>NC_081315.1:52588818-55271318 GCF_026419965.1 Kogia breviceps
ATCTAACAGCTGACACAAATGAACATATTTCCACAAAGAAAGACACTCAGAGACTTAGAAAACAAACTAAGCTGATGTAAAATGAAAGGTGGGGGGAATGGATAAATTAAGATTAGTGTCACCATATGTGTACAAATACGTATTAAATATATATATCAAACAGACCGACCATATAGCAAGGGAGGTCACCAGAACACTCTGCAATAATTTACATGGGAAGAGGATCTGTACAAGAATATATATATATATAAAATGTACAAATGAACCAGATTCTGTACATATAGGACCAACAGTATTCTAATCATTACCCCGATTTAAACAAATTAAAAGAGCGAACAAGAAGTAATGTGACATACACTTCTGGGGTTTTTTCCTGGCACATTCCATTCTAATTGACAACCTGGGAACAGGACTTCCAGAACGCTCTGCTGCCCTAGTAACCAGATGTGGGGATGTAGCAATGCTGACGCCTTGTGGCCGTTTCCCACAGCAGCAGCTTTAAAGTCAGTGCTAATGGTCACTCAATATTCACACCCATTGCAGGCTTGTAAATGACACCTGCCCTCCAAAACAAAATCCTGGGGTCGAAAATCGACCAAAAAAGTCCAAAGAGGGCAACCTTCCAAGAAGACAATTTCGAGAGGTTTATTGTACTCACGGTTTTTTTTTTTCTGTTTTTGTTTAACAGAATAAAAAAAGGCGTGGAAAAATGCTGAACCTTAGGAATTATTAGACACGAAAATACACGTTACAAAAACCTATCATGTCACACGACTCAGCATGGCCAGCAGCAAAACTTCTGCAAACAAGAAATGCTGACGGGGTGGTGAAGAAATGCGTACCCTCGGTTCTAAGTGGGACGTGGTAAGAGCCCCTAAGGAAAACACAGTGGAGTTGCCTGGAAAGGGTCAACATTGAGCGACCGTTCAATCAAGCATAGCCACTGCTGGGTCTATCACCTGAGAGGATGAGAATCAAAAAGACACGGGCTGGCAATCCTGCAATCCAGCAATGTTTACCATAGCCAACACTTGGAAGCAATGAAAATGCCCAGCCACAGAGGAATGCAGAAAGGAGCAGTGGTCCATGGACACAATGGAAGAGTACTCCAGTGAAAAGTAGAAATTCCATTTTAAAAACAGATATAAGTAAGGAGACATCAGCTTTGGGGGTTTTCTCCAGACACATCCCACCGTCATTGATAACCGAGGAAAACCACTGGCAGGAAGGTCTGTTTCACTAGTTACCAGAGTGGGCAACGCAGAAATGCTGCAGCCCTCTGGCCGTTACGTGCAACGGCAGCTTGAAAACCCGTGCTAATGGTCACTTCGTGTGCACAAGTTCTGGAGGGCTGTCAATGAAACCTGCCCTCAAAATGTCTTGAGGGAGGTAGTGGCCAAAATATTTCAAAAGGCGGCACATAGTTCCAGAAAAGAATGTGATGAGGTAAGCTACACACACAGTTTGAAGGAAAAAAGGACATCCCTGAAAGCTCGATTTCAAGGCTTTATGAGACGCATGCAAATCCAACCACAGAGGTATCGGCTCACACCAGTCAGAAGAACCATCAGCAACAAGACTACCAACAATTCATGCTGAAGGGGTTGTGGAGAAGTGCATACCCTCTAGGTTAAGTGGGACTTTGCCGCCAGCCGCGGCGGGTCCTCAAAGTGTAGCAACAACCGACGAGAGGGGGTAGGGAACTGAACGCACCAAGGTATGGGATCAGAAGGGCACAAGCAACTGACGCTTGCAAGGCAAGTTTAATAACAAAGCATAGCCGTATATATACCCCTAAAGCAGGGAATTTGCTTCGTCACGCCTTATCGGCATCAGCTGGTTGGTTGGCTTCTCGGCTTAGTCACACCTTATCAGCATCAGCTGGTTGGTTGGCTGCTCGGCTTCTCCCTCAAAGGCACCAATTTCCCCTCCAGGGTTGCTTTTCCTAGCTTTAGGGAACAACCAGGGACTCCCAGTAACTGAGCAGGTCCCTGGAGCGATTTGGCCAAAGACCATCTCCTTTTGTATGTTCATACCATAAAGTCCAGGATGCATACCAAGGAGAGTACAGTCGGGCCCTGAGGCTTAGGAGGGTCTCAGTGGCGCCTTCCTCAGAGGGCAATGCTCGCCACAGGACTTCACCTGGTAAGAGGCACTAATGGGAACAGAATGGAGGTGCCTTTACAAGGTAAACACTGAGTTACGATATGATCCAGCAGACCCACTCCTGGGCCTATAACCTAAGAACGAAGACAGAAGTGGAAAGACACAGGCAGGCAAATCTGCATTGCAGGAGTATTACAATAGCCAGGACATGGAAGCAAGCAGAAAGTCCATCAACAGATGAGTGGACAAAGAAGAACAGGGACCTGAACAGATGGAATATTAGCCAAGGAACAAAAGGAAACAATGCCATCAACAGCACCATCGGTGAGGCTAGAGTTCATCACGCACCTTGCAGTAAGTCACAGAGCGAAAGATACATAGCCTACGATATCACTTATAGGTGTTCCCTGAAAATTGATATCACTGAAGATATTTCCACAGAGAAAGGCAATCACAGATGCAATAAACAGATTTATGGTTCACCCATGGACAGGTGTGAGAATTGTGTACATTAGGAAATTGGGTTTAAGAGCGAGATACAAACACAGGTGAAATACAAAATCACCAAAGGCCTACGGAATACCAAGAGAAGAGTACTCAACATTGTGTCATAAGCTACATGGGAAAAGGATCCAAAGAAGACTAGATACGTGTTTATGTGTAAAAGAGCCACATCTTTCACACCTACAACAAGCAAAACATTGTAATCAAACTTGCTGTGAGAAAAAATAAACATTGAATTAAAAAACGAACAGGTCAGTCGTGAGACACAAACTTAAGGGGCTTTTTCCTGGCACAGTCCATTCTAATTGACAACCGAGAATACGACTTCCACGGAGGCTCTGTTGCCCGAGTAACCAGGTTTGGTAAAGGAGACCTGCTGCCGCCTTGTGGCCGTTTCTCAAAACAGCAGCTTTAAACCCAGTGCTAATGGTCACTTGATATTCAAAATCATTGCAGGCCTATAAATGACACCTGCCCTCAAAAACAATTCTTGGGTCGTACATCGAGGAAAAAAACTCAAAAGACGCGCACACTTCAAAACGACAACTTCAAGAGGCATATTTTGCGCACATTTTGTCATCTCTTTCTTTCTTTCTCTTGTGATAAATAAAAGGGCATGGAAAAATGCTCAACATCAGGAATTAATAAAGCCATGCAAATCCAGTCGACAAAAACGTTCACCCACCGTCGTCAGAATGATCATCAGCCACAGAGTCTACAAAGAATAAATGCTCAAGGTGTTTTAGAGAACTCTGTGCCCTCTAGCTGCCGCTGGGACGTAACCTGGGAACAGCTAGTAGTGAGGACACCGTGGAGGTGCGTTGAATGGTAAAAATTGAGCTAACTGATGGGCCTATCTCCCGAGTAGACCAAAATCAAAAAGACACAGGCTGGCCGTCCTGCACTGCAGCAACATGTACCATCGCCAAGACTTGGAAGAAACCCAAATGTCCATCAACAGAACAATGCACCAAGAAGAAGGGGGCCCATGTGCACAATGGAACATGAGCCACGGAAAAGCATGCAACAGTGCCGCTGGCACCACCGTAGAAGGATCTAGAGATACCCACCCAAAAGGAAGTACGAAAGAAACCGAAATAGAAATATCCTATGACATCACTTATAGCTGTTACTTCAACATTGATACCCATGAAGTCATTTCCAAGAGAAGGCCGTGCATAGATGCAGAAAACCAACTATGCTTAACCAAGTGGAAAGGTGTAAGGAATGTATGAATTTGGATATGGGGGTTTACAGACATGTACTGATACATATGAAATATATAATCACAAAATACCTAAGGAATACCAGGAGAGGTCGACTCAACACTCTGTAATAACCTACACGGGAAAGGATCCAAAGATGAATAGATTGATACATACATATGATGAACCAGATGCAGTACACCTAGAACACACACCACATTTTTATCCAATTGGCTGTGATACTAGATAACAATTAAATTTTAAAAAACACACAAGAAGTAAGGAGATATAAGCTCTTGGGGGTTTGCCCTGACACACTGCACTCTCATTTGCAGCCTACTAACACAATTTCCAGGAAGCCTCTGTTGCAGGAAAACCCAGAGTTGGAAATGGAGAAATGCTGCCGCCTTGTGGCCGTTTCCCGCAAGAGCGGCTTCAAACGCATAGCTATGGGTCACTTAACATTCATAAGGACTCAGGCCTCTAAAAGACACCTGCCCTCAAAAAAAAAAAAATGTCCTGAGCTCGGCCGTGGCCAAAAAAATTCAAAGCAGGCAAATGTGTCAAAGAGATAGTATGATAGAGGTAAGTTTTACTCACTCTTTATCAAAAAAAGGAAAATGGAGAAAAGCTCAACATCAGGAATCATCAGACTCCTCTAACCTACAAAAAGCTTTCAGCTCACCCAAGTTAACTACCGTCAGCCAAAAGACTACAAACAATAAATGCTGAAGGGGTTTTAGAGAACTCTGTTCCCTCTGTCTGTGGAGGACATGTCTAGTTGTAACAGCCAATAATGAGAACAGAAAGGAGCTGCGTTTTCAATTAAAAATTGAGCCACCCTTCCATCCAGAACGCCCACAGCCGAGCCTCTCACCTGAGAAGACAGGCTGCAAGAGCTGCACTCCACGAGTTTTCACAGTAGCCAAGACACCGAAGCAACCCAAATGTCCATCAACAGAAGAATGGATAAGAAGAGCTGGTCCGTGGACACAGTGGACTATTAGCCATGGAAAACAAGGAAACACTGCTCTTTGAGGCACCCGAGATGAGCCTAGAGATCATCACAGAACATGAGTTAAGTCGGAAAGCAAAAGGCATACCGTATGACATCACCTATAGGCGTTATCTAACAGCTGACACAAATGAACATATTTCCACAAAGAAAGACACTCAGAGACTTAGAAAACAAACTAAGCTGATGTAAAATGAAAGGTGGGGGGAATGGATAAATTAAGATTAGTGTCACCATATGTGTACAAATACGTATTAAATATATATATCAAACAGACCGACCATATAGCAAGGGAGGTCACCAGAACACTCTGCAATAATTTACATGGGAAGAGGATCTGTACAAGAATATATATATATATAAAATGTACAAATGAACCAGATTCTGTACATATAGGACCAACAGTATTCTAATCATTACCCCGATTTAAACAAATTAAAAGAGCGAACAAGAAGTAATGTGACATACACTTCTGGGGTTTTTTCCTGGCACATTCCATTCTAATTGACAACCTGGGAACAGGACTTCCAGAACGCTCTGCTGCCCTAGTAACCAGATGTGGGGATGTAGCAATGCTGACGCCTTGTGGCCGTTTCCCACAGCAGCAGCTTTAAAGTCAGTGCTAATGGTCACTCAATATTCACACCCATTGCAGGCTTGTAAATGACACCTGCCCTCCAAAACAAAATCCTGGGGTCGAAAATCGACCAAAAAAGTCCAAAGAGGGCAACCTTCCAAGAAGACAATTTCGAGAGGTTTATTGTACTCACGGTTTTTTTTTTTCTGTTTTTGTTTAACAGAATAAAAAAAGGCGTGGAAAAATGCTGAACCTTAGGAATTATTAGACACGAAAATACACGTTACAAAAACCTATCATGTCACACGACTCAGCATGGCCAGCAGCAAAACTTCTGCAAACAAGAAATGCTGACGGGGTGGTGAAGAAATGCGTACCCTCGGTTCTAAGTGGGACGTGGTAAGAGCCCCTAAGGAAAACACAGTGGAGTTGCCTGGAAAGGGTCAACATTGAGCGACCGTTCAATCAAGCATAGCCACTGCTGGGTCTATCACCTGAGAGGATGAGAATCAAAAAGACACGGGCTGGCAATCCTGCAATCCAGCAATGTTTACCATAGCCAACACTTGGAAGCAATGAAAATGCCCAGCCACAGAGGAATGCAGAAAGGAGCAGTGGTCCATGGACACAATGGAAGAGTACTCCAGTGAAAAGTAGAAATTCCATTTTAAAAACAGATATAAGTAAGGAGACATCAGCTTTGGGGGTTTTCTCCAGACACATCCCACCGTCATTGATAACCGAGGAAAACCACTGGCAGGAAGGTCTGTTTCACTAGTTACCAGAGTGGGCAACGCAGAAATGCTGCAGCCCTCTGGCCGTTACGTGCAACGGCAGCTTGAAAACCCGTGCTAATGGTCACTTCGTGTGCACAAGTTCTGGAGGGCTGTCAATGAAACCTGCCCTCAAAATGTCTTGAGGGAGGTAGTGGCCAAAATATTTCAAAAGGCGGCACATAGTTCCAGAAAAGAATGTGATGAGGTAAGCTACACACACAGTTTGAAGGAAAAAAGGACATCCCTGAAAGCTCGATTTCAAGGCTTTATGAGACGCATGCAAATCCAACCACAGAGGTATCGGCTCACACCAGTCAGAAGAACCATCAGCAACAAGACTACCAACAATTCATGCTGAAGGGGTTGTGGAGAAGTGCATACCCTCTAGGTTAAGTGGGACTTTGCCGCCAGCCGCGGCGGGTCCTCAAAGTGTAGCAACAACCGACGAGAGGGGGTAGGGAACTGAACGCACCAAGGTATGGGATCAGAAGGGCACAAGCAACTGACGCTTGCAAGGCAAGTTTAATAACAAAGCATAGCCGTATATATACCCCTAAAGCAGGGAATTTGCTTCGTCACGCCTTATCGGCATCAGCTGGTTGGTTGGCTTCTCGGCTTAGTCACACCTTATCAGCATCAGCTGGTTGGTTGGCTGCTCGGCTTCTCCCTCAAAGGCACCAATTTCCCCTCCAGGGTTGCTTTTCCTAGCTTTAGGGAACAACCAGGGACTCCCAGTAACTGAGCAGGTCCCTGGAGCGATTTGGCCAAAGACCATCTCCTTTTGTATGTTCATACCATAAAGTCCAGGATGCATACCAAGGAGAGTACAGTCGGGCCCTGAGGCTTAGGAGGGTCTCAGTGGCGCCTTCCTCAGAGGGCAATGCTCGCCACAGGACTTCACCTGGTAAGAGGCACTAATGGGAACAGAATGGAGGTGCCTTTACAAGGTAAACACTGAGTTACGATATGATCCAGCAGACCCACTCCTGGGCCTATAACCTAAGAACGAAGACAGAAGTGGAAAGACACAGGCAGGCAAATCTGCATTGCAGGAGTATTACAATAGCCAGGACATGGAAGCAAGCAGAAAGTCCATCAACAGATGAGTGGACAAAGAAGAACAGGGACCTGAACAGATGGAATATTAGCCAAGGAACAAAAGGAAACAATGCCATCAACAGCACCATCGGTGAGGCTAGAGTTCATCACGCACCTTGCAGTAAGTCACAGAGCGAAAGATACATAGCCTACGATATCACTTATAGGTGTTCCCTGAAAATTGATATCACTGAAGATATTTCCACAGAGAAAGGCAATCACAGATGCAATAAACAGATTTATGGTTCACCCATGGACAGGTGTGAGAATTGTGTACATTAGGAAATTGGGTTTAAGAGCGAGATACAAACACAGGTGAAATACAAAATCACCAAAGGCCTACGGAATACCAAGAGAAGAGTACTCAACATTGTGTCATAAGCTACATGGGAAAAGGATCCAAAGAAGACTAGATACGTGTTTATGTGTAAAAGAGCCACATCTTTCACACCTACAACAAGCAAAACATTGTAATCAAACTTGCTGTGAGAAAAAATAAACATTGAATTAAAAAACGAACAGGTCAGTCGTGAGACACAAACTTAAGGGGCTTTTTCCTGGCACAGTCCATTCTAATTGACAACCGAGAATACGACTTCCACGGAGGCTCTGTTGCCCGAGTAACCAGGTTTGGTAAAGGAGACCTGCTGCCGCCTTGTGGCCGTTTCTCAAAACAGCAGCTTTAAACCCAGTGCTAATGGTCACTTGATATTCAAAATCATTGCAGGCCTATAAATGACACCTGCCCTCAAAAACAATTCTTGGGTCGTACATCGAGGAAAAAAACTCAAAAGACGCGCACACTTCAAAACGACAACTTCAAGAGGCATATTTTGCGCACATTTTGTCATCTCTTTCTTTCTTTCTCTTGTGATAAATAAAAGGGCATGGAAAAATGCTCAACATCAGGAATTAATAAAGCCATGCAAATCCAGTCGACAAAAACGTTCACCCACCGTCGTCAGAATGATCATCAGCCACAGAGTCTACAAAGAATAAATGCTCAAGGTGTTTTAGAGAACTCTGTGCCCTCTAGCTGCCGCTGGGACGTAACCTGGGAACAGCTAGTAGTGAGGACACCGTGGAGGTGCGTTGAATGGTAAAAATTGAGCTAACTGATGGGCCTATCTCCCGAGTAGACCAAAATCAAAAAGACACAGGCTGGCCGTCCTGCACTGCAGCAACATGTACCATCGCCAAGACTTGGAAGAAACCCAAATGTCCATCAACAGAACAATGCACCAAGAAGAAGGGGGCCCATGTGCACAATGGAACATGAGCCACGGAAAAGCATGCAACAGTGCCGCTGGCACCACCGTAGAAGGATCTAGAGATACCCACCCAAAAGGAAGTACGAAAGAAACCGAAATAGAAATATCCTATGACATCACTTATAGCTGTTACTTCAACATTGATACCCATGAAGTCATTTCCAAGAGAAGGCCGTGCATAGATGCAGAAAACCAACTATGCTTAACCAAGTGGAAAGGTGTAAGGAATGTATGAATTTGGATATGGGGGTTTACAGACATGTACTGATACATATGAAATATATAATCACAAAATACCTAAGGAATACCAGGAGAGGTCGACTCAACACTCTGTAATAACCTACACGGGAAAGGATCCAAAGATGAATAGATTGATACATACATATGATGAACCAGATGCAGTACACCTAGAACACACACCACATTTTTATCCAATTGGCTGTGATACTAGATAACAATTAAATTTTAAAAAACACACAAGAAGTAAGGAGATATAAGCTCTTGGGGGTTTGCCCTGACACACTGCACTCTCATTTGCAGCCTACTAACACAATTTCCAGGAAGCCTCTGTTGCAGGAAAACCCAGAGTTGGAAATGGAGAAATGCTGCCGCCTTGTGGCCGTTTCCCGCAAGAGCGGCTTCAAACGCATAGCTATGGGTCACTTAACATTCATAAGGACTCAGGCCTCTAAAAGACACCTGCCCTCAAAAAAAAAAAAATGTCCTGAGCTCGGCCGTGGCCAAAAAAATTCAAAGCAGGCAAATGTGTCAAAGAGATAGTATGATAGAGGTAAGTTTTACTCACTCTTTATCAAAAAAAGGAAAATGGAGAAAAGCTCAACATCAGGAATCATCAGACTCCTCTAACCTACAAAAAGCTTTCAGCTCACCCAAGTTAACTACCGTCAGCCAAAAGACTACAAACAATAAATGCTGAAGGGGTTTTAGAGAACTCTGTTCCCTCTGTCTGTGGAGGACATGTCTAGTTGTAACAGCCAATAATGAGAACAGAAAGGAGCTGCGTTTTCAATTAAAAATTGAGCCACCCTTCCATCCAGAACGCCCACAGCCGAGCCTCTCACCTGAGAAGACAGGCTGCAAGAGCTGCACTCCACGAGTTTTCACAGTAGCCAAGACACCGAAGCAACCCAAATGTCCATCAACAGAAGAATGGATAAGAAGAGCTGGTCCGTGGACACAGTGGACTATTAGCCATGGAAAACAAGGAAACACTGCTCTTTGAGGCACCCGAGATGAGCCTAGAGATCATCACAGAACATGAGTTAAGTCGGAAAGCAAAAGGCATACCGTATGACATCACCTATAGGCGTTATCTAACAGCTGACACAAATGAACATATTTCCACAAAGAAAGACACTCAGAGACTTAGAAAACAAACTAAGCTGATGTAAAATGAAAGGTGGGGGGAATGGATAAATTAAGATTAGTGTCACCATATGTGTACAAATACGTATTAAATATATATATCAAACAGACCGACCATATAGCAAGGGAGGTCACCAGAACACTCTGCAATAATTTACATGGGAAGAGGATCTGTACAAGAATATATATATATATAAAATGTACAAATGAACCAGATTCTGTACATATAGGACCAACAGTATTCTAATCATTACCCCGATTTAAACAAATTAAAAGAGCGAACAAGAAGTAATGTGACATACACTTCTGGGGTTTTTTCCTGGCACATTCCATTCTAATTGACAACCTGGGAACAGGACTTCCAGAACGCTCTGCTGCCCTAGTAACCAGATGTGGGGATGTAGCAATGCTGACGCCTTGTGGCCGTTTCCCACAGCAGCAGCTTTAAAGTCAGTGCTAATGGTCACTCAATATTCACACCCATTGCAGGCTTGTAAATGACACCTGCCCTCCAAAACAAAATCCTGGGGTCGAAAATCGACCAAAAAAGTCCAAAGAGGGCAACCTTCCAAGAAGACAATTTCGAGAGGTTTATTGTACTCACGGTTTTTTTTTTTCTGTTTTTGTTTAACAGAATAAAAAAAGGCGTGGAAAAATGCTGAACCTTAGGAATTATTAGACACGAAAATACACGTTACAAAAACCTATCATGTCACACGACTCAGCATGGCCAGCAGCAAAACTTCTGCAAACAAGAAATGCTGACGGGGTGGTGAAGAAATGCGTACCCTCGGTTCTAAGTGGGACGTGGTAAGAGCCCCTAAGGAAAACACAGTGGAGTTGCCTGGAAAGGGTCAACATTGAGCGACCGTTCAATCAAGCATAGCCACTGCTGGGTCTATCACCTGAGAGGATGAGAATCAAAAAGACACGGGCTGGCAATCCTGCAATCCAGCAATGTTTACCATAGCCAACACTTGGAAGCAATGAAAATGCCCAGCCACAGAGGAATGCAGAAAGGAGCAGTGGTCCATGGACACAATGGAAGAGTACTCCAGTGAAAAGTAGAAATTCCATTTTAAAAACAGATATAAGTAAGGAGACATCAGCTTTGGGGGTTTTCTCCAGACACATCCCACCGTCATTGATAACCGAGGAAAACCACTGGCAGGAAGGTCTGTTTCACTAGTTACCAGAGTGGGCAACGCAGAAATGCTGCAGCCCTCTGGCCGTTACGTGCAACGGCAGCTTGAAAACCCGTGCTAATGGTCACTTCGTGTGCACAAGTTCTGGAGGGCTGTCAATGAAACCTGCCCTCAAAATGTCTTGAGGGAGGTAGTGGCCAAAATATTTCAAAAGGCGGCACATAGTTCCAGAAAAGAATGTGATGAGGTAAGCTACACACACAGTTTGAAGGAAAAAAGGACATCCCTGAAAGCTCGATTTCAAGGCTTTATGAGACGCATGCAAATCCAACCACAGAGGTATCGGCTCACACCAGTCAGAAGAACCATCAGCAACAAGACTACCAACAATTCATGCTGAAGGGGTTGTGGAGAAGTGCATACCCTCTAGGTTAAGTGGGACTTTGCCGCCAGCCGCGGCGGGTCCTCAAAGTGTAGCAACAACCGACGAGAGGGGGTAGGGAACTGAACGCACCAAGGTATGGGATCAGAAGGGCACAAGCAACTGACGCTTGCAAGGCAAGTTTAATAACAAAGCATAGCCGTATATATACCCCTAAAGCAGGGAATTTGCTTCGTCACGCCTTATCGGCATCAGCTGGTTGGTTGGCTTCTCGGCTTAGTCACACCTTATCAGCATCAGCTGGTTGGTTGGCTGCTCGGCTTCTCCCTCAAAGGCACCAATTTCCCCTCCAGGGTTGCTTTTCCTAGCTTTAGGGAACAACCAGGGACTCCCAGTAACTGAGCAGGTCCCTGGAGCGATTTGGCCAAAGACCATCTCCTTTTGTATGTTCATACCATAAAGTCCAGGATGCATACCAAGGAGAGTACAGTCGGGCCCTGAGGCTTAGGAGGGTCTCAGTGGCGCCTTCCTCAGAGGGCAATGCTCGCCACAGGACTTCACCTGGTAAGAGGCACTAATGGGAACAGAATGGAGGTGCCTTTACAAGGTAAACACTGAGTTACGATATGATCCAGCAGACCCACTCCTGGGCCTATAACCTAAGAACGAAGACAGAAGTGGAAAGACACAGGCAGGCAAATCTGCATTGCAGGAGTATTACAATAGCCAGGACATGGAAGCAAGCAGAAAGTCCATCAACAGATGAGTGGACAAAGAAGAACAGGGACCTGAACAGATGGAATATTAGCCAAGGAACAAAAGGAAACAATGCCATCAACAGCACCATCGGTGAGGCTAGAGTTCATCACGCACCTTGCAGTAAGTCACAGAGCGAAAGATACATAGCCTACGATATCACTTATAGGTGTTCCCTGAAAATTGATATCACTGAAGATATTTCCACAGAGAAAGGCAATCACAGATGCAATAAACAGATTTATGGTTCACCCATGGACAGGTGTGAGAATTGTGTACATTAGGAAATTGGGTTTAAGAGCGAGATACAAACACAGGTGAAATACAAAATCACCAAAGGCCTACGGAATACCAAGAGAAGAGTACTCAACATTGTGTCATAAGCTACATGGGAAAAGGATCCAAAGAAGACTAGATACGTGTTTATGTGTAAAAGAGCCACATCTTTCACACCTACAACAAGCAAAACATTGTAATCAAACTTGCTGTGAGAAAAAATAAACATTGAATTAAAAAACGAACAGGTCAGTCGTGAGACACAAACTTAAGGGGCTTTTTCCTGGCACAGTCCATTCTAATTGACAACCGAGAATACGACTTCCACGGAGGCTCTGTTGCCCGAGTAACCAGGTTTGGTAAAGGAGACCTGCTGCCGCCTTGTGGCCGTTTCTCAAAACAGCAGCTTTAAACCCAGTGCTAATGGTCACTTGATATTCAAAATCATTGCAGGCCTATAAATGACACCTGCCCTCAAAAACAATTCTTGGGTCGTACATCGAGGAAAAAAACTCAAAAGACGCGCACACTTCAAAACGACAACTTCAAGAGGCATATTTTGCGCACATTTTGTCATCTCTTTCTTTCTTTCTCTTGTGATAAATAAAAGGGCATGGAAAAATGCTCAACATCAGGAATTAATAAAGCCATGCAAATCCAGTCGACAAAAACGTTCACCCACCGTCGTCAGAATGATCATCAGCCACAGAGTCTACAAAGAATAAATGCTCAAGGTGTTTTAGAGAACTCTGTGCCCTCTAGCTGCCGCTGGGACGTAACCTGGGAACAGCTAGTAGTGAGGACACCGTGGAGGTGCGTTGAATGGTAAAAATTGAGCTAACTGATGGGCCTATCTCCCGAGTAGACCAAAATCAAAAAGACACAGGCTGGCCGTCCTGCACTGCAGCAACATGTACCATCGCCAAGACTTGGAAGAAACCCAAATGTCCATCAACAGAACAATGCACCAAGAAGAAGGGGGCCCATGTGCACAATGGAACATGAGCCACGGAAAAGCATGCAACAGTGCCGCTGGCACCACCGTAGAAGGATCTAGAGATACCCACCCAAAAGGAAGTACGAAAGAAACCGAAATAGAAATATCCTATGACATCACTTATAGCTGTTACTTCAACATTGATACCCATGAAGTCATTTCCAAGAGAAGGCCGTGCATAGATGCAGAAAACCAACTATGCTTAACCAAGTGGAAAGGTGTAAGGAATGTATGAATTTGGATATGGGGGTTTACAGACATGTACTGATACATATGAAATATATAATCACAAAATACCTAAGGAATACCAGGAGAGGTCGACTCAACACTCTGTAATAACCTACACGGGAAAGGATCCAAAGATGAATAGATTGATACATACATATGATGAACCAGATGCAGTACACCTAGAACACACACCACATTTTTATCCAATTGGCTGTGATACTAGATAACAATTAAATTTTAAAAAACACACAAGAAGTAAGGAGATATAAGCTCTTGGGGGTTTGCCCTGACACACTGCACTCTCATTTGCAGCCTACTAACACAATTTCCAGGAAGCCTCTGTTGCAGGAAAACCCAGAGTTGGAAATGGAGAAATGCTGCCGCCTTGTGGCCGTTTCCCGCAAGAGCGGCTTCAAACGCATAGCTATGGGTCACTTAACATTCATAAGGACTCAGGCCTCTAAAAGACACCTGCCCTCAAAAAAAAAAAAAATGTCCTGAGCTCGGCCGTGGCCAAAAAAATTCAAAGCAGGCAAATGTGTCAAAGAGATAGTATGATAGAGGTAAGTTTTACTCACTCTTTATCAAAAAAAGGAAAATGGAGAAAAGCTCAACATCAGGAATCATCAGACTCCTCTAACCTACAAAAAGCTTTCAGCTCACCCAAGTTAACTACCGTCAGCCAAAAGACTACAAACAATAAATGCTGAAGGGGTTTTAGAGAACTCTGTTCCCTCTGTCTGTGGAGGACATGTCTAGTTGTAACAGCCAATAATGAGAACAGAAAGGAGCTGCGTTTTCAATTAAAAATTGAGCCACCCTTCCATCCAGAACGCCCACAGCCGAGCCTCTCACCTGAGAAGACAGGCTGCAAGAGCTGCACTCCACGAGTTTTCACAGTAGCCAAGACACCGAAGCAACCCAAATGTCCATCAACAGAAGAATGGATAAGAAGAGCTGGTCCGTGGACACAGTGGACTATTAGCCATGGAAAACAAGGAAACACTGCTCTTTGAGGCACCCGAGATGAGCCTAGAGATCATCACAGAACATGAGTTAAGTCGGAAAGCAAAAGGCATACCGTATGACATCACCTATAGGCGTTATCTAACAGCTGACACAAATGAACATATTTCCACAAAGAAAGACACTCAGAGACTTAGAAAACAAACTAAGCTGATGTAAAATGAAAGGTGGGGGGAATGGATAAATTAAGATTAGTGTCACCATATGTGTACAAATACGTATTAAATATATATATCAAACAGACCGACCATATAGCAAGGGAGGTCACCAGAACACTCTGCAATAATTTACATGGGAAGAGGATCTGTACAAGAATATATATATATATAAAATGTACAAATGAACCAGATTCTGTACATATAGGACCAACAGTATTCTAATCATTACCCCGATTTAAACAAATTAAAAGAGCGAACAAGAAGTAATGTGACATACACTTCTGGGGTTTTTTCCTGGCACATTCCATTCTAATTGACAACCTGGGAACAGGACTTCCAGAACGCTCTGCTGCCCTAGTAACCAGATGTGGGGATGTAGCAATGCTGACGCCTTGTGGCCGTTTCCCACAGCAGCAGCTTTAAAGTCAGTGCTAATGGTCACTCAATATTCACACCCATTGCAGGCTTGTAAATGACACCTGCCCTCCAAAACAAAATCCTGGGGTCGAAAATCGACCAAAAAAGTCCAAAGAGGGCAACCTTCCAAGAAGACAATTTCGAGAGGTTTATTGTACTCACGGTTTTTTTTTTTCTGTTTTTGTTTAACAGAATAAAAAAAGGCGTGGAAAAATGCTGAACCTTAGGAATTATTAGACACGAAAATACACGTTACAAAAACCTATCATGTCACACGACTCAGCATGGCCAGCAGCAAAACTTCTGCAAACAAGAAATGCTGACGGGGTGGTGAAGAAATGCGTACCCTCGGTTCTAAGTGGGACGTGGTAAGAGCCCCTAAGGAAAACACAGTGGAGTTGCCTGGAAAGGGTCAACATTGAGCGACCGTTCAATCAAGCATAGCCACTGCTGGGTCTATCACCTGAGAGGATGAGAATCAAAAAGACACGGGCTGGCAATCCTGCAATCCAGCAATGTTTACCATAGCCAACACTTGGAAGCAATGAAAATGCCCAGCCACAGAGGAATGCAGAAAGGAGCAGTGGTCCATGGACACAATGGAAGAGTACTCCAGTGAAAAGTAGAAATTCCATTTTAAAAACAGATATAAGTAAGGAGACATCAGCTTTGGGGGTTTTCTCCAGACACATCCCACCGTCATTGATAACCGAGGAAAACCACTGGCAGGAAGGTCTGTTTCACTAGTTACCAGAGTGGGCAACGCAGAAATGCTGCAGCCCTCTGGCCGTTACGTGCAACGGCAGCTTGAAAACCCGTGCTAATGGTCACTTCGTGTGCACAAGTTCTGGAGGGCTGTCAATGAAACCTGCCCTCAAAATGTCTTGAGGGAGGTAGTGGCCAAAATATTTCAAAAGGCGGCACATAGTTCCAGAAAAGAATGTGATGAGGTAAGCTACACACACAGTTTGAAGGAAAAAAGGACATCCCTGAAAGCTCGATTTCAAGGCTTTATGAGACGCATGCAAATCCAACCACAGAGGTATCGGCTCACACCAGTCAGAAGAACCATCAGCAACAAGACTACCAACAATTCATGCTGAAGGGGTTGTGGAGAAGTGCATACCCTCTAGGTTAAGTGGGACTTTGCCGCCAGCCGCGGCGGGTCCTCAAAGTGTAGCAACAACCGACGAGAGGGGGTAGGGAACTGAACGCACCAAGGTATGGGATCAGAAGGGCACAAGCAACTGACGCTTGCAAGGCAAGTTTAATAACAAAGCATAGCCGTATATATACCCCTAAAGCAGGGAATTTGCTTCGTCACGCCTTATCGGCATCAGCTGGTTGGTTGGCTTCTCGGCTTAGTCACACCTTATCAGCATCAGCTGGTTGGTTGGCTGCTCGGCTTCTCCCTCAAAGGCACCAATTTCCCCTCCAGGGTTGCTTTTCCTAGCTTTAGGGAACAACCAGGGACTCCCAGTAACTGAGCAGGTCCCTGGAGCGATTTGGCCAAAGACCATCTCCTTTTGTATGTTCATACCATAAAGTCCAGGATGCATACCAAGGAGAGTACAGTCGGGCCCTGAGGCTTAGGAGGGTCTCAGTGGCGCCTTCCTCAGAGGGCAATGCTCGCCACAGGACTTCACCTGGTAAGAGGCACTAATGGGAACAGAATGGAGGTGCCTTTACAAGGTAAACACTGAGTTACGATATGATCCAGCAGACCCACTCCTGGGCCTATAACCTAAGAACGAAGACAGAAGTGGAAAGACACAGGCAGGCAAATCTGCATTGCAGGAGTATTACAATAGCCAGGACATGGAAGCAAGCAGAAAGTCCATCAACAGATGAGTGGACAAAGAAGAACAGGGACCTGAACAGATGGAATATTAGCCAAGGAACAAAAGGAAACAATGCCATCAACAGCACCATCGGTGAGGCTAGAGTTCATCACGCACCTTGCAGTAAGTCACAGAGCGAAAGATACATAGCCTACGATATCACTTATAGGTGTTCCCTGAAAATTGATATCACTGAAGATATTTCCACAGAGAAAGGCAATCACAGATGCAATAAACAGATTTATGGTTCACCCATGGACAGGTGTGAGAATTGTGTACATTAGGAAATTGGGTTTAAGAGCGAGATACAAACACAGGTGAAATACAAAATCACCAAAGGCCTACGGAATACCAAGAGAAGAGTACTCAACATTGTGTCATAAGCTACATGGGAAAAGGATCCAAAGAAGACTAGATACGTGTTTATGTGTAAAAGAGCCACATCTTTCACACCTACAACAAGCAAAACATTGTAATCAAACTTGCTGTGAGAAAAAATAAACATTGAATTAAAAAACGAACAGGTCAGTCGTGAGACACAAACTTAAGGGGCTTTTTCCTGGCACAGTCCATTCTAATTGACAACCGAGAATACGACTTCCACGGAGGCTCTGTTGCCCGAGTAACCAGGTTTGGTAAAGGAGACCTGCTGCCGCCTTGTGGCCGTTTCTCAAAACAGCAGCTTTAAACCCAGTGCTAATGGTCACTTGATATTCAAAATCATTGCAGGCCTATAAATGACACCTGCCCTCAAAAACAATTCTTGGGTCGTACATCGAGGAAAAAAACTCAAAAGACGCGCACACTTCAAAACGACAACTTCAAGAGGCATATTTTGCGCACATTTTGTCATCTCTTTCTTTCTTTCTCTTGTGATAAATAAAAGGGCATGGAAAAATGCTCAACATCAGGAATTAATAAAGCCATGCAAATCCAGTCGACAAAAACGTTCACCCACCGTCGTCAGAATGATCATCAGCCACAGAGTCTACAAAGAATAAATGCTCAAGGTGTTTTAGAGAACTCTGTGCCCTCTAGCTGCCGCTGGGACGTAACCTGGGAACAGCTAGTAGTGAGGACACCGTGGAGGTGCGTTGAATGGTAAAAATTGAGCTAACTGATGGGCCTATCTCCCGAGTAGACCAAAATCAAAAAGACACAGGCTGGCCGTCCTGCACTGCAGCAACATGTACCATCGCCAAGACTTGGAAGAAACCCAAATGTCCATCAACAGAACAATGCACCAAGAAGAAGGGGGCCCATGTGCACAATGGAACATGAGCCACGGAAAAGCATGCAACAGTGCCGCTGGCACCACCGTAGAAGGATCTAGAGATACCCACCCAAAAGGAAGTACGAAAGAAACCGAAATAGAAATATCCTATGACATCACTTATAGCTGTTACTTCAACATTGATACCCATGAAGTCATTTCCAAGAGAAGGCCGTGCATAGATGCAGAAAACCAACTATGCTTAACCAAGTGGAAAGGTGTAAGGAATGTATGAATTTGGATATGGGGGTTTACAGACATGTACTGATACATATGAAATATATAATCACAAAATACCTAAGGAATACCAGGAGAGGTCGACTCAACACTCTGTAATAACCTACACGGGAAAGGATCCAAAGATGAATAGATTGATACATACATATGATGAACCAGATGCAGTACACCTAGAACACACACCACATTTTTATCCAATTGGCTGTGATACTAGATAACAATTAAATTTTAAAAAACACACAAGAAGTAAGGAGATATAAGCTCTTGGGGGTTTGCCCTGACACACTGCACTCTCATTTGCAGCCTACTAACACAATTTCCAGGAAGCCTCTGTTGCAGGAAAACCCAGAGTTGGAAATGGAGAAATGCTGCCGCCTTGTGGCCGTTTCCCGCAAGAGCGGCTTCAAACGCATAGCTATGGGTCACTTAACATTCATAAGGACTCAGGCCTCTAAAAGACACCTGCCCTCAAAAAAAAAAAAATGTCCTGAGCTCGGCCGTGGCCAAAAAAATTCAAAGCAGGCAAATGTGTCAAAGAGATAGTATGATAGAGGTAAGTTTTACTCACTCTTTATCAAAAAAAGGAAAATGGAGAAAAGCTCAACATCAGGAATCATCAGACTCCTCTAACCTACAAAAAGCTTTCAGCTCACCCAAGTTAACTACCGTCAGCCAAAAGACTACAAACAATAAATGCTGAAGGGGTTTTAGAGAACTCTGTTCCCTCTGTCTGTGGAGGACATGTCTAGTTGTAACAGCCAATAATGAGAACAGAAAGGAGCTGCGTTTTCAATTAAAAATTGAGCCACCCTTCCATCCAGAACGCCCACAGCCGAGCCTCTCACCTGAGAAGACAGGCTGCAAGAGCTGCACTCCACGAGTTTTCACAGTAGCCAAGACACCGAAGCAACCCAAATGTCCATCAACAGAAGAATGGATAAGAAGAGCTGGTCCGTGGACACAGTGGACTATTAGCCATGGAAAACAAGGAAACACTGCTCTTTGAGGCACCCGAGATGAGCCTAGAGATCATCACAGAACATGAGTTAAGTCGGAAAGCAAAAGGCATACCGTATGACATCACCTATAGGCGTTATCTAACAGCTGACACAAATGAACATATTTCCACAAAGAAAGACACTCAGAGACTTAGAAAACAAACTAAGCTGATGTAAAATGAAAGGTGGGGGGAATGGATAAATTAAGATTAGTGTCACCATATGTGTACAAATACGTATTAAATATATATATCAAACAGACCGACCATATAGCAAGGGAGGTCACCAGAACACTCTGCAATAATTTACATGGGAAGAGGATCTGTACAAGAATATATATATATATAAAATGTACAAATGAACCAGATTCTGTACATATAGGACCAACAGTATTCTAATCATTACCCCGATTTAAACAAATTAAAAGAGCGAACAAGAAGTAATGTGACATACACTTCTGGGGTTTTTTCCTGGCACATTCCATTCTAATTGACAACCTGGGAACAGGACTTCCAGAACGCTCTGCTGCCCTAGTAACCAGATGTGGGGATGTAGCAATGCTGACGCCTTGTGGCCGTTTCCCACAGCAGCAGCTTTAAAGTCAGTGCTAATGGTCACTCAATATTCACACCCATTGCAGGCTTGTAAATGACACCTGCCCTCCAAAACAAAATCCTGGGGTCGAAAATCGACCAAAAAAGTCCAAAGAGGGCAACCTTCCAAGAAGACAATTTCGAGAGGTTTATTGTACTCACGGTTTTTTTTTTTCTGTTTTTGTTTAACAGAATAAAAAAAGGCGTGGAAAAATGCTGAACCTTAGGAATTATTAGACACGAAAATACACGTTACAAAAACCTATCATGTCACACGACTCAGCATGGCCAGCAGCAAAACTTCTGCAAACAAGAAATGCTGACGGGGTGGTGAAGAAATGCGTACCCTCGGTTCTAAGTGGGACGTGGTAAGAGCCCCTAAGGAAAACACAGTGGAGTTGCCTGGAAAGGGTCAACATTGAGCGACCGTTCAATCAAGCATAGCCACTGCTGGGTCTATCACCTGAGAGGATGAGAATCAAAAAGACACGGGCTGGCAATCCTGCAATCCAGCAATGTTTACCATAGCCAACACTTGGAAGCAATGAAAATGCCCAGCCACAGAGGAATGCAGAAAGGAGCAGTGGTCCATGGACACAATGGAAGAGTACTCCAGTGAAAAGTAGAAATTCCATTTTAAAAACAGATATAAGTAAGGAGACATCAGCTTTGGGGGTTTTCTCCAGACACATCCCACCGTCATTGATAACCGAGGAAAACCACTGGCAGGAAGGTCTGTTTCACTAGTTACCAGAGTGGGCAACGCAGAAATGCTGCAGCCCTCTGGCCGTTACGTGCAACGGCAGCTTGAAAACCCGTGCTAATGGTCACTTCGTGTGCACAAGTTCTGGAGGGCTGTCAATGAAACCTGCCCTCAAAATGTCTTGAGGGAGGTAGTGGCCAAAATATTTCAAAAGGCGGCACATAGTTCAAGAAAAGAATGTGATGAGGTAAGCTACACACACAGTTTGAAGGAAAAAAGGACATCCCTGAAAGCTCGATTTCAAGGCTTTATGAGACGCATGCAAATCCAACCACAGAGGTATCGGCTCACACCAGTCAGAAGAACCATCAGCAACAAGACTACCAACAATTCATGCTGAAGGGGTTGTGGAGAAGTGCATACCCTCTAGGTTAAGTGGGACTTTGCCGCCAGCCGCGGCGGGTCCTCAAAGTGTAGCAACAACCGACGAGAGGGGGTAGGGAACTGAACGCACCAAGGTATGGGATCAGAAGGGCACAAGCAACTGACGCTTGCAAGGCAAGTTTAATAACAAAGCATAGCCGTATATATACCCCTAAAGCAGGGAATTTGCTTCGTCACGCCTTATCGGCATCAGCTGGTTGGTTGGCTTCTCGGCTTAGTCACACCTTATCAGCATCAGCTGGTTGGTTGGCTGCTCGGCTTCTCCCTCAAAGGCACCAATTTCCCCTCCAGGGTTGCTTTTCCTAGCTTTAGGGAACAACCAGGGACTCCCAGTAACTGAGCAGGTCCCTGGAGCGATTTGGCCAAAGACCATCTCCTTTTGTATGTTCATACCATAAAGTCCAGGATGCATACCAAGGAGAGTACAGTCGGGCCCTGAGGCTTAGGAGGGTCTCAGTGGCGCCTTCCTCAGAGGGCAATGCTCGCCACAGGACTTCACCTGGTAAGAGGCACTAATGGGAACAGAATGGAGGTGCCTTTACAAGGTAAACACTGAGTTACGATATGATCCAGCAGACCCACTCCTGGGCCTATAACCTAAGAACGAAGACAGAAGTGGAAAGACACAGGCAGGCAAATCTGCATTGCAGGAGTATTACAATAGCCAGGACATGGAAGCAAGCAGAAAGTCCATCAACAGATGAGTGGACAAAGAAGAACAGGGACCTGAACAGATGGAATATTAGCCAAGGAACAAAAGGAAACAATGCCATCAACAGCACCATCGGTGAGGCTAGAGTTCATCACGCACCTTGCAGTAAGTCACAGAGCGAAAGATACATAGCCTACGATATCACTTATAGGTGTTCCCTGAAAATTGATATCACTGAAGATATTTCCACAGAGAAAGGCAATCACAGATGCAATAAACAGATTTATGGTTCACCCATGGACAGGTGTGAGAATTGTGTACATTAGGAAATTGGGTTTAAGAGCGAGATACAAACACAGGTGAAATACAAAATCACCAAAGGCCTACGGAATACCAAGAGAAGAGTACTCAACATTGTGTCATAAGCTACATGGGAAAAGGATCCAAAGAAGACTAGATACGTGTTTATGTGTAAAAGAGCCACATCTTTCACACCTACAACAAGCAAAACATTGTAATCAAACTTGCTGTGAGAAAAAATAAACATTGAATTAAAAAACGAACAGGTCAGTCGTGAGACACAAACTTAAGGGGCTTTTTCCTGGCACAGTCCATTCTAATTGACAACCGAGAATACGACTTCCACGGAGGCTCTGTTGCCCGAGTAACCAGGTTTGGTAAAGGAGACCTGCTGCCGCCTTGTGGCCGTTTCTCAAAACAGCAGCTTTAAACCCAGTGCTAATGGTCACTTGATATTCAAAATCATTGCAGGCCTATAAATGACACCTGCCCTCAAAAACAATTCTTGGGTCGTACATCGAGGAAAAAAACTCAAAAGACGCGCACACTTCAAAACGACAACTTCAAGAGGCATATTTTGCGCACATTTTGTCATCTCTTTCTTTCTTTCTCTTGTGATAAATAAAAGGGCATGGAAAAATGCTCAACATCAGGAATTAATAAAGCCATGCAAATCCAGTCGACAAAAACGTTCACCCACCGTCGTCAGAATGATCATCAGCCACAGAGTCTACAAAGAATAAATGCTCAAGGTGTTTTAGAGAACTCTGTGCCCTCTAGCTGCCGCTGGGACGTAACCTGGGAACAGCTAGTAGTGAGGACACCGTGGAGGTGCGTTGAATGGTAAAAATTGAGCTAACTGATGGGCCTATCTCCCGAGTAGACCAAAATCAAAAAGACACAGGCTGGCCGTCCTGCACTGCAGCAACATGTACCATCGCCAAGACTTGGAAGAAACCCAAATGTCCATCAACAGAACAATGCACCAAGAAGAAGGGGGCCCATGTGCACAATGGAACATGAGCCACGGAAAAGCATGCAACAGTGCCGCTGGCACCACCGTAGAAGGATCTAGAGATACCCACCCAAAAGGAAGTACGAAAGAAACCGAAATAGAAATATCCTATGACATCACTTATAGCTGTTACTTCAACATTGATACCCATGAAGTCATTTCCAAGAGAAGGCCGTGCATAGATGCAGAAAACCAACTATGCTTAACCAAGTGGAAAGGTGTAAGGAATGTATGAATTTGGATATGGGGGTTTACAGACATGTACTGATACATATGAAATATATAATCACAAAATACCTAAGGAATACCAGGAGAGGTCGACTCAACACTCTGTAATAACCTACACGGGAAAGGATCCAAAGATGAATAGATTGATACATACATATGATGAACCAGATGCAGTACACCTAGAACACACACCACATTTTTATCCAATTGGCTGTGATACTAGATAACAATTAAATTTTAAAAAACACACAAGAAGTAAGGAGATATAAGCTCTTGGGGGTTTGCCCTGACACACTGCACTCTCATTTGCAGCCTACTAACACAATTTCCAGGAAGCCTCTGTTGCAGGAAAACCCAGAGTTGGAAATGGAGAAATGCTGCCGCCTTGTGGCCGTTTCCCGCAAGAGCGGCTTCAAACGCATAGCTATGGGTCACTTAACATTCATAAGGACTCAGGCCTCTAAAAGACACCTGCCCTCAAAAAAAAAAAATGTCCTGAGCTCGGCCGTGGCCAAAAAAATTCAAAGCAGGCAAATGTGTCAAAGAGATAGTATGATAGAGGTAAGTTTTACTCACTCTTTATCAAAAAAAGGAAAATGGAGAAAAGCTCAACATCAGGAATCATCAGACTCCTCTAACCTACAAAAAGCTTTCAGCTCACCCAAGTTAACTACCGTCAGCCAAAAGACTACAAACAATAAATGCTGAAGGGGTTTTAGAGAACTCTGTTCCCTCTGTCTGTGGAGGACATGTCTAGTTGTAACAGCCAATAATGAGAACAGAAAGGAGCTGCGTTTTCAATTAAAAATTGAGCCACCCTTCCATCCAGAACGCCCACAGCCGAGCCTCTCACCTGAGAAGACAGGCTGCAAGAGTTGCACTCCACGAGTTTTCACAGTAGCCAAGACACCGAAGCAACCCAAATGTCCATCAACAGAAGAATGGATAAGAAGAGCTGGTCCGTGGACACAGTGGACTATTAGCCATGGAAAACAAGGAAACACTGCTCTTTGAGGCACCCGAGATGAGCCTAGAGATCATCACAGAACATGAGTTAAGTCGGAAAGCAAAAGGCATACCGTATGACATCACCTATAGGCGTTATCTAACAGCTGACACAAATGAACATATTTCCACAAAGAAAGACACTCAGAGACTTAGAAAACAAACTAAGCTGATGTAAAATGAAAGGTGGGGGGAATGGATAAATTAAGATTAGTGTCACCATATGTGTACAAATACGTATTAAATATATATATCAAACAGACCGACCATATAGCAAGGGAGGTCACCAGAACACTCTGCAATAATTTACATGGGAAGAGGATCTGTACAAGAATATATATATATATAAAATGTACAAATGAACCAGATTCTGTACATATAGGACCAACAGTATTCTAATCATTACCCCGATTTAAACAAATTAAAAGAGCGAACAAGAAGTAATGTGACATACACTTCTGGGGTTTTTTCCTGGCACATTCCATTCTAATTGACAACCTGGGAACAGGACTTCCAGAACGCTCTGCTGCCCTAGTAACCAGATGTGGGGATGTAGCAATGCTGACGCCTTGTGGCCGTTTCCCACAGCAGCAGCTTTAAAGTCAGTGCTAATGGTCACTCAATATTCACACCCATTGCAGGCTTGTAAATGACACCTGCCCTCCAAAACAAAATCCTGGGGTCGAAAATCGACCAAAAAAGTCCAAAGAGGGCAACCTTCCAAGAAGACAATTTCGAGAGGTTTATTGTACTCACGGTTTTTTTTTTTCTGTTTTTGTTTAACAGAATAAAAAAAGGCGTGGAAAAATGCTGAACCTTAGGAATTATTAGACACGAAAATACACGTTACAAAAACCTATCATGTCACACGACTCAGCATGGCCAGCAGCAAAACTTCTGCAAACAAGAAATGCTGACGGGGTGGTGAAGAAATGCGTACCCTCGGTTCTAAGTGGGACGTGGTAAGAGCCCCTAAGGAAAACACAGTGGAGTTGCCTGGAAAGGGTCAACATTGAGCGACCGTTCAATCAAGCATAGCCACTGCTGGGTCTATCACCTGAGAGGATGAGAATCAAAAAGACACGGGCTGGCAATCCTGCAATCCAGCAATGTTTACCATAGCCAACACTTGGAAGCAATGAAAATGCCCAGCCACAGAGGAATGCAGAAAGGAGCAGTGGTCCATGGACACAATGGAAGAGTACTCCAGTGAAAAGTAGAAATTCCATTTTAAAAACAGATATAAGTAAGGAGACATCAGCTTTGGGGGTTTTCTCCAGACACATCCCACCGTCATTGATAACCGAGGAAAACCACTGGCAGGAAGGTCTGTTTCACTAGTTACCAGAGTGGGCAACGCAGAAATGCTGCAGCCCTCTGGCCGTTACGTGCAACGGCAGCTTGAAAACCCGTGCTAATGGTCACTTCGTGTGCACAAGTTCTGGAGGGCTGTCAATGAAACCTGCCCTCAAAATGTCTTGAGGGAGGTAGTGGCCAAAATATTTCAAAAGGCGGCACATAGTTCCAGAAAAGAATGTGATGAGGTAAGCTACACACACAGTTTGAAGGAAAAAAGGACATCCCTGAAAGCTCGATTTCAAGGCTTTATGAGACGCATGCAAATCCAACCACAGAGGTATCGGCTCACACCAGTCAGAAGAACCATCAGCAACAAGACTACCAACAATTCATGCTGAAGGGGTTGTGGAGAAGTGCATACCCTCTAGGTTAAGTGGGACTTTGCCGCCAGCCGCGGCGGGTCCTCAAAGTGTAGCAACAACCGACGAGAGGGGGTAGGGAACTGAACGCACCAAGGTATGGGATCAGAAGGGCACAAGCAACTGACGCTTGCAAGGCAAGTTTAATAACAAAGCATAGCCGTATATATACCCCTAAAGCAGGGAATTTGCTTCGTCACGCCTTATCGGCATCAGCTGGTTGGTTGGCTTCTCGGCTTAGTCACACCTTATCAGCATCAGCTGGTTGGTTGGCTGCTCGGCTTCTCCCTCAAAGGCACCAATTTCCCCTCCAGGGTTGCTTTTCCTAGCTTTAGGGAACAACCAGGGACTCCCAGTAACTGAGCAGGTCCCTGGAGCGATTTGGCCAAAGACCATCTCCTTTTGTATGTTCATACCATAAAGTCCAGGATGCATACCAAGGAGAGTACAGTCGGGCCCTGAGGCTTAGGAGGGTCTCAGTGGCGCCTTCCTCAGAGGGCAATGCTCGCCACAGGACTTCACCTGGTAAGAGGCACTAATGGGAACAGAATGGAGGTGCCTTTACAAGGTAAACACTGAGTTACGATATGATCCAGCAGACCCACTCCTGGGCCTATAACCTAAGAACGAAGACAGAAGTGGAAAGACACAGGCAGGCAAATCTGCATTGCAGGAGTATTACAATAGCCAGGACATGGAAGCAAGCAGAAAGTCCATCAACAGATGAGTGGACAAAGAAGAACAGGGACCTGAACAGATGGAATATTAGCCAAGGAACAAAAGGAAACAATGCCATCAACAGCACCATCGGTGAGGCTAGAGTTCATCACGCACCTTGCAGTAAGTCACAGAGCGAAAGATACATAGCCTACGATATCACTTATAGGTGTTCCCTGAAAATTGATATCACTGAAGATATTTCCACAGAGAAAGGCAATCACAGATGCAATAAACAGATTTATGGTTCACCCATGGACAGGTGTGAGAATTGTGTACATTAGGAAATTGGGTTTAAGAGCGAGATACAAACACAGGTGAAATACAAAATCACCAAAGGCCTACGGAATACCAAGAGAAGAGTACTCAACATTGTGTCATAAGCTACATGGGAAAAGGATCCAAAGAAGACTAGATACGTGTTTATGTGTAAAAGAGCCACATCTTTCACACCTACAACAAGCAAAACATTGTAATCAAACTTGCTGTGAGAAAAAATAAACATTGAATTAAAAAACGAACAGGTCAGTCGTGAGACACAAACTTAAGGGGCTTTTTCCTGGCACAGTCCATTCTAATTGACAACCGAGAATACGACTTCCACGGAGGCTCTGTTGCCCGAGTAACCAGGTTTGGTAAAGGAGACCTGCTGCCGCCTTGTGGCCGTTTCTCAAAACAGCAGCTTTAAACCCAGTGCTAATGGTCACTTGATATTCAAAATCATTGCAGGCCTATAAATGACACCTGCCCTCAAAAACAATTCTTGGGTCGTACATCGAGGAAAAAAACTCAAAAGACGCGCACACTTCAAAACGACAACTTCAAGAGGCATATTTTGCGCACATTTTGTCATCTCTTTCTTTCTTTCTCTTGTGATAAATAAAAGGGCATGGAAAAATGCTCAACATCAGGAATTAATAAAGCCATGCAAATCCAGTCGACAAAAACGTTCACCCACCGTCGTCAGAATGATCATCAGCCACAGAGTCTACAAAGAATAAATGCTCAAGGTGTTTTAGAGAACTCTGTGCCCTCTAGCTGCCGCTGGGACGTAACCTGGGAACAGCTAGTAGTGAGGACACCGTGGAGGTGCGTTGAATGGTAAAAATTGAGCTAACTGATGGGCCTATCTCCCGAGTAGACCAAAATCAAAAAGACACAGGCTGGCCGTCCTGCACTGCAGCAACATGTACCATCGCCAAGACTTGGAAGAAACCCAAATGTCCATCAACAGAACAATGCACCAAGAAGAAGGGGGCCCATGTGCACAATGGAACACGAGCCACGGAAGAGCATGCAACAGTGCCGCTGGCACCACCGTAGAAGGATCTAGAGATACCCACCCAAAAGGAAGTACGAAAGAAACCGAAATAGAAATATCCTATGACATCACTTATAGCTGTTACTTCAACATTGATACCCATGAAGTCATTTCCAAGAGAAGGCCGTGCATAGATGCAGAAAACCAACTATGCTTAACCAAGTGGAAAGGTGTAAGGAATGTATGAATTTGGATATGGGGGTTTACAGACATGTACTGATACATATGAAATATATAATCACAAAATACCTAAGGAATACCAGGAGAGGTCGACTCAACACTCTGTAATAACCTACACGGGAAAGGATCCAAAGATGAATAGATTGATACATACATATGATGAACCAGATGCAGTACACCTAGAACACACACCACATTTTTATCCAATTGGCTGTGATACTAGATAACAATTAAATTTTAAAACACACACAAGAAGTAAGGAGATATAAGCTCTTGGGGGTTTGCCCTGACACACTGCACTCTCATTTGCAGCCTACTAACACAATTTCCAGGAAGCCTCTGTTGCAGGAAAACCCAGAGTTGGAAATGGAGAAATGCTGCCGCCTTGTGGCCGTTTCCCGCAAGAGCGGCTTCAAACGCATAGCTATGGTTCACTTAACATTCATAAGGACTCAGGCCTCTAAAAGACACCTGCCCTCAAAAAAAAAAAATGTCCTGAGCTCGGCCGTGGCCAAAAAAATTCAAAGCAGGCAAATGTGTCAAAGAGATAGTATGATAGAGGTAAGTTTTACTCACTCTTTATCAAAAAAAGGAAAATGGAGAAAAGCTCAACATCAGGAATCATCAGACTCCTCTAACCTACAAAAAGCTTTCAGCTCACCCAAGTTAACTACCGTCAGCCAAAAGACTACAAACAATAAATGCTGAAGGGGTTTTAGAGAACTCTGTTCCCTCTGTCTGTGGAGGACATGTCTAGTTGTAACAGCCAATAATGAGAACAGAAAGGAGCTGCGTTTTCAATTAAAAATTGAGCCACCCTTCCATCCAGAACGCCCACAGCCGAGCCTCTCACCTGAGAAGACAGGCTGCAAGAGCTGCACTCCACGAGTTTTCACAGTAGCCAAGACACCGAAGCAACCCAAATGTCCATCAACAGAAGAATGGATAAGAAGAGCTGGTCCGTGGACACAGTGGACTATTAGCCATGGAAAACAAGGAAACACTGCTCTTTGAGGCACCCGAGATGAGCCTAGAGATCATCACAGAACATGAGTTAAGTCGGAAAGCAAAAGGCATACCGTATGACATCACCTATAGGCGTTATCTAACAGCTGACACAAATGAACATATTTCCACAAAGAAAGACACTCAGAGACTTAGAAAACAAACTAAGCTGATGTAAAATGAAAGGTGGGGGGAATGGATAAATTAAGATTAGTGTCACCATATGTGTACAAATACGTATTAAATATATATATCAAACAGACCGACCATATAGCAAGGGAGGTCACCAGAACACTCTGCAATAATTTACATGGGAAGAGGATCTGTACAAGAATATATATATATATAAAATGTACAAATGAACCAGATTCTGTACATATAGGACCAACAGTATTCTAATCATTACCCCGATTTAAACAAATTAAAAGAGCGAACAAGAAGTAATGTGACATACACTTCTGGGGTTTTTTCCTGGCACATTCCATTCTAATTGACAACCTGGGAACAGGACTTCCAGAACGCTCTGCTGCCCTAGTAACCAGATGTGGGAATGTAGCAATGCTGACGCCTTGTGGCCGTTTCCCACAGCAGCAGCTTTAAAGTCAGTGCTAATGGTCACTCAATATTCACACCCATTGCAGGCTTGTAAATGACACCTGCCCTCCAAAACAAAATCCTGGGGTCGAAAATCGACCAAAAAAGTCCAAAGAGGGCAACCTTCCAAGAAGACAATTTCGAGAGGTTTATTGTACTCACGGGGTTTTTTTTTCTGTTTTTGTTTAACAGAATAAAAAAAGGCGTGGAAAAATGCTGAACCTTAGGAATTATTAGACACGAAAATACACGTTACAAAAACCTATCATGTCACACGACTCAGCATGGCCAGCAGCAAAACTTCTGCAAACAAGAAATGCTGACGGGGTGGTGAAGAAATGCGTACCCTCGGTTCTAAGTGGGACGTGGTAAGAGCCCCTAAGGAAAACACAGTGGAGTTGCCTGGAAAGGGTCAACATTGAGCGACCGTTCAATCAAGCATAGCCACTGCTGGGTCTATCACCTGAGAGGATGAGAATCAAAAAGACACGGGCTGGCAATCCTGCAATCCAGCAATGTTTACCATAGCCAACACTTGGAAGCAATGAAAATGCCCAGCCACAGAGGAATGCAGAAAGGAGCAGTGGTCCATGGACACAATGGAAGAGTACTCCAGTGAAAAGTAGAAATTCCATTTTAAAAACAGATATAAGTAAGGAGACATCAGCTTTGGGGGTTTTCTCCAGACACATCCCACCGTCATTGATAACCGAGGAAAACCACTGGCAGGAAGGTCTGTTTCACTAGTTACCAGAGTGGGCAACGCAGAAATGCTGCAGCCCTCTGGCCGTTACGTGCAACGGCAGCTTGAAAACCCGTGCTAATGGTCACTTCGTGTGCACAAGTTCTGGAGGGCTGTCAATGAAACCTGCCCTCAAAATGTCTTGAGGGAGGTAGTGGCCAAAATATTTCAAAAGGCGGCACATAGTTCAAGAAAAGAATGTGATGAGGTAAGCTACACACACAGTTTGAAGGAAAAAAGGACATCCCTGAAAGCTCGATTTCAAGGCTTTATGAGACGCATGCAAATCCAACCACAGAGGTATCGGCTCACACCAGTCAGAAGAACCATCAGCAACAAGACTACCAACAATTCATGCTGAAGGGGTTGTGGAGAAGTGCATACCCTCTAGGTTAAGTGGGACTTTGCCGCCAGCCGCGGCGGGTCCTCAAAGTGTAGCAACAACCGACGAGAGGGGGTAGGGAACTGAACGCACCAAGGTATGGGATCAGAAGGGCACAAGCAACTGACGCTTGCAAGGCAAGTTTAATAACAAAGCATAGCCGTATATATACCCCTAAAGCAGGGAATTTGCTTCGTCACGCCTTATCGGCATCAGCTGGTTGGTTGGCTTCTCGGCTTAGTCACACCTTATCAGCATCAGCTGGTTGGTTGGCTGCTCGGCTTCTCCCTCAAAGGCACCAATTTCCCCTCCAGGGTTGCTTTTCCTAGCTTTAGGGAACAACCAGGGACTCCCAGTAACTGAGCAGGTCCCTGGAGCGATTTGGCCAAAGACCATCTCCTTTTGTATGTTCATACCATAAAGTCCAGGATGCATACCAAGGAGAGTACAGTCGGGCCCTGAGGCTTAGGAGGGTCTCAGTGGCGCCTTCCTCAGAGGGCAATGCTCGCCACAGGACTTCACCTGGTAAGAGGCACTAATGGGAACAGAATGGAGGTGCCTTTACAAGGTAAACACTGAGTTACGATATGATCCAGCAGACCCACTCCTGGGCCTATAACCTAAGAAAGAAGACAGAAGTGGAAAGACACAGGCAGGCAAATCTGCATTGCAGGAGTATTACAATAGCCAGGACATGGAAGCAAGCAGAAAGTCCATCAACAGATGAGTGGACAAAGAAGAACAGGGACCTGAACAGATGGAATATTAGCCAAGGAACAAAAGGAAACAATGCCATCAACAGCACCATCGGTGAGGCTAGAGTTCATCACGCACCTTGCAGTAAGTCACAGAGCGAAAGATACATAGCCTACGATATCACTTATAGGTGTTCCCTGAAAATTGATATCACTGAAGATATTTCCACAGAGAAAGGCAATCACAGATGCAATAAACAGATTTATGGTTCACCCATGGACAGGTGTGAGAATTGTGTACATTAGGAAATTGGGTTTAAGAGCGAGATACAAACACAGGTGAAATACAAAATCACCAAAGGCCTACGGAATACCAAGAGAAGAGTACTCAACATTGTGTCATAAGCTACATGGGAAAAGGATCCAAAGAAGACTAGATACGTGTTTATGTGTAAAAGAGCCACATCTTTCACACCTACAACAAGCAAAACATTGTAATCAAACTTGCTGTGAGAAAAAATAAACATTGAATTAAAAAACGAACAGGTCAGTCGTGAGACACAAACTTAAGGGGCTTTTTCCTGGCACAGTCCATTCTAATTGACAACGGAGAATACGACTTCCACGGAGGCTCTGTTGCCCGAGTAACCAGGTTTGGTAAAGGAGACCTGCTGCCGCCTTGTGGCCGTTTCTCAAAACAGCAGCTTTAAACCCAGTGCTAATGGTCACTTGATATTCAAAATCATTGCAGGCCTATAAATGACACCTGCCCTCAAAAACAATTCTTGGGTCGTACATCGAGGAAAAAAACTCAAAAGACGTGCACACTTCAAAACGACAACTTCAAGAGGCATATTTTGCGCACATTTTGTCATCTCTTTCTTTCTTTCTCTTGTGATAAATAAAAGGGCATGGAAAAATGCTCAACATCAGGAATTAATAAAGCCATGCAAATCCAGTCGACAAAAACGTTCACCCACCGTCGTCAGAATGATCATCAGCCACAGAGTCTACAAAGAATAAATGCTCAAGGTGTTTTAGAGAACTCTGTGCCCTCTAGCTGCCGCTGGGACGTAACCTGGGAACAGCTAGTAGTGAGGACACCGTGGAGGTGCGTTGAATGGTAAAAATTGAGCTAACTGATGGGCCTATCTCCCGAGTAGACCAAAATCAAAAAGACACAGGCTGGCCGTCCTGCACTGCAGCAACATGTACCATCGCCAAGACTTGGAAGAAACCCAAATGTCCATCAACAGAACAATGCACCAAGAAGAAGGGGGCCCATGTGCACAATGGAACACGAGCCACGGAAGAGCATGCAACAGTGCCGCTGGCACCACCGTAGAAGGATCTAGAGATACCCACCCAAAAGGAAGTACGAAAGAAACCGAAATAGAAATATCCTATGACATCACTTATAGCTGTTACTTCAACATTGATACCCATGAAGTCATTTCCAAGAGAAGGCCGTGCATAGATGCAGAAAACCAACTATGCTTAACCAAGTGGAAAGGTGTAAGGAATGTATGAATTTGGATATGGGGGTTTACAGACATGTACTGATACATATGAAATATATAATCACAAAATACCTAAGGAATACCAGGAGAGGTCGACTCAACACTCTGTAATAACCTACACGGGAAAGGATCCAAAGATGAATAGATTGATACATACATATGATGAACCAGATGCAGTACACCTAGAACACACACCACATTTTTATCCAATTGGCTGTGATACTAGATAACAATTAAATTTTAAAACACACACAAGAAGTAAGGAGATATAAGCTCTTGGGGGTTTGCCCTGACACACTGCACTCTCATTTGCAGCCTACTAACACAATTTCCAGGAAGCCTCTGTTGCAGGAAAACCCAGAGTTGGAAATGGAGAAATGCTGCCGCCTTGTGGCCGTTTCCCGCAAGAGCGGCTTCAAACGCATAGCTATGGTTCACTTAACATTCATAAGGACTCAGGCCTCTAAAAGACACCTGCCCTCAAAAAAAAAAAAAAGTCCTGAGCTCGGCCGTGGCCAAAAAAATTCAAAGCAGGCAAATGTGTCAAAGAGATAGTATGATAGAGGTAAGTTTTACTCACTCTTTATCAAAAAAAGGAAAATGGAGAAAAGCTCAACATCAGGAATCATCAGACTCCTCTAACCTACAAAAAGCTTTCAGCTCACCCAAGTTAACTACCATCAGCCAAAAGACTACAAACAATAAATGCTGAAGGGGTTTTAGAGAACTCTGTTCCCTCTGTCTGTGGAGGACATGTCTAGTTGTAACAGCCAATAATGAGAACAGAAAGGAGCTGCGTTTTCAATTAAAAATTGAGCCACCCTTCCATCCAGAGCACCCACAGCTGAGCCTCTCACCTGAGAAGACAGGCTGCAAGAGCTGCACTCCACGAGTTTTCACAGTAGCCAAGACACCGAAGCAACCCAAATGTCCATCAACAGATGAATGGATAAGAAGAGCTGGTCCGTGGACACAGTGGACTATTAGCCATGGAAAACAAGGAAACACTGCTCTTTGAGGCACCCGAGATGAGCCTAGAGATCATCACAGAACATCAGTTAAGTCGGAAAGCAAAAGGCATACCGTATGACATCACCTATAGGCGTTATCTAACAGCTGACACAAATGAACATATTTCCACAAAGAAAGACACTGACAGACTTAGAAAGCAAACTAAGCTTATGTAAAATGAAAGGTGGGGGGAATGGATAAATTAAGATTAGTGTCACCATATGTGTACAAATACGTATTAAATATATATATCAAACAGACCGACCATATAGCAAGGGAGGTCACCAGAACACTCTGCAATAATTTACATGGGAAGAGGATCTGTACAAGAATATATATATATATATATATATATATATATATATATATATATATATATATAAAACGTACAAATGAACCAGATTCTGTACATATAGGACCAACAGTATTCTAATCATTACCCCGATTTAAACAAATTAAAAGAGCGAACAAGAAGTAATGTGACATACACTTCTGGGGTTTTTTCCTGGCACATTCCATTCTAATTGACAACCTGGGAACAGGACTTCCAGAACGCTCTGCTGCCCTAGTAACCAGATGTGGGAATGTAGCAATGCTGACGCCTTGTGGCCGTTTCCCACAGCAGCAGCTTTAAAGTCAGTGCTAATGGTCACTCAATATTCACACCCATTGCAGGCTTGTAAATGACACCTGCCCTCCAAAACAAAATCCTGGGGTCGAAAATCGACCAAAAAAGTCCAAAGAGGGCAACCTTCCAAGAAGACAATTTCGAGAGGTTTATTGTACTCACGGGGTTTTTTTTTCTGTTTTTGTTTAACAGAATAAAAAAAGGCGTGGAAAAATGCTGAACCTTAGGAATTATTAGACACGAAAATACACGTTACAAAAACCTATCATGTCACACGACTCAGCATGGCCAGCAGCAAAACTTCTGCAAACAAGAAATGCTGACGGGGTGGTGAAGAAATGCGTACCCTCGGTTCTAAGTGGGACGTGGTAAGAGCCCCTAAGGAAAACACAGTGGAGTTGCCTGGAAAGGGTCAACATTGAGCGACCGTTCAATCAAGCATAGCCACTGCTGGGTCTATCACCTGAGAGGATGAGAATCAAAAAGACACGGGCTGGCAATCCTGCAATCCAGCAATGTTTACCATAGCCAACACTTGGAAGCAATGAAAATGCCCAGCCACAGAGGAATGCAGAAAGGAGCAGTGGTCCATGGACACAATGGAAGAGTACTCCAGTGAAAAGTAGAAATTCCATTTTAAAAACAGATATAAGTAAGGAGACATCAGCTTTGGGGGGTTTCTCCAGACACATCCCACCGTCATTGATAACCAAGGAACACCACTGGCAGGAAGGCCTGTTTCACTAGTTACCAGAGTGGGAAACGCAGAAATGCTGCAGCCCTGTGGCCGTTACCTGCAACGGCAGCTTGAAAACCCGTGCTAATGGTCACTTCGTGTGCACAAGTCCTGGAGGGCTGTCAATGAAACCTGCCCTCAAAATGTCTTGAGGGAGGTAGTGGCCAAAATATTTCAAAAGGCGGCACATAGTTCAAGAAAAGAATGTGATGAGGTAAGCTACACACACAGTTTGAAGAAAAAAAGGGCATCCCTGAAAGCTCAATTTCAAGGCTTTATGAGACGCATGCAAATCCAACCACAGAGGTATCGGCTCACACCAGTCAGAAGAACCATCAGCAACAAGACTACCAACAATTCATGCTGAAGGGGTTGTGGAGAAGTGCATACCCTCTAGGTTAAGTGGGACTTTGCCGCCAGCCGCGGCGGGTCCTCAAAGTGTAGCAACAACCGACGAGAGGGGGTAGGGAACTGAACGCACCAAGGTATGGGATCAGAAGGGCACAAGCAACTGACGCTTGCAAGGCAAGTTTAATAACAAAGCATAGCCGTATATATACCCCTAAAGCAGGGACTTTGCTTCGTCACGCCTTATCGGCATCAGCTGGTTGGTTGGCTTCTCGGCTTAGTCACACCTTATCAGCATCAGCTGGTTGGTTGGCTGCTCGGCTTCTCCCTCAAAGGCACCAATTTCCCCTCCAGGGTTGCTTTTCCTAGCTTTAGGGAACAACCAGGGACTCCCAGTAACTGAGCAGGTCCCTGGAGCGATTTGGCCAAAGACCATCTCCTTTTGTATGTTCATACCATAAAGTCCAGGATGCATACCAAGGAGAGTACAGTCGGGCCCTGAGGCTTAGGAGGGTCTCAGTGGCGCCTTCCTCAGAGGGCAATGCTCGCCACAGGACTTCACCTGGTAAGAGGCACTAATGGGAACAGAATGGAGGTGCCTTTACAAGGTAAACACTGAGTTACGATATGATCCAGCAGGCCCACTCCTGGGCCTATAACCTAAGAAAGAAGACAGAAGTGGAAAGACACAGGCAGGCAAATCTGCATTGCAGGAGTATTACAATAGCCAGGACATGGAAGCAAGCAGAAAGTCCATCAACAGATGAGTGGACAAAGAAGAACAGGGACCTGAGCAGATGGAATATTAGCCAAGGAACAGAAGGAAACAATGCCATCAACAGCACCATCGGTGAGGCTAGAGTTCATCACGCACCTTGCAGTAAGTCACAGAGCGAAAGATACATAGCCTACGATATCACTTATAGGTGTTCCCTAAAAACTGATATCACTGAAGATATTTCCACAGAGAAAGGCAATCACAGATGCAATAAACAGATTTATGGTTCACCCATGGACAGGTGTGAGAATTGTGTACATTAGGAAATTGGGTTTAAGAGAGAGATACAAACACACGTGAAATACAAAATCACCAAAGGCCTACGGAATACCAAGAGAAGAGTACTCAACATTGTGTCATAAGCTACATGGGAAAAGGATCCAAAGAAGACTAGATACGTGTTTATGTGTAAAAGAGCCACATCTTTCACACCTACAACAAGCAAGACATTGTAATCAAACTTGCTGTGAGAAACAATAAACATTGAATTAAAAAACGAACAAGTCAGTCGTGAGGCACAAACATAAGGGGCTTTTTCCTGGCACAGTCCATTCTAATTGACAACCGAGAATACGACTTCCACGGAGGCTCTGTTGCCCGAGTAACCAGGTTTGGTAAAGGAGACCTGCTGCCGCCTTGTGGCCGTTTCTCAAAACAGCAGCTTTAAACCCAGTGCTAATGGTCACTTGATATTCAAAATCATTGCAGGCCTATAAATGACACCTGCCCTCAAAAACGATTCTTGGGTCGTCCATCGAGGAAAAAAACTCAAAAGATGTGCACACTTCAAAACGACAATTTCAAGAGGCATATTTTGCGCACATTTTGTCTTCTCTTTCTTTCTTTCTCTTGTGATAAATAAAAGGGCATGGAAAAATGCTCAACATCAGGAATTAATAAAGCCATGCAAATCCAGTCGACAGAAACGTTCACCCACCGTCGTCAGAATGATCATCAGCCACAGAGTCTACAAAGAATAAATGCTCAAGGTGTTTTAGAGAACTCTGTGCCCTCTAGCGGCCGCTGGGACGTAACCTGGGAACAGCTAGTAGTGAGAACACCGTGGAGGTGCACTGAAAGGTAAAAATTGAGCTAACCTGTAATCGGGTAGGCCCACTGATGGGCCTATCTCCCGAGTAGACCAAAATCAAAAAGACACAGGCTGGCCATCCTGCACTGCAGCAACATGTACCATCGCCAAGACTTGGAAGAAACCCAAATGTCCATCAACAGAACAATGCACCAAGAAGAAGGGGGCCCATGTGCACAATGGAACACGAGCCACGGAAGAGCATGCAACAGTGCCGCTGGCACCACCGTAGAAGGATCTAGAGATACCCACCCAAAAGGAAGTACGAAAGAAACCGAAATAGAAATATCCTATGACATCACTTATAGCTGTTACTTCAACATTGATACCCATGAAGTCATTTCCAAGAGAAGGCCGTGCATAGATGCAGAAAACCAACTATGCTTAACCAAGTGGAAAGGTGTAAGGAATGTATGAATTTGGATATGGGGGTTTACAGACATGTACTGATACATATGAAATATATAATCACAAAATACCTAAGGAATACCAGGAGAGGTCGACTCAACACTCTGTAATAACCTACACGGGAAAGGATCCAAAGATGAATAGATTGATACATACATATGATGAACCAGATGCAGTACACCTAGAACACACACCACATTTTTATCCAATTGGCTGTGATACTAGATAACAATTAAATTTTAAAACACACACAAGAAGTAAGGAGATATAAGCTCTTGGGGGTTTGCCCTGACACACTGCACTCTCATTTGCAGCCTACTAACACAATTTCCAGGAAGCCTCTGTTGCAGGAAAACCCAGAGTTGGAAATGGAGAAATGCTGCCGCCTTGTGGCCGTTTCCCGCAAGAGCGGCTTCAAACGCATAGCTATGGTTCACTTAACATTCATAAGGACTCAGGCCTCTAAAAGACACCTGCCCTCAAAAAAAAAAAATGTCCTGAGCTCGGCCGTGGCCAAAAAAATTCAAAGCAGGCAAATGTGTCAAAGAGATAGTATGATAGAGGTAAGTTTTACTCACTCTTTATCAAAAAAAGGAAAATGGAGAAAAGCTCAACATCAGGAATCATCAGACTCCTCTAACCTACAAAAAGCTTTCAGCTCACCCAAGTTAACTACCGTCAGCCAAAAGACTACAAACAATAAATGCTGAAGGGGTTTTAGAGAACTCTGTTCCCTCTGTCTGTGGAGGACATGTCTAGTTGTAACAGCCAATAATGAGAACAGAAAGGAGCTGCGTTTTCAATTAAAAATTGAGCCACCCTTCCATCCAGAACGCCCACAGCCGAGCCTCTCACCTGAGAAGACAGGCTGCAAGAGCTGCACTCCACGAGTTTTCACAGTAGCCAAGACACCGAAGCAACCCAAATGTCCATCAACAGAAGAATGGATAAGAAGAGCTGGTCCGTGGACACAGTGGACTATTAGCCATGGAAAACAAGGAAACACTGCTCTTTGAGGCACCCGAGATGAGCCTAGAGATCATCACAGAACATGAGTTAAGTCGGAAAGCAAAAGGCATACCGTATGACATCACCTATAGGCGTTATCTAACAGCTGACACAAATGAACATATTTCCACAAAGAAAGACACTCAGAGACTTAGAAAACAAACTAAGCTGATGTAAAATGAAAGGTGGGGGGAATGGATAAATTAAGATTAGTGTCACCATATGTGTACAAATACGTATTAAATATATATATCAAACAGACCGACCATATAGCAAGGGAGGTCACCAGAACACTCTGCAATAATTTACATGGGAAGAGGATCTGTACAAGAATATATATATATATAAAATGTACAAATGAACCAGATTCTGTACATATAGGACCAACAGTATTCTAATCATTACCCCGATTTAAACAAATTAAAAGAGCGAACAAGAAGTAATGTGACATACACTTCTGGGGTTTTTTCCTGGCACATTCCATTCTAATTGACAACCTGGGAACAGGACTTCCAGAACGCTCTGCTGCCCTAGTAACCAGATGTGGGGATGTAGCAATGCTGACGCCTTGTGGCCGTTTCCCACAGCAGCAGCTTTAAAGTCAGTGCTAATGGTCACTCAATATTCACACCCATTGCAGGCTTGTAAATGACACCTGCCCTCCAAAACAAAATCCTGGGGTCGAAAATCGACCAAAAAAGTCCAAAGAGGGCAACCTTCCAAGAAGACAATTTCGAGAGGTTTATTGTACTCACGGTTTTTTTTTTTCTGTTTTTGTTTAACAGAATAAAAAAAGGCGTGGAAAAATGCTGAACCTTAGGAATTATTAGACACGAAAATACACGTTACAAAAACCTATCATGTCACACGACTCAGCATGGCCAGCAGCAAAACTTCTGCAAACAAGAAATGCTGACGGGGTGGTGAAGAAATGCGTACCCTCGGTTCTAAGTGGGACGTGGTAAGAGCCCCTAAGGAAAACACAGTGGAGTTGCCTGGAAAGGGTCAACATTGAGCGACCGTTCAATCAAGCATAGCCACTGCTGGGTCTATCACCTGAGAGGATGAGAATCAAAAAGACACGGGCTGGCAATCCTGCAATCCAGCAATGTTTACCATAGCCAACACTTGGAAGCAATGAAAATGCCCAGCCACAGAGGAATGCAGAAAGGAGCAGTGGTCCATGGACACAATGGAAGAGTACTCCAGTGAAAAGTAGAAATTCCATTTTAAAAACAGATATAAGTAAGGAGACATCAGCTTTGGGGGTTTTCTCCAGACACATCCCACCGTCATTGATAACCGAGGAAAACCACTGGCAGGAAGGTCTGTTTCACTAGTTACCAGAGTGGGCAACGCAGAAATGCTGCAGCCCTCTGGCCGTTACGTGCAACGGCAGCTTGAAAACCCGTGCTAATGGTCACTTCGTGTGCACAAGTCCTGGAGGGCTGTCAATGAAACCTGCCCTCAAAATGTCTTGAGGGAGGTAGTGGCCAAAATATTTCAAAAGGCGGCACATAGTTCAAGAAAAGAATGTGATGAGGTAAGCTACACACACAGTTTGAAGGAAAAAAGGACATCCCTGAAAGCTCGATTTCAAGGCTTTATGAGACGCATGCAAATCCAACCACAGAGGTATCGGCTCACACCAGTCAGAAGAACCATCAGCAACAAGACTACCAACAATTCATGCTGAAGGGGTTGTGGAGAAGTGCATACCCTCTAGGTTAAGTGGGACTTTGCCGCCAGCCGCGGCGGGTCCTCAAAGTGTAGCAACAACCGACGAGAGGGGGTAGGGAACTGAACGCACCAAGGTATGGGATCAGAAGGGCACAAGCAACTGACGCTTGCAAGGCAAGTTTAATAACAAAGCATAGCCGTATATATACCCCTAAAGCAGGGAATTTGCTTCGTCACGCCTTATCGGCATCAGCTGGTTGGTTGGCTTCTCGGCTTAGTCACACCTTATCAGCATCAGCTGGTTGGTTGGCTGCTCGGCTTCTCCCTCAAAGGCACCAATTTCCCCTCCAGGGTTGCTTTTCCTAGCTTTAGGGAACAACCAGGGACTCCCAGTAACTGAGCAGGTCCCTGGAGCGATTTGGCCAAAGACCATCTCCTTTTGTATGTTCATACCATAAAGTCCAGGATGCATACCAAGGAGAGTACAGTCGGGCCCTGAGGCTTAGGAGGGTCTCAGTGGCGCCTTCCTCAGAGGGCAATGCTCGCCACAGGACTTCACCTGGTAAGAGGCACTAATGGGAACAGAATGGAGGTGCCTTTACAAGGTAAACACTGAGTTACGATATGATCCAGCAGACCCACTCCTGGGCCTATAACCTAAGAACGAAGACAGAAGTGGAAAGACACAGGCAGGCAAATCTGCATTGCAGGAGTATTACAATAGCCAGGACATGGAAGCAAGCAGAAAGTCCATCAACAGATGAGTGGACAAAGAAGAACAGGGACCTGAACAGATGGAATATTAGCCAAGGAACAAAAGGAAACAATGCCATCAACAGCACCATCGGTGAGGCTAGAGTTCATCACGCACCTTGCAGTAAGTCACAGAGCGAAAGATACATAGCCTACGATATCACTTATAGGTGTTCCCTGAAAATTGATATCACTGAAGATATTTCCACAGAGAAAGGCAATCACAGATGCAATAAACAGATTTATGGTTCACCCATGGACAGGTGTGAGAATTGTGTACATTAGGAAATTGGGTTTAAGAGCGAGATACAAACACAGGTGAAATACAAAATCACCAAAGGCCTACGGAATACCAAGAGAAGAGTACTCAACATTGTGTCATAAGCTACATGGGAAAAGGATCCAAAGAAGACTAGATACGTGTTTATGTGTAAAAGAGCCACATCTTTCACACCTACAACAAGCAAAACATTGTAATCAAACTTGCTGTGAGAAAAAATAAACATTGAATTAAAAAACGAACAGGTCAGTCGTGAGACACAAACTTAAGGGGCTTTTTCCTGGCACAGTCCATTCTAATTGACAACCGAGAATACGACTTCCACGGAGGCTCTGTTGCCCGAGTAACCAGGTTTGGTAAAGGAGACCTGCTGCCGCCTTGTGGCCGTTTCTCAAAACAGCAGCTTTAAACCCAGTGCTAATGGTCACTTGATATTCAAAATCATTGCAGGCCTATAAATGACACCTGCCCTCAAAAACAATTCTTGGGTCGTACATCGAGGAAAAAAACTCAAAAGACGCGCACACTTCAAAACGACAACTTCAAGAGGCATATTTTGCGCACATTTTGTCATCTCTTTCTTTCTTTCTCTTGTGATAAATAAAAGGGCATGGAAAAATGCTCAACATCAGGAATTAATAAAGCCATGCAAATCCAGTCGACAAAAACGTTCACCCACCGTCGTCAGAATGATCATCAGCCACAGAGTCTACAAAGAATAAATGCTCAAGGTGTTTTAGAGAACTCTGTGCCCTCTAGCTGCCGCTGGGACGTAACCTGGGAACAGCTAGTAGTGAGGACACCGTGGAGGTGCGTTGAATGGTAAAAATTGAGCTAACTGATGGGCCTATCTCCCGAGTAGACCAAAATCAAAAAGACACAGGCTGGCCGTCCTGCACTGCAGCAACATGTACCATCGCCAAGACTTGGAAGAAACCCAAATGTCCATCAACAGAACAATGCACCAAGAAGAAGGGGGCCCATGTGCACAATGGAACATGAGCCACGGAAAAGCATGCAACAGTGCCGCTGGCACCACCGTAGAAGGATCTAGAGATACCCACCCAAAAGGAAGTACGAAAGAAACCGAAATAGAAATATCCTATGACATCACTTATAGCTGTTACTTCAACATTGATACCCATGAAGTCATTTCCAAGAGAAGGCCGTGCATAGATGCAGAAAACCAACTATGCTTAACCAAGTGGAAAGGTGTAAGGAATGTATGAATTTGGATATGGGGGTTTACAGACATGTACTGATACATATGAAATATATAATCACAAAATACCTAAGGAATACCAGGAGAGGTCGACTCAACACTCTGTAATAACCTACACGGGAAAGGATCCAAAGATGAATAGATTGATACATACATATGATGAACCAGATGCAGTACACCTAGAACACACACCACATTTTTATCCAATTGGCTGTGATACTAGATAACAATTAAATTTTAAAAAACACACAAGAAGTAAGGAGATATAAGCTCTTGGGGGTTTGCCCTGACACACTGCACTCTCATTTGCAGCCTACTAACACAATTTCCAGGAAGCCTCTGTTGCAGGAAAACCCAGAGTTGGAAATGGAGAAATGCTGCCGCCTTGTGGCCGTTTCCCGCAAGAGCGGCTTCAAACGCATAGCTATGGGTCACTTAACATTCATAAGGACTCAGGCCTCTAAAAGACACCTGCCCTCAAAAAAAAAAAATGTCCTGAGCTCGGCCGTGGCCAAAAAAATTCAAAGCAGGCAAATGTGTCAAAGAGATAGTATGATAGAGGTAAGTTTTACTCACTCTTTATCAAAAAAAGGAAAATGGAGAAAAGCTCAACATCAGGAATCATCAGACTCCTCTAACCTACAAAAAGCTTTCAGCTCACCCAAGTTAACTACCGTCAGCCAAAAGACTACAAACAATAAATGCTGAAGGGGTTTTAGAGAACTCTGTTCCCTCTGTCTGTGGAGGACATGTCTAGTTGTAACAGCCAATAATGAGAACAGAAAGGAGCTGCGTTTTCAATTAAAAATTGAGCCACCCTTCCATCCAGAACACCCACAGCCGAGCCTCTCACCTGAGAAGACAGGCTGCAAGAGCTGCACTCCACGAGTTTTCACAGTAGCCAAGACACCGAAGCAACCCAAATGTCCATCAACAGAAGAATGGATAAGAAGAGCTGGTCCGTGGACACAGTGGACTATTAGCCATGGAAAACAAGGAAACACTGCTCTTTGAGGCACCCGAGATGAGCCTAGAGATCATCACAGAACATCAGTTAAGTCGGAAAGCAAAAGGCATACCGTATGACATCACCTATAGGCGTTATCTAACAGCTGACACAAATGAACATATTTCCACAAAGAAAGACACTCAGAGACTTAGAAAACAAACTAAGCTGATGTAAAATGAAAGGTGGGGGGAATGGATAAATTAAGATTAGTGTCACCATATGTGTACAAATACGTATTAAATATATATATCAAACAGACCGACCATATAGCAAGGGAGGTCACCAGAACACTCTGCAATAATTTACATGGGAAGAGGATCTGTACAAGAATATATATATATATAAAATGTACAAATGAACCAGATTCTGTACATATAGGACCAACAGTATTCTAATCATTACCCCGATTTAAACAAATTAAAAGAGCGAACAAGAAGTAATGTGACATACACTTCTGGGGTTTTTTCCTGGCACATTCCATTCTAATTGACAACCTGGGAACAGGACTTCCAGAACGCTCTGCTGCCCTAGTAACCAGATGTGGGAATGTAGCAATGCTGACGCCTTGTGGCCGTTTCCCACAGCAGCAGCTTTAAAGTCAGTGCTAATGGTCACTCAATATTCACACCCATTGCAGGCTTGTAAATGACACCTGCCCTCCAAAACAAAATCCTGGGGTCGAAAATCGACCAAAAAAGTCCAAAGAGGGCAACCTTCCAAGAAGACAATTTCGAGAGGTTTATTGTACTCATGGGGTTTTTTTTTCTGTTTTTGTTTAACAGAATAAAAAAAGGCGTGGAAAAATGCTGAACCTTAGGAATTATTAGACACGAAAATACACGTTACAAAAACCTATCATGTCACACGACTCAGCATGGCCAGCAGCAAAACTTCTGCAAACAAGAAATGCTGACGGGGTGGTGAAGAAATGCGTACCCTCGGTTCTAAGTGGGACGTGGTAAGAGCCCCTAAGGAAAACACAGTGGAGTTGCCTGGAAAGGGTCAACATTGAGCGACCGTTCAATCAAGCATAGCCACTGCTGGGTCTATCACCTGAGAGGATGAGAATCAAAAAGACACGGGCTGGCAATCCTGCAATCCAGCAATGTTTACCATAGCCAACACTTGGAAGCAATGAAAATGCCCAGCCACAGAGGAATGCAGAAAGGAGCAGTGGTCCATGGACACAATGGAAGAGTACTCCAGTGAAAAGTAGAAATTCCATTTTAAAAACAGATATAAGTAAGGAGACATCAGCTTTGGGGGGTTTCTCCAGACACATCCCACCGTCATTGATAACCAAGGAACACCACTGGCAGGAAGGCCTGTTTCACTAGTTACCAGAGTGGGAAACGCAGAAATGCTGCAGCCCTGTGGCCGTTACCTGCAACGGCAGCTTGAAAACCCGTGCTAATGGTCACTTCGTGTGCACAAGTTCTGGAGGGCTGTCAATGAAACCTGCCCTCAAAATGTCTTGAGGGAGGTAGTGGCCAAAATATTTCAAAAGGCGGCACATAGTTCAAGAAAAGAATGTGATGAGGTAAGCTACACACACAGTTTGAAGAAAAAAAGGGCATCCCTGAAAGCTCAATTTCAAGGCTTTATGAGACGCATGCAAATCCAACCACAGAGGTATCGGCTCACACCAGTCAGAAGAACCATCAGCAACAAGACTACCAACAATTCATGCTGAAGGGGTTGTGGAGAAGTGCATACCCTCTAGGTTAAGTGGGACTTTGCCGCCAGCCGCGGCGGGTCCTCAAAGTGTAGCAACAACCGACGAGAGGGGGTAGGGAACTGAACGCACCAAGGTATGGGATCAGAAGGGCACAAGCAACTGACGCTTGCAAGGCAAGTTTAATAACAAAGCATAGCCGTATATATACCCCTAAAGCAGGGACTTTGCTTCGTCACGCCTTATCGGCATCAGCTGGTTGGTTGGCTTCTCGGCTTAGTCACACCTTATCAGCATCAGCTGGTTGGTTGGCTGCTCGGCTTCTCCCTCAAAGGCACCAATTTCCCCTCCAGGGTTGCTTTTCCTAGCTTTAGGGAACAACCAGGGACTCCCAGTAACTGAGCAGGTCCCTGGAGCGATTTGGCCAAAGACCATCTCCTTTTGTATGTTCATACCATAAAGTCCAGGATGCATACCAAGGAGAGTACAGTTGGGCCCTGAGGCTTAGGAGGGTCTTAGTGGCGCCTTCCTCAGAGGGCAATGCTCGCCACAGGACTTCACCTGGTAAGAGGCACTAATGGGAACAGAATGGAGGTGCCTTTACAAGGTAAACACTGAGTTACGATATGATCCAGCAGGCCCACTCCTGGGCCTATAACCTAAGAAAGAAGACAGAAGTGGAAAGACACAGGCAGGCAAATCTGCATTGCAGGAGTATTACAATAGCCAGGACATGGAAGCAAGCAGAAAGTCCATCAACAGATGAGTGGACAAAGAAGAACAGGGACCTGAGCAGATGGAATATTAGCCAAGGAACAGAAGGAAACAATGCCATCAACAGCACCATCGGTGAGGCTAGAGTTCATCACGCACCTTGCAGTAAGTCACAGAGCGAAAGATACATAGCCTACGATATCACTTATAGGTGTTCCCTAAAAACTGATATCACTGAAGATATTTCCACAGAGAAAGGCAATCACAGATGCAATAAACAGATTTATGGTTCACCCATGGACAGGTGTGAGAATTGTGTACATTAGGAAATTGGGTTTAAGAGAGAGATACAAACACACGTGAAATACAAAATCACCAAAGGCCTACGGAATACCAAGAGAAGAGTACTCAACATTGTGTCATAAGCTACATGGGAAAAGGATCCAAAGAAGACTAGATACGTGTTTATGTGTAAAAGAGCCACATCTTTCACACCTACAACAAGCAAGACATTGTAATCAAACTTGCTGTGAGAAACAATAAACATTGAATTAAAAAACGAACAAGTCAGTCGTGAGGCACAAACATAAGGGGCTTTTTCCTGGCACAGTCCATTCTAATTGACAACCGAGAATACGACTTCCACGGAGGCTCTGTTGCCCGAGTAACCAGGTTTGGTAAAGGAGACCTGCTGCCGCCTTGTGGCCGTTTCTCAAAACAGCAGCTTTAAACCCAGTGCTAATGGTCACTTGATATTCAAAATCATTGCAGGCCTATAAATGACACCTGCCCTCAAAAACGATTCTTGGGTCGTCCATCGAGGAAAAAAACTCAAAAGATGTGCACACTTCAAAACGACAATTTCAAGAGGCATATTTTGCGCACATTTTGTCTTCTCTTTCTTTCTTTCTCTTGTGATAAATAAAAGGGCATGGAAAAATGCTCAACATCAGGAATTAATAAAGCCATGCAAATCCAGTCGACAGAAACGTTCACCCACCGTCGTCAGAATGATCATCAGCCACAGAGTCTACAAAGAATAAATGCTCAAGGTGTTTTAGAGAACTCTGTGCCCTCTAGCGGCCGCTGGGACGTAACCTGGGAACAGCTAGTAGTGAGAACACCGTGGAGGTGCACTGAAAGGTAAAAATTGAGCTAACCTGTAATCGGGTAGGCCCACTGATGGGCCTATCTCCCGAGTAGACCAAAATCAAAAAGACACAGGCTGGCCATCCTGCACTGCAGCAACATGTACCATCGCCAAGACTTGGAAGAAACCCAAATGTCCATCAACAGAACAATGCACCAAGAAGAAGGGGGCCCATGTGCACAATGGAACACGAGCCACGGAAGAGCATGCAACAGTGCCGCTGGCACCACCGTAGAAGGATCTAGAGATACCCACCCAAAAGGAAGTACGAAAGAAACCGAAATAGAAATATCCTATGACATCACTTATAGCTGTTACTTCAACATTGATACCCATGAAGTCATTTCCAAGAGAAGGCCGTGCATAGATGCAGAAAACCAACTATGCTTAACCAAGTGGAAAGGTGTAAGGAATGTATGAATTTGGATATGGGGGTTTACAGACATGTACTGATACATATGAAATATATAATCACAAAATACCTAAGGAATACCAGGAGAGGTCGACTCAACACTCTGTAATAACCTACACGGGAAAGGATCCAAAGATGAATAGATTGATACATACATATGATGAACCAGATGCAGTACACCTAGAACACACACCACATTTTTATCCAATTGGCTGTGATACTAGATAACAATTAAATTTTAAAACACACACAAGAAGTAAGGAGATATAAGCTCTTGGGGGTTTGCCCTGACACACTGCACTCTCATTTGCAGCCTACTAACACAATTTCCAGGAAGCCTCTGTTGCAGGAAAACCCAGAGTTGGAAATGGAGAAATGCTGCCGCCTTGTGGCCGTTTCCCGCAAGAGCGGCTTCAAACGCATAGCTATGGGTCACTTAACATTCATAAGGACTCAGGCCTCTAAAAGACACCTGCCCTCAAAAAAAAAAAATGTCCTGAGCTCGGCCGTGGCCAAAAAAATTCAAAGCAGGCAAATGTGTCAAAGAGATAGTATGATAGAGGTAAGTTTTACTCACTCTTTATCAAAAAAAGGAAAATGGAGAAAAGCTCAACATCAGGAATCATCAGACTCCTCTAACCTACAAAAAGCTTTCAGCTCACCCAAGTTAACTACCGTCAGCCAAAAGACTACAAACAATAAATGCTGAAGGGGTTTTAGAGAACTCTGTTCCCTCTGTCTGTGGAGGACATGTCTAGTTGTAACAGCCAATAATGAGAACAGAAAGGAGCTGCGTTTTCAATTAAAAATTGAGCCACCCTTCCATCCAGAACGCCCACAGCCGAGCCTCTCACCTGAGAAGACAGGCTGCAAGAGCTGCACTCCACGAGTTTTCACAGTAGCCAAGACACCGAAGCAACCCAAATGTCCATCAACAGAAGAATGGATAAGAAGAGCTGGTCCGTGGACACAGTGGACTATTAGCCATGGAAAACAAGGAAACACTGCTCTTTGAGGCACCCGAGATGAGCCTAGAGATCATCACAGAACATGAGTTAAGTCGGAAAGCAAAAGGCATACCGTATGACATCACCTATAGGCGTTATCTAACAGCTGACACAAATGAACATATTTCCACAAAGAAAGACACTCAGAGACTTAGAAAACAAACTAAGCTGATGTAAAATGAAAGGTGGGGGGAATGGATAAATTAAGATTAGTGTCACCATATGTGTACAAATACGTATTAAATATATATATCAAACAGACCGACCATATAGCAAGGGAGGTCACCAGAACACTCTGCAATAATTTACATGGGAAGAGGATCTGTACAAGAATATATATATATATAAAATGTACAAATGAACCAGATTCTGTACATATAGGACCAACAGTATTCTAATCATTACCCCGATTTAAACAAATTAACAGAGCGAACAAGAAGTAATGTGACATACACTTCTGGGGTTTTTTCCTGGCACATTCCATTCTAATTGACAACCTGGGAACAGGACTTCCAGAACGCTCTGCTGCCCTAGTAACCAGATGTGGGGATGTAGCAATGCTGACGCCTTGTGGCCGTTTCCCACAGCAGCAGCTTTAAAGTCAGTGCTAAAGGTCACTCAATATTCACACCCATTGCAGGCTTGTAAATGACACCTGCCCTCCAAAACAAAATCCTGGGGTCGAAAATCGACCAAAAAAGTCCAAAGAGGGCAACCTTCCAAGAAGACAATTTCGAGAGGTTTATTGTACTCACGGGGTTTTTTTTTCTGTTTTTGTTTAACAGAATAAAAAAAGGCGTGGAAAAATGCTGAACCTTAGGAATTATTAGACACGAAAATACACGTTACAAAAACCTATCATGTCACACGACTCAGCATGGCCAGCAGCAAAACTTCTGCAAACAAGAAATGCTGACGGGGTGGTGAAGAAATGCGTACCCTCGGTTCTAAGTGGGACGTGGTAAGAGCCCCTAAGGAAAACACAGTGGAGTTGCCTGGAAAGGGTCAACATTGAGCGACCGTTCAATCAAGCATAGCCACTGCTGGGTCTATCACCTGAGAGGATGAGAATCAAAAAGACACGGGCTGGCAATCCTGCAATCCAGCAATGTTTACCATAGCCAACACTTGGAAGCAATGAAAATGCCCAGCCACAGAGGAATGCAGAAAGGAGCAGTGGTCCATGGACACAATGGAAGAGTACTCCAGTGAAAAGTAGAAATTCCATTTTAAAAACAGATATAAGTAAGGAGACATCAGCTTTGGGGGTTTTCTCCAGACACATCCCACCGTCATTGATAACCGAGGAAAACCACTGGCAGGAAGGTCTGTTTCACTAGTTACCAGAGTGGGCAACGCAGAAATGCTGCAGCCCTCTGGCCGTTACGTGCAACGGCAGCTTGAAAACCCGTGCTAATGGTCACTTCGTGTGCACAAGTCCTGGAGGGCTGTCAATGAAACCTGCCCTCAAAATGTCTTGAGGGAGGTAGTGGCCAAAATATTTCAAAAGGCGGCACATAGTTCCAGAAAAGAATGTGATGAGGTAAGCTACACACACAGTTTGAAGGAAAAAAGGACATCCCTGAAAGCTCGATTTCAAGGCTTTATGAGACGCATGCAAATCCAACCACAGAGGTATCGGCTCACACCAGTCAGAAGAACCATCAGCAACAAGACTACCAACAATTCATGCTGAAGGGGTTGTGGAGAAGTGCATACCCTCTAGGTTAAGTGGGACTTTGCCGCCAGCCGCGGCGGGTCCTCAAAGTGTAGCAACAACCGACGAGAGGGGGTAGGGAACTGAACGCACCAAGGTATGGGATCAGAAGGGCACAAGCAACTGACGCTTGCAAGGCAAGTTTAATAACAAAGCATAGCCGTATATATACCCCTAAAGCAGGGAATTTGCTTCGTCACGCCTTATCGGCATCAGCTGGTTGGTTGGCTTCTCGGCTTAGTCACACCTTATCAGCATCAGCTGGTTGGTTGGCTGCTCGGCTTCTCCCTCAAAGGCACCAATTTCCCCTCCAGGGTTGCTTTTCCTAGCTTTAGGGAACAACCAGGGACTCCCAGTAACTGAGCAGGTCCCTGGAGCGATTTGGCCAAAGACCATCTCCTTTTGTATGTTCATACCATAAAGTCCAGGATGCATACCAAGGAGAGTACAGTCGGGCCCTGAGGCTTAGGAGGGTCTCAGTGGCGCCTTCCTCAGAGGGCAATGCTCGCCACAGGACTTCACCTGGTAAGAGGCACTAATGGGAACAGAATGGAGGTGCCTTTACAAGGTAAACACTGAGTTACGATATGATCCAGCAGACCCACTCCTGGGCCTATAACCTAAGAACGAAGACAGAAGTGGAAAGACACAGGCAGGCAAATCTGCATTGCAGGAGTATTACAATAGCCAGGACATGGAAGCAAGCAGAAAGTCCATCAACAGATGAGTGGACAAAGAAGAACAGGGACCTGAACAGATGGAATATTAGCCAAGGAACAAAAGGAAACAATGCCATCAACAGCACCATCGGTGAGGCTAGAGTTCATCACGCACCTTGCAGTAAGTCACAGAGCGAAAGATACATAGCCTACGATATCACTTATAGGTGTTCCCTGAAAATTGATATCACTGAAGATATTTCCACAGAGAAAGGCAATCACAGATGCAATAAACAGATTTATGGTTCACCCATGGACAGGTGTGAGAATTGTGTACATTAGGAAATTGGGTTTAAGAGCGAGATACAAACACAGGTGAAATACAAAATCACCAAAGGCCTACGGAATACCAAGAGAAGAGTACTCAACATTGTGTCATAAGCTACATGGGAAAAGGATCCAAAGAAGACTAGATACGTGTTTATGTGTAAAAGAGCCACATCTTTCACACCTACAACAAGCAAAACATTGTAATCAAACTTGCTGTGAGAAAAAATAAACATTGAATTAAAAAACGAACAGGTCAGTCGTGAGACACAAACTTAAGGGGCTTTTTCCTGGCACAGTCCATTCTAATTGACAACCGAGAATACGACTTCCACGGAGGCTCTGTTGCCCGAGTAACCAGGTTTGGTAAAGGAGACCTGCTGCCGCCTTGTGGCCGTTTCTCAAAACAGCAGCTTTAAACCCAGTGCTAATGGTCACTTGATATTCAAAATCATTGCAGGCCTATAAATGACACCTGCCCTCAAAAACAATTCTTGGGTCGTACATCGAGGAAAAAAACTCAAAAGACGTGCACACTTCAAAACGACAACTTCAAGAGGCATATTTTGCGCACATTTTGTCATCTCTTTCTTTCTTTCTCTTGTGATAAATAAAAGGGCATGGAAAAATGCTCAACATCAGGAATTAATAAAGCCATGCAAATCCAGTCGACAAAAACGTTCACCCACCGTCGTCAGAATGATCATCAGCCACAGAGTCTACAAAGAATAAATGCTCAAGGTGTTTTAGAGAACTCTGTGCCCTCTAGCTGCCGCTGGGACGTAACCTGGGAACAGCTAGTAGTGAGGACACCGTGGAGGTGCGTTGAATGGTAAAAATTGAGCTAACTGATGGGCCTATCTCCCGAGTAGACCAAAATCAAAAAGACACAGGCTGGCCGTCCTGCACTGCAGCAACATGTACCATCGCCAAGACTTGGAAGAAACCCAAATGTCCATCAACAGAACAATGCACCAAGAAGAAGGGGGCCCATGTGCACAATGGAACACGAGCCACGGAAGAGCATGCAACAGTGCCGCTGGCACCACCGTAGAAGGATCTAGAGATACCCACCCAAAAGGAAGTACGAAAGAAACCGAAATAGAAATATCCTATGACATCACTTATAGCTGTTACTTCAACATTGATACCCATGAAGTCATTTCCAAGAGAAGGCCGTGCATAGATGCAGAAAACCAACTATGCTTAACCAAGTGGAAAGGTGTAAGGAATGTATGAATTTGGATATGGGGGTTTACAGACATGTACTGATACATATGAAATATATAATCACAAAATACCTAAGGAATACCAGGAGAGGTCGACTCAACACTCTGTAATAACCTACACGGGAAAGGATCCAAAGATGAATAGATTGATACATACATATGATGAACCAGATGCAGTACACCTAGAACACACACCACATTTTTATCCAATTGGCTGTGATACTAGATAACAATTAAATTTTAAAAAACACACAAGAAGTAAGGAGATATAAGCTCTTGGGGGTTTGCCCTGACACACTGCACTCTCATTTGCAGCCTACTAACACAATTTCCAGGAAGCCTCTGTTGCAGGAAAACCCAGAGTTGGAAATGGAGAAATGCTGCCGCCTTGTGGCCGTTTCCCGCAAGAGCGGCTTCAAACGCATAGCTATGGGTCACTTAACATTCATAAGGACTCAGGCCTCTAAAAGACACCTGCCCTCAAAAAAAAAAAATGTCCTGAGCTCGGCCGTGGCCAAAAAAATTCAAAGCAGGCAAATGTGTCAAAGAGATAGTATGATAGAGGTAAGTTTTACTCACTCTTTATCAAAAAAAGGAAAATGGAGAAAAGCTCAACATCAGGAATCATCAGACTCCTCTAACCTACAAAAAGCTTTCAGCTCACCCAAGTTAACTACCGTCAGCCAAAAGACTACAAACAATAAATGCTGAAGGGGTTTTAGAGAACTCTGTTCCCTCTGTCTGTGGAGGACATGTCTAGTTGTAACAGCCAATAATGAGAACAGAAAGGAGCTGCGTTTTCAATTAAAAATTGAGCCACCCTTCCATCCAGAACACCCACAGCCGAGCCTCTCACCTGAGAAGACAGGCTGCAAGAGCTGCACTCCACGAGTTTTCACAGTAGCCAAGACACCGAAGCAACCCAAATGTCCATCAACAGAAGAATGGATAAGAAGAGCTGGTCCGTGGACACAGTGGACTATTAGCCATGGAAAACAAGGAAACACTGCTCTTTGAGGCACCCGAGATGAGCCTAGAGATCATCACAGAACATGAGTTAAGTCGGAAAGCAAAAGGCATACCGTATGACATCACCTATAGGCGTTATCTAACAGCTGACACAAATGAACATATTTCCACAAAGAAAGACACTCAGAGACTTAGAAAACAAACTAAGCTGATGTAAAATGAAAGGTGGGGGGAATGGATAAATTAAGATTAGTGTCACCATATGTGTACAAATACGTATTAAATATATATATCAAACAGACCGACCATATAGCAAGGGAGGTCACCAGAACACTCTGCAATAATTTACATGGGAAGAGGATCTGTACAAGAATATATATATATATAAAATGTACAAATGAACCAGATTCTGTACATATAGGACCAACAGTATTCTAATCATTACCCCGATTTAAACAAATTAAAAGAGCGAACAAGAAGTAATGTGACATACACTTCTGGGGTTTTTTCCTGGCACATTCCATTCTAATTGACAACCTGGGAACAGGACTTCCAGAACGCTCTGCTGCCCTAGTAACCAGATGTGGGAATGTAGCAATGCTGACGCCTTGTGGCCGTTTCCCACAGCAGCAGCTTTAAAGTCAGTGCTAATGGTCACTCAATATTCACACCCATTGCAGGCTTGTAAATGACACCTGCCCTCCAAAACAAAATCCTGGGGTCGAAAATCGACCAAAAAAGTCCAAAGAGGGCAACCTTCCAAGAAGACAATTTCGAGAGGTTTATTGTACTCACGGGGTTTTTTTTTCTGTTTTTGTTTAACAGAATAAAAAAAGGCGTGGAAAAATGCTGAACCTTAGGAATTATTAGACACGAAAATACACGTTACAAAAACCTATCATGTCACACGACTCAGCATGGCCAGCAGCAAAACTTCTGCAAACAAGAAATGCTGACGGGGTGGTGAAGAAATGCGTACCCTCGGTTCTAAGTGGGACGTGGTAAGAGCCCCTAAGGAAAACACAGTGGAGTTGCCTGGAAAGGGTCAACATTGAGCGACCGTTCAATCAAGCATAGCCACTGCTGGGTCTATCACCTGAGAGGATGAGAATCAAAAAGACACGGGCTGGCAATCCTGCAATCCAGCAATGTTTACCATAGCCAACACTTGGAAGCAATGAAAATGCCCAGCCACAGAGGAATGCAGAAAGGAGCAGTGGTCCATGGACACAATGGAAGAGTACTCCAGTGAAAAGTAGAAATTCCATTTTAAAAACAGATATAAGTAAGGAGACATCAGCTTTGGGGGTTTTCTCCAGACACATCCCACCGTCATTGATAACCGAGGAAAACCACTGGCAGGAAGGTCTGTTTCACTAGTTACCAGAGTGGGCAACGCAGAAATGCTGCAGCCCTCTGGCCGTTACGTGCAACGGCAGCTTGAAAACCCGTGCTAATGGTCACTTCGTGTGCACAAGTCCTGGAGGGCTGTCAATGAAACCTGCCCTCAAAATGTCTTGAGGGAGGTAGTGGCCAAAATATTTCAAAAGGCGGCACATAGTTCCAGAAAAGAATGTGATGAGGTAAGCTACACACACAGTTTGAAGGAAAAAAGGACATCCCTGAAAGCTCGATTTCAAGGCTTTATGAGACGCATGCAAATCCAACCACAGAGGTATCGGCTCACACCAGTCAGAAGAACCATCAGCAACAAGACTACCAACAATTCATGCTGAAGGGGTTGTGGAGAAGTGCATACCCTCTAGGTTAAGTGGGACTTTGCCGCCAGCCGCGGCGGGTCCTCAAAGTGTAGCAACAACCGACGAGAGGGGGTAGGGAACTGAACGCACCAAGGTATGGGATCAGAAGGGCACAAGCAACTGACGCTTGCAAGGCAAGTTTAATAACAAAGCATAGCCGTATATATACCCCTAAAGCAGGGAATTTGCTTCGTCACGCCTTATCGGCATCAGCTGGTTGGTTGGCTTCTCGGCTTAGTCACACCTTATCAGCATCAGCTGGTTGGTTGGCTGCTCGGCTTCTCCCTCAAAGGCACCAATTTCCCCTCCAGGGTTGCTTTTCCTAGCTTTAGGGAACAACCAGGGACTCCCAGTAACTGAGCAGGTCCCTGGAGCGATTTGGCCAAAGACCATCTCCTTTTGTATGTTCATACCATAAAGTCCAGGATGCATACCAAGGAGAGTACAGTCGGGCCCTGAGGCTTAGGAGGGTCTCAGTGGCGCCTTCCTCAGAGGGCAATGCTCGCCACAGGACTTCACCTGGTAAGAGGCACTAATGGGAACAGAATGGAGGTGCCTTTACAAGGTAAACACTGAGTTACGATATGATCCAGCAGACCCACTCCTGGGCCTATAACCTAAGAACGAAGACAGAAGTGGAAAGACACAGGCAGGCAAATCTGCATTGCAGGAGTATTACAATAGCCAGGACATGGAAGCAAGCAGAAAGTCCATCAACAGATGAGTGGACAAAGAAGAACAGGGACCTGAACAGATGGAATATTAGCCAAGGAACAAAAGGAAACAATGCCATCAACAGCACCATCGGTGAGGCTAGAGTTCATCACGCACCTTGCAGTAAGTCACAGAGCGAAAGATACATAGCCTACGATATCACTTATAGGTGTTCCCTGAAAATTGATATCACTGAAGATATTTCCACAGAGAAAGGCAATCACAGATGCAATAAACAGATTTATGGTTCACCCATGGACAGGTGTGAGAATTGTGTACATTAGGAAATTGGGTTTAAGAGCGAGATACAAACACAGGTGAAATACAAAATCACCAAAGGCCTACGGAATACCAAGAGAAGAGTACTCAACATTGTGTCATAAGCTACATGGGAAAAGGATCCAAAGAAGACTAGATACGTGTTTATGTGTAAAAGAGCCACATCTTTCACACCTACAACAAGCAAAACATTGTAATCAAACTTGCTGTGAGAAAAAATAAACATTGAATTAAAAAACGAACAGGTCAGTCGTGAGACACAAACTTAAGGGGCTTTTTCCTGGCACAGTCCATTCTAATTGACAACCGAGAATACGACTTCCACGGAGGCTCTGTTGCCCGAGTAACCAGGTTTGGTAAAGGAGACCTGCTGCCGCCTTGTGGCCGTTTCTCAAAACAGCAGCTTTAAACCCAGTGCTAATGGTCACTTGATATTCAAAATCATTGCAGGCCTATAAATGACACCTGCCCTCAAAAACAATTCTTGGGTCGTACATCGAGGAAAAAAACTCAAAAGACGTGCACACTTCAAAACGACAACTTCAAGAGGCATATTTTGCGCACATTTTGTCATCTCTTTCTTTCTTTCTCTTGTGATAAATAAAAGGGCATGGAAAAATGCTCAACATCAGGAATTAATAAAGCCATGCAAATCCAGTCGACAAAAACGTTCACCCACCGTCGTCAGAATGATCATCAGCCACAGAGTCTACAAAGAATAAATGCTCAAGGTGTTTTAGAGAACTCTGTGCCCTCTAGCTGCCGCTGGGACGTAACCTGGGAACAGCTAGTAGTGAGGACACCGTGGAGGTGCGTTGAATGGTAAAAATTGAGCTAACTGATGGGCCTATCTCCCGAGTAGACCAAAATCAAAAAGACACAGGCTGGCCGTCCTGCACTGCAGCAACATGTACCATCGCCAAGACTTGGAAGAAACCCAAATGTCCATCAACAGAACAATGCACCAAGAAGAAGGGGGCCCATGTGCACAATGGAACACGAGCCACGGAAGAGCATGCAACAGTGCCGCTGGCACCACCGTAGAAGGATCTAGAGATACCCACCCAAAAGGAAGTACGAAAGAAACCGAAATAGAAATATCCTATGACATCACTTATAGCTGTTACTTCAACATTGATACCCATGAAGTCATTTCCAAGAGAAGGCCGTGCATAGATGCAGAAAACCAACTATGCTTAACCAAGTGGAAAGGTGTAAGGAATGTATGAATTTGGATATGGGGGTTTACAGACATGTACTGATACATATGAAATATATAATCACAAAATACCTAAGGAATACCAGGAGAGGTCGACTCAACACTCTGTAATAACCTACACGGGAAAGGATCCAAAGATGAATAGATTGATACATACATATGATGAACCAGATGCAGTACACCTAGAACACACACCACATTTTTATCCAATTGGCTGTGATACTAGATAACAATTAAATTTTAAAACACACACAAGAAGTAAGGAGATATAAGCTCTTGGGGGTTTGCCCTGACACACTGCACTCTCATTTGCAGCCTACTAACACAATTTCCAGGAAGCCTCTGTTGCAGGAAAACCCAGAGTTGGAAATGGAGAAATGCTGCCGCCTTGTGGCCGTTTCCCGCAAGAGCGGCTTCAAACGCATAGCTATGGGTCACTTAACATTCATAAGGACTCAGGCCTCTAAAAGACACCTGCCCTCAAAAAAAAAAAATGTCCTGAGCTCGGCCGTGGCCAAAAAAATTCAAAGCAGGCAAATGTGTCAAAGAGATAGTATGATAGAGGTAAGTTTTACTCACTCTTTATCAAAAAAAGGAAAATGGAGAAAAGCTCAACATCAGGAATCATCAGACTCCTCTAACCTACAAAAAGCTTTCAGCTCACCCAAGTTAACTACCGTCAGCCAAAAGACTACAAACAATAAATGCTGAAGGGGTTTTAGAGAACTCTGTTCCCTCTGTCTGTGGAGGACATGTCTAGTTGTAACAGCCAATAATGAGAACAGAAAGGAGCTGCGTTTTCAATTAAAAATTGAGCCACCCTTCCATCCAGAGCACCCACAGCTGAGCCTCTCACCTGAGAAGACAGGCTGCAAGAGCTGCACTCCACGAGTTTTCACAGTAGCCAAGACACCGAAGCAACCCAAATGTCCATCAACAGATGAATGGATAAGAAGAGCTGGTCCGTGGACACAGTGGACTATTAGCCATGGAAAACAAGGAAACACTGCTCTTTGAGGCACCCGAGATGAGCCTAGAGATCATCACAGAACATCAGTTAAGTCGGAAAGCAAAAGGCATACCGTATGACATCACCTATAGGCGTTATCTAACAGCTGACACAAATGAACATATTTCCACAAAGAAAGACACTCACAGACTTAGAAAGCAAACTAAGCTTATGTAAAATGAAAGGTGGGGGGAATGGATAAATTAAGATTAGTGTCACCATATGTGTACAAATACGTATTAAATATATATATCAAACAGACCGACCATATAGCAAGGGAGGTCACCAGAACACTCTGCAATAATTTACATGGGAAGAGGATCTGTACAAGAATATATATATATATATATATATATATATATATATATATATATATATATATATATATATAAAACGTACAAATGAACCAGATTCTGTACATATAGGACCAACAGTATTCTAATCATTACCCCGATTTAAACAAATTAAAAGAGCGAACAAGAAGTAATGTGACATACACTTCTGGGGTTTTTTCCTGGCACATTCCATTCTAATTGACAACCTGGGAACAGGACTTCCAGAACGCTCTGCTGCCCTAGTAACCAGATGTGGGAATGTAGCAATGCTGACGCCTTGTGGCCGTTTCCCACAGCAGCAGCTTTAAAGTCAGTGCTAATGGTCACTCAATATTCACACCCATTGCAGGCTTGTAAATGACACCTGCCCTCCAAAACAAAATCCTGGGGTCGAAAATCGACCAAAAAAGTCCAAAGAGGGCAACCTTCCAAGAAGACAATTTCGAGAGGTTTATTGTACTCACGGGGTTTTTTTTTTCTGTTTTTGTTTAACAGAATAAAAAAAGGCGTGGAAAAATGCTGAACCTTAGGAATTATTAGACACGAAAATACACGTTACAAAAACCTATCATGTCACACGACTCAGCATGGCCAGCAGCAAAACTTCTGCAAACAAGAAATGCTGACGGGGTGGTGAAGAAATGCGTACCCTCGGTTCTAAGTGGGACGTGGTAAGAGCCCCTAAGGAAAACACAGTGGAGTTGCCTGGAAAGGGTCAACATTGAGCGACCGTTCAATCAAGCATAGCCACTGCTGGGTCTATCACCTGAGAGGATGAGAATCAAAAAGACACGGGCTGGCAATCCTGCAATCCAGCAATGTTTACCATAGCCAACACTTGGAAGCAATGAAAATGCCCAGCCACAGAGGAATGCAGAAAGGAGCAGTGGTCCATGGACACAATGGAAGAGTACTCCAGTGAAAAGTAGAAATTCCATTTTAAAAACAGATATAAGTAAGGAGACATCAGCTTTGGGGGGTTTCTCCAGACACATCCCACCGTCATTGATAACCAAGGAACACCACTGGCAGGAAGGCCTGTTTCACTAGTTACCAGAGTGGGAAACGCAGAAATGCTGCAGCCCTGTGGCCGTTACCTGCAACGGCAGCTTGAAAACCCGTGCTAATGGTCACTTCGTGTGCACAAGTCCTGGAGGGCTGTCAATGAAACCTGCCCTCAAAATGTCTTGAGGGAGGTAGTGGCCAAAATATTTCAAAAGGCGGCACATAGTTCAAGAAAAGAATGTGATGAGGTAAGCTACACACACAGTTTGAAGAAAAAAAGGGCATCCCTGAAAGCTCAATTTCAAGGCTTTATGAGACGCATGCAAATCCAACCACAGAGGTATCGGCTCACACCAGTCAGAAGAACCATCAGCAACAAGACTACCAACAATTCATGCTGAAGGGGTTGTGGAGAAGTGCATACCCTCTAGGTTAAGTGGGACTTTGCCGCCAGCCGCGGCGGGTCCTCAAAGTGTAGCAACAACCGACGAGAGGGGGTAGGGAACTGAACGCACCAAGGTATGGGATCAGAAGGGCACAAGCAACTGACGCTTGCAAGGCAAGTTTAATAACAAAGCATAGCCGTATATATACCCCTAAAGCAGGGGCTTTGCTTCGTCACGCCTTATCGGCATCAGCTGGTTGGTTGGCTTCTCGGCTTAGTCACACCTTATCAGCATCAGCTGGTTGGTTGGCTGCTCGGCTTCTCCCTCAAAGGCACCAATTTCCCCTCCAGGGTTGCTTTTCCTAGCTTTAGGGAACAACCAGGGACTCCCAGTAACTGAGCAGGTCCCTGGAGCGATTTGGCCAAAGACCATCTCCTTTTGTATGTTCATACCATAAAGTCCAGGATGCACACCAAGGAGAGTACAGTCGGGCCCTGAGGCTTAGGAGGGTCTTAGTGGCGCCTTCCTCAGAGGGCAATGCTCGCCACAGGACTTCACCTGGTAAGAGGCACTAATGGGAACAGAATGGAGGTGCCTTTACAAGGTAAACACTGAGTTACGATATGATCCAGCAGGCCCACTCCTGGGCCTATAACCTAAGAAAGAAGACAGAAGTGGAAAGACACAGGCAGGCAAATCTGCATTGCAGGAGTATTACAATAGCCAGGACATGGAAGCAAGCAGAAAGTCCATCAACAGATGAGTGGACAAAGAAGAACAGGGACCTGAGCAGATGGAATATTAGCCAAGGAACAGAAGGAAACAATGCCATCAACAGCACCATCGGTGAGGCTAGAGTTCATCACGCACCTTGCAGTAAGTCACAGAGCGAAAGATACATAGCCTACGATATCACTTATAGGTGTTCCCTAAAAACTGATATCACTGAAGATATTTCCACAGAGAAAGGCAATCACAGATGCAATAAACAGATTTATGGTTCACCCATGGACAGGTGTGAGAATTGTGTACATTAGGAAATTGGGTTTAAGAGAGAGATACAAACACACGTGAAATACAAAATCACCAAAGGCCTACGGAATACCAAGAGAAGAGTACTCAACATTGTGTCATAAGCTACATGGGAAAAGGATCCAAAGAAGACTAGATACGTGTTTATGTGTAAAAGAGCCACATCTTTCACACCTACAACAAGCAAGACATTGTAATCAAACTTGCTGTGAGAAACAATAAACATTGAATTAAAAAACGAACAAGTCAGTCGTGAGGCACAAACATAAGGGGCTTTTTCCTGGCACAGTCCATTCTAATTGACAACCGAGAATACGACTTCCACGGAGGCTCTGTTGCCCGAGTAACCAGGTTTGGTAAAGGAGACCTGCTGCCGCCTTGTGGCCGTTTCTCAAAACAGCAGCTTTAAACCCAGTGCTAATGGTCACTTGATATTCAAAATCATTGCAGGCCTATAAATGACACCTGCCCTCAAAAACGATTCTTGGGTCGTCCATCGAGGAAAAAAACTCAAAAGATGTGCACACTTCAAAACGACAATTTCAAGAGGCATATTTTGCGCACATTTTGTCTTCTCTTTCTTTCTTTCTCTTGTGATAAATAAAAGGGCATGGAAAAATGCTCAACATCAGGAATTAATAAAGCCATGCAAATCCAGTCGACAGAAACGTTCACCCACCGTCGTCAGAATGATCATCAGCCACAGAGTCTACAAAGAATAAATGCTCAAGGTGTTTTAGAGAACTCTGTGCCCTCTAGCGGCCGCTGGGACGTAACCTGGGAACAGCTAGTAGTGAGAACACCGTGGAGGTGCACTGAAAGGTAAAAATTGAGCTAACCTGTAATCGGGTAGGCCCACTGATGGGCCTATCTCCCGAGTAGACCAAAATCAAAAAGACACAGGCTGGCCATCCTGCACTGCAGCAACATGTACCATCGCCAAGACTTGGAAGAAACCCAAATGTCCATCAACAGAACAATGCACCAAGAAGAAGGGGGCCCATGTGCACAATGGAACACGAGCCACGGAAGAGCATGCAACAGTGCCGCTGGCACCACCGTAGAAGGATCTAGAGATACCCACCCAAAAGGAAGTACGAAAGAAACCGAAATAGAAATATCCTATGACATCACTTATAGCTGTTACTTCAACATTGATACCCATGAAGTCATTTCCAAGAGAAGGCCGTGCATAGATGCAGAAAACCAACTATGCTTAACCAAGTGGAAAGGTGTAAGGAATGTATGAATTTGGATATGGGGGTTTACAGACATGTACTGATACATATGAAATATATAATCACAAAATACCTAAGGAATACCAGGAGAGGTCGACTCAACACTCTGTAATAACCTACACGGGAAAGGATCCAAAGATGAATAGATTGATACATACATATGATGAACCAGATGCAGTACACCTAGAACACACACCACATTTTTATCCAATTGGCTGTGATACTAGATAACAATTAAATTTTAAAACACACACAAGAAGTAAGGAGATATAAGCTCTTGGGGGTTTGCCCTGACACACTGCACTCTCATTTGCAGCCTACTAACACAATTTCCAGGAAGCCTCTGTTGCAGGAAAACCCAGAGTTGGAAATGGAGAAACGCTGCCGCCTTGTGGCCGTTTCCCGCAAGAGCGGCTTCAAACGCATAGCTATGGGTCACTTAACATTCATAAGGACTCAGGCCTCTAAAAGACACCTGCCCTCAAAAAAAAAAAAAATGTCCTGAGCTCGGCCGTGGCCAAAAAAATTCAAAGCAGGCAAATGTGTCAAAGAGATAGTATGATAGAGGTAAGTTTTACTCACTCTTTATCAAAAAAAGGAAAATGGAGAAAAGCTCAACCTCAGGAATCATCAGACTCCTCTAACCTACAAAAAGCTTTCAGCTCACCCAAGTTAACTACCGTCAGCCAAAAGACTACAAACAATAAATGCTGAAGGGGTTTTAGAGAACTCTGTTCCCTCTGTCTGTGGAGGACATGTCTAGTTGTAACAGCCAATAATGAGAACAGAAAGGAGCTGCGTTTTCAATTAAAAATTGAGCCACCCTTCCATCCAGAGCACCCACAGCTGAGCCTCTCACCTGAGAAGACAGGCTGCAAGAGCTGCACTCCACGAGTTTTCACAGTAGCCAAGACACCGAAGCAACCCAAATGTCCATCAACAGATGAATGGATAAGAAGAGCTGGTCCGTGGACACAGTGGACTATTAGCCATGGAAAACAAGGAAACACTGCTCTTTGAGGCACCCGAGATGAGCCTAGAGATCATCACAGAACATCAGTTAAGTCGGAAAGCAAAAGGCATACCGTATGACATCACCTATAGGCGTTATCTAACAGCTGACACAAATGAACATATTTCCACAAAGAAAGACACTCACAGACTTAGAAAGCAAACTAAGCTTATGTAAAATGAAAGGTGGGGGGAATGGATAAATTAAGATTAGTGTCACCATATGTGTACAAATACGTATTAAATATATATATCAAACAGACCGACCATATAGCAAGGGAGGTCACCAGAACACTCTGCAATAATTTACATGGGAAGAGGATCTGTACAAGAATATATATATATATATATATATATATATATATATATATATATATATATATATATAAAACGTACAAATGAACCAGATTCTGTACATATAGGACCAACAGTATTCTAATCATTACCCCGATTTAAACAAATTAAAAGAGCGAACAAGAAGTAATGTGACATACACTTCTGGGGTTTTTTCCTGGCACATTCCATTCTAATTGACAACCTGGGAACAGGACTTCCAGAACGCTCTGCTGCCCTAGTAACCAGATGTGGGAATGTAGCAATGCTGACGCCTTGTGGCCGTTTCCCACAGCAGCAGCTTTAAAGTCAGTGCTAATGGTCACTCAATATTCACACCCATTGCAGGCTTGTAAATGACACCTGCCCTCCAAAACAAAATCCTGGGGTCGAAAATCGACCAAAAAAGTCCAAAGAGGGCAACCTTCCAAGAAGACAATTTCGAGAGGTTTATTGTACTCACGGGTTTTTTTTTTTCTGTTTTTGTTTAACAGAATAAAAAAAGGCGTGGAAAAATGCTGAACCTTAGGAATTATTAGACACGAAAATACACGTTACAAAAACCTATCATGTCACACGACTCAGCATGGCCAGCAGCAAAACTTCTGCAAACAAGAAATGCTGACGGGGTGGTGAAGAAATGCGTACCCTCGGTTCTAAGTGGGACGTGGTAAGAGCCCCTAAGGAAAACACAGTGGAGTTGCCTGGAAAGGGTCAACATTGAGCGACCGTTCAATCAAGCATAGCCACTGCTGGGTCTATCACCTGAGAGGATGAGAATCAAAAAGACACGGGCTGGCAATCCTGCAATCCAGCAATGTTTACCATAGCCAACACTTGGAAGCAATGAAAATGCCCAGCCACAGAGGAATGCAGAAAGGAGCAGTGGTCCATGGACACAATGGAAGAGTACTCCAGTGAAAAGTAGAAATTCCATTTTAAAAACAGATATAAGTAAGGAGACATCAGCTTTGGGGGGTTTCTCCAGACACATCCCACCGTCATTGATAACCAAGGAACACCACTGGCAGGAAGGCCTGTTTCACTAGTTACCAGAGTGGGAAACGCAGAAATGCTGCAGCCCTGTGGCCGTTACCTGCAACGGCAGCTTGAAAACCCGTGCTAATGGTCACTTCGTGTGCACAAGTCCTGGAGGGCTGTCAATGAAACCTGCCCTCAAAATGTCTTGAGGGAGGTAGTGGCCAAAATATTTCAAAAGGCGGCACATAGTTCAAGAAAAGAATGTGATGAGGTAAGCTACACACACAGTTTGAAGAAAAAAAGGGCATCCCTGAAAGCTCAATTTCAAGGCTTTATGAGACGCATGCAAATCCAACCACAGAGGTATCGGCTCACACCAGTCAGAAGAACCATCAGCAACAAGACTACCAACAATTCATGCTGAAGGGGTTGTGGAGAAGTGCATACCCTCTAGGTTAAGTGGGACTTTGCCGCCAGCCGCGGCGGGTCCTCAAAGTGTAGCAACAACCGACGAGAGGGGGTAGGGAACTGAACGCACCAAGGTATGGGATCAGAAGGGCACAAGCAACTGACGCTTGCAAGGCAAGTTTAATAACAAAGCATAGCCGTATATATACCCCTAAAGCAGGGACTTTGCTTCGTCACGCCTTATCGGCATCAGCTGGTTGGTTGGCTTCTCGGCTTAGTCACACCTTATCAGCATCAGCTGGTTGGTTGGCTGCTCGGCTTCTCCCTCAAAGGCACCAATTTCCCCTCCAGGGTTGCTTTTCCTAGCTTTAGGGAACAACCAGGGACTCCCAGTAACTGAGCAGGTCCCTGGAGCGATTTGGCCAAAGACCATCTCCTTTTGTATGTTCATACCATAAAGTCCAGGATGCACACCAAGGAGAGTACAGTCGGGCCCTGAGGCTTAGGAGGGTCTTAGTGGCGCCTTCCTCAGAGGGCAATGCTCGCCACAGGACTTCACCTGGTAAGAGGCACTAATGGGAACAGAATGGAGGTGCCTTTACAAGGTAAACACTGAGTTACGATATGATCCAGCAGGCCCACTCCTGGGCCTATAACCTAAGAAAGAAGACAGAAGTGGAAAGACACAGGCAGGCAAATCTGCATTGCAGGAGTATTACAATAGCCAGGACATGGAAGCAAGCAGAAAGTCCATCAACAGATGAGTGGACAAAGAAGAACAGGGACCTGAGCAGATGGAATATTAGCCAAGGAACAGAAGGAAACAATGCCATCAACAGCACCATCGGTGAGGCTAGAGTTCATCACGCACCTTGCAGTAAGTCACAGAGCGAAAGATACATAGCCTACGATATCACTTATAGGTGTTCCCTAAAAACTGATATCACTGAAGATATTTCCACAGAGAAAGGCAATCACAGATGCAATAAACAGATTTATGGTTCACCCATGGACAGGTGTGAGAATTGTGTACATTAGGAAATTGGGTTTAAGAGCGAGATACAAACACAGGTGAAATACAAAATCACCAAAGGCCTACGGAATACCAAGAGAAGAGTACTCAACATTGTGTCATAAGCTACATGGGAAAAGGATCCAAAGAAGACTAGATACGTGTTTATGTGTAAAAGAGCCACATCTTTCACACCTACAACAAGCAAGACATTGTAATCAAACTTGCTGTGAGAAACAATAAACATTGAATTAAAAAACGAACAAGTCAGTCGTGAGGCACAAACATAAGGGGCTTTTTCCTGGCACAGTCCATTCTAATTGACAACCGAGAATACGACTTCCACGGAGGCTCTGTTGCCCGAGTAACCAGGTTTGGTAAAGGAGACCTGCTGCCGCCTTGTGGCCGTTTCTCAAAACAGCAGCTTTAAACCCAGTGCTAATGGTCACTTGATATTCAAAATCATTGCAGGCCTATAAATGACACCTGCCCTCAAAAACGATTCTTGGGTCGTCCATCGAGGAAAAAAACTCAAAAGATGTGCACACTTCAAAACGACAATTTCAAGAGGCATATTTTGCGCACATTTTGTCTTCTCTTTCTTTCTTTCTCTTGTGATAAATAAAAGGGCATGGAAAAATGCTCAACATCAGGAATTAATAAAGCCATGCAAATCCAGTCGACAGAAACGTTCACCCACCGTCGTCAGAATGATCATCAGCCACAGAGTCTACAAAGAATAAATGCTCAAGGTGTTTTAGAGAACTCTGTGCCCTCTAGCGGCCGCTGGGACGTAACCTGGGAACAGCTAGTAGTGAGAACACCGTGGAGGTGCACTGAAAGGTAAAAATTGAGCTAACCTGTAATCGGGTAGGCCCACTGATGGGCCTATCTCCCGAGTAGACCAAAATCAAAAAGACACAGGCTGGCCATCCTGCACTGCAGCAACATGTACCATCGCCAAGACTTGGAAGAAACCCAAATGTCCATCAACAGAACAATGCACCAAGAAGAAGGGGGCCCATGTGCACAATGGAACACGAGCCACGGAAGAGCATGCAACAGTGCCGCTGGCACCACCGTAGAAGGATCTAGAGATACCCACCCAAAAGGAAGTACGAAAGAAACCGAAATAGAAATATCCTATGACATCACTTATAGCTGTTACTTCAACATTGATACCCATGAAGTCATTTCCAAGAGAAGGCCGTGCATAGATGCAGAAAACCAACTATGCTTAACCAAGTGGAAAGGTGTAAGGAATGTATGAATTTGGATATGGGGGTTTACAGACATGTACTGATACATATGAAATATATAATCACAAAATACCTAAGGAATACCAGGAGAGGTCGACTCAACACTCTGTAATAACCTACACGGGAAAGGATCCAAAGATGAATAGATTGATACATACATATGATGAACCAGATGCAGTACACCTAGAACACACACCACATTTTTATCCAATTGGCTGTGATACTAGATAACAATTAAATTTTAAAACACACACAAGAAGTAAGGAGATATAAGCTCTTGGGGGTTTGCCCTGACACACTGCACTCTCATTTGCAGCCTACTAACACAATTTCCAGGAAGCCTCTGTTGCAGGAAAACCCAGAGTTGGAAATGGAGAAACGCTGCCGCCTTTGGCCGTTTCCCGCAAGAGCGGCTTCAAACGCATAGCTATGGGTCACTTAACATTCATAAGGACTCAGGCCTCTAAAAGACACCTGCCCTCAAAAAAAAAAAATGTCCTGAGCTCGGCCGTGGCCAAAAAAATTCAAAGCAGGCAAATGTGTCAAAGAGATAGTATGATAGAGGTAAGTTTTACTCACTCTTTATCAAAAAAAGGAAAATGGAGAAAAGCTCAACATCAGGAATCATCAGACTCCTCTAACCTACAAAAAGCTTTCAGCTCACCCAAGTTAACTACCGTCAGCCAAAAGACTACAAACAATAAATGCTGAAGGGGTTTTAGAGAACTCTGTTCCCTCTGTCTGTGGAGGACATGTCTAGTTGTAACAGCCAATAATGAGAACAGAAAGGAGCTGCGTTTTCAATTAAAAATTGAGCCACCCTTCCATCCAGAGCACCCACAGCTGAGCCTCTCACCTGAGAAGACAGGCTGCAAGAGCTGCACTCCACGAGTTTTCACAGTAGCCAAGACACCGAAGCAACCCAAATGTCCATCAACAGATGAATGGATAAGAAGAGCTGGTCCGTGGACACAGTGGACTATTAGCCATGGAAAACAAGGAAACACTGCTCTTTGAGGCACCCGAGATGAGCCTAGAGATCATCACAGAACATCAGTTAAGTCGGAAAGCAAAAGGCATACCGTATGACATCACCTATAGGCGTTATCTAACAGCTGACACAAATGAACATATTTCCACAAAGAAAGACACTCACAGACTTAGAAAGCAAACTAAGCTTATGTAAAATGAAAGGTGGGGGGAATGGATAAATTAAGATTAGTGTCACCATATGTGTACAAATACGTATTAAATATATATATCAAACAGACCGACCATATAGCAAGGGAGGTCACCAGAACACTCTGCAATAATTTACATGGGAAGAGGATCTGTACAAGAATATATATATATATATATATATATATATATATATAAAACGTACAAATGAACCAGATTCTGTACATATAGGACCAACAGTATTCTAATCATTACCCCGATTTAAACAAATTAAAAGAGCGAACAAGAAGTAATGTGACATACACTTCTGGGGTTTTTTCCTGGCACATTCCATTCTAATTGACAACCTGGGAACAGGACTTCCAGAACGCTCTGCTGCCCTAGTAACCAGATGTGGGAATGTAGCAATGCTGACGCCTTGTGGCCGTTTCCCACAGCAGCAGCTTTAAAGTCAGTGCTAATGGTCACTCAATATTCACACCCATTGCAGGCTTGTAAATGACACCTGCCCTCCAAAACAAAATCCTGGGGTCGAAAATCGACCAAAAAAGTCCAAAGAGGGCAACCTTCCAAGAAGACAATTTCGAGAGGTTTATTGTACTCACGGGGTTTTTTTTTTCTGTTTTTGTTTAACAGAATAAAAAAAGGCGTGGAAAAATGCTGAACCTTAGGAATTATTAGACACGAAAATACACGTTACAAAAACCTATCATGTCACACGACTCAGCATGGCCAGCAGCAAAACTTCTGCAAACAAGAAATGCTGACGGGGTGGTGAAGAAATGCGTACCCTCGGTTCTAAGTGGGACGTGGTAAGAGCCCCTAAGGAAAACACAGTGGAGTTGCCTGGAAAGGGTCAACATTGAGCGACCGTTCAATCAAGCATAGCCACTGCTGGGTCTATCACCTGAGAGGATGAGAATCAAAAAGACACAGGCTGGCAATCCTGCAATCCAGCAATGTTTACCATAGCCAACACTTGGAAGCAATGAAAATGCCCAGCCACAGAGGAATGCAGAAAGGAGCAGTGGTCCATGGACACAATGGAAGAGTACTCCAGTGAAAAGTAGAAATTCCATTTTAAAAACAGATATAAGTAAGGAGACATCAGCTTTGGGGGGTTTCTCCAGACACATCCCACCGTCATTGATAACCAAGGAACACCACTGGCAGGAAGGCCTGTTTCACTAGTTACCAGAGTGGGAAACGCAGAAATGCTGCAGCCCTGTGGCCGTTACCTGCAACGGCAGCTTGAAAACCCGTGCTAATGGTCACTTCGTGTGCACAAGTCCTGGAGGGCTGTCAATGAAACCTGCCCTCAAAATGTCTTGAGGGAGGTAGTGGCCAAAATATTTCAAAAGGCGGCACATAGTTCAAGAAAAGAATGTGATGAGGTAAGCTACACACACAGTTTGAAGAAAAAAAGGGCATCCCTGAAAGCTCAATTTCAAGGCTTTATGAGACGCATGCAAATCCAACCACAGAGGTATCGGCTCACACCAGTCAGAAGAACCATCAGCAACAAGACTACCAACAATTCATGCTGAAGGGGTTGTGGAGAAGTGCATACCCTCTAGGTTAAGTGGGACTTTGCCGCCAGCCGCGGCGGGTCCTCAAAGTGTAGCAACAACCGACGAGAGGGGGTAGGGAACTGAACGCACCAAGGTATGGGATCAGAAGGGCACAAGCAACTGACGCTTGCAAGGCAAGTTTAATAACAAAGCATAGCCGTATATATACCCCTAAAGCAGGGACTTTGCTTCGTCACGCCTTATCGGCATCAGCTGGTTGGTTGGCTTCTCGGCTTAGTCACACCTTATCAGCATCAGCTGGTTGGTTGGCTGCTCGGCTTCTCCCTCAAAGGCACCAATTTCCCCTCCAGGGTTGCTTTTCCTAGCTTTAGGGAACAACCAGGGACTCCCAGTAACTGAGCAGGTCCCTGGAGCGATTTGGCCAAAGACCATCTCCTTTTGTATGTTCATACCATAAAGTCCAGGATGCATACCAAGGAGAGTACAGTCGGGCCCTGAGGCTTAGGAGGGTCTTAGTGGCGCCTTCCTCAGAGGGCAATGCTCGCCACAGGACTTCACCTGGTAAGAGGCACTAATGGGAACAGAATGGAGGTGCCTTTACAAGGTAAACACTGAGTTACGATATGATCCAGCAGGCCCACTCCTGGGCCTATAACCTAAGAAAGAAGACAGAAGTGGAAAGACACAGGCAGGCAAATCTGCATTGCAGGAGTATTACAATAGCCAGGACATGGAAGCAAGCAGAAAGTCCATCAACAGATGAGTGGACAAAGAAGAACAGGGACCTGAGCAGATGGAATATTAGCCAAGGAACAGAAGGAAACAATGCCATCAACAGCACCATCGGTGAGGCTAGAGTTCATCACGCACCTTGCAGTAAGTCACAGAGCGAAAGATACATAGCCTACGATATCACTTATAGGTGTTCCCTAAAAACTGATATCACTGAAGATATTTCCACAGAGAAAGGCAATCACAGATGCAATAAACAGATTTATGGTTCACCCATGGACAGGTGTGAGAATTGTGTACATTAGGAAATTGGGTTTAAGAGAGAGATACAAACACACGTGAAATACAAAATCACCAAAGGCCTACGGAATACCAAGAGAAGAGTACTCAACATTGTGTCATAAGCTACATGGGAAAAGGATCCAAAGAAGACTAGATACGTGTTTATGTGTAAAAGAGCCACATCTTTCACACCTACAACAAGCAAGACATTGTAATCAAACTTGCTGTGAGAAACAATAAACATTGAATTAAAAAACGAACAAGTCAGTCGTGAGGCACAAACATAAGGGGCTTTTTCCTGGCACAGTCCATTCTAATTGACAACCGAGAATACGACTTCCACGGAGGCTCTGTTGCCCGAGTAACCAGGTTTGGTAAAGGAGACCTGCTGCCGCCTTGTGGCCGTTTCTCAAAACAGCAGCTTTAAACCCAGTGCTAATGGTCACTTGATATTCAAAATCATTGCAGGCCTATAAATGACACCTGCCCTCAAAAACGATTCTTGGGTCGTCCATCGAGGAAAAAAACTCAAAAGATGTGCACACTTCAAAACGACAATTTCAAGAGGCATATTTTGCGCACATTTTGTCTTCTCTTTCTTTCTTTCTCTTGTGATAAATAAAAGGGCATGGAAAAATGCTCAACATCAGGAATTAATAAAGCCATGCAAATCCAGTCGACAGAAACGTTCACCCACCGTCGTCAGAATGATCATCAGCCACAGAGTCTACAAAGAATAAATGCTCAAGGTGTTTTAGAGAACTCTGTGCCCTCTAGCGGCCGCTGGGACGTAACCTGGGAACAGCTAGTAGTGAGAACACCGTGGAGGTGCACTGAAAGGTAAAAATTGAGCTAACCTGTAATCGGGTAGGCCCACTGATGGGCCTATCTCCCGAGTAGACCAAAATCAAAAAGACACAGGCTGGCCATCCTGCACTGCAGCAACATGTACCATCGCCAAGACTTGGAAGAAACCCAAATGTCCATCAACAGAACAATGCACCAAGAAGAAGGGGGCCCATGTGCACAATGGAACACGAGCCACGGAAGAGCATGCAACAGTGCCGCTGGCACCACCGTAGAAGGATCTAGAGATACCCACCCAAAAGGAAGTACGAAAGAAACCGAAATAGAAATATCCTATGACATCACTTATAGCTGTTACTTCAACATTGATACCCATGAAGTCATTTCCAAGAGAAGGCCGTGCATAGATGCAGAAAACCAACTATGCTTAACCAAGTGGAAAGGTGTAAGGAATGTATGAATTTGGATATGGGGGTTTACAGACATGTACTGATACATATGAAATATATAATCACAAAATACCTAAGGAATACCAGGAGAGGTCGACTCAACACTCTGTAATAACCTACACGGGAAAGGATCCAAAGATGAATAGATTGATACATACATATGATGAACCAGATGCAGTACACCTAGAACACACACCACATTTTTATCCAATTGGCTGTGATACTAGATAACAATTAAATTTTAAAACACACACAAGAAGTAAGGAGATATAAGCTCTTGGGGGTTTGCCCTGACACACTGCACTCTCATTTGCAGCCTACTAACACAATTTCCAGGAAGCCTCTGTTGCAGGAAAACCCAGAGTTGGAAATGGAGAAATGCTGCCGCCTTGTGGCCGTTTCCCGCAAGAGCGGCTTCAAACGCATAGCTATGGGTCACTTAACATTCATAAGGACTCAGGCCTCTAAAAGACACCTGCCCTCAAAAAAAAAAAAATGTCCTGAGCTCGGCCGTGGTGAAAAAAATTCAAAGCAGGCAAATGTGTCAAAGAGATAGTATGAAGAGGTAAGTTTTACTCACTCTTTATCAAAAAAAGCAAAATGGAGAAAAGCTCAACCTCAGGAATGATCAGACTCCTCTAAGCTACAAAAAGCTTTCAACTCACCCAAGTTAACTACCGTCAGCCAAAAGACTACAAACAATAAATGCTGAAGGGGTTTTAGAGAACTCTGTTCCCTCTGTCTGCGGAGGACATGTCTAGTTGTAACAGCCAATAATGAGAACAGAAAGGAGCTGCGTTTTCAATTAAAAATTGAGCCACCCTTCCATCCAGAACACCCACAGCCGAGCCTCTCACCTGAGAAGACAGGCTGCAAGAGCTGCACTCCACGAGTTTTCACAGTAGCCAAGACACCGAAGCAACCCAAATGTCCATCAACAGATGAATGGATAAGAAGAGCTGGTCCGTGGACACAGTGGACTATTCGGCATGGAAAACAAGGAAACACTGCTCTTTGAGGCACCCGAGATGAGCGTAGAGATCATCACAGAACATGAGTTAAGTCGGAAAGCAAAGGACATACTGTATGATATCACGTATAGGCGTTATCTAACAGCTGACACAAATGAACATATTTCCACAAAGAAAGACACTCACACACTTAGAAAGCAAACTAAGCTTATGTAAAATGAAAGGTGGGGGGAAAGGATAAATTAAGATTAGTGGGACCATATGTGTACAAATACATATTAAATATATATATATCATACAGACCGACCATATAGCAAGGGAGGTCACCAGAACACTCCGCAATAATTTACATTGGAAGAATATCTGTAAAATATATATATATATGTATATATATATATATATATATATATATATATACATACATAAGGTATAAATGAACCAGATTTTTTACACCTAGGACCAACAATATTCTAATCATTAGCGTTATCAAAAGAATTAAAAGAGCGAACAAGAAGTTATGTGACATAAACTTCTGGGGTTTCTTCCTGGCACATTCCGTTCTAATTTACAACCTGGGAACAGGACTTCCAGAAGGGCTGTGCTGCCCGAGTAACCAGATGTGCGAATGTACTGAATTCCCAAAACACAACCGAGTCACGCTATTAGAAAACACACTTATGCCTGCTTCAGGGGAAAGGTGAGGTGGGGTGACGCATAAAACTCGAGTTTGAAATGAGCACAGATACTCTTGCGAAAACCGAATATGGAATGGACACGACCTACTCCTTGCTCAATCAACTGGACTCACCAGACCCTGTTCATCGCACAAGTATCTATCCGACTAGTAAGCATCTTAAAAGCTAAGTCTTGATATCTCTGTGTAAGTGCATCAAGTGTGTGTAAAGCGGCCTAAAACCAGCAGGGAAAATCAGCTCAGACCCATTCTGAGGATACATTTCCAACATAAAGAAGAAATAAGCAGGGCAAAACAGAGAGAAATTCTTCCAAAATGCGTTCAGGGACTGGCATGCAACCAGGATTGACCACATCTACAGCCCCAGCGGCAGAAGACATAAGGCTGGACACTCTTGGGGCTGAGACGATCGGTGAGGTTGGGAAAGCAAATGCAGACCCTTGAAAGGAATCCTGCGTGCTCCCCATTCCATGGGTCCCAACTCTCCAGGTTCAACGCAATCTTCCGACAGCGAAAGCACTCATTGGAAACCCAGCGGATGCTACACCGTGGGATCGGGAAAGCTTTCTGAAACTCACCTCAGTTTTCATCTCCTGGTGCTCGTGTTCTCCATTCAGGCCCCCTTACTAACAATCTCCCCACTTGGAGACTCGGCGCCTTTCCATGCCTCTTTCGTACCGTCTGCAATTTGTCCGCAGGATGAACTGCAAGAGGGGGAACCAATGAGAGACTCGCTGGAGGTGTTTGGTCGGGCACATGTCACTCTCATTTCCCATCACGAAGAACAATTCACCAGCGGTTCAGCCTGCCACCCCGGATCGACAATAGGGCGTGAAGCCATCCAGCCGTGTTGCGACCCACTCACAAAAAAGCGACTTGGGAAATGGAGCTCAGGGGCACTGCGCTTCCCAAACCTGCAGAGTTCTAAACGATAACTATCGCCCCAAAATATATTGAGGTCAGGCTACGAAGAGGCGCTGAACGAAAGGCAGAACTGCAGGAAACGGATGTCAACGGGTACATCGGAATGGCCCCGATAGCACATGAAAAGCGCCAGAACGTGGACAATGATGCGGTTGGCCAAAAAGGGCGTATGCGTTTTTTCCTGAATATATTCAGGAAAAAACGCATACGCCCTTTTTGGCCAACCAAGCAACCTGGGAGAGCAAATCAGCACTACAAAGAAATCTCTCGCCCCCCCCCCGGGGCAAAAGGGCCAGGCGAAAAAAGTCTAAAAACCAGTAAGGCAGGACAGCCCACGGAGTCAAGGGAGCCTTGTTAAGCTGATGGGCGGGATGTCAATGGCCAACAGCCAATCTTCACAAGTGTATCCTCTTTCCCAAACCATGGAAAACACAGAACCACAGAGCATAGGGCACTTCCACACATGGGCGTTGACCTTGGGAAAATGAAAAAATCAACCAGACACAGGGACCCCAAAGTTGAGGGCTGCTGTCTTGACAAGAACCTCCACTCCGGTACACGTTTCATATCCCAGGAAAGAGCCAAGTGGACAAAGACGAGTGGACAAGTGGACAAAGACAAGTGGACAAGTGGACAAGTGGTGCTACGTAGGTCCAATGGAGTGTCACTCAGCCATGAAATCCACGTCATGAGGCTGGTAGCAGCATCCTGAGTGGATTTAGGTACGATCATCCTCAGTGAAATAAGTCCCACAAAAAAAGAAACTTATGATATCACTTATCGAGGGAATGTAAAAATCGCTCCCCATGCACTGAATCCCCAAACAGAACAGAGTCACGCTTTTAGAAAACACACTTATGCCTGCTTCAGGGGAAAGGTGAGGTGGGGTGACGCATAAAACTCGAGTTTGAAATGAGCACAGATACCCTTCCGAAAACCGAATATGTAATGGACACGACCTACTCCTTGCTCAATCAACTGGACTCACCAGACCCTGTTCATCGCACAAGTATCTATCCGACTAGTAAGCATCTTCAAAGCTAAGTCTTGATATCTCTGTGTAAGTGCATCAAGTGTGTGTAAAGCGGCCTAAAACCAGCAGGGAAAATCAGCTCAGACCCATTCTGAGGATACATTTCCAACATAAAGAAGAAACAAGCAGGGCAAAACAGAGAGAAATTCTTCCAAAATGCGTTCAGGGACTGGCATGCAACCAGGATTGACCACATCTACAGCCCCAGCGGCAGAAGACATAAGGCTGGACACTCTTGGGGCTGAGACGATTGGTGAGGTTGGGAAAGCAAATGCAGACCCTTGAAAGGAATCCTGCGTGCTCCCCATTCCATGGGTCCCAACTCTCCAGGTTCAACGCAATCTTCCGACAGCGAAAGCACTCATTGGAAACCCAGCGGATGCTACACCGTGGGATCGGGAAAGCTTTCTGAAACTCACCTCAGTTTTCATCTCCTGGTGCTCGTGTTCTCCATTCAGGCCCCCTTACTAACAATCTCCCCACTTGGAGACTCAGCGCCTTTGCATGCCTCTTTCGTACCGTCTGCAATTTGTCCGCAGGATGAACTGGAAGAGGGGGAACCAATGAGAGACTCGCTGGAGGTGTGTGGTCGGGCACATATCACTCTCATTTCCCATCGCGAAGAAGAATTCACCAAAGGCTCAGCCTGCCACCCCGGATCGAGAATAGGGCGTGAAGCCATCCAGCCGTGTTGCGTCCCACTCACAAAAAAGCGACTTGGGAAATGGAGCTCAGGGTCACTGCACTTCCCAAACCTGCAGAGTTCTAAACGATAACTATCGCCCCAAAATATATTGAGGTCAGGCTACGAAGAGGCGTTGAACGCAAGGCAGAACTGCAGGAAACGGATGTCAACGGGTACATCGGAATGGCCCCCATAGCACATGAAAAGCGCCAGAACGTGGACAATGATGCGGTTGGCCAAAAAGGGCGTATGCGTTTTTTCCTGAATATATTCAGGAAAAAACGCATACGCCCTTTTTGGCCAACCAAGCAACCTGGGAGAGCAAATCAGCACTACAAAGAAATCTCTCGCCACCCCCCGGGGCAAAAGGGCCAGGCGAAAAAAGTCTAAAAACCAGAAAGGCAGGGCAGGCCACGGAGTCAAGGGAGCCTTGTTAAGCTGATGGGCGGGATGTCAATGGCCAACAGCCAACCTTCACAAGTGTATCCTCTTTCCCAAAACATGTAAAGCACAGAACCACAGAGCATAGGGCACTTCCACACATGGGCGTTGACCTTGGGAAAATGAAAAAATCAACCACACACAGGGACCCCATGGTTGCGGGCTGCTGTCTTGACATGAACCTCGACTCTGGTACACGTTTCATATCCCAGGAAAGAGCCAAGTGGACAAAGACAAGTGGACAAGTGGACAAAGACAAGTGGACAAGTGGACAAGTGGTGCTACATAGGTCCAATGGAGTGTCACTCAGCCATAAAATCCACATCATGAGGCTGGTAGCAGCATCCTGAGTGGATTTAGGTACGATCATCCTCAGTGAAATAAGTCCCACAAAAAAGAAACTTATGATATCACTTATCGAGGGAACGTAAAAATCGCTCCCCATGAACTAAATCCCCAAACAGAACAGAGTCACGCTTTTAGAAAACACACTTATGCCTGCTTCAGGGGAAAGGTGAGGTGGGGTGACGCATAAAACTCGAGTTTGAAATGAGCACAGATACTCTTCCGAGAACCGAATATGGAATGGACACGACCTACTCCTTGCTCAATCAACTGGACTCACCAGACCCTGTTCATCGCACAAGTATCTATCCGACTAGTAAGCATCTTAAAAGCTAAGTCTTGATATCTCTGTGTAAGTGCATCAAGTGTGTGCAAAGCGGCCTAAAAACAGCAGGGAAAATCAGCTCAGACGCATTCTGAGGATACATTTCCAACACAAAGAAGAAACAAGCAGGGCAAAACAGAGAGAAATTCTTCCAAAATGCGTTCAGGGACTGGCATGCAACCAGGATTGACCACATCTACAGCCCCAGCGGCAGAAGACATAAGGCTGGACACTCTTGGGGCTGAGACGATTGGTGAGGTTGGGAAAGCAAATGCAGACCCTTGAAAGGAATCCTGCGTGCTCCCCATTCCATGGGTCCCAACTCTCCAGGTTCAACGCAATCTTCCGACAGCGAAAGCACTCATTGGAAACCCAGCGGATGCTACACCGTGGGATCGGGAAAGCTTTCTGAAACTCACCTCAGTTTTCATCTCCTGGTGCTCGTGTTCTCCATTCAGGCCCCCTTACTAACAATCTCCCCACTTGGAGACTCGGCGCCTTTCCATGCCTCTTTCGTACCGTCTGCAATTTGTCCGCAGGATGAACTGCAAGAGGGGGAACCAATGAGAGACTCGCTGGAGGTGTTTGGTCGGGCACATGTCACTCTCATTTCCCATCACGAAGAAGAATTCACCAGAGGTTCAGCCTGCCACCCCGGATCGACAATAGGGCGTGAAGCCATCCAGCCGTGTTGCGTCCCACTCACAAAAAAGCGACTTGGGAAATGGAGCTCAGGGGCACTGCACTTCCCAAACCTGCAGAGTTCTAAACGATAACTATCGCCCCAAAATATATTGAGGTCAGGCTACGAAGAGGCGCTGAACGCAAGGCAGAACTGCAGGAAACGGATGTCAACGGCTACATCGGAATGGCCCCGATAGCACATGAAAAGCGCCAGAACGTGGACAATGATGCGGTTGGCCAAAAAGGGCGTATGCGTTTTTTCCTGAATATATTCAGGAAAAAACGCATACGCCCTTTTTGGCCAACCAAGCAACCTGGGAGAGCAAATCAGCACTACAAAGAAATCTCTCGCCCCCCCCGGGGCAAAAGGGCCAGGCGAAAAAAGTCTAAAAACCAGAAAGGCAGGACAGCCCACGGAGTCAAGGGAGCCTTGTTAAGCTGATGGGCGGGATGTCAATGGCCAACAGCCAATCTTCACAAGTGTATCCTCTTTCCCAAACCATGTAAAACACAGAACCACAGAGCATAGGGCACTTCCACACATGGGCGTTGACCTTGGGAAAATGAAAAAATCAACCAGACACAGGGACCCCAAAGTTGAGGGCTGCTGTCTTGACAAGAACCTCCACTCCGGTACACGTTTCATATCCCAGGAAAGAGCCAAGTGGACAAAGACGAGTGGACAAGTGGACAAGTGCAGAAGTGGTGCTACGTAGGTCCAATGGAGTGTCACTCAGCCATGAAATCCACGTCATGAGGCTGGTAGCAGCATCCTGAGTGGATTTAGGTACGATCATCCTCAGTGAAATAAGTCCCACAAAAAAAGAAACTTATGATATCACTTATCGAGGGAATGTAAAAATCGCTCCCCATGCACGGAATCCCCAAACAGAACAGAGTCACGCTTTTAGAAAACACACTTATGCCTGCTTCAGGGGAAAGGTGAGGTGGGGTGACGCATAAAACTCGAGTTTGAAATGAGCACAGATACCCTTCCGAAAACCGAATATGGAATGGACACGACCTACTCCTTGCTCAATCAACTGGACTCACCAGACCCTGTTCATCGCACAAGTATCTATCCGACTAGTAAGCATCTTCAAAGCTAAGTCTTGATATCTCTGTGTAAGTGCATCAAGTGTGTGTAAAGCGGCCTAAAACCAGCAGGGAAAATCAGCTCAGACCCATTCTGAGGATACATTTCCAACATAAAGAAGAAACAAGCAGGGCAAAACAGAGAGAAATTCTTCCAAAATGCGTTCAGGGACTGGCATGCAACCAGGATTGACCACATCTACAGCCCCAGCGGCAGAAGACATAAGGCTGGACACTCTTGGGGCTGAGACGATTGGTGAGGTTGGGAAAGCAAATGCAGACCCTTGAAAGGAATCCTGCGTGCTCCCCATTCCATGGGTCCCAACTCTCCAGGTTCAACGCAATCTTCCGACAGCGAAAGCACTCATTGGAAACCCAGCGGATGCTACACCGTGGGATCGGGAAAGCTTTCTGAAACTCACCTCAGTTTTCATCTCCTGGTGCTCGTGTTCTCCATTCAGGCCCCCTTACTAACAATCTCCCCACTTGGAGACTCGGCGCCTTTCCATGCCTCTTTCGTACCGTCTGCAATTTGTCCGCAGGATGAACTGCAAGAGGGGGAACCAATGAGAGACTCGCTGGAGGTGTTTGGTCGGGCACATGTCACTCTCATTTCCCATCACGAAGAAGAATTCACCAGAGGTTCAGCCTGCCACCCCGGATCGACAATAGGGCGTGAAGCCATCCAGCCGTGTTGCGTCCCACTCACAAAAAAGCGACTTGGGAAATGGAGCTCAGGGGCACTGCACTTCCCAAACCTGCAGAGTTCTAAACGATAACTATCGCCCCAAAATATATTGAGGTCAGGCTACGAAGAGGCGCTGAACGCAAGGCAGAACTGCAGGAAACGGATGTCAACGGCTACATCGGAATGGCCCCGATAGCACATGAAAAGCGCCAGAACGTGGACAATGATGCGGTTGGCCAAAAAGGGCGTATGCGTTTTTTCCTGAATATATTCAGGAAAAAACGCATACGCCCTTTTTGGCCAACCAAGCAACCTGGGAGAGCAAATCAGCACTACAAAGAAATCTCTCGCCCCCCCCGGGGCAAAAGGGCCAGGCGAAAAAAGTCTAAAAACCAGAAAGGCAGGACAGCCCACGGAGTCAAGGGAGCCTTGTTAAGCTGATGGGCGGGATGTCAATGGCCAACAGCCAATCTTCACAAGTGTATCCTCTTTCCCAAACCATGTAAAACACAGAACCACAGAGCATAGGGCACTTCCACACATGGGCGTTGACCTTGGGAAAATGAAAAAATCAACCAGACACAGGGACCCCAAAGTTGAGGGCTGCTGTCTTGACAAGAACCTCCACTCCGGTACACGTTTCATATCCCAGGAAAGAGCCAAGTGGACAAAGACGAGTGGACAAGTGGACAAGTGCAGAAGTGGTGCTACGTAGGTCCAATGGAGTGTCACTCAGCCATGAAATCCACGTCATGAGGCTGGTAGCAGCATCCTGAGTGGATTTAGGTACGATCATCCTCAGTGAAATAAGTCCCACAAAAAAAGAAACTTATGATATCACTTATCGAGGGAATGTAAAAATCGCTCCCCATGCACGGAATCCCCAAACAGAACAGAGTCACGCTTTTAGAAAACACACTTATGCCTGCTTCAGGGGAAAGGTGAGGTGGGGTGACGCATAAAACTCGAGTTTGAAATGAGCACAGATACCCTTCCGAAAACCGAATATGGAATGGACACGACCTACTCCTTGCTCAATCAACTGGACTCACCAGACCCTGTTCATCGCACAAGTATCTATCCGACTAGTAAGCATCTTCAAAGCTAAGTCTTGATATCTCTGTGTAAGTGCATCAAGTGTGTGTAAAGCGGCCTAAAACCAGCAGGGAAAATCAGCTCAGACCCATTCTGAGGATACATTTCCAACATAAAGAAGAAACAAGCAGGGCAAAACAGAGAGAAATTCTTCCAAAATGCGTTCAGGGACTGGCATGCAACCAGGATTGACCACATCTACAGCCCCAGCGGCAGAAGACATAAGGCTGGACACTCTTGGGGCTGAGACGATTGGTGAGGTTGGGAAAGCAAATGCAGACCCTTGAAAGGAATCCTGCGTGCTCCCCATTCCATGGGTCCCAACTCTCCAGGTTCAACGCAATCTTCCGACAGCGAAAGCACTCATTGGAAACCCAGCGGATGCTACACCGTGGGATCGGGAAAGCTTTCTGAAACTCACCTCAGTTTTCATCTCCTGGTGCTCGTGTTCTCCATTCAGGCCCCCTTACTAACAATCTCCCCACTTGGAGACTCGGCGCCTTTCCATGCCTCTTTCGTACCGTCTGCAATTTGTCCGCAGGATGAACTGCAAGAGGGGGAACCAATGAGAGACTCGCTGGAGGTGTTTGGTCGGGCACATGTCACTCTCATTTCCCATCACGAAGAAGAATTCACCAGCGGTTCAGCCTGCCACCCCGGATCGACAATAGGGCGTGAAGCCATCCAGCCGTGTTGCGACCCACTCACAAAAAAGCGACTTGGGAAATGGAGCTCAGGGGCACTGCGCTTCCCAAACCTGCAGAGTTCTAAACGATAACTATCGCCCCAAACTATATTGAGGTCAGGCTACGAAGAGGCGCTGAACGCAAGGCAGAACTGCAGGAAACGGATGTCAACGGGTACATCGGAATGGCCCCGATAGCACATGAAAAGCGCCAGAACGTGGACAATGATGCGGTTGGCCAAAAAGGGCGTATGCGTTTTTTCCTGAATATATTCAGGAAAAAACGCATACGCCCTTTTTGGCCAACCAAGCAACCTGGGAGAGCAAATCAGCACTACAAAGAAATCTCTCGCCCCCCCCCCCGGGGGCAAAAGGGCCAGGCGAAAAAAGTCTAAAAACCAGAAAGGCAGGACAGCCCACGGAGTCAAGGGAGCCTTGTTAAGCTGATGGGCGGGATGTCAATGGCCAACAGCCAATCTTCACAAGTGTATCCTCTTTCCCAAACCATGGAAAACACAGAACCACAGAGCATAGGGCACTTCCACACATGGGCGTTGACCTTGGGAAAATGAAAAAATCAACCAGACACAGGGACCCCAAAGTTGAGGGCTGCTGTCTTGACAAGAACCTCCACTCCGGTACACGTTTCATATCCCAGGAAAGAGCCAAGTGGACAAAGACGAGTGGACAAGTGGACAAAGACAAGTGGACAAGTGGACAAGTGGTGCTACGTAGGTCCAATGGAGTGTCACTCAGCCATGAAATCCACGTCATGAGGCTGGTAGCAGCATCCTGAGTGGATTTAGGTACGATCATCCTCAGTGAAATAAGTCCCACAAAAAAAGAAACTTATGATATCACTTATCGAGGGAATGTAAAAATCGCTCCCCATGCACTGAATCCCCAAACAGAACAGAGTCACGCTTTTAGAAAACACACTTATGCCTGCTTCAGGGGAAAGGTGAGGTGGGGTGACGCATAAAACTCGAGTTTGAAATGAGCACAGATACCCTTCCGAAAACCGAATATGGAATGGACACGACCTACTCCTTGCTCAATCAACTGGACTCACCAGACCCTGTTCATCGCACAAGTATCTATCCGACTAGTAAGCATCTTCAAAGCTAAGTCTTGATATCTCTGTGTAAGTGCATCAAGTGTGTGTAAAGCGGCCTAAAACCAGCAGGGAAAATCAGCTCAGACCCATTCTGAGGATACATTTCCAACATAAAGAAGAAACAAGCAGGGCAAAACAGAGAGAAATTCTTCCAAAATGCGTTCAGGGACTGGCATGCAACCAGGATTGACCACATCTCCAGCCCCAGCGGCAGAAGACATAAGGCTGGACACTCTTGGGGCTGAGACGATTGGTGAGGTTGGGAAAGCAAATGCAGACCCTTGAAAGGAATCCTGCGTGCTCCCCATTCCATGGGTCCCAACTCTCCAGGTTCAACGCAATCTTCCGACAGCGAAAGCACTCATTGGAAACCCAGCGGATGCTACACCGTGGGATCGGGAAAGCTTTCTGAAACTCACCTCAGTTTTCATCTCCTGGTGCTCGTGTTCTCCATTCAGGCCCCCTTACTAACAATCTCCCCACTTGGAGACTCGGCGCCTTTCCATGCCTCTTTCGTACCGTCTGCAATTTGTCCGCAGGATGAACTGCAAGAGGGGGAACCAATGAGAGACTCGCTGGAGGTGTTTGGTCGGGCACATGTCACTCTCATTTCCCATCACGAAGAAGAATTCACCAGCGGTTCAGCCTGCCACCCCGGATCGACAATAGGGCGTGAAGCCATCCAGCCGTGTTGCGTCCCACTCACAAAAAAGCGACTTGGGAAATGGAGCTCAGGGGCACTGCACTTCCCAAACCTGCAGAGTTCTAAACGATAACTATCGCCCCAAACTATATTGAGGTCAGGCTACGAAGAGGCGCTGAACGCAAGGCAGAACTGCAGGAAACGGATGTCAACGGGTACATCGGAATGGCCCCGATAGCACATGAAAAGCGCCAGAACGTGGACAATGATGCGGTTGGCCAAAAAGGGCGTATGCGTTTTTTCCTGAATATATTCAGGAAAAAACGCATACGCCCTTTTTGGCCAACCAAGCAACCTGGGAGAGCAAATCAGCACTACAAAGAAATCTCTCGCCCCCCCCCCGGGGGGCAAAAGGGCCAGGCGAAAAAAGTCTAAAAACCAGAAAGGCAGGACAGCCCACGGAGTCAAGGGAGCCTTGTTAAGCTGATGGGCGGGATGTCAATGGCCAACAGCCAATCTTCACAAGTGTATCCTCTTTCCCAAACCATGGAAAACACAGAACCACAGAGCATAGGGCACTTCCACACATGGGCGTTGACCTTGGGAAAATGAAAAAATCAACCAGACACAGGGACCCCAAAGTTGAGGGCTGCTGTCTTGACAAGAACCTCCACTCCGGTACACGTTTCATATCCCAGGAAAGAGCCAAGTGGACAAAGACGAGTGGACAAGTGGACAAAGACAAGTGGACAAGTGCAGAAGTGGTGCTACGTAGGTCCAATGGAGTGTCACTCAGCCATGAAATCCACGTCATGAGGCTGGTAGCAGCATCCTGAGTGGATTTAGGTACGATCATCCTCAGTGAAATAAGTCCCACAAAAAAAGAAACTTATGATATCACTTATCGAGGGAATGTAAAAATCGCTCCCCATGCACTGAATCCCCAAACAGAACAGAGTCACGCTTTTAGAAAACACACTTATGCCTGCTTCAGGGGAAAGGTGAGGTGGGGTGACGCATAAAACTCGAGTTTGAAATGAGCACAGATACCCTTCCGAAAACCGAATATGGAATGGACACGACCTACTCCTTGCTCAATCAACTGGACTCACCAGACCCTCTTCATCGCACAAGTATCTATCCGACTAGTAAGCATCTTCAAAGCTAAGTCTTGATATCTCTGTGTAAGTGCATCAAGTGTGTGTAAAGCGGCCTAAAACCAGCAGGGAAAATCAGCTCAGACCCATTCTGAGGATACATTTCCAACATAAAGAAGAAACAAGCAGGGCAAAACAGAGAGAAATTCTTCCAAAATGCGTTCAGGGACTGGCATGCAACCAGGATTGACCACATCTACAGCCCCAGCGGCAGAAGACATAAGGCTGGACACTCTTGGGGCTGAGACGATTGGTGAGGTTGGGAAAGCAAATGCAGACCCTTGAAAGGAATCCTGCGTGCTCCCCATTCCATGGGTCCCAACTCTCCAGGTTCAACGCAATCTTCCGACAGCGAAAGCACTCATTGGAAACCCAGCGGATGCTACACCGTGGGATCGGGAAAGCTTTCTGAAACTCACCTCAGTTTTCATCTCCTGGTGCTCGTGTTCTCCATTCAGGCCCCCTTACTAACAATCTCCCCACTTGGAGACTCGGCGCCTTTCCATGCCTCTTTCGTACCGTCTGCAATTTGTCCGCAGGATGAACTGCAAGAGGGGGAACCAATGAGAGACTCGCTGGAGGTGTTTGGTCGGGCACATGTCACTCTCATTTCCCATCACGAAGAAGAATTCACCAGCGGTTCAGCCTGCCACCCCGGATCGACAATAGGGCGTGAAGCCATCCAGCCGTGTTGCGTCCCACTCACAAAAAAGCGACTTGGGAAATGGAGCTCAGGGGCACTGCACTTCCCAAACCTGCAGAGTTCTAAACGATAACTATCGCCCCAAACTATATTGAGGTCAGGCTACGAAGAGGCGCTGAACGCAAGGCAGAACTGCAGGAAACGGATGTCAACGGGTACATCGGAATGGCCCCGATAGCACATGAAAAGCGCCAGAACGTGGACAATGATGCGGTTGGCCAAAAAGGGCGTATGCGTTTTTTCCTGAATATATTCAGGAAAAAACGCATACGCCCTTTTTGGCCAACCAAGCAACCTGGGAGAGCAAATCAGCACTACAAAGAAATCTCTCGCCCCCTCCCCCCCCCCCGGGGCAAAAGGGCCAGGCGAAAAAAGTCTAAAAACCAGAAAGGCAGGACAGCCCACGGAGTCAAGGGAGCCTTGTTAAGCTGATGGGCGGGATGTCAATGGCCAACAGCCAATCTTCACAAGTGTATCCTCTTTCCCAAACCATGGAAAACACAGAACCACAGAGCATAGGGCACTTCCACACATGGGCGTTGACCTTGGGAAAATGAAAAAATCAACCAGACACAGGGACCCCAAAGTTGAGGGCTGCTGTCTTGACAAGAACCTCCACTCCGGTACACGTTTCATATCCCAGGAAAGAGCCAAGTGGACAAAGACGAGTGGACAAGTGGACAAAGACAAGTGGACAAGTGCAGAAGTGGTGCTACGTAGGTCCAATGGAGTGTCACTCAGCCATGAAATCCACGTCATGAGGCTGGTAGCAGCATCCTGAGTGGATTTAGGTACGATCATCCTCAGTGAAATAAGTCCCACAAAAAAAGAAACTTATGATATCACTTATCGAGGGAATGTAAAAATCGCTCCCCATGCACTGAATCCCCAAACAGAACAGAGTCACGCTTTTAGAAAACACACTTATGCCTGCTTCAGGGGAAAGGTGAGGTGGGGTGACGCATAAAACTCGAGTTTGAAATGAGCACAGATACCCTTCCGAAAACCGAATATGGAATGGACACGACCTACTCCTTGCTCAATCAACTGGACTCACCAGACCCTCTTCATCGCACAAGTATCTATCCGACTAGTAAGCATCTTCAAAGCTAAGTCTTGATATCTCTGTGTAAGTGCATCAAGTGTGTGTAAAGCGGCCTAAAACCAGCAGGGAAAATCAGCTCAGACCCATTCTGAGGATACATTTCCAACATAAAGAAGAAACAAGCAGGGCAAAACAGAGAGAAATTCTTCCAAAATGCGTTCAGGGACTGGCATGCAACCAGGATTGACCACATCTACAGCCCCAGCGGCAGAAGACATAAGGCTGGACACTCTTGGGGCTGAGACGATTGGTGAGGTTGGGAAAGCAAATGCAGACCCTTGAAAGGAATCCTGCGTGCTCCCCATTCCATGGGTCCCAACTCTCCAGGTTCAACGCAATCTTCCGACAGCGAAAGCACTCATTGGAAACCCAGCGGATGCTACACCGTGGGATCGGGAAAGCTTTCTGAAACTCACCTCAGTTTTCATCTCCTGGTGCTCGTGTTCTCCATTCAGGCCCCCTTACTAACAATCTCCCCACTTGGAGACTCGGCGCCTTTCCATGCCTCTTTCGTACCGTCTGCAATTTGTCCGCAGGATGAACTGCAAGAGGGGGAACCAATGAGAGACTCGCTGGAGGTGTTTGGTCGGGCACATGTCACTCTCATTTCCCATCACGAAGAAGAATTCACCAGCGGTTCAGCCTGCCACCCCGGATCGACAATAGGGCGTGAAGCCATCCAGCCGTGTTGCGTCCCACTCACAAAAAAGCGACTTGGGAAATGGAGCTCAGGGGCACTGCACTTCCCAAACCTGCAGAGTTCTAAACGATAACTATCGCCCCAAACTATATTGAGGTCAGGCTACGAAGAGGCGCTGAACGCAAGGCAGAACTGCAGGAAACGGATGTCAACGGGTACATCGGAATGGCCCCGATAGCACATGAAAAGCGCCAGAACGTGGACAATGATGCGGTTGGCCAAAAAGGGCGTATGCGTTTTTTCCTGAATATATTCAGGAAAAAACGCATACGCCCTTTTTGGCCAACCAAGCAACCTGGGAGAGCAAATCAGCACTACAAAGAAATCTCTCGCCCCCTCCCCCCCCCCCGGGGCAAAAGGGCCAGGCGAAAAAAGTCTAAAAACCAGAAAGGCAGGACAGCCCACGGAGTCAAGGGAGCCTTGTTAAGCTGATGGGCGGGATGTCAATGGCCAACAGCCAATCTTCACAAGTGTATCCTCTTTCCCAAACCATGGAAAACACAGAACCACAGAGCATAGGGCACTTCCACACATGGGCGTTGACCTTGGGAAAATCAAAAAATCAACCAGACACAGGGACCCCAAAGTTGAGGGCTGCTGTCTTGACAAGAACCTCCACTCCGGTACACGTTTCATATCCCAGGAAAGAGCCAAGTGGACAAAGACGAGTGGACAAGTGGACAAAGACAAGTGGACAAGTGCAGAAGTGGTGCTACGTAGGTCCAATGGAGTGTCACTCAGCCATGAAATCCACGTCATGAGGCTGGTAGCAGCATCCTGAGTGGATTTAGGTACGATCATCCTCAGTGAAATAAGTCCCACAAAAAAAGAAACTTATGATATCACTTATCGAGGGAATGTAAAAATCGCTCCCCATGCACTGAATCCCCAAACAGAACAGAGTCACGCTTTTAGAAAACACACTTATGCCTGCTTCAGGGGAAAGGTGAGGTGGGGTGACGCATAAAACTCGAGTTTGAAATGAGCACAGATACCCTTCCGAAAACCGAATATGGAATGGACACGACCTACTCCTTGCTCAATCAACTGGACTCACCAGACCCTGTTCATCGCACAAGTATCTATCCGACTAGTAAGCATCTTCAAAGCTAAGTCTTGATATCTCTGTGTAAGTGCATCAAGTGTGTGTAAAGCGGCCTAAAACCAGCAGGGAAAATCAGCTCAGACCCATTCTGAGGATACATTTCCAACATAAAGAAGAAACAAGCAGGGCAAAACAGAGAGAAATTCTTCCAAAATGCGTTCAGGGACTGGCATGCAACCAGGATTGACCACATCTACAGCCCCAGCGGCAGAAGACATAAGGCTGGACACTCTTGGGGCTGAGACGATTGGTGAGGTTGGGAAAGCAAATGCAGACCCTTGAAAGGAATCCTGCGTGCTCCCCATTCCATGGGTCCCAACTCTCCAGGTTCAACGCAATCTTCCGACAGCGAAAGCACTCATTGGAAACCCAGCGGATGCTACACCGTGGGATCGGGAAAGCTTTCTGAAACTCACCTCAGTTTTCATCTCCTGGTGCTCGTGTTCTCCATTCAGGCCCCCTTACTAACAATCTCCCCACTTGGAGACTCGGCGCCTTTCCATGCCTCTTTCGTACCGTCTGCAATTTGTCCGCAGGATGAACTGCAAGAGGGGGAACCAATGAGAGACTCGCTGGAGGTGTTTGGTCGGGCACATGTCACTCTCATTTCCCATCACGAAGAAGAATTCACCAGCGGTTCAGCCTGCCACCCCGGATCGACAATAGGGCGTGAAGCCATCCAGCCGTGTTGCGTCCCACTCACAAAAAAGCGACTTGGGAAATGGAGCTCAGGGGCACTGCACTTCCCAAACCTGCAGAGTTCTAAACGATAACTATCGCCCCAAACTATATTGAGGTCAGGCTACGAAGAGGCGCTGAACGCAAGGCAGAACTGCAGGAAACGGATGTCAACGGGTACATCGGAATGGCCCCGATAGCACATGAAAAGCGCCAGAACGTGGACAATGATGCGGTTGGCCAAAAAGGGCGTATGCGTTTTTTCCTGAATATATTCAGGAAAAAACGCATACGCCCTTTTTGGCCAACCAAGCAACCTGGGAGAGCAAATCAGCACTACAAAGAAATCTCTCGCCCCCCCCCCCCCCCGGGGCAAAAGGGCCAGGCGAAAAAAGTCTAAAAACCAGAAAGGCAGGACAGCCCACGGAGTCAAGGGAGCCTTGTTAAGCTGATGGGCGGGATGTCAATGGCCAACAGCCAATCTTCACAAGTGTATCCTCTTTCCCAAACCATGGAAAACACAGAACCACAGAGCATAGGGCACTTCCACACATGGGCGTTGACCTTGGGAAAATGAAAAAATCAACCAGACACAGGGACCCCAAAGTTGAGGGCTGCTGTCTTGACAAGAACCTCCACTCCGGTACACGTTTCATATCCCAGGAAAGAGCCAAGTGGACAAAGACGAGTGGACAAGTGGACAAAGACAAGTGGACAAGTGCAGAAGTGGTGCTACGTAGGTCCAATGGAGTGTCACTCAGCCATGAAATCCACGTCATGAGGCTGGTAGCAGCATCCTGAGTGGATTTAGGTACGATCATCCTCAGTGAAATAAGTCCCACAAAAAAAGAAACTTATGATATCACTTATCGAGGGAATGTAAAAATCGCTCCCCATGCACTGAATCCCCAAACAGAACAGAGTCACGCTTTTAGAAAACACACTTATGCCTGCTTCAGGGGAAAGGTGAGGTGGGGTGACGCATAAAACTCGAGTTTGAAATGAGCACAGATACCCTTCCGAAAACCGAATATGGAATGGACACGACCTACTCCTTGCTCAATCAACTGGACTCACCAGACCCTGTTCATCGCACAAGTATCTATCCGACTAGTAAGCATCTTCAAAGCTAAGTCTTGATATCTCTGTGTAAGTGCATCAAGTGTGTGTAAAGCGGCCTAAAACCAGCAGGGAAAATCAGCTCAGACCCATTCTGAGGATACATTTCCAACATAAAGAAGAAACAAGCAGGGCAAAACAGAGAGAAATTCTTCCAAAATGCGTTCAGGGACTGGCATGCAACCAGGATTGACCACATCTACAGCCCCAGCGGCAGAAGACATAAGGCTGGACACTCTTGGGGCTGAGACGATTGGTGAGGTTGGGAAAGCAAATGCAGACCCTTGAAAGGAATCCTGCGTGCTCCCCATTCCATGGGTCCCAACTCTCCAGGTTCAACGCAATCTTCCGACAGCGAAAGCACTCATTGGAAACCCAGCGGATGCTACACCGTGGGATCGGGAAAGCTTTCTGAAACTCACCTCAGTTTTCATCTCCTGGTGCTCGTGTTCTCCATTCAGGCCCCCTTACTAACAATCTCCCCACTTGGAGACTCGGCGCCTTTCCATGCCTCTTTCGTACCGTCTGCAATTTGTCCGCAGGATGAACTGCAAGAGGGGGAACCAATGAGAGACTCGCTGGAGGTGTTTGGTCGGGCACATGTCACTCTCATTTCCCATCACGAAGAAGAATTCACCAGCGGTTCAGCCTGCCACCCCGGATCGACAATAGGGCGTGAAGCCATCCAGCCGTGTTGCGTCCCACTCACAAAAAAGCGACTTGGGAAATGGAGCTCAGGGGCACTGCACTTCCCAAACCTGCAGAGTTCTAAACGATAACTATAGCCCCAAACTATATTGAGGTCAGGCTACGAAGAGGCGCTGAACGCAAGGCAGAACTGCAGGAAACGGATGTCAACGGGTACATCGGAATGGCCCCGATAGCACATGAAAAGCGCCAGAACGTGGACAATGATGCGGTTGGCCAAAAAGGGCGTATGCGTTTTTTCCTGAATATATTCAGGAAAAAACGCATACGCCCTTTTTGGCCAACCAAGCAACCTGGGAGAGCAAATCAGCACTACAAAGAAATCTCTCGCCCCCCCCCCCCCCCGGGGCAAAAGGGCCAGGCGAAAAAAGTCTAAAAACCAGAAAGGCAGGACAGCCCACGGAGTCAAGGGAGCCTTGTTAAGCTGATGGGCGGGATGTCAATGGCCAACAGCCAATCTTCACAAGTGTATCCTCTTTCCCAAACCATGGAAAACACAGAACCACAGAGCATAGGGCACTTCCACACATGGGCGTTGACCTTGGGAAAATCAAAAAATCAACCAGACACAGGGACCCCAAAGTTGAGGGCTGCTGTCTTGACAAGAACCTCCACTCCGGTACACGTTTCATATCCCAGGAAAGAGCCAAGTGGACAAAGACGAGTGGACAAGTGGACAAAGACAAGTGGACAAGTGCAGAAGTGGTGCAACGTAGGTCCAATGGAGTGTCACTCAGCCATGAAATCCACGTCATGAGGCTGGTAGCAGCATCCTGAGTGGATTTAGGTACGATCATCCTCAGTGAAATAAGTCCCACAAAAAAAGAAACTTATGATATCACTTATCGAGGGAATGTAAAAATCGCTCCCCATGCACTGAATCCCCAAACAGAACAGAGTCACGCTTTTAGAAAACACACTTATGCCTGCTTCAGGGGAAAGGTGAGGTGGGGTGACGCATAAAACTCGAGTTTGAAATGAGCACAGATACCCTTCCGAAAACCGAATATGGAATGGACACGACCTACTCCTTGCTCAATCAACTGGACTCACCAGACCCTCTTCATCGCACAAGTATCTATCCGACTAGTAAGCATCTTCAAAGCTAAGTCTTGATATCTCTGTGTAAGTGCATCAAGTGTGTGTAAAGCGGCCTAAAACCAGCAGGGAAAATCAGCTCAGACCCATTCTGAGGATACATTTCCAACATAAAGAAGAAACAAGCAGGGCAAAACAGAGAGAAATTCTTCCAAAATGCGTTCAGGGACTGGCATGCAACCAGGATTGACCACATCTCCAGCCCCAGCGGCAGAAGACATAAGGCTGGACACTCTTGGGGCTGAGACGATTGGTGAGGTTGGGAAAGCAAATGCAGACCCTTGAAAGGAATCCTGCGTGCTCCCCATTCCATGGGTCCCAACTCTCCAGGTTCAACGCAATCTTCCGACAGCGAATGCACTCATTGGAAACCCAGCGGATGCTACACCGTGGGATCGGGAAAGCTTTCTGAAACTCACCTCAGTTTTCATCTCCTGGTGCTCGTGTTCTCCATTCAGGCCCCCTTACTAACAATCTCCCCACTTGGAGACTCGGCGCCTTTCCATGCCTCTTTCGTACCGTCTGCAATTTGTCCGCAGGATGAACTGCAAGAGGGGGAACCAATGAGAGACTCGCTGGAGGTGTTTGGTCGGGCACATGTCACTCTCATTTCCCATCACGAAGAAGAATTCACCAGCGGTTCAGCCTGCCACCCCGGATCGACAATAGGGCGTGAAGCCATCCAGCCGTGTTGCGTCCCACTCACAAAAAAGCGACTTGGGAAATGGAGCTCAGGGGCACTGCACTTCCCAAACCTGCAGAGTTCTAAACGATAACTATAGCCCCAAACTATATTGAGGTCAGGCTACGAAGAGGCGCTGAACGCAAGGCAGAACTGCAGGAAACGGATGTCAACGGGTACATCGGAATGGCCCCGATAGCACATGAAAAGCGCCAGAACGTGGACAATGATGCGGTTGGCCAAAAAGGGCGTATGCGTTTTTTCCTGAATATATTCAGGAAAAAACGCATACGCACTTTTTGGCCAACCAAGCAACCTGGGAGAGCAAATCAGCACTACAAAGAAATCTCTCGCCCCCCCCCCCCGGGGCAAAAGGGCCAGGCGAAAAAAGTCTAAAAACCAGAAAGGCAGGACAGCCCACGGAGTCAAGGGAGCCTTGTTAAGCTGATGGGCGGGATGTCAATGGCCAACAGCCAATCTTCACAAGTGTATCCTCTTTCCCAAACCATGGAAAACACAGAACCACAGAGCATAGGGCACTTCCACACATGGGCGTTGACCTTGGGAAAATCAAAAAATCAACCAGACACAGGGACCCCAAAGTTGAGGGCTGCTGTCTTGACAAGAACCTCCACTCCGGTACACGTTTCATATCCCAGGAAAGAGCCAAGTGGACAAAGACGAGTGGACAAGTGGACAAAGACAAGTGGACAAGTGCAGAAGTGGTGCTACGTAGGTCCAATGGAGTGTCACTCAGCCATGAAATCCACGTCATGAGGCTGGTAGCAGCATCCTGAGTGGATTTAGGTACGATCATCCTCAGTGAAATAAGTCCCACAAAAAAAGAAACTTATGATATCACTTATCGAGGGAATGTAAAAATCGCTCCCCATGCACTGAATCCCCAAACAGAACAGAGTCACGCTTTTAGAAAACACACTTATGCCTGCTTCAGGGGAAAGGTGAGGTGGGGTGACGCATAAAACTCGAGTTTGAAATGAGCACAGATACCCTTCCGAAAACCGAATATGGAATGGACACGACCTACTCCTTGCTCAATCAACTGGACTCACCAGACCCTCTTCATCGCACAAGTATCTATCCGACTAGTAAGCATCTTCAAAGCTAAGTCTTGATATCTCTGTGTAAGTGCATCAAGTGTGTGTAAAGCGGCCTAAAACCAGCAGGGAAAATCAGCTCAGACCCATTCTGAGGATACATTTCCAACATAAAGAAGAAACAAGCAGGGCAAAACAGAGAGAAATTCTTCCAAAATGCGTTCAGGGACTGGCATGCAACCAGGATTGACCACATCTACAGCCCCAGCGGCAGAAGACATAAGGCTGGACACTCTTGGGGCTGAGACGATTGGTGAGGTTGGGAAAGCAAATGCAGACCCTTGAAAGGAATCCTGCGTGCTCCCCATTCCATGGGTCCCAACTCTCCAGGTTCAACGCAATCTTCCGACAGCGAAAGCACTCATTGGAAACCCAGCGGATGCTACACCGTGGGATCGGGAAAGCTTTCTGAAACTCACCTCAGTTTTCATCTCCTGGTGCTCGTGTTCTCCATTCAGGCCCCCTTACTAACAATCTCCCCACTTGGAGACTCGGCGCCTTTCCATGCCTCTTTCGGACCGTCTGCAATTTGTCCGCAGGATGAACTGCAAGAGGGGGAACCAATGAGAGACTCGCTGGAGGTGTTTGGTCGGGCACATGTCACTCTCATTTCCCATCACGAAGAAGAATTCACCAGAGGTTCAGCCTGCCACCCCGGATCGACAATAGGGCGTGAAGCCATCCAGCCGTGTTGCGTCCCACTCACAAAAAAGCGACTTGGGAAATGGAGCTCAGGGGCACTGCACTTCCCAAACCTGCAGAGTTCTAAACGATAACTATCGCCCCAAACTATATTGAGGTCAGGCTACGAAGAGGCGCTGAACGCAAGGCAGAACTGCAGGAAACGGATGTCAACGGGTACATCGGAATGGCCCCGATAGCACATGAAAAGCGCCAGAACGTGGACAATGATGCGGTTGGCCAAAAAGGGCGTATGCGTTTTTTCCTGAATATATTCAGGAAAAAACGCATACGCCCTTTTTGGCCAACCAAGCAACCTGGGAGAGCAAATCAGCACTACAAAGAAATCTCTCGCCCCCCCCCCCGGGGGCAAAAGGGCCAGGCGAAAAAAGTCTAAAAACCAGAAAGGCAGGACAGCCCACGGAGTCAAGGGAGCCTTGTTAAGCTGATGGGCGGGATGTCAATGGCCAACAGCCAATCTTCACAAGTGTATCCTCTTTCCCAAACCATGTAAAACACAGAACCACAGAGCATAGGGCACTTCCACACATGGGCTTTGACCTTGGGAAAATCAAAAAATCAACCAGACACAGGGACCCCAAAGTTGAGGGCTGCTGTCTTGACAAGAACCTCCACTCCGGTACACGTTTCATATCCCAGGAAAGAGCCAAGTGGACAAAGACGAGTGGACAAGTGGACAAAGACAAGTGGACAAGTGGACAAGTGGTGCTACGTAGGTCCAATGGAGTGTCACTCAGCCATGAAATCCACGTCATGAGGCTGGTAGCAGCATCCTGAGTGGATTTAGGTACGATCATCCTCAGTGAAATAAGTCCCACAAAAAAAGAAACTTATGATATCACTTATCGAGGGAATGTAAAAATCGCTCCCCATGCACTGAATCCCCAAACAGAACAGAGTCACGCTTTTAGAAAACACACTTATGCCTGCTTCAGGGGAAAGGTGAGGTGGGGTGACGCATAAAACTCGAGTTTGAAATGAGCACAGATACCCTTCCGAAAACCGAATATGGAATGGACACGACCTACTCCTTGCTCAATCAACTGGACTCACCAGACCCTGTTCATCGCACAAGTATCTATCCGACTAGTAAGCATCTTCAAAGCTAAGTCTTGATATCTCTGTGTAAGTGCATCAAGTGTGTGTAAAGCGGCCTAAAACCAGCAGGGAAAATCAGCTCAGACCCATTCTGAGGATACATTTCCAACATAAAGAAGAAACAAGCAGGGCAAAACAGAGAGAAATTCTTCCAAAATGCATTCAGGGACTGGCATGCAACCAGGATTGACCACATCTCCAGCCCCAGCGGCAGAAGACATAAGGCTGGACACTCTTGGGGCTGAGACGATTGGTGAGGTTGGGAAAGCAAATGCAGACCCTTGAAAGGAATCCTGCGTGCTCCCCATTCCATGGGTCCCAACTCTCCAGGTTCAACGCAATCTTCCGACAGCGAAAGCACTCATTGGAAACCCAGCGGATGCTACACCGTGGGATCGGGAAAGCTTTCTGAAACTCACCTCAGTTTTCATCTCCTGGTGCTCGTGTTCTCCATTCAGGCCCCCTTACTAACAATCTCCCCACTTGGAGACTCGGCGCCTTTCCATGCCTCTTTCGTACCGTCTGCAATTTGTCCGCAGGATGAACTGCAAGAGGGGGAACCAATGAGAGACTCGCTGGAGGTGTTTGGTCGGGCACATGTCACTCTCATTTCCCATCACGAAGAAGAATTCACCAGCGGTTCAGCCTGCCACCCCGGATCGACAATAGGGCGTGAAGCCATCCAGCCGTGTTGCGTCCCACTCACAAAAAAGCGACTTGGGAAATGGAGCTCAGGGGCACTGCACTTCCCAAACCTGCAGAGTTCTAAACGATAACTATCGCCCCAAACTATATTGAGGTCAGGCTACGAAGAGGCGCTGAACGCAAGGCAGAACTGCAGGAAACGGATGTCAACGGGTACATCGGAATGGCCCCGATAGCACATGAAAAGCGCCAGAACGTGGACAATGATGCGGTTGGCCAAAAAGGGCGTATGCGTTTTTTCCTGAATATATTCAGGAAAAAACGCATACGCCCTTTTTGGCCAACCAAGCAACCTGGGAGAGCAAATCAGCACTACAAAGAAATCTCTCGCCCCCCCCCCCCCCGGGGCAAAAGGGCCAGGCGAAAAAAGTCTAAAAACCAGAAAGGCAGGACAGCCCACGGAGTCAAGGGAGCCTTGTTAAGCTGATGGGCGGGATGTCAATGGCCAACAGCCAATCTTCACAAGTGTATCCTCTTTCCCAAACCATGGAAAACACAGAACCACAGAGCATAGGGCACTTCCACACATGGGCGTTGACCTTGGGAAAATCAAAAAATCAACCAGACACAGGGACCCCAAAGTTGAGGGCTGCTGTCTTGACAAGAACCTCCACTCCGGTACACGTTTCATATCCCAGGAAAGAGCCAAGTGGACAAAGACGAGTGGACAAGTGGACAAAGACAAGTGGACAAGTGCAGAAGTGGTGCTACGTAGGTCCAATGGAGTGTCACTCAGCCATGAAATCCACGTCATGAGGCTGGTAGCAGCATCCTGAGTGGATTTAGGTACGATCATCCTCAGTGAAATAAGTCCCACAAAAAAAGAAACTTATGATATCACTTATCGAGGGAATGTAAAAATCGCTCCCCATGCACTGAATCCCCAAACAGAACAGAGTCACGCTTTTAGAAAACACACTTATGCCTGCTTCAGGGGAAAGGTGAGGTGGGGTGACGCATAAAACTCGAGTTTGAAATGAGCACAGATACCCTTCCGAAAACCGAATATGGAATGGACACGACCTACTCCTTGCTCAATCAACTGGACTCACCAGACCCTCTTCATCGCACAAGTATCTATCCGACTAGTAAGCATCTTCAAAGCTAAGTCTTGATATCTCTGTGTAAGTGCATCAAGTGTGTGTAAAGCGGCCTAAAACCAGCAGGGAAAATCAGCTCAGACCCATTCTGAGGATACATTTCCAACATAAAGAAGAAACAAGCAGGGCAAAACAGAGAGAAATTCTTCCAAAATGCGTTCAGGGACTCGCATGCAACCAGGATTGACCACATCTACAGCCCCAGCGGCAGAAGACATAAGGCTGGACACTCTTGGGGCTGAGACGATTGGTGAGGTTGGGAAAGCAAATGCAGACCCTTGAAAGGAATCCTGCGTGCTCCCCATTCCATGGGTCCCAACTCTCCAGGTTCAACGCAATCTTCCGACAGCGAAAGCACTCATTGGAAACCCAGCGGATGCTACACCGTGGGATCGGGAAAGCTTTCTGAAACTCACCTCAGTTTTCATCTCCTGGTGCTCGTGTTCTCCATTCAGGCCCCCTTACTAACAATCTCCCCACTTGGAGACTCGGCGCCTTTCCATGCCTCTTTCGTACCGTCTGCAATTTGTCCGCAGGATGAACTGCAAGAGGGGGAACCAATGAGAGACTCGCTGGAGGTGTTTGGTCGGGCACATGTCACTCTCATTTCCCATCACGAAGAAGAATTCACCAGCGGTTCAGCCTGCCACCCCGGATCGACAATAGGGCGTGAAGCCATCCAGCCGTGTTGCGTCCCACTCACAAAAAAGCGACTTGGGAAATGGAGCTCAGGGGCACTGCACTTCCCAAACCTGCAGAGTTCTAAACGATAACTATCGCCCCAAACTATATTGAGGTCAGGCTACGAAGAGGCGCTGAACGCAAGGCAGAACTGCAGGAAACGGATGTCAACGGGTACATCGGAATGGCCCCGATAGCACATGAAAAGCGCCAGAACGTGGACAATGATGCGGTTGGCCAAAAAGGGCGTATGCGTTTTTTCCTGAATATATTCAGGAAAAAACGCATACGCCCTTTTTGGCCAACCAAGCAACCTGGGAGAGCAAATCAGCACTACAAAGAAATCTCTCGCCCCCTCCCCCCCCCCCCGGGGCAAAAGGGCCAGGCGAAAAAAGTCTAAAAACCAGAAAGGCAGGACAGCCCACGGAGTCAAGGGAGCCTTGTTAAGCTGATGGGCGGGATGTCAATGGCCAACAGCCAATCTTCACAAGTGTATCCTCTTTCCCAAACCATGGAAAACACAGAACCACAGAGCATAGGGCACTTCCACACATGGGCGTTGACCTTGGGAAAATCAAAAAATCAACCAGACACAGGGACCCCAAAGTTGAGGGCTGCTGTCTTGACAAGAACCTCCACTCCGGTACACGTTTCATATCCCAGGAAAGAGCCAAGTGGACAAAGACGAGTGGACAAGTGGACAAAGACAAGTGGACAAGTGCAGAAGTGGTGCTACGTAGGTCCAATGGAGTGTCACTCAGCCATGAAATCCACGTCATGAGGCTGGTAGCAGCATCCTGAGTGGATTTAGGTACGATCATCCTCAGTGAAATAAGTCCCACAAAAAAAGAAACTTATGATATCACTTATCGAGGGAATGTAAAAATCGCTCCCCATGCACTGAATCCCCAAACAGAACAGAGTCACGCTTTTAGAAAACACACTTATGCCTGCTTCAGGGGAAAGGTGAGGTGGGGTGACGCATAAAACTCGAGTTTGAAATGAGCACAGATACCCTTCCGAAAACCGAATATGGAATGGACACGACCTACTCCTTGCTCAATCAACTGGACTCACCAGACCCTCTTCATCGCACAAGTATCTATCCGACTAGTAAGCATCTTCAAAGCTAAGTCTTGATATCTCTGTGTAAGTGCATCAAGTGTGTGTAAAGCGGCCTAAAACCAGCAGGGAAAATCAGCTCAGACCCATTCTGAGGATACATTTCCAACATAAAGAAGAAACAAGCAGGGCAAAACAGAGAGAAATTCTTCCAAAATGCGTTCAGGGACTGGCATGCAACCAGGATTGACCACATCTACAGCCCCAGCGGCAGAAGACATAAGGCTGGACACTCTTGGGGCTGAGACGATTGGTGAGGTTGGGAAAGCAAATGCAGACCCTTGAAAGGAATCCTGCGTGCTCCCCATTCCATGGGTCCCAACTCTCCAGGTTCAACGCAATCTTCCGACAGCGAAAGCACTCATTGGAAACCCAGCGGATGCTACACCGTGGGATCGGGAAAGCTTTCTGAAACTCACCTCAGTTTTCATCTCCTGGTGCTCGTGTTCTCCATTCAGGCCCCCTTACTAACAATCTCCCCACTTGGAGACTCGGCGCCTTTCCATGCCTCTTTCGTACCGTCTGCAATTTGTCCGCAGGATGAACTGCAAGAGGGGGAACCAATGAGAGACTCGCTGGAGGTGTTTGGTCGGGCACATGTCACTCTCATTTCCCATCACGAAGAAGAATTCACCAGAGGTTCAGCCTGCCACCCCGGATCGACAATAGGGCGTGAAGCCATCCAGCCGTGTTGCGTCCCACTCACAAAAAAGCGACTTGGGAAATGGAGCTCAGGGGCACTGCACTTCCCAAACCTGCAGAGTTCTAAACGATAACTATCGCCCCAAACTATATTGAGGTCAGGCTACGAAGAGGCGCTGAACGCAAGGCAGAACTGCAGGAAACGGATGTCAACGGGTACATCGGAATGGCCCCGATAGCACATGAAAAGCGCCAGAACGTGGACAATGATGCGGTTGGCCAAAAAGGGCGTATGCGTTTTTTCCTGAATATATTCAGGAAAAAACGCATACGCCCTTTTTGGCCAACCAAGCAACCTGGGAGAGCAAATCAGCACTACAAAGAAATCTCTCGCCCCCCCCCCCGGGGGCAAAAGGGCCAGGCGAAAAAAGTCTAAAAACCAGAAAGGCAGGACAGCCCACGGAGTCAAGGGAGCCTTGTTAAGCTGATGGGCGGGATGTCAATGGCCAACAGCCAATCTTCACAAGTGTATCCTCTTTCCCAAACCATGTAAAACACAGAACCACAGAGCATAGGGCACTTCCACACATGGGCGTTGACCTTGGGAAAATGAAAAAATCAACCAGACACAGGGACCCCAAAGTTGAGGGCTGCTGTCTTGACAAGAACCTCCACTCCGGTACACGTTTCATATCCCAGGAAAGAGCCAAGTGGACAAAGACGAGTGGACAAGTGGACAAAGACAAGTGGACAAGTGGACAAGTGGTGCTACGTAGGTCCAATGGAGTGTCACTCAGCCATGAAATCCACGTCATGAGGCTGGTAGCAGCATCCTGAGTGGATTTAGGTACGATCATCCTCAGTGAAATAAGTCCCACAAAAAAAGAAACTTATGATATCACTTATCGAGGGAATGTAAAAATCGCTCCCCATGCACTGAATCCCCAAACAGAACAGAGTCACGCTTTTAGAAAACACACTTATGCCTGCTTCAGGGGAAAGGTGAGGTGGGGTGACGCATAAAACTCGAGTTTGAAATGAGCACAGATACCCTTCCGAAAACCGAATATGGAATGGACACGACCTACTCCTTGCTCAATCAACTGGACTCACCAGACCCTGTTCATCGCACAAGTATCTATCCGACTAGTAAGCATCTTCAAAGCTAAGTCTTGATATCTCTGTGTAAGTGCATCAAGTGTGTGTAAAGCGGCCTAAAACCAGCAGGGAAAATCAGCTCAGACCCATTCTGAGGATACATTTCCAACATAAAGAAGAAACAAGCAGGGCAAAACAGAGAGAAATTCTTCCAAAATGCGTTCAGGGACTGGCATGCAACCAGGATTGACCACATCTCCAGCCCCAGCGGCAGAAGACATAAGGCTGGACACTCTTGGGGCTGAGACGATTGGTGAGGTTGGGAAAGCAAATGCAGACCCTTGAAAGGAATCCTGCGTGCTCCCCATTCCATGGGTCCCAACTCTCCAGGTTCAACGCAATCTTCCGACAGCGAAAGCACTCATTGGAAACCCAGCGGATGCTACACCGTGGGATCGGGAAAGCTTTCTGAAACTCACCTCAGTTTTCATCTCCTGGTGCTCGTGTTCTCCATTCAGGCCCCCTTACTAACAATCTCCCCACTTGGAGACTCGGCGCCTTTCCATGCCTCTTTCGTACCGTCTGCAATTTGTCCGCAGGATGAACTGCAAGAGGGGGAACCAATGAGAGACTCGCTGGAGGTGTTTGGTCGGGCACATGTCACTCTCATTTCCCATCACGAAGAAGAATTCACCAGCGGTTCAGCCTGCCACCCCGGATCGACAATAGGGCGTGAAGCCATCCAGCCGTGTTGCGTCCCACTCACAAAAAAGCGACTTGGGAAATGGAGCTCAGGGGCACTGCACTTCCCAAACCTGCAGAGTTCTAAACGATAACTATCGCCCCAAACTATATTGAGGTCAGGCTACGAAGAGGCGCTGAACGCAAGGCAGAACTGCAGGAAACGGATGTCAACGGGTACATCGGAATGGCCCCGATAGCACATGAAAAGCGCCAGAACGTGGACAATGATGCGGTTGGCCAAAAAGGGCGTATGCGTTTTTTCCTGAATATATTCAGGAAAAAACGCATACGCCCTTTTTGGCCAACCAAGCAACCTGGGAGAGCAAATCAGCACTACAAAGAAATCTCTCGCCCCCCCCCCCGGGGGGCAAAAGGGCCAGGCGAAAAAAGTCTAAAAACCAGAAAGGCAGGACAGCCCACGGAGTCAAGGGAGCCTTGTTAAGCTGATGGGCGGGATGTCAATGGCCAACAGCCAATCTTCACAAGTGTATCCTCTTTCCCAAACCATGGAAAACACAGAACCACAGAGCATAGGGCACTTCCACACATGGGCGTTGACCTTGGGAAAATCAAAAAATCAACCAGACACAGGGACCCCAAAGTTGAGGGCTGCTGTCTTGACAAGAACCTCCACTCCGGTACACGTTTCATATCCCAGGAAAGAGCCAAGTGGACAAAGACGAGTGGACAAGTGGACAAAGACAAGTGGACAAGTGCAGAAGTGGTGCTACGTAGGTCCAATGGAGTGTCACTCAGCCATGAAATCCACGTCATGAGGCTGGTAGCAGCATCCTGAGTGGATTTAGGTACGATCATCCTCAGTGAAATAAGTCCCACAAAAAAAGAAACTTATGATATCACTTATCGAGGGAATGTAAAAATCGCTCCCCATGCACTGAATCCCCAAACAGAACAGAGTCACGCTTTTAGAAAACACACTTATGCCTGCTTCAGGGGAAAGGTGAGGTGGGGTGACGCATAAAACTCGAGTTTGAAATGAGCACAGATACCCTTCCGAAAACCGAATATGGAATGGACACGACCTACTCCTTGCTCAATCAACTGGACTCACCAGACCCTCTTCATCGCACAAGTATCTATCCGACTAGTAAGCATCTTCAAAGCTAAGTCTTGATATCTCTGTGTAAGTGCATCAAGTGTGTGTAAAGCGGCCTAAAACCAGCAGGGAAAATCAGCTCAGACCCATTCTGAGGATACATTTCCAACATAAAGAAGAAACAAGCAGGGCAAAACAGAGAGAAATTCTTCCAAAATGCGTTCAGGGACTCGCATGCAACCAGGATTGACCACATCTACAGCCCCAGCGGCAGAAGACATAAGGCTGGACACTCTTGGGGCTGAGACGATTGGTGAGGTTGGGAAAGCAAATGCAGACCCTTGAAAGGAATCCTGCGTGCTCCCCATTCCATGGGTCCCAACTCTCCAGGTTCAACGCAATCTTCCGACAGCGAAAGCACTCATTGGAAACCCAGCGGATGCTACACCGTGGGATCGGGAAAGCTTTCTGAAACTCACCTCAGTTTTCATCTCCTGGTGCTCGTGTTCTCCATTCAGGCCCCCTTACTAACAATCTCCCCACTTGGAGACTCGGCGCCTTTCCATGCCTCTTTCGTACCGTCTGCAATTTGTCCGCAGGATGAACTGCAAGAGGGGGAACCAATGAGAGACTCGCTGGAGGTGTTTGGTCGGGCACATGTCACTCTCATTTCCCATCACGAAGAAGAATTCACCAGCGGTTCAGCCTGCCACCCCGGATCGACAATAGGGCGTGAAGCCATCCAGCCGTGTTGCGTCCCACTCACAAAAAAGCGACTTGGGAAATGGAGCTCAGGGGCACTGCACTTCCCAAACCTGCAGAGTTCTAAACGATAACTATCGCCCCAAACTATATTGAGGTCAGGCTACGAAGAGGCGCTGAACGCAAGGCAGAACTGCAGGAAACGGATGTCAACGGGTACATCGGAATGGCCCCGATAGCACATGAAAAGCGCCAGAACGTGGACAATGATGCGGTTGGCCAAAAAGGGCGTATGCGTTTTTTCCTGAATATATTCAGGAAAAAACGCATACGCCCTTTTTGGCCAACCAAGCAACCTGGGAGAGCAAATCAGCACTACAAAGAAATCTCTCGCCCCCTCCCCCCCCCCCGGGGCAAAAGGGCCAGGCGAAAAAAGTCTAAAAACCAGAAAGGCAGGACAGCCCACGGAGTCAAGGGAGCCTTGTTAAGCTGATGGGCGGGATGTCAATGGCCAACAGCCAATCTTCACAAGTGTATCCTCTTTCCCAAACCATGGAAAACACAGAACCACAGAGCATAGGGCACTTCCACACATGGGCGTTGACCTTGGGAAAATCAAAAAATCAACCAGACACAGGGACCCCAAAGTTGAGGGCTGCTGTCTTGACAAGAACCTCCACTCCGGTACACGTTTCATATCCCAGGAAAGAGCCAAGTGGACAAAGACGAGTGGACAAGTGGACAAAGACAAGTGGACAAGTGCAGAAGTGGTGCTACGTAGGTCCAATGGAGTGTCACTCAGCCATGAAATCCACGTCATGAGGCTGGTAGCAGCATCCTGAGTGGATTTAGGTACGATCATCCTCAGTGAAATAAGTCCCACAAAAAAAGAAACTTATGATATCACTTATCGAGGGAATGTAAAAATCGCTCCCCATGCACTGAATCCCCAAACAGAACAGAGTCACGCTTTTAGAAAACACACTTATGCCTGCTTCAGGGGAAAGGTGAGGTGGGGTGACGCATAAAACTCGAGTTTGAAATGAGCACAGATACCCTTCCGAAAACCGAATATGGAATGGACACGACCTACTCCTTGCTCAATCAACTGGACTCACCAGACCCTGTTCATCGCACAAGTATCTATCCGACTAGTAAGCATCTTCAAAGCTAAGTCTTGATATCTCTGTGTAAGTGCATCAAGTGTGTGTAAAGCGGCCTAAAACCAGCAGGGAAAATCAGCTCAGACCCATTCTGAGGATACATTTCCAACATAAAGAAGAAACAAGCAGGGCAAAACAGAGAGAAATTCTTCCAAAATGCGTTCAGGGACTGGCATGCAACCAGGATTGACCACATCTACAGCCCCAGCGGCAGAAGACATAAGGCTGGACACTCTTGGGGCTGAGACGATTGGTGAGGTTGGGAAAGCAAATGCAGACCCTTGAAAGGAATCCTGCGTGCTCCCCATTCCATGGGTCCCAACTCTCCAGGTTCAACGCAATCTTCCGACAGCGAAAGCACTCATTGGAAACCCAGCGGATGCTACACCGTGGGATCGGGAAAGCTTTCTGAAACTCACCTCAGTTTTCATCTCCTGGTGCTCGTGTTCTCCATTCAGGCCCCCTTACTAACAATCTCCCCACTTGGAGACTCGGCGCCTTTCCATGCCTCTTTCGTACCGTCTGCAATTTGTCCGCAGGATGAACTGCAAGAGGGGGAACCAATGAGAGACTCGCTGGAGGTGTTTGGTCGGGCACATGTCACTCTCATTTCCCATCACGAAGAAGAATTCACCAGCGGTTCAGCCTGCCACCCCGGATCGACAATAGGGCGTGAAGCCATCCAGCCGTGTTGCGTCCCACTCACAAAAAAGCGACTTGGGAAATGGAGCTCAGGGGCACTGCACTTCCCAAACCTGCAGAGTTCTAAACGATAACTATCGCCCCAAACTATATTGAGGTCAGGCTACGAAGAGGCGCTGAACGCAAGGCAGAACTGCAGGAAACGGATGTCAACGGGTACATCGGAATGGCCCCGATAGCACATGAAAAGCGCCAGAACGTGGACAATGATGCGGTTGGCCAAAAAGGGCGTATGCGTTTTTTCCTGAATATATTCAGGAAAAAACGCATACGCCCTTTTTGGCCAACCAAGCAACCTGGGAGAGCAAATCAGCACTACAAAGAAATCTCTCGCCCCCCCCCCCCCCCGGGGCAAAAGGGCCAGGCGAAAAAAGTCTAAAAACCAGAAAGGCAGGACAGCCCACGGAGTCAAGGGAGCCTTGTTAAGCTGATGGGCGGGATGTCAATGGCCAACAGCCAATCTTCACAAGTGTATCCTCTTTCCCAAACCATGGAAAACACAGAACCACAGAGCATAGGGCACTTCCACACATGGGCGTTGACCTTGGGAAAATGAAAAAATCAACCAGACACAGGGACCCCAAAGTTGAGGGCTGCTGTCTTGACAAGAACCTCCACTCCGGTACACGTTTCATATCCCAGGAAAGAGCCAAGTGGACAAAGACGAGTGGACAAGTGGACAAAGACAAGTGGACAAGTGCAGAAGTGGTGCTACGTAGGTCCAATGGAGTGTCACTCAGCCATGAAATCCACGTCATGAGGCTGGTAGCAGCATCCTGAGTGGATTTAGGTACGATCATCCTCAGTGAAATAAGTCCCACAAAAAAAGAAACTTATGATATCACTTATCGAGGGAATGTAAAAATCGCTCCCCATGCACTGAATCCCCAAACAGAACAGAGTCACGCTTTTAGAAAACACACTTATGCCTGCTTCAGGGGAAAGGTGAGGTGGGGTGACGCATAAAACTCGAGTTTGAAATGAGCACAGATACCCTTCCGAAAACCGAATATGGAATGGACACGACCTACTCCTTGCTCAATCAACTGGACTCACCAGACCCTGTTCATCGCACAAGTATCTATCCGACTAGTAAGCATCTTCAAAGCTAAGTCTTGATATCTCTGTGTAAGTGCATCAAGTGTGTGTAAAGCGGCCTAAAACCAGCAGGGAAAATCAGCTCAGACCCATTCTGAGGATACATTTCCAACATAAAGAAGAAACAAGCAGGGCAAAACAGAGAGAAATTCTTCCAAAATGCGTTCAGGGACTGGCATGCAACCAGGATTGACCACATCTACAGCCCCAGCGGCAGAAGACATAAGGCTGGACACTCTTGGGGCTGAGACGATTGGTGAGGTTGGGAAAGCAAATGCAGACCCTTGAAAGGAATCCTGCGTGCTCCCCATTCCATGGGTCCCAACTCTCCAGGTTCAACGCAATCTTCCGACAGCGAAAGCACTCATTGGAAACCCAGCGGATGCTACACCGTGGGATCGGGAAAGCTTTCTGAAACTCACCTCAGTTTTCATCTCCTGGTGCTCGTGTTCTCCATTCAGGCCCCCTTACTAACAATCTCCCCACTTGGAGACTCGGCGCCTTTCCATGCCTCTTTCGTACCGTCTGCAATTTGTCCGCAGGATGAACTGCAAGAGGGGGAACCAATGAGAGACTCGCTGGAGGTGTTTGGTCGGGCACATGTCACTCTCATTTCCCATCACGAAGAAGAATTCACCAGCGGTTCAGCCTGCCACCCCGGATCGACAATAGGGCGTGAAGCCATCCAGCCGTGTTGCGTCCCACTCACAAAAAAGCGACTTGGGAAATGGAGCTCAGGGGCACTGCACTTCCCAAACCTGCAGAGTTCTAAACGATAACTATAGCCCCAAACTATATTGAGGTCAGGCTACGAAGAGGCGCTGAACGCAAGGCAGAACTGCAGGAAACGGATGTCAACGGGTACATCGGAATGGCCCCGATAGCACATGAAAAGCGCCAGAACGTGGACAATGATGCGGTTGGCCAAAAAGGGCGTATGCGTTTTTTCCTGAATATATTCAGGAAAAAACGCATACGCCCTTTTTGGCCAACCAAGCAACCTGGGAGAGCAAATCAGCACTACAAAGAAATCTCTCGCCCCCCCCCCCCCCCGGGGCAAAAGGGCCAGGCGAAAAAAGTCTAAAAACCAGAAAGGCAGGACAGCCCACGGAGTCAAGGGAGCCTTGTTAAGCTGATGGGCGGGATGTCAATGGCCAACAGCCAATCTTCACAAGTGTATCCTCTTTCCCAAACCATGGAAAACACAGAACCACAGAGCATAGGGCACTTCCACACATGGGCGTTGACCTTGGGAAAATCAAAAAATCAACCAGACACAGGGACCCCAAAGTTGAGGGCTGCTGTCTTGACAAGAACCTCCACTCCGGTACACGTTTCATATCCCAGGAAAGAGCCAAGTGGACAAAGACGAGTGGACAAGTGGACAAAGACAAGTGGACAAGTGCAGAAGTGGTGCAACGTAGGTCCAATGGAGTGTCACTCAGCCATGAAATCCACGTCATGAGGCTGGTAGCAGCATCCTGAGTGGATTTAGGTACGATCATCCTCAGTGAAATAAGTCCCACAAAAAAAGAAACTTATGATATCACTTATCGAGGGAATGTAAAAATCGCTCCCCATGCACTGAATCCCCAAACAGAACAGAGTCACGCTTTTAGAAAACACACTTATGCCTGCTTCAGGGGAAAGGTGAGGTGGGGTGACGCATAAAACTCGAGTTTGAAATGAGCACAGATACCCTTCCGAAAACCGAATATGGAATGGACACGACCTACTCCTTGCTCAATCAACTGGACTCACCAGACCCTCTTCATCGCACAAGTATCTATCCGACTAGTAAGCATCTTCAAAGCTAAGTCTTGATATCTCTGTGTAAGTGCATCAAGTGTGTGTAAAGCGGCCTAAAACCAGCAGGGAAAATCAGCTCAGACCCATTCTGAGGATACATTTCCAACATAAAGAAGAAACAAGCAGGGCAAAACAGAGAGAAATTCTTCCAAAATGCGTTCAGGGACTCGCATGCAACCAGGATTGACCACATCTACAGCCCCAGCGGCAGAAGACATAAGGCTGGACACTCTTGGGGCTGAGACGATTGGTGAGGTTGGGAAAGCAAATGCAGACCCTTGAAAGGAATCCTGCGTGCTCCCCATTCCATGGGTCCCAACTCTCCAGGTTCAACGCAATCTTCCGACAGCGAATGCACTCATTGGAAACCCAGCGGATGCTACACCGTGGGATCGGGAAAGCTTTCTGAAACTCACCTCAGTTTTCATCTCCTGGTGCTCGTGTTCTCCATTCAGGCCCCCTTACTAACAATCTCCCCACTTGGAGACTCGGCGCCTTTCCATGCCTCTTTCGTACCGTCTGCAATTTGTCCGCAGGATGAACTGCAAGAGGGGGAACCAATGAGAGACTCGCTGGAGGTGTTTGGTCGGGCACATGTCACTCTCATTTCCCATCACGAAGAAGAATTCACCAGCGGTTCAGCCTGCCACCCCGGATCGACAATAGGGCGTGAAGCCATCCAGCCGTGTTGCGTCCCACTCACAAAAAAGCGACTTGGGAAATGGAGCTCAGGGGCACTGCACTTCCCAAACCTGCAGAGTTCTAAACGATAACTATCGCCCCAAACTATATTGAGGTCAGGCTACGAAGAGGCGCTGAACGCAAGGCAGAACTGCAGGAAACGGATGTCAACGGGTACATCGGAATGGCCCCGATAGCACATGAAAAGCGCCAGAACGTGGACAATGATGCGGTTGGCCAAAAAGGGCGTATGCGTTTTTTCCTGAATATATTCAGGAAAAAACGCATACGCCCTTTTTGGCCAACCAAGCAACCTGGGAGAGCAAATCAGCACTACAAAGAAATCTCTCGCCCCCCCCCCCCCCGGGGCAAAAGGGCCAGGCGAAAAAAGTCTAAAAACCAGAAAGGCAGGACAGCCCACGGAGTCAAGGGAGCCTTGTTAAGCTGATGGGCGGGATGTCAATGGCCAACAGCCAATCTTCACAAGTGTATCCTCTTTCCCAAACCATGGAAAACACAGAACCACAGAGCATAGGGCACTTCCACACATGGGCGTTGACCTTGGGAAAATCAAAAAATCAACCAGACACAGGGACCCCAAAGTTGAGGGCTGCTGTCTTGACAAGAACCTCCACTCCGGTACACGTTTCATATCCCAGGAAAGAGCCAAGTGGACAAAGACGAGTGGACAAGTGGACAAAGACAAGTGGACAAGTGCAGAAGTGGTGCTACGTAGGTCCAATGGAGTGTCACTCAGCCATGAAATCCACGTCATGAGGCTGGTAGCAGCATCCTGAGTGGATTTAGGTACGATCATCCTCAGTGAAATAAGTCCCACAAAAAAAGAAACTTATGATATCACTTATCGAGGGAATGTAAAAATCGCTCCCCATGCACTGAATCCCCAAACAGAACAGAGTCACGCTTTTAGAAAACACACTTATGCCTGCTTCAGGGGAAAGGTGAGGTGGGGTGACGCATAAAACTCGAGTTTGAAATGAGCACAGATACCCTTCCGAAAACCGAATATGGAATGGACACGACCTACTCCTTGCTCAATCAACTGGACTCACCAGACCCTCTTCATCGCACAAGTATCTATCCGACTAGTAAGCATCTTCAAAGCTAAGTCTTGATATCTCTGTGTAAGTGCATCAAGTGTGTGTAAAGCGGCCTAAAACCAGCAGGGAAAATCAGCTCAGACCCATTCTGAGGATACATTTCCAACATAAAGAAGAAACAAGCAGGGCAAAACAGAGAGAAATTCTTCCAAAATGCGTTCAGGGACTGGCATGCAACCAGGATTGACCACATCTACAGCCCCAGCGGCAGAAGACATAAGGCTGGACACTCTTGGGGCTGAGACGATTGGTGAGGTTGGGAAAGCAAATGCAGACCCTTGAAAGGAATCCTGCGTGCTCCCCATTCCATGGGTCCCAACTCTCCAGGTTCAACGCAATCTTCCGACAGCGAAAGCACTCATTGGAAACCCAGCGGATGCTACACCGTGGGATCGGGAAAGCTTTCTGAAACTCACCTCAGTTTTCATCTCCTGGTGCTCGTGTTCTCCATTCAGGCCCCCTTACTAACAATCTCCCCACTTGGAGACTCGGCGCCTTTCCATGCCTCTTTCGTACCGTCTGCAATTTGTCCGCAGGATGAACTGCAAGAGGGGGAACCAATGAGAGACTCGCTGGAGGTGTTTGGTCGGGCACATGTCACTCTCATTTCCCATCACGAAGAAGAATTCACCAGCGGTTCAGCCTGCCACCCCGGATCGACAATAGGGCGTGAAGCCATCCAGCCGTGTTGCGTCCCACTCACAAAAAAGCGACTTGGGAAATGGAGCTCAGGGGCACTGCACTTCCCAAACCTGCAGAGTTCTAAACGATAACTATCGCCCCAAACTATATTGAGGTCAGGCTACGAAGAGGCGCTGAACGCAAGGCAGAACTGCAGGAAACGGATGTCAACGGGTACATCGGAATGGCCCCGATAGCACATGAAAAGCGCCAGAACGTGGACAATGATGCGGTTGGCCAAAAAGGGCGTATGCGTTTTTTCCTGAATATATTCAGGAAAAAACGCATACGCCCTTTTTGGCCAACCAAGCAACCTGGGAGAGCAAATCAGCACTACGAAGAAATCTCTCGCCCCCCCCCCCCGGGGCAAAAGGGCCAGGCGAAAAAAGTCTAAAAACCAGAAAGGCAGGACAGCCCACGGAGTCAAGGGAGCCTTGTTAAGCTGATGGGCGGGATGTCAATGGCCAACAGCCAATCTTCACAAGTGTATCCTCTTTCCCAAACCATGTAAAACACAGAACCACAGAGCATAGGGCACTTCCACACATGGGCGTTGACCTTGGGAAAATGAAAAAATCAACCAGACACAGGGACCCCAAAGTTGAGGGCTGCTGTCTTGACAAGAACCTCCACTCCGGTACACGTTTCATATCCCAGGAAAGAGCCAAGTGGACAAAGACGAGTGGACAAGTGGACAAAGACAAGTGGACAAGTGCAGAAGTGGTGCTACGTAGGTCCAATGGAGTGTCACTCAGCCATGAAATCCACGTCATGAGGCTGGTAGCAGCATCCTGAGTGGATTTAGGTACGATCATCCTCAGTGAAATAAGTCCCACAAAAAAAGAAACTTATGATATCACTTATCGAGGGAATGTAAAAATCGCTCCCCATGCACTGAATCCCCAAACAGAACAGAGTCACGCTTTTAGAAAACACACTTATGCCTGCTTCAGGGGAAAGGTGAGGTGGGGTGACGCATAAAACTCGAGTTTGAAATGAGCACAGATACCCTTCCGAAAACCGAATATGGAATGGACACGACCTACTCCTTGCTCAATCAACTGGACTCACCAGACCCTGTTCATCCCACAACTATCTATCCGACTAGTAAGCATCTTCAAAGCTAAGTCTTGATATCTCTGTGTAAGTGCATCAAGTGTGTGTAAAGCGGCCTAAAACCAGCAGGGAAAATCAGCTCAGACCCATTCTGAGGATACATTTCCAACATAAAGAAGAAACAAGCAGGGCAAAACAGAGAGAAATTCTTCCAAAATGCGTTCAGGGACTGGCATGCAACCAGGATTGACCACATCTACAGCCCCAGCGGCAGAAGACATAAGGCTGGACACTCTTGGGGCTGAGACGATTGGTGAGGTTGGGAAAGCAAATGCAGACCCTTGAAAGGAATCCTGCGTGCTCCCCATTCCATGGGTCCCAACTCTCCAGGTTCAACGCAATCTTCCGACAGCGAAAGCACTCATTGGAAACCCAGCGGATGCTACACCGTGGGATCGGGAAAGCTTTCTGAAACTCACCTCAGTTTTCATCTCCTGGTGCTCGTGTTCTCCATTCAGGCCCCCTTACTAACAATCTCCCCACTTGGAGACTCGGCGCCTTTCCATGCCTCTTTCGTACCGTCTGCAATTTGTCCGCAGGATGAACTGCAAGAGGGGGAACCAATGAGAGACTCGCTGGAGGTGTTTGGTCGGGCACATGTCACTCTCATTTCCCATCACGAAGAAGAATTCACCAGCGGTTCAGCCTGCCACTCCGGATCGACAATAGGGCGTGAAGCCATCCAGCCGTGTTGCGTCCCACTCACAAAAAAGCGACTTGGGAAATGGAGCTCAGGGGCACTGGACTTCCCAAACCTGCAGAGTTCTAAACGATAACTATCGCCCCAAACTATATTGAGGTCAGGCTACGAAGAGGCGCTGAACGCAAGGCAGAACTGCAGGAAACGGATGTCAACGGGTACATCGGAATGGCCCCGATAGCACATGAAAAGCGCCAGAACGTGGACAATGATGCGGTTGGCCAAAAAGGGCGTATGCGTTTTTTCCTGAATATATTCAGGAAAAAACGCATACGCCCTTTTTGGCCAACCAAGCAACCTGGGAGAGCAAATCAGCACTACAAAGAAATCTCTCGCCCCCCCCCCCGGGGCAAAAGGGCCAGGCGAAAAAAGTCTAAAAACCAGAAAGGCAGGACAGCCCACGGAGTCAAGGGAGCCTTGTTAAGCTGATGGGCGGGATGTCAATGGCCAACAGCCAATCTTCACAAGTGTATCCTCTTTCCCAAACCATGGAAAACACAGAACCACAGAGCATAGGGCACTTCCACACATGGGCGTTGACCTTGGGAAAATGAAAAAATCAACCAGACACAGGGACCCCAAAGTTGAGGGCTGCTGTCTTGACAAGAACCTCCACTCCGGTACACGTTTCATATCCCAGGAAAGAGCCAAGTGGACAAAGACGAGTGGACAAGTGGACAAAGACAAGTGGACAAGTGGACAAGTGGTGCTACGTAGGTCCAATGGAGTGTCACTCAGCCATGAAATCCACGTCATGAGGCTGGTAGCAGCATCCTGAGTGGATTTAGGTACGATCATCCTCAGTGAAATAAGTCCCACAAAAAAAGAAACTTATGATATCACTTATCGAGGGAATGTAAAAATCGCTCCCCATGCACTGAATCCCCAAACAGAACAGAGTCACGCTTTTAGAAAACACACTTATGCCTGCTTCAGGGGAAAGGTGAGGTGGGGTGACGCATAAAACTCGAGTTTGAAATGAGCACAGATACCCTTCCGAAAACCGAATATGGAATGGACACGACCTACTCCTTGCTCAATCAACTGGACTCACCAGACCCTGTTCATCGCACAAGTATCTATCCGACTAGTAAGCATCTTCAAAGCTAAGTCTTGATATCTCTGTGTAAGTGCATCAAGTGTGTGTAAAGCGGCCTAAAACCAGCAGGGAAAATCAGCTCAGACCCATTCTGAGGATACATTTCCAACATAAAGAAGAAACAAGCAGGGCAAAACAGAGAGAAATTCTTCCAAAATGCGTTCAGGGACTGGCATGCAACCAGGATTGACCACATCTACAGCCCCAGCGGCAGAAGACATAAGGCTGGACACTCTTGGGGCTGAGACGATTGGTGAGGTTGGGAAAGCAAATGCAGACCCTTGAAAGGAATCCTGCGTGCTCCCCATTCCATGGGTCCCAACTCTCCAGGTTCAACGCAATCTTCCGACAGCGAAAGCACTCATTGGAAACCCAGCGGATGCTACACCGTGGGATCGGGAAAGCTTTCTGAAACTCACCTCAGTTTTCATCTCCTGGTGCTCGTGTTCTCCATTCAGGCCCCCTTACTAACAATCTCCGCACTTAGAGACTCGGCGCCTTTCCATGCCTCTTTCGTACCGTCTGCAATTTGTCCGCAGGATGAACTGCAAGAGGGGGAACCAATGAGAGACTCGCTGGAGGTGTTTGGTCGGGCCCATGTCACTCTCATTTCCCATCACGAAGAAGAATTCACCAGCGGTTCAGCCTGCCACCCCGGATCGACAATAGGGCGTGAAGCCATCCAGCCGTGTTGCGTCCCACTCACAAAAAAGCGACTTGGGAAATGGAGCTCAGGGGCACTGCACTTCCCAAACCTGCAGAGTTCTAAACGATAACTATCGCCCCAAACTATATTGAGGTCAGGCTACGAAGAGGCGCTGAACGCAAGGCAGAACTGCAGGAAACGGATGTCAACGGGTACATCGGAATGGCCCCGATAGCACATGAAAAGCGCCAGAACGTGGACAATGATGCGGTTGGCCAAAAAGGGCGTATGCGTTTTTTCCTGAATATATTCAGGAAAAAACGCATACGCCCTTTTTGGCCAACCAAGCAACCTGGGAGAGCAAATCAGCACTACAAAGAAATCTCTCGCCCCCCCCCCCCCCGGGGCAAAAGGGCCAGGCGAAAAAAGTCTAAAAACCAGAAAGGCAGGACAGCCCACGGAGTCAAGGGAGCCTTGTTAAGCTGATGGGCGGGATGTCAATGGCCAACAGCCAATCTTCACAAGTGTATCCTCTTTCCCAAACCATGGAAAACACAGAACCACAGAGCATAGGGCACTTCCACACATGGGCGTTGACCTTGGGAAAATGAAAAAATCAACCAGACACAGGGACCCCAAAGTTGAGGGCTGCTGTCTTGACAAGAACCTCCACTCCGGTACACGTTTCATATCCCAGGAAAGAGCCAAGTGGACAAAGACGAGTGGACAAGTGGACAAAGACAAGTGGACAAGTGGACAAGTGGTGCTACGTAGGTCCAATGGAGTGTCACTCAGCCATGAAATCCACGTCATGAGGCTGGTAGCAGCATCCTGAGTGGATTTAGGTACGATCATCCTCAGTGAAATAAGTCCCACAAAAAAAGAAACTTATGATATCACTTATCGAGGGAATGTAAAAATCGCTCCCCATGCACTGAATCCCCAAACAGAACAGAGTCACGCTTTTAGAAAACACACTTATGCCTGCTTCAGGGGAAAGGTGAGGTGGGGTGACGCATAAAACTCGAGTTTGAAATGAGCACAGATACCCTTCCGAAAACCGAATATGGAATGGACACGACCTACTCCTTGCTCAATCAACTGGACTCACCAGACCCTGTTCATCCCACAACTATCTATCCGACTAGTAAGCATCTTCAAAGCTAAGTCTTGATATCTCTGTGTAAGTGCATCAAGTGTGTGTAAAGCGGCCTAAAACCAGCAGGGAAAATCAGCTCAGACCCATTCTGAGGATACATTTCCAACATAAAGAAGAAACAAGCAGGGCAAAACAGAGAGAAATTCTTCCAAAATGCGTTCAGGGACTGGCATGCAACCAGGATTGACCACATCTACAGCCCCAGCGGCAGAAGACATAAGGCTGGACACTCTTGGGGCTGAGACGATTGGTGAGGTTGGGAAAGCAAATGCAGACCCTTGAAAGGAATCCTGCGTGCTCCCCATTCCATGGGTCCCAACTCTCCAGGTTCAACGCAATCTTCCGACAGCGAAAGCACTCATTGGAAACCCAGCGGATGCTACACCGTGGGATCGGGAAAGCTTTCTGAAACTCACCTCAGTTTTCATCTCCTGGTGCTCGTGTTCTCCATTCAGGCCCCCTTACTAACAATCTCCCCACTTGGAGACTCGGCGCCTTTCCATGCCTCTTTCGTACCGTCTGCAATTTGTCCGCAGGATGAACTGCAAGAGGGGGAACCAATGAGAGACTCGCTGGAGGTGTTTGGTCGGGCACATGTCACTCTCATTTCCCATCACGAAGAAGAATTCACCAGAGGTTCAGCCTGCCACCCCGGATCGACAATAGGGCGTGAAGCCATCCAGCCGTGTTGCGTCCCACTCACAAAAAAGCGACTTGGGAAATGGAGCTCAGGGGCACTGCACTTCCCAAACCTGCAGAGTTCTAAACGATAACTATCGCCCCAAACTATATTGAGGTCAGGCTACGAAGAGGCGCTGAACGCAAGGCAGAACTGCAGGAAACGGATGTCAACGGGTACATCGGAATGGCCCCGATAGCACATGAAAAGCGCCAGAACGTGGACAATGATGCGGTTGGCCAAAAAGGGCGTATGCGTTTTTTCCTGAATATATTCAGGAAAAAACGCATACGCCCTTTTTGGCCAACCAAGCAACCTGGGAGAGCAAATCAGCACTACAAAGAAATCTCTCACCCCCCCCCCCCCGGGGCAAAAGGGCCAGGCGAAAAAAGTCTAAAAACCAGAAAGGCAGGACAGCCCACGGAGTCAAGGGAGCCTTGTTAAGCTGATGGGCGGGATGTCAATGGCCAACAGCCAATCTTCACAAGTGTATCCTCTTTCCCAAACCATGTAAAACACAGAACCACAGAGCATAGGGCACTTCCACACATGGGCGTTGACCTTGGGAAAATGAAAAAATCAACCAGACACAGGGACCCCAAAGTTGAGGGCTGCTGTCTTGACAAGAACCTCCACTCCGGTACACGTTTCATATCCCAGGAAAGAGCCAAGTGGACAAAGACGAGTGGACAAGTGGACAAAGACAAGTGGACAAGTGCAGAAGTGGTGCTACGTAGGTCCAATGGAGTGTCACTCAGCCATGAAATCCACGTCATGAGGCTGGTAGCAGCATCCTGAGTGGATTTAGGTACGATCATCCTCAGTGAAATAAGTCCCACAAAAAAAGAAACTTATGATATCACTTATCGAGGGAATGTAAAAATCGCTCCCCATGCACTGAATCCCCAAACAGAACAGAGTCACGCTTTTAGAAAACACACTTATGCCTGCTTCAGGGGAAAGGTGAGGTGGGGTGACGCATAAAACTCGAGTTTGAAATGAGCACAGATACCCTTCCGAAAACCGAATATGGAATGGACACGACCTACTCCTTGCTCAATCAACTGGACTCACCAGACCCTGTTCATCGCACAAGTATCTATCCGACTAGTAAGCATCTTAAAAGCTAAGTCTTGATATCTCTGTGTAAGTGCATCAAGGGTGTGTAAAGCGGCCTAAAACCAGCAGGGAAAATCAGCTCAGACCCATTCTGAGGATACATTTCCAACATAAAGAAGAAACAAGCAGGGCAAAACAGAGAGAAATTCTTCCAAAATGCGTTCAGGGACTGGCATGCAACCAGGATTGACCACATCTACAGCCCCAGCGGCAGAAGACATAAGGCTGGACACTCTTGGGGCTGAGACGATTGGTGAGGTTGGGAAAGCAAATGCAGACCCTTGAAAGGAATCCTGCGTGCTCCCCATTCCATGGGTCCCAACTCTCCAGGTTCAACGCAATCTTCCGACAGCGAAAGCACTCATTGGAAACCCAGCGGATGCTACACCGTGGGATCGGGAAAGCTTTCTGAAACTCACCTCAGTTTTCATCTCCTGGTGCTCGTGTTCTCCATTCAGGCCCCCTTACTAACAATCTCCCCACTTGGAGACTCGGCGCCTTTCCATGCCTCTTTCGTACCGTCTGCAATTTGTCCGCAGGATGAACTGCAAGAGGGGGAACCAATGAGAGACTCGCTGGAGGTGTTTGGTCGGGCACATGTCACTCTCATTTCCCATCACGAAGAAGAATTCACCAGCGGTTCAGCCTGCCACCCCGGATCGACAATAGGGCGTGAAGCCATCCAGCCGTGTTGCGTCCCACTCACAAAAAAGCGACTTGGGAAATGGAGCTCAGGGGCACTGCACTTCCCAAACCTGCAGAGTTCTAAACGATAACTATCGCCCCAAACTATATTGAGGTCAGGCTACGAAGAGGCGCTGAACGCAAGGCAGAACTGCAGGAAACGGATGTCAACGGGTACATCGGAATGGCCCCGATAGCACATGAAAAGCGCCAGAACGTGGACAATGATGCGGTTGGCCAAAAAGGGCGTATGCGTTTTTTCCTGAATATATTCAGGAAAAAACGCATACGCCCTTTTTGGCCAACCAAGCAACCTGGGAGAGCAAATCAGCACTACAAAGAAATCTCTCGCCCCCCCCCCCCCGGGGCAAAAGGGCCAGGCGAAAAAAGTCTAAAAACCAGAAAGGCAGGACAGCCCACGGAGTCAAGGGAGCCTTGTTAAGCTGATGGGCGGGATGTCAATGGCCAACAGCCAATCTTCACAAGTGTATCCTCTTTCCCAAACCATGTAAAACACAGAACCACAGAGCATAGGGCACTTCCACACATGGGCGTTGACCTTGGGAAAATGAAAAAATCAACCAGACACAGGGACCCCAAAGTTGAGGGCTGCTGTCTTGACAAGAACCTCCACTCCGGTACACGTTTCATATCCCAGGAAAGAGCCAAGTGGACAAGTGGACAAAGACAAGTGGACAAGTGGACAAGTGGTGCTACGTAGGTCCAATGGAGTGTCACTCAGCCATGAAATCCACGTCATGAGGCTGGTAGCAGCATCCTGAGTGGATTTAGGTACGATCATCCTCAGTGAAATAAGTCCCACAAAAAAAGAAACTTATGATATCACTTATCGAGGGAATGTAAAAATCGCTCCCCATGCACTGAATCCCCAAACAGAACAGAGTCACGCTTTTAGAAAACACACTTATGCCTGCTTCAGGGGAAAGGTGAGGTGGGGTGACGCATAAAACTCGAGTTTGAAATGAGCACAGATACCCTTCCGAAAACCGAATATGGAATGGACACGACCTACTCCTTGCTCAATCAACTGGACTCACCAGACCCTGTTCATCGCACAACTATCTATCCGACTAGTAAGCATCTTAAAAGCTAAGTCTTGATATCTCTGTGTAAGTGCATCAAGTGTGTGTAAAGCGGCCTAAAACCAGCAGGGAAAATCAGCTCAGACCCATTCTGAGGATACATTTCCAACATAAAGAAGAAACAAGCAGGGCAAAACAGAGAGAAATTCTTCCAAAATGCGTTCAGGGACTGGCATGCAACCAGGATTGACCACATCTACAGCCCCAGCGGCAGAAGACATAAGGCTGGACACTCTTGGGGCTGAGACGATTGGTGAGGTTGGGAAAGCAAATGCAGACCCTTGAAAGGAATCCTGCGTGCTCCCCATTCCATGGGTCCCAACTCTCCATGTTCAACGCAATCTTCCGACAGCGAAAGCACTCATTGGAAACCCAGCGGATGCTACACCGTGGGATCGGGAAAGCTTTCTGAAACTCACCTCAGTTTTCATCTCCTGGTGCTCGTGTTCTCCATTCAGGCCCCCTTACTAACAATCTCCCCACTTGGAGACTCGGCGCCTTTCCATGCCTCTTTCGTACCGTCTGCAATTTGTCCGCAGGATGAACTGCAAGAGGGGGAACCAATGAGAGACTCGCTGGAGGTGTTTGGTCGGGCACATGTCACTCTCATTTCCCATCACGAAGAAGAATTCACCAGCGGTTCAGCCTGCCACCCCGGATCGACAATAGGGCGTGAAGCCATCCAGCCGTGTTGCGTCCCACTCACAAAAAAGCGACTTGGGAAATGGAGCTCAGGGGCACTGCACTTCCCAAACCTGCAGAGTTCTAAACGATAACTATCGCCCCAAACTATATTGAGGTCAGGCTACGAAGAGGCGCTGAACGCAAGGCAGAACTGCAGGAAACGGATGTCAACGGGTACATCGGAATGGCCCCGATAGCACATGAAAAGCGCCAGAACGTGGACAATGATGCGGTTGGCCAAAAAGGGCGTATGCGTTTTTTCCTGAATATATTCAGGAAAAAACGCATACGCCCTTTTTGGCCAACCAAGCAACCTGGGAGAGCAAATCAGCACTACAAAGAAATCTCTCGCCCCCCCCCCCGGGGCAAAAGGGCCAGGCGAAAAAAGTCTAAAAACCAGAAAGGCAGGACAGCCCACGGAGTCAAGGGAGCCTTGTTAAGCTGATGGGCGGGATGTCAATGGCCAACAGCCAATCTTCACAAGTGTATCCTCTTTCCCAAACCATGTAAAACACAGAACCACAGAGCATAGGGCACTTCCACACATGGGCGTTGACCTTGGGAAAATGAAAAAATCAACCAGACACAGGGACCCCAAAGTTGAGGGCTGCTGTCTTGACAAGAACCTCCACTCCGGTACACGTTTCATATCCCAGGAAAGAGCCAAGTGGACAAAGACGAGTGGACAAGTGGACAAAGACAAGTGGACAAGTGCAGAAGTGGTGCTACGTAGGTCCAATGGAGTGTCACTCAGCCATGAAATCCACGTCATGAGGCTGGTAGCAGCATCCTGAGTGGATTTAGGTACGATCATCCTCAGTGAAATAAGTCCCACAAAAAAAGAAACTTATGATATCACTTATCGAGGGAATGTAAAAATCGCTCCCCATGCACTGAATCCCCAAACAGAACAGAGTCACGCTTTTAGAAAACACACTTATGCCTGCTTCAGGGGAAAGGTGAGGTGGGGTGACGCATAAAACTCGAGTTTGAAATGAGCACAGATACCCTTCCGAAAACCGAATATGGAATGGACACGACCTACTCCTTGCTCAATCAACTGGACTCACCAGACCCTGTTCATCGCACAAGTATCTATCCGACTAGTAAGCATCTTCAAAGCTAAGTCTTGATATCTCTGTGTAAGTGCATCAAGTGTGTGTAAAGCGGCCTAAAACCAGCAGGGAAAATCAGCTCAGACCCATTCTGAGGATACATTTCCAACATAAAGAAGAAACAAGCAGGGCAAAACAGAGAGAAATTCTTCCAAAATGCGTTCAGGGACTGGCATGCAACCAGGATTGACCACATCTACAGCCCCAGCGGCAGAAGACATAAGGCTGGACACTCTTGGGGCTGAGACGATTGGTGAGGTTGGGAAAGCAAATGCAGACCCTTGAAAGGAATCCTGCGTGCTCCCCATTCCATGGGTCCCAACTCTCCAGGTTCAACGCAATCTTCCGACAGCGAAAGCACTCATTGGAAACCCAGCGGATGCTACACCGTGGGATCGGGAAAGCTTTCTGAAACTCACCTCAGTTTTCATCTCCTGGTGCTCGTGTTCTCCATTCAGGCCCCCTTACTAACAATCTCCCCACTTGGAGACTCGGCGCCTTTCCATGCCTCTTTCGTACCGTCTGCAATTTGTCCGCAGGATGAACTGCAAGAGGGGGAACCAATGAGAGACTCGCTGGAGGTGTTTGGTCGGGCACATGTCACTCTCATTTCCCATCACGAAGAAGAATTCACCAGAGGTTCAGCCTGCCACCCCGGATCGACAATAGGGCGTGAAGCCATCCAGCCGTGTTGCGTCCCACTCACAAAAAAGCGACTTGGGAAATGGAGCTCAGGGGCACTGCACTTCCCAAACCTGCAGAGTTCTAAACGATAACTATCGCCCCAAACTATATTGAGGTCAGGCTACGAAGAGGCGCTGAACGCAAGGCAGAACTGCAGGAAACGGATGTCAACGGGTACATCGGAATGGCCCCGATAGCACATGAAAAGCGCCAGAACGTGGACAATGATGCGGTTGGCCAAAAAGGGCGTATGCGTTTTTTCCTGAATATATTCAGGAAAAAACGCATACGCCCTTTTTGGCCAACCAAGCAACCTGGGAGAGCAAATCAGCACTACAAAGAAATCTCTCGCCCCCCCCCCCCCGGGGCAAAAGGGCCAGTCGAAAAAAGTCTAAAAACCAGAAAGGCAGGACAGCCCACGGAGTCAAGGGAGCCTTGTTAAGCTGATGGGCGGGATGTCAATGGCCAACAGCCAATCTTCACAAGTGTATCCTCTTTCCCAAACCATGGAAAACACAGAACCACAGAGCATAGGGCACTTCCACACATGGGCGTTGACCTTGGGAAAATGAAAAAATCAACCAGACACAGGGACCCCAAAGTTGAGGGCTGCTGTCTTGACAAGAACCTCCACTCCGGTACACGTTTCATATCCCAGGAAAGAGCCAAGTGGACAAAGACGAGTGGACAAGTGGACAAAGACAAGTGGACAAGTGCAGAAGTGGTGCTACGTAGGTCCAATGGAGTGTCACTCAGCCATGAAATCCACGTCATGAGGCTGGTAGCAGCATCCTGAGTGGATTTAGGTACGATCATCCTCAGTGAAATAAGTCCCACAAAAAAAGAAACTTAAGATATCACTTATCGAGGGAATGTAAAAATCGCTCCCCATGCACTGAATCCCCAAACAGAACAGAGTCACGCTTTTAGAAAACACACTTATGCCTGCTTCAGGGGAAAGGTGAGGTGGGGTGACGCATAAAACTCGAGTTTGAAATGAGCACAGATACCCTTCCGAAAACCGAATATGGAATGGACACGACCTACTCCTTGCTCAATCAACTGGACTCACCAGACCCTGTTCATCGCACAACTATCTATCCGACTAGTAAGCATCTTAAAAGCTAAGTCTTGATATCTCTGTGTAAGTGCATCAAGTGTGTGTAAAGCGGCCTAAAACCAGCAGGGAAAATCAGCTCAGACCCATTCTGAGGATACATTTCCAACATAAAGAAGAAACAAGCAGGGCAAAACAGAGAGAAATTCTTCCAAAATGCGTTCAGGGACTGGCATGCAACCAGGATTGACCACATCTACAGCCCCAGCGGCAGAAGACATAAGGCTGGACACTCTTGGGGCTGAGACGATTGGTGAGGTTGGGAAAGCAAATGCAGACCCTTGAAAGGAATCCTGCGTGCTCCCCATTCCATGGGTCCCAACTCTCCAGGTTCAACGCAATCTTCCGACAGCGAAAGCACTCATTGGAAACCCAGCGGATGCTACACCGTGGGATCGGGAAAGCTTTCTGAAACTCACCTCAGTTTTCATCTCCTGGTGCTCGTGTTCTCCATTCAGGCCCCCTTACTAACAATCTCCGCACTTGGAGACTCGGCGCCTTTCCATGCCTCTTTCGTACCGTCTGCAATTTGTCCGCAGGATGAACTGCAAGAGGGGGAACCAATGAGAGACTCGCTGGAGGTGTTTGGTCGGGCACATGTCACTCTCATTTCCCATCACGAAGAAGAATTCACCAGCGGTTCAGCCTGCCACCCCGGATCGACAATAGGGCGTGAAGCCATCCAGCCGTGTTGCGTCCCACTCACAAAAAAGCGACTTGGGAAATGGAGCTCAGGGGCACTGCACTTCCCAAACCTGCAGAGTTCTAAACGATAACTATCGCCCCAAACTATATTGAGGTCAGGCTACGAAGAGGCGCTGAACGCAAGGCAGAACTGCAGGAAACGGATGTCAACGGGTACATCGGAATGGCCCCGATAGCACATGAAAAGCGCCAGAACGTGGACAATGATGCGGTTGGCCAAAAAGGGCGTATGCGTTTTTTCCTGAATATATTCAGGAAAAAACGCATACGCCCTTTTTGGCCAACCAAGCAACCTGGGAGAGCAAATCAGCACTACAAAGAAATCTCTCGCCCCCCCCCCCCCCCCGGGGCAAAAGGGCCAGGCGAAAAAAGTCTAAAAACCAGAAAGGCAGGACAGCCCACGGAGTCAAGGGAGCCTTGTTAAGCTGATGGGCGGGATGTCAATGGCCAACAGCCAATCTTCACAAGTGTATCCTCTTTCCCAAACCATGGAAAACACAGAACCACAGAGCATAGGGCACTTCCACACATGGGCGTTGACCTTGGGAAAATGAAAAAATCAACCAGACACAGGGACCCCAAAGTTGAGGGCTGCTGTCTTGACAAGAACCTCCACTCCGGTACACGTTTCATATCCCAGGAAAGAGCCAAGTGGACAAAGACGAGTGGACAAGTGGACAAAGACAAGTGGACAAGTGGACAAGTGGTGCTACGTAGGTCCAATGGAGTGTCACTCAGCCATGAAATCCACGTCATGAGGCTGGTAGCAGCATCCTGAGTGGATTTAGGTACGATCATCCTCAGTGAAATAAGTCCCACAAAAAAAGAAACTTATGATATCACTTATCGAGGGAATGTAAAAATCGCTCCCCATGCACTGAATCCCCAAACAGAACAGAGTCACGCTTTTAGAAAACACACTTATGCCTGCTTCAGGGGAAAGGTGAGGTGGGGTGACGCATAAAACTCGAGTTTGAAATGAGCACAGATACCCTTCCGAAAACCGAATATGGAATGGACACGACCTACTCCTTGCTCAATCAACTGGACTCACCAGACCCTGTTCATCGCACAACTATCTATCCGACTAGTAAGCATCTTAAAAGCTAAGTCTTGATATCTCTGTGTAAGTGCATCAAGTGTGTGTAAAGCGGCCTAAAACCAGCAGGGAAAATCAGCTCAGACCCATTCTGAGGATACATTTCCAACATAAAGAAGAAACAAGCAGGGCAAAACAGAGAGAAATTCTTCCAAAATGCGTTCAGGGACTGGCATGCAACCAGGATTGACCACATCTACAGCCCCAGCGGCAGAAGACATAAGGCTGGACACTCTTGGGGCTGAGACGATTGGTGAGGTTGGGAAAGCAAATGCAGACCCTTGAAAGGAATCCTGCGTGCTCCCCATTCCATGGGTCCCAACTCTCCAGGTTCAACGCAATCTTCCGACAGCGAAAGCACTCATTGGAAACCCAGCGGATGCTACACCGTGGGATCGGGAAAGCTTTCTGAAACTCACCTCAGTTTTCATCTCCTGGTGCTCGTGTTCTCCATTCAGGCCCCCTTACTAACAATCTCCCCACTTGGAGACTCGGCGCCTTTCCATGCCTCTTTCGTACCGTCTGCAATTTGTCCGCAGGATGAACTGCAAGAGGGGGAACCAATGAGAGACTCGCTGGAGGTGTTTGGTCGGGCACATGTCACTCTCATTTCCCATCACGAAGAAGAATTCACCAGCGGTTCAGCCTGCCACCCCGGATCGACAATAGGGCGTGAAGCCATCCAGCCGTGTTGCGTCCCACTCACAAAAAAGCGACTTGGGAAATGGAGCTCAGGGGCACTGCACTTCCCAAACCTGCAGAGTTCTAAACGATAACTATCGCCCCAAAATATATTGAGGTCAGGCTACGAAGAGGCGCTGAACGCAAGGCAGAACTGCAGGAAACGGATGTCAACGGGTACATCGGAATGGCCCCGATAGCACATGAAAAGCGCCAGAACGTGGACAATGATGCGGTTGGCCAAAAAGGGCGTATGCGATTTTTCCTGAATATATTCAGGAAAAAACGCATACGCCCTTTTTGGCCAACCAAGCAACCTGGGAGAGCAAATCAGCACTACAAAGAAATCTCTCGCCCCCCCCCGGGTCAAAAGGGCCAGGCGAAAAAAGTCTAAAAACCAGAAAGGCAGGACAGCCCACGGAGTCAAGGGAGCCTTGTTAAGCTGATGGGCGGGATGTCAATGGCCAACAGCCAATCTTCACAAGTGTATCCTCTTTCCCAAACCATGTAAAACACAGAACCACAGAGCATAGGGCACTTCCACACATGGGCGTTGACCTTGGGAAAATGAAAAAATCAACCAGACACAGGGACCCCAAAGTTGAGGGCTGCTGTCTTGACAAGAACCTCCACTCCGGTACACGTTTCATATCCCAGGAAAGAGCCAAGTGGACAAGTGGACAAAGATAAGTGGACAAGTGGACAAGTGGTGCTACGTAGGTCCAATGGAGTGTCACTCAGCCATGAAATCCACGTCATGAGGCTGGTAGCAGCATCCTGAGTGGATTTAGGTACGATCATCCTCAGTGAAATAAGTCCCACAAAAAAAGAAACTTATGATATCACTTATCGAGGGAATGTAAAAATCGCTCCCCATGCACTGAATCCCCAAACAGAACAGAGTCACGCTTTTAGAAAACACACTTATGCCTGCTTCAGGGGAAAGGTGAGGTGGGGTGACGCATAAAACTCGAGTTTGAAATGAGCACAGATACCCTTCCGAAAACCGAATATGGAATGGACACGACCTACTCCTTGCTCAATCAACTGGACTCACCAGACCCTGTTCATCGCACAAGTATCTATCCGACTAGTAAGCATCTTCAAAGCTAAGTCTTGATATCTGTGTAAGTGCATCAAGTGTGTGTAAAGCGGCCTAAAACCAGCAGGGAAAATCAGCTCAGACCCATTCTGAGGATACATTTCCAACATAAAGAAGAAACAAGCAGGGCAAAACAGAGAGAAATTCTTCCAAAATGCCTTCAGGGACTGGCATGCAACCAGGATTGACCACATCTACAGCCCCAGCGGCAGAAGACATAAGGCTGGACACTCTTGGGGCTGAGACGATTGGTGAGGTTGGGAAAGCAAATGCAGACCCTTGAAAGGAATCCTGCGTGCTCCCCATTCCATGGGTCCCAACTCTCCAGGTTCAACGCAATCTTCCGACAGCGAAAGCACTCATTGGAAACCCAGCGGATGCTACACCGTGGGATCGGGAAAGCTTTCTGAAACTCACCTCAGGTTTCATCTCCTGGTGCTCGTGTTCTCCATTCAGGCCCCCTTACTAACAATCTCCCCACTTGGAGACTCGGCGCCTTTCCATGCCTCTTTCGTACCGTCTGCAATTTGTCCGCAGGATGAACTGCAAGAGGGGGAACCAATGAGAGACTCGCTGGAGGTGTTTGGTCGGGCACATGTCACTCTCATTTCCCATCACGAAGAAGAATTCACCAGAGGTTCAGCCTGCCACCCCGGATCGACAATAGGGCGTGAAGCCATCCAGCCGTGTTGCGTCCCACTCACAAAAAAGCGACTTGGGAAATGGAGCTCAGGGGCACTGCACTTCCCAAACATGCAGAGTTCTAAACGATAACTATCGCCCCAAAATATATTGAGGTCAGGCTACGAAGAGGCGCTGAACGCAAGGCAGAACTGCAGGAAACGGATGTCAACGGCTACATCGGAATGGCCCCGATAGCACATGAAAAGCGCCAGAACGTGGACAATGATGCGGTTGGCCAAAAAGGGCGTATGCGTTTTTTCCTGAATATATTCAGGAAAAAACGCATACGCCCTTTTTGGCCAACCAAGCAACCTGGGAGAGCAAATCAGCACTACAAAGAAATCTCTCGCCCCCCCCCCCAGGGGCAAAAGGGCCAGGCGAAAAAAGCCTAAAAACCAGAAAGGCAGGACAGCCCACGGAGTCAAGGGAGCCTTGTTAAGCTGATGGGCGGGATGTCAATGGCCAACAGCCAATCTTCACAAGTGTATCCTCTTTCCCAAACCATGTAAAACACAGAACCACAGAGCATAGGGCACTTCCACACATGGGCGTTGACCTTGGGAAAATGAAAAAATCAACCAGACACAGGGACCCCAAAGTTGAGGGCTGCTGTCTTGACAAGAACCTCCACTCCGGTACACGTTTCATATCCCAGGAAAGAGCCAAGTGGACAAAGACGAGTGGACAAGTGGACAAGTGCAAAAGTGGTGCTACGTTGGTCCAATGGAGTGTCACTCAGCCATGAAATCCACGTCATGAGGCTGGTAGCAGCATCCTGAGTGGATTTAGGTACGATCATCCTCAGTGAAATAAGTCCCACAAAAAAAGAAACTTATGATATCACTTATCGAGGGAATGTAAAAATCGCTCCCCATGCACTGAATCCCCAAACAGAACAGAGTCACGCTTTTAGAAAACACACTTATGCCTGCTTCAGGGGAAAGGTGAGGTGGGGTGACGCATAAAACTCGAGTTTGAAATGAGCACAGATACCCTTCCGAAAACCGAATATGGAATGGACACGACCTACTCCTTGCTCAATCAACTGGACTCACCAGACCCTCTTCATCGCACAAGTATCTATCCGACTAGTAAGCATCTTCAAAGCTAAGTCTTGATATCTCTGTGTAAGTGCATCAAGTGTGTGTAAAGCGGCCTAAAACCAGCAGGGAAAATCAGCTCAGACCCATTCTGAGGATACATTTCCAACATAAAGAAGAAACAAGCAGGGCAAAACAGAGAGAAATTCTTCCAAAATGCGTTCAGGGACTGGCATGCAACCAGGATTGACCACATCTACAGCCCCAGCGGCAGAAGACATAAGGCTGGACACTCTTGGGGCTGAGACGATTGGTGAGGTTGGGAAAGCAAATGCAGACCCTTGAAAGGAATCCTGCGTGCTCCCCATTCCATGGGTCCCAACTCTCCAGGTTCAACGCAATCTTCCGACAGCGAAAGCACTCATTGGAAACCCAGCGGATGCTACACCGTGGGATCGGGAAAGCTTTCTGAAACTCACCTCAGTTTTCATCTCCTGGTGCTCGTGTTCTCCATTCAGGCCCCCTTACTAACAATCTCCCCACTTGGAGACTCGGCGCCTTTCCATGCCTCTTTCGTACCGTCTGCAATTTGTCCGCAGGATGAACTGCAAGAGGGGGAACCAATGAGAGACTCGCTGGAGGTGTTTGGTCGGGCACATGTCACTCTCATTTCCCATCACGAAGAAGAATTCACCAGAGGTTCAGCCTGCCACCCCGGATCGACAATAGGGCGTGAAGCCATCCAGCCGTGTTGCGTCCCACTCACAAAAAAGCGACTTGGGAAATGGAGCTCAGGGGCACTGCACTTCCCAAACCTGCAGAGTTCTAAACGATAACTATCGCCCCAAAATATATTGAGGTCAGGCTACGAAGAGGCGCTGAACGCAAGGCAGAACTGCAGGAAACGGATGTCAACGGGTACATCGGAATGGCCCCGATAGCACATGAAAAGCGCCAGAACGTGGACAATGATGCGGTTGGCCAAAAAGGGCGTATGCGTTTTTTCCTGAATATATTCAGGAAAAAACGCATACGCCCTTTTTGGCCAACCAAGCAACCTGGGAGAGCAAATCAGCACTACAAAGAAATCTCTCGCCCCCCCCCGGGGCAAAAGGGCCAGGCGAAAAAAGTCTAAAAACCAGAAAGGCAGGACAGCCCACGGAGTCAAGGGAGCCTTGTTAAGCTGATGGGCGGGATGTCAATGGCCAACAGCCAATCTTCACAAGTGTATCCTCTTTCCCTAACCATGTAAAACACAGAACCACAGAGCATAGGGCACTTCCACACATGGGCGTTGACCTTGGGAAAATGAAAAAATCAACCAGACACAGGGACCCCAAAGTTGAGGGCTGCTGTCTTGACAAGAACCTCCACTCCGGTACACGTTTCATATCCCAGGAAAGAGCCAAGTGGACAAGTGGACAAAGACAAGTGGACAAGTGGACAAGTGGTGCTACGTAGGTCCAATGGAGTGTCACTCAGCCATGAAATCCACGTCATGAGGCTGGTAGCAGCATCCTGAGTGGATTTAGGTACGATCATCCTCAGTGAAATAAGTCCCACAAAAAAAGAAACTTATGATATCACTTATCGAGGGAATGTAAAAATCGCTCCCCATGCACTGAATCCCCAAACAGAACAGAGTCACGCTTTTAGAAAACACACTTATGCCTGCTTCAGGGGAAAGGTGAGGTGGGGTGACGCATAAAACTCGAGTTTGAAATGAGCACAGATACCCTTCCGAAAACCGAATATGGAATGGACACGACCTACTCCTTGCTCAATCAACTGGACTCACCAGACCCTGTTCATCGCACAAGTATCTATCCGACTAGTAAGCATCTTCAAAGCTAAGTCTTGATATCTCTGTGTAAGTGCATCAAGTGTGTGTAAAGCGGCCTAAAACCAGCAGGGAAAATCAGCTCAGACCCATTCTGAGGATACATTTCCAACATAAAGAAGAAACAAGCAGGGCAAAACAGAGAGAAATTCTTCCAAAATGCGTTCAGGGACTGGCATGCAACCAGGATTGACCACATCTACAGCCCCAACGGCAGAAGACATAAGGCTGGACACTCTTGGGGCTGAGACGATTGGTGAGGTTGGGAAAGCAAATGCAGACCCTTGAAAGGAATCCTGCGTGCTCCCCATTCCATGGGTCCCAACTCTCCAGGTTCAACGCAATCTTCCGACAGCGAAAGCACTCATTGGAAACCCAGCGGATGCTACACCGTGGGATCGGGAAAGCTTTCTGAAACTCACCTCAGTTTTCATCTCCTGGTGCTCGTGTTCTCCATTCAGGCCCCCTTACTAACAATCTCCCCACTTGGAGACTCGGCGCCTTTCCATGCCTCTTTCGTACCGTCTGCAATTTGTCCGCAGGATGAACTGCAAGAGGGGGAACCAATGAGAGACTCGCTGGAGGTGTTTGGTCGGGCACATGTCACTCTCATTTCCCATCACGAAGAAGAATTCACCAGCGGTTCAGCCTGCCACCCCGGATCGACAATAGGGCGTGAAGCCATCCAGCCGTGTTGCGTCCCACTCACAAAAAAGCGACTTGGGAAATGGAGCTCAGGGGCACTGCACTTCCCAAACCTGCAGAGTTCTAAACGATAACTATCGCCCCAAAATATATTGAGGTCAGGCTACGAAGAGGCGTTGAACGCAAGGCAGAATTGCAGGAAACGGATGTCAACGGCTACATCGGAATGGCCCCGATAGCACATGAAAAGCGCCAGAACGTGGACAATGATGCGGTTGGCCAAAAAGGGCGTATGCGTTTTTTCCTGAATATATTCAGGAAAAAATGCATACGCCCTTTTTGGCCAACCAAGCAACCTGGGAGAGCAAATCAGCACTACAAAGAAATCTCTCGCCCCCCCCCCCCCCGGGGCAAAAAGGCCAGGCGAAAAAAGTCTAAAAACCAGAAAGGCAGGACAGCCCACGGAGTCAAGGGAGCCTTGTTAAGCTGATGGGTGGGATGTCAATGGCCAACAGCCAATCTTCACAAGTGTATCCTCTTTCCCAAACCATGTAAAACACAGAACCACAGAGCATAGGGCACTTCCACACATGGGCGTTGACCTTGGGAAAATCAAAAAATCAACCAGACACAGGGACCCCAAAGTTGAGGGCTGCTGTCTTGACAAGAACCTCCACTCCGGTACACGTTTCATATCCCAGGAAAGAGCCAAGTGGACAAAGACGAGTGGACAAGTGGACAAAGCCAAGTGGACAAGTGGACAAGTGGTGCTACGTAGGTCCAATGGAGTGTCACTCAGCCATGAAATCCACGTCATGAGGCTGGTAGCAGCATCCTGAGTGGATTTAGGTACGATCATCCTCAGTGAAATAAGTCCCACAAAAAAAGAAACTTATGATATCACTTATCGAGGGAATGTAAAAATCGCTCCCCATGCACTGAATCCCCAAACAGAACAGAGTCACGCTTTTAGAAAACACACTTATGCCTGCTTCAGGGGAAAGGTGAGGTGGGGTGACGCATAAAACTCGAGTTTGAAATGAGCACAGATACCCTTCCGAAAACCGAATATGGAATGGACACGACCTACTCCTTGCTCAATCAACTGGACTCACCAGACCCTGTTCATCGCACAAGTATCTATCCGACTAGTAAGCATCTTCAAAGCTAAGTCTTGATATCTCTGTGTAAGTGCATCAAGTGTGTGTAAAGCGGCCTAAAACCAGCAGGGAAAATCAGCTCAGACCCATTCTGAGGATACATTTCCAACATAAAGAAGAAACAAGCAGGGCAAAACAGAGAGAAATTCTTCCAAAATGCGTTCAGGGACTGGCATGCAACCAGGATTGACCACATCTACAGCCCCAGCGGCAGAAGACATAAGGCTGGACACTCTTGGGGCTGAGACGATTGGTGAGGTTGGGAAAGCAAATGCAGACCCTTGAAAGGAATCCTGCGTGCTCCCCATTCCATGGGTCCCAACTCTCCAGGTTCAACGCAATCTTCCGACAGCGAAAGCACTCATTGGAAACCCAGCGGATGCTACACCGTGGGATCGGGAAAGCTTTCTGAAACTCACCTCAGTTTTCATCTCCTGGTGCTCGTGTTCTCCATTCAGGCCCCCTTACTAACAATCTCCCCACTTGGAGACTCGGCGCCTTTCCATGCCTCTTTCGTACCGTCTGCAATTTGTCCGCAGGATGAACTGCAAGAGGGGGAACCAATGAGAGACTCGCTGGAGGTGTTTGGTCGGGCACATGTCACTCTCATTTCCCATCACGAAGAAGAATTCACCAGAGGTTCAGCCTGCCACCCCGGATCGACAATAGGGCGTGAAGCCATCCAGCCGTGTTGCGTCCCACTCACAAAAAAGCGACTTGGGAAATGGAGCTCAGGGGCACTGCACTTCCCAAACCTGCAGAGTTCTAAACGATAACTATCGCCCCAAACTATATTGAGGTCAGGCTACGAAGAGGCGCTGAACGCAAGGCAGAACTGCAGGAAACGGATGTCAACGGGTACATCGGAATGGCCCCGATAGCACATGAAAAGCGCCAGAACGTGGACAATGATGCGGTTGGCCAAAAAGGGCGTATGCGTTTTTTCCTGAATATATTCAGGAAAAAACGCATACGCCCTTTTTGGCCAACCAAGCAACCTGGGAGAGCAAATCAGCACTACAAAGAAATCTCTCGCCCCCCCCCCCCCCGGGGCAAAAGGGCCAGTCGAAAAAAGTCTAAAAACCAGAAAGGCAGGACAGCCCACGGAGTCAAGGGAGCCTTGTTAAGCTGATGGGCGGGATGTCAATGGCCAACAGCCAATCTTCACAAGTGTATCCTCTTTCCCAAACCATGGAAAACACAGAACCACAGAGCATAGGGCACTTCCACACATGGGCGTTGACCTTGGGAAAATGAAAAAATCAACCAGACACAGGGACCCCAAAGTTGAGGGCTGCTGTCTTGACAAGAACCTCCACTCCGGTACACGTTTCATATCCCAGGAAAGAGCCAAGTGGACAAAGACGAGTGGACAAGTGGACAAAGACAAGTGGACAAGTGCAGAAGTGGTGCTACGTAGGTCCAATGGAGTGTCACTCAGCCATGAAATCCACGTCATGAGGCTGGTAGCAGCATCCTGAGTGGATTTAGGTACGATCATCCTCAGTGAAATAAGTCCCACAAAAAAAGAAACTTAAGATATCACTTATCGAGGGAATGTAAAAATCGCTCCCCATGCACTGAATCCCCAAACAGAACAGAGTCACGCTTTTAGAAAACACACTTATGCCTGCTTCAGGGGAAAGGTGAGGTGGGGTGACGCATAAAACTCGAGTTTGAAATGAGCACAGATACCCTTCCGAAAACCGAATATGGAATGGACACGACCTACTCCTTGCTCAATCAACTGGACTCACCAGACCCTGTTCATCGCACAACTATCTATCCGACTAGTAAGCATCTTAAAAGCTAAGTCTTGATATCTCTGTGTAAGTGCATCAAGTGTGTGTAAAGCGGCCTAAAACCAGCAGGGAAAATCAGCTCAGACCCATTCTGAGGATACATTTCCAACATAAAGAAGAAACAAGCAGGGCAAAACAGAGAGAAATTCTTCCAAAATGCGTTCAGGGACTGGCATGCAACCAGGATTGACCACATCTACAGCCCCAGCGGCAGAAGACATAAGGCTGGACACTCTTGGGGCTGAGACGATTGGTGAGGTTGGGAAAGCAAATGCAGACCCTTGAAAGGAATCCTGCGTGCTCCCCATTCCATGGGTCCCAACTCTCCAGGTTCAACGCAATCTTCCGACAGCGAAAGCACTCATTGGAAACCCAGCGGATGCTACACCGTGGGATCGGGAAAGCTTTCTGAAACTCACCTCAGTTTTCATCTCCTGGTGCTCGTGTTCTCCATTCAGGCCCCCTTACTAACAATCTCCGCACTTGGAGACTCGGCGCCTTTCCATGCCTCTTTCGTACCGTCTGCAATTTGTCCGCAGGATGAACTGCAAGAGGGGGAACCAATGAGAGACTCGCTGGAGGTGTTTGGTCGGGCACATGTCACTCTCATTTCCCATCACGAAGAAGAATTCACCAGCGGTTCAGCCTGCCACCCCGGATCGACAATAGGGCGTGAAGCCATCCAGCCGTGTTGCGTCCCACTCACAAAAAAGCGACTTGGGAAATGGAGCTCAGGGGCACTGCACTTCCCAAACCTGCAGAGTTCTAAACGATAACTATCGCCCCAAACTATATTGAGGTCAGGCTACGAAGAGGCGCTGAACGCAAGGCAGAACTGCAGGAAACGGATGTCAACGGGTACATCGGAATGGCCCCGATAGCACATGAAAAGCGCCAGAACGTGGACAATGATGCGGTTGGCCAAAAAGGGCGTATGCGTTTTTTCCTGAATATATTCAGGAAAAAACGCATACGCCCTTTTTGGCCAACCAAGCAACCTGGGAGAGCAAATCAGCACTACAAAGAAATCTCTCGCCCCCCCCCCCCGGGGCAAAAGGGCCAGGCGAAAAAAGTCTAAAAACCAGAAAGGCAGGACAGCCCACGGAGTCAAGGGAGCCTTGTTAAGCTGATGGGCGGGATGTCAATGGCCAACAGCCAATCTTCACAAGTGTATCCTCTTTCCCAAACCATGGAAAACACAGAACCACAGAGCATAGGGCACTTCCACACATGGGCGTTGACCTTGGGAAAATGAAAAAATCAACCAGACACAGGGACCCCAAAGTTGAGGGCTGCTGTCTTGACAAGAACCTCCACTCCGGTACACGTTTCATATCCCAGGAAAGAGCCAAGTGGACAAAGACGAGTGGACAAGTGGACAAAGACAAGTGGACAAGTGCAGAAGTGGTGCTACGTAGGTCCAATGGAGTGTCACTCAGCCATGAAATCCACGTCATGAGGCTGGTAGCAGCATCCTGAGTGGATTTAGGTACGATCATCCTCAGTGAAATAAGTCCCACAAAAAAAGAAACTTATGATATCACTTATCGAGGGAATGTAAAAATCGCTCCCCATGCACTGAATCCCCAAACAGAACAGAGTCACGCTTTTAGAAAACACACTTATGCCTGCTTCAGGGGAAAGGTGAGGTGGGGTGACGCATAAAACTCGAGTTTGAAATGAGCACAGATACCCTTCCGAAAACCGAATATGGAATGGACACGACCTACTCCTTGCTCAATCAACTGGACTCACCAGACCCTGTTCATCGCACAACTATCTATCCGACTAGTAAGCATCTTAAAAGCTAAGTCTTGATATCTCTGTGTAAGTGCATCAAGTGTGTGTAAAGCGGCCTAAAACCAGCAGGGAAAATCAGCTCAGACCCATTCTGAGGATACATTTCCAACATAAAGAAGAAACAAGCAGGGCAAAACAGAGAGAAATTCTTCCAAAATGCGTTCAGGGACTGGCATGCAACCAGGATTGACCACATCTACAGCCCCAGCGGCAGAAGACATAAGGCTGGACACTCTTGGGGCTGAGACGATTGGTGAGGTTGGGAAAGCAAATGCAGACCCTTGAAAGGAATCCTGCGTGCTCCCCATTCCATGGGTCCCAACTCTCCAGGTTCAACGCAATCTTCCGACAGCGAAAGCACTCATTGGAAACCCAGCGGATGCTACACCGTGGGATCGGGAAAGCTTTCTGAAACTCACCTCAGTTTTCATCTCCTGGTGCTCGTGTTCTCCATTCAGGCCCCCTTACTAACAATCTCCCCACTTGGAGACTCGGCGCCTTTCCATGCCTCTTTCGTACCGTCTGCAATTTGTCCGCAGGATGAACTGCAAGAGGGGGAACCAATGAGAGACTCGCTGGAGGTGTTTGGTCGGGCACATGTCACTCTCATTTCCCATCACGAAGAAGAATTCACCAGCGGTTCAGCCTGCCACCCCGGATCGACAATAGGGCGTGAAGCCATCCAGCCGTGTTGCGTCCCACTCACAAAAAAGCGACTTGGGAAATGGAGCTCAGGGGCACTGCACTTCCCAAACCTGCAGAGTTCTAAACGATAACTATCGCCCCAAAATATATTGAGGTCAGGCTACGAAGAGGCGCTGAACGCAAGGCAGAACTGCAGGAAACGGATGTCAACGGGTACATCGGAATGGCCCCGATAGCACATGAAAAGCGCCAGAACGTGGACAATGATGCGGTTGGCCAAAAAGGGCGTATGCGTTTTTTCCTGAATATATTCAGGAAAAAACGCATACGCCCTTTTTGGCCAACCAAGCAACCTGGGAGAGCAAATCAGCACTACAAAGAAATCTCTCGCCCCCCCCCGGGTCAAAAGGGCCAGGCGAAAAAAGTCTAAAAACCAGAAAGGCAGGACAGCCCACGGAGTCAAGGGAGCCTTGTTAAGCTGATGGGCGGGATGTCAATGGCCAACAGCCAATCTTCACAAGTGTATCCTCTTTCCCAAACCATGTAAAACACAGAACCACAGAGCATAGGGCACTTCCACACATGGGCGTTGACCTTGGGAAAATGAAAAAATCAACCAGACACAGGGACCCCAAAGTTGAGGGCTGCTGTCTTGACAAGAACCTCCACTCCGGTACACGTTTCATATCCCAGGAAAGAGCCAAGTGGACAAGTGGACAAAGACAAGTGGACAAGTGGACAAGTGGTGCTACGTAGGTCCAATGGAGTGTCACTCAGCCATGAAATCCACGTCATGAGGCTGGTAGCAGCATCCTGAGTGGATTTAGGTACGATCATCCTCAGTGAAATAAGTCCCACAAAAAAAGAAACTTATGATATCACTTATCGAGGGAATGTAAAAATCGCTCCCCATGCACTGAATCCCCAAACAGAACAGAGTCACGCTTTTAGAAAACACACTTATGCCTGCTTCAGGGGAAAGGTGAGGTGGGGTGACGCATAAAACTCGAGTTTGAAATGAGCACAGATACCCTTCCGAAAACCGAATATGGAATGGACACGACCTACTCCTTGCTCAATCAACTGGACTCACCAGACCCTGTTCATCGCACAAGTATCTATCCGACTAGTAAGCATCTTCAAAGCTAAGTCTTGATATCTGTGTAAGTGCATCAAGTGTGTGTAAAGCGGCCTAAAACCAGCAGGGAAAATCAGCTCAGACCCATTCTGAGGATACATTTCCAACATAAAGAAGAAACAAGCAGGGCAAAACAGAGAGAAATTCTTCCAAAATGCGTTCAGGGACTGGCATGCAACCAGGATTGACCACATCTACAGCCCCAGCGGCAGAAGACATAAGGCTGGACACTCTTGGGGCTGAGACGATTGGTGAGGTTGGGAAAGCAAATGCAGACCCTTGAAAGGAATCCTGCGTGCTCCCCATTCCATGGGTCCCAACTCTCCAGGTTCAACGCAATCTTCCGACAGCGAAAGCACTCATTGGAAACCCAGCGGATGCTACACCGTGGGATCGGGAAAGCTTTCTGAAACTCACCTCAGGTTTCATCTCCTGGTGCTCGTGTTCTCCATTCAGGCCCCCTTACTAACAATCTCCCCACTTGGAGACTCGGCGCCTTTCCATGCCTCTTTCGTACCGTCTGCAATTTGTCCGCAGGATGAACTGCAAGAGGGGGAACCAATGAGAGACTCGCTGGAGGTGTTTGGTCGGGCACATGTCACTCTCATTTCCCATCACGAAGAAGAATTCACCAGAGGTTCAGCCTGCCACCCCGGATCGACAATAGGGCGTGAAGCCATCCAGCCGTGTTGCGTCCCACTCACAAAAAAGCGACTTGGGAAATGGAGCTCAGGGGCACTGCACTTCCCAAACATGCAGAGTTCTAAACGATAACTATCGCCCCAAAATATATTGAGGTCAGGCTACGAAGAGGCGCTGAACGCAAGGCAGAACTGCAGGAAACGGATGTCAACGGCTACATCGGAATGGCCCCGATAGCACATGAAAAGCGCCAGAACGTGGACAATGATGCGGTTGGCCAAAAAGGGCGTATGCGTTTTTTCCTGAATATATTCAGGAAAAAACGCATACGCCCTTTTTGGCCAACCAAGCAACCTGGGAGAGCAAATCAGCACTACAAAGAAATCTCTCGCCCCCCCCCCCCGGGGCAAAAGGGCCAGGCGAAAAAAGCCTAAAAACCAGAAAGGCAGGACAGCCCACGGAGTCAAGGGAGCCTTGTTAAGCTGATGGGCGGGATGTCAATGGCCAACAGCCAATCTTCACAAGTGTATCCTCTTTCCCAAACCATGTAAAACACAGAACCACAGAGCATAGGGCACTTCCACACATGGGCGTTGACCTTGGGAAAATGAAAAAATCAACCAGACACAGGGACCCCAAAGTTGAGGGCTGCTGTCTTGACAAGAACCTCCACTCCGGTACACGTTTCATATCCCAGGAAAGAGCCAAGTGGACAAAGACGAGTGGACAAGTGGACAAGTGCAAAAGTGGTGCTACGTTGGTCCAATGGAGTGTCACTCAGCCATGAAATCCACGTCATGAGGCTGGTAGCAGCATCCTGAGTGGATTTAGGTACGATCATCCTCAGTGAAATAAGTCCCACAAAAAAAGAAACTTATGATATCACTTATCGAGGGAATGTAAAAATCGCTCCCCATGCACTGAATCCCCAAACAGAACAGAGTCACGCTTTTAGAAAACACACTTATGCCTGCTTCAGGGGAAAGGTGAGGTGGGGTGACGCATAAAACTCGAGTTTGAAATGAGCACAGATACCCTTCCGAAAACCGAATATGGAATGGACACGACCTACTCCTTGCTCAATCAACTGGACTCACCAGACCCTCTTCATCGCACAAGTATCTATCCGACTAGTAAGCATCTTCAAAGCTAAGTCTTGATATCTCTGTGTAAGTGCATCAAGTGTGTGTAAAGCGGCCTAAAACCAGCAGGGAAAATCAGCTCAGACCCATTCTGAGGATACATTTCCAACATAAAGAAGAAACAAGCAGGGCAAAACAGAGAGAAATTCTTCCAAAATGCGTTCAGGGACTGGCATGCAACCAGGATTGACCACATCTACAGCCCCAGCGGCAGAAGACATAAGGCTGGACACTCTTGGGGCTGAGACGATTGGTGAGGTTGGGAAAGCAAATGCAGACCCTTGAAAGGAATCCTGCGTGCTCCCCATTCCATGGGTCCCAACTCTCCAGGTTCAACGCAATCTTCCGACAGCGAAAGCACTCATTGGAAACCCAGCGGATGCTACACCGTGGGATCGGGAAAGCTTTCTGAAACTCACCTCAGTTTTCATCTCCTGGTGCTCGTGTTCTCCATTCAGGCCCCCTTACTAACAATCTCCCCACTTGGAGACTCGGCGCCTTTCCATGCCTCTTTCGTACCGTCTGCAATTTGTCCGCAGGATGAACTGCAAGAGGGGGAACCAATGAGAGACTCGCTGGAGGTGTTTGGTCGGGCACATGTCACTCTCATTTCCCATCACGAAGAAGAATTCACCAGAGGTTCAGCCTGCCACCCCGGATCGACAATAGGGCGTGAAGCCATCCAGCCGTGTTGCGTCCCACTCACAAAAAAGCGACTTGGGAAATGGAGCTCAGGGGCACTGCACTTCCCAAACCTGCAGAGTTCTAAACGATAACTATCGCCCCAAAATATATTGAGGTCAGGCTACGAAGAGGCGCTGAACGCAAGGCAGAACTGCAGGAAACGGATGTCAACGGGTACATCGGAATGGCCCCGATAGCACATGAAAAGCGCCAGAACGTGGACAATGATGCGGTTGGCCAAAAAGGGCGTATGCGTTTTTTCCTGAATATATTCAGGAAAAAACGCATACGCCCTTTTTGGCCAACCAAGCAACCTGGGAGAGCAAATCAGCACTACAAAGAAATCTCTCGCCCCCCCCCGGGGCAAAAGGGCCAGGCGAAAAAAGTCTAAAAACCAGAAAGGCAGGACAGCCCACGGAGTCAAGGGAGCCTTGTTAAGCTGATGGGCGGGATGTCAATGGCCAACAGCCAATCTTCACAAGTGTATCCTCTTTCCCTAACCATGTAAAACACAGAACCACAGAGCATAGGGCACTTCCACACATGGGCGTTGACCTTGGGAAAATGAAAAAATCAACCAGACACAGGGACCCCAAAGTTGAGGGCTGCTGTCTTGACAACAACCTCCACTCCGGTACACGTTTCATATCCCAGGAAAGAGCCAAGTGGACAAGTGGACAAAGACAAGTGGACAAGTGGACAAGTGGTGCTACGTAGGTCCAATGGAGTGTCACTCAGCCATGAAATCCACGTCATGAGGCTGGTAGCAGCATCCTGAGTGGATTTAGGTACGATCATCCTCAGTGAAATAAGTCCCACAAAAAAAGAAACTTATGATATCACTTATCGAGGGAATGTAAAAATCGCTCCCCATGCACTGAATCCCCAAACAGAACAGAGTCACGCTTTTAGAAAACACACTTATGCCTGCTTCAGGGGAAAGGTGAGGTGGGGTGACGCATAAAACTCGAGTTTGAAATGAGCACAGATACCCTTCCGAAAACCGAATATGGAATGGACACGACCTACTCCTTGCTCAATCAACTGGACTCACCAGACCCTGTTCATCGCACAAGTATCTATCCGACTAGTAAGCATCTTCAAAGCTAAGTCTTGATATCTCTGTGTAAGTGCATCAAGTGTGTGTAAAGCGGCCTAAAACCAGCAGGGAAAATCAGCTCAGACCCATTCTGAGGATACATTTCCAACATAAAGAAGAAACAAGCAGGGCAAAACAGAGAGAAATTCTTCCAAAATGCGTTCAGGGACTGGCATGCAACCAGGATTGACCACATCTACAGCCCCAACGGCAGAAGACATAAGGCTGGACACTCTTGGGGCTGAGACGATTGGTGAGGTTGGGAAAGCAAATGCAGACCCTTGAAAGGAATCCTGCGTGCTCCCCATTCCATGGGTCCCAACTCTCCAGGTTCAACGCAATCTTCCGACAGCGAAAGCACTCATTGGAAACCCAGCGGATGCTACACCGTGGGATCGGGAAAGCTTTCTGAAACTCACCTCAGTTTTCATCTCCTGGTGCTCGTGTTCTCCATTCAGGCCCCCTTACTAACAATCTCCCCACTTGGAGACTCGGCGCCTTTCCATGCCTCTTTCGTACCGTCTGCAATTTGTCCGCAGGATGAACTGCAAGAGGGGGAACCAATGAGAGACTCGCTGGAGGTGTTTGGTCGGGCACATGTCACTCTCATTTCCCATCACGAAGAAGAATTCACCAGCGGTTCAGCCTGCCACCCCGGATCGACAATAGGGCGTGAAGCCATCCAGCCGTGTTGCGTCCCACTCACAAAAAAGCGACTTGGGAAATGGAGCTCAGGGGCACTGCACTTCCCAAACCTGCAGAGTTCTAAACGATAACTATCGCCCCAAAATATATTGAGGTCAGGCTACGAAGAGGCGTTGAACGCAAGGCAGAATTGCAGGAAACGGATGTCAACGGCTACATCGGAATGGCCCCGATAGCACATGAAAAGCGCCAGAACGTGGACAATGATGCGGTTGGCCAAAAAGGGCGTATGCGTTTTTTCCTGAATATATTCAGGAAAAAATGCATACGCCCTTTTTGGCCAACCAAGCAACCTGGGAGAGCAAATCAGCACTACAAAGAAATCTCTCGCCCCCCCCCCCCCGGGGCAAAAAGGCCAGGCGAAAAAAGTCTAAAAACCAGAAAGGCAGGACAGCCCACGGAGTCAAGGGAGCCTTGTTAAGCTGATGGGTGGGATGTCAATGGCCAACAGCCAATCTTCACAAGTGTATCCTCTTTCCCAAACCATGTAAAACACAGAACCACAGAGCATAGGGCACTTCCACACATGGGCGTTGACCTTGGGAAAATCAAAAAATCAACCAGACACAGGGACCCCAAAGTTGAGGGCTGCTGTCTTGACAAGAACCTCCACTCCGGTACACGTTTCATATCCCAGGAAAGAGCCAAGTGGACAAAGACGAGTGGACAAGTGGACAAAGCCAAGTGGACAAGTGGACAAGTGGTGCTACGTAGGTCCAATGGAGTGTCACTCAGCCATGAAATCCACGTCATGAGGCTGGTAGCAGCATCCTGAGTGGATTTAGGTACGATCATCCTCAGTGAAATAAGTCCCACAAAAAAAGAAACTTATGATATCACTTATCAAGGGAATGTAAAAATCGCTCCCCATGCACTGAATCCCCAAACAGAACAGAGTCACGCTTTTAGAAAACACACTTATGCCTGCTTCAGGGGAAAGGTGAGGTGGGGTGACGCATAAAACTCGAGTTTGAAATGAGCACAGATACCCTTCCGAAAACCGAATATGGAATGGACACGACCTACTCCTTGCTCAATCAACTGGACTCACCAGACCCTGTTCATCGCACAAGTATCTATCCGACTAGTAAGCATCTTCAAAGCTAAGTCTTGATATCTCTGTGTAAGTGCATCAAGTGTGTGTAAAGCGGCCTAAAACCAGCAGGGAAAATCAGCTCAGACCCATTCTGAGGATACATTTCCAACATAAAGAAGAAACAAGCAGGGCAAAACAGAGAGAAATCCTTCCAAAATGCGTTCAGGGACTGGCATGCAACCAGGATTGACCACATCTACAGCCCCAACGGCAGAAGACATAAGGCTGGACACTCTTGGGGCTGAGACGATTGGTGAGGTTGGGAAAGCAAATGCAGACCCTTGAAAGGAATCCTGCGTGCTCCCCATTCCATGGGTCCCAACTCTCCAGGTTCAACGCAATCTTCCGACAGCGAAAGCACTCATTGGAAACCCAGCGGATGCTACACCGTGGGATCGGGAAAGCTTTCTGAAACTCACCTCAGTTTTCATCTCCTGGTGCTCGTGTTCTCCATTCAGGCCCCCTTACTAACAATCTCCCCACTTGGAGACTCGGCGCCTTTCCATGCCTCTTTCGTACCGTCTGCAATTTGTCCGCAGGATGAACTGCAAGAGGGGGAACCAATGAGAGACTCGCTGGAGGTGTTTGGTCGGGCACATGTCACTCTCATTTCCCATCACGAAGAAGAATTCACCAGCGGTTCAGCCTGCCACCCCGGATCGACAATAGGGCGTGAAGCCATCCAGCCGTGTTGCGTCCCACTCACAAAAAAGCGACTTGGGAAATGGAGCTCAGGGGCACTGCACTTCCCAAACCTGCAGAGTTCTAAACGATAACTATCGCCCCAAACTATATTGAGGTCAGGCTACGAAGAGGCGCTGAACGCAAGGCAGAACTGCAGGAAACGGATGTCAACGGCTACATCGGAATGGCCCCGATAGCACATGAAAAGCGCCAGAACGTGGACAATGATGCGGTTGGCCAAAAAGGGCGTATGCGTTTTTTCCTGAATATATTCAGGAAAAAACGCATACGCCCTTTTTGGCCAACCAAGCAACCTGGGAGAGCAAATCAGCACTACAAAGAAATCTCTCGCCCCCCCCCGGGGCAAAAGGGCCAGGCGAAAAAAGTCTAAAAACCAGAAAGGCAGGACAGCCCACGGAGTCAAGGGAGCCTTGTTAAGCTGATGGGCGGGATGTCAATGGCCAACAGCCAATCTTCACAAGTGTATCCTCTTTCCCTAACCATGTAAAACACAGAACCACAGAGCATAGGGCACTTCCACACATGGCCGTTGACCTTGGGAAAATGAAAAAATCAACCAGACACAGGGACCCCAAAGTTGAGGGCTGCTGTCTTGACAAGAACCTCCACTCCGGTACACGTTTCATATCCCAGGAAAGAGCCAAGTGGACAAGTGGACAAAGACAAGTGGACAAGTGGACAAGTGGTGCTACGTAGGTCCAATGGAGTGTCACTCAGCCATGAAATCCACGTCATGAGGCTGGTAGCAGCATCCTGAGTGGATTTAGGTACGATCATCCTCAGTGAAATAAGTCCCACAAAAAAAGAAACTTATGATATCACTTATCAAGGGAATGTAAAAATCGCTCCCCATGCACTGAATCCCCAAACAGAACAGAGTCACGCTTTTAGAAAACACACTTATGCCTGCTTCAGGGGAAAGGTGAGGTGGGGTGACGCATAAAACTCGAGTTTGAAATGAGCACAGATACCCTTCCGAAAACCGAATATGGAATGGACACGACCTACTCCTTGCTCAATCAACTGGACTCACCAGACCCTCTTCATCGCACAAGTATCTATCCGACTAGTAAGCATCTTCAAAGCTAAGTCTTGATATCTCTGTGTAAGTGCATCAAGTGTGTGTAAAGCGGCCTAAAACCAGCAGGGAAAATCAGCTCAGACCCATTCTGAGGATACATTTCCAACATAAAGAAGAAACAAGCAGGGCAAAACAGAGAGAAATTCTTCCAAAATGCGTTCAGGGACTGGCATGCAACCAGGATTGACCACATCTACAGCCCCAGCGGCAGAAGACATAAGGCTGGACACTCTTGGGGCTGAGACGATTGGTGAGGTTGGGAAAGCAAATGCAGACCCTTGAAAGGAATCCTGCGTGCTCCCCATTCCATGGGTCCCAACTCTCCAGGTTCAACGCAATCTTCCGACAGCGAAAGCACTCATTGGAAACCCAGCGGATGCTACACCGTGGGATCGGGAAAGCTTTCTGAAACTCACCTCACTTTTCATCTCCTGGTGCTCGTGTTCTCCATTCAGGCCCCCTTACTAACAATCTCCCCACTTGGAGACTCGGCGCCTTTCCATGCCTCTTTCGTACCGTCTGCAATTTGTCCGCAGGATGAACTGCAAGAGGGGGAACCAATGAGAGACTCGCTGGAGGTGTTTGGTCGGGCACAAGTCACTCTCATTTCCCATCACGAAGAAGAATTCACCAGAGGTTCAGCCTGCCACCCCGGATCGACAATAGGGCGTGAAGCCATCCAGCCGTGTTGCGTCCCCCTCCCAAAAAAGCGACTTGGGAAATGGAGCTCAGGGGCACTGCACTTCCCAAACATGCAGAGTTCTAAACGATAACTATCGCCCCAAAATATATTGAGGTCAGGCTACGAAGAGGCGTTGAATGCAAGGCAGAATTGCAGGAAACGGATGTCAACGGCTACATCGGAATGGCCCCGATAGCACATGAAAAGCGCCAGAACGTGGACAATGATGCGGTTGGCCAAAAAGGGCGTATGCGTTTTTTCCTGAATATATTCAGGAAAAAACGCATACGCCCTTTTTGGCCAACCAAGCAACCTGGGAGAGCAAATCAGCACTACAAAGAAATCTCTCGCCCCCCCCCCGGGGCAAAAGGGCCATGCGGAAAAAGTTTAAAAACCAGAAAGGCAGGACAGCCCACGGAGTCAAGGGAGCCTTGTTAAGCTGATGGGCGGGATGTCAATGGCCAACAGCCAATCTTCACAAGTGTATCCTCTTTCCCAAACCATGTAAAACACAGAACCACAGAGCATAGGGCACTTCCACACATGGGCGTTGACCTTGGGAAAATGAAAAAATCAACCAGACACAGGGACCCCAAAGTTGAGGGCTGCTGTCTTGACAAGAACCTCCACTCCGGTACACGTTTCATATCCCAGGAAAGAGCCAAGTGGACAAGTGGACAAAGACAAGTGGACAAGTGGACAAGTGGTGCTACGTAGGTCCAATGGAGTGTCACTCAGCCATGAAATCCACGTCATGAGGCTGGTAGCAGCATCCTGAGTGGATTTAGGTACGATCATCCTCAGTGAAATAAGTCCCACAAAAAAAGAAACTTATGATATCACTTATCGAGGGAATGTAAAAATCGCTCCCCATGCACTGAATCCCCAAACAGAACAGAGTCACGCTTTTAGAAAACACACTTATGCCTGCTTCAGGGGAAAGGTGAGGTGGGGTGACGCATAAAACTCGAGTTTGAAATGAGCACAGATACCCTTCCGAAAACCGAATATGGAATGGACACGACCTACTCCTTGCTCAATCAACTGGACTCACCAGACCCTCTTCATCGCACAAGTATCTATCCGACTAGTAAGCATCTTAAAAGCTAAGTCTTGATATCTCTGTGTAAGTGCATCAAGTGTGTGTAAAGCGGCCTAAAACCAGCAGGGAAAATCAGCTCAGACCCATTCTGAGGATACATTTCCAACATAAAGAAGAAACAAGCAGGGCAAAACAGAGAGAAATTCTTCCAAAATGCATTCAGGGACTGGCATGCAACCAGGATTGACCACATCTACAGCCCCAGCGGCAGAAGACATAAGGCTGGACACTCTTGGGGCTGAGACGATTGGTGAGGTTGGGAAAGCAAATGCAGACCCTTGAAAGGAATCCTGCGTGCTCCCCATTCCATGGGTCCCAACTCTCCAGGTTCAACGCAATCTTCCGACAGCGAAAGCACTCATTGGAAACCCAGCGGATGCTACACCGTGGGATCGGGAAAGCTTTCTGAAACTCACCTCAGTTTTCATCTCCTGGTGCTCGTGTTCTCCATTCAGGCCCCCTTACTAACAATCTCCCCACTTGGAGACTCGGCGCCTTTCCATGCCTCTTTCGTACCGTCTGCAATTTGTCCGCAGGATGAACTGCAAGAGGGGGAACCAATGAGAGACTCGCTGGAGTTGTTTGGTCGGGCACATGTCACTCTCATTTCCCATCACGAAGAAGAATTCACCAGAGGTTCAGCCTGCCACCCCGGATCGACAATAGGGCGTGAAGCCATCCAGCCGTGTTGCGTCCCACTCAAAAAAAGCGACTTGGGAAAGGGAGCTCAGGGGCACTGCACTTCCCAAACCTGCAGAGTTCTAAACGATAATTATCGCCCCAAAATATATTGAGGTCAGGCTACGAAGAGGCGCTGAACGCAAGGCAGAACTGCAGGAAACGGATGTCAACGGGTACATCGGAATGGCCCCGATAGCACATGAAAACCGCCAGAACGTGGACAATGATGCGGTTGGCCAAAAAGGGCGTATGCGTTTTTTCCTGAATATATTCAGGAAATAACGCATACGCCCTTTTTGGCCAACCAAGCAACCTGGGAGAGCAAATCAGCACTACAAAGAAATCTCTCGCCCCCCCCCCCGGGGCAAAAGTGCCAGGCGAAAAAAGTCTAAAAACCAGAAAGGCAGGACAGCCCACGGAGTCAAGGGAGCCTTGTTAAGCTGATGGGCGGGATGTCAATGGCCAACAGCCAATCTTCACAAGTGTATCCTCTTTCCCAAACCATGTAAAACACAGAACCACAGAGCATAGGGCACTTCCACACATGGGCGTTGACCTTGGGAAAATGAAAAAATCAACCAGACACAGGGACCCCAAAGTTGAGGGCTGCTGTCTTGACAAGAACCTCCACTCCGGTACACGTTTCATATCCCAGGAAAGAGCCAAGTGGACAAGTGGACAAAGACAAGTGGACAAGTGGACAAGTGGTGCTACGTAGGTCCAATGGAGTGTCACTCAGCCATGAAATCCACGTCATGAGGCTGGTAGCAGCATCCTGAGTGGATTTAGGTACGATCATCCTCAGTGAAATAAGTCCCACAAAAAAAGAAACTTATGATATCACTTATCGAGGGAATGTAAAAATCGCTCCCCATGCACTGAATCCCCAAACAGAACAGAGTCACGCTTTTAGAAAACACACTTATGCCTGCTTCAGGGGAAAGGTGAGGTGGGGTGACGCATAAAACTCGAGTTTGAAATGAGCACAGATACCCTTCCGAAAACCGAATATGGAATGGACACGACCTACTCCTTGCTCAATCAACTGGACTCACCAGACCCTCTTCATCGCACAAGTATCTATCCGACTAGTAAGCATCTTCAAAGCTAAGTCTTGATATCTCTGTGTAAGTGCATCAAGTGTGTGTAAAGCGGCCTAAAACCAGCAGGGAAAATCAGCTCAGACCCATTCTGAGGATACATTTCCAACATAAAGAAGAAACAAGCAGGGCAAAACAGAGAGAAATCCTTCCAAAATGCGTTCAGGGACTGGCATGCAACCAGGATTGACCACATCTACAGCCCCAACGGCAGAAGACATAAGGCTGGACACTCTTGGGGCTGAGACGATTGGTGAGGTTGGGAAAGCAAATGCAGACCCTTGAAAGGAATCCTGCGTGCTCCCCATTCCATGGGTCCCAACTCTCCAGGTTCAACGCAATCTTCCGACAGCGAAAGCACTCATTGGAAACCCAGCGGATGCTACACCGTGGGATCGGGAAAGCTTTCTGAAACTCACCTCAGTTTTCATCTCCTGGTGCTCGTGTTCTCCATTCAGGCCCCCTTACTAACAATCTCCCCACTTGGAGACTCGGCGCCTTTCCATGCCTCTTTCGTACCGTCTGCAATTTGTCCGCAGGATGAACTGCAAGAGGGGGAACCAATGAGAGACTCGCTGGAGGTGTTTGGTCGGGCACATGTCACTCTCATTTCCCATCACGAAGAAGAATTCACCAGCGGTTCAGCCTGCCACCCCGGATCGACAATAGGGCGTGAAGCCATCCAGCCGTGTTGCGTCCCACTCACAAAAAAGCGACTTGGGAAATGGAGCTCAGGGGCACTGCACTTCCCAAACCTGCAGAGTTCTAAACGATAACTATCGCCCCAAAATATATTGAGGTCAGGCTACGAAGAGGCGCTGAACGCAAGGCAGAACTGCAGGAAACGGATGTCAACGGCTACATCGGAATGGCCCCGATAGCACATGAAAAGCGCCAGAACGTGGACAATGATGCGGTTGGCCAAAAAGGGCGTATGCGTTTTTTCCTGAATATATTCAGGAAAAAACGCATACGCCCTTTTTGGCCAACCAAGCAACCTGGGAGAGCAAATCAGCACTACAAAGAAATCTCTCGCCCCCCCCCCCCGGGGCAAAAGGGCCAGGCGAAAAAAGTCTAAAAACCAGAAAGGCAGGACAGCCCACGGAGTCAAGGGAGCCTTGTTAAGCTGATGGGCGGGATGTCAATGGCCAACAGCCAATCTTCACAAGTGTATCCTCTTTCCCAAACCATGTAAAACACAGAACCACATAGCATAGGGCACTTCCACACATGGGCGTTGACCTTGGTAAAATCAAAAAATCAACCAGACACAGGGACCCCAAAGTTGAGGGCTGCTGTCTTGACAAGAACCTCCACTCCGGTACACGTTTCATATCCCAGGAAAGAGCCAAGTGGACAAAGACGAGTGGACAAGTGCAGAAGTGGTGCTACGTAGGTCCAATGGAGTGTCACTCAGCCATGAAATCCACGTCATGAGGCTGGTAGCAGCATCCTGAGTGGATTTAGGTACGATCATCCTCAGTGAAATAAGTCCCACAAAAAAAGAAACTTATGATATCACTTATCGAGGGAATGTAAAAATCGCTCCCCATGCACTGAATCCCCAAACAGAACAGAGTCACGCTTTTAGAAAACACACTTATGCCTGCTTCAGGGGAAAGGTGAGGTGGGGTGACGCATAAAACTCGAGTTTGAAATGAGCACAGATACCCTTCCGAAAACCGAATATGGAATGGACACGACCTACTCCTTGCTCAATCAACTGGACTCACCAGACCCTGTTCATCGCACAAGTATCTATCCGACTAGTAAGCATCTTAAAAGCTAAGTCTTGATATCTCTGTGTAAGTGCATCAAGTGTGTGTAAAGCGGCCTAAAACCAGCAGGGAAAATCAGCTCAGACCCATTCTGAGGATACATTTCCAACATAAAGAAGAAACAAGCAGGGCAAAACAGAGAGAAATTCTTCCAAAATGCATTCAGGGACTGGCATGCAACCAGGATTGACCACATCTACAGCCCCAGCGGCAGAAGACATAAGGCTGGACACTCTTGGGGCTGAGACGATTGGTGAGGTTGGGAAAGCAAATGCAGACCCTTGAAAGGAATCCTGCGTGCTCCCCATTCCATGGGTCCCAACTCTCCAGGTTCAACGCAATCTTCCGACAGCGAAAGCACTCATTGGAAACCCAGCGGATGCTACACCGTGGGATCGGGAAAGCTTTCTGAAACTCACCTCAGTTTTCATCTCCTGGTGCTCGTGTTCTCCATTCAGGCCCCCTTACTAACAATCTCCCCACTTGGAGACTCGGCGCCTTTCCATGCCTCTTTCGTACCGTCTGCAATTTGTCCGCAGGATGAACTGCAAGAGGGGGAACCAATGAGAGACTCGCTGGAGTTGTTTGGTCGGGCACATGTCACTCTCATTTCCCATCACGAAGAAGAATTCACCAGAGGTTCAGCCTGCCACCCCGGATCGACAATAGGGCGTGAAGCCATCCAGCCGTGTTGCGTCCCACTCAAAAAAAGCGACTTGGGAAAGGGAGCTCAGGGGCACTGCACTTCCCAAACCTGCAGAGTTCTAAACGATAATTATCGCCCCAAAATATATTGAGGTCAGGCTACGAAGAGGCGCTGAACGCAAGGCAGAACTGCAGGAAACGGATGTCAACGGGTACATCGGAATGGCCCCGATAGCACATGAAAACCGCCAGAACGTGGACAATGATGCGGTTGGCCAAAAAGGGCGTATGCGTTTTTTCCTGAATATATTCAGGAAATAACGCATACGCCCTTTTTGGCCAACCAAGCAACCTGGGAGAGCAAATCAGCACTACAAAGAAATCTCTCGCCCCCCCCCCCCGGGGCAAAAGTGCCAGGCGAAAAAAGTCTAAAAACCAGAAAGGCAGGACAGCCCACGGAGTCAAGGGAGCCTTGTTAAGCTGATGGGCGGGATGTCAATGGCCAACAGCCAATCTTCACAAGTGTATCCTCTTTCCCAAACCATGGAAAACACAGAACCACAGAGCATAGTGCACTTCCACACATGGGCGTTGACCTTGGGAAAATCAAAAAATCAACCAGACACAGGGACCCCAAAGTTGAGGGCTGCTGTCTTGACAAGAACCTCCACTCTGGTACACGTTTCATATCCCAGGAAAGAGCCAAGTGGACAAAGACGAGTGGACAAGTGGACAAAGACAAGTGGACAAGTGGACAAGTGGTGCTACGCAGGTCCAATGGAGTGTCACTCAGCCATGAAATCCACGTCATGAGGCTGGTAGCAGCATCCTGAGTGGATTTAGGTACGATCATCCTCAGTGAAATAAGTCCCACAAAAAAAGAAACTTATGATATCACTTATCGAGGGAATGTAAAAATCACTCCCCATGCACTGAATCCCCAAACAGAACAGAGTCACGCTTTTAGAAAACACACTTATGCCTGCTTCAGGGGAAAGGTGAGGTGGGGTGACGCATAAAACTCGAGTTTGAAATGAGCACAGATACCCTTCCGAAAACCGAATATGGAATGGACACGACCTACTCCTTGCTCAATCAACTGGACTCACCAGACCCTGTTCATCGCACAAGTATCTATCCGACTAGTAAGCATCTTCAAAGCTAAGTCTTGATATCTCTGTTTAAGTGCATCAAGTGTGTGTAAAGCGGCCTAAAACCAGCAGGGAAAATCAGCTCAGACCCATTCTGAGGATACATTTCCAACATAAAGAAGAAACAAGCAGGGCAAAACAGAGAGAAATTCTTCCAAAATGCGTTCAGGGACTGGCATGCAACCAGGATTGACCACATCTACAGCCCCAGCGGCAGAAGACATAAGGCTGGACACTCTTGGGGCTGAGACGATTGGTGAGGTTGGGAAAGCAAATGCAGACCCTTGAAAGGAATCCTGCGTGCTCCCCATTCCATGGGTCCCAACTCTCCAGGTTCAACGCAATCTTCCGACAGCGAAAGCACTCAGTGGAAACCCAGCGGATGCTACACCGTGGGATCGGGAAAGCTTTCTGAAACTCACCTCAGTTTTCATCTCCTGGTGCTCGTGTTCTCCATTCAGGCCCCCTTACTAACAATCTCCCCACTTGGAGACTCGGCGCCTTTCCATGCCTCTTTCGTACCGTCTGCAATTTGTCCGCAGGATGAACTGCAAGAGGGGGAACCAATGAGAGACTCGCTGGAGTTGTTTGGTCGGGCACATGTCACTCTCATTTCCCATCACGAAGAAGAATTCACCAGAGGTTCAGCCTGCCACCCCGGATCGACAATAGGGCGTGAAGCCATCCAGCCGTGTTGCGTCCCACTCAAAAAAAGCGACTTGGGAAAGGGAGCTCAGGGGCACTGCACTTCCCAAACCTGCAGAGTTCTAAACGATAACTATCGCCCCAAAATATATTGAGGTCAGGCTACGAAGAGGCGCTGAACGCAAGGCAGAACTGCAGGAAACGGATGTCAACGGGTACATCGGAATGGCCCCGATAGCACATGAAAACCGCCAGAACGTGGACAATGATGCGGTTGGCCAAAAAGGGCGTATGCGTTTTTTCCTGAATATATTCAGGAAATAACGCATACGCCCTTTTTGGCCAACCAAGCAACCTGGGAGAGCAAATCAGCACTACAAAGAAATCTCTCGCCCCCCCCCCCCGGGGCAAAAGTGCCAGGCGAAAAAAGTCTAAAAACCAGAAAGGCAGGACAGCCCACGGAGTCAAGGGAGCCTTGTTAAGCTGATGGGCGGGATGTCAATGGCCAACAGCCAATCTTCACAAGTGTATCCTCTTTCCCAAACCATGGAAAACACAGAACCACAGAGCATAGTGCACTTCCACACATGGGCGTTGACCTTGGGAAAATCAAAAAATCAACCAGACACAGGGACCCCAAAGTTGAGGGCTGCTGTCTTGACAAGAACCTCCACTCTGGTACACGTTTCATATCCCAGGAAAGAGCCAAGTGGACAAAGACGAGTGGACAATTGGACAAAGACAAGTGGACAAGTGCAGAAGTGGTGCTACGTAGGTCCAATGGAGTGTCACTCAGCCATGAAATCCACGTCATGAGGCTGGTAGCAGCATCCTGAGTGGATTTAGGTACGATCATCCTCAGTGAAATAAGTCCCACAAAAAAGAAACTTATGATATCACTTATAGAGGGAATGTAAAAATCTCTCCCCATGAACTGAATCCCCAAACAGAACAGAGTCACGCTTTTAGAAAACACACTTATGCCTGCTTCAGGGGAAAGGTGAGGTGGGGTGACGCATAAAACTCGAGTTTGAAATGAGCACAGATACCCTTCCGAAAACCGAATATGGAATGGACACGACCTACTCCTTGCTCAATCAACTGGACTCACCAGACCCTGTTCATCGCACAAGTATCTATCCGACTAGTAAGCATCTTCAAAGCTAAGTCTTGATATCTCTGTGTAAGTGCATCAAGTGTGTGTAAAGCGGCCTAAAACCAGCAGGGAAAATCAGCTCAGACCCATTCTGAGGATACATTTCCAACATAAAGAAGAAACAAGCAGGGCAAAACAGAGAGAAATTCTTCCAAAATGCGTTCAGGGACTCGCATGCAACCAGGATTGACCACATCTACAGCCCCAGCGGCAGAAGACATAAGGCTGGACACTCTTGGGGCTGAGACGATTGGTGAGGTTGGGAAAGCAAATGCAGACCCTTGAAAGGAATCCTGCGTGCTCCCCATTCCATGGGTCCCAACTCTCCAGGTTCAACGCAATCTTCCGACAGCGAAAGCACTCATTGGAAACCCAGCGGATGCTACACCGTGGGATCGGGAAAGCTTTCTGAAACTCACCTCACTTTTCATCTCCTGGTGCTCGTGTTCTCCATTCAGGCCCCCTTACTAACAATCTCCCCACTTGGAGACTCGGCGCCTTTCCATGCCTCTTTCGTACCGTCTGCAATTTGTCCGCAGGATGAACTGCAAGAGGGGGAACCAATGAGAGACTCGCTGGAGGTGTTTGGTCGGGCACAAGTCACTCTCATTTCCCATCACGAAGAAGAATTCACCAGAGGTTCAGCCTGCCACCCCGGATCGACAATAGGGCGTGAAGCCATCCAGCCGTGTTGCGTCCCCCTCCCAAAAAAGCGACTTGGGAAATGGAGCTCAGGGGCACTGCACTTCCCAAACATGCAGAGTTCTAAACGATAACTATCGCCCCAAAATATATTGAGGTCAGGCTACGAAGAGGCGTTGAATGCAAGGCAGAATTGCAGGAAACGGATGTCAACGGCTACATCGGAATGGCCCCGATAGCACATGAAAAGCGCCAGAACGTGGACAATGATGCGGTTGGCCAAAAAGGGCGTATGCGTTTTTTCCTGAATATATTCAGGAAAAAACGCATACGCCCTTTTTGGCCAACCAAGCAACCTGGGAGAGCAAATCAGCACTACAAAGAAATCTCTCGCCCCCCCCCCGGGGCAAAAGGGCCAGGCGGAAAAAGTTTAAAAACCAGAAAGGCAGGACAGCCCACGGAGTCAAGGGAGCCTTGTTAAGCTGATGGGCGGGATGTCAATGGCCAACAGCCAATCTTCACAAGTGTATCCTCTTTCCCAAACCATGTAAAACACAGAACCACAGAGCATAGGGCACTTCCACACATGGGCGTTGACCTTGGGAAAATGAAAAAATCAACCAGACACAGGGACCCCAAAGTTGAGGGCTGCTGTCTTGACAAGAACCTCCACTCCGGTACACGTTTCATATCCCAGGAAAGAGCCAAGTGGACAAGTGGACAAAGACAAGTGGACAAGTGGACAAGTGGTGCTACGTAGGTCCAATGGAGTGTCACTCAGCCATGAAATCCACGTCATGAGGCTGGTAGCAGCATCCTGAGTGGATTTAGGTACGATCATCCTCAGTGAAATAAGTCCCACAAAAAAAGAAACTTATGATATCACTTATCGAGGGAATGTAAAAATCGCTCCCCATGCACTGAATCCCCAAACAGAACAGAGTCACGCTTTTAGAAAACACACTTATGCCTGCTTCAGGGGAAAGGTGAGGTGGGGTGACGCATAAAACTCGAGTTTGAAATGAGCACAGATACCCTTCCGAAAACCGAATATGGAATGGACACGACCTACTCCTTGCTCAATCAACTGGACTCACCAGACCCTCTTCATCGCACAAGTATCTATCCGACTAGTAAGCATCTTCAAAGCTAAGTCTTGATATCTCTGTGTAAGTGCATCAAGTGTGTGTAAAGCGGCCTAAAACCAGCAGGGAAAATCAGCTCAGACCCATTCTGAGGATACATTTCCAACATAAAGAAGAAACAAGCAGGGCAAAACAGAGAGAAATCCTTCCAAAATGCGTTCAGGGACTGGCATGCAACCATGATTGACCACATCTACAGCCCCAACGGCAGAAGACATAAGGCTGGACACTCTTGGGGCTGAGACGATTGGTGAGGTTGGGAAAGCAAATGCAGACCCTTGAAAGGAATCCTGCGTGCTCCCCATTCCATGGGTCCCAACTCTCCAGGTTCAACGCAATCTTCCGACAGCGAAAGCACTCATTGGAAACCCAGCGGATGCTACACCGTGGGATCGGGAAAGCTTTCTGAAACTCACCTCAGTTTTCATCTCCTGGTGCTCGTGTTCTCCATTCAGGCCCCCTTACTAACAATCTCCCCACTTGGAGACTCGGCGCCTTTCCATGCCTCTTTCGTACCGTCTGCAATTTGTCCGCAGGATGAACTGCAAGAGGGGGAACCAATGAGAGACTCGCTGGAGGTGTTTGGTCGGGCACATGTCACTCTCATTTCCCATCACGAAGAAGAATTCACCAGCGGTTCAGCCTGCCACCCCGGATCGACAATAGGGCGTGAAGCCATCCAGCCGTGTTGCGTCCCACTCACAAAAAAGCGACTTGGGAAATGGAGCTCAGGGGCACTGCACTTCCCAAACCTGCAGAGTTCTAAACGATAACTATCGCCCCAAAATATATTGAGGTCAGGCTACGAAGAGGCGCTGAACGCAAGGCAGAACTGCAGGAAACGGATGTCAACGGCTACATCGGAATGGCCCCGATAGCACATGAAAAGCGCCAGAACGTGGACAATGATGCGGTTGGCCAAAAAGGGCGTATGCGTTTTTTCCTGAATATATTCAGGAAAAAACGCATACGCCCTTTTTGGCCAACCAAGCAACCTGGGAGAGCAAATCAGCACTACAAAGAAATCTCTCGCCCCCCCCGGGGCAAAAGGGCCAGGCGAAAAAAGTCTAAAAACCAGAAAGGCAGGACAGCCCACGGAGTCAAGGGAGCCTTGTTAAGCTGATGGGCGGGATGTCAATGGCCAACAGCCAATCTTCACAAGTGTATCCTCTTTCCCAAACCATGTAAAACACAGAACCACAGAGCATAGGGCACTTCCACACATGGGCGTTGACCTTGGTAAAATCAAAAAATCAACCAGACACAGGGACCCCAAAGTTGAGGGCTGCTGTCTTGACAAGAACCTCCACTCCGGTACACGTTTCATATCCCAGGAAAGAGCCAAGTGGACAAAGACGAGTGGACAAGTGCAGAAGTGGTGCTACGTAGGTCCAATGGAGTGTCACTCAGCCATGAAATCCACGTCATGAGGCTGGTAGCAGCATCCTGAGTGGATTTAGGTACGATCATCCTCAGTGAAATAAGTCCCACAAAAAAAGAAACTTATGATATCACTTATCGAGGGAATGTAAAAATCGCTCCCCATGCACTGAATCCCCAAACAGAACAGAGTCACGCTTTTAGAAAACACACTTATGCCTGCTTCAGGGGAAAGGTGAGGTGGGGTGACGCATAAAACTCGAGTTTGAAATGAGCACAGATACCCTTCCGAAAACCGAATATGGAATGGACACGACCTACTCCTTGCTCAATCAACTGGACTCACCAGACCCTGTTCATCGCACAAGTATCTATCCGACTAGTAAGCATCTTAAAAGCTAAGTCTTGATATCTCTGTGTAAGTGCATCAAGTGTGTGTAAAGCGGCCTAAAACCAGCAGGGAAAATCAGCTCAGACCCATTCTGAGGATACATTTCCAACATAAAGAAGAAACAAGCAGGGCAAAACAGAGAGAAATTCTTCCAAAATGCATTCAGGGACTGGCATGCAACCAGGATTGACCACATCTACAGCCCCAGCGGCAGAAGACATAAGGCTGGACACTCTTGGGGCTGAGACGATTGGTGAGGTTGGGAAAGCAAATGCAGACCCTTGAAAGGAATCCTGCGTGCTCCCCATTCCATGGGTCCCAACTCTCCAGGTTCAACGCAATCTTCCGACAGCGAAAGCACTCATTGGAAACCCAGCGGATGCTACACCGTGGGATCGGGAAAGCTTTCTGAAACTCACCTCAGTTTTCATCTCCTGGTGCTCGTGTTCTCCATTCAGGCCCCCTTACTAACAATCTCCCCACTTGGAGACTCGGCGCCTTTCCATGCCTCTTTCGTACCGTCTGCAATTTGTCCGCAGGATGAACTGCAAGAGGGGGAACCAATGAGAGACTCGCTGGAGTTGTTTGGTCGGGCACATGTCACTCTCATTTCCCATCACGAAGAAGAATTCACCAGAGGTTCAGCCTGCCACCCCGGATCGACAATAGGGCGTGAAGCCATCCAGCCGTGTTGCGTCCCACTCAAAAAAAGCGACTTGGGAAAGGGAGCTCAGGGGCACTGCACTTCCCAAACCTGCAGAGTTCTAAACGATAATTATCGCCCCAAAATATATTGAGGTCAGGCTACGAAGAGGCGCTGAACGCAAGGCAGAACTGCAGGAAACGGATGTCAACGGGTACATCGGAATGGCGCCGATAGCACATGAAAACCGCCAGAACGTGGACAATGATGCGGTTGGCCAAAAAGGGCGTATGCGTTTTTTCCTGAATATATTCAGGAAATAACGCATACGCCCTTTTTGGCCAACCAAGCAACCTGGGAGAGCAAATCAGCACTACAAAGAAATCTCTCGCCCCCCCCCCCCGGGGCAAAAGTGCCAGGCGAAAAAAGTCTAAAAACCAGAAAGGCAGGACAGCCCACGGAGTCAAGGGAGCCTTGTTAAGCTGATGGGCGGGATGTCAATGGCCAACAGCCAATCTTCACAAGTGTATCCTCTTTCCCAAACCATGTAAAACACAGAACCACAGAGCATAGGGCACTTCCACACATGGGCGTTGACCTTGGGAAAATGAAAAAATCAACCAGACACAGGGACCCCAAAGTTGAGGGCTGCTGTCTTGACAAGAACCTCCACTCCGGTACACGTTTCATATCCCAGGAAAGAGCCAAGTGGACAAGTGGACAAAGACAAGTGGACAAGTGGACAAGTGGTGCTACGTAGGTCCAATGGAGTGTCACTCAGCCATGAAATCCACGTCATGAGGCTGGTAGCAGCATCCTGAGTGGATTTAGGTACGATCATCCTCAGTGAAATAAGTCCCACAAAAAAAGAAACTTATGATATCACTTATCGAGGGAATGTAAAAATCGCTCCCCATGCACTGAATCCCCAAACAGAACAGAGTCACGCTTTTAGAAAACACACTTATGCCTGCTTCAGGGGAAAGGTGAGGTGGGGTGACGCATAAAACTCGAGTTTGAAATGAGCACAGATACCCTTCCGAAAACCGAATATGGAATGGACACGACCTACTCCTTGCTCAATCAACTGGACTCACCAGACCCTCTTCATCGCACAAGTATCTATCCGACTAGTAAGCATCTTCAAAGCTAAGTCTTGATATCTCTGTGTAAGTGCATCAAGTGTGTGTAAAGCGGCCTAAAACCAGCAGGGAAAATCAGCTCAGACCCATTCTGAGGATACATTTCCAACATAAAGAAGAAACAAGCAGGGCAAAACAGAGAGAAATCCTTCCAAAATGCGTTCAGGGACTGGCATGCAACCAGGATTGACCACATCTACAGCCCCAACGGCAGAAGACATAAGGCTGGACACTCTTGGGGCTGAGACGATTGGTGAGGTTGGGAAAGCAAATGCAGACCCTTGAAAGGAATCCTGCGTGCTCCCCATTCCATGGGTCCCAACTCTCCAGGTTCAACGCAATCTTCCGACAGCGAAAGCACTCATTGGAAACCCAGCGGATGCTACACCGTGGGATCGGGAAAGCTTTCTGAAACTCACCTCAGTTTTCATCTCCTGGTGCTCGTGTTCTCCATTCAGGCCCCCTTACTAACAATCTCCCCACTTGGAGACTCGGCGCCTTTCCATGCCTCTTTCGTACCGTCTGCAATTTGTCCGCAGGATGAACTGCAAGAGGGGGAACCAATGAGAGACTCGCTGGAGGTGTTTGGTCGGGCACATGTCACTCTCATTTCCCATCACGAAGAAGAATTCACCAGCGGTTCAGCCTGCCACCCCGGATCGACAATAGGGCGTGAAGCCATCCAGCCGTGTTGCGTCCCACTCACAAAAAAGCGACTTGGGAAATGGAGCTCAGGGGCACTGCACTTCCCAAACCTGCAGAGTTCTAAACGATAACTATCGCCCCAAAATATATTGAGGTCAGGCTACGAAGAGGCGCTGAACGCAAGGCAGAACTGCAGGAAACGGATGTCAACGGCTACATCGGAATGGCCCCGATAGCACATGAAAAGCGCCAGAACGTGGACAATGATGCGGTTGGCCAAAAAGGGCGTATGCGTTTTTTCCTGAATATATTCAGGAAAAAACGCATACGCCCTTTTTGGCCAACCAAGCAACCTGGGAGAGCAAATCAGCACTACAAAGAAATCTCTCGCCCCCCCCGGGGCAAAAGGGCCAGGCGAAAAAAGTCTAAAAACCAGAAAGGCAGGACAGCCCACGGAGTCAAGGGAGCCTTGTTAAGCTGATGGGCGGGATGTCAATGGCCAACAGCCAATCTTCACAAGTGTATCCTCTTTCCCAAACCATGTAAAACACAGAACCACAGAGCATAGGGCACTTCCACACATGGGCGTTGACCTTGGTAAAATCAAAAAATCAACCAGACACAGGGACCCCAAAGTTGAGGGCTGCTGTCTTGACAAGAACCTCCACTCCGGTACACGTTTCATATCCCAGGAAAGAGCCAAGTGGACAAAGACGAGTGGACAAGTGCAGAAGTGGTGCTACGTAGGTCCAATGGAGTGTCACTCAGCCATGAAATCCACGTCATGAGGCTGGTAGCAGCATCCTGAGTGGATTTAGGTACGATCATCCTCAGTGAAATAAGTCCCACAAAAAAAGAAACTTATGATATCACTTATCGAGGGAATGTAAAAATCGCTCCCCATGCACTGAATCCCCAAACAGAACAGAGTCACGCTTTTAGAAAACACACTTATGCCTGCTTCAGGGGAAAGGTGAGGTGGGGTGACGCATAAAACTCGAGTTTGAAATGAGCACAGATACCCTTCCGAAAACCGAATATGGAATGGACACAACCTACTCCTTGCTCAATCAACTGGACTCACCAGACCCTGTTCATCGCACAAGTATCTATCCGACTAGTAAGCATCTTAAAAGCTAAGTCTTGATATCTCTGTGTAAGTGCATCAAGTGTGTGTAAAGCGGCCTAAAACCAGCAGGGAAAATCAGCTCAGACCCATTCTGAGGATACATTTCCAACATAAAGAAGAAACAAGCAGGGCAAAACAGAGAGAAATTCTTCCAAAATGCATTCAGGGACTGGCATGCAACCAGGATTGACCACATCTACAGCCCCAGCGGCAGAAGACATAAGGCTGGACACTCTTGGGGCTGAGACGATTGGTGAGGTTGGGAAAGCAAATGCAGACCCTTGAAAGGAATCCTGCGTGCTCCCCATTCCATGGGTCCCAACTCTCCAGGTTCAACGCAATCTTCCGACAGCGAAAGCACTCATTGGAAACCCAGCGGATGCTACACCGTGGGATCGGGAAAGCTTTCTGAAACTCACCTCAGTTTTCATCTCCTGGTGCTCGTGTTCTCCATTCAGGCCCCCTTACTAACAATCTCCCCACTTGGAGACTCGGCGCCTTTCCATGCCTCTTTCGTACCGTCTGCAATTTGTCCGCAGGATGAACTGCAAGAGGGGGAACCAATGAGAGACTCGCTGGAGTTGTTTGGTCGGGCACATGTCACTCTCATTTCCCATCACGAAGAAGAATTCACCAGAGGTTCAGCCTGCCACCCCGGATCGACAATAGGGCGTGAAGCCATCCAGCCGTGTTGCGTCCCACTCAAAAAAAGCGACTTGGGAAAGGGAGCTCAGGGGCACTGCACTTCCCAAACCTGCAGAGTTCTAAACGATAATTATCGCCCCAAAATATATTGAGGTCAGGCTACGAAGAGGCGCTGAACGCAAGGCAGAACTGCAGGAAACGGATGTCAACGGGTACATCGGAATGGCCCCGATAGCACATGAAAACCGCCAGAACGTGGACAATGATGCGGTTGGCCAAAAAGGGCGTATGCGTTTTTTCCTGAATATATTCAGGAAATAACGCATACGCCCTTTTTGGCCAACCAAGCAACCTGGGAGAGCAAATCAGCACTACAAAGAAATCTCTCGCCCCCCCCCCCCGGGGCAAAAGTGCCAGGCGAAAAAAGTCTAAAAACCAGAAAGGCAGGACAGCCCACGGAGTCAAGGGAGCCTTGTTAAGCTGATGGGCGGGATGTCAATGGCCAACAGCCAATCTTCACAAGTGTATCCTCTTTCCCAAACCATGGAAAACACAGAACCACAGAGCATAGTGCACTTCCACACATGGGCGTTGACCTTGGGAAAATCAAAAAATCAACCAGACACAGGGACCCCAAAGTTGAGGGCTGCTGTCTTGACAAGAACCTCCACTCTGGTACACGTTTCATATCCCAGGAAAGAGCCAAGTGGACAAAGACGAGTGGACAAGTGGACAAAGACAAGTGGACAAGTGGACAAGTGGTGCTACGTAGGTCCAATGGAGTGTCACTCAGCCATGAAATCCACGTCATGAGGCTGGTAGCAGCATCCTGAGTGGATTTAGGTACGATCATCCTCAGTGAAATAAGTCCCACAAAAAAAGAAACTTATGATATCACTTATCGAGGGAATGTAAAAATCACTCCCCATGCACTGAATCCCCAAACAGAACAGAGTCACGCTTTTAGAAAACACACTTATGCCTGCTTCAGGGGAAAGGTGAGGTGGGGTGACGCATAAAACTCGAGTTTGAAATGAGCACAGATACCCTTCCGAAAACCGAATATGGAATGGACACGACCTACTCCTTGCTCAATCAACTGGACTCACCAGACCCTGTTCATCGCACAAGTATCTATCCGACTAGTAAGCATCTTCAAAGCTAAGTCTTGATATCTCTGTGTAAGTGCATCAAGTGTGTGTAAAGCGGCCTAAAACCAGCAGGGAAAATCAGCTCAGACCCATTCTGAGGATACATTTCCAACATAAAGAAGAAACAAGCAGGGCAAAACAGAGAGAAATTCTTCCAAAATGCGTTCAGGGACTCGCATGCAACCAGGATTGACCACATCTACAGCCCCAGCGGCAGAAGACATAAGGCTGGACACTCTTGGGGCTGAGACGATTGGTGAGGTTGGGAAAGCAAATGCAGACCCTTGAAAGGAATCCTGCGTGCTCCCCATTCCATGGGTCCCAACTCTCCAGGTTCAACGCAATCTTCCGACAGCGAAAGCACTCAGTGGAAACCCAGCGGATGCTACACCGTGGGATCGGGAAAGCTTTCTGAAACTCACCTCAGTTTTCATCTCCTGGTGCTCGTGTTCTCCATTCAGGCCCCCTTACTAACAATCTCCCCACTTGGAGACTCGGCGCCTTTCCATGCCTCTTTCGTACCGTCTGCAATTTGTCCGCAGGATGAACTGCAAGAGGGGGAACCAATGAGAGACTCGCTGGAGGTGTTTGGTCGGGCACATGTCACTCTCATTTCCCATCACGAAGAAGAATTCACCAGCGGTTCAGCCTGCCACCCCGGATCGACAATAGGGCGTGAAGCCATCCAGCCGTGTTGCGTCCCACTCACAAAAAAGCGACTTGGGAAATGGAGCTCAGGGGCACTGCACTTCCCAAACCTGCAGAGTTCTAAACGATAACTATCGCCCCAAAATATATTGAGGTCAGGCTACGAAGAGGCGCTGAACACAAGGCAGAACTGCAGGAAACGGATGTCAACGGGTACATCGGAATGGCCCCGATAGCACATGAAAAGCGCCAGAACGTGGACAATGATGCGGTTGGCCAAAAAGGGCGTATGCGTTTTTTCCTGAATATATTCAGGAAAAAACGCATACGCCCTTTTTGGCCAACCAAGCAACCTGGGAGAGCAAATCAGCACTACAAAGAAATCTCTCGCCCCCCCCCCCGGGGCAAAAGGGCCAGGCGAAAAAAGTCTAAAAACCAGAAAGGCAGGACAGCCCACGGAGTCAAGGGAGCCTTGTTAAGCTGATGGGCGGGATGTCAATGGCCAACAGCCAATCTTCACAAGTGTATCCTCTTTCCCAAACCATGTAAAACAAAGAACCACAGAGCATAGGGCACTTCCACACATGGGCGTTGACCTTGGGAAAATCAAAAAATCAACCAGACACAGGGACCCCAAAGTTGAGGTCTGCTGTCTTGACAAGAACCTCCACTCCGGTACACGTTTCATATCCCAGGAAAGAGCCAAGTGGACAAGTGGACAAAGACAAGTGGACAAGTGGACAAGTGGTGCTACGTAGGTCCAATGGAGTGTCACTCAGCCATGAAATCCACGTCATGAGGCTGGTAGCAGCATCCTGAGTGGATTTAGGTACGATCATCCTCAGTGAAATAAGTCCCACAAAAAAAGAAACTTATGATATCACTTATCGAGGGAATGTAAAAATCGCTCCCCATGCACTGAATCCCCAAACAGAACAGAGTCACGCTTTTAGAAAACACACTTATGCCTGCTTCAGGGGAAAGGTGAGGTGGGGTGACGCATAAAACTCGAGTTTGAAATGAGCACAGATACCCTTCTGAAAACCGAATATGGAATGGACACGACCTACTCCTTGCTCAATCAACTGGACTCACCAGACCCTCTTCATCGCACAAGTATCTATCCGACTAGTAAGCATCTTAAAAGCTAAGTCTTGATATCTCTGTGTAAGTGCATTAAGTGTGTGTAAAGCGGCCTAAAACCAGCAGGGAAAATCAGCTCAGACCCATTCTGAGGATACATTTCCAACATAAAGAAGAAACAAGCAGGGCAAAACAGAGAGAAATTCTTCCAAAATGCGTTCAGGGACTGGCATGCAACCAGGATTGACCACATCTACAGCCCCAGCGGCAGAAGACATAAGGCTGGACACTCTTGGGGCTGAGACGATTGGTGAGGTTGGGAAAGCAAATGCAGACCCTTGAAAGGAATCCTGCGTGCTCCCCATTCCATGGGTCCCAATTCACCAGGTTCAACGCAATCTTCCGACAGCGAAAGCACTCATTGGAAACCCAGCGGATGCTACACCGTGGGATCGGGAAAGCTTTCTGAAACTCACCTCAGTTTTCATCTCCTGGTGCTCGTGTTCTCCATTCAGGCCCCCTTACTAACAATCTCCCCACTTGGAGACTCGGCGCCTTTCCATGCCTCTTTCGTACCGTATGCAATTTGTCCGCAGGATGAACTGCAAGAGGGGGAACCAATGAGGGACTCGCTGGAGGTGTTTGGTCGGGCACATGTCACTCTCATTTCCCATCACGAAGAAGAATTCACCAGAGGTTCAGCCTGCCACCCCGGATCGACAATAGGGCGTGAAGCCATCCAGCCGTGTTGCGTCCCACTCACAAAAAAGCGACTTGGGAAATGGAGCTCAGGGGCACTGCACTTCCCAAACCTGCAGAGTTCTAAACGATAACTATCGCCCCAAAATATATTGAGGTCAGGCTACGAAGAGGCGCTGAACGCAAGGCAGAACTGCAGGAAACGGATGTCAACGGGTACATCGGAATGGCCCCGATAGCACATGAAAAGCGCCAGAACGTGGACAATGATGCGGTTGGCCAAAAAGGGCGTATGCGTTTTTTCCTGAATATATTCAGGAAAAAACGCATACGCCCTTTTTGGCCAACCAAGCAACCTGGGAGAGCAAATCAGCACTACAAAGAAATCTCTCGCCCCCCCCGGGGCAAAAGGGCCAGGCGAAAAAAGTCTAAAAACCAGAAAGGCAGGACAGGCCACGGAGTCAAGGGAGCCTTGTTAAGCTGATGGGCGGGATGTCAATGGCCAACAGCCAATCTTCACAAGTGTATCCTCTTTCCCAAACCATGGAAAACACAGAACCACAGAGCATAGGGCACTTCCACACATGGGCGTTGACCTTGGGAAAATGAAAAAATCAACCAGACACAGGGACCCCAAAGTTGAGGGCTGCTGTCTTGACAAGAACCTCCACTCCGGTACACGTTTCATATCCCAGGAAAGAGCCAAGTGGACAAAGACGAGTGGACAAGTGGACAAAGACAAGTGGACAAGTGGACAAGTGGTGCTACGTAGGTCCAATGGAGTGTCACTCAGCCATGAAATCCACGTCATGAGGCTGGTAGCAGCATCCTGAGTGGATTTAGGTACGATCATCCTCAGTGAAATAAGTCCCACAAAAAAAGAAACTTATGATATCTCTTATCGAGGGAATGTAAAAATCGCTCCCCATGCACTGAATCCCCAAACAGAACAGAGTCACGCTTTTAGAAAACACACTTATGCCTGCTTCAGGGGAAAGGTGAGGTGGGGTGACGCATAAAACTCGAGTTTGAAATGAGCACAGATACCCTTCCGAAAACCGAATATGGAATGGACACGACCTACTCCTTGCTCAATCAACTGGACTCACCAGACCCTGTTCATCGCACAAGTATCTATCCGACTAGTAAGCATCTTCAAAGCTAAGTCTTGATATCTCTGTGTAAGTGCATCAAGTGTGTGTAAAGCGGCCTAAAACCAGCAGGGAAAATCAGCTCAGACCCATTCTGAGGATACATTTCCAACATAAAGAAGAAACAAGCAGGGCAAAACAGAGAGAAATTCTTCCAAAATGCGTTCAGGGACTGGCATGCAACCAGGATTGACCACATCTACAGCCCCAGCGGCAGAAGACATAAGGCTGGACACTCTTGGGGCTGAGATGATTGGTGAGGTTGGGAAAGCAAATGCAGACCCTTGAAAGGAATCCTGCGTGCTCCCCATTCCATGGGTCCCAACTCTCCAGGTTCAACGCAATCTTCCGACAGCGAAAGCACTCATTGGAAACCCAGCGGATGCTACACCGTGGGATCGGGAAAGCTTTCTGAAACTCACCTCAGTTTTCATCTCCTGGTGCTCGTGTTCTCCATTCAGGCCCCCTTACTAACAATCTCCCCACTTGGAGACTCGGCACCTTTCCATGCCTCTTTCGTACCGTCTGCAATTTGTCCGCAGGATGAACTGCAAGAGGGGGAACTAATGAGAGACTCGCTGGAGGTGTTTGGTCGGGCACATGTCACTCTCATTTCCCATCACGAAGAAGAATTCACCAGAGGTTCAGCCTGCCACCCCGGATCGACAATAGGGCGTGAAGCCATCCAGCCGTGTTGCGTCCCCCTCCCAAAAAAGCGACTTGGGAAATGGAGCTCAGGGGCACTGCACTTCCCAAACCTGCAGAGTTCTAAACGATAACTATCGCCCCAAACTATATTGAGGTCAGGCTACGAAGAGGCGTTGAACGCAAGGCAGAACTGCAGGAAACGGATGTCAACGGGTACATCGGAATGGCCCCGATAGCACATGAAAAGCGCCAGAACGTGGACAATGATGCGGTTGGCCAAAAAGGGCGTATGCGTTTTTTCCTGAATATATTCAGGAAAAAACGCATACGCCCTTTTTGGCCAACCAAGCAACCTGGGAGAGCAAATCAGCACTACAAAGAAATCTCTCGCCCCCCCCCCCCCGGGGCAAAAGGGCCAGGCGAAAAAAGTCTAAAAACCAGAAAGGCAGGACAGCCCACGGAGTCAAGGGAGCCTTGTTAAGCTGATGGGCGGGATGTCAATGGCCAACAGCCAATCTTCACAAGTGTATCCTCTTTCCCAAACCATGTAAAACACAGAACCACAGAGCATAGGGCACTTCCACACATGGGCGTTGACCTTGGGAAAATCAAAAAATCAACCAGACACAGGGACCCCAAAGTTGAGGTCTGCTGTCTTGACAAGAACCTCCACTCCGGTACACGTTTCATATCCCAGGAAAGAGCCAAGTGGACAAGTGGACAAAGACAAGTGGACAAGTGGACAAGTGGTGCTACGTAGGTCCAATGGAGTGTCACTCAGCCATGAAATCCACGTCATGAGGCTGGTAGCAGCATCCTGAGTGGATTTAGGTACGATCATCCTCAGTGAAATAAGTCCCACAAAAAAAGAAACTTATGATATCACTTATCGAGGGAATGTAAAAATCGCTCCCCATGCACTGAATCCCCAAACAGAACAGAGTCACGCTTTTAGAAAACACACTTATGCCTGCTTCAGGGGAAAGGTGAGGTGGGGTGACGCATAAAACTCGAGTTTGAAATGAGCACAGATACCCTTCTGAAAACCGAATATGGAATGGACACGACCTACTCCTTGCTCAATCAACTGGACTCACCAGACCCTGTTCATCGCACAAGTATCTATCCGACTAGTAAGCATCTTAAAAGCTAAGTCTTGATATCTCTGTGTAAGTGCATCAAGTGTGTGTAAAGCGGCCTAAAACCAGCAGGGAAAATCAGCTCAGACCCATTCTGAGGATACATTTCCAACATAAAGAAGAAACAAGCAGGGCAAAACAGAGAGAAATTCTTCCAAAATGCGTTCAGGGACTGGCATGCAACCAGGATTGACCACATCTACAGCCCCAGCGGCAGAAGACATAAGGCTGGACACTCTTGGGGCTGAGACGATTGGTGAGGTTGGGAAAGCAAATGCAGACCCTTGAAAGGAATCCTGCGTGCTCCCCATTCCATGGGTCCCAATTCACCAGGTTCAACGCAATCTTCCGACAGCGAAAGCACTCATTGGAAACCCAGCGGATGCTACACCGTGGGATCGGGAAAGCTTTCTGAAACTCACCTCAGTTTTCATCTCCTGGTGCTCGTGTTCTCCATTCAGGCCCCCTTACTAACAATCTCCCCACTTGGAGACTCGGCGCCTTTCCATGCCTCTTTCGTACCGTCTGCAATTTGTCCGCAGGATGAACTGCAAGAGGGGGAACCAATGAGGGACTCGCTGGAGGTGTTTGGTCGGGCACATGTCACTCTCATTTCCCATCACGAAGAAGAATTCACCAGAGGTTCAGCCTGCCACCCCGGATCGACAATAGGGCGTGAAGCCATCCAGCCGTGTTGCGTCCCACTCACAAAAAAGCGACTTGGGAAATGGAGCTCAGGGGCACTGCACTTCCCAAACCTCCACAGTTCTAAACGATAACTATCGCCCCAAAATATATTGAGGTCAGGCTACGAAGAGGCGCTGAACGCAAGGCAGAACTGCAGGAAACGGATGTCAACGGGTACATCGGAATGGCCCCGATAGCACATGAAAAGCGCCAGAACGTGGACAATGATGCGGTTGGCCAAAAAGGGCGTATGCGTTTTTTCCTGAATATATTCAGGAAAAAACGCATACGCCCTTTTTGGCCAACCAAGCAACCTGGGAGAGCAAATCAGCACTACAAAGAAATCTCTCGCCCCCCCCGGGGCAAAAGGGCCAGGCGAAAAAAGTCTAAAAACCAGAAAGGCAGGACAGCCCACGGAGTCAAGGGAGCCTTGTTAAGCTGATGGGCGGGATGTCAATGGCCAACAGCCAATCTTCACAAGTGTATCCTCTTTCCCAAACCATGTAAAACACAGAACCACAGAGCATAGGGCACTTCCACACATGGGCGTTGACCTTGGGAAAATGAAAAAATCAACCAGACACAGGGACCCCAAAGTTGAGGGCTGCTGTCTTGACAAGAACCTCCACTCCGGTACACGTTTCATATCCCAGGAAAGAGCCAAGTGGACAAAGACGAGTGGACAAGTGGACAAAGACAAGTGGACAAGTGGACAAGTGGTGCTACGTAGGTCCAATGGAGTGTCACTCAGCCATGAAATCCACGTCATGAGGCTGGTAGCAGCATCCTGAGTGGATTTAGGTACGATCATCCTCAGTGAAATAAGTCCCACAAAAAAAGAAACTTATGATATCTCTTATCGAGGGAATGTAAAAATCGCTCCCCATGCACTGAATCCCCAAACAGAACAGAGTCACGCTTTTAGAAAACACACTTATGCCTGCTTCAGGGGAAAGGTGAGGTGGGGTGACGCATAAAACTCGAGTTTGAAATGAGCACAGATACCCTTCCGAAAACCGAATATGGAATGGACACGACCTACTCCTTGCTCAATCAACTGGACTCACCAGACCCTGTTCATCGCACAAGTATCTATCCGACTAGTAAGCATCTTCAAAGCTAAGTCTTGATATCTCTGTGTAAGTGCATCAAGTGTGTGTAAAGCGGCCTAAAACCAGCAGGGAAAATCAGCTCAGACCCATTCTGAGGATACATTTCCAACATAAAGAAGAAACAAGCAGGGCAAAACAGAGAGAAATTCTTCCAAAATGCGTTCAGGGACTGGCATGCAACCAGGATTGACCACATCTACAGCCCCAGCGGCAGAAGACATAAGGCTGGACACTCTTGGGGCTGAGACGATTGGTGAGGTTGGGAAAGCAAATGCAGACCCTTGAAAGGAATCCTGCGTGCTCCCCATTCCATGGGTCCCAACTCTCCAGGTTCAACGCAATCTTCCGACAGCGAAAGCACTCATTGGAAACCCAGCGGATGCTACACCGTGGGATCGGGAAAGCTTTCTGAAACTCACCTCAGTTTTCATCTCCTGGTGCTCGTGTTCTCCATTCAGGCCCCCTTACTAACAATCTCCCCACTTGGAGACTCGGCACCTTTCCATGCCTCTTTCGTACCGTCTGCAATTTGTCCGCAGGATGAACTGCAAGAGGGGGAACTAATGAGAGACTCGCTGGAGGTGTTTGGTCGGGCACATGTCACTCTCATTTCCCATCACGAAGAAGAATTCACCAGAGGTTCAGCCTGCCACCCCGGATCGACAATAGGGCGTGAAGCCATCCAGCCGTGTTGCGTCCCCCTCCCAAAAAAGCGACTTGGGAAATGGAGCTCAGGGGCACTGCACTTCCCAAACCTGCAGAGTTCTAAACGATAACTATCGCCCCAAAATATATTGAGGTCAGGCTACGAAGAGGCGTTGAACACAAGGCAGAACTGCAGGAAACGGATGTCAACGGGTACATCGGAATGGCCCCGATAGCACATGAAAAGCGCCAGAACGTGGACAATGATGCGGTTGGCCAAAAAGGGCGTATGCGTTTTTTCCTGAATATATTCAGGAAAAAACGCATACGCCCTTTTTGGCCAACCAAGCAACCTGGGAGAGCAAATCAGCACTACAAAGAAATCTCTCGCCCCCCCCCCGGGGCAAAAGTGCCAGGCGAAAAAAGTCTAAAAACCAGAAAGGCAGGACAGCCCACGGAGTCAAGGGAGACTTGTTAAGCTGATGGGCGGGATGTCAATGGCCAACAGCCAATCTTCACAAGTGTATCCTCTTTCCCAAACCATGGAAAACACAGAACCACAGAGCATAGGGCACTTCCACACATGGGCGTTGACCTTGGGAAAATGAAAAAATCAACCAGACACAGGGACCCCAAAGTTGAGGGCTGCTGTCTTGACAAGAACCTCCACTCCGATACACGTTTCATATCCCAGGAAAGAGCCAAGTGGACAAGTGGACAAAGACAAGTGGACAAGTGGACAAGTGGTGCTACGTAGGTCCAATGGAGTGTCACTCAGCCATGAAATCCACGTCATGAGGCTGGTAGCAGCATCCTGAGTGGATTTAGGTACGATCATCCTCAGTGAAATAAGTCCCACAAAAAAAGAAACTTATGATATCTCTTATCGAGGGAATGTAAAAATCGCTCCCCATGCACTGAATCCCCAAACAGAACAGAGTCACGCTTTTAGAAAACACACTTATGCCTGCTTCAGGGGAAAGGTGAGGTGGGGTGACGCATAAAACTCGAGTTTGAAATGAGCACAGATACCCTTCTGAAAACCGAATATGGAATGGACACGACCTACTCCTTGCTCAATCAACTGGACTCACCAGACCCTGTTCATCGCACAAGTATCTATCCGACTAGTAAGCATCTTAAAAGCTAAGTCTTGATATCTCTGTGTAAGTGCATCAAGTGTGTGTAAAGCGGCCTAAAACCAGCAGGGAAAATCAGCTCAGACCCATTCTGAGGATACATTTCCAACATAAAGAAGAAACAAGCAGGGCAAAACAGAGAGAAATTCTTCCAAAATGCGTTCAGGGACTGGCATGCAACCAGGATTGACCACATCTACAGCCCCAGCGGCAGAAGACATAAGGCTGGACACTCTTGGGGCTGAGACGATTGGTGAGGTTGGGAAAGCAAATGCAGACCCTTGAAAGGAATCCTGCGTGCTCCCCATTCCAATGATCCCAACTCTCCAGGTTCAACGCAATCTTCCGACAGCGAAAGCACTCATTGGAAACCCAGCGGATGCTACACCGTGGGATCGGGAAAGCTTTCTGAAACTCACCTCAGTTTTCATCTCCTGGTGCTCGTGTTCTCCATTCAGGCCCCCTTACTAACAATCTCCCCACTTGGAGACTCGGCGCCTTTCCATGCCTCTTTCGTACCGTCTGCAATTTGTCCGCAGGATGAACTGCAAGAGGGGGAACCAATGAGAGACTCGCTGGAGGTGTTTGGTCGGGCACATGTCACTCTCATTTCCCATCACGAAGAAGAATTCACCAGAGGTTCAGCCTGCCACCCCGGATCGACAATAGGGCGTGAAGCCATCCAGCCGTGTTGCGTCCCACTCACAAAAAAGCGACTTGGGAAATGGAGCTCAGGGGCACTGCACTTCCCAAACCTGCAGAGTTCTAAACGATAACTATCGCCCCAAAATATATTGAGGTCAGGCTACGAAGAGGCGCTGAACGCAAGGCAGAACTGCAGGAAACGGATGTCAACGGGTACATCGGAATGGCCCCGATAGCACATGAAAAGCGCCAGAACGTGGACAATGATGCGGTTGGCCAAAAAGGGCGTATGCGTTTTTTCCTGAATATATTCAGGAAAAAACGCATACGCCCTTTTTGGCCAACCAAGCAACCTGGGAGAGCAAATCAGCACTACAAAGAAATCTCTCGCCCCCCCCCGGGGCAAAAGGGCCAGGCGAAAAAAGTCTAAAAACCAGAAAGGCAGGACAGGCCAGGGAGTCAAGGGAGCCTTGTTAAGCTGATGGGCGGGATGTCAATGGCCAACAGCCAATCTTCACAAGTGTATCCTCTTTCCCAAACCATGGAAAACACAGAACCACAGAGCATAGGGCACTTCCACACATGGGCGTTGACCTTGGGAAAATCAAAAAATCAACCAGACACAGGGACCCCAAAGTTGAGGGCTGCTGTCTTGACAAGAACCTCCACTCCGGTACACGTTTCATATCCCAGGAAAGAGCCAAGTGGACAAACACGAGTGGACAAGTGGACAAAGACAAGTGGACAAGTGGACAAGTGGTGCTACGTAGGTCCAATGGAGTGTCACTCAGCCATGAAATCCACGTCATGAGGCTGGTAGCAGCATCCTGAGTGGATTTAGGTACGATCATCCTCAGTGAAATAAGTCCCACAAAAAAAGAAACTTATGATATCACTTATCGAGGGAATGTAAAAATCGCTCCCCATGCACTGAATCCCCAAACAGAACAGAGTCACGCTTTTAGAAAACACACTTATGCCTGCTTCAGGGGAAAGGTGAGGTGGGGTGACGCATAAAACTCGAGTTTGAAATGAGCACAGATACCCTTCCGAAAACCGAATATGGAATGGACACGACCTACTCCTTGCTCAATCAACTGGACTCACCAGACCCTGTTCATCGCACAAGTATCTATCCGACTAGTAAGCATCTTAAAAGCTAAGTCTTGATATCTCTGTGTAAGTGCATCAAGTGTGTGTAAAGCGGCCTAAAACCAGCAGGGAAAATCAGCTCAGACCCATTCTGAGGATACATTTCCAACATAAAGAAGAAACAAGCAGGGCAAAACAGAGAGAAATTCTTCCAAAATGCGTTCAGGGACTCGCATGCAACCAGGATTGACCACATCTACAGCCCCAGCGGCAGAAGACATAAGGCTGGACACTCTTGGGGCTGAGACGATTGGTGAGGTTGGGAAAGCAAATGCAGACCCTTGAAAGGAATCCTGCGTGCTCCCCATTCCATGGGTCCCAACTCTCCAGGTTCAACGCAATCTTCCGACAGCGAAAGCACTCATTGGAAACCCAGCGGATGCTACACCGTGGGATCGGGAAAGCTTTCTGAAACTCACCTCAGTTTTCATCTCCTGGTGCTCGTGTTCTCCATTCAGGCCCCCTTACTAACAATCTCCCCACTTGGAGACTCGGCGCCTTTCCATGCCTCTTTCGTACCGTCTGCAATTTGTCCGCAGGATGAACTGCAAGAGGGGGAACCAATGAGAGACTCGCTGGAGGTGTTTGGTCGGGCACATGTCACTCTCATTTCCCATCACGAAGAAGAATTCACCAGAGGTTCAGCCTGCCACCCCGGATCGACAATAGGGCGTGAAGCCATCCAGCCGTGTTGCGTCCCACTCACAAAAAAGCGACTTGGGAAATGGAGCTCAGGGGCACTGCACTTCCCAAACCTGCAGAGTTCTAAACGATAACTATCGCCCCAAAATATATTGAGGTCAGGCTACGAAGAGGCGCTGAACACAAGGCAGAACTGCAGGAAACGGATGTCAACGGGTACATCGGAATGGCCCCGATAGCACATGAAAAGCGCCAGAACGTGGACAATGATGCGGTTGGCCAAAAAGGGCGTATGCGTTTTTTCCTGAATATATTCAGGAAAAAACGCATACGCCCTTTTTGGCCAACCAAGCAACCTGGGAGAGCAAATCAGCACTACAAAGAAATCTCTCGCCCCCCCCCCCCCGGGGCAAAAGGGCCAGGCGAAAAAAGTCTAAAAACCAGAAAGGCAGGACAGGCCACGGAGTCAAGGGAGCCTTGTTAAGCTGATGGGCGGGATGTCAATGGCCAACAGCCAATCTTCACAAGTGTATCCTCTTTCCCAAACCATGGAAAACACAGAACCACAGAGCATAGGGCACTTCCACACATGGGCGTTGACCTTGGGAAAATGAAAAAATCAACCAGACACAGGGACCCCAAAGTTGAGGGCTGCTGTCTTGACAAGAACCTCCACTCCGGTACACGTTTCATATCCCAGGAAAGAGCCAAGTGGACAAAGACGAGTGGACAAGTGGACAAAGACAAGTGGACAAGTGCAGAAGTGGTGCTACGTAGGTCCAATGGAGTGTCACTCAGCCATGAAATCCACGTCATGAGGCTGGTAGCAGCATCCTGAGTGGATTTAGGTACGATCATCCTCAGTGAAATAAGTCCCACAAAAAAAGAAACTTATGATATCTCTTATCGAGGGAATGTAAAAATCGCTCCCCATGCACTGAATCCCCAAACAGAACAGAGTCACGCTTTTAGAAAACACACTTATGCCTGCTTCAGGGGAAAGGTGAGGTGGGGTGACGCATAAAACTCGAGTTTGAAATGAGCACAGATACCCTTCTGAAAACCGAATATGGAATGGACACGACCTACTCCTTGCTCAATCAACTGGACTCACCAGACCCTCTTCATCGCACAAGTATCTATCCGACTAGTAAGCATCTTCAAAGCTAAGTCTTGATATCTCTGTGTAAGTGCATTAAGTGTGTGTAAAGCGGCCTAAAACCAGCAGGGAAAATCAGCTCAGACCCATTCTGAGGATACATTTCCAACATAAAGAAGAAACAAGCAGGGCAAAACAGAGAGAAATTCTTCCAAAATGCGTTCAGGGACTGGCATGCAACCAGGATTGACCACATCTACAGCCCCAGCGGCAGAAGACATAAGGCTGGACACTCTTGGGGCTGAGACGATTGGTGAGGTTGGGAAAGCAAATGCAGACCCTTGAAAGGAATCCTGCGTGCTCCCCATTCCAATGATCCCAACTCTCCAGGTTCAACGCAATCTTCCGACAGCGAAAGCACTCATTGGAAACCCAGCGGATGCTACACCGTGGGATCGGGAAAGCTTTCTGAAACTCACCTCAGTTTTCATCTCCTGGTGCTCGTGTTCTCCATTCAGGCCCCCTTACTAACAATCTCCCCACTTGGAGACTCGGCGCCTTTCCATGCCTCTTTCGTACCGTCTGCAATTTGTCCGCAGGATGAACTGCAAGAGGGGGAACCAATGAGAGACTCGCTGGAGGTGTTTGGTCGGGCACATGTCACTCTCATTTCCCATCACGAAGAAGAATTCACCAGCGGTTCAGCCTGCCACCCCGGATCGACAATAGGGCGTGAAGCCATCCAGCCGTGTTGCGTCCCACTCACAAAAAAGCGACTTGGGAAATGGAGCTCAGGGGCACTGCACTTCCCAAACCTGCAGAGTTCTAAACGATAACTATCGCCCCAAAATATATTGAGGTCAGGCTACGAAGAGGCGCTGAACACAAGGCAGAACTGCAGGAAACGGATGTCAACGGGTACATCGGAATGGCCCCGATAGCACATGAAAAGCGCCAGAACGTGGACAATGATGCGGTTGGCCAAAAAGGGCGTATGCGTTTTTTCCTGAATATATTCAGGAAAAAACGCATACGCCCTTTTTGGCCAACCAAGCAACCTGGGAGAGCAAATCAGCACTACAAAGAAATCTCTCGCCCCCCCCCCGGGGCAAAAGTGCCAGGCGAAAAAAGTCTAAAAACCAGAAAGGCAGGACAGCCCACGGAGTCAAGGGAGACTTGTTAAGCTGATGGGCGGGATGTCAATGGCCAACAGCCAATCTTCACAAGTGTATCCTCTTTCCCAAACCATGGAAAACACAGAACCACAGAGCATAGGGCACTTCCACACATGGGCGTTGACCTTGGGAAAATGAAAAAATCAACCAGACACAGGGACCCCAAAGTTGAGGGCTGCTGTCTTGACAAGAACCTCCACTCCGATACACGTTTCATATCCCAGGAAAGAGCCAAGTGGACAAGTGGACAAAGACAAGTGGACAAGTGGACAAGTGGTGCTACGTAGGTCCAATGGAGTGTCACTCAGCCATGAAATCCACGTCATGAGGCTGGTAGCAGCATCCTGAGTGGATTTAGGTACGATCATCCTCAGTGAAATAAGTCCCACAAAAAAAGAAACTTATGATATCTCTTATCGAGGGAATGTAAAAATCGCTCCCCATGCACTGAATCCCCAAACAGAACAGAGTCACGCTTTTAGAAAACACACTTATGCCTGCTTCAGGGGAAAGGTGAGGTGGGGTGACGCATAAAACTCGAGTTTGAAATGAGCACAGATACCCTTCTGAAAACCGAATATGGAATGGACACGACCTACTCCTTGCTCAATCAACTGGACTCACCAGACCCTGTTCATCGCACAAGTATCTATCCGACTAGTAAGCATCTTAAAAGCTAAGTCTTGATATCTCTGTGTAAGTGCATCAAGTGTGTGTAAAGCGGCCTAAAACCAGCAGGGAAAATCAGCTCAGACCCATTCTGAGGATACATTTCCAACATAAAGAAGAAACAAGCAGGGCAAAACAGAGAGAAATTCTTCCAAAATGCGTTCAGGGACTGGCATGCAACCAGGATTGACCACATCTACAGCCCCAGCGGCAGAAGACATAAGGCTGGACACTCTTGGGGCTGAGACGATTGGTGAGGTTGGGAAAGCAAATGCAGACCCTTGAAAGGAATCCTGCGTGCTCCCCATTCCAATGATCCCAACTCTCCAGGTTCAACGCAATCTTCCGACAGCGAAAGCACTCATTGGAAACCCAGCGGATGCTACACCGTGGGATCGGGAAAGCTTTCTGAAACTCACCTCAGTTTTCATCTCCTGGTGCTCGTGTTCTCCATTCAGGCCCCCTTACTAACAATCTCCCCACTTGGAGACTCGGCGCCTTTCCATGCCTCTTTCGTACCGTCTGCAATTTGTCCGCAGGATGAACTGCAAGAGGGGGAACCAATGAGAGACTCGCTGGAGGTGTTTGGTCGGGCACATGTCACTCTCATTTCCCATCACGAAGAAGAATTCACCAGAGGTTCAGCCTGCCACCCCGGATCGACAATAGGGCGTGAAGCCATCCAGCCGTGTTGCGTCCCACTCACAAAAAAGCGACTTGGGAAATGGAGCTCAGGGGCACTGCACTTCCCAAACCTGCAGAGTTCTAAACGATAACTATCGCCCCAAAATATATTGAGGTCAGGCTACGAAGAGGCGCTGAACGCAAGGCAGAACTGCAGGAAACGGATGTCAACGGGTACATCGGAATGGCCCCGATAGCACATGAAAAGCGCCAGAACGTGGACAATGATGCGGTTGGCCAAAAAGGGCGTATGCGTTTTTTCCTGAATATATTCAGGAAAAAACGCATACGCCCTTTTTGGCCAACCAAGCAACCTGGGAGAGCAAATCAGCACTACAAAGAAATCTCTCGCCCCCCCCCGGGGCAAAAGGGCCAGGCGAAAAAAGTCTAAAAACCAGAAAGGCAGGACAGGCCACGGAGTCAAGGGAGCCTTGTTAAGCTGATGGGCGGGATGTCAATGGCCAACAGCCAATCTTCACAAGTGTATCCTCTTTCCCAAACCATGGAAAACACAGAACCACAGAGCATAGGGCACTTCCACACATGGGCGTTGACCTTGGGAAAATCAAAAAATCAACCAGACACAGGGACCCCAAAGTTGAGGGCTGCTGTCTTGACAAGAACCTCCACTCCGGTACACGTTTCATATCCCAGGAAAGAGCCAAGTGGACAAACACGAGTGGACAAGTGGACAAAGACAAGTGGACAAGTGGACAAGTGGTGCTACGTAGGTCCAATGGAGTGTCACTCAGCCATGAAATCCACGTCATGAGGCTGGTAGCAGCATCCTGAGTGGATTTAGGTACGATCATCCTCAGTGAAATAAGTCCCACAAAAAAAGAAACTTATGATATCACTTATCGAGGGAATGTAAAAATCGCTCCCCATGCACTGAATCCCCAAACAGAACAGAGTCACGCTTTTAGAAAACACACTTATGCCTGCTTCAGGGGAAAGGTGAGGTGGGGTGACGCATAAAACTCGAGTTTGAAATGAGCACAGATACCCTTCCGAAAACCGAATATGGAATGGACACGACCTACTCCTTGCTCAATCAACTGGACTCACCAGACCCTGTTCATCGCACAAGTATCTATCCGACTAGTAAGCATCTTAAAAGCTAAGTCTTGATATCTCTGTGTAAGTGCATCAAGTGTGTGTAAAGCGGCCTAAAACCAGCAGGGAAAATCAGCTCAGACCCATTCTGAGGATACATTTCCAACATAAAGAAGAAACAAGCAGGGCAAAACAGAGAGAAATTCTTCCAAAATGCGTTCAGGGACTCGCATGCAACCAGGATTGACCACATCTACAGCCCCAGCGGCAGAAGACATAAGGCTGGACACTCTTGGGGCTGAGACGATTGGTGAGGTTGGGAAAGCAAATGCAGACCCTTGAAAGGAATCCTGCGTGCTCCCCATTCCATGGGTCCCAACTCTCCAGGTTCAACGCAATCTTCCGACAGCGAAAGCACTCATTGGAAACCCAGCGGATGCTACACCGTGGGATCGGGAAAGCTTTCTGAAACTCACCTCAGTTTTCATCTCCTGGTGCTCGTGTTCTCCATTCAGGCCCCCTTACTAACAATCTCCCCACTTGGAGACTCGGCGCCTTTCCATGCCTCTTTCGTACCGTCTGCAATTTGTCCGCAGGATGAACTGCAAGAGGGGGAACCAATGAGAGACTCGCTGGAGGTGTTTGGTCGGGCACATGTCACTCTCATTTCCCATCACGAAGAAGAATTCACCAGAGGTTCAGCCTGCCACCCCGGATCGACAATAGGGCGTGAAGCCATCCAGCCGTGTTGCGTCCCACTCACAAAAAAGCGACTTGGGAAATGGAGCTCAGGGGCACTGCACTTCCCAAACCTGCAGAGTTCTAAACGATAACTATCGCCCCAAAATATATTGAGGTCAGGCTACGAAGAGGCGCTGAACACAAGGCAGAACTGCAGGAAACGGATGTCAACGGGTACATCGGAATGGCCCCGATAGCACATGAAAAGCGCCAGAACGTGGACAATGATGCGGTTGGCCAAAAAGGGCGTATGCGTTTTTTCCTGAATATATTCAGGAAAAAACGCATACGCCCTTTTTGGCCAACCAAGCAACCTGGGAGAGCAAATCAGCACTACAAAGAAATCTCTCGCCCCCCCCCCCCCGGGGCAAAAGGGCCAGGCGAAAAAAGTCTAAAAACCAGAAAGGCAGGACAGGCCACGGAGTCAAGGGAGCCTTGTTAAGCTGATGGGCGGGATGTCAATGGCCAACAGCCAATCTTCACAAGTGTATCCTCTTTCCCAAACCATGGAAAACACAGAACCACAGAGCATAGGGCACTTCCACACATGGGCGTTGACCTTGGGAAAATGAAAAAATCAACCAGACACAGGGACCCCAAAGTTGAGGGCTGCTGTCTTGACAAGAACCTCCACTCCGGTACACGTTTCATATCCCAGGAAAGAGCCAAGTGGACAAAGACGAGTGGACAAGTGGACAAAGACAAGTGGACAAGTGCAGAAGTGGTGCTACGTAGGTCCAATGGAGTGTCACTCAGCCATGAAATCCACGTCATGAGGCTGGTAGCAGCATCCTGAGTGGATTTAGGTACGATCATCCTCAGTGAAATAAGTCCCACAAAAAAAGAAACTTATGATATCACTTATCGAGGGAATGTAAAAATCGCTCCCCATGCACTGAATCCCCAAACAGAACAGAGTCACGCTTTTAGAAAACACACTTATGCCTGCTTCAGGGGAAAGGTGAGGTGGGGTGACGCATAAAACTCGAGTTTGAAATGAGCACAGATACCCTTCTGAAAACCGAATATGGAATGGACACGACCTACTCCTTGCTCAATCAACTGGACTCACCAGACCCTCTTCATCGCACAAGTATCTATCCGACTAGTAAGCATCTTCAAAGCTAAGTCTTGATATCTCTGTGTAAGTGCATTAAGTGTGTGTAAAGCGGCCTAAAACCAGCAGGGAAAATCAGCTCAGACCCATTCTGAGGATACATTTCCAACATAAAGAAGAAACAAGCAGGGCAAAACAGAGAGAAATTCTTCCAAAATGCGTTCAGGGACTGGCATGCAACCAGGATTGACCACATCTACAGCCCCAGCGGCAGAAGACATAAGGCTGGACACTCTTGGGGCTGAGACGATTGGTGAGGTTGGGAAAGCAAATGCAGACCCTTGAAAGGAATCCTGCGTGCTCCCCATTCCAATGATCCCAACTCTCCAGGTTCAACGCAATCTTCCGACAGCGAAAGCACTCATTGGAAACCCAGCGGATGCTACACCGTGGGATCGGGAAAGCTTTCTGAAACTCACCTCAGTTTTCATCTCCTGGTGCTCGTGTTCTCCATTCAGGCCCCCTTACTAACAATCTCCCCACTTGGAGACTCGGCGCCTTTCCATGCCTCTTTCGTACCGTCTGCAATTTGTCCGCAGGATGAACTGCAAGAGGGGGAACCAATGAGAGACTCGCTGGAGGTGTTTGGTCGGGCACATGTCACTCTCATTTCCCATCACGAAGAAGAATTCACCAGCGGTTCAGCCTGCCACCCCGGATCGACAATAGGGCGTGAAGCCATCCAGCCGTGTTGCGTCCCACTCACAAAAAAGCGACTTGGGAAATGGAGCTCAGGGGCACTGCACTTCCCAAACCTGCAGAGTTCTAAACGATAACTATCGCCCCAAAATATATTGAGGTCAGGCTACGAAGAGGCGCTGAACACAAGGCAGAACTGCAGGAAACGGATGTCAACGGGTACATCGGAATGGCCCCGATAGCACATGAAAAGCGCCAGAACGTGGACAATGATGCGGTTGGCCAAAAAGGGCGTATGCGTTTTTTCCTGAATATATTCAGGAAAAAACGCATACGCCCTTTTTGGCCAACCAAGCAACCTGGGAGAGCAAATCAGCACTACAAAGAAATCTCTCGCCCCCCCCCCCGGGGGCAAAAGGGCCAGGCGAAAAAAGTCTAAAAACCAGAAAGGCAGGACAGCCCACGGAGTCAAGGGAGCCTTGTTAAGCTGATGGGCGGGATGTCAATGGCCAACAGCCAATCTTCACAAGTGTATCCTCTTTCCCAAACCATGGAAAACACAGAACCACAGAGCATAGGGCACTTCCACACATGGGCGTTGACCTTGGGAAAATCAAAAAATCAACCAGACACAGGGACCCCAAAGTTGAGGGCTGCTGTCTTGACAAGAACCTCCACTCCGGTACACGTTTCATATCCCAGGAAAGAGCCAAGTGGACAAACACGAGTGGACAAGTGGACAAAGACAAGTGGACAAGTGGACAAGTGGTGCTACGTAGGTCCAATGGAGTGTCACTCAGCCATGAAATCCACGTCATGAGGCTGGTAGCAGCATCCTGAGTGGATTTAGGTACGATCATCCTCAGTGAAATAAGTCCCACAAAAAAAGAAACTTATGATATCACTTATCGAGGGAATGTAAAAATCGCTCCCCATGCACTGAATCCCCAAACAGAACAGAGTCACGCTTTTAGAAAACACACTTATGCCTGCTTCAGGGGAAAGGTGAGGTGGGGTGACGCATAAAACTCGAGTTTGATATGAGCACAGATACCCTTCCGAAAACCGAATATGGAATGGACACGACCTACTCCTTGCTCAATCAACTGGACTCACCAGACCCTGTTCATCGCACAAGTATCTATCCGACTAGTAAGCATCTTCAAAGCTAAGTCTTGATATCTCTGTGTAAGTGCATCAAGTGTGTGTAAAGCGGCCTAAAACCAGCAGGGAAAATCAGCTCAGACCCATTCTGAGGATACATTTCCAACATAAAGAAGAAACAAGCAGGGCAAAACAGAGAGAAATTCTTCCAAAATGCGTTCAGGGACTCGCATGCAACCAGGATTGACCACATCTACAGCCCCAGCGGCAGAAGACATAAGGCTGGACACTCTTGGGGCTGAGACGATTGGTGAGGTTGGGAAAGCAAATGCAGACCCTTGAAAGGAATCCTGCGTGCTCCCCATTCCATGGGTCCCAACTCTCCAGGTTCAACGCAATCTTCCGACAGCGAAAGCACTCATTGGAAACCCAGCGGATGCTACACCGTGGGATCGGGAAAGCTTTCTGAAACTCACCTCAGTTTTCATCTCCTGGTGCTCGTGTTCTCCATTCAGGCCCCCTTACTAACAATCTCCCCACTTGGAGACTCGGCGCCTTTCCATGCCTCTTTCGTACCGTCTGCAATTTGTCCGCAGGATGAACTGCAAGAGGGGGAACCAATGAGAGACTCGCTGGAGGTGTTTGGTCGGGCACATGTCACTCTCATTTCCCATCACGAAGAAGAATTCACCAGCGGTTCAGCCTGCCACCCCGGATCGACAATAGGGCGTGAAGCCATCCAGCCGTGTTGCGTCCCACTCACAAAAAAGCGACTTGGGAAATGGAGCTCAGGGGCACTGCACTTCCCAAACCTGCAGAGTTCTAAACGATAACTATCGCCCCAAACTATATTGAGGTCAGGCTACGAAGAGGCGCTGAACACAAGGCAGAACTGCAGGAAACGGATGTCAACGGGTACATCGGAATGGCCCCGATAGCACATGAAAAGCGCCAGAACGTGGACAATGATGCGGTTGGCCAAAAAGGGCGTATGCGTTTTTTCCTGAATATATTCAGGAAAAAACGCATACGCCCTTTTTGGCCAACCAAGCAACCTGGGAGAGCAAATCAGCACTACAAAGAAATCTCTCGCCCCCCCCCCCCCCGGGGCAAAAGGGCCAGGCGAAAAAAGTCTAAAAACCAGAAAGGCAGGACAGCCCACGGAGTCAAGGGAGCCTTGTTAAGCTGATGGGCGGGATGTCAATGGCCAACAGCCAATCTTCACAAGTGTATCCTCTTTCCCAAACCATGTAAAACAAAGAACCACAGAGCATAGGGCACTTCCACACATGGGCGTTGACCTTGGGAAAATCAAAAAATCAACCAGACACAGGGACCCCAAAGTTGAGGTCTGCTGTCTTGACAAGAACCTCCACTCCGGTACACGTTTCATATCCCAGGAAAGAGCCAAGTGGACAAGTGGACAAAGACAAGTGGACAAGTGGACAAGTGGTGCTACGTAGGTCCAATGGAGTGTCACTCAGCCATGAAATCCACGTCATGAGGCTGGTAGCAGCATCCTGAGTGGATTTAGGTACGATCATCCTCAGTGAAATAAGTCCCACAAAAAAAGAAACTTATGATATCACTTATCGAGGGAATGTAAAAATCGCTCCCCATGCACTGAATCCCCAAACAGAACAGAGTCACGCTTTTAGAAAACACACTTATGCCTGCTTCAGGGGAAAGGTGAGGTGGGGTGACGCATAAAACTCGAGTTTGAAATGAGCACAGATACCCTTCTGAAAACCGAATATGGAATGGACACGACCTACTCCTTGCTCAATCAACTGGACTCACCAGACCCTCTTCATCGCACAAGTATCTATCCGACTAGTAAGCATCTTCAAAGCTAAGTCTTGATATCTCTGTGTAAGTGCATTAAGTGTGTGTAAAGCGGCCTAAAACCAGCAGGGAAAATCAGCTCAGACCCATTCTGAGGATACATTTCCAACATAAAGAAGAAACAAGCAGGGCAAAACAGAGAGAAATTCTTCCAAAATGCGTTCAGGGACTGGCATGCAACCAGGATTGACCACATCTACAGCCCCAGCGGCAGAAGACATAAGGCTGGACACTCTTGGGGCTGAGACGATTGGTGAGGTTGGGAAAGCAAATGCAGACCCTTGAAAGGAATCCTGCGTGCTCCCCATTCCAATGATCCCAACTCTCCAGGTTCAACGCAATCTTCCGACAGCGAAAGCACTCATTGGAAACCCAGCGGATGCTACACCGTGGGATCGGGAAAGCTTTCTGAAACTCACCTCAGTTTTCATCTCCTGGTGCTCGTGTTCTCCATTCAGGCCCCCTTACTAACAATCTCCCCACTTGGAGACTCGGCGCCTTTCCATGCCTCTTTCGTACCGTCTGCAATTTGTCCGCAGGATGAACTGCAAGAGGGGGAACCAATGAGAGACTCGCTGGAGGTGTTTGGTCGGGCACATGTCACTCTCATTTCCCATCACGAAGAAGAATTCACCAGCGGTTCAGCCTGCCACCCCGGATCGACAATAGGGCGTGAAGCCATCCAGCCGTGTTGCGTCCCACTCACAAAAAAGCGACTTGGGAAATGGAGCTCAGGGGCACTGCACTTCCCAAACCTGCAGAGTTCTAAACGATAACTATCGCCCCAAAATATATTGAGGTCAGGCTACGAAGAGGCGCTGAACACAAGGCAGAACTGCAGGAAACGGATGTCAACGGGTACATCGGAATGGCCCCGATAGCACATGAAAAGCGCCAGAACGTGGACAATGATGCGGTTGGCCAAAAAGGGCGTATGCGTTTTTTCCTGAATATATTCAGGAAAAAACGCATACGCCCTTTTTGGCCAACCAAGCAACCTGGGAGAGCAAATCAGCACTACAAAGAAATCTCTCGCCCCCCCCCCCCCGGGGCAAAAGGGCCAGGCGAAAAAAGTCTAAAAACCAGAAAGGCAGGACAGCCCACGGAGTCAAGGGAGCCTTGTTAAGCTGATGGGCGGGATGTCAATGGCCAACAGCCAATCTTCACAAGTGTATCCTCTTTCCCAAACCATGTAAAACACAGAACCACAGAGCATAGGGCACTTCCACACATGGGCGTTGACCTTGGGAAAATGAAAAAATCAACCAGACACAGGGACCCCAAAGTTGAGGGCTGCTGTCTTGACAAGAACCTCCACTCCGGTACACGTTTCATATCCCAGGAAAGAGCCAAGTGGACAAAGACGAGTGGACAAGTGGACAAAGACAAGTGGACAAGTGGACAAGTGGTGCTACGTAGGTCCAATGGAGTGTCACTCAGCCATGAAATCCACGTCATGAGGCTGGTAGCAGCATCCTGAGTGGATTTAGGTACGATCATCCTCAGTGAAATAAGTCCCACAAAAAAAGAATCTTATGATATCTCTTATCGAGGGAATGTAAAAATCGCTCCCCATGCACTGAATCCCCAAACAGAACAGAGTCACGCTTTTAGAAAACACACTTATGCCTGCTTCAGGGGAAAGGTGAGGTGGTGTGACGCATAAAACTCGAGTTTGAAATGAGCACAGATACCCTTCCGAAAACCGAATATGGAATGGACACGACCTACTCCTTGCTCAATCAACTGGACTCACCAGACCCTGTTCATCGCACAAGTGTCTATCCGACTAGTAAGCATCTTCAAAGCTAAGTCTTGATATCTCTGTGTAAGTGCATCAAGTGTGTGTAAAGCGGCCTAAAACCAGCAGGGAAAATCAGCTCAGACCCATTCTGAGGATACATTTCCAACATAAAGAAGAAACAAGCAGGGCAAAACAGAGAGAAATTCTTCCAAAATGCGTTCAGGGACTCGCATGCAACCAGGATTGACCACATCTACAGCCCCAGCGGCAGAAGACATAAGGCTGGACACTCTTGGGGCTGAGACGATTGGTGAGGTTGGGAAAGCAAATGCAGACCCTTGAAAGGAATCCTGCGTGCTCCCCATTCCAATGATCCCAACTCTCCAGGTTCAACGCAATCTTCCGACAGCGAAAGCACTCATTGGAAACCCAGCGGATGCTACACCGTGGGATCGGGAAAGCTTTCTGAAACTCACCTCAGTTTTCATCTCCTGGTGCTCGTGTTCTCCATTCAGGCCCCCTTACTAACAATCTCCCCACTTGGAGACTCGGCGCCTTTCCATGCCTCTTTCGTACCGTCTGCAATTTGTCCGCAGGATGAACTGCAAGAGGGGGAACCAATGAGAGACTCGCTGGAGGTGTTTGGTCGGGCACATGTCACTCTCATTTCCCATCACGAAGAAGAATTCACCAGAGGTTCAGCCTGCCACCCCGGATCGACAATAGGGCGTGAAGCCATCCAGCCGTGTTGCGTCCCACTCACAAAAAAGCGACTTGGGAAATGGAGCTCAGGGGCACTGCACTTCCCAAACCTGCAGAGTTCTAAACGATAACTATCGCCCCAAAATATATTGAGGTCAGGCTACGAAGAGGCGCTGAACGCAAGGCAGAACTGCAGGAAACGGATGTCAACGGCTACATCGGAATGGCCCCGATAGCACATGAAAAGCGCCAGAACGTGGACAATGATGCGGTTGGCCAAAAAGGGCGTATGCGTTTTTTCCTGAATATATTCAGGAAAAAACGCATACGCCCTTTTTGGCCAACCAAGCAACCTGGGAGAGCAAATCAGCACTACAAAGAAATCTCTCGCCCCCCCCCGGGGCAAAAGGGCCAGGCGAAAAAAGTCTAAAAACCAGAAAGGCAGGACAGGCCACGGAGTCAAGGGAGCCTTGTTAAGCTGATGGGCGGGATGTCAATGGCCAACAGCCAATCTTCACAAGTGTATCCTCTTTCCCAAACCATGGAAAACACAGAACCACAGAGCATAGGGCACTTCCACACATGGGCGTTGACCTTGGGAAAATCAAAAAATCAACCAGACACAGGGACCCCAAAGTTGAGGGCTGCTGTCTTGACAAGAACCTCCACTCCGGTACACGTTTCATATCCCAGGAAAGAGCCAAGTGGACAAACACGAGTGGACAAGTGGACAAAGACAAGTGGACAAGTGGACAAGTGGTGCTACGTAGGTCCAATGGAGTGTCACTCAGCCATGAAATCCACGTCATGAGGCTGGTAGCAGCATCCTGAGTGGATTTAGGTACGATCATCCTCAGTGAAATAAGTCCCACAAAAAAAGAAACTTATGATATCACTTATCGAGGGAATGTAAAAATCGCTCCCCATGCACTGAATCCCCAAACAGAACAGAGTCACGCTTTTAGAAAACACACTTATGCCTGCTTCAGGGGAAAGGTGAGGTGGGGTGACGCATAAAACTCGAGTTTGAAATGAGCACAGATACCCTTCCGAAAACCGAATATGGAATGGACACGACCTACTCCGTGCTCAATCAACTGGACTCACCAGACCCTGTTCATCGCACAAGTATCTATCCGACTAGTAAGCATCTTCAAAGCTAAGTCTTGATATCTCTGTGTAAGTGCATCAAGTGTGTGTAAAGCGGCCTAAAACCAGCAGGGAAAATCAGCTCAGACCCATTCTGAGGATACATTTCCAACATAAAGAAGAAACAAGCAGGGCAAAACAGAGAGAAATTCTTCCAAAATGCGTTCAGGGACTCGCATGCAACCAGGATTGACCACATCTACAGCCCCAGCGGCAGAAGACATAAGGCTGGACACTCTTGGGGCTGAGACGATTGGTGAGGTTGGGAAAGCAAATGCAGACCCTTGAAAGGAATCCTGCGTGCTCCCCATTCCATGGGTCCCAACTCTCCAGGTTCAACGCAATCTTCCGACAGCGAAAGCACTCATTGGAAACCCAGCGGATGCTACACCGTGGGATCGGGAAAGCTTTCTGAAACTCACCTCAGTTTTCATCTCCTGGTGCTCGTGTTCTCCATTCAGGCCCCCTTACTAACAATCTCCCCACTTGGAGACTCGGCGCCTTTCCATGCCTCTTTCGTACCGTCTGCAATTTGTCCGCAGGATGAACTGCAAGAGGGGGAACCAATGAGAGACTCGCTGGAGGTGTTTGGTCGGGCACATGTCACTCTCATTTCCCATCACGAAGAAGAATTCACCAGCGGTTCAGCCTGCCACCCCGGATCGACAATAGGGCGTGAAGCCATCCAGCCGTGTTGCGTCCCACTCACAAAAAAGCGACTTGGGAAATGGAGCTCAGGGGCACTGCACTTCCCAAACCTGCAGAGTTCTAAACGATAACTATCGCCCCAAACTATATTGAGGTCAGGCTACGAAGAGGCGCTGAACACAAGGCAGAACTGCAGGAAACGGATGTCAACGGGTACATCGGAATGGCCCCGATAGCACATGAAAAGCGCCAGAACGTGGACAATGATGCGGTTGGCCAAAAAGGGCGTATGCGTTTTTTCCTGAATATATTCAGGAAAAAACGCATACGCCCTTTTTGGCCAACCAAGCAACCTGGGAGAGCAAATCAGCACTACAAAGAAATCTCTCGCCCCCCCCCCCCCGGGGCAAAAGGGCCAGGCGAAAAAAGTCTAAAAACCAGAAAGGCAGGACAGCCCACGGAGTCAAGGGAGCCTTGTTAAGCTGATGGGCGGGATGTCAATGGCCAACAGCCAATCTTCACAAGTGTATCCTCTTTCCCAAACCATGTAAAACAAAGAACCACAGAGCATAGGGCACTTCCACACATGGGCGTTGACCTTGGGAAAATCAAAAAATCAACCAGACACAGGGACCCCAAAGTTGAGGTCTGCTGTCTTGACAAGAACCTCCACTCCGGTACACGTTTCATATCCCAGGAAAGAGCCAAGTGGACAAGTGGACAAAGACAAGTGGACAAGTGGACAAGTGGTGCTACGTAGGTCCAATGGAGTGTCACTCAGCCATGAAATCCACGTCATGAGGCTGGTAGCAGCATCCTGAGTGGATTTAGGTACGATCATCCTCAGTGAAATAAGTCCCACAAAAAAAGAAACTTATGATATCACTTATCGAGGGAATGTAAAAATCGCTCCCCATGCACTGAATCCCCAAACAGAACAGAGTCACGCTTTTAGAAAACACACTTATGCCTGCTTCAGGGGAAAGGTGAGGTGGGGTGACGCATAAAACTCGAGTTTGAAATGAGCACAGATACCCTTCTGAAAACCGAATATGGAATGGACACGACCTACTCCTTGCTCAATCAACTGGACTCACCAGACCCTCTTCATCGCACAAGTATCTATCCGACTAGTAAGCATCTTCAAAGCTAAGTCTTGATATCTCTGTGTAAGTGCATTAAGTGTGTGTAAAGCGGCCTAAAACCAGCAGGGAAAATCAGCTCAGACCCATTCTGAGGATACATTTCCAACATAAAGAAGAAACAAGCAGGGCAAAACAGAGAGAAATTCTTCCAAAATGCGTTCAGGGACTGGCATGCAACCAGGATTGACCACATCTACAGCCCCAGCGGCAGAAGACATAAGGCTGGACACTCTTGGGGCTGAGACGATTGGTGAGGTTGGGAAAGCAAATGCAGACCCTTGAAAGGAATCCTGCGTGCTCCCCATTCCATGGGTCCCAATTCACCAGGTTCAACGCAATCTTCCGACAGCGAAAGCACTCATTGGAAACCCAGCGGATGCTACACCGTGGGATCGGGAAAGCTTTCTGAAACTCACCTCAGTTTTCATCTCCTGGTGCTCGTGTTCTCCATTCAGGCCCCCTTACTAACAATCTCCCCACTTGGAGACTCGGCGCCTTTCCATGCCTCTTTCGTACCGTCTGCAATTTGTCCGCAGGATGAACTGCAAGAGGGGGAACCAATGAGGGACTCGCTGGAGGTGTTTGGTCGGGCACATGTCACTCTCATTTCCCATCACGAAGAAGAATTCACCAGAGGTTCAGCCTGCCACCCCGGATCGACAATAGGGCGTGAAGCCATCCAGCCGTGTTGCGTCCCACTCACAAAAAAGCGACTTGGGAAATGGAGCTCAGGGGCACTGCACTTCCCAAACCTGCAGAGTTCTAAACGATAACTATCGCCCCAAACTATATTGAGGTCAGGCTACGAAGAGGCGCTGAACGCAAGGCAGAACTGCAGGAAACGGATGTCAACGGGTACATCGGAATGGCCCCGATAGCACATGAAAAGCGCCAGAACGTGGACAATGATGCGGTTGGCCAAAAAGGGCGTATGCGTTTTTTCCTGAATATATTCAGGAAAAAACGCATACGCCCTTTTTGGCCAACCAAGCAACCTGGGAGAGCAAATCAGCACTACAAAGAAATCTCTCGCCCCCCCCGGGGCAAAAGGGCCAGGCGAAAAAAGTCTAAAAACCAGAAAGGCAGGACAGCCCACGGAGTCAAGGGAGCCTTGTTAAGCTGATGGGCGGGATGTCAATGGCCAACAGCCAATCTTCACAAGTGTATCCTCTTTCCCAAACCATGTAAAACACAGAACCACAGAGCATAGGGCACTTCCACACATGGGCGTTGACCTTGGGAAAATGAAAAAATCAACCAGACACAGGGACCCCAAAGTTGAGGGCTGCTGTCTTGACAAGAACCTCCACTCCGGTACACGTTTCATATCCCAGGAAAGAGCCAAGTGGACAAAGACGAGTGGACAAGTGGACAAAGACAAGTGGACAAGTGGACAAGTGGTGCTACGTAGGTCCAATGGAGTGTCACTCAGCCATGAAATCCACGTCATGAGGCTGGTAGCAGCATCCTGAGTGGATTTAGGTACGATCATCCTCAGTGAAATAAGTCCCACAAAAAAAGAAACTTATGATATCTCTTATCGAGGGAATGTAAAAATCGCTCCCCATGCACTGAATCCCCAAACAGAACAGAGTCACGCTTTTAGAAAACACACTTATGCCTGCTTCAGGGGAAAGGTGAGGTGGGGTGACGCATAAAACTCGAGTTTGAAATGAGCACAGATACCCTTCCGAAAACCGAATATGGAATGGACACGACCTACTCCTTGCTCAATCAACTGGACTCACCAGACCCTCTTCATCGCACAAGTATCTATCCGACTAGTAAGCATCTTCAAAGCTAAGTCTTGATATCTCTGTGTAAGTGCATCAAGTGTGTGTAAAGCGGCCTAAAACCAGCAGGGAAAATCAGCTCAGACCCATTCTGAGGATACATTTCCAACATAAAGAAGAAACAAGCAGGGCAAAACAGAGAGAAATTCTTCCAAAATGCGTTCAGGGACTGGCATGCAACCAGGATTGACCACATCTACAGCCCCAGCGGCAGAAGACATAAGGCTGGACACTCTTGGGGCTGAGACGATTGGTGAGGTTGGGAAAGCAAATGCAGACCCTTGAAAGGAATCCTGCGTGCTCCCCATTCCATGGGTCCCAACTCTCCAGGTTCAACGCAATCTTCCGACAGCGAAAGCACTCATTGGAAACCCAGCGGATGCTACACCGTGGGATCGGGAAAGCTTTCTGAAACTCACCTCAGTTTTCATCTCCTGGTGCTCGTGTTCTCCATTCAGGCCCCCTTACTAACAATCTCCCCACTTGGAGACTCGGCACCTTTCCATGCCTCTTTCGTACCGTCTGCAATTTGTCCGCAGGATGAACTGCAAGAGGGGGAACCAATGAGAGACTCGCTGGAGGTGTTTGGTCGGGCACATGTCACTCTCATTTCCCATCACGAAGAAGAATTCACCAGAGGTTCAGCCTGCCACCCCGGATCGACAATAGGGCGTGAAGCCATCCAGCCGTGTTGCGTCCCACTCACAAAAAAGCGACTTGGGAAATGGAGCTCAGGGGCACTGCACTTCCCAAACCTGCAGAGTTCTAAACGATAACTATCGCCCCAAAATATATTGAGGTCAGGCTACGAAGAGGCGTTGAACGCAAGGCAGAACTGCAGGAAACGGATGTCAACGGGTACATCGGAATGGCCCCGATAGCACATGAAAAGCGCCAGAACGTGGACAATGATGCGGTTGGCCAAAAAGGGCGTATGCGTTTTTTCCTGAATATATTCAGGAAAAAACGCATACGCCCTTTTTGGCCAACCAAGCAACCTGGGAGAGCAAATCAGCACTACAAAGAAATCTCTCGCCCCCCCCCCCCCGGGGCAAAAGGGCCAGGCGAAAAAAGTCTAAAATCCAGAAAGGCAGGACAGCCCACGGAGTCAAGGGAGCCTTGTTAAGCTGATGGGCGGGATGTCAATGGCCAACAGCCAATCTTCACAAGTGTATCCTCTTTCCCAAACCATGTAAAACAAAGAACCACAGAGCATAGGGCACTTCCACACATGGGCGTTGACCTTGGGAAAATCAAAAAATCAACCAGACACAGGGACCCCAAAGTTGAGGTCTGCTGTCTTGACAAGAACCTCCACTCCGGTACACGTTTCATATCCCAGGAAAGAGCCAAGTGGACAAGTGGACAAAGACAAGTGGACAAGTGGACAAGTGGTGCTACGTAGGTCCAATGGAGTGTCACTCAGCCATGAAATCCACGTCATGAGGCTGGTAGCAGCATCCTGAGTGGATTTAGGTACGATCATCCTCAGTGAAATAAGTCCCACAAAAAAAGAAACTTATGATATCACTTATCGAGGGAATGTAAAAATCGCTCCCCATGCACTGAATCCCCAAACAGAACAGAGTCACGCTTTTAGAAAACACACTTATGCCTGCTTCAGGGGAAAGGTGAGGTGGGGTGACGCATAAAACTCGAGTTTGAAATGAGCACAGATACCCTTCTGAAAACCGAATATGGAATGGACACGACCTACTCCTTGCTCAATCAACTGGACTCACCAGACCCTCTTCATCGCACAAGTATCTATCCGACTAGTAAGCATCTTCAAAGCTAAGTCTTGATATCTCTGTGTAAGTGCATTAAGTGTGTGTAAAGCGGCCTAAAACCAGCAGGGAAAATCAGCTCAGACCCATTCTGAGGATACATTTCCAACATAAAGAAGAAACAAGCAGGGCAAAACAGAGAGAAATTCTTCCAAAATGCGTTCAGGGACTGGCATGCAACCAGGATTGACCACATCTACAGCCCCAGCGGCAGAAGACATAAGGCTGGACACTCTTGGGGCTGAGACGATTGGTGAGGTTGGGAAAGCAAATGCAGACCCTTGAAAGGAATCCTGCGTGCTCCCCATTCCAATGATCCCAACTCTCCAGGTTCAACGCAATCTTCCGACAGCGAAAGCACTCATTGGAAACCCAGCGGATGCTACACCGTGGGATCGGGAAAGCTTTCTGAAACTCACCTCAGTTTTCATCTCCTGGTGCTCGTGTTCTCCATTCAGGCCCCCTTACTAACAATCTCCCCACTTGGAGACTCGGCGCCTTTCCATGCCTCTTTCGTACCGTCTGCAATTTGTCCGCAGGATGAACTGCAAGAGGGGGAACCAATGAGGGACTCGCTGGAGGTGTTTGGTCGGGCACATGTCACTCTCATTTCCCATCACGAAGAAGAATTCACCAGAGGTTCAGCCTGCCACCCCGGATCGACAATAGGGCGTGAAGCCATCCAGCCGTGTTGCGTCCCACTCACAAAAAAGCGACTTGGGAAATGGAGCTCAGGGGCACTGCACTTCCCTAACCTGCAGAGTTCTAAACGATAACTATCGCTCCAAAATATATTGAGGTCAGGCTACGAAGAGGCGCTGAAGGCAAGGCAGAACTGCAGGAAACGGATGTCAACGTCTACATCGGAATGGCCCCGATAGCACATGAAAAGCGCCAGAACGTGGACAATGATGCGGTTGGCCAAAAAGGGCGTATGCGTTTTTTCCTGAATATATTCAGGAAAAAACGCATACGCCCATTTTGGCCAACCAAGCAACCTGGGAGAGCAAATCAGCACTACAAAGAAATCTCTCGCCCACCCCCCGGGGCAAAAGGGCCAGGCGAAAAAAGTCTAAAAACCAGAAAGGCAGGACAGGCCACGGAGTCAATGGAGCCTTGTTAAGCTGATGGGCGGGATGTCAATGGCCAACAGCCAATCTTCACAAGTGTATCCTCTTTCCCAAACCATGTAAAACACAGAACCACAGAGCATAGGGCACTTCCACACATGGGCGTTGACCTTGGGAAAATGAAAAAATCAACCAGACACAGGGACCCCAAAGTTGAGGGCTGCTGTCTTGACAAGAACCTCCACTCCGGTACACGTTTCATATCCCAGGAAAGAGCCAAGTGGACAAAGACGAGTGGACAAGTGGACAAAGACAAGTGGACAAGTGGACAAGTGGTGCTACGTAGGTCCAATGGAGTGTCACTCAGCCATGAAATCCACGTCATGAGGCTGGTAGCAGCATCCTGAGTAGATTTAGGTACGATCATCCTCAGTGAAATAAGTCCCACAAAAAAAGAATCTTATGATATCTCTTATCGAGGGAATGTAAAAATCGCTCCCCATGCACTGAATCCCCAAACAGAACAGAGTCACGCTTTTAGAAAACACACTTATGCCTGCTTCAGGGGAAAGGTGAGGTGGGGTGACGCATAAAACTCGAGTTTGAAATGAGCACAGATACCCTTCCGAAAACCGAATATGGAATGGACACGACCTACTCCTTGCTCAATCAACTGGACTCACCAGACCCTGTTCATCGCACAAGTATCTATCCGACTAGTAAGCATCTTCAAAGCTAAGTCTTGATATCTCTGTGTAAGTGCATCAAGTGTGTGTAAAGCGGCCTAAAACCAGCAGGGAAAATCAGCTCAGACCCATTCTGAGGATACATTTCCAACATAAAGAAGAAACAAGCAGGGCAAAACAGAGAGAAATTCTTCCAAAATGCGTTCAGGGACTCGCATGCAACCAGGATTGACCACATCTACAGCCCCAGCGGCAGAAGACATAAGGCTGGACACTCTTGGGGCTGAGACGATTGGTGAGGTTGGGAAAGCAAATGCAGACCCTTGAAAGGAATCCTGCGTGCTCCCCATTCCATGGGTCCCAACTCTCCAGGTTCAACGCAATCTTCCGACAGCGAAAGCACTCATTGGAAACCCAGCGGATGCTACACCGTGGGATCGGGAAAGCTTTCTGAAACTCACCTCAGTTTTCATCTCCTGGTGCTCGTGTTCTCCATTCAGGCCCCCTTACTAACAATCTCCCCACTTGGAGACTCGGCGCCTTTCCATGCCTCTTTCGTACCGTCTGCAATTTGTCCGCAGGATGAACTGAAAGAGGGGGAACCAATGAGAGACTCGCTGGAGGTGTTTGGTCGGGCACATGTCACTCTCATTTCCCATCACGAAGAAGAATTCACCAGCGGTTCAGCCTGCCACCCCGGATCGACAATAGGGCGTGAAGCCATCCAGCCGTGTTGCGTCCCACTCACAAAAAAGCGACTTGGGAAATGGAGCTCAGGGGCACTGCACTTCCCAAACCTGCAGAGTTCTAAACGATAACTATCGCCCCAAAATATATTGAGGTCAGGCTACGAAGAGGCGCTGAACACAAGGCAGAACTGCAGGAAACGGATGTCAACGGGTACATCGGAATGGCCCCGATAGCACATGAAAAGCGCCAGAACGTGGACAATGATGCGGTTGGCCAAAAAGGGCGTATGCGTTTTTTCCTGAATATATTCAGGAAAAAACGCATATGCCCTTTTTGGCCAACCAAGCAACCTGGGAGAGCAAATCAGCACTACAAAGAAATCTCTCGCCCCCCCCCCCCCGGGGCAAAAGGGCCAGGCGAAAAAAGTCTAAAAACCAGAAAGGCAGGACAGCCCACGGAGTCAAGGGAGCCTTGTTAAGCTGATGGGCGGGATGTCAATGGCCAACAGCCAATCTTCACAAGTGTATCCTCTTTCCCAAACCATGTAAAACACAGAACCACAGAGCATAGGGCACTTCCACACATGGGCGTTGACCTTGGGAAAATCAAAAAATCAACCAGACACAGGGACCCCAAAGTTGAGGTCTGCTGTCTTGACAAGAACCTCCACTCCGGTACACGTTTCATATCCCAGGAAAGAGCCAAGTGGACAAGTGGACAAAGACAAGTGGACAAGTGGACAAGTGGTGCTACGTAGGTCCAATGGAGTGTCACTCAGCCATGAAATCCACGTCATGAGGCTGGTAGCAGCATCCTGAGTGGATTTAGGTACGATCATCCTCAGTGAAATAAGTCCCACAAAAAAAGAAACTTATGATATCACTTATCGAGGGAATGTAAAAATCGCTCCCCATGCACTGAATCCCCAAACAGAACAGAGTCACGCTTTTAGAAAACACACTTATGCCTGCTTCAGGGGAAAGGTGAGGTGGGGTGACGCATAAAACTCGAGTTTGAAATGAGCACAGATACCCTTCTGAAAACCGAATATGGAATGGACACGACCTACTCCTTGCTCAATCAACTGGACTCACCAGACCCTCTTCATCGCACAAGTATCTATCCGACTAGTAAGCATCTTCAAAGCTAAGTCTTGATATCTCTGTGTAAGTGCATTAAGTGTGTGTAAAGCGGCCTAAAACCAGCAGGGAAAATCAGCTCAGACCCATTCTGAGGATACATTTCCAACATAAAGAAGAAACAAGCAGGGCAAAACAGAGAGAAATTCTTCCAAAATGCGTTCAGGGACTGGCATGCAACCAGGATTGACCACATCTACAGCCCCAGCGGCAGAAGACATAAGGCTGGACACTCTTGGGGCTGAGACGATTGGTGAGGTTGGGAAAGCAAATGCAGACCCTTGAAAGGAATCCTGCGTGCTCCCCATTCCATGGGTCCCAACTCACCAGGTTCAACGCAATCTTCCGACAGCGAAAGCACTCATTGGAAACCCAGCGGATGCTACACCGTGGGATCGGGAAAGCTTTCTGAAACTCACCTCAGTTTTCATCTCCTGGTGCTCGTGTTCTCCATTCAGGCCCCCTTACTAACAATCTCCCCACTTGGAGACTCGGCGCCTTTCCATGCCTCTTTCGTACCGTATGCAATTTGTCCGCAGGATGAACTGCAAGAGGGGGAACCAATGAGGGACTCGCTGGAGGTGTTTGGTCGGGCACATGTCACTCTCATTTCCCATCACGAAGAAGAATTCACCAGAGGTTCAGCCTGCCACCCCGGATCGACAATAGGGCGTGAAGCCATCCAGCCGTGTTGCGTCCCACTCACAAAAAAGCGACTTGGGAAATGGAGCTCAGGGGCACTGCACTTCCCAAACCTGCAGAGTTCTAAACGATAACTATCGCCCCAAACTATATTGAGGTCAGGCTACGAAGAGGCGCTGAACGCAAGGCAGAACTGCAGGAAACGGATGTCAACGGGTACATCGGAATGGCCCCGATAGCACATGAAAAGCGCCAGAACGTGGACAATGATGCGGTTGGCCAAAAAGGGCGTATGCGTTTTTTCCTGAATATATTCAGGAAAAAACGCATACGCCCTTTTTGGCCAACCAAGCAACCTGGGAGAGCAAATCAGCACTACAAAGAAATCTCTCGCCCCCCCCGGGGCAAAAGGGCCAGGCGAAAAAAGTCTAAAAACCAGAAAGGCAGGACAGGCCACGGAGTCAAGGGAGCCTTGTTAAGCTGATGGGCGGGATGTCAATGGCCAACAGCCAATCTTCACAAGTGTATCCTCTTTCCCAAACCATGTAAAACACAGAACCACAGAGCATAGGGCACTTCCACACATGGGCGTTGACCTTGGGAAAATGAAAAAATCAACCAGACACAGGGACCCCAAAGTTGAGGGCTGCTGTCTTGACAAGAACCTCCACTCCGGTACACGTTTCATATCCCAGGAAAGAGCCAAGTGGACAAAGACGAGTGGACAAGTGGACAAAGACAAGTGGACAAGTGGTGCTACGTAGGTCCAATGGAGTGTCACTCAGCCATGAAATCCACGTCATGAGGCTGGTAGCAGCATCCTGAGTGGATTTAGGTACGATCATCCTCAGTGAAATAAGTCCCACAAAAAAAGAAACTTATGATATCACTTATCGAGGGAATGTAAAAATCGCTCCCCATGCACTGAATCCCCAAACAGAACAGAGTCACGCTTTTAGAAAACACACTTATGCCTGCTTCAGGGGAAAGGTGAGGTGGGGTGACGCATAAAACTCGAGTTTGAAATGAGCACAGATACCCTTCTGAAAACCGAATATGGAATGGACACGACCTACTCCTTGCTCAATCAACTGGACTCACCAGACCCTGTTCATCGCACAAGTATCTATCCGACTAGTAAGCATCTTAAAAGCTAAGTCTTGATATCTCTGTGTAAGTGCATCAAGTGTGTGTAAAGCGGCCTAAAACCAGCAGGGAAAATCAGCTCAGACCCATTCTGAGGATACATTTCCAACATAAAGAAGAAACAAGCAGGGCAAAACAGAGAGAAATTCTTCCAAAATGCGTTCAGGGACTGGCATGCAACCAGGATTGACCACATCTACAGCCCCAGCGGCAGAAGACATAAGGCTGGACACTCTTGGGGCTGAGACGATTGGTGAGGTTGGGAAAGCAAATGCAGACCCTTGAAAGGAATCCTGCGTGCTCCCCATTCCATGGGTCCCAACTCTCCAGGTTCAACGCAATCTTCCGACAGCGAAAGCACTCATTGGAAACCCAGCGGATGCTACACCGTGGGATCGGGAAAGCTTTCTGAAACTCACCTCAGTTTTCATCTCCTGGTGCTCGAGTTCTCCATTCAGGCCCCCTTACTAACAATCTCCCCACTTGGAGACTCGGCACCTTTCCATGCCTCTTTCGTACCGTCTGCAATTTGTCCGCAGGATGAACTGCAAGAGGGGGAACTAATGAGAGACTCGCTGGAGGTGTTTGGTCGGGCACATGTCACTCTCATTTCCCATCACGAAGAAGAATTCACCAGAGGTTCAGCCTGCCACCCCGGATCGACAATAGGGCGTGAAGCCATCCAGCCGTGTTGCGTCCCCCTCCCAAAAAAGCGACTTGGGAAATGGAGCTCAGGGGCACTGCACTTCCCAAACCTGCAGAGTTCTAAACGATAACTATCGCCCCAAAATATATTGAGGTCAGGCTACGAAGAGGCGTTGAACGCAAGGCAGAACTGCAGGAAACGGATGTCAACGGGTACATCGGAATGGCCCCGATAGCACATGAAAAGCGCCAGAACGTGGACAATGATGCGGTTGGCCAAAAAGGGCGTATGCGTTTTTTCCTGAATATATTCAGGAAAAAACGCATACGCCCTTTTTGGCCAACCAAGCAACCTGGGAGAGCAAATCAGCACTACAAAGAAATCTCTCGCCCCCCCCCCCCCGGGGCAAAAGGGCCAGGCGAAAAAAGTCTAAAAACCAGAAAGGCAGGACAGCCCACGGAGTCAAGGGAGCCTTGTTAAGCTGATGGGCGGGATGTCAATGGCCAACAGCCAATCTTCACAAGTGTATCCTCTTTCCCAAACCATGGAAAACACAGAACCACAGAGCATAGGGCACTTCCACACATGGGCGTTGACCTTGGGAAAATGAAAAAATCAACCAGACACAGGGACCCCAAAGTTGAGGTCTGCTGTCTTGACAAGAACCTCCACTCCGGTACACGTTTCATATCCCAGGAAAGAGCCAAGTGGACAAGTGGACAAAGACAAGTGGACAAGTGGACAAGTGGTGCTACGTAGGTCCAATGGAGTGTCACTCAGCCATGAAATCCACGTCATGAGGCTGGTAGCAGCATCCTGAGTGGATTTAGGTACGATCATCCTCAGTGAAATAAGTCCCACAAAAAAAGAAACTTATGATATCACTTATCGAGGGAATGTAAAAATCGCTCCCCATGCACTGAATCCCCAAACAGAACAGAGTCACGCTTTTAGAAAACACACTTATGCCTGCTTCAGGGGAAAGGTGAGGTGGGGTGACGCATAAAACTCGAGTTTGAAATGAGCACAGATACCCTTCTAAAAACCGAATATGGAATGGACACGACCTACTCCTTGCTCAATCAACTGGACTCACCAGACCCTCTTCATCGCACAAGTATCTATCCGACTAGTAAGCATCTTAAAAGCTAAGTCTTGATATCTCTGTGTAAGTGCATCAAGTGTGTGTAAAGCGGCCTAAAACCAGCAGGGAAAATCAGCTCAGACCCATTCTGAGGATACATTTCCAACATAAAGAAGAAACAAGCAGGGCAAAACAGAGAGAAATTCTTCCAAAATGCGTTCAGGGACTGGCATGCAACCAGGATTGACCACATCTACAGCCCCAGCGGCAGAAGACATAAGGCTGGACACTCTTGGGGCTGAGACGATTGGTGAGGTTGGGAAAGCAAATGCAGACCCTTGAAAGGAATCCTGCGTGCTCCCCATTCCATGGGTCCCAACTCACCAGGTTCAACGCAATCTTCCGACAGCGAAAGCACTCATTGGAAACCCAGCGGATGCTACACCGTGGGATCGGGAAAGCTTTCTGAAACTCACCTCAGTTTTCATCTCCTGGTGCTCGTGTTCTCCATTCAGGCCCCCTTACTAACAATCTCCCCACTTGGAGACTCGGCGCCTTTCCATGCCTCTTTCGTACCGTATGCAATTTGTCCGCAGGATGAACTGCAAGAGGGGGAACCAATGAGGGACTCGCTGGAGGTGTTTGGTCGGGCACATGTCACTCTCATTTCCCATCACGAAGAAGAATTCACCAGAGGTTCAGCCTGCCACCCCGGATCGACAATAGGGCGTGAAGCCATCCAGCCGTGTTGCGTCCCACTCACAAAAAAGCGACTTGGGAAATGGAGCTCAGGGGCACTGCACTTCCCAAACCTGCAGAGTTCTAAACGATAACTATCGCCCCAAACTATATTGAGGTCAGGCTACGAAGAGGCGCTGAACGCAAGGCAGAACTGCAGGAAACGGATGTCAACGGGTACATCGGAATGGCCCCGATAGCACATGAAAAGCGCCAGAACGTGGACAATGATGCGGTTGGCCAAAAAGGGCGTATGCGTTTTTTCCTGAATATATTCAGGAAAAAACGCATACGCCCTTTTTGGCCAACCAAGCAACCTGGGAGAGCAAATCAGCACTACAAAGAAATCTCTCGCCCCCCCCCGGGGCAAAAGGGCCAGGCGAAAAAAGTCTAAAAACCAGAAAGGCAGGACAGGCCACGGAGTCAACGGAGCCTTGTTAAGCTGATGGGCGGGATGTCAATGGCCAACAGCCAATCTTCACAAGTGTATCCTCTTTCCCAAACCATGTAAAACACAGAACCACAGAGCATAGGGCACTTCCACACATGGGCGTTGACCTTGGGAAAATGAAAAAATCAACCAGACACAGGGACCCCAAAGTTGAGGGCTTCTGTCTTGACAAGAACCTCCACTCCGGTACACGTTTTATATCCCAGGAAAGAGCCAAGTGGACAAAGACGAGTGGACAAGTGGACAAAGACAAGTGGACAAGTGGACAAGTGGTGCTACGTAGGTCCAATGGAGTGTCACTCAGCCATGAAATCCACGTCATGAGGCTGGTAGCAGCATCCTGAGTAGATTTAGGTACGATCATCCTCAGTGAAATAAGTCCCACAAAAAAAGAATCTTATGATATCTCTTATCGAGGGAATGTAAAAATCGCTCCCCATGCACTGAATCCCCAAACAGAACAGAGTCACGCTTTTAGAAAACACACTTATGCCTGCTTCAGGGGAAAGGTGAGGTGGGGTGACGCATAAAACTCGAGTTTGAAATGAGCACAGATACCCTTCCGAAAACCGAATATGGAATGGACACGACCTACTCCTTGCTCAATCAACTGGACTCACCAGACCCTGTTCATCGCACAAGTATCTATCCGACTAGTAAGCATCTTCAAAGCTAAGTCTTGATATCTCTGTGTAAGTGCATCAAGTGTGTGTAAAGCGGCCTAAAACCAGCAGGGAAAATCAGCTCAGACCCATTCTGAGGATACATTTCCAACATAAAGAAGAAACAAGCAGGGCAAAACAGAGAGAAATTCTTCCAAAATGCGTTCAGGGACTGGCATGCAACCAGGATTGACCACATCTACAGCCCCAGCGGCAGAAGACATAAGGCTGGACACTCTTGGGGCTGAGACGATTGGTGAGGTTGGGAAAGCAAATGCAGACCCTTGAAAGGAATCCTGCGTGCTCCCCATTCCAATGATCCCAACTCTCCAGGTTCAACGCAATCTTCCGACAGCGAAAGCACTCATTGGAAACCCAGCGGATGCTACACCGTGGGATCGGGAAAGCTTTCTGAAACTCACCTCAGTTTTCATCTCCTGGTGCTCGTGTTCTCCATTCAGGCCCCCTTACTAACAATCTCCCCACTTGGAGACTCGGCGCCTTTCCATGCCTCTTTCGTACCGTCTGCAATTTGTCCGCAGGATGAACTGCAAGAGGGGGAACCAATGAGAGACTCGCTGGAGGTGTTTGGTCGGGCACATGTCACTCTCATTTCCCATCACGAAGAAGAATTCACCAGCGGTTCAGCCTGCCACCGCGGATCGACAATAGGGCGTGAAGCCATCCAGCCGTGTTGCGACCCACTCACAAAAAAGCGACTTGGGAAATGGAGCTCAGGGGCACTGCACTTCCCAAACCTGCAGAGTTCTAACCGATAACTATCGCCCGAAAATATATTGAGGTCAGGCTACGAAGAGGCGTTGAACGCAAGGCAGAACTGCAGGAAACGGATGTCAACGGGTACATCGGAATGGCCCCCATAGCACATGAAAAGCGCCAGAACGTGGACAATGATGCGGTTGGCCAAAAAGGGCGTATGCGTTTTTTCCTGAATATATTCAGGAAAAAACGCATACGCCCTTTTTGGCCAACCAAGCAACCTGGGAGAGCAAATCAGCACTACAAAGAAATCTCTCGCCCCCCCCCCCCCCGGGGCAAAAGGGCCAGGCGAAAAAAGTCTAAAAACCAGAAAGGCAGGACAGCCCACGGAGTCAAGGGAGCCTTGTTAAGCTGATGGGCGGGATGTCAATGGCCAACAGCCAATCTTCACAAGTGTATCCTCTTTCCCAAACCATGTAAAACACAGAACCACAGAGCATAGGGCACTTCCACACATGGGCGTTGACCTTGGGAAAATGAAAAAATCAACCAGACACAGGGACCCCAAAGTTGAGGGCTGCTGTCTTGACAAGAACCTCCACTCCGGTACACGTTTCATATCCCAGGAAAGAGCCAAGTGGACAAAGACGAGTGGACAAGTGGACAAAGACAAGTGGACAAGTGGACAAGTGGTGCTACGTAGGTCCAATGGAGTGTCACTCAGCCATGAAATCCACGTCATGAGGCTGGTAGCAGCATCCTGAGTGGATTTAGGTACGATCATCCTCAGTGAAATAAGTCCCACAAAAAAAGAAACTTATGATATCACTTATCGAGGGAATGTAAAAATCGCTCCCCATGCACTGAATCCCCAAACAGAACAGAGTCACGCTTTTAGAAAACACACTTATGCCTGCTTCAGGGGAAAGGTGAGGTGGGGTGACGCATAAAACTCGAGTTTGAAATGAGCACAGATACCCTTCCGAAAACCGAATATGGAATGGACACGACCTACTCCTTGCTCAATCAACTGGACTCACCAGACCCTGTTCATCGCACAAGTATCTATCCGACTAGTAAGCATCTTCAAAGCTAAGTCTTGATATCTCTGTGTAAGTGCATCAAGTGTGTGTAAAGCGGCCTAAAACCAGCAGGGAAAATCAGCTCAGACCCATTCTGAGGATACATTTCCAACATAAAGAAGAAACAAGCAGGGCAAAACAGAGAGAAATTCTTCCAAAATGCGTTCAGGGACTGGCATGCAACCAGGATTGACCACATCTACAGCCCCAGCGGCAGAAGACATAAGGCTGGACACTCTTGGGGCTGAGACGATTGGTGAGGTTGGGAAAGCAAATGCAGACCCTTGAAAGGAATCCTGCGTGCTCCCCATTCCATGGGTCCCAACTCTCCAGGTTCAACGCAATCTTCCGACAGCGAAAGCACTCATTGGAAACCCAGCGGATGCTACACCGTGGGATCGGGAAAGCTTTCTGAAACTCACCTCAGTTTTCATCTCCTGGTGCTCGTGTTCTCCATTCAGGCCCCCTTACTAACAATCTCCCCACTTGGAGACTCGGCGCCTTTCCATGCCTCTTTCGTACCGTCTGCAATTTGTCCGCAGGATGAACTGAAAGAGGGGGAACCAATGAGAGACTCGCTGGAGGTGTTTGGTCGGGCACATGTCACTCTCATTTCCCATCACGAAGAAGAATTCACCAGCGGTTCAGCCTGCCACCCCGGATCGACAATAGGGCGTGAAGCCATCCAGCCGTGTTGCGTCCCACTCACAAAAAAGCGACTTGGGAAATGGAGCTCAGGGGCACTGCACTTCCCAAACCTGCAGAGTTCTAAACGATAACTATCGCCCCAAAATATATTGAGGTCAGGCTACGAAGAGGCGCTGAACACAAGGCAGAACTGCAGGAAACGGATGTCAACGGGTACATCGGAATGGCCCCGATAGCACATGAAAAGCGCCAGAACGTGGACAATGATGCGGTTGGCCAAAAAGGGCGTATGCGTTTTTTCCTGAATATATTCAGGAAAAAACGCATATGCCCTTTTTGGCCAACCAAGCAACCTGGGAGAGCAAATCAGCACTACAAAGAAATCTCTCGCCCCCCCCCCCCCCCCCGGGGCAAAAGGGCCAGGCGAAAAAAGTCTAAAAACCAGAAAGGCAGGACAGCCCACGGAGTCAAGGGAGCCTTGTTAAGCTGATGGGCGGGATGTCAATGGCCAACAGCCAATCTTCACAAGTGTATCCTCTTTCCCAAACCATGTAAAACACAGAACCACAGAGCATAGGGCACTTCCACACATGGGCGTTGACCTTGGGAAAATCAAAAAATCAACCAGACACAGGGACCCCAAAGTTGAGGTCTGCTGTCTTGACAAGAACCTCCACTCCGGTACACGTTTCATATCCCAGGAAAGAGCCAAGTGGACAAGTGGACAAAGACAAGTGGACAAGTGGACAAGTGGTGCTACGTAGGTCCAATGGAGTGTCACTCAGCCATGAAATCCACGTCATGAGGCTGGTAGCAGCATCCTGAGTGGATTTAGGTACGATCATCCTCAGTGAAATAAGTCCCACAAAAAAAGAAACTTATGATATCACTTATCGAGGGAATGTAAAAATCGCTCCCCATGCACTGAATCCCCAAACAGAACAGAGTCACGCTTTTAGAAAACACACTTATGCCTGCTTCAGGGGAAAGGTGAGGTGGGGTGACGCATAAAACTCGAGTTTGAAATGAGCACAGATACCCTTCTGAAAACCGAATATGGAATGGACACGACCTACTCCTTGCTCAATCAACTGGACTCACCAGACCCTGTTCATCGCACAAGTATCTATCCGACTAGTAAGCATCTTAAAAGCTAAGTCTTGATATCTCTGTGTAAGTGCATCAAGTGTGTGTAAAGCGGCCTAAAACCAGCAGGGAAAATCAGCTCAGACCCATTCTGAGGATACATTTCCAACATAAAGAAGAAACAAGCAGGGCAAAACAGAGAGAAATTCTTCCAAAATGCGTTCAGGGACTGGCATGCAACCAGGATTGACCACATCTACAGCCCCAGCGGCAGAAGACATAAGGCTGGACACTCTTGGGGCTGAGACGATTGGTGAGGTTGGGAAAGCAAATGCAGACCCTTGAAAGGAATCCTGCGTGCTCCCCATTCCATGGGTCCCAACTCTCCAGGTTCAACGCAATCTTCCGACAGCGAAAGCACTCATTGGAAACCCAGCGGATGCTACACCGTGGGATCGGGAAAGCTTTCTGAAACTCACCTCAGTTTTCATCTCCTGGTGCTCGAGTTCTCCATTCAGGCCCCCTTACTAACAATCTCCCCACTTGGAGACTCGGCACCTTTCCATGCCTCTTTCGTACCGTCTGCAATTTGTCCGCAGGATGAACTGCAAGAGGGGGAACTAATGAGAGACTCGCTGGAGGTGTTTGGTCGGGCACATGTCACTCTCATTTCCCATCACGAAGAAGAATTCACCAGAGGTTCAGCCTGCCACCCCGGATCGACAATAGGGCGTGAAGCCATCCAGCCGTGTTGCGTCCCCCTCCCAAAAAAGCGACTTGGGAAATGGAGCTCAGGGGCACTGCACTTCCCAAACCTGCAGAGTTCTAAACGATAACTATCGCCCCAAAATATATTGAGGTCAGGCTACGAAGAGGCGTTGAACGCAAGGCAGAACTGCAGGAAACGGATGTCAACGGGTACATCGGAATGGCCCCGATAGCACATGAAAAGCGCCAGAACGTGGACAATGATGCGGTTGGCCAAAAAGGGCGTATGCGTTTTTTCCTGAATATATTCAGGAAAAAACGCATACGCCCTTTTTGGCCAACCAAGCAACCTGGGAGAGCAAATCAGCACTACAAAGAAATCTCTCGCCCCCCCCCCCCCCGGGGCAAAAGGGCCAGGCGAAAAAAGTCTAAAAACCAGAAAGGCAGGACAGCCCACGGAGTCAAGGGAGCCTTGTTAAGCTGATGGGCGGGATGTCAATGGCCAACAGCCAATCTTCACAAGTGTATCCTCTTTCCCAAACCATGGAAAACACAGAACCACAGAGCATAGGGCACTTCCACACATGGGCGTTGACCTTGGGAAAATGAAAAAATCAACCAGACACAGGGACCCCAAAGTTGAGGTCTGCTGTCTTGACAAGAACCTCCACTCCGGTACACGTTTCATATCCCAGGAAAGAGCCAAGTGGACAAGTGGACAAAGACAAGTGGACAAGTGGACAAGTGGTGCTACGTAGGTCCAATGGAGTGTCACTCAGCCATGAAATCCACGTCATGAGGCTGGTAGCAGCATCCTGAGTGGATTTAGGTACGATCATCCTCAGTGAAATAAGTCCCACAAAAAAAGAAACTTATGATATCACTTATCGAGGGAATGTAAAAATCGCTCCCCATGCACTGAATCCCCAAACAGAACAGAGTCACGCTTTTAGAAAACACACTTATGCCTGCTTCAGGGGAAAGGTGAGGTGGGGTGACGCATAAAACTCGAGTTTGAAATGAGCACAGATACCCTTCTAAAAACCGAATATGGAATGGACACGACCTACTCCTTGCTCAATCAACTGGACTCACCAGACCCTCTTCATCGCACAAGTATCTATCCGACTAGTAAGCATCTTCAAAGCTAAGTCTTGATATCTCTGTGTAAGTGCATTAAGTGTGTGTAAAGCGGCCTAAAACCAGCAGGGAAAATCAGCTCAGACCCATTCTGAGGATACATTTCCAACATAAAGAAGAAACAAGCAGGGCAAAACAGAGAGAAATTCTTCCAAAATGCGTTCAGGGACTGGCATGCAACCAGGATTGACCACATCTACAGCCCCAGCGGCAGAAGACATAAGGCTGGACACTCTTGGGGCTGAGACGATTGGTGAGGTTGGGAAAGCAAATGCAGACCCTTGAAAGGAATCCTGCGTGCTCCCCATTCCATGGGTCCCAACTCACCAGGTTCAACGCAATCTTCCGACAGCGAAAGCACTCATTGGAAACCCAGCGGATGCTACACCGTGGGATCGGGAAAGCTTTCTGAAACTCACCTCAGTTTTCATCTCCTGGTGCTCGTGTTCTCCATTCAGGCCCCCTTACTAACAATCTCCCCACTTGGAGACTCGGCGCCTTTCCATGCCTCTTTCGTACCGTATGCAATTTGTCCGCAGGATGAACTGCAAGAGGGGGAACCAATGAGGGACTCGCTGGAGGTGTTTGGTCGGGCACATGTCACTCTCATTTCCCATCACGAAGAAGAATTCACCAGAGGTTCAGCCTGCCACCCCGGATCGACAATAGGGCGTGAAGCCATCCAGCCGTGTTGCGTCCCACTCACAAAAAAGCGACTTGGGAAATGGAGCTCAGGGGCACTGCACTTCCCAAACCTGCAGAGTTCTAAACGATAACTATCGCCCCAAACTATATTGAGGTCAGGCTACGAAGAGGCGCTGAACGCAAGGCAGAACTGCAGGAAACGGATGTCAACGGGTACATCGGAATGGCCCCGATAGCACATGAAAAGCGCCAGAACGTGGACAATGATGCGGTTGGCCAAAAAGGGCGTATGCGTTTTTTCCTGAATATATTCAGGAAAAAACGCATACGCCCTTTTTGGCCAACCAAGCAACCTGGGAGAGCAAATCAGCACTACAAAGAAATCTCTCGCCCCCCCCGGGGCAAAAGGGCCAGGCGAAAAAAGTCTAAAAACCAGAAAGGCAGGACAGGCCACGGAGTCAAGGGAGCCTTGTTAAGCTGATGGGCGGGATGTCAATGGCCAACAGCCAATCTTCACAAGTGTATCCTCTTTCCCAAACCATGTAAAACACAGAACCACAGAGCATAGGGCACTTCCACACATGGGCGTTGACCTTGGGAAAATGAAAAAATCAACCAGACACAGGGACCCCAAAGTTGAGGGCTGCTGTCTTGACAAGAACCTCCACTCCGGTACACGTTTCATATCCCAGGAAAGAGCCAAGTGGACAAAGACGAGTGGACAAGTGGACAAAGACAAGTGGACAAGTGGACAAGTGGTGTTAGGTAGGTCCAATGGAGTGTCACTCAGCCATGAAATCCACGTCATGAGGCTGGTAGCAGCATCCTGAGTGGATTTAGGTACGATCATCCTCAGTGAAATAAGTCCCACAAAAAAAGAAACTTATGATATCTCTTATCGAGGGAATGTAAAAATCGCTCCCCATGCACTGAATCCCCAAACAGAACAGAGTCACGCTTTTAGAAAACACACTTATGCCTGCTTCAGGGGAAAGGTGAGGTGGGGTGACGCATAAAACTCGAGTTTGAAATGAGCACAGATACCCTTCCGAAAACCGAATATGGAATGGACACGACCTACTCCTTGCTCAATCAACTGGACTCACCAGACCCTGTTCATCGCACAAGTATCTATCCGACTAGTAAGCATCTTCAAAGCTAAGTCTTGATATCTCTGTGTAAGTGCATCAAGTGTGTGTAAAGCGGCCTAAAACCAGCAGGGAAAATCAGCTCAGACCCATTCTGAGGATACATTTCCAACATAAAGAAGAAACAAGCAGGGCAAAACAGAGAGAAATTCTTCCAAAATGCGTTCAGGGACTGGCATGCAACCAGGATTGACCACATCTACAGCCCCAGCGGCAGAAGACATAAGGCTGGACACTCTTGGGGCTGAGACGATTGGTGAGGTTGGGAAAGCAAATGCAGACCCTTGAAAGGAATCCTGCGTGCTCCCCATTCCATGGGTCCCAACTCTCCAGGTTCAACGCAATCTTCCGACAGCGAAAGCACTCATTGGAAACCCAGCGGATGCTACACCGTGGGATCGGGAAAGCTTTCTGAAACTCACCTCAGTTTTCATCTCCTGGTGCTCGAGTTCTCCATTCAGGCCCCCTTACTAACAATCTCCCCACTTGGAGACTCGGCACCTTTCCATGCCTCTTTCGTACCGTCTGCAATTTGTCCGCAGGATGAACTGCAAGAGGGGGAACTAATGAGAGACTCGCTGGAGGTGTTTGGTCGGGCACATGTCACTCTCATTTCCCATCACGAAGAAGAATTCACCAGAGGTTCAGCCTGCCACCCCGGATCGACAATAGGGCGTGAAGCCATCCAGCCGTGTTGCGTCCCCCTCCCAAAAAAGCGACTTGGGAAATGGAGCTCAGGGGCACTGCACTTCCCAAACCTGCAGAGTTCTAAACGATAACTATCGCCCCAAAATATATTGAGGTCAGGCTACGAAGAGGCGTTGAACGCAAGGCAGAACTGCAGGAAACGGATGTCAACGGGTACATCGGAATGGCCCCGATACCACATGAAAAGCGCCAGAACGTGGACAATGATGCGGTTGGCCAAAAAGGGCGTGTGCGTTTTTTCCTGAATATATTCAGGAAAAAACGCACACGCCCTTTTTGGCCAACCAAGCAACCTGGGAGAGCAAATCAGCACTACAAAGAAATCTCTCGCCCCCCCCCGGGGCAAAAGGGCCAGGCGAAAAAAGTCTAAAAACCAGAAAGGCAGGACAGCCCACGGAGTCAAGGGAGCCTTGTTAAGCTGATGGGCGGGATGTCAATGGCCAACAGCCAATCTTCACAAGTGTATCCTCTTTCCCAAACCATGTAAAACACAGAACCACAGAGCATAGGGCACTTCCACACATGGGCGTTGACCTTGGGAAAATGAAAAAATCAACCAGACACAGGGACCCCAAAGTTGAGGTCTGCTGTCTTGACAAGAACCTCCACTCCGGTACACGTTTCATATCCCAGGAAAGAGCCAAGTGGACAAGTGGACAAAGACAAGTGGACAAGTGGACAAGTGGTGCTACGTAGGTCCAATGGAGTGTCACTCAGCCATGAAATCCACGTCATGAGGCTGGTAGCAGCATCCTGAGTGGATTTAGGTACGATCATCCTCAGTGAAATAAGTCCCACAAAAAAAGAAACTTATGATATCACTTATCGAGGGAATGTAAAAATCGCTCCCCATGCACTGAATCCCCAAACAGAACAGAGTCACGCTTTTAGAAAACACACTTATGCCTGCTTCAGGGGAAAGGTGAGGTGGGGTGACGCATAAAACTCGAGTTTGAAATGAGCACAGATACCCTTCTAAAAACCGAATATGGAATGGACACGACCTACTCCTTGCTCAATCAACTGGACTCACCAGACCCTCTTCATCGCACAAGTATCTATCCGACTAGTAAGCATCTTCAAAGCTAAGTCTTGATATCTCTGTGTAAGTGCATTAAGTGTGTGTAAAGCGGCCTAAAACCAGCAGGGAAAATCAGCTCAGACCCATTCTGAGGATACATTTCCAACATAAAGAAGAAACAAGCAGGGCAAAACAGAGAGAAATTCTTCCAAAATGCGTTCAGGGACTGGCATGCAACCAGGATTGACCACATCTACAGCCCCAGCGGCAGAAGACATAAGGCTGGACACTCTTGGGGCTGAGACGATTGGTGAGGTTGGGAAAGCAAATGCAGACCCTTGAAAGGAATCCTGCGTGCTCCCCATTCCATGGGTCCCAACTCACCAGGTTCAACGCAATCTTCCGACAGCGAAAGCACTCATTGGAAACCCAGCGGATGCTACACCGTGGGATCGGGAAAGCTTTCTGAAACTCACCTCAGTTTTCATCTCCTGGTGCTCGTGTTCTCCATTCAGGCCCCCTTACTAACAATCTCCCCACTTGGAGACTCGGCGCCTTTCCATGCCTCTTTCGTACCGTCTGCAATTTGTCCGCAGGATGAACTGCAAGAGGGGGAACCAATGAGGGACTCGCTGGAGGTGTTTGGTCGGGCACATGTCACTCTCATTTCCCATCACGAAGAAGAATTCACCAGAGGTTCAGCCTGCCACCCCGGATCGACAATAGGGCGTGAAGCCATCCAGCCGTGTTGCGTCCCACTCACAAAAAAGCGACTTGGGAAATGGAGCTCAGGGGCACTGCACTTCCCAAACCTGCAGAGTTCTAAACGATAACTATCGCCCCAAAATATATTGAGGTCAGGCTACGAAGAGGCGCTGAACGCAAGGCAGAACTGCAGGAAACGGATGTCAACGGCTACATCGGAATGGCCCCGATAGCACATGAAAAGCGCCAGAACGTGGACAATGATGCGGTTGGCCAAAAAGGGCGTATGCGTTTTTTCCTGAATATATTCAGGAAAAAACGCATACGCCCTTTTTGGCCAACCAAGCAACCTGGGAGAGCAAATCAGCACTACAAAGAAATCTCTCGCCCCCCCCGGGGCAAAAGGGCCAGGCGAAAAAAGTCTAAAAACCAGAAAGGCAGGACAGGCCACGGAGTCAAGGGAGCCTTGTTAAGCTGATGGGCGGGATGTCAATGGCCAACAGCCAATCTTCACAAGTGTATCCTCTTTCCCAAACCATGTAAAACACAGAACCACAGAGCATAGGGCACTTCCACACATGGGCGTTGACCTTGGGAAAATCAAAAAATCAACCAGACACAGGGACCCCAAAGTTGAGGGCTGCTGTCTTGACAAGAACCTCCACTCCAGTACACGTTTCATATCCCAGGAAAGAACCAAGTGGACAAGTGGACAAAGACAAGTGGACAAGTGGACAAGTGGTGCTACGTAGGTCCAACGGAGTGTCACTCAGCCATGAAATCCACGTCATGAGGCTGGTAGCAGCATCCTGAGTGGATTTAGGTACGATCATCCTCAGTGAAATAAGTCCCACAAAAAAAGAATCTTATGATATCTCTTATCGAGGGAATGTAAAAATCGCTCCCCATGCACTGAATCCCCAAACAGAACAGAGTCACGCTTTTAGAAAACACACTTATGCCTGCTTCAGGGGAAAGGTGAGGTGGGGTGACGCATAAAACTCGAGTTTGAAATGAGCACAGATACGCTTCCGAAAACCGAATATGGAATGGACACGACCTACTCCTTGCTCAATCAACTGGACTCACCAGACCCTGTTCATCGCACAAGTGTCTATCCGACTAGTAAGCATCTTAAAAGCTAAGTCTTGATATCTCTGTGTAAGTGCATCAAGTGTGTGTAAAGCGGCCTAAAACCAGCAGGGAAAATCAGCTCAGACCCATTCTGAGGATACATTTCCAACATAAAGAAGAAACAAGCAGGGCAAAACAGAGAGAAATTCTTCCAAAATGCGTTCAGGGACTGGCATGCAACCAGGATTGACCACATCTACAGCCCCAGCGGCAGAAGACATAAGGCTGGACACTCTTGGGGCTGAGACGATTGGTGAGGTTGGGAAAGCAAATGCAGACCCTTGAAAGGAATCCTGCGTGCTCCCCAATCCAATGATCCCAACTCTCCAGGTTCAACGCAATCTTCCGACAGCGAAAGCACTCATTGGAAACCCAGCGGATGCTACACCGTGGGATCGGGAAAGCTTTCTGAAACTCACCTCAGTTTTCATCTCCTGGTGCTCGTGTTCTCCATTCAGGCCCCCTTACTAACAATCTCCCCACTTGGAGACTCGGCGCCTTTCCATGCCTCTTTCGTACCGTCTGCAATTTGTCCGCAGGATGAACTGCAAGAGGGGGAACCAATGAGAGACTCGCTGGAGGTGTTTGGTCGGGCACATGTCACTCTCATTTCCCATCACGAAGAAGAATTCACCAGAGGTTCAGCCTGCCACCCCGGATCGACAATAGGGCGTGAAGCCATCCAGCCCTGTTGCGTCCCACTCACAAAAAAGCGACTTGGGAAATGGAGCTCAGGGGCACTGCACTTCCCAAACCTGCAGAGTTCTAAACGATAACTATCGCCCCAAAATATATTGAGGTCAGGCTACGAAGAGGCGCTGAACGCAAGGCAGAACTGCAGGAAACGGATGTCAACGGGTACATCGGAATGGCCCCGATAGCACATGAAAAGCGCCAGAACGTGGACAATGATGCGGTTGGCCAAAAAGGGCGTATGCGTTTTTTCCTGAATATATTCAGGAAAAAACGCATACGCCCTTTTTGGCCAACCAAGCAACCTGGGAGAGCAAATCAGCACTACAAAGAAATCTCTCGCCCCCCCCCCCGGGGCAAAAGGGCCAGGCGAAAAAAGTCTAAAAACCAGAAAGGCAGGACAGCCCACGGAGTCAAGGGAGCCTTGTTAAGCTGATGGGCGGGATGTCAATGGCCAACAGCCAATCTTCACAAGTGTATCCTCTTTCCCAAACCATGTAAAACACAGAACCACAGAGCATAGGGCACTTCCACACATGGGCGTTGACCTTGGGAAAATGAAAAAATCAACCAGACACAGGGACCCCAAAGTTGAGGGCTGCTGTCTTGACAAGAACCTCCACTCCGGTACACGTTTCATATCCCAGGAAAGAGCCAAGTGGACAAAGACGAGTGGACAAGTGGACAAAGACAAGTGGACAAGTGGACAAGTGGTGCTACGTAGGTCCAATGGAGTGTCACTCAGCCATGAAATCCACGTCATGAGGCTGGTAGCAGCATCCTGAGTGGATTTAGGTACGATCATCCTCAGTGAAATAAGTCCCACAAAAAAAGAAACTTATGATATCTCTTATCGAGGGAATGTAAAAATCGCTCCCCATGCACTGAATCCCCAAACAGAACAGAGTCACGCTTTTAGAAAACACACTTATGCCTGCTTCAGGGGAAAGGTGAGGTGGGGTGACGCATAAAACTCGAGTTTGAAATGAGCACAGATACCCTTCCGAAAACCGAATATGGAATGGACACGACCTACTCCTTGCTCAATCAAGTGGACTCACCAGACCCTCTTCATCGCACAAGTATCTATCCGACTAGTAAGCATCTTCAAAGCTAAGTCTTGATATCTCTGTGTAAGTGCATCAAGTGTGTGTAAAGCGGCCTAAAACCAGCAGGGAAAATCAGCTCAGACCCATTCTGAGGATACATTTCCAACATAAAGAAGAAACAAGCAGGGCAAAACAGAGAGAAATTCTTCCAAAATGCGTTCAGGGACTGGCATGCAACCAGGATTGACCACATCTACAGCCCCAGCGGCAGAAGACATAAGGCTGGACACTCTTGGGGCTGAGACGATTGGTGAGGTTGGGAAAGCAAATGCAGACCCTTGAAAGGAATCCTGCGTGCTCCCCATTCCATGGGTCCCAACTCTCCAGGTTCAACGCAATCTTCCGACAGCGAAAGCACTCATTGGAAACCCAGCGGATGCTACACCGTGGGATCGGGAAAGCTTTCTGAAACTCACCTCAGTTTTCATCTCCTGGTGCTCGAGTTCTCCATTCAGGCCCCCTTACTAACAATCTCCCCACTTGGAGACTCGGCACCTTTCCATGCCTCTTTCGTACCGTCTGCAATTTGTCCGCAGGATGAACTGCAAGAGGGGGAACTAATGAGAGACTCGCTGGAGGTGTTTGGTCGGGCACATGTCACTCTCATTTCCCATCACGAAGAAGAATTCACCAGAGGTTCAGCCTGCCACCCCGGATCGACAATAGGGCGTGAAGCCATCCAGCCGTGTTGCGTCCCCCTCCCAAAAAAGCGACTTGGGAAATGGAGCTCAGGGGCACTGCACTTCCCAAACCTGCAGAGTTCTAAACGATAACTATCGCCCCAAAATATATTGAGGTCAGGCTACGAAGAGGCGTTGAACGCAAGGCAGAACTGCAGGAAACGGATGTCAACGGGTACATCGGAATGGCCCCGATAGCACATGAAAAGCGCCAGAACGTGGACAATGATGCGGTTGGCCAAAAAGGGCGTATGCGTTTTTTCCTGAATATATTCAGGAAAAAACGCATACGCCCTTTTTGGCCAACCAAGCAACCTGGGAGAGCAAATCAGCACTACAAAGAAATCTCTCGCCCCCCCCCGGGGCAAAAGGGCCAGGCGAAAAAAGTCTAAAAACCAGAAAGGCAGGACAGCCCACGGAGTCAACTGAGCCTTGTTAAGCTGATGGGCGGGATGTCAATGGCCAACAGCCAATCTTCACAAGTGTATCCTCTTTCCCAAACCATGGAAAACACAGAACCACAGAGCATAGGGCACTTCCACACATGGGCGTTGACCTTGGGAAAATGAAAAAATCAACCAGACACAGGGACCCCAAAGTTGAGGTCTGCTGTCTTGACAAGAACCTCCACTCCGGTACACGTTTCATATCCCAGGAAAGAGCCAAGTGGACAAGTGGACAAAGACAAGTGGACAAGTGGACAAGTGGTGCTACGTAGGTCCAATGGAGTGTCACTCAGCCATGAAATCCACGTCATGAGGCTGGTAGCAGCATCCTGAGTGGATTTAGGTACGATCATCCTCAGTGAAATAAGTCCCACAAAAAAAGAATCTTATGATATCACTTATCGAGGGAATGTAAAAATCGCTCCCCATGCACTGAATCCCCAAACAGAACAGAGTCACGCTTTTAGAAAACACACTTATGCCTGCTTCAGGGGAAAGGTGAGGTGGGGTGACGCATAAAACTCGAGTTTGAAATGAGCACAGATACCCTTCTGAAAACCGAATATGGAATGGACACGACCTACTCCTTGCTCAATCAACTGGACTCACCAGACCCTGTTCATCGCACAAGTATCTATCCGACTAGTAAGCATCTTCAAAGCTAAGTCTTGATATCTCTGTGTAAGTGCATCAAGTGTGTGTAAAGCGGCCTAAAACCAGCAGGGAAAATCAGCTCAGACCCATTCTGAGGATACATTTCCAACATAAAGAAGAAACAAGCAGGGCAAAACAGAGAGAAATTCTTCCAAAATGCGTTCAGGGACTGGCATGCAACCAGGATTGACCACATCTACAGCCCCAGCGGCAGAAGACATAAGGCTGGACACTCTTGGGGCTGAGACGATTGGTGAGGTTGGGAAAGCAAATGCAGACCCTTGAAAGGAATCCTGCGTGCTCCCCATTCCAATGATCCCAACTCTCCAGGTTCAATGCAATCTTCCGACAGCGAAAGCACTCATTGGAAACCCAGCGGATGCTACACCGTGGGATCGGGAAAGCTTTCTGAAACTCACCTCAGTTTTCATCTCCTGGTGCTCGTGTTCTCCATTCAGGCCCCCTTACTAACAATCTCCCCACTTGGAGACTCGGCGCCTTTCCATGCCTCTTTCGTACCGTCTGCAATTTGTCCGCAGGATGAACTGCAAGAGGGGGAACCAATGAGAGACTCGCTGGAGGTGTTTGGTCGGGCACATGTCACTCTCATTTCCCATCACGAAGAAGAATTCACCAGAGGTTCAGCCTGCCACCCCGGATCGACAATAGGGCGTGAAGCCATCCAGCCCTGTTGCGTCCCACTCACAAAAAAGCGACTTGGGAAATGGAGCTCAGGGGCACTGCACTTCCCAAACCTGCAGAGTTCTAAACGATAACTATCGCCCCAAAATATATTGAGGTCAGGCTACGAAGAGGCGTTGAACGCAAGGCAGAACTGCAGGAAACGGATGTCAACGGGTACATCGGAATGGCCCCGATAGCACATGAAAAGCGCCAGAACGTGGACAATGATGCGGTTGGCCAAAAAGGGCGTATGCGTTTTTTCCTGAATATATTCAGGAAAAAACGCATACGCCCTTTTTGGCCAACCAAGCAACCTGGGAGAGCAAATCAGCACTACAAAGAAATCTCTCGCCCCCCCCGGGGCAAAAGGGCCAGGCGAAAAAAGTCTAAAAACCAGAAAGGCAGGACAGGCCACGGAGTCAAGGGAGCCTTGTTAAGCTGATGGGCGGGATGTCAATGGCCAACAGCCAATCTTCACAAGTGTATCCTCTTTCCCAAACCATGTAAAACACAGAACCACAGAGCATAGGGCACTTCCACACATGGGCGTTGACCTTGGGAAAATGAAAAAATCAACCAGACACAGGGACCCCAAAGTTGAGGGCTGCTGTCTTGACAAGAACCTCCACTCCGGTACACGTTTCATATCCCAGGAAAGAGCCAAGTGGACAAAGACGAGTGGACAAGTGGACAAAGACAAGTGGACAAGTGGACAAGTGGTGCTACGTAGGTCCAATGGAGTGTCACTCAGCCATGAAATCCACGTCATGAGGCTGGTAGCAGCATCCTGAGTGGATTTAGGTACGATCATCCTCAGTGAAATAAGTCCCACAAAAAAAGAAACTTATGATATCTCTTATCGAGGGAATGTAAAAATCGCTCCCCATGCACTGAATCCCCAAACAGAACAGAGTCATGCTTTTAGAAAACACACTTATGCCTGCTTCAGGGGAAAGGTGAGGTGGGGTGACGCATAAAACTCGAGTTTGAAATGAGCACAGATACCCTTCCGAAAACCGAATATGGAATGGACACGACCTACTCCTTGCTCAATCAACTGGACTCACCAGACCCTGTTCATCGCACAAGTATCTATCCGACTAGTAAGCATCTTCAAAGCTAACTCTTGATATCTCTGTGTAAGTGCATCAAGTGTGTGTAAAGCGGCCTAAAACCAGCAGGGAAAATCAGCTCAGACCCATTCTGAGGATACATTTCCAACATAAAGAAGAAACAAGCAGGGCAAAACAGAGAGAAATTCTTCCAAAATGCGTTCAGGGACTGGCATGCACCCAGGATTGACCACATCTACAGCCCCAGCGGCAGAAGACATAAGGCTGGACACTCTTGGGGCTGAGACGATTGGTGAGGTTGGGAAAGCAAATGCAGACCCTTGAAAGGAATCCTGCGTGCTCCCCATTCCATGGGTCCCAACTCTCCAGGTTCAACGCAATCTTCCGACAGCGAAAGCACTCATTGGAAACCCAGCGGATGCTACACCGTGGGATCGGGAAAGCTTTCTGAAACTCACCTCAGTTTTCATCTCCTGGTGCTCGTGTTCTCCATTCAGGCCCCCTTACTAACAATCTCCCCACTTGGAGACTCGGCGCCTTTCCATGCCTCTTTCGTACCGTCTGCAATTTGTCCGCAGGATGAACTGCAAGAGGGGGAACCAATGAGAGACTCGCTGGAGGTGTTTGGTCGGGCACATGTCACTCTCATTTCCCATCACGAAGAAGAATTCACCAGCGGTTCAGCCTGCCACCCCGGATCGACAATAGGGCGTGAAGCCATCCAGCCGTGTTGCGTCCCACTCACAAAAAAGCGACTTGGGAAATGGAGCTCAGGGGCACTGCACTTCCCAAACCTGCAGAGTTCTAAACGATAACTATCGCCCCAAAATATATTGAGGTCAGGCTACGAAGAGGCGCTGAACGCAAGGCAGAACTGCAGGAAACGGATGTCAACGGCTACATCGGAATGGCCCCGATAGCACATGAAAAGCGCCAGAACGTGGACAATGATGCGGTTGGCCAAAAAGGGCGTATGCGTTTTTTCCTGAATATATTCAGGAAAAAACGCATACGCCCTTTTTGGCCAACCAAGCAACCTGGGAGAGCAAATCAGCACTACAAAGAAATCTCTCGCCCCCCCCGGGGCAAAAGGGCCAGGCGAAAAAAGTCTAAAAACCAGAAAGGCAGGACAGGCCACGGAGTCAAGGGAGCCTTGTTAAGCTGATGTGCGGGATGTCAATGGCCAACAGCCAATCTTCACAAGTGTATCCTCTTTCCCAAACCATGTAAAACACAGAACCACAGAGCATAGGGCACTTCCACACATGGGCGTTGACCTTGGGAAAATCAAAAAATCAACCAGACACAGGGACCCCAAAGTTGAGGGCTGCTGTCTTGACAAGAACCTCCACTCCGGTACACGTTTCATATCCCAGGAAAGAGCCAAGTGGACAAGTGGACAAAGACAAGTGGACAAGTGGACAAGTGGTGCTACGTAGGTCCAACGGAGTGTCACTCAGCCATGAAATCCACGTCATGAGGCTGGTAGCAGCATCCTGAGTGGATTTAGGTACGATCATCCTCAGTGAAATAAGTCCCACAAAAAAAGAATCTTATGATATCTCTTATCGAGGGAATGTAAAAATCGCTCCCCATGCACTGAATCCCCAAACAGAACAGAGTCACGCTTTTAGAAAACACACTTATGCCTGCTTCAGGGGAAAGGTGAGGTGGGGTGACGCATAAAACTCGAGTTTGAAATGAGCACAGATACGCTTCCGAAAACCGAATATGGAATGGACACGACCTACTCCTTGCTCAATCAACTGGACTCACCAGACCCTGTTCATAGCACAAGTGTCTATCCGACTAGTAAGCATCTTAAAAGCTAAGTCTTGATATCTCTGTGTAAGTGCATCAAGTGTGTGTAAAGCGGCCTAAAACCAGCAGGGAAAATCAGCTCAGACCCATTCTGAGGATACATTTCCAACATAAAGAAGAAACAAGCAGGGCAAAACAGAGAGAAATTCTTCCAAAATGCGTTCAGGGACTGGCATGCAACCAGGATTGACCACATCTACAGCCCCAGCGGCAGAAGACATAAGGCTGGACACTCTTGGGGCTGAGACGATTGGTGAGGTTGGGAAAGCAAATGCAGACCCTTGAAAGGAATCCTGCGTGCTCCCCAATCCAATGATCCCAACTCTCCAGGTTCAACGCAATCTTCCGACAGCGAAAGCACTCATTGGAAACCCAGCGGATGCTACACCGTGGGATCGGGAAAGCTTTCTGAAACTCACCTCAGTTTTCATCTCCTGGTGCTCGTGTTCTCCATTCAGGCCCCCTTACTAACAATCTCCCCACTTGGAGACTCGGCGCCTTTCCATGCCTCTTTCGTACCGTCTGCAATTTGTCCGCAGGATGAACTGCAAGAGGGGGAACCAATGAGAGACTCGCTGGAGGTGTTTGGTCGGGCACATGTCACTCTCATTTCCCATCACGAAGAAGAATTCACCAGAGGTTCAGCCTGCCACCCCGGATCGACAATAGGGCGTGAAGCCATCCAGCCCTGTTGCGTCCCACTCACAAAAAAGCGACTTGGGAAATGGAGCTCAGGGGCACTGCACTTCCCAAACCTGCAGAGTTCTAAACGATAACTATCGCCCCAAAATATATTGAGGTCAGGCTACGAAGAGGCGCTGAACGCAAGGCAGAACTGCAGGAAACGGATGTCAACGGGTACATCGGAATGGCCCCGATAGCACATGAAAAGCGCCAGAACGTGGACAATGATGCGGTTGGCCAAAAAGGGCGTATGCGTTTTTTCCTGAATATATTCAGGAAAAAACGCATACGCCCTTTTTGGCCAACCAAGCAACCTGGGAGAGCAAATCAGCACTACAAAGAAATCTCTCGCCCCCCCCCCGGGGCAAAAGGGCCAGGCGAAAAAAGTCTAAAAACCAGAAAGGCAGGACAGGCCACGGAGTCAACGGAGCCTTGTTAAGCTGATGGGCGGGATGTCAATGGCCAACAGCCAATCTTCACAAGTGTATCCTCTTTCCCAAACCATGTAAAACACAGAACCACAGAGCATAGGGCACTTCCACACATGGGCGTTGACCTTGGGAAAATGAAAAAATCAACCAGACACAGGGACCCCAAAGTTGAGGGCTGCTGTCTTGACAAGAACCTCCACTCCGGTACACGTTTCATATCCCAGGAAAGAGCCAAGTGGACAAAGACGAGTGGACAAGTGGACAAAGACAAGTGGACAAGTGGACAAGTGGTGCTACGTAGGTCCAATGGAGTGTCACTCAGCCATGAAATCCACGTCATGAGGCTGGTAGCAGCATCCTGAGTGGATTTAGGTACGATCATCCTCAGTGAAATAAGTCCCACAAAAAAAGAAACTTATGATATCTCTTATCGAGGGAATGTAAAAATCGCTCCCCATGCACTGAATCCCCAAACAGAACAGAGTCACGCTTTTAGAAAACACACTTATGCCTGCTTCAGGGGAAAGGTGAGGTGGGGTGACGCATAAAACTCGAGTTTGAAATGAGCACAGATACCCTTCCGAAAACCGAATATGGAATGGACACGACCTACTCCTTGCTCAATCAAGTGGACTCACCAGACCCTGTTCATCGCACAAGTATCTATCCGACTAGTAAGCATCTTCAAAGCTAAGTCTTGATATCTCTGTGTAAGTGCATCAAGTGTGTGTAAAGCGGCCTAAAACCAGCAGGGAAAATCAGCTCAGACCCATTCTGAGGATACATTTCCAACATAAAGAAGAAACAAGCAGGGCAAAACAGAGAGAAATTCTTCCAAAATGCGTTCAGGGACTGGCATGCAACCAGGATTGACCACATCTACAGCCCCAGCGGCAGAAGACATAAGGCTGGACACTCTTGGGGCTGAGACGATTGGTGAGGTTGGGAAAGCAAATGCAGACCCTTGAAAGGAATCCTGCGTGCTCCCCATTCCATGGGTCCCAACTCTCCAGGTTCAACGCAATCTTCCGACAGCGAAAGCACTCATTGGAAACCCAGCGGATGCTACACCGTGGGATCGGGAAAGCTTTCTGAAACTCACCTCAGTTTTCATCTCCTGGTGCTCGAGTTCTCCATTCAGGCCCCCTTACTAACAATCTCCCCACTTGGAGACTCGGCACCTTTCCATGCCTCTTTCGTACCGTCTGCAATTTGTCCGCAGGATGAACTGCAAGAGGGGGAACTAATGAGAGACTCGCTGGAGGTGTTTGGTCGGGCACATGTCACTCTCATTTCCCATCACGAAGAAGAATTCACCAGAGGTTCAGCCTGCCACCCCGGATCGACAATAGGGCGTGAAGCCATCCAGCCGTGTTGCGTCCCCCTCCCAAAAAAGCGACTTGGGAAATGGAGCTCAGGGGCACTGCACTTCCCAAACCTGCAGAGTTCTAAACGATAACTATCGCCCCAAAATATATTGAGGTCAGGCTACGAAGAGGCGTTGAACGCAAGGCAGAACTGCAGGAAACGGATGTCAACGGGTACATCGGAATGGCCCCGATAGCACATGAAAAGCGCCAGAACGTGGACAATGATGCGGTTGGCCAAAAAGGGCGTATGCGTTTTTTCCTGAATATATTCAGGAAAAAACGCATACGCCCTTTTTGGCCAACCAAGCAACCTGGGAGAGCAAATCAGCACTACAAAGAAATCTCTCGCCCCCCCCCGGGGCAAAAGGGCCAGGCGAAAAAATTCTAAAAACCAGAAAGGCAGGACAGCCCACGGAGTCAAGGGAGCCTTGTTAAGCTGATGGGCGGGATGTCAATGGCCAACAGCCAATCTTCACAAGTGTATCCTCTTTCCCAAACCATGTAAAACACAGAACCACAGAGCATAGGGCACTTCCACACATGGGCGTTGACCTTGGGAAAATCAAAAAATCAACCAGACACAGGGACCCCAAAGTTGAGGTCTGCTGTCTTGACAAGAACCTCCACTCCGGTACACGTTTCATATCCCAGGAAAGAGCCAAGTGGACAAGTGGACAAAGACAAGTGGACAAGTGGACAAGTGGTGCTACGTAGGTCCAATGGAGTGTCACTCAGCCATGAAATCCACGTCATGAGGCTGGTAGCAGCATCCTGAGTGGATTTAGGTACGATCATCCTCAGTGAAATAAGTCCCACAAAAAAAGAAACTTATGATATCACTTATCGAGGGAATGTAAAAATCGCTCCCCATGCACTGAATCCCCAAACAGAACAGAGTCACGCTTTTAGAAAACACACTTATGCCTGCTTCAGGGGAAAGGTGAGGTGGGGTGACGCATAAAACTCGAGTTTGAAATGAGCACAGATACCCTTCTGAAAACCGAATATGGAATGGACACGACCTACTCCTTGCTCAATCAACTGGACTCACCAGACCCTGTTCATCGCACAAGTATCTATCCGACTAGTAAGCATCTTCAAAGCTAAGTCTTGATATCTCTGTGTAAGTGCATCAAGTGTGTGTAAAGCGGCCTAAAACCAGCAGGGAAAATCAGCTCAGACCCATTCTGAGGATACATTTCCAACATAAAGAAGAAACAAGCAGGGCAAAACAGAGAGAAATTCTTCCAAAATGCGTTCAGGGACTGGCATGCAACCAGGATTGACCACATCTACAGCCCCAGCGGCAGAAGACATAAGGCTGGACACTCTTGGGGCTGAGACGATTGGTGAGGTTGGGAAAGCAAATGCAGACCCTTGAAAGGAATCCTGCGTGCTCCCCATTCCAATGATCCCAACTCTCCAGGTTCAACGCAATCTTCCGACAGCGAAAGCACTCATTGGAAACCCAGCGGATGCTACACCGTGGGATCGGGAAAGCTTTCTGAAACTCACCTCAGTTTTCATCTCCTGGTGCTCGTGTTCTCCATTCAGGCCCCCTTACTAACAATCTCCCCACTTGGAGACTCGGCGCCTTTCCATGCCTCTTTCGTACCGTCTGCAATTTGTCCGCAGGATGAACTGCAAGAGGGGGAACCAATGAGGGACTCGCTGGAGGTGTTTGGTCGGGCACATGTCACTCTCATTTCCCATCACGAAGAAGAATTCACCAGAGGTTCAGCCTGCCACCCCGGATCGACAATAGGGCGTGAAGCCATCCAGCCGTGTTGCGTCCCACTCACAAAAAAGCGACTTGGGAGATGGAGCTCAGGGGCACTGCACTTCCCAAACCTGCAGAGTTCTAAACGATAACTATCGCCCCAAAATATATTGAGGTCAGGCTACGAAGAGGCGCTGAACGCAAGGCAGAACTGCAGGAAACGGATGTCAACGGCTACATCGGAATGGCCCCGATAGCACATGAAAAGCGCCAGAACGTGGACAATGATGCGGTTGGCCAAAAAGGGCGTATGCGTTTTTTCCTGAATATATTCAGGAAAAAACGCATACGCCCTTTTTGGCCAACCAAGCAACCTGGGAGAGCAAATCAGCACTACAAAGAAATCTCTCGCCCCCCCCCGGGGCAAAAGGGCCAGGCGAAAAAAGTCTAAAAACCAGAAAGGCAGGACAGGCCACGGAGTCAACGGAGCCTTGTTAAGCTGATGGGCGGGATGTCAATGGCCAACAGCCAATCTTCACAAGTGTATCCTCTTTCCCAAACCATGTAAAACACAGAACCACAGAGCATAGGGCACTTCCACACATGGGCGTTGACCTTGGGAAAATGAAAAAATCAACCAGACACAGGGACCCCAAAGTTGAGGGCTGCTGTCTTGACAAGAACCTCCACTCCGGTACACGTTTCATATCCCAGGAAAGAGCCAAGTGGACAAAGACGAGTGGACAAGTGGACAAAGACAAGTGGACAAGTGGACAAGTGGTGCTACGTAGGTCCAATGGAGTGTCACTCAGCCATGAAATCCACGTCATGAGGCTGGTAGCAGCATCCTGAGTAGATTTAGGTACGATCATCCTCAGTGAAATAAGTCCCACAAAAAAAGAATCTTATGATATCTCTTATCGAGGGAATGTAAAAATCGCTCCCCATGCACTGAATCCCCAAACAGAACAGAGTCACGCTTTTAGAAAACACACTTATGCCTGCTTCAGGGGAAAGGTGAGGTGGGGTGACGCATAAAACTCGAGTTTGAAATGAGCACAGATACCCTTCCGAAAACCGAATATGGAATGGACACGACCTACTCCTTGCTCAATCAACTGGACTCACCAGACCCTCTTCATCGCACAAGTATCTATCCGACTAGTAAGCATCTTAAAAGCTAAGTCTTGATATCTCTGTGTAAGTGCATCAAGTGTGTGTAAAGCGGCCTAAAACCAGCAGGGAAAATCAGCTCAGACCCATTCTGAGGATACATTTCCAACATAAAGAAGAAACAAGCAGGGCAAAACAGAGAGAAATTCTTCCAAAATGCGTTCAGGGACTGGCATGCAACCAGGATTGACCACATCTACAGCCCCAGCGGCAGAAGACATAAGGCTGGACACTCTTGGGGCTGAGACGATTGGTGAGGTTGGGAAAGCAAATGCAGACCCTTGAAAGGAATCCTGCGTGCTCCCCATTCCAATGATCCCAACTCTCCAGGTTCAACGCAATCTTCCGACAGCGAAAGCACTCATTGGAAACCCAGCGGATGCTACACCGTGGGATCGGGAAAGCTTTCTGAAACTCACCTCAGTTTTCATCTCCTGGTGCTCGTGTTCTCCATTCAGGCCCCCTTACTAACAATCTCCCCACTTGGAGACTCGGCGCCTTTCCATGCCTCTTTCGTACCGTCTGCAATTTGTCCGCAGGATGAACTGCAAGAGGGGGAACCAATGAGAGACTCGCTGGAGGTGTTTGGTCGGGCACATGTCACTCTCATTTCCCATCACGAAGAAGAATTCACCAGAGGTTCAGCCTGCCACCCCGGATCGACAATAGGGCGTGAAGCCATCCAGCCGTGTTGCGTCCCACTCACAAAAAAGCGACTTGGGAAATGGAGCTCAGGGGCACTGCACTTCCCAAACCTGCAGAGTTCTAAACGATAACTATCGCCCCAAAATATATTGAGGTCAGGCTACGAAGAGGCGTTGAACGCAAGGCAGAACTGCAGGAAACGGATGTCAACGGGTACATCGGAATGGCCCCCATACCACATGAAAAGCGCCAGAACGTGGACAATGATGCGGTTGGCCAAAAAGGGCGTATGCGTTTTTTCCTGAATATATTCAGGAAAAAACGCATACGCCCTTTTTGGCCAACCAAGCAACCTGGGAGAGCAAATCAGCACTACAAAGAAATCTCTCGCCCCCCCCGGGGCAAAAGGGCCAGGCGAAAAAAGTCTAAAAACCAGAAAGGCAGGACAGGCCACGGAGTCAAGGGAGCCTTGTTAAGCTGATGGGCGGGATGTCAATGGCCAACAGCCAATCTTCACAAGTGTATCCTCTTTCCCAAACCATGTAAAACACAGAACCACAGAGCATAGGGCACTTCCACACATGGGCGTTGACCTTGGGAAAATGAAAAAATCAACCAGACACAGGGACCCCAAAGTTGAGGGCTGCTGTCTTGACAAGAACCTCCACTCCGGTACACGTTTCATATCCCAGGAAAGAGCCAAGTGGACAAAGACGAGTGGACAAGTGGACAAAGACAAGTGGACAAGTGGACAAGTGGTGCTACGTAGGTCCAATGGAGTGTCACTCAGCCATGAAATCCACGTCATGAGGCTGGTAGCAGCATCCTGAGTGGATTTAGGTACGATCATCCTCAGTGAAATAAGTCCCACAAAAAAAGAATCTTATGATATCTCTTATCGAGGGAATGTAAAAATCGCTCCCCATGCACTGAATCCCCAAACAGAACAGAGTCACGCTTTTAGAAAACACACTTATGCCTGCTTCAGGGGAAAGGTGAGGTGGGGTGACGCATAAAACTCGAGTTTGAAATGAGCACAGATACCCTTCCGAAAACCGAATATGGAATGGACACGACCTACTCCTTGCTCAATCAACTGGACTCACCAGACCCTGTTCATCGCACAAGTATCTATCCGACTAGTAAGCATCTTCAAAGCTAAGTCTTGATATCTCTGTGTAAGTGCATCAAGTGTGTGTAAAGCGGCCTAAAACCAGCAGGGAAAATCAGCTCAGACCCATTCTGAGGATACATTTCCAACATAAAGAAGAAACAAGCAGGGCAAAACAGAGAGAAATTCTTCCAAAATGCGTTCAGGGACTGGCATGCAACCAGGATTGACCACATCTACAGCCCCAGCGGCAGAAGACATAAGGCTGGACACTCTTGGGGCTGAGACGATTGGTGAGGTTGGGAAAGCAAATGCAGACCCTTGAAAGGAATCCTGCGTGCTCCCCATTCCAATGATCCCAACTCTCCAGGTTCAACGCAATCTTCCGACAGCGAAAGCACTCATTGGAAACCCAGCGGATGCTACACCGTGGGATCGGGAAAGCTTTCTGAAACTCACCTCAGTTTTCATCTCCTGGTGCTCGTGTTCTCCATTCAGGCCCCCTTACTAACAATCTCCCCACTTGGAGACTCGGCGCCTTTCCATGCCTCTTTCGTACCGTCTGCAATTTGTCCGCAGGATGAACTGCAAGAGGGGGAACCAATGAGAGACTCGCTGGAGGTGTTTGGTCGGGCACATGTCACTCTCATTTCCCATCACGAAGAAGAATTCACCAGAGGTTCAGCCTGCCACCCCGGATCGACAATAGGGCGTGAAGCCATCCAGCCCTGTTGCGTCCCACTCACAAAAAAGCGACTTGGGAAATGGAGCTCAGGGGCACTGCACTTCCGAAACCTGCAGAGTTCTAAACGATAACTATCGCCCCAAAATATATTGAGGTCAGGCTACGAAGAGGCGCTGAACGCAAGGCAGAACTGCAGGAAACGGATGTCAACGGGTACATCGGAATGGCCCCGATAGCACATGAAAAGCGCCAGAACGTGGACAATGATGCGGTTGGCCAAAAAGGGCGTATGCGTTTTTTCCTGAATATATTCAGGAAAAAACGCATACGCCCTTTTTGGCCAACCAAGCAACCTGGGAGAGCAAATCAGCACTACAAAGAAATCTCTCGCCCCCCCCGGGGCAAAAGGGCCAGGCGAAAAAAGTCTAAAAACCAGAAAGGCAGGACAGGCCACGGAGTCAAGGGAGCCTTGTTAAGCTGATGGGCGGGATGTCAATGGCCAACAGCCAATCTTCACAAGTGTATCCTCTTTCCCAAACCATGTAAAACACAGAACCACAGAGCATAGGGCACTTCCACACATGGGCGTTGACCTTGGGAAAATGAAAAAATCAACCAGACACAGGGACCCCAAAGTTGAGGGCTGCTGTCTTGACAAGAACCTCCACTCCGGTACACGTTTCATATCCCAGGAAAGAGCCAAGTGGACAAAGACGAGTGGACAAGTGGACAAAGACAAGTGGACAAGTGGACAAGTGGTGCTATGTAGGTCCAATGGAGTGTCACTCAGCCATGAAATCCACGTCATGAGGCTGGTAGCAGCATCCTGAGTGGATTTAGGTACGATCATCCTCAGTGAAATAAGTCCCACAAAAAAAGAAACTTATGATATCTCTTATCGAGGGAATGTAAAAATCGCTCCCCATGCACTGAATCCCCAAACAGAACAGAGTCATGCTTTTAGAAAACACACTTATGCCTGCTTCAGGGGAAAGGTGAGGTGGGGTGACGCATAAAACTCGAGTTTGAAATGAGCACAGATACCCTTCCGAAAACCGAATATGGAATGGACACGACCTACTCCTTGCTCAATCAACTGGACTCACCAGACCCTGTTCATCGCACAAGTATCTATCCGACTAGTAAGCATCTTCAAAGCTAAGTCTTGATATCTCTGTGTAAGTGCATCAAGTGTGTGTAAAGCGGCCTAAAACCAGCAGGGAAAATCAGCTCAGACCCATTCTGAGGATACATTTCCAACATAAAGAAGAAACAAGCAGGGCAAAACAGAGAGAAATTCTTCCAAAATGCGTTCAGGGACTGGCATGCACCCAGGATTGACCACATCTACAGCCCCAGCGGCAGAAGACATAAGGCTGGACACTCTTGGGGCTGAGACGATTGGTGAGGTTGGGAAAGCAAATGCAGACCCTTGAAAGGAATCCTGCGTGCTCCCCATTCCATGGGTCCCAACTCTCCAGGTTCAACGCAATCTTCCGACAGCGAAAGCACTCATTGGAAACCCAGCGGATGCTACACCGTGGGATCGGGAAAGCTTTCTGAAACTCACCTCAGTTTTCATCTCCTGGTGCTCGTGTTCTCCATTCAGGCCCCCTTACTAACAATCTCCCCACTTGGAGACTCGGCGCCTTTCCATGCCTCTTTCGTACCGTCTGCAATTTGTCCGCAGGATGAACTGCAAGAGGGGGAACCAATGAGAGACTCGCTGGAGGTGTTTGGTCGGGCACATGTCACTCTCATTTCCCATCACGAAGAAGAATTCACCAGCGGTTCAGCCTGCCACCCCGGATCGACAATAGGGCGTGAAGCCATCCAGCCGTGTTGCGTCCCACTCACAAAAAAGCGACTTGGGAAATGGAGCTCAGGGGCACTGCACTTCCCAAACCTGCAGAGTTCTAAACGATAACTATCGCCCCAAAATATATTGAGGTCAGGCTACGAAGAGGCGTTGAACGCAAGGCAGAACTGCAGGAAACGGATGTCAACGGCTACATCGGAATGGCCCCGATAGCACATGAAAAGCGCCAGAACGTGGACAATGATGCGGTTGGCCAAAAAGGGCGTATGCGTTTTTTCCTGAATATATTCAGGAAAAAACGCATACGCCCTTTTTGGCCAACCAAGCAACCTGGGAGAGCAAATCAGCACTACAAAGAAATCTCTCGCCCCCCCCGGGGCAAAAGGGCCAGGCGAAAAAAGTCTAAAAACCAGAAAGGCAGGACAGGCCACGGAGTCAAGGGAGCCTTGTTAAGCTGATGGGCGGGATGTCAATGGCCAACAGCCAATCTTCACAAGTGTATCCTCTTTCCCAAACCATGTAAAACACAGAACCACAGAGCATAGGGCACTTCCACACATGGGCGTTGACCTTGGGAAAATGAAAAAATCAACCAGACACAGGGACCCCAAAGTTGAGGGCTGCTGTCTTGACAAGAACCTCCACTCCGGTACACGTTTCATATCCCAGGAAAGAGCCAAGTGGACAAAGACGAGTGGACAAGTGGACAAAGACAAGTGGACAAGTGGACAAGTGGTGCTACGTAGGTCCAATGGAGTGTCACTCAGCCATGAAATCCACGTCATGAGGCTGGTAGCAGCATCCTGAGTGGATTTAGGTACGATCATCCTCAGTGAAATAAGTCCCACAAAAAAAGAAACTTATCATATCTCTTATCGAGGGAATGTAAAAATCGCTCCCATGCACTGAATCCCCAAACAGAACAGAGTCACGCTTTTAGAAAACACACTTATGCCTGCTTCAGGGGAAAGGTGAGGTGGGGTGACGCATAAAACTCGAGTTTGAAATGAGCACAGATACCCTTCCGAAAACCGAATATAGAATGGACACGACCTACTCCTTGCTCAATCAACTGGACTCACCAGACCCTGTTCATCGCACAAGTATCTATCCGACTAGTAAGCATCTTCAAAGCTAAGTCTTGATATCTCTGTGTAAGTGCATCAAGTGTGTGTAAAGCGGCCTAAAACCAGCAGGGAAAATCAGCTCAGACCCATTCTGAGGATACATTTCCAACATAAAGAAGAAACAAGCAGGGCAAAACAGAGAGAAATTCTTCCAAAATGCGTTCAGGGACTGGCATGCAACCAGGATTGACCACATCTACAGCCCCAGCGGCAGAAGACATAAGGCTGGACACTCTTGGGGCTGAGACGATTGGTGAGGTTGGGAAAGCAAATGCAGACCCTTGAAAGGAATCCTGCGTGCTCCCCATTCCATGGGTCCCAACTCTCCAGGTTCAACGCAATCTTCCGACAGCGAAAGCACTCATTGGAAACCCAGCGGATGCTACACCGTGGGATCGGGAAAGCTTTCTGAAACTCACCTCAGTTTTCATCTCCTGGTGCTCGTGTTCTCCATTCAGGCCCCCTTACTAACAATCTCCCCACTTGGAGACTCGGCACCTTTCCATGCCTCTTTCGTACCGTCTGCAATTTGTCCGCAGGATGAACTGCAAGAGGGGGAACTAATGAGAGACTCGCTGGAGGTGTTTGGTCGGGCACATGTCACTCTCATTTCCCATCACGAAGAAGAATTCACCAGAGGTTCAGCCTGCCACCCCGGATCGACAATAGGGCGTGAAGCCATCCAGCCGTGTTGCGTCCCCCTCCCAAAAAAGCGACTTGGGAAATGGAGCTCAGGGGCACTGCACTTCCCAAACCTGCAGAGTTCTAAACGATAACTATCGCCCCAAAATATATTGAGGTCAGGCTACGAAGAGGCGTTGAACGCAAGGCAGAACTGCAGGAAACGGATGTCAACGGGTACATCGGAATGGCCCCGATAGCACATGAAAAGCGCCAGAACGTGGACAATGATGCGGTTGGCCAAAAAGGGCGTATGCGTTTTTTCCTGAATATATTCAGGAAAAAACGCATACGCCCTTTTTGGCCAACCAAGCAACCTGGGAGAGCAAATCAGCACTACAAAGAAATCTCTCGCCCCCCCCCGGGGCAAAAGGGCCAGGCGAAAAAATTCTAAAAACCAGAAAGGCAGGACAGCCCACGGAGTCAAGGGAGCCTTGTTAAGCTGATGGGCGGGATGTCAATGGCCAACAGCCAATCTTCACAAGTGTATCCTCTTTCCCAAACCATGTAAAACACAGAACCACAGAGCATAGGGCACTTCCACACATGGGCGTTGACCTTGGGAAAATGAAAAAATCAACCAGACACAGGGACCCCAAAGTTGAGGTCTGCTGTCTTGACAAGAACCTCCACTCCGGTACACGTTTCATATCCCAGGAAAGAGCCAAGTGGACAAGTGGACAAAGACAAGTGGACAAGTGGACAAGTGGTGCTACGTAGGTCCAATGGAGTGTCACTCAGCCATGAAATCCACGTCATGAGGCTGGTAGCAGCATCCTGAGTGGATTTAGGTACGATCATCCTCAGTGAAATAAGTCCCACAAAAAAAGAAACTTATGATATCACTTATCGAGGGAATGTAAAAATCGCTCCCCATGCACTGAATCCCCAAACAGAACAGAGTCACGCTTTTAGAAAACACACTTATGCCTGCTTCAGGGGAAAGGTGAGGTGGGGTGACGCATAAAACTCGAGTTTGAAATGAGCACAGATACCCTTCTGAAAACCGAATATGGAATGGACACGACCTACTCCTTGCTCAATCAACTGGACTCACCAGACCCTGTTCATCGCACAAGTATCTATCCGACTAGTAAGCATCTTCAAAGCTAAGTCTTGATATCTCTGTGTAAGTGCATCAAGTGTGTGTAAAGCGGCCTAAAACCAGCAGGGAAAATCAGCTCAGACCCATTCTGAGGATACATTTCCAACATAAAGAAGAAACAAGCAGGGCAAAACAGAGAGAAATTCTTCCAAAATGCGTTCAGGGACTGGCATGCAACCAGGATTGACCACATCTACAGCCCCAGCGGCAGAAGACATAAGGCTGGACACTCTTGGGGCTGAGACGATTGGTGAGGTTGGGAAAGCAAATGCAGACCCTTGAAAGGAATCCTGCGTGCTCCCCATTCCAATGATCCCAACTCTCCAGGTTCAACGCAATCTTCCGACAGCGAAAGCACTCATTGGAAACCCAGCGGATGCTACACCGTGGGATCGGGAAAGCTTTCTGAAACTCACCTCAGTTTTCATCTCCTGGTGCTCGTGTTCTCCATTCAGGCCCCCTTACTAACAATCTCCCCACTTGGAGACTCGGCGCCTTTCCATGCCTCTTTCGTACCGTCTGCAATTTGTCCGCAGGATGAACTGCAAGAGGGGGAACCAATGAGGGACTCGCTGGAGGTGTTTGGTCGGGCACATGTCACTCTCATTTCCCATCACGAAGAAGAATTCACCAGAGGTTCAGCCTGCCACCCCGGATCGACAATAGGGCGTGAAGCCATCCAGCCGTGTTGCGTCCCACTCACAAAAAAGCGACTTGGGAGATGGAGCTCAGGGGCACTGCACTTCCCAAACCTGCAGAGTTCTAAACGATAACTATCGCCCCAAAATATATTGAGGTCAGGCTACGAAGAGGCGCTGAACGCAAGGCAGAACTGCAGGAAACGGATGTCAACGGCTACATCGGAATGGCCCCGATAGCACATGAAAAGCGCCAGAACGTGGACAATGATGCGGTTGGCCAAAAAGGGCGTATGCGTTTTTTCCTGAATATATTCAGGAAAAAACGCATACGCCCTTTTTGGCCAACCAAGCAACCTGGGAGAGCAAATCAGCACTACAAAGAAATCTCTCGCCCCCCCCCGGGGCAAAAGGGCCAGGCGAAAAAAGTCTAAAAACCAGAAAGGCAGGACAGGCCACGGAGTCAACGGAGCCTTGTTAAGCTGATGGGCGGGATGTCAATGGCCAACAGCCAATCTTCACAAGTGTATCCTCTTTCCCAAACCATGTAAAACACAGAACCACAGAGCATAGGGCACTTCCACACATGGGCGTTGACCTTGGGAAAATGAAAAAATCAACCAGACACAGGGACCCCAAAGTTGAGGGCTGCTGTCTTGACAAGAACCTCCACTCCGGTACACGTTTCATATCCCAGGAAAGAGCCAAGTGGACAAAGACGAGTGGACAAGTGGACAAAGACAAGTGGACAAGTGGACAAGTGGTGCTACGTAGGTCCAATGGAGTGTCACTCAGCCATGAAATCCACGTCATGAGGCTGGTAGCAGCATCCTGAGTAGATTTAGGTACGATCATCCTCAGTGAAATAAGTCCCACAAAAAAAGAATCTTATGATATCTCTTATCGAGGGAATGTAAAAATCGCTCCCCATGCACTGAATCCCCAAACAGAACAGAGTCACGCTTTTAGAAAACACACTTATGCCTGCTTCAGGGGAAAGGTGAGGTGGGGTGACGCATAAAACTCGAGTTTGAAATGAGCACAGATACCCTTCCGAAAACCGAATATGGAATGGACACGACCTACTCCTTGCTCAATCAACTGGACTCACCAGACCCTGTTCATCGCACAAGTATCTATCCGACTAGTAAGCATCTTAAAAGCTAAGTCTTGATATCTCTGTGTAAGTGCATCAAGTGTGTGTAAAGCGGCCTAAAACCAGCAGGGAAAATCAGCTCAGACCCATTCTGAGGATACATTTCCAACATAAAGAAGAAACAAGCAGGGCAAAACAGAGAGAAATTCTTCCAAAATGCGTTCAGGGACTGGCATGCAACCAGGATTGACCACATCTACAGCCCCAGCGGCAGAAGACATAAGGCTGGACACTCTTGGGGCTGAGACGATTGGTGAGGTTGGGAAAGCAAATGCAGACCCTTGAAAGGAATCCTGCGTGCTCCCCATTCCAATGATCCCAACTCTCCAGGTTCAACGCAATCTTCCGACAGCGAAAGCACTCATTGGAAACCCAGCGGATGCTACACCGTGGGATCGGGAAAGCTTTCTGAAACTCACCTCAGTTTTCATCTCCTGGTGCTCGTGTTCTCCATTCAGGCCCCCTTACTAACAATCTCCCCACTTGGAGACTCGGCGCCTTTCCATGCCTCTTTCGTACCGTCTGCAATTTGTCCGCAGGATGAACTGCAAGAGGGGGAACCAATGAGAGACTCGCTGGAGGTGTTTGGTCGGGCACATGTCACTCTCATTTCCCATCACGAAGAAGAATTCACCAGAGGTTCAGCCTGCCACCCCGGATCGACAATAGGGCGTGAAGCCATCCAGCCGTGTTGCGTCCCACTCACAAAAAAGCGACTTGGGAAATGGAGCTCAGGGGCACTGCACTTCCCAAACCTGCAGAGTTCTAAACGATAACTATCGCCCCAAAATATATTGAGGTCAGGCTACGAAGAGGCGTTGAACGCAAGGCAGAACTGCAGGAAACGGATGTCAACGGGTACATCGGAATGGCCCCCATACCACATGAAAAGCGCCAGAACGTGGACAATGATGCGGTTGGCCAAAAAGGGCGTATGCGTTTTTTCCTGAATATATTCAGGAAAAAACGCATACGCCCTTTTTGGCCAACCAAGCAACCTGGGAGAGCAAATCAGCACTACAAAGAAATCTCTCGCCCCCCCCGGGGCAAAAGGGCCAGGCGAAAAAAGTCTAAAAACCAGAAAGGCAGGACAGGCCACGGAGTCAAGGGAGCCTTGTTAAGCTGATGGGCGGGATGTCAATGGCCAACAGCCAATCTTCACAAGTGTATCCTCTTTCCCAAACCATGTAAAACACAGAACCACAGAGCATAGGGCACTTCCACACATGGGCGTTGACCTTGGGAAAATGAAAAAATCAACCAGACACAGGGACCCCAAAGTTGAGGGCTGCTGTCTTGACAAGAACCTCCACTCCGGTACACGTTTCATATCCCAGGAAAGAGCCAAGTGGACAAAGACGAGTGGACAAGTGGACAAAGACAAGTGGACAAGTGGACAAGTGGTGCTACGTAGGTCCAATGGAGTGTCACTCAGCCATGAAATCCACGTCATGAGGCTGGTAGCAGCATCCTGAGTGGATTTAGGTACGATCATCCTCAGTGAAATAAGTCCCACAAAAAAAGAATCTTATGATATCTCTTATCGAGGGAATGTAAAAATCGCTCCCCATGCACTGAATCCCCAAACAGAACAGAGTCACGCTTTTAGAAAACACACTTATGCCTGCTTCAGGGGAAAGGTGAGGTGGGGTGACGCATAAAACTCGAGTTTGAAATGAGCACAGATACCCTTCCGAAAACCGAATATGGAATGGACACGACCTACTCCTTGCTCAATCAACTGGACTCACCAGACCCTGTTCATCGCACAAGTGTCTATCCGACTAGTAAGCATCTTAAAAGCTAAGTCTTGATATCTCTGTGTAAGTGCATCAAGTGTGTGTAAAGCGGCCTAAAACCAGCAGGGAAAATCAGCTCAGACCCATTCTGAGGATACATTTCCAACATAAAGAAGAAACAAGCAGGGCAAAACAGAGAGAAATTCTTCCAAAATGCGTTCAGGGACTGGCATGCAACCAGGATTGACCACATCTACAGCCCCAGCGGCAGAAGACATAAGGCTGGACACTCTTGGGGCTGAGACGATTGGTGAGGTTGGGAAAGCAAATGCAGACCCTTGAAAGGAATCCTGCGTGCTCCCCATTCCAATGATCCCAACTCTCCAGGTTCAACGCAATCTTCCGACAGCGAAAGCACTCATTGGAAACCCAGCGGATGCTACACCGTGGGATCGGGAAAGCTTTCTGAAACTCACCTCAGTTTTCATCTCCTGGTGCTCGTGTTCTCCATTCAGGCCCCCTTACTAACAATCTCCCCACTTGGAGACTCGGCGCCTTTCCATGCCTCTTTCGTACCGTCTGCAATTTGTCCGCAGGATGAACTGCAAGAGGGGGAACCAATGAGAGACTCGCTGGAGGTGTTTGGTCGGGCACATGTCACTCTCATTTCCCATCACGAAGAAGAATTCACCAGAGGTTCAGCCTGCCACCCCGGATCGACAATAGGGCGTGAAGCCATCCAGCCCTGTTGCGTCCCACTCACAAAAAAGCGACTTGGGAAATGGAGCTCAGGGGCACTGCACTTCCGAAACCTGCAGAGTTCTAAACGATAACTATCGCCCCAAAATATATTGAGGTCAGGCTACGAAGAGGCGCTGAACGCAAGGCAGAACTGCAGGAAACGGATGTCAACGGGTACATCGGAATGGCCCCGATAGCACATGAAAAGCGCCAGAACGTGGACAATGATGCGGTTGGCCAAAAAGGGCGTATGCGTTTTTTCCTGAATATATTCAGGAAAAAACGCATACGCCCTTTTTGGCCAACCAAGCAACCTGGGAGAGCAAATCAGCACTACAAAGAAATCTCTCGCCCCCCCCGGGGCAAAAGGGCCAGGCGAAAAAAGTCTAAAAACCAGAAAGGCAGGACAGGCCACGGAGTCAAGGGAGCCTTGTTAAGCTGATGGGCGGGATGTCAATGGCCAACAGCCAATCTTCACAAGTGTATCCTCTTTCCCAAACCATGTAAAACACAGAACCACAGAGCATAGGGCACTTCCACACATGGGCGTTGACCTTGGGAAAATGAAAAAATCAACCAGACACAGGGACCCCAAAGTTGAGGGCTGCTGTCTTGACAAGAACCTCCACTCCGGTACACGTTTCATATCCCAGGAAAGAGCCAAGTGGACAAAGACGAGTGGACAAGTGGACAAAGACAAGTGGACAAGTGGACAAGTGGTGCTATGTAGGTCCAATGGAGTGTCACTCAGCCATGAAATCCACGTCATGAGGCTGGTAGCAGCATCCTGAGTGGATTTAGGTACGATCATCCTCAGTGAAATAAGTCCCACAAAAAAAGAAACTTATGATATCTCTTATCGAGGGAATGTAAAAATCGCTCCCCATGCACTGAATCCCCAAACAGAACAGAGTCATGCTTTTAGAAAACACACTTATGCCTGCTTCAGGGGAAAGGTGAGGTGGGGTGACGCATAAAACTCGAGTTTGAAATGAGCACAGATACCCTTCCGAAAACCGAATATGGAATGGACACGACCTACTCCTTGCTCAATCAACTGGACTCACCAGACCCTGTTCATCGCACAAGTATCTATCCGACTAGTAAGCATCTTCAAAGCTAACTCTTGATATCTCTGTGTAAGTGCATCAAGTGTGTGTAAAGCGGCCTAAAACCAGCAGGGAAAATCAGCTCAGACCCATTCTGAGGATACATTTCCAACATAAAGAAGAAACAAGCAGGGCAAAACAGAGAGAAATTCTTCCAAAATGCGTTCAGGGACTGGCATGCACCCAGGATTGACCACATCTACAGCCCCAGCGGCAGAAGACATAAGGCTGGACACTCTTGGGGCTGAGACGATTGGTGAGGTTGGGAAAGCAAATGCAGACCCTTGAAAGGAATCCTGCGTGCTCCCCATTCCATGGGTCCCAACTCTCCAGGTTCAACGCAATCTTCCGACAGCGAAAGCACTCATTGGAAACCCAGCGGATGCTACACCGTGGGATCGGGAAAGCTTTCTGAAACTCACCTCAGTTTTCATCTCCTGGTGCTCGTGTTCTCCATTCAGGCCCCCTTACTAACAATCTCCCCACTTGGAGACTCGGCGCCTTTCCATGCCTCTTTCGTACCGTCTGCAATTTGTCCGCAGGATGAACTGCAAGAGGGGGAACCAATGAGAGACTCGCTGGAGGTGTTTGGTCGGGCACATGTCACTCTCATTTCCCATCACGAAGAAGAATTCACCAGCGGTTCAGCCTGCCACCCCGGATCGACAATAGGGCGTGAAGCCATCCAGCCGTGTTGCGTCCCACTCACAAAAAAGCGACTTGGGAAATGGAGCTCAGGGGCACTGCACTTCCCAAACCTGCAGAGTTCTAAACGATAACTATCGCCCCAAAATATATTGAGGTCAGGCTACGAAGAGGCGTTGAACGCAAGGCAGAACTGCAGGAAACGGATGTCAACGGCTACATCGGAATGGCCCCGATAGCACATGAAAAGCGCCAGAACGTGGACAATGATGCGGTTGGCCAAAAAGGGCGTATGCGTTTTTTCCTGAATATATTCAGGAAAAAACGCATACGCCCTTTTTGGCCAACCAAGCAACCTGGGAGAGCAAATCAGCACTACAAAGAAATCTCTCGCCCCCCCCCGGGGCAAAAGGGCCAGGCGAAAAAAGTCTAAAAACCAGAAAGGCAGGACAGGCCACGGAGTCAAGGGAGCCTTGTTAAGCTGATGGGCGGGATGTCAATGGCCAACAGCCAATCTTCACAAGTGTATCCTCTTTCCCAAACCATGTAAAACACAGAACCACAGAGCATAGGGCACTTCCACACATGGGCGTTGACCTTGGGAAAATGAAAAAATCAACCAGACACAGGGACCCCAAAGTTGAGGGCTGCTGTCTTGACAAGAACCTCCACTCCGGTACACGTTTCATATCCCAGGAAAGAGCCAAGTGGACAAAGACGAGTGGACAAGTGGACAAAGACAAGTGGACAAGTGGACAAGTGGTGCTACGTAGGTCCAATGGAGTGTCACTCAGCCATGAAATCCACGTCATGAGGCTGGTAGCAGCATCCTGAGTGGATTTAGGTACGATCATCCTCAGTGAAATAAGTCCCACAAAAAAAGAAACTTATCATATCTCTTATCGAGGGAATGTAAAAATCGCTCCCATGCACTGAATCCCCAAACAGAACAGAGTCACGCTTTTAGAAAACACACTTATGCCTGCTTCAGGGGAAAGGTGAGGTGGGGTGACGCATAAAACTCGAGTTTGAAATGAGCACAGATACCCTTCCGAAAACCGAATATAGAATGGACACGACCTACTCCTTGCTCAATCAACTGGACTCACCAGACCCTGTTCATCGCACAAGTATCTATCCGACTAGTAAGCATCTTCAAAGCTAAGTCTTGATATCTCTGTGTAAGTGCATCAAGTGTGTGTAAAGCGGCCTAAAACCAGCAGGGAAAATCAGCTCAGACCCATTCTGAGGATACATTTCCAACATAAAGAAGAAACAAGCAGGGCAAAACAGAGAGAAATTCTTCCAAAATGCGTTCAGGGACTGGCATGCAACCAGGATTGACCACATCTACAGCCCCAGCGGCAGAAGACATAAGGCTGGACACTCTTGGGGCTGAGACGATTGGTGAGGTTGGGAAAGCAAATGCAGACCCTTGAAAGGAATCCTGCGTGCTCCCCATTCCATGGGTCCCAACTCTCCAGGTTCAACGCAATCTTCCGACAGCGAAAGCACTCATTGGAAACCCAGCGGATGCTACACCGTGGGATCGGGAAAGCTTTCTGAAACTCACCTCAGTTTTCATCTCCTGGTGCTCGTGTTCTCCATTCAGGCCCCCTTACTAACAATCTCCCCACTTGGAGACTCGGCACCTTTCCATGCCTCTTTCGTACCGTCTGCAATTTGTCCGCAGGATGAACTGCAAGAGGGGGAACTAATGAGAGACTCGCTGGAGGTGTTTGGTCGGGCACATGTCACTCTCATTTCCCATCACGAAGAAGAATTCACCAGAGGTTCAGCCTGCCACCCCGGATCGACAATAGGGCGTGAAGCCATCCAGCCGTGTTGCGTCCCACTCACAAAAAAGCGACTTGGGAAATGGAGCTCAGGGGCACTGCACTTCCCAAACCTGCAGAGTTCTAAACGATAACTATCGCCCCAAAATATATTGAGGTCAGGCTACGAAGAGGCGTTGAACGCAAGGCAGAACTGCAGGAAACGGATGTCAACGGGTACATCGGAATGGCCCCGATAGCACATGAAAAGCGCCAGAACGTGGACAATGATGCGGTTGGCCAAAAAGGGCGTATGCGTTTTTTCCTGAATATATTCAGGAAAAAACGCATACGCCCTTTTTGGCCAACCAAGCAACCTGGGAGAGCAAGTCAGCACTACAAAGAAATCTCTCGCCCCCCTCCGGGGGCAAAAGTGCCAGGCGAAAAAAGTCTAAAAACCAGAAAGGCAGGACAGCCCACGGAGTCAAGGGAGCCTTGTTAAGCTGATGGGCGGGATGTCAATGGCCAACAGCCAATCTTCACAAGTGTATCCTCTTTCCCAAACCATGGAAAACACAGAACCACAGAGCATAGGGCACTTCCACACATGGGCGTTGACCTTGGGAAAATGAAAAAATCAACCAGACACAGGGACCCCAAAGTTGAGGTCTGCTGTCTTGACAAGAACCTCCACTCCGGTACACGTTTCATATCCCAGGAAAGAGCCAAGTGGACAAGTGGACAAAGACAAGTGGACAAGTGGACAAGTGGTGCTACGTAGGTCCAATGGAGTGTCACTCAGCCATGAAATCCACGTCATGAGGCTGGTAGCAGCATCCTGAGTGGATTTAGGTACGATCATCCTCAGTGAAATAAGTCCCACAAAAAAAGAAACTTATGATATCACTTATCGAGGGAATGTAAAAATCGCTCCCCATGCACTGAATCCCCAAACAGAACAGAGTCACGCTTTTAGAAAACACACTTATGCCTGCTTCAGGGGAAAGGTGAGGTGGGGTGACGCATAAAACTCGAGTTTGAAATGAGCACAGATACCCTTCTGAAAACCGAATATGGAATGGACACGACCTACTCCTTGCTCAATCAACTGGACTCACCAGACCCTGTTCATCGCACAAGTATCTATCCGACTAGTAAGCATCTTAAAAGCTAAGTCTTGATATCTCTGTGTAAGTGCATCAAGTGTGTGTAAAGCGGCCTAAAACCAGCAGGGAAAATCAGCTCAGACCCATTCTGAGGATACATTTCCAACATAAAGAAGAAACAAGCAGGGCAAAACAGAGAGAAATTCTTCCAAAATGCGTTCAGGGACTGGCATGCAACCAGGATTGACCACATCTACAGCCCCAGCGGCAGAAGACATAAGGCTGGACACTCTTGGGGCTGAGACGATTGGTGAGGTTGGGAAAGCAAATGCAGACCCTTGAAAGGAATCCTGCGTGCTCCCCATTCCAATGATCCCAACTCTCCAGGTTCAACGCAATCTTCCGACAGCGAAAGCACTCATTGGAAACCCAGCGGATGCTACACCGTGGGATCGGGAAAGCTTTCTGAAACTCACCTCAGTTTTCATCTCCTGGTGCTCGTGTTCTCCATTCAGGCCCCCTTACTAACAATCTCCCCACTTGGAGACTCGGCGCCTTTCCATGCCTCTTTCGTACCGTCTGCAATTTGTCCGCAGGATGAACTGCAAGAGGGGGAACCAATGAGGGACTCGCTGGAGGTGTTTGGTCGGGCACATGTCACTCTCATTTCCCATCACGAAGAAGAATTCACCAGAGGTTCAGCCTGCCACCCCGGATCGACAATAGGGCGTGAAGCCATCCAGCCGTGTTGCGTCCCACTCACAAAAAAGCGACTTGGGAAATGGAGCTCAGGGGCACTGCACTTCCCAAACCTGCAGAGTTCTAAACGATAACTATCGCCCCAAAATATATTGAGGTCAGGCTACGAAGAGGCGCTGAACGCAAGGCAGAACTGCAGGAAACGGATGTCAACGGGTACATCGGAATGGCCCCGATAGCACATGAAAAGCGCCAGAACGTGGACAATGATGCGGTTGGCCAAAAAGGGCGTATGCGTTTTTTCCTGAATATATTCAGGAAAAAACGCATACGCCCTTTTTGGCCAACCAAGCAACCTGGGAGAGCAAATCAGCACTACAAAGAAATCTCTCGCCCCCCCCCGGGGCAAAAGGGCCAGGCGAAAAAAGTCTAAAAACCAGAAAGGCAGGACAGGCCACGGAGTCAACGGAGCCTTGTTAAGCTGATGGGCGGGATGTCAATGGCCAACAGCCAATCTTCACAAGTGTATCCTCTTTCCCAAACCATGTAAAACACAGAACCACAGAGCATAGGGCACTTCCACACATGGGCGTTGACCTTGGGAAAATGAAAAAATCAACCAGACACAGGGACCCCAAAGTTGAGGGCTTCTGTCTTGACAAGAACCTCCACTCCGGTACACGTTTTATATCCCAGGAAAGAGCCAAGTGGACAAAGACGAGTGGACAAGTGGACAAAGACAAGTGGACAAGTGGACAAGTGGTGCTACGTAGGTCCAATGGAGTGTCACTCAGCCATGAAATCCACGTCATGAGGCTGGTAGCAGCATCCTGAGTAGATTTAGGTACGATCATCCTCAGTGAAATAAGTCCCACAAAAAAAGAATCTTATGATATCTCTTATCGAGGGAATGTAAAAATCGCTCCCCATGCACTGAATCCCCAAACAGAACAGAGTCACGCTTTTAGAAAACACACTTATGCCTGCTTCAGGGGAAAGGTGAGGTGGGGTGACGCATAAAACTCGAGTTTGAAATGAGCACAGATACCCTTCCGAAAACCGAATATGGAATGGACACGACCTACTCCTTGCTCAATCAACTGGACTCACCAGACCCTGTTCATCGCACAAGTATCTATCCGACTAGTAAGCATCTTCAAAGCTAAGTCTTGATATCTCTGTGTAAGTGCATCAAGTGTGTGTAAAGCGGCCTAAAACCAGCAGGGAAAATCAGCTCAGACCCATTCTGAGGATACATTTCCAACATAAAGAAGAAACAAGCAGGGCAAAACAGAGAGAAATTCTTCCAAAATGCGTTCAGGGACTGGCATGCAACCAGGATTGACCACATCTACAGCCCCAGCGGCAGAAGACATAAGGCTGGACACTCTTGGGGCTGAGACGATTGGTGAGGTTGGGAAAGCAAATGCAGACCCTTGAAAGGAATCCTGCGTGCTCCCCATTCCAATGATCCCAACTCTCCAGGTTCAACGCAATCTTCCGACAGCGAAAGCACTCATTGGAAACCCAGCGGATGCTACACCGTGGGATCGGGAAAGCTTTCTGAAACTCACCTCAGTTTTCATCTCCTGGTGCTCGTGTTCTCCATTCAGGCCCCCTTACTAACAATCTCCCCACTTGGAGACTCGGCGCCTTTCCATGCCTCTTTCGTACCGTCTGCAATTTGTCCGCAGGATGAACTGCAAGAGGGGGAACCAATGAGAGACTCGCTGGAGGTGTTTGGTCGGGCACATGTCACTCTCATTTCCCATCACGAAGAAGAATTCACCAGAGGTTCAGCCTGCCACCCCGGATCGACAATAGGGCGTGAAGCCATCCAGCCCTGTTGCGTCCCACTCACAAAAAAGCGACTTGGGAAATGGAGCTCAGGGGCACTGCACTTCCCAAACCTGCAGAGTTCTAAACGATAACTATCGCCCCAAAATATATTGAGGTCAGGCTACGAAGAGGCGCTGAACGCAAGGCAGAACTGCAGGAAACGGATGTCAACGGGTACATCGGAATGGCCCCGATAGCACATGAAAAGCGCCAGAACGTGGACAATGATGCGGTTGGCCAAAAAGGGCGTATGCGTTTTTTCCTGAATATATTCAGGAAAAAACGCATACGCCCTTTTTGGCCAACCAAGCAACCTGGGAGAGCAAATCAGCACTACAAAGAAATCTCTCGCCCCCCCCGGGGCAAAAGGGCCAGGCGAAAAAAGTCTAAAAACCAGAAAGGCAGGACAGCCCACGGAGTCAAGGGAGCCTTGTTAAGCTGATGGGCGGGATGTCAATGGCCAACAGCCAATCTTCACAAGTGTATCCTCTTTCCCAAACCATGTAAAACACAGAACCACAGAGCATAGGGCACTTCCACACATGGGCGTTGACCTTGGGAAAATGAAAAAATCAACCAGACACAGGGACCCCAAAGTTGAGGGCTGCTGTCTTGACAAGAACCTCCACTCCGGTACACGTTTCATATCCCAGGAAAGAGCCAAGTGGACAAAGACGAGTGGACAAGTGGACAAAGACAAGTGGACAAGTGGACAAGTGGTGCTACGTAGGTCCAATGGAGTGTCACTCAGCCATGAAATCCACGTCATGAGGCTGGTAGCAGCATCCTGAGTGGATTTAGGTACGATCATCCTCAGTGAAATAAGTCCCACAAAAAAAGAAACTTATGATATCTCTTATCGAGGGAATGTAAAAATCGCTCCCCATGCACTGAATCCCCAAACAGAACAGAGTCATGCTTTTAGAAAACACACTTATGCCTGCTTCAGGGGAAAGGTGAGGTGGGGTGACGCATAAAACTCGAGTTTGAAATGAGCACAGATACCCTTCCGAAAACCGAATATGGAATGGACACGACCTACTCCTTGCTCAATCAACTGGACTCACCAGACCCTGTTCATCGCACAAGTATCTATCCGACTAGTAAGCATCTTCAAAGCTAAGTCTTGATATCTCTGTGTAAGTGCATCAAGTGTGTGTAAAGCGGCCTAAAACCAGCAGGGAAAATCAGCTCAGACCCATTCTGAGGATACATTTCCAACATAAAGAAGAAACAAGCAGGGCAAAACAGAGAGAAATTCTTCCAAAATGCGTTCAGGGACTGGCATGCACCCAGGATTGACCACATCTACAGCCCCAGCGGCAGAAGACATAAGGCTGGACACTCTTGGGGCTGAGACGATTGGTGAGGTTGGGAAAGCAAATGCAGACCCTTGAAAGGAATCCTGCGTGCTCCCCATTCCATGGGTCCCAACTCTCCAGGTTCAACGCAATCTTCCGACAGCGAAAGCACTCATTGGAAACCCAGCGGATGCTACACCGTGGGATCGGGAAAGCTTTCTGAAACTCACCTCAGTTTTCATCTCCTGGTGCTCGTGTTCTCCATTCAGGCCCCCTTACTAACAATCTCCCCACTTGGAGACTCGGCGCCTTTCCATGCCTCTTTCGTACCGTCTGCAATTTGTCCGCAGGATGAACTGCAAGAGGGGGAACCAATGAGAGACTCGCTGGAGGTGTTTGGTCGGGCACATGTCACTCTCATTTCCCATCACGAAGAAGAATTCACCAGCGGTTCAGCCTGCCACCCCGGATCGACAATAGGGCGTGAAGCCATCCAGCCGTGTTGCGTCCCACTCACAAAAAAGCGACTTGGGAAATGGAGCTCAGGGGCACTGCACTTCCCAAACCTGCAGAGTTCTAAACGATAACTATCGCCCCAAAATATATTGAGGTCAGGCTACGAAGAGGCGCTGAACACAAGGCAGAACTGCAGGAAACGGATGTCAACGGGTACATCGGAATGGCTCCGATAGCACATGAAAAGCGCCAGAACGTGGACAATGATGCGGTTGGCCAAAAAGGGCGTATGCGTTTTTTCCTGAATATATTCAGGAAAAAACGCATACGCCCTTTTTGGCCAACCAAGCAACCTGGGAGAGCAAATCAGCACTACAAAGAAATCTCTCGCCCCCCCCCGGGGCAAAAGGGCCAGGCGAAAAAAGTCTAAAAACCAGAAAGGCAGGACAGCCCACGGAGTCAAGGGAGCCTTGTTAAGCTGATGGGCGGGATGTCAATGGCCAACAGCCAATCTTCACAAGTGTATCCTCTTTCCCAAACCATGTAAAACAAAGAACCACAGAGCATAGGGCACTTCCACACATGGGCGTTGACCTTGGGAAAATGAAAAAATCAACCAGACACAGGGACCCCAAAGTTGAGGGCTGCTGTCTTGACAAGAACCTCCACTCCGGTACACGTTTCATATCCCAGGAAAGAGCCAAGTGGACAAAGACGAGTGGACAAGTGGACAAAGACAAGTGGACAAGTGCAGAAGTGGTGCTACGTAGGTCCAATGGAGTGTCACTCAGCCATGAAATCCACGTCATGAGGCTGGTAGCAGCATCCTGAGTGGATTTAGGTACGATCATCCTCAGTGAAATAAGTCCCACAAAAAAAGAAACTTATGATATCACTTATCGAGGGAATGTAAAAATCGCTCCCCATGCACTGAATCCCCAAACAGAACAGAGTCACGCTTTTAGAAAACACACTTATGCCTGCTTCAGGGGAAAGGTGAGGTGGGGTGACGCATAAAACTCGAGTTTGAAATGAGCACAGATACCCTTCCGAAAACCGAATATGGAATGGACACGACCTACTCCTTGCTCAATCAACTGGACTCACCAGACCCTGTTCATCGCACAAGTATCTATCCGACTAGTAAGCATCTTCAAAGCTAAGTCTTGATATCTCTGTGTAAGTGCATCAAGTGTGTGTAAAGCGGCCTAAAACCAGCAGGGAAAATCAGCTCAGACCCATTCTGAGGATACATTTCCAACATAAAGAAGAAACAAGCAGGGCAAAACAGAGAGAAATTCTTCCAAAATGCGTTCAGGGACTGGCATGCAACCAGGATTGACCACATCTACAGCCCCAGCGGCAGAAGACATAAGGCTGGACACTCTTGGGGCTGAGACGATTGGTGAGGTTGGGAAAGCAAATGCAGACCCTTGAAAGGAATCCTGCGTGCTCCCCATTCCATGGGTCCCAACTCTCCAGGTTCAACGCAATCTTCCGACAGCGAAAGCACTCATTGGAAACCCAGCGGATGCTACACCGTGGGATCGGGAAAGCTTTCTGAAACTCACCTCAGTTTTCATCTCCTGGTGCTCGTGTTCTCCATTCAGGCCCCCTTACTAACAATCTCCCCACTTGGAGACTCGGCGCCTTTCCATGCCTCTTTCGTACCGTATGCAATTTGTCCGCAGGATGAACTGCAAGAGGGGGAACCAATGAGGGACTCGCTGGAGGTGTTTGGTCGGGCACATGTCACTCTCATTTCCCATCACGAAGAAGAATTCACCAGAGGTTCAGCCTGCCACCCCGGATCGACAATAGGGCGTGAAGCCATCCAGCCGTGTTGCGTCCCACTCACAAAAAAGCGACTTGGGAAATGGAGCTCAGGGGCACTGCACTTCCCAAACCTGCAGAGTTCTAAACGATAACTATCGCCCCAAAATATATTGAGGTCAGGCTACGAAGAGGCGCTGAACGCAAGGCAGAACTGCAGGAAACGGATGTCAACGGCTACATCGGAATGGCCCCGATAGCACATGAAAAGCGCCAGAACGTGGACAATGATGCGGTTGGCCAAAAAGGGCGTATGCGTTTTTTCCTGAATATATTCAGGAAAAAACGCATACGCCCTTTTTGGCCAACCAAGCAACCTGGGAGAGCAAATCAGCACTACAAAGAAATCTCTCGCCCCCCCCGGGGCAAAAGGGCCAGGCGAAAAAAGTCTAAAAACCAGAAAGGCAGGACAGGCCACGGAGTCAAGGGAGCCTTGTTAAGCTGATGGGCGGGATGTCAATGGCCAACAGCCAATCTTCACAAGTGTATCCTCTTTCCCAAACCATGTAAAACACAGAACCACAGAGCATAGGGCACTTCCACACATGGGCGTTGACCTTGGGAAAATGAAAAAATCAACCAGACACAGGGACCCCAAAGTTGAGGGCTGCTGTCTTGACAAGAACCTCCACTCCGGTACACGTTTCATATCCCAGGAAAGAGCCAAGTGGACAAAGACGAGTGGACAAGTGGACAAAGACAAGTGGACAAGTGGACAAGTGGTGCTACGTAGGTCCAATGGAGTGTCACTCAGCCATGAAATCCACGTCATGAGGCTGGTAGCAGCATCCTGAGTGGATTTAGGTACGATCATCCTCAGTGAAATAAGTCCCACAAAAAAAGAAACTTATGATATCACTTATCGAGGGAATGTAAAAATCACTCCCCATGCACTGAATCCCCAAACAGAACAGAGTCACGCTTTTAGAAAACACACTTATGCCTGCTTCAGGGGAAAGGTGAGGTGGGGTGACGCATAAAACTCGAGTTTGAAATGAGCACAGATACCCTTCCGAAAACCGAATATAGAATGGACACGACCTACTCCTTGCTCAATCAACTGGACTCACCAGACCCTGTTCATCGCACAAGTATCTATCCGACTAGTAAGCATCTTCAAAGCTAAGTCTTGATATCTCTGTGTAAGTGCATCAAGTGTGTGTAAAGCGGCCTAAAACCAGCAGGGAAAATCAGCTCAGACCCATTCTGAGGATACATTTCCAACATAAAGAAGAAACAAGCAGGGCAAAACAGAGAGAAATTCTTCCAAAATGCGTTCAGGGACTGGCATGCAACCAGGATTGACCACATCTACAGCCCCAGCGGCAGAAGACATAAGGCTGGACACTCTTGGGGCTGAGACGATTGGTGAGGTTGGGAAAGCAAATGCAGACCCTTGAAAGGAATCCTGCGTGCTCCCCATTCCATGGGTCCCAACTCTCCAGGTTCAACGCAATCTTCCGACAGCGAAAGCACTCATTGGAAACCCAGCGGATGCTAAACCGTGGGATCGGGAAAGCTTTCTGAAACTCACCTCAGTTTTCATCTCCTGGTGCTCGTGTTCTCCATTCAGGCCCCCTTACTAACAATCTCCCCACTTGGAGACTCGGCACCTTTCCATGCCTCTTTCGTACCGTCTGCAATTTGTCCGCAGGATGAACTGCAAGAGGGGGAACTAATGAGAGACTCGCTGGAGGTGTTTGGTCGGGCACATGTCACTCTCATTTCCCATCACGAAGAAGAATTCACCAGAGGTTCAGCCTGCCACCCCGGATCGACAATAGGGCGTGAAGCCATCCAGCCGTGTTGCGTCCCACTCACAAAAAAGCGACTTGGGAAATGGAGCTCAGGGGCACTGCACTTCCCAAACCTGCAGAGTTCTAAACGATAACTATCGCCCCAAAATATATTGAGGTCAGGCTACGAAGAGGCGTTGAACGCAAGGCAGAACTGCAGGAAACGGATGTCAACGGGTACATCGGAATGGCCCCGATAGCACATGAAAAGCGCCAGAACGTGGACAATGATGCGGTTGGCCAAAAAGGGCGTATGCGTTTTTTCCTGAATATATTCAGGAAAAAACGCATACGCCCTTTTTGGCCAACCAAGCAACCTGGGAGAGCAAGTCAGCACTACAAAGAAATCTCTCGCCCCCCTCCGGGGGCAAAAGTGCCAGGCGAAAAAAGTCTAAAAACCAGAAAGGCAGGACAGCCCACGGAGTCAAGGGAGCCTTGTTAAGCTGATGGGCGGGATGTCAATGGCCAACAGCCAATCTTCACAAGTGTATCCTCTTTCCCAAACCATGGAAAACACAGAACCACAGAGCATAGGGCACTTCCACACATGGGCGTTGACCTTGGGAAAATGAAAAAATCAACCAGACACAGGGACCCCAAAGTTGAGGTCTGCTGTCTTGACAAGAACCTCCACTCCGGTACACGTTTCATATCCCAGGAAAGAGCCAAGTGGACAAGTGGACAAAGACAAGTGGACAAGTGGACAAGTGGTGCTACGTAGGTCCAATGGAGTGTCACTCAGCCATGAAATCCACGTCATGAGGCTGGTAGCAGCATCCTGAGTGGATTTAGGTACGATCATCCTCAGTGAAATAAGTCCCACAGAAAAAGAAACTTATGATATCACTTATCGAGGGAATGTAAAAATCGCTCCCCATGCACTGAATCCCCAAACAGAACAGAGTCACGCTTTTAGAAAACACACTTATGCCTGCTTCAGGGGAAAGGTGAGGTGGGGTGACGCATAAAACTCGAGTTTGAAATGAGCACAGATACCCTTCTGAAAACCGAATATGGAATGGACACGACCTACTCCTTGCTCAATCAACTGGACTCACCAGACCCTGTTCATCGCACAAGTATCTATCCGACTAGTAAGCATCTTCAAAGCTAAGTCTTGATATCTCTGTGTAAGTGCATCAAGTGTGTGTAAAGCGGCCTAAAACCAGCAGGGAAAATCAGCTCAGACCCATTCTGAGGATACATTTCCAACATAAAGAAGAAACAAGCAGGGCAAAACAGAGAGAAATTCTTCCAAAATGCGTTCAGGGACTGGCATGCAACCAGGATTGACCACATCTACAGCCCCAGCGGCAGAAGACATAAGGCTGGACACTCTTGGGGCTGAGACGATTGGTGAGGTTGGGAAAGCAAATGCAGACCCTTGAAAGGAATCCTGCGTGCTCCCCATTCCAATGATCCCAACTCTCCAGGTTCAACGCAATCTTCCGACAGCGAAAGCACTCATTGGAAACCCAGCGGATGCTACACCGTGGGATCGGGAAAGCTTTCTGAAACTCACCTCAGTTTTCATCTCCTGGTGCTCGTGTTCTCCATTCAGGCCCCCTTACTAACAATCTCCCCACTTGGAGACTCGGCGCCTTTCCATGCCTCTTTCGTACCGTCTGCAATTTGTCCGCAGGATGAACTGCAAGAGGGGGAACCAATGAGGGACTCGCTGGAGGTGTTTGGTCGGGCACATGTCACTCTCATTTCCCATCACGAAGAAGAATTCACCAGAGGTTCAGCCTGCCACCCCGGATCGACAATAGGGCGTGAAGCCATCCAGCCGTGTTGCGTCCCACTCACAAAAAAGCGACTTGGGAAATGGAGCTCAGGGGCACTGCACTTCCCAAACCTGCAGAGTTCTAAACGATAACTATCGCCCCAAAATATATTGAGGTCAGGCTACGAAGAGGCGCTGAACGCAAGGCAGAACTGCAGGAAACGGATGTCAACGGCTACATCGGAATGGCCCCGATAGCACATGAAAAGCGCCAGAACGTGGACAATGATGCGGTTGGCCAAAAAGGGCGTATGCGTTTTTTCCTGAATATATTCAGGAAAAAACGCATACGCCCTTTTTGGCCAACCAAGCAACCTGGGAGAGCAAATCAGCACTACAAAGAAATCTCTCGCCCCCCCCGGGGCAAAAGGGCCAGGCGAAAAAAGTCTAAAAACCAGAAAGGCAGGACAGGCCACGGAGTCAAGGGAGCCTTGTTAAGCTGATGGGCGGGATGTCAATGGCCAACAGCCAATCTTCACAAGTGTATCCTCTTTCCCAAACCATGTAAAACACAGAACCACAGAGCATAGGGCACTTCCACACATGGGCGTTGACCTTGGGAAAATGAAAAAATCAACCAGACACAGGGACCCCAAAGTTGAGGGCTGCTGTCTTGACAAGAACCTCCACTCCGGTACACGTTTCATATCCCAGGAAAGAGCCAAGTGGACAAAGACGAGTGGACAAGTGGACAAAGACAAGTGGACAAGTGGACAAGTGGTGCTACGTAGGTCCAATGGAGTGTCACTCAGCCATGAAATCCACGTCATGAGGCTGGTAGCAGCATCCTGAGTGGATTTAGGTACGATCATCCTCAGTGAAATAAGTCCCACAAAAAAAGAAACTTATGATATCACTTATCGAGGGAATGTAAAAATCACTCCCCATGCACTGAATCCCCAAACAGAACAGAGTCACGCTTTTAGAAAACACACTTATGCCTGCTTCAGGGGAAAGGTGAGGTGGGGTGACGCATAAAACTCGAGTTTGAAATGAGCACAGATACCCTTCCGAAAACCGAATATAGAATGGACACGACCTACTCCTTGCTCAATCAACTGGACTCACCAGACCCTGTTCATCGCACAAGTATCTATCCGACTAGTAAGCATCTTCAAAGCTAAGTCTTGATATCTCTGTGTAAGTGCATCAAGTGTGTGTAAAGCGGCCTAAAACCAGCAGGGAAAATCAGCTCAGACCCATTCTGAGGATACATTTCCAACATAAAGAAGAAACAAGCAGGGCAAAACAGAGAGAAATTCTTCCAAAATGCGTTCAGGGACTGGCATGCAACCAGGATTGACCACATCTACAGCCCCAGCGGCAGAAGACATAAGGCTGGACACTCTTGGGGCTGAGACGATTGGTGAGGTTGGGAAAGCAAATGCAGACCCTTGAAAGGAATCCTGCGTGCTCCCCATTCCATGGGTCCCAACTCTCCAGGTTCAACGCAATCTTCCGACAGCGAAAGCACTCATTGGAAACCCAGCGGATGCTAAACCGTGGGATCGGGAAAGCTTTCTGAAACTCACCTCAGTTTTCATCTCCTGGTGCTCGTGTTCTCCATTCAGGCCCCCTTACTAACAATCTCCCCACTTGGAGACTCGGCACCTTTCCATGCCTCTTTCGTACCGTCTGCAATTTGTCCGCAGGATGAACTGCAAGAGGGGGAACTAATGAGAGACTCGCTGGAGGTGTTTGGTCGGGCACATGTCACTCTCATTTCCCATCACGAAGAAGAATTCACCAGAGGTTCAGCCTGCCACCCCGGATCGACAATAGGGCGTGAAGCCATCCAGCCGTGTTGCGTCCCACTCACAAAAAAGCGACTTGGGAAATGGAGCTCAGGGGCACTGCACTTCCCAAACCTGCAGAGTTCTAAACGATAACTATCGCCCCAAAATATATTGAGGTCAGGCTACGAAGAGGCGTTGAACGCAAGGCAGAACTGCAGGAAACGGATGTCAACGGGTACATCGGAATGGCCCCGATAGCACATGAAAAGCGCCAGAACGTGGACAATGATGCGGTTGGCCAAAAAGGGCGTATGCGTTTTTTCCTGAATATATTCAGGAAAAAACGCATACGCCCTTTTTGGCCAACCAAGCAACCTGGGAGAGCAAGTCAGCACTACAAAGAAATCTCTCGCCCCCCTCCGGGGGCAAAAGTGCCAGGCGAAAAAAGTCTAAAAACCAGAAAGGCAGGACAGCCCACGGAGTCAAGGGAGCCTTGTTAAGCTGATGGGCGGGATGTCAATGGCCAACAGCCAATCTTCACAAGTGTATCCTCTTTCCCAAACCATGGAAAACACAGAACCACAGAGCATAGGGCACTTCCACACATGGGCGTTGACCTTGGGAAAATGAAAAAATCAACCAGACACAGGGACCCCAAAGTTGAGGTCTGCTGTCTTGACAAGAACCTCCACTCCGGTACACGTTTCATATCCCAGGAAAGAGCCAAGTGGACAAGTGGACAAAGACAAGTGGACAAGTGGACAAGTGGTGCTACGTAGGTCCAATGGAGTGTCACTCAGCCATGAAATCCACGTCATGAGGCTGGTAGCAGCATCCTGAGTGGATTTAGGTACGATCATCCTCAGTGAAATAAGTCCCACAGAAAAAGAAACTTATGATATCACTTATCGAGGGAATGTAAAAATCGCTCCCCATGCACTGAATCCCCAAACAGAACAGAGTCACGCTTTTAGAAAACACACTTATGCCTGCTTCAGGGGAAAGGTGAGGTGGGGTGACGCATAAAACTCGAGTTTGAAATGAGCACAGATACCCTTCTGAAAACCGAATATGGAATGGACACGACCTACTCCTTGCTCAATCAACTGGACTCACCAGACCCTGTTCATCGCACAAGTATCTATCCGACTAGTAAGCATCTTCAAAGCTAAGTCTTGATATCTCTGTGTAAGTGCATCAAGTGTGTGTAAAGCGGCCTAAAACCAGCAGGGAAAATCAGCTCAGACCCATTCTGAGGATACATTTCCAACATAAAGAAGAAACAAGCAGGGCAAAACAGAGAGAAATTCTTCCAAAATGCGTTCAGGGACTGGCATGCAACCAGGATTGACCACATCTACAGCCCCAGCGGCAGAAGACATAAGGCTGGACACTCTTGGGGCTGAGACGATTGGTGAGGTTGGGAAAGCAAATGCAGACCCTTGAAAGGAATCCTGCGTGCTCCCCATTCCAATGATCCCAACTCTCCAGGTTCAACGCAATCTTCCGACAGCGAAAGCACTCATTGGAAACCCAGCGGATGCTACACCGTGGGATCGGGAAAGCTTTCTGAAACTCACCTCAGTTTTCATCTCCTGGTGCTCGTGTTCTCCATTCAGGCCCCCTTACTAACAATCTCCCCACTTGGAGACTCGGCGCCTTTCCATGCCTCTTTCGTACCGTCTGCAATTTGTCCGCAGGATGAACTGCAAGAGGGGGAACCAATGAGGGACTCGCTGGAGGTGTTTGGTCGGGCACATGTCACTCTCATTTCCCATCACGAAGAAGAATTCACCAGAGGTTCAGCCTGCCACCCCGGATCGACAATAGGGCGTGAAGCCATCCAGCCGTGTTGCGTCCCACTCACAAAAAAGCGACTTGGGAAATGGAGCTCAGGGGCACTGCACTTCCCAAACCTGCAGAGTTCTAAACGATAACTATCGCCCCAAAATATATTGAGGTCAGGCTACGAAGAGGCGCTGAACGCAAGGCAGAACTGCAGGAAACGGATGTCAACGGCTACATCGGAATGGCCCCGATAGCACATGAAAAGCGCCAGAACGTGGACAATGATGCGGTTGGCCAAAAAGGGCGTATGCGTTTTTTCCTGAATATATTCAGGAAAAAACGCATACGCCCTTTTTGGCCAACCAAGCAACCTGGGAGAGCAAATCAGCACTACAAAGAAATCTCTCGCCCCCCCCCCCGGGGCAAAAGGGCCAGGCGAAAAAAGTCTAAAAACCAGAAAGGCAGGACAGGCCACGGAGTCAACGGAGCCTTGTTAAGCTGATGGGCGGGATGTCAATGGCCAACAGCCAATCTTCACAAGTGTATCCTCTTTCCCAAACCATGTAAAACACAGAACCACAGAGCATAGGGCACTTCCACACATGGGCGTTGACCTTGGGAAAATGAAAAAATCAACCAGACACAGGGACCCCAAAGTTGAGGGCTTCTGTCTTGACAAGAACCTCCACTCCGGTACACGTTTCATATCCCAGGAAAGAGCCAAGTGGACAAAGACGAGTGGACAAGTGGACAAAGACAAGTGGACAAGTGGACAAGTGGTGCTACGTAGGTCCAATGGAGTGTCACTCAGCCATGAAATCCACGTCATGAGGCTGGTAGCAGCATCCTGAGTAGATTTAGGTACGATCATCCTCAGTGAAATAAGTCCCACAAAAAAAGAATCTTATGATATCTCTTATCGAGGGAATGTACAAATCGCTCCCCATGCACTGAATCCCCAAACAGAACAGAGTCACGCTTTTAGAAAACACACTTATGCCTGCTTCAGGGGAAAGGTGAGGTGGGGTGACGCATAAAACTCGAGTTTGAAATGAGCACAGATACCCTTCCGAAAACCGAATATGGAATGGACACGACCTACTCCTTGCTCAATCAACTGGACTCACCAGACCCTGTTCATCGCACAAGTATCTATCCGACTAGTAAGCATCTTCAAAGCTAAGTCTTGATATCTCTGTGTAAGTGCATCAAGTGTGTGTAAAGCGGCCTAAAACCAGCAGGGAAAATCAGCTCAGACCCATTCTGAGGATACATTTCCAACATAAAGAAGAAACAAGCAGGGCAAAACAGAGAGAAATTCTTCCAAAATGCGTTCAGGGACTGGCATGCAACCAGGATTGACCACATCTACAGCCCCAGCGGCAGAAGACATAAGGCTGGACACTCTTGGGGCTGAGACGATTGGTGAGGTTGGGAAAGCAAATGCAGACCCTTGAAAGGAATCCTGCGTGCTCCCCATTCCAATGATCCCAACTCTCCAGGTTCAACGCAATCTTCCGACAGCGAAAGCACTCATTGGAAACCCAGCGGATGCTACACCGTGGGATCGGGAAAGCTTTCTGAAACTCACCTCAGTTTTCATCTCCTGGTGCTCGTGTTCTCCATTCAGGCCCCCTTACTAACAATCTCCCCACTTGGAGACTCGGCGCCTTTCCATGCCTCTTTCGTACCGTCTGCAATTTGTCCGCAGGATGAACTGCAAGAGGGGGAAGCAATGAGAGACTCGCTGGAGGTGTTTGGTCGGGCACATGTCACTCTCATTTCCCATCACGAAGAAGAATTCACCAGCGGTTCAGCCTGCCACCCCGGATCGACAATAGGGCGTGAAGCCATCCAGCCGTGTTGCGTCCCACTCACAAAAAAGCGACTTGGGAAATGGAGCTCAGGGGCACTGCACTTCCCAAACCTGCAGAGTTCTAAACGATAACTATCGCCCCAAAATATATTGAGGTCAGGCTACGAAGAGGCGTTGAACGCAAGGCAGAACTGCAGGAAACGGATGTCAACGGGTACATCGGAATGGCCCCCATAGCACATGAAAAGCGCCAGAACGTGGACAATGATGCGGTTGGCCAAAAAGGGCGTATGCGTTTTTTCCTGAATATATTCAGGAAAAAACGCATACGCCCTTTTTGGCCAACCAAGCAACCTGGGAGAGCAAATCAGCACTACAAAGAAATCTCTCGCCCCCCCCGGGGCAAAAGGGCCAGGCGAAAAAAGTCTAAAAACCAGAAAGGCAGGACAGGCCACGGAGTCAAGGGAGCCTTGTTAAGCTGATGGGCGGGATGTCAATGGCCAACAGCCAATCTTCACAAGTGTATCCTCTTTCCCATACCATGTAAAACACAGAACCACAGAGCATAGGGCACTTCCACACATGGGCGTTGACCTTGGGAAAATGAAAAAATCAACCAGACACAGGGACCCCAAAGTTGACGGCTGCTGTCTTGACAAGAACCTCCACTCCGGTACACGTTTCATATCCCAGGAAAGAGCCAAGTGGACAAAGACGAGTGGACAAGTGGACAAAGACAAGTGGACAAGTGGACAAGTGGTGCTACGTAGGTCCAATGGAGTGTCACTCAGCCATGAAATCCACGTCATGAGGCTGGTAGCAGCATCCTGAGTGGATTTAGGTACGATCATCCTCAGTGAAATAAGTCCCACAAAAAAAGAATCTTATGATATCTCTTATCGAGGGAATGTAAAAATCGCTCCCGATGCACTGAATCCCCAAACAGAACAGAGTCACGCTTTTAGAAAACACACTTATGCCTGCTTCAGGGGAAAGGTGAGGTGGGGTGACGCATAAAACTCGAGTTTGAAATGAGCACAGATACCCTTCCGAAAACCGAATATGGAATGGACACGACCTACTCCTTGCTCAATCAACTGGACTCACCAGACCCTGTTCATCGCACAAGTGTCTATCCGACTAATAAGCATCTTCAAAGCTAAGTCTTGATATCTCTGTGTAAGTGCATCAAGTGTGTGTAAAGCGGCCTAAAACCAGCAGGTAAAATCAGCTCAGACCCATTCTGAGGATACATTTCCAACATAAAGAAGAAACAAGCAGGGCAAAACAGAGAGAAATTCTTCCAAAATGCGTTCAGGGACTGGCATGCAACCAGGATTGACCACATCTACAGCCCCAGCGGCAGAAGACATAAGGCTGGACACTCTTGGGGCTGAGACGATTGGTGAGGTTGGGAAAGCAAATGCAGACCCTTGAAAGGAATCCTGCGTGCTCCCCATTCCATGGGTCCCAACTCTCCAGGTTCAACGCAATCTTCCGACAGCGAAAGCACTCATTGGAAACCCAGCGGATGCTACACCGTGGGATCGGGAAAGCTTTCTGAAACTCACCTCAGTTTTCATCTCCTGGTGCTCGTGTTCTCCATTCAGGCCCCCTTACTAACAATCTCCCCACTTGGAGACTCGGCGCCTTTCCATGCCTCTTTCGTACCGTCTGCAATTTGTCCGCAGGATGAACTGCAAGAGGGGGAACCAATGAGAGACTCGCTGGAGGTGTTTGGTCGGGCACATGTCACTCTCATTTCCCATCACGAAGAAGAATTCACCAGCGGTTCAGCCTGCCACCCCGGATCGACAATAGGGCGTGAAGGCATCCAGCCGTGTTGCGTCCCACTCACAAAAAAGCGACTTGGGAAATGGAGCTCAGGGGCACTGCACTTCCCAAACCTGCAGAGTTCTAAACGATAACTATCGCCCCAAAATATATTGAGGTCAGGCTACGAAGAGGCGCTGAACGCAAGGCAGAACTGCAGGAAACGGATGTCAACGGCTACATCGGAATGGCCCCGATAGCACATGAAAAGCTCCACAACGTGGACAATGATGCGGTTGGCCAAAAAGGGCGTATGCGTTTTTTCCTGAATATATTCAGGAAAAAACGCATACGCCCTTTTTGGCCAACCAAGCAACCTGGGAGAGCAAATCAGCACTACAAAGAAATCTCTCGCCCCCCCCCGGGGCAAAAGGGCCAGGCGAAAAAAGTCTAAAAACCAGAAAGGCAGGACAGGCCACGGAGTCAAGGGAGCCTTGTTAAGCTGATGGGCGGGATGTCAATGGCCAACAGCCAATCTTCACAAGTGTATCCTCTTTCCCAAACCATGTAAAACACAGAACCACAGAGCATAGGGCACTTCCACACATGGGCGTTGACCTTGGGAAAATGAAAAAATCAACCAGACACAGGGACCCCAAAGTTGAGGGCTGCTGTCTTGACAAGAACCTCCACTCCGGTACACGTTTCATATCCCAGGAAAGAGCCAAGTGGACAAAGACGAGTGGACAAGTGGACAAGTGCAGAAGTGGTGCTACGTAGGTCCAATGGAGTGTCACTCAGCCATGAAATCCACGTCATGAGGCTGGTAGCAGCATCCTGAGTGGATTTAGGTACGATCATCCTCAGTGAAATAAGTCCCACAAAAAAAGAAACTTATGATATCACTTATCGAGGGAATGTAAAAATCGCTCCCCATGCACTGAATCCCCAAACAGAACAGAGTCACGCTTTTAGAAAACACACTTATGCCTGCTTCAGGGGAAAGGTGAGGTGGGGTGACGCATAAAACTCGAGTTTGAAATGAGCACAGATACCCTTCCGAAAACCGAATATGGAATGGACACGACCTACTCCTTGCTCAATCAACTGGACTCACCAGACCCTGTTCATCGCACAAGTATCTATCCGACTAGTAAGCATCTTCAAAGCTAAGTCTTGATATCTCTGTGTAAGTGCATCAAGTGTGTGTAAAGCGGCCTAAAACCAGCAGGGAAAATCAGCTCAGACCCATTCTGAGGATACATTTCCAACATAAAGAAGAAACAAGCAGGGCAAAACAGAGAGAAATTCTTCCAAAATGCGTTCAGGGACTGGCATGCAACCAGGATTGACCACATCTACAGCCCCAGCGGCAGAAGACATAAGGCTGGACACTCTTGGGGCTGAGACGATTGGTGAGGTTGGGAAAGCAAATGCAGACCCTTGAAAGGAATCCTGCGTGCTCCCCATTCCATGGGTCCCAACTCTCCAGGTTCAACGCAATCTTCCGACAGCGAAAGCACTCATTGGAAACCCAGCGGATGCTACACCGTGGGATCGGGAAAGCTTTCTGAAACTCACCTCAGTTTTCATCTCCTGGTGCTCGTGTTCTCCATTCAGGCCCCCTTACTAACAATCTCCCCACTTGGAGACTCGGCGCCTTTCCATGCCTCTTTCGTACCGTCTGCAATTTGTCCGCAGGATGAACTGCAAGAGGGGGAACCAATGAGAGACTCGCTGGAGGTGTTTGGTCGGGCACATGTCACTCTTTTCCCAACACGAAGAAGAATTCACCAGCGGTTCAGCCTGCCACCCCGGATCAACAATAGGGCGTGAAGCCATCCAGCCGTGTTGCGTCCCACTCACAAAAAAGCGACTTGGGAAATGGAACTCAGGGGCACTGCACTTCCCAAACCTGCAGAGTTCTAAACGATAACTATCGCCCCAAAATATATTGAGGTCAGGCTACGAAGAGGCGCTGAACGCAAGGCAGAACTGCAGGAAACGGATGTCAACGGGTACATCGGAATGGCCCCGATAGCACATGAGAAGCGCCAGAACGTGGCCAACCAAGCAACCTGGGAGAGCAAATCAGCACTACAAAGAAATCTCTCGCCCCCCCCGGGGCAAAAGGGCCAGGCGAAAAAAGTCTAAAAACCAGAAAGGCAGGACAGCCCACGGAGTCAAGGGAGCCTTGTTAAGCTGATGGGCGGGATGTCAATGGCCAACAGCCAATCTTCACAAGTGTATCCTCTTTCCCAAACCATGTAAAACACAGAACCACAGACCATAGGGCACTGCCACACATGGGCGTTGACCTTGGGAAAATGAAAAAATCAACCAGACACAGGGACCCCAAAGTTGAGGGCTGCTGTCTTGACAACAACCTCCACTCCGGTACACGTTTCATATCCCAGGAAAGAGCCAAGTGGACAAGTGGACAAAGACAAGTGGACAAGTTGACAAGTGGTGCTACGTAGGTCCAACGGAGTGTCACTCAGCCATGAAATCCACGTCATGAGGCTGGTAGCAGCATCCTGAGTGGATTTAGGTACGATCATCCTCAGTGAAATAAGTCCCACAAAAAAAGAAACTTATGATATCACTTATCGAGGGAATGTAAAAATCGCTCCCTATGAACTGAATCCCCAAACAGAACAGAGTCACGCTTTTAGAAAACACACTTATGCCTGCTTCAGGGGAAAGGTGAGGTGGGGTGACGCATAAAACTCGAGTTTGAAATGAGCACAGATACCCTTCCGAAAACCGAATATGGAATGGACACGACCTACTCCTTGCTCAATCAACTGGACTCACCAGACCCTGTTCATCGCACAAGTATCTATCCGACTAGTAAGCATCTTCAAAGCTAAGTCTTGATATCTCTGTGTAAGTGCATCAAGTGTGTGTAAAGCGGCCTAAAACCAGCAGGGAAAATCAGCTCAGACCCATTCTGAGGATACATTTCCAACATAAAGAAGAAACAAGCAGGGCAAAACAGAGAGAAATTCTTCCAAAATGCGTTCAGGGACTGGCATGCAACCAGGATTGACCACATCTACAGCCCCAGCGGCAGAAGACATAAGGCTGGACACTCTTGGGGCTGAGACGATTGGTGAGGTTGGGAAAGCAAATGCAGACCCTTGAAAGGAATCCTGCGTGCTCCCCATTCCATGGGTCCCAACTCTCCAGGTTCAACGCAATCTTCCGACAGCGAAAGCACTCATTGGAAACCCAGCGGATGCTACACCGTGGGATCGGGAAAGCTTTCTGAAACTCACCTCAGTTTTCATCTCCTGGTGCTCGTGTTCTCCATTCAGGCCCCCTTACTAACAATCTCCCCACTTGGAGACTCGGCGCCTTTCCATGCCTCTTTCGTACCGTCTGCAATTTGTCCGCAGGATGAACTGCAAGAGGGGGAACCAATGAGAGACTCGCTGGAGGTGTTTGGTCGGGCACATGTCACTCTTTTCCCAACACGAAGAAGAATTCACCAGCGGTTCAGCCTGCCACCCCGGATCAACAATAGGGCGTGAAGCCATCCAGCCGTGTTGCGTCCCACTCACAAAAAAGCGACTTGGGAAATGGAACTCAGGGGCACTGCACTTCCCAAACCTGCAGAGTTCTAAACGATAACTATCGCCCCAAAATATATTGAGGTCAGGCTACGAAGAGGCGCTGAACGCAAGGCAGAACTGCAGGAAACGGATGTCAACGGGTACATCGGAATGGCCCCGATAGCACATGAAAAGCGCCAGAACGTGGCCAACCAAGCAACCTGGGAGAGCAAATCAGCACTACAAAGAAATCTCTCGCCCCCCCCGGGGCAAAAGGGCCAGGCGAAAAAAGTCTAAAAACCAGAAAGGCAGGACAGCCCACGGAGTCAAGGGAGCCTTGTTAAGCTGATGGGCGGGATGTCAATGGCCAACAGCCAATCTTCACAAGTGTATCCTCTTTCCCAAACCATGTAAAACACAGAACCACAGACCATAGGGCACTGCCACACATGGGCGTTGACCTTGGGAAAATGAAAAAATCAACCAGACACAGGGACCCCAAAGTTGAGGGCTGCTGTCTTGACAAGAACCTCCACTCCGGTACACGTTTCATATCCCAGGAAAGAGCCAAGTGGACAAGTGGACAAAGACAAGTGGACAAGTTGACAAGTGGTGCTACGTAGGTCCAACGGAGTGTCACTCAGCCATGAAATCCACGTCATGAGGCTGGTAGCAGCATCCTGAGTGGATTTAGGTACGATCATCCTCAGTGAAATAAGTCCCACAAAAAAAGAAACTTATGATATCACTTATCGAGGGAATGTAAAAATCGCTCCCCATGCACTGAATCCCCAAACAGAACAGAGTCACGCTTTTAGAAAACACACTTATGCCTGCTTCAGGGGAAAGGTGAGGTGGGGTGACGCATAAAACTCGAGTTTGAAATGAGCACAGATACCCTTCCGAAAACCGAATATGGAATGGACACGACCTACTCCTTGCTCAATCAACTGGACTCACCAGACCCTGTTCATCGCACAAGTATCTATCCGACTAGTAAGCATCTTCAAAGCTAAGTCTTGATATCTCTGTGTAAGTGCATCAAGTGTGTGTAAAGCGGCCTAAAACCAGCAGGGAAAATCAGCTCAGACCCATTCTGAGGATACATTTCCAACATAAAGAAGAAACAAGCAGGGCAAAACAGAGAGAAATTCTTCCAAAATGCGTTCAGGGACTGGCATGCAACCAGGATTGACCACATCTACAGCCCCAGCGGCAGAAGACATAAGCCTGGACACTCTTGGGGCTGAGACGATTGGTGAGGTTGGGAAAGCAAATGCAGACCCTTGAAAGGAATCCTGCGTGCTCCCCATTCCATGGGTCCCAACTCTCCAGGTTCAACGCAATCTTCCGACAGCGAAAGCACTCATTGGAAACCCAGCGGATGCTACACCGTGGGATCGGGAAAGCTTTCTGAAACTCACCTCAGTTTTCATCTCCTGGTGCTCGTGTTCTCCATTCAGGCCCCCTTACTAACAATCTCCCCACTTGGAGACTCGGCGCCTTTCCATGCCTCTTTCGTACCGTCTGCAATTTGTCCGCAGGATGAACTGCAAGAGGGGGAACCAATGAGAGACTCGCTGGAGGTGTTTGGTCGGGCACATGTCACTCTCATTTCCCATCACGAAGAAGAATTCACCAGAGGTTCAGCCTGCCACCCCGGATCGACAATAGGGCGTGAAGCCATCCAGCCGTGTTGCGTCCCACTCACAAAAAAGCGACTTGGGAAATGGAGCTCAGGGGCACTGCACTTCCCAAACCTGCAGAGTTCTAAACGATAACTATCGCCCCAAAATATATTGAGGTCAGGCTACGAAGAGGCGCTGAACGCAAGGCAGAACTGCAGGAAACGGATGTCAACGGGTACATCGGAATGGCCCCGATAGCACATGAAAAGCGCCAGAACGTGGACAATGATGCGGTTGGCCAAAAAGGGCGTATGCGTTTTTTCCTGAATATATTCAGGAAAAAACGCATACGCCCTTTTTGGCCAACCAAGCAACCTGGGAGAGCAAATCAGCACTACAAAGAAATCTCTCGCCCCCCCCGGGGCAAAAGGGCCAGGCGAAAAAAGTCTAAAAACCAGAAAGGCAGGACAGGCCACGGAGTCAAGGGAGCCTTGTTAAGCTGATGGGCGGGATGTCAATGGCCAACAGCCAATCTTCACAAGTGTATCCTCTTTCCCATACCATGTAAAACACAGAACCACAGAGCATAGGGCACTTCCACACATGGGCGTTGACCTTGGGAAAATGAAAAAATCAACCAGACACAGGGACCCCAAAGTTGACGGCTGCTGTCTTGACAAGAACCTCCACTCCGGTACACGTTTCATATCCCAGGAAAGAGCCAAGTGGACAAAGACGAGTGGACAAGTGGACAAAGACAAGTGGACAAGTGGACAAGTGGTGCTACGTAGGTCCAATGGAGTGTCACTCAGCCATGAAATCCACGTCATGAGGCTGGTAGCAGCATCCTGAGTGGATTTAGGTACGATCATCCTCAGTGAAATAAGTCCCACAAAAAAAGAATCTTATGATATCTCTTATCGAGGGAATGTAAAAATCGCTCCCGATGCACTGAATCCCCAAACAGAACAGAGTCACGCTTTTAGAAAACACACTTATGCCTGCTTCAGGGGAAAGGTGAGGTGGGGTGACGCATAAAACTCGAGTTTGAAATGAGCACAGATACCCTTCCGAAAACCGAATATGGAATGGACACGACCTACTCCTTGCTCAATCAACTGGACTCACCAGACCCTGTTCATCGCACAAGTGTCTATCCGACTAATAAGCATCTTCAAAGCTAAGTCTTGATATCTCTGTGTAAGTGCATCAAGTGTGTGTAAAGCGGCCTAAAACCAGCAGGTAAAATCAGCTCAGACCCATTCTGAGGATACATTTCCAACATAAAGAAGAAACAAGCAGGGCAAAACAGAGAGAAATTCTTCCAAAATGCGTTCAGGGACTGGCATGCAACCAGGATTGACCACATCTACAGCCCCAGCGGCAGAAGACATAAGGCTGGACACTCTTGGGGCTGAGACGATTGGTGAGGTTGGGAAAGCAAATGCAGACCCTTGAAAGGAATCCTGCGTGCTCCCCATTCCATGGGTCCCAACTCTCCAGGTTCAACGCAATCTTCCGACAGCGAAAGCACTCATTGGAAACCCAGCGGATGCTACACCGTGGGATCGGGAAAGCTTTCTGAAACTCACCTCAGTTTTCATCTCCTGGTGCTCGTGTTCTCCATTCAGGCCCCCTTACTAACAATCTCCCCACTTGGAGACTCGGCGCCTTTCCATGCCTCTTTCGTACCGTCTGCAATTTGTCCGCAGGATGAACTGCAAGAGGGGGAACCAATGAGAGACTCGCTGGAGGTGTTTGGTCGGGCACATGTCACTCTCATTTCCCATCACGAAGAAGAATTCACCAGCGGTTCAGCCTGCCACCCCGGATCGACAATAGGGCGTGAAGGCATCCAGCCGTGTTGCGTCCCACTCACAAAAAAGCGACTTGGGAAATGGAGCTCAGGGGCACTGCACTTCCCAAACCTGCAGAGTTCTAAACGATAACTATCGCCCCAAAATATATTGAGGTCAGGCTACGAAGAGGCGCTGAACGCAAGGCAGAACTGCAGGAAACGGATGTCAACGGCTACATCGGAATGGCCCCGATAGCACATGAAAAGCTCCACAACGTGGACAATGATGCGGTTGGCCAAAAAGGGCGTATGCGTTTTTTCCTGAATATATTCAGGAAAAAACGCATACGCCCTTTTTGGCCAACCAAGCAACCTGGGAGAGCAAATCAGCACTACAAAGAAATCTCTCGCCCCCCCCCGGGGCAAAAGGGCCAGGCGAAAAAAGTCTAAAAACCAGAAAGGCAGGACAGGCCACGGAGTCAAGGGAGCCTTGTTAAGCTGATGGGCGGGATGTCAATGGCCAACAGCCAATCTTCACAAGTGTATCCTCTTTCCCAAACCATGTAAAACACAGAACCACAGAGCATAGGGCACTTCCACACATGGGCGTTGACCTTGGGAAAATGAAAAAATCAACCAGACACAGGGACCCCAAAGTTGAGGGCTGCTGTCTTGACAAGAACCTCCACTCCGGTACACGTTTCATATCCCAGGAAAGAGCCAAGTGGACAAAGACGAGTGGACAAGTGGACAAGTGCAGAAGTGGTGCTACGTAGGTCCAATGGAGTGTCACTCAGCCATGAAATCCACGTCATGAGGCTGGTAGCAGCATCCTGAGTGGATTTAGGTACGATCATCCTCAGTGAAATAAGTCCCACATAAAAAGAAACTTATGATATCACTTATCGAGGGAATGTAAAAATCGCTCCCCATGCACTGAATCCCCAAACAGAACAGAGTCACGCTTTTAGAAAACACACTTATGCCTGCTTCAGGGGAAAGGTGAGGTGGGGTGACGCATAAAACTCGAGTTTGAAATGAGCACAGATACCCTTCCGAAAACCGAATATGGAATGGACACGACCTACTCCTTGCTCAATCAACTGGACTCACCAGACCCTGTTCATCGCACAAGTATCTATCCGACTAGTAAGCATCTTCAAAGCTAAGTCTTGATATCTCTGTGTAAGTGCATCAAGTGTGTGTAAAGCGGCCTAAAACCAGCAGGGAAAATCAGCTCAGACCCATTCTGAGGATACATTTCCAACATAAAGAAGAAACAAGCAGGGCAAAACAGAGAGAAATTCTTCCAAAATGCGTTCAGGGACTGGCATGCAACCAGGATTGACCACATCTACAGCCCCAGCGGCAGAAGACATAAGGCTGGACACTCTTGGGGCTGAGACGATTGGTGAGGTTGGGAAAGCAAATGCAGACCCTTGAAAGGAATCCTGCGTGCTCCCCATTCCATGGGTCCCAACTCTCCAGGTTCAACGCAATCTTCCGACAGCGAAAGCACTCATTGGAAACCCAGCGGATGCTACACCGTGGGATCGGGAAAGCTTTCTGAAACTCACCTCAGTTTTCATCTCCTGGTGCTCGTGTTCTCCATTCAGGCCCCCTTACTAACAATCTCCCCACTTGGAGACTCGGCGCCTTTCCATGCCTCTTTCGTACCGTCTGCAATTTGTCCGCAGGATGAACTGCAAGAGGGGGAACCAATGAGAGACTCGCTGGAGGTGTTTGGTCGGGCACATGTCACTCTTTTCCCAACACGAAGAAGAATTCACCAGCGGTTCAGCCTGCCACCCCGGATCAACAATAGGGCGTGAAGCCATCCAGCCGTGTTGCGTCCCACTCACAAAAAAGCGACTTGGGAAATGGAACTCAGGGGCACTGCACTTCCCAAACCTGCAGAGTTCTAAACGATAACTATCGCCCCAAAATATATTGAGGTCAGGCTACGAAGAGGCGCTGAACGCAAGGCAGAACTGCAGGAAACGGATGTCAACGGGTACATCGGAATGGCCCCGATAGCACATGAAAAGCGCCAGAACGTGGCCAACCAAGCAACCTGGGAGAGCAAATCAGCACTACAAAGAAATCTCTCGCCCCCCCCGGGGCAAAAGGGCCAGGCGAAAAAAGTCTAAAAACCAGAAAGGCAGGACAGCCCACGGAGTCAAGGGAGCCTTGTTAAGCTGATGGGCGGGATGTCAATGGCCAACAGCCAATCTTCACAAGTGTATCCTCTTTCCCAAACCATGTAAAACACAGAACCACAGACCATAGGGCACTGCCACACATGGGCGTTGACCTTGGGAAAATGAAAAAATCAACCAGACACAGGGACCCCAAAGTTGAGGGCTGCTGTCTTGACAACAACCTCCACTCCGGTACACGTTTCATATCCCAGGAAAGAGCCAAGTGGACAAGTGGACAAAGACAAGTGGACAAGTTGACAAGTGGTGCTACGTAGGTCCAACGGAGTGTCACTCAGCCATGAAATCCACGTCATGAGGCTGGTAGCAGCATCCTGAGTGGATTTAGGTACGATCATCCTCAGTGAAATAAGTCCCACAAAAAAAGAAACTTATGATATCACTTATCGAGGGAATGTAAAAATCGCTCCCCATGCACTGAATCCCCAAACAGAACAGAGTCACGCTTTTAGAAAACACACTTATGCCTGCTTCAGGGGAAAGGTGAGGTGGGGTGACGCATAAAACTCGAGTTTGAAATGAGCACAGATACCCTTCCGAAAACCGAATATGGAATGGACACGACCTACTCCTTGCTCAATCAACTGGACTCACCAGACCCTGTTCATCGCACAAGTATCTATCCGACTAGTAAGCATCTTCAAAGCTAAGTCTTGATATCTCTGTGTAAGTGCATCAAGTGTGTGTAAAGCGGCCTAAAACCAGCAGGGAAAATCAGCTCAGACCCATTCTGAGGATACATTTCCAACATAAAGAAGAAACAAGCAGGGCAAAACAGAGAGAAATTCTTCCAAAATGCGTTCAGGGACTGGCATGCAACCAGGATTGACCACATCTACAGCCCCAGCGGCAGAAGACATAAGGCTGGACACTCTTGGGGCTGAGACGATTGGTGAGGTTGGGAAAGCAAATGCAGACCCTTGAAAGGAATCCTGCGTGCTCCCCATTCCATGGGTCCCAACTCTCCAGGTTCAACGCAATCTTCCGACAGCGAAAGCACTCATTGGAAACCCAGCGGATGCTACACCGTGGGATCGGGAAAGCTTTCTGAAACTCACCTCAGTTTTCATCTCCTGGTGCTCGTGTTCTCCATTCAGGCCCCCTTACTAACAATCTCCCCACTTGGAGACTCGGCGCCTTTCCATGCCTCTTTCGTACCGTCTGCAATTTGTCCGCAGGATGAACTGCAAGAGGGGGAACCAATGAGAGACTCGCTGGAGGTGTTTGGTCGGGCACATGTCACTCTTTTCCCAACACGAAGAAGAATTCACCAGCGGTTCAGCCTGCCACCCCGGATCAACAATAGGGCGTGAAGCCATCCAGCCGTGTTGCGTCCCACTCACAAAAAAGCGACTTGGGAAATGGAACTCAGGGGCACTGCACTTCCCAAACCTGCAGAGTTCTAAACGATAACTATCGCCCCAAAATATATTGAGGTCAGGCTACGAAGAGGCGCTGAACGCAAGGCAGAACTGCAGGAAACGGATGTCAACGGGTACATCGGAATGGCCCCGATAGCACATGAAAAGCGCCAGAACGTGGCCAACCAAGCAACCTGGGAGAGCAAATCAGCACTACAAAGAAATCTCTCGCCCCCCCCGGGGCAAAAGGGCCAGGCGAAAAAAGTCTAAAAACCAGAAAGGCAGGACAGCCCACGGAGTCAAGGGAGCCTTGTTAAGCTGATGGGCGGGATGTCAATGGCCAACAGCCAATCTTCACAAGTGTATCCTCTTTCCCAAACCATGTAAAACACAGAACCACAGACCATAGGGCACTGCCACACATGGGCGTTGACCTTGGGAAAATGAAAAAATCAACCAGACACAGGGACCCCAAAGTTGAGGGCTGCTGTCTTGACAAGAACCTCCACTCCGGTACACGTTTCATATCCCAGGAAAGAGCCAAGTGGACAAGTGGACAAAGACAAGTGGACAAGTTGACAAGTGGTGCTACGTAGGTCCAACGGAGTGTCACTCAGCCATGAAATCCACGTCATGAGGCTGGTAGCAGCATCCTGAGTGGATTTAGGTACGATCATCCTCAGTGAAATAAGTCCCACAAAAAAAGAAACTTATGATATCACTTATCGAGGGAATGTAAAAATCGCTCCCCATGCACTGAATCCCCAAACAGAACAGAGTCACGCTTTTAGAAAACACACTTATGCCTGCTTCAGGGGAAAGGTGAGGTGGGGTGACGCATAAAACTCGAGTTTGAAATGAGCACAGATACCCTTCCGAAAACCGAATATGGAATGGACACGACCTACTCCTTGCTCAATCAACTGGACTCACCAGACCCTGTTCATCGCACAAGTATCTATCCGACTAGTAAGCATCTTCAAAGCTAAGTCTTGATATCTCTGTGTAAGTGCATCAAGTGTGTGTAAAGCGGCCTAAAACCAGCAGGGAAAATCAGCTCAGACCCATTCTGAGGATACATTTCCAACATAAAGAAGAAACAAGCAGGGCAAAACAGAGAGAAATTCTTCCAAAATGCGTTCAGGGACTGGCATGCAACCAGGATTGACCACATCTACAGCCCCAGCGGCAGAAGACATAAGCCTGGACACTCTTGGGGCTGAGACGATTGGTGAGGTTGGGAAAGCAAATGCAGACCCTTGAAAGGAATCCTGCGTGCTCCCCATTCCATGGGTCCCAACTCTCCAGGTTCAACGCAATCTTCCGACAGCGAAAGCACTCATTGGAAACCCAGCGGATGCTACACCGTGGGATCGGGAAAGCTTTCTGAAACTCACCTCAGTTTTCATCTCCTGGTGCTCGTGTTCTCCATTCAGGCCCCCTTACTAACAATCTCCCCACTTGGAGACTCGGCGCCTTTCCATGCCTCTTTCGTACCGTCTGCAATTTGTCCGCAGGATGAACTGCAAGAGGGGGAACCAATGAGAGACTCGCTGGAGGTGTTTGGTCGGGCACATGTCACTCTCATTTCCCATCACGAAGAAGAATTCACCAGAGGTTCAGCCTGCCACCCCGGATCGACAATAGGGCGTGAAGCCATCCAGCCGTGTTGCGTCCCACTCACAAAAAAGCGACTTGGGAAATGGAGCTCAGGGGCACTGCACTTCCCAAACCTGCAGAGTTCTAAACGATAACTATCGCCCCAAAATATATTGAGGTCAGGCTACGAAGAGGCGCTGAACGCAAGGCAGAACTGCAGGAAACGGATGTCAACGGGTACATCGGAATGGCCCCGATAGCACATGAAAAGCGCCAGAACGTGGACAATGATGCGGTTGGCCAAAAAGGGCGTATGCGTTTTTTCCTGAATATATTCAGGAAAAAACGCATACGCCCTTTTTGGCCAACCAAGCAACCTGGGAGAGCAAATCAGCACTACAAAGAAATCTCTCGCCCCCCCCGGGGCAAAAGGGCCAGGCGAAAAAAGTCTAAAAACCAGAAAGGCAGGACAGGCCACGGAGTCAAGGGAGCCTTGTTAAGCTGATGGGCGGGATGTCAATGGCCAACAGCCAATCTTCACAAGTGTATCCTCTTTCCCAAACCATGTAAAACACAGAACCACAGAGCATAGGGCACTGCCACACATGGGCGTTGACCTTGGGAAAATGAAAAAATCAACCAGACACAGGGACCCCAAAGTTGAGGGCTGCTGTCTTGACAAGAACCTCCACTCCGGTACACGTTTCATATCCCAGGAAAGAGCCAAGTGGACAAAGACGAGTGGACAAGTGGACAAAGACAAGTGGACAAGTGGACAAGTGGTGCTACGTAGGTCCAATGGAGTGTCACTCAGCCATGAAATCCACGTCATGAGGCTGGTAGCAGCATCCTGAGTGGATTTAGGTACGATCATCCTCAGTGAAATAAGTCCCACAAAAAAAGAAACTTATGATATCACTTATCGAGGGAATGTAAAAATCGCTCCCCATGCACTGAATCCCCAAACAGAACAGAGTCACGCTTTTAGAAAACACACTTATGCCTGCTTCAGGGGAAAGGTGAGGTGGGGTGACGCATAAAACTCGAGTTTGAAATGAGCACAGATACCCTTCCGAAAACCGAATATGGAATGGACACGACCTACTCCTTGCTCAATCAACTGGACTCACCAGACCCTGTTCATCGCACAAGTATCTATCCGACTAGTAAGCATCTTCAAAGCTAAGTCTTGATATCTCTGTGTAAGTGCATCAAGTGTGTGTAAAGCGGCCTAAAACCAGCAGGGAAAATCAGCTCAGACCCATTCTGAGGATACATTTCCAACATAAAGAAGAAACAAGCAGGGCAAAACAGAGAGAAATTCTTCCAAAATGCGTTCAGGGACTGGCATGCAACCAGGATTGACCACATCTACAGCCCCAGCGGCAGAAGACATAAGCCTGGACACTCTTGGGGCTGAGACGATTGGTGAGGTTGGGAAAGCAAATGCAGACCCTTGAAAGGAATCCTGCGTGCTCCCCATTCCATGGGTCCCAACTCTCCAGGTTCAACGCAATCTTCCGACAGCGAAAGCACTCATTGGAAACCCAGCGGATGCTACACCGTGGGATCGGGAAAGCTTTCTGAAACTCACCTCAGTTTTCATCTCCTGGTGCTCGTGTTCTCCATTCAGGCCCCCTTACTAACAATCTCCCCACTTGGAGACTCGGCGCCTTTCCATGCCTCTTTCGTACCGTCTGCAATTTGTCCGCAGGATGAACTGCAAGAGGGGGAACCAATGAGAGACTCGCTGGAGGTGTTTGGTCGGGCACATGTCACTCTCATTTCCCATCACGAAGAAGAATTCACCAGAGGTTCAGCCTGCCACCCCGGATCGACAATAGGGCGTGAAGCCATCCAGCCGTGTTGCGTCCCACTCACAAAAAAGCGACTTGGGAAATGGAGCTCAGGGGCACTGCACTTCCCAAACCTGCAGAGTTCTAAACGATAACTATCGCCCCAAAATATATTGAGGTCAGGCTACGAAGAGGCGCTGAACGCAAGGCAGAACTGCAGGAAACGGATGTCAACGGGTACATCGGAATGGCCCCGATAGCACATGAAAAGCGCCAGAACGTGGACAATGATGCGGTTGGCCAAAAAGGGCGTATGCGTTTTTTCCTGAATATATTCAGGAAAAAACGCATACGCCCTTTTTGGCCAACCAAGCAACCTGGGAGAGCAAATCAGCACTACAAAGAAATCTCTCGCCCCCCCCGGGGCAAAAGGGCCAGGCGAAAAAAGTCTAAAAACCAGAAAGGCAGGACAGGCCACGGAGTCAAGGGAGCCTTGTTAAGCTGATGGGCGGGATGTCAATGGCCAACAGCCAATCTTCACAAGTGTATCCTCTTTCCCAAACCATGTAAAACACAGAACCACAGAGCATAGGGCACTGCCACACATGGGCGTTGACCTTGGGAAAATGAAAAAATCAACCAGACACAGGGACCCCAAAGTTGAGGGCTGCTGTCTTGACAAGAACCTCCACTCCGGTACACGTTTCATATCCCAGGAAAGAGCCAAGTGGACAAAGACGAGTGGACAAGTGGACAAAGACAAGTGGACAAGTGGACAAGTGGTGCTACGTAGGTCCAATGGAGTGTCACTCAGCCATGAAATCCACGTCATGAGGCTGGTAGCAGCATCCTGAGTGGATTTAGGTACGATCATCCTCAGTGAAATAAGTCCCACAAAAAAAGAAACTTATGATATCACTTATCGAGGGAATGTAAAAATCGCTCCCCATGCACTGAATCCCCAAACAGAACAGAGTCACGCTTTTAGAAAACACACTTATGCCTGCTTCAGGGGAAAGGTGAGGTGGGGTGACGCATAAAACTCGAGTTTGAAATGAGCACAGATACCCTTCCGAAAACCGAATATGGAATGGACACGACCTACTCCTTGCTCAATCAACTGGACTCACCAGACCCTGTTCATCGCACAAGTATCTATCCGACTAGTAAGCATCTTCAAAGCTAAGTCTTGATATCTCTGTGTAAGTGCATCAAGTGTGTGTAAAGCGGCCTAAAACCAGCAGGGAAAATCAGCTCAGACCCATTCTGAGGATACATTTCCAACATAAAGAAGAAACAAGCAGGGCAAAACAGAGAGAAATTCTTCCAAAATGCGTTCAGGGACTGGCATGCAACCAGGATTGACCACATCTACAGCCCCAGCGGCAGAAGACATAAGCCTGGACACTCTTGGGGCTGAGACGATTGGTGAGGTTGGGAAAGCAAATGCAGACCCTTGAAAGGAATCCTGCGTGCTCCCCATTCCATGGGTCCCAACTCTCCAGGTTCAACGCAATCTTCCGACAGCGAAAGCACTCATTGGAAACCCAGCGGATGCTACACCGTGGGATCGGGAAAGCTTTCTGAAACTCACCTCAGTTTTCATCTCCTGGTGCTCGTGTTCTCCATTCAGGCCCCCTTACTAACAATCTCCCCACTTGGAGACTCGGCGCCTTTCCATGCCTCTTTCGTACCGTCTGCAATTTGTCCGCAGGATGAACTGCAAGAGGGGGAACCAATGAGAGACTCGCTGGAGGTGTTTGGTCGGGCACATGTCACTCTCATTTCCCATCACGAAGAAGAATTCACCAGAGGTTCAGCCTGCCACCCCGGATCGACAATAGGGCGTGAAGCCATCCAGCCCTGTTGCGTCCCACTCACAAAAAAGCGACTTGGGAAATGGAGCTCAGGGGCACTGCACTTCCCAAACCTGCAGAGTTCTAAACGATAACTATCGCCCCAAAATATATTGAGGTCAGGCTACGAAGAGGCGCTGAACGCAAGGCAGAACTGCAGGAAACGGATGTCAACGGGTACATCGGAATGGCCCCGATAGCACATGAAAAGCGCCAGAACGTGGACAATGATGCGGTTGGCCAAAAAGGGCGTATGCGTTTTTTCCTGAATATATTCAGGAAAAAACGCATACGCCCTTTTTGGCCAACCAAGCAACCTGGGAGAGCAAATCAGCACTACAAAGAAATCTCTCGCCCCCCCCGGGGCAAAAGGGCCAGGCGAAAAAAGTCTAAAAACCAGAAAGGCAGGACAGCCCACGGAGTCAAGGGAGCCTTGTTAAGCTGATGGGCGGGATGTCAATGGCCAACAGCCAATCTTCACAAGTGTATCCTCTTTCCCAAACCATGTAAAACACAGAACCACAGAGCATAGGGCACTGCCACACATGGGCGTTGACCTTGGGAAAATGAAAAAATCAACCAGACACAGGGACCCCAAAGTTGAGGGCTGCTGTCTTGACAAGAACCTCCACTCCGGTACACGTTTCATATCCCAGGAAAGAGCCAAGTGGACAAAGACGAGTGGACAAGTGGACAAAGACAAGTGGACAAGTGGACAAGTGGTGCTACGTAGGTCCAATGGAGTGTCACTCAGCCATGAAATCCACGTCATGAGGCTGGTAGCAGCATCCTGAGTGGATTTAGGTACGATCATCCTCAGTGAAATAAGTCCCACAAAAAAAGAAACTTATGATATCACTTATCGAGGGAATGTAAAAATCGCTCCCCATGCACTGAATCCCCAAACAGAACAGAGTCACGCTTTTAGAAAACACACTTATGCCTGCTTCAGGGGAAAGGTGAGGTGGGGTGACGCATAAAACTCGAGTTTGAAATGAGCACAGATACCCTTCCGAAAACCGAATATGGAATGGACACGACCTACTCCTTGCTCAATCAACTGGACTCACCAGACCCTGTTCATCGCACAAGTATCTATCCGACTAGTAAGCATCTTAAAAGCTAAGTCTTGATATCTCTGTGTAAGTGCATCAAGTGTGTGTAAAGCGGCCTAAAACCAGCAGGGAAAATCAGCTCAGACCCATTCTGAGGATACATTTCCAACATAAAGAAGAAACAAGCAGGGCAAAACAGAGAGAAATTCTTCCAAAATGCGTTCAGGGACTGGCATGCAACCAGGATTGACCACATCTACAGCCCCAGCGGCAGAAGACATAAGGCTGGACACTCTTGGGGCTGAGACGATTGGTGAGGTTGGGAAAGCAAATGCAGACCCTTGAAAGGAATCCTGCGTGCTCCCCATTCCATGGGTCCCAACTCTCCAGGTTCAACGCAATCTTCCGACAGCGAAAGCACTCATTGGAAACCCAGCGGATGCTACACCGTGGGATCGGGAAAGCTTTCTGAAACTCACCTCAGTTTTCATCTCCTGGTGCTCGTGTTCTCCATTCAGGCCCCCTTACTAACAATCTCCCCACTTGGAGACTCGGCGCCTTTCCATGCCTCTTTCGTACCGTCTGCAATTTGTCCGCAGGATGAACTGCAAGAGGGGGAACCAATGAGAGACTCGCTGGAGGTGTTTGGTCGGGCACATGTCACTCTCATTTCCCATCACGAAGAAGAATTCACCAGAGGTTCAGCCTGCCACCCCGGATCGACAATAGGGCGTGAAGCCATCCAGCCCTGTTGCGTCCCACTCACAAAAAAGCGACTTGGGAAATGGAGCTCAGGGGCACTGCACTTCCCAAACCTGCAGAGTTCTAAACGATAACTATCGCCCCAAAATATATTGAGGTCAGGCTACGAAGAGGCGCTGAACGCAAGGCAGAACTGCAGGAAACGGATGTCAACGGGTACATCGGAATGGCCCCGATAGCACATGAAAAGCGCCAGAACGTGGACAATGATGCGGTTGGCCAAAAAGGGCGTATGCGTTTTTTCCTGAATATATTCAGGAAAAAACGCATACGCCCTTTTTGGCCAACCAAGCAACCTGGGAGAGCAAATCAGCACTACAAAGAAATCTCTCGCCCCCCCCGGGGCAAAAGGGACAGGCGAAAAAAGTCTAAAAACCAGAAAGGCAGGACAGCCCACGGAGTCAAGGGAGCCTTGTTAAGCTGATGGGCGGGATGTCAATGGCCAACAGCCAATCTTCACAAGTGTATCCTCTTTCCCAAACCATGTAAAACACAGAACCACAGACCATAGGGCACTGCCACACATGGGCGTTGACCTTGGGAAAATGAAAAAATCAACCAGACACAGGGACCCCAAAGTTGAGGGCTGCTGTCTTGACAAGAACCTCCACTCCGGTACACGTTTCATATCCCAGGAAAGAGCCAAGTGGACAAAGACGAGTGGACAAGTGCAGAAGTGGTGCTACGTAGGTCCAATGGAGTGTCACTCAGCCATGAAATCCACGTCATGAGGCTGGTAGCAGCATCCTGAGTGGATTTAGGTACGATCATCCTCAGTGAAATAAGTCCCACAAAAAAAGAAACTTATGATATCACTTATCGAGGGAATGTAAAAATCGCTCCCCATGCACTGAATCCCCAAACAGAACAGAGTCACGCTTTTAGAAAACACACTTATGCCTGCTTCAGGGGAAAGGTGAGGTGGGGTGACGCATAAAACTCGAGTTTGAAATGAGCACAGATACCCTTCCGAAAACCGAATATGGAATGGACACGACCTACTCCTTGCTCAATCAACTGGACTCACCAGACCCTGTTCATCGCACAAGTATCTATCCGACTAGTAAGCATCTTAAAAGCTAAGTCTTGATATCTCTGTGTAAGTGCATCAAGTGTGTGTAAAGCGGCCTAAAACCAGCAGGGAAAATCAGCTCAGACCCATTCTGAGGATACATTTCCAACATAAAGAAGAAACAAGCAGGGCAAAACAGAGAGAAATTCTTCCAAAATGCGTTCAGGGACTGGCATGCAACCAGGATTGACCACATCTACAGCCCCAGCGGCAGAAGACATAAGGCTGGACACTCTTGGGGCTGAGACGATTGGTGAGGTTGGGAAAGCAAATGCAGACCCTTGAAAGGAATCCTGCGTGCTCCCCATTCCATGGGTCCCAACTCTCCAGGTTCAACGCAATCTTCCGACAGCGAAAGCACTCATTGGAAACCCAGCGGATGCTACACCGTGGGATCGGGAAAGCTTTCTGAAACTCACCTCAGTTTTCATCTCCTGGTGCTCGTGTTCTCCATTCAGGCCCCCTTACTAACAATCTCCCCACTTGGAGACTCGGCGCCTTTCCATGCCTCTTTCGTACCGTCTGCAATTTGTCCGCAGGATGAACTGCAAGAGGGGGAACCAATGAGAGACTCGCTGGAGGTGTTTGGTCGGGCACATGTCACTCTCATTTCCCATCACGAAGAAGAATTCACCAGCGGTTCAGCCTGCCACCCCGGATCGACAATAGGGCGTGAAGCCATCCAGCCGTGTTGCGTCCCACTCACAAAAAAGCGACTTGGGAAATGGAGCTCAGGGGCACTGCACTTCCCAAACCTGCAGAGTTCTAAACGATAACTATCGCCCCAAAATATATTGAGGTCAGGCTACGAAGAGGCGCTGAACGCAAGGCAGAACTGCAGGAAACGGATGTCAACGGCTACATCGGAATGGCCCCGATAGCACATGAAAAGCGCCAGAACGAGGACAATGATGCGGTTGGCCAAAAAGGGCGTATGCGTTTTTTCCTGAATATATTCAGGAAAAAACGCATACGCCCTTTTTGGCCAACCAAGCAACCTGGGAGAGCAAATCAGCACTACAAAGAAATCTCTCGCCCCCCCCCGGGGCAAAAGGGCCAGGCGAAAAAAGTCTAAAAACCAGAAAGGCAGGACAGCCCACGGAGTCAAGGGAGCCTTGTTAAGCTGATGGGCGGGATGTCAATGGCCAACAGCCAATCTTCACAAGTGTATCCTCTTTCCCAAACCATGTAAAACACAGAACCACAGAGCATAGGGCACTTCCACACATGGGCGTTGACCTTGGGAAAATGAAAAAATCAACCAGACACAGGGACCCCAAAGTTGAGGGCTGCTGTCTTGACAAGAACCTCCACTCCGGTACACGTTTCATATCCCAGGAAAGAGCCAAGTGGACAAAGACGAGTGGACAAGTGGACAAGTGCAGAAGTGGTGCTACGTAGGTCCAATGGAGTGTCACTCAGCCATGAAATCCACGTCATGAGGCTGGTAGCAGCATCCTGAGTGGATTTAGGTACGATCATCCTCAGTGAAATAAGTCCCACATAAAAAGAAACTTATGATATCACTTATCGAGGGAATGTAAAAATCGCTCCCCATGCACTGAATCCCCAAACAGAACAGAGTCACGCTTTTAGAAAACACACTTATGCCTGCTTCAGGGGAAAGGTGAGGTGGGGTGACGCATAAAACTCGAGTTTGAAATGAGCACAGATACCCTTCCGAAAACCGAATATGGAATGGACACGACCTACTCCTTGCTCAATCAACTGGACTCACCAGACCCTGTTCATCGCACAAGTATCTATCCGACTAGTAAGCATCTTCAAAGCTAAGTCTTGATATCTCTGTGTAAGTGCATCAAGTGTGTGTAAAGCGGCCTAAAACCAGCAGGTAAAATCAGCTCAGACCCATTCTGAGGATACATTTCCAACATAAAGAAGAAACAAGCAGGGCAAAACAGAGAGAAATTCTTCCAAAATGCGTTCAGGGACTGGCATGCAACCAGGATTGACCACATCTACAGCCCCAGCGGCAGAAGACATAAGGCTGGACACTCTTGGGGCTGAGACGATTGGTGAGGTTGGGAAAGCAAATGCAGACCCTTGAAAGGAATCCTGCGTGCTCCCCATTCCATGGGTCCCAACTCTCCAGGTTCAACGCAATCTTCCGACAGCGAAAGCACTCATTGGAAACCCAGCGGATGCTACACCGTGGGATCGGGAAAGCTTTCTGAAACTCACCTCAGTTTTCATCTCCTGGTGCTCGTGTTCTCCATTCAGGCCCCCTTACTAACAATCTCCCCACTTGGAGACTCGGCGCCTTTCCATGCCTCTTTCGTACCGTCTGCAATTTGTCCGCAGGATGAACTGCAAGAGGAGGAACCAATGAGAGACTCGCTGGAGGTGTTTGGTCGGGCACATGTCACTCTCATTTCCCATCACGAAGAAGAATTCACCAGCGGTTCAGCCTGCCACCCCGGATCGACAATAGGGCGTGAAGCCATCCAGCCGTGTTGCGTCCCACTCACAAAAAAGCGACTTGGGAAATGGAGCTCAGGGGCACTGCACTTCCCAAACCTGCAGAGTTCTAAACGATAACTATCGCCCCAAAATATATTGAGGTCAGGCTACGAAGAGGCGCTGAACGCAAGGCAGAACTGCAGGAAACGGATGTCAACGGGTACATCGGAATGGCCCCGATAGCACATGAAAAGCGCCAGAACGAGGACAATGATGCGGTTGGCCAAAAAGGGCGTATGCGTTTTTTCCTGAATATATTCAGGAAAAAACGCATACGCCCTTTTTGGCCAACCAAGCAACCTGGGAGAGCAAATCAGCACTACAAAGAAATCTCTCGCCCCCCCCCCCGGGGCAAAAGGGCCAGGCGAAAAAAGTCTAAAAACCAGAAAGGCAGGACAGGCCATGGAGTCAAGGGAGCCTTGTTAAGCTGATGGGCGGGATGTCAATGGCCAACAGCCAATCTTCACAAGTGTATCCTCTTTCCCAAACCATGTAAAACACAGAACCACAGAGCATAGGGCACTTCCACACATGGGCGATGACCTTGGGAAAATCAAAAAATCAACCAGACACAGGGACCCCAAAGTTGAGGGCTGCTGTCTTGACAAGAACCTCCACTCCGGTACACGTTTCATATCCCAGGAAAGAGCCAAGTGGACAAGTGGACAAAGACAAGTGGACAAGTTGACAAGTGGTGCTACGTAGGTCCAACGGAGTGTCACTCAGCCATGAAATCCACGTCATGAGGCTGGTAGCAGCATCCTGAGTGGATTTAGGTACGATCATCCTCAGTGAAATAAGTCCCACAAAAAAAGAAACTTATGATATCACTTATCGAGGGAATGTAAAAATCGCTCCCCATGCACTGAATCCCCAAACAGAACAGAGTCACGCTTTTAGAAAACACACTTATGCCTGCTTCAGGGGAAAGGTGAGGTGGGGTGACGCATAAAACTCGAGTTTGAAATGAGCACAGATACCCTTCCGAAAACCGAATATGGAATGGACACGACCTACTCCTTGCTCAATCAACTGGACTCACCAGACCCTGTTCATCGCGCAAGTATCTATCCGACTAGTAAGCATCTTAAAAGCTAAGTCTTGATATCTCTGTGTAAGTGCATCAAGTGTGTGTAAAGCGGCCTAAAACCAGCAGGGAAAATCAGCTCAGACCCATTCTGAGGATACATTTCCAACATAAAGAAGAAACAAGCAGGGCAAAACAGAGAGAAATTCTTCCAAAATGCGTTCAGGGACTGGCATGCAACCAGGATTGACCACATCTACAGCCCCAGCGGCAGAAGACATAAGGCTGGACACTCTTGGGGCTGAGACGATTGGTGAGGTTGGGAAAGCAAATGCAGACCCTTGAAAGGAATCCTGCGTGCTCCCCATTCCATGGGTCCCAACTCTCCAGGTTCAACGCAATCTTCCGACAGCGAAAGCACTCATTGGAAACCCAGCGGATGCTACACCGTGGGATCGGGAAAGCTTTCTGAAACTCACCTCAGTTTTCATCTCCTGGTGCTCGTGTTCTCCATTCAGGCCCCCTTACTAACAATCTCCCCACTTGGAGACTCGGCGCCTTTCCATGCCTCTTTCGTACCGTCTGCAATTTGTCCGCAGGATGAACTGCAAGAGGGGGAACCAATGAGAGACTCGCTGGAGGTGTTTGGTCGGGCACATGTCACTCTCATTTCCCATCACGAAGAAGAATTCACCAGAGGTTCAGCCTGCCACCCCGGATCGACAATAGGGCGTGAAGCCATCCAGCCGTGTTGCGTCCCACTCACAAAAAAGCGACTTGGGAAATGGAGCTCAGGGGCACTGCACTTCCCAAACCTGCAGAGTTCTAAACGATAACTATCGCCCCAAAATATATTGAGGTCAGGCTACGAAGAGGCGCTGAACGCAAGGCAGAACTGCAGGAAACGGATGTCAACGGCTACATCGGAATGGCCCCGATAGCACATGAAAAGCGCCAGAACGAGGACAATGATGCGGTTGGCCAAAAAGGGCGTATGCGTTTTTTCCTGAATATATTCAGGAAAAAACGCATACGCCCTTTTTGGCCAACCAAGCAACCTGGGAGAGCAAATCAGCACTACAAAGAAATCTCTCGCCCCCCCCCGGGGCAAAAGGGCCAGGCGAAAAAAGTCTAAAAACCAGAAAGGCAGGACAGCCCACGGAGTCAAGGGAGCCTTGTTAAGCTGATGGGCGGGATGTCAATGGCCAACAGCCAATCTTCACAAGTGTATCCTCTTTCCCAAACCATGTAAAACACAGAACCACAGAGCATAGGGCACTTCCACACATGGGCGTTGACCTTGGGAAAATCAAAAAATCAACCAGACACAGGGACCCCAAAGTTGAGGGCTGCTGTCTTGACAAGAACCTCCACTCCGGTACACGTTTCATATCCCAGGAAAGAGCCAAGTGGACAAGTGGACAAAGACAAATGGACAAGTTGACAAGTGGTGCTACGTAGGTCCAACGGAGTGTCACTCAGCCATGAAATCCACGTCATGAGGCTGGTAGCAGCATCCTGAGTGGATTTAGGTACGATCATCCTCAGTGAAATAAGTCCCACAAAAAAAGAAACTTATGATATCACTTATCGAGGGAATGTAAAAATCGCTCCCTATGAACTGAATCCCCAAACAGAACAGAGTCACGCTTTTAGAAAACACACTTATGCCTGCTTCAGGGGAAAGGTGAGGTGGGGTGACGCATAAAACTCGAGTTTGAAATGAGCACAGATACCCTTCCGAAAACCGAATATGGAATGGACACGACCTACTCCTTGCTCAATCAACTGGACTCACCAGACCCTCTTCATCGCACAAGTATCTATCCGACTAGTAAGCATCTTAAAAGCTAAGTCTCGATATCTCTGTGTAAGTGCATCAAGTGTGTGTAAAGCGGCCTAAAACCAGCAGGGAAAATCAGCTCAGACCCATTCTGAGGATACATTTCCAACATAAAGAAGAAACAAGCAGGGCAAAACAGAGAGAAATTCTTCCAAAATGCTTTCAGGGACTGGCATGCAACCAGGATTGACCACATCTACAGCCCCAGCGGCAGAAGACATAAGGCTGGACACTCTTGGGGCTGAGACGATTGGTGAGGTTGGGAAAGCAAATGCAGACCCTTGAAAGGAATCCTGCGTGCTCCCCATTCCATGGGTCCCAACTCTCCAGGTTCAACGCAATCTTCCGACAGCGAAAGCACTCATTGGAAACCCAGCGGATGCTACACCGTGGGATCGGGAAAGCTTTCTGAAACTCACCTCAGTTTTCATCTCCTGGTGCTCGTGTTCTCCATTCAGGCCCCCTTACTAACAATCTCCCCACTTGGAGACTCGGCGCCTTTCCATGCCTCTTTCGTACCGTCTGCAATTTGTCCGCAGGATGAACTGCAAGAGGGGGAACCAATGAGAGACTCGCTGGAGGTGTTTGGTCGGGCACATGTCACTCTCATTTCCCATCACGAAGAAGAATTCACCAGCGGTTCAGCCTGCCACCCCGGATCGACAATAGGGCGTGAAGCCATCCAGCCGTGTTGCGTCCCACTCACAAAAAAGCGACTTGGGAAATGGAGCTCAGGGGCACTGCACTTCCCAAACCTGCAGAGTTCTAAACGATAACTATCGCCCCAAAATATATTGAGGTCAGGCTACGAAGAGGCGCTGAACGCAAGGCAGAACTGCAGGAAACGGATGTCAACGGGTACATCGGAATGGCCCCGATAGCACATGAAAAGCGCCAGAACGTGGACAATGATGCGGTTGGCCAAAAAGGGCGTATGCGTTTTTTCCTGAATATATTCAGGAAAAAACGCATACGCCCTTTTTGGCCAACCAAGCAACCTGGGAGAGCAAATCAGCACTACAAAGAAATCTCTCGCCCCCCCCGGGGCAAAAGGGCCAGGCGAAAAAAGTCTAAAAACCAGAAAGGCAGGACAGGCCACGGAGTCAAGGGAGCCTTGTTAAGCTGATGGGCGGGATGTCAATGGCCAACAGCCAATCTTCACAAGTGTATCCTCTTTCCCAAACCATGTAAAACACAGAACCACAGAGCATAGGGCACTGCCACACATGGGCGTTGACCTTGGGAAAATGAAAAAATCAACCAGACACAGGGACCCCAAAGTTGAGGGCTGCTGTCTTGACAAGAACCTCCACTCCGGTACACGTTTCATATCCCAGGAAAGAGCCAAGTGGACAAAGACGAGTGGACAAGTGGACAAAGACAAGTGGACAAGTGGACAAGTGGTGCTACGTAGGTCCAATGGAGTGTCACTCAGCCATGAAATCCACGTCATGAGGCTGGTAGCAGCATCCTGAGTGGATTTAGGTACGATCATCCTCAGTGAAATAAGTCCCACAAAAAAAGAAACTTATGATATCACTTATCGAGGGAATGTAAAAATCGCTCCCCATGCACTGAATCCCCAAACAGAACAGAGTCACGCTTTTAGAAAACACACTTATGCCTGCTTCAGGGGAAAGGTGAGGTGGGGTGACGCATAAAACTCGAGTTTGAAATGAGCACAGATACCCTTCCGAAAACCGAATATGGAATGGACACGACCTACTCCTTGCTCAATCAACTGGACTCACCAGACCCTGTTCATCGCGCAAGTATCTATCCGACTAGTAAGCATCTTAAAAGCTAAGTCTTGATATCTCTGTGTAAGTGCATCAAGTGTGTGTAAAGCGGCCTAAAACCAGCAGGGAAAATCAGCTCAGACCCATTCTGAGGATACATTTCCAACATAAAGAAGAAACAAGCAGGGCAAAACAGAGAGAAATTCTTCCAAAATGCGTTCAGGGACTGGCATGCAACCAGGATTGACCACATCTACAGCCCCAGCGGCAGAAGACATAAGGCTGGACACTCTTGGGGCTGAGACGATTGGTGAGGTTGGGAAAGCAAATGCAGACCCTTGAAAGGAATCCTGCGTGCTCCCCATTCCATGGGTCCCAACTCTCCAGGTTCAACGCAATCTTCCGACAGCGAAAGCACTCATTGGAAACCCAGCGGATGCTACACCGTGGGATCGGGAAAGCTTTCTGAAACTCACCTCAGTTTTCATCTCCTGGTGCTCGTGTTCTCCATTCAGGCCCCCTTACTAACAATCTCCCCACTTGGAGACTCGGCGCCTTTCCATGCCTCTTTCGTACCGTCTGCAATTTGTCCGCAGGATGAACTGCAAGAGGGGGAACCAATGAGAGACTCGCTGGAGGTGTTTGGTCGGGCACATGTCACTCTCATTTCCCATCACGAAGAAGAATTCACCAGAGGTTCAGCCTGCCACCCCGGATCGACAATAGGGCGTGAAGCCATCCAGCCGTGTTGCGTCCCACTCACAAAAAAGCGACTTGGGAAATGGAGCTCAGGGGCACTGCACTTCCCAAACCTGCAGAGTTCTAAACGATAACTATCGCCCCAAAATATATTGAGGTCAGGCTACGAAGAGGCGCTGAACGCAAGGCAGAACTGCAGGAAACGGATGTCAACGGCTACATCGGAATGGCCCCGATAGCACATGAAAAGCGCCAGAACGAGGACAATGATGCGGTTGGCCAAAAAGGGCGTATGCGTTTTTTCCTGAATATATTCAGGAAAAAACGCATACGCCCTTTTTGGCCAACCAAGCAACCTGGGAGAGCAAATCAGCACTACAAAGAAATCTCTCGCCCCCCCCCGGGGCAAAAGGGCCAGGCGAAAAAAGTCTAAAAACCAGAAAGGCAGGACAGCCCACGGAGTCAAGGGAGCCTTGTTAAGCTGATGGGCGGGATGTCAATGGCCAACAGCCAATCTTCACAAGTGTATCCTCTTTCCCAAACCATGTAAAACACAGAACCACAGAGCATAGGGCACTTCCACACATGGGCGTTGACCTTGGGAAAATCAAAAAATCAACCAGACACAGGGACCCCAAAGTTGAGGGCTGCTGTCTTGACAAGAACCTCCACTCCGGTACACGTTTCATATCCCAGGAAAGAGCCAAGTGGACAAGTGGACAAAGACAAATGGACAAGTTGACAAGTGGTGCTACGTAGGTCCAACGGAGTGTCACTCAGCCATGAAATCCACGTCATGAGGCTGGTAGCAGCATCCTGAGTGGATTTAGGTACGATCATCCTCAGTGAAATAAGTCCCACAAAAAAAGAAACTTATGATATCACTTATCGAGGGAATGTAAAAATCGCTCCCTATGAACTGAATCCCCAAACAGAACAGAGTCACGCTTTTAGAAAACACACTTATGCCTGCTTCAGGGGAAAGGTGAGGTGGGGTGACGCATAAAACTCGAGTTTGAAATGAGCACAGATACCCTTCCGAAAACCGAATATGGAATGGACACGACCTACTCCTTGCTCAATCAACTGGACTCACCAGACCCTCTTCATCGCACAAGTATCTATCCGACTAGTAAGCATCTTAAAAGCTAAGTCTCGATATCTCTGTGTAAGTGCATCAAGTGTGTGTAAAGCGGCCTAAAACCAGCAGGGAAAATCAGCTCAGACCCATTCTGAGGATACATTTCCAACATAAAGAAGAAACAAGCAGGGCAAAACAGAGAGAAATTCTTCCAAAATGCTTTCAGGGACTGGCATGCAACCAGGATTGACCACATCTACAGCCCCAGCGGCAGAAGACATAAGGCTGGACACTCTTGGGGCTGAGACGATTGGTGAGGTTGGGAAAGCAAATGCAGACCCTTGAAAGGAATCCTGCGTGCTCCCCATTCCATGGGTCCCAACTCTCCAGGTTCAACGCAATCTTCCGACAGCGAAAGCACTCATTGGAAACCCAGCGGATGCTACACCGTGGGATCGGGAAAGCTTTCTGAAACTCACCTCAGTTTTCATCTCCTGGTGCTCGTGTTCTCCATTCAGGCCCCCTTACTAACAATCTCCCCACTTGGAGACTCGGCGCCTTTCCATGCCTCTTTCGTACCGTCTGCAATTTGTCCGCAGGATGAACTGCAAGAGGGGGAACCAATGAGAGACTCGCTGGAGGTGTTTGGTCGGGCACATGTCACTCTCATTTCCCATCACGAAGAAGAATTCACCAGAGGTTCAGCCTGCCACCCCGGATCGACAATAGGGCGTGAAGCCATCCAGCCGTGTTGCGTCCCACTCACAAAAAAGCGACTTGGGAAATGGAGCTCAGGGGCACTGCACTTCCCAAACCTGCAGAGTTCTAAACGATAACTATCGCCCCAAAATATATTGAGGTCAGGCTACGAAGAGGCGCTGAACGCAAGGCAGAACTGCAGGAAACGGATGTCAACGGGTACATCGGAATGGCCCCGATAGCACATGAAAAGCGCCAGAACGTGGACAATGATGCGGTTGGCCAAAAAGGGCGTATGCGTTTTTTCCTGAATATATTCAGGAAAAAACGCATACGCCCTTTTTGGCCAACCAAGCAACCTGGGAGAGCAAATCAGCACTACAAAGAAATCTCTCGCCCCCCCCGGGGCAAAAGGGCCAGGCGAAAAAAGTCTAAAAACCAGAAAGGCAGGACAGGCCACGGAGTCAAGGGAGCCTTGTTAAGCTGATGGGCGGGATGTCAATGGCCAACAGCCAATCTTCACAAGTGTATCCTCTTTCCCAAACCATGTAAAACACAGAACCACAGAGCATAGGGCACTGCCACACATGGGCGTTGACCTTGGGAAAATGAAAAAATCAACCAGACACAGGGACCCCAAAGTTGAGGGCTGCTGTCTTGACAAGAACCTCCACTCCGGTACACGTTTCATATCCCAGGAAAGAGCCAAGTGGACAAAGACGAGTGGACAAGTGGACAAAGACAAGTGGACAAGTGGACAAGTGGTGCTACGTAGGTCCAATGGAGTGTCACTCAGCCATGAAATCCACGTCATGAGGCTGGTAGCAGCATCCTGAGTGGATTTAGGTACGATCATCCTCAGTGAAATAAGTCCCACAAAAAAAGAAACTTATGATATCACTTATCGAGGGAATGTAAAAATCGCTCCCCATGCACTGAATCCCCAAACAGAACAGAGTCACGCTTTTAGAAAACACACTTATGCCTGCTTCAGGGGAAAGGTGAGGTGGGGTGACGCATAAAACTCGAGTTTGAAATGAGCACAGATACCCTTCCGAAAACCGAATATGGAATGGACACGACCTACTCCTTGCTCAATCAACTGGACTCACCAGACCCTGTTCATCGCGCAAGTATCTATCCGACTAGTAAGCATCTTAAAAGCTAAGTCTTGATATCTCTGTGTAAGTGCATCAAGTGTGTGTAAAGCGGCCTAAAACCAGCAGGGAAAATCAGCTCAGACCCATTCTGAGGATACATTTCCAACATAAAGAAGAAACAAGCAGGGCAAAACAGAGAGAAATTCTTCCAAAATGCGTTCAGGGACTGGCATGCAACCAGGATTGACCACATCTACAGCCCCAGCGGCAGAAGACATAAGGCTGGACACTCTTGGGGCTGAGACGATTGGTGAGGTTGGGAAAGCAAATGCAGACCCTTGAAAGGAATCCTGCGTGCTCCCCATTCCATGGGTCCCAACTCTCCAGGTTCAACGCAATCTTCCGACAGCGAAAGCACTCATTGGAAACCCAGCGGATGCTACACCGTGGGATCGGGAAAGCTTTCTGAAACTCACCTCAGTTTTCATCTCCTGGTGCTCGTGTTCTCCATTCAGGCCCCCTTACTAACAATCTCCCCACTTGGAGACTCGGCGCCTTTCCATGCCTCTTTCGTACCGTCTGCAATTTGTCCGCAGGATGAACTGCAAGAGGGGGAACCAATGAGAGACTCGCTGGAGGTGTTTGGTCGGGCACATGTCACTCTCATTTCCCATCACGAAGAAGAATTCACCAGCGGTTCAGCCTGCCACCCCGGATCGACAATAGGGCGTGAAGCCATCCAGCCGTGTTGCGTCCCACTCACAAAAAAGCGACTTGGGAAATGGAGCTCAGGGGCACTGCACTTCCCAAACCTGCAGAGTTCTAAACGATAACTATCGCCCCAAAATATATTGAGGTCAGGCTACGAAGAGGCGCTGAACGCAAGGCAGAACTGCAGGAAACGGATGTCAACGGCTACATCGGAATGGCCCCGATAGCACATGAAAAGCGCCAGAACGTGGACAATGATGCGGTTGGCCAAAAAGGGCGTATGCGTTTTTTCCTGAATATATTCAGGAAAAAACGCATACGCCCTTTTTGGCCAACCAAGCAACCTGGGAGAGCAAATCAGCACTACAAAGAAATCTCTCGCCCCCCCCCGGGGCAAAAGGGCCAGGCGAAAAAAGTCTAAAAACCAGAAAGGCAGGACAGCCCACGGAGTCAAGGGAGCCTTGTTAAGCTGATGGGCGGGATGTCAATGGCCAACAGCCAATCTTCACAAGTGTATCCTCTTTCCCAAACCATGTAAAACACAGAACCACAGAGCATAGGGCACTTCCACACATGGGCGTTGACCTTGGGAAAATGAAAAAATCAACCAGACACAGGGACCCCAAAGTTGAGGGCTGCTGTCTTGACAAGAACCTCCACTCCGGTACACGTTTCATATCCCAGGAAAGAGCCAAGTGGACAAGTGGACAAAGACAAGTGGACAAGTGGACAAGTGGTGCTACGTAGGTCCAATGGAGTGTCACTCAGCCATGAAATCCACGTCATGAGGCTGGTAGCAGCATCCTGAGTGGATTTAGGTACGATCATCCTCAGTGAAATAAGTCCCACAAAAAAAGAAACTTATGATATCTCTTATCGAGGGAATGTAAAAATCGCTCCCCATGCACTGAATCCCCAAACAGAACAGAGTCACGCTTTTAGAAAACACACTTATGCCTGCTTCAGGGGAAAGGTGAGGTGGGGTGACGCATAAAACTCGAGTTTGAAATGAGCACAGATACCCTTCCGAAAACCGAATATGGAATGGACACGACCTACTCCTTGCTCAATCAACTGGACTCACCAGACCCTGTTCATCGCACAAGTATCTATCCGACTAGTAAGCATCTTAAAAGCTAAGTCTTGATATCTCTGTGTAAGTGCATCAAGTGTGTGTAAAGCGGCCTAAAACCAGCAGGGAAAATCAGCTCAGACCCATTCTGAGGATACATTTCCAACATAAAGAAGAAACAAGCAGGGCAAAACAGAGAGAAATTCTTCCAAAATGCGTTCAGGGACTGGCATGCAACCAGGATTGACCACATCTACAGCCCCAGCGGCAGAAGACATAAGGCTGGACACTCTTGGGGCTGAGACGATTGGTGAGGTTGGGAAAGCAAATGCAGACCCTTGAAAGGAATCCTGCGTGCTCCCCATTCCATGGGTCCCAACTCTCCAGGTTCAACGCAATCTTCCGACAGCGAAAGCACTCATTGGAAACCCAGCGGATGCTACACCGTGGGATCGGGAAAGCTTTCTGAAACTCACCTCAGTTTTCATCTCCTGGTGCTCGTGTTCTCCATTCAGGCCCCCTTACTAACAATCTCCCCACTTGGAGACTCGGCGCCTTTCCATGCCTCTTTCGTACCGTCTGCAATTTGTCCGCAGGATGAACTGCAAGAGGGGGAACCAATGAGAGACTCGCTGGAGGTGTTTGGTCGGGCACATGTCACTCTCATTTCCCATCACGAAGAAGAATTCACCAGTGGTTCAGCCTGCCACCCCGGATCGACAATAGGGCGTGAAGCCATCCAGCCGTGTTGCGTCCCACTCACAAAAAAGCGACTTGGGAAATGGAGCTCAGGGGCACTGCACTTCCCAAACCTGCAGAGTTCTAAACGATAACTATCGCCCCAAAATATATTGAGGTCAGGCTACGAAGAGGCGCTGAACGCAAGGCAGAACTGCAGGAAACGGATGTCAACGGGTACATCGGAATGGCCCCGATAGCACATGAAAAGCGCCAGAACGTGGACAATGATGCGGTTGGCCAAAAAGGGCGTATGCGTTTTTTCCTGAATATATTCAGGAAAAAACGCATACGCCCTTTTTGGCCAACCAAGCAACCTGGGAGAGCAAATCAGCACTACAAAGAAATCTCTCGCGCCCCCCGGGGCAACAGGGCCAGGCGAAAAAAGTCTAAAAACCAGAAAGGCAGGACAGGCCACGGAGTCAAGGGAGCCTTGTTAAGCTGATGGGCGGGATGTCAATGGCCAACAGCCAATCTTCACAAGTGTATCCTCTTTCCCAAACCATGTAAAACACAGAACCACAGAGCATAGGGCACTTCCACACATGGGCGTTGACCTTGGGAAAATGAAAAAATCAACCAGACACAGGGACCCCAAAGTTGAGGGCTGCTGTCTTGACAAGAACCTCCACTCCGGTACACGTTTCATATCCCAGGAAAGAGCCAAGTGGACAAGTGGACAAAGACAAGTGGACAAGTTGACAAGTGGTGCTACGTAGGTCCAACGGAGTGTCACTCAGCCATGAAATCCACGTCATGAGGCTGGTAGCAGCATCCTGAGTGGATTTAGGTACGATCATCCTCAGTGAAATAAGTCCCACAAAAAAAGAAACTTATGATATCACTTATCGAGGGAATGTAAAAATCGCTCCCCATGAACTGAATCCCCAAACAGAACAGAGTCACGCTTTTAGAAAACACACTTATGCCTGCTTCAGGGGAAAGGTGAGGTGGGGTGACGCATAAAACTCGAGTTTGAAATGAGCACAGATACCCTTCCGAAAACCGAATATGGAATGGACACGACCTACTCCTTGCTCAATCAACTGGACTCACCAGACCCTCTTCATCGCACAAGTATCTATCCGACTAGTAAGCATCTTAAAAGCTAAGTCTCGATATTTCTGTGTAAGTGCATCAAGTGTGTGTAAAGCGGCCTAAAACCAGCAGGGAAAATCAGCTCAGACCCATTCTGAGGATACATTTCCAACATAAAGAAGAAACAAGCAGGGCAAAACAGAGAGAAATTCTTCCAAAATGCTTTCAGGGACTGGCATGCAACCAGGATTGACCACATCTACAGCCCCAGCGGCAGAAGACATAAGGCTGGACACTCTTGGGGCTGAGACGATTGGTGAGGTTGGGAAAGCAAATGCAGACCCTTGAAAGGAATCCTGCGTGCTCCCCATTCCATGGGTCCCAACTCTCCAGGTTCAACGCAATCTTCCGACAGCGAAAGCACTCATTGGAAACCCAGCGGATGCTACACCGTGGGATCGGGAAAGCTTTCTGAAACTCACCTCAGTTTTCATCTCCTGGTGCTCGTGTTCTCCATTCAGGCCCCCTTACTAACAATCTCCCCACTTGGAGACTCGGCGCCTTTCCATGCCTCTTTCGTACCGTCTGCAATTTGTCCGCAGGATGAACTGCAAGAGGGGGAACCAATGAGAGACTCGCTGGAGGTGTTTGGTCGGGCACATGTCACTCTCATTTCCCATCACGAAGAAGAATTCACCAGCGGTTCAGCCTGCCACCCCGGATCGACAATAGGGCGTGAAGCCATCCAGCCGTGTTGCGTCCCACTCACAAAAAAGCGACTTGGGAAATGGAGCTCAGGGGCACTGCACTTCCCAAACCTGCAGAGTTCTAAACGATAACTATCGACCCAAAATATATTGAGGTCAGGCTACGAAGAGGCGCTGAACGCAAGGCAGAACTGCAGGAAACGGATGTCAACGGCTACATCGGAATGGCCCCGATAGCACATGAAAAGCGCCAGAACGAGGACAATGATGCGGTTGGTCAAAAAGGGCGTATGCGTTTTTTCCTGAATATATTCAGGAAAAAACGCATACGCCCTTTTTGGCCAACCAAGCAACCTGGGAGAGCAAATCAGCACTACAAAGAAATCTCTCGCCCCCCCCCGGGGCAAAAGGGCCAGGCGAAAAAAGTCTAAAAACCAGAAAGGCAGGACAGCCCACGGAGTCAAGGGAGCCTTGTTAAGCTGATGGGCGGGATGTCAATGGCCAACAGCCAATCTTCACAAGTGTATCCTCTTTCCCAAACCATGTAAAACACAGAACCACAGAGCATAGGGCACTGCCACACATGGGCGTTGACCTTGGGAAAATGAAAAAATCAACCAGACACAGGGACCCCAAAGTTGAGGGCTGCTGTCTTGACAAGAACCTCCACTCCGGTACACGTTTCATATCCCAGGAAAGAGCCAAGTGGACAAGTGGACAAAGACAAGTGGACAAGTGGACAAGTGGTGCTACGTAGGTCCAATGGAGTGTCACTCAGCCATGAAATCCACGTCATGAGGCTGGTAGCAGCATCCTGAGTGGATTTAGGTACGATCATCCTCAGTGAAATAAGTCCCACAAAAAAAGAAACTTATGATATCACTTATCGAGGGAATGTAAAAATCGCTCCCCATGCACTGAATCCCCAAACAGAACAGAGTCACGCTTTTAGAAAACACACTTATGCCTGCTTCAGGGGAAAGGTGAGGTGGGGTGACGCATAAAACTCGAGTTTGAAATGAGCACAGATACCCTTCCGAAAACCGAATATGGAATGGACACGACCTACTCCTTGCTCAATCAACTGGACTCACCAGACCCTGTTCATCGCACAAGTATCTATCCGACTAGTAAGCATCTTCAAAGCTAAGTCTTGATATCTCTGTGTAAGTGCATCAAGTGTGTGTAAAGCGGCCTAAAAGCAGCAGGGAAAATCAGCTCAGACCCATTCTGAGGATACATTTCCAACATAAAGAAGAAACAAGCAGGGCAAAACAGAGAGAAATTCTTCCAAAATGCGTTCAGGGACTGGCATGCAACCAGGATTGACCACATCTACAGCCCCAGCGGCAGAAGACATAAGGCTGGACACTCTTGGGGCTGAGACGATTGGTGAGGTTGGGAAAGCAAATGCAGACCCTTGAAAGGAATCCTGCGTGCTCCCCATTCCATGGGTCCCAACTCTCCAGGTTCAACGCAATCTTCCGACAGCGAAAGCACTCATTGGAAACCCAGCGGATGCTACACCGTGGGATCGGGAAAGCTTTCTGAAACTCACCTCAGTTTTCATCTCCTGGTGCTCGTGTTCTCCATTCAGGCCCCATTACTAACAATCTCCCCACTTGGAGACTCGGCGCCTTTCCATGCCTCTTTCGTACCGTCTGCAATTTGTCCGCAGGATGAACTGCAAGAGGGGGAACCAATGAGAGACTCGCTGGAGGTGTTTGGTCGGGCACATGTCACTCTCATTTCCCATCACGAAGAAGAATTCACCAGAGGTTCAGCCTGCCACCCCGGATCGACAATAGGGCGTGAAGCCATCCAGCCGTGTTGCGTCCCACTCACAAAAAAGCGACTTGGGAAATGGAGCTCAGGGGCACTGCACTTCCCAAACCTGCAGAGTTCTAAACGATAACTATCGCCCCAAAATATATTGAGGTCAGGCTACGAAGAGGCGCTGAACGCAAGGCAGAACTGCAGGAAACGGATGTCAACGGGTACATCGGAATGGCCCCGATAGCACATGAAAAGCGCCAGAACGTGGACAATGATGCGGTTGGCCAAAAAGGGCGTATGCGTTTTTTCCTGAATATATTCAGGAAAAAACGCATACGCCCTTTTTGGCCAACCAAGCAACCTGGGAGAGCAAATCAGCACTACAAAGAAATCTCTCGCCCCCCCCGGGGCAAAAGGGCCAGGCGAAAAAAGTCTAAAAACCAGAAAGGCAGGACAGGCCACGGAGTCAAGGGAGCCTTGTTAAGCTGATGGGCGGGATGTCAATGGCCAACAGCCAATCTTCACAAGTGTATCCTCTTTCCCAAACCATGTAAAACACAGAACCACAGAGCATAGGGCACTTCCACACATGGGCGTTGACCTTGGGAAAATGAAAAAATCAACCAGACACAGGGACCCCAAAGTTGAGGGCTGCTGTCTTGACAAGAACCTCCACTCCGGTACACGTTTCATATCCCAGGAAAGAGCCAAGTGGACAAAGACGAGTGGACAAGTGGACAAAGACAAGTGGACAAGTGGACAAGTGGTGCTACGTAGGTCCAATGGAGTGTCACTCAGCCATGAAATCCACGTCATGAGGCTGGTAGCAGCATCCTGAGTGGATTTAGGTACGATCATCCTCAGTGAAATAAGTCCCACAAAAAAAGAAACTTATGATATCACTTATCGAGGGAATGTAAAAATCGCTCCCCATGCACTGAATCCCCAAACAGAACAGAGTCACGCTTTTAGAAAACACACTTATGCCTGCTTCAGGGGAAAGGTGAGGTGGGGTGACGCATTAAACTCGAGTTTGAAATGAGCACAGATACCCTTCCGAAAACCGAATATGGAATGGACACGACCTACTCCTTGCTCAATCAACTGGACTCACCAGACCCTGTTCATCGCGCAAGTATCTATCCGACTAGTAAGCATCTTAAAAGCTAAGTCTTGATATCTCTGTGTAAGTGCATCAAGTGTGTGTAAAGCGGCCTAAAACCAGCAGGGAAAATCAGCTCAGACCCATTCTGAGGATACATTTCCAACATAAAGAAGAAACAAGCAGGGCAAAACAGAGAGAAATTCTTCCAAAATGCGTTCAGGGACTGGCATGCAACCAGGATTGACCACATCTACAGCCCCAGCGGCAGAAGACATAAGGCTGGACACTCTTGGGGCTGAGACGATTGGTGAGGTTGGGAAAGCAAATGCAGACCCTTGAAAGGAATCCTGCGTGCTCCCCATTCCATGGGTCCCAACTCTCCAGGTTCAACGCAATCTTCCGACAGCGAAAGCACTCATTGGAAACCCAGCGGATGCTACACCGTGGGATCGGGAAAGCTTTCTGAAACTCACCTCAGTTTTCATCTCCTGGTGCTCGTGTTCTCCATTCAGGCCCCCTTACTAACAATCTCCCCACTTGGAGACTCGGCGCCTTTCCATGCCTCTTTCGTACCGTCTGCAATTTGTCCGCAGGATGAACTGCAAGAGGGGGAACCAATGAGAGACTCGCTGGAGGTGTTTGGTCGGGCACATGTCACTCTCATTTCCCATCACGAAGAAGAATTCACCAGAGGTTCAGCCTGCCACCCCGGATCGACAATAGGGCGTGAAGCCATCCAGCCGTGTTGCGTCCCACTCACAAAAAAGCGACTTGGGAAATGGAGCTCAGGGGCACTGCACTTCCCAAACCTGCAGAGTTCTAAACGATAACTATCGCCCCAAAATATATTGAGGTCAGGCTACGAAGAGGCGCTGAACGCAAGGCAGAACTGCAGGAAACGGATGTCAACGGCTACATCGGAATGGCCCCGATAGCACATGAAAAGCGCCAGAACGTGGACAATGATGCGGTTGGCCAAAAAGGGCGTATGCGTTTTTTCCTGAATATATTCAGGAAAAAACGCATACGCCCTTTTTGGCCAACCAAGCAACCTGGGAGAGCAAATCAGCACTACAAAGAAATCTCTCGCCCCCCCCCGGGGCAAAAGGGCCAGGCGAAAAAAGTCTAAAAACCAGAAAGGCAGGACAGCCCACGGAGTCAAGGGAGCCTTGTTAAGCTGATGGGCGGGATGTCAATGGCCAACAGCCAATCTTCACAAGTGTATCCTCTTTCCCAAACCATGTAAAACACAGAACCACAGAGCATAGGGCACTTCCACACATGGGCGTTGACCTTGGGAAAATGAAAAAATCAACCAGACACAGGGACCCCAAAGTTGAGGGCTGCTGTCTTGACAAGAACCTCCACTCCGGTACACGTTTCATATCCCAGGAAAGAGCCAAGTGGACAAGTGGACAAAGACAAGTGGACAAGTGGACAAGTGGTGCTACGTAGGTCCAATGGAGTGTCACTCAGCCATGAAATCCACGTCATGAGGCTGGTAGCAGCATCCTGAGTGGATTTAGGTACGATCATCCTCAGTGAAATAAGTCCCACAAAAAAAGAAACTTATGATATCACTTATCGAGGGAATGTAAAAATCGCTCCCCATGCACTGAATCCCCAAACAGAACAGAGTCACGCTTTTAGAAAACACACTTATGCCTGCTTCAGGGGAAAGGTGAGGTGGGGTGACGCATAAAACTCGAGTTTGAAATGAGCACAGATACCCTTCCGAAAACCGAATATGGAATGGACACGACCTACTCCTTGCTCAATCAACTGGACTCACCAGACCCTGTTCATCGCACAAGTATCTATCTGACTAGTAAGCATCTTAAAAGCTAAGTCTTGATATCTCTGTGTAAGTGCATCAAGTGTGTGTAAAGCGGCCTAAAACCAGCAGGGAAAATCAGCTCAGACCCATTCTGAGGATACATTTCCAACATAAAGAAGAAACAAGCAGGGCAAAACAGAGAGAAATTCTTCCAAAATGCTTTCAGGGACTGGCATGCAACCAGGATTGACCACATCTACAGCCCCAGCGGCAGAAGACATAAGGCTGGACACTCTTGGGGCTGAGACGATTGGTGAGGTTGGGAAAGCAAATGCAGACCCTTGAAAGGAATCCTGCGTGCTCCCCATTCCATGGGTCCCAACTCTCCAGGTTCAACGCAATCTTCCGACAGCGAAAGCACTCATTGGAAACCCAGCGGATGCTACACCGTGGGATCGGGAAAGCTTTCTGAAACTCACCTCAGTTTTCATCTCCTGGTGCTCGTGTTCTCCATTCAGGCCCCCTTACTAACAATCTCCCCACTTGGAGACTCGGCGCCTTTCCATGCCTCTTTCGTACCGTCTGCAATTTGTCCGCAGGATGAACTGCAAGAGGGGGAACCAATGAGAGACTCGCTGGAGGTGTTTGGTCGGGCACATGTCACTCTCATTTCCCATCACGAAGAAGAATTCACCAGTGGTTCAGCCTGCCACCCCGGATCGACAATAGGGCGTGAAGCCATCCAGCCGTGTTGCGTCCCACTCACAAAAAAGCGACTTGGGAAATGGAGCTCAGGGGCACTGCACTTCCCAAACCTGCAGAGTTCTAAACGATAACTATCGCCCCAAAATATATTGAGGTCAGGCTACGAAGAGGCGCTGAACGCAAGGCAGAACTGCAGGAAACGGATGTCAACGGGTACATCGGAATGGCCCCGATAGCACATGAAAAGCGCCAGAACGTGGACAATGATGCGGTTGGCCAAAAAGGGCGTATGCGTTTTTTCCTGAATATATTCAGGAAAAAACGCATACGCCCTTTTTGGCCAACCAAGCAACCTGGGAGAGCAAATCAGCACTACAAAGAAATCTCTCGCGCCCCCCGGGGCAACAGGGCCAGGCGAAAAAAGTCTAAAAACCAGAAAGGCAGGACAGGCCACGGAGTCAAGGGAGCCTTGTTAAGCTGATGGGCGGGATGTCAATGGCCAACAGCCAATCTTCACAAGTGTATCCTCTTTCCCAAACCATGTAAAACACAGAACCACAGAGCATAGGGCACTTCCACACATGGGCGTTGACCTTGGGAAAATGAAAAAATCAACCAGACACAGGGACCCCAAAGTTGAGGGCTGCTGTCTTGACAAGAACCTCCACTCCGGTACACGTTTCATATCCCAGGAAAGAGCCAAGTGGAAAAGTGGACAAAGACAAGTGGACAAGTTGACAAGTGGTGCTACGTAGGTCCAACGGAGTGTCACTCAGCCATGAAATCCACGTCATGAGGCTGGTAGCAGCATCCTGAGTGGATTTAGGTACGATCATCCTCAGTGAAATAAGTCCCACAAAAAAAGAAACTTATGATATCACTTATCGAGGGAATGTAAAAATCGCTCCCCATGAACTGAATCCCCAAACAGAACAGAGTCACGCTTTTAGAAAACACACTTATGCCTGCTTCAGGGGAAAGGTGAGGTGGGGTGACGCATAAAACTCGAGTTTGAAATGAGCACAGATACCCTTCCGAAAACCGAATATGGAATGGACACGACCTACTCCTTGCTCAATCAACTGGACTCACCAGACCCTCTTCATCGCACAAGTATCTATCCGACTAGTAAGCATCTTAAAAGCTAAGTCTCGATACCTCTGTGTAAGTGCATCAAGTGTGTGTAAAGCGGCCTAAAACCAGCAGGGAAAATCAGCTCAGACCCATTCTGAGGATACATTTCCAACATAAAGAAGAAACAAGCAGGGCAAAACAGAGAGAAATTCTTCCAAAATGCGTTCAGGGACTGGCATGCAACCAGGATTGACCACATCTACAGCCCCAGCGGCAGAAGACATAAGGCTGGACACTCTTGGGGCTGAGACGATTGGTGAGGTTGGGAAAGCAAATGCAGACCCTTGAAAGGAATCCTGCGTGCTCCCCATTCCATGGGTCCCAACTCTCCAGGTTCAACGCAATCTTCCGACAGCGAAAGCACTCATTGGAAACCCAGCGGATGCTACACCGTGGGATCGGGAAAGCTTTCTGAAACTCACCTCAGTTTTCATCTCCTGGTGCTCGTGTTCTCCATTCAGGCCCCCTTACTAACAATCTCCCCACTTGGAGACTCGGCGCCTTTCCATGCCTCTTTCGTACCGTCTGCAATTTGTCCGCAGGATGAACTGCAAGAGGGGGAACCAATGAGAGACTCGCTGGAGGTGTTTGGTCGGGCACATGTCACTCTCATTTCCCATCACGAAGAAGAATTCACCAGCGGTTCAGCCTGCCACCCCGGATCGACAATAGGGCGTGAAGCCATCCAGCCGTGTTGCGTCCCACTCACAAAAAAGCGACTTGGGAAATGGAGCTCAGGGGCACTGCACTTCCCAAACCTGCAGAGTTCTAAACGATAACTATCGCCCCAAAATATATTGAGGTCAGGCTACGAAGAGGCGCTGAACGCAAGGCAGAACTGCAGGAAACGGATGTCAACGGCTACATCGGAATGGCCCCGATATCACATGAAAAGCGCCAGAACGTGGACAATGATGCGGTTGGCCAAAAAGGGCGTATGCGTTTTTTCCTGAATATATTCAGGAAAAAACGCATACGCCCTTTTTGGCCAACCAAGCAACCTGGGAGAGCAAATCAGCACTACAAAGAAATCTCTCGCCCCCCCCCGGGGCAAAAGGGCCAGGCGAAAAAAGTCTAAAAACCAGAAAGGCAGGACAGCCCATGGAGTCAAGGGAGCCTTGTTAAGCTGATGGGCGGGATGTCAATGGCCAACAGCCAATCTTCACAAGTGTATCCTCTTTCCCAAACCATGTAAAACACAGAACCACAGAGCATAGGGCACTTCCACACATGGGCGTTGACCTTGGGAAAATGAAAAAATCAACCAGACACAGGGACCCCAAAGTTGAGGGCTGCTGTCTTGACAAGAACCTCCACTCCGGTACACGTTTCATATCCCAGGAAAGAGCCAAGTGGACAAGTGGACAAAGACAAGTGGACAAGTGGACAAGTGGTGCTACGTAGGTCCAATGGAGTGTCACTCAGCCATGAAATCCACGTCATGAGGCTGGTAGCAGCATCCTGAGTGGATTTAGGTACGATCATCCTCAGTGAAATAAGTCCCACAAAAAAAGAAACTTATGATATCACTTATCGAGGGAATGTAAAAATCGCTCCCCATGCACTGAATCCCCAAACAGAACAGAGTCACGCTTTTAGAAAACACACTTATGCCTGCTTCAGGGGAAAGGTGAGGTGGGGTGACGCATAAAACTCGAGTTTGAAATGAGCACAGATACCCTTCCGAAAACCGAATATGGAATGGACACGACCTACTCCTTGCTCAATCAACTGGACTCACCAGACCCTGTTCATCGCACAAGTATCTATCCGACTAGTAAGCATCTTCAAAGCTAAGTCTTGATATCTCTGTGTAAGTGCATCAAGTGTGTGTAAAGCGGCCTAAAACCAGCAGGGAAAATCAGCTCAGACCCATTCTGAGGATACATTTCCAACATAAAGAAGAAACAAGCAGGGCAAAACAGAGAGAAATTCTTCCAAAATGCGTTCAGGGACTGGCATGCAACCAGGATTGACCACATCTACAGCCCCAGCGGCAGAAGACATAAGGCTGGACACTCTTGGGGCTAAGACGATTGGTGAGGTTGGGAAAGCAAATGCAGACCCTTGAAAGGAATCCTGCGTGCTCCCCATTCCATGGGTCCCAACTCTCCAGGTTCAACGCAATCTTCCGACAGCGAAAGCACTCATTGGAAACCCAGCGGATGCTACACCGTGGGATCGGGAAAGCTTTCTGAAACTCACCTCAGTTTTCATCTCCTGGTGCTCGTGTTCTCCATTCAGGCCCCCTTACTAACAATCTCCCCACTTGGAGACTCGGCGCCTTTCCATGCCTCTTTCGTACCGTCTGCAATTTGTCCGCAGGATGAACTGCAAGAGGGGGAACCAATGAGAGACTCGCTGGAGGTGTTTGGTCGGGCACATGTCACTCTCATTTCCCATCACGAAGAAGAATTCACCAGAGGTTCAGCCTGCCACCCCGGATCGACAATAGGGCGTGAAGCCATCCAGCCGTGTTGCGTCCCACTCACAAAAAAGCGACTTGGGAAATGGAGCTCAGGGGCACTGCACTTCCCAAACCTGCAGAGTTCTAAACGATAACTATCGCCCCAAAATATATTGAGGTCAGGCTACGAAGAGGCGCTGAACGCAAGGCAGAACTGCAGGAAACGGATGTCAACGGCTACATCGGAATGGCCCCGATAGCACATGAAAAGCGCCAGAACGTGGACAATGATGCGGTTGGCCAAAAAGGGCGTATGCGTTTTTTCCTGAATATATTCAGGAAAAAACGCATACGCCCTTTTTGGCCAACCAAGCAACCTGGGAGAGCAAATCAGCACTACAAAGAAATCTCTCGCCCCCCCCCCCGGGGCAAAAGGGCCAGGCGAAAAAAGTCTAAAAACCAGAAAGACAGGACAGCCCACGGAGTCAAGGGAGCCTTGTTAAGCTGATGGGCGGGATGTCAATGGCCAACAGCCAATCTTCACAAGTGTATCCTCTTTCCCAAACCATGTAAAACACAGAACCACAGACCATAGGGCACTGCCACACATGGGCGTTGACCTTGGGAAAATGAAAAAATCAACCAGACACAGGGACCCCAAAGTTGAGGGCTGCTGTCTTGACAAGAACCTCCACTCCGGTACACGTTTCATATCCCAGGAAAGAGCCAAGTGGACAAAGACGAGTGGACAAGTGCAGAAGTGGTGCTACGTAGGTCCAATGGAGTGTCACTCAGCCATGAAATCCACGTCATGAGGCTGGTAGCAGCATCCTGAGTGGATTTAGGTACGATCATCCTCAGTGAAATAAGTCCCACAAAAAAAGAAACTTATGATATCACTTATCGAGGGAATGTAAAAATCGCTCCCCATGCACTGAATCCCCAAACAGAACAGAGTCACGCTTTTAGAAAACACACTTATGCCTGCTTCAGGGGAAAGGTGAGGTGGGGTGACGCATAAAACTCGAGTTTGAAATGAGCACAGATACCCTTCCGAAAACCGAATATGGAATGGACACGACCTACTCCTTGCTCAATCAACTGGACTCACCAGACCCTGTTCATCGCGCAAGTATCTATCCGACTAGTAAGCATCTTAAAAGCTAAGTCTTGATATCTCTGTGTAAGTGCATCAAGTGTGTGTAAAGCGGCCTAAAACCAGCAGGGAAAATCAGCTCAGACCCATTCTGAGGATACATTTCCAACATAAAGAAGAAACAAGCAGGGCAAAACAGAGAGAAATTCTTCCAAAATGCGTTCAGGGACTGGCATGCAACCAGGATTGACCACATCTACAGCCCCAGCGGCAGAAGACATAAGGCTGGACACTCTTGGGGCTGAGACGATTGGTGAGGTTGGGAAAGCAAATGCAGACCCTTGAAAGGAATCCTGCGTGCTCCCCATTCCATGGGTCCCAACTCTCCAGGTTCAACGCAATCTTCCGACAGCGAAAGCACTCATTGGAAACCCAGCGGATGCTACACCGTGGGATCGGGAAAGCTTTCTGAAACTCACCTCAGTTTTCATCTCCTGGTGCTCGTGTTCTCCATTCAGGCCCCCTTACTAACAATCTCCCCACTTGGAGACTCGGCGCCTTTCCATGCCTCTTTCGTACCGTCTGCAATTTGTCCGCAGGATGAACTGCAAGAGGGGGAACCAATGAGAGACTCGCTGGAGGTGTTTGGTCGGGCACATGTCACTCTCATTTCCCATCACGAAGAAGAATTCACCAGAGGTTCAGCCTGCCACCCCGGATCGACAATAGGGCGTGAAGCCATCCAGCCGTGTTGCGTCCCACTCACAAAAAAGCGACTTGGGAAATGGAGCTCAGGGGCACTGCACTTCCCAAACCTGCAGAGTTCTAAACGATAACTATCGCCCCAAAATATATTGAGGTCAGGCTACGAAGAGGCGCTGAACGCAAGGCAGAACTGCAGGAAACGGATGTCAACGGCTACATCGGAATGGCCCCGATAGCACATGAAAAGCGCCAGAACGAGGACAATGATGCGGTTGGCCAAAAAGGGCGTATGCGTTTTTTCCTGAATATATTCAGGAAAAAACGCATACGCCCTTTTTGGCCAACCAAGCAACCTGGGAGAGCAAATCAGCACTACAAAGAAATCTCTCGCCCCCCCCCCCCCGGGGCAAAAGGGCCAGGCGAAAAAAGTCTAAAAACCAGAAAGGCAGGACAGCCCACGGAGTCAAGGGAGCCTTGTTAAGCTGATGGGCGGGATGTCAATGGCCAACAGCCAATCTTCACAAGTGTATCCTCTTTCCCAAACCATGTAAAACACAGAACCACAGAGCATAGGGCACTTCCACACATGGGCGTTGACCTTGGGAAAATCAAAAAATCAACCAGACACAGGGACCCCAAAGTTGAGGGCTGCTGTCTTGACAAGAACCTCCACTCCGGTACACGTTTCATATCCCAGGAAAGAGCCAAGTGGACAAGTGGACAAAGACAAATGGACAAGTTGACAAGTGGTGCTACGTAGGTCCAACGGAGTGTCACTCAGCCATGAAATCCACGTCATGAGGCTGGTAGCAGCATCCTGAGTGGATTTAGGTACGATCATCCTCAGTGAAATAAGTCCCACAAAAAAAAGAAACTTATGATATCACTTATCGAGGGAATGTAAAAATCGCTCCCTATGAACTGAATCCCCAAACAGAACAGAGTCACGCTTTTAGAAAACACACTTATGCCTGCTTCAGGGGAAAGGTGAGGTGGGGTGACGCATAAAACTCGAGTTTGAAATGAGCACAGATACCCTTCCGAAAACCGAATATGGAATGGACACGACCTACTCCTTGCTCAATCAACTGGACTCACCAGACCCTCTTCATCGCACAAGTATCTATCCGACTAGTAAGCATCTTAAAAGCTAAGTCTCGATATCTCTGTGTAAGTGCATCAAGTGTGTGTAAAGCGGCCTAAAACCAGCAGGGAAAATCAGCTCAGACCCATTCTGAGGATACATTTCCAACATAAAGAAGAAACAAGCAGGGCAAAACAGAGAGAAATTCTTCCAAAATGCTTTCAGGGACTGGCATGCAACCAGGATTGACCACATCTACAGCCCCAGCGGCAGAAGACATAAGGCTGGACACTCTTGGGGCTGAGACGATTGGTGAGGTTGGGAAAGCAAATGCAGACCCTTGAAAGGAATCCTGCGTGCTCCCCATTCCATGGGTCCCAACTCTCCAGGTTCAACGCAATCTTCCGACAGCGAAAGCACTCATTGGAAACCCAGCGGATGCTACACCGTGGGATCGGGAAAGCTTTCTGAAACTCACCTCAGTTTTCATCTCCTGGTGCTCGTGTTCTCCATTCAGGCCCCCTTACTAACAATCTCCCCACTTGGAGACTCGGCGCCTTTCCATGCCTCTTTCGTACCGTCTGCAATTTGTCCGCAGGATGAACTGCAAGAGGGGGAACCAATGAGAGACTCGCTGGAGGTGTTTGGTCGGGCACATGTCACTCTCATTTCCCATCACGAAGAAGAATTCACCAGAGGTTCAGCCTGCCACCCCGGATCGACAATAGGGCGTGAAGCCATCCAGCCGTGTTGCGTCCCACTCACAAAAAAGCGACTTGGGAAATGGAGCTCAGGGGCACTGCACTTCCCAAACCTGCAGAGTTCTAAACGATAACTATCGCCCCAAAATATATTGAGGTCAGGCTACGAAGAGGCGCTGAACGCAAGGCAGAACTGCAGGAAACGGATGTCAACGGCTACATCGGAATGGCCCCGATAGCACATGAAAAGCGCCAGAACGTGGACAATGATGCGGTTGGCCAAAAAGGGCGTATGCGTTTTTTCCTGAATATATTCAGGAAAAAACGCATACGCCCTTTTTGGCCAACCAAGCAACCTGGGAGAGCAAATCAGCACTACAAAGAAATCTCTCGCGCCCCCCGGGGCAACAGGGCCAGGCGAAAAAAGTCTAAAAACCAGAAAGGCAGGACAGGCCACGGAGTCAAGGGAGCCTTGTTAAGCTGATGGGCGGGATGTCAATGGCCAACAGCCAATCTTCACAAGTGTATCCTCTTTCCCAAACCATGTAAAACACAGAACCACAGAGCATAGGGCACTTCCACACATGGGCGTTGACCTTGGGAAAATCAAAAAATCAACCAGACACAGGGACCCCAAAGTTGAGGGCTGCTGTCTTGACAAGAACCTCCACTCCGGTACACGTTTCATATCCCAGGAAAGAGCCAAGTGGACAAAGACGAGTGGAAAAGTGGACAAGTGCAGAAGTGGTGCTACGTAGGTCCAATGGAGTGTCACTCAGCCATGAAATCCACGTCATGAGGCTGGTAGCAGCATCCTGAGTGGATTTAGGTACGATCATCCTCAGTGAAATAAGTCCCACAAAAAAAGAAACTTATGATATCACTTATCGAGGGAATGTAAAAATCGCTCCCCATGCACTGAATCCCCAAACAGAACAGAGTCACGCTTTTAGAAAACACACTTATGCCTGCTTCAGGGGAAAGGTGAGGTGGGGTGACGCATAAAACTCGAGTTTGAAATGAGCACAGATACCCTTCCGAAAACCGAATATGGAATGGACACGACCTACTCCTTGCTCAATCAACTGGACTCACCAGACCCTGTTCATCGCACAAGTATCTATCCGACTAGTAAGCATCTTCAAAGCTAAGTCTTGATATCTCTGTGTAAGTGCATCAAGTGTGTGTAAAGCGGCCTAAAACCAGCAGGGAAAATCAGCTCAGACCCATTCTGAGGATACATTTCCAACATAAAGAAGAAACAAGCAGGGCAAAACAGAGAGAAATTCTTCCAAAATGCGTTCAGGGACTGGCATGCAACCAGGATTGACCACATCTACAGCCCCAGCGGCAGAAGACATAAGGCTGGACACTCTTGGGGCTAAGACGATTGGTGAGGTTGGGAAAGCAAATGCAGACCCTTGAAAGGAATCCTGCGTGCTCCCCATTCCATGGGTCCCAACTCTCCAGGTTCAACGCAATCTTCCGACAGCGAAAGCACTCATTGGAAACCCAGCGGATGCTACACCGTGGGATCGGGAAAGCTTTCTGAAACTCACCTCAGTTTTCATCTCCTGGTGCTCGTGTTCTCCATTCAGGCCCCCTTACTAACAATCTCCCCACTTGGAGACTCGGCGCCTTTCCATGCCTCTTTCGTACCGTCTGCAATTTGTCCGCGGGATGAACTGCAAGAGGGGGAACCAATGAGAGACTCGCTGGAGGTGTTTGGTCGGGCACATGTCACTCTCATTTCCCATCACGAAGAAGAATTCACCAGAGGTTCAGCCTGCCACCCCGGATCGACAATAGGGCGTGAAGCCATCCAGCCGTGTTGCGTCCCACTCACAAAAAAGCGACTTGGGAAATGGAGCTCAGGGGCACTGCACTTCCCAAACCTGAAGAGTTCTAAACGATAACTATCGCCCCAAAATATATTGAGGTCAGGCTACGAAGAGGCGCTGAACGCAAGGCAGAACTGCAGGAAACGGATGTCAACGGCTACATCGGAATGGCCCCGATAGCACATGAAAAGCGCCAGAACGTGGACAATGATGCGGTTGGCCAAAAAGGGCGTATGCGTTTTTTCCTGAATATATTCAGGAAAAAACGCATACGCCCTTTTTGGCCAACCAAGCAACCTGGGAGAGCAAATCAGCACTACAAAGAAATCTCTCGGCCCCCCCCCCCCGGGGCAAAAGGGCCAGGCGAAAAAAGTCTAAAAACCAGAAAGGCAGGACAGCCCACGGAGTCAAGGGAGCCTTGTTAAGCTGATGGGCGGGATGTCAATGGCCAACAGCCAATCTTCACAAGTGTATCCTCTTTCCCAAACCATGTAAAACACAGAACCACAGACCATAGGGCACTGCCACACATGGGCGTTGACCTTGGGAAAATGAAAAAATCAACCAGACACAGGGACCCCAAAGTTGAGGGCTGCTGTCTTGACAAGAACCTCCACTCCGGTACACGTTTCATATCCCAGGAAAGAGCCAAGTGGACAAAGACGAGTGGACAAGTGCAGAAGTGGTGCTACGTAGGTCCAATGGAGTGTCACTCAGCCATGAAATCCACGTCATGAGGCTGGTAGCAGCATCCTGAGTGGATTTAGGTACGATCATCCTCAGTGAAATAAGTCCCACAAAAAAAGAAACTTATGATATCACTTATCGAGGGAATGTAAAAATCGCTCCCCATGCACTGAATCCCCAAACAGAACAGAGTCACGCTTTTAGAAAACACACTTATGCCTGCTTCAGGGGAAAGGTGAGGTGGGGTGACGCATAAAACTCGAGTTTGAAATGAGCACAGATACCCTTCCGAAAACCGAATATGGAATGGACACGACCTACTCCTTGCTCAATCAACTGGACTCACCAGACCCTGTTCATCGCGCAAGTATCTATCCGACTAGTAAGCATCTTAAAAGCTAAGTCTTGATATCTCTGTGTAAGTGCATCAAGTGTGTGTAAAGCGGCCTAAAACCAGCAGGGAAAATCAGCTCAGACCCATTCTGAGGATACATTTCCAACATAAAGAAGAAACAAGCAGGGCAAAACAGAGAGAAATTCTTCCAAAATGCGTTCAGGGACTGGCATGCAACCAGGATTGACCACATCTACAGCCCCAGCGGCAGAAGACATAAGGCTGGACACTCTTGGGGCTGAGACGATTGGTGAGGTTGGGAAAGCAAATGCAGACCCTTGAAAGGAATCCTGCGTGCTCCCCATTCCATGGGTCCCAACTCTCCAGGTTCAACGCAATCTTCCGACAGCGAAAGCACTCATTGGAAACCCAGCGGATGCTACACCGTGGGATCGGGAAAGCTTTCTGAAACTCACCTCAGTTTTCATCTCCTGGTGCTCGTGTTCTCCATTCAGGCCCCCTTACTAACAATCTCCCCACTTGGAGACTCGGCGCCTTTCCATGCCTCTTTCGTACCGTCTGCAATTTGTCCGCAGGATGAACTGCAAGAGGGGGAACCAATGAGAGACTCGCTGGAGGTGTTTGGTCGGGCACATGTCACTCTCATTTCCCATCACGAAGAAGAATTCACCAGAGGTTCAGCCTGCCACCCCGGATCGACAATAGGGCGTGAAGCCATCCAGCCGTGTTGCGTCCCACTCACAAAAAAGCCACTTGGGAAATGGAGCTCAGGGGCACTGCACTTCCCAAACCTGCAGAGTTCTAAACGATAACTATCGCCCCAAAATATATTGAGGTCAGGCTACGAAGAGGCGCTGAACGCAAGGCAGAACTGCAGGAAACGGATGTCAACGGCTACATCGGAATGGCCCCGATAGCACATGAAAAGCGCCAGAACGAGGACAATGATGCGGTTGGCCAAAAAGGGCGTATGCGTTTTTTCCTGAATATATTCAGGAAAAAACGCATACGCCCTTTTTGGCCAACCAAGCAACCTGGGAGAGCAAATCAGCACTACAAAGAAATCTCTCGCCCCCCCCCCCCGGGGCAAAAGGGCCAGGCGAAAAAAGTCTAAAAACCAGAAAGGCAGGACAGCCCACGGAGTCAAGGGAGCCTTGTTAAGCTGATGGGCGGGATGTCAATGGCCAACAGCCAATCTTCACAAGTGTATCCTCTTTCCCAAACCATGTAAAACACAGAACCACAGAGCATAGGGCACTTCCACACATGGGCGTTGACCTTGGGAAAATCAAAAAATCAACCAGACACAGGGACCCCAAAGTTGAGGGCTGCTGTCTTGACAAGAACCTCCACTCCGGTACACGTTTCATATCCCAGGAAAGAGCCAAGTGGACAAGTGGACAAAGACAAATGGACAAGTTGACAAGTGGTGCTACGTAGGTCCAACGGAGTGTCACTCAGCCATGAAATCCACGTCATGAGGCTGGTAGCAGCATCCTGAGTGGATTTAGGTACGATCATCCTCAGTGAAATAAGTCCCACAAAAAAAAGAAACTTATGATATCACTTATCGAGGGAATGTAAAAATCGCTCCCTATGAACTGAATCCCCAAACAGAACAGAGTCACGCTTTTAGAAAACACACTTATGCCTGCTTCAGGGGAAAGGTGAGGTGGGGTGACGCATAAAACTCGAGTTTGAAATGAGCACAGATACCCTTCCGAAAACCGAATATGGAATGGACACGACCTACTCCTTGCTCAATCAACTGGACTCACCAGACCCTCTTCATCGCACAAGTATCTATCCGACTAGTAAGCATCTTAAAAGCTAAGTCTCGATATCTCTGTGTAAGTGCATCAAGTGTGTGTAAAGCGGCCTAAAACCAGCAGGGAAAATCAGCTCAGACCCATTCTGAGGATACATTTCCAACATAAAGAAGAAACAAGCAGGGCAAAACAGAGAGAAATTCTTCCAAAATGCTTTCAGGGACTGGCATGCAACCAGGATTGACCACATCTACAGCCCCAGCGGCAGAAGACATAAGGCTGGACACTCTTGGGGCTGAGACGATTGGTGAGGTTGGGAAAGCAAATGCAGACCCTTGAAAGGAATCCTGCGTGCTCCCCATTCCATGGGTCCCAACTCTCCAGGTTCAACGCAATCTTCCGACAGCGAAAGCACTCATTGGAAACCCAGCGGATGCTACACCGTGGGATCGGGAAAGCTTTCTGAAACTCACCTCAGTTTTCATCTCCTGGTGCTCGTGTTCTCCATTCAGGCCCCCTTACTAACAATCTCCCCACTTGGAGACTCGGCGCCTTTCCATGCCTCTTTCGTACCGTCTGCAATTTGTCCGCAGGATGAACTGCAAGAGGGGGAACCAATGAGAGACTCGCTGGAGGTGTTTGGTCGGGCACATGTCACTCTCATTTCCCATCACGAAGAAGAATTCACCAGAGGTTCAGCCTGCCACCCCGGATCGACAATAGGGCGTGAAGCCATCCAGCCGTGTTGCGTCCCACTCACAAAAAAGCCACTTGGGAAATGGAGCTCAGGGGCACTGCACTTCCCAAACCTGCAGAGTTCTAAACGATAACTATCGCCCCAAAATATATTGAGGTCAGGCTACGAAGAGGCGCTGAACGCAAGGCAGAACTGCAGGAAACGGATGTCAACGGCTACATCGGAATGGCCCCGATAGCACATGAAAAGCGCCAGAACGTGGACAATGATGCGGTTGGCCAAAAAGGGCGTATGCGTTTTTTCCTGAATATATTCAGGAAAAAACGCATACGCCCTTTTTGGCCAACCAAGCAACCTGGGAGAGCAAATCAGCACTACAAAGAAATCTCTCGCGCCCCCCGGGGCAACAGGGCCAGGCGAAAAAAGTCTAAAAACCAGAAAGGCAGGACAGGCCACGGAGTCAAGGGAGCCTTGTTAAGCTGATGGGCGGGATGTCAATGGCCAACAGCCAATCTTCACAAGTGTATCCTCTTTCCCAAACCATGTAAAACACAGAACCACAGAGCATAGGGCACTTCCACACATGGGCGTTGACCTTGGGAAAATGAAAAAATCAACCAGACACAGGGACCCCAAAGTTGAGGGCTGCTGTCTTGACAAGAACCTCCACTCCGGTACACGTTTCATATCCCAGGAAAGAGCCAAGTGGACAAAGACGAGTGGACAAGTGGACAAGTGCAGAAGTGGTGCTACGTAGGTCCAATGGAGTGTCACTCAGCCATGAAATCCACGTCATGAGGCTGGTAGCAGCATCCTGAGTGGATTTAGGTACGATCATCCTCAGTGAAATAAGTCCCACAAAAAAAGAAACTTATGATATCACTTATCGAGGGAATGTAAAAATCGCTCCCCATGCACTGAATCCCCAAACAGAACAGAGTCACGCTTTTAGAAAACACACTTATGCCTGCTTCAGGGGAAAGGTGAGGTGGGGTGACGCATAAAACTCGAGTTTGAAATGAGCACAGATACCCTTCCGAAAACCGAATATGGAATGGACACGACCTACTCCTTGCTCAATCAACTGGACTCACCAGACCCTGTTCATCGCACAAGTATCTATCCGACTAGTAAGCATCTTCAAAGCTAAGTCTTGATATCTCTGTGTAAGTGCATCAAGTGTGTGTAAAGCGGCCTAAAACCAGCAGGGAAAATCAGCTCAGACCCATTCTGAGGATACATTTCCAACATAAAGAAGAAACAAGCAGGGCAAAACAGAGAGAAATTCTTCCAAAATGCGTTCAGGGACTGGCATGCAACCAGGATTGACCACATCTACAGCCCCAGCGGCAGAAGACATAAGGCTGGACACTCTTGGGGCTGAGACGATTGGTGAGGTTGGGAAAGCAAATGCAGACCCTTGAAAGGAATCCTGCGTGCTCCCCATTCCATGGGTCCCAACTCTCCAGGTTCAACGCAATCTTCCGACAGCGAAAGCACTCATTGGAAACCCAGCGGATGCTACACCGTGGGATCGGGAAAGCTTTCTGAAACTCACCTCAGTTTTCATCTCCTGGTGCTCGTGTTCTCCATTCAGGCCCCCTTACTAACAATCTCCCCACTTGGAGACTCGGCGCCTTTCCATGCCTCTTTCGTACCGTCTGCAATTTGTCCGCAGGATGAACTGCAAGAGGGGGAACCAATGAGAGACTCGCTGGAGGTGTTTGGTCGGGCACATGTCACTCTCATTTCCCATCACGAAGAAGAATTCACCAGAGGTTCAGCCTGCCACCCCGGATCGACAATAGGGCGTGAAGCCATCCAGCCGTGTTGCGTCCCACTCACAAAAAAGCCACTTGGGAAATGGAGCTCAGGGGCACTGCACTTCCCAAACCTGCAGAGTTCTAAACGATAACTATCGCCCCAAAATATATTGAGGTCAGGCTACGAAGAGGCGCTGAACGCAAGGCAGAACTGCAGGAAACGGATGTCAACGGGTACATCGGAATGGCCCCGATAGCACATGAAAAGCGCCAGAACGTGGACAATGATGCGGTTGGCCAAAAAGGGCGTATGCGTTTTTTCCTGAATATATTCAGGAAAAAACGCATACGCCCTTTTTGGCCAACCAAGCAACCTGGGAGAGCAAATCAGCACTACAAAGAAATCTCTCGCGCCCCCCGGGGCAACAGGGCCAGGCGAAAAAAGTCTAAAAACCAGAAAGGCAGGACAGGCCACGGAGTCAAGGGAGCCTTGTTAAGCTGATGGGCGGGATGTCAATGGCCAACAGCCAATCTTCACAAGTGTATCCTCTTTCCCAAACCATGTAAAACACAGAACCACAGAGCATAGGGCACTTCCACACATGGGCGTTGACCTTGGGAAAATCAAAAAATCAACCAGACACAGGGACCCCAAAGTTGAGGGCTGCTGTCTTGACAAGAACCTCCACTCCGGTACACGTTTCATATCCCAGGAAAGAGCCAAGTGGACAAGTGGACAAAGACAAATGGACAAGTTGACAAGTGGTGCTACGTAGGTCCAACGGAGTGTCACTCAGCCATGAAATCCACGTCATGAGGCTGGTAGCAGCATCCTGAGTGGATTTAGGTACGATCATCCTCAGTGAAATAAGTCCCACAAAAAAAGAAACTTATGATATCACTTATCGAGGGAATGTAAAAATCGCTCCCTATGAACTGAATCCCCAAACAGAACAGAGTCACGCTTTTAGAAAACACACTTATGCCTGCTTCAGGGGAAAGGTGAGGTGGGGTGACGCATAAAACTCGAGTTTGAAATGAGCACAGATACCCTTCCGAAAACCGAATATGGAATGGACACGACCTACTCCTTGCTCAATCAACTGGACTCACCAGACCCTCTTCATCGCACAAGTATCTATCCGACTAGTAAGCATCTTAAAAGCTAAGTCTCGATACCTCTGTGTAAGTGCATCAAGTGTGTGTAAAGCGGCCTAAAACCAGCAGGGAAAATCAGCTCAGACCCATTCTGAGGATACATTTCCAACATAAAGAAGAAACAAGCAGGGCAAAACAGAGAGAAATTCTTCCAAAATGCGTTCAGGGACTGGCATGCAACCAGGATTGACCACATCTACAGCCCCAGCGGCAGAAGACATAAGGCTGGACACTCTTGGGGCTGAGACGATTGGTGAGGTTGGGAAAGCAAATGCAGACCCTTGAAAGGAATCCTGCGTGCTCCCCATTCCATGGGTCCCAACTCTCCAGGTTCAACGCAATCTTCCGACAGCGAAAGCACTCATTGGAAACCCAGCGGATGCTACACCGTGGGATCGGGAAAGCTTTCTGAAACTCACCTCAGTTTTCATCTCCTGGTGCTCGTGTTCTCCATTCAGGCCCCCTTACTAACAATCTCCCCACTTGGAGACTCGGCGCCTTTCCATGCCTCTTTCGTACCGTCTGCAATTTGTCCGCAGGATGAACTGCAAGAGGGGGAACCAATGAGAGACTCGCTGGAGGTGTTTGGTCGGGCACATGTCACTCTCATTTCCCATCACGAAGAAGAATTCACCAGCGGTTCAGCCTGCCACCCCGGATCGACAATAGGGCGTGAAGCCATCCAGCCGTGTTGCGTCCCACTCACAAAAAAGCGACTTGGGAAATGGAGCTCAGGGGCACTGCACTTCCCAAACCTGCAGAGTTCTAAACGATAACTATCGCCCCAAAATATATTGAGGTCAGGCTACGAAGAGGCGCTGAACGCAAGGCAGAACTGCAGGAAACGGATGTCATCGGGTACATCGGAATGGCCCCGATAGCACATGAAAAGCGCCAGAACGAGGACAATGATGCGGTTGGCCAAAAAGGGCGTATGCGTTTTTTCCTGAATATATTCAGGAAAAAACGCATACGCCCTTTTTGGCCAACCAAGCAACCTGGGAGAGCAAATCAGCACTACAAAGAAATCTCTCGCCCCCCCCCGGGGTAAAAGGGCCAGGCGAAAAAGGTCTAAAAACCAGAAAGGCAGGACAGCCCACGGAGTCAAGGGAGCCTTGTTAAGCTGATGGGCGGGATGTCAATGGCCAACAGCCAATCTTCACAAGTGTATCCTCTTTCCCAAACCATGTAAAACACAGAACCACAGAGCATAGGGCACTTCCACACATGGGCGTTGACCTTGGGAAAATCAAAAAATCAACCAGACACAGGGACCCCAAAGTTGAGGGCTGCTGTCTTGACAAGAACCTCCACTCCGGTACACGTTTCATATCCCAGGAAAGAGCCAAGTGGACAAGTGGACAAAGACAAATGGACAAGTTGACAAGTGGTGCTACGTAGGTCCAACGGAGTGTCACTCAGCCATGAAATCCACATCATGAGGCTGGTAGCAGCATCCTGAGTGGATTTAGGTACGATCATCCTCAGTGAAATAAGTCCCACAAAAAAAGAAACTTATGATATCACTTATCGAGGGAATGTAAAAATCGCTCCCTATGAACTGAATCCCCAAACAGAACAGAGTCACGCTTTTAGAAAACACACTTATACCTGCTTCAGGGGAAAGGTGAGGTGGGGTGACGCATAAAACTCGAGTTTGAAATGAGCACAGATACCCTTCCGAAAACCGAATATGGAATGGACACGACCTACTCCTTGCTCAATCAACTGGACTCACCAGACCCTCTTCATCGCACAAGTATCTATCCGACTAGTAAGCATCTTAAAAGCTAAGTCTCGATATCTCTGTGTAAGTGCATCAAGTGTGTGTAAAGCGGCCTAAAACCAGCAGGGAAAATCAGCTCAGACCCATTCTGAGGATACATTTCCAACATAAAGAAGAAACAAGCAGGGCAAAACAGAGAGAAATTCTTCCAAAATGCGTTCAGGGACTGGCATGCAACCAGGATTGACCACATCTACAGCCCCAGCGGCAGAAGACATAAGGCTGGACACTCTTGGGGCTGAGACGATTCGTGAGGTTGGGAAAGCAAATGCAGACCCTTGAAAGGAATCCTGCGTGCTCCCCATTCCATGGGTCCCAACTCTCCAGGTTCAACGCAATCTTCCGACAGCGAAAGCACTCATTGGAAACCCAGCGGATGCTACACCGTGGGATCGGGAAAGCTTTCTGAAACTCACCTCAGTTTTCATCTCCTGGTGCTCGTGTTCTCCATTCAGGCCCCCTTACTAACAATCTCCCCACTTGGAGACTCGGCGCCTTTCCATGCCTCTTTCGTACCGTCTGCAATTTGTCCGCAGGATGAACTGCAAGAGGGGGAACCAATGAGAGACTCGCTGGAGGTGTTTGGTCGGGCACATGTCACTCTCATTTCCCATCACGAAGAAGAATTCACCAGCGGTTCAGCCTGCCACCCCGGATCGACAATAGGGCGTGAAGCCATCCAGCCGTGTTGCGTCCCACTCACAAAAAAGCGACTTGGGAAATGGAGCTCAGGGGCACTGCACTTCCCAAACCTGCAGAGTTCTAAACGATAACTATCGCCCCAAAATATATTGAGGTCAGGCTACGAAGAGGCGCTGAACGCAAGGCAGAACTGCAGGAAACGGATGTCAACGGCTACATCGGAATGGCCCCGATAGCACATGAAAAGCGCCAGAACGAGGACAATGATGCGGTTGGTCAAAAAGGGCGTATGCGTTTTTTCCTGAATATATTCAGGAAAAAACGCATACGCCCTTTTTGGCCAACCAAGCAACCTGGGAGAGCAAATCAGCACTACAAAGAAATCTCTCGCCCCCCCCCGGGGCAAAAGGGCCAGGCGAAAAAAGTCTAAAAACCAGAAAGGCAGGACAGCCCACGGAGTCAAGGGAGCCTTGTTAAGCTGATGGGCGGGATGTCAATGGCCAACAGCCAATCTTCACAAGTGTATCCTCTTTCCCAAACCATGTAAAACACAGAACCACAGAGCATAGGGCACTGCCACACATGGGCGTTGACCTTGGGAAAATGAAAAAATCAACCAGACACAGGGACCCCAAAGTTGAGGGCTGCTGTCTTGACAAGAACCTCCACTCCGGTACACGTTTCATATCCCAGGAAAGAGCCAAGTGGACAAGTGGACAAAGACAAGTGGACAAGTGGACAAGTGGTGCTACGTAGGTCCAATGGAGTGTCACTCAGCCATGAAATCCACGTCATGAGGCTGGTAGCAGCATCCTGAGTGGATTTAGGTACGATCATCCTCAGTGAAATAAGTCCCACAAAAAAAGAAACTTATGATATCACTTATCGAGGGAATGTAAAAATCGCTCCCCATGCACTGAATCCCCAAACAGAACAGAGTCACGCTTTTAGAAAACACACTTATGCCTGCTTCAGGGGAAAGGTGAGGTGGGGTGACGCATAAAACTCGAGTTTGAAATGAGCACAGATACCCTTCCGAAAACCGAATATGGAATGGACACGACCTACTCCTTGCTCAATCAACTGGACTCACCAGACCCTGTTCATCGCACAAGTATCTATCCGACTAGTAAGCATCTTCAAAGCTAAGTCTTGATATCTCTGTGTAAGTGCATCAAGTGTGTGTAAAGCGGCCTAAAAGCAGCAGGGAAAATCAGCTCAGACCCATTCTGAGGATACATTTCCAACATAAAGAAGAAACAAGCAGGGCAAAACAGAGAGAAATTCTTCCAAAATGCGTTCAGGGACTGGCATGCAACCAGGATTGACCACATCTACAGCCCCAGCGGCAGAAGACATAAGGCTGGACACTCTTGGGGCTGAGACGATTGGTGAGGTTGGGAAAGCAAATGCAGACCCTTGAAAGGAATCCTGCGTGCTCCCCATTCCATGGGTCCCAACTCTCCAGGTTCAACGCAATCTTCCGGCAGCGAAAGCACTCATTGGAAACCCAGCGGATGCTACACCGTGGGATCGGGAAAGCTTTCTGAAACTCACCTCAGTTTTCATCTCCTGGTGCTCGTGTTCTCCATTCAGGCCCCCTTACTAACAATCTCCCCACTTGGAGACTCGGCGCCTTTCCATGCCTCTTTCGTACCGTCTGCAATTTGTCCGCAGGATGAACTGCAAGAGGGGGAACCAATGAGAGACTCGCTGGAGGTGTTTGGTCGGGCACATGTCACTCTCATTTCCCATCACGAAGAAGAATTCACCAGAGGTTCAGCCTGCCACCCCGGATCGACAATAGGGCGTGAAGCCATCCAGCCGTGTTGCGTCCCACTCACAAAAAAGCGACTTGGGAAATGGAGCTCAGGGGCACTGCACTTCCCAAACCTGCAGAGTTCTAAACGATAACTATCGCCCCAAAATATATTGAGGTCAGGCTACGAAGAGGCGCTGAACGCAAGGCAGAACTGCAGGAAACGGATGTCAACGGGTACATCGGAATGGCCCCGATAGCACATGAAAAGCGCCAGAACGTGGACAATGATGCGGTTGGCCAAAAAGGGCGTATGCGTTTTTTCCTGAATATATTCAGGAAAAAACGCATACGCCCTTTTTGGCCAACCAAGCAACCTGGGAGAGCAAATCAGCACTACAAAGAAATCTCTCGCCCCCCCCCCCCGGGGCAAAAGGGCCAGGCGAAAAAAGTCTAAAAACCAGAAAGGCAGGACAGGCCACGGAGTCAAGGGAGCCTTGTTAAGCTGATGGGCGGGATGTCAATGGCCAACAGCCAATCTTCACAAGTGTATCCTCTTTCCCAAACCATGTAAAACACAGAACCACAGAGCATAGGGCACTTCCACACATGGGCGTTGACCTTGGGAAAATGAAAAAATCAACCAGACACAGGGACCCCAAAGTTGAGGGCTGCTGTCTTGACAAGAACCTCCACTCCGGTACACGTTTCATATCCCAGGAAAGAGCCAAGTGGACAAAGACGAGTGGACAAGTGGACAAAGACAAGTGGACAAGTGGACAAGTGGTGCTACGTAGGTCCAATGGAGTGTCACTCAGCCATGAAATCCACGTCATGAGGCTGGTAGCAGCATCCTGAGTGGATTTAGGTACGATCATCCTCAGTGAAATAAGTCCCACAAAAAAAGAAACTTATGATATCACTTATCGAGGGAATGTAAAAATCGCTCCCCATGCACTGAATCCCCAAACAGAACAGAGTCACGCTTTTAGAAAACACACTTATGCCTGCTTCAGGGGAAAGGTGAGGTGGGGTGACGCATAAAACTCGAGTTTGAAATGAGCACAGATACCCTTCCGAAAACCGAATATGGAATGGACACGACCTACTCCTTGCTCAATCAACTGGACTCACCAGACCCTGTTCATCGCGCAAGTATCTATCCGACTAGTAAGCATCTTAAAAGCTAAGTCTTGATATCTCTGTGTAAGTGCATCAAGTGTGTGTAAAGCGGCCTAAAACCAGCAGGGAAAATCAGCTCAGACCCATTCTGAGGATACATTTCCAACATAAAGAAGAAACAAGCAGGGCAAAACAGAGAGAAATTCTTCCAAAATGCGTTCAGGGACTGGCATGCAACCAGGATTGACCACATCTACAGCCCCAGCGGCAGAAGACATAAGGCTGGACACTCTTGGGGCTGAGACGATTGGTGAGGTTGGGAAAGCAAATGCAGACCCTTGAAAGGAATCCTGCGTGCTCCCCATTCCATGGGTCCCAACTCTCCAGGTTCAACGCAATCTTCCGACAGCGAAAGCACTCATTGGAAACCCAGCGGATGCTACACCGTGGGATCGGGAAAGCTTTCTGAAACTCACCTCAGTTTTCATCTCCTGGTGCTCGTGTTCTCCATTCAGGCCCCCTTACTAACAATCTCCCCACTTGGAGACTCGGCGCCTTTCCATGCCTCTTTCGTACCGTCTGCAATTTGTCCGCAGGATGAACTGCAAGAGGGGGAACCAATGAGAGACTCGCTGGAGGTGTTTGGTCGGGCACATGTCACTCTCATTTCCCATCACGAAGAAGAATTCACCAGAGGTTCAGCCTGCCACCCCGGATCGACAATAGGGCGTGAAGCCATCCAGCCGTGTTGCGTCCCACTCACAAAAAAGCGACTTGGGAAATGGAGCTCAGGGGCACTGCACTTCCCAAACCTGCAGAGTTCTAAACGATAACTATCGCCCCAAAATATATTGAGGTCAGGCTACGAAGAGGCGCTGAACGCAAGGCAGAACTGCAGGAAACGGATGTCAACGGCTACATCGGAATGGCCCCGATAGCACATGAAAAGCGCCAGAACGTGGACAATGATGCGGTTGGCCAAAAAGGGCGTATGCGTTTTTTCCTGAATATATTCAGGAAAAAACGCATACGCCCTTTTTGGCCAACCAAGCAACCTGGGAGAGCAAATCAGCACTACAAAGAAATCTCTCGCCCCCCCCCCCGCGGGGCAAAAGGGCCAGGCGAAAAAAGTCTAAAAACCAGAAAGGCAGGACAGGCCACGGAGTCAAGGGAGCCTTGTTTAGCTGATGGGCGGGATGTCAATGGCCAACAGCCAATCTTCACAAGTGTATCCTCTTTCCCAAACCATGTAAAACACAGAACCACAGAGCATAGGGCACTTCCACACATGGGCGTTGACCTTGGGAAAATGAAAAAATCAACCAGACACAGGGACCCCAAAGTTGAGGGCTGCTGTCTTGACAAGAACCTCCACTCCGGTACACGTTTCATATCCCAGGAAAGAGCCAAGTGGACAAAGACGAGTGGACAAGTGGACAAGTGCAGAAGTGGTGCTACGTAGGTCCAATGGAGTGTCACTCAGCCATGAAATCCACGTCATGAGGCTGGTAGCAGCATCCTGAGTGGATTTAGGTACGATCATCCTCAGTGAAATAAGTCCCACAAAAAAAGAAACTTATGATATCACTTATCGAGGGAATGTAAAAATCGCTCCCTATGAACTGAATCCCCAAACAGAACAGAGTCACGCTTTTAGAAAACACACTTATGCCTGCTTCAGGGGAAAGGTGAGGTGGGGTGACGCATAAAACTCGAGTTTGAAATGAGCACAGATACCCTTCCGAAAACCGAATATGGAATGGACACGACCTACTCCTTGCTCAATCAACTGGACTCACCAGACCCTCTTCATCGCACAAGTATCTATCCGACTAGTAAGCATCTTAAAAGCTAAGTCTCGATATCTCTGTGTAAGTGCATCAAGTGTGTGTAAAGCAGCCTAAAACCAGCAGGGAAAATCAGCTCAGACCCATTCTGAGGATACATTTCCAACATAAAGAAGAAACAAGCAGGGCAAAACAGAGAGAAATTCTTCCAAAATGCTTTCAGGGACTGGCATGCAACCAGGATTGACCACATCTACAGCCCCAGCGGCAGAAGACATAAGGCTGGACACTCTTGGGGCTGAGACGATTCGTGAGGTTGGGAAAGCAAATGCAGACCCTTGAAAGGAATCCTGCGTGCTCCCCATTCCATGGGTCCCAACTCTCCAGGTTCAACGCAATCTTCCGACAGCGAAAGCACTCATTGGAAACCCAGCGGATGCTACACCGTGGGATCGGGAAAGCTTTCTGAAACTCACCTCAGTTTTCATCTCCTGGTGCTCGTGTTCTCCATTCAGGCCCCCTTACTAACAATCTCCCCACTTGGAGACTCGGCGCCTTTCCATGCCTCTTTCGTACCGTCTGCAATTTGTCCGCAGGATGAACTGCAAGAGGGGGAACCAATGAGAGACTCGCTGGAGGTGTTTGGTCGGGCACATGTCACTCTCATTTCCCATCACGAAGAAGAATTCACCAGAGGTTCAGCCTGCCACCCCGGATCGACAATAGGGCGTGAAGCCATCCAGCCGTGTTGCGTCCCACTCACAAAAAAGCGACTTGGGAAATGGAGCTCAGGGGCACTGCACTTCCCAAACCTGCAGAGTTCTAAACGATAACTATCGCCCCAAAATATATTGAGGTCAGGCTACGAAGAGGCGCTGAACGCAAGGCAGAACTGCAGGAAACGGATGTCAACGGCTACATCGGAATGGCCCCGATAGCACATGAAAAGCGCCAGAACGTGGACAATGATGCGGTTGGCCAAAAAGGGCGTATGCGTTTTTTCCTGAATATATTCAGGAAAAAACGCATACGCCCTTTTTGGCCAACCAAGCAACCTGGGAGAGCAAATCAGCACTACAAAGAAATCTCTCGCCCCCCCCCCGCGGGGCAAAAGGGCCAGGCGAAAAAAGTCTAAAAACCAGAAAGGCAGGACAGCCCACGGAGTCAAGGGAGCCTTGTTAAGCTGATGGGCGGGATGTCAATGGCCAACAGCCAATCTTCACAAGTGTATCCTCTTTCCCAAACCATGTAAAACACAGAACCACAGAGCATAGGGCACTTCCACACATGGGCGTTGACCTTGGGAAAATGAAAAAATCAACCAGACACAGGGACCCCAAAGTTGAGGGCTGCTGTCTTGACAAGAACCTCCACTCCGGTACACGTTTCATATCCCAGGAAAGAGCCAAGTGGACAAAGACGAGTGGACAAGTGGACAAGTGGACAAGTGGTGCTACGTAGGTCCAACGGAGTGTCACTCAGCCATGAAATCCACGTCATGAGGCTGGTAGCAGCATCCTGAGTGGATTTAGGTACGATCATCCTCAGTGAAATAAGTCCCACAAAAAAAGAAACTTATGATATCACTTATCGAGGGAATGTAAAAATCGCTCCCCATGCACTGAATCCCCAAACAGAACAGAGTCACGCTTTTAGAAAACACACTTATGCCTGCTTCAGGGGAAAGGTGAGGTGGGGTGACGCATAAAACTCGAGTTTGAAATGAGCACAGATACCCTTCCGAAAACCGAATATGGAATGGACACGACCTACTCCTTGCTCAATCAACTGGACTCACCAGACCCTGTTCATCGCACAAGTATCTATCCGACTAGTAAGCATCTTCAAAGCTAAGTCTTGATATCTCTGTGTAAGTGCATCAAGTGTGTGTAAAGCGGCCTAAAACCAGCAGGGAAAATCAGCTCAGACCCATTCTGAGGATACATTTCCAACATAAAGAAGAAACAAGCAGGGCAAAACAGAGAGAAATTCTTCCAAAATGCGTTCAGGGACTGGCATGCAACCAGGATTGACCACATCTACAGCCCCAGCGGCAGAAGACATAAGGCTGGACACTCTTGGGGCTGAGACGATTGGTGAGGTTGGGAAAGCAAATGCAGACCCTTGAAAGGAATCCTGCGTGCTCCCCATTCCATGGGTCCCAACTCTCCAGGTTCAACGCAATCTTCCGACAGCGAAAGCACTCATTGGAAACCCAGCGGATGCTACACCGTGGGATCGGGAAAGCTTTCTGAAACTCACCTCAGTTTTCATCTCCTGGTGCTCGTGTTCTCCATTCAGGCCCCCTTACTAACAATCTCCCCACTTGGAGACTCGGCGCCTTTCCATGCCTCTTTCGTACCGTCTGCAATTTGTCCGCAGGATGAACTGCAAGAGGGGGAACCAATGAGAGACTCGCTGGAGGTGTTTGGTCGGGCACATGTCACTCTCATTTCCCATCACGAAGAAGAATTCACCAGAGGTTCAGCCTGCCACCCCGGATCGACAATAGGGCGTGAAGCCATCCAGCCGTGTTGCGTCCCACTCACAAAAAAGCGACTTGGGAAATGGAGCTCAGGGGCACTGCACTTCCCAAACCTGCAGAGTTCTAAACGATAACTATCGCCCCAAAATATATTGAGGTCAGGCTACGAAGAGGCGCTGAACGCAAGGCAGAACTGCAGGAAACGGATGTCAACGGCTACATCGGAATGGCCCCGATAGCACATGAAAAGCGCCAGAACGTGGACAATGATGCGGTTGGCCAAAAAGGGCGTATGCGTTTTTTCCTGAATATATTCAGGAAAAAACGCATACGCCCTTTTTGGCCAACCAAGCAACCTGGGAGAGCAAATCAGCACTACAAAGAAATCTCTCGCCCCCCCCCCCCCGGGGCAAAAGGGCCAGGCGAAAAAAGTCTAAAAACCAGAAAGGCAGGACAGCCCACGGAGTCAAGGGAGCCTTGTTAAGCTGATGGGCGGGATGTCAATGGCCAACAGCCAATCTTCACAAGTGTATCCTCTTTCCCAAACCATGTAAAACACAGAACCACAGACCATAGGGCACTGCCACACATGGGCGTTGACCTTGGGAAAATGAAAAAATCAACCAGACACAGGGACCCCAAAGTTGAGGGCTGCTGTCTTGACAAGAACCTCCACTCCGGTACACGTTTCATATCCCAGGAAAGAGCCAAGTGGACAAAGACGAGTGGACAAGTGCAGAAGTGGTGCTACGTAGGTCCAATGGAGTGTCACTCAGCCATGAAATCCACGTCATGAGGCTGGTAGCAGCATCCTGAGTGGATTTAGGTACGATCATCCTCAGTGAAATAAGTCCCACAAAAAAAGAAACTTATGATATCACTTATCGAGGGAATGTAAAAATCGCTCCCCATGCACTGAATCCCCAAACAGAACAGAGTCACGCTTTAAGAAAACACACTTATGCCTGCTTCAGGGGAAAGGTGAGGTGGGGTGACGCATAAAACTCGAGTTTGAAATGAGCACAGATACCCTTCCGAAAACCGAATATGGAATGGACACGACCTACTCCTTGCTCAATCAACTGGACTCACCAGACCCTGTTCATCGCGCAAGTATCTATCCGACTAGTAAGCATCTTAAAAGCTAAGTCTTGATATCTCTGTGTAAGTGCATCAAGTGTGTGTAAAGCAGCCTAAAACCAGCAGGGAAAATCAGCTCAGACCCATTCTGAGGATACATTTCCAACATAAAGAAGAAACAAGCAGGGCAAAACAGAGAGAAATTCTTCCAAAATGCGTTCAGGGACTGGCATGCAACCAGGATTGACCACATCTACAGCCCCAGCGGCAGAAGACATAAGGCTGGACACTCTTGGGGCTGAGACGATTGGTGAGGTTGGGAAAGCAAATGCAGACCCTTGAAAGGAATCCTGCGTGCTCCCCATTCCATGGGTCCCAACTCTCCAGGTTCAACGCAATCTTCCGACAGCGAAAGCACTCATTGGAAACCCAGCGGATGCTACACCGTGGGATCGGGAAAGCTTTCTGAAACTCACCTCAGTTTTCATCTCCTGGTGCTCGTGTTCTCCATTCAGGCCCCCTTACTAACAATCTCCCCACTTGGAGACTCGGCGCCTTTCCATGCCTCTTTCGTACCGTCTGCAATTTGTCCGCAGGATGAACTGCAAGAGGGGGAACCAATGAGAGACTCGCTGGAGGTGTTTGGTCGGGCACATGTCACTCTCATTTCCCATCACGAAGAAGAATTCACCAGAGGTTCAGCCTGCCACCCCGGATCGACAATAGGGCGTGAAGCCATCCAGCCGTGTTGCGTCCCACTCACAAAAAAGCGACTTGGGAAATGGAGCTCAGGGGCACTGCACTTCCCAAACCTGCAGAGTTCTAAACGATAACTATCGCCCCAAAATATATTGAGGTCAGGCTACGAAGAGGCGCTGAACGCAAGGCAGAACTGCAGGAAACGGATGTCAACGGCTACATCGGAATGGCCCCGATAGCACATGAAAAGCGCCAGAACGAGGACAATGATGCGGTTGGCCAAAAAGGGCGTATGCGTTTTTTCCTGAATATATTCAGGAAAAAACGCATACGCCCTTTTTGGCCAACCAAGCAACCTGGGAGAGCAAATCAGCACTACAAAGAAATCTCTCGCCCCCCCCCGGGGCAAAAGGGCCAGGCGAAAAAGGTCTAAAAACCAGAAAGGCAGGACAGGCCACGGAGTCAAGGGAGCCTTGTTAAGCTGATGGGCGGGATGTCAATGGCCAACAGCCAATCTTCACAAGTGTATCCTCTTTCCCAAACCATGTAAAACACAGAACCACAGAGCATAGGGCACTTCCACACATGGGCGTTGACCTTGGGAAAATCAAAAAATCAACCAGACACAGGGACCCCAAAGTTGAGGGCTGCTGTCTTGACAAGAACCTCCACTCCGGTACACGTTTCATATCCCAGGAAAGAGCCAAGTGGACAAGTGGACAAAGACAAATGGACAAGTTGACAAGTGGTGCTACGTAGGTCCAACGGAGTGTCACTCAGCCATGAAATCCACGTCATGAGGCTGGTAGCAGCATCCTGAGTGGATTTAGGTACGATCATCCTCAGTGAAATAAGTCCCACAAAAAAAGAAACTTATGATATCACTTATCGAGGGAATGTAAAAATCGCTCCCTATGAACTGAATCCCCAAACAGAACAGAGTCACGCTTTTAGAAAACACACTTATGCCTGCTTCAGGGGAAAGGTGAGGTGGGGTGACGCATAAAACTCGAGTTTGAAATGAGCACAGATACCCTTCCGAAAACCGAATATGGAATGGACACGACCTACTCCTTGCTCAATCAACTGGACTCACCAGACCCTCTTCATCGCACAAGTATCTATCCGACTAGTAAGCATCTTAAAAGCTAAGTCTCGATATCTCTGTGTAAGTGCATCAAGTGTGTGTAAAGCAGCCTAAAACCAGCAGGGAAAATCAGCTCAGACCCATTCTGAGGATACATTTCCAACATAAAGAAGAAACAAGCAGGGCAAAACAGAGAGAAATTCTTCCAAAATGCTTTCAGGGACTGGCATGCAACCAGGATTGACCACATCTACAGCCCCAGCGGCAGAAGACATAAGGCTGGACACTCTTGGGGCTGAGACGATTCGTGAGGTTGGGAAAGCAAATGCAGACCCTTGAAAGGAATCCTGCGTGCTCCCCATTCCATGGGTCCCAACTCTCCAGGTTCAACGCAATCTTCCGACAGCGAAAGCACTCATTGGAAACCCAGCGGATGCTACACCGTGGGATCGGGAAAGCTTTCTGAAACTCACCTCAGTTTTCATCTCCTGGTGCTCGTGTTCTCCATTCAGGCCCCCTTACTAACAATCTCCCCACTTGGAGACTCGGCGCCTTTCCATGCCTCTTTCGTACCGTCTGCAATTTGTCCGCAGGATGAACTGCAAGAGGGGGAACCAATGAGAGACTCGCTGGAGGTGTTTGGTCGGGCACATGTCACTCTCATTTCCCATCACGAAGAAGAATTCACCAGAGGTTCAGCCTGCCACCCCGGATCGACAATAGGGCGTGAAGCCATCCAGCCGTGTTGCGTCCCACTCACAAAAAAGCGACTTGGGAAATGGAGCTCAGGGGCACTGCACTTCCCAAACCTGCAGAGTTCTAAACGATAACTATCGCCCCAAAATATATTGAGGTCAGGCTACGAAGAGGCGCTGAACGCAAGGCAGAACTGCAGGAAACGGATGTCAACGGCTACATCGGAATGGCCCCGATAGCACATGAAAAGCGCCAGAACGTGGACAATGATGCGGTTGGCCAAAAAGGGCGTATGCGTTTTTTCCTGAATATATTCAGGAAAAAACGCATACGCCCTTTTTGGCCAACCAAGCAACCTGGGAGAGCAAATCAGCACTACAAAGAAATCTCTCGCCCCCCCCCCGCGGGGCAAAAGGGCCAGGCGAAAAAAGTCTAAAAACCAGAAAGGCAGGACAGCCCACGGAGTCAAGGGAGCCTTGTTAAGCTGATGGGCGGGATGTCAATGGCCAACAGCCAATCTTCACAAGTGTATCCTCTTTCCCAAACCATGTAAAACACAGAACCACAGAGCATAGGGCACTTCCACACATGGGCGTTGACCTTGGGAAAATGAAAAAATCAACCAGACACAGGGACCCCAAAGTTGAGGGCTGCTGTCTTGACAAGAACCTCCACTCCGGTACACGTTTCATATCCCAGGAAAGAGCCAAGTGGACAAGTGGACAAAGACAAGTGGACAAGTGGACAAGTGGTGCTACGTAGGTCCAATGGAGTGTCACTCAGCCATGAAATCCACGTCATGAGGCTGGTAGCAGCATCCTGAGTGGATTTAGGTACGATCATCCTCAGTGAAATAAGTCCCACAAAAAAAGAAACTTATGATATCACTTATCGAGGGAATGTAAAAATCGCTCCCCATGCACTGAATCCCCAAACAGAACAGAGTCACGCTTTTAGAAAACACACTTATGCCTGCTTCAGGGGAAAGGTGAGGTGGGGTGACGCATAAAACTCGAGTTTGAAATGAGCACAGATACCCTTCCGAAAACCGAATATGGAATGGACACGACCTACTCCTTGCTCAATCAACTGGACTCACCAGACCCTGTTCATCGCACAAGTATCTATCCGACTAGTAAGCATCTTCAAAGCTAAGTCTTGATATCTCTGTGTAAGTGCATCAAGTGTGTGTAAAGCGGCCTAAAACCAGCAGGGAAAATCAGCTCAGACCCATTCTGAGGATACATTTCCAACATAAAGAAGAAACAAGCAGGGCAAAACAGAGAGAAATTCTTCCAAAATGCGTTCAGGGACTGGCATGCAACCAGGATTGACCACATCTACAGCCCCAGCGGCAGAAGACATAAGGCTGGACACTCTTGGGGCTGAGACGATTGGTGAGGTTGGGAAAGCAAATGCAGACCCTTGAAAGGAATCCTGCGTGCTCCCCATTCCATGGGTCCCAACTCTCCAGGTTCAACGCAATCTTCCGACAGCGAAAGCACTCATTGGAAACCCAGCGGATGCTACACCGTGGGATCGGGAAAGCTTTCTGAAACTCACCTCAGTTTTCATCTCCTGGTGCTCGTGTTCTCCATTCAGGCCCCCTTACTAACAATCTCCCCACTTGGAGACTCGGCGCCTTTCCATGCCTCTTTCGTACCGTCTGCAATTTGTCCGCAGGATGAACTGCAAGAGGGGGAACCAATGAGAGACTCGCTGGAGGTGTTTGGTCGGGCACATGTCACTCTCATTTCCCATCACGAAGAAGAATTCACCAGAGGTTCAGCCTGCCACCCCGGATCGACAATAGGGCGTGAAGCCATCCAGCCGTGTTGCGTCCCACTCACAAAAAAGCGACTTGGGAAATGGAGCTCAGGGGCACTGCACTTCCCAAACCTGCAGAGTTCTAAACGATAACTATCGCCCCAAAATATATTGAGGTCAGGCTACGAAGAGGCGCTGAACGCAAGGCAGAACTGCAGGAAACGGATGTCAACGGCTACATCGGAATGGCCCCGATAGCACATGAAAAGCGCCAGAACGTGGACAATGATGCGGTTGGCCAAAAAGGGCGTATGCGTTTTTTCCTGAATATATTCAGGAAAAAACGCATACGCCCTTTTTGGCCAACCAAGCAACCTGGGAGAGCAAATCAGCACTACAAAGAAATCTCTCGCCCCCCCCCCCCGGGGCAAAAGGGCCAGGCGAAAAAAGTCTAAAAACCAGAAAGGCAGGACAGCCCACGGAGTCAAGGGAGCCTTGTTAAGCTGATGGGCGGGATGTCAATGGCCAACAGCCAATCTTCACAAGTGTATCCTCTTTCCCAAACCATGTAAAACACAGAACCACAGACCATAGGGCACTGCCACACATGGGCGTTGACCTTGGGAAAATGAAAAAATCAACCAGACACAGGGACCCCAAAGTTGAGGGCTGCTGTCTTGACAAGAACCTCCACTCCGGTACACGTTTCATATCCCAGGAAAGAGCCAAGTGGACAAAGACGAGTGGACAAGTGCAGAAGTGGTGCTACGTAGGTCCAATGGAGTGTCACTCAGCCATGAAATCCACGTCATGAGGCTGGTAGCAGCATCCTGAGTGGATTTAGGTACGATCATCCTCAGTGAAATAAGTCCCACAAAAAAAGAAACTTATGATATCACTTATCGAGGGAATGTAAAAATCGCTCCCCATGCACTGAATCCCCAAACAGAACAGAGTCACGCTTTAAGAAAACACACTTATGCCTGCTTCAGGGGAAAGGTGAGGTGGGGTGACGCATAAAACTCGAGTTTGAAATGAGCACAGATACCCTTCCGAAAACCGAATATGGAATGGACACGACCTACTCCTTGCTCAATCAACTGGACTCACCAGACCCTGTTCATCGCGCAAGTATCTATCCGACTAGTAAGCATCTTAAAAGCTAAGTCTTGATATCTCTGTGTAAGTGCATCAAGTGTGTGTAAAGCAGCCTAAAACCAGCAGGGAAAATCAGCTCAGACCCATTCTGAGGATACATTTCCAACATAAAGAAGAAACAAGCAGGGCAAAACAGAGAGAAATTCTTCCAAAATGCGTTCAGGGACTGGCATGCAACCAGGATTGACCACATCTACAGCCCCAGCGGCAGAAGACATAAGGCTGGACACTCTTGGGGCTGAGACGATTGGTGAGGTTGGGAAAGCAAATGCAGACCCTTGAAAGGAATCCTGCGTGCTCCCCATTCCATGGGTCCCAACTCTCCAGGTTCAACGCAATCTTCCGACAGCGAAAGCACTCATTGGAAACCCAGCGGATGCTACACCGTGGGATCGGGAAAGCTTTCTGAAACTCACCTCAGTTTTCATCTCCTGGTGCTCGTGTTCTCCATTCAGGCCCCCTTACTAACAATCTCCCCACTTGGAGACTCGGCGCCTTTCCATGCCTCTTTCGTACCGTCTGCAATTTGTCCGCAGGATGAACTGCAAGAGGGGGAACCAATGAGAGACTCGCTGGAGGTGTTTGGTCGGGCACATGTCACTCTCATTTCCCATCACGAAGAAGAATTCACCAGAGGTTCAGCCTGCCACCCCGGATCGACAATAGGGCGTGAAGCCATCCAGCCGTGTTGCGTCCCACTCACAAAAAAGCGACTTGGGAAATGGAGCTCAGGGGCACTGCACTTCCCAAACCTGCAGAGTTCTAAACGATAACTATCGCCCCAAAATATATTGAGGTCAGGCTACGAAGAGGCGCTGAACGCAAGGCAGAACTGCAGGAAACGGATGTCAACGGCTACATCGGAATGGCCCCGATAGCACATGAAAAGCGCCAGAACGAGGACAATGATGCGGTTGGCCAAAAAGGGCGTATGCGTTTTTTCCTGAATATATTCAGGAAAAAACGCATACGCCCTTTTTGGCCAACCAAGCAACCTGGGAGAGCAAATCAGCACTACAAAGAAATCTCTCGCCCCCCCCCCCCCCGGGGCAAAAGGGCCAGGCGAAAAAAGTCTAAAAACCAGAAAGGCAGGACAGCCCACGGAGTCAAGGGAGCCTTGTTAAGCTGATGGGCGGGATGTCAATGGCCAACAGCCAATCTTCACAAGTGTATCCTCTTTCCCAAACCATGTAAAACACAGAACCACAGACCATAGGGCACTGCCACACATGGGCGTTGACCTTGGGAAAATGAAAAAATCAACCAGACACAGGGACCCCAAAGTTGAGGGCTGCTGTCTTGACAAGAACCTCCACTCCGGTACACGTTTCATATCCCAGGAAAGAGCCAAGTGGACAAAGACGAGTGGACAAGTGCAGAAGTGGTGCTACGTAGGTCCAATGGAGTGTCACTCAGCCATGAAATCCACGTCATGAGGCTGGTAGCAGCATCCTGAGTGGATTTAGGTACGATCATCCTCAGTGAAATAAGTCCCACAAAAAAAGAAACTTATGATATCACTTATCGAGGGAATGTAAAAATCGCTCCCCATGCACTGAATCCCCAAACAGAACAGAGTCACGCTTTAAGAAAACACACTTATGCCTGCTTCAGGGGAAAGGTGAGGTGGGGTGACGCATAAAACTCGAGTTTGAAATGAGCACAGATACCCTTCCGAAAACCGAATATGGAATGGACACGACCTACTCCTTGCTCAATCAACTGGACTCACCAGACCCTGTTCATCGCGCAAGTATCTATCCGACTAGTAAGCATCTTAAAAGCTAAGTCTTGATATCTCTGTGTAAGTGCATCAAGTGTGTGTAAAGCAGCCTAAAACCAGCAGGGAAAATCAGCTCAGACCCATTCTGAGGATACATTTCCAACATAAAGAAGAAACAAGCAGGGCAAAACAGAGAGAAATTCTTCCAAAATGCGTTCAGGGACTGGCATGCAACCAGGATTGACCACATCTACAGCCCCAGCGGCAGAAGACATAAGGCTGGACACTCTTGGGGCTGAGACGATTGGTGAGGTTGGGAAAGCAAATGCAGACCCTTGAAAGGAATCCTGCGTGCTCCCCATTCCATGGGTCCCAACTCTCCAGGTTCAACGCAATCTTCCGACAGCGAAAGCACTCATTGGAAACCCAGCGGATGCTACACCGTGGGATCGGGAAAGCTTTCTGAAACTCACCTCAGTTTTCATCTCCTGGTGCTCGTGTTCTCCATTCAGGCCCCCTTACTAACAATCTCCCCACTTGGAGACTCGGCGCCTTTCCATGCCTCTTTCGTACCGTCTGCAATTTGTCCGCAGGATGAACTGCAAGAGGGGGAACCAATGAGAGACTCGCTGGAGGTGTTTGGTCGGGCACATGTCACTCTCATTTCCCATCACGAAGAAGAATTCACCAGAGGTTCAGCCTGCCACCCCGGATCGACAATAGGGCGTGAAGCCATCCAGCCGTGTTGCGTCCCACTCACAAAAAAGCGACTTGGGAAATGGAGCTCAGGGGCACTGCACTTCCCAAACCTGCAGAGTTCTAAACGATAACTATCGCCCCAAAATATATTGAGGTCAGGCTACGAAGAGGCGCTGAACGCAAGGCAGAACTGCAGGAAACGGATGTCAACGGCTACATCGGAATGGCCCCGATAGCACATGAAAAGCGCCAGAACGAGGACAATGATGCGGTTGGCCAAAAAGGGCGTATGCGTTTTTTCCTGAATATATTCAGGAAAAAACGCATACGCCCTTTTTGGCCAACCAAGCAACCTGGGAGAGCAAATCAGCACTACAAAGAAATCTCTCGCCCCCCCCCGGGGCAAAAGGGCCAGGCGAAAAAGGTCTAAAAACCAGAAAGGCAGGACAGGCCACGGAGTCAAGGGAGCCTTGTTAAGCTGATGGGCGGGATGTCAATGGCCAACAGCCAATCTTCACAAGTGTATCCTCTTTCCCAAACCATGTAAAACACAGAACCACAGAGCATAGGGCACTTCCACACATGGGCGTTGACCTTGGGAAAATCAAAAAATCAACCAGACACAGGGACCCCAAAGTTGAGGGCTGCTGTCTTGACAAGAACCTCCACTCCGGTACACGTTTCATATCCCAGGAAAGAGCCAAGTGGACAAGTGGACAAAGACAAATGGACAAGTTGACAAGTGGTGCTACGTAGGTCCAACGGAGTGTCACTCAGCCATGAAATCCACGTCATGAGGCTGGTAGCAGCATCCTGAGTGGATTTAGGTACGATCATCCTCAGTGAAATAAGTCCCACAAAAAAAGAAACTTATGATATCACTTATCGAGGGAATGTAAAAATCGCTCCCTATGAACTGAATCCCCAAACAGAACAGAGTCACGCTTTTAGAAAACACACTTATGCCTGCTTCAGGGGAAAGGTGAGGTGGGGTGACGCATAAAACTCGAGTTTGAAATGAGCACAGATACCCTTCCGAAAACCGAATATGGAATGGACACGACCTACTCCTTGCTCAATCAACTGGACTCACCAGACCCTCTTCATCGCACAAGTATCTATCCGACTAGTAAGCATCTTAAAAGCTAAGTCTCGATATCTCTGTGTAAGTGCATCAAGTGTGTGTAAAGCAGCCTAAAACCAGCAGGGAAAATCAGCTCAGACCCATTCTGAGGATACATTTCCAACATAAAGAAGAAACAAGCAGGGCAAAACAGAGAGAAATTCTTCCAAAATGCTTTCAGGGACTGGCATGCAACCAGGATTGACCACATCTACAGCCCCAGCGGCAGAAGACATAAGGCTGGACACTCTTGGGGCTGAGACGATTCGTGAGGTTGGGAAAGCAAATGCAGACCCTTGAAAGGAATCCTGCGTGCTCCCCATTCCATGGGTCCCAACTCTCCAGGTTCAACGCAATCTTCCGACAGCGAAAGCACTCATTGGAAACCCAGCGGATGCTACACCGTGGGATCGGGAAAGCTTTCTGAAACTCACCTCAGTTTTCATCTCCTGGTGCTCGTGTTCTCCATTCAGGCCCCCTTACTAACAATCTCCCCACTTGGAGACTCGGCGCCTTTCCATGCCTCTTTCGTACCGTCTGCAATTTGTCCGCAGGATGAACTGCAAGAGGGGGAACCAATGAGAGACTCGCTGGAGGTGTTTGGTCGGGCACATGTCACTCTCATTTCCCATCACGAAGAAGAATTCACCAGAGGTTCAGCCTGCCACCCCGGATCGACAATAGGGCGTGAAGCCATCCAGCCGTGTTGCGTCCCACTCACAAAAAAGCGACTTGGGAAATGGAGCTCAGGGGCACTGCACTTCCCAAACCTGCAGAGTTCTAAACGATAACTATCGCCCCAAAATATATTGAGGTCAGGCTACGAAGAGGCGCTGAACGCAAGGCAGAACTGCAGGAAACGGATGTCAACGGGTACATCGGAATGGCCCCGATAGCACATGAAAAGCGCCAGAACGTGGACAATGATGTGGTTGGCCAAAAAGGGCGTATGCGTTTTTTCCTGAATATATTCAGGAAAAAACGCATACGCCCTTTTTGGCCAACCAAGCAACCTGGGAGAGCAAATCAGCACTACAAAGAAATCTCTTGCGCCCCCCGGGGCAACAGGGCCAGGCGAAAAAAGTCTAAAAACCAGAAAGGCAGGACAGGCCACGGAGTCAAGGGAGCCTTGTTAAGCTGATGGGCGGGATGTCAATGGCCAACAGCCAATCTTCACAAGTGTATCCTCTTTCCCAAACCATGTAAAACACAGAACCACAGAGCATAGGGCACTTCCACACATGGGCGTTGACCTTGGGAAAATCAAAAAATCAACCAGACACAGGGACCCCAAAGTTGAGGGCTGCTGTCTTGACAAGAACCTCCACTCCGGTACACGTTTCATATCCCAGGAAAGAGCCAAGTGGACAAGTGGACAAAGACAAATGGACAAGTTGACAAGTGGTGCTACGTAGGTCCAACGGAGTGTCACTCAGCCATGAAATCCACGTCATGAGGCTGGTAGCAGCATCCTGAGTGGATTTAGGTACGATCATCCTCAGTGAAATAAGTCCCACAAAAAAAGAAACTTATGATATCACTTATCGAGGGAATGTAAAAATCGCTCCCTATGAACTGAATCCCCAAACAGAACAGAGTCACGCTTTTAGAAAACACACTTATGCCTGCTTCAGGGGAAAGGTGAGGTGGGGTGACGCATAAAACTCGAGTTTGAAATGAGCACAGATACCCTTCCGAAAACCGAATATGGAATGGACACGACCTACTCCTTGCTCAATCAACTGGACTCACCAGACCCTCTTCATCGCACAAGTATCTATCCGACTAGTAAGCATCTTAAAAGCTAAGTCTCGATACCTCTGTGTAAGTGCATCAAGTGTGTGTAAAGCGGCCTAAAACCAGCAGGGAAAATCAGCTCAGACCCATTCTGAGGATACATTTCCAACATAAAGAAGAAACAAGCAGGGCAAAACAGAGAGAAATTCTTCCAAAATGCGTTCAGGGACTGGCATGCAACCAGGATTGACCACATCTACAGCCCCAGCGGCAGAAGACATAAGGCTGGACACTCTTGGGGCTGAGACGATTGGTGAGGTTGGGAAAGCAAATGCAGACCCTTGAAAGGAATCCTGCGTGCTCCCCATTCCATGGGTCCCAACTCTCCAGGTTCAACGCAATCTTCCGACAGCGAAAGCACTCATTGGAAACCCAGCGGATGCTACACCGTGGGATCGGGAAAGCTTTCTGAAACTCACCTCAGTTTTCATCTCCTGGTGCTCGTGTTCTCCATTCAGGCCCCCTTACTAACAATCTCCCCACTTGGAGACTCGGCGCCTTTCCATGCCTCTTTCGTACCGTCTGCAATTTGTCCGCAGGATGAACTGCAAGAGGGGGAACCAATGAGAGACTCGCTGGAGGTGTTTGGTCGGGCACATGTCACTCTCATTTCCCATCACGAAGAAGAATTCACCAGCGGTTCAGCCTGCCACCCCGGATCGACAATAGGGCGTGAAGCCATCCAGCCGTGTTGCGTCCCACTCACAAAAAAGCGACTTGGGAAATGGAGCTCAGGGGCACTGCACTTCCCAAACCTGCAGAGTTCTAAACGATAACTATCGCCCCAAAATATATTGAGGTCAGGCTACGAAGAGGCGCTGAACGCAAGGCAGAACTGCAGGAAACGGATGTCAACGGGTACATCGGAATGGCCCCGATAGCACATGAAAAGCGCCAGAACGAGGACAATGATGCGGTTGGCCAAAAAGGGCGTATGCGTTTTTTCCTGAATATATTCAGGAAAAAACGCATACGCCCTTTTTGGCCAACCAAGCAACCTGGGAGAGCAAATCAGCACTACAAAGAAATCTCTCGCCCCCCCCCCCCCGGGGCAAAAGGGCCAGGCGAAAAAAGTCTAAAAACCAGAAAGGCAGGACAGGCCACGGAGTCAAGGGAGCCTTGTTAAGCTGATGGGCGGGATGTCAATGGCCAACAGCCAATCTTCACAAGTGTATCCTCTTTCCCAAACCATGTAAAACACAGAACCACAGAGCATAGGGCACTTCCACACATGGGCGTTGACCTTGGAAAAATCAAAAAATCAGCCAGACACAGGGACCCCAAAGTTGAGGGCTGCTGTCTTGACAAGAACCTCCACTCCGGTACACGTTTCATATCCCAGGAAAGAGCCAAGTGGACAAGTGGACAAAGACAAGTGGACAAGTTGACAAGTGGTGCTACGTAGGTCCAACGGAGTGTCACTCAGCCATGAAATCCACGTCATGAGGCTGGTAGCAGCATCCTGAGTGGATTTAGGTACGATCATCCTCAGTGAAATAAGTCCCACAAAAAAAGAAACTTATGATATCACTTATCGAGGGAATGTAAAAATCGCTCCCCATGAACTGAATCCCCAAACAGAACAGAGTCACGCTTTTAGAAAACACACTTATGCCTGCTTCAGGGGAAAGGTGAGGTGGGGTGACGCATAAAACTCGAGTTTGAAATGAGCACAGATACCCTTCCGAAAACCGAATATGGAATGGACACGACCTACTCCTTGCTCAATCAACTGGACTCACCAGACCCTCTTCATCGCACAAGTATCTATCCGACTAGTAAGCATCTTAAAAGCTAAGTCTCGATACCTCTGTGTAAGTGCATCAAGTGTGTGTAAAGCGGCCTAAAACCAGCAGGGAAAATCAGCTCAGACCCATTCTGAGGATACATTTCCAACATAAAGAAGAAACAAGCAGGGCAAAACAGAGAGAAATTCTTCCAAAATGCGTTCAGGGACTGGCATGCAACCAGGATTGACCACATCTACAGCCCCAGCGGCAGAAGACATAAGGCTGGACACTCTTGGGGCTGAGACGATTGGTGAGGTTGGGAAAGCAAATGCAGACCCTTGAAAGGAATCCTGCGTGCTCCCCATTCCATGGGTCCCAACTCTCCAGGTTCAACGCAATCTTCCGACAGCGAAAGCACTCATTGGAAACCCAGCGGATGCTACACCGTGGGATCGGGAAAGCTTTCTGAAACTCACCTCAGTTTTCATCTCCTGGTGCTCGTGTTCTCCATTCAGGCCCCCTTACTAACAATCTCCCCACTTGGAGACTCGGCGCCTTTCCATGCCTCTTTCGTACCGTCTGCAATTTGTCCGCAGGATGAACTGCAAGAGGGGGAACCAATGAGAGACTCGCTGGAGGTGTTTGGTCGGGCACATGTCACTCTCATTTCCCATCACGAAGAAGAATTCACCAGAGGTTCAGCCTGCCACCCCGGATCGACAATAGGGCGTGAAGCCATCCAGCCGTGTTGCGTCCCACTCACAAAAAAGCGACTTGGGAAATGGAGCTCAGGGGCACTGCACTTCCCAAACCTGCAGAGTTCTAAACGATAACTATCGCCCCAAAATATATTGAGGTCAGGCTACGAAGAGGCGCTGAACGCAAGGCAGAACTGCAGGAAACGGATGTCAACGGCTACATCGGAATGGCCCCGATAGCACATGAAAAGCGCCAGAACGAGGACAATGATGCGGTTGGCCAAAAAGGGCGTATGCGTTTTTTCCTGAATATATTCAGGAAAAAACGCATACGCCCTTTTTGGCCAACCAAGCAACCTGGGAGAGCAAATCAGCACTACAAAGAAATCTCTCGCCCCCCCCCCCGGGGCAAAAGGGCCAGGCGAAAAAAGTCTAAAAACCAGAAAGGCAGGACAGGCCATGGAGTCAAGGGAGCCTTGTTAAGCTGATGGGCGGGATGTCAATGGCCAACAGCCAATCTTCACAAGTGTATCCTCTTTCCCAAACCATGTAAAACACAGAACCACAGAGCATAGGGCACTTCCACACATGGGCGTTGACCTTGGGAAAATCAAAAAATCAACCAGACACAGGGACCCCAAAGTTGAGGGCTGCTGTCTTGACAAGAACCTCCACTCCGGTACACGTTTCATATCCCAGGAAAGAGCCAAGTGGACAAGTGGACAAAGACAAGTGGACAAGTTGACAAGTGGTGCTACGTAGGTCCAACGGAGTGTCACTCAGCCATGAAATCCACGTCATGAGGCTGGTAGCAGCATCCTGAGTGGATTTAGGTACGATCATCCTCAGTGAAATAAGTCCCACAAAAAAAGAAACTTATGATATCACTTATCGAGGGAATGTAAAAATCGCTCCCCATGAACTGAATCCCCAAACAGAACAGAGTCACGCTTTTAGAAAACACACTTATGCCTGCTTCAGGGGAAAGGTGAGGTGGGGTGACGCATAAAACTCGAGTTTGAAATGAGCACAGATACCCTTCCGAAAACCGAATATGGAATGGACACGACCTACTCCTTGCTCAATCAACTGGACTCACCAGACCCTCTTAATCGCACAAGTATCTATCCGACTAGTAAGCATCTTAAAAGCTAAGTCTCGATATCTCTGTGTAAGTGCATCAAGTGTGTGTAAAGCGGCCTAAAACCAGCAGGGAAAATCAGCTCAGACCCATTCTGAGGATACATTTCCAACATAAAGAAGAAACAAGCAGGGCAAAACAGAGAGAAATTCTTCCAAAATGCGTTCAGGGACTGGCATGCAACCAGGATTGACCACATCTACAGCCCCAGCGGCAGAAGACATAAGGGTGGACACTCTTGGGGCTGAGACGATTGGTGAGGTTGGGAAAGCAAATGCAGACCCTTGAAAGGAATCCTGCGTGCTCCCCATTCCATGGGTCCCAACTCTCCAGGTTCAACGCAATCTTCCGACAGCGAAAGCACTCATTGGAAACCCAGCGGATGCTACACCGTGGGATCGGGAAAGCTTTCTGAAACTCACCTCAGTTTTCATCTCCTGGTGCTGGTGTTCTCCATTCAGGCCCCCTTACTAACAATCTCCCCACTTGGAGACTCGGCGCCTTTCCATGCCTCTTTCGTACCGTCTGCAATTTGTCCGCAGGATGAACTGCAAGAGGGGGAACCAATGAGAGACTCGCTGGAGGTGTTTGGTCGGGCACATGTCACTCTCATTTCCCATCACGAAGAAGAATTCACCAGCGGTTCAGCCTGCCACCCCGGATCGACAATAGGGCGTGAAGCCATCCAGCCGTGTTGCGTCCCACTCACAAAAAAGCGACTTGGGAAATGGAACTCAGGGGCACTGCACTTCCCAAACGTGCAGAGTTCTAAACGATAACTATCGCCCCAAAATATATTGAGGTCAGGCTACGAAGAGGCGCTGAACGCAAGGCAGAACTGCAGGAAACGGATGTCAACGGGTACATCGGAATGGCCCCGATAGCACATGAAAAGCGCCAGAACGTGGCCAACCAAGCAACCTGGGAGAGCAAATCAGCACTACAAAGAAATCTCTCGCCCCCCCCGGGGCAAAAGGGCCAGGCGAAAAAAGTCTAAAAACCAGAAAGGCAGGACAGCCCACGGAGTCAAGGGAGCCTTGTTAAGCTGATGGGCGGGATGTCAATGGCCAACAGCCAATCTTCACAAGTGTATCCTCTTTCCCAAACCATGTAAAACACAGAACCACAGACCATAGGACACTGCCACACATGGGCGTTGACCTTGGGAAAATGAAAAAATCAACCAGACACAGGGACCCCAAAGTTGAGGGCTGCTGTCTTGACAAGAACCTCCACTCCGGTACAAGTTTCATATCCCAGGAAAAAGCCAAGTGGACAAGTGGACAAAGACAAGTGGACAAGTGGACAAGTGGTGCTACGTAGGTCCAATGGAGTGTCACTCAGCCATGAAATCCACGTCATGAGGCTGGTAGCAGCATCCTGAGTGGATTTAGGTACGATCATCCTCAGTGAAATAAGTCCCACAAAAAAAGAAACTTATGATATCACTTATCGAGGGAATGTAAAAATCGCTCCCCATGCACTGAATCCCCAAACAGAACAGAGTCACGCTTTTAGAAAACACACTTATGCCTGCTTCAGGGGAAAGGTGAGGTGGGGTGACGCATAAAACTCGAGTTTGAAATGAGCACAGATACCCTTCCGAAAACCGAATATGGAATGGACACGACCTACTCCTTGCTCAATCAACTGGACTCACCAGACCCTCTTCATCGCACAAGTATCTATCCGACTAGTAAGCATCTTCAAAGCTAAGTCTTGATATCTCTGTGTAAGTGCATCAAGTGTGTGTAAAGCGGCCTAAAACCAGCAGGGAAAATCAGCTCAGACCCATTCTGAGGATACATTTCCAACATAAAGAAGAAACAAGCAGGGCAAAACAGAGAGAAATTCTTCCAAAATGCGTTCAGGGACTGGCATGCAACCAGGATTGACCACATCTACAGCCCCAGCGGCAGAAGACATAAGGCTGGACACTCTTGGGGCTGAGACGATTGGTGAGGTTGGGAAAGCAAATGCAGACCCTTGAAAGGAATCCTGCGTGCTCCCCATTCCATGGGTCCCAACTCTCCAGGTTCAACGCAATCTTCCGACAGCGAAAGCACTCATTGGAAACCCAGCGGATGCTACACCGTGGGATCGGGAAAGCTTTCTGAAACTCACCTCAGTTTTCATCTCCTGGTGCTCGTGTTCTCCATTCAGGCCCCCTTACAAACAATCTCCCCACTTGGAGACTCGGCGCCTTTCCATGCCTCTTTCGTACCGTCTGCAATTTGTCCGCAGGATGAACTGCAAGAGGGGGAACTAATGAGAGACTCGCTGGAGGTGTTTGGTCGGGCACATGTCACTCTCATTTCCCATCACGAAGAAGAATTCACCAGAGGTTCAGCCTGCCACCCCGGATCGACAATAGGGCGTGAAGCCATCCAGCCGTGTTGCGTCCCACTCACAAAAAAGCGACTTGGGAAATGGAGCTCAGGGGCACTGCACTTCCCAAACCTGCAGAGTTCTAAACGATAACTATCGCCCCAAAATATATTGAGGTCAGGCTACGAAGAGGCGCTGAACGCAAGGCAGAACTGCAGGAATCGGATGTCAACGGGTACATCGGAATGGCCCCGATAGCACATGAAAAGCGCCAGAACGTGGACAATGATGCGGTTGGCCAAAAAGGGCGTATGCGTTTTTTCCTGAATATATTCAGGAAAAAACGCATACGCCCTTTTTGGCCAACCAAGCAACCTGGGAGAGCAAATCAGCACTACAAAGAAATCTCTCGCCCCCCCCGGGGCAAAAGGGCCAGGCGAAAAAAGTCTAAAAACCAGAAAGGCAGGACAGGCCACGGAGTCAAGGGAGCCTTGTTAAGCTGATGGGCGGGATGTCAATGGCCAACAGCCAATCTTCACAAGTGTATCCTCTTTCCCAAACCATGTAAAACACAGAACCACAGACCATAGGGCACTGCCACACATGGGCGTTGACCTTGGGAAAATGAAAAAATCAACCAGACACAGGGACCCCAAAGTTGAGGGCTGCTGTCTTGACAAGAACCTCCACTCCGGTACACGTTTCATATCCCAGGAAAGAGCCAAGTGGACAAAGACGAGTGGACAAGTGCAGAAGTGGTGCTACGTAGGTCCAATGGAGTGTCACTCAGCCATGAAATCCACGTCATGAGGCTGGTAGCAGCATCCTGAGTGGATTTAGGTACGATCATCCTCAGTGAAATAAGTCCCACAAAAAAAGAAACTTATGATATCACTTATCGAGGGAATGTAAAAATCGCTCCCCATGCACTGAATCCCCAAACAGAACAGAGTCACGCTTTTAGAAAACACACTTATGCCTGCTTCAGGGGAAAGGTGAGGTGGGGTGACGCATAAAACTCGAGTTTGAAATGAGCACAGATACCCTTCCGAAAACCGAATATGGAATGGACACGACCTACTCCTTGCTCAATCAACTGGACTCACCAGACCCTCTTCATCGCACAAGTATCTATCCGACTAGTAAGCATCTTCAAAGCTAAGTCTTGATATCTCTGTGTAAGTGCATCAAGTGTGTGTAAAGCGGCCTAAAACCAGCAGGGAAAATCAGCTCAGACCCATTCTGAGGATACATTTCCAACATAAAGAAGAAACAAGCAGGGCAAAACAGAGAGAAATTCTTCCAAAATGCGTTCAGGGACTGGCATGCAACCAGGATTGACCACATCTACAGCCCCAGCGGCAGAAGACATAAGGCTGGACACTCTTGGGGCTGAGACGATTGGTGAGGTTGGGAAAGCAAATGCAGACCCTTGAAAGGAATCCTGCGTGCTCCCCATTCCATGGGTCCCAACTCTCCAGGTTCAACGCAATCTTCCGACAGCGAAAGCACTCATTGGAAACCCAGCGGATGCTACACCGTGAGATCGGGAAAGCTTTCTGAAACTCACCTCAGTTTTCATCTCCTGGTGCTCGTGTTCTCCATTCAGGCCCCCTTACTAACAATCTCCCCACTTGGAGACTCGGCGCCTTTCCATGCCTCTTTCGTACCGTCTGCAATTTGTCCGCAGGATGAACTGCAAGAGGGGGAACCAATGAGAGACTCGCTGGAGGTGTTTGGTCGGGCACATGTCACTCTCATTTCCCATCACGAAGAAGAATTCACCAGAGGTTCAGCCTGCCACCCCGGATCGACAATAGGGCGTGAAGCCATCCAGCCGTGTTGCGTCCCACTCACAAAAAAGCCACTTGGGAAATGGAGCTCAGGGGCACTGCACTTCCCAAACCTGCAGAGTTCTAAACGATAACTATCGCCCCAAAATATATTGAGGTCAGGCTACGAAGAGGCGCTGAACGCAAGGCAGAACTGCAGGAAACGGATGTCAACGGGTACATCGGAATGGCCCCGATAGCACATGAAAAGCGCCAGAACGTGGACAATGATGCGGTTGGCCAAAAAGGGCGTATGCGTTTTTTCCTGAATATATTCAGGAAAAAACGCATACGCCCTTTTTGGCCAACCAAGCAACCTGGGAGAGCAAATCAGCACTACAAAGAAATCTCTCGCGCCCCCCGGGGCAACAGGGCCAGGCGAAAAAAGTCTAAAAACCAGAAAGGCAGGACAGGCCACGGAGTCAAGGGAGCCTTGTTAAGCTGATGGGCGGGATGTCAATGGCCAACAGCCAATCTTCACAAGTGTATCCTCTTTCCCAAACCATGTAAAACACAGAACCACAGAGCATAGGGCACTTCCACACATGGGCGTTGACCTTGGGAAAATGAAAAAATCAACCAGACACAGGGACCCCAAAGTTGAGGGCTGCTGTCTTGACAAGAACCTCCACTCCGGTACACGTTTCATATCCCAGGAAAGAGCCAAGTGGATAAAGACGAGTGGACAAGTGGACAAGTGCAGAAGTGGTGCTACGTAGGTCCAATGGAGTGTCACTCAGCCATGAAATCCACGTCATGAGGCTGGTAGCAGCATCCTGAGTGGATTTAGGTACGATCATCCTCAGTGAAATAAGTCCCACAAAAAAAGAAACTTATGATATCACTTATCGAGGGAATGTAAAAATCGCTCCCCATGCACTGAATCCCCAAACAGAACAGAGTCACGCTTTTAGAAAACACACTTATGCCTGCTTCAGGGGAAAGGTGAGGTGGGGTGACGCATAAAACTCGAGTTTGAAATGAGCACAGATACCCTTCCGAAAACCGAATATGGAATGGACACGACCTACTCCTTGCTCAATCAACTGGACTCACCAGACCCTGTTCATCGCACAAGTATCTATCCGACTAGTAAGCATCTTAAAAGCTAAGTCTTGATATCTCTGTGTAAGTGCATCAAGTGTGTGTAAAGCGGCCTAAAACCAGCAGGGAAAATCAGCTCAGACCCATTCTGAGGATACATTTCCAACATAAAGAAGAAACAAGCAGGGCAAAACAGAGAGAAATTCTTCCAAAATGCGTTCAGGGACTGGCATGCAACCAGGATTGACCACATCTACAGCCCCAGCGGCAGAAGACATAAGGCTGGACACTCTTGGGGCTGAGACGATTGGTGAGGTTGGGAAAGCAAATGCAGACCCTTGAAAGGAATCCTGCGTGCTCCCCATTCCATGGGTCCCAACTCTCCAGGTTCAACGCAATCTTCCGACAGCGAAAGCACTCATTGGAAACCCAGCGGATGCTACACCGTGGGATCGGGAAAGCTTTCTGAAACTCACCTCAGTTTTCATCTCCTGGTGCTCGTGTTCTCCATTCAGGCCCCCTTACTAACAATCTCCCCACTTGGAGACTCGGCGCCTTTCCATGCCTCTTTCGTACCGTCTGCAATTTGTCCGCAGGATGAACTGCAAGAGGGGGAACCAATGAGAGACTCGCTGGAGGTGTTTGGTCGGGCACATGTCACTCTCATTTCCCATCACGAAGAAGAATTCACCAGAGGTTCAACCTGCCACCCCGGATTGACAATAGGGCGTGAAGCCATCCAGCCGTGTTGCGTCCCACTCACAAAAAAGCGACTTGGGAAATGGAGCTCAGGGGCACTGCACTTCCCAAACCTGCAGAGTTCTAAACGATAACTATCGCCCCAAAATATATTGAGGTCAGGCTACGAAGAGGCGCTGAACGCAAGGCAGAACTGCAGGAAACGGATGTCAACGGGTACATCGGAATGGCCCCGATAGCACATGAAAAGCGCCAGAACGAGGACAATGATGCGGTTGGCCAAAAAGGGCGTATGCGTTTTTTCCTGAATATATTCAGGAAAAAACGCATACGCCCTTTTTGGCCAACCAAGCAACCTGGGAGAGCAAATCAGCACTACAAAGAAATCTCTCGCCCCCCCCCCGGGGCAAAAGGGCCAGGCGAAAAAGGTCTAAAAACCAGAAAGGCAGGACAGGCCACGGAGTCAAGGGAGCCTTGTTAAGCTGATGGGCGGGATGTCAATGGCCAACAGCCAATCTTCACAAGTGTATCCTCTTTCCCAAACCATGTAAAACACAGAACCACAGAGCATAGGGCACTTCCACACATGGGCGTTGACCTTGGCAAAATCAAAAAATCAACCAGACACAGGGACCCCAAAGTTGAGGGCTGCTGTCTTGACAAGAACCTCCACTCCGGTACACGTTTCATATCCCAGGAAAGAGCCAAGTGGACAAGTGGACAAAGACAAGTGGACAAGTTGACAAGTGGTGCTACGTAGGTCCAACGGAGTGTCACTCAGCCATGAAATCCACGTCATGAGGCTGGTAGCAGCATCCTGAGTGGATTTAGGTACGATCATCCTCAGTGAAATAAGTCCCACAAAAAAAGAAACTTATGATATCACTTATCGAGGGAATGTAAAAATCGCTCCCTATGAACTGAATCCCCAAACAGAACAGAGTCACGCTTTTAGAAAACACACTTATGCCTGCTTCAGGGGAAAGGTGAGGTGGGGTGACGCATAAAACTCGAGTTTGAAATGAGCACAGATACCCTTCCGAAAACCGAATATGGAATGGACACGACCTACTCCTTGCTCAATCAACTGGACTCACCAGACCCTCTTCATCGCACAAGTATCTATCCGACTAGTAAGCATCTTAAAAGCTAAGTCTCGATACCTCTGTGTAAGTGCATCAAGTGTGTGTAAAGCGGCCTAAAACCAGCAGGGAAAATCAGCTCAGACCCATTCTGAGGATACATTTCCAACATAAAGAAGAAACAAGCAGGGCAAAACAGAGAGAAATTCTTCCAAAATGCGTTCAGGGACTGGCATGCAACCAGGATTGACCACATCTACAGCCCCAGCGGCAGAAGACATAAGGCTGGACACTCTTGGGGCTGAGACGATTGGTGAGGTTGGGAAAGCAAATGCAGACCCTTGAAAGGAATCCTGCGTGCTCCCCATTCCATGGGTCCCAACTCTCCAGGTTCAACGCAATCTTCCGACAGCGAAAGCACTCATTGGAAACCCAGCGGATGCTACACCGTGGGATCGGGAAAGCTTTCTGAAACTCACCTCAGTTTTCATCTCCTGGTGCTCGTGTTCTCCATTCAGGCCCCCTTACTAACAATCTCCCCACTTGGAGACTCGGCGCCTTTCCATGCCTCTTTCGTACCGTCTGCAATTTGTCCGCAGGATGAACTGCAAGAGGGGGAACCAATGAGAGACTCGCTGGAGGTGTTTGGTCGGGCACATGTCACTCTCATTTCCCATCACGAAGAAGAATTCACCAGCGGTTCAGCCTGCCACCCCGGATCGACAATAGGGCGTGAAGCCATCCAGCCGTGTTGCGTCCCACTCACAAAAAAGCGACTTGGGAAATGGAGCTCAGGGGCACTGCACTTCCCAAACCTGCAGAGTTCTAAACGATAACTATCGCCCCAAAATATATTGAGGTCAGGCTACGAAGAGGCGCTGAACGCAAGGCAGAACTGCAGGAAACGGATGTCAACGGGTACATCGGAATGGCCCCGATAGCACATGAAAAGCGCCAGAACGTGGCCAACCAAGCAACCTGGGAGAGCAAATCAGCACTACAAAGAAATCTCTCGCCCCCCCCCGGGGCAAAAGGGCCAGGCGAAAAAAGTCTAAAAACCAGAAAGGCAGGACAGCCCACGGAGTCAAGGGAGCCTTGTTAAGCTGATGGGCGGGATGTCAATGGCCAACAGCCAATCTTCACAAGTGTATCCTCTTTCCCAAACCATGTAAAACACAGAACCACAGACCATAGGGCACTGCCACACATGGGCGTTGACCTTGGGAAAATGAAAAAATCAACCAGACACAGGGACCCCAAAGTTGAGGGCTGCTGTCTTGACAAGAACCTCCACTCCGGTACACGTTTCATATCCCAGGAAAGAGCCAAGTGGACAAAGACGAGTGGACAAGTGCAGAAGTGGTGCTACGTAGGTCCAATGGAGTGTCACTCAGCCATGAAATCCACGTCATGAGGCTGGTAGCAGCATCCTGAGTGGATTTAGGTACGATCATCCTCAGTGAAATAAGTCCCACAAAAAAAGAAACTTATGATATCACTTATCGAGGGAATGTAAAAATCGCTCCCCATGCACTGAATCCCCAAACAGAACAGAGTCACGCTTTTAGAAAACACACTTATGCCTGCTTCAGGGGAAAGGTGAGGTGGGGTGACGCATAAAACTCGAGTTTGAAATGAGCACAGATACCCTTCCGAAAACCGAATATGGAATGGACACGACCTACTCCTTGCTCAATCAACTGGACTCACCAGACCCTCTTCATCGCACAAGTATCTATCCGACTAGTAAGCATCTTCAAAGCTAAGTCTTGATATCTCTGTGTAAGTGCATCAAGTGTGTGTAAAGCGGCCTAAAACCAGCAGGGAAAATCAGCTCAGACCCATTCTGAGGATACATTTCCAACATAAAGAAGAAACAAGCAGGGCAAAACAGAGAGAAATTCTTCCAAAATGCGTTCAGGGACTGGCATGCAACCAGGATTGACCACATCTACAGCCCCAGCGGCAGAAGACATAAGGCTGGACACTCTTGGGGCTGAGACGATTGGTGAGGTTGGGAAAGCAAATGCAGACCCTTGAAAGGAATCCTGCGTGCTCCCCATTCCATGGGTCCCAACTCTCCAGGTTCAACGCAATCTTCCGACAGCGAAAGCACTCATTGGAAACCCAGCGGATGCTACACCGTGGGATCGGGAAAGCTTTCTGAAACTCACCTCAGTTTTCATCTCCTGGTGCTCGTGTTCTCCATTCAGGCCCCCTTACTAACAATCTCCCCACTTGGAGACTCGGCGCCTTTCCATGCCTCTTTCGTACCGTCTGCAATTTGTCCGCAGGATGAACTGCAAGAGGGGGAACCAATGAGAGACTCGCTGGAGGTGTTTGGTCGGGCACATGTCACTCTCATTTCCCATCACGAAGAAGAATTCACCAGAGGTTCAACCTGCCACCACGGATCGACAATAGGGCGTGAAGCCATCCAGCCGTGTTGCGTCCCACTCACAAAAAAGCGACTTGGGAAATGGAGCTCAGGGGCACTGCACTTCCCAAACCTGCAGAGTTCTAAACGATAACTATCGCCCCAAAATATATTGAGGTCAGGCTACGAAGAGGCGCTGAACGCAAGGCAGAACTGCAGGAAACGGATGTCAACGGGTACATCGGAATGGCCCCGATAGCACATGAAAAGCGCCAGAACGAGGACAATGATGCGGTTGGCCAAAAAGGGCGTATGCGTTTTTTCCTGAATATATTCAGGAAAAAACGCATACGCCCTTTTTGGCCAACCAAGCAACCTGGGAGAGCAAATCAGCACTACAAAGAAATCTCTCGCCCCCCCCCCCCCCGGGGCAAAAGGGCCAGGCGAAAAAGGTCTAAAAACCAGAAAGGCAGGACAGGCCACGGAGTCAAGGGAGCCTTGTTAAGCTGATGGGCGGGATGTCAATGGCCAACAGCCAATCTTCACAAGTGTATCCTCTTTCCCAAACCATGTAAAACACAGAACCACAGAGCATAGGGCACTTCCACACATGGGCGTTGACCTTGGGAAAATCAAAAAATCAACCAGACACAGGGACCCCAAAGTTGAGGGCTGCTGTCTTGACAAGAACCTCCACTCCGGTACACGTTTCATATCCCAGGAAAGAGCCAAGTGGACAAGTGGACAAAGACAAATGGACAAGTTGACAAGTGGTGCTACGTAGGTCCAACGGAGTGTCACTCAGCCATGAAATCCACGTCATGAGGCTGGTAGCAGCATCCTGAGTGGATTTAGGTACGATCATCCTCAGTGAAATAAGTCCCACAAAAAAAGAAACTTATGATATCACTTATCGAGGGAATGTAAAAATCGCTCCCTATGAACTGAATCCCCAAACAGAACAGAGTCACGCTTTTAGAAAACACACTTATGCCTGCTTCAGGGGAAAGGTGAGGTGGGGTGACGCATAAAACTCGAGTTTGAAATGAGCACAGATACCCTTCCGAAAACCGAATATGGAATGGACACGACCTACTCCTTGCTCAATCAACTGGACTCACCAGACCCTCTTCATCGCACAAGTATCTATCCGACTAGTAAGCATCTTAAAAGCTAAGTCTCGATACCTCTGTGTAAGTGCATCAAGTGTGTGTAAAGCGGCCTAAAACCAGCAGGGAAAATCAGCTCAGACCCATTCTGAGGATACATTTCCAACATAAAGAAGAAACAAGCAGGGCAAAACAGAGAGAAATTCTTCCAAAATGCGTTCAGGGACTGGCATGCAACCAGGATTGACCACATCTACAGCCCCAGCGGCAGAAGACATAAGGCTGGACACTCTTGGGGCTGAGACGATTGGTGAGGTTGGGAAAGCAAATGCAGACCCTTGAAAGGAATCCTGCGTGCTCCCCATTCCATGGGTCCCAACTCTCCAGGTTCAACGCAATCTTCCGACAGCGAAAGCACTCATTGGAAACCCAGCGGATGCTACACCGTGGGATCGGGAAAGCTTTCTGAAACTCACCTCAGTTTTCATCTCCTGGTGCTCGTGTTCTCCATTCAGGCCCCCTTACTAACAATCTCCCCACTTGGAGACTCGGCGCCTTTCCATGCCTCTTTCGTACCGTCTGCAATTTGTCCGCAGGATGAACTGCAAGAGGGGGAACCAATGAGAGACTCGCTGGAGGTGTTTGGTCGGGCACATGTCACTCTCATTTCCCATCACGAAGAAGAATTCACCAGAGGTTCAGCCTGCCACCCCGGATCGACAATAGGGCGTGAAGCCATCCAGCCGTGTTGCGTCCCACTCACAAAAAAGCGACTTGGGAAATGGAGCTCAGGGGCACTGCACTTCCCAAACCTGCAGAGTTCTAAACGATAACTATCGCCCCAAAATATATTGAGGTCAGGCTACGAAGAGGCGCTGAACGCAAGGCAGAACTGCAGGAAACGGATGTCAACGGGTACATCGGAATGGCCCCGATAGCACATGAAAAGCGCCAGAACGAGGACAATGATGCGGTTGGCCAAAAAGGGCGTATGCGTTTTTTCCTGAATATATTCAGGAAAAAACGCATACGCCCTTTTTGGCCAACCAAGCAACCTGGGAGAGCAAATCAGCACTACAAAGAAATCTCTCGCCCCCCCCCCCCGGGGCAAAAGGGCCAGGCGAAAAAAGTCTAAAAACCAGAAAGGCAGGACAGGCCACGGAGTCAAGGGAGCCTTGTTAAGCTGATGGGCGGGATGTCAATGGCCAACAGCCAATCTTCACAAGTGTATCCTCTTTCCCAAACCATGTAAAACACAGAACCACAGAGCATAGGGCACTTCCACACATGGGCGTTGACCTTGGAAAAATCAAAAAATCAGCCAGACACAGGGACCCCAAAGTTGAGGGCTGCTGTCTTGACAAGAACCTCCACTCCGGTACACGTTTCATATCCCAGGAAAGAGCCAAGTGGACAAGTGGACAAAGACAAGTGGACAAGTTGACAAGTGGTGCTACGTAGGTCCAACGGAGTGTCACTCAGCCATGAAATCCACGTCATGAGGCTGGTAGCAGCATCCTGAGTGGATTTAGGTACGATCATCCTCAGTGAAATAAGTCCCACAAAAAAAGAAACTTATGATATCACTTATCGAGGGAATGTAAAAATCGCTCCCCATGAACTGAATCCCCAAACAGAACAGAGTCACGCTTTTAGAAAACACACTTATGCCTGCTTCAGGGGAAAGGTGAGGTGGGGTGACGCATAAAACTCGAGTTTGAAATGAGCACAGATACCCTTCCGAAAACCGAATATGGAATGGACACGACCTACTCCTTGCTCAATCAACTGGACTCACCAGACCCTCTTCATCGCACAAGTATCTATCCGACTAGTAAGCATCTTAAAAGCTAAGTCTCGATACCTCTGTGTAAGTGCATCAAGTGTGTGTAAAGCGGCCTAAAACCAGCAGGGAAAATCAGCTCAGACCCATTCTGAGGATACATTTCCAACATAAAGAAGAAACAAGCAGGGCAAAACAGAGAGAAATTCTTCCAAAATGCGTTCAGGGACTGGCATGCAACCAGGATTGACCACATCTACAGCCCCAGCGGCAGAAGACATAAGGCTGGACACTCTTGGGGCTGAGACGATTGGTGAGGTTGGGAAAGCAAATGCAGACCCTTGAAAGGAATCCTGCGTGCTCCCCATTCCATGGGTCCCAACTCTCCAGGTTCAACGCAATCTTCCGACAGCGAAAGCACTCATTGGAAACCCAGCGGATGCTACACCGTGGGATCGGGAAAGCTTTCTGAAACTCACCTCAGTTTTCATCTCCTGGTGCTCGTGTTCTCCATTCAGGCCCCCTTACTAACAATCTCCCCACTTGGAGACTCGGCGCCTTTCCATGCCTCTTTCGTACCGTCTGCAATTTGTCCGCAGGATGAACTGCAAGAGGGGGAACCAATGAGAGACTCGCTGGAGGTGTTTGGTCGGGCACATGTCACTCTCATTTCCCATCACGAAGAAGAATTCACCAGCGGTTCAGCCTGCCACCCCGGATCGACAATAGGGCGTGAAGCCATCCAGCCGTGTTGCGTCCCACTCACAAAAAAGCGACTTGGGAAATGGAGCTCAGGGGCACTGCACTTCCCAAACCTGCAGAGTTCTAAACGATAACTATCGCCCCAAAATATATTGAGGTCAGGCTACGAAGAGGCGCTGAACGCAAGGCAGAACTGCAGGAAACGGATGTCAACGGCTACATCGGAATGGCCCCGATAGCACATGAAAAGCGCCAGAACGAGGACAATGATGCGGTTGGCCAAAAAGGGCGTATGCGTTTTTTCCTGAATATATTCAGGAAAAAACGCATACGCCCTTTTTGGCCAACCAAGCAACCTGGGAGAGCAAATCAGCACTACAAAGAAATCTCTCGCCCCCCCCCCCCCCGGGGCAAAAGGGCCAGGCGAAAAAAGTCTAAAAACCAGAAAGGCAGGACAGGCCATGGAGTCAAGGGAGCCTTGTTAAGCTGATGGGCGGGATGTCAATGGCCAACAGCCAATCTTCACAAGTGTATCCTCTTTCCCAAACCATGTAAAACACAGAACCACAGAGCATAGGGCACTTCCACACATGGGCGTTGACCTTGGGAAAATCAAAAAATCAACCAGACACAGGGACCCCAAAGTTGAGGGCTGCTGTCTTGACAAGAACCTCCACTCCGGTACACGTTTCATATCCCAGGAAAGAGCCAAGTGGACAAGTGGACAAAGACAAGTGGACAAGTTGACAAGTGGTGCTACGTAGGTCCAACGGAGTGTCACTCAGCCATGAAATCCACGTCATGAGGCTGGTAGCAGCATCCTGAGTGGATTTAGGTACGATCATCCTCAGTGAAATAAGTCCCACAAAAAAAGAAACTTATGATATCACTTATCGAGGGAATGTAAAAATCGCTCCCCATGAACTGAATCCCCAAACAGAACAGAGTCACGCTTTTAGAAAACACACTTATGCCTGCTTCAGGGGAAAGGTGAGGTGGGGTGACGCATAAAACTCGAGTTTGAAATGAGCACAGATACCCTTCCGAAAACCGAATATGGAATGGACACGACCTACTCCTTGCTCAATCAACTGGACTCACCAGACCCTCTTAATCGCACAAGTATCTATCCGACTAGTAAGCATCTTAAAAGCTAAGTCTCGATATCTCTGTGTAAGTGCATCAAGTGTGTGTAAAGCGGCCTAAAACCAGCAGGGAAAATCAGCTCAGACCCATTCTGAGGATACATTTCCAACATAAAGAAGAAACAAGCAGGGCAAAACAGAGAGAAATTCTTCCAAAATGCGTTCAGGGACTGGCATGCAACCAGGATTGACCACATCTACAGCCCCAGCGGCAGAAGACATAAGGCTGGACACTCTTGGGGCTGAGACGATTGGTGAGGTTGGGAAAGCAAATGCAGACCCTTGAAAGGAATCCTGCGTGCTCCCCATTCCATGGGTCCCAACTCTCCAGGTTCAACGCAATCTTCCGACAGCGAAAGCACTCATTGGAAACCCAGCGGATGCTACACCGTGGGATCGGGAAAGCTTTCTGAAACTCACCTCAGTTTTCATCTCCTGGTGCTGGTGTTCTCCATTCAGGCCCCCTTACTAACAATCTCCCCACTTGGAGACTCGGCGCCTTTCCATGCCTCTTTCGTACCGTCTGCAATTTGTCCGCAGGATGAACTGCAAGAGGGGGAACCAATGAGAGACTCGCTGGAGGTGTTTGGTCGGGCACATGTCACTCTCATTTCCCATCACGAAGAAGAATTCACCAGCGGTTCAGCCTGCCACCCCGGATCGACAATAGGGCGTGAAGCCATCCAGCCGTGTTGCGTCCCACTCACAAAAAAGCGACTTGGGAAATGGAACTCAGGGGCACTGCACTTCCCAAACCTGCAGAGTTCTAAACGATAACTATCGCCCCAAAATATATTGAGGTCAGGCTACGAAGAGGCGCTGAACGCAAGGCAGAACTGCAGGAAACGGATGTCAACGGGTACATCGGAATGGCCCCGATAGCACATGAAAAGCGCCAGAACGTGGCCAACCAAGCAACCTGGGAGAGCAAATCAGCACTACAAAGAAATCTCTCGCCCCCCCCGGGGCAAAAGGGCCAGGCGAAAAAAGTCTAAAAACCAGAAAGGCAGGACAGCCCACGGAGTCAAGGGAGCCTTGTTAAGCTGATGGGCGGGATGTCAATGGCCAACAGCCAATCTTCACAAGTGTATCCTCTTTCCCAAACCATGTAAAACACAGAACCACAGACCATAGGGCACTGCCACACATGGGCGTTGACCTTGGGAAAATGAAAAAATCAACCAGACACAGGGACCCCAAAGTTGAGGGCTGCTGTCTTGACAAGAACCTCCACTCCGGTACACGTTTCATATCCCAGGAAAAAGCCAAGTGGACAAGTGGACAAAGACAAGTGGACAAGTGGACAAGTGGTGCTACGTAGGTCCAATGGAGTGTCACTCAGCCATGAAATCCACGTCATGAGGCTGGTAGCAGCATCCTGAGTGGATTTAGGTACGATCATCCTCAGTGAAATAAGTCCCACAAAAAAAGAAACTTATGATATCACTTATCGAGGGAATGTAAAAATCGCTCCCCATGCACTGAATCCCCAAACAGAACAGAGTCACGCTTTTAGAAAACACACTTATGCCTGCTTCAGGGGAAAGGTGAGGTGGGGTGACGCATAAAACTCGAGTTTGAAATGAGCACAGATACCCTTCCGAAAACCGAATATGGAATGGACACGACCTACTCCTTGCTCAATCAACTGGACTCACCAGACCCTCTTCATCGCACAAGTATCTATCCGACTAGTAAGCATCTTAAAAGCTAAGTCTTGATATCTCTGTGTAAGTGCATCAAGTGTGTGTAAAGCGGCCTAAAACCAGCAGGGAAAATCAGCTCAGACCCATTCTGAGGATACATTTCCAACATAAAGAAGAAACAAGCAGGGCAAAACAGAGAGAAATTCTTCCAAAATGCGTTCAGGGACTGGCATGCAACCAGGATTGACCACATCTACAGCCCCAGCGGCAGAAGACATAAGGCTGGACACTCTTGGGGCTGAGACGATTGGTGAGGTTGGGAAAGCAAATGCAGACCCTTGAAAGGAATCCTGCGTGCTCCCCATTCCATGGGTCCCAACTCTCCAGGTTCAACGCAATCTTCCGACAGCGAAAGCACTCATTGGAAACCCAGCGGATGCTACACCGTGGGATCGGGAAAGCTTTCTGAAACTCACCTCAGTTTTCATCTCCTGGTGCTCGTGTTCTCCATTCAGGCCCCCTTACTAACAATCTCCCCACTTGGAGACTCGGCGCCTTTCCATGCCTCTTTCGTACCGTCTGCAATTTGTCCGCAGGATGAACTGCAAGAGGGGGAACCAATGAGAGACTCGCTGGAGGTGTTTGGTCGGGCACATGTCACTCTCATTTCCCATCACGAAGAAGAATTCACCAGAGGTTCAGCCTGCCACCCCGGATCGACAATAGGGCGTGAAGCCATCCAGCCGTGTTGCGTCCCACTCACAAAAAAGCGACTTGGGAAATGGAGCTCAGGGGCACTGCACTTCCCAAACCTGCAGAGTTCTAAACGAAAACTATCGCCCCAAAATATATTGAGGTCAGCCTACGAAGAGGCGCTGAACGCAAGGCAGAACTGCAGGAAACGGATGTCAACGGGTACATCGGAATGGCCCCGATAGCACATGAAAAGCGCCAGAACGTGGACAATGATGCGGTTGGCCAAAAAGGGCGTATGCGTTTTTTCCTGAATATATTCAGGAAAAAACGCATACGCCCTTTTTGGCCAACCAAGCAACCTGGGAGAGCAAATCAGCACTACAAAGAAATCTCTCGCCCCCCCCTCCGGGGCAAAAGGGCTAGGCGAAAAAAGTCTAAAAACCAGAAAGGCAGGACAGCCCACGGAGTCAAGGGAGCCTTGTTAAGCTGATGGGCGGGATGTCAATGGCCAACAGCCAATCTTCACAAGTGTATCCTCTTTCCCAAACCATGTAAAACACAGAACCACAGACCATAGGGCACTGCCACACATGGGCGTTGACCTTGGGAAAATGAAAAAATCAACCAGACACAGGGACCCCAAAGTTGAGGGCTGCTGTCTTGACAAGAACCTCCACTCCGGTACACGTTTCATATCCCAGGAAAGAGCCAAGTGGACAAAGACGAGGGGACAAGTGCAGAAGTGGTGCTACGTAGGTCCAATGGAGTGTCACTCAGCCATGAAATCCACGTCATGAGGCTGGTAGCAGCATCCTGAGTGGATTTAGGTACGATCATCCTCAGTGAAATAAGTCCCACAAAAAAAGAAACTTATGATATCACTTATCGAGGGAATGTAAAAATCGCTCCCCATGCACTGAATCCCCAAACAGAACAGAGTCACGCTTTTAGAAAACACACTTATGCCTGCTTCAGGGGAAAGGTGAGGTGGGGTGACGCATAAAACTCGAGTTTGAAATGAGCGCAGATACCCTTCCGAAAACCGAATATGGAATGGACACGACCTACTCCTTGCTCAATCAACTGGACTCACCAGACCCTCTTCATCGCACAAGTATCTATCCGACTAGTAAGCATCTTAAAAGCTAAGTCTTGATATCTCTGTGTAAGTGCATCAAGTGTGTGTAAAGCGGCCTAAAACCAGCAGGGAAAATCAGCTCAGACCCATTCTGAGGATACATTTCCAACATAAAGAAGAAACAAGCAGGGCAAAACAGAGAGAAATTCTTCCAAAATGCGTTCAGGGACTGGCATGCAACCAGGATTGACCACATCTACAGCCCCAGCGGCAGAAGACATAAGGCTGGACACTCTTGGGGCTGAGACGATTGGTGAGGTTGGGAAAGCAAATGCAGACCCTTGAAAGGAATCCTGCGTGCTCCCCATTCCATGGGTCCCAACTCTCCAGGTTCAACGCAATCTTCCGACAGCGAAAGCACTCATTGGAAACCCAGCGGATGCTACACCGTGGGATCGGGAAAGCTTTCTGAAACTCACCTCAGTTTTCATCTCCTGGTGCTCGTGTTCTCCATTCAGGCCCCCTTACTAACAATCTCCCCACTTGGAGACTCGGCGCCTTTCCATGCCTCTTTCGTACCGTCTGCAATTTGTCCGCAGGATGAACTGCAAGAGGGGGAACCAATGAGAGACTCGCTGGAGGTGTTTGGTCGGGCACATGTCACTCTCATTTCCCATCACGAAGAAGAATTCACCAGAGGTTCAGCCTGCCACCCCGGATCGACAATAGGGCGTGAAGCCATCCAGCCGTGTTGCGTCCCACTCACAAAAAAGCGACTTGGGAAATGGAGCTCAGGGGCACTGCACTTCCCAAACCTGCAGAGTTCTAAACGATAACTATCGCCCCAAAATATATTGAGGTCAGGCTACGAAGAGGCGCTGAACGCAAGGCAGAACTGCAGGAAACGGATGTCAACGGGTACATCGGAATGGCCCCGATAGCACATGAAAAGCGCCAGAACGTGGACAATGATGCGGTTGGCCAAAAAGGGCGTATGCATTTTTTCCTGAATATATTCAGGAAAAAACGCATACGCCCTTTTTGGCCAACCAAGCAACCTGGGAGAGCAAATCAGCACTACAAAGAAATCTCTCGCCCCCCCCCCCCGGGGCAAAAGGGCCAGGCGAAAAAAGTCTAAAAACCAGAAAGGCAGGACAGGCCACGGAGTCAAGGGAGCCTTGTTAAGCTGATGGGCGGGATGTCAATGGCCAACAGCCAATCTTCACAAGTGTATCCTCTTTCCCAAACCATGTAAAACACAGAACCACAGACCATAGGGCACTGCCACACATGGGCGTTGACCTTGGGAAAATGAAAAAATCAACCAGAAACAGGGACCCCAAAGTTGAGGGCTGCTGTCTTGACAAGAACCTCCACTCCGGTACACGTTTCATATCCCAGGAAAGAGCCAAGTGGACAAAGACGAGTGGACAAGTGCAGAAGTGGTGCTACGTAGGTCCAATGGAGTGTCACTCAGCCATGAAATCCACGTCATGAGGCTGGTAGCAGCATCCTGAGTGGATTTAGGTACGATCATCCTCAGTGAAATAAGTCCCACAAAAAAAGAAACTTATGATATCACTTATCGAGGGAATGTAAAAATCGCTCCCCATGCACTGAATCCCCAAACAGAACAGAGTCACGCTTTTAGAAAACACACTTATGCCTGCTTCAGGGGAAAGGTGAGGTGGGGTGACGCATAAAACTCGAGTTTGAAATGAGCACAGATACCCTTCCGAAAACCGAATATGGAATGGACACGACCTACTCCTTGCTCAATCAACTGGACTCACCAGACCCTCTTCATCGCACAAGTATCTATCCGACTAGTAAGCATCTTAAAAGCTAAGTCTTGATATCTCTGTGTAAGTGCATCAAGTGTGTGTAAAGCGGCCTAAAACCAGCAGGGAAAATCAGCTCAGACCCATTCTGAGGATACATTTCCAACATAAAGAAGAAACAAGCAGGGCAAAACAGAGAGAAATTCTTCCAAAATGCGTTCAGGGACTGGCATGCAACCAGGATTGACCACATCTACAGCCCCAGCGGCAGAAGACATAAGGCTGGACACTCTTGGGGCTGAGACGATTGGTGAGGTTGGGAAAGCAAATGCAGACCCTTGAAAGGAATCCTGCGTGCTCCCCATTCCATGGGTCCCAACTCTCCAGGTTCAACGCAATCTTCCGACAGCGAAAGCACTCATTGGAAACCCAGCGGATGCTACACCGTGGGATCGGGAAAGCTTTCTGAAACTCACCTCAGTTTTCATCTCCTGGTGCTCGTGTTCTCCATTCAGGCCCCCTTACTAACAATCTCCCCACTTGGAGACTCGGCGCCTTTCCATGCCTCTTTCGTACCGTCTGCAATTTGTCCGCAGGATGAACTGCAAGAGGGGGAACCAATGAGAGACTCGCTGGAGGTGTTTGGTCGGGCACATGTCACTCTCATTTCCCATCACGAAGAAGAATTCACCAGAGGTTCAGCCTGCCACCCCGGATCGACAATAGGGCGTGAAGCCATCCAGCCGTGTTGCGTCCCACTCACAAAAAAGCGACTTGGGAAATGGAGCTCAGGGGCACTGCACTTCCCAAACCTGCAGAGTTCTAAACGATAACTATCGCCCCAAAATATATTGAGGTCAGGCTACGAAGAGGCGCTGAACGCAAGGCAGAACTGCAGGAAACGGATGTCAACGGGTACATCGGAATGGCCCCGATAGCACATGAAAAGCGCCAGAACGTGGACAATGATGCGGTTGGCCAAAAAGGGCGTATGCATTTTTTCCTGAATATATTCAGGAAAAAACGCATACGCCCTTTTTGGCCAAACAAGCAACCTGGGAGAGCAAATCAGCACTACAAAGAAATCTCTCGCCCCCCCCGGGGCAAAAGGGCCAGGCGAAAAAAGTCTAAAAACCAGAAAGGCAGGACAGGCCACGGAGTCAAGGGAGCCTTGTTAAGCTGATGGGCGGGATGTCAATGGCCAACAGCCAATCTTCACAAGTGTATCCTCTTTCCCAAACCATGTAAAACACAGAACCACAGACCATAGGGCACTGCCACACATGGGCGTTGACCTTGGGAAAATGAAAAAATCAACCAGACACAGGGACCCCAAAGTTGAGGGCTGCTGTCTTGACAAGAACCTCCACTCCGGTACACGTTTCATATCCCAGGAAAGAGCCAAGTGGACAAGTGGACAAAGACAAGTGGACAAGTGGACAAGTGGTGCTACGTAGGTCCAATGGAGTGTCACTCAGCCATGAAATCCACGTCATGAGGCTGGTAGCAGCATCCTGAGTGGATTTAGGTACGATCATCCTCAGTGAAATAAGTCCCACAAAAAAAGAAACTTATGATATCACTTATCGAGGGAATGTAAAAATCGCTCCCCATGCACTGAATCCCCAAACAGAACAGAGTCACGCTTTTAGAAAACACACTTATGCCTGCTTCAGGGGAAAGGTGAGGTGGGGTGACGCATAAAACTCGAGTTTGAAATGAGCACAGATACCCTTCCGAAAACCGAATATGGAATGGACACGACCTACTCCTTGCTCAATCAACTGGACTCACCAGACCCTGTTCATCGCACAAGTATCTATCCGACTAGTAAGCATCCTAAAAGCTAAGTCTTGATATCTCTGTGTAAGTGCATCAAGTGTGTGTAAAGCGGCCTAAAACCAGCAGGGAAAATCAGCTCAGACCCATTCTGAGGATACATTTCCAACATAAAGAAGAAACAAGCAGGGCAAAACAGAGAGAAATTCTTCCAAAATGCGTTCAGGGACTGGCATGCAACCAGGATTGACCACATCTACAGCCCCAGCGGCAGAAGATATAAGGCTGGACACTCTTGGGGCTGAGACGATTGGTGAGGTTGGGAAAGCAAATGCAGACCCTTGAAAGGAATCCTGCGTGCTCCCCATTCCAATGATCCCAACTCTCCAGGTTCAACGCAATCTTTCGACAGCGAAAGCACTCATTGGAAACCCAGCGGATGCTACACCGTGGGATCGGGAAAGCTTTCTGAAACTCACCTCAGTTTTCATCTCCTGGTGCTCATGTTCTCCATTCAGGCCACCTTACTAACAATCTCCCCACTTGGAGACTCGGCGCCTTTCCATGCCTCTTTCGTACCGTCTGCAATTTGTCCGCAGGATGAACTGCAAGAGGGGGAACCAATGAGAGACTCGCTGGAGGTGTTTGGTCGGGCACATGTCACTCTCATTTCCCATCACGAAGAAGAATTCACCAGAGGTTCAGCCTGCCTCCCCGGATCGACAATAGGGCGTGAAGCCATCCAGCCGTGTTGCGTCCCACTCACAAAAAAGCGACTTGGGAAATGGAGCTCAGGGGCACTGCACTTCCCAAACCTGCAGAGTTCTAAACGATAACTATCGCCCCAAAATATATTGAGGTCAGGCTACGAAGAGGCGCTGAACGCAAGGCAGAACTGCAGGAAACGGATGTCAACGGGTACATCGGAATGGCTCCGATAGCACATGAAAAGCGCCAGAACGTGGACAATGATGCGGTTGGCCAAAAAGGGCGTATGCGTTTTTTCCTGAATATATTCAGGAAAAAACGCATACGCCCTTTTTGGCCAACCAAGCAACCTGGGAGAGCAAATCAGCACTACAAAGAAATCTCTCGCCCCCCCCCCGGGGCAAAAGGGCCAGGCGAAAAAAGTCTAAAAACCAGAAAGTCAGGACAGGCCACGGAGTCAAGGGAGCCTTGTTAAGCTGATGGGCGGGATGTCAATGGCCAACAGCCAATCTTCACAAGTGTATCCTCTTTCCCAAACCATGTAAAACACAGAACCACAGAGCATAGGGCACTTCCACACATGGGCGTTGACCTTGGGAAAATGAAAAAATCAACCAGACACAGGGACCCCAAAGTTGAGGGCTGCTGTCTTGACAAGAACCTCCACTCCGGTACACGTTTCATATCCCAGGAAAGAGCCAAGTGGACAAGTGGACAAAGACAAGTGGACAAGTGGACAAGTGGTGCTACGTAGGTCCAATGGAGTGTCACTCAGCCATGAAATCCACGTCATGAGGCTGGTAGCAGCATCCTGAGTGGATTTAGGTACGATCATCCTCAGTGAAATAAGTCCCACAAAGAAAGAAACTTATGATATCACTTATCGAGGGAATGTAAAAATCGCTCCCCATGCACTTAATCCCCAAACAGAACAGAGTCACGCTTTTAGAAAACACACTTATGCCTGCTTCAGGGGAAAGGTGAGGTGGGGTGACGTATAAAACTCGAGTTTGAAATGAGCACAGATACCCTTCTGAAAACCGAATATGGAATGGACACGACCTACTCCTTGCTCAATCAACTGGACTAACCAGACCCTGTTCATCGCACAAGTATCTATCCGACTAGTAAGCATCTTAAAAGCTAAGTCTTGATATCTCTGTGTAAGTGCATCAAGTGTGTGTAAAGCGGCCTAAAAACAGCAGGGAAAATCAGCTCAGACCCATTCTGAGGATACATTTCCAACATAAAGAAGAAACAAGCAGGGCAAAACAGAGAGAAATTCTTCCAAAATGCGTTCAGGGACTGGCATGCAACCAGGATTGACCACATCTACAGCCCCAGCGGCAGAAGACATAAGGCTGGACACTCTTGGGGCTGAGACGATTGGTGAGGTTGGGAAAGCAAATGCAGACCCTTGAAAGGAATCCTGCGTGCTCCCCATTCCATGGGTCCCAACTCTCCAGGTTCAACGCAATCTTCCGGCAGCGAAAGCACTCATTGGAAACCCAGCGGATGCTACACCGTGGGATCGGGAAAGCTTTCTGAAACTCACCTCAGTTTTCATCTCCTGGTGCTCGTGTTCTCCATTCAGGCCCCCTTACTAACAATCTCCCCACTTGGAGACTCGGCACCTTTCCATGCCTCTTTCGTACCGTCTGCAATTTGTCCGCAGGATGAACTGCAAGAGGGGGAACTAATGAGAGACTCGCTGGAGGTGTTTGGTCGGGCACATGTCACTCTCATTTCCCATCACGAAGAAGAATTCACCAGAGGTTCAGCCTGCCACCCCGGATCGACAATAGGGCGTGAAGCCATCCAGCCGTGTTGCGTCCCACTCACAAAAAAGCGACTTGGGAAATGGAGCTCAGGGGCACTGCACTTCCGAAACCTGCAGAGTTCTAAACGATAACTATCGCCCCAAAATATATTGAGGTCAGGCTACGAAGAGGCGCTGAACGCAAGGCAGAATTGCAGTAAACGGATGTCAACGGCTACATCGGAATGGCCCCGATAGCACATGAAAAGCGCCAGAACGTGGACAATGATGCGGTTGGCCAAAAAGGGCGTATGCGTTTTTTCCTGAATATATTCAGGAAAAAACGCATACGCCCTTTTTGGCCAACCAAGCAACCTGGGAGAGCAAATCAGCACTACAAAGAAATCTCTCGCCCCCCCCCCCGGGGCAAAAGGGCCAGGCGAAAAAAGTCTAAAAACCAGAAAGGCAGGACAGCCCACGGAGTCAAGGGAGCCTTGTTAAGCTGATGGGCGGGATGTCAATGGCCAACAGCCAATCTTCACAAGTGTATCCTCTTTCCCAAACCATGTAAAACAAAGAACCACAGAGCATAGGGCACTTCCACACATGGGCGTTGACCTTGGGAAAATGAAAAAATCAACCAGACACAGGGACCCCAAAGTTGAGGTCTGCTGTCTTGACAAGAACCTCCACTCCGGTACACGTTTCATATCCCAGGAAAGAGCCAAGTGGACAAGTGGACAAAGACAAGTGGACAAGTGGACAAGTGGTGCTACGTAGGTCCAATGGAGTGTCACTCAGCCATGAAATCCACGTCATGAGGCTGGTAGCAGCATCCTGAGTGGATTTAGGTACGATCATCCTCAGTGAAATAAGTCCCACAAAAAAAGAAACTTATGATATCACTTATCGAGGGAATGTAAAAATCGCTCCCCATGCACTGAATCCCCAAACAGAACAGAGTCACGCTTTTAGAAAACACACTTATGCCTGCTTCAGGGGAAAGGTGAGGTGGGGTGATGCATAAAACTCGAGTTTGAAATGAGCACAGATACCCTTCCGAAAACCGAATATGGAATGGACACGACCTACTCCTTGCTCAATCAACTGGACTCACCAGACCCTCTTCATCGCACAAGTATCTATCCGACTAGTAAGCATCTTAAAAGCTAAGTCTTGATATCTCTGTGTAAGTGCATCAAGTGTGTGTAAAGCGGCCTAAAACCAGCAGGGAAAATCAGCTCAGACCCATTCTGAGGATACATTTCCAACATAAAGAAGAAACAAGCAGGGCAAAACAGAGAGAAATTCTTCCAAAATGCGTTCAGGGACTGGCATGCAACCAGGATTGACCACATCTACAGCCCCAGCGGCAGAAGACATAAGGCTGGACACTCTTGGGGCTGAGACGATTGGTGAGGTTGGGAAAGCAAATGCAGACCCTTGAAAGGAATCCTGCGTGCTCCCCATTCCATGGGTCCCAACTCTCCAGGTTCAACGCAATCTTTCGACAGCGAAAGCACTCATTGGAAACCCAGCGGATGCTACACCGTGGGATCGGGAAAGCTTTCTGAAACTCACCTCAGTTTTCATCTCCTGGTGCTCGTGTTCTCCATTCAGGCCCCCTTACTAACAATCTCCCCACTTGGAGACTCGGCGCCTTTCCATGCCTCTTTCATACCGTCTGCAATCTGTCCGCAGGATGAACTGCAAGAGGGGGAACCAATGAGAGACTCGCTGGAGGTGTTTGGTCGGGCACATGTCACTCTCATTTCCCATCACGAAGAAGAATTCACCAGCGGTTCAGCCTGCCACCCCGGATCGACAATAGGACGTGAAGCCATCCAGCCGTGTTGCGTCCCACTCACAAAAAAGCGACTTGGGAAATGGAGCTCAGGGACACTGCATTTCCCAAACCTGCAGAGTTCTAAACGATAACTATCGCCCCAAAATATATTGAGGTCAGGCTACGAAGAGGCGTTGAACGCAAGGCAGAACTGCAGGAAACGGATGTCAACGGCTACATCGGAATGGCCCCGATAGCACATGAAAAGCGCCAGAACGTGGACAATGATGCGGTTGGCCAAAAAGGGCGTATGCGTTTTTTCCTGAATATATTCAGGAAAAAACGCATACGCCCTTTTTGGCCAACCAAGCAACCTGGGAGAGCAAATCAGCACTACAAAGAAATCTCTCGCCCCCCCCCCCCGGGGCAAAAGGGCCAGGCGAAAAAAGTCTAAAAACCAGAAAGGCAGGACAGCCCACGGAGTCAAGGGAGCCTTGTTAAGCTGATGGGCGGGATGTCAATGGCCAACAGCCAATCTTCACAAGTGTATCCTCTTTCCCAAACCATGTAAAACACAGAACCACAGAGCATAGGGCACTGCCACACATGGGCGTTGACCTTGGGAAAATGAAAAAATCAACCAGACACAGGGACCCCAAAGTTGAGGGCTGCTGTCTTGACAAGAACCTCCACTCCGGTACACGTTTCATATCCCAGGAAAGAGCCAAGTGGACAAGTGGACAAAGACAAGTGGACAAGTGGACAAGTGGTGCTACGTAGGTCCAATGGAGTGTCACTCAGCCATGAAATCCACGTCATGAGGCTGGTAGCAGCATCCTGAGTGGATTTAGGTACGATCATCCTCAGTGAAATAAGTCCCACAAAAAAAGAAACTTATGATATCACTTATCGAGGGAATGTAAAAATCGCTCCCCATGCACTGAATCCCCAAACAGAACAGAGTCACGCTTTTAGAAAACACACTTATGCCTGCTTCAGGGGAAAGGTGAGGTGGGGTGACGCATAAAACTCGAGTTTGAAATGAGCACAGATACCCTTCCGAAAACCGAATATGGAATGGACACGACCTACTCCTTGCTCAATCAACTGGACTCACCAGACCCTGTTCATCGCACAAGTATCTATCCGACTAGTAAGCATCCTAAAAGCTAAGTCTTGATATCTCTGTGTAAGTGCATCAAGTGTGTGTAAAGCGGCCTAAAACCAGCAGGGAAAATCAGCTCAGACCCATTCTGAGGATACATTTCCAACATAAAGAAGAAACAAGCAGGGCAAAACAGAGAGAAATTCTTCCAAAATGCGTTCAGGGACTGGCATGCAACCAGGATTGACCACATCTACAGCCCCAGCGGCAGAAGATATAAGGCTGGACACTCTTGGGGCTGAGACGATTGGTGAGGTTGGGAAAGCAAATGCAGACCCTTGAAAGGAATCCTGCGTGCTCCCCATTCCAATGATCCCAACTCTCCAGGTTCAACGCAATCTTTCGACAGCGAAAGCACTCATTGGAAACCCAGCGGATGCTACACCGTGGGATCGGGAAAGCTTTCTGAAACTCACCTCAGTTTTCATCTCCTGGTGCTCGTGTTCTCCATTCAGGCCCCCTTACTAACAATCTCCCCACTTGGAGACTCGGCGCCTTTCCATGCCTCTTTCGTACCGTCTGCAATTTGTCCGCAGGATGAACTGCAAGAGGGGGAACCAATGAGAGACTCGCTGGAGGTGTTTGGTCGGGCACATGTCACTCTCATTTCCCATCACGAAGAAGAATTCACCAGAGGTTCAGCCTGCCACCCCGGATCGACAATAGGGCGTGAAGCCATCCAGCCGTGTTGCGTCCCACTCACAAAAAAGCGACTTGGGAAATGGAGCTCAGGGGCACTGCACTTCCCAAACCTGCAGAGTTCTAAACGATAACTATCGCCCCAAAATATATTGAGGTCAGGCTACGAAGAGGCGCTGAACGCAAGGCAGAACTGCAGGAAACGGATGTCAACGGGTACATCGGAATGGCTCCGATAGCACATGAAAAGCGCCAGAACGTGGACAATGATGCGGTTGGCCAAAAAGGGCGTATGCGTTTTTTCCTGAATATATTCAGGAAAAAACGCATACGCCCTTTTTGGCCAACCAAGCAACCTGGGAGAGCAAATCAGCACTACAAAGAAATCTCTCGCCCCCCCCCCCCCGGGGCAAAAGGGCCAGGCGAAAAAAGTCTAAAAACCAGAAAGTCAGGACAGGCCACGGAGTCAAGGGAGCCTTGTTAAGCTGATGGGCGGGATGTCAATGGCCAACAGCCAATCTTCACAAGTGTATCCTCTTTCCCAAACCATGTAAAACACAGAACCACAGAGCATAGGGCACTTCCACACATGGGCGTTGACCTTGGGAAAATGAAAAAATCAACCAGACACAGGGACCCCAAAGTTGAGGGCTGCTGTCTTGACAAGAACCTCCACTCCGGTACACGTTTCATATCCCAGGAAAGAGCCAAGTGGACAAGTGGACAAAGACAAGTGGACAAGTGGACAAGTGGTGCTACGTAGGTCCAATGGAGTGTCACTCAGCCATGAAATCCACGTCATGAGGCTGGTAGCAGCATCCTGAGTGGATTTAGGTACGATCATCCTCAGTGAAATAAGTCCCACAAAGAAAGAAACTTATGATATCACTTATCGAGGGAATGTAAAAATCGCTCCCCATGCACTGAATCCCCAAACAGAACAGAGTCACGCTTTTAGAAAACACACTTATGCCTGCTTCAGGGGAAAGGTGAGGTGGGGTGACGTATAAAACTCGAGTTTGAAATGAGCACAGATACCCTTCTGAAAACCGAATATGGAATGGACACGACCTACTCCTTGCTCAATCAACTGGACTAACCAGACCCTGTTCATCGCACAAGTATCTATCCGACTAGTAAGCATCTTAAAAGCTAAGTCTTGATATCTCTGTGTAAGTGCATCAAGTGTGTGTAAAGCGGCCTAAAACCAGCAGGGAAAATCAGCTCAGACCCATTCTGAGGATACATTTCCAACATAAAGAAGAAACAAGCAGGGCAAAACAGAGAGAAATTCTTCCAAAATGCGTTCAGGGACTGGCATGCAACCAGGATTGACCACATCTACAGCCCCAGCGGCAGAAGACATAAGGCTGGACACTCTTGGGGCTGAGACGATTGGTGAGGTTGGGAAAGCAAATGCAGACCGTTGAAAGGAATCCTGCGTGCTCCCCATTCCATGGGTCCCAACTCTCCAGGTTCAACGCAATCTTCCGACAGCGAAAGCACTCATTGGAAACCCAGCGGATGCTACACCGTGGGATCGGGAAAGCTTTCTGAAACTCACCTCAGTTTTCATCTCCTGGTGCTCGTGTTCTCCATTCAGGCCCCCTTACTAACAATCTCCCCACTTGGAGACTCGGCGCCTTTCCATGCCTCTTTCGTACCGTCTGCAATTTGTCCGCAGGATGAACTGCAAGAGGGGGAACCAATGAGAGACTCGCTGGAGGTGTTTGGTCGGGCACATGTCACTCTCATTTCCCATCACGAAGAAGAATTCACCAGCGGTTCAGCCTGCCACCCCGGATCGACAATAGGGCGTGAAGCCATCCAGCCGTGTTGCGTCCCACTCACAAAAAAGCGACTTGGGAAATGGAGCTCAGGGGCACTGCACTTCCCAAACCTGCAGAGTTCTAAACGATAACTATCGCCCCAAAATATATTGAGGTCAGGCTACGAAGAGGCGCTGAACGCAAGGCAGAACTGCAGTAAACGGATGTCAACGGCTACATCGGAATGGCCCCGATAGCACATGAAAAGCGCCAGAACGTGGACAATGATGCGGTTGGCCAAAAAGGGCGTATGCGTTTTTTCCTGAATATATTCAGGAAAAAACGCATACGCCCTTTTTGGCCAACCAAGCAACCTGGGAGAGCAAATCAGCACTACAAAGAAATCTCTCGCCCCCCCCCCCCCGGGGCAAAAGGGCCAGGCGAAAAAAGTCTAAAAACCAGAAAGGCAGGACAGCCCATGGAGTCAAGGGAGCCTTGTTAAGCTGATGGGCGGGATGTCAATGGCCAACAGCCAATCTTCACAAGTGTATCCTCTTTCCCAAACCATGTAAAACACAGAACCACAGAGCATAGGGCACTTCCACACATGGGCGTTGACCTTGGGAAAATGAAAAAATCAACCAGACACAGGGACCCCAAAGTTGAGGGCTGCTGTCTTGACAAGAACCTCCACTCCGGTACACGTTTCATATCCCAGGAAAGAGCCAAGTGGACAAGTGGACAAAGACAAGTGGACAAGTGGACAAGTGGTGCTACGTAGGTCCAATGGAGTGTCACTCAGCCATGAAATCCACGTCATGAGGCTGGTAGCAGCATCCTGAGTGGATTTAGGTACGATCATCCTCAGTGAAATAAGTCCCACAAAGAAAGAAACTTATGATATCACTTATCGAGGGAATGTAAAAATCGCTCCCCATGCACTTAATCCCCAAACAGAACAGAGTCACGCTTTTAGAAAACACACTTATGCCTGCTTCAGGGGAAAGGTGAGGTGGGGTGACGTATAAAACTCGAGTTTGAAATGAGCACAGATACCCTTCTGAAAACCGAATATGGAATGGACACGACCTACTCCTTGCTCAATCAACTGGACTAACCAGACCCTGTTCATCGCACAAGTATCTATCCGACTAGTAAGCATCTTAAAAGCTAAGTCTTGATATCTCTGTGTAAGTGCATCAAGTGTGTGTAAAGCGGCCTAAAAACAGCAGGGAAAATCAGCTCAGACCCATTCTGAGGATACATTTCCAACATAAAGAAGAAACAAGCAGGGCAAAACAGAGAGAAATTCTTCCAAAATGCGTTCAGGGACTGGCATGCAACCAGGATTGACCACATCTACAGCCCCAGCGGCAGAAGACATAAGGCTGGACACTCTTGGGGCTGAGACGATTGGTGAGGTTGGGAAAGCAAATGCAGACCCTTGAAAGGAATCCTGCGTGCTCCCCATTCCATGGGTCCCAACTCTCCAGGTTCAACGCAATCTTCCGGCAGCGAAAGCACTCATTGGAAACCCAGCGGATGCTACACCGTGGGATCGGGAAAGCTTTCTGAAACTCACCTCAGTTTTCATCTCCTGGTGCTCGTGTTCTCCATTCAGGCCCCCTTACTAACAATCTCCCCACTTGGAGACTCGGCACCTTTCCATGCCTCTTTCGTACCGTCTGCAATTTGTCCACAGGATGAACTGCAAGAGGGGGAACTAATGAGAGACTCGCTGGAGGTGTTTGGTCGGGCACATGTCACTCTCATTTCCCATCACGAAGAAGAATTCACCAGAGGTTCAGCCTGCCACCCCGGATCGACAATAGGGCGTGAAGCCATCCAGCCGTGTTGCGTCCCACTCACAAAAAAGCGACTTGGGAAATGGAGCTCAGGGGCACTGCACTTCCGAAACCTGCAGAGTTCTAAACGATAACTATCGCCCCAAAATATATTGAGGTCAGGCTACGAAGAGGCGCTGAACGCAAGGCAGAATTGCAGTAAACGGATGTCAACGGCTACATCGGAATGGCCCCGATAGCACATGAAAAGCGCCAGAACGTGGACAATGATGCGGTTGGCCAAAAAGGGCGTATGCGTTTTTTCCTGAATATATTCAGGAAAAAACGCATACGCCCTTTTTGGCCAACCAAGCAACCTGGGAGAGCAAATCAGCACTACAAAGAAATCTCTCGCCCCCCCCCCCCGGGGCAAAAGGGCCAGGCGAAAAAAGTCTAAAAACCAGAAAGGCAGGACAGCCCACGGAGTCAAGGGAGCCTTGTTAAGCTGATGGGCGGGATGTCAATGGCCAACAGCCAATCTTCACAAGTGTATCCTCTTTCCCAAACCATGTAAAACAAAGAACCACAGAGCATAGGGCACTTCCACACATGGGCGTTGACCTTGGGAAAATGAAAAAATCAACCAGACACAGGGACCCCAAAGTTGAGGTCTGCTGTCTTGACAAGAACCTCCACTCCGGTACACGTTTCATATCCCAGGAAAGAGCCAAGTGGACAAGTGGACAAAGACAAGTGGACAAGTGGACAAGTGGTGCTACGTAGGTCCAATGGAGTGTCACTCAGCCATGAAATCCACGTCATGAGGCTGGTAGCAGCATCCTGAGTGGATTTAGGTACGATCATCCTCAGTGAAATAAGTCCCACAAAAAAAGAAACTTATGATATCACTTATCCAGGGAATGTAAAAATCGCTCCCCATGCACTGAATCCCCAAACAGAACAGAGTCACGCTTTTAGAAAACACACTTATGCCTGCTTCAGGGGAAAGGTGAGGTGGGGTGATGCATAAAACTCGAGTTTGAAATGAGCACAGATACCCTTCCGAAAACCGAATATGGAATGGACACGACCTACTCCTTGCTCAATCAACTGGACTCACCAGACCCTCTTCATCGCACAAGTATCTATCCGACTAGTAAGCATCTTAAAAGCTAAGTCTTGATATCTCTGTGTAAGTGCATCAAGTGTGTGTAAAGCGGCCTAAAACCAGCAGGGAAAATCAGCTCAGACCCATTCTGAGGATACATTTCCAACATAAAGAAGAAACAAGCAGGGCAAAACAGAGAGAAATTCTTCCAAAATGCGTTCAGGGACTGGCATGCAACCAGGATTGACCACATCTACAGCCCCAGCGGCAGAAGACATAAGGCTGGACACTCTTGGGGCTGAGACGATTGGTGAGGTTGGGAAAGCAAATGCAGACCCTTGAAAGGAATCCTGCGTGCTCCCCATTCCATGGGTCCCAACTCTCCAGGTTCAACGCAATCTTTCGACAGCGAAAGCACTCATTGGAAACCCAGCGGATGCTACACCGTGGGATCGGGAAAGCTTTCTGAAACTCACCTCAGTTTTCATCTCCTGGTGCTCGTGTTCTCCATTCAGGCCCCCTTACTAACAATCTCCCCACTTGGAGACTCGGCGCCTTTCCATGCCTCTTTCGTACCGTCTGCAATCTGTCCGCAGGATGAACTGCAAGAGGGGGAACCAATGAGAGACTCGCTGGAGGTGTTTGGTCGGGCACATGTCACTCTCATTTCCCATCACGAAGAAGAATTCACCAGCGGTTCAGCCTGCCACCCCGGATCGACAATAGGACGTGAAGCCATCCAGCCGTGTTGCGTCCCACTCACAAAAAAGCGACTTGGGAAATGGAGCTCAGGGACACTGCATTTCCCAAACCTGCAGAGTTCTAAACGATAACTATCGCCCCAAAATATATTGAGGTCAGGCTACGAAGAGGCGTTGAACGCAAGGCAGAACTGCAGGAAACGGATGTCAACGGCTACATCGGAATGGCCCCGATAGCACATGAAAAGCGCCAGAACGTGGACAATGATGCGGTTGGCCAAAAAGGGCGTATGCGTTTTTTCCTGAATATATTCAGGAAAAAACGCATACGCCCTTTTTGGCCAACCAAGCAACCTGGGAGAGCAAATCAGCACTACAAAGAAATCTCTCGCCCCCCCCCCGGGGCAAAAGGGCCAGGCGAAAAAAGTCTAAAAACCAGAAAGGCAGGACAGCCCACGGAGTCAAGGGAGCCTTGTTAAGCTGATGGGCGGGATGTCAATGGCCAACAGCCAATCTTCACAAGTGTATCCTCTTTCCCAAACCATGTAAAACACAGAACCACAGAGCATAGGGCACTGCCACACATGGGCGTTGACCTTGGGAAAATGAAAAAATCAACCAGACACAGGGACCCCAAAGTTGAGGGCTGCTGTCTTGACAAGAACCTCCACTCCGGTACACGTTTCATATCCCAGGAAAGAGCCAAGTGGACAAGTGGACAAAGACAAGTGGACAAGTGGACAAGTGGTGCTACGTAGGTCCAATGGAGTGTCACTCAGCCATGAAATCCACGTCATGAGGCTGGTAGCAGCATCCTGAGTGGATTTAGGTACGATCATCCTCAGTGAAATAAGTCCCACAAAAAAAGAAACTTATGATATCACTTATCGAGGGAATGTAAAAATCGCTCCCCATGCACTGAATCCCCAAACAGAACAGAGTCACGCTTTTAGAAAACACACTTATGCCTGCTTCAGGGGAAAGGTGAGGTGGGGTGACGCATAAAACTCGAGTTTGAAATGAGCACAGATACCCTTCCGAAAACCGAATATGGAATGGACACGACCTACTCCTTGCTCAATCAACTGGACTCACCAGACCCTGTTCATCGCACAAGTATCTATCCGACTAGTAAGCATCCTAAAAGCTAAGTCTTGATATCTCTGTGTAAGTGCATCAAGTGTGTGTAAAGCGGCCTAAAACCAGCAGGGAAAATCAGCTCAGACCCATTCTGAGGATACATTTCCAACATAAAGAAGAAACAAGCAGGGCAAAACAGAGAGAAATTCTTCCAAAATGCGTTCAGGGACTGGCATGCAACCAGGATTGACCACATCTACAGCCCCAGCGGCAGAAGATATAAGGCTGGACACTCTTGGGGCTGAGACGATTGGTGAGGTTGGGAAAGCAAATGCAGACCCTTGAAAGGAATCCTGCGTGCTCCCCATTCCAATGATCCCAACTCTCCAGGTTCAACGCAATCTTTCGACAGCGAAAGCACTCATTGGAAACCCAGCGGATGCTACACCGTGGGATCGGGAAAGCTTTCTGAAACTCACCTCAGTTTTCATCTCCTGGTGCTCGTGTTCTCCATTCAGGCCCCCTTACTAACAATCTCCCCACTTGGAGACTCGGCGCCTTTCCATGCCTCTTTCGTACCGTCTGCAATTTGTCCGCAGGATGAACTGCAAGAGGGGGAACCAATGAGAGACTCGCTGGAGGTGTTTGGTCGGGCACATGTCACTCTCATTTCCCATCACGAAGAAGAATTCACCAGAGGTTCAGCCTGCCACCCCGGATCGACAATAGGGCGTGAAGCCATCCAGCCGTGTTGCGTCCCACTCACAAAAAAGCGACTTGGGAAATGGAGCTCAGGGGCACTGCACTTCCCAAACCTGCAGAGTTCTAAACGATAACTATCGCCCCAAAATATATTGAGGTCAGGCTACGAAGAGGCGCTGAACGCAAGGCAGAACTGCAGGAAACGGATGTCAACGGGTACATCGGAATGGCTCCGATAGCACATGAAAAGCGCCAGAACGTGGACAATGATGCGGTTGGCCAAAAAGGGCGTATGCGTTTTTTCCTGAATATATTCAGGAAAAAACGCATACGCCCTTTTTGGCCAACCAAGCAACCTGGGAGAGCAAATCAGCACTACAAAGAAATCTCTCGCCCCCCCCCCCCGGGGCAAAAGGGCCAGGCGAAAAAAGTCTAAAAACCAGAAAGTCAGGACAGGCCACGGAGTCAAGGGAGCCTTGTTAAGCTGATGGGCGGGATGTCAATGGCCAACAGCCAATCTTCACAAGTGTATCCTCTTTCCCAAACCATGTAAAACATAGAACCACAGAGCATAGGGCACTTCCACACATGGGCGTTGACCTTGGGAAAATGAAAAAATCAACCAGACACAGGGACCCCAAAGTTGAGGGCTGCTGTCTTGACAAGAACCTCCACTCCGGTACACGTTTCATATCCCAGGAAAGAGCCAAGTGGACAAGTGGACAAAGACAAGTGGACAAGTGGACAAGTGGTGCTACGTAGGTCCAATGGAGTGTCACTCAGCCATGAAATCCACGTCATGAGGCTGGTAGCAGCATCCTGAGTGGATTTAGGTACGATCATCCTCAGTGAAATAAGTCCCACAAAGAAAGAAACTTATGATATCACTTATCGAGGGAATGTAAAAATCGCTCCCCATGCACTGAATCCCCAAACAGAACAGAGTCACGCTTTTAGAAAACACACTTATGCCTGCTTCAGGGGAAAGGTGAGGTGGGGTGACGTATAAAACTCGAGTTTGAAATGAGCACAGATACCCTTCTGAAAACCGAATATGGAATGGACACGACCTACTCCTTGCTCAATCAACTGGACTAACCAGACCCTGTTCATCGCACAAGTATCTATCCGACTAGTAAGCATCTTAAAAGCTAAGTCTTGATATCTCTGTGTAAGTGCATCAAGTGTGTGTAAAGCGGCCTAAAACCAGCAGGGAAAATCAGCTCAGACCCATTCTGAGGATACATTTCCAACATAAAGAAGAAACAAGCAGGGCAAAACAGAGAGAAATTCTTCCAAAATGCGTTCAGGGACTGGCATGCAACCAGGATTGACCACATCTACAGCCCCAGCGGCAGAAGACATAAGGCTGGACACTCTTGGGGCTGAGACGATTGGTGAGGTTGGGAAAGCAAATGCAGACCGTTGAAAGGAATCCTGCGTGCTCCCCATTCCATGGGTCCCAACTCTCCAGGTTCAACGCAATCTTCCGACAGCGAAAGCACTCATTGGAAACCCAGCGGATGCTACACCGTGGGATCGGGAAAGCTTTCTGAAACTCACCTCAGTTTTCATCTCCTGGTGCTCGTGTTCTCCATTCAGGCCCCCTTACTAACAATCTCCCCACTTGGAGACTCGGCGCCTTTCCATGCCTCTTTCGTACCGTCTGCAATTTGTCCGCAGGATGAACTGCAAGAGGGGGAACCAATGAGAGACTCGCTGGAGGTGTTTGGTCGGGCACATGTCACTCTCATTTCCCATCACGAAGAAGAATTCACCAGAGGTTCAGCCTGCCACCCCGGATCGACAATAGGGCGTGAAGCCATCCAGCCGTGTTGCGTCCCACTCACAAAAAAGCGACTTGGGAAATGGAGCTCAGGGGCACTGCACTTCCCAAACCTGCAGAGTTCTAAACGATAACTATCGCCCCAAAATATATTGAGGTCAGGCTACGAAGAGGCGCTGAACGCAAGGCAGAACTGCAGTAAACGGATGTCAACGGCTACATCGGAATGGCCCCGATAGCACATGAAAAGCGCCAGAACGTGGACAATGATGCGGTTGGCCAAAAAGGGCGTATGCGTTTTTTCCTGAATATATTCAGGAAAAAACGCATACGCCCTTTTTGGCCAACCAAGCAACCTGGGAGAGCAAATCAGCACTACAAAGAAATCTCTCGCCCCCCCCCCCCCGGGGCAAAAGGGCCAGGCGAAAAAAGTCTAAAAACCAGAAAGGCAGGACAGCCCATGGAGTCAAGGGAGCCTTGTTAAGCTGATGGGCGGGATGTCAATGGCCAACAGCCAATCTTCACAAGTGTATCCTCTTTCCCAAACCATGTAAAACACAGAACCACAGAGCATAGGGCACTGCCACACATGGGCGTTGACCTTGGGAAAATGAAAAAGTCAACCAGACACAGGGACCCCAAAGTTGAGGGCTGCTGTCTTGACAAGAACCTCCACTCCGGTACACGTTTCATATCCCAGGAAAGAGCCAAGTGGACAAGTGGACAAAGACAAGTGGACAAGTGGACAAGTGGTGCTACGTAGGTCCAATGGAGTGTCACTCAGCCATGAAATCCACGTCATGAGGCTGCTAGCAGCATCCTGAGTGGATTTAGGTACGATCATCCTCAGTGAAATAAGTCCCACAAAAAAAGAAACTTATGATATCACTTATCGAGGGAATGTAAAAATCGCTCCCCATGCACTGAATCCCCAAACAGAACAGAGTCACGCTTTTAGAAAACACACTTATGCCTGCTTCAGGGGAAAGGTGAGGTGGGGTGACGCATAAAACTCGAGTTTGAAATGAGCACAGATACCCTTCCGAAAACCGAATATGGAATGGACACGACCTACTCCTTGCTCAATCAACTGGACTCACCAGACCCTGTTCATCGCACAAGTATCTATCCGACTAGTAAGCATCTTCAAAGCTAAGTCTTGATATCTCTGTGTAAGTGCATCAAGTGTGTGTAAAGCGGCCTAAAACCAGCAGGGAAAATCAGCTCAGACCCATTCTGAGGATACATTTCCAACATAAAGAAGAAACAAGCAGGGCAAAACAGAGAGAAATTCTTCCAAAATGCGTTCAGGGACTGGCATGCAACCAGGATTGACCACATCTACAGCCCCAGCGGCAGAAGACATAAGGCTGGACACTCTTGGGGCTGAGACGATTGGTGAGGTTGGGAAAGCAAATGCAGACCCTTGAAAGGAATCCTGCGTGCTCCCCATTCCATGGGTCCCAACTCTCCAGGTTCAACGCAATCTTCCGACAGCGAAAGCACTCATTGGAAACCCAGCGGATGCTACACCGTGGGATCGGGAAAGCTTTCTGAAACTCACCTCAGTTTTCATCTCCTGGTGCTCGTGTTCTCCATTCAGGCCCCCTTACTAACAATCTCCCCACTTGGAGACTCGGCGCCTTTCCATGCCTCTTTCGTACCGTCTGCAATTTGTCCGCAGGATGAACTGCAAGAGGGGGAACCAATGAGAGACTCGCTGGAGGTGTTTGGTCGGGCACATGTCACTCTCATTTCCCATCGCGAAGAAGAATTCACCAAGGGCTCAGCCTGCCACCCCGGATCGACAATAGGGCGTGAAGCCATCCAGCCGTGTTGCGTCCCACTCACAAAAAAAGCGACTTGGGAAATGGAGCTCAGGGGCACTGCCCTTCCCAAACCTGCAGAGTTCTAAACGATAACTATCGCCCCAAAATATATTGAGGTCAGGCTACGAAGAGGCGTTGAACGCAAGGTAGAACTGCAGGAAACGGATGTCAACGGGTACATCGGAATGGCCCCGATAGCACATGAAAAGCACCAGAACGTGGACAATGATGCCGTTGGCCAAAAAGGGCGTATGCGTTTTTTCCTGAATATTTTCAGGAAAAAACGCATACGCCCTTTTTGGCCAACCAAGCAACCTGGGAGAGCAAATCAGCACTACAAAGAAATCTCTCGCCCCTCCCCCCGGGGAAAAAGGGCCAGGCGAAAAAAGTCTAAAAACCAGAAAGGCAGGGCAGGCCACGGAGTCAAGGGAGCCTTGTTAAGCTGATGGGTGGGATGTCAATGGCCAACAGCCAACCTTCACAAGTGTATCCTCTTTCCCAAAACATGTAAAACACAGAACCACAGAGCATAGGGCACTTCCACTCATGGGCGTTGACCTTGGGAAAATGAAAAAATCAACCAGAAACAGGGACCCCAAAGTTGAGGGCTGCTGTCTTGACATGAACCTCGACTCCGGTACACGTTTCATATCCCAGGAAAGGGCCAAGTGGACAAACACAAGTGGACAAGTGGACAAAGACAAGTGGACAAGTGGTGCTACGTAGGTCCAATGGAGTGTCACTCAGCCATGAAATCCACGTCATGAGGCTGGTAGCAGCATCCTGAGTGGATTTAGGTACGATCATCCTCAGTGAAATAAGTCCCACAAAAAAGAAACTTATGATATCACTTATCGAGGGAATGTAAAAATCGCTCCCCATGAACTAAATCCCCAAACAGAACAGAGTCACGCTTTTAGAAAACACACTTATGCCTGCTTCAGGGGAAAGGTGAGGTGGGGTGACGCATAAAACTCGAGTTTGAAATGAGCACAGATACTCTTCCGAAAACCGAATATGGAATGGACACGACCTACTCCTTGCTCAATCAACTGGACTCACCAGACCCTGTTCATCGCACAAGTATCTATCCGACTAGTAAGCATCTTAAAAGCTAAGTCTTGAGATCTCTGTGTAAGTGCATCAAGTGTGTGTAAAGCGGCCTAAAAACAGCAGGGAAAATCAGCTCAGACCCATTCTGAGGATACATTTCCAACACAAAGAAGAAACAAGCAGGGCAAAACAGAGAGAAATTCTTCCAAAATGCGTTCAGGGACTGGCATGCAACCAGGATTGACCACATCTACAGCCCCAGCGGCAGAAGACATAAGGCTGGACACTCTTGGGGCTGAGACGATTGGTGAGGTTGGGAAAGCAAATGCAGACCGTTGAAAGGAATCCTGCGTGCTCCCCATTCCATGGGTCCCAACTCTCCAGGTTCAACGCAATCTTCCGACAGCGAAAGCACTCATTGGAAACCCAGCGGATGCTACACCGTGGGATCGGGAAAGCTTTCTGAAACTCACCTCAGTTTTCATCTCCTGGTGCTCGTGTATTCCATTCAGGCCCCCTTACTAACAATCTCCCCACTTGGAGACTCAGCGCCTTTCCATGCCTCTTTCGTACCGTCTGCAATTTGTCCGCAGGATGAACTGCAAGAGGGGGAACCAATGAGAGACTCGCTGGAGGTGTGTGGTCGGGCCCATGTCACTCTCATTTCCCATCACGAAGAAGAATTCACCAAAGGCTCAGCCTGTCACCCCGGATCGACAATAGGGCGTGAAGCCATCCAGCTGTGTTGCGTCCCACTCACAAAAAAGCGACTTGGGAAATGGAGCTCAGGGGCACTGCACTTCCCAAACCGGCAGAGTTCTAAACGGTAACTATCGCCCCAAAATATATTGAGGTCAGGCTACGAAGAGGCGTTGAACGCAAGGCAGAACTGCAGGAAACTGATGTCTACGGGTACATCGGAATGGCCCCGATAGCACATGAAAAGCGCCAGAACGTAGACAATGATGCGGTTGGCCAAAAAGGGCGTATGCGTTTTTTCCTGAATATATTCAGGAAAAAACGCATACGCCCTTTTTGGCCAACCAAGCAACCTGGGAGAGCAAATCAGCACTACAAAGAAATCTCTCGCCTCCCCCCACCTCGGGGCAAAAGGGCCAGGCGAAAAAAGTCTAAAAACCAGAAAGGCAGGGCAGGCCACGGAGTCAAGGGAGCCTTGTTAAGCTGATGGGCGCGATGTCAATGGCCCACAGCCAATCTTCACAAGTGTATCCTCTTTCCCAAAACATGTAAAACACAGAACCACAGAGCATAGGGCACTTCCACACATGGGCCTTGACCTTGGGAAAATGAAAAAATCAACCAGACACAGGGACCCCAAAGTTGAGGGCTGCTGTCTTGACAAGAACCTCCACTCCTGTACACGTTTCATATCCCAGGAAAGAGCCAAGTGGACAAAGACAAGTGGACAATGGACAAAGAGAAGTGGACAAGTGGACAAGTGGTGCTACGTAGGTCCTATAGAGTGTCACTCAGCCATGAAATCCACGTCATGAGGCTGGTAGCAGCATCCTGAGTGGATTTAGGTACGATCATCCTCAGTGAAATAAGTCCCACAAAAAAAGAAACTTATGATATCACTTATCGAGGGAATGTAAAAATCGCTCCCCATGAACTGAATCCCCAAACAGAACAGAGTCACGCTTTTAGAAAACACACTTATGCCTGCTTCAGGGGAAAGGTGAGGTGGGGTGACGCATAAAACTCGAGTTTGAAATGAGCACAGATACTCTTCCGAAAACCGAATATGGAATGGACACGACCTACACCTTGCTCAATCAACTGGACTCACCAGACCCTGTTCATCGCACAAGTATCTATCCGACTAGTAAGCATCTTAAAAGCTAACTCTTGAGATCTCTGTGTAAGTGCATCAAGTGTGTGTAAAGCGGCCTAAAAACAGCAGGGAAAATCAGCTCAGACCCATTCTGAGGATACATTTCCAACACAAAGAAGAAACAAGCAGGGCAAAACAGAGAGAAATTCTTCCAAAATGCGTTCAGGGACTGGCATGCAACCAGGATTGACCACATCTACAGCCCCAGCGGCAGAAGACATAAGGCTGGACACTCTTGGGGCTGAGACTATTGGTGAGGTTGGGAAAGCAAATGCAGACCGTTGAAAGGAATCCTGCGTGCTCCCCATTCCATGGGTCCCAACTCTCCAGGTTCAACGCAATCTTCCGACAGCGAAAGCACTCATTGGAAACCCAGCGGATGCTACACCGTGGGATCGGGAAAGCTTTCTGAAAGTCACCTCAGTTTTCATCTCCTGGTGCTCGTGTTCTCCATTCAGGCCCCCTTACTAACAATCTCCCCACTTGGAGACTCAGCGCCTTTGCATGTCTCTTTCGTACCGTCTGCAATTTGTCCGCAGGATGAACTGGAAGAGGGGGAACCAATGAGAGACTCGCTGGAGGTGTGTGGTCGGGCACATGTCACTCTCATTTCCCATCGCGAAGAAGAATTCACCAAAGGGTCAGCCTGCCAACCCGGATCGACAATAGGGCGTGAAGCCATCCAGCCGTGTTGCGTCCCACTCACAAAAAAGCGACTTGGGAAATGGAGCTGAGGGGCACTGCCCTTCCCAAACCTGCAGAGTTCTAAACGATAACTATCGCCCCAAAATATATTGAGGTCAGGCTACGAAGAGGCGTTGAACGCAAGGCAGAACTGCAGGAAACGGATGTCAACGGGTACATCGAAATGGCCCCGATAGCACATGAAAAGCGCCAGAACGTGGACAATGATGCGGTTGGCCAAAAAGGGCGTATGCGTTTTTTCCAAAAACGCATACGCCCTTTTTGGCCAACCAAGCAATCTGGGAGAACAAATCAGCACTACAAAGAAATCTCTCGCCCCCCCCCTGGGCAAAAGGGCCAGGCGAAAAAAGTCTAAAAACCAGAAAGGCAGGACAGGCCACGGAGTCAAGGGAGCCTTGTTAAGCTGATGGGCGGGATGTCAATGGCCAACAGCCAATCTTCACAAGTGTATCCTCTTTCCCAAAACATGTAAAACACAGAACCACAGAGCATAGGGCACTTCCACACATGGGCGTTGACCTTGGGAAAATGAAAAAATGAACCAGACACAGGGACCCCAAAGTTGAAGGCTGCTGTCTTGACAAGAACCTCCACTCCGGTACACGTTTCATATCCCAGGAAAGAGCCAAGCGGACAAAGACGAGTGGACAAGTGGACAAAGACAAGTGGACAAGTGGACAAGTGGTGCTACGTAGGTCCAATGGAGTGTCACTCAGCCATGAAATCCACGTCATGAGGCTGCTAGCAGCATCCTGAGTGGATTTAGGTACGATCATCCTCAGTGAAATAAGTCCCACAAAAAAAGAAACTTATGATATCACTTATCGAGGGAATGTAAAAATCGCTCCCCATGCACTGAATCCCCAAACAGAACAGAGTCACGCTTTTAGAAAACACACTTATGCCTGCTTCAGGGGAAAGGTGAGGTGGGGTGACGCATAAAACTCGAGTTTGAAATGAGCACAGATACCCTTCCGAAAACCGAATATGGAATGGACACGTCCTACTCCTTGCTCAATCACCTGGACTCACCAGACCCTGTTCATCACACAAGTATCCATCCGACTAGTAAGCATCTTAAAAGCTAACTCTTGATATCTCTGTGTAAGTGCATCAAGTGTGTGTAAAGCGGCCTAAAAACAGCAGGGAAAATCAGCTCAGACCCATTCTGAGGATACATTTCCAACACAAAGAAGAAACAAGCAGGGCAAAACAGAGAGAAATTCTTCCAAAATGCGTTCAGGGACTGGCATGCAACCAGGATTGACCACATCTACAGCCCCAGCGGCAGAAGACATAAGGCTGGACACTCTTGGGGCTGAGACGATTGGTGAGGTTGGGAAAGCAAATGCAGACCGTTGAAAGGAATCCTGCGTGCTCCCCATTCCATGGGTCCCAACGCTCCAGGTTCAACGCAATCTTCCGACAGCGAAAGCACTCATTGGAAACCCAGCGGATGCTACACCGTGGGGTCGGGAAAGCTTTCTGAAACTCACCTCAGTTTTCATCTCCTGGTGCTCGTGTTCTCCATTGAGGCCCCCTTACGAACAATCTCCCCACTTGGAGACTCAGCGCCTTTGCATGCCTCTTTCGTACCGTCTGCAATTTGTCCGCAGGATGAACTGCAAGAGGGGGAACCAATGAGAGACTCGCTGGAGGTGTGTGCTCGGGCCCATGTCACTCTCATTTCCCATCGCGAAGAAGAATTCACCAAAGGCTCAGCTTGCCACCCCGGATCGACAATACGGCGTGAAGCCATCCAGCCGTGTTGCGTCCCACTCACAGAAAAGCGACTTGGGAAATGGAGCTCAGGGGCACTGCACTTCCCAAACCTGCAGAGTTCTAAACGAAAACTATCGCCCCACAATATATTGAGGTCAGGCTCCGAAGAGGCGTTGAACGCAAGGCAGAACTGCAGGAAACGGATGTCAACGGGTACATCGGAATGGCCCTGATAGCACATGAAAAGCGCCAGAACGTGGACAATGATGCGGTTGGCCAAAAAGGGCGTATGCGTTTTTTCCTGAATATATTCAGGAAAAAACGCATACGCCCTTTTTGGCCAACCAAGCAACCTGGCAGAGCAAATCAGCACTACAAAGAAATCTCTCGCCCCCCCCCGCTGGGCAAAAGGGCCAGGCGAAAAAAGTCTAAAAACCAGAAAGGCAGGGCAGGCCACGGAGTCAAGGGAGCCTTGTTAAGCTGATGGGCGGGATGTCAATGGCCAACAGCCAATCTTAACAAGTGTATCCTCTTTCCCAAAACATGTAAAACACAGAACCACAGAGCATAGGGCACTTCCACCCATGGGCGTTGACCTTGGGAAAATGAAAAAATCGACCAGACACAGGGACCCGAAAGTTGAAGGCTGCTGTCTTGACAAGAACCTCCACTCCGGTACACGTTTCATATCCCAGGAAAGAGCCAAGCGGACAAAGACGAGTGGACAAGTAGACAAAGACAAGTGGACAAGTGGACAAGTGGTGCTACGTAGGTCCAATGGAGTGTCACTCAGCCATGAAATCCACGTCATGAGGCTGGTAGCAGCATCCTGAGTGGATTTAGGTACGATCATCCTCAGTGAAATAAGTCCCACAAAAAAAGAAACTTATGATATCACTTATCGAGGGAATGTAAAAATCGCTCCCCATGAACTGAATCCCCAAACAGAACAGAGTCACGCTTTTAGAAAACACACTTATGCCTGCTTCAGGGGAAAGGTGAGGTGGGGTGACGCATAAAACTCGAGTTTGAAATGAGCACAGATACCCTTCCGAAAACCGAATATGGAATGGACACGTCCTACTCCTTGCTCAATCACCTGGACTCACCAGACCCTGTTCATCACACAAGTATCCATCCGACTAGTAAGCATCTTAAAAGCTAACTCTTGATATCTCTGTGTAAGTGCATCAAGTGTGTGTAAAGCGGCCTAAAAACAGCAGGGAAAATCAGCTCAGACCCATTCTGAGGATACATTTCCAACACAAAGAAGAAACAAGCAGGGCAAAACAGAGAGAAATTCTTCCAAAATGCGTTCAGGGACTGGCATGCAACCAGGATTGACCACATCTACAGCCCCAGCGGCAGAAGACATAAGGCTGGACACTCTTGGGGCTGAGACGATTGGTGAGGTTGGGAAAGCAAATGCAGACCGTTGAAAGGAATCCTGCGTGCTCCCCATTCCATGGGTCCCAACGCTCCAGGTTCAACGCAATCTTCCGACAGCGAAAGCACTCATTGGAAACCCAGCGGATGCTACACCGTGGGGTCGGGAAAGCTTTCTGAAACTCACCTCAGTTTTCATCTCCTGGTGCTCGTGTTCTCCATTGAGGCCCCCTTACGAACAATCTCCCCACTTGGAGACTCAGCGCCTTTGCATGCCTCTTTCGTACCGTCTGCAATTTGTCCGCAGGATGAACTGCAAGAGGGGGAACCAATGAGAGACTCGCTGGAGGTGTGTGCTCGGGCCCATGTCACTCTCATTTCCCATCGCGAAGAAGAATTCACCAAAGGCTCAGCTTGCCACCCCGGATCGACAATAGGGCGTGAAGCCATCCAGCCGTGTTGCGTCCCACTCACAAAAAAGCGACTTGGGAAATGGAGCTCAGGGGCACTGCACTTCCCAAACCTGCAGAGTTCTAAACGAAAACTATCGCCCCACAATATATTGAGGTCAGGCTCCGAAGAGGCGTTGAACGCAAGGCAGAACTGCAGGAAACGGATGTCAACGGGTACATCGGAATGGCCCTGATAGCACATGAAAAGCGCCAGAACGTGGACAATGATGCGGTTGGCCAAAAAGGGCGTATGCGTTTTTTCCTGAATATATTCAGGAAAAAACGCATACGCCCTTTTTGGCCAACCAAGCAACCTGGCAGAGCAAATCAGCACTACAAAGAAATCTCTCGCCCCCCCCCGCTGGGCAAAAGGGCCAGGCGAAAAAAGTCTAAAAACCAGAAAGGCAGGGCAGGCCACGGAGTCAAGGGAGCCTTGTTAAGCTGATGGGCGGGATGTCAATGGCCAACAGCCAATCTTAACAAGTGTATCCTCTTTCCCAAAACATGTAAAACACAGAACCACAGAGCATAGGGCACTTCCACCCATGGGCGTTGACCTTGGGAAAATGAAAAAATCGACCAGACACAGGGACCCGAAAGTTGAAGGCTGCTGTCTTGACAAGAACCTCCACTCCGGTACACGTTTCATATCCCAGGAAAGAGCCAAGCGGACAAAGACGAGTGGACAAGTAGACAAAGACAAGTGGACAAGTGGACAAGTGGTGCTACGTAGGTCCAATGGAGTGTCACTCCGCCATGAAATCCACGTCATGAGGCTGGTAGCAGCATCCTGAGTGGATTTAGGTACGATCATCCTCAGTGAAATAAGTCCCAGAAAAAAAGAAACTTATGATATCACTTATCGAGGGAATGTAAAAATCGCTCCCCATGAACTGAATCCCCAAACAGAACAGAGTCACGCTTTTAGAAAACACACTTATGCCTGCTTCAGGGGAAAGGTGAGGTGGGGTGACGCATAAAACTCGAGTTTGAAATGAGCACAGATACCCTTCCGAAAACCGAATATGGAATGGACACGTCCTACTCCTTGCTCAATCAACTGGACTCACCAGACCCTGTTCATCGCACAAGTATCCATCCGACTAGTAAGCATCTTAAAACCTAAGTCTTGATATCTCTGTGTAAGTGCATCAAGTGTGTGTACAGCGGCCTAAAAACAGCAGGGAAAATCAGCTCAGACCCATTCTGAGGATACATTTCCAACACAAAGAAGAAACAAGCAGGGCAAAACAGAGAGAAATTCTTCCAAAATGCGTTCAGGGACTGGCATGCAACCAGGATTGACCACATCTACAGCCCCAGCGGCAGAAGACATAAGGCTGGACACTCTTGGGGCTGAGACGATTGGTGAGGTTGGGAAAGCAAATGCAGACCCTTGAAAGGAATCCTGCGTGCTCCCCATTCCATGGGTCCCAACTCTCCAGGTTCAACGCAATCTTCCGACAGCGAAAGCACTCATTGGAAACCCAGCGGATGCTACACCGTGGGGTCGGGAAAGCTTTCTGAAACTCACCTCAGTTTTCATCTCCTGGTGCCCGTGTTCTCCATTCAGACCCCCTTACGAACAATCTCCCCACTTGGAGACTCAGCGCCTTTGCATGCCTCTTTCGTACCGTCTGCAATTTGTCCGCAGGATGAACTGCAAGAGGGGGAACCAATGAGAGACTCGCTGGAGGTGTGTGCTCGGGCCCATGTCACTCTCATTTCCCATCGCGAAGAAGAATTCACCAAAGGCTCAGCCTGCCACCCCGGATCGACAATAGGGCCTGAAGCCATCCAGCCGTGTTGCGTCCCACTCACAGAAAAGCGAGTTGGGAAATGGAGCTCAGGGGCACTGCACTTCACAAACCTCCAGTGTTCTAAATGATAACTTGGTCCAAAAATATATTGATGTCAGACTATGAAGAGGATTTGAATTCAAGGCAGAATTGCCTGAAACATCCCTTTAAAAATCGCTACAGATCAACTGAATTACAATATAGAAGAGAGTTAAATATTTGAAAACACACTGATGCCTGCTTCAGGGCATTGGTGATGTGGGGTGATGCATAAAACAAGAGCTTGAAATTAGCACATAAACCGTTCCATAAACCAAGTAGGTAATCCTCAAGACCTACTTATTGCTCAATGATCTGTACTCAACCCACCCTATTCACCACAGAAGAATATATCTGAGTTGTACAAATATTAAAATGTATTTATTGATATCCCTGTGTAAGTGAATCACGTGAGTGTAAAGCGACATAACCACAGCAGTGAAAATCAGCTAAACCCCATTATAAACATAAACATATTCAGGCAAAACCCATACGCCCTTTTTGGCGAACCAAACAACCACGAAATGCAAATCAGCACTACAAAGTATTCTGACTTCGCATTAGTCCATAGTGCCATCTTGGAAAAGTGTAAAGCAGAAATGCAGCTCAGGCCATGGAGCAAAGGAAGCCTCTTTACCCTTATTGGGGGGATGTAAATAGTCAACGGCCACTCTGGAAAAGTGCATGCTGTTTCCTTAACCTTCCAGAAAAATAGAGCTACAGACCATATGGCACTTCCAATTTTGGGCGTATATCGTGGTAAAACCAAAAGTCGACAGGACACAGGCATCCCTACGTTTAATGCTGCTCAGCTTAAAATACCTCAACTTGGGTACAACATACATGTCCTTGAAGGAAGAAATGGATAAAGAATTTGTGGTACTTATGTACAATGTAATATTCCTGAGCAATTAAATCAATGAAATAAGGTCAGTTGCAGCAACTCGTGGAGACTCACGTACGATCATTCTAAGTGACGTAAGTCAGACATTAGTAGAGACTTATCATAAGGTATCAATTATACGTGGTATCTAAAAATAGCTACACATGAACTCACTTACAAAACAGAAACCGAGTCACACATAAAGAAAACACATTTATGACTTCTAAAAGAGAAAGGTGCGGTGGGGGTGATGCATAAACCAGGAGGTTGGAATTAGCATAGATACGGTTCCATAAACAAAATACGTAATCAACAGGACCTGCTGAATAGCTCAAGTAGCTGGACTCAGCACACTGCTGTCACCGGAAAAGCGTATATAAGACTGTAAGAATCTGTAAAAGAATTGATTGGTGTCTCTCTTTAAGTGAATCAAGTGGATAGATGTAGTGCAGGAAGAATCATAGTATTGAAAATCAGCTCTACCCCATTATAAAATTAAATAAAAAGAACAAAAAAAGACAGTGAGAGAGAGAGAAATTCTTACAAAATGTGTTCAAGGGCTGTGATGCAACCTGGACTGACCACATCTAGACACACAGCTGGATGGGACCTAAGGCTCTACACTCGTGGGTCTGAGAGGCTTGCTGAGGATGGGACAGCAAATGCGGTACTTTTACAGTAACACTGCCTGGCCCCCATTCCATGGGTCCCATATCTCCAGGTGCAGAGGACCCTTCCTCCAGGTAAAACATGAATGCGACATCCAGAGGATGGTACACCGTCTGTTCGGGAAGAGTGAGGAAGCGGTATCGCTTTGCACCAGTCAGAATGGCCAACCTCACAAAGTGTAAAACCTGAAATGCAGGACAGGGCGTGGATAAAAGGGAACCCTGACAAGCTGATGGTGGGAATGTAAATTGCTAACAGCCACTCTGGAGAAGTGGGTGGTGATTCCTTAAAAATCTAAAAAGCAGAGCTTCAGAGCATATGGCACTTCCACTCCTGGGCCTGTATCTTGGAAAAAACGTAAATTGACAGTACCCAGGCACTCCAAAATTTATGCAGCCCTGTTTACAAGAGCCCCTACTTGGAAGCTACGTAAACGTCCTTGGAAGGAAGACTGGATAAAGAAATTATGGTAGATATGTACAGTGGAATATTACTCAGCCATGAAATGAATGAAATAAGGCCATTTGCAGCCACTCGGAAGGACCTAGATGCATTCATACTATGTGGCATAAATCAGACAATGATAAATATCATATGATATTACTTATCTGTGGAATCTACATATTGATACAAAGGTACTATCTTACAACACAGAAACAGAGTCCCAGGCTTAGAACACAAACTTATGGTTACCAAACTGGAAAGGTGTGTTGGAGGCACAAATCATGAGGTTGGAGTTAGTATATACATATTTACAGAGAGAAAACTTGTCATCAAACTGGATCTGCTATAGAGCACTTGGAACTCTTCTCAACACCCTTTAGTAACCTCAATGGGAAAATAATTCCAAAGAGAATGTATAGTCATCTCTGTATAAATGAATCATGTTGGTGTATATCAAAAATGAACACAACATGGTAAATCAACTATACCCCATTATAAATTTAAAATTAAATTATAGAAAAGAAAAATGATCACTAAATCCATTTAGTCACGGTGGACATGCTAGTGTCACATCCTTGGACACAGACACAATTTGATCCCAAGGCTGGACTGTTGTGGGCCTGAGGACCTCGGAAGGATACGCCAGCTAATTCACCCCCTTTGAACATGTAGTACTTGGTCCCCTCTGCATGGGATCACAATCTCCAGATCGAAGTGTGCCCTCATACTACTAAACCAACCCTCTGACACCCAAAGGATGGTGGGCTCTCTGGGCTGCATGACATTTGGAAAATCACCTGGTCTCAACATACCCTGGTGTTTGGGTTCCGACCTTCTGACTCCTTCGTTAGGGTCATCAGACTCTACACGACAGCCCCCTCAACAGGTGACTCTGCAGGGGTTTATGCTTGTTCGGGGGCTGAAGGGGAAGGGGGAAGGAGGAATGGGACGGAAGCCCTTACATGTTTGGTCAGGCACATCCCGCTCTAAGTTAAAACCCAGGAACAGGACTTTCCCTACAGCTAAGGTTGTGTCAGTAACCAGAGAGGGACAGGAGAAATCCTGCCACCTTCTCTTTCCCATAACAACAATTCTAAACCTGGACCTTATAGGCACTTCATATTCACAATGCCTGGGAAGCTGTAAGTGACAACAGCCCTCAAAAAATGTCTTGGTGGGCTTCCCTGGTGGGACAGTGGTTGAGAGTCCTCCTACCGATGCAGGGGACATGGGTTCGTGCCCCTGTTCAGGAGGATCCCACATGCCATGGACCAGCTGGGCCCGTGAGCCATAGCCGCTGAATCTGTGCATCCGGAGCCCGTGCATCCTGAGCCTGTGCTCTGCAGTAGCAGAGGCCACGGCAGTGAGAGACCCGTGTACCACACACAAAAAAAATGTCTTGGGGTAGGTAATCGAAATAGACTTCAAAACAAGGCAACCTTTCAATAACCCTTTTTCAAGGGGTACATTTTACTCACACTGTTCAAAAAAAAGCACACATGAAGATGCTCACCATTGCTTTATGTCAGACAAATGCAAATCAGATGTACAAAGAAGTATCACCTAGAACCACTCAGAATAGCCATCCTCACAATGTCTAGAAACAAGAAATGCTTCAGAAGGTGTGGAAAAAAGAGAAACCTACTACATATTATTCGTATATTTTAATCTGCTTTGGGTCCCCGTTGCTGCATGCGGCTTTTCTATAGTTGCAGCAAGCGGGGGCTACTCATCGTTGTGGTACGCAGCCTTCTCTTTGCGGTGGCTTCTCTTGTTGTGGAGCACAGGCTCTAGGCACACAGGCTTCAGTAGTTGTGGCACGTGAGCTCAGTAGTTGTGGCTCATGGGCTCTAGAGCGCAGACTCAGTAGTTGTGGCACACAGGCTTAGGTGCTCTGCAGCGTGTGGGATCTTCCTGGGTCAGGGCTCAAACCTGTGTCCCCTGCACTGGTAGGCAGATTCTTAACTACTGTGCCACAAATACTTCACTATTGGTGGCAATGCCAATTGGCAACAGCCACTATGGAGCACAGAATGGAGGTTACCAGAGTAAGGGGAGGCGGGAGGGATAAATTGGGATTGACATATACACACCACTATATATATATATATATATATATATATATATATATATATATATATATATTTTTTTTTTTTTTTTTTTTTTTGTGGTACGCGGGCCTCTCACTGCTGTGGCCTCTCCCGTTGCGGAGCACAGGCTCCGGACGCGCAGGCTCAGCGGCCATGGCTCACGGGCCCAGCCGCTCCACGGCATGTGGGATCTTCCCAGACCAGGACACGAACCCGTGTCCCCTGCATCGGCAGGCAGACTCTCAACCACTGCGCCACCAAGGAAGCCCACCACTATATATTTTAAAAATAACAAATACGGGCCTACTGTATAGCACTTGAGGAACTATACACAATACTCTGTAATGACCTGTGTGGGAAAGGAATCCAAAAAGGATTGGATATATGTATAACTGCTTCACTCTGCTGTGTAGCAGAAAGTAACACAACATTGTAAATCAACTATACTCCAAAGAAATTGAAATGAAATGAAAGAAAAGAAAATAAAATAGAGCTACCAGATGATCCAGCAAGTTTACTCCTGTGTGCATATCTGGAGGAAAGCATAAATCGAAAAGACACATCTTCCCCAATGTTCACTGCAACACTCTTTACAATAGTGAAGACATGGAAGCAACCAAAATGTCCATCAACATACGAATATAGGTAAAGAATATGTGATACATATATATAATGGAATATGACTCAGCCATAAAATAGAAGAAAATAGGGGCTTCCCTGGTGGTGCAGTGGTTGAGAGTCTGCTTGCTGATGCAGGGGACACGGGTTCATGCCCCGGTCTGGGAAGATCCCACATGCCATGGGGCGACTAGGCCCGTGAGCCATGGCCGCTGAACCTGCGCGTCCGGAGCCTGTGTATCCTGAGCCTGTGCTCCGCAATGGGAGAGGCCACAACAGTGAGAGGCCTGTGTACCGCAAAAGAAAAAAAAATAGAAGAAAATAATGTCAATTGCAGTAACATGGATGGACCTAGAGATGATTGTACTAAGTGAAGTGAGTCAGACAGAGTAAGACAAATATTGTATGATATCACTTCTAGGTGGAAACTAAAAATTGATACAAATGAACTAACTTACAAAACAGAGGCAGACTCACAGACTTGGAAAACAAACTTATGGTTACCAAAGGGGAAAGGTGGGGGGAGGGGTAAATCAAGAACTTGGGGTAAACATATGAATACTACTCTATATAATATAGGTAAGCAACAAGGACCTACTGTATAGCACAGGCAACTCTACTCAATATTCTGGGAATATCTTTATCAGAAAAGACTCTGAAAAAGAATGAATATATGCATATGTGTAACTGAATCACTTTCTGTGCAGCTGAAATGAACACAACATTGTAAATCAACTATACTCCAATAAAATTTAAATTACAAAATAAAGAAAATCACCTCATTTCAAAAGAAAAAAAGAATTCCCATATATTTTTATGGCTTGATAGCTTACTTTCTTTTTTTTTTTTTTTTTTTCCAGTATGCGGGCCTCACACCGTTGGTGGCCTCTCCCGTTGCGGGGCGCAGGCTCCGGAAGCACAGGCTCAGTGGCCAAGGCTCACGGGCCCAGCCGCTCCGCGGCATGTGGGATCTTCCCGGACCGGGGCACGAACCCGTGTCCCCTGCATTGGCAAGCGGATTCTCAACCACTGCGCCACCAGGGAAGCCCGATAGCTTACTTTCTTAGTGCTCAATATTATCCCATTCCCAGTATATATTAATACTATATCATTTCACTCACCTATTGGAGGACACCTTAGTTTCATTCACATTTTGGCAATATTGAATTAGGTGCTATAAATATCCATACGCAGGTTTTCATCTGGAAGTATGTTTTAAACTACTTTCAGTTAATATCCATGAGAACACTTGCTGGATTGTACAGTAATGGAATGTTCAATATTATAGCAAGTGTCAATCAGACTACCAAAGTAGCTGCATTATTTTTCATTTCCACCAATAACAAATGTCATTTCCTAATGTTCCACATCCGCTACAGAATTTGTCCTTGTCATTGTACACATTTTAGCCATTCTAAGTGTTACATAGTGGTATGTAATTGTATTTTTAATTTGCTTTTTTATGGCAGCATGTAATCTGGATTATTCTTCTGTATACTTATATGCATGGTGTCTATTTTCTTTGGTGAGGTGCCCATAAAGTATAATGGTCCACATTTTATTTAGGCTGCTTTCATTTTTTTCTAACCAATCTGTACTGTTTTATTTCTTTTTATGCCTTATTGCATTAGTAAGGACTTGGAGTAAAATATGGAAAAGGAGTCATGAAAGGGGACATCCTTGTTTTTACCTGAACTTAGTGACAAAGCTTCATGTTTTTAACCATTAATCATTAGGTAAGATCAAAGTTTCCTGTAGATCTTTATTATCAACTTGAGAAACTTCCAGTCTATTTCTTTAACTAAGACTTTTTATGAAGAATGGGTTTTAGGTTTTTTCAAAGGTCTTCTGAATCTAGTGATATGTTAATGATTGTCTTTAGGGTGTTGATATGATGAATATAATTATTTGATTTCAGAATGTTGAACAAGCCTTGCATAACTGGGATTATTCCTTCTCATTCATGATATAAAATTCTCTCAAAATATTGTTGGATTTGATTTGTTAATATTTTGTTGACGATTTTTGCATTGATGGTCCTGAGAGATATTGGTCAATTTTCTTTACTATTCATATGTTTCTCTAAGTTTGGATGTTATGGATTTAGTGTGAGACATTAATTTGGGGAGATTCTCAGTCATTTTAAAAAATTCTTTCTGTTCTTTGTTACCTTTATTTTCCTCCTGCTATATCCATTATGTATAGGTCACAGCATTTTCACTGTTCCACAATTATTGATTACTCTGTTCTGCTGATTTCTTTCCTGCCCATTTTTTCTTTTGAGATTTAAAGGTTTCTCTTGATATGTCTTCAAGCTCACAGATATTACTCCTCAGCCAGCCCCTTCACTGCTAAAACAAAATACGAGAGACTTGGTATTTTATAAACAACAGAATATTTTTGTTTTCTCATAATTGCTGAGGCTGAAAAGTTCAAGAACTAGTTACCAGGGGCTTCCCTGGTGGCACAGTGGTTAAGAATCTCCATACCAATAAAGGAGACACAGGTTTGAGCCCTGTCTGGGAAGATCCCACATGCCATGGAACAACTAAGCCCGTGCACTACAACTACTGAGCCTGCACTCTAGAGCCTGTAAGCAATAACTATTGAGCCTGAATGACACAATTACGAAGCCCATGCACCTAGAGCCCATACTCCACAACAAGAGAAACCACTGCAAGGAGAAACCCGTGCGCCGCAACGATGAGTAACCCCTGTGTGACACAACTAGAGAAACCTTGTGCAGCAACGAAGACCCAATGCAACAAAAAATAAATAAAATTAAATCTTTTGACTTCTGAGATGACTCACTCACATGGTTGTAAGTAAGAGGCCTCAGTTCCTTGACACATGGATCTCTCCTTAGGACTGCTTGAGTGTCCTCATGACATGGAAGCTGGATTACCCCAGGATGAGTGATCTAGCAGAAACCAAAGCAGAAGCTGCAATGTCTTTGATAAACTTGGAAACTGCACTTTGTCATTTCTGCAATTTCTTATTAGTTAAACAGTGAGCTTTTTTCAAGTGTGAGGAGACACACAGGTAGATGAAGACTGGGAGATAATTAGGGGATAATTAGGGCCATATTGGAGGCTGGCTACCAAAGTGGCTGACTAGACGAAGACTGAATTTTGTTTTCTTCACGTCTGGGGAGAAAATGGTCAGTGAATCCCATTGGTGGTCTTTGAGATGTACCAAAGCTACCTCTTGCTCTCACCCCCAGCCGTGTGGCTGACAGGATCTTGCTGCTCTGGCCATGTGTCAGGCCTGTGCCTCTGAGGTGAGAGAGCCAAGTTCAGGACATTTATCTACCAGAGACCTCCAGCACCTTATAATATCAAATGATGAAAACTCTCCCAGAGATATCCGTCTCCATGCTGAGACCTGGCTCCAGTCAGAGACCAGCAAGATATGGTGCCGGACATCCCATGCCAAACAACTAGCAAGACAGGAATGCAGGCCCACCCATTAGCAAAGGGGCTGACTAAAATCATAATAAGGCCACAGACACCCCAAAACACACCACCGGATGCAGAATTGCCCACCAGAAGGACAAGATCCAGACACACCCACCAGAACACAGGCACCAGTCCCCTCCACCAGAAAGCCTGCACAACCCACTGAACCAACCTTAGTCACTGGAGGCAGACACCAAAACAATGGGAATTACGAATCTGCAGCCTGCAAAAAGGTGACCCCAAACACAGTCCCCAAAGCCAAATGAGAAGACAGAGAAACACACAGCAGATGAAGGAGCAAGGTAAAAACTCACCGGACCAAACAAATGTAGAGAAAACAGGCAGTCTACCTGAAAAAGAATTCAGAGTAATGATAGTAAAGATGATCCCAAATCTTGGAACTGGAATGGAGAATATACAAGAAACATTTCACAAGGACCTAGAAGAACTAAAGAGCAAACAAACAATGATGAACAACACAATAAATGGAATTTAAAATTCTCAAGAAGGAAACAATAGCAGAATAACTGAGGCAGAAGAATGGATAAATGACCTGGAAGATAAAATAGTGGAAATAACTACTGCAGAGCAGAATAAAGAAAAAAGAATTGAGGACAATCTGAGACACTTCTGGGACCACATTAAACACACCAACATTCGAATATCAGGGTCCCAGAAGTAGAAGAGAAAAACAAAGAGACTGAGAAAATATTTGAAGAGATTTTCATTGAAAAGTTCCCTAATATGGGAAAGGGAATCATTAATCAAGTCCGGGAAGTGCAGAGAGTCCCATACAAGATAAACCCAAGGAGAAACATGCCAAAACATATATTAATCAAACTATCAAAAATTAAATAACAAAGAAAAAATATTAAAAGCAGCAAGGGAAAAACAACAAATAACATACAAGGGAATCCCCGTAAGGTTAACAGATGATCTTTCAGCAGAAACTCTGCAAGCCAGAAGGGACTGGCAGGACATATTTAAAGTGATGAAAGGGGAAAAGCTACAACCAAGATTACTCGAACCAGCAAAGATCTCATTCAGATTTGACAGAGAAATTAAAATCTTTACAGACAAGCAAAAACTAAGAGAATTTAGCACCACCAAACCAGCTTTACAAGAAATGCTAAAGGAAATTCTCTAGGCAGGAAACACAAGAGAAGGAAAAGACCTACAATAACAAACCCAAGACAATTAAGAAAATGGTCATAAGAACATACATATCAATAATTACCTTAAATGTAAATGGATTAAATGCTCCAACCAAAAGACATAGACTGGCTGAATGGATCCAAAAACATAACTGGTATATATGTGGTCTACAAGAGACCCACTTGAGACCTGGGGACACATGCAGACTGAAAGTTAGGGGATGGAATAAGATAATCCATGCAAATGGAAATCAAAAGAAAGCTAGAGTAGCAATTCTCATATCCGACAAAAAAGACTTTAAAATAAAGACTATTACAGGAAACAAAGAAGGACACTACATATCATCAAGGGATCAATCCAAGAAAAAGATATAACAATTCTATATACTTATGCACCCAACATAGGAGCAACTTAATACATAAGGCAAATGCTAACAGCCATAAAAGGGGAAATCGACAGTAACACAATCATAGTAGGGGACTTTAGCACCCCTCTTTCACCAATGAACAGATCATCCAAAATGAAAATAAATAAAGAAACACAAGCTTTAAAATGATACATTAAACAAGATGGACTTAATTGATACTCACAGGACATTCCATCCAAAAACAACAGAATACACTTTTTCTCAAGGGCTCGTGGAACATTCTCCAGGATAGATCATATCTTGGGTCACAAATCAAGCCTTGGTAAATTTAAGAAAATTGAAATCATTATCAAGTATCTTTTCCAACCACAATGCTATCAGACTAGATATCAATTACAGGAAAAAAAATCTGTAAAAAATACAAACACATGGACGCTAAACAATACTCTACTTAATAACCAAGACATCACTGATGAAATCAAAGAGGAAATTTAAAAATACCTAGAAACAAATGACAATGAAAACATGAAGACCCAAAACCTATGGGATGCAGCAAAAGCAGTTCTAAGAGGGAAGTTTATAGCAATAAAATCCTACCTCAAGAAACAAGAAACATCTCAAATAAACAAGATAAACTTACACCTAAAGCAATTAGAGAAAGAAAGAAAAAAAAAAAAGTCAGCAGAGGAAAGAAATCATAAAGATCATATCAGAAATAAATGAAAAATAAATGAAGGAAACAACAGCAAAGATCAAACAAACTAAAAGCTGGTTCCCTGAGAAGATAGACAAAATTGATAAACCATTAGCCAGACTCATCAAGAAAAGAAGGGACAGGACTCAAATCAATAGAATTACAAATGAAAAAGGAGAAGTAACAACTGACACTGCAGAAATACAAAGGATCATGAGAGATTACTGCAAGCAACTATAGGCCAATAAAATGGACAACCTGGAAGAAATGGACAAATTCTTAGAAAAGCACAGCCTTCCAAGACTGAACCAGGAAGAAATAGAAACTATAAACAAACCAATCCCAAGCACTGAAATTGAGACTGTGATTATAAATATTCCAACAAACAAAAGCCCAGGACCAGATGGCTTCACATGCAAATTCCATCAAACATTTAGAGAAGAGTTAACACCTATCCTTCTCAAACTCTTCCAAAATAGAGCAGAGGGAGGATCTCTCCCAAACTTATTCTATGAGACCACCATCTCCCTGATACCAAAACCAGACAAAGATGTCACAAAGAAAGAAAACTACAGGTCAATATCACTGATTAACATAGATGGAAAAATCCACACCAAAATACTAGCAAACAGAAATCAACAGAGCATTAAAAGGATCATACACCAAGATCAAGTGGGGTTTATCCAAGGGATGCAAGGATTCTTCAATATATGCAAATCAATGTGATACACCATACTAAAAAACTGAAGGATAAAAACCATATGATCATCTCAATAGATGCAGAAAATTCTTCTGACAATATTAAATAACCATTTATGATTTTTTAAAAACCCAAGAAAGTAGGCATAGAGGGAACTTTCCTTAACATAATAAAAGCCATATATGACAAACCCACAGCCAACATCATTCTCAATGGTGAAAAAGTGAAACCATTTCCACCAATATTAGAAGCAAGACAAGGTTGCCCACTCTCACCACTATGATTCAACACACTTCTGGAATTTTTAGCTACAGCAACCAGAGAAGAAAAGGAAATAAAAGGAATCCAAATCAGAAAATAAGAAGTTAAGCTCTCACTGTTTGCAGATGACATGATACTATACATAGAGAATCCTAAAGATGCTACCAGAAACCTACTAGACTTAATCAATCAATCTGGTAAGGTTGCAGCATACAAAATTAATGTACACATATCTCTTTCATTCCTATACACTAAAATGAAAAATCTGAAAGAGAAATTAGGGAAACACTCCCATTTACCACTGCAACAAAAAGAATAAAATACCTAGGAATAAACCTACCTAAGGAGACAAAAGACGTTTACTCAACAAACTATAAGACACTGAGGAAAGAAATCAAAGATGACACAAACAGATAGAGAGATATACCATGTTCTTGGATTGGAAGAATCAACATAGTGAAAATGACTATACTACCCAAAGCAACCTACAGATTCAATGCAATCCATATCAAAGTACCAATGGCATTTTTCAGACAACTGGAACAAAAAAAATTCACAATTTGTATGGAAACACAAAAGACTCTGAACAGCCAAAGCAATCTTGAGAAGAAGAACAGAGCTAGAAAAATCAGGCTCCCTGACGTCAGACAATACTACAAAGCTACAGTAGTCAAGACAGTATGGTAGTGGCACAAAAACAGAAATATAGATCAATGGAACAGGAGAGAAAACCCAGAGATAAACCTATGCACATATGGTCACTTAAGTTTTGATAAAGGACACAAGAATATACAATGGAGAAATCATGGCCTCTTCAGTAAGTGGTGCTGGGAAAACTGGACATCTACAGGTAAAAGAATGAAATTAGAAGACTCCCTAACACCATACACAAAAATAAATTCAAAATGGATTAAAGACCTAAATGTAAGCCCAGACACTATAAAACTCTTAGAGGAAAAAACATAGGCAGAACACTCTATGACATCAATCACAGCAAGATCCTTTTTGACCCACCTCCTAGAGAAATGGAAATAAAAACAAAAATAAACAAATGAGACCTAATGAGACTTAAAAGCTTTTGCACAACAAAGGAAAACGTAAACAAGATGAAAAGACAACCCTCAGAATGAGAGAAAATATTTTCCAATGAAGCAACTGACAAAGGATTAATCTCCAAACTTTACAAGCAGCCCGTGCAGATCAATATCAAAAAAACAAACAACCCAATCCATAAATGGGCAGAAGACCTAAATAGACATTTCTCCAAAGAAGTTATACAGATTGCCAACAAACGCATGAAAGAATGCTCAACATCACTGATCATCAGAGAAATGCAAATCAAAATTACAATGAGGTATCACCACACACAGGTAAGAATGGTCATCATCAAAAAATCTAGAAACAATAAATGCTGCAGAGGTGTGGAGAAAATAGAACCCTCTTGCCCCGTTGGTGGGAGTGTAAATTGATACACCCACTCTCAAGAATAGTATGGAGGTTCTTTAAAAACCTAAAAATAGAACTACCATATGATACAGCAATCCCAGTACTGGGCATACACCTAGAGAATACCATCATTCAAAAAGAGTCATGTTCCATAATGTTCATTGGAGCTCTATTTGCAATAGCCAGCACATGGAAGCAATCTAAGTGTCCATCAACTGATGAATGGATCAAGAAGATGTTGCACATCTTCAATATAAAATGGAATATTACTCAGCCATAAAAAGAAATGTAATTGAGTTATTTGTACTGAGGTGGATGGACCTAGAGTCTGTCATACAGAGTGCAGTAAGTCAGAAAGAGAAAAACAAATACTGTATGCTAACACATATATATGGAATCTAAAAAAAAAGAAAGAAAATGGTTGGGAAGAACCTAGGGGCAGGACAGGAATAAAGATGCAGACATAGAGAATGGACTTGAGGACATGGGGAGGGGGAAGGGTAAGCCTTGACGAAGTGAGAGAGTGACATGGACTTATATATACTACCAAATGTAAAACAGATAACTAGTAGGAAACAGCTGCATAGCACAGGGAGATCAGCTCAGTACTTTGTGACCACTTAGACGGTGGGATACGGAGGGTGGGAGGGAGACGCAAGAGAGAGGAGATAAGGGGATATATGTATATGTAGAGCTTGTTCACTTTGTTATAAAGCAGAAACTAACACACCACTGTAAAGCAATTATAGTCCAATAAAGATGATAAAAATAAATAAATAATTTATGCCCCCCAAATTAAATATTTTTAAATAAATAAATAAGAGCACTCAATAACATGGTAACTCTAAACCTAAGTGTTTTCAGTACTATAGTAACTGTAAACGGATTAATATCTCCTATTAAAGTATAATTTTTATATTATGTGCAACTACATTTTTTTCACAATATACAGGTAAAATAAAAGAATTACATTAGAAAGGAGAAAACATTCCATGTATTTTAAAACAATAAAACAATAAGCATATATCATGCCTATAATAAGAATATAATAAGCATATATAATATCATGCTTATAATAAGCATATAATAAGCATCTTAGATAGTCTTTTTTTGTGTGTGGTAGGCGGGCCTCTTACTGTTGTGGCCTCTCCCGTTGCGGAGCACAGGCTCCGGACGCGCAGGCTCAGCGGCCATGGCTCACGGGCCCAGCCGCTCCATGGCATGTGGGATCCTCCCAGACCAGGGCATGAACCCGTGTCCCAGGCATCGGCAGGCAGACTCGCAACCACTGCGTTACCAGGGAAGCCCAATAAAGTAGTCTTTAAGTTCAGAACAATTTGTCATTATTGTAATTAGCATTATTATCCCAATTTCTTAAAAATATTTCAATACTTTTTCTATTTGAAAAACTGTTTTAATATTGTTTTCTTCACTCTTTTGTGGTCTAATACATGGTAAGTATTTAGTTGCTAAAATTACATTAAAATATATGTTGGTTTTTTACAGCCAAACAAAACTGAATCAAGAAGAAATAGATAACTTGAACATACTGATCACTAAAAGCAAAATAGAATCTGTAATTTTAAAAAACTCCTTACCAACAAAAGTCCAGGATCAGATGATTTCACAGACAAATTCTACCAAATATACAAAAAAGAACTTACACTAATTCTTCTCAAACTCTTCAAAACGATTGAAGAGTAAGGGATACTTCCAAAGACATTCTATGAAGCCATCATCACCTTGATATCAAAAACAGGTGGGGTGACTTCTCTGGTGGCACAGTGGTTAAGAATCCATCTGCCAATGCAGGGGACATCGGTTCGAGCCCTGGTCTGGGAAGATCCCACATGCCATGGGACAACTAAGCCTGTGTGCCACAACGACTGTGCCTGCACTCTACATCCCATGAGCCACAATTACTGAGATTGATAGCCACAACTGCTGAAGCCTGCACACCTAGAGCCCATGCTCTGCAAAAAAAGAAGCCACCGAAATGAACAGCCTGCACACCACAATGAAGAGTAGCCCCCGCTCACCAGAACTAGAGAGAGCCCGTGCACAGCAACGAACACCCTATGCATCCAAAAATAAAGAAAGAAATTTACTAAAACAAACAAACAAAAAACAGATGAGGACTTTTCTGGTGGTCCAGCAGTTAAGATTTCACCTTCCAGTGCAGGGGGTGTGAGTACAATCCCTGGTGGTTGAGCTGAGATCCCACATGCCTCACAAACAAGAAACCAAAACAAAACAGTAGCAATATTGGAACAAATTCAATAAAGACTTTCAAAAAAAAAGCACAGAGAAAGACACTATCAAAAAAGAAAATTGCAGGCCAATATCTTCGATAAATTTAGATGCAAAAATTCTCATCTGAATATTAGAAAACTGAATCTGACAACACATAAGAGGATCATACACCATGACCAAATTTGATTCACCCCAGTGTCACAAAGTTGTTTCAACATAGGCAAATCAATCAACATGATACACCCCATCAACAAAGGAAAAAAACAAAACAAATGATCATCTCAATAGATGCCAAAAAAGCATTTGAAAAACTTCAGTATCCATTCATCATAAAAACACTTACCAAAGTGGGTATAGAGGAAACATATCTCAACATAATAGAAGCTATTTATGACAAGCCCACAGGCAATATAATACTCAATGTTCCTAAGGTGAAAGCCTTCCCGCTAAAATCCGGAACAAGACAAGGATTCCCACTCTCACCTCTTCTCTTCAACATAGTACTGGAAGTCCTAGCCACAACAATCAGACAAGAAAAAGAAAAAACTCTAACCAAATTGGAAGGGAAGAGGTAAATTTGTCATTATTTGCAGATGACATGATAATATATATAAAGGAAATCCTAAAAATTCCACCCAAAACCTACTAGAATTGATAAACAAATATAGCAAAGTAGCAGGATACAAGATTAACATACATAAATTGGTTGCATTTCTTGTTTTTCTTTTTTGTTAATTTATTTTGGCTGCATTGGATCTTCATTGCTGTGCACAGGTTTTTGCTAGTTGTGGCCACTGGGGACTAGTCTTCATTGTGGTGCACAGGCTTCTCATTGCAGTGGCTTCTCTTGTTGCAGAGCATGGGCTCTAGGCATGCGGGCATAAGTAGTTGTGACACACGGGCTCAGTATTTGTGGCTCACGGGCTCTAGTGTGCAGGCTAAGTAGCTGTGGCACACAGGTTTAGTTTCTCCACAGCATGTGAGATCTTCCTGCACCAGGGCTCAAACCCATGTCCCCTGTATTTGCAGGCAGATTCTCAACCATGGAGACACCAGGGAAGTCCCTGGTTGCATTTCTTTACACTAACAATGAAATATCAGAAAGGAAATGTGAACAAACAATCCCTTTTTTAAATGGCATCAAAAAAAATAAAAGACTTACGAATAAAACTCTCATCAAGGAGGTGAAAGATTTATATGCTGAAAACTACAAAACATTAGTAAAGGAAACTGAAGATGATTCAAAGAAATGGAAAGACATCCCATGCTCTTGGATGGGAAGAATTAATACTGTTAAAATGGCTATACTACCCAAAGCAATCTACAGATTTAGTGTGATCCCTATCAAAATACCCATGACATTTCCCCCAGAACTAGAATAATCCTAAAATATATCTGGAACCATAAAAAGTCAGAACTGTCAACACAATCCTGAGGAAAAAGAACAAAGCAGGAGGCATAACCCTCCTAAATTTCAGACAATACTACAAAGTTAAAGTAATCAAAGCCGCATGGTATTGCCACAGAAATAGATACATGGATCAATGGAATGGAATAGAGACCCCAGAAATAAACCCACACACCTATGGTCAATTAACCTTCGACAAAGGAGGCAAGAATATACAGTGGAGAAAAGATAGTCTCTTCAGCAAGTGGTGTTTTGAAAGTTGGACAGCCATATGCAAATCAGTGAAGTCAGAACATACCCTCACAGCATACACAAAAATCAACTCCAAACGGCTTATATGCTTAAATATAAGATAAGACACCTTCAAACTCCTAGAAGAGAACATAAGCAAAACATTCTCTGACGTAAATCATACCACAGTTTTCTTAGGCAGTTCTCCCGAGGCAGCAGAAATACAGTGTCACCTACATACAAACTTTCAAGTTGAAAACTTTCAAAGATGCAAACGTCCATTCGCGTGTCAAATCATGTAAGTTAGTTTGTGTATCTGGCATACATTGTCACGTGCATGCATCCTCTATAAGTGGTTGTGCTTTTGTGTGCTTTACAGTACTGCATAGAGTACAGTAGTACAGTACCTTTATTTCAAGGCCAAGATGTCTGGAAGCAAGTGTAAAAGCAGTGGTGATGTAGCTGGTACTGTTAAGAAGCGCCAAGCGATAATGATGGAAAGAAAAGTGAAAGTAATTGAGAGACTGGATCGAGGCAAAAAGATGTTAGACATCGCTCATTCTTATAACATGAATCATTCAATCACTGGCACAAATCTAAAGACCAAGGACAAGATCTTGGAACATGTGAAGTCTGCTGTGCTGACGATGTTGACAAAATATCGAAGAAGCATGGAAAAGTGGTGGAGGAGATGGAGAAACTTCTCAGTGTGCAGATGCAAGACCAACATCAGCGCTGAGTCCTGCTCAGCTTAATGCTGATTCAAGAGAAAGCTAAAGGCCTTTATGAAGACTTGAAGAAGAAACACGGAAAAGAATCAGAGGGCACATCTTTTAATGTCAGCCATGGCTGGTTTCATCGGTTCAAGGCTAGAGCCAAATTTCACAATGTAAAAGTAAGTGGAGACGCAGCAAGTGCATATAGGGTAGATGTCCAGGAACTTCCGGAAACACTTTAAGAAATGATTTATGATGGTGTGTATTTACCCGACCAGGTTTTTAATGTGGATGAGACACAACTGTACTGGAAGATGCCAGACCAAAATTACATCAGTAAGGAGGAAAAGTTGATGCCGGGCTGTAAAACAGCAAAGGATAGGCTAACTGTTGTTTCGTGGCAATGCTTCTGGTGAATTGAAGCTGAAGCCTCTCTTAGTTTATCATTCAGAGAACCCAAGAACCCTTAAAAACATAGCCAAGGGCTCTCTTCCTGTTGTGTGGAAGCATAACCCTAAATCCTGGATTGCACAGGCCACGTTCCAGGACTGCTTTTACCACCACTTTATCCCAGATGTAGAGAAATATCGCTTGGAGAAGGACATTCCAGCAAAACATTCTTTTGCTGCTCGACAATGCTCTGGGCCATCCCCCATCCACGAATGACTTTCATCTCAACGTCAAAGTAGTGCATCTGCCACCGAATACTACATTGCTCATTCAACCTATGGACCAGGGAGTTAAAGTGACTTTCAAGAAATATTACTTATGTCCCACTTTTTGTCAGGCCGTGAAGGTAAGTGACAAATCAGGAACAACCTAGGGACAACTTTGGAAGGACTATAACATCCACAAGACCATAAAAAACACTGACTTTGCACGGTGTGAGGGTATGGTGGGCACCGTGGATGGAGTTTGGAAGAAACTTTGCCCACAGTTTGTTCGTGATTTTTGTGGATTTGAGAAGGTAGATCAGAAGTCTGAAGAGGTCTTCAGCAACGTAGTGACCCACAGCGAGAAGCTGCAGCTAGATCTGCAAGAGGACAACTTCATTGAACTCCTCGCTGTGCAACATGAGGAGCTTGCTGATGGAATTGGAGGTCCAGAGAAAGGATGAAGAGGGACAGGAGGAAGAAGAGGTAACAGAAGAACTGAAGAGATTCACGACACAGAGAATGGCAACAGAATCTTCTTTATTTGAGGAAGCACTGTTCGTTTTTGAGGTATAGGACCCGAACCTAGAATGGTACCCAAAGGTGGCAACCATTCAGAATGCAATCCAGTGCTACGCTACCTTGTCACCTATGATGAGAAAAAAGGAACTACTACCCAGACATCAATGGATCATTTTTTCAAGAGGGTAGATAGAATGAAATCCAGCAAGGAACCAGAACCTCTGCCATCAATGTCAGGCGTGAGTGAAATGGCAGCTTGCCCTCTGTCTCCTACTGCTGATAATCCTCCACCTCTACCTTCTCCCACCTCCTCTGCCTCCTCCAGTCAGTAACTCTTCTTGCCTCTTCCCTCCATGCCAGCCCCAGTATCAAAGCTGTCGTACTGTACTACTGTACTTTTCTACTTACTGTACTCTCAGATTAAAAACATTTTCTTTATTTTTGTGTTTGTTTTTTATGTATTGTTTGCATGGAAAGTATTATAAACATATTACGGTACAATACCATAGAGCCGACCGTGTAAGTTGGGTACCTAGGCTAACTTTGTGGGACTTACAAACAAATTGGACTTACAAACGCACTCTTGGAACAGAACTTGTTCATATGGAGGAGACTTACTGTAAAAGCAAAAAAGAAACAAGAACTAACCAAACTTATAAGCTGTTGCACAGCAAAGGAAACCATAATCAAAATGAAAATACACCCTATGGACTGGGAGAAAATATTAGCAAATGATGAGACTGACAAGGGCTTAATTTCCAAACTATACAAACAGCTCATACGACTCAACAACAAAATAACAAATAACTCAGTGGAAAAATGGGTAGAAGACCTAAATAAACATTTCTTCAAAGAAGACATAAGTATAGCCAACAGGCACATGAAAAGATGCTCATCATCACTAATGATTAGAGAAATGCAAATCCAAATTACAATGAGGTATCACTTCACACAGATCAGAATGGCCATCATTAAAAAAATCTACAATTAACAAATGCTGGAGGGGATATGGAGAAAAAGGAACCCTTCTACACTGTTGGTGGCCATGTAAGTAGGTGCACCCACTATGGAAAACGGTATGGAGGTTCCTCAAAAATGCTATAAAGAGAGTTGCCATATGATCTAGCAATCTCACTTGTGGACATATATCCAGACAAAACTATAATTCAAAAAGACACATGAAACCCTATGTTCATAGCAGCACTATTTATAATAGCCAAGACTTGGAAACAACCTAAATGCTCATTGAAAAATGAATGTATAAAGAAGGTGTGGCATACATATACAACAGATATTACTCAGACATAAAAAGAATGAAATAATGGCATTTGCAGCAACATGGATGGACCTAGAGATAATGATACTAAGTGAAGTAAGTCAGAAACAGAAAGACAAGTGGCATATAATATCACTTATATGTGGAATCGAAAACAGGGCACAAATGAATATGTCAGTGAAACAGAAACAAACACACAGATACAGAAAACAGAGTTGTGGTTGCCAAGGAGAGAGCGAAGGAAAGATTGGGAGTTTTGGAATAGCAGAAGCAAACTATTCTACATAGGATGGACAACCCACAAAGACCTACTGTATAGCAGAGGAAACTATATTCAATATCCTGTGTTAAACCATAATGGAAAAGAATATATATATTAATTATATGTATATATAATTAATTATACAGAAATTAATACAACAATGTATAAAGGCTGCAGAGGGGGTGGAGAAAAGGGAACCCTCCTGCACTGTTGGTGGGAATGTAAACTGATACAGTCACTATGGAGAACAGTATGGAGGTTCCTTAAAAGCTAAAAATAGAACTATCATATGACCCAGCAATCCCACTACTGGGCATATACCTGGAGAAAACCATAATTCAAAAAGATACATGGGGCTTCCCTGGTGGCGCAGTGGTTGAGAATCCACCTGCCGATGCAGGGGACACGGGTTCGTGCCCCGGTCCGGGAAGATCCCACATGCCGCACAGTGGCTGGGCCCGTGAGCCATGGCCGCTGAGCCTGCGCGTCCGGAGCCTGAGCTCTGCAATGGGAGAGGCCACAACAGTGAGAGGCCCGCGTACCACAAAAAAAAAAAAAAAAAAAAAGATACATGTACCACAATGTTCACTGTAGCACTGTTTACAATAGCCAGGATATAGAAGCAACCTAAATGTCCACTGATGGATGAATATATAAAGAAGATGTAGCCCATATATATAATGGAATATTACTCAGCCATAAAAAGGAACAAAATTGAGTTATTTGTAGTGAGGTCGTTGGACCTAGAGTCTGTCATACAGAGTGAAGTAAGTTAGAAAGAGAAAAGCAAATACCATACATGAACACATATATATGGAATGTAGAAAAATGGTACTGACGAACCTAGTGATAGAACAGGACTAGAGACACAGATGTAGAGAACGGACTTAAGGACACAGGGTGGAAGGGGAGACAGGGACGTAGTGAGAGAGTAGCACTGACATATATACATTACCAAATGTAAAAGAGCTAGTGGTAAGCGGCCATATAGCCAGGGAGATCAGCTCGGTGCTTTATGACCCCCAGAGGGGTGGGATAGGGAGGGTGGAGGGAGGCTCAAGAGGGGGGATAAGGGGAATATACGTATACCTATAGGTGATTCACTTTGTTGTAAAGCACAAAGTAATACAGTGTTAGAAAGCAATTATACTCCAATAAACATGTATTAAAAAACCCACAACATTGTAAATTGACTACACTAGAAAATATTTCTTAAGTGCAAAACATTTTTTGAATGTAAGTTTTATTGTGTGTGTGTACCACAGGTTCAATATATATGAATTATGTCAAATTAATTACATTGTTTTTCAAAATAAAGAATTTTGGATATTCTACATCAGCTTCTCAATATAAACGCAGAAAAACTATATTCTTTTTTTCTAAAGTTCAGAAATAGCCATTTTCCTCATTCGGTATACTATAAACCACTAACTATTAAAAAGGGAATCGAGACCTCTTCCTTGCAAAGGATTATTTCTCCACTCACACAAGTTTAATAGAATGTTCCGCAATGAACTGACTTCCCACCTTAGAGACATGAGATTTGCATCCTGAAATCCCTTTCTTGCAAAAATGTCCAATTAGCATCCTAGCATTACAGAAAATAAATGCTTTTTTCTGGATCTCAAATTCCATACAACTTTATCAAGACATCACGTATGTTTTTTTACACACACAGACTGTATTTTATTTTTACAACAGATAAATCAACTGACACCAAGCATTGTAAATGGATGACCACAACAAAAGCAACAATGACTGCAATTACCAAACACGAATCACACTCAGCCGATGTCAGAATATTGACATCCAGTCCAGTCATCGCTCCACTCCAACAGTTTCTTTACTTTGCAGTGAAAGACATCATGGATTTTTAAATTATCAGCACTCACCTGAGGTCTTTAAAAATCAACAAAAACATACGTTTGTGATCTCTTTCATTTATTCTGGTTCTAAGTGGTCATTTCTAAACGAAAGCATTTAAGTATGTTAACGTCATCTTATAACATCATATTTCAAATGACTGACTACTGTCTCTCCAAAGATGAAATATCAGGAACTCATAATTAGGGTCTCCAAAGATTTACTGCCTGAGTCTGTATTACCCTTCTGCTGAACTCCACACTGTTCATTATTCTCTGAGAATATTATTTTTCTTGTATGGCCAGCACACTCTCTTTCATTTCATGAAGTTTCTTCCTACAATATTATGCTTAGTTTATTTCTGAGAATATGCATTATTTCAGGTTGATATTTATAGACACAAAGACTTCTCTATAATTCCCTGAGAGTTTCAAGAACTCCTTCTTCTTTTATTTTAATACCTAGATTCTGAAGCTCTCCACAAAGCATTACTAAAATTGCTTTTACATAAATATCTACATATTAATCACACATTAATGCATTTACAATTGTATTATGCTTTATTGCTAATTTTGGAGCATATACGTAGCTGTCTTATTTACCACCCTCTTGGAAATCATTTTAATATCTGCACTTAGGACTTGAAAGAGAATGGATGAATAAAAACATGAAGAATTTGCAAATACAATTTATATTTTTCTCATAAAATTATCCAGAAAAAAGAAGAGTCCTGATACTCTGCAGGCATGATACTCAAGAATGTGTAGTCGGGCTTCCCTGGTGGCACAGTGGTTGAGAATCTGCCTGCGGATGCATGGGGCACGGGTTCGTGCCCCGGTCCGAGAAGATCCCACATGCCGCGGAGCGGCTGGGCCCGTGAGCCATGGCCGCTGGGCCGGTGCGTCCGGAGCCTGTGCTCCGCAACGGGAGAGGCCACAGCAGTGAGAGGCCCGCGTACCACCAAAAAAAAAAAAAAAAAAGAATGTGTAGTCTTCCGGCAGGAAAACATGCAGTAATCCATGTGGCAGAGTTTACCTGTGACCAGCTGGGGTTAGTGACCTGTGCATTCCTTACATGCAACATATCAGGAGTGGAAAAAGGGAATTTGTCAGTTGTGGCAATCAGTATCATGAAGATTTATAGCAGGTCATGCTCATATATTCAGCACAGGTACAATCAAAAGTTTGCTCAATTCTGGGAGATCTAAGTCTGTATCTGTTACCTCGTCTTTAACGAGGAAATGTCAGAACTGACTTACCAAAAAAAAAGTGTTTGTTTGTTTTAATTACAGTCACGGTGGGTAAGACATAGCTCAGAACAGCTAATGTGACTTACTGATTCTTTCATCAGGAAATACAGTTTCACCTTTCCTGTTTATTCTCCACATCCTGTAGTAAGTTAAGTTTCAATGAAAGATAAATCTACAGGATGAAAAGAAAAGAAAACTGACATGTGTTGAAAAGATCATTCTGACAGGTTTGACCACGTATGTCCGTGTTTCTGGCGATGGACACAAGCCAGAGCTCCCGACTCTGACGTTTTCGCTGATGTCATTCCCCTTGATCCTCAATTTGGAAGTGGATAAAAATGTTTTCTATGTTTTCTTCTTTAAGAAATTAAATCAAGAATGCTTTCTAGACATGATCCTCTAAAGATTTTCAGTCAGTGGTCATCAAGAGAAGAAAAGCACAGAATCTCATCCCCACCGAAGAGTGACATTCAGTCAGGCAACAGAATTCTCCCCAGAATCAGAGCTTCATCTTTAACATGCGATCAAAGGTTTTCACAGGTGCTGCCTCACTCTGCAGTCAGCCCTACCATATGGGATTGGCTCTGAGAATCTCACATCAGATGACTGACAAACATGTCATAGGACCCTGATCTGCTACCACATCCTGCCTCGCTTAATGATCTTCTGCAGGGACATTGGAATATTCCAAGATATTTCCTGGAGTCCTCTACTCTATACAGGTACACTTCCAAGTAGAAACAGAAGCTTTGATTTTCACTGGGACCCCTGCTCTGTCCAACCAACCTCTCTAGAAATATGATGTTCTAACCTCTCCTGATTAGAACATTTCAAGGTCTCTCCCTGTGCTAATTTAGTAAAGGTAAAGGAGAAACAAGAAAGAGCAAACTATGCAGGGAGCAATATATAAGATTCCTTTCCTTAATGTATTTATCTGATATACCCAAATATTGAGAAATATAGATTCATTTCAGAATGGTCAAGAAAAGAGGAGGAGGAACCTCTATGCCAACAGTATATATAAAACGGAATCAATATTGCATAAGCTCCAGCCTAAGTTGAGCTACGAGGTACTAACTCTTCTCATAAAGAAGAAAGAGTTCTCCATCACTTGAAGCACACTGAGGCCTCAGACAGCTGGACACTGAGGGTGTAGTCTCCTCACGCGAATTCTGTACCTGCGTCACAGAGCAATGAAACAGTCCCAAAGAATTATTAAGGATGAGGTGGGGAATCGAAAGAAGAAAGATGAATCCATACTCTCCCCTAGCATCTGTTCTGCTGGATATTACCACCACCGTAGCCCAATATGACCTTCCCACTTTTCTCTGGGCCTCCCTACTTTCCACCTCCATCCTCTCAGTATATCTTACCTACACTTGGAAACGACTCTAGTTTTTCCACTGGTCTTTATCAACAAGTAATCCAAATAGCAACTGTGTATATAACTCCTTAGAGACCTCAGGTCTGACTCATTAATACATGACCTTCGAAGTCCAAAGTTTTCCTAATTCCCTTTATTTTTTTTCTAATTTCCATGTACTTACACTCTCAGGACTTCCACTGTTCTCGGGTTCGTGTTCCCTGCAAAATCTGTCAACCTAGACATAGACTTAAGTACCACCCTTTAATTATCTCCTAGGTTATCCAATTTTTAAAAAAGCCTCAGCAAGCCTTATGGACTTTATTAAAGACTCTTTAAGATAACCCATGGGATGGGCTTCCCTGGTGGCACAGTGGTTGAGAATCCGCCTGCGGATGCAGGGGACACGGGTTCATGCCCCGGTCTGGGAAGATCCCACATGCCGTGGAGCGGCTGGGCCCGTGAGCCGTGGCCGCTGAGCCTGCGCGTCCGGAGCCTGTGCTCCACAAAGGGAGAGGCCACAGCAGTGAGAGGCCCACGTACAACCAAAAAAAAAAAAAGATAACCCATGGGAGATAGCAGTACACCCACAGATATCTATTTAATACACCCTCAGAGTAATGAAGACTCTCAGCTCTTCTCCTTCAACGTATGCAGTGTCTCGCCCATCTGATTACTGTCTGCTGTATCCCAGGTCCACTCCCTTCCCTCATATTACATTCTTTCCCAATTTTGTATGTTGGTAAAATCAAATAACATAAAATATAACATGTTAATTATTATAAAGTGCAGCGTTCAGTAATATTAAATACATTCATATTATCGGGCGATCAACATCGCCATTTATCTTTCTAATTCTTTTCTACGTTTTAAAACTGTAACTCTATATCTTTTAAACCTAACTTTCCTTTTTGTTCCATAAACACATGAAAAGCATCACTACCCTCCCAGATCTATGGTTTTGACTACATTAAGTACCCCATATAATTGAAATAAGTAGTTGTATTGTTATGACTCACTAAAAGTCACAAAAATGGCATTTCTGGAAGCTAAATGTCCTCAAGATTCATCCATGTTGTAACACATTCCTAGATCTTTTCCTTCTTCACACTGAATAATATTGTATTCTATGAGTATACCACACTTTGCTTATCCAGGAACTAGTGAATGAACACGTAGGTTGCTCTTATATTTTAGTTACTCTGATTATTACTGCTCTAAACACTAGAGTACAAATATTTAAGACCCTGATTTCAGTTCCTTTGGGTATACCTCAGAGTAAGATTCCTGGATCATGGAGTAATTCTGTTTTTCAATATCTGAAAAACTGCCATACTCTTTTGCAAAGCAGCTGTATCATTCTACATTCCCTCTGACATAGCACAATGCTTCCTACTCCCTCACTTCCTCACTAATACTTGTTTTCTGCTTGTGTTTGTGTGTGTATGCATGCACACAAATATATAAACACGCATTTAGTGATATGGAGCATCTATTCAAGTGCTTAGTCGTTTGTACATCTTTTTGAAGAACCATCTATTCAAGTCTTTTATCCATTTTTGAATCAGGGTGTTTGCTTTTTGTTGAGTTGTAGAAGTTCTTGGTATATTCTGAAGAGAAATCTCTTGTCAGATAGATGGCTTTCAAATATTTTCTCCCATCTGTGGGTTGCCATTTTATTCTGTTTACATTTCTTTCATACACATTATTTTTAATTATGTACTGCAAATTGTTTATTTTTTGTTAGCTGTACCTTTGTTGTTCCTTCATTTCATACTGAGGAACACACTGCCAAATCCAATGTCATGAAGCTCTTGTCTTGTGTCTTCTTCCAAGACTTTTTAGTTTATTAGGTCTTATATTTAGTTTCTTGATACGTTTTCATTATTTTTTGCATATGATGTTAGGTAAGGGTCCATCTTCCTTATTTTGCACGTTGACAACAAGACTTCTCAGCACCATTTGTTGAAAATACTATCCTTTTTACTTTGAAAAGTCTTGGCAACTTGTCAAAAATCATTTGGCCATATATCAGGGTTTATTTCTAGGTGTTCTATTCTATTCTGTTGGTCTTGAATAGAGAAGAAAATAGTATAACCTATCCAGGTTGATGAAGAACATAAAGAAAGACCAAGACTGAGAATTAGAAGGGCAATATAAAACAGCAGGGAGTAAAAGACAGTGTGAGAGAAGATCTTGTATTTGCGAGTTCATGGAAATATGATCATGCTAAAACCAGTAAACACCTCACTTTGAACAATACGGTAAATGTGCTGGCAAGAAACATAACACTTACCCATCTCTGGGAAATATAGTATGGGTATAAAGATAAACTACACACAGATATTAAAAAGGGAAGGGTTTTCATGGTGTGAGAATATTGTGGGACCTGAAATACAATTTACTTCTGTTCTAGCATTGTCTCTAAAATTTAGCAAAGTGTATATACAAGCAATTCCAATTCTGGTAATGTGTTTGACAGGTTTATATATGAACTTCAGCAGACCAGTAAATGTACATTCATAGGAGGACCGTTCCCTAAACCAAAAAAACAAAACACAAAAACTGGAAAGACTAGAGTTCACGTTGTCAACACACATACAGATGCAGTGATGGTTTACGGTCCAAAAGCAGAAGGTGAGCATGGGTACAAGAGGTTAATCCCCAGGCTGGGCTGGGGTTCAGAGTTTGAGGGTAACACAGGTAGAAAAGGCTTTTGTCCTATCCTTGAGTTTTGAGGTATGGAAATTCACAGGTCACTACCTTCATTTCAAACTGAATGAATGCACTATTCAATTTTTTAAAACAGGCGAAGTAAACATGAGTGATAATAAATTTCAAACTGTCATGAATCAAACAAGATACTAAGAAAAATTAAATAATATGATTTAAGAATGAAGTGGAGAGACTGTCCAAGATGGTAGCGTTCAGAGACTCAGAGCTGGATGCCTCTCAGACGCACACCAAAGTCACAATTGTTTACAGAGCAGCAACTGAAGAAAAGGGCGGGACTCACCATGAAAGATGTTTTACAGCTAAAGACATAAGAGGCCCCTCGGCAAGGCAGGAAGGACGGGGCAACATCTCAATAGCATCAAGACCCACACCACCTGGGGGGTGGCCCACACATGGGAGAATAATTACAATTTCTGAGGGGCTCCCAGAGAGCAAGGGGTATGAACCCAACATCAGGCTCCCAAGCCCAGGGATCCTGTGCTGGGAAGAAGAGTTCCTAGAAAGTTGGGCTTTGAACACCAGTAGTGCTTATTTTCCAGAGAGCCAGAGGGTTGTGGGAAATAGAGATTCCACTCTTAGGAGATGCTCACAAAATCCCACGTGATCCGAGAATCAGAACAGAAGCAGTCATTTGCAAGGATCTTGGGTTACACCTACCTCCTGATCTTAGAGAGTCTCCCAGAGACGCAAGAGGCATTTACAGCACAGCCTCGGGGACATGGACACTGGCAGCAGCCATCTGGGGGAGCTCCTTCTACCTCACGGCCACTGGCACCAGCAAGCAAAATTTCAGAATCCTCCTTCTATCTATTTAGCCTCAGGACCTAGCCTTACCCATTTCCACCACACTATACACACAAGCACTAGGGGGCTGCAGGCCAAGCAACTAACTGAGCAGGCGCATAGCCACATCCACCAGCGAACACGATGCCTTCAGACCCTCAGTGCACAGCTGCCCCTGGACATGGGCCCAGCCACCAAAAGCCCAAGGACCAGCCTCCAGACCTCAGTGGACAGGCGCCAGCCCCAGAGTCCCTGACCCCTCTGACCAGTGAGCCTCCTCTGGCCTTGGAATCAGCCTCACTGTCGGCAGGTGATTACTTCCCAGGGACTGGATGGAGCTTTGACCTACACAACCACAAACCTGCTCCAGCAGTGGGATCGGCCTCATACACCAACAGGTACACACCGGCCCCAGGAATACCACAGCCCAGCAGCCTGTGTGACCAGAACACTCCCTTGCAGGCCAGAAGCAACCATGGGCTCAGCTGGGTCCTGACCCTGCCCGTCAGAATGCCAACACAAGACTAGGGACAGCCCAGACCCTGCAGAGAGCTGTGTCAGGGACAGTGATCCAACACCAACTCTGCGACTCCTGGGGCCTGCAGCCAGAACTCAGGACCTGGGTCTTCCTCCCAATCGCCAGCATAGCCCCAGGACCAGGGACTGGGCACTAGCCCTGGTATCACCTGCACTGCAATTCTACCCAGAAGTGAACCAGCACTAGATTTGGTGTCTCCCAGAGCTTTTCAGCGAGCTGCCTCATGATGTAGCCTCAGCAAGCAGCACAGACAGCCTCCATACAAGGCAGAGTCTGGCAAACAAGCACTCTGGGGGCAGCCAAGCCTACCAGACCATCCACAGTAGTCAGCCCACCACAACAGAAGAGCCCAAGCAGCCCACATAGGGGGTACACCTAGAACATATAGTTCTAGTGACCAGGGGACAGTGGGTTGCTGGGACACATAAGACCTCTCCTACAAAAAGCCACTTCTCCAAGGTCAGGAAACGAAATGAACTTACTACATACAGAGCAATAAAAACAGCAAGTTAAGAAAAATGAGGTGATACAGAAACACGATCCAAATGAAGGAACAAGATAAGAACTCAGAAGAAGATCTAAGTGAAGTGGAGAGAGCCAATCTCCTCAACAAAGAGGTCAAGGTAATGACTGTAAATAAAGATGATCAAAAAACTCAGAAGAATGGACATCCAGAGCAAGAAGTTAGAATGTTTTTAAAAAGAGTTAGACCATTAAAGAACAACAAAACAGAGATTAGGAATACACTAACTGAAATGAAAAATACACTAAAAGGAAACTACTGTAGACTAAATGATACAGAGGAATGCATCCGAAAACGGAAGGACAGAGCACTGGCAATCACTGAGGATGAACGGGAAAACAATAGATTAAAACGCAATGAGGAAAGTTGAACAGACGTGTGACACAACATCAAGTGTACTAATATTAGCATCATACTGGTCCCAGAAGCAAAAATGTAACAGAAAGCAATGTAGAACATACCTGAAGACATAAGAGCTGAAAAGTTCCATAACCTGGGAAAGAAAACAGACATCCAAGTCCAGTAAACACAGTAAGGCCCAAAAAGGATCAAGCCAAGGAGGACCACACCAAGACTCATTGTCATTAATCTGGCAACAAAATAAGGAGAAAAAGACACTAGTAAAAGGAGCAAAGGAAAAGCAACAAGTTACAAACATGGGAACTTGCATCAAGTTATCAGCTGACTTTTCAGGATAACCTCTGCATGCCAGAAGGGAGTGGCATGGTATATTTAAAGTCATGAAAGGGAAAAGCCTATAACCAAAAATACTCTACCCAGCAAGGCTCTCCTTCAGATTTTTTTTTAAATTTATTTATTTACTTTTGACTGTGTTGGGTCTTCGTTTCTGTGCCAGGGCTTTCTCCAGTTGCGGTGAGCGGGGGCCGCTCTTCATCGCGGTGTGCGGGCCTCTCACTGTCACGGCCTCTCCCTTTGTGGAGCACAGGCTCCAGACGCACAGGCTCAGTAGTTGTGGCTCACGGGCTTAGTTGCTCCGCGGCATGTGGGATCTTCCCAGACCAGGGCTCTAACCCGTGTCCCCTGCATCGGCAGGCAGATTCTTAACCACTGCGCCACCAGGGAAGCCCTCTCCTTCAGATTTGGTGGTGAGATCTAAAGTTTTACAGAGAAACAAAACTAAAAGAGCTCAGCATCGTCAAACCAGCGGGATGAGAAATCTGAAAGGGGCTTTTCTAAGTGAAAAAGAAAAGGCCACGACTGAAACATAAAAATTAGGAAAGGAAACTTACTAAAGGAAAAACCTCATTGAATAAGGCAAATATTCAACACAGGTAGTAAATCAACCATGAACACAGCTAATAGGAAGGATGAAAGAAAATACTAATAAAATCATCTATATTCACAATAAGAAGGTAAGGGACACACAAGACAAGTAGATGTAAAATATAAGGTCCAATTCAGTAACTGTGGTGGAGCAGAGTAACAATGCAGGGTTGTTAGTGTCCACGTGAAATTAAGAGCTCAGCAACTTCAATAATCACACACACACACACACACACACACACACACACACACACACACACATTTAAAAAAACTGAAAGAAATCCAAACATAACATTAAAGATAGTCCTCACATCACAGATGAAGGGAATAAAAGGAGAAGAAAGGAACACTGAAGAAATTAAAGAGGGATTCTAAAAATACCCAAGACAAATGAAAATGAACACACAATGATCCAAAATCTATGGGACACAGCCAACGCAGTTCACAGGGAGAAGTTATAGTGATACAAGCTTATTGTTAGGAAACAAGAAAAACATCAAATAAACAACCTAACATTACACCTGAAGGAATTAGAAAAAGAAGAAGAAAACAAAACTCAAAGCTGTCAGAAAGAAAAAAATTAAGAAAACAATACCATATGCAATCACACCAAAAAGAATAAGATACCTAGGAACAAACACACCTAAGCAGTAAAAGACATGTACTCAGAAATCTATCAGCCGTTGGTGAAAGAAGTTGAAGGCAACAGAAAAAGATGGGAGAATATAGCATGTGTGTGGATGGAAGAATTAATACTGTGAAAATAAACTTACTACCAAAGACAACCTACAGATTTAATGCAATCCCTATCAGAATACCAAAGCATTTTCACAGAACTTGAAAAAGTAATTTGAAAATTTGTATAGAAACACAAAGACCCCAAATAGCCAAACAATCTTGAGAAAGAACAGAGCTGGAGGCATCACGCACCTTGACTTCAGATTAGACTGCAAAGCGACAGTAATCAAAGAGAATCGTACCGGAGCAAAAATAGACACAAAGATCACCGGAATAGAATAGATATCCCAGAAATAAGCCCACACACTTCTATTTAATTGATTTATGATGAAGCAGGAAATATGGAGAAAACACTGTCTTTTCAATAAGGGGTACTGGGAAAACTGGTCAGCTACATAGAAAAGAATAAAATTAGATTATTTTAGCACACCATATATAAAATAAATGCAAAACTGAATAAAGACCTAAACGTAGGACCACAAACCATAAAATCCCTAGAGGAAAATATAGAACATTCTTGAACATAAATGATAGCAATAGTTTTAGGTTCAGTCTACTAAGGCAAATGAAACAAAAGCAAAAATAAACAAGTGGGGGCTTCCCTGGTGGTGCAGTGGTTGAGAGTCCGCCTGCCGATGCAGGGGACACGGGTTCGTGCCCCGGTCCGGGAAGATCCCACATGCCGCCGAGCGGCTGGGTCCGTGAGCCATGGCCTCTGAGCCTGCGCGTCCGGAGCCTGTGCTCCGCAACAGGAGAGGCCACAACAGTGAGAGGCCCGCGTATCACCAAAAAAAAAAAAAAAAAAAAAAAACAAGTGGGACTTCACTAAACTTAAAAGATTTTGCATAGCAAAGGAAACCAAAGACAAAATGAAAAGACAAGCTGCTGAAGTAGTGACAATATTTGCACATGATAAGACGTTAACATCAAAAAGATGACCAAGCAAGAGTTCATATCTAAACTACAGAAACGGCACATACAACTCAATATCAAAAAAATACCCACAATCTTTTTTAAAAAATGAGAAGACCTAAATAGACATTTTTCCAAGGAAAAAATACAGATAGACAGACAGAACTCACAAAGATGCTAAACATAGCTAATTGGCAGTAAAATGCAAATCAAAACTATGAGATATATCACCTCAGTCTTGTCAGAATGGCTGTCATCAAAAAGATCACAAATAACAAAGGTTAGTGAGGATGTGGAGAAACGGAAACACATGTACACTCTTGATGTGGAGGTGAAGTAGTGCAGCTACTGTGGAAAGCAGAATGGAGGTTCCACAAAAAACTAAAAAGAGAACTACCATAATATCCAACAATTTCACTCTTGGCTATATCAGAAGAAAACAAAAACACTATTTCAAAAAAATAACTGCACATCAATATTCGTAACAGTGTTGTTTGCCATAGCCAAGAGATAGAGTCAAACTAAGTGTTCATCACTAGGTTAGGGGATAAAACAGATTTTTTATGATGACTTCAGCAAAAAATGAAATTTTGCCATTTGCAAGAACATGGATGGATTTGGAGGCTATTATGCTTAGTAAAATAGGCCGCAGAGAAAACAAGCATGGTAGGTTATCACTTACACGTGGCATCTAAAAAATTGAATACAACAACAAGAACAAGAAAAAACAGCCTCACAGGTTAAAGAACAGACTAGTGGTTACCAGCAGGGAGAGATAGGGTGGAGGAGCAAAAGAGTGGTAGGAGATTTGGAGGTATAATCACTAGGTATATAATCAATCATCTACAGTGATGTACTGTATAGCATGGGGAATATAGCCACTGTTTTATAATAAGTATAAGTGGAGAAGAACCTAAACTTTTATGAATCGCTATGTTGTACCTCTGAAACTAATATAATAATGTATATTAACTATAGATCAATAAAATATAAAGTAAGGAACAATAAAAGGGAGACAGATTATTAGATAGAAATCAATTAAATAAACACAAGTTTTGAAAATCAAGGAATTAAAAAACAACATGTAAGACACAACATTGGCATTTGAAGTGTATAATCTATTTATTTAAAAGAAATCATGGGCTTCCCTGGTGGCGCAGTGGTTGAGCATCCACCTGCTCATGCAGAGGACATGGGTTCGTATCCCGGTCCAGGAGGATCCCACGTGCTGCGGAGCGGCTGGGCCCGTGAGCCATGGCCGCTGAACCTGTGCGTCTGGAGCCTGTGCTCCGCAACGGGAGAGGCCACAATGGTGAGAGGCCCATGTACCGCAAAAAAATAATAATAATAAATAAAAATAAATAAAAAATAAAAGAAAGAAAAGAAATCATTTAAGTGGTGAAAAATGGTACCCATTCTCACAATTTTGTATATCTAGGGTAAATTATTATCTACAAAAATATTTTACAAATATTCACTCTAAAAGAAAGTGAAAATTTGGATTAACCCATTTTAGTATACAAATTTAATATCAAAGTCTCCATGTCAAATTGATTTGAATAAGTTCTGTTAGCCACTTCTAGTTTCTTTGTGATGTAAAATCTTTTAAAGCATAAAATCAGCCTTTCTGCATTATTCTATTAGACATACATAGAAGTGAAAAGAAACAATAAGACAGAACAATCAACCAGGAAGGTGAATTTACTGAGAAACAGCCATTCGTTCTCCCTCCTCCTTTTCTTTTCCTCCTTTTCCAGGTCTCTTTCGGTTCCAATCAAGAGAAGTCTTGAGAGTTCTGAGAATATTTCTTTGAGGGCTTCAAATCACCATACCTACAACTTCTGCCACAACTACACACACACGGGAACAAAAATAAGCCTCTGCTATCTACTCATGTAGGAGGGATTCATGCAAAATAAACTCCTACAAGGAGACCAACGGGTGAGTTTTCTACCTGTTCTTTATAATGTCCTTCCATTAGAGTAAATCCCACACATGATGAGGCAGAAGCAGTTATGTGAGCTTTTCCTTGAAGTCAAAAATCTTGCATTCATTTCAAGTACCTGGTGATCATAGGGTACAGCCAGGGAAAGTGCCATCCCCCTTGCGGGGGGGTGGCGGTGAATAGGCTCCCACAACCGTGCACTTCCTGATGTACACATTCTGGAGAAACAAAGGGCGGTCACACCGCAGTCAGCCTGTCAGGCTGTCGGGCCACTGCCAACCCGAGCAGCCTGGAAGTGCCCCATCAGTTGCTGAAAGCGAAACTTTGTCCCCCCTGTGAAGCCAGGCAATTTTGGCCAGAGGGTCAGAGGAGACTATTAATCAACTCCTCCTCTCTGCTCAGCTCCTTGGGGTTACAGCAACCCCATCTCCAAGCCCAAATCTGCCCCTGGAGTGCCGAACTGGAAGTGGCAGGTGGGCTGTGCCGGTGCTTCAGCGCCCTCTGGAGGTTGTCTGCTCTAATGACAACTCTCAACCCTTCCTCCTCCTCCTTCCCTAGTCCTGGGGGCTGCCTTGGCCTCCTGCAGCTGCTGGCCTGATTTCATTCTTCTTTTTTCTCCAATTACAATGAAGTGTCCTACAGAGGTATGGAATCTCTTGAAGAAGGAAGATCTTTTAGTCAATACACCTTAACAGTGAGAAGTTGATTTCAAGAATGAACCTGAAATACTATATTTTTCTCCTGATGATTCCAAGGAGACACAGCTCAAGTTTTCTAAATCATAAGAAAAACCAAGGTAAATATGATCTTCTGAGCCAGAGATGAAAAAAACAGTTTTTAGCACCCTCTCCTCATGTCATATGACTGGGATTTAAATCAATCAACTGCCACTGGTTTTTAAATCACATGACCCAACTTTAAATCAATCAGCTGCTTCCCTGTAACTCAGGTGACTTGGCTTTGAACAGTAAGAAATGAAGAGGTATAAAAATGTTCTGAACAATAAATGGAAAAGCAACATTTTAGAAAGTGTTTTTTCTTTTCGAATGGACCATTCATTGGATACGGAATAAAGGATTCTCTTGTGGATTTCTTGAACTGTAAGCATATACAATGTCTCCGTTGGCGTGATTGACTTAGTTTTGGGGGTTTTGTTGTTGTTGTTGTTAACATCCTTATTGGAGTACAATTGCTTTACCATGTTGTGTTAGCTTCTGCTGTATAAAAAAGTGAATCAGCTATTCGTATACATATATCGCCATATCCCCGCCCTCTTGTGTCTCCCTCCCACCCTCCCTATCCCACCCCTCTAGGTGGTCACAAAGCACCGAGCTGATCCCCCTGTGCTATAGGCAGCTGCTTTCCACTAGCTATCCACTTCACCTTTGCTAGTGTATATATGTCCATGCCACTCTCTCACTTCGTTCCAGCTTACCCTTCCCCCTCCCTGTGTCCTCAAGTCCGTTCTCTACGTCTTTATTCCTCTGCAGCGACTCCTGCTAAGGATGGATACTTCCTTTTATGCTCAGGAATATGCCCTAGTTTACATATGATTTGAGTTTGATCCTGTGAACCATCAGAACTTCCCACGGGAGATAAATGAGGAGATTCGGGCCTTTATTAGTACGCACGGTGAACACGGGTGTCCTGGCTGTACTTGCCAACCCTCCTCATTTACCCACCTATTTTTATCCACCTTTCTCCCTGTGAGTACCTTTGACCAACCCTGAGCTCAGACTCCTGACCTAGTACAGTGACTTTGTCATCAGTCTTTCTTTAAAAATGGACAGGTAACAAAATGAATGTAACCTAGAAGCAGCAGCTCAGTAAGGGAAATAAAATCACCAGAAGTTATCTAATCACAGCCACAGCCATCCAGGGCTCAGGTCCCATAAGAATGGGACCTTCCTCAATTTGAAGGGCATCCAATCAAATAAGTAAAGGTGTTGCTCACCTCTGCCACTTGGAGGGATTGCTAGGCAGTCTACCCAGTGTATACTAACTGCAAAACACTGTCATGGTTTTGAAATACCTATTTTCCAGGAAAGATTTTTGGGGTGCATGGGGAAGGTTTCTTTTTGACATCAAGCAAAAAATAAATCACCAAGCTCTTTAAGCACAGGGGTTTTTAAGAGGGCAGTAGAAGGAAGGAATGGGCAGAAAAGACGATCTTCTCTGAAGTGAAGGTCGTTTTTCCAAAAGAGTAGGATTTAGTCTCAGTTTAAGGAGAACACTTTTAAGTAGCTGGGGCAACTCCAAACTGCAGTTTAGGGAATGAGTGCTTCAAAAGAACAGGGCTGTAAAAGTCCTGGCAAGGCAGCAAGAGGATGAAGAGTTGGTTTTGCATAGTTTTGAACACAGGAGTAAAGAAGCAGAGGCATCTCTGACTAAAGGGCCCTGAGATCCTATGGCATCAGTGGGTCAGTTGCAGGGGGTGTAGGGGCGATATTTCTCTCTCAACGTCTCCCAGAGCAGCCACCCCTCTCTACCCCACCCCGCTACTCCTTTCACCCTTCCTGCCTCCACTGTTGGGTCCCCAGGGACAGCACTTCTTAAGCTGGAGCGCTCAGGCACCATCTCTGCAGTCTGGATTCTTCCTGGAGCCTGGCACGTTCTGGGACAGGAAGGCAGGTCTGCAAGGGCGCTGGGTTGCAGCCGGACCTGGAGGCCTGGAGGGGAACTGGAGTCATGAAGCCCACCCACGTCCTTGAAGCCTGGGAAGGAACACATCTTCCTAACAGTACTTCTCAGGTCTCAGCGGGTTCCCCACCCGACGGTGATCCATACTCACTTGAGGCAGCAAGGACTGCCTCTAACTGGCCCCCTCCATTCCGCCTTAAGGGTCCTCGCACATGTGTGAGAGCACAGGCCCCGGATCTATGCACTCGGCTGAGGCCAGTGCTGCCGGGGTCCCTCCAGTCCCATCCCCCGGCCCCTCCCTCTGGGACTGTATCTAATAGAAGAGAGAGCACAGAGGAATTGGCTGAATCAAGGGACCCGGGAGCCTGGGTATGAGTTTGAAGACCGAGAATCTAAAGCGCAATTACATATTATTGGAAACTCTTGTGGAGTGTGTAGGGGGAGGTTAGGAGATTGAGAGGCTGAGTCGACCTGGTGAGTCCAGCCCCAGGACACCACAAAGCCCCTCCCCCCTTTCCCTGCCATCAGACAAGGGGTGCCGCAACTCCAGCCGGGACTCTGCACTTCCCCCTCCCTGATTCTCCTCCAGAAGAGCAGGTGGTCCCCCTCTGAGGGCAGGGGAAGACAACGGACCAAGTCCCCCTGCACTAAGGTGCTACTGGAGCTCTTCCTGAACAGCAGTGCTGACTTGGAGTGAACCCGTGCACTGCCAAAATTGGTCTCGTCCTGCAGCTGAGGGACGCAGACTTTAAGTCAGCTGCCCTGGCTTTAAAACAATCAACCCCCCCCCCTTTAAGTCAGGTGACCCGACTTTAAGTCACTGTGTGCCCCTCAAGCCTGCAACTTCCAAAGTTGGGAACTTCACTTTGATCCCACACATGGTATGAGGGTGTACTTCATGTACCAGAAGGGTCTAGGTACTCTGGGGTACAGCAAGCAGTGCAGGACGCAGCAGCTCCCAGGCAAAGCTGGTGATGCACAGGGAGAGCAGGCACAGCCAGGCATGCAGAGGTTCCAGGACGGGAGCTGGGGCACAGCCAGCCGCGAGGCTGTGAAAGCAGAGGATCTGAGCCTTCTTGACAAAGGCAAACCCAGAGGATGGATGAGAAACAAAGACCAGATGAAACATGGATTTGAAAATCACATGCTGCTCTTGAAATTGGGGTGGGGGCACCCCAGATTTGAATCCTCTTACTCAACAGTTGCTAGTGTTTTGGCATTTGTCCAATTCCTTATAAAATTTACTGATAATATCTAACCCATAGAATACTGCATTTGTAGTGGTATTGCGTGCTAATGTCTCTATAGTGGAATAATCTTTTCTACGAGAAAAATGTACACTATCCGAATTAAATTAAAACCCCTCTTTATAAAGTACTGTATCGGACTTCCCTGGTGGCGCAGTGGTTAATAATCTGCATGCTAAGGCAGGGGACATGGGTTCGAGCCCTGGTCAGGGAAGATCTTACATGCCGCGGAGTAGCTAAGCCCATGTGCCACAACTACTGAGCCTTCAGGCCACAACTACTGAAGCCTGCACGCCTAGAGCCGATGCTCCACCACAAGCACAGCAAGAGAAGCCACTGCAATGAGAAGCCCACGCACTGCAACAAAAAGTAACCCCTGCTTGCTGCAACTAGAGAAAGCCCATGCATAGCAAAGAAGACCCAACACAGCCAAAAATAAATAAATAAATAAATAAATATTTTTTTAAAGTACTATATCCTTCTGTACAACTTCTCTGGGAAGAACAGAGAGATGGCGTGGGAGAGTGAGAAAGACCAACATTTAGTGCACATGTCTCATGCAGGTGCTCTGCTGGCTCAGATAGTTTTATCCCCACTTTTACAAAGGAGGAAATAATCTCAGAGAGGTTTGGTAATTTTCCCAAAGCCAAACAGCTATTGAGTGGCAGAACCAGGAACTGAACCAAGTCTGTTACCTTAAAGCCTAAGTCCTCATCACAACAAAACTCAATTCATATTGACATTTATCGAAATACATTGCAACCTGGGGAGTTCTTGGCACAATCCTGAATAAGAGTGAGAAAGAAAGAAATAGCATTGTTCATACAGTCAATCAAAATTTTTGGAGCAGCTACTAGATGCGTGGCCCTTTTCGGGGTTCAGCAGTGATCAAGACAGGAAGAGTCCTGCTTACACAAACCATGTAGTGGGGAGTAGAGACGGGCGCAACTTGGCTGAGGGATTTCAACTTGCTGGGCCTCTGTTTTCTCATCTGGAAAACGGGATGGGTGTTCCTCATTTCCTGGGATTGTCCAGCCCTCACATTCTCTGATTCCATAAGAATCATTTGTTTTCCTGTTTCTTTAAAATTCATTCAGGCAATGAGCTGTGATGAATGTTGTCAGCTGCTCCTCAAATCACTCTATTCCCACCCTCTTCCTGTGATCAGGTCTTTCTCCCAACATGACTCACAATCAATCAAGTCACAGAACCTAAGGGGCACCCAGCAGGAAAATTCCAGACCTTGTTTCTCAGGAGCTCTGAGGTCTACCTGTGAGGTAAACTTAACACACCTGGCACAAGGCGGCCATCCCGGGTTTCACATCAACATGATCTCAGGCACAAACCTCCTGGCTTTTCCATTGTGTCTTTAAGTTACTTGTTGAAACAACTGCACAACTATGACAAAGATATAAAATCAGGCATCTTCTGCCCCAGTGCCTGCTCATAAATGATTTTCTGCCACTTTAATGATAAAGATAGAACATTTCAACATTCTGCTGCCCTTATTATTTGTCATTTTTCTTGATATCTCTATTGAATACTCTTTCAATATTTTAACAATGGAACATTTATTTACCTTGTTCCAGACCCAGCCTGTAGTGGTAAAGGTTTTGTTGTTATATTTCTATTATGTTTCCTTTAAAAATCATTATGCTATTTAACTGGATAAAGTCAATTCTACAGGCATTTATCTTATGATATTGATGAAATTAATACATAGAGGGCAGTAGTACAAGTTGATTGTACTCCAGAGCCTCTATTAGCACAGTTAAGTAAGTATAACTATTATCTATATGTAAACCAAAGTACATGCCAAGTGAGACTCTCCGACGCTTCTTCACTGTCTGCCCCTCAAGCCTGTGAGAAATGGAATATTTCTTGCCACCTCAGTAAACAAAAGATGCCACAGTCATCCTCTCCAATGTGAGCGGGCAGGCCCTGAGGAACTCAGGATATGCAAATACAGGATGCAGGCCCCAGAGAGCTGAGGTGCATATCAAAGGAAGGAATTCGTGAGCCTGACTCCAGCATCTTCGCATACAAAGGAAAGCCCTGCATTGCTCACCTTGGGAGAGCAGGTTCTCCTTAGCTGACAATCACCTTTTCCTGTCCCCCATCACCTGCGCCAGCCCCCCGCCCTGTCCCCTCCCCCCCCCGGGTGCGTTAGCTCAGGGAGGAAGGGGCGCACAGGGCCTCGGCTGAACAAGAGGCCTGGGAGCCTCGGGAGGAACTTTCGGCCGCTTTCCCCGCCGTCGGGAGGAGGGTCGCTGACGCTGCGGCCGGACCCTGCGCCTCCCTCGCCCCGTGTCCCCTCAGGACGTTCAGCCGCCCTCTCCCCACGCCCCCCGGGCCCCGCGAGCCAGGCAGAGGGCAGGGCCGAGAGGAGGGGCCGAAGTTCCCCGGGACCAGACCCCGAGGCCGCTCGTTCTACACAGCAGCGGCGGGTGGCCGCGAAACCCTTTCCCTCAGAAGCTGCTCTTGCGCGGCCGCCCGGGCACCAGACCCACTTACCCGGCCCGCCGTCCCCACGACTGTCGCGGCTTCGGCCGCCGGGGCCCCTCCGCAGCCGGCAGCGTCAGTGAGGCCGCCCTCCCCTCGGGCTCCGGGGCAGCTCCGTGAAGGCGGAGGGAAGAGACCCCGAGCTGGGAGCTCCAGCTCTGAGGAAACGCGGGCTCCGTTCTGGGCGCTGCGGGTGGGGCCGCTCTGCCTGAGGCCTCCTGGGAGGGAGCGGGGCGCCGGGGGAGGAGCCGCCAGGAGCTCAGGGCCCCGTCGGGGGTCCTGGAGGGGCGGCCCGGCCTGAGGGCCCCGCCCACTGTGGCCGCAGCACAGGCCTTTTTCCTGCAATCCTACACAAAAAGTCAGAAAGATACACACGGTCTACAGTGAATGTTCACAAATGGTGGTTGCTGCTGTGCTTACTATCCTATTAAACGTGGGAAATCCATAACACACTTGAAGTTAGAAGTTAATTATGAATGTTTACCTTTCCTTATTATGTCTCTGCTATTCACAATTGTCGTTAATGAATCAGAGACTGTGGCATCACTAGTTAAAAATGAGCTCGTTTAAAAAATAGAACTCAGGCCCACCGGCCCTACTGTATCAGAATCTGCAATTTTACACTCTCTCCAGTGAACTTGTGGACCCACGAATAGTTGAAAGGTACATTTCTACCTCGACAGGTCTTTTCTGTCTGAGAAATACGCACATTTTATCCAGTTTGATATAAATGAAACACTTAAAAATGCATATGTCCGTGTTGAAACCACCATTTTATCATTTCTTTTCCAGATAACTATAGTCTCTATACTGGTTTTATGGATCACATGACATACTCTTTTTTGTAGTTAGAAATAGAGAAAGCTACTTTGTAAAAAAATTATATATATATATATATATATATATATATATATATGGATAATAGAAGACGCTCTTCTAAATTAAAACCAGTTCTCTTAATTTGCTCTTCTCTTCTTGGGTCACATTATGAACTCTTCCCGTGGCCACATGTCATGTGTACTTTTAATTTCAGGGACTGCTGACATCCCAGGATGTGCCCATAGATTTCTCTCAAGAGAACTGGGAATGCCTGGACCGAGATCAATGGGAATTGTACAGGGATGTGATGTGACAATAGTATAGGATCATGCTCTCCTTGGGTGAGGATACCTTCCTTCCAGAATTCCTTATCCACCCACAGGGTTTAGAGTCCTTCATTTGTAGAATGTCTCCTGGAATGTTCTGCTTCCTACAATAGGGTTTCAGATTGCAACGTTTCAGGAAATATTGGGAGTTTGTGGGTATAATTTATGTTATTCTTTGCAAACTGCAGCCTCCTTTTTAATATACTTTGTAACTGCTTGGGATGTGTCTATATGAACAGTGTACTATATGCTTCTGTTATAGTCCTTACAATATTTTATTCTCTTATTATCTGTAACAATCTTCCATGGATTCTTTGGGCTTAAGGTGTATTAAAAGGGAGACGGCGATTCTGGGACTTCCCTGGTGATGCAGTGGTTAAGACTGCGCCTGCCAATTCAGGGGACACGGGTTCGATCCCTAGTCTGGGAAGATCCCACGTGCAACGGAGCAACTAACCCAGTGGGCCACAACTACTGAGCCTGCGTGCCACAACTACTGAAGCTGGTGCACCTTGAGCCTGTGTGCCATTTATTTTTAGAGAATAAAATCACCTCTGAGTGATTACAATTTAGACCAGCTAGTCAAAATTCTTTATCACCTGTTCTTCTCAAACACTGATCAGTGGAACAAGTTTTACTAGGGATAAGAGTGTAATTGTATTCTAGAGTTCATATCGGCAATATGGTTTTTGACCTTGATGCTGGATCACGACATTTCAATGGTATAACTGCTATTAATTGTCTCTTTGTTCAATGATTAAAGTCTCACATGATCTGAGTTCAGACTGGAGCCATCCTGGTTGGTTTCTGTCTATTGCAGATTTCTTCCAGTATGAAAGGACAAGAGCAATACGGCTTACTTTACACAATGTCTTCAAACTAAATGATGACATAATCTACATTCAATTAATTTATACATACCCTACTGTAGAGCAGGGTTTGTTACGGTGGCAGAGCCCGGTAATTATGTAAAACTGAAACTTTTATCTGCACTGGTTCAAGTCCTCTTCCTAAGAATATGTTTATAATCAACACTCTTTCACAAGTTACCCAATTTAATTCACCATAGCATTCCTCATATTAACTAAATGGAAAATCCTAAGCTATATACAAATCCAGAAAGGGCCAAAAATCTTCTGCCCACATGGATTATTACAACCCATTGCTGAGGCATTCAAATTACTTATTAAAGAACCACTATGTCCATCAACAGCATCAATTTATATATTATTGCCCCAATGCTAGCCTTAACCCTGGCTCTCACAACATGAATTCCTCTTCCCATATCTTAGCCACTAATTAATATAAATGTAGGCATACTCTTTATATTAGCCATATCACACCTAGCCATTTATTCCATCCTCAGTTCTGGATGAGCTTCACATTCAACATACTCACTCACTGGAGCTCTAGGGACAGTAGCATAGACAATCTCATATGAAGTAATGTAGCAGTTATTCTATCCTCAGTCTTACTGATAAATGGATCATTTACACTTTCAACAGTAATTATTACACAGGAACACCTATGACTATTTTCTTCTGACCCCTACTCAGAATTTTATTATCTCCGCAGTAGCAGAAATTCAATGAAGCCTCACTTGATTCAACAGAAGTAGAATCAAAACCTGTATATGACTTCAATGTAGAAGATGTAGCAGGCCCATTCACCTCTTCCTTGCTAGACAATATGTCAATTTCCTTATAATAAACATTTCCACAACAATCCATTTGTAGGAGCATTCGACAATCCCTAGGTGCCAGAATTATATACACCCCAAGTCATCATTAAAACACATCTAACAATCTCCTTTCTATGAATTTGAGCATCCTACCCACAATTTTGATATGATCAACGTCTACATCTCGTATAAAAATTTTTTTTCTACTAACATTAGCCCGATGTATATGAGAGTTTTCACCACCTGTCATCATACCAGGCAACCCACCACAAACTTAAGAAATATGTCTGACAAAAGAGTTACTGTGATAGAGTAAATTATAGAGGTTTCAATGCTCTTATTCCTGGAATTGAATTCTTCCTAAGAATTTTATATTCTCCATGTTACCACATTACAGCACATGCTATATACTAAGGTTCACTAGGTAAGCTTCAGGCCCATACCCCCAACATGTTGTCGTAGATCCTTCCTGTACTAATAAACTCTCATTGTTTTTACTATCATTCTACTGACCATTATCACAGGAAATATAATTGTATACGAAGCTCACACTGGTTAATGGTATCCCCATTCTAATAAAAAACACAAACCCATAAGCTACAGAAGCATCCAACAAATATTTCCTAAAACAATCCACCACACCAATACTACTTATAATGGCTAATATCATTAATCTAATATACTCTGGTCATGGAACACAATGAATAACAAAAATCTTTCATCCAGCAGCATCCACCCTCATGACAATCGCCCTTGTCACAAAAGTAGGACTTTCCCCATTTCACTTCTGAGTGCCTCACGTCACACAAGGCGTCCCATGAACAGCAGGCCTGATGCTATTAATATGACAAAAGTGCACCCCTGTCAGTTTTATACCACATGCCACCATCCATCAACCTAAATATACTATTAATCATAGTGATATTATAAATCATAGCTGGAGGCTGAGGGAGATTTAGTCAGACTCACCTGGAAAAAATTAAACCCTCCTCATCAATTGCCCATATAGGATGAATAACAGCCGTTATAAAGTATATTCCGATTATAACAATCCTAAACATACTAATTTATATCATAACAATACTCTCTTCTTATTATTTATGCCCAGAGCATGGACTACAAGAGTGTCATTATCACACACATGAGGTAAAACACCTCCCATCACAATCCTTTTCCTCACCATTATAGTATCATTAGGACATAGTCCATCACTATCAGGGTTTTTACCCAAATGAATACTTATCCAAGAGATAACAAAAATGACAACATCATTCTACCAACATTAATAGCCATCACAGCAGTGCTCAGCATATATTTCTACTTGCAGCTAACATACTCCACATCACTAACTGTATTCCCTTCATGAAACAACACAAAAACAAAGCACATTGAACATTCAAAGAAATAACCTTCCTATCATTACCAATCATAAAACCCAGACAATTACTCCACATAACACCCATTCCATCCGTGCTGGACTAGGAATTTAGGTTAGTTCAGACCAAGAGCTTTCATAACCCAAAACAAGTAAAATTTACTTAATTTCTAAAAATAAGGATTGAAAGGCTTCATCCTACATCAATTGAATGTAAAGCAAACATTGTAGTTAAGCCAAATCTTTACGAGACTGATGAGTTTTAACCCCAGGAAACTTTAGTTAACAGGCAAATCCTCTAGTCAACTGGCTTCAATCTGCTTCTTCTTCATTTGGGAAAGAAAAAAGGCAGGAAAATCTCTGGCAGAATTGAAGCTGCTTCTCTGAAATTACAATTCAATTTGTTGATTCACCACAGGGTTTGTGAGAAAGAGGGCTCAATCTCTGTCTTCAGATTTACAGTCGAATGCTAGCTCAGTCATTTTACCTCTGTTCATACACTGTTGATTATTTTCAACAAATCACAAAGATATCGGCATCTTATAATTACTATTTGGTGCTTGAGCTGGAGTAGCAGGCAGCACCTTAAGAATATTAATCCAGGCTGAGCTATGCTAACCTGGAGCGCTACTTGGAGACGCACAAATCTGTAACGTGGTCATAACAGTCCCTGCACTTGTAATAATTTTCTTTATTGTTGTACCCCTTATATTGCAGGGTTTGAAAACTCACTTGGGCCACTAATAACTCGCACACCTGAGGTAGCATTTCCCCGAGTAAACCATGTAAATTTTTGACTACTTCCCCCATCGTTCTTACTCCTACTCATGTCACCAATAGTAGAAGCTTGTTCTGGTACCAGTGGACCGTGTATTCAGCTCTAGCCTGCAACCTGGCCCACGCAGGAGCCTCTGTCGACATAACCATTTCCTCCTTACATTTATCAGGTGTCTCCTCAATTCTTGGTGCTATTGCTTTTATTACTATAGTCTTTCATACAAAACCAGCAGTCATACCCCAATACCAAACACCATTATTTGTTTAATCTTCACCAACTATAGCCATATTACTATAATTACCACTCTCAGTCCAAGCAGCCAGAATTGCCATACTCTTAAGAGATAGAAATCTCAACACTACTTTCTCTGACCCTGCAGGAGGAGGCCGAATCCTATACCAACACCTATTTTGATTCTTTGGTCACCCTGAAGTCTGTATTCATGGCCTACCAGGGTTTGTTATAAATTCACACATCATTACACACTATTTAGGACAAAGGGTGCCTTTCAGCTATTTAGGAATAGTATGAGTCATGCCCACTGGCTTTTTAGGATTTCTCTTGTGGGCCCATCATATATTTACCATAGGGATAGCTGTCCACTCAGGAGCATACTTTGCAAAAGCTACCATAATTGCTTCTATCCCGACAGGAGTGTGCTTTCTCTGGTTGCAGTGAGCAGTTGCGACTCTACGCTGCGGTGCATTGCCTTTTCACTGAAAAGGCTTTCTTTATTGCAGAGCATGGCTTTCACGCTCTAGAGGGCAGGCTCAGTAGTTGTGGCACATGGGCTTTTTGCTCCACGGCAGGTGGAATATTCCCACACGATGGCTCGAACGCGTGTCCCCTGCATTGGCAGGCAAATTCTTAACCACTGCACCACCAGGGAAGTCCCTGGTTAGCAACTGTTCACGGAGGTAATATTATATGACCTCCAATATATTATGAGTTTTAGGCTTTAGTTTTTCTTTTTACAGTAGGAGGTTTCACAGGAATCATCTTAGTGAACTCATCCCCGGACGCTATCCCCCAGGATACATACTATGTAGCAGCACACTTCCATGACCTAATGTGCATGGGAGCGGGCTTCACTATTACGGGAGGCTTCCTACACGGATTCCCACTATTCTCAGGTTACACGGTGAACTCAGCATGAGCAAAAAGTCACTTCACGCGTATATTTGTAGTAGTAAATATGACTTCCCGCAGCACTTTCTGGCCTCTCAGGAATGTCATTACTTTAGTCTCAGTACTCGGAGGCACACACAACATGAAATATTGTGTCTTTTGGCTCACTCATCTCAATAGCAGCAGTAATGCTAATCATAATCTTCATACTTTGAAAAGCATTTGCATCTAAACAAGAAGGCTAAGCACTAGAAACTGATACTCCTAACCTAGAATTGTTACATAAATGCCCTCCACCATATCCTATGTTTCAAGATCCTACCTATGTAAATATAAAATAAGGAAGGTCTCGAGTCCTTTTCAACCACTTTCAAGCCAACACCATAACAATTATGTCTTTCTCAATAAATGAGATAAAAGTAAAAAGTGATGTAGCTTTGTCAAACTTAAATCAGAGGCTAAAATCCTGTATATCACGAAGGCATATCAATTTCATCTAGGATCTCAAGATATAACATCACCGATTATGGAAGAACATTTACATTCTCATCATCACACATTAATAGTGAGTTTTGAAACTAGTTCTCTATATTATTTCTCTAACATTGACAACTAAACTAACTCATATACATACAATAGATGCACGGGTAGAGAAAATTTGAACAATTTACTAGCGATTATTGTAATCTTAGTTGCTCTATCATCATTGTGAATCCTTTACATGATACATGAAATCAATAACTCTTCCCAAACCATAAAAAATGATGGGGCAGTAATGATACTAAAGCTACGAATACACAGATTATGAAGATTTAAATGTTGACTTCTCTGTAATCCCCACATCAGAGCTAAAACCAGGAGAATAATGACTAATAGAAGTCAACAACAGCGGAGTTAGAGATAGTCATTGAATATTAATTTCATCTGAAATTGTTGTACACTCTTGAGCTGTTCCTTCTCAGGCCTAAAAAGAGCTGCTATCCCAGGACGCCTAAATTAAAGAATCCTAGTACCAACAGGATCAGGCCTATGTTGTGGACAAGAGAGCTCATTTTCCTGAGTTCAAAGACAAGGCAGAGGGATATGGCTGAGATGTGGGGTGAATCTGGAGCCCATGGGGATGCACTCTCCAAGCTCCAGGATAGGAATGGGGCCTCTAGAGTCCCAGGCCACCCACCACACCCTCCCGTGCAGGATCTTGGCAACAATTCCTGTCAGTGATGAGACAGCCCTAGCAGTTGTCACGCCCTGATGTTGTGTCCTATGTGGGCCCCATGCTTCTGGGACCACACCCTACATTCTGCAGGTCCATGCTACAGGGTCCTTCATGCCTTAGGAGTAGAGACCACACATCAAGCTGTTCCCTCCCCAACCAGCAGGAGGAGGGGAGGAGAGCAGGGGACCAGGAGAATCTCACTCAGACAACAACACCCCAGGGGTGTCAGTGGGGACAGTGATGATGCAAATGAGGCACAGAGCAAGAGATGCGACCAGAGGACACAAAAGGCAGCTGATCAGGTCCTGGCCCAACTGCACCCCAGACACCTTTGTCCCTCATACACCCCTTTCTCACACACCCCCTCCTTAAATGCAGATTCTTCAGATGCAAACAGGCAGAGCTTCAGACTGAAAGTCAGCTCTTCCAAAATGACCCGTCAGCACACACTGCCGGATTCCACTCCAGTGGGTGCCCTGGAGCCGACAGTTCAGGGACTGAAGTGGACATCGGGGCCATGGCAGCGGGCGGGGATGGGGAGGGAGACTTTCCTGGTTGTGGGATTTTGGTTTTGCAAGATGAAAAGTTCTAGGCATGGTGGTGATTGCTTCACGAGAAAGTGAATAGATCTGATGCCTCAGAAACGTGCATTTAAAATGGTGATGATGGTAAAAGGTATGTGATGTGTGTTTTATTTCACTTAAAATAATGTCTTGTTAATTGAGATTCCATTTCGACTCCCCTTTATCACAAATGTCGGAGGCCCAGACACAGTCCCCTACCTTAGAGACCATCACGGTACCCTCACAGAGCACATGGGAGACCATTGTCAGGGGGGCCTAGTCTGTGCTCAGCTGACCTCTGTCCAGGGGGACCCAGGCAGTGGTGACCCCCATAAATTAGACATATGACATGCTATAATATTAATATGATATCACCAAGTGTTGTCACTCACCAGAACACAGAGCAGCAACCCACTCAAACATGCCTGACCTCATATGAATGTGACAAGATTAAGAGAAGAAAAGGAACCACAGGTTAATCATGGCAACACCCTTAATGCAGAGGTTGGAAATCTCAAAGGGGAATAGACACACTGCAGGCAAAGAGCACATATGCAGTCTCCCCATACATGTGATCCTGACCCATGCAGATGTGGTGAGACCCACACAGTCCCCGCACCCTATACCTGGGGTCACACATCCACACTCACCAGGGTGACTCACCTCCCCAGACCCTGCACCTAAAGTCACACCTTCTCTCTCAACAGGTGACCCCTCCTCCCCAGACCCCTCCACCTGGGTCACATGTCCATAGTTCCAGGGTGACCTCACCTCTCCAGATGCTGCATCTGGGGTCACACCTCCCCTTGGTTAGGACACCATGGCTCTGCTTGTGGCTCCCCTAATGTGGAAACAAGCTGGGTTCCTGGGACCTCCTGGGATGGGAAAAAGTGTCAGGTTGGTATCCTCTCCCCACACTTGTCCCAGAGATGTCCTCCTCTTTTCCCTTTGGTTCTGTGTGATTTAACTGTTTTTAAAGCTTTCATGCTAGAGTTGAACACACTACTTGGTTCTGGCAGGCTCAGTCCTTTCTGGTCTCACTTACTTGTTGAGAAAACTCACAGGACAGCAGGGCTGAAAGCCAAGGGGCAGCTCTGGACGCTGCTGAGTAGGGACGGGAGACTGGAAGGAGAGCTCAGCAGCAGCCTCAGCTTTTACCCATCGGCCTTTGTCCGAACTGCGTGCTCTGCAATCAATTCACCAGGTAAACCTGCCTCCATATGCACCATGCATGTGCTGGTAAATTGGGATTATAGCCAGGTATCCCTCCTACAGATTCTCCATGAGCCCCAGGGAAGGTGAACCTTGCAGGGAGTAAGACTAAGGCCCTGACCATAGCACTGACCCTTGGGAGGACCAGGTCACCACACTCAGAAGAGAGGCTGTTACCTAGACAAGCCCACCTCAGCTCCAGACCCCAGACATCTAAGCACTGACGTTCAGATGCAGGCACAGAGCTTCCCAGTACTGAGGACAGGCCGGGTTTCTACCCAGGTTCCCATAGTTCTAGCACAGACATGGTCAGGTCTAAATCTTCTTATTATAGGCAACACATGGTCAGCTCTGAACATAAACAGTAGACAGGACATGGAGAGGACTAAATTTACCGTGTAGACAGAGCTTGATCATGTTTAAACTAGCTTAGGGCTGATCTCCTAGGAGGTACAGATCACACACATGGGTCTCTCATCTTTGGTCACACACATCAAGAAATTGAACAAAGTCTTTGTCATTAAACATTTCAACAGGCAAAACAGAAATGTTACCAATTTCTCTGGCCACCTGATGGTCAGGATCCACGGGTGAGCCACAAAATTCTTATAGTGCAGCCCAGTCTGCTGCAAGGACAGACAACAAGTGGCCTGATTCCAGCCTCCCAGACTTCCAGAAGGAGGCGATCACACTGGAAGCCCTGGCAGTCCTGCATGGCCCGGGCCAGGAGATCCGGTCTGTCCATTCCACTGGCCGATTCCAGGAGGGGCACTCAGGGCCGGTGAGAGCCCTGCACTCAGGTCCTGCTTCCCTGCAGCATGTGCGAGTGCGTGTGCATGTGTGTGTGTAGAGGGGGCGGTGGCTGATGGCTCCCATGGCTCCCATCGTAGGCACCGTGCTGTCTTTGAGGGGAGGCATGGCGATAGGTAGGGACACAGAAGCCGTTGGAGAGGAGAACCCACCGCGGAATTCCTTGCACACTGGCTCGCACCACCCGGGGACCCGCCTGCCCGGGGACCCACCGGCCCATTGTCGACCGCATGTCACCCCCCAGCCCCCCAACCCTGAGGGCAGGACACCTGCTCTTTCAACAGCACAGGGTCTCACATGAAGGAGACCAGTGGGGACTGTCACCCCCCACACACACTCCTGATGCTAAGCTTGGGGAGAATGAACCCCCTTGACTGGGCGATGGGACCCTGTGAGGAAAGAGGTGGCGGCCCCAACCAAGTCGGGGCCTGGCTGAGAGATGGGAACACAGGAGCCAAGTTCAGGGCCTGGAGGCCAGGCCAACAGGAGGGGCGCCCCCAGCCTTGGCCGGGCTCTCCAACTGTGACATTGTAACTTTAGGGGACCTGGGGCAGGTGACTGAATGTAATGGGGGCCTAAACTGGACCCTGAATGGGGCTTAAAGAAGGTGTGAAGGATGTTACTGAGACAGTGACAGTCATTGGAAGACGGACTGTGTCAGGACATCCTGCTCCATCCATTTAAATCCCTGAGATCTCTGAACTTTATGTGGCTACGCAGGATTGTTATAGCAGCTGCATGTGGATATATCTGGGGCACAATTCAGTCTGCAACCAACGTGCAAGTGGTTGCAGAAAACACACAGGTGTGAGCACAGGCAGGCACACGACACACACAAACATATGCGCGTGCACAGCACAAATATATTCACACACTAGCATGTGAACACACATGCACGCATATGCCCATGCACACACTAACGTGTGCAAGTGCACATACCTATGCACATGCACAGCGTATGTATGCAAACAAGCACATGCACACGCATAGCACACACCCAGGGAATAAAGTGAATCCGTAAAGCATTAATTCCTGAACACAACTGACACTGACATGTATTTTTCCCTTTTCTTAGCTTTGATGTTTTTCACAATAAAAAGTTTAAGAAAAAAGTTAATGTCAAATGACTTTTGATTCATAGGACTTTCTGACGTTATTTCACAAATATTATGACAGGAGAAATGAATGTAGATATTACATGTGTCCACTAATGGATGAATGGAGAAGAAAAACACGGTCCATCAATACAAGGGAATGTTATTCAGCCTAAAAAGGAAGGCAATTCTGACACAGGCTGCAGCAAGGATGAGCCTTGAGGGCACTATGCTCAGTGATGTAAGCCAGACACAAAAAAACAAACAGTGCTGGATCCACTCATACAAGGTCCCTAGAGCGGTCAGAAACATAGAGACAGAAAGTAGGATGTTGAGTGCCAGGGGCTGAGGGAAAGAGAATGGGGAGTGAGTGTTTAATGGGGACTGTTTCAATGTTGCAAGATGAAAAAGTTCTGGAGGACGATGGTGGTCAGGTTTGCACAACAGTGCGAATTACTTCTTCACCCTGAAATGTGCATCTAAAAATGGTTAAGATAGTAAATTTTATGTTATGTGTATTTGACCACAATTTTTAAAACTTTTAAAAAAACAACAGGAAATAGTCCATGAATACCACAAGATGCACAACTTCACTAACACCTGAGGGATTAAAAGCATAAGAAAAATACTGTGCATACACCTACCAGAATGGCAGATATGAAAGACATAGTATCAAATATCAGCAGGATGTGGAGCAATGGAAAGCCTGGTGCACAGCGAGGGGATGCAACCACTTCTGAAACAATCAGGCCTCAGACAGCGAAGTTCGTGCACACAGACCAGCAGTGCTCCTCCCAGCTGAACACAAACCCCCCAGCCCTACACCAGGACACATGGACATGGACTCTGCAGCTGCAGGAGCCAAACCTGAAAGAACCTGAAGGCCATCACAAGCAGATGGAGAAATGAACCATGCACGCTCCTATGAAGGAATATTCCACAAGAATGGAGTACATTTTGTTTAAAGGTAGTAAAACTATTTAAAAAACTTTTTAAAAAACTATATTCACAAGACAAAAGAATCTATAATTCTGGCACCTAGGGATTGTTGAATGTTCCTAAAAATAGATTGCTGTGGAAATATTTATTATAAGGAATTTGACATATTCTCTAGGAAGGACGGGGTGAAGGGGCCTGCTACATTTTCTACATTGAAGACATATACAGGTTTTGATTCTACTTCTGTTAAATCAAGTGGGGCTTCATTGGATTTCTGCTACTGCAGAGATAATCAAATTCTGGGTAGGGATCAGGAGAAAATTAGTCATAGGTTTTCTTGTGTAATAATTACTGTTGAAAGTGTAAATAATCCATTTAACAGTAAGACTGAGAATAGAATAAATGCTACATTACTTCATATGTGATTGTCTATGCTACTGTCCCTAGAGCTCCAGTGAGTGAGTATATTGAATCTGAAGCTCATCCAGATCTGAGGATGGAATAAATGACTAGGTGAGATATACCTAATATAAATAATATGCCTACATTTATATAAATTAGTGGATAAGATATGGGAAGAGGAATTCATGTTGTGAGAGCCAGGGTTAAGGCTAGCATTGGGGCAATAATATATAAATTGAAGATGTTTGGGCTTCCCTGGTGGCGCAGTGGTTGAGAATCCGCCTGCCGATGCAGGGGACACGGGTTCGTGCCCCGGTTTGGGAAGATCCCACGTGCCGCGGAGCGGCTGGGCCCGTGAGCCATGGCCGCTGAGCCTGCGCGTCCGGAGCCTGTGCCCCGCAACGGGAGAGGCCACAGCAGTGAGAGGCCCGCGTACCGAAAAAAAAAAAAAAAAAAAAAAAAAAAAGACTGAACCAGGAAGAAATAGAAAATATTAGCAGTCCAATCACAAGTAATGAAATTGAAACTGTGATTAAAAATCTTCCAACAAACAGGAGTCCAGGACCAGATGGCTTTACGGTGAATTCTATCAGACAGAGAAGAGCTAACACCCATCCTTCTCAAACTCTTCCAAAAACTTGCAAAGGAAGAAAAACTCCCAAACTCATTCTATGAGGCCACCATCACCCTGATTCCAAAACCAGACAAACATACCACAGAAAAAGAAAATTAGAGACCAATATCCCTGAAGCATATAGATGCAAAAATCCTCAACAAAATACTAGCAAACAGAATCCAACAAGACATTAAAAGTATCATACACCATTATCAATTGGGGGTTATCCCAGAAATGCAAGGATTCTTCAATATATGTAAATCAATCAATGTGATACACCATATTAACTGAAGAAGAAAAACCATATGATCATCTCAATAGATGCTGAAAAAGCTTTTCACAAAATTCAACACCGATTTATGATAAAAATCGGTGGGCATAGAGGGAACTTTCCTCAACATAATAAAGGCCATATATGACAAACCCACAGCAAACATCATTCTCAATGGTGAAAAACTGAAAGCATTTCCTCTAAGATCAGGAACAAGACAAGGATGGCCACTCTCACCACTATTATTCAACATAGTTTTGGAAGTCTTAGCCATGGCAATCAGAGAAGAAAAAGAAATAAAAGAATACAAATTGGAAAACAAGAAGTAAAACTGTCACTGTTTGCAGATGACATAGATTAAAAATGTTGAGAATCCTAAAGATGCCACCAGAAAACTACTACAGCTAATCAATGAATTTGGTAAAGTTGCAGGATACAAAATTAATTCACAGCAATCTTTTGCATTCCTTTACACTAATGATGAAAAATCTGAAAGAGAAATTAAGGAAACACTCCTATTTACCATTGCAACAAAAAGAATAAAATACCTAGGAATAAACCTACCTACAGAGACAAAAGACCTGTATTCAGGAAACTACAAGACACTGATGAAGGAAATTAAAATACCTATCAAATTACCAATGGCATTTTTTACAGAACTAGAACAAAAAGTCTTAAAATTTGTGTGGAGACACAAAAGACCCCAAATAGCCTAAGCAGTCTTGAGGGAAAAAAATGGAGCTAGAGGAATCAGGCTCCCTGACCTCAGACTATACTGCAAAGCTACAGTAATCAAGACAATATGATACTGGCACAGAAACAGATATATAGATCAATGGAATAGGATAGAAATCCCAGAGATAAACCCACACACTATGGTCAATTAGTCTATGACAAAGGGGGCAAGGATATACAATGGAGAAAAGACAGTCTCTTCAATAAGTGGTGCTGGGAAAACTGGACAGCTACATGTAAAAGAATGAAATTAGGACATTCCCTAACACCATACACAAAAATAAACTGAAAATGGATTAGACACACAAATGTAAGACCAGGCACTATAAAACTCTTAGAGAAAACATAGGAAGAACACTTTTTGACATAAATCACCAAGATCTTTTTTGATCCACCTCCTAGAGTAATGGAAATAAAAACAAAAATAAACAAATGGGACCTAATGAAACTTAAAAGCTTTTGCACAGCAAAGGAAACCATAAACAAGACCAAAAGACAACCCTTAGAATGGGAGAAAATATTTGCAAATGAATCATGGGACAAAGGATTAATCTCCAAAATATATAAACTGCTCATGCAGTTCAATATTAAAAAAACAAAAAACCCAATCCAAAAATGGGCAGAAGACCTAAATAGACATTTCTCCAAAGAAGACATACAGATGGCCAAGAAGCACATGAAAAGCTGCTTAACATCACTAATTAGAGAAATGCAAATCAAAACTACAATGAGATATCACCTCACACCAGTTAAAATGGGGATCATCAGAAAAATCTACAAACAACAAATGCTGGAGAGGGTGTAGAGAAAAGGGAAACCTTTTGCACTGTTGGTGGGAATGTAAACTGATACAGCCACTATAGAGAACAGTATGGAGGTTCCTTAAAGAACTAAAAATAGAATTACCATATAACCCAGCAATCCCACTACTGGGCATATACCCAGAGAAAACATAATTCAGAAAGACACATGCACCCCCAATGTTCACTGCAGCACTATTTACAATAGCCAGAACATGGAAGCAACCTAAATGCCCATCGATAGACGAATGAATAAAGAAGATGTGGTACATATATATGGTGGCATATTATTCAGCCATAAAAAGGAACAAAATTGAGTCATTTGTAGAGACATGGATGCATCTAGAGTCTGTCATACAGAGTGAAGTAAGTCAGAAAGAGAAAAACAAGTATCATATTTTAATGCATATATGTGGAACCTAGAAAAATGGTACAGATGAACGGGTTTGCAGGGCAGAAATTGAGATACAGAAGCAGAGAACAAATGTCTGGACACCAAGCAGGGAAAGCGGTGGGGGGCATGGTGGTGGTGTGATGAATTGGGAGACTGAGATTGACATGTATACACTGATGTGTATTAAATGGATGACTAATAATAAATAAATAAATAAACATTTTAAAAAAGAAAGAAAAACCCTGATCTAAGTTGACAGATGAGTTATGCTGGGAAGGTTAAAGCTACAAGGGAGCAAAGGGAACCCCACTGCTGGGGAGCTAGCAATCTTTTCTATGTTGATCTGGGCTCTGGTCACACAAGTGTATGCATAGGTAACGTGTAAACATTCAAGATGTAACATGTGTAAAGGTTAAGATGTGCATACTTTACTAAAAGTATGTTATACCTCCTTAAAAAGGCCAACAATTTTTTAAGTAGCTGTTAATCTTACAGTTTAAAGATACTAGAAGAAACAACCAAAGCAGTTGGAAGCACTTGCCTCTGGAGAGCAGGACTGGGATGTGAAAGGTTGGAACAGGGAGAGGTTTTTTTCCCTTACTGTCTCAGTTGACCTATAAAAATTAATAATTAAAAAAATGACAAAATGGGAGAAAAAAGCTCTGTCTGAATCATTTAGCTTTGGAAATTTGAGAGCCTCACTTAACAGAGACAACTTGGTGTCACTGAACTGAACTAGGATGAACATATGAGACAGAGAAAATCTACATAAGCCACCAGGGGCACAATTTGTTTTATTTAACATGTGCTTGGTACTGCCAAACAGTAAGAACTTTATAAATATTAACTCATTTAATCCTTAAAACTATTATTATCCCCTATTATACAGCCTAAAAGTATCAGAGCCAGGATTTGAACCCAGGCAGTCACATGTTTTATCTAAACTTTTGGTAGACCATAAACTTATGGATATTAAAACTATGAAATGCCCACTTTCTATATTATTGATCCTGGACAAAATAATTAATAAGTCGAATGTCTCACATTTACTCATACTTAAACTCTCTCTCTCTCTCTCTCTCTCTCTCTCTCTCTCTCTCTTTGAATCTCTCAAAGCTCCCAGAAATAGCCATGAGATAAATAAGACCAGTTTATCTTTACTTGTTTTTTTCATTGTTAAAGATAATGACAGTAGTAGTCACACTTATAAATCTTTAGTGCTTAGTTACATACAATGTAGTCTACCCCTAATGATAGATAAATGGTGACTGACCTCAGATTCCAATACTGTTACTAAGGGCACATCCAGTTTTTTTCGTGGGACTGGAATCTTATACTATTTGGGTGGTCCTCTTAAGGAAAATAATACAAAATTATAAATTCTAAATCATGCACAAGATTAAATATTTATTTAGAAAAATATAAGAAATCTCAACAAATTAAAATTTTTTAAAAACTGACAAACCCCCCAATAATCAACCACCTAAGAGATATCTATATTCTGGTTAAGCTGCATTTTTTGTAAATTCTTTTATTACCACTTCCAATGAAGTGATTTAACGAAATGCTTCTTACAGAAATTATCATGTTCTGTAAGAAACAAAATATAATAATTTAGCTTTCCTTTAGCATGGATGATTAAAATATCTTTTTATTATTGATAGTTTAAAATTTTCCTTTATGCTTTACCACTCATTATTGGCAATAGCATGTAAAGTTTTTAAATCATTGACAAATATTGGGATATTTTGCCAAGTTTATTTCATGCATGAGCTGTAAGAGTTCAGAGTATTGCAAGTTTTCTTATAAAAGTGACTTAAACACCTTTTGAAATCATGGAAGTTTATTGATGATATCCTCAATTATAGTGATATGAGTTTTATAATATTTTTGACAATATTAGCATTTCCTGGATATGCATAAAACATGTTGCTCAACATATAGATGTACTCACTGTTTGAATAGCTTGATTCATGTACTACAAAAACAAAATCTGAATATTATATTTCATGATATTCCTGAGATAGACATAAAATAGACAGATGAGAGAGTTTATCATTATACATGCTGCATAATCAAGCAAGCATTTCCATTTTGACTAGGCACCAATGAGAACTAAATCTTCTGTCCACGATTTTGCATACGTAATGAGTGAAGAATTTTGCACAGATAGGCTCTGTGCATTTCAAACTGTGTTTCTCTTTCTCTGTCCACTTTTCTTTTGGTGCAAGGTACTTCAAGATATGTTCTTACTCTGATATGACCTTTGGCCCTGGACATTCATATCACAATGCCAGGTAGGCTAGCTCAGTGAGTAACAGAATTATTTCTAGAAGCCACTCTTACACCAGGAAAGCTAGTAATAACTTAACCATACTTAAAAGTGACTGTGACCCACATAAATATATCCTATTATTTCCAAACTAAATATATTCCCATCTCAACTTCCCCATAACCTGTTCTCCAAAATGCCTGTAACATCCTCTCCAATGCCATCAGACACAAAAGGAAGTGAGATAGAAGAGAACTTAAAGAGAAAAAGACATTAGCCTTAACCAATCATGGTTAAATATTTTATGTCTATAAATATTGCAAAACTATAAGACCATATGACCACATTGATAGGTATTCTCCTGTAAGAAAGAGGCTGGCTCCATTTTTGATATTTGACCATTTAAATCCCCAACCTCTTCCTTATCTACTCCATAACCAGACAACTAAGATAAGAAATCCAGTGTGTAAGCCATGTTTCTTTCGGTGCCTGAGGGCAATTCGAGTTTCACAAACTGCAAACCCACTGTGAACTCTTGCCCAGACCCACCTCTAACTGCCATAAAGGCCCAACTCACTCTCTCTGTTTCCCTCAAGCCATCTGGACCAGCTTTCACCTACACTTATCTCCCCAGAAAGTCCATGTTAAATGTCAGTGAAATTTGCATAAAATCAGAGATATCACTAATCCTGAGGTCATCTTCCAGCATGTTAAACGTTAAGCATCCAGTTTGATGGACTTGTAGTGAAGACACCTAATGCTTTATAAACATGCATACCCACTGCATTGACCAGGACAGCAGGATACTTGGGTTCTCAGGCCAACAGGGACATCAAGGTCACAGGGAGAGGCTACCTGCAGACATATTCTTCCCTGTCTCTCCAGCACTACCCTGCTTTGGCCTATGATACTGAACTTCTATTTCTCCTCTCTTTCATGAAATGGATGTTTGGTACTCGACATTAATTTGCAAATCTGACTCTGCTCCTTTGCATTTCTGGATTTTTCTGATCAACTTTGTTCTTGTCATCTTGTTACTATTATTGCAAATTTGATCCCTATGTGCTGAATCAAAGTCTCCATCTTTCTGACCCCAGTTTGTCACCTGATGCAAATGTTGATCTTTACCTCATGATTCAGTTTGTTGGGTTTTTTAATTTTTAATTTTGTGTTGCATCTATTGATTGATTGATTTCTATGATTCACCATGCCAGCACATGAAGGGCAACATAACAGGGAAGACTAAGACACAAGGTAAAGGGAATCTAAAATATGGCACAAACCTATGCAATAAGTTGACGCCAAGAGATCAGGGAGTCTAGCTGGATCACAATTACTTCCTATTCATTCAAGAAAAAAAGTTTGATTCTTTTTTAAAGAAATAATTAGAGGTCAAGACATCATCCATCAGATTCATTTCACTGGGGAAGCTCTATGGAATTGAAGGGTTCTGTGTACAGAAAAGCCATACATTGAAATCCTAACTGAGATACACATCTTAAAACTATCTTACAACTGTGGGTGTGGCTTACAGGAATGACTAGAAGAAAAATATGGGCATGTAGGAAAGTCACCCTCACTATGGGGAGACCACATTATATGCTATACCACAATCACCCCCACCTTCCAAATACTGTTTTGAAGTAAAGAGCATGCAGACATCTGATAAACAGCTAAGCTTGACTGTCTGAGATTTAAGCCTCATCAATATTTTTCAAGGTTGCAAATAAACCACAAAGCATCTTCGTGAAAATAAGAAACTACTGCCCCTTCTACCAATCTAACACAACCCTACACAAGAGTTCACACAAGAGTAGGGAGAAGGCTGGATTTCAACTCTCACTTACCCCTATTTCTAGGCACCTTTGATCAGTGAACAACTTATACAACCATATTTGGCAGACTTGATGTTGTCAATAATGACCAGATAATGACTATGGTCATCTCAACTATTATGTTATTAGTTTTGGACATCGCAGACTAAAATTGATGGAGAAAGCAGACATACTTAGGCTCTCCCTTTGCCTCTGAGTCTTCTGGTGAAGAGGAAATGTACTCTCTTGTACACACACTAATGTAATTGCCTGATCCATAGTTGAGACCACTGTTGTCAGGTACTCTTCTCTGCTTTTCCCAAGCCCCAGTCTTGGACTCTCAGCAGTCTGGAGACTAATTTCCATTATTCAGTCACCATAAACAACACCTGAAAGGATATGCAGTGAAAGATGAAACACTTAGGTCCTTATCCAAAATACTTAGAGATTAATCCAAAGTCTAGAAAAAGCACATTGAATACTCCAACAGAGTAAATATGTTGAAAAGGCACAAGAAGTAGAGAGCAACCTGAAGGGCTTTCTATCCCTCAGCTGTAAAAAAAAAAAAAAAAAAAAGCAAGTTGCTGCTGCAGAATGCAACAAAGGCTTCAGCTCTCATCCTAACAAGATGTTTTCTGCTAAAACAGGAAACTGCTTCAACTGAGCGACAATATTTTATGAGCCTTGAAGATCAGTGTACAAAAGTCCTGCCAAAAGAAACCACTAAACAATTTCAAATGTCATGTCCCAAAGAATAAAGCTTTCTAGAATGCAAAAAAAGAGCCCAATTCATCGTTTAAAACATGGCAATTCAGAGATTCTCACTTCTCATGGACACAGGTGATGTCAACCATCTGCTAGGTTAATTGAAAGAGAAGGAATTAAAATATCAAATGAGCCTTTTAAGTTTCTCTAACCTTCTGATGCACTCTTCAGGATATTAATCTGGAGACAGGATCAACTTTATGGATTTTTTTAATCCCAGAAAACTCTATTGTTATCCCAACATAAAACTTCTCATCTCCCTATATCACCAAGCAATTAGATTATTATAATCTTCTTTTTATTTTAACTAATAGACTTTTAACTAATAGATAATGTCTTAAGATGTATAAAAGATAATTTCAAATCAATTGGCTAACTTTACAAAGTTTCTATACCCGGGTTTTGGTAAACCATACCGTTCTTTTGGAAGAAAAAGAAAACATTTCATGCAGACACTCTTCCTTAGATTGGGAAACAAATCTAAGACACATGGTACCAGGGCCAAAAACAAAATACAATAAAGGAAAACAGAGGAAACTAGTGTTTAGTCCTAATTAAACAGAGTATAAGTTCATACAAACGAGAGGAAGAGGAACTAGAAGTAATACCCTGGAGACGGATGGCTTCACAGGGCATGAATCTGGGAAGCTTAAACTATAAGGACAGGTAGCCAGACACACCTACATATTAGTGTGAAAGAGAAAATCATTTAAGAGAAAAGCATTCAAAACATCATGGGGACATTACTTATTAAGAAACCCTGCATCTATTTGTATTAGTTTCCTAGAGCTGTCCTAAAAAAATGCTTCACACACTAGGTGGCTTAAAACAACAAAAAATGTATAGCCTCACAGTTCTGGAGGCTAGAAGTTCAAAAATCAAGGTGTGGGCAGGGTCATGCTCCCTCTGAAACCTGTAGGGGAAGGATCTTTCCTTGCGTCTCCCAGTTCCTGGTAACTCCAGCCATCCCTTGGCTTGTGGCAGCATAATTCCAGTCTCTGCCTGCCTTCACATGATGTTCTCCCTGTGTCTTATTATAAGGACACCAGTCATAATAGATCCTACTCCAGTATGACCTCAATCTTAACTGATTACATTTGAAAATAAAACCACACTCTGAGTTACTGAGGGTTAGGACTTCAACATATCTTTTAAGGGGTATAATTTAAGTCACAACATCATTTAACATGCATCTCTTGTCATCTTTTCCTAAAATTATACTGTAAAATAATGCTTGCTGCTGATCACATGTATCAACTGTCGTAATGTAAAAGTTTGCATTTAGCTAATTGACTAATAATCTGGAATTAATAAATATTAACATTATTAAAACGAGGCAAACCTTTATTCTACACTAACAAATTTCATAAGTATAACACCAGAGTTTATAGACTCCAGAACACAGAAACTTCCCAAATTAAAGTTACAGGCACCTTTTTTTTTTTGGTAACTATAAAGTTCTCATAAAAATAGCAGAGGAAATATCACACCGGATCTTTCACATCTCTAGAAGGTAATATTAAGAAGCTTGGGGCTTCCCTGGTGGCACAGTGGTTGAGAATCCGCCTGCCGATGCAGGGGACACGGGTTCGTGCCCTGGTCCGGGAAGATCCCACATGCCGCGGAGCGGCTGGGCCCGTGAGCCATGGCCGCTGAGCCTGCGCGTCAGGAGCCTGTGCTCCGCAACGGGAGAGGCCACAACAGTGAGAGGCCCGCGTACCACAAAAAAATAATTAATTAATTAATTAATTAATTTAAAAAAGAAGCTTGGATTACAAAGCATGAATGGCTAGATGCAAGTGAAAAGAACAGAGAGGAACACAACAAAACAACGAAGTATAACAGAGGACTAAATTGTGGGATACTAAACAATAATCAAAGCTCAGAAAAATAAGAAAGAGAAACAAATCTACAATGCCAATAATCCCATCAAGGATGGTTTCATAAAGAAATAGAATTTGAGAAGCCTTGTTTTGATGGATAAGTAGCCAAATGTTACATGAGAAGTAGGATTAGAAAGAAAAGTGACAGAGCCCCAAGAGTAAAGTGAATGATATGCATAAAAATTATGAATAATTCCTATTTCATTTGTACATCTTATATTCTAAGTATTCCTTCACATATTTTTGAAATACAGGAAGGTAGAATGTGACCAAGTCAATAGTACCTGAAGTTATAGTTTCCATTTCTAAAATAAATTATATCTTCTGTGAACTATAATAAAATCAGGTTCAGAAAGCAGATATTAAGTGCCTGATTTACACAATATTCTATGCTGTAAGCTATGGCCAATACAAAGAAGATCAAGACATCAAACATGTCCCTAACTAAGTAGGCAAGTCAGACAGACATACACATTACCATAATAAAAGGCATACTGAGGTAGGTGCAAAATAAGACAGTGCAATGGAATCTATAGAACAAACAAACAAAAAATAGGCTCCTACCACTAATATTATATAATATCACTGTCATGGTTTCAATCTTTTCATTATTCTTTTCCAACTTGCACATTAAATCTTGGATAAAATGGGCATGATTATAAAGGGCATTTTTTTTATTAAGACCATTAGACATTTTTAAGAAGTATGGAAACCTCAGTGCTTTGGGACCCCAGTGGCACATATGTTACCAAAACCTCTAGAAAACTTAGGACTTAGAAAAACCTGGCATGGTGAATCACAACACAACCATTCCTCTGGAAAGAAGACAAAGGACAACTGTCAAATGCAGTAAATGACAACCATCTATTCTCTTGTTTAAGCAGAAGCTTTCAATCCAGTCATGGCCTTCTCTTCCAGCATAATATTTGCTCTCTGTAAAAAGAATGGAATAGGGAAAATCGCAGGTTATAAAAACAATTGTTGTGGCCCTGGTTCTTCTTACATATGTCCTTCATCTTCACTTACTCTTGGTTTGTGAAGATGCTCAAACACAGTAACGGACAAGATTCCATTTAACTAGTAATTTAGCTACGTAGGGAAAGAAGATGCTGCAAGGGTAGGTGCAGGTAATTTTCTAAATTTTTGAAAAGAGACAGACTCGGTTCTTTAAACTTTGAATTTTTCAGTTAATGGAAAAATTTTCAGGCACTCTGATATAATGAACTTCTGATATGCTTTCAATGAAAGTGCAGTCAGTGATGCTATTCTTATATATTTGTAAAATATGTGATAGGAAATATGATAAAGAAAAGTATTCATTAAGGGCCATTTAAAAGAGCCAGGTCCATCTAATAGGCATTTCTAGACTTCTCTTCTGAACTTTCAGGTCAAATAACATTTACTCACTTGACCACAGGTTTAAATTAATTGACTGTCTTAACATAATGGCTGAATATTGTAGTTATTTCTATTCAGAAATGTAACTGTGGCATTATTTTTTACAGTATAGTTAAGAGTAAAATTTTTTAAAAGCAACTGTATGATTCCGTCTTATTCCATTATTCTAGTTCTGCAGTTTAATTAACTTCCCAGATAAGGGCACAGAATTAACAAAAATAAGACCATATTAGAGAAGAGCTGTTCCAAAAAGAAAAGCTTTCTTCTCTTTCTTGTGGAATTTTTGGAGAAAAACACATTATTTTTAGATGTTCCACAATAGCATAACAGATAAAAACAGGAGCTTTGGAGTCAGAGAGTAAGGTTTTCAAATCCCAGATTTGTCACTCATTGGCTTTGAGACCATGAACAAGTTGCTAAAATTTTTTCTTCATTTTTCTATCGGTAAAATAAGGATAATTTAATCTACTCCTTAGAGTTGCTGTCGGAATTGAGTGAGAAATGTAAATAACACAGAGCTCATTCCTTGGAGCAGCTCAGTAAATGGTAGACCTGTTTTTCTATACTGAAGACTGAGTTTATAACATACTGCATTTTACTGGTCAGAAGTCATCATCATTTCTCAAAACCTTTCTAACTCTCACATTTTATGACTTCAGGAAATGCATTTTCAATACACTGAATTATCTAACTAACTCTTGGTTCTACACATTGTAGAGAGCCGTTGTAACTTGAATACAAAATTCACTAAATCCATATAATATTTATAGTCAATGTTGAAATACAGTTTGTAGCACTATTTGAATAATGATGAATAGTCTGAAAATTCAAAATGGTTCAATATTGCTATTTTCTCTTGTACACACGTAATCATTTTTAAAATTTTAAATTATAAAACAACTTATTTTCCAAGAATGCAAATGTGCTATTGTATTATATGTAAGATGTATTAAAATGAAAATATACTGTCTTGGCATTTATATTTTGCCTCCTTACAAGATTTCAAATGATTTCTTTATTATTTTTAATAATTTCTTCTATAATAGTTGTTTTGATAATTAAATAATTGTGTATGTAGTTGCTGTGTAAACAACAAAGAATGAGATTTTTGTTCTTTCAGGACAGGGATGAGATGGGAAGGATGAAAGGGCTCTACTTGACCATGGGCCTCTTGGTGTTCATGAGCTGCTTCTTGGTAAGCACGACTGAGTCCGTCTGCTTTCATTTATGGTTTTAAGACATTAGTATGCAACTTAAAAGTCATTAATATGTAATCTGAAATTTTTTATATGTACCAAGCAGTTATTTTTTTCTATTTAAAGGGTGGAACAAACCACTTAAAAACCATTCATTCAACAACAAACAATTATTATTGAGGGACTACCAAGTACCATATACTATTCTAGACACTAGGATAGAGTAATAAGTAAAATAAACAATAAGTAAATATATGTTTGATATGTTAGTGGTGATAAGTGCTAATGAGAAAAAATTTAAGCATGGAAGGATGACACATATGGGGATCAACTTAAATTTTTTGATAGGATAGACATGGAATACCTCCAAAACAGTGACTTTTAAGGAAATAACTGAAGGAGATGAGGGTGCTAAATGTGAGGCTCCTGGGAGGTAGAATGTTCCAGGAAGAGGGAACAACATAAGCAAAAGCACCAAGGTGAGAGTGTGTCTGGTGTTTTTCAGGGACAGCAGGAGGCCAGTATGCTGGAGTTGAGTAAATGAGAGGGAAATTAGTATGAGATGATGTCAGAAAGGTAATTGAAGCTAGATTATATAACGCCTTAGAAGTGATAGTAAAAACTTTAACTTTTTCTCAGTGAAGTGAGCAATGATTGGAAGGTTTTGAGTGAAGGAATGACATGATTTAATTCATGTTTTAAACACACTAGATGCTGTGTTGAGAATAACCTGTGTTTTATATTGTTCTGACTTGTGTTTTAAACATGCTAGTTATTGGGTTGCAAATTAACTGTAGAAGGATATGATTTTAAATGTGAAGACTAGCTAAGCAGTTACTGTAGAAATTAAGTGAAATGTGGTGGTGGCTTAGAACAGTGATAGCAGTGGAGATGATTAGAAGTCATCAAATCCTGGATATATTTTGAAGTGGAGCCAACAGAATGGATTGGATGGGGGGATATGAGAGAGAGAGGTCAAATTTAACTCCAAAGTTTTATTCTGAGCAACTAGAGGGTAGAAGTTGCCATCAACTGAGATGGGAAAGGCTGCATGTGGAGAAGTTTTGGAGGAGATCAGAAGTCTAGCTTGGGATATGATAAGTATGAAATTGTTATTAGACAATTGAAGTATAGATTTCAAGGAGACAGTTGAATGGAAGATTCTGAGTTCAGAGGAGAAATCTGGGAGGAAATTATAAATTTGAGAGGCATGAGAATGAATGAGGTCGCCAAGGAGGTGAGTGTAGATAGAGAAGGGAGCACCCCAGAATGAACCACAGAGTCCTCCAAAATGGTGACATCAGGGAGAAATAAAGACCCAGCAAAGGAGACAGACTGAGAAGGAATAGATAGGGAAGTATGAGGAAATCTAGGAGATGATTTGTATCCATGAAGCCAACTTAAAAAGAAGTGGGGGAGGGTTTCAAAACAGGAGAGGGTGATAAGCTGTGTCAAATACTGCTAACAGGTCAAGGAAAATGAGGCCTAAGAATTGGATACCTTGACAACAATGAAATAGTGGTGATAAAAGATTAACTGGAATGAGTAAGTGATTTTAAGAGAGAATGGAAGGAGTGGATTTGGAGCGATAATAAATAACTTTCCAGGGCAGCAAAGAACGGATAATAGTTGGTGGGAAAAGTGAGTCAAGAGGTATATTTTATGTTGATAGAAACATTCTTGAAGGAGCAAAATACTGATGCAGAAGGATTGCTGGAGCAATGTTCTTGAGTAGGAGATAAAGGGTAGGATCTAGAGCACAAGTGGGTGAATTAGCTTTATATAAGAGCAGATATATATCTATGATAAGTGGGGAGATGGAATAGGTGGTGCAGATGCTGCCAGGTGGGTAGATGTTGTGGTGGGAATTTGAAGAAGTTCTCTTCTGATTCCTCCAATTTTCTCAGGAAAGGAGGAAGCAAGGTTATCTAACAGCTGAGAGTCAGGATGGAAGGAGTTTGAGGGATTCTAAGAGAGAAGACAGGGTAAGAATTAATTATGCAGAAAATTGGAGGAGTGAGGGCAATAGGCATTTGTGATGGTCTGGCAGAACTGAGTGCCCACCTAGGAAGTGAGTGGATGAAAAGAGAAGATGTCCAGAGTCTGAGCCCTGGGGCACTCCACCATGCACAGACACTGAGACTTTTGGTTTCAGTTTTCATATTGGGAGGTTTCTTATGTGGGGAGTAAATTTTTTGTATTTTATCTCTGGTTAAATACTTTAATACTGATGTTCAGTTTGTAAGCCCTATTAGTTTTTGCTCTGTCTGTGTGTTTTTCTCTGGTGTTCTGAAAAAGTATTGAAGACCTTAATATGCAACTTTTTATGTGCATTTCTCTCAACTGCATATCATAGAAGCTGCTATTGAGTGATATCAAGGCCTTAGGTCAAAAAATAGAGATATTATTTATGCTAAAGTATACAAATAAATATTATCTACCATTGCAAAGCATCGTGAAAGGGTGCTGAGGATTTGGGCAGGAGTTGAGGATGAGAAAAATTTTGAAGCAGAAGGTAAGAGAGGGCAGGGATGTGTTGAGGGGGTATGTAGAATGTATCACACCAAAACAGCAACCCTTTTAACAATCAACAAGGACGGAGACAAGAGACTACTGCTTTAGGGAAATGACGACAGCCATAGAGTATTAAGCACAACTTTTCCAGAGAAAAATACACAAAATATATGTAAATGGTATCACAAAGGGAAGCATTCATGTAAGCACTCTTTTAGTCAGACAGTGTGCTGCAGGGGTTCAGATAAAAATATGACTTGTTAACAAGGATACGGTTTTGAATTTAACTTTGAGAAAGGAAACCATTATAGCAAAGAAGGAATATCACGTGATTTCCATTTTAAAAAGACTACTCAGAGTAACTATATGGAGAATATTTTTAGATTTGGATTCCATTTCTTTGATGGTATAAAACTATTGATATGTATATTCTTTATTTCAATTAAGTTTTATTTTCCTAGAAATTCATTCATTTATCTAAATTTTCAAAGTAATTAAATTTTTTATAACACTTTTATTATCTTTTCAATGTTTAATATATTTGTAGTGATGTTTCTTTTTTTCCTTTTAATATTGGTTATTTGTGTCTTCTTTTTCTTCCTTATTCTTACCACAGATCTGTTGAATCTATGTCTCTTCAAGTAACTATCTTTTAGCTATCTGGATATTTTCTATTGTATTTTTGGTTTCCATGTCATTAATTTTGCTCTTGAAACTATCTTCTTTTTTTGTATTTTGATATTTTTTCTAACAAGAAGAAATTATAGTTGTTAATTTTAGACTTTTTCCCTTTTATCAAAAAGTATTGACTATAAAATTCCTGGAATCCTTATACACTGTTGGTGGAAATGTAAATTAGAACAGCCACTATGGAAAACAGTATGGAGGTTCCTCAAAAAATGAAAAATAGAACTGCCATATGATTCAGCAATTCTACTCCTGGCTAGATATTCAGAAAAAATTAAAACACTAATTTAAAAAGATACATGCTACAGATGAACTTATTTGCAAAGCAGAAATAGAGACACAGATGTAGAGGACAAACTTATGGATACCAAGGGGGGAAAGGGGAGTGGGGTGAATTGGGAGATTGGGATTGACATGTATACACTACTCTGTGCAAAATAGATAACTAATGAGAACCTACTGTAGAGCACAGGGAACTCTACTCAGTGCTCTGTGGTGACCTAAATGGGAAGAAAATCTAAAAAAGAAGGGATATATGTATATGTATAGCTGATTCACTTACTGTACAGCAGAAACTAACACAACATTGTAAAGCAACTATACTCCAATAAAAATGTTTTTAAAAGAAAAGAAAAAAAAAAGATACATGCACTCCAATGTTCATAGCAGCACTATTTACAATAGCCAAGAAAGACATGGAAGCAACCCAAGTACCCATCAACAGATGACTGGATTAAGAAGATGTGGTGTGTGTGTCTGTGTGTGTATGTGTGTGTGTGTATATACACAAGGGATTATTACTCAGCCATTAGGAAAAATGAAATACTGCCATTTGCAGCAATGTGGATGGACCTAGAAAATATTATGCTTAGTGAAATAAGTCAAACAGAGAGAGACAAATATGATATCACTTACATGTGGAATCTAAAAAATAATACAAATGAATGTTATACAAAACAGAAACGGACTCACAGATATAGAAAACAAACTTGTATTTACCAGAGGGGAGACAAAAAGGAGGAGGGACAAATTAGGAATATGGGACTAAAAGATTCAAACTACTGTATATAAAATAGATAAGCGGGCTTCCCTGGTGGCGCAGTGGTTGAGAGTCCACCTGCCGATGCAGGGGACGCGGGTTCGTGCCCCGGTCTGGGAAGATCCCACATACCACGGAGCGGCTGGGCCCGTGAGCCATGGCCGCTGAGCCTGCACATCTGGAGCCTGCGCTCCGCAAAGGGAGAGGCCACAACAGTGAGAGGCCCGCATACAGAAAAAAAAAAAAAAAAAAGATAAGCAACAAAGATATACTGTATAGCAAAAGGAATTATATCCATTATCTTATAATAATGTATATTAGAATATAATCTGCTAAAATACTGAATGGCTATGCTATACACCTGAAACTAACATAATATTGTAAACTAACTATACCTCAATTTTTTAAAAGACTATAAAATTCCCTCTAAGCACTTCTTCAGCTGTATCCTATAAATTTATTTCTAAAAGCTTTCTAATTTTCAATAAAATTTCTTCTGGGCACATTGGTTATTTTTAAATGTACTTCCTAATTTTCAAACATATGAGCTATTTCCAGGTTTTACTTATTTATTTATTTATAATAACATTGCATTGTGGTCAGGGACCATAGACTACACAATTCATATCCTTTGAACTTTGTTAAAGATTTGTTTGGGGGCTCAGAGTATGGTCAATCTTTATAAATGTCTGTGTATGTTTGAAAAAATATGTATTCTGCAGGTGCAGTTTTAATTGTGCTTTAAAGTACATTCTGATATTTATGTAGCTACCTTAGCTTTCTTTTGGATAGAATTTACCTGGCATAACTTTTTCCATTCTTTCAACTTTCATCATTTGTATATCTTTATGCTTTAGATGAGACTTTCATCCAGACTGACAATCATTGCTCTTAAAGTAGAGCCTTTGATCCATTTTCATTTATTGTAATAGATACATTTGGAAAAATATCTACCATCTTGTTTCTTTTTCTTCCCCTCCCTACCATCTGTTGCACTGAGTATTTTTTCTTATTCTATTTCTTCTTCTCCCCTAGTTTGGGAGAAATATATGATGGGTTTTTTTATGATTACCTAGTAATTACTATCCACTTAACTTATTAAAGCCTAAAGACATTCAGTATCTTTTTCCAGTTTCCTTAAAATATAATTGACATACAGCACTGTGTAAGTTTAAGATGTACAGCATAATAACTTGACTTACATGTATTGTAAAGTGATTACCACAATAAGTTTAGCTAACATTCATCATCTCATATAGATAAAAAGAAAAGAAGAAAAAAAGTGTTTTCCTTGTAATGAGAACTCTTAGGATTACTCTCTTAACAACTTTCAAACACACCATGTAGAAGTGTTTCCTATAGTCATCATGTTGTACATTACATCCTCAGTACTTATTTATCCTATAACTGGAAGTTTGTACCTTCCAATTTCCTCACTCCCTACCCTTCACTCCCTACCCCTCATCTCTGATCTCTTTTTCTGTGCGTTTGAGGGTTTTTGGTTGTTTTGGGTTTGGTTTTGGTTTAATTCCACATATAAGCAAGATCATACAGTATTTGTCTTTCTCTGTCTGACTTAGTCAGCATAATGCCTCAAGGTCCATTCATGTTGTTACAAATGGCAGGATTTTCTTACTTTTATGGCTAAATAATATTCTATAGATATACCACAACTTCTTTATTCATTTGGCTGTTGATGGACACAGGTTGTTTATATGTCTTGGTAATTATAAACAATGCTGCAGTGAACATCACGGTGCATGTTCACTCTGTGACATAGTGTTTTCAATTCCTTCAGATATATTCTCATAAGTGGAACTGCTAGATTATATGGTAGTTTTTAAAATTTTTTTGAGGAACTACCATACTGTTTTTGTTAGTGGCTACATCAATTTACAAACTACCAAGTGATTTAGTATCTCTACCCTCCTCTGGACAAAAGAAAGGCATAGGACAGTTTAACTCCCTTCAATGGCCTCCCAATTCATGTCATTGTTTTCATTTTGATTGTCTCCTTAACTTTCCTCTTTAAACACCACAAGAAATTATTATTTTTGCTGCACACAGTCAAAGTTTGATTAGGCTTACCATGTGTTTACCACTTTCTTTGCCCAATATCATCATTAGGCATAGAATTCCATAATGAAACCTTTCTCTTAGCACATTGATGATGATATAATCTCACCATCTTTCAATTTCTAGTGTTGTTAATGGAAACAATAAAAATTCACCTTCATTTTTAAGGGAATATCTTTTCTTTTGTGATTTTCAGGCCACTGTTATAATTTGCATTTTGGTTTTTGGCATTCTACAGTTGCACTGCAATGTGATATTTTATTTATTTATTTGGTAAATAAAAACCTTTTAAAAGGTTTTTTAAAATCTAAGAGTCTTTTAGCAGTTCTATAAAAGTGCTAGCCATTATCTTTCAAATAATAACTCTATCACATTCACTTTCATTTTCTTTTGGGATTCTAAAAAAGACATGTTAGGGCTTCCCTGGTGGCACAGTGGTTGAGAGTCCGCCTGCCGATGCAGGGGATACGGGTTCATGACCTGGTCCAGGAAGATCCCACATGCTGCAGAGCGGCTGGGCCTGTGAGCCATGGCCACTGAGCCTGCGCGTCCAGAGCCTGTGCTCCGCAACAGGAGAGGCCACAACAGGGAGAGGCCCGTGTACCGCAAAAAAAAAAAAAAAAAAAAAAAAAAAAAAAAAAAGACATGTTAGCCTAGTCTTTGTGGCTCCATCTTCTGTGTATTTTAAGAGTTTTTATATCTTCCATTTATTTTCTCCTACATTGCATTCTGGATAACTTCTTCATATTTATCTTTCATTCTCTCTCAAGTTGCCTATAAATCTGAAGTTAAATACATACACTGAGTTTTTTAGTTCAATTAGAGTCTTTTTCATTTCTAGAAAATAATATGCTCCGTTTAAAATTGACTTTGTTGTTTTCATGGTGCTTTGTGCCCACACATATTTTCAAGATTTTATATCTTTAAATTTTTTGTCTGGTAATTCCATTATCTGAAGTCCTTTGAAGTTCTAATTAAGGTATTCATTGTTTCTGCTGATTCTCCTTGATGTGTCTTGTTTATATGTGGGGTCAGTTTTGGGGATTTTTGTCTGTGTTTTTAATTTGCATTTTGCCAGTTACAAGCAAGTGAAATTGATCTTTTCATGTGTCTTTTGTCTTATTCTTCTCAGCTGATTTTTGACTGTTTATATGATTTTTTTCCCTTACATATTCATTGAATTTTTTTATATGTAGCATGTTGTAATGTCTTCTACCAGCTCGCCACTTATTCTCTGACTTTGTGGTGTCTTTTGTCTTTGGAAATGTTATTTTGATATAACCAAATTATTCAATTTTTACTTGTATTTTGTTGTGGTATTTTTTTAACATCTTTATTGCAGTATAATTGCTTTACAATGATGTGTTAGTTTCTGCTTTATAACAAAGTGAATCACTTATACATATACATATGTTCCCATGTCTCTTCCCTCTTGCGTCTCCCTCCCTCCCACCCTCCCTATCCCACCCCTCTAGGTGGTCACAAAGCACCGAGCTGATCTCCCTGTGCTATGCAGTTGCTTCCCCCTAGCTATCTATTTTACATTTGGTAGTGTATATATGTCCACGTCACTCTCTTACTTTGTCACAGCCTGTCCTTCCCCCTCTCCACATCCTCAAGTCCAATCTCTAGTAGGTCTGTGTCTCCATTCCCATCTTACCCCTAGGTTCTTCATGACATTTTTTTCTCTTAGATTCCATATATATGTGTTAGCATACGGTATTTGTTTTCCTCTTTCTGACTTACTTCACTCTGTATGACAGACTCTAGGTCCTTGCACCTCATTACAAATAACTCAATTTCATTTCTTTTTATGGCTGAGTAATATTCCATTGTACATATGTGCCAGATCTTCTTTATCCATTCATCCAGTGATGTACACTTAGGTTGCTTCCATCTCCTGGATATTGTAAATAGAGCTGCAATGAACATTTTGGTACATGACTCTTTTTGAATTATGGTTTTCTCAGGTTATATGCCCAGTAGTGGGATTGCTGGGTCATATGGTAGTTCTATTTGTAGTTTTTTAAGGAACCTCCATACTGTTCTCCATAGTGGCTGTATCAATTTACATTCCCACCAGCAGTGCAAGAGTGTTCTCTTTTCTTCACACCCTCTCCAGCATTTTTCTTTCTAGATTTTTTGATGATGGCCATTCTGACCGGTGTGAGATGATATCTCATTGTAGTTTGATTTGCATTCTCTAATGATTAATGATGTTGAGCATTCTTTCATGTGTTTGTTGGCAATCTGTATATCTTCTTTGGAGAAATGTCTGTTTAGGTCTTCTGCTCATTTTTGGATTGGGTTGTTTGTTTTTTTGTTATTGAGCTGCATGGGATGCTTGTAAAGTTTGGAGATTAATCCTTTGTCAGTTGCTTCATTTGAAAATATTTTCTCCCATTCTGAGGGTTGTCTCTTGTCTTGTTTATGGTTTCCTTTGCTGTGCAAAAGCTTTTAAGTTTCATTAGGTCCCATTTGTTTATTTTTGTTTTTATTTCCATTTCTCTAGGAGGTGGGTCAAAAAGGAACTTGCTGTGATTTATGTCATAGAGTGTTCTGCCTGTTTTCCACTAAGAGTTTGATAGTTTCTGGCCTTACATTTAGGTCTTTAATCCACTTTGAGCTTATTCTTGTGTATGGTGTTAGGCAGTGTTCTAATTTCATACTTTTACATGTACCTGTCCAGTTTTCACAGCACCACTTATTGAAGAGGCTGTCTTTTCTCCACTGTATATTATTGCCCCCTTTATCAAAGATAAGGTGACCATATGTGTGTGGGTTTATCTCTGGGCTTTCTATCCTGTTCCATTGATCTATATTTCTGTTTTTGTGCCAGTACCATACTGTCTTGATTACTGTAGCCTTGTAGTATAGTCTGAAGTCAGGGAGCCTGATTCCTCCAGCTCCATTTTTCGTTCTCAAGATTGCTTTGGATATTCAGGGTCTTTTCCATACAAATTGTGAAATTTTTTGTTCTAGTTATGTGAAAAATGCCAGTGGTAGTTTGATAGGGATTGCATTGAATCTGTAGATTGCTTTGGGTAGTAGAGTCATTTTCACAATGTTGATTCTTCCAGTCCAAGAACATGATATATCTCTCCATCTCTTTGTATCATCTTTAATTTCTTTCATCAGTGTCATAATTTTCTACATACAGGTCTTTTGTCTCCTTAGGTAGATTTATTCCTAGATATTTTATTCTTTTTGTTGCAATGGTAAATGGGAGTGTTTTCTTAATTTCACTCTCAGATTTTTCATCATTAGTGTATAGGAATGCCAGAGATTTCTGTGTATTAATTTTGTATCCTGTTACTTTACCAAATTCATTGATTAGCTCTAGTAGTTTTCTGGTAGCATTTTTGGGATTCTCTATGTATAGTATCATGTCATCTGCAAACAGTGACAGCTTTACTTCTCCTTTTCCGATTTGGATTCCTTTTATTTATTTTTCTTCTCTGATTTGCTGTGGCTAAATCTTCCAAAACTATGTTGAATAAGAGTGGTGGCAGTGGGCAACCTTGTCTTCTTCCTGAACTTGGTGGAAATGGTTTCAGTTTATCACCATCAAGGATGATGTTGGCTGTGGGTTTGTCATATATGGCCTTTATTATGTTGAGGAAAGTTCCCTCTATGACTACTTTCTGCAGGGTTTTTATCATAAATCAGTGTTGAATTTTGTCAAAAGCTTTCTCTTCATCTATTGAGATGATTATATGGTTTTTCTCCTTCAATTTGTTAATATGGTGTATCACATTGATTGATTTGCATATATTGAAGAATCCTCGCAATCCTGGAATAAATCCCACTTGATCATGGTGTATGATCCTTTTAATGTGCTGTTGGATTCTGTTTGCTAGTATTTTGTTGAGGATTTTTGCATCTATGTTCATCAGAAATATTGGCCTGTAGTTTTCTTTCTTTGTGACATCTTTGTCTGGTTTTGGTAACAGGGTGATGGTGGACTCGTAGAATGAGTTTGGGAGTGTTCCTCCCTCTGCTATCTTTTGGAAGAGTTTGAGAAGGGTAGGTGTTAGCACTTCTCTAAATGTTTGATAGAATTCGCCCGTGAAGCCATCTGGTCCTGGACTTTTGTTTGTTGGAAGATTTTTAATCACAGTTTCAATTTCAGTGCCTGTGATTGGTCTGTTCATATTTTCTATTTCTTCCTGGTTCAGTCTTGGCAGGTTGTGCATTTCTAAGAATGTGTCCATTTCTTCCAGGTTGTCCACTTTATTGGCATAGAGTTGTTTGTAGTAATCTCTCATGAACTTTTGTATTTCTGCAGTGTCAGTTGTTACTTCTCCTTTTTCATTTCTAATTCTATTGATTTGAGTCTTCTCCCTTTTTTTCTTGATGAGTCTGGCTAATGGTTTATGAATTTTGTTTATCTTCTCAAAGAACCAGCTTTTAGTTTTATTGATCTTTGCTATCATTTCCTTCATTTCTTTTTCATTTATTTCTGATCTGATCTGTATTATTTCTTTCCTTCTGCTAACTTTGGGGTTTTTTTCTTCTTCTTTCTCTAATTGTTTTAGGTGCAAGGTTAGGTTCTTTATTTGAGATGTTTCCTGTTTCTTAAGGTAGGATTGTATTACTATAAACTTCCCTCTTAGAACTGCTTTTGCTGCATCCCATAGGTTTGGGGTTGTCGTGTCTCCATTGTCTTTTTTTCTAGGTGTTTTTTGATTTCCTCTTTGATTTCTTCAGTGATCACTTTGTTATTAAGTAGTGTATTGTTTAGCCTCCATGTGTTTGTATTTTTTACAGATATCTTCCTGTAATTGATATCTAGTCTCATAGCATTGTGGTGAGAAAAGATACTTGCTACGATTTCAATTTTCTTAAATTTGCCAAGGCTAGATTTGTGACCCAATATATGATCGATCCTGGACAATGTTCCATGAGCACTTGAGAAAAATGTGTATTCTGCTGTTTTGGGATGGAATGTCCTATAAATATCAATTAAGTCCATTGTGTTTAATGTATCAGTTAAAGCTTGTCTTTCCTTATTTATTTTCATTTTGGACAATCTGTCCATTTGTGAAAGTGGGGTGTTAGAGTCCCCTACTATGAATGTGTTACTGTCGTTTCCCCTTTTATGGCTGTTAGTATTTGCCTTATGTATTTAGGTGCACCTATGTTGGGTGCATAAATATTTACAATTGTTATATCTTCTTCATGGATCGATCCCTTGATCATTATGTAGTGTCCTTCTTTGTCTCTTGTAATAGTTTTTACTTTAAGTCTATTTTGTCTGATATTGCTACTCCAGCTTTCTTTTGCTGACAATTTTGCTGACAATTGCTACTCCAGCTTTCTTTTGATTTCCATTTTCATGGAATATCATTTTCTATCCCCTCACTTTCAGTCTGTATGTGTCCCTAGGTCTGAAGTGGGTGTCTTGTAGACAGCATATATATGGGTCTTGTTTTTGTATCCATTCAGCCAGTCTGTGTCTTTTGGTGGGAGCATTTAATCCATTCACATTTAAGGTAATTATCGATATGTATGTTCCTATTGCCATTTACTTAATTGTTTCGGGTTTGTTCTTGTAGGTCTTTTCCTTCTCTTATGTTTCCTGCTAGAGAAGTTCCTTTAGCATTTGTTGTAGAGCTGGTGTGGTGGTGCTGAATTCTCTTAGCTTTTGCTTGTCTGTAAAGGTTTTAATTTCTCCATCAAATCTGAATGAGATCCTTGCTGGGTAGAGTAATCTTGGTTGTAGGTTTTTCTCCTTCATCACTTTAAATATGTCCTGCCTCCCTTCTGGCTTGCAGAGTTTCTGATGAAAGATCAGCTGTTAATCTTATGGGGATTACCTTGTGTGTTATTTGTTGTTTTTCCCTTGCTGCTTTTAATGTTTTCTTTGTATTTAATTTTTGACAGTTTGATTAATATGTGTCTTGGCGTGTTTCTTCTTGGATTTATCCTGTATGGGACTCTCTGTGCTTCCTGGACTTGATTAAATATTTCCTTTCCCATATTAGGGAAGTTTTCAACTATAATCTCTTCACATATTTTCTCAGTCCCTTTCTTTTTCTGTTCTTCTGCTGGGACCCCTATAATTTGAATGTTGGTGCATTTAATGTTGTCACAAAGGTGTCTGAGACTGTCCTCAGTTCTTTTCATTCTTTTTTATTTATTCTGCTCTACAATACTTATTTCCACTATTTTATCTTCCTGGTCACTGATCCGTTCTTCTGCCTCAGTTATTCTGCTATTGATCCCTTCTAGAGTATTTTTAATTTCATTTTTTGTGTTGTTCCTCGTTGCTTGTTTCCTCTTTAGTTCTTCTAGGTCATTGTTAAATGTTTCTTGCATTTTCTCTATTCTATTTCCAAGATTTTCGATCATCTTTACTATCATTATTCTGAATTCTTTTTCAGGTAGACCGCCTATTTTCTCTTCATTTATTAGGTCTGGTGGGTTTTTATCTTGCTCCTTCATCTGCTGTGTGTTTTTCTGTCTTCTCATTTTGCTTATCTTACTGTGTTTGGGGTCTCCATTTTGCAGGCTGCAGGTTCATAGTTCCCGTTGCTCTTGGTGTCTGTCCCCAGTGGCTGAAGTTGGTTCAGTGGGTTGTGTAGGCTTCCTGGTGGAGGGGACTAGTGCCTGTGTTCTGGTGGATGAGGCTGGATCTTGTCTTTCTGGTGGGCAGGTCCACGTCTGGTGGCGTGTTTTGGGGTGTCTGTGGCCTTATTATGATTTTAGGCAGCCTCTCTGCTAATTGGTAGGTTGTGTTCCTGTCTTGCTATTTGTTTGCCATAGGGTATCCATCACTGTAACTTGCTGGTCGTTGAGTGAAGCTGGGTCTTGGTGTTGAGATGGAGATCTCTGGGAGATTTTTGCCGTTTGATATTACATGGAGCTGGGAGGTCTCTTCTGGACCAGTGTCCTGAAGTTGGCTCTCCTACCTCAGAGGCACAGCACTGACTCTTCGCTGGAGGACCAAGAGCCTTTCATCCACACAGCTCAGAATAAAAGGGAGAAAGAGTAGAAAGAACAAAGAAAGAGGATAAAATAAAATAAAGTAAGATAAAATGAAATAAAGTTATTAAAATAAAAAGTAATTATTAGGGAAAAAACATCTTTTAAAGTTAAAAAAAAAACGTACGGACAGAACCCTAGGACAAATGGTGAAAGCAAAGTTATACAGAAAAAATCTCACACAGAAGCATACACATACACAATCACAAAAAGTGGAAAAGGGGAAAAAATAATATATCTTGCTCTCAAAGTCCACCTCCTCATTTTGGGATGATTCATTGTCTCTTCAGGTATTCCACTGATGCAGGGTACATCAAATTGATTGTGGAGATTTAATCCATTGCTCCTGAGGCTGCTGGGAGAAATTTCCCTTTCTCTTCTTTGTTTGCACAGCTCCTGGGGTTCGGCTTTGGATTTGGACCCCTCTCTGCGTGTAGGTTGCAGGAGGGCATCTGTTCTTCGCTCAGACAGGATGGAGTTAAAGGAGCAGCTGATTCGGGGGCTCTGGCTCACTCAGGCTGGGGGTAGGGAGGGTTACGGAGTGTGAGGCAAGCCTGCGGCAGCAGAGGCCAGCATGACATTGCACCAGTCTGAGGCAAGCTGTGTGTTCTCCCAGGGAAGTTGTCCCTGGATCACGGGACCCTGGCAGTGGCGGGTTACAGAGGCTCCAGGGAGGGGAGGTGTGGATAGTGACCTGTGCTGGCACACAGGCTTCTTGGTGGTGGCAGCAGCAGCTTTAGTGTCTCATGCCCGTCTTTGGGGTCTCTGGAGGTCCTTTAAGCAGTGCTTTCATCCCCTCTCCTCGTGCACCAGGAAACAAAGAGGGAAGAAAAAGTTTATTGACTCTTCAGCAGGTCCAGACTGTTCCCCCAACTCCCTCACGGCCATCTGTGGTGCACTAACCCCTTCAGGCTGTGTTCACGCCACCAACCCCAGTCCTCTCCCTGGGATCCAACTGAAGCCCGATCCTCAGCTCCCAGCCCCCGCCCATCCCGGCGGGTGAGCAGACAAGCCTCTCGGGCTGGTGAGTACTGGTCGGCACCAATCCTCTGTGCAGGAACCTCTCTGCTTTGCCCTCCGCACCCCTGTGGCTGTGCTCTCCTCTGTGGCTCTGAAGCTCCCCCACTGCCACCCACAGTCTCTGCCCGCAAAGGGGCTTCTAGTGTGTGGAAACCTTTCCTCCTTCATGGCTCCCTCCCACTGGTGCAGGTCCCATCCCTATTCTTTTGTCTCTGTTTTTTCTTTTTTCTTTTGCCCTACCCAGGTACGTGGGGAGTTTCTTGCCTTTTGGGAGGTCTGAGATCTTCTGCCAGCGTTCAGTGGATGTTCTGTAGGAGTTGTTCCATGTGTAGATGTATTTCTGATGTATCTGTGGGGAGGAAGGTGATCTCCACATCTTACTCTTCCACCATCTTCCCCCTCTCATGGTATTTTTTTAAAGAATAGCTACCTTTCTCTAAGGTCACAGGAGATATTTTTCTGTTTTTCTTGTAATCTAGTCATACACTTTTCAGTTTTGTTGATTTTGTTTTTACATATTGGCCTTTGGTCCATCTGGAACACATTTTTGTGAACCTTTTTTTAATTGAATGAACGATGTTTTCAGTTCTATAGCATTTTACAGTTTTCAAAAGTTTCACACACATGATTTCATATAATCCCATAATAACCCTTTTTCTCCCCTACCCCTGTATTGCTCCTCCCCTCTTTCCTCTTCCCAGTGGTAACCACTAGTTAGTTCTCAGTTATTTTTGATGATGAGCTTGTTCTTTGAAGCCTGGAATGAAGATGAGTTCCTCCAGAAAGGGAATTTACACTTGCCTGTTAGGTGTCTGGACAAACTGCTACTCTAAAATCACTCTAAATTCTTACCTCAAAGTTTCTTGGGCCATATATGATGTGAATTAAGGCTATAAAACCACAAGAGTGGCAGCTTGTTTTCCAAATTCTCAGCAATAATATCCCTTCTTCACTCAGCATCAATTTTCCAGTTAGCTGATGCTTTTTCTGTCCTTTTTTAGACTAGGTACATTCTGATACAATAAAGATTTTTGATTTACTTGCTCTGTATGTTGTTGTAGTAATTCTCTTGTTTTGAAAGCCATTGGTTCACATCTCTGCCTGTTAGAAATCCTACATGTATTTTTGATACAATAGGCACTTCTTGATCCTTCTTGCCAAAAGCGACTTCTAATTGTCATATCATAATATGTTTTATGTCAGGTCAGGATAATCTTCCCTTTTATGTTCATCATTAAAAATAATGTTGTTCATACTTTTTTCCCCAAAATATCAAGTGTTTCATTTTCTGTGAAATATTGCTTATTTTCTCAGTCAAAAATAGTTATTTTTCTACTCATCTTATTGCTCAGCCTTTTGTTCACTATATTTGTCCTTTATTTCCATAATCTCCCTTTCTCACTACACTAATAAGTATCTCCCACAATATACAAATATGAATAAGGCAGACACCAGAACCTGAAGGTATCCATGCCCTAGTGATGAAAAAGGTATGCTAATACCTATTTTGCTCCAATGTGTCTACTCAAAGATAGTTATATTCAAAGGAAATTCCAGGGACACAAAGAATAGGCACCAAAACCAGTGACCTCTCTAGCATTTCACATATTTACCCTTTTTCACTGTTTTGCCATCTCGCCTCAGACCAAGCATTGCCATGTCTGCAAAGGCTTGAAAAATGGTTCAGAATTGACAGAATGTAATAAAGAAAAAAATTAATAATGGTAGCCAGCTTTTGTGGAGATCTTACTATGTGCCTACTATATACTAACTAACTACATTTTAATTTCACTTAACCTTCACAGGAACCTTAAAAACATATACCATTACTGTAATTCCACAATTTATATATTATGCTCTGAACTATGGATTAGTTAAAAGAAAAGTGCCCCAAGGTTACACAACTTGTCAGTGGCAAAACCACAATGTTAAGCCAGATGCATTTGGTGCCAAAGTCTGTGCTTTTAAATATTAACATCTATAGTACTATCTCTCAGTAATAAATAGTTCTCTATTTAAGTTTTTCAAAGTCAACTTAAGAAGCATATAAGAAACATCATAAACTGAAATCAGTTTGTTTAAAAAGGAACTTGGGCTTCCCTGGTGGTGCAGTGGTTGAGAGCCCGCCTGCCAATGCAGGGGACACGGGTTCATGCCCCGGTCTGGGAAGATCCCACATGCCGCGGAGCAGCTGGGCCCATAAGCCATGGCCGCTGAGCCGGTGCATCCGGAGCCTGTGCTCCACAACGGGAGAGGCCACAACAGTGAGAGGCCCACGTACCAAAAATAAATAAATAAATAAATAAATAAATAAAAATAAAAAGGAACTTAACGTTGACTACAAATCACTTTAGTCACTAGTCAATAGTGAGTCAACAGTGTGGGCAGCTGTTCAAACAAATGAGGTTAACTGAGCCTGTGCTAACAGGGCAGCTCAGGGCTACACTGACCTGAACATACCCACCTTGCAAGGTTGTCATGATAGAGGGTGAATTAGTAATACAACATGCTCAGAAATGATCCTGGAACACAATAAGCACTCATGAAACATTAGCATCAATATAAAAATAAAATAGTAATAAAATCCAGGAACATATTAACAGAGAACACTGAAAAAACTGAAAATGTTCAGTAGAAAAAACTCAAACAGGTGAATGATTTAAAAACATTTTCATCTGGCAAAGGAATGGTAAGGAAACAAGTGATATTTAGAGTGAAGCAGAGAAGTTTTAAGGTGGCTCTGATGTGAACTATCAAATACCAGTTCAATCAATGAATATTTTCATGGTCCTTTTTTATGAAAGATATTATAATTGACAAGGAGACAAAGTAATGCATAATTTCTGGCAAGGAATTAAATTTTAGTGGAGAAAAATAATGTAGTATACAAATAAATAACTATGTATCCATACAAAATAGAATAGATGTCACTCCCAAATTAGAAATCACTTTTGGCAAGAAGGATCAGGAAATGTCTATAGTATCAAAGGATGTGTAGAATTTCTGACAGTCAAAGATGTGAACCCATGGCTTTCAAACCCAGAGAATTACTAAAGCAACATACAGCGCTAGTAAAGCATATCCAAAATGAAGCATACAAAATGCAGAAATTAAAGTTCAAATTACAGACTTGTATCAAATCATAAAGAGATAGAAATGATCAATTCTGGACTCTAAGAAAATTCAATATAATTAATTCAACAAAAGCATATTGTTGAATTGGAGAATGGGAGTATTTTACAGCAAAACTGCAAAGATTAGAGGAAGTTTTTGTGAAGATCAATTACTAAGTTGTCTGGAGGATGTGCCTAGGAGGATTAAAGAAGAAGTAGTGGGAAAATGTTATATGGAAAGTTATTGTACAATAGAGTCTGTTTCTCTTTATATTTCCTCTTTATATAAATATAAATAAATATACTATTTTATAAATGTAAAATATATCATGATTTATTAAAATGTTATATATTTAAAATTTTCTATTTATATTTTACATATTAGAAACATATAAAGATAAAATAATATGTTTACATATTCTCCAGTAAGCATATATTGCACACCTAAAATGTACAAGTCTCTTAGTTAAAAGCTCTAAATGTAATTTTGTCTTATTTCTCTATGAGTCAGAAGTATTGCTGACTAATAGAGAACTTGGAGCTTCACATTCTCCTTCAAAGCATCAGTCAGGGGTAGAAGACATGGTAGGCCCTGTGACTCTGTGCTGGTAGCCACAAGGTGACATTTGGAGGGTCCTCTTGAAACAAAACTCTATTCCCAATAAAATAGTTGTCTCAGAGAAAAGAATTTTTCCTATCATCTAATAATAATAGAGTTTTACCAATGTATAGGAAAGCTTACTCACTCAAGATTTTGAATTCATGAAATCTTAAATGAGAGGTTATTTAATCTAAGTACTTTTCCTTTCTCTTTCTGTAGACAAGTATGATACAAGAGAGACAAAACAGGCTGAAAAACAGACTACATGTGAATTCATCTGCACAAGCATCAGATTCACTTCAGCGTGTACCTTTCTTGGGGAAAAGCGGTTGGATTCCCACACAGCTAAATCCATCTGCTCAGCAAAGATCTGGAGGCTCTCAAGCCTATTTAAGTCACACTGGTCCAAAGAGATATCCAAAGATTAAATCTAGTTAAAACTCTGCTGTAGAACAAATGTGCAACATCCCTCAAATTATCTGAATTTACCAGTTAAACCAAGATCTAGAACTACCAACTCTGATGCAGGTAAACCTGCTCAAAAGTTAATTAAAAGTAATAAACCTCTCACAGGTTATCTACATTCATCCGAAATTAGATCATCCCAAATTTTCCTCATCTCAAACAATACGTTAAGCCCAAAACTAAGCTAAACCTAATTCAGAAATACCTAGCCAACCAATAACTCAGTGAAAAACATCTGAGCAAAATCAAAGTAAGCATACAGAATTACAGCATGTTATAAAGAGAAATTACCTAAGTGGGACTAAAAACTATCAAATTATCCAACCAAAAACTGGTCAAAAATTTGCACCTCAAAAAAGCCACCAACTCCAAAATAATATGAATATAACAGCTCATGAAAGATCTAGCAATACCAAACCTTATCTAGTCAAAACTCCTAGAGCTTTACCAAGGATATCTAAATCTCTTTCCTTACAGTGTAAATATTCAGCAGAACCCACATCTGGGAAAGAAATCAGCAGCCTCAACTGGTTAAAAAATATATACAGTCAAAGTCAAACTAGGCGCCAAATATTAGGTCCACAGAAAACATCTAGTAAACCAAAACTTCCAAAAAATTATAAAGCAACATCCCAGTAGTCAAATAAAAATCTCTTTACAAAAGCAAACTAGCCAGAGACAGTATAATTTCAATAATTCTCAAACAAAACAAACTCCATTTTCAAAGCCTAAAACAAAATCTAGTGGACAAAACAAACCTAAAGAGACAAAACAACAAACAAGTAAGCTGAGACCTAAAAAAATCTAGGCCTAGAAATCATCAGCTTGGTGAATCAAAACCTAATCAGATATCTCTTCCACAGGAAAAGAGCCACCAACCCGAAAATAATACAAAATTGACAGCTTACCAAAAAATCTAGCACATTCAAATCACATACAGGCAAAATATATTAAAAATATCAAAGAAATCTAAATCTCCCACAAGAACTATTTTTCAACAAAACAAAAGCCAAATCAAAGTATTTTCATCTTCAAATGGTCGCCAACAAGCAAATCCAAAGATATTAGGTCAGCAGAAAATACCCAGCCAACCAAAACTTCATAAGAATACAGTTATTAAACAACAACCACATCAAGTAAAAAATCCTATAAGAAAGCAAAATGACCAGAGAAAAAATTATTTCAACACTGCTGAAATAAAAAAGACTAGACACTCTAAACCACAAACAAAAGCAAATGGACAAAAGAGGTTAGTGATAGCCAAGCATGGGCCTCATTCATATGGTCAATGAAATCCTCATCAAAGATCTCCTGCACCACAGAGTAGCCATCAAATTCAAAGTCCTAGGAATTCAGCAACTCACCAAAAACCTAAAATGACCAAATTTCACCAAAGTAAAACTATTAAAAAATTAACAAGGAAATTGCAGTCTCATTCCACTACCAATGTTCAGCAGAACCCAAAACAGTCCAAGCCATCTACATCTTCAACTGGTAAAATAAACAGTAAATGCCATCCTAAACCATAAAAAATAGCTGATCAAGCAAAATTTCATAAAAATACAACCATCAGGCACGAATCCAGTCAAACAAAAACTCCAGGACAAAAGCAAACTGACCAGAGAAAACATCATTTCAATTTTACTGAAGTAAACTACAATCTCAAAACCTAAGCCTCTGGCAAATAAAAACAACAGACGTAAACAGGTAAAGCAGAAAACTGGTCAATATAAACCTAACCCAACTGGGCCTATATATCACCAACCTGGGCAAACCAAGCCTGGTTAAAAAAATCACACACAAAATGTCAACCATCTCCCAAATCACATAAATTCAACAACTCCCCCCAAAATTAATGAAACTAAATCTCAACAAGAAAAAACTGATTTAAAAAAATCTCCAAGAAAACCTAAACTTCCTTTTATAACCAAAGTTCCACAAAACCCCAAAAGACCCAATCCACCTGCAATTTCAGTTGGTAAAAGAAATGGTCAACGCCAAAATAAGCGAGAAGAATTTGATTCACATAAAACATATATTTCACCAAAACCTCAAATAACAAATCAGTCAAACAAAAAATCCTTACACACACACACACACACAAATTAACCAAATAAAAAATCATCTGTGTGCTACTCAACAATCTGGAAAGTCAAAACCTGTTGCAAACAGACCAAACAGCAAAAAAAAAAAAGTGTAAAACAAATCTGGTCAACAGGGACTTATGAGTAGACATCATCCATCTGGCCAACTAAGGCCTCTTAAAAGATTTCCCATGCGACAAAATCTCCACCAACTCCCTAATCATTGGAATTCATCAGCTCTTAAGAAACCTAGAATTATCAAATATCAGCCAGGCAAAGCCACTAAATTTAGCAAGGAAACTTAACCTTACTCTGGCACCAAAGTTCGACAGAACCCAAAAGTACCCAAACCACTTTCGATTCCAAATGGTCCAAGAAAAGGTCACAGTCAAACCAAGCCACAACCAGAAGGTCCAAAGGAAACATCTGACCAAGCAAATCCTCATAAAAAATACAGCCATAAAACAACAAACAAGTCAAGGAAAGGTGGGTCCAAATACTCCCAAACATCATCAGACTAGGCCCTCAGGGCATCATTTGAATAAACCAATAAGAAAACACTGTGGTCAAAGAAAACCTAAGACGAAAGGAATCATGCCACAAAAATGCAAAAAAACAAGGAATCCACCCTGTTTTTGGAGACCTCCCCAGCCATTCCCTCAGTATCACCTCCCTGGCCAACCAATACCTGGACCAAAAGTGCTTTCACTCTGGCATCCTGCTATACAAAAACAGTTTCCTAAACCAATTTATCCCCATCCATATAAACCCATTCAGCACAATGGTTCACACAAACATTGTGGAAGTCAACCAGGTAAAAAGTACCCACTTCACCCACACAGACCTTGTCAAAAGCCAGCACTGAAACCTAAACCTGGCTTTCAGCATCACTGTTCAGGCTTACTTCTTCCCACACAACCTGGGAAGGTGCCAACAAATCTTAATCGAACAATCTCTAAAACTAACGTCAGGACAAATTTTAGTGACCACCAAAACTTCTAAAACCATTCAATCTGTAGCAACTAGCAAAAAGCCCACCACATACTCGGTGGCCTCTATCACCAAATCTTTCCCAACTTCTAATCTTATAGCTACAGTCAAAAAATCCACTGCTTCTACCAAACCTGTAGTTAATCCTCCCAAATCCTCCACAGCTGCCAAAGCAGTGGCTCCTCCCACCAAATCCTCTACCGCTAATATATCTGCCATCATTATCACTCCAACTACCACCACAACCAATGCCTACGATCTCCACCACCAAATCCACCACCAACTCTAAGCCTGCTACGATCACAACCAAACCCACCACAACTTTAAAACCTGTGATTCCTACTACAAAACTGGCCACCTCCCAAGCCTGAAGCACCGACCACCAAACTTACTACTACTGTTAATACTGTAGGTGACACCAGTTTATCTGCCACTACACTGCTCAAACCAACCGAAATTCCTAATTGCTCTTCCACCAGCCCTAAGCCTACAAAATCTGTCCAAATGACCAAATCTGTGGCAGAAACCACTAAATCCCTTCCTACTACCACCAAAGTCGCTGAATCTACCAGCTCAGTACTCATCTCCACAAAAACAACTCCTGCTTCTAATTCTTCACCAATTGTGACAACAACGACATCTCCTATCACCACAGAATCAGCTCCTCAGTCTACATTAACCACCACTACACTGGCTGCTACCACTGCATCAACTGCCAATACAGTCACACAGTCTTCAGTCACTGCTATAACTCTGGCTGGAAGTACCTTAAGAGCTGTGGATACTACAAAGATGCCAGCCACAACCACAGCTTCTCTCTCTACAGCACCACCAAGGGACACATCTGCTGCCATGACGGCTTCCCCTCCCACATCTCCCAGCATTACTTTGAGCCCCCTCACCACAAAGCCAGTGGGCCTCGCCACCGCGTCTGTTGCTTCACCCACTCTTGCTCTGTCTTCCTCTTCTCCTTCAGCCTCTTCTACCTCTATCACCAAGTCTTCTCTCACTACCATGTCTGCTGCTACCAGTACCACAGCCACTGCTGTGGACACTACAGCTCCCTTGACCACAGCACAGACTTTCACCAGCACCCTTGCTGCTACCACATCTATCTCTACAACATATGTGCCAATGACCAGCTCTACATCTATGGCTTTAGAGGGTGGTAACACTACCCCTGACCCTGGAGCCAGCGCTGCCATGAGAACTACTCCTCCTGCATCTACCACCCCAGAAGCAGCCATGACAGATGCTCAGTCCACCACACCTGCTGCCCTAAGTGACATCCACAGTGATCACTCCTGAAACCACTGCAAATCTTACTTCCACCACTACCTCTGTCCCTCTTGTACTGCATTTGACTACCAGATGGATGGTATAGATTCTCCCAGACACAACAGCCCCAACCCTGGTCACTACAGATGGCACAACAACATCTTACTCCAGCACATTTGATGACACGACACTTGATTAGCATCCTGATGCCACTGACTTCACCTCTATTGCTTCCTATACATCACCTGCCAACACTCAAGCCTCCACCTCTGAAGATGTTCCCTCTGTCACATCTGCTGCCACACAGCTGTCCCTGCCGCTCTTTCCACGACCACCCCTGCTTCTACTCTTGCCACCACAACACCACGCCTGCTGCCCCAACCATATCCACTCCTCCCAGCACCATTCAAACTGCCACCTCCACAGCAGTGGTTCCGAATTCAGCTCCTGCTGCTGCTACCTCTGATGAGACTAGTTAGTCAGCTTTGTCTGCCTCACTTGAAGCAGCAATACCCACAGTCACCTCTGTTGCCACTACTATGCTTGCCAGGACCACAGAGACCTGCCCCTGCAAAGCTTCTTTCACAGTAGTTTCCTCCTCTGCTGCTTCTGTCACCACACGAGCTGCCACTAGCATGTCTGCTCCTTTTAGCACCACACAGGCGGCCACAGCTGTAGCCATCCTCACCATCTCATCCACTGAAGCCACCAGCACCTCTCCTGCCACCACAACCACTGCTGTCCTGGACATTTCCCCTCAGGCTACCGCTATCACTTCTCCAGCCCCCATTCTTGTTCCTTCCTCCATTGGTACCTCCACCCCTGCTGCCTCCACCACCACTTTGTCAGATTCCTCCATGTCTTCCATCACATCTCCTGCCCCCAGTTCACCAGAATCCACTAGGACCACCATTGAAATCCCCTTGAATCCTATGGTCACTCCTTCATCTGACTCCTTGGCTCTTCACCCCACTACCATAACAGACACCACAGCTTCTTCTACTGACACTGTACAGAGTACACTGGTCACTACAGATGATACAACAGCACTGGGCTCCAGCACATTGGATGACACTACTATTGACTATGACCTTGACATTACCACTACTACCTCTGTCACCACTCTTACTGCCACAGCCTCTTCAGCCCCTTCTACCACCTCAGAGCCCAGCACTACCATTGATGATCTCTCCAGCTCACCTGCCACAACCATTTCTTCCCCCTCTTCCACCACACAGTCTGTCACTACAAGTTCTGCCACCACAACAGCTGCCACTGCCACATCTGTTCCTGCAACCACTGCATCTCTGACCACAACAGTAGCTGAGGCCACTGATACATCAGTTTCTCCCACCACACCTTCAGCAACATCGACAAGTACTGCATCTGTAGTCACCCACACCCCTGCCAGGACCACAGGAGGTCCTACTACAACTGCCTCCACTTTGATTTCTACCACAGCCACATCTGCTACTTTCAGCGCCACAGCTTCCCCCTCTACTTCCCCTGCCACCTCCAGCACTTCACCTCCTGACAAACCCACTATTGCCTCCCCTACCACAGTCAGGATCTTAACATTCTCTTCTGTCACCAGCACATCATTTACTGCTGCGACAACTTCTGCTGCTTCTTCCACCACTCAGGCTGATAACCACCACTTCTGCCACCACTGTACCTGTCCCTACCGCTCTCCACACAGCCTCCTCCACACCTACTGCGTCTGAGCCTATCACCTCCACCACTGAGGCCTCATCACCTGCCACCTTCCCAACACCACACAGAGTGCCACTACCACAGCAGCTCCTGACAGCTCACCTGCTGCTGTCACCAGCACAGCCCCAGTCACATCAACCATTTCTTCTTCTTCAATCACACAATCTGTCTCTACTACCTCTGCTGCCACCTCATCTGTCTCTTCCAGTTCCTCACAGCCAGCCACCAGCACAGCCATTCTTGCTATTTCAACTGCAGCGAGCTCCAGCACCACCCCTTCCACTATTAATATACTTTCTTCCTCAGCCACCTCTGGCACCACCACACTTGTCTCTACTACTATCACTGCAGCCTCCTCCACATCTACCACATGTGAGCCCACTGCCTCCACCACTGAGGTCTCCTCATCACCTGCCACCATCACAAGTACTCCTGCCCCTACCAGCACCACAGAGTGCCACTACCACGGGTCCTCTCACCAGCTCATCTCCTACAGCAACCAGTATAGCCCTGGCCACTTTGACCATGTCTTCTTCCTCAACCACCACACAGTCTGTCTCTGCAACTTCTGCTGTCACATCTGTTTCTACCAAACCTGCTCCTACAACCACGACTGTCACCACAGAGACAAACACCACCACAACTAGTCTCTTTTCTGCATCAGCTGTTACAACATTTTCTGAGACCTCTTCTCCTTCCACTGGCGAATCTCCCCCAGCATCTAGAAGCACTACATATAGTGCCACTCATACCACCATGGCTGCTGCAGCCAATCCTACCATGCCTGCCTCCATAACCACTCCTGCCACTTCTATAGGCACACAGCCTTCTACTACCATGCCTGGTCTCACCACCATGTCTGCTATTACCAGCACCACACCTAGAGCCACAGTGACTATGACATCTGGTGCCTCAACGACTCTTTCCATGAGTACTACATCAGCCTCCCCAATGCCTGCTGCCACCACAGCAGGAACCACAGTACGCTACACCACTTCAGCTGATGCATCCAACACACTTGTTTGCACGGAAGAGATCATCTCTGACACCCCCACAATTCCTATGCTTACTACCACATCTGCTACCTCTACATGTGATGACTCTGTACCTCTAGACATGACAACTTCAACTACTGATGTGACAACAAATATGTCATCACAGATGATGACACTTCATGACATTTCAACACTTAGCCTTAGCACATTTTATGACACTACATTTGATGGCAACACTGAGAGTGACACAGCTGAAGCCACATCAGAGAATCAGGCTGAAACTGAGTCATCTTCCACAAGCCCAACTACCATAGAGCATGATTTACATGGATAGAACATCTGAACCAAACTTAATCTGAGACCAAAATCTTATACGCATTACTCTTTCTTACAAACATGAAAAACTTTCATTTCTATTCTTAATATGAAAAGGAGGGCTTCCCTGGTGGCGCAGTGTTTGGGAGTCCACCTGCTGATGCAGGGGACGCGGGTTCGTGCCCCGGTCTGGGAAGATCCCACATGCCGCGGAGCGGCTGGGCCCGTGAGCCGTGGCCACTGAGCCTGCGCGTCCAGAGCCTGTGCTCTGCAATGGGAGAGGCCACAACAGTGAGAGGCCCATGTACCGCAAAAAAAAAAAAAAAAAAAAAAGAAAAAAAAAAAAGGAAATTTAAATAGAATAAGTGTACTTCATTTCAGTACATAAATTAAAACTATCATTTCTACTATCTATGAAGTTACAGAGACTTATCTTTAAATAGTGCAAATCATAATGACTTTTTTCTAAAACCTATACTCAAAAGAAAAATTTAAATAATTATACCAAAATGTTAATGATGCTTGCTTTGGCTGATAATTATAGATGACTTGAAGATTGAGATAGAATGAAATCATATTTGACCAAAGAAATCCTTTTGTCTCCCTAACCAACCGCTCTCTAAACTTTCTGAATTCTCCATGTCACCCAGAAAATGTTACAAATGCACTCTGGACTTGATAGTCACCTACACACACAAATATAGATCCTTAATAAATATGAACAGTTCTAAAGTAATCAAAGTCAACGACAAGCAAGACAATTAATGAAGAAAAGTTAATGTGTTATTACTTACCAGTTAGCATTACCATGGCGAGATGCTAAATCAAGAGTCTTCGTCCATTAAAGGTGCAATAACAATTTGTAAATGAATCAAAAAGTGTCAGCATCTTTTTTTTGAAAAATCAATATGACTAAAGGAAATATCATAAAATGCAAGCAATCTGAGCTCCCATTCACATGAGACTGAATATAAACTTGCATATGGCTACTGCTTACTCAGAGTTTATTTGAGTGATGAGATTAATGTTAATAAAATGTCCAGAAAGAATAAGCTAGAAGCAATCAAAATTAAATGAAAATGAAAGAAAATGTGAAAACATTGAAGGTACGTTATTTGGACATTTTCATTTTATTTCCAAAAATACCTGGCCTCTGAAAAGATAATTTTCAAAGATAATTGGTAGCTTTGAGGTGTGCCAGGCACAGATTCATCATTCATTAATCATTATGGAATAGATAAAGGTAACCTTTCACAAGGTGATATATAATGCTAAAATGAATTAAATATATTACATAAGGGAAAATATAACATAGAGTATATTATTACTTACCCTACACATGTGTTCCTAAAAGGTTTTATGTAAGCTGATTATATCTAATCAAGTCATATGAGAGCACTAAAAATGCTTACTGTATGGTTATCTTTTAAATTATAATAAATACATATAATAAGAAAAAATCCCCTTTTCTTATATCTTCTAAGTAGCTTTGAACTTTTATTCATGGCATTTGCTCAAAGAATTATCAAAGAGACAATTTATCAAAGATAAATATTCATAAATTCATTTCTGGGGGCTATGTTTATCTTTCACAGAGCATACAAAACAACAAAGATTTACTTCAAAGCTCATATAAGTATTTAAGCATAATAAAGGTCATCTTTAATAAAGTGTCTATGAGCATTACCAAACAGAAGTAAATACCCACCACTGATGAAGAAGCTACAAGGAGGAAAATCACTTAACTTTCTCTAGCTAATAAAAGTTTGAAATGATTGCATTCTTTATGTTTGTTATACATAAAAGAATCTAAGAGCCCCTCAGTTTCACTTAAAGTATATGTATGATAAATTAAGTGAAATGATTAGATCTAGCCACACATTTTTTTAAAAAATCAGATCCACCTCCAATGCTTTCTTTACATGCTTATAACTTCTCAATCTGGTCAGATATTTGACAGGAATATATGCCCGCAAACAAAGTCACCTGAATATAAGACACCAAAGTGGTCTTACCTATTAGTAATTTAATCTGCTGCTTAAATACTCCATTTTTCTTTCCTACCAATCATGCTGTTTGTGAGTTATAGGAGAGATGGAACCTCCATTCACTGTCATGTTCTTTTGTCCAGTCTTGCACATCTTGACCTTTGAAATGTGACCCCTGATCACTGTCCATTCAACAAGGGTATCTGCACATGGTGCTCAGCTTCTTTAGTCGTCTAATGGTGGCAGCCTGCGTGGGGACAGGGGAAGCTTGAGTTAGTCCAGACACAGACATACTTAGAACTCTTACTCAGACTTTCTCCAAAAAATGTTTAATGATGAAAGCCTGAAAGCTTTCTCCTTAAATCAGAAAAAAAAGCATGGAGGTTTGCTCTCATCACCTTTGTATGAGAGTATACTGAGATTCTAGATAGTGCAATAACACAAGAAACAAAATGCAATTGGAAAGATGAAAATATTATCATCTATGTAGTAAGTAATCTGCAAAAAAAAAAGGCATTTGCAAGAGCTTTATACAGCAAACTATAGAACATTGCCATGAGTAATTAAATAAGATATAAATAGTAAGTTTAGAAATTGTTAGACTCAATGTAGTTAAGATTCAGTTCTCTCCAAACTGGTCTACAGACTAAATGAAATCCCAATCAAAATCCAGGGTGACTTTTTTTATAGAAATTGACAAGCTCATTCTTAAATTTATATGGAAAGTCAAAGGAATTAGAAAGGTCAAAACAATTTTGTAAAGGAAAAAGAAAGTTCAAGTACTTGCCCTTCCTAATTTAAGGCAATGTAAAGCTATAGTAATCAACACTCTGTGGTATTGCTGTAAGATAGACAAAAAGATCAATGGAACACATATATCATTCATTGATCTTTGTAAAGGTATTTGCCCTTGGTACTCCCTGCTCCTAAACTTATCTCAGTAGGCTGAATATTTAAGATCTAGTGTCCTGGTGCTTCCTTCCTGTCAGCCCCCATGTCCAAACATTACCTGTTCCCTCTGGATTTTGTATAACTGCTTCTCAATGTCTGTCAAGAGACTCCTCACTGGATTGTAACCCTTTGTGCCAACTGCTTACCTTTTCTACATCTATTGTCTGTTGACAGTACCCTTTGAATGCCATTTTCTACATGCTACACTTAGCTACTTGCAAGAAACTGCAGCTGGCTCCATCCCCAAGAAGCCCATCTCAGTGAATGTAACAGATCCAAATTGCCACTCCTCATGACCACCCCATCAAACCATACTGGTAAACCATGTCTAGACATACCATATGATACATTGGGACCTACTCTCCCAATTATGTTTTCTGAAATTGAGTTCTCTTTACTGATAAAGTCCATGAATTATATTTAAGTTATTATCATTTAGAAAGTTCTGCCTTTGTAACATTTGGGTTAGTTACATTCTCCATGACACAAGCACTTTTACACAATTCTCTCTTTTTTTAGGTTTTATTTATTTTTTTTACATCTTTATTGGAGTATAATTGCCTTACAATGGTGTGTTATTTTCTGCTTTATAAAAAAGTGACTCAGCTATACATATACATATATCCCTATATCTCCTTCCCTTTTTCATCTCCCTCCCACCCTCCATATCCCACCGTTCTAGGGGGTTACAAAGCACTGAGCTGATCTCCCTGTGCTATGCAGCTGCTTCCCACTAGCTATCTATTTTACATTTGGTAGTGTATATATGTCCATGCCACTCTCTCAATCCATCCCAGCTTACCCTTCCCACTCTCCATGTCCTCAAGTAAATCCATTCTCTACGTCTGCATCTTTATTCCAGTCCTGCCCCTACGTTCTTCAGAAACTTTTTTTATTCCATATGTTAGCATACTGTATTTGTTTTCCTCTTTCTGACTTACTTCACTCTGTATGACAGTCTCTAGGTCCATCCACCTCACTACAAACAACTCAATTTCATTTCTTTTTAAGGCTGAGTAATATTCCATTGTATATATGTGTCACATCTTTATCCATTCATCTGTCGATGGACACTGAGGTTGCTTCCATATCCTGGCTGTTGTAAATAGAGATGCAATGAATATTATGGTACATGATGCTTTTTGAATTATGTTTTTCTCAGGTATATGCCCAGTAGTGGGATTGCTGCGTCGTATGGTATTTCTATTTTTAGTTTTTTAAGGAACCTCCATACTGTTCTCCATAGTGGCTGTATCAATTTACATTCCCACCAACAGTGCAAGAGGGTTCACTTTCTCCACACCCTCTCCAGCATTTATTTCTTGTAGATTTTTTGATGATAGCCATTCTGACTGGTGTGAGGTGATACCTCACTGCTGTTTTGATTTGCATTTCTCTAATGATTAGTGATGTTCACCATTCTTTCATGTGTTTGTTGGCAATCTGTATATCTTCTTTGGAGAAATATCTATTTATGTCTTCTCCCTATTTTTGTATTCAGTTGTTTGTTATTTTTGATATTGAGACCCATGAGCTGCTTGTAAATTTTGGAGATTAATACTTTGTCAGTTGCTTCATTTGCAAATATTTTCACCCATTCTGAGGGTCATCTTTTCATCTTATTTATGGTTTGCTTTGCTGTGCAAAAGCTTTTAAGTTTCATTATGTCCCATTTGTTTATTTTTATTTTTATTTCCATTTCTCTAGAAGGTGGGTCAAAAAGGATCTTGCTGTGATTTATGTCATAGAGTGTTCTGCCTGTTTTCCTCTAAGAGTTTGATAGTGTCTGGCCTTATATTTAGGTCTTTAATCCATTTTGAGTTTATTTTTTTGTATGGTATTAGGGAGTGTTCTAATTTCATTATTTTCTATGTAGCTGTCCAGTTTTCACAACACCACTTATTGAAGAGGCTGTCTTTTCTCCATCATATATTCTTTCCTCCTTTATCAAAAATAAGGTGACCATATGTACATGGGTTTATCTCTGGGCTTTCTATCCTATTCCATTGATATATATTTCTGGTTTTGTGCCAGTACCATGCTGTGATGATTACTGTATCTTTGTAGTATAGTCTGAAGACAGGGAGCCTGATTCCTCCACGTCCGTTTTTCTTTCTCAAGATTGCTTTGGCTATTTGGAATCTTTTGTGTTTCCATAAATATTGTGAAATTTTTTGTTCTAGTTCTGTGAAGAATGCCATTGGTATTTTGATACAGTTTGCATTAAATCTGTAGATTGCTTTGGGTAGTATAGTCATTTTCACAATGTTGATTATTCCAACCCACGAACATGGTATATCTCACCATCTGTTTGTATCATCTTTAATTTCTTTCATCAATGTCTTATACTTTTCTGCATACAAGTCTCTTGTGTCCTTAGGTAGGTTTATTCCTAGGTATTTTATTCTTTTTGTTGCAATGGTAAATTGGGGTGTTTCCTAATTTCTCTTTCAGATTTTTCATCATTAGTGTATAGGAATGAAAGAGATTTCTGTGTATTGATTTGGTACCCTGCTACTTAACCAAATTCATTGATTAGCTCTAGTAGTTTTCTGGTAGCATCTTTAGGATTCTCTATGTATAGTATCATGTCATCTGCAAACAGTGACAGCTTTACTTCTTCTTTTCCGATTTGGATTCCCTTTATTTCTTTTTCTTCTCTGATTGTTGTGGCTAAAGCTTCCCAAACTATGTTGATTAATAGTGGTGAGAGTGGACAACCTTGTCTTGTTCCTGAACTTAGAGAGAAGAAATGCTTTCAGTTTTTCACCATTGAGAACGATGTTGGCTGTGGGTTTGTCATATATTGCCTTTATATGTTGAGGTAAATTCACTCTATGCCTACTTTCTGAGGGTTTTTATTATAAATGGGTGTTGAATTTTGTCGGAAGCTTTTTATGCATCTCCTGACATTATCATATGGTTTTTATCCTTCAATTTGTTAACATGGTATATCACATTGATTGATTTGCGTATATTGAAGAATCATTGCATTCCTGCGATAAACCCCACTTGATCATGGTGTATGATCCTTTTAATGTGCTCTTGGATTCTGTTTGCTAGTATTTTGTTGAGAATTTTTGCATCTATGTTCATCAGTGATATTGGCCTATAGTTTTCTTTCTTTGTGACATCTTTGTCTGGTTCTGGTATCAGGGTGATGGTGTCTTCGTAGAATGAGTTTGGGAGTGTTTCTTCCTCTGCTATATTTTGAAAGAGTTTGAGAAGGATAGGTGTTAGCTCTTCTCTAAATGTTTGATAGAATTCGCCTGTGAAGCCATCTGGTCCTGGGCTTTTGTTTGTTGGAAGATTTTTAATCACAGTCTCAATTTCAGTGCTTGTGATTGGTCTGTTTATATTTTCTATTTCTTCCTGGTTCAGTATAGGAAGGTTGTGCTTTTCTAAGAATTTGTCCATTTCTCCAAGTTATTCATTTTATTGGCATAGAGTTGTTTGTAGTAATCTCTCATGGTCCTTTGTATTTCTGCAGTGTCAGTTGTTACTTCTCCTTTTTCATTTCTAATTCTATTGATTTGAGTCTTCTCCCTTTTTTTCTTGATGAGTCTGGCTAATGGTTTATGAATTTTGTTTATCTTCTCAAATAACCAGCTTTGGGCTTCCCTGGTGGCGCAGTGGTTGAGAGTCTGCCTGCCGATGCAGGGGACGCGGGTTCGTGCCCCGATCTGGGAGGATCACACATGCCGCGAAGTGGCTGGGCCTGTGAGCCATGGCCGCTGAGCTTGCGCGTCCAGAGCCTGTGCTCTGGACAGGCTCTGTGGGAGAGGCCACAGTGGTGAGAGGCCCACGTACCGCAAAAAAAAAAAAAGAAACTCAAATAACCAGCTTTTAGTTTTATTGATCTTTGCTATTGTTTCCTTCATTTCTTCTTCATTTATTTCTGCACTGATCTTTATGATTGTTTTCCTTCTGCTAACTTTGGGGGTTTTTTGTTCTTCTTTCTCTGCTTTACTTGTAAGGTTAGGTTGTTTATTTGAGATATCTCTGGTTTCTTGAGGTAGGATTGCATTGCTATAAACTTCCCTTGTAGAACTGCTTTTGCTGCATCCCATAGGTTTTAGGTTGTTGTGTTTTCACTGTCATTTTTTTTCTAGGTATTTGTTAATTTCCTCTTTGATTTCTTCAGTGATCTCTTGGTTATTTAGTATTGTACTGTTTAGCCTCCATGTGTTTGTATTTTTTACAGATATTTTCCTATAATTGATATCTAGTCTCATAGCATTGTGGTGAGAAAAGACACTTGCTACGATTTCAATTTTCTTAATTTACCAAGGCTTTATTTGTGACCCAAGGTATGATCTATCCTGAAGAATGTTCCATGAGCACTTGAGAAGAAAGTGTATTCTGTTGTTTTTGGATGGAATGTCCTATAAATATCAGTGAAGTGCATCTTGTTTAATGTATCATTTAAAGCTTGTGTTTCCTTATTTATTTTTATTTTGGATGATCTGTCCACTGGTGAAAGTGGGGATGTTAAAGATCCCTACTCTGATTGTGTTACTGTCAATTTCCCCTTTTATGGCTGTTAACATTTGCCTAATGTATTGAGGTGTTCCTATATTGGGTGCATAAATATTTCCAGTTTTTATATCTTCTTCTCAGATCGATCCCTTAATCATTATGTAGTGTCCTTCTTTGTCTCTTGTAATAGTCTTTATTTTAAAGTCTATTTTGTCTGATATGAGACTTGCCACTCCAGCTTTCTTTTGATTTCCATTTGCATGGAATATCTTTTTCCATCCCCTCACTTTCAGTCTATATGTTGTCCCTAGGTCTAAAGTGGGTTTCTTGTAGACAGCATATATACAGGTATTTTATTTTTGTATCTATTCAGGCAGTCTATGTCTTTTGGTTGGAGCATTTAATCCATTTATATTTAAGGTAATTATTGATATGTATCTTCCTATTCCCATTTTCTTAATTGTTTTGGGTTTGTTCTTGTATGTCTTTTCCTTCTCTTGTGTTTCCTGCCTAGAGAAGTTCCTTTCGCATTTGTTGTAAAGTTGGTTTGGTGGTGCTGAATTCTCTTAACTTTTGCTTGTCTGTAAAGGTTTTAATTTCTCTGTCGAATCTAAATGAGATCCTTGCTGGGTAGAGTAATCTTGGTTGTAGTTTCTTCCCTTTCATCACTTTAAATATATCAGGCCACTCCCTCTGGCTTGCAGAGTTTCTGCTGAAAGATCAGCTGTTAACCTTATGAGAGTTCCCTTGTATGTTATCTGTCATTTTTCCCTTGTTGCTTTCAATAATTTTTCTTTGTGTTTAATTTTTGTCAATTGGATTACTATGTGTCTTGGCTTGTTTCTCCTTGCGTTTATCATGCCAGGGACTCTCTGCACTTCCTGGACTTAGGTGTCTATTTATTTTCCCATGTTAGGGAAGGTTTCACCTATAATCTCTTCAAGTATTTTCTCTGGTCCTTTCTCTATTCTCCTTCTGGAACCCCGGTAATGTAAATGTTCCTGCTTTCAATGTTATCCCAGAGGTCTCTTAGGCTGTCTTCATTTCTTATCATTCTTTTTTCTTTATTCTGTTCCACAGCAGTGAATTCTACCTTTCTGTCTTCCAGATCACTTATCTGTCATTCTGCCTCAGTTATTCTGTTATTGATTCTTTCTAGTGTGTTTCTCATTTCATTTATTGTATTGTTCATCTCTGTTTGTTTGTTCTTTAATTTTTCTAGGTCTTTGTTAAACATTTCTTGCATATTCTTAATCTTTGCCTCCATTCTTTTTCCGAGGTCCTGTATCATCTTCACTATCATTATTCTGAATTCTTTTTCTGGGAGGTTGCCAATCTCCACTTCGTTTAGTTGTTTTTCTGGAGTTTTAACTTGTTCCTTCATCTGGTACATAATCCTCTACCTTTTCATTTTGTTTACCTCTCTGTGAATGTGGTTTTCATTCCACAGGCTGCAGAATTGTAGTTTTTCTTGCTTCTGCTCTCTGCCCTCTGGTGGATGAGGCTATCTAAGAGGTTTGTGCAACCCTTCTGATGTGAGGGACTGGTGGTGGGTAGAGCTGGGTGTTGCTCTGGTGGGCAGAGTTCAGTAAATCTTTAATCCACTTGTCTGCTGATGGGTGGGGTTGAGCTCCCTCCCTGTTGGTTTTTTGGCCTGAGGCAACCCAGCACTAGAACCTATATGGCTCTTTGGTGGGGCTAATGGGGACTCTGGGAGGGCTCACGCCAAGGAGTACTTCCCAGAACTTCTGCTGCCAGTGTCCTTGTCCCCATGGTGAGCCACATCTACCCCCCGCCTCTGCAGGATACCCTCCAACTCTAGCAGGTAGGTCTGGTTCAGTCTCCTATGCAGTCACTGCTCCTTCCCCTGGGTCCTGATGCACACACTACTTTGTGTGTGCCCTCCAAGAGTGAAGTCTGTTCCCCCCAGTCCTGTTGAAGTCCTAAATCAATTCCTGCTAGCCTTCAAAGACTGATTCTCCAGGAATTCCTCCTCCCATTGCTGAAACCCCAGGTTGGGAAGCCTGATGTGGGGCTCAGAACCTTCACTCCAGTGGGTAGACTTCTGTAGTATAAGTGTTCTCTGGTTTGTGAGTCACCCACCCAGTGGTTATGGGATTTGATTTTGTTGTGATTGCACCCCTTCTACCATCTCATTGTGGCTTCTCCTTTGTCTTTGAATGTGGGGTATCTTTTGGGGGGAGTTCCATTGTCTTCCTGTCAGTGATTGTTCAACAGTTAGTTGTGATTCCGGTGCTCTCACAGGAGGCAGTGAGTGCCCTTCCTTCTACTCTGCCATCTTGAACCAATCTGGATATTGTTCATTTTTTGTTTGTTTTATTGGGGTTTTTTTGTCTTGTGGTACATGGGCCTCTTACTGTTGTGGCCTCTCCCGTTGTGGAGCACAGGCTCCAGATGCTCAGGCTCAGCGGCCATGGCTCACGGGCCCAGCCGCTCCACGGCATGTGGGATCTTCCCAGACTGGGGCATGAACCTGTGTCCCCTGTATCAGCAGGCAAACTCTCAACCACTGCACCACCAGGGAAGCCCTGTATATTGTTCTTTTGATTATAGCTTTTTTTGGATATTGTTCTGTTTCTACTGAATATTCATTTTATCTTACTTCATTTTATTTTATTTTATTTTATGTGGATATTGTTATTTTAAAATCTAGTTAGTTACCAAATGAGTTTTAGCTATACTTTATAACCATGAATTGGTTCAAAGAAATGTAATATTTTTTACATTGCTGCCTATCTTATGGAAAGTTAGTAGTTTGTTGCCAGATCCAAAGAAAGCAAACTCTGCCTCACCCATGAGTTTTACTGTGTTTTATTTTAGTCCATAATTTATAGTTGATGTAAAATTTGAGTCTGGACTTGGTTAGTTGAAATACAGTTGCAATATTACCATGTGTTGAGTTGATTTTTGTCATATCCTGTATTGTTATGTAAAATGCTAAGTCTAATCAAGTCAAAATGGATTAAAAACCTAAATGTAAGGCTGGAAACTATAAAACTCTTAGAGGAAAACATAGGCACAACACTCTTTGACATAAATCACAGCACGATCTTTTTCAATCCACCTACTAGAGTAATGAAAATAAAAACAAAAATTAACAAATGGGACCTAATGAAACTTAAAACCTTTTGCATAGCAAAGGAAACCATGAACAAAATGAACAGACAACCCTCAGAATGGGAGAAAATATTTGCAGACAAAGCAACCAAAAAGGAATTAATCTCCAAAATATACAAACAGCTCATGCAGCTCAATATCAAAAAACAAATAACCCAATAAAAAATGGGCAGAAAATCTAAATAGACATTTCTCCAAAGAAGATATACAAAAGGCCAAGAGGTACGTGAAAGATACTCAACACCACTAGTCATTAGGAAAATGTAAATCAAAACCACAATCAGATATCAACTCACACCTGTTAGAACTACCATCATCAAAAAGACAAGGGATAAAAAATGCTCATGTGGATGTCGAGAAAAGGGAACTTTGTGCACTGTTGCTGGCATTGTAAATTGGTACAGCCACTATGGAAAACAGTATGGAGTATTCTCAAAAAGATGAAAATAAAACCTCCATATGATCCACAATTTCACTTCTGGGAATATATCCAAAGGAAATGAAAACACTAATCAGAAAAGATACCTGTACTGCCACATTCATAGCGGCACTATTTACAATAGCCAAGACATGGAAACAACCTAAGTGCCCATCAATGGATAAAGAAGTTGTGGTTATATATACACAGTGAAATGATATTTAGCGATGACAAATCAGGAAATCCTACCATCTGCATTTGCAGCAACATGGCTGGAACTTGAAAACATTTTATTAAGTGAAATAAGGCAGAGAGAGAGACAAATACCATATAATCTCACTTACATGTGGAATCTTAAACAGCAACACCAAAAAAATTCAGTAAAAGAGATCAGACTTGTGGTTAACAGAGGCAAAGGGTAGGGGGAAAAGGAATTGGAGGAAGGTGATCAAAAGGTACAAACTTACAGTTACAAGATATATAAGTACTATGGTGTAATGTACAACCTGATAACTATAGCTAACACTGCTGTGTGATATAAAGGAAAGTTGTTAAGAGAGTTAAATCCTAAGTGTTCTCATTACTAGGAAAAAGTTTTCCCTCTTTTTGTTTTTTGCTTTCTTTTCTTTTTATTGTATCTATATGAGACTATGGATGTTAGCTGAACCTATTGTGGTAATCATTTCACAATGTATGCAAATCAAACCATCATGTTGTATGCCTTAAACTTATACAGTGATGAATGTCAATTATATCTCAATAAAACTGAAAAGAGAAAAAGGAAGTTGTTTAGGGCATTATTAAGTGAAAAAATATAAGTTTAAAAATAATATGTGTACTCTAATCTTACATTTTGATAAAATATTGATAATAATAAATGTTATCAAAGTATTTAGAAATATGTAAGAAGATATGTCAAATTGTTAAAAATTATCCTGAGAATAAGTGAAAACATTTATGGAAGATTTTAACTTTCTACAACATTATATACTTCTCTAAAACTAGATTACTTTAAAATATTTACTATATGCATATGCTATCTCTGTGATCATAAAAATTAATAATAATAAAAATGGATTTCAAAATAAAATTATCTAAAGGCTATTCTTTTTTTGCTCATCCATCTATGGTCAAAAGACATCATACATAGACTCATAGAAGCCAGGTCTCAAGTTAAGCTTCAGTTTTCCCAGAAAACCTGTTTGGCCTTCTACTTTCAATTTTATCCCTCCCATGTAATTTTCTAAAGGATAATAAGTTCATAGTTGAAGTTCAATAGAATGTATTTCCCTACCTTTGACAAATGCCACTTCTTTGAGAAGAAATTAAGAAATCAGTTAGCTGACAGAGCCATCCTCAGAGAAGGGGATGAATAAAAGCTTCTATCCTTGAACCATAATCTTAGAAGCCCTAGATTCTCTTACACTTTTTGTCTATCCTGAGCATTAAGCAAGGTTCTATGTACTGTGAATTATCAGTAGGTATATTGGATGGCGATAAGGAAAATTATGATGATAATGATGATTAAAATCAGAAAGAAAACCTGTTTTGCTATTTCACCCTTTTACTGAATAAGCTCCTCAGCTCCTCAATGGACTTCTCATCTACAACTTCTGGATACACCTGGAAATTAATCCTTGTTTTGGTTCAATAGCAAGCAACTTTAAAAATATACTTGGACTAGGCTGTGGTGGTCTGAGAAGGATAATGAATGGATAAATGAGAAGTTTCCTTATTACTGAAGGACTATGTATTATATTTTTGCAGTCATATTGAGTACTGTATAATTCAGAGTATGATGGGCTGTACTTGGTCTAGTAAAGTGGTCCCCAACAGTTATCTATGTTAGCTACATGGAGGACAATTTAACATTATGTATATGTGTATAAATCCAGATCTAGAGAGATAGATTAAGCTTCCAGAAGGTTTATATGATTCTCATTCACCAATATACAATCATCTGCACATTTTGCCCCTGTAATGAAGCTCTAGATGGTGACCAAAATGGCCTTAACATTCCAATCAGCTTAACCAACATTTAGACACGTTTCTTCCTAACTACAGGCCCTTCATTTTACTTGGAGCATTTACTTTAGAAAACTTAAGATTACCAATTTTTTTTTTTTCCACTTTGAAAAAGTAGATAAATCATCTTGCGGCCTCTTGCCAGTTTTACAACCCAGGGAATATCTTGCTCTAGGACCAGAGAATCATCCCTTTGAAAAGTAACTATCAAGAAAGAGAGTGTCCCTATCTCTCAGTCTCTGTGGGAAGGTAGGAGCCACCTACCTAGCTACTTAAACAGTCTAACTACCTGATGCCAATTGACACATATGGCCTAACCATATTGACCACCCTCCACCCCCCATGCACTCCAGTACTTTTCCACTAGCTCACCCTTAAAAACCCTCCACCCTTGGGCTTCCCTGGTGGCGCAGTGGTTGAGAATCCGCCTGACGATGCAGGGGATACGGGTTCGTGCCCCGGTCCGGGAAGATCCCACATGCTGCGGAGCGGCTGGGCCCGTGAGCAATGGCCGCTGAGCCTGCGCATCCGGAGCCTGTGCCCCGCAACGGGAGAGGCCACAACAGTGAGAGGCCCGCATACCACAAAAAAAAAAAAAAAAAAAACCCTCCACCCTTGATTTCAGTGGAATTGAGTTGAATCTTTCTCCCATTGCAATGGTCTTGAATAAAGTCTTCCCTGTCCAGCACAATCTTTCTTTACAGTGGCCCGGAAGTTTATATCTTTCTTAGAGAAAGTTGCTGCTCTCTCTGCTGACTGTCCCAATTGTGCTGACTTCCTCCTACACAAAAAACAGCTATGATATGAGCTTAAAAAACTTACAATGTGATTCATTGAAAATATGAAACTTTCAAGCTTTCAAAGCAAAGAGCAATCTATAGTTGAAAATCTCTAAACAAGCCAAGAATCCTAAAATATGTTTGAATAACCTATTCTTGTATTTTTTCAGTAAGTTGTCTGGTTTGGGCTTTCAAGGCTGTTCACTACTGGGATCGAAAATAATGGAGTAATAGGTTTAAAATAATAAAGTAAATTGCCAATCAAAGGATTTCAGAAATTTTAATTTGGAGTCAGAAACCATTACAGAATATCAGTAAAAAGATGACCAAATTGTATCTTTAAAAGCTATTGCTCTTCAGCATCCTTTGTATTTATAAATAGGCTGACCAATATCATTTTTGTTTCAGTTTTTTTTAAGAATTTTATTTCTGACCATTGACAAGAAGGGAACAGTTGTTCGTGGCTTTAGAAAAACTGTTCAATGTAAATCTTACAGCCTGGCCTTAACAGCTGCACCCTCTGGTGGCAGCCTTCCTGAAGTGCAGATTCTGGTGGTGTGTGTTTGGTTTTGTTTGTTTGCTTGTTTGCACACTTGCTTTGTTACTTCATTTTTTTGTCGGGGGTGGGGGTGGGGGAACTGGGTCTCTTTAAAAGGTACAATCTAAAAATCTAAAAATCCGGAATTTAGAAGTGACGGCAAACGGCACACTGCATCATGTTTTAAGTAGCAGCGATGCAGGATGTAATTTAATCTCACTTTTTAACTTGCTAACTGTATTACTTATATATAATAGCCCATACAAAGAATATAGAAGAGTATGGATATGCTAAAAGAGTGTGGATATCATCAGCAACAGGCTTCAACAAAATAAAGAGACATTATCCAGACTTAGTTTCTGAAGATCAACTACATTAGAAGCAAGGTTCTCTTCTCCAAACTGAAAGCATCGGGTCGCAGATCCCTATCTTCCAAGACAAACACATCAACCCAGGAGCTACCTAGAGGTAAACAGTCCTTTACCTTACTATGCTGACCAACGGACTACGCTGAACAAGAACAGTAAGAAGCATCCTCACGTAGTTTCCCCGAACAAACGCCACAACTTTGTAAGATAATTTCTAAAACAGCCTGTCAGTGTTGGGCATATATTAGGAACAGAACTCTTTAATGATCTATTAACTTTATTTCTCCACTGAGTTACAAATGTAAAAGGGGAAAGACATGTTACTTTTAAGGCTGGCTGCAGCTTGAGTTTTAGAGGGAGTAGCATTCCTTTTGAAGATAAAACTGTTCCTTCTTTTAACAATTTTTTTGAATATGCAAAGATAGAATTGAGGGCTACAATGGCAGGATGTAAGCAAAGAGAGGACAAAATAGCTCTGAATATTAATATGTCAAAAAGATCTGAATATTCTGCTATTAGATTGAAAGAGACAGAGGGTAGGATCCCAGAGTTGGATTATCTAAACTGTTCCCTGTAACCCTTCTAATCTGTGGATATTCTCTAGTGAATATTTGAGCCCCAGGCAATAGGGGAGTCCCCAGGAAAATTGACCCCCAGTGACACTGAGAGTCCATATCCCACACACGCTTAGAAAACACACACCTCTGATCAAGAAGTAGAGAACCAGCAGTGAAGGTGGATGGAGAGAGAGAAGACCCTCATCTTTTATTAAGAAGTAACCTATTATTGCTTAAAGCCAGAAGCAAAGGGACTCAATGAACACGTCTTTACCACAGACACCATCTGCTGTCAGTTTAAGCCTTGGCTCTCAGACTCCAAAGTGAAAATAAATATTAAGTATCTATTACCCAGCATACTGTTAGATGTTCATAGCCATACAAACCTTCAATTCTATAAGATGAAGACAAAAATACCTATTTTATAAATGAAAATTTAAGACTAGCAATATTCTTTAATTTGCCTAGGGATACCCAGCCAGTAAATAACAAAGACGGGATTCAAACGCAAATATCTGATTCTAACATGCCAGTGCACTTTCCACTATAACAAATTGTGTCATTCATTTGTTTAATTAATATTTATCAAGTGCTTATTATGTGCTGGGCAGCAAGATGGCCATGGAAAAGACAATATCCTCACTTCCATGAAACTTGCATTCTAGTTACTAAATAGCACATAAACAAGGTCATTGGAAGTGGTGGTTAGTACTGGAAGTAAGCAGGGAGATGTGATGAAAAGTGATGGGGAGCAAACACTTCCTTGGGCACTAGAGTGTCCCGGAAAAGGCCTCTCTGAAAATAAGACATTTAAACCAAGTCTTAAAAATGGAGAAAGAACCATCCAGGGGAAGGGAGGCTTAAAGATGGCGGAAGAGTAAGACGCGGAGATCTCCTTCCTCCTCACAGAGACATCAGAAATACATCTACACGTGGAACTTCTCCTATAGAACACCCACCGAAAGCTGGCAGAAGACCTCAGACCTCCAAAAAGGCAAGAAACTCCCCACATATCTGGGTAGGGCAAAAGAAAAAAGAATAAACAGGGACAAAAGAATAGGGACGGGACCTACGCCAGTGGGAGGGAGCCGTGAAGGAGGAAAGACTCCCACACACTAGAGGCCCCTTCGCGGGCGGAGACTGCGGGCCCCGGAGGGGGAAGCTCCGGAGCCGCGGAGGAGAGCGCAGCCACAGGGGTGCGGAGGGAAAAGCGGAGAGATTCCCGCAGAGGATCGGTGCCGATCGGCACTCAACAGCCCGAGAGGCTTGTCTGCTCGCCCGCCGGGGCGGGCGGGGCCGGGAGCTGAGGCTCGGGCTTCAGTCGGATCCCAGGGAAAGGTCTGGAGTTGGCAGAGTGAAGACAGCTTGAAGGGGGCTAGTGTGCCACGGCTGGCCGGGAGGGAGTTCGGGAGAAGTCTGGAGCTGCCGAAGAGGCAAGAGACCTTTTCCTCCCTCTTTGCTGCCTGGGCGCGAGGAGAGGGGATTAAGTGCGCCGCTTGAAGGAGCCCCAGGGGCGGGCGCGGAGCTGCCGAAGAGACAAGAGATTTTTTCTTGCCTCTTTGCTTCCTCGGGTGTGAGGTGAGGGGATTAAGAGCACCGCGTAGAGGAGCTCCAGAAACGGGCGCGAGCCGCGTCTCTCGGCACGGACAGTAGAGACGGGTGTCGGACGCTAAGGTTGCTGCTGCCACCACCAAGAGGCCTGTGTGTGAGCACAGGTCACTCTCCACACCGGCCCTCCCGGGAGCCCGTGCAGTCCGCCACTGCCGGGGTCCCGGGATCCAGGGACAGCTTCTCCGGGAGAACGCACGGCGAGCCTTGGGCCTGTGCAGCGTCACGTCGGCCTCTGCCGCCGCGGACTCGCCCCGCCCCCGTGCCACTCCCTCCCTCCAGCCTGAGAGAACTGGAGCCCCCGAATCAACTGCTCCTTTAACATCGTCCTGTCTGAGCGAAGGGCAGTCGCCCTCGGACAACCTACACGCAGAGGCAGGACCAAGTCCAAAGCTGAACCCCAGGAGCTGTGCGAACAGAGAGGAGATGGGGAGGTCTCTCCCAGCAGCCTCAGAAGCGGCGGATTAAAGCTCCACAATCAACTTGAAGTGCCCTGCATCTGTTGAAAACCTGAATAGACAACGAATCATCCCAAGTTGAGGAGGTGGACTTTGGGAGCAAGATATACTATTATTTTCCCCTTTTTTTTCTTTTTGTGAGTGTGTATGTGTGTGCTGCTGTGTGAGATTTTGTCTGTATAGCTTTGCTTGCACCATTTGTCCTAGGGTTAGACTGACCCATTTTTCTGTTTTTTTTTTTTTTTTTTTTTTTTTTTTTTTTGTGAGTGTATATGTGTGTGCTGCTGTGTGAGATTTTGTCTGTATAGCTTTGCTTGCACCATTTGCCCTAGGGTTAGACCGACCCATTTTTCTGGTTTTTTTTTTTTTTTTTTTTTTTTTTTTTTTAAGGAAATTTTTCTTCTTAATAATTATTTTTTATTTTAATAACTATACTTTATACTACTCTGTCTTCTCCCTTTCTTTCTTCCTTTCTTCCTTCCTTTCTTCCCTCCTTCCCTCCTTCCTTCCCCCCTTCTTTCGTCCCTTCCTCTCTTCCTTCCTCCCTTTCTTCCTCTGCACCTTCCTTCCTTCCTTTCTTGCTTCCTTCCTTCATTTCTTCCTTCCTTCCCTACCTCCCTCCTTCCTTCCTTTTCTTTCCTCTCTATTTATTCTACCTTTTATTTTGAGCCGTGTGGATTAAAGGTTCTTGGCGCCCCAGCCAGGCACCAGGGCGGTGTCCCTGAGGTGGGAGAACCAACCTCAAGACACTAGTCCACAAGAGACCTCCGAGCTCCACGTAATATCAGACGGCGAAAATCTCCCAGAGACCTCCATCTCAACACCAAGACCCAGCTTCACTCAAGGACCAGCAAAGAACAGTGCTGGTCACCCTATGCCCAACAAAGAGCAAGACAGGTCTACAGCCCCATCCATTAGCAGAGAGGCTGCCTAAAATCATAATAAGGTTACCAACATCCCCAAACACACCACCAGACGAGGACCTGCCCATCAGAAAGACAAGATCCAGCCTCATCCACCAGAACAGAGGCACTAGTCCCCCCAACCAGGGAATCTACTCAACCCACTGAACCAACCTTAGCCACTGGGGACAGCCACCAAAAACAACAGGAACTACAAACCTGCAGCGTGCAAAAAGGAGACCTCAAACACAGTAAGATAAGCAAAATGAGAAGACAGAAAAACACACAACAGATGAAGGAGCAAGATAAAAACACACCAGACCTAACAGATGAAGAGGTAATAGCCAATCTACCTGAAAGAGAATTTAGAATAATGATGGTGAAGATGATGCAAAATCTTGGAAATAGAATGGACAATTTGCAAGAAACAGTTAACAGGGACCTAGAAGAAATAAAGAGGAAGCAAGAAACGATGAGCAACACAATAAATGAAATTAAAAATACTCTAGATGGGATCAATAGCAGAATAACTGAGGCAGAAGGACGGATAAGTGACCTGGAAGATAAAATAGTGGAAATAACTACTGCAGAGCAGAAGAAAGAAAAAAGAATGAAAAGAACGGAGGACAGTCTCAGAGACCTCTGGGACAACATTAAACGCACCAACATTCGAATTATAGGGGTCCCAGAAGAAGAAGAGAAAAAGAAAGGGACTGAGAAAATATTTGAAGAGATTATAGTTGAAAACTTCCCTAATATAGGAAAGGAAATAGTCAATCAAGTCCAGGAAGCACAGAGAGTTCCATACAGGATAAACCCAAAGAGAAACACGCCAAGACACATAATAATCAAACTGTCAAAAATTAAATACAAAGAAAACATATTAAAAGCAGCAAGGGAAAAACAACAAATAACACACAAGGGAATCCCCATAAGATTAACATCTGATCTTTCAGCAGAAACTCTACAAGCCAGAAGGGAGTGGCAGGACATATTTAAAGTGATGAAGGAAAAAAACCTACAACCAAGATTACTCTACCCAGCAAGGATCTCATTCAGATTTGATGGAGAAATTAAAACCTTTACAGACAAGCAAAAGCTGAGAGAGTTCAGCACCACCAAACCAGCTCTACAACAAATCCTAAAGGAACTTCTCTAGGCAAGAAACACAAGAGAAGGAAAAGACCTACAAGAACAACCCGAAACAATTAAGTAAATGGTAATAGGAACATACATATCGATAATTACCTTAAATGTAAATGGATTAAATGCTCCCACCAAAAGACACAGACTGGCTGAATGGATACAAAAACAAGACCCATATATATGCTGTCTACAAGAGACCCACTTCAGACCTAGGGACACATACAGACTGAAAGTAAGGGGATGGAAAAAGATATTCCATGCAAATGGAAATCAGAAGAAAGCTGGAGTAGCAATTCTCATATCAGACAAAATAGACTTTAAAATAAAGACTATTACAAGAGACAAAGAAGGACACTACATAATGATCAAGGGATCGATCCATGAAGAAGATATAACAATTGTAAATATTTATGCTCCCAACATAGGAGCACCTCAATACATAAGGCAAATACTAACAGCCTTAAAAGGGGAAATCGACAGTAACACAATTATAATGGGGGACTTTAACACCCCACTCTCACCAATGGACAGATCATCCAAAATGAAAATAAATAAGGAAACACAAGCTTTAAATGATACATTACACAAGATGGATTTAATTGATATTTATAGGACATTCCATCCAAAAACAACAGAATACACATTTTTCTCAAGTGCTCATGGAACATTCTCCAGGATTGATCATATATTGGGTCACAAATCTAGCCTTGGCAAATTTAAGAAAATTGAAATCGTATCAAGTATCTTTTCCGACCACAACGCTATGAGATTAGATATCAATTATAGGAAAAGATCTGTAAAAAATACAAACACATGGAGGCTAAACAATACACTACTTAATAACGAAGTGATCACTGAAGAAATCAAAGAGGAAATCAAAAAATACTTAGAAACAAATGACAATGGAGACACAACGACCCAAAACCTATGGGATACAGCAAAAGCAGTTCTAAGAGGCAAGTTTATAGCAATACAATCATACCTTAAGAAACAGGAAACATCTCGAATAAACAACCTAACTTTGCACTTAAAGCAATTAGAGAAAGAAGAACAAAAAACCCCCAAATTTAGCAGAAGGAAAGAAATCATAAAGATCAGATCAGAAATAAATGAAAAAGAAGTGAAGGAAACAATAGCAAAGATCAATAAAACTAAAAGCTGGTTCTTTGAGAAGATAAATAAAATTGATAAACCATTAGCCAGACTCATCAAGAAAAAAAGGGAGAAGACTCAAATCAATAGAATTAGAAATGAAAAAGGAGATATAACAACAGACACTGCAGAAATACAAAAGATTATTAGAGATTACTACAAGCAACTGTATGCCAATAAAATGGACAACCTGGAAGAAATGGACAAATTCTTAGAAATGCACAAACTGCCGAGACTGAACCAGGAAGAAATAGAAAATATGAATAGACCAATCACAAGCACTGAAATTGAAACTGTGATTAAAAATCTTCCAGCAAACAAAAGCCCAGGACCAGATGGCTTCACAGGCGAATTCTATCAGACATTTAGAGAAGAGCTAACACCTATCCTTCTCAAACTCTTCCAACAGATAGCAGAGGGAGGAACACTCCCAAACTCATTCTATGAGGCTAACATCACCCTGATACCAAAACCAGACAAAGACGTCACAAAGAAAGAAAACTACAGGCCAATATCACTGATGAACATAGATGCAAAAATCCTCAACAAAATATTAGCAAACAGAATGCAACAGCACATTAAAAGGATCATACACCATGATCAAGTGGGGTTTATCCCAGGAATGCAAGGATTCTTCAATATACGCAAATCAATCAATGTGATACACCATATCAACAAACTGAAGGAGAAAAACCATATGATCATCTCAATAGATGCAGAGAAAGCTTTTGACAAAATTCAACACTCATTTATGATAAAAACCTTGCAAAAAGTGGGCATAGAGGGAACTTTCCTCAACATAATAAAGGCCATATATGACAAACCCACAGCTAGCATCATTCTCAATGGTGAAAAACTGAAACCATTTCCACTAAGATCAGGAACAAGACAAGGTTGCCCACTCTCACCACTCTTATTCAACATAGTTTTGGAAGTTCTAGCCACAGCAATCAGAGAAGAAAAAGAAATAAAAGGAATCCAGATAGGAAAAGAAGAAGTAAAGCTGTCACTGTTTGCAGATGACATGATACTATACATAGAGAATCCTAAGGATGCTACCAGAAAACTACTAGAGCTAATCAATGAATTTGGTAAAGTTGCAGGATACAAAATTAATGCACAGAAATCTCTGGCATTCTTATACACTAATGATGAAAAATCTGAGAGTGAAATTAAGAAAACACTCCCATTTACCATTGCAACAAAAAGAATAAAATATCTAGGAATAAACCTACCTAAGGAGACAAAAGACTTGTATGCAGAAAACTATAAGACACTGATGAAAGAAATTAAAGATGATACAAATAGGTGGAGAAATATACCATGTTCTTGGATTGGAAGAATCAACATAGTGAAAATGACTATACTACCCAAAGCAATCTACCGATTCAATGCAATCCCTATCAAATTACCACTGGCATTTTTTACAGAACTAGAACAAAAAATTTCACAATTTGTATGGAAACACAAAAGACCCCGAATAGCCAAAGCAATCTTGAGAACGAGAAATGGAGCTGGAGGAATTAGGCTCCCTGACTTCAGACTCTACTACAAGGCTACAGTAATCAAGACAATATGGTACTGGCACAAAAACAGAAATATAGATCAATGGAACAGGATAGAGAGCCCAGAGATAAACCCACACACATATGGTCACCTTATCTTTGATAAAGGAGGGAAGGATATACAGTGGAGAAAAGACAGCCTCTTCAATAAGTGGTGCTGGGAAAACTGGACAGCTACATGTAAAAGTATGAAATTAGAACAATCCCTAACACCACACACAAAAATAAACTCAAAATGGGTTAAAGACCTAAATGTAAGGCCAGACACTATCAAACTCTTAAGGAAAACATAGGCAGAACACTATACGACATCAATCACAGCAAGATCCTTTTTGACCCATCTCCTAGAAAAATGGAAATAAAAACACAAATAAACAAATGGGACCTAATGAAACTTAAAAGCTTTTGCACAGCAAAGGATACCATAAACAAGACCAAAAGACAACCCTCAGAATGGGAGAAAATATTTGCAAATGAAGCAACTGACAAAGGATTAATTTCCAAAATTTATAAGCAACTCATGCAGCTCAATAACAAAAAAACAAACAACCCAATCCAAAAATGGGCAGAAGAACTAAATAGACATTTCTCCAAAGAAGATATACAGATTGCTAACAAACACATGAAAGAATGCTCAACCTCATTAATCATTAGAGAAATGCAAATCAAAACTACAATGAGATATCATCTCACACCGGTCAGATTGGCCATCATCAAAAACTCTAGAAACAATAAATGCTGGAGAGGGTGTGGAGAAAAGGGAACCCTCTTGCACTGCTGGTGGGAATGTAAATTGATACAGCCGCTATGGAGAACAGTATGGAGGTTCCTTAAAAAACTACAAATAGAACTACCATACGACCCAGCAATCCCACTACTGGGAATATACCCTGAGAAAACCATAATTCAGAAAGACTCATGTACCAAAATGTTCATTGCAGCTCTATTTACAATAGCCAGGACATGGAAGCAACCTAAGTGTCCATCAGCAGATGAATGGATAAAGAAGATGTGGCACATATATACAATGGAATATTACTCAGCCATAAAAAGAAATGAAACTGAGTTATTTATAATGAGGTGGATGGACCTGGAGTCTGTCATACAGAGTGAAGTAAGTCAGAAGGAGAAAAACAAATACCGTATGCTAACACATATATATGGACTCTAAGGGAAAAAAATGTCATGAAGAGATTAGTGGTAGGACGGGAATAAAACACAGACTTACTCGAGCATGGACTTGAGGATATGGGGAGGGGGAGGGGTGGGCTGTGACGAAGTGGGGGAGTGGCAGGGACATATATACACTATCAAATGTAAATTAGATAGCTGGTGGGAAGCTGCTGCATAGCACAGGGAGATCACCTCTGTGCTTTGTGACCGCCTGGGGGGGTGGGATAGGGAGGGTGGGAGAGAGGATGATGCAAGAGGGAGGAGATGTGGGAGCATGTGTGTATGTATAACTGATTTAGTTTGTTGTAGAGGGAAAACTAACACACTATTGTAAAACAATTATACTCCAATAAAGATGTTAAAAAAAAAAAAAAAAAAAAAAGAACCATCCAGGCAAACATCTAGGGGCCCAAAATTTCAGACAGATAGAAAAGCAAAGGCAAAGGCTCTGACATGTTTGAGGAGAAAAGAAGAGTCCAAAATGGCAAGAACACAGTGAACTACAGGAAGACTGGTACCAGATGAGGTTAACAGAAACTAAATTATTTTAAGTTTTTTTTAAATTTAAGAAATAACAAATTTAAAAAATTTTTTAATTTATTTATTTTTGCTGTGTTGGGTCTTCGTTTCTGTGCAATGGCTTTCTCTAGTTGTGGCAAGCGGGGACCACTCTTCATCACAGTGAGCGGGCTTCTCACTATCACGGCCTCTCTTGTTGCGGAGCGCAGGCTCAGTAGTTGTGGCTCACGGGCCTAGTTGCTCCACAGCATGTGGGATCCTCCCAGACCGGGGCTCGAACCCGTGTCCCCTGCATTAGCAGGCAGATTCTCAACCACTGTACCACCAGGGAAGCCCAGAAATAACAAATTTTTTTAAGATTTTGTAGACGATAATAATGAGTTTGTATTTTACTCAAAATTCAATAAAAAGCCACTAAGGATGCTAAATAAGGCAGGACGTTATCTGAATGACATTTTAAATAGTGACTGGGTGGAAAATGAACAGTAGGCGAGTAAGAGTGGAAGCAGGGGATTAGTGAAAATGTCATCACAGCCATCCATACACAGGTAATGATACCCAGGACCAGGAGGCAGGGGTAAGAGCCAAGAGATTAGTTTGGAGGTTACTGCAGTGATTCATGCTAGAGGTCATGGTGTTTTAGACTACTAGATCAGTGGTTCTTAACTGGGTACAACATTGCCCCCTTAGGAAACACTTAGCAACATCTTGAGACTTTTTTGTCAAAAATGGAGGGGCAGTAATGACATCTAGTGAGTAGAGGCCTGGTATGCTGCTAGACATCCTACAATGCACAAGATTGTCTCCCTGAAAACAAAAGAAATACCTGGTGCATAATGTCAATGGTACCAAGGTTGAAAAACCCAGTACTGGATGAGACTTGGGGAAAAAAACAGATTTGGAGAAAATTTGAGAGGTTTGGGATATATCAGTATTTTAAAAGTAGTACTGACAGGACACGCCAAAGAGGGTTAAAGTATAAACCTTCAGTGTTTGACCTGGATAACTGGGTTGCAGTGGTGCCAATTACCAAGATAGTGAAGACTTGAGGAAAACTGAGACTGAGAGGAGAATGGAGTTCAATTAAGTATTCAGTTTGAAGCACATTATGTTCAAGATGACTACTGTCCAGATAGAGATCTCAAGTAGTTCATTAGATATAGAGGTATGAACTCATAGGAAAAATCCAGGCAAAAATATAAATATGAGAGTGATAAGCATTTGAATTTTATTTAAAGACATGGAATTGAGTGAGATCATATAGGGAGAGAGGTGGGAGAAGAGAGGAAAAGGGAAAGGAAGAGAATGAATGAGAAGGCAAGGGAAGAAAGCTCAGGTCTACACCTTGAAGCACTCACTTTTCTTTTTTTACTTTTTAATTAATTTTTATTGGAGTATAGTTCATTTACAATGTTGTGTTAATTTCTGCTGTATAGCAAAGTGAATCAGTTATACATATACATACATCCACTCTTTTTTAGATTCTTTTCCCATATAGGTCATTACAGAGTATTGAGTAGAGTTCCCTGTGCTATACAGTAGGTCCTTATTAGTTATCTATTTTATATATAGTAGTGTGTATATGTCAATCCCAATCTCCCAATTTATCCCTCTTCCCCCTTACCCCCTTGGCAACCATAAGTTTGTTTTCTGCATCTGTGACTCCATTTCTGTTTTGTAAATAAGTTCATTTGTACCATTTTTTTAGATTCCACATATAAGTGATCTCATATGGTATTTGCCTTTTTCTGTCTGACTTACTTCACTCAGTATGACAATCTCTAGGTCCATCCATGTTGCTGCAAATGGCATTATTTCATTCTTTTTTATGGCTGAGTAACAGTCCATTGTATATATATACCACATCTTCTTTATCCATTCCTCCGTTGATGGACATTTAGGCTGCTTCCATGTCCTGCTATTGTAAATAGTGAGGCACTCTCACTTTTCTAAAGATAATTCAGAAAACTAGAAGGAACAATCAGGGAGGTAACAGTAAAACCAGGAGAGTGGTATCATGGAAGTCCAGAGGGAAAAGGAAAGCATTTCAAGAAAGAGGCAGTGGTTAATAGTAGAAATGTCACCAAAAGGCAGAACAGACAGAATGAAAACCAAATAGTGTCCCTTATCTCTGGCAACTTGAAGGTAATTAGCAGTTTTAATGGAGTCATGGGAATGGAAACAGCTGTGAAATGAGTAAATAGGAGGTGAAGAAACAGAGAAAATGCAAACAATTCCTATTTATGGACTTGGAGTCAAAAAATAAGGCAGCTGCTGGATGAAGCTGTAGAGTCAAGAGAGTTATGTTTTATGTTTCTAAATGTGGGTCATGTTGGTATGCTGATAGAAACGATCCAAGAAAAAGAGATAAGAAGATAACTGAAAAAGTGAAGTACTTAAGTAAAAAATAATGGGATCCAGAACAAATGTAGAGGAGTGGTCCGTTAGTAGGAGTAAGGATACTTCTTCCATCGTAACAAGAAAGAGATGAGTCCACATACGAGTAGGCTAAGAAGAAAAGAGAGTTCCCCTATAATGTCTTTTATTTCCTCCATGTTGTTTCAGTTAAAGAAGGAGAAGTAATCAGCTGGAAGGATTAGGGGGGAGGAAGAGACCTGAGGAAGGATAATCCCAGGTGAGGATCCCTAGCTAGGTCCATACTTGCCCTGAAGTTTTGACTATCCTCAACACCACGGCTAAGTGTCCATAATAATGAAGGCATCCCACTGAAAACACAACCATCTGAACCACGCCACTGTAACCAAGAGGCTGAGAGCTACTGGAAATGATCGCACAGCAGAACAACTGGAATTACTAGAAATGCTTGCCTCAGACCACTAGTCTCTAGTCAGCATTCTCACTCACACTCCCAAGTGTTGTCGAACCCAAGTCTGTGCACTTGACGCACAGTGAGTCCAAACAAACAGAAAGTCGAAGTGTGGAGCAGAGAAAGGTTTATTAGTCGGAGGCACCAACCCAAAAGATGGGAAATGGAGGCTTGTCTCAAATCCACCTTGCTGGCTGGCCAGGGGCTCAAGGGTTTTAAAGGCATAAAGGGTAAAGAGGAGGGGGTTCTTTGTGATTTTAGCTTCCTGATAAGACCTCAGTTGCAGACTTCCTGGCACCGTTTTTTGACTCGATGTGTCATTGGTGATCATGATTGATCTATGTGTTCCTGTAAAGTAAACTAGTAAATCATGGTCTTATGATCCCTTAACTTCTTTCTAGGAGAGAGCAAAGGTGATGATTGAGGCACTTTATAGTTTATTTAGAGCCTTCATGATGGTTCGGGAGGTTCAGTTCTTAATTGACTCTCCCTGTGTCATCAATTTTAAGTCTGCTTGGGGCCAGTTGGTTGAAGCCACAGGACATTATCTCAACAGTCTGGGGTCATAAATCAAGGCATTAGGTTAAACTAACAATCATGGAAAAAAATATATTGAGTTTGCTTTTCCTTTGTTTCTGTGTTCCCTCACTTTCCTAGTTAGTAACTTTGAATCTGCTCTTTGGAACTCAGGGAAGGTCTAGGAGACTAAAGCCTTTTTCTATAAACAAGAAACAGGGGACACAGAAAGGCTTTTGTATCTCAGAGGGTACAAAAGGATTATGTTTCAAAAGGATTATGTTACATATTCTCTAGCCTAAAATTTCCACCTCTTTCCCTTCTCCCTCAGCTCTTAGTAAATGAACTTGCCTAATATTTTACAGAGCAAATAGCAGTCATCAGATTGATTCCTTCAATTGATTGCTACCACATCTACAAATGGCGCATCTGTTCCCATCTTCTTTGTCTTTATTCCTGTTACAATGGCCAAGTAAAAGATCAATCCCTCCATTTGTGCTCTAGATACAAAAATACCCTGCCTTCCCAGGGCCTCTATTCCTTTATTTCTTCATCAATTCACAGCTAAAGTCTTCAAAAGGCTGAGTTGTTTACAGACATCCCATCATCCTGTGTCCACGTCTTTACCTCTCACCCTGCTCTGATTCACCTTTCACCCCTGGACACGATTTCCTCAGTTCACCAAAGACTTACTTGCTGCTAATTTAAATGGACTTATTTCAGTCATTATTGTACTTGATCTTTTAGCAATTATCCCCACACTTTGATCACTTTGCCATTCTCGAAAAACTCGCTTACTTTGCCTTGTGTAAAACCACCCTCTCCAAGTTTTTCTCCTGTGGTGCTGCTCCTTCTCAATCTCTTGTGCTGACTTCTCCACCTCCATCCACACTTCAAGATGTTGGCCTTGGGCATGACTGAATCTTGGGCCTTGTCTATTCTCACATATGGGGAGGGGGAAGGGTAAGGTGTGACGAAGTGAGAGAGTGGCATGGACATATATACACTACCAAATGTAAAATAGATAACTAGAGGGAAGCAGCCGCACGGCACAGGGAGATCAGCTCTGTGCTTTGTGACCACCTAGAAGGGTTGGATAGGGAGGGTGGGAGGGAGGGAGACGCAAGAGGGAAGAGATATGGGGACATATGTATATGTATAACTGATTCACTTTGTTGTAAAGCAGAAACTAACACACCATTGTAAAACAGTTATACTCCAATAAAGTTGTTAAAAAAATAAAAAAATCAGAGATAGCAAATTGGCAACCTTCAAGCTCAATCCTCACTCTCTGAAAAATAGTAAATACCCAATAGACATTTGTTTGAATAATTAATTAGTTATAAGACTAGAACTCAATTGGGCTTAGGGTAAGGGGATGAGGACACAGTGTGGAACTAGCCACTAAAGCAAGCCCCAAGAAAAGAAATTCCTCCCCACCCCACATCAACAGGTTCTCATAACAGTTAACATAAACTACCTAGACCAGACAACTGACAACTGTCCAACAAGAGACACTTGAGCACATTCTTGACATCTGGTGATTTTAAAACACAGCTAGGAAGTTGTTTGGAGTATTTGGCCTGGGGTGTACAATCAAGAAAATCACACAGCTAAATTATGTAGCCAAATGAGAGCTAGTTTAGACCTCCCAGTAAAATAAGGGTCAAATAAACACACTATTACCAGTTTACCCACTTGTTTCTCTTCTAAGATTCAGTGATAGTTTGTTATGCTTACCCTTGTCTCTGATCAATTTCATGACAGTCAGCAAAGGAAAGGTAGAACCAAGCAAAGAGCATAGTCCAATTCACATGCTTTCAGGCCAAATTCATTACTATAAAACTCTGATCAAATTCAACTTCTTCCAAAACCAGCTGATGAGCAAAAATTGTCCCAACCTAAACTTATCCAGAAATAGCTGTTCAGAAAAGACTTGGATCTATACAAATTCACTGGAGACCAGTTAATCAACAAAGAAGTTTACCATCCAAAATTCATCCCCAAACAAATGTTTATTCAAGATCTAGTTCTATACAAACTCACTTGAAATCAACTTGTCAGAAAAAAGCTTCCTCTTCCAAGGCTCATCCAAAGGCAGCTGTTTAGCCAGAACCTAGCTCTATACAAATTCATCCAAGACAAGTTGATCTGCAAAGAATTCTCTCATCCAAAGAAGCTATTCAGCAAGGAGCTACCTCAAACAAACTCATCTAAAACAAGCCAGTACTCATCCAAAAACAGCTGCCTCTAAACTAACTCTTCAAAAACTCATCAGAAAAGCATTTCCCTGTCCATAGCTGGTCCAAAAAAAGCTGTTCAGTTGAGACTTGGATGTACACAAAACTATTCAAGAATAACTAATAAGCAAAGAATGAACCCATCTAAAAGGCATCCAAAAACAGGTATTTAATTAGGTGTTGACTTTCCATATAGTCATCCAAGAGCAGCTATTAGGCAAAGAATTGTCCTGGTCAGAGCTCTTCTTAAAACAGCTATTCAGTCAGAAACTTGCTCTCCAAAGCTCATATAAAACCCCATAGTCAATCAAACCCTGAGTTATCAAAGTATTTTCCAAAATCTGCTATTTATAAAAAGCATTAAAAGCCACCTCAAAAAATACCTGACCACACCAAACTTCATCCAAATCAACAAAAGACCTGGACAAATTCAATCTCACCAAAAAGAAATTTTTCCTCCCCTGCTCCTCTATCAAAACCCACATCCAGATCTAATATTTTCATTTGCAAGCTCTCACCCTCAAATACAAACCAGTACTATAATTTTCACTAACTCTGCTACCACTGCTTCTAAAGCAACTTCTACCACCACCACCACATCTACAACTAAGTTCTAACCATAATCCCCACACTAACATCAGCTATAACTATAAAACAAACCACCCCATCCAAAACAGACCCAAAGCTGGCACCTATAACAATTACTTTGAAACAAAAAGATTTCCCTGTGATGGCACCTAATCTTAAACTGGCTCTTTGTCTAACTTTGAAACACAGAATCTCCTATGGCACCACAGAATCAAATACTGACCTTCCATTTCCCTTTGAAACTACATATTTTCCTGATACTCCTACAAAACTGAAAGTAACTACCCAATTGGCAGTATTGTTTCGACTCTGAAACTATGTAAATTCCCAGCATCATTCTACAACCTTATTATCTAAACCATCATACCACCATCCAAACACTGAAAACATGAATTAATCCTTATACTAGTACCAAACCTCTCATTTCTCCCCTCAGCATCCTCATTTGTGACCATTTGCAGGACATTCTTTCTCATTCTGAAAAATCATCTACAACAAAGCCTGCTTTTTTAAAATCCATAAGAGTGTACTTTTAATGGTGAGTTGAAATTTTCCCACATAAACAGAGTACAATGTTACCACAACGTGTTGAGCTCAACCCTGATGAATGTGGAAATTTGATATAATGTATCCAGTATTTCTAATGACATTACATACTGAACTTTATCACCTATGACCAATGGCCAACCCACTCTCCCAAGAAGTCTGGACATATTTTCCTGATACCCAAACTGAAAAAAACTTCAAAGAGATTAGTAATAAACTTATATAGTTTTTTCTATTTAGTAGAATTTTAGATATACTTAATTCAGTGGCTGTCCTTTTGACATTCATCAAACCACTCCATAGAAAAGCGGTTCTACAGAAGGTTTTCAAGCATATACCCTAATTTCCTCTGTGTAGTATGAACTGGTCAACAATTTTAAAGAATTTTGTAAACTTACAAAGTCAAGCAAGTGATAACTCAATTCAACTCATATTTATTGCTCTACCACATGCAAGATACTTTGCTGGGTTGTACAAAGAATACAAAATGACAAGACACAAGATCTTCCTTTAAATCTAATATCTCAAAATAAGAATACAAATAACAATAGCATCAGCCAAAGTAGAATAAAATAAATAAGAAATTCATTAGTTAAAATAGAGTTTCAGGGAAGGAAAAGAAAGCCTGACTCCAAATGAGGGGAAGAAAGACAATGACAATTGTGGCATAAAGAAGGATCTTTAAAAATGAGTAGAACATTGACAGCCAGAGAAATGGGAGACTCCAGGCAAAGGGAATATCATGAACAAATTTAGAGAAACAAGATGAAAGTCCACTAAGGCTCTTTTCTGACATCCAGTGCATACTTCCATTTCACCTGCACATTATACAGTGATTGATACTGGCTGTATTTCCCATAAGAATGTAAGCAGGTATTCTGTCTTATTCACTTTTGTACCCTAGCATCTAGTACAATGTCTGGGCTAGCACAATTTAGGTTTATGTTTAATAGGTGTTGTTGGAATTATTATGCACCAGGGAATGCTGACTGCAGTTTCCAACTATTAATTTACTTAATTATTCAATTACATTATCACAATAATAAATAGCAATCGTGTGTCTCAAATCCTTTTAATACTGTGATTGAATGATCAAGTGGTACAAGGAGAAAAAGAGGTTTCCAGTCTACTTTATCTTTTCATTGCCAAATGGGTCCTCTTAGGCTGGGATTCACAAAGAGTGCCTTGGGTCTGGGTAATTCCTATCTTCCCACATCCATTGGGTATAATGGAGTTGGGAAGAGGGTACATTACTTGGCTTGAGAAATCCTAGAAAGTTCAGGGATCACACAAAAGAGGTTTCACCAGGATTCTTCTAAACCAGAGACTCTTAACCTGGGTCTTCATAGTTAGGCTCTCAGGATATCCATGAAACACATTTGTTGTCTGATACACATTGTGTTCATGGGCATATGTGAATTTTTTCTGAGGAGATGGTGTATAGATTCAATCAGATTCTCAAAAGATTCCATAAACCAAAGAAACTTAAACCTAAAACCAATAAGAAACATCAAGAAATGTCTAGTCCTACAGGGCTAGATGTTACCTGTAGTTCAAAAAACACTTTAATGAATCCTGATATCATAAGTCATTTAAGAAAAATAAATTACCTCAATGTTTTTGCTGATGTCTCTCAGTTTTGGAATGATTGAGGAATTTTCCCCTTTTATAGTACATATTTCTTGACACACACCTCCATAATTATATTATTGCAAGTCATCAGCTTTCAAACTTAAAATTCCTTGTCTAAGAAATTACTCACCCTTCTTAATTTCCCTTGTTTATTTTGGCCAAAGTCTACTGACTGCTCATTTTCCAAGCTAGGGCACGTCCCATTCTAGCTTGGGGCTGGAGACATGTCTGCAACCGGCATTTGATGCACTGTCAGTTCCCTGAATCACCTGATGTCCAGACAGTCACACAGTGATTCATTTCAAACGAGCTATTCATTAGCACCATACTCTAGATTGGGAATAGAACCTGTCTCCTCACCTAAGCCGAGGAAAAACAGTGGCATAAAATTCAACTCTACCTCTTCCAAAAAAGAAAACATATATATATTTAAGGAAGCCCCTCCCCCTACACATTCACTGAAAATAATGCCCAGGGGAAAGGGGATTCCCCAGTGTGGTGGGCTCCCCCCTATACAATGAGGCTTGACTATTTAATGTTCCCCTACAAAATGTAAGCTCTTTAAGGGCAAGGATTTTTGCCCCTTCTATTCACTGTTTTATTCCCAGGAACTGAAACAATGCTAGCAGAACATAGAGTGAATATATGCTAAATGATGGGTTGGAAAAATGAATTGACTGATTAAAAGAATGAATGAGGGCTTCCCTGGTGGCGCAGTGGTTGAGAGTCCGCCTGCCGATGCAGGGGACGTGGGTTCGTCCCCCAGTCCGGGAAGATCCCACATGCTGCAGAGCAGCTGGGCCTGTGAGCCATGGCCGCTGAGCCTGTGTGTCCCGAGCCTGGGCTCCACAATGGGAGAGGCCACAGCAGTGAGAGGCCCGCGTACTGCAAAAAAAAAAAAAAAGAATGAATGAATATGTCTATGAAAGCCTGTGAGAACATAAAGTTGCTTCCCTTCCACACACTTCAGCTCTTATGTTTCATTGTTCCTCTTAATTTCACCCTCTTTACCATGCTATTCTCTGTCCCATCAATCATATATATCCTTCAAATCCACTTAAAGTCCCATCTCCTCTCTGAACTCCACCTTTCTCCAACTCCCTATAGTATATACCTCTACCATTTATCCATCAACATGCAGTGACCATCTGCTGCTCTACAAAGTTATTAACATAGAAGACACTAAAGAAATATAAGACAAGGTCCCAAGAACTCTCCATCTAGTTCAGGAGAAACATACAATCAGGAAATAATGAAGGAGCTGTGTGAGATAATGTCTGATCAAGAGCCAAAATAAATAATAGAAGCAAACAATCAAAAATACTACAGGTGATTAAAATTAGGTATCTCTCCAACCCTATCTTTCACTGCTAGCCTCACCTCATTTTGTTCCAGTGATAAGCAACAATAACATGTCTCCTTCATATGTAAAAACTTGTTCTGCTCTCCTTGCATTCTTAATAAATGGATTTTTATTCTTCAAAACCTAGTTCAAAGGTCACCTCCTCTACTGGGTTTCTCTGCTCTCTGTCCCCAATGAAATTAACCATGCTCCCCTTCGTACCTGTGAATACTCCTAGGATTACATTTATGAAGCATATATGGGTTAACCTTTGTGTTTCCCCCATTCTTACCAGACAGTAACAAAATTGATTGTGTAATGAATAGTTACAGAAAAGGCTTTGGGAACAACTCATTGTCTCAGACAGATTTTCTGTACCTAAAACAAGTCAAATCTAAGATGGCCTTCCATGGGACTTGCCTGGTGGTGCAATGGTTAAGACTCCACCCTTCCACTACAGGGGGCACAGGTTCGATCCCTGTTCAGCACAGCATGGCCAACAAAAAATAGGAACTAAGATGGCCTTCCATGTGAAATCCTGACATGACACAGATTTATCTTTGATTGGGCTCAAAATTTGTTGAACAGACCCCACCTCCCTTCATATATAAATCATTAAAGAAGAGGCATCTCTCAAAAACTCCAGGGGAAGCCTGGGGCCCTGCAAACCTATGGTGAGCACCTCATTGTTCTTTCTGGGAAAGAAACCTCAGTTGGTCCCTGCATTTTGCTTAGATTACGGTAGATTTTTCCCTGTTTAAAATAAAGTACACCATTCAACTTTTCTGGAAGGAAATTTGGCCATACTTATTGAAATTTAAAACATACATATCTTTTACTACAGTACTTCTAGGAATAATACCTACAGAAATACTCCCATGTGTGTGAAAAAATTTTATAAGGATGTTCATTGTACCACTTTTATAATTACAAACTAAAATGGGAATGGATTAAATTTCCATCAAAATGAAATGTAATATAATGTAGTCATTAAATACATGAAATAAATCTGTACTGACATATATGGTCATCCATTATTTGTTAAGTAAAAAAGTAAATTGCAGAACAATAAACATAATAGGTCTTATTTTTTTAACATACACAGTTATATTTTGATGTTTGATTTATCATGTATACATGATAAAATAGGGATGTCTGGGAAGTCATTTGGGAAGGAGATGGAGGTGAAGATTGTAATTTTTCATTGTCTGCACTTTAAAAAAATTACACAAGGTATACCTTCCTGAAATACCCTCTATTCAAATGGTAGACATTGTGTAATATGATGTCTGCAGCTAATAACTCACTTAATGAAGTGTTGGGAAATGAAAGAAACCAAGTGATTTCACAGACAACTAAGTCCTCATTGGCCACTCAGTTGCCAGCCTCCTACAGTCAAGTTTAAATTCCTACTACAAACTCACAGCTCATCAAAGGGTAAAATTTTTCATCATAGAAACTAGAGAAATCAACTGGACTTTGCATATTGTCTCACCTGTACATTTTGCCTAGTGAAGAGAAAGGTAACAGAAATGACCATGTTTCAAATAGAGCATTCTTTTTTTTCAAGTACCACTTTGTCTCAAAAAGAAAAAAATACAGTGAAAGAATAACACTATTTTTTTTGTTTCAGGTAGTAATTTGAACATGAAGACTACGATTCTACTGTTTTGTCTTCTAGGATCAACTCTGTCATTACCAGTAAGTGCAAAATGTATATTTTATGAACCAACCAGCCTTAGCTGCACCCCTCTCTCTCCTTGCCCTCTGCTAAAACTGCACCGTGACCCATTTCTTTAGTTTTCTGTTTTTATTTTCAAAGTTGAAAGATGATAAACTAATGAAGTATTACTGCATATTTCAATGTACTTACATTGTTAAAATACATCCAATCTATCATGGATTGAGTGGATTAATTTTACAATAAATTAATTTTTATTATTATTTTGACTTATTTTTGAATAATAAATTATTGATTATTTGATTTATTTTGAATAATAAATTAATTTTGATTATTTTGGCAGAGAAATAGGGTAGAAATTAGGAGAAAAAGGAATGCTTTAGATTATGTCTGCTCAAAGTGGATAATGATTCTACTTCCAAAAAGAAGTTAAGATTTTCTTGTCAACTAATTATTTTCTCATGACCAAAGGTGTAAACTAAAACATTCTGATTTTTCTAATTGGAAGCACGAAACATCTAGATTGTATAAACTCTAAAAGGTCTACCAAATCATGCAGTGGGAATATTAGAAAGCAGTCAATATTTTTTAGTTAGAACATTTCATCACGAAACATGTTCATATATAACAGTTTTTTGAATAAAAAAGAGCACTAGTATTCAAACATGTATTCCAACTGTCGTTCAATATTTTATAGACATAATATGGGTGGTTTGGGTGTCTAAGTGAATTTCCCTTTGTTTGAGATGCTTCATTGTGGACAATGAGAAAAATTTTTTTAATATTTACTATGAATTAGCAGAACAAAAAGAAACCATTCTCAGTTAGGCCTCAAGCTCACTTAACACTTCTTTACTCATCCATACAATTAGCAAATATTTATTGAAAACTCTCTGCATACCATATATTGTGCTAGTTGCTGAAGATACAATGGTAAGAAAAAAGGCATGATCCTTCATGGTGTTTACAAAGGCTATATATACTAAAAAATATTTTTAATGTTAAATTATAACAATGATTAGTTCTATGAAGGACCTGAACAAGGTGATATTGGGGGGGAGGGGATGGAACAAAACATGAATAACCAACCTCCTTCTTATTTCATTGCAAATATACATTTGTCCTTTAAAGAAGTTGTCTACAAAAATGTGATGTTTAAACAAGGTAAATTAGGGAGTTAAATTCTTTTAAAACATGGATTTTGCGCTTCACCAAACAAGTTTGCCAAAAGTTTCTTCTAAATAAGGTGTCTCTAGTGAATTTAAATTACCATAACATTTGTAAAGACTCAAGACAAATAAAACTTTCTGGAGCACAGCTATCATTCAAAGTGGACTGAGGAGTACTGTGCAGGTTAATGCATATTGGGAGTGCAGTTAGAAACAGTGGTGCAGGGAATGTGGGAAGTAACATTAAAATGTCTATTAGGTATAGTATTGGTATTTATCAAAGAAAACTCAGGACACATAGAAAAGGTTTTTAAAAATTATTTGTACATGAATTTATTGAATTATCATAAAGGTATATAAAATGAATTGAACACTTATTGTTTTCAGTAAATCAAAAGTTTGGGAATAGGGTACACACTGGAGATGCGACAGGTTGCATATTCAGAAGAGTAGTCAGGCTAGGCCTCAAAAAGAAGATGAGCTCAAGCAACAAGGTGAAGCTGGTGAGGAAGTGAGCCAACGACGGGGGAAAAAAGCATTCCAGACGGAGGGAACAGGTGGAGATGAGGCTCTGAGGCAAGAATTGGCCTTGAGTGTCCCAGAGACATCAAGAAGCCTATATAGCAGTACGAGAGTGAACAACAGAAAATGAGGTAGGATGGAAGGTCAGAGAGGCACTGGGGGTCCAGGTCCTGAGGGTATTTTAGGCCATTGTATTGTCCCTGGCTGAAAACAGAAGTCAAGACACAGATTGAACAAAGACGTGAACACACCAGACTGTTGTTTTCAAAGGACCCCTCTGACTGCCATGCTGACAGTGGATCATAGTGGATGAAAACACATTTGCAGAATTTATACTTACATAATCTTAAGGCTTAAAGGGACCCCTAAGGACAGATAGTGCCAATCTTACCTCTTACAACTGAGAGAAAAGACCAAAGTGAAATCTGTGGAGCGCGCCATGCCCGTTAGGGGTATTTGGCCTGGAGGAAAATGACCAATTGAACACAGACTCCCAAAATAGAGGCAGGCATTCATGCATGCCTCAGTAAGGTTGAGCCAACGCTCTTGGGACTTCTCCAACCCACGTTTCCCCCCGAGGTGATCAGTGCATGACAGGTGCAAGTGAAGCTCATTATGGACAGATGAAAACCCCCCTTTTTGCTAATGTTTATCACAAGGTCAAGAACAATATGCCCAGTCATAGCAGAAACTTTGGGTGCAAACACAGACGGTAGAAATATTGTTATCAAGAAGCTAGCAGGATGAAGGACAAACTGTTCCCACGAGAAAGAAACTAACCTAATCTTAAACAGAACCTAGTATGCTTTAACTCCCTGAGCTCCCTGTAACTGCATTTTATAAAAGCTGTGCATATAAACAATAAAATTGACACTTGTTTGCAATGGCTCCTGGTGTCCCTCCCGTCCTCACTCTTTCCTCTTAAACTTTTTCCTCATCCCCTTGCCGCCTGAATTCGAGCCCTCGGTCGTGCTGGCAGCGACAGAAATCAAGAGTCATTGGTAGCTCCAGGATATATCCAAGTGACCCGAGGGTTAATGCAGTGCTGGGGGGCCCACAGCACACTGCCCTTGGGGATGCAGCCAGGAGCAAATGCCAACCGGAGTCAACCTGTCCAGAGAGCTTCCACATGAATGCAGATGGAGTACAAAGAAAAACAAATAGAAGGATTCATTTCTTCAAGACTAAAAGCGCTTGCAGGGATCCTAGTACAGGCTCTGCAACTCAAAATATCACCTTGGCAGGTGACACTGCTTCTCACTTCCCTCATCTATAAAACAATACAACTAGATCATATGGATTCAAGGAGATTTTTACCCCTGAAATTCAGTTATTCTTAGTACACTAGGAAAATACCCTGGCCAGGAAGGGGACAGAATTTCCATTACAGGAAGTGACTTGTCAGGCACGAGGTAAAATTAGGAAGCTTTGTGAAAATGCAGTAGAAATCATGGCAGCTTACCTTCAAGCTTTGGGAAAAAGCAAATGTGTATAGAGCTAAGGTGTAGACTATATATTTCATGTCCTGGAAAAGGAGGAAAGCACTTTCAGAAAAGAAATGGGAACCTAGGAACTACCACCAGAAATCCATGTGCCCTACCTCACCCTCTGTCCCTACTCACAGCACCCCTCCTGGTCTGGCACTTTTCTGCTCCACAATTCCATCTCCTGTCATGCACAAAATGTTCCACGGAGTTAAAACTGCTCCAAAACACACAGAGGCTAAAGACAGGTGTTTTTGCACTTGGGTCAACTTGTTACCTCCTGGAAATAAATATATGTAAAACCTCAAACACATCCCTGCTTCTGCAAAAATTTGTTATCACAGATGCAGCTCAACCCTTCTTTGGTACTTCCTCCAACAAAGCTGGTTCCAGATCAGGCAACACTGCTAAACCAACAAAAGCCAAATCAGGTAAGAGTTCTACAATAGGGAACATTTAGAGACCAGCAGAGGAAACATGTTAAGACTAGTGGATTTAAAATCAAGATTCATCCAAAGTCTCATGACTAAGCAACAGAGAGAAAAGCTTTATTTGGGGGAAAATAAAAACCAGAATCATATTTTATTTCAAAACTTTGAGCAGGAAAAGCAACACATCTTCATTCTTTTTCCTTTTGACTGAATAATCATTTGGTTTAGCAACCAAATCTAGTAAACTCTGAAAAGCAACAGCTATACCTATTGAAAAACCTTGGTCATCTATGCCCTTGAAGTACTGTGACTTAATCATGTATGGTATTTGCCAGAACTAGCAGGGATTAAAAAGTAATCTATAAAAATAATTGCAGATTTCCTCGTGGTTTTCTTAAATTTCATTGTTGCTGATGAGCTGATGTGTTACTGTAAAATCTGTCTTTGAAACATATTTAAGTACATTTGAAAACTGCATGGTCAGGCTTCCCTGGTGGTGCAGTGGTTGAGAGTCCGCCTGCCGATGCAGGGGACACAGGTTCGTGCCCCAGTTTGGGAAGATGCCACATGCCGCGGAGCGGCTGGGCCCATGAGCCATGGCCGCTGAGCCTGCGCGTCCGGAGTCTGTGCTCCGCAAGAGGAGAGACCACAGCAGTGAGAGGCCCGCGTACCACAAAAAAACCCCAAAACAACAACAAAACCAGCATGGTCTCCTGGCTACCCACCCCCTTCTTCTCACCCTTCCTCTGTTCAAAAGGACCTCTCCTTACCTATGTCTAGACTTTGTGAAATAGTACAATAATACCAGTCTAAAGTTCTCTTTTTGGTCTATGGACATTATACAATACTCATGTCAGTAGCCAACCTCCCTCCTTAAGGAACCTGAAGCTTTGGTGACCTTCTTTGAAAAATAATACAAAGTTAGATATGTAAAATTAGTTACTAAAGTGAATAATTTATAATGAGATAAGAAATAAGAATAAGTTACACATTTTTAAGCTGATAACTACCTTAAACTTGACACATTGCTAGGGTGCCTCCTAGGGCCACGGAAGGGGACAATGCTAGTGAGAGGCCCTGAAGCTTTACCTTCGTGGTAAATCCACCTGTGACTGAAGTATACGTTACTTGAGGATATCCTCCACTGACAGCATTGTAAAACCAGACAACCTCTTGTCTCACACATCAATTTCAATGCCCTGCAGGTCTTCCCTTCTTTAAGTCTAATTCCATTGACACAGATGCTCACACTAGGGTCAGACCTGCAACTGGTAAGTACTCTTTTTATCATTTTAATATCCATTGTTAAATAAAAATAATACCTAATGTGGAGGGTATGTGTGTGTGTATCCATAAATGTACACATGCACACATATTCATTGTAGTGACAGAGGAAAGTCAAAGAGAGTTGAATGCTATTCAATACATCATTAGAACATTTTCTTAGCAAGAGAATCTCTAAAGGAATTAATCTAATTCTTAAGTCTTTACTTCTTTAGTTCTTCTCACCTGCCCTCCGAGCTCCCCTCCCCATCCTCTGACACATCTTCCTCATGGCCCATACAACATCCACATACCCACACAAACACTATGACTGCTATCATCGCCACAAAAACAAGAGCAAACAAGAAGGGGTAGAAAGATCTACATTCTTTTCATAGACTATCTGTGTAGTTTAATCTGTTTGGGGGATAAAATAATGTTTCTTTCCTGCTTAAAATGGATTTTTTTCCACTGGTCAGATTTAAATATAGTACTAGACCATATTCAGACGAGATACTTTATTCTGACCCTCACAATTTTCATGGGGATACCTATGAAGGAACTCAGTCCTTCATAAGAAAATCATCAGAAAAATTCCAGGAACCCTTGCTGTTACAGCCAAAAAGGGAAGGCAAATATAGACTCACTTAAGTAATCCTCAGGAGAGTGGGTTAAATGCCAAAGAAAAACTTAATATGAGAAAATTAGTCCTGGACTTGATGGTTGTACTAGTAGACTAAACAAGTTTTTGAACTTCATTTATTTATCTAATTCCAAATGCAATGTAGTGTACTATACATTTGCATAGCAAATCCTTCCTTTTACATTTAGTAAATACAAATTCAGGTCCTGGATGTTCGAACTGAAACAACACAATGAAAATCTTCCTCGTTGCCCTACAGCTAAATCCTGCTGCAGGGATGGCACCTGGTAGCCAGACCCTCCCATTGACCCTGGGGGGATTGAAGATACAGCAGCAGGTGCAACCACAAGTGAGTTCAAAGACCTACTAAGTTTAACAATGGGGAGCATTTTCCCTCAGGTGAAGACCTAAAGGGGAGGAAAGAATGTTTTCAAGGTTCTTTAAAGTTCTACCCTGATAATTTGCAGAGGGATGTCCTACTAAACTTAAAGCAGCCTTTGGCAATTTGGTTCTTGCTGAAATCCCATGAGAACACACCCAGAAAACAGCATGCTGCCCCATAACGTCTCTAGAATACATTTGTAATAGGTAACAGGAAATGTGAAGAGTTGGGGAAGATCGAGAAGTAAAGAATAAACGGGGGGGATTGAGAGGTATCAGGATTCTTCTCCAGCTTGCTCTGGTTCTACTGAAGACTTTCTGGGTGACCAAAATCATTCCAAAGAAAAAATAAGAGATGGATAAAGTTTATTTCCAGTAAATCTAATCTATCCTTTTTGTGTGCTTTTTTCATGCCTCCTCTCGAGTCCCCAAGGATTCTCTAATTCCTTCTCTCCTGCCATCATTATTTGCTTTCAGGAAAATCCCCCCAAAAAAACCCTCACATGGGCTTCCCTGGTGGCGCCGTGGTTGAGAGTCTGCCTGCCGATGCAGGGGACATGGGTTCGTGCCCCGGTCCGGGAAGATCCCACATGCCGCGGAGCAGCTGGGCCCGTGAGCCATGGCCGCTGAGCCTGCGTGTCCGAAGCCTGTGCTCCGCAACGAGAGAGGCCACAACAGTGAGAGGCCCGCGTACCGGAAAAACAAAACAAAACAAAAAAACCCTCACGTGAAGATATAAATGACATACTTAGGACATCACCTCTTTCAGAAGTGTTTGCATTTTAACTGCAAAGCCCAAATTTTGTCTTCTTGGAACTTCTCTAAATAGTTTAATGACTCTGGAGAAAAATACAATGATCCCTTTATGACTAAATTGGTTATTGCTAACTAATTCTCCCTAACACATGACCTCAGCCCCTATCATTCCCACATAATGGTCTAATTTTTTGTAGATGCTTTCTTGATTATTACATGCATAGTATATGTTAACTATAGAGAATTTAGAAAACACAGATAAGCAGAAAGAAAAAAATAAAATTCACCCATAAGCCTACCAGCCAGAATTAAACACTGTCAGCATTCTAGGTTATGTCTTTCCACTCTTTTTTCTATGCATATAAGTATACTTTTTAAAGACAATATGTTCTTACTATATCTGATGTTCTATAATCTAATTTTTTCACTTAATACATTTTGAATAGTCTTTCATATATTTTGAATATTCACTTATAACATTGTTTTTAATGATTGCCCGTATTCCATCATATTGCAAAAATTGGTTTTTTTCCAAAATTTTTGCTTCTATAAACAATTCTACAGTGAACATCCTTTGACTAAGTCTTTGAGCATTTCAGTGATTATTTCTCTAAGACCAGTTCTTAGGAATAGAATTTGTGGGTCCAAAGATATTCTAAACTGTAAGACTCTGGACGCGCAGGCTCACCGGCCATGGCTCACGGGCCCAGCTGCTCCTTGGCATGTGGGATCTTCCCAGACCGGGGCACGAACCCGTGTCCCCTGCATCGGCAGGTGGACTCTAAACCACTGCACCACCAGGGAAGCCCAAAACTGTAAGACTTTTAATACACATTCCCAAATAATGAAGCACGACTATACCTTAACCATCTTCCTACCACTATGGACACATCCAACTTACAGTAGCAAGCTTATATTAATTAGTAATTATAATCAAAGCTGAGTTTAATTGACAAAATTATTTTAAGCTGTTCAATTGAAATTCTATATCATATGCAACTAATACTTTTTTCTGTGCCTTTTGTCCAAAATAACAACACAAGAAACTCTATACTGCTTCATTTATTCATATTTGTAAAAATCTGTAACATAACTAATTTTTACATTTCTTTTTTTAATATTGATGTTTATACTTGTCTATCAGTCATTACTTATTTCTTACAGATATGTTAGAGCCTTCACTCAAAGTATTTGCTGCTTATTTATATTTTAATAATAAAAGTGATCCTCAGAAAAAGACTAGAGAGAGTAGCAAATAGAATGAGAATCTCTTTACTACATGACCCTGGTGTAATCCATCTGCCAGTTGCCCAGGTTCAGTTTCAATTGCTGGCCTGCTCTAACCTGGAAGTCAGGCTTAGTACATCTTCATATCCACCAAAGAATATATCCACCAGAGCCAAAGGCATAAGTGGGCACTGTAGATGTTACTGAAGATTCAGTAGGGACAGTTCGACATTGCACACTCCCCAACATGCAATAATATAAATCAATCCTCGTTCTCTGTGGGGATTCTTTGATGTCTCTAGGCTATGCCACCACCAAGGGTCCCCACACATGCCTTCTCCTGTGCAGTCCCAGTCCCTCCAACCCTGTCTCTCCCTATGCAGAGGACCTTATGTCCCTGCCAGAAACCTGGGCAGCTGCCCACAGCATTCATTTATCTAAGGCAGGCCAGAGTGGCTAAGAGTGAACTCTAGAACCTCAAAACTTCTGGTCAAATCCCAGCTCTCCACTTACTACCTATGTGGCCAAGTTACCTAACCCTATGTGACTCACTTTCTTCATCATATAGAATAGAGATTAATTGGAATCTACCACTAGAGCTGTTAGGATTAAATGAGTAAATCTACATAAAACATTTAGAACAGTGCCTATACATGGTACTCATTCAATACGTGTTAGCTGTTATTATTTCAAACAATTTCTCTATCAAAAACTAAGTTAGCTGTTATTATTTCAAACAATTTCTCTATCAAAAACTAACACTTTTTCTCCTTGTTACATTGGTGCTACATTACTTAATTCTTACAATACAGTTTTTACTTAGACATCTGTGGTTTCCTTTTGTATCTTTCTGTTCCTTCCAATTTACCTTTAAAGAAGAAATTTCAATTTCGTTTTCTCCCAAATCCTGTGTCCCTTCCCTTCAATCCACTTTTCCATTGCCACCCTGAAGATGAGTTGCTTTTTTGGTCAGTAGCCAGGGATCTGACAGAGAGTAAGGCTTTTTCTTAAATGTGTGTACTTTTTACCTCTTGGCATTATGGGTGTTACTGTACAAACTTCTTGAGAAATAATAAGTTAAGAGTCTTTTTATAAGACTTTCAAATCTTTTAGGTCTGGCATATTAAAAGTCCCATTTTGATAACTTTTGTGACACTCTATATGAGTTTCTATAGAAATAAAAATAAACCTTAAAACCCTAGTTCTTTCTGACAAACCCCATGATTAGTTCTTAGAGTGCTAGAGCACACCAACACCTCACCCAGAACTTTCCAACTACAAATCCATAACATGTACGTAGTTATCAGTGATCAGTGTGGTATTTCTCACTTAGCTCTAAGAACTCTGTTAGGATGAGCGTTCTTGAACAATATCAACCAAAATTTCCTTCCAGTGTTCTATTTTAATAGCAAAATATCCAGGCAACCATTATGAGACTAAGTACACATGCTTTAAGAAATCTTGATATTTTAAAATATCCATTACATGTTTTCATGTATCTTCTGAGATGCCATATAAAAGAAACACATGGATTTTATCAACATGATTGCTTAGAATAATTTTAAGTTTGGGGATAGCTTGAGATCAAAGTTATTTTTTGTTCATCCAATTTACTAACTTCTACCTTTTAAATGTGCTGCTTTGGACTGATTTCTAAATCTCTGGGTCTAATCTTCTTCTTTTTACAAATTGGATGAGTTCCAATTCCCATCCTGCTCTATGAGTCAATATATATGATCATAGATGATACATTAAACAAATACCTATTCAGTAAATATTGTACACTTTTAAAAAGTCTCAATATTGATATCTACCAGAACTTACCTTTTAGTATATTTTTCCTACATCTTTCACTCTTTTTTCAGGTGTTACCAGTTATTGTAGCACACCTTGGAGCCCAGGTAAGATTACTTTGTAATATGATTTTTATTTTAAATCATCTTAGTGTGAAATATTTCATCCTATCTCAATTCACCAGATAGTTGCCAAGTTTCCTATTTACTTTGCACTGTATGGACACTGATAATAACAAAAATAATTATTGAACACTTACTATGTGCCAGGTACTGTTCTAGTACTTTTTATTTATTATGTACTATCTCATCTAATCTTCAGAACAATCTTTTATAGACAATATTTTTATTTCTAATGTGAAGATAACTGGCAATACTTACAGTTAGTTATTTATTTACAATCACACAGTTAGTAAATGTCACAGATGAAGCAACCAGTCAATCCTTTAATAATTAATGATTTGGGGGATATTTATCTCAAATTTATTTATTAACTATATATCTTTCCCTAAAAATGACACATTTTCCTCTCTCTCTATTTTCCTTTGTGAAAGGTAATTCTTGAGATCACCGATAAAATTACCAAGACCCAAGATCAAATATGAACATCAGAGGGCAGTTTTTATTTCTAAAAGCAGAATCAAGTATAAAATTCATATTAACTCTTAATTCCACATTCCAAGGAAATAATCTGAAATACAGCAAAGGTTTATTTACAAATAAATTCATCAAAATAATTTTATACTAGAGAAGAATATTAGGTGCAACCTACATTTAAACAAAAGGAAAATTATTACGTAAACTGTACAACATAAAAGCAAATACTTTGTGACCATTCAAAATTATATTTATTAAAATTTGTTGGTAATGTGGTTAAATGATTGCTGGAAAGTATTAAAAGAAAAGGTAAGACACAAATTGTAAAAATTACATGACTTCTAGTATGTAAAAAAGAAATGTTTGAAAAACATCTGCAAGAAAAAATATCACATTCTGCATGATGGGATTTTTTTTTATTGCTTTCTGCATCTTTCAAGTCTCCCTTCATGTGCATCTATTACCTAATTATAGAAAATATGTAACTTCTGAAATGCAGAAGACCTCCCATCACTCAAATAATAAATGTTAGTAGTTCAATGTCATGTGCTGACTTGAGTTTTGTGATACAAATCACAAAGACAGTTTAAATTATTGTTGAAAATAAACACATATCTCTTTATAATATTTATAACTATTTTAAGTATTTAAGTTATTTTATTTAAATATGTATATATATATACATATATATATAAACCTTGCCTCAAATATATTAAAAATCTGTCTAATAACTTGTGTTATTTTCTTTTTAGGGTGTTATCCTAAGCTCAGAGGAATTGGTAAAAAAAAAAATTAATTACTAGTATTTCAAATTCCTTTCACTGCTACCACTATGCTGCTTTCTATCCTCATATAGCCACTTTTGACCACAACCCCTAAATCTGGTGCATACTATCATAAACTGAACACTTTTATAGGTCCTCACATTAGGTTATCTTTTGTCTAGCTGGGGATTTCATCATCCTTCTCCAGCTACTTGTCCTCATTAATTTGACTTAGCTTTTGTTTTCCACATATTGATGTCAGATTCAGTTCTATCCAGAAAGGCAATGCATAGTTTTAAACTTTGTATTGATTAAAATGTAGGATTGTAAGTTACTGAAATGCATGCAGATTTAGAATAATATACATATTTCTATTTAGTGCAGGAAGGATTAATTTTTTTACTTAGATGCTTAAAGTTTATAGAAAAAGTATTATTCTTCTAGCATCTAATGGTGATGAATGAACTCTTCTCTATACGTATGAATAACTAGAGGGCTGAACCTAAATAAAACTCATAGTACCATTACTAGGCATTTCTATGCATTTCCCCATAAGTCATTTTCAGAGAAAAATTATTTGAATTATTATGATTTGAATTATTATAATTATTTGAATTAATATGGTATGGAACATGAAACTGAAGTAAAGAGTTGAGGCAATATCTGGGAAGACAGTTTGAAAAAGGTAGAGATTATGAAAAAGGTAGAGTATGTAAAAAAGAATTCCAAGGAAATAATCTATTATGAAAAAGGTAGAGATTTGCTAGACTGTCCATAAATAAAATCAAGTAACGGGGCTGTTTTGCCAGCACTGATACATGAACACCCATATCAACCAGTTATAGACCCGATTCTATAGAACAGGAACCTTAGTAGATTTTTTTATATGTGTTGCCTTTAATCCTCACCAGATTACAAAGTAGAGACTTTTAACCCAACTTTATATAAAAAGAAACTGAGGCTTGGAAAGCTTAAGCAAATTAGGTCCGAAGGTCAAAAAAAAAAGTAAATCCAGATTGAAAACCATTTTTCTATCCACTATACCAGTGGATAGAAAAATGGTTTTCTTTTTCTTTTTTTTTCTTTTTTTGGTGAAACTCACAGTAACAGCTATATTTTTTATGTAACTAATGCACACACACACGTTTTATGAACCAATATTTACCCTTACTATATAGAGTGCACTGGTAATTTATAGTCTATTATTTTTGCCTTATTTTTTAATGATGGGTACCACTCACCTTCTTTATTTTATTTATTTATTTATTTATTTATTTAGCTGCATTGGGTCTTCGTCGCTGCACGGGCTTTCTCTAGTTATGGTGAGTGGGGGCTACTCTTCGTTGCAGTGCGTGGGCTTCTCATTGCAGTGGCTTCTCTTGTTGCAGAGCATGGGCTCTAGGTACACAGGCTTCAGTAGTTGTGGCACGTGGGCTCAGTAGTTGTGGCTTGCGGACTCTAGAGCGCAAGCTCAGTAGTTGTGGTGCACGGGCTTAGTTTCTCCTCAGCATGTGGGATCTTCCTGGACCAGAGCTTGAACCTGTATCCCCTGAATTGGCAGGCAGGTTCTTAACCACTGTGCCACCAGAGAAGCCACCTTCTTTATTTCAAAAGTATGAGAGTCCCAACTCCCAATTTGAAAATTTCTGTACTCTACTCCTATCTCCCATTCAGCACAAGTCTAAATCTGGTTTCAGTACCTCATAAATCTAAGACAGTGTTTTCCAAACATCAGTCCTGGACCATCAAACCAGGACAACTTGGAGCGCTGGTTAAAAATGCATATTTCTGCCTTCCAGATGGTGCTTATGCAAACTAACAATTGAGATCCACACTCAAAGAAACGGACCTGTATCTTAATTTTGAGTTCTCAATGCTTTTTATTCTGTGAGAATGCTGTCAGAACTGAAAGGTCCCAGAGAACTGGTTCTTGCCTGAACTCTCTCCAAAACCAGCTGATTTCAAATTATTACTTCTTAGGAAGAACTTTTCACAGTAATTTATTCCCAGGGGAAAAACAACAACAAGTGTAAGTAGCAAAAACATTCATTACCATTGTGCAAATCACTGACTGTCCAAAAGAGAGAAGATCCACTGAATAACCTCAAGGAATACACCAGTGGCTGAATTGCCAAAAGAAACATTTCTGACTGAATATTCCAATGCCTTTGAAAAATACATCAAAAGAAACTTGAAGGGGTGAAAACCATGAGATAAGAATTGATTAATCTAGTTGAACTAATTTTTCCATTAATTTTTAGTCTCTTAAATTACTCTAAAAAAATTTGGGCAAATGAGAGACTATAGTTTAGGTCAATAACAGAAATGCAGCCCCCTGTAATTGTATGGATTTTCTGCCTTAGTTCTACCTCCAGATACACCTGATATGAACAAATGATGCATTATTCCTCTTCCTGTGACTAGCTTGATTCTGGCTTTCCCTTTCTGAGGAAAATGGAGCACAGCAAGGAATCCCAGTAATGAAACCAGCATCAGGCTTGGCTTGGGAGAGGGAGGCATTTCCTCTGAGGAACGCTCGATCTTTACTGTTTTTTCTGACTCTATCCTCTCCATCTGTAAATCCTACCCAAACTTGCTGCCCTCAAGGAAGAAAAAGCTGGTTGACCAGCTTTTAAATGTGTTCCTTTGACTTTGTTTTCTATTTCCTTATCTCATTCAAGCCAGCAACCCCCAAATCTTAACAGGATTTATCTTCCATCCCTTGTTTCCCGGAGCCATCCTGCCCACCAATCAGGCTACTCCAGATGTCCAGAATGGAATCCTTCCTGCAGGACAAGCAGGAGCAAATCCTGCCATCCAGGGAACCCCAGAGGGCCCCTTCCCAACTACCAGTGGCACAGATGATGACTTTGCAGAGACCACCCCTGCAGGCATACAAACGGGCACACACACCACTGAGGAAACCACCACAGGGTCACCAAAAGGTAAGTTCTCCAAGCCAGGAAAGTGTCCCAAGGCCGTGAGTGAGAGAGGAGTTCTCACTGCCTAGTTTCTCATCCGCAGAGTGAGAGAGGAGTTCTTTGTCTTGGCTTGACAAATACAGATCCCAATAATATCAGGGAGCCCCCTTACTCACTCACATTTGATTCCAGCAATGTGAGGGAGTATTTTTACTGGGCTACCAACCCTATTGGATCTATCCAGAAAGAAGACATTTAATTGCTGGCATAATTTACTTTCCATGTTAGGTCAGAGCTGGAAATATTTGGAAACAGACAGTGTTCTCCATTTCCCATCCCCCCACACACCCTTCAAACACACACAGGACACAGTTAATCAATCAAGATACTCTTTTCCACTCACTAAGCATGGATGAGCCTCAGAACCTTCCTAACATAAGGAAGGTTCTGAGGCTTCAGAAGGTTGCAAGCTGCCACTAGCAATAGACTAGAGTTGGTGCAGTACATGAACCCATGTGCCACTCCCCTCAGATGGGACTTAAGAAATGTTGCAAAAATCAGCTCTTCCGGGCTTCCCTGGTGGCGCAATGGTTGAGAATCCGCCTGCCGATGCAGGGGACACGGGTTCGTGCCCTGGTCCGGGAAGATCCCACATGCCGCGGAGCAACTAAGCCCGTGAGCCATGGCTGCTAGGCCTGCTCGTCCAGAGCCTGTGCTCCGCAACGGGAGAGGCCACAGCAGTGAGAGGCCCGCATACCGCAAAAAAAAAAAAAAAAAAAAAAAAAAAAAAATCAGCTCTTCTAGCACCAACAGACAGAGATATCACTTAACCTGTGAGGATGTCCAGACCCACATGTTCCAAATATCCAAATGGACAAAAGAATGATTTGCTATTGATAATCTTGCTCCAAAAAAAGAAATTTTGATCTCAAGTAAAAAATGTTTGAATTCAATATGCCTTTACCTACATTTAAAAAGTGTCTTTTTTTTCTTCCAGGGATTTAGTAAGCTGTCTCAATTTTTTTCAACTAAGCCACCTCAAATGTGGTGATACATAAGAATCTTTTTCATTGATCATATTATGGAATAGACTGAGACATACTGGAGAGCATCAGAAGAAATTAATTCTTGGTTTACCTAAAAATTTTTCTTGAAATTTCAGAAGATATACACTTCCTGGGGAATACTGACTTCTGAAAAAGAATACTAATGAAATGGATAAATTTATCTTTAAAATATAACATTATGCCACCTTAGACCCAGAAGATATGTATATTAAAATGTATTTTGAAACTGACTCTTTTCCTTTTTGGGGGGTGAAAAAAAGTTGGACAATTTCAGAAACTCCATTACCTCAGGAGACTTAGATGATACTCTTGGTCTAGACTTTCTTTGGAAGCAGAAAATGCTGCAGTCATGGGAGTGGACATCCAGCTGTGTAAGAACAGTTCTAATTTCCTCACAACCACCTTATGACCTACTCTATCCCATAAGAGCCACAAATTTAATTTTCAATATGCAAATTAAAAGCAAATTACATGTGCATCTAAAATATGCAGTGGAAGTCAAGAATTATAATTCATATTGTCTGTCCTCAAGTTGCTTATACACAGAGCTAGTGATTATGGCATTTAATCTTTAATTTGGTATGTCTGAGTAAGAAATGCAATTGATAAAATACCTGCTAAAGAGCTCGAGGAATCACGGTCCCTGGCTTCAGACTATACTACAAAGCTACAGTAATCAAAACAGTATGGTACTGGCATAAAAACAGACATACAGGTCAGTGGAACAGGATAGAAAGCCCAGAAATCAACCCATGAACCTGTGGTCAATTAATCTATGACAAAAGAGGTAAGAATATACAATGGAGAAAGACAAGTCCTTCAATAAGTGGTGCTGGGAAAACTGGACAGCTACATGTAAAAGAATGAAATTAGAACATTCTCTAAAACCGTATACAAAAATAAACACAAAATAGATGGATTAAAGACCTAAATGTAAGACTGGATACTATAAAACTCTTAGAGGAAAACATAGGCAGAACACTCATTGACATAAATTGCAGCAATATCTTTTTAGATCCAGTTCCTAGAATAATGAAAATAAAAACAAAAATAAACAAATGAGACCTAATTAAACTTCAAAGCTTTTGTACAAAGGAAACCATAAACAAAATGAAAAGAAAACCCACAGAATGAGAGAAAATATTTGCAAATGAAGCAACCCACAAGGGGTTAATCTCCAAAATATTCAAACAGCTCATGCAGCTCTATATCAAAAAAACAAACAACCCAATCAAAAAAATGGGCAAAAGATCTAAATAGACATTTGTCCAAAGAAGACATGCAGATGGCCAAAAAGCACATGAAAAGATGCTCAACATTGCTAATTTTTAGAGAAATGCAAATCAAAACTATAATGAGGTGTCACCTCACACTGGTCAGAATGGCCATCATCAAAAAGTCTACAAACAATAAATGCTGGAGAGGGTGTGGAGAAAAGGGAACCCTCCTACACTGTTGATGGGAGGTGAATTGGTATAATCACTATAATGGACAGTATGGAGGTTCCTTAAAAATCTAAAAATAGAACTACCATATGATACAGCAATCCCAATCCTGGGCATATATCCAGAGAAAACCATAATCTGAAAAGATACATGTACCCCAACATTCATTGCAGTAATATTTACAATAGCCAAGACATGGAAACAACCCAAATGTACATCAACAGATGAATGGGTAAAGAAGATGTGGTATATATATACAGTGGAATACTACTCAGCCATAAAAAAGAATGAAATAATGCTATTTGCAGCAACATGGATGGACCTAGAGATTATCATATGAAGTGAAGTAAGTCAGAGGAAGACAAATATCATATGATATCACCTATATGTGGAATCTTAAAAAATGATACAAATGAACTTATTTACAAAACAGAAATAGGCTCACAAACAAAGAATACAAACTTATGGTTAACAAAGGGGATAATGGGGGGTAGATAGATTAGGAGTGTGGAATTAATATATATACACTACTGTATATAAAATAAACAACAAGGACCTACAATATAGCACAGGGAACTATACTCAATATCTTGTAATAACCTATAGTGGAAAAGAATCTGAAAAAGAATGTATATATACACACATATATATATAAATGAATCACATTTATACACATGAAACTAACACAACATTTTAAATTAATTATACTTCAATTTAAAAATAAATAAATAAAATATAAATTTTAAAATTATCCACTAAAGGTGAGACTCTTGCTCTGCACAACTAAAAGGTAGAATTTAATCTGATTTAAATTTATAACCCAGACCACTGCAGTTCACTCAGAGTGGGAGGGAGTGGGAGGGATTACTATAAACTACAGTAGAGGTCCCACATAGGTAAGATATGAATAGGTTTAATAACATTCCTCATTATATTTGAGTCAGCCCCATCAGTATGGAAAAAACCTAAATATATACCCACACAATATATTCCATGTTATATTTTTCAGATGGTTAAAATTTTACTAGTGGTTAAAGATTTATTAGCCACAGTGTTTGAGATTTGCAGAGCTGAATAACATATTATGAATTGTTAAGGATTTTATAGCCAAACAAGAGTAAATTAGGATTTAATTTTCCAAAAATACTTTGCCATTAATGCCATGTGATACTAATTAAAAGTGCTAATCAAAAGATTTCCTAGGTAACCCTCTATCAGAAAAATTCTCTCTGAGCCTCATTTTTCTTATCTGTAAAATGGCGGCAAAGACCTATTATAGATACCCCACAAGTTTAACAAGATGATCAAAACAGGTAATACATGAAAGTGCTCTGTAAACTCCAAACCACTGTAGAAATTCATTTTGTTTACTTTCAATATCCTTCAAACCAATAAAAATTACCTGTCCTTCGAGCCCCACATCTTCTCCCTGGTCCTCCTCAATATACTTTAATTATTAGTGTAGGTATATAATTGCCAACTAAACCATCGAGATCAGGTGTCTTCCTGGGTATGCTACACTTGGGGGAACCTGAAAAATTCCCAAGGCTAAAGGCAAACAGATGGATTTAAGGGCTCAGTTTCCACACTTACATCCCACATATGGACTTTCCTAAGATAGATCTGCCTGAGAACATGTACTACTTTTCTTCCTCTTCTTTCATAGTCACTCTTTTCTCACATTACAGAAGAAAGACCTATGTCTCATCTATCACTGATCTCACTGTGGAAAAGTGTTATGTCATAGAAAACCTCCAGGACACAAAACAAAGAATTTCAAATACTGGAGCTGGTGTTGAGAATGACAATGGCCTTTTACAACTCAGGTAGTTTCTTGTTCTTAGCTTTCAATGAAATTAAATGAGGACCTACTGGAACAGGAATTTGATCATTGGAAACATTTTTGATGGTAGAAATTAAAACTACAAAACATTAAATGTTTAGTTATTAATTCATTTTAAAATATCAATAACACATAAATTACATGTCAATACAAATAGCATCCTTTTTAAATTAAAAATAACTTTTAAAATTTGATGAGAATGCTCAATTTAATTAACAAAATTTAGTGAGAAGAATGGTTTTATCTTTGAACTCTCATGTCTGACTTAATAGAAGATGTTAGGATTCTCTTATCTGCTTCTGCATTCAATCTTCATCTGTCACAATATCACATATGTAGTTGCTGGAAAATTCTACTGTATATTCTTCATAGAATGAGAATGACAAAGGAAAATGCAATCTTTATATTATTATAAAAATAGTTTTATCTCACTGACCTATCAAAAGAATCTCAGGGACCACCAAGAATCCTCACCAAATTTTGAGAATAACTTTGAATGATGTTACATTCATATTTTTGAATCCTCTCCCTGGTTATATATTGAAAATAGCATAGTGATCTACCACATGTGTGTGACTTTACACACAGACATTCTCTTCTCATTGCTTATTGTACTACTAGTCTGTGCCCTACACACACAGTAACTCTGATAAAATCAAATTTATTCAATTTCCACCAAAAAGGAAAAAAGCTATAGTAAATGTATAATTGTATGTGCTGCAATATCAAATATATTCCTGGCAGAAAAGATCTTCCCTTTAAAGGAGGCATTAGTGAAAACTGAAACCTCTGCTTCCAATTTTACGGTCTGATTGGTAGAATTTTACACAGACTAGTTTCTGGCTTCAAACATTACAGACATTTTTTCTCTTTCATTACTCACACTTCTGTTGCCAAGCACCACAAGACAAGTCCATGTGGCAATGCCAACTTTCGCCTTTCACTTTGGTGTCCCAACACTTGGCACATTGAGACAGTAGGGGGTAGGATTATTCCTGGAGCCATTTCTAAAGTGGCAACTTATTCACAAGCCACATACATATAGCCCACTAAACCCAAATTCAATATCTCCCCAATTCAACCTTTCTGAGGCAGATCTCGAAAATGCCTGTGATAACCCCAATGCCACTGACACAAAGTATGATGAAAGAAAAATCAACATGGAGAGAAACAGATGTCTTCACTGGTTGTGATTAAAATATCTTACATTTTCAAGAGCTACAAACATAAGACCCCACAAACACATACTTCAGGGCTCCGCAAGGAGCCTGTGTGAGTGAAAGTCCCTGCAGCTTAAACTTAAACTTTATTGGCTTTATAATTAATCTGTCTCTGCCTCACCACTTTTACCCGGTTGTATTTGCCCTTTCTTCCTCTGTTTTTTGTGTTATTTTTGCAATAACCCTATTTATGTCCGTATTAGAAAGCAAAAAGTTCATAATAACACCTCCCATGTTCTAGGTGACAAGTTCTGCTTGGAGTACAAAGCAAAGGGAAATAATATATACTGAGAGCATTCTATGTAAGAAGTGCAAAATATTTTTGGAAAATTGAACTCTAATTTATTCTTGGTAAGGTCATGGATACCAAAGTTTAGAGAAAAATGCCGTCCAATAGAAATATAACATGAATCACATATGTAATTTAAAATTTTCTAGTAGTCACATGAAAAGGTGAAAAGAAGTAGGTGAAGTTAATTTTAATAATATATTTTACTTAACCCAATATATTATACCCTAACATACATATAATACAAAAAATTAATGATCTTGGGGCTTCCCTCATGGTGCAGAGGCCAAGAATCCGCCTGCCAATGCATGGGACATGGGTTCAAGCCCTGGTCTGGGAAGATCCCACATGCCGCGGAGCAACTAAGCCTGTGTACCACAACTACTGAGCCTGCATGCTACAACTACTGAAGCCTGCATGCCTAGAGCCTGTGCTCTGCAACAAGAGAAGCCACAGCAATGAGAAGCCCGTGCACCGCAACAAAGAGTAGCCCCCACTCACCACAACTAGAGAAAGCCCACAGCAACAAAGACCCAATGCAGCCAAAAATAAATAAATAAATAAATTGTCTTTTTTTTCTTTTTTGGTTACTAAATCTTTGGAACTAGAAGTGTGTTTCAATTTGCATCTCAATTTAAACTACTAGCCACATTTCAAGTGCTTAATAGCCACATTTGGCTAGTGGTTACCATACTGGACAGTGTATGTCTAAATATAATGGAAGAGCTACACGGTTAAAAGTAACACTCCTATTTTAACAACAGGAAAATCTAAAGCTTGGTATAAGTAACATTTCCAAGGTCACTCAGGAGCTAGCATTTGGTGGAGATGGGGTTTGAACATGGGTTTGCATAACAAGTTATAAAGTTGAAAGAAACTTTTCTAAATTACCAAAAATAAAAATCAAATTTAATCAATAGTGTTAGAGAAAAGACCAGATCATAAAATGATAATATAAAATCATTGTCAGATGAAAAGAAAGAAAAGAATCTAGACATTGACCTTTCACCTTTCACAAAAATTAACTCAAAATGGCTCATAGACCTAAATGTAAAATGCAAAAATAAAGATCCCTAGAATATACAGAAAGAATATCTACATGACCTTAGATTTGGAGATGACTCTTTAGATACAATATCAAAAATACTCTCTGTGAAAGAAAAAATGGTAAGTTAGACTTTCATTAAAAGTTAAATTTTTCTGCTCTGCCAAAGATAGGGGTAAGAGAATAAAAAGAAAGCCATAACTGGGAGAAAATCTTAGCAAAACATATATCTGATAAAGGACTGGTATCCAAAATATACAAAGAACTCATAAAATTCAACAATAAGAAAACAAGCAACCCAATATTTTTGAATGGGCAAGAAATCTGAACAGACACCCAAAAAACCCATACAGATGGCAATTATTTGGAATATAGGGAAAAAATGCTCAACATCATATGTCAGCATGAAATTGTAAATTCAAAAACAATGAGATACAACTGAATACCTATTAGAAAGGTTAAAATTCACACACCAGTAAAACCAAACACAGGTAAGGATGTGGAGCAACAGGAACACTCATCCATTGCTGGTAGAAATGCAAAATGGTACAGCTACTTTGGAAGACAGTTTGGCAGTTTCTTACAAAACTTAAAATACTCTTAGCCACGTAATCCAGGATTGCACTCCTTAGTATTTACCCAAATGAGTTGAAAACTTACGTTACACAAGAATCTGCATAAAAATGTTTATAGCAACTTTACTCATAATTGACAAACTTGGAAGCAAACAAGATGTCTTTCAATAGCTCAATGGATAAACAAACTGTGGTACAATATACAGTGGAATATTATTCTGCTATCAAGCCACAGAAAGTAATGAAGTAATCTTAAATGTATATTACTAAGCAAAAGAAGCCAATCTGCCTGATATACACTGTATGATTCCAGCTGGATGACATTTTGGAAAAGGCAAAACTGGAGACAGTAAAATGATCAGTGGCTGCCAGAGTTTTGGGAGAAGGGAGGGATGAACAGGTGAAGCACAGAGGATTTTTAGGGCAATGAAACTATTGTGTATGATACTGAGATGGTATGTACACATCATTACACATTTGTAAAACCCACATAATATACAACATAAAGAGTGAACCCTAATGTAAACTACGGGATTTAGTTAATAAAAATGTGTCATGGGCTTCCTTGGTGGCACAGTGGTTGAGAGTCTGCCTGCCGATGCAGGGGACATGGGTTCGTGCCCCGGTCCAGGAGGATTCCACATGCCGCAGAGTGGCTGGGCCCGTGAGCCATGGCCGCTGAGCCTGCGCGTTCGGAGCCTGTGCTCCACAACGAGAGAGGCCACAACAGTGAGAGGTCCGTGTAACGGAAAAAAAAAAAAAAAAAGTGTCATTGTTGGATCATCAATTGTGACAAACGTACCACACTAATGCAAGCTGTTAACAATAAGATTAACTGTGCAGGAGACGAAAAGGGGATAAAAGGGAACTCTCTGTACTTTCTGCTCAAATTTTCTGTAAACCTAAAACTGATTTTTTTAAAGTCTATTAATTTTTAAAAATATACCCAAAAAATTACTGGTTAGTATTTTAAAATATTAGCCCACAATGTTTGCAAACTGATATGGTTTGCTAGAAATGATGACTGAGAGATAGAAAATATCACCCCCTAGTCACCCTGAGAAAGAAAAACTACAAGTGTAATGAACCAGCTAGTGTCAAAGAAAAAGCAGCAATAGCCCCTTCTGGGGGACAAGGTACTTCTAAAAACAAATTAAGTCTCAAATATGATAGCTATACAAAAATCCAAGTAAGAACTCAAGTATTCAGGAGGAAGGGTGATTAGGGACAACATTTAAGGAAAATCAGAGAGTGTATGAGCAAATTATCAATATATAAGTGACTGATGCCTTATAATACCATGGGAGTGACATGGAAAGGAGGAAACAAAATTCTATAACTCCTTCAACTGTCTAAGTATTCCTTGGGTAAGAAGGCCTCTGCAGGCCAGGAAATGAAGTCACACTAAAGGGCCATAAAAATGCAGGTCCATCCTCCCAGTAAAATATTGGCAGACCTGACCGGCAGATGTAAGATATAAGATGTAAGAAGCCACATTCAAGAAACTCAAGGGGACTAAGCAAACACAACTTAACTTTTAATTATTAATATAGTTAAAACTTTAAATTTGTTAAACTAAAACAGGTTACCATATACCCAATACAAAATGGGTCATGACAGATTTTAGACCAACACGTAGGACAAATAATTGCAACAATTATTCACTTCAGAATAAAATTTAAAAGAACAGCTAATTTGAATTAAACTTCCTTTAAACTGCAAGAAGACATTACATATAAGAACATCTCAACAAGTATTATACTTATGTCTCTTATAGAATCTATCAAATATTTTTAGGACCCAAAGATCCTGCCACTTTATTTCAGTGTCCCTATGTAACTGAGAATATAATTGAGAAGTCATAGACTAGAAATCATAGAAGGAAGATAGCACATATGAGATCACTTTCTGTGCAGATAAACACACTGCCCCACCACTACCATTCCAGGTGGATTCCACTGGTGTTGTGGACAGACTCATGTTGTAGATTGCATCCTCAATATTTTGAATTCAACCTCCTGGATGTCAATATATATTGCTAAGGATGTTTACTTTCACCCTACATTCTAACCTTTGGACCTATGAATTCATGAGTTCTTTTTCCAACTGTATCTAACATGCTGCTAAACCCATCCATTAGTCCTCTTAATTTTGTTTATTGACATTTTCAGTTCCAGAATTTCTATTTGGCTCTTTTTGAAATCGGCTACACCGTATTACATAGTTTCCTGTTGCCTGTCAAAGTTTTCAAGGCTTGTTTTTATCTCTTTGAATATAGTCTTAGTTTTTTCAAAGCAAGGTATAATTCTAATTATCTTGATTCCCCATCCGTTGCTTCCTATTTTCTGTTTTTCTTATTCTTCCCATAGGATCTTGCCTCCTATTGAGTCAGGTTATCTTTGATAATATGTCAAACTTTGTTGCTAAAAATTTTTGTAGAAACAACTAGTGCCAGAGAGTACTTTTGTTTGTTTCTGCCAGGAGCCCAGAGAAATAATAACCTGGATCATCCTAATCCAGTTTTAGAGTCTGAGATTTTTCTGGGCCCTCCAAATAAGAGAAAGGCAGGCAGCAGTCCCTCGAAGGCGGTTGACTTACTTGTGTTTCACCCCTAGTGGTCGCTAATCAACCGCAGGTGTAACTTTCCAGGGTTCCCACCGTTGGTGGGCCCTGGACTCTGACTGCTGTCCCTTCAGGCTGGCCAGACTCTTAAACAAACTCTTCTAGGTCGGCAACTAGAATCAGTGCAAAAATGGCCCTAAATGCTGGACTCTCCTCTCTAGATTTCCATCCCCTCCTGGATCTTAGCCTAGTAATTCTACACTATCTGACTAACTCTTTGGTTTTAAAATTTTTGTGTATCATTCAGTTTTTACTTGTCTTGAGCAGGAAGAATCAGTCCAAATGACTTTATCGTTACTGAAACCAGGATTCCATTCCTTATCTTTACTCCTAACCCATTCCACAGTATCTCTGGCAGGGGTAAGATCTATGAAAAATCAAAAGGTGTATGATGCTCAACGAAGTGGCCGATCCCAATACCTGATGTGGATACTCACCCCCGAAACTAAGAATGTGGATACTCACCCCCAAAACTAGGAGTGTGGATACTCACCCCTGTTCTTAACTGGGGCTTGGTTGCTGATTCTGTTAATTTAGGAACAACCCCACATGGTGCCTCATGTCACCATATATCAAATAGGAAGTGATTATTCATTAAAAATACAATATATCTGGAATTCTCAAAAATTAAATGTTAATGGTCCCCTTTCATCATGAATAAAGAAAAACTGAACAAGACTCTGATATGGGGGGTGTGTGAGTATATTTGTATATGTGTATGCTAGACTCCAAAATATTACACGTTATTCTGCTTACTTTAAATATGTATACATGTTTCCATTTTAAAAGTAAAACACATTATTATATCAAGACTATAAAAATATCCACTATTTTTGGAGCTGGTGCAGTTTATCAAATGAGACTTTTAGCCAGTCACCAGCTGATTATTATGACTTTGCTTTTTAAAGTAGAAGCAGATAGAAAAAATTTTTAATGCAGAAAATTATAAGAAAGAAAATTAGTCACTCAAATCCCACCATACATATGTTAGTAACCTTCACCCTTTGATAAATACTTTCTAGTCATGTTTTTCTGTGCATATTTTATGTATTTTTTTCAGAGTTGAGCTTATTCTGCAGTAATATATACTGTTATGTAACATGCTTTTTCCATTTAACTCTATGCCATAAGTATTTTCTCTTGTCATTATTTTGCTTAAACAATTTTAATGTCTAAATTGTGTTCTACTTTATCGATTAACCATAATTTATACAACCTAATTCCCTAGATTTTTAAAGGAATTTTTGTACAGTAAGAAATCTTTAATGATCTCTGTTGATCTGTCTGTGTGAGAAGTGACGTTGGAACTTCCTATCACTGGAAGCCTCTTTTCCTCCTTTTCCCTACCTGAAAATTTGTATCAATTAGATGATTTAGTATGTTATCCTTCACCCCTCTCCATCACTGTGAAATGCCTACCAAGGGTAACAGGGGAGAGGGAGGCATTTGGTAGAGAAGAAAGGTCGGTAAAGAAAGGGAAGAGAGTGGTTTTAGGGATTATACCAAATGCAAGACCGGCTAAGAGGTGGTCCATCTTGGCAGTGTGGAAGGTCTGACCGGCTGGTAGATGCTCCACCCATGGGACGAGACCCCCTCATGAGCCCCATCCAGCGGGGAATCAACTTGCTCTGGAAACCTGGGACAAGAAAGAGTAGGGCCCTAGATTAAACGAATCTAGAGGCCATGGAAAAGATATAAGTTCCAGGAAAGATTTGTTTTTTCTCCTACAAAGTATAAAGCAACATAGAAGCATAAACTATGCTTCTATATTTCTATGACAGATGAGATGAAGGGTCTCTTGTGTGTGAATAAGTGGTGAGGATGACTGAATCCTTGGGCCCCATGGAGTTGTGTGGGTTGAAGGATTTGTTTCTGACCTGAAAGACTGTTTTGTACATTCCTGTGGGTGTTGTTTGTGTTTGATCAGCTGATGTAAGACTGCTTAATAATGCAGTGTCTCTCCTCATTGTCCTCCACTCCAAGGGATGTAGTTGTGGGGTTACAGAGAGGGAAAACCCACGTACGATAATACCTGTAGATGTATTTTTTTTAATCTCTGTTCAAATCAGACTTTGTGTCAGCAAGCTTCTCATAGTTAATTGTCAAACATTTAACCCCTCCACGCCCTGTCTGCCCCACACACTGTAATTGTATCCTGATGGGCTTTTCAAAGGAGTGTGTCCCCAGCAATTGCATTGCTGTACCAGTGCAATTTCCAGAAACTTGTTTAGGGAAGCTTGCGCACCATGCCAAGCAAGTGGCTACTGGAAGAGTCTCCTGAAAGTTATGAGCTTACATTCTCATATCTGATCAAATCTCAGTCTCTGAACCACTATATTAAAATGCACATTTAAATTTTTTTTGGCCTTCACAAATTATTCTAAGTGCTTTAAAGAAGCCAAATAGGAGGCATACTATAGGGTCGATAGTACACACAACACTCTCAAAAATGAAACAATCATCCCTTATGTTCCCCTTTTTGCACCCTCTAATTTTTTAGTAGTCCCACCACATGCCACATCACCAAAGTTTAAATCATCATAACCCTTCATGCTTCTCTCTTCTCCTGCCCATCACATCCAATCAGATGCCAATCCTCTCCACGTCTGCTTCAACCCCCTTGTAAAATTGTAAAAAAGATTAAATGAGATTATATTTTTAGAAAATACTTGGCAAATTCTTTAGCATATTTTAAGAATGCAATAAAGGCTGGGTGTTAATATTATTATTATTATTAATTACATTATAAGTATTACCCTGTTTTCTGACCTGTAAAGGACAAGAGAATTTGACTTTCTACTTTCACTTTCAGAGAGTGTAGGAAAGTTTCAGGGAGGTAGAAAAGAGTACCAACCGACAACTGTGTCCTTAGAACATAATGAATATCTCAGAGCCTATACTTTGAAATCACCAAACAAGGCTGCTGATAATAACTACCCTGTCTCATACAGTTGATGAAGATAAAGTAAAATATAAATTTAAAACTCCTTTGCAAAATATAAAGTAACATATAAACATATACTGTTATTTCCATCTTCTTTTTAAATTACAAAGTGAAAATAAGCAGGCTGGGATACATGATGACCAAGATGAAACTTTTTTGATTGTGAAGGGAAGTTTCAGAAGTGCCTATGATTCTGTATAATATGTAATTTTCATCTCACAGGAGCAATGCTTTGCAGACCCTCTGACAGTGAAGAAGTGGCTCTATAGAGCCAATACTTCTGTATTCTGGAATGAAATGGTCACTCTTTACAAAAGGAAAACCTAATTACATTTATATTTTTTTATTTCTTCTTTTTCTTGAAGATGGTTAAGATTGCAGTCCTATGTTGAGGGATGAATCAAGATGAAGAGGCACAGACTTTTTCATTGATAGTATAAAAAGTTTTTTATGTTTTAACTTCTTATTTGGAAATAATTTAAAACTTATAAAAGCATTTGAAAGATAGTACAGTGAACTTCCATATACTCTTCAACCAACTTTCCATAATGTTAACATCTTACATAATTATGGTATAATTATCAAAACTAAGAAATTTACATTAGCACAATATTATTAACTAAATTACAGACTTGAAGTGGGTTTCACCAGTTTTTCCTCTACTATTCTTTTTGTGTCCCAGGATGTAATTCAAGGTCCCACAATTCATTTAGTTGCCATGTTTCCTTAGCCACTTCCAATTGGTGACAACCCCTCAGTCTCTCCTTGTCTTTAATGACCTTGACATTTTTGAAGACTGGTCAGGTGTTTTGTAGACTATCCCAATCTGAATTTTTCCAATGTTTTCTCATAATTAGAATGAGGTTACAAATTTTGAGGAAGCATTCCACAGAGGTGATGTGCCCTTCCTCATTTATGTCTTATGTGATGTTGAAGTGATATCTGCTAGGTTTTTCCACTATAAATTTACTATGTTTCTCTTTGGACTAAATAAATAGTTGGGAGAGATAATTTTTGGCTATGCAAATATTCTGTTTCTCCTTACAATTTTGACCACTAATTTTAGCATTCATCTGTGGATCTTGCCTGCAGCAATGATTACTGTATCATTCTGATGGTAATTTACTATTTCCCTCATTCTTTCTACATTTACTAGTTGGAATTCTTATGTATGGAAAAGTTGTCCCCCTCCTCCCCCAAATAAATTTTATTTGATTTGTCACCAATAACAATCACTGTTCAACTCTTCACATGATTTATGATCCAAATGCCCTGACTACCTTACAGAGTTATCATGGGAATTGAATAAGATGGAACACATACAGGGTAAGCATTCAATGGATGTGGGTTTCATTCCTTCCACTACCCATTTTCTAATGTCTAGATGAGCCCAATATCTAAGCCATACAGTTAGTACTCAATCAACCATAATCAACAAAATTGTAATCATTAGATAACTTTGCACACATGTGACCACACCAAATAGATTGTAAGGCCCAAAGTTGAGCAAACAGACTTCTTTATGGCCACAGAGACTCATAGCACTAGTACACTGTATTATATAGGGACAGTCAGAAAATTTACTGAATGAATGGGTATTTCATAAATGCCAAGAAAAGAGATACAAATGCTAAGAGCCCTAAATAAGGATCAGTTTAAATATTATTTCTTTGTTCAAAACATTCTCCCCTATATCTCTTTTGTGTCATTTGCTTCCAGACAGATTTAAACTTCAGTGTCAATAGATCTCTATTTCATAGTTCATTCATGTTCCTTTTTAAACCCATCAGTTTTTCAAAACATCTCAGAGGGCTTCCCTGGTGGCACAGTGGTTGAGAGTCCGCCTGCCAATGCAGGGGACACTGGTTTGTGCCCCGGTCCGGGAGGATCCCACATGCCATGGAGTGGCTGGGCCTGTAAGCCATGGCCACTGAACCTGTGCGTCCGAAGCCTGTGCTCCGCAACGGGAGGGACCACAGCAGTGAAAGGCCCATGTACCAGGAAAAAAAAATCTCAGAAAATAGCCCTAATTTTAAAACAGGCAAAGGACAGAAACGGACAATTCTAAAACAAGAACCAAAAATGGCAGTTTAACTTCAAAAGTTGAACCACTGCAAGTTCAAATAAAAATATATTGTTTTTGCCTTATCAAATTAAGGTATTTTACATCAGGTGTTCTCAAACTTTAATGTGTGTTCAAACCACCAGAGGATCTTGTTAAAACTTAGATTCTGATTCAATGGGGCAAAGAAAGGATCAGAGGGATACTGCATTTCTCATAATCTCTGAGCAATGCCAATGTTGCTGAGCCTTAGGACCACACTTTGACCACTCAAACCGTAAACATAATGATCAGTGTTGGTGAAAACAGCTGTGTGCTGTATATAACATTCTGACATAAATCAGTACACATTTTGGAAAGTACTTTGGCTATGTGACTTAAAGCAGTACTTCCAAGTCCTGGCTGTACATTAAAATTTCCTGGCAAACTTTACAAAATATCTATGCCCAGATTCCATTCCAGAACAATTAAATCAAAATCTCTGGGAGTGGGGACTAATAGTGAGTATTTTCAATCAAAGGAAAATGAAAATTTTATTGATTAGATAAAATTGTGATTATATAGATAATTAATGAAATATTATGTGTTAACAATATAATGTAGGAAAATGCTTACAATATAATGTCAATTTTTTTCAGCTTTATTAAGGTGCAGTTGACAAATAAAATTATAAGATATTTAAAGTGTATGTTGTGATGATCTTGTAGACATAAACATTGTGAAATAATTCCCCCATCCAGCCAAGCCTGCCATAGGAGCTTCTTTCTCCATGCATTCACAGGTGTCAGGGCACTGCCTTCATGAGCTCCAGGGACAGGAGTGAGCCACAGCTGCCATCTTGAACCCCAGAGGTGGACACAGACCACTACTGCTGTCACTGCTGCCACCAATGATACTGTGAGCAAGTGCAGGTCACTGCCCCCACCTTCCCAGGAGCCTGCACAGCCTGCCACTGCAGAAGGTCCTGTGATCCAGGGCCAACTGCCGGTCTCTGCCACCACAGACACTTCGCACATGTCCCAGTTGTGGCCACCTTATCCCTCCCCGGTCTGAGCAAGTAAGTGTGCCCCAATCAGCCACTGCTTTTGCTCCCTCTCACCTGGGTGGGGAACAGACACCTGAGGGTGGCCCACATTCAGAGATGGGGCCAAAACCAAAGCTGAGCTACAGGGGCTGTGCAATTAAGGAAGAGGAATGGAAGTCTCTCCATGCAGCTGCACAGGCTGCAGATTAAATCCCAGCAATTGGCTTGGTAACCCCTGCGTCTGTGGAATGCATGAATCCCATGACTGAGACTGGTCTAGCTTCAGCAGCTGTAGACTTTGGGGGCAAGTACAAAAGGGACTTGGGCCAGGTCAGCATAGGAGCTGCCCCACAGGGCCCAGAGCGGGTCCAGAGGCCTACCTAGAGGCATTGGAGGGCCTCCTGGGGAGGCGGGGGTTGGCTGTGGTTCAAAACAGGGGCAAAGACACTGACAGCTAAGGCCCTGGGAAAATATTATTATCACTGTTTTTTGTTTCATTTTGTTCCATTGTTTTTAATTTTCTTCTGTTTAAAAAATTTTTTAATATATTTTTTCTATTTTTACTTTACTTTTTTGTTGTTTTATTTTGCTTGTTTTTGTTTTTTCTTTTTTCTTTTGTTTTCATATTTTTTTATCATTTTTGTATGTTTGCTTTATGTTTTCTTTTTGCTTGTTTTAGTTTGTTTTCTGCTTTTGTTTTGTTTTTTGTTTTTATTGTTTGTTTTCATTTGGGGTTCTTTTGTTTGTCTGGTTGTTCTCTTGGGTTTTTTTCCTTTGATTTTTTTCTTTGGGTCTGTTTCTTTGTCTTTGTTTGGATTTCCTTTTACCACTTGTCTTGGGTTTGCCTCTTTTCTTTTTGTTGTTGTTGCTGTTTGTTTGCTTTTGCTATTTGTCTTGGGTTTTGTTTGTTTGTCTTCTTTTCATTTTTGTTTTTTTTTCACCATGCCATGAGGCTTGCAGGGTCTTGGTTCCCCAGCCAGGGGTCAGGCCTGAGTCTCCAGGGTAAGAGTGCTGAGTCCAAGATGCTGGACCACCAGAGAATTCCTGGCCCCTGGGGACTATTAATCAGCATGAGCTCTCCCAGATGTCTCCATCTCAACAGCAAGACCAGGCTCCACCCAACTGCCTGCAGGTTCCAGTGCTGAACACCTCATGCTAAACAACTAGCAAGACAGGAACACAGCCCCATCCATCAGCAGACAGCCTGCCTAAGGTCATACTAAGCTAGCAGACACCCCAAAACACACCACCTAACACGGCCCTACACATCAGAGGGACAAGACTCAGCTCCACGCACCAGAGTACAGGCACCAGTCCCTCCCACCAGGAAGTCTAAACAAGCCCCTGGACCAACCTCACCCACCAGGGCACCAGGAGCAGACACCAGAAACAAGAGGAACTACGACCCTGAAGCCTGCAGAAAAGAGACCTCAAACACAGTAAGTTAGACAAAATGAGATGACAGAGAAATATGTGCAGACAAAGAAGCAAGCTAAAAACCCACAAGACCAAATAAATGAAGAGGAAACAGGCAATCTATATGAAAAAGAATTCAGAGTAATTATAGTAAAGATGATCCAAAATCTCAGAAATAGAATGGAGGCACAGATCAAGATAATACAAGAAATGTTTAACAAGGACCTAGAAGAATGAAAGAACAAACAAACAGTGATGAACAACACAATAACTGAAATGAAAAATACACTAGAAGGAATCAATAGTAGAATAACTGAGGCAAAGGAGTGAATAAGTGAGCTGGAAGATAGAAAGGTGAAAATAACTGCCAAGGGGCAGAATAAAGAAAAAGAATGAAAAGAATTAAGGACAGTCTCAGAGACCTCTGGGACAACATTAAATGCACCAACATTCAAATTACAGGAGTCCCAGAAGTAAAATAGAAAAGGAAAGGGTCTGAAAAAATACTTGAAGAGACTATAGTCAAAAACTTCCCTAACATGGGAAAGGAAATAGTCAAGTACAGGAAGCACAGAGAGCTACACCCAATGAGAAACACGTTGAGATACATATTAACCAAACCAACAAAAATTAAATACAAAGAAAAAATATTAAAAGCAGCAAGGGAAAAACAACAAATAAAATACCAGGAAATCCCCATAAGGTTACCAGCTGATCTTTCAGCAGAAACTCTGCAGGCCAGAAGGGAGTGCCAGAATACATTTAAAGTGATGAAAGGGAAAAACTTACAACCAAGATTGCTCTACCAGGCAAGGACCTCTTTCTGATTTGACAGAGAAATCAAAAGCTTTACAGGCAAGCAAAAGTTAAGAGAATTCAGCACCCCAGACCAGCTTTGCAGCAAATGCTAAAAGAATTTCTCTAGGCAGGAAGCATAAGAGAAGAAAAAGATCTATAAGAACAAACCCAAAACAGTTAAGAAAATGGGAATAGGAACATACATATCGATAACTACCTTAAATGTAAATGGATTAAATGCTCCAACCAAAAGACATAGACTGGCTGAATGGATACAAAGACAAGACCCATACGTATGCTGTCTACAAGACACCCAATTCAGACCTAGGGACACATACAAACTGAAAGTGAGGGGATGGAAAAAGATATTCCATGCAAATGGAAATCAAAAGAAAGCTGGAGTAGTAATTCTATATCAGACAAAATAGACTTGAAAATAAAGACTATTACAAGAGACAAAGAAGGACACTACATAATAATCAAGGGATCAATCCACGAAGAAGATATAACAATTGTAAATATTCATGCACCCAACATAGGAACACCTCAATACATTAGGCAAATGCTAACAGCCATAAAAGGGGAAATCGACAGTAACATAATCATAGTAGGGGACTTTAACACCCCACTTTCACCAATGGACAGATCATTCAAAATGAGAATAAATAAAGAAACACAAGCTTTAAATGATACATTAAACAAGATAGACTTTACTGATATTTTTAGGACATTCCATCCAAAAACAGCAGAGTACACACTTCTCAAGTGCACATGGAACATTCTCCAGGATAGATCACATCTGGGGTCACAAATCAAGCCTTGGTAAATTTAAGAAAATTGAAATTGTATCAAGCATCTTTTCCAACCACAATGCTATGAGATTCAAAATCAATTACAGGAAAAAATACTGTAAAAACTCAAACACAGGGCTTCCCTGGTGGCGCAGTGCTTGAGAGTCCGCCTGCCGACACAGGGGACACAGGTTCGTGCCCCGGTCCGGGAAGATCCCACATGCCACGGAGCCGCTACACCCATGAGCCATGGCTGCTGAGCCTGTGCGTCCAGAGCCTGTGCTCCACAACAGGAGAGGCCACAACAATGAGAGGCTTGCGTACCACACACACACACAAAAAAAACCCTCAAACACATGGAGGAAAAACAGTATGCTACTTAGTAACCAAGAGCTCACTGAAGAAATCAAAGAGGATATAAAAAAATACGTAGAAACAAATGACAATGAAAATACAGCAACCCAAACCTATGGGATGCAGCAAAATCAGTTTTAAGAGGGAAGTTTATAGCAATACAATCCTACCTCAAGAAACAAGAAAAATCTCAAATAAACAACCTAAACTTACACCTAAAGCAATTAGAGAAAGAAGAGGAAAAAACCCCCAAAGCTAGCAGAAGGAAAGAAATCATAAAGATCAGTGCAGCAATAAATGAATTAGAAATGAAGAAAACAATAGCAAAGATCAATGAAACTAAAAGCTGGTTATTTGAGAAGATTTACAATATTGATAAACCTTTAGCCAGACTCATCAAGAAAAAAAGGGAGAGGACTCAAATCAATAAAATTAGAAATGAAAAAGGAGAGGTTACAACTGACACCATAGAAATACAAAGGATCATTAGAGACTACTGCAAGCAAACTATATGCCAATAAAATCGACAACCTGGAAGAAATGGACAAATTCTTAGAAAGGTTCAACCTTCCAAGACTGAACTAGGAAGAAATAGAAAATATGAACAGACCAATCACAAGTAATGAAATTGAAACTATGATTTAAAATTTTCCATCAAACAAAAGTCCAGGACCAGATGGCTTCACAGGCAAATTCTATCAAATATTTCGAGAAGAGCTAACACCTATCTTTCTCAAACTCTTCCAAAAAACTGCAGAGAGAGGAATACTCCCAAGCTCATTCTACAAGGCCAGTGTCACCCTGATACCAAAACCATACAAAGATATCACAAATAAAGAAAATTACAGGCCAATATCACTGATGAACATAGATGAAAAATCCTCAGCAAAATACTAGCAAATGGAATCCAACAACATTTATCCCAGGGATGCAAGGATTCTTCAATATACACAAGTCAATCAATGTGATACACCATATTAACAAATTGAAGAATAAAACCCATATGATCATCTCAATAGATGCCAAAAAAGCTTTTCACAAAATTCAACACTGATTTATGATAAAAACTCTCCAGGAAGTGGGCCTAGAGGAAACCAACCTCAACATAATAAGGCCATATGTGACAAACCCACAGCAAGCATCATTCTCAATGGTGAAAAACTGAAAGCATTTCCTCTAAGATCAGGAACAAGGCAAGGATGTCCACTCACACCACTATTATTCAACATAGTTTTGGAAGTAGCCATGGCAATCAGAGAAGAAAAGGAAATAAAAGGAATACAGATTGGAAAAGAAGAAGTAAAACTGTCACTGTTAGCAAATGACATGATACTATACATAGAAAATCCTAAAGATGCCACCAGAAAACTACTAGAGCTAATCAATGAATTTGGTAAAGTTGCAGGATACAAAATTAATGCAGAGAAATCTCTTGCATTCCTATACATTAACAATGAAAGATCAGAAAGAGAAATTAAAGAAACAATCCCATTTACCACTGCAACAAAAAGAATAAAATACCTAGGAATAAACCTATGTAAAGAAGCAAAACACCTGTACTTAGAAAACTATAAGATACTGATGAAAGAAATCAAAGATGACACAAACAGATGGAGAGATACACCATGTTCTTGGATTGGAAGAATCAACATTGTGACAATGACTATGCTACCCAAAGCAACTGACAGATTCAATGCAGTCCCTATCAAATTACCAAGGGCATTTTTCACAGAATTAGAACAAAAAGTTTACAATTTGTATGGAAACACAAAAGACTCCAAATAGCCAAAGCAATCTTGGAGCCAGAGGAATCAGGCTCCCTGACTTCAGACTATATTACAAAGCTACAGTAATCAAGACAGTATGGCACTGGCACAGAAACAGAAATATCGATCAATGGTACAGGATAGAAAGCCCAGAGATAAACCCACATACCTATGGTCACCTAATCTATGACAAAGGAGGCAAGAGTATACAATGGAGAAAAGACAGCCTCTTCAATAAGTGGTGCTGGGAAAACTGGACAGCTACATGGAAAAGAATGAAATTAAAACACTCCCTAACACCATACACAAAAATAAACTCAAATGGATTAAAGACCAAAATGTAAGACTGGAAGCTACAAAACTCTTAGAGGAAAACATAGGAAGAACACTCTTTGACATAAACCACAGCAAGATCTTTTTTGACCCACCTCCTACAGTAATGAAAATAAAAACAAAAATAAATGGGACCTAATGAAACTTAAAAGCTTTTGCACAGCAAAGGAAACCATAAACAAGATGGAAAAATATGCTCAGGATAAGAGAAAATATTTGCAAATGAAGCAACTGACAAAGGATTAATCTCCAAAATATACAAACAGCTCATGCAGCTCAATATCAAAAAAACAAACAAGCCAATCTAAAAATGGGCAGAAGACCTAAATAGACATTTCTCCAAAGAAGACTTACAGATGGCCAATAAACACATGAAAAGATGCTCAACATCACTAATCATTAGAGAAATGCAAATCAAAAGTACAATGAGATATCACCTCACACCAATCAGAATGGCCACCATCAAAAAATCTATAAACAATAAATGCTGGAGAGGGTGTGGAGGAAAGGGAACCCTCCTGCACTGTTGGTGGGAATGTAAATTGATACAGCCACTATGGAGAACAATATGGAGGTTCCTTAAAAGACTAAAAATAGAACTACCATATGATCCAGGAATCCCACTACTCAGAATGTACCCAGAGAAAACCATAATTCAAAAAGACACGTGTACCCCAATGTTCACTGCAGCATTATTTACAAGAGTCAGGACATGGAAGCAACTTAAATGTCCATCAACAAAGGAGTGGTTAAAGAAGATGTGGTACATATATACAATGGAATATTAGTCATAAAAAGGAACAAAATTGGGTCATTTGTAGAGATGTGGATGGAACTAGAGACTGTCATACAGAGTGAAGTAAGTCAGAAAGAAAAAGCAAATATCATATATTAATGCATATATGTGGACTCTAGAAAAATGGTATAGATGTCCTTATTTGCAAAGCAGAATAGAGCCACAGACGTAGAGAACAAATGTATGGACACCAAAGGGGGAAGCAGGAAGTGAGATGAATTGGGAGATTGGGATTGACATACATACACTACTATGTATAAAGTAGATAACTAATGAGAACCTATTGTACAGCACAGGGAACTCTACTCAATGCTTTGTGGTGACCTAAATGGGAAGGAAATCCAAAAAAGAAGAGATATATGTATATGTATAGCTGATTCACTTTGCTGTACAGCAGAAACTAACACAACGTTGTAAAGCAACTATATTCCAATAAAAAATTTTTAGAAAAGATTCCCCCATCCAGTTAATTAACACATCCTATCTTTTTCTTTCTCTTTTGTGAAAATATTTAAGTTCTACTCTCTTAGCAAATTTCAGTTATACAATACAGTCTTATCAACTATAGTCATCATTGATGACTATACATTAGATCCTGAGACCGTATTCATCTTATAGCTGTAAGTTTGTACCCTTTTACCAGCCTCTCCCTATTTCCCCCACCAGCACCCAGTCCCTGGCAACCACTTTTCTGCTCAATGAATTTGACATTTTTTTTAGATTCCACATATAAGTGATACCATGCAGTATTTGTCTTTCTCTGTCTGACTTAGCATAATGCCCTCAAGGGGCATCCATGTTGTCACAAACGACAGGATTTCCTTCTTTCTTATGGTTTAATAATATTTCATCACACAATAATGCATATGTGTGTATATATAAATAAATTTATGCATATATATACGTGTATGTATATATACATCTTCTTTATCTATCCTTCCACTGATGGATAATATAATGTTAAATTTAAAAATAATGCAAACTGTATGTACAGTATGATTTTAATTATTGATTAATTGACTCAACAGTTTAATTATTTAGTGCCTGTATGTACCAGGCAGTATTCTAATAGTTGCTTGGAATAATTTAGTAAGTAATACAAAGATCCCTTTCCTTGAGGAGCTTACATTCTATATATTAGTTATCTGAAACAAAAGTAGATACAGCCAAACGTGAGTCAAAGTTAGCTTTGGGCAATCTTTATTTTCATCTTTAAGCATTTTTGTAGTTCCGTGTTTCAAAATCATATAAAAATAGATATTTTCCTCAAATATATTACCCACATGGTATCAAGATGAGTTAACACTCCAAAAGTAATCTTTTCTTGAAAGATTTAAATTAAGCCCTCTTGGCAATTTCAACTTTTATCTGTTTCCTTTTTTGACAGTTGCTTTTCTATGGTTAGAAATTTCCTTTCCCCACTTTGATCTCTAATCCTGAGGTGAATCTTGGCCTCCCTCTGCTGGCCAGACAGCATAAACAGATGAAGACCAAATTGAGGAAAAACCTGGAAAATCACAAAGCACAGCAACTATCCTACACCCTTGTCCCTCATTCGTTCAATCAAAAGACACTTACTGAACACCTATTATGTGCTAGACATCATCCTAGGTGCTGGAAATACAAAAGAAATAAGATATAATCCCTGTCCTTGAAATTGTCCTATACTTTTCTCTAGGAAATTACCAAGTCCCAGAAGATTCCTTGGGCCTACGACTCAAGAAAAAACATCCACTCTGCCTAGAAAGGATGACTGGTATGTATTCACACTGGGCTATGAAAATAACATGTTTCTGTGAAAATCAGGGGCACTTTCTACAATACTCTCTGGAAGATACTAAAATATTTAAGCTTCAAATTGCCCTAGACTAAGACAGTCAGCATAAAGTAAGAGACCTAGACACAAGGGAGAAAAGTGACCCAAAACCATGAGCAGTCTGGGGTAAAAATATGGTCAGCTGCCCCAAGAAAAGTCAGGTTTGTTCTTGATTCTTTCCTAACTTAAGACATGATTTCAAGATTTGAATCTTTGCAAGACTATTAAATTCCATGAAATGAAAATTCTAGAGATGCTCTATTCTTACCCCCTTCTTTTTTTTGCTTTGCTTTTGTTTTTGTTTTTGGCTGCGCTGCACGGCATGTGGGATCTTAGTTCCCTAACCAGGGATTGAACCCATGCCCCCAGCATTGGAAGCACAGAGTCTTAACCTCTGGACCAGCAGGGAAGTCCCTTACCCCCTTCATTACATAACAAGTAGTTACCTATTTGATGTGGTAAGCAGACATGATATTCCAGGAATGACATCCCTTAAATAAACATTCCCTATAATTGATGTTTTAACCACAAATGGCCATGACAGACAGTTGGGATTTGGACTCTCCTTAAACATCTACTATTGAGTCAATACAACTTGCAAACTCACTGTTTTTTTACCCAAGGGGTTTGATCCTTTTGAGCTGTGACAGTATAAAAATTACATGAAACATGAAAAACTAAAGAAGTATGAATTTCAGAGTAAGTTAAGCCATTAGAACATTCCAGTAAGTTCTCAAGACTTTGAATAAACTCTGCAGGCTTTGATTTAAAAGTCTCTACCAGTTGGCTCTACTGAACAGAAGGCGTCCTCACTCTCCTTCAAATTCACTATACTGCATTAGTTTTGCAGCAACTGAACTCAGCCTAAGCCTTTTTCACTGCTGTATAGCAACAGAACCTTGTAATGGAGATGGGACAAACCTTTAGGGGTATTCTGACAATTTTTGCAGACATTTTTTACTGTCATGATGATTAAAGCTGCTATTGATGTGCAGTGGCAAAGGCCAGTGCTGCTAAATGCTCTGCAATACATGGGGAAGTGCCAAATGAGAAAGATTTGGTTCACATCTTGCATGCCTTTCAAATGCCCCATCAGATTTTCACAGAGTTAAATAAAACAATTTGTTTATGCAAGCCTAGGATCCAACTCTTTTTGAATGTTAATATACACAGAATATTTTATGCCTGCACCTTCCTTTTAATCATGGAAAGAGTATGCTTTGTTTTTGCTTGAACTTTTCGGAGAGTTGTTAACCATCGTGGAAAATCAAGTCCCTAAAGGCAAGCACCATTCATGGCATTTGAGCCAATGGTCCACAGTGGTACCATCTATATTTATAGCTGCTGCTTGCCAATATTTTACAGTGGAGATTTTAGACACCATTAATGTTAATTGAGATACATGAAGTGCATACCACGTTTTATTAATAATTCTATCATTTTACTTTGGGGCATAATGGTTTCTTATTATGTATGTTATAAAAATTACAACTTGAAATTTCTTGAAATTGCCCATTGTTCTTCAATCTAACTTTCTTTTCAACCTTATAGTCCCCAGAGATCTGCCACAAAATTTCTCTGTTGTCCCTTGATTTACTATTTATTTTCTCAGGTCTCTAATTCCCCGTTAACTATCAAAGTATATCGTCTCTGTGGTCCCTTTGTATATTCAAGACAGAATGTATACCTCAATATGTGGTTTTAAAATAAAATTTGTTTACTGAACTATTCTGTCTCATCTCTGTCCCATGAAACACAAGGAATTATTTTGATATACACTTGTAAATAAGGTACAGCTCATTTGCAAGATCATACTTCCTCATTTTCTCACTTCAACAGTCTGTAAGTTGTCTTGACATGTTATCCCTACTGCAGTTAAGGTTATTTCCCACTTTCTCTTATCATATATAGACAGGTCTAGTCTGTCATTACTTATCCTAACACTAGTTTTTATTCTAGTGTCTACTGTACCTCTGCTCTTTCATTTTCCTCTACTTCTTATTCAGCATGGCTTTTACTTTTACTTCTAAATTCTTAGTCATTACAAGTAGGTACAAACATCTGACTACCTCATTTTGGTTTCTTGTGTAGTCGTGCTCATGTGTTATATATTGAAATGCACACTGTTTATTATACTTTTCCTTCTTTAAATTGCAGTAAGGATATTATATGTATATTTAATGTAATTTAGTTTTAAAATTATGTTTGCATGTAGGTTACAGAGTGAATTTAATTTCAGGAAAGGAAATATTTATGTAAAAAGAGGACTTCAGGTCTGAGGAGGAGAAAAAATGTACACTATTTGCCACCTCTACCCTCAGACACCTTGTCCCTCCTCTCTGCCCTGTGGTTCTATCTGCTCTTCAAGGCTCATTCAGAGAGCTTTGCAATTAAATTTTCAAAACTGCTCCTGCCTTTGAAGGTCTCTTCTTTGAAATCCTATGACTCTATTTACTATAAGTAGTTGAAATTTAATCTCCTACTGACTTGAACTACCACTGCTGATCTTAAGTGTGTGTGCATTATTGCCTTCCCAACTGAAATGCAAGCTTCTGGAAAGCAAAATTACTTGCCAGGCTACATCCTCTATCACTATACTTTGCACAAAGATAGAACTCAGTAAATTCTGGCTGAGTAAATAAACCAACTTCTAAATTTTATATGATAGCATAGTTCTTGGCACTTCCCTCTTGTCAGACCAAACTTTAATTAGTTCTATGTATGTCTGATTCTCTCACAAACTGTTAGAGAGGAAAGGCACCATGATTATTCAGCCTTGTAATCTCAGCATCAGAGCCCACTGCCTAGTTCATAGAAATCACCCAGTGGGTGTTCACAAATGACCAGACGGATGCATTTAATTAAATCCATGGGGAGGATTCTGATTAACTATAGATCATGTGGAAGCAATTTAATAAGAATGAATGTAATTAAAAGTCACTGCAGCAGAGAAAATCCTGAAACGGAGGTTCCCAGAGTTTTACCTTCACATTCACATTACCATTTTGTTGTGACTTTGTCTCATTTTCAATCCTCTCCCCTGCAGAAACTTTCTCACAAAGTAATTCTTTGAAAGAGATCTGAAAGAAAATAGAAGTTAAAAACAAGATGAGGGCTTCCCTGGTGGCGCAGTGGTTGAGAATCCGCCTGCCGATGCAGGAGACACGGGTTCGTGCCCCGGTCCGGGAAGATCCCACGTGCCGCGGAGCAACTAAGCCCGTGAGCCATGGCCGCTGAGCCTGTGCGTCCGGAGCCTGTGCTCCGCAACGGGAGAGGCCACAACAGTGAGAGGCCCGCATACCGAAAAAAAAAAAAAAAAAAAAAAAAAGATGAGGTCCAGTGGAGCCTTTGCACGGCAGGCGGCACAGGTTTGATCACTGGTCAGAGAACTAAGATCTCACAAGATGTGTGGCACGGCCCAAAAAGAAAATAAATGAAACCCGTCTCGAGGTTAGAAAGCCTTTATCCTCCTTGAAAACTGGGAGGAATTCTATTTTGTAGACTTCTTGTAAGACTAAATTTTGTAGACTTAGAAATAATTCTAAATGTCTAACCAAGTTTATTCTAGTTCACTTTACCACCTGTGCATCACCACAGAATCAGCATGTCCTATATTTTAAATGTATCAAATGTATCATTTTATCTTAATAACAAAAGAATTCACATTTATTGTAGAACTTTTGAAAAGACAGATATTTTCAAATTTTAAATCATCCATTTTGCTAACAAAAATGATCACTGTTTCTGTGTATTTCTTTTCTTTTTTTTTTTTTTTTTTTTTTTTGCGGTACGCTGGCCTCTCACTGTTGTGGCCTCTCCCGTTGCGGAGCACAGGCTCCGGACGCGCAGGCTCAGCGGCCATGGCTCACGGGCCCAGCCGCTCTGCGGCACGTGGGATCCTCCCAGACCGGGGCACGAACCCGTGTCCCCTGCATCAGCAGGTGGATTCTCAACCACTGCACCACCAGGGAAGCCCAAAATTAGAATTTTTTGACATTTATTTATTAACTATTTTGAAATAACAATAACAAACCAATTACATGTTAACATAAAAATTTTATATGAAAAATCACTACATTTCTCAAAACAAAAATTTTAGAAAGAAATTATGACATTGTTTTTACATATTTGTAAATCTCGTTAATGTCTGACCTGATAGAAGATAGGGAGATTCTCCTATCTATTTCTGCATTCCCTCTGTTATATCATCCATCATGTAGCCTCTGGAAAATTCCACCGTGCACTTGTGAGAGAAGAGAATGAGAGTGAAAAGGGCACATAACATCTTAGAACTATTATCTTAAAACGTTTTGAATTCAGGACTCCCCAAAGGATCTTGGGACCCCTGGGTATCCCCAGACCATACTCTGAGAATGTGTAGTCCTGTGGACTGGATGTGGATGAGAAAATGTTAATGGGCCTCTTCCTTCAGCACAGATTCTGCTCCATGTACTCCAGAAACTCCACATTGGCCATATTATTCCTGGAAGACCCTAGAATGCCAGCCTTGGCTCAGTCAGATCACAGTCTTGGGGGATAATTTGCACATGGACCACTGAACCTCTGGCGTCTCCACCACGATGGCACAGTGAATGATCAAAGTAGAGTCTCAGCTAAGCAAGGGCTTGTGACTGAAAGTACCAAAGAAAGTCATATATTATTTTTTACAATAAAAATTAAAATAAAGTATTCTCATTTTGAAAAATATTAACAATTGTTCAGCTAGAAATTTTTAAAAATTAAATAAATTAGAAAAAGGCAAGTCACAGGGACTTCCCTGGTGGTGCAGTGGTTAAGAATCCACCTGCCAATGCAGGAGACACGGGCTCAAGTCCTGGTCTGGGAAGATCCCACAATCCGTGGAGCAACTAAGCTCATGTGCCACAACAAGAGAACTACTGAGCCCACATGCCACAACTGCTAAAGCCCGCATGCCTAGAGCCCATGTTCCACAACAAGAGAAGCCACTGCAATGAGAAGCACACACACCACAACGAAGAGTAGCCCCCACTCGCTGCAACTAGAGAAAGCCTGTGCACAGCGATGAAGACCCAATGCAGCCAAAAATAAATAAATTAATTAATTTTTTTAAAAAAAGAAAAAGGCAAGCCACAAACACTGGTAGTGTCTAGCCAACGTCACCTACTGAAGGAGCTCTTCCCAGTGAGTCTCCAAAATTACAATTTGTAAGGCCATCTCTAATGGGAAAGAGGCAGAAGGTTGTGGCTAAGCAACTCCGTGTATTCCAGGTCTAGTGACAGATCCACCCTTTCATTAGCTATATGTGCCAGACTAACTTAGTCTTTTGCCAGCTAACCTTATGTTCACAAAGAATTATGTGATTATGATTTAGCTTTTGATATAGGTTTTTCTATGGGGCAATAGTAAAGTGATCATGAATAGTCTGACCAAAGAGAGCTCTGCTGCTTGTTATAAATTAATAAAATAGTCTGGTTTTAGCTTTTTTTAATATTACCATTGTGTCAAGAAGCTTATACTGAACAGGCCAAGAAAGGTATCTGAGCGTCATAAGCCCTTCTGGGAGCTTCAAAATGCCTACCAGATCCACTTCCCCTTCTAAAATTTCCTTAGTCATGCTTCATAACTTTCACCATACCTCCATGGACACAACTTATTGGAAGAGGGATGGGTACTTTTTCTGGCCAACTATCTATGAGTTGTCCTGACTCGAAAGTCCTGCCCAGTTCAGAGCTCCTATATGGAATGGTGACTAGTTAAATCAGTCATGTCCTCTCTCTTAAGAAATTTAAACTAGATACTTAGGAAGAGGCAGTTAGTAAACCTAGTTAGCTAGATCATGAAAAGCAGCACAGACAGAGAACAGCTATGTTTCTGTAAGATGTCACAGCTACCAGAAGAGAAAGCTGCAGTGCCTGCTGAGTGGTGAAGCTGCTGGATACCAGAACAATTACAAGGTATTGGATGACATTTCATCTCCATGAGGCCTGAAAATACATCTGTTCCTACTTTGCTTTCATTAAGTAAGAAGTACATTTTGTTCTTGCAACTTATAACAGTGTAAGTCCCATTACATCATAAGCTGAATGAGAAAGTGGAAAGTCAATTTAGCCAGTCATCCTGCATGCTGCAGTGAAAAGTACTTAAGGTTTACAGCAGGCTTCAAAAGCCAAAATGTCTACCCAGGCAAGGCAGGTAACATACATGAGTGAAGACAGACAGATGTAAGGAAAGTAAGGAGGGATGCTTGCCCTGTTAAAGGGAACAATTGCACCTTAAATTGGTCATACCACCTAAAGGGGTGGGATAGGGAGGGTGGGAGGGAGGGTGACACAAGAGGGAAGAGATATGGGAACATATATATATGTATAACTGATTCACTTTGTTGTAAAGGAGAAACTAACACACTATTGTAAAACAGTTATACTCCAATAAAGATGTTAAAAAAAAAAAACATTGGTCATAGTTACCATTCAGAATGACAGTATGATAGAACTTAGGCTTTAAACGGCATAATGCATGTTCATTGCTTACTATATGTCCAGCACATTGCAAGACCTCATTAATATTCATTATTATTGTCTTATATCATTTACAATCATTAACAGTTACATATCTATAAGAATCATCTGGAGAAATGAAACTGCTTGGCAAATTTACATTTTCTAATTCCTTAATATATATTTATCTCACAAAAATTTTTTGATCATACTCTTTAAAATGCTTCTCCAGTTTTACTGGTCTCTTTTGTTGTTGTGGTGGTGGTGGTGGTGGTACGTGGGCCTCTCACTGCTGTGGCCTCTCCCGTTGCAGAGCACAGGCTCTGGATGCGCAGGCTCAGTGGCCATGGCTCACAGTCCTAGCCACTCCACAGCATGTGGGATCTTCCCAGACTGGAGCACGAACCCATGTCCCCTGAATCGGCAGGCAGACTCTCAACCACTGCACCACCAGGGAAGCCCTGGTCTCTTAAATGGAAACCCTAAAATTTAAGGTACGCTGACTCTACTGGTTTACTTTCTGTTGATTCATTTCTTTGGTTTTTGGAGGAAAGATAGTCCACTGTTTCTTGGTCTTTCTAGCCTATATTTTCCTTGGTAATTACCTCCATAGACACCTTTCAGACACTGCCTATCAGGCAGAAATGTGAATTGAAAATAATGTGATTTTTTTCCAAGTTGGTTTAGGCCTTTAATCAGAGACTACCAGTTCTGCCCAGCTCTTCCAAAACAAATCAGTAAGTTTTCTTGCCTTTGAAGGATTGGTACAAATGATGAAATTTAGCTAAGAAATGAGTAAGGAGATACTATCTAGCATGGTGACACAACATACACACTTGCAGAGCACTTACACCATAACTTACAATTCCAGGGTTTAGGTAGAAGATTGTCTTTTTGTTTTGTTTTAATGTATGAGATCCCGTAACCAAAATGAGAGTAATTGAGTCAAATGTGTCTAGGCTTCCTTCTGTTTTAACAACTACTATGAATTAATATTGTGAAATAATATTATGAATTAATATATAACATATTCAAAGCACTTCAAAGTCTCAAAGTAAATAATGCTGATTAATATAATCCATTCAGATTCAGTTTCCTACTTAAGGACAGTGTGATATAGAGTAAACAGCATGTATGTAAACAGCTCATACAACTCAATATCAAAAAAACAAGCAACTCAATTAAAAAATAAGCAAGGGCTTCCCTGGTGGCGCAGTGGTTGAGAGTCCGCCTGCCGATGCAGGGGACACGGGTTCATGCCCCAGTCCGGGAAGATCCCACATGCTGTGGAGCGGCTGGGCCTGTGAGCCATGGACGCTGAGCTTGCACGTCTGGAGCCTGTGCTCCGCAACAGAAGAGGCCGCAACAGTGACAGGCCGGCATACTGCAAAAAAAAAAAAAAAAAAAAGTAGGCAGAGGACCCGAATAGATATTTTCCCAAAGAAGATATACAAATGGCTAACAGGCACATGAAAAGATGCCCAACATCTCTAATTATCAGAGAAATGCAAATCAAAACTACAATGAGATATCACATCATACCTGTCAGAATGGCTATCATCAAAAAGCCTACAAATAACAAATGTTGGAGAGGATCTGGAAAAATGGTAACCCTTGTACACTTTTGGTGGGAATACAAATTAGTACAACCACTATGTAAAACAGTATGGAGGTTCCTCAAAAAACTAAAATAGAGCTATCATATGATTCAGCAATTCCACTACTGTGTATATATCTGGAAAAAAATGAAAACACTAATTCGAAAAGATATATGCACCCCAATATTCATAGAGGTACTATTTACAATAGCCAAGATATAGAAGCAACCAAAGTACTCAACAACAAATGAATGGATAAAGAAGATATAATATATATATACAATGGAATATTACTGAGCCATAAAAAAGAATAAAATTCTGCCATTTGCGGCAATGTGGCTGGACCTAGAGAATATTATGCTTAGCGAAATAAGTCAGACAAAGACAAATGCTGTAGGATATCACTTATATGTGGAATCTCAAAAAAATACAAATGAATGTATATGCAAAACAGAAATAGATTCACAGACAGAGAAGACAAACTAGTGGTTACCAAAGGGGAAAGGGAAGGGCAGGAGCAAATTAGGAGTATGGTATTAAGAGATACGAACTACTATGTATAAAATAGATAGGCAGCAAGGATATATTGTACAGAACAAAGAATTATAACCATTATCTTATAATAACTTTTAATGGAGTATAATCTATAAAAATACTGAATAACAATACTGAACACTCAAAACCAATATAATATTGTAAATCAAATATACAAACAAACAAAAACAATGTACAGATGTACAGCAATGTACAGATCTTGGAGTGATACTGACCTGAATTCAAATTCTGATATGCTTATCAGATATATATTTTTGACAAGTTCCTTAACCTCTCAAAGCCAGTATTATCATCTCTAAAGATGGGGACAATAAGGCTTCATTATAAAGTTTATAAGAGAATTTCATGAAATAACATAGAGAAAGTATCCATTGTCTATTATTTAGCAGACATTTAATAAATGTTACTTTCTTATTTCTATCCCATCTTCCCCCAGCACAACATGAAGATCAATCCAATTTCACGTATATCTCAGAAAATATGAGAGACGACTTGAATGTCCTTAGACACGATACAGAAGGTTAAGGATCTTGCCTCTTACACCCTTGAGTAAGGACAGATCTGTGCTGCCCCTTCATTTCAGGTAGATATGTCTGGAGTGGCCAGAGTGAAAGATATTAGTTTATTTATTCACTAAGTCATTTATTCAACAAATATTGAACCCTGTAAGGTTGAGCTACACGTCTACAGTGGAAGAGCTGTGGACTTTGGACCCAGACTAAATTGGAAATTTGATTCTACTATTTGCCTGCATGGCCTTGAGCAAATAGTGAAAGCTCCTTGATGCTCATTTCCATATCTAAACATTTGGACTCATAATAATACCTGCCTCCAGGGGTTCTTATGAGGAATAAATGTAATAATATAGGGGAAATACCAGGAATAGAGTAAAAGTAGACCCTAACAGATAGCATTCACTTTCCCCCCTATTCTATACTAAATTTTATTACATCCTGGAAAGCACAGAGCTACCAGTCAAGAGATAAACACATCTTGCTCGTTTAAAGAGCAAATACATGTGCTTCATCATGTGTACTTCCTGTATTATTTTTGCTTACAGTTTTGTACCTCTCTGCACTTCTGTGTTTCAGCCAGAAATGCTGAGACAACAGTGAGAAAATGACAGGATCTTCCTCTTGCCTGAATGAGAAATCCTGGCTGCTTTCTGGGAGAAGTTGTTCTTACATTTGCAGTCCAGTTGATTTAGAGTCCTATATTTTTACATCAACCCAACATTACCTTCCTCTATCTAAAATTCAGTAAAATCCTCCAAACTCTTCATCCCTGGGACTCTCATGGTCAGGATTTTTTTTTTAAATGATGTGTCATTAAATGTGACTCTGTGAAATGCAGTGTCTCAGAGTCACAATAAGATTCCTCAGTCATTACTGTAATCCTTGTCTCTCTAGAAATGGTTGAAATTTACTTCTCAATGCTAAAATTAAATTTGAAAGAAATAATCATGTGAAACATGTCTTCATACACACAGTATAACCAATAATGCTCCATTTGTGAGGGTTATCAGAGAATGAGCTGTTCCACGTATGTGAATTTCAGATAAATGAAGTTTGCAGTTAACCCACTCCTATTTCACTCACCCCAGCTTACATAAAATGAGTTCTAGAAAGCAGAGAAGAAAATGGAGAAATATGGAGAAACAGCAAAAGTCCATATTATGAATTCAGGGCAGTGTAGATAGCTTGACTAAAGAAGAATAGGAAGAAGAAGCCACATCCCAGCCCAACGCAGAAAATGCTGCCAGAGCCCCTCTCCTCCTCCCTATCCTGCTTGGGGCAGACAATGCAACACTATGGCCTATGGCCATTAGCAGGAGAGACAGAACTACAGATGGCAAGCTGCAGAGGCCTGGAAAGACAAGCTTTGAAATTAGAAGTATCTTGAGTTGAAATTTTGTGTGACTTTTTACTCTAGTTATTGACCTAAAACTGAAAGATTTGAAAGAATTTGGTTTTAGGGGTCTTTGGGGCTTATTGAGAGATTTGGGAGCACCTATAGGCCTTTGGAATGTGTCAAGAAGGGTCTCAGGAAAAAATTTTAAAAAGGGAATTCATTAATGGGGCTTGCTCTAGGTTCCAGTTTTAAAAGAAAGGGAAGAGGGGCTTCCCTGGTGGCACAGTGGTTGAGAGTCCGCCTGCCGATGCAGGGGACACGGGTTCGTGCCCTGGTCCGGGAGGATCCCACATGCCGCGGAGCGGCTGGGCCCGTGAGCCATGGCCGCTGGGCCTGCGCGTCCGGGGCCTGTGCTCCGCGGCGGGAGAGGCCACAGCAGTGAGAGGCCCACATACCGCAAAAAAAAAAAGAAAGAAAGAAAGAAAGGGAAGAAAAAAGGGTCTTTACATTGTCTTCTGGTTTGTTAAGCCCGCTGTCCAGGGAAGGAAAGGAGATCATAATTCAAGACTACCAGAGCTGTGTATATCTATCAGAACTCACTGTGCTTACCCTAGAAACTGATAAGGGTAAGGAATTCCAACACATTTCATCATTTTAGAGGCAAACTCTATAATTTTACCTCTCTGCTTCCTAGACTAAAAGATAAAAACATAATGTAACCTGATTTTAATGACACGATGATCATTTAAAACTCCCTTTTCTATTTTAAGAGGGGCTTCTAAGGCAGTGAGAAACATGAGATTCTGTATCAAGCATCCTCAGCCTGTCTGATTTTTATGTTTTTGTTTTGTTTGTTTTTATCTTTGTTCTTAGTCTCAGCTATTATTTCTGGTGACTATGTGTTTCTAAATTTAGAAGTATTCTCCTTCCTTTCTTATTTTCTTATGATCTGAAAATAATAAAATGATGATATTTATTTGAACTATAACTCAAATAAGAACAATAAAGGAGCTAAGAAAAATCTCTTATAAGCACAGAGGCTTTAGGGCTATGTGCTCTCTGTTTTGGTGGCTTTGAAGAGAATTTTTTATTTACTTCTGAGCTCTTAAACATGTTCCAAATAGCCATTTAAAGATGAATAACCCTTGAATTAAATGTACTAGATAAATATTATGCCACCCTTGCTGATTCCTTTCATTCTCTCACCCCTACATATACTCTAGCAGTAAATCCTACCAGATTTACCTTGAAAAATATCCAGAGTCCAGCCACTTCAACTGTTACTATTGTAGCCCAAGCTGCCATCATCTCTCACCTGGATTATTGCAATCTCTCCTAACCTATACTATGCTTCTGCCTTTGGCTCCCTTCAGGCTACGGAACCCAGCCAGAATAGTCCTATAAAGATGTTATCAGAACATGTTCTTCCTCTGTTCTAACCTCAATGATTTCCTTCTTCACTCAGAGTAAAAGCCAAAGTCTTTACCATGAACTATGAGATCCTCCATGATTTCACCTTCTATGATTTTTTCTCATTCGATCCTTTCCAACCAAACCTAGCCTCCATTACTGGTTTTTAAATACCAATGAAACCATCTCTCTGTACACTGGCTATTTCTTCTGCCTGGAATATGCTTTTCCCAAATATCCACATGGCTTTCTCCCTCACTTCTTTCCCAGATGACATCTTTACACTGAAACCTTCCATGGCCACCGTACCTAAAATTTCAACACATACCCTCAACAATTCCTATGCTTCTTTCCTACTTAATGTTTTCCCCTTGGCACTTATCATACTACATATTTAACCTACTTACCCCCACTAATAGGTGAGCTCTCTGAGGGTTCTTTGTTTTGTTCTCTTTCAAATCTCAATGCCTAGAACAATGTCTGGTACACATTAGATGCTCAGCTGTTAAATGGGTAAGGGAGCAATTTTAACCTCTCATTTAAGTTGCAATAAAATTCAATCATCCAATTAATAATTATTCCTTTTTAATATTCAGCTCCTTTCCATTGAGGAATTTTTAATCTTTTGGTGCAATTTGACTCCAGTGTCAGAAAGATCTGGGTTGAATTCAGAGTGCTACTTACTAGTTGTGTGACTTGGGGCAAATTACTTAAACTGACTCAATTCATTTTCTAATCTATAAAACATTAACAGTAATAATAATACCTGCCTGATGGAGTTGTTGTACAGAGGAAATAAAATAAATGGCCAGGATCTAGAACATAGAAAAGACTTAGCAAATATGATCTATTATTTTCATATACTTTGAATTTTTCTTAATGTATGTATCCAAATATCAGGTTTTTACATTATGGGGACCAACTCAAAAGCTGAGATGAAATTTTCTTTTTCATGATACCATACTTTGGTTATAAGTAACTTACAAAAGAAGAGAAACTAATTTCTTCACTGTCTTAGGCATTTATTACCATATTCATCTTCCAAAAAGAAAAACTAAGGTTCATTATGTTTGGCATCATGATCACATCACATCCTACTACTAATTGGATACATTTTTCACTAGATTCCCTAGTATCATTTAACCTCAATCTTTTCTTTCACCATCATGCAACCAGTTCCTTTCTTTTCATAAGTCATTCCTTCAATATGGAAGCATCTTTCACCTTATCTTCTATATTCTTTATCTGCAATCCTGGTTTTAAAACTCACTTTCTGCAAAAATATTTCTATGATTAAGCCTCTCCCATTCTAATAACCTCTTTATTTGACATACCTTTAGCATTTGTGCTAAATCTATAATAATTTGCATTAACTTCATGTTTTCAGTGTACCAGACACTGTTCTAAGTACCTTAGACACTATTTTGTTTACTCTGTAGATTTCTTTATTTATACTCTTTCACAGATGAAGTAACTGAGGCATAGAATGCTGAAGTAACTTGCCTAACACACACAGATAGAAAGTCATGAATCTCTATCCCAACCCAATCACACTAACCACAAAGCCCACATTCTTATCAGCTAAGCACTTTGTGTCCTATCTTCTTCAACATGATAAGATTTTTCATAATATGGCTCATGTCAGCTCATGTATCAATGTCATGGAGGATTTCTTCAACTAGACTGTAACACTTTTGAAGAAAAGGAGCTTGAGTGTCTTTCTTTACCATCATTAAATTTAATATGTAGTCTGTTCATAGTGAGCCTTTAATAAATGCTCTTTAACAAACTCAGCAGTTAAGTAACTAGCACAAGGCATGCTTCCTGCCTTGCTTTCCAATTATCTATGCAAGAGGCTTCTCCTGGGCAGGGTAAAAACAAACACCATTTCTACTGTAAAATTAACTTTATGTCAAAATGTAGGGTCATTGTGTGTAGACATGAAGTCATTCTGTATTGGTTTGTGGTCAACTCTCTCATTCTTCCAAAAGTCCTTCTGAAGTGGGCTTATAATGGGTATCAACTGGCAGATAATAACCCAGAAGAGATACAAATGAATCACCATTTTTAACATACAAAGCAAGTGGGTGTGTTACTTGGCAATCTACCAAGAACTACTGTACCCATTACACATATTTCTATCACAAATTCCTTTGTTTGTAAAGGACTAATGACAAATTTGTTCATCATCAGAGTTTCCAAGTATGTGGCTTTGGAATCCACCATGCAAAGAAAGGAAAGTGGGGCAGAAAATGAGCTCAACCTGACTCCAATAAGTATATATGAAGCATACTATGTGAGAAATTACTATAAAATATAACGTCTTTACATGGAAGGCATTTTAACATATATTTTTAAAATGTCTATCAAAAAGTTTACATCAAACATGGCAAGAGATTAATTTGTATGTTATATAAAAGTTTCATAATATATACTTAGAGATATATATATATAACACACACAAATTGATAAGATATCAATTTCCTTGTGGCTAATAAGCAAATACATGAACAATTTACAGAAAGTAGGAGTATAGTTAGAAAAAAATACAGGAGGAAAATATTTCACCTTCATAATGATCAAAGAAATATAAATCAAAACCCCAAGTTATCATCACAAGAAAAAAAATACGTAACCATGTAGGGTGACAGATGTTAACTAGACTTATTGTAGGGATTATTTCACAATATAAACAAATATTGAATCATATTGTACACTTGAAACTAGTATAAAGTTATGTGTCAATTATACCTCAAAAAATGATGAAATATTGCTTTATGCCTATTAAGTTATGGGAAAAAAAAATTAGATGAACAAATTCTGGCAAGTGAACTGGTATACATAAATTATTGATAACATATAAACTTGGATAATTCAGCAATTCTTAACAAGAGTCATAAAAGAATGCATACTTTTAACTAGGAATCCTATTCTGGTAAATCATACTAAGAAAATAATTAAAATATTTACTAATTAAAATATTTATGGTGAAAAATTAGAAACAATCAAAAGTCAAAAAGTAGGAGTCTTGGGACTTCCCTGGTGGCGGAGTGGTTAAGAATCCACCTGCCGGGACGGCTTAAAGATGGCGGAAGAGTAAGACACTGAGATCTCCTTCCTCCTCACAGAGACATCAGAAATACATCTACACGTGGAACTTCTCCTATAGAACACCCACCGAACGCTGGCAGAAGACCTCAGACCTCCCAAAAGGCAAGAAACTCCCCACGTACCTGGGTAGGGCAAAAGAAAAAAGAATAAACAGAGACAAAGAATAGGGACGGGACCTACACCAGTGGGAGGGAGCCGTGAAGGAGGAAAGATTCCCCCACACTAGAAGCCCCTTCACGGGCAGAGACTGCGGGTGGTGGAGGGGGAAGCTCCGGAGCCGCGGAGGAGAGCGCAGCCACAGGGTGCGGAGGGCAAAGCGGAGAGATTCTCGCAGAGGATCAGTGCTGACCGGCACTCACCAGCCCGAGAGGCTTGTCTGCTCCCCCGCTGGAGCGGGCGGGGGCCGGGAGCTGAGGCTTGGGCTTCAGTCGGATCCCAGGGAAAGGTCTGGAGTGGGCAGAGTGAAAACAGCCTGAAGGGGTTAGTGCGCCACGGCTGGCCGGGAGGGAGTCCGGTTGAAGTCTGGAGCTGCCGAAGAGGCAAGAGACCTTTTCCTCCCTCTTTGCTTCCTGGGCGCAAGGAGAGGGGATTAAGCGCTCCGCTTAAAGGAGCCCCAGAAACGGGCGTGGAGCTGCCGAAGAGACAAGAGACTTTTTCTTGCCTCTTTGCTTCCTCGGGAGCGAGGAGAGGGGATTAAGAGCACCGCGTAAAGGAGCTCCAGAAACAGACGCGAGCCGCGGCTGTCAGCACGGACAGTAGAGACGCGTGTGGGACGCTAAGGTTGCTGCTGCCGCCACCAAGAGGCCTGTGTGTGAGCACAGGTCACTCTCCACACCGCCCCTCCCAGGAGCCCGTGCAGCCCGCCACTGCTGGGGTCCCGGGATCCAGGGACAGCTTCCCCGGGAGAATGCGCGGCGCGCCTTGGGCCGGTGCAGCGTCACGTCGGCCTCTGCTGCCGCGGACTTGCCACGCACCCGTGCCACTCCCTCCCCCCAGCCTGAGTGAGCCGGAGCCCCCCAATCAGCTGCTCCTTTAACCCCATCCTGTCTGAGCGAAAGGCAGACGCCCTCGGACGACCTACACGCAGAGGCGGGGCCAAGTCCAAAGCTGAACCCCAGGAGCTGGGCGAACAAAGAGGAGAGGGGGAGGTCTCTCCCAGCAGCCTCAGAAGCGAAGGATTAAAGCTCCACAATCAACTTGAAGTGCCCTGCATCTGTGGAAAACCTGAATAGACAACGAATCATCCCAAATTGAGGAGGTAGACTTTTGGAGCAAGATATACTATTATTTTCCCCTTTTTTCTTTTTGTGAGTGTGTATGTGTGTGCTGCTGTGTGAGAGTTTGTCTGTATAGCTTTGCTTTCACCATTTGTACTAGGGTTAGACCGACCCGTTTTTGTTTTTTTTTAATAGAAATTTTTCTTCTTAATAATTATTTTTTATTTTAATAACTATACTTTATCCTACTTTATTTTGTCTTCTCCCTTTCTTTCTTCCTTTCTTCCTTCCTTTCTTCCCTCCTTTCTTCCTTCCTCCCTTCTTTCCTCCCTTCCTTCCTCTTCCTTCCTCCCTTTCTTGCTTTCTTCCTTCCTTCATTTCTTCCTTCCTTCCTTCCTTCCTTTCTTTCTTCCTTCCTCCCTCCCTTCCTTTCTTCCTTCCTTCCTTCCCTCCCTCCCTCCTTCCCTCCTTCCTTCTTTCATTCCTTCCTTTTCTTTCCTTTCTATTTTTTCTCCCTTTTATTTTGAGCTGTGTGGATTAAAGGCTCTTGGCACCCCAGCCAGGCACCAGGGCTGTGTCTCTGAGGTGGGAGAACCAACCTCAGGACACTGGTCCACAAGAGACCTCCCAGCTCCACGAAATATCAAACGGCGAAAATCTCCCAGAGATCTCCATCTCAACACCAAGACCCAGCTTCACTCAAGGACAGGAACGAACAGTGCTGGACACACTATCCCCAACAAAGAGGAAGACAGGTCTACAGCCCCATCCATTAGCAGAGAGGCTGCCTAAAATCATAAGGCTACCAACATCCCCAAACACACCACCAGACGTGGACCTGCCCACCAGAAAAACAAGATCCAGCCTCATCCACCAGAACAGAGGCACTAGTCCCCCCAACCAGGAAACCTACTCAACCCACTGAACCAACCTTAGCCACTGGGGACAGCCACCAAAAACAACGGGAACTACGAACCTGCAGCCTGCAAAAAGGAGACCCCAAACACAGTAAGATAAGCGAAATGAGAAGACAGAAAAACACACAACAGATGAAGGAGCAAGATGAAAAGACACCAGACCTAACAAATGAAGAGGAAATAGGCAGTCTACCCGAAAAAGAATCAGAATAATGATAGTAAAGATGATTCAAAATCTTGGAAATAGAATAGACAAATTGCAAGAAACAGTTAACAAGGACCTAGAAGAAATAAAGGGGAAGCAAGCAATGATGAGCAACACAATAAATGAAATGAAAAATACTCTAGATGGGATCAATAGCAGCATAACTGAGGCAGAAGGACGGATAAGTGACCTGGAAGATAAAATAGTGGAAATAACTACTGCAGAGCAGAATAAAGAAAAAAGAATGAAAAGAACTGAGGACAGTCTCAGAGACCTCTGGGACAACATTAAACGCACCAACATTCGAATTATAGGGGTCCCAGAAGAAGAAGAGAAAAAGAAAGGGACTGAGAAAATATTTGAAGAGACTATAGTTGAAAACTTCCCTAATATAGGAAAGGAAATAGTCAATCAAGTCCAGGAAGCACAGAGAGTCCCATGCAGGATAAACCCAAGGATAAACACACCAAGACACATAATAATCAAACTGTCAACAATTAAATACAAAGAAAACATATTAAAAGCAGCAAGGGAAAAACAACAAATAACACACAAGGGAATCCCCATAAGGTTAACATCTGATCTTTCAGCAAGAAACTCTACAAGTCAGAAGGGAGTGGCAGGACATATTTAAAGTGATGAAGGAAAAAAACCTACAACCAAGATTACTCTACCCAGCAAGGATCTCATTCAGATTTGATGGAGAAATTTAAACCTTTACAGACAAGCAAAAGCTGAGAGAGTTCAGCACCACCAAACCAGCTCTACAACAAATGCTAAAGGAACTTCTCTAGGCAGGAAACACAAGAGGGGCTTCCCTGGTGGTGCAGTGGTTGAGAGTCCGCCTGCTGATGCAGGGGACACAGGTTCGTGCCCCGGTCCGGGAAGATCCCACGTGCCGCGGAGTGGCTGGGCCCATGAGCCATGGCTGCTGAGCCTGCGCGTCCGGAGCCTGTGCTCCACAACGGGAACGGGAGAGGCCACAACAGTGAGAGGCCCACGTACAGAGAGAAAAAAAAAAAAAAGAAGAAGAAACACAAGAGAAGGAAAAGACCTACAAGAACAACCCGAAACAATTAAGTAAATGGTAATAGGAACATACATATCGATAATTATCTTAAATGTAAATGGATTAAATGCTCCCACCAAAAGACACAGACTGGGTGAATGGATACAAAAACAAGACCCATATATATGCTGTCTACAAGAGACCCACTTCAAACCTAGGGACACATACAGACTGAAAGTAAGGGGATGGAAAAAGGTATTCCATGCAAATGGAAATCAGAAGAAAGCTGGAGTAGCAATTCTCATATCAGACAAAATAGACTTTAAAATAAAAACTATTACAAGAGACAAAGAAGGACACTACATAATGATCAAGGGATCGATCCATGAAGAAGATATAACAATTGTAAATATTTATGCACCCAACATAGGAGCACATCAATACATAAGGCAAATACTAACAGCCTTAAAAGGGGAAATCGACAGTAACACAATCATAGTAGGGGACTTTAACACCCCACTTTCACCAATGGACAGATCATCCAAAATGAAAATAAATAAGGAAACACAAGCTTTAAATGATACATTACACAAGATGGACTTAACTGATATTTCTAGGACATTCCATCCAAAAACAACAGAATACACATTTTTCTCAAGGGCTCATGGAACATTCTCCAGGATCGATCATATATTGGGTCACAAATCTAGCCTTGGCAAATTTAAGAAAATTGAAATCGTATCAAGTATCTTTTCCGACCACAACGCTGTAACACTAGATATCAATTACAGGAAAAGACCTGTAAAAAATACAAACACATGGAGGCTAAAAAATACACTACAAAATGACCAAGAGATCACTGAAGAAATCAAAGAGGAAATCAAAAAATACTTAGAAACAAATGACAATGGAGACACGATGACCCAAAACCTATGGGATACAGCAAAAGCAGTTCTAAGAGGGAAGTTTATAGCAATACAATCATACCTTAAGAAACAGGAAACATCTCGAATAAACAACCTAACTTTGCACTTAAAGCAATTAGAGAAAGAAGAACAAAAAAACCCCAAATTTAGCAGAAGGAACGAAATCATAAAGATCAGATCAGAAATAAATGAAAAAGAAATGAAGGAAACAATAGCAAAGATCAATAAAACTAAAAGCTGGTTCTTTGAGAAGATAAATAAAATTGATAAACCGTTAGCCAGACTCATCAAGAATAAAAGGGAGAAGACTCAAATCAATAGAATTAGAAATGGAAAAGGAGATGTAACAACTGACACTGCAGAAATACAAAAGATTATTAGAGATTACTACAAGCAACTGTATGCCAATAAAATGGACAACCTGGAAGAAATGGACAAATTCTTAGAAGTGCACAACCTGCCAAGACTGAACCAGGAAGAAACAGAAAATATGAACAGACCAATCACAAGCACTGAAATTGAAACTGTGATTAAAATCTTCCAACAAACAAAAGCCCAGGACCAGATGGCTTCACAGGCGAATTCTATCAAACATTTAGAGAAGAGCTAACACCTATCCTTCTCAAACTCTTCCAAAAGATAGCAGAGGGAGGAACACTCCCAAACTCATTCTATGAGGCCACCATCACCCTGTTACCAAAACCAGACAAAGACGTCACAAAGAAAGAAAACTACAGGCCAATATTACTGATGAACATAGATGCAAAAATCCTCAATAAAATATTAGCAAACAGAATCCAACAGCACATTAAAATGATCATACATCATGATCAAGTGGGGTTTATTCCAGGAATACAAGGATTCTTCAATATACGCAAATCAATCAACGTGATACACCATATCAACAAACTGAAGGAGAAAAACCATATGATCATCTCAATAGATGCAGAGAAAGCTTTTGACAAAATTCAACACCCATTTATGATAAAAACCCTGCAGAAAGTAGGCATACAGGGAACTTTCCTCAACATAATAAAGGCCATATATGACAAACCCACAGCTAGCATCATTCTCAATGGTGAAAAACTGAAACCATTTCCACTAAGATCAGGAACAAGACAAGGTTGCCCACTCTCACCACTCTTATTCAACATAGTTTTGGAAGTTCTAGCCACAGCAATCAGAGAAGAAAAAGAAATAAAAGGAATCCAAATAGGAAAAGAAGAAGTAAAGCTGTCACTGTTTGCAGATGACATGATACTATACATAGAGAATCCTAAGGATGCTACCAGAAAACTACTAGAGCTAATCAATGAATTTGGTAAAGTTGCAGGATACAAAATTAATGCACAGAAATCTCTGACATTCTTATACACTAATGATGAAAAATCCGAGAGTGAAATTAAGAAAACACTCCCATTTACCATTGTAACAAAAAGAATAAAATATCTAGGAATAAACCTACCTAAGGAGACAAAAGACTTGTATGCAGAAAACTATAAGACACTGATGAAAGAAATTAAAGATGATACAAGTAGGTGGAGAAATATACCATGTTCTTGGATTGGAAAAATCAACATTGTGAAAATGACTCTACTACCCAAAGCAATCTACAGATTCATTGCTATCCCTATCAAATTACCACTGGCATTTTTTACAGAACTAGAACAAAAAATTTCACAATTTGTATGGAAACACAAACGACCCCGAATAGCCAAAGCAATCTTGAGAACGAGAAATGGAGCAGGAGGAATCAGGCTCCCTGACTTCAGACTATACTACAAGGCTACAGTAATCAAGACAGTATGGTACTGGCACAAAAACAGAAATACAGATCAATGGAACAGGATAGAAAGCCCAGAGATAAACCCACACACATATGGTCACCTTATCTTTGATAAAGGAGGGAAGGATATACAGTGGAGAAAAGACAGCCTCTTCAATAAGTGGTGCTGGGAAAACTGGACAGCTACATGTAAAAGTATGAAATTAGAACAATCCCTAACACCACACACAAAAATAAACTCAAAATGGGTTAAAGACCTAAATGTAAGGCCAGACATTATCAAACTGTTAGAGGAAAACATAGGCAGAACACTCTATGACATAAATCACAGCAAGATCCTTTTTGACCCATCTCCTAGAGAAATGGAAATAAAAACAAAAATAAACAAATGGGATCTAATGAAACATAAAAGCTTTTGCACAGCAAAGGATACCATAAACAAGACCAAAAGACAACCCTCAGAATGGGAGAAAATATTTGCAAATGAAGCAACTGACAAAGGATTAATATCCAAAATTTATAAGCAACTCATGCAGCTCAATAACAAAAAAACAAACAACCCAATCCAAAAATGGGCAGAAGAACTAAATAGACATTTCTCCAAAGAAGATATACAGATTGCTAACAAACACATGAAAGAATGCTCAACATCATTAATCATTAGAGAAATGCAAATCAAAAGTACAATGAGATATCATCTCACACCGGTCAGATTGGCCATCATCAAAAACTCTAGAAACAATAAATGCTGGAGAGGGTGTGGAGAAAAGGGAACCCTCTTGCACTGCTGGTGGGAATGTAAATTGATACAGCCACTATGGAGAACAGTATGGAGGTTCCTTAAAAAACTAAAAATAGAACTACCATATGACCCAGCAATCCCACTACTGGGCATATACCCTGAGAAAACCATAATTCAAAAAGAGTCATGTACCAAAATGTTCATTGCAGCTCTATTTACGATAGCCAGGACATGGAAGCAACCTAAGTGTCCATCAACAGATGAATGGATAAAGAAGATGTGGCACATATATACAATGGAATATTACTCAGCCATAAAAAGAAATGAAACTGAGTTATTTGTAATGAGGTGGATAGACCTGGAGTCTGTCATACAGAGTGAAGTAAGTCAGAAGGAGAAAAACAAATACTGTATGCTAACACATATATATGGACTCTAAGAAAAAAAAATGTCATGAAGAGATTAGTGGTAGGATGGGAATAAAACACAGACTTACTAGAGCATGGACTTGAGGATATGGGGAGGGGGAAGGGTAAGCTGTGACGAAGTAAGAGAGTGGCAGGGACATATATACACTACCAAATGTAAATTAGATAGCTAGTGGGAAGCTGCCGCATAGCACAGGGAGATCACCTCTGTGCTTTGTGACCACCTAGAGGGGTGGGATAGGGAGGGTGGGAGGGAAGGTGATGCAAGAGGGAAGAGATATGGGAACATATGTATATGTATAACTGATTCACTTTGTTGTAAAGGAAAAACTAACACACTATTGTAAAACAGTTATACTCCAATAAAGATGTTTAAAAAAAAAAAAAAAAGAATCCACCTGCCAGTGCAGGGGACACAGGTTCGAGCCCTGATCCGGGAAGATCCCACATGCTGCAGAGCAACTAAGCCTGATGCCACAACTACTGAAGTCCATGCACCTAGAGCCCGTGCTCCGCAACAAGAAAAGCCACCACAATGAGAAGCCCACACACCACAAATAGAGAAAGCCCGCATGTAGCAACAAAGACCCAACACAGCCAAAAATAAATAAATAAATTTTTTTAAAAGTAGGAGTCTTAAGCACCAATTTGATAAGCTATTACCCAAGCAACTTAAAATACAGTATTTGTCCCTGTACCTACATATTAATATAGAGCATAAAGCCCAATACAAAATTATACTTACACTACAATCATAACTGATAAATATGAATTTAACATGAATAAGTACTGTAAGATAAATAAATAAAAATGGTAAGGTAGTAAAATCTTGTCTAAATTGTTTCTCTTTTTTATTTATACAATCATTTACATAATCACCTTATTTTTCTGGTTATTATTCTTAATTATGAAACAAACAGAATCCAACAAAAATACTATTTTCTAATATTTTCTGCAGTTTTCAAAGCAACTTTGACTACTAGCAAGCAAAAATAATTCAAATTTGACTCCTATGCTGTAGAACTATATGGTAATAATGTATCAATAGATTTCACAAAAATTTATTATCCAAATTTTGTAAGAATTAAAAATCAGTTATAAACATTAGCCTGAACCAGCATGACAATGAGCCTTATAAAACACTAAGCACTAGCAATCAATATGGGTGGCCTAGCTGTCAGGAGCATGGTCTTCGGAGATTGACTCCAGTTATGCTACTTATTAACTCTGAAGGACATAGTACCTTTTCTAAAGCCCAGTTTTCACAGTACTTATCTCATGAGGTGATTCATGAAGATGATTTAAGATAAGGAATATAAAGCACAGCGTCTAGTGCATGGTAAGTGGTGGTCGATAAAAATAAGCTATTATTTTTTGACTTTTTATTTTACATTGGAGCACAGTTGATTAACAATGTTGTGTTAGTTTGGGGTGTACAGCAAAGTGATTCAGTTATACATATACATGTACCTATTCTTTTTCAAATTCTTTTCCCATTTATGTTGTTACATAATATTGAGCAGAATTCCCTGTGCTATACAGTAGGTCCTTGTCGGCCATCCATTCTACATATAGCAGTGTGTACATGTAAAATAAGCTATTAATATTATATACTGTAGAATTTAGTGTAAGATCCATGAACCCATTATTATTGCTTTTATTATTCAACATATAAAATCAGCTTTAAAAATTGGTCTTCCCTGACGTGATAATACCCTCTGCCCTTGTTTCCTTCCACTAAAGCCTAATGCCTGACACTCCATGAGATTCTTTCCCTGGAACACTTAATACTTGTCAGTTCACTCAGTCACCAGCTATTGACTGAGCATCTTGTCAAAGCTTATCTTTCTTTCAAGGCTCAGCATGAATCTGTTCTCATATTTGACCCCAAAGTCCCAAAGTATTTCTCCAACCTCAACAATTTTATAGCAGGGTCTTCCCTGGTGGCGCAGTGGTTGAGAGTCCGCCTGCCGATGCAGGGCACATGGGTTCGTGCCCCAGTCCGGGAGGATCCCACGTGCCGCGGAGCGGCTGGGCCCGTGAGCCATGGACGCTGAGCCTGCGCATCCGGAGCCTGTGCTCCGCAACGGGAGAGGCCACAGCAGTGAGAGGCCCGCGTACCGCAAAAAAAAAAAAAAAAAATTTATAGCAATCTTCTACAGCAGAGTTTCCTAACCTCACCACTGTTGACATTTGGGGCTTGGTAATTTTTTTTGGTCAGGCGGAGGGGCCTATGCTGTGCATTGTAGGATATTTAGCAGCATCTCTGGCCTCTACTCACTAGATGCCAATAGCAAATCCCTCCTTCCCCAGTCCCTGCTACAAATTGTGACAACCAAAAATATCCCCTGACCCCCTAGACATTTCCCTGAGGGGTAAAATCATCCCTGATTGAGAATCACTGTTCTGTAGCATTCTTATTTTAGCAGTTAATCCATGTGGGGCTATGCTTTTTGATATTATGTGTGCTTTTAAGCTAAATTATTGTTGGTTTGTTATATGTTTTATTAACTATTTTCGTGTATCTCTCTTCTTTGATTAAATAGCTGATAAATTCCTTACAGACAGGTGTATTGTGTTGTACTTCTCTGTATTTGAAATGATTGGTCCATGTCATCTGCCATGGATGATTGATTCATTTTGGCATAGTGCATAAGAGGCAAGTGTCCAAATTCTGTTTCCACCACTTATTTGATTGTCACTTCGGGCAATTCATCTCTCTATAGATCAGTTTCACCATATATAGAAAGGGGAGAATAGTATCTTCTTCATAAAGTTCTTATGAGAATTAAATAAATTAATACATGTAAAACTCTAAAATATTGCCTTCTCATGGTAAATACTATCCAAATATTACATTATAATGTGCATAGAACCAAAAGATGCAACATAATAGAATGGATGATTTCTGTTCTCACAGGAATGTTTTATATGGTTGAAAAGACATGAAAACCATACCCAAAATTTAGAGGACCACATGCAAAGTAAAATGTGAAGTGTCTACAACAAACAAACTGTCACCATGTAGTGTACAAACAACTGACAAGTGACTGACAATTATTTGGAATTCAGGAAAGAGAAAATCACAGAGGAATGGAATGGTGGGGGAAGGAGTCACAGAAGATGTAAAATTTGAGTAGAAATTTAAAAACAAGTTGTGAAGAGATGAGTAAAGAGTCTCGGCAGAGAGCAAGTTTCATCCAAAACCCAGGAAGAGAAAAACCAGGGCATAACTGGAGAGAATGACTAAATAATTCTGGCTAGAGTAGAAGGTTGAAAGGACAATGTGTAAAAACAAAGCAAAAATCAAAGTTCATATTTTTTTACATGGAATCAACATACAAAATCATTTCTATACATTTTAGTTAGTTGTTACATTTCCCACCGGTGGCTGGAACAGCCACACCAAGGCCCACAGTTCAATATGAAGCATATTTTCAGCATATATGTTTTTTTACTTCAAGAGGAAGAATAACTCATGGTCGTTGGACATTTTCTTCATATCAGAGAGCATGCTGAGCACTATATTCTATTTTAGTATTCTGTTCAGTATTCTATTTAAATTAAATAAAATTAATGCTGTCCTATGGTAAACCACACTTCACAGATGAAATTAATATATGAAAATATTATATATATTCGAGTTGAGTAGCTCATCCAATGTCACATGATCAATGTGACAGAGGGGATTTAAACAGCTGCTCTCTCAGCTACTATAATTACTAACATCGTCCACAGTGTCTTCTTTCTATAGATTTTTCTTTATAACTTTTTCTGTGGCATGTGTCCCCTCAGGTGTTCAGATTTTCTGTTATTCTGAGGTTTTTTATTTTTGCTGGACACAGTTTTTTAAATTGGGACTCTCGTTGTTCTTTATATAGGTACAGTCTTGACAACATTACATACTTTCCATCAGCTGCAGTTACTTCCTTAACACCTATAATCACTATCAAAAATGCATTCATATACTCATAATAATTTCCAGATTTTTTGTAATTAAAACATTTTGCATAGCATATATTAGGAATATTTACTAACTTTCCCAGTAACATAAGCCAAAAATAAAAAACTGTACTGGATACAAAATGAGATTAACTTCAACTGATTACAATAATCATTATTATTATACCCATGTGTCTCACATAAAGTGGGAGATATGATTGGAAGGTGAATTAAAATGTTAATTTGACTGTCTAGTTACAGAGGGTGGATTTTACATTATAGCCTTAGGGATCCTTGAAAGGTTTTTGAGTGGGGCAGTGAAATGCTGAAACCAATATTTTAGGAAGATAAATTTGGTGTTGGTATGCATGAAACTGAATGAAAAAGAAACTAATGGGCAAACATCTCAAAGACAATAACCCCAGGACTGAGTATGAAGGATGTTTAAAAAAGGTAAAAGCAACATTACTTATGATGTATTGGGTATTTGGCTTAAGAGTAAGGCAGAACATGTGAGTGCTATCAAATTATGATCACGCTTATAAACCATAAAAGACACGTACACACACACACCCATTTCCCTGTTTAGCTGTCAACTAGGAAGCTTAATCCCATAGATTCAGCATCAACTTCCATGCAGAGGAAATGCCTTCCATCAGGTCCCTCCTCTACATCTTTGGAGCTCATGGACCTAACTACCAAAACTCCTCCTATAACACACGAACACACACAATGTCTTCATGTTCACATGTTTCATGTAGTTTCTCCTACACAAAGGACAATCAACCTATTTATTGAGCACTCACTGTATGGAGCTGTTGTATCTTGATCGTTTCACCAAATCTTCAAAACAAGCCTATGGTAGGTAATAAATGATTATTCTTATATTACAGAGGAAGAAAGTGGAGCTCAGAGAGATTAAGGGACTTGATCAAGCACCACAGCTGGAGTAAAGAGAGTGAAAGAGAGAAGAGAGACCAAAAATAATACTTTTCATTTCAATAACATTTTATTATTTACAAAACATATTCACAATATTTATTTCTTTGATCCCTAAAATAATTCTCTATCAATGGGAAATGGAGTTTTTCAGGGACAGCTTCTTAGATAACATTATTTGAAGCTGTTAGGCCTAACTTAGGTATGAAGAAATCTTTCTCCTAAAATACCAGCTTCCTCAATGTTCCCTGTAATTTGCAAGATCTCTGCTTCCCTAAGGAGTATACTTACTCATCCCTTCACAAGAAACTAATCTTAAATGCTTATCCCTACCACGTCTGAAATCATACCTTTGGAAAGAAAAAGAGGGTCAGAGAAATAACAAAAGCACCTGAAGTTCAATCCATATCTAAGACATTCTTATTTGTTCACAGAGAAAAACTCCATTCATGTTGATGTTGGCCTTTTAAGGGACATGAATATGACTTACTAACCTGGCTTGATACTAAATGCCTGAAAATGGTTCTGTCTAAAGAGTGAACTGAGAGTAGTTCCCATGGACTTGATTGGTTCATGGAGAATGTCCTGATTTATGTCCCCCTCCCCCCAAAGAATATGCATTAAAAGTTTACCTGAGGTGATTATTTCAGAGGGTCCAACTGAAATTTCTTGCAAAAGTTTGGCTATCTCTAGTCTATAATCTTCAGATACAAAAATATCTAGGAAATTCTGAGGAAAAAATCATAACATCTTCATTATCTATCTAATATTTTCATCCTCATCCTCTCTTCTAAGCCCAGAAAGTTATTTTAGTGTTTCCTTCTAGATTGTGTGTATGTTGGGAGAAGGGAGGAGAGTTACTTTTACCACAACAAACATGAAAGTGAAAATCCTGAGAATACTAGCACTGGGTCACTAACTTCACCTGAAGATAAAAACCTGCACAAAACAGATAAGGGTTTATTTTGCCCCTATTTTACATATATTTCCCCCAGCTCACCAAAACCATTGTCTTCAGAGTTTATATTCATTATTCCTTCAGTGTCTTCTCTGCAATCGAGTTCTCTGAATAAATATAGGGGTCGAGTTACAATTAAAAATAATGAGACTATACTGGGCCAATGTCCTTGCATGAAATAAAAGGCTGTGGGCTAATTGCAGGAGCAGATTGTTGTGTTCCCCCCCCCCCCATTTAGCTTTACTTTGATTGGTGGATTGGCACTTTAAGTAAAGGTTTCAGGTCTTCCCTGAATTAGGGATACAGAGTGAGTCCCAGGCACAGTCCAGAAAAAAATTTTCATCTTCTTTTCTTAGCACTATCTTGGTTGGCATCACCAGGCCCTGAGAGCACAGTGCATGCCAGCATTGAAGGTAAAATGTGATTTTATGATTTCCATGTGATTCCTGTAAGTTCTTTTTTCCTATCTCCAGGCAGCTTTTATAAAGAGGATTTATCTTCATTTGTCACCAGAAGCTGAATAATAGCTTATCGTGAACTATTATTAGCATGTTCCAGAGGAGACCTGCCTAATACCCTTTCAGCTAAGGAAATAAAAGACTTACCTATAGACTTTTTTTACTATTTGTGATTGTTAGTGACAGTACCTAATTTTGAAAAGTATTAGAAGTTGAGCAAATCTCTTGACTAGTCAGATTTCTGTTCATGTGACAGTAAAGTGCCTTCTGGACTTATAGAATAAACTAAAGAGATAATTCATTTTAGAAAGAGGAAAACTCAATTTTGAGACATATTTTCCACTAATATCAAAGGAAATTAAAATATTTAGTTAATTTTTATTTTTAAAAGATAATTATTGGCATGGTTTCCTGGCTAACCTAAACATAGAATGGTATACCCTTTATATTTGCACATAAAGGTTTGTTATGAAATGACTGTTGGTTGTATTACATTTAAAATGCATTTCAAAATTTATTCTGGAGGGAAACAAAGTAAAAAATCCCGTGAATCATACTTAATAGACCAACATTTCACATAGCAGAAGGGATTTTTTAATTCATTTAAAAATTTTAATTTAATGAAATTAATTTAATTAATTTTAATTCATTTTCATTTATGAAATGAAATTAAATATTCATGGAAGTGTTCCCACATGTTCATTTAGGTGGTAGCTCTGTAAAAAAAAAAAAAAATTACTTAGAAATTTTTTAACTGCGTGTCAATTCATTCCAAAAACTAATAAATAAAAATCAGTTGTTTGGCAACATTTATCTGTTTTTGTTTTGTTTTGTTTTGTTTTGAACCTAGTCGTTCTGGAAGAGCAAAGAGCTCATGGAAATATTGTCTTTTAGCCATTCTGAAATAAAAATTCATCCGATTTGATTCTCCAATCCAACTCTGTTTCAGATCCCACTTTTCAAAATGAAGGACATGATACTGATCCTGTGCCTCCTGAAAATGAGTTCTGCAGTGCCGGTAAGTCAGTCTTCTAGAGGGTACCCTAGTAGAGACATTGCCAGACACCAAACAACACTGAAGGAAGTGGCTGAGTGTCCATAATTGGACTCATTGGGATTAATCCAGTGGTATCTTCCTACTGAGTCAAAAGTCAGGTGCCCAGATGTCAGCCCTTATAATCCAAAAGCAGTAAGCCAAATATAAAATTTTCTTATTCAAAAAGATATTTTAAATATTCCAAAGACAACTTCTACATCTTATTCCATTCACTCAAAGTTAAAATATGTATGTGGTCTCCAACGTCACAGCACAAATTTATTATCAATTACCTGCTACATTATGAAATCGACATGGAAAGAGGAAATTTCTCCAAAAAGGTAAAGTACGTTTTCATCTTCACTTTTAAAAGAACAGCATTAGCCAAATTACTATGGTTACAAAACTGAGCTAAGTAATTCCACTTGAAGCTAGTAATTAACCAACAAATCTGCCTTATAGGGAGATACTGTGTGACTAAGCGCTGAAGTTTCTTAAATTAAAACACGTCATGCAATGGGCTACTTGTATGTTACAGTCCTGCACCTGGTACATTCTATCATATATTGAGATGATTTCATATGAATACAATCCTTTGAGCACTGAACTACTCCAGCCAATATCATGTGATTCTGTTTACACGAAGACATTATTCAGCTGCTTCATGCATTTGACAAATATTGACCGAGCACCTGCAGTGTATCTGACCGAGCACCAGCAATGTGCTGGCATTGGAGATGTGAAATTAAATGTGACGTGGTCTCTTGTCTTGAGGAGCTCATAGGTGGCCTTAAATGAACTTTAAATATTTAAGTTCCTTGAGACAAAGGAGTAGCCATTTGAGCTTCTTAAAGTTAAAACATTTTTAAAAGGGGGGATGAAAACTGACTACTAGGATGAAAACCTCCATTCTACAGATAAAAAGAGTTTCTTTTACATTACTCAACATGAATTTTAAATGAAAGAAAAATTAAAGCTGCCACCTTAGCTTACCTTTGTATGATACTGACATTGGGGTCACCTCAGCCATCCACCATCAGTCTAACACCTTAACACTCTTGGAACTTACAATGGTCCACACCTGTGTCAGTCAGGTCCACTCTGAGCAAGAGGACAATGGCTTAAGATTGCTAGCTGCCAAATCAGATATTCTTCTCCTTCTACTTCCTCCTGGGAAAGATCTCTTCTGTCTATCTACATTCATGTAAATATTGCTCATTAATTCATGACTTGGATCAAATAGAAGCAAAGTATACTTTGTCCTGTAGTTGAATTTATCCCAATTACCTTATTTTTGTACTGGCTAATAGGAGGAAAGAAGGCTCTACTCTCACATCCCCTCAAATTCCAAACAATTTTCTCACCACACACATACACATATCACTCTTTTTGTCTACAAAGGTAACCTCTCTTTCTCTACTTGGAGTATTTGCTACACATTTATAACTCCTTTCCTTCTATCCACTTGCAAAACTGAATTATTTGAAGAAATTTGCACCATGACCCAGAAGGTGGGATTTTACCTGTATAAAAATGTAGGATGTGGAGACAAATAACATATGCTCAGAAAAATATTACTGAACTTCCTCACAAAGGAAAAATAATCCCAATACATTTCGTGGAGACTCCAAAAATACCTGTGGTTTAAATGAAGGAAGTAAGGCATTAAAACCCCTTGACCCTAGATGTAAGAATATCCAAAGAACCAAAACCCCTCAAACTCCAATTTACTCTAATTGTCACTCTTCTCTTCCATTCTCTGGTTTTCTTCCCAACTTGTATTCATGCATATTAATAAGGATTGGCTTAGAAAGGAAAATATCTTACAGTTTAAAAACCCAGCTGTAAATATAGCTACATTTTTTAACAACTTTTAAATGAAGACAGTAAGTATAACAGTATTGGTACTAGAATACCTTTTATTTCAGAAAAAATGCCTTTGATATGATCCCAAAAATATAAACACAGATCAACAAGTTTATACATAATCTTTCACAATAAAAATAAAAACAAAAAAAGAAAAAATAATTTAAAAAATAATAATCTTTCACTAAAGATGATGGAGGATTTGTTGAAGCCCTTTGAATGGGAGGTAAGTTAGGTTTTACACATGGTTTTGCCGAATGCCGTGACCCCACACCACGTTCCACAAACCAGGTATGTAGATTTGTCAAACACACAAGAAAACTGAGTTTGAGTTTGTCCCCTTTGCTTTTCTATGTGATAATATTTAAGTTATAAGTTTTCTATTTTGTTTCTTTTATTTCTCACCTGTTTTCAATGTAACTTTCAAACTAAATCAAATTTTGCTTTTAAAGCAATATAGCATTAAGATGTAGATAAAGGGTAGATGATTCATGTGGGAGCAAAATTATTAAATATTAGGAATTCCCTGGCGGTCCAGTGGTTAGGATTCCATGCTTTCACTGCCAAGGGCCTGGCTTCAGTCCCTGATCAGGGAACTAGGATCCCACAAGCTGTGCGGTGCAGCCAAAAAAAAAAAAATATTTAATATTATGTTAATACTCCAAACAATTTAAGTTCTTCTTCATTCTACCCAAAAGCTCAAGTCATTTGGGTAATAAACAAATATTAGCTGGCCCTTATGTATAGGTGTGGCTTTCTATTTTCAGTGTGTAAGGAAGTTTCTCATCAAAGAAAATTCAAAATTATTCTTATTTCCATTTAGGTGTTTCCTCAGCAACCTGGGACACCAGGCATGGCTAGTTTGAGCCTTGAGGTATGTATTGTCAGAGTATTTACATATAATCTTCACATTGGTATGTTCTTGATTAGAGAAATACATGGGCATTTTCTCAGTTTTCCTGGCCAGAAGTCAGTGGCTGTCCTCCTGCACAGTTCTAGAGAAGTTTATGACATTTATTAGAGCCTCATTTTATAATTTTACTGCAATTTTAAATTTTCAGTTGTTTTGGTCTTTAGAACATCATCTGTGTGTGATCAAAGCAATACTAATATTTAATACATATTATATATACATTAATTGAAACACATTATTCTGAAGTCACAAATGGCTTATACTTAGTTCCTTCTCCGTATAGAATATGATAAAGTTCCCATGAGCAAAGTTTATCTTACAAAATGTAATTGTTTATGAGGACTGTAAATAACACTAACACTGTACTATAGTGCCTCCTGCATAGCCTCTGTCTGTCTTATTGCAGTTCTTATACCTAACATATACTGTCTAGAAAACCCCAGCAAAATAGAAATGTTTCAGATATCAGTAAAAAATATAAAGTTATGAATAGAAAAATACTTATGAGATTACAAATTTTTCACAAGGCCTTTCAAAATTTATTTATATCATGACAGTCTGAGGGCAATCGATACTTTGTGCTAGAAGCTTATTTCACAATGAAGCTAATTTCACTGAGGGTTTTTTTTCTTACTTTCTAGCTTAAACTCAACTCAAAGCACTCTAAACCTCTTCCCAGGAAAAATGAAATTGACTTTCTGTTGAATTGGCAGCATTCTTGACCATCTATCTAGATACTTACCATTTTCCCCAGTGTTTTTAATATTTATTATTTTGAGAAGTTTTACTTGGGAAGGAAGTAGTGTTGTTTTGTTTTAATTTGTTTTGTTTGTTTGTCTGTTTTTTCAAATTCCTCTTCGGGCTGGATTTATAAAAGGCAAAGTAAGTTAAATTGGGGGAAAAAGAGTCAATGAGACAATGTCCTCATGATTATATTGATATTTCAATTCAATGAGCTATTTTCCCATGTTTCAATATGACCTCCACTTAAATGATATTTTCTCTCTTTTAATTAATGATGAAAAGCAAGCTCACTATTTTAATAGCAATGATAACAACAATGGCAGAACCAGATTTAACATTTCTACTTTTTAGTGATGATTTGTGTCTCTTATTTTATTCAAATTGACCCACCCCAAACTTTGTGCTAATACTACCATATGTTGAAAATCAACTGTGTCATGCACAAAAGGAACATATGTGACAAACACTAACCCACTTTTTTTTTCTTGATAGACAATGAGACAGTTGGGAAGTTTGCAGGGATTAAACATGCTTTCTCAGGTAACCTTATTTTCAAATAATTCTTATTGCAAATATTCATGGTGTTGGTGGTAGTGATATTAGCAGCAGCACTGTAATTCATAAAATTTGTTTGTGAATAAACAATATCCTAAATACTGAAAAAGCAAATGAGTAATTGAGATAACCTAAAACAAAATAAGGACCTAGGACGGGATGGTAGGAGAAAATAAAAATAATGTTGAATTTTCTTTAGTAAAAAAAAATTTTTTTTGTATTATTAATTTTATTATACAGCCCAAAATATGAATGCTTAAAAAAGCAAAATCTCAAAGAAGTTTATGGGAATATGTCAGACTTGCTCAGAATAAAAAGCAAGTCTATTGGAAGACTTAACCTAGCCACATTAAATTAACCAATAACACTCTTATTTTTGCTATTTCTACACTTCTTGTGGATTTTTTAGAAAATGGAAACCAAGTTTAAGAAAACACTGAAATATAAGCATACTTTTTTTCTCCATGTCTTTAGTATTCAAGATTTGGCTTTGGGAAATCATTTAATTCTTTGTGGATGTATGGTCTCCTGCCACCACATTCCTCTTTCCCGTGGATGAGGCCAAGGGAATATGAAACTCAACAGGTAAGTTAATTGCATCAATGTGTCTGAAACTTCAAGCTTTAAAATATTCCCCTGCTTGCCTCCTCTAAGTTGTCATATAGTAACCACAGACAGGTAACAGTAATCAATAAAAAATTTTCCAAATAACAATAAATCAAAACCTATAACTGTTTTTAGTACTTAGGAAAATTTAAAATAAAATGGTCCAAATTTTCAACCCATTTGCATATCTACTTCAAATAGGAAGATATGACTTCCAAAATATAGAGACCTATGTTAAAGATATGAACAATAACAATAAATAAACTAGCCTGAAAATGAAAGCAGGCTATATCCTGGAAAATTCTGATTTTAGTCAAGATTCCTTAAATAATTAATAAAAGACACATTTAAAATGATGCCAAACATTCCTAGTTAAAACATCATAAACCCTAAGCAATTAATAAATACATCAATCTGCTAATCATTATTTATTAGATACCTAACAAATACATAAATCAAATGGTAGATTGGAAATGAAAGTGAGGCATTTAAGAATGACTCCAAAGCTTACAAAATTTCACATCTGATTAGGGGATAAGACAACATATTACAAGTTGCTAAGTTGTGAGGTATAAGTAATGAATGAGGTACAAGTAATGAAAGCCCAGGAGTTTAGAGATGGGCAATGGTTGAAGAGATGAAGCACAGCCAGATTGTTGTGAGACTTCTTTTTTGTTTGTTTTTTGTTTTGTTTTGTTTTGTTTTAACATCTTTATTGGAGTATAATTGCTTTACAATGGTGTATTAGTTTCTGCTTTATAACAAAGTGAATCAGCTATACAGATACATATATCCCCATATCCCCTCCCTCTTGCATATCCCTCCCATCCTCCCTATCCCACCCCTCTAGGTGGAGACTTCTAAGCCACTTTGAGGAGCTTGCAAACAATTTAAAAATAATAGGGAGCTGTTCACAACAGGTAATTTCAAAGAGGAGCAATAAAACATGGTTGTTTTAACAGGAACTTTTGATTCCAGATGGTTTTCCATAACAAGCAGCATTACTCACCAAGCCACATTTAGTGGGACAGTAAATTATGTCAATGGTGATTCTTTCTCCACTTGATTGTTTCCAAAATGAACTCATGATGTAAGAATTTGATTGGTATTTTATTTAATTACCCTTTCTCCTTTCATTAACTCAAAAAATATATTATCTAACCTGTGCCAGTCACTTATTAGGACCTATGTTAAGTCCTGGGGCTATAAAGATAAATAAGACATTATTCTCTGTCAGCTGACCAAGGAACAAAGCTTTATCACGAGTAATTGTAATCCAGTCAGAGAGTCTTAAAATAGAGATACATAGAGGCAGCTGTTCGAACCCAGAGGACAAAACGGCTCGGTCTACCCAGAAGTTCATATAGCTTTCCATCTTCATGTGCAGTGGTAATCCCAAAGGGAAATAGGGGAGGTAAACACCTACCAGACTGCCCTGAAAAACACTGACTTTAAGTGAATCAGTGCTTCCTATGGAACACATCTTCAAGACAAGTCTCCTAGACTCTCTTCCAAGTAGAAAGTTCCCCAAGCCCTTTTGCTTTGTCAGACACCACAGTTCAGTGAGCCATCGCTTCCTGACGCTCCTTTCAAATTTCTCTGCAGTATGAATATTCTTTGCCTGTGCATCCCCCACCTCTCCCATCGCAGCCATCCGCAGCCTCCACAGCCAGGACAGAAACCTTTCCTCCAGCCCGCCGTTGTAACCTCCGTCCAGAACACAATCCAGAAGGGAATACCTCAGCCTCCGATTTACCCGGGACATCCACCCTTGCAGCAATCAGAGGGGCCAATGATTCAACAGGTGGCACCATCAGAAAAGCCACCTAAGACCGAGGTAATTCCTTTCTCTGAAGTCAGATCTGGATCGTCCATTAACTTAGTGAAAGAAAACTGATTTGCAGAGCACATTTAAATAATCAGAGCTTTGGGCATAATGCACAAAAATACAAATATGTTTTCAAGCAATTGACATATCTGGGAGTAGATTATAAATATCCATTCCTGCCCTTTGCCATATGAGGTGGGGCATGGATTCTAAAAGATCCTGTTCCTGTAAAATTGGTTTCTTAGTTACAAAAGATGGAAGCTTTCAGAGGAAATAGGACAGCCCAGAGAAGTCCAGGCTTCTTATCATCAGGCTCTTTTTTCAATGTTGGAAGGACTGAGAAGAGTGATTGATCCCTCAGCATTGCAAATAGTATTTTTGCATTATTATTTCTCTATCTGGTAATAGAGAAGACAATCAAGCAAAAGTATCATGTAATAATATTGAGAAAAGAGCAATGGACAGAAAAGGAAGGTATCATGTAACTAGTATGCTGCAGGCATTTAACATCCCCACATATCATCCTGACTCCAATCCTATAAAGATAGATACTATCATCCTTTTTTAAAAAGACAGATTTTAAGAGGTTATAAAATTTTCCCAGTATTACACAAAAATTAAGTGGCACAGCCAGCATTCAAACCAATCTGGCATGCTCTGATCCCAAAATTCATTACTTTCTATTCTGCAAAACAAAGCAAACTCATGACAGACATGTCCCATCTCCCCTCTGTGCACTTGAGTCATGTCAGTAAAGGGCAACTGTAATCTCTTTGGTTGTACCCTCAGAGACGAAATGAAAGTAAAAACAAGGAAATTCATTTTAGATTGTTTTATCATAATCGTAAATAAGATAAGAACATTTTAAGTTCACTTCGTCTATTTTAATTGTTCAGTAATTTTAATATTTATCTGTAATGCAGTTGCCAGGAATGAATTTTGCTGATCCACAAGATCCATCGGTAAGTACAAATCTCAGTAAGATACTTTCTTGGGAAATACATCTCTATACTTCAAGAAAGGAGAGTAAAACATTTTAATTGCCCCATTTATCCATAAATATGAAATATAATGGGTTCCTTTGTTTGCTTAAGTATTAAATACTTGTTTATCGTAGTAATCCATCTGAAAATATGTTTCATATAACTCCTAGAAATGGCTGTAATGGGAGGTTTGCCTGTGTTATAGCAAATATGAATTGCTTATTCTCTTTCTACCACTTAAATATATTTCCAATAGCCCGTTTGATATCTCGGGGACCAATGCCACTAAATAAACCACCTCCAGTAAGTTTTTTTAATACCACTTCTTTGTGATTTACTTAAAAGTTTTTCTCTAGGGAAATGCATTTTGTGATGATTATTGTATTTATATTTAGCTTTATCCAGGAATATTTTACATGTCCTACGGAGCAAATCATTTGGTAAGTCTTTATCCTATAAAAAGTATCATTTTAATTAAATGTTATCTTAAGAGATAGTATTATAAAATCCAGGCCTCAAACAATAGATTCCATATTCTCTGAATGCTTAAGTTAGCAACTGAAATGGCAAGGAGGCACACTTCCTATTTGGGTAATTCTGGCCAGGCATACAAACACACACACACACACACACACACACACACACACACACACACACAGTGGCATTAAAGAAAAGGTAAATTTTCTATCTTAATTATCCAAATTGGCTACATTTATTTAATAATGACTCATCTCTCCACTTTACCCTGCCTCTGGACACAGCATTAATATTAAGGTTTAAGGAAAGACTAAATGACTTTTAACTTTGTCTTGAGTAGTTACAAAGATAATAGGAGTCAGCTGGCTCATAATATGATGCTATGTTTCTTTTTGAACATAATGCTCCTGCCAGACTTGGCATCATGAGCTCAGAAGAAATGGCTGTGAGTAATGTCTTCAAAGTCTTCTTAAAATAGTGGCCAAGGGAGAACAGTCACAGATGACTGGCTGTAAGAGGTGTTGGCCCTGAATGTAGCTGAATATACAGCATGGGACTCAAGTTGTTCCACTCCAAAACCAAAAGCTTGATTCTGAAGCAGCATGCAAAGATTTCATCACATTTCCCATATAGTCATTTCTGAGTGATGACCATTCTTGCACATAGGATTTTGCCCCATTTCTTGAATATGAGAACAGGAGAAACCTCTCTTGAAAAGCCACCATTATTGAACAGCAAACGCTTCAAACCAAAAAAGATACACATGGTTCATGAAGTTCCTGTTACTTCTCAGACCACTTAACCCCTCAAAACAACAAATTCAACAAAACTGCAAATCATTTAGACCTCAAAATTGAGAATTGAGAGATCAAAAAGAAAAAAAATTAACCAAGTTTAAAATTTGATTATTGTAAAATTCAAAGTACATTAACAATGTAAGTCAAGTGTATTCTTATTCTCTTATCATTATCTATGCATATTACAACTCTAAAATTTGAGATCAATAGACTCAAACAATTGGACTTTTTTTCCCTCAGAAATTTCTATGTTACATCTGTTAGAGCACAAAGCAAAACAAAACAAAACCGTACTGAATTAACAAATCATTATCAACTATGGATCCTATCGAGTTAATAAATACATGTAAACATGCTGTCACTGAAAGAAAACTTGAATCTCAACATTACTGAGTGCCTTCTGCGAGTGAGACACATAAAAAGATCCTATGGAGGCAAGATAAATAAGATAAGGTTCCTGATCTCAGGGAGTTCACAGTCTAGTCAGTGGAAAAAATAGATACAGGGGCAGAAAATGTGAAAATCATGTGATAAGGGTAGCAGCCCAGGGGTTCACGGTGCCATCCCTGGAGGAGATGATGGGAAAATCTGCGAGTGGAGAGCCAGGAGAAGATAAGAGGAAAAAGTACTGACTCTATATAACACCAATGAAACGGGTTGAAAATTCAAGCGTGTTAATTATTATTTTAGAATTTTAATTAATTTACATTTTGCCTCATTCTTAAAAGATTTTCCTGTAGCTTATGAAAAACACAATAAATATAACCAAAAAATTGAAGATAGAATTTAAGATGAGGAAATGAGAATACAGATATGCAAGTTACAAAGCCCTGCACACTTGCTGTAAGAAGCCCAAGATTTGGTCCTGAAATTTTTCACAACAAAGGAAAAAAGGACACATGGTCAGTTCTAGAATTTTAACTGTCCACAGGAAGAAAATATTTCTGTTTCTCCAGAGGGAGGGAGGGAGGGAAGAAGGAAGGAAGGAGAGAAGGAAGGAAGGAAAAAATTTTAAAGCAAAAGAAAAAAATATCACATGGGGCTTCATTCATTTTGAGGGATACTGAGAAATGATACTGACAGTGTCCTCCAAAACTCTGCTCAACAAACTCAGGAATGCATCAGATTTTGTGTCTTATGATGGTATTGCCCTTTTCAACGCTTATTGTTTTCTTAAAATAAAATTCAAACTACCTTCTGCCTGTAGACTTGTTTCTGCCCTACTTCCCTGCTTCTTTCCCTCTTACCCTTGGGCAGGCATTCAAAGGGTCTTCATCTCCCTTTCAAAGAAGTGAGCGTCCCCACCCAGAAAAGTACAAAAGCCAATTTAGTGAGAAATGTGCTTACACAAAGCTGTCAGCCAATTCTCTGTTCCCTATCAGTTTTTTATGGTTCCTCAGTGAATCTGACTGGTATAATGGCATCGTATAGTTAATAATATGTGATAAATGGTTTTTTCCAGGGAGGAAGAGGAGCCCCCATGGCCTATGGAGCCATGTTCCCAGGATTTGGAGGCATGAGGCCCGGCCTTGGAGGGATGCCCCCCAATCCAGCTATGGGTGGGGACTTTACTCTGGAATTTGACTCCCCAGTCGCTGGAACCAAAGGCCCAGAGAAGGGAGAAGGAGGTGCACAAGAACCCCCTGTGCTGGAGGCCAACCCAGCCGACCCGGAAAACCCAGCTCTCCTTTCAGAGCTAGCACCTGGTGCCCTCGGAGGGCTTCTTGCTAATCCTAAAGGCAATATCCCCAACCTAGCAAGAGGCCCTGCAGGGCAGAGCAGGGGACCCCTCAGGGTCACCCCAGCAGCCGCAGACCCACTGATGACCCCTGGATTAGCTGATGTTTATGAAACCTACATTGCTGATGAGACCACAACTCTGGGTCTCCAGGAAGAAACCACCATGGATTCCACAGTGACCCCTAACAGTCAGCACATATCGATGCCAGGAAACAAGGCCCAGCAGCCCCAGATTAGGCATGATGCATGGCATTTCCAAGAGCCCTGAGAGCCTTGAGATATTGGCTACTTTCTGTATGCACAAGCTCCCCAGCTTTGTCCCAATAGTCTATCTTTTTGCAAAAACACTTATTACCCTCTGCAGCAAAGGCATTAAAAGTGTTAAGCACATACTAATAAATATAAGTGGCTAGAAATAGTGTAGGTCCCCTTCTTGCTTTCATTCTCTTATTGAAATAAAATGTGTCACCTGTCTCTGTGATTTAGAAATACTATTAATAACATCAGAGCAAGTCTAAGGGTCTCTGCATTTGAAAATCACCTTTTCTTAGCTGTCTTGACATTACAGAATTTCTCTTACTAGCATGACACTGTTATATCCAGGAAATGTGACACTGCTTTGGAAATTTTTCTCTAAGCAAAGACACATATTCTTAGAATTATAAATTATTTCATTTAAATGTTATTAAATGGGGATTGGTGGACAATCCCTGACTGGTATTACTGGGTTTGGTATACTGGATTTAAAATTCTCATTTGTAAAGTATTTTATTTAATCCAGTAAAAGCATCTAGCCTATTTTAAATAAAAAAATTTTCTCACTGAAACTATCAGAAATTATACGCTTATTATTTACATATATTTAAACGATTAAGAAAAGCATACTCATCCCCTGTATTTGCTACTCTTTAACCCGTTGTATTCAACTAATTTTTCTTTCCTGGAAAGTTTATTGAGTATCTACCAATGTCCTAGGCACTGTGCTAGGGAACAGCGACACAGCCCCTTCCCTCAGAGCTTTCAATAGGGATGATTGATAAGCAGACAAGCAACATCAGTAATAACAAAAACAGCCACTCTAGGCCAAGCCCGAGTACTTTATACGTATTATCTGACAACAACACTGCAAACTAGATACTCCCAAACCTGCAAACACGTGAAAGTGCTATAACAAGGCCAAGTACAGGGTATTCTGGAACCACAGAGGAGATTGGGGGCATCTCCAGCCTAAGGTTAGGAGCATGGGAGAGGATGGGAGGGATCACACAGGTTTTCTCAGAACAGTATCAAAAGCATCTGTAGAATGAGGCCTCCAAGAGGAAGAAACACAAGAAGAGTTATGTGGGCACCATGTAAGAATTAGCTCATTTCTGTGAAATATAATGTGGGAAAAGGATAACTAGAAAATGATCATTACTTGTCACCAAAGCTAGGTATGTATCAGTCAGGGCTATTTGCCTAAATTAAGAGGTTCCAAGGCCAGATCTGAAAATTAGCCTCATCCCTATAAAGAAGCCTCCTCCCCCATTCTCTCCACTTCCTCCCAAGTTGCCCAGCCCAGGTCTTAGGCTCCGTGGAGCTCAGATGCCCCTCCATGCCCTGTGGAGATTTTGGAGATGCAGTCAAGGAAAAGAGCCCTGAGATGCCTCCTGACCTGAGATACTTCAGGAGCCTTAACAGGACCATGCAGCCACCTCCTATTTTCTCTCTCTCTCCAGGCAGAGCTCTGTCCACCCCACTCCATGGGCTGGAGCAGAAGGAGGATGCAGGAGATTCAAATTCAGTTTTTGTCCCAGAGTGGCTCTGGCAAAGGTGCAAGGGTAACAGAATGACTGCCATGGTAGCCAGCAGATGCCCACTGAGACCTACCTTAGCACTCCAGACAGTCTCCTAAAAAGCAATACGGGGACTTCGCTGGCAGTCCAGTAATTAGGACTTCGCCTTTCAATGCAGGGAGTGCAGGTTTGATCCCTGGTCGAGGAGCTAAGACCCCACATACCTCAGGGCCAAAAAAACAAAACCTAAAACAGAAGCAGTATTGTAACAAATTCAATAAAGACTTTAAAAATGGTCCACATCAAAAAAAAAAAAAAAGCAGTATGGTAAAAGACATATAGAGAGATATGGGTTCGAACCTTGACATTACATCTAATCATCTATGAGTCTTTGGAAGGAAGACTTAATCTCTCTGCTCCTGTGTTTTCATTTCCATAAAAGCCAACTCACCTCACAAGGTTGTTGTGAGAACTAAATGAGATAAAGTACACAGATAAAATTGCTAAATCATAGTAGTTTCCTTCTTTTCCTACTGATCATTTTCATAAGGAGAACCAAGCAAATCAGTAGCAGTAACAGTGGAGAAATGGAATTTTCCCATTATCTGATGAAATTGTGCTTTTCCATTCACACTTCCACGCACTACCCTTTTCTTCCTTCTTTGTAATTCAGAGCATACATTTATGAGCTCACATACGCTGGTTTATCTGATGAATGTTGTCCTATAAAGGGCTCAAAGTTGGTCTCTGCTATTGGCAGGCTGGGCATTTAATTGTGTTAATAGTTAGATCAACTTTGACAAGGTGGGATACCAAGTTGTTGATACCCTGCCACCATAGCCACTTCAAACACCAGTCCATGAGAAAACACCGAGGTAGCCAGGGAAAGAGGCTAAATGTCACCCACAGGAGGAGCCATCTTAATTATTTAGAATTTCTTCTACTATGGCTTCCCTCTACCAGAAATTTACATGAGAAATGAATATCTTCCTACTGTATCCCATCCTGAAGCCTCTATTTAAATAGCCTGCCTTCTAGACTGCCTTATTAGTAATTTTCCAATCTTGTTCTTTCCAAGTCCTTGAACAGCTGACCAATCTGGTGTTGCCCCTGAGTTTGTATAGATCTATATCTCAGGCCATTTGTCTTTCCACACAAAATAGACAAACTAAAATTCTGCCCACTCAGTGGGGTTGTGGTGCATTAACTGTGCACTTCCAGCTGATACCTGAGTATAGAAATCCATGACCTACACACACAATCTTTCCTCTCCATTAATTGATCAGAAATAAGGTAGTCATATAATTGATTCTCCAAACTAGGATACTTTGATAATGAAAAGTGGTGTCATGAATGATGAATGAACGTCGAACAACAGGCGTAAACCAGTACTACCTAGGGCAAACCTGGACATCTGGTTATTCTAGTCATATGGAACTCCCCATGAAGCCAAATGTGTGGATTGAGGGAAAGCCATCAAAGTTATAAAAAGGAACCTGAACCTGCTGCTTAGGCAAATTACTTGATGCCTCCAGACCTGCTAAAGCCTGATCATTTTCACTTACAATGGAATGCTGCTGTTTATACTATTTTATGGTTCAGTGGATCATAAATCACCTAGTTCAAGATGGGTAACTCAAATAGCATAATCACTTGGCATCCCCAAATCAGCATATTGTGTCTATTAGGGTCCAGTAGCAAGACAAGAACTTCTTTTCACAAGGAGAACCCTAAGGTTCCGTGCTCTTATTCTCTTGTCAGGACTTGTCAGAGGTCCACAGATACTTCTATAACGCCCTGAGTCATAATGCCAGAGTGACAGGGAAGCTTATGCTACAACATGTACCCCTCTCTTGACCTAAGTCCCACTCAAAACTGGTAGCCTTTCAAGTTATACACTAGGTGGTATATGTTGTCTTCAGTACACAAAGAAATCCAAAAGCATTGTGCTTCTCTCTTCTTGTAGGGTGGTGCAAGCTGCCGCAACTTGCCTTTCACTTTATTTTTTATTTTTATTTTTTGCGGTACGCGGGCCTCTCACCGTGTGGCCTCTCTCGTTGCGGAGCACAGGCTCCAGACGCGCAGGCTCAGTGGCCATGGCTCATGGGCCCAGCCGCTCCACGGCATGTGGGATCCTCCCGGACCAGGGCACGAACCCGTGCCCCTGCATTGGCAGGCAGACTCTCAACCACTGCGCCACCAGGGAAGCCCTGCCTTTCACTTTAGTTATCTTGACATTCCCCAGACTACTAGACCTCTAGAAATGTCAGGAGCCCCATAAACTTTTGCAGTACTTATCTTCCACCCTCTGTCTTGCTACTTCATGCTAATCAAAACCTGTTGCATTGTGTCTTCAATGTAATGGATTGGCATGATTTCCTTTGGGATTTGAAGATGATCAAGGACCCTCAGGACTATCTTATGACAAATTGCAAGAGAGGTGACACAGTCCTGGGGCAAAACAGTTTAAGTTTGTATTGTTCCTGCCCTTTAAAAGCAAACTGTTTCTGATTTTTCTTACTGATTGGAATAGAAAGAAAGCATCTGTCAGATCAATAACTACATACAAAGTACCATGGGCTATACTGATTTGTTCCAATAAAGCTACCACATCTAGAACTATAGCTACCACTGGCATCACTACCTGATTGATTTTGCAATAATCCACTGTGTCCCCATGACCCATATAGCATTTGCATCAGCGAAACAAGTGAGTTAAGTGGGGATGTGGTAGGTCATCTCCCAAGCCTTCAGTGGTGACACTAATCTCTGAAGTTCCCCCTATAGTTTTTACCATCTTGCTGAGGGATTAAAAAAAGGAATACAGTTCTAGGAGTTTCCTTCCATTTGGCGCTTCCTACCATTATAGCTTTCATTCCACTGGGGTAGGAATCAATGTGGAATGCTGCCAATTGTTAGGCATATCTATTCTGACTATATATTCTGGGACTGGGGAAATAACGGCAAGATAGAGTCATTGGGCCACGGTTAGATGGATGTGGACCAAGATTCCATCTCTCATCTGACTTCTATAAGCTATAACTGGTAAACTATGAAGATTTTCAGGTTCATAACCACTATCTAATAACCTCCGGAAAGTTTGGGTATTTCTCTTCCCTCACTCCACCCTACACAGTCACCACAGTAAACTGCTTCAAGTCTTTCCAGAGAAAACCTAAGGAAACTTCCATAATATACATATGTGGTCTTTCTCACAGGGACCTCATCTCCCCTCAGCTAAGGGGCTCTAGGTCTGAGAACTAGAAAAGAGACTGTGAATTCCACTGTGGTCACTTGAGTTAGGTTCGGTGAACCTATAATCTTTCTTTTTTTAACATCTTTATTGGAGTATAATTGCTTTACAATGGTGTGTTAGTTTCTGCTTTATAACAAAGCGAATCAGTTATACATATACATATGTCCCCATATCTCTTCCCTCTTGCGTCTCCCTCCCTCCCACCCTCCCTATCCCACCCCTCTAGGTGGTCACAAAGCACCAAGCTGATCTCCCTGTGCTATGCGGCTGCTTCCCACTAGCTATCCACTAGTTTGGTAGTGTATATATGTTCATGCTACTCTCTCACTTCAACCCAGCTTACCCGTCCCCCTTCCCCGTGTCTTCAAGTCCATTCTCTACGTCTGCATCTTTATTTCTGTCCTGCCCCTAGTGAACCTAGAATCTTTTTATCTTTTTATGTCAAGCAGCACCTTAACAGGATGTCCATCTACTGTTTTCTAGAGACCATGATCTACTACTAGTCAACACCACAGATCCCTGTAGGTCAAAGCTCCCTGACTACCGTTCCATCTGGCGGCTTATTGTATCCTCCTTGTCTCTGAGAGATAAGCATCACCACCTGTCCTCTATTATTTCAGAATTCTATATTTCCCATTGATATTCCAAAGCAGCAGCCCCCATCATCTTATCTGACCAACAGAGGATAAAACCACAGAGCTCTTCATAATGCCTTAGTCAAGGAAGTGTCTTCTAGGCCATTCTGGGTGGAGAAGGGTGGGAGTGAATCTGGAATGGTAAACATAATAGATCCATTATGCCAATGTGTTTCAACTGTCATACCTGCCATCGGTGTAAAGGCAGTAATTTTGAAGTAGTACATAAATAACCATACTTTACTTACATCAAGTGATGATGGTTTTCCATTTACAGATGCAAAAATGAGGTTCCTTTTAAACTAAATTTGATTTTTTAAGTGTTAAAATTTTTCAAATTAAGTAAACAGTACAGATTAGGGTAGGATATGGCAACAATCACGAAGGCAGTAGTACATAAATGACTATGTATATGAATAAAGTTTGGGAAAACACTAACTTAATTCAATCTTCTCATTTATAGGTGAGGAGTCTAATACCCAGAAAAATAATGTCTTTTTTCAAATTCTACTTGCTGTTAATAGCTGAAAAACGCAGGCCTTCTGATTTCCCATTCAGCGCTCTCACACAGACCCTCCACAGCAGTCAAGCATCCACTTGAGAATCAAATTAAAGCTATGAATCATCTTTCCTAGTATTCATAAAATTCTGCCTACAATTTCAGTGATTATTCAGACAGCCTGAAGTCTAATCATTCAAATACCTTCCAGTATATGGTATTGTACGACTTGAGGCAAATATTCAAACTGACCCTGACTCACAGTCTGAATTTTTCAGAACTTGAAAATACTCTCTTCGGGAAAACAAGTCTCCAACTCATGACAGCTTTGAATTCCTAGGTGTGTTCTGCTTCCATCCAAATCTGCAGCTCGCACTGAAAGGTCGGCTCATATGGGCTGCATGTGACTATCAGTCAAAGGACATCAACACACAGGCTGGGCTGCATTTTGCAAAGAAGGGCACCAAACCCAAAGTTTAGACAGTTCCTTTCTTCCATAAACACTAGAGACTAGGGGGAAAGTAGGAGTACCAGCAACCACACTCTGCAGAAGCCAGACGCTAGAAACAAAATTCCCAGCTTTGAGAAATGATCATTATGAAGCTGTTTGTCAGCATACCTTTTGCTGATGCCTTCAGCTCTCTGCCTGCACTTTCATCTTTCACAGGGCTCAGCACCTTTCTGCCCAGAAACCCTCACATAACCACCAGGTTGATAATGACTTAAAGATAAGCTATGTGAGCACAGAGAAGGAAATGACTGGGGGTTTTCCTGAGTGGATGGGGATTACATTCTAATTTATTCACAACCCTAGAAATGTGGAGGTGTTATTTAAAGATGTGTTTAGAAAAACTGACATAAAATGGTCAACCCTGGAGTCATGTGTCTAGCACAGGTTGGACATCATTTCAACATGACTGCCTAGGGCTATGCTACTCCATGAAGCAAGGAAGGCTAAGTCCCAGATGATGGAAGCTACAGCATTACTACAGGGCGCAACCTTGGGGAAAAAATGGCAGATAGAAAGTCAGAAATGCTGAGACTGTCCCTCTGTCTTGGATCTCTGAGACTTCCTTTTATACCCATCCCATGCCCAAACATGCCAAGTCAGCTACATTCAAGCCAAGTTTATGAAAGGTGTGGGTGTTGAAAACATAGATTTTGTCTCCTTTTTTGCAGTTTTAGAAATGTTAGTGCCAAGCACATACATTTGTGAACGATCCCATGCTAGTGCTGAGGGTAGTAACCTATCCCAGTCTCCTGGAAAGCACATTTGTCCAACAAAGACCCAAGTGAACACCATGCACTAAGCACTATTTCAGGCATTGAAAAAAACAGCAGTAAACAGAACACCAAATCTGTGATACAATGATAAATAATGATAAGCCCTGTGTAGAAACTAAAACAGAGTGAGGGAAGAAAGCGGAAGAAGATACTACGGGGTGGTTAGGGAGAGGTCACTGAGGAGGTGATATTTGAATGTGATGATTTCCAAACTGAAAGGTCCTTAGAAAACCTTTAAGGTACATTAAAATTTTTAAAAATAAAACACTGAATGCCAAAAAAGTTAAATAACTTGCTCAAAATTACACAGAGAAGAACGTGGGACCCACAACTGGAAGCCAGTCTGACCAAGGTATTCCCAGTCTGTTATTCTGTGCTACCTTCTACCACTTCTAAAGCACCTTCTGAGTCTTGGTGTTACACAGGTGGAAGGAAACCTGTGAATTAACCCTGACTCCATGGCTGGATTTCATTAGACAGCAGTACAACACAGTAGTTTAAATACCAATTCTGCCCTTCCTGGTTTGTGACCCCATTCCTTCATCATTCTGTGCCATGGCTTCCTTATGTGAAAGCAAAACATGCAAGGTTAAGAAAGGTAATAAAACTCAACGTTTGTTAAGAACTTACAATAGTGACTTGCATATTAATAGCTCCATAAATGCTAGCAATTACTGTGATTTTTAGAAATACTGATGTATATAATATCACCTATCATTACAATTGCAATGAATTAATTATTTGTGTAATGTTTGTTTAAATCTGCCTCCCCTGCTATAGCCCCATAAGCTCTGTGACAGCAGGGATATTTGTCTTGTTTACCTCAGTGTCTCCAGATGCTAGAATGGTAACTGACTCAGAATATGTGCCTGATATATATTTACTGAATGACTTAATGAATTAAAAATGCATAATTGCCATAGATTTTGGAAAAGAAAGCAAAGCTGGTGAGAATTTTGCCAGCAAAAGCTGCCATTGCACATTTAGACTTAATGAGTCTCTAATTTAGACTATTTTTTGCCACAAGAGGGCTTTAAGTAGGCAATAGCCTAACTCATTTTGTATAAACAGCTACATGTACATGGTCCCCTACTTTATACTGCCCATAATTACTTATCATAGGAGCCAAGCTCAGTTAAGCTTCTGCGATTGTACTTAATTCATTCAGCCAACACATTTTGAGCACCTACTAGACCCTGGTACTGTGCTAGCCACTAGAGACACAATGATACCAAGATGAGTAGGTAACTCATGCTGTGGTAAATGCTGCTGCTTAGATAAGGACTCAAAGAACAGAAAAGTTGACTCTGCTGGGAGAGAAGGGTAGAGTTTCACAGAAGAGGGTATTTTGGGGTTGGCTCTGAAAAGATACAGAGTTTTTTAAGTGGAAGAAGTAAAGAGGGAATTCAAGGCTCAGAAAACTACAAGTGCAGATGGACAAATATTTAGAAAGCTCTGGAGAGTCTGGGGAGGGTAAATAATATGGCAAGAGTGTCATGATGTCAGGAAATATTCTTTAGTGTTAGGTTACAAAAACAAGAGGAGGCAGATAGTGACTTGTATGCCCAGCTAAGGAGTGTACATTTTGTCCTGTAGCTCTCAGAGAAGAGTGATACAGGACCAGAACTGGTCTGGGTGAAATTAACCTTGATAGTAGTGAAGTGGGTTGGAGGGTGTCTTTGAATGGGGGATGGTTGGAGGTATGAATCCAGTTAGGACTGTCTGTCCTCTGAGTCTTTTTTCCTGTCTGTCCTTTCTGTCTCCACAACCTCTGTGTGTGTGTGTGTGTGTGTGTGTGTGTGTGTGTGTGTGTGTGTGTGTGTGCACGCGCGCATGTGTGTCCCCCTCTCTCACACCCTCTGGCTCTCTGCTCTCTCTCACTCTCTCTCTCTCTCTCTGGTTGACTGCCTCTCCCATTATCGTTATTTGATGTACTGAGTCTCAAACCTGGAGTGTGGTATCAACTGCTAAGAACTGCTCAAAATAAAACATCGTGTGGTGAAATTGACATTAAATTGAAAGTCAGTGCCACCAACATTGACCCTAACCAGGAGTGGAACCTTAAAAAAAATCAATTAATCTCTCCAGACCATCATGCCCCCCCACCTTATATGCACAATGAAGTGGTCGAATTACCAGATTTTATTTAATTCCACAAATATTTACTGAGTGCTTACTATTGTTCAAGGTGCTAGGGATTCAGTAATGGACAAAACGGATAAAATTCCCTGCCTTTACTGCAGAAGAGGAAGACAGACAAAAATTTGTTAGAAAAATATATGTTAATTGATGATAAGTGAAATTGAGAAACATAAAGCAAGAGAGGGGATTAGTGAGGATGATAGGGCTACAGCTTTACCTCACTGAGAAGGTAAACTTTGAGTGAAGACCTAAAGGAGGCAGGGGAGTAAGCCGCATAGACTCTGCGTAAGCATTCTAAGCAAAAGGCATAGCAAAGATCCTGAGGTACAAGCATACCCAGTATGATCAAGACAAAGTAACAAGGCCAGTGTGGCCTGAGCAGAGGAAGGACACAAAGTAGGAGGAGAAGGACATCAGAGAGTTGGGGTCAGACACATAGGGCCTTGTGGCTGTTTAAAGTCTGTCTTTAACACTGGTTGAGATGAGGACCCATTAGAGGAAGGTCATGATCTGACTTATATATTTAATGTATCACTCTGGCTGCTAATTTGAGAATAAACTGAAAAGGAGCAAGAAGCAGAGGGACCATAAGGTGGTAAGATTGGACCACAGTGGGTGGAAGAGGTGCAAAGTGGTCTGATTCTGGATCTGTTCTGTAGGTAGGGCTGACAGGATTTTCCGAGGAATGGGAGAAGAGTCAAAGATTATCCCAAGGTTTTAGGTCTGTGAAACTAGGACAAGGACACCATCCCTTTAGATAATCTTACAGTCTCTTCTACCTCTGAGATTTGATGATTTGGAGAAACTTTTTCTCTTCCTTCATAGTGGAATCTTCCACTATTTCAGAAACCAGTTCTTAAAAAACTGAACATATATGATATCTCTTTTATATTATTTCCTCTCTTCAGGAAGCTTTTCCAATGCAGGAAAATCTATGAAAATCTATTTCATTGTTTAGAAAAAAAAATGAAAGAAAAATATCCTTTTGTTTAAAAACCCAATCTTTTCCAGTTGCTTATCTTTTTTAAAAACCATCTTTATTGGAGTATAATTACTTTACAATGTTGTTTTAGTTTCTGCTGTATAACAAAGTGAACCAGCTATATGTGTACATATATCCCCATATCCCCTCCTTCATGCATCTCCCTCCCACCCTCCCTATCCCAGCCCTCTAGGTGGTCATAAAGCACCGAGCTGATCTCTCTATGCTATGCAACTGCTTCCCACTAGCGAGTTATTTTACATTTGGTAGTGTGTATATGCCCATGCCACTCTCTCACTTCGTCCCAGCTTACCCTTCTCCCTCCCTGTGTCCTCAAGTCCATTCTCTATGTCAGTGTCTTTATTTCTGTCCTGCCCCTAGGTTCTTCAGAACTTTTTTTTTTTTAGATTCCATATATATGTGTTATCATATGGTATTTGTTTTTCTCTTTCTGACTTACTTCACTCTGTATGACAGACTCTAGGTCCATCCACCTCACTACAAATAACTCAATTTCGGTTCTTTTTATGGCTGAGTAATATTCAAATGTACATATGTGCCACATCTTCTTTATCACTTCATGTGTCGATGGACACTTAGGTTGCTTCCATGTCCTGGCTATTGTAAACAGACCTGCAATGAACATTGTGGTACATGACTCTTTTTGAATTATGGTTTTCTCAGAGTATATACCCAGGAGTGGGATTGCTGGGTCATATGGTAGTTCTATTTTTAGTTTTTTAAGGAACCTTCATACTGTTCTCCAGAGTGGCTGTATCAATTTACATTCCCACCAACAGTGCAAGAGGGTTCCCTTTTCTCCACACCTCTCCAGCATTTATTCTTTGTAGATTTTTTTTAGGGTGGCCATTCTGACTGGTGTGAGGTGATATCTCATTGTAGGTTTGATTTGCATTTCTCTAATGATTAGCGATGTTGATCATTCTTTCAACAATCTTACAGATTGTTGGCAATCTGTGCATCTTCTTTAGAGAAATGTCTATTTAGCTCTTTTGCCCATTTTGGATTGGCTTGTTTCTTTTTTTGATATTGAGCTCTATAAGCTGCTTGTAAATTTTGGAGATTAACCCTTTGTCAGTTGCTTCATTTGCAAATATTTTCACCCATTCTGAGGGTCATCTTTTCATCTTATTTATGGTTTGCTTTGCTGTGCAAAAGCTTTTAAGTTTCATTAGGTCCCATTTGTTTATTTTTGTTTTTATTTCCATTTCTCTAGAAGGTGGGTCAAAAAGGATCTTGCTGTGATTTATGTCATAGAGTGTTCTGCCTATGCTTTCCTCTAAGAGTTTTATAGTGTCTGGCTATACATTTAGGTCTTAAATCTATTTTGAGTTTATTTTTGTGTATGGTGTTAGGGAGTGTTCTAATTTCATTCTTTTACATGTAGCTGTCCAGTTTTCACAGCACCACTTATTGAACAGGCTGTCTTTTCTCCATTCTATATTCTTGCCTCCGTTATCAAAAATAAGGTGACGATATGTGCGTGGTTTAGCTCTGTGCTTTCTATCCTGTTCCATTGATCTATATTTCTGTTTTTGCACCAGTAACATACTGTCTTGATTACTGTAGCCTTGTAGTATAGTCTGAAGTCTGGGAGCCTGATTCCTCCAGCTCCATTTTTCTTTCTCAAGATTGCTATGGCTATTCAGGTTATTTTATGTTTCCATACAAATTGTGAAATTTTTTGTTTTAATTCTGTGAAAAATTCCATTAGTAGTTTGATAGGGATTAATTAAATCTGTAGATTGCTTTGAGTAGTATAGTCATTTTCACAATGTTGATTTTTCCAATCCAAGAACATGGTATATCTCTCCAGCTGTTTGTATTATCTTTAATTTCTTTCATTAGTGTAATAGTTTTCTGAATACAGGTTTTTGTCTCCTTAGGTAAGCTTATTCCTAGGTATTTTATTCTTTTTGTTGCAATGGTAAATGGGAGTGTGTCCTTAATTTCTCTTAAAGATTTTTCATCATTAGTGTATAGGAATGCAAGAGATTTCTGTGCATTAATTTTGTATCCTGCTACTTTAGCAAATTCATTGATTAGCTCTAGTAGTTTTCTGGTAGCATCTTTAGGATTCTCTATGTATAGATTCATGTCATCTGCATGACATGAAGCTTTACTTCTTCTTTTCCAATTTAGATTTCTTTTTGTTCTCTGATTGCTGTGGCTAAAACTTCCAAAATTATGTTGAATAATAGTGGTGAGAGTGGACAACCTTATCTTGTTCCTGATCTTAGAGGAAATGGTTTCAGTTTTTTACCATTGAGAATGATGTTGGCTGTGGGCTTGTCACATACGTCCTTTACTATGTTGAGGTAAGTTCCCTCTATGCCTACTTTCTGGAGGGTTTTTATCATAAATGGGTGTTGAACTTTGTTGAATGCTTTTTCTGCATCTATTGAGATTATCATATGGTTTTCCTCCTTCAGTTTGTTAATATGGTTTATCACATTTATTGATTTGCATATATTGAAGAATCCTTGCATTCCTCGGTTTAACCCCAATTGATCATGGTGTATGATCCTTTTAATGTGCTCTTGGACTCTGTTTGCTAGTATTTTGTGGAGGATTTTTGCATCTATGTTCATCAGTGATATTGGCCTGTAGTTTTCTTTTTTTGTGAGATCTTTGTCTGGTTTTGGTATCAGGGTGATGATGGCCTTGTAAAATGAGTTTGGGAGTGTTCCTCCCTCTGCTGTATTTTGGAAGAGTTTGAGAAGGATAGGCGTTAGCTCTTCTCTTAATATTGATAGAATTTGCCTTTGAAGCCATCTGGTCCTGGGCTTTTGTTTGTTGGAGATTTTTAATCACAGTCTCAATTTCAGTGTTTGTGATTGGTCTGTTCATATTTTCTATTTCTTCCTGGTTCAGTCTCAGAAGGTTGTGCATTTCTAAGAATTTTCCCATTTCTTCCAGGTTGTCCATTTTATTGGCATATAGTTGCTTGTAGTAATCTCTCATGATCATTTGTATTTCTGCAGTGTCAGTTGTTGCTTCTCCTTTTTCATTTCTAATTCTGTTGATTTGAGTCTTCTCCCTGTTTTTCTTGATGAGTCTGGCTAATGGTTTATCAATTTTGTTTATCTTCTCAAAGAACCAGGTTTTAGTTTTATTGATCTTTCCTATCGTTTCCTTCATTTCTTTTTCATTTATTTCTGCACTGATCTTTATGATTGCTTTCCTTCTGTTAACTTTGGGGTTTGTTTGTTCTTCTTTCTCTAATTGCTTTAGGTGTAAGGTTAGGTTATTTATTTGAGATGTTTCTTGTTTCTTGAGGTAAGATTGTATTGCTATAAACTTCCCTCTTAGAACTGCTTTTACTGCATTCCATAGGTTTTGGGTCATCGTGTTTTCATTGTTATTTGTTTCTAGTATTTTTTGATTTCCTCTTTGATTTCTTCAGTGATCTCTTGGTCATTTTGTAGTGTATTTTTTAGCCTCCATGTGTTTGTATTTTTTACAGATTTTTTTCCTGTAATTGATATCTAGTCTCATAGTGTTGTAGTGGGAAAAGATACCTGATACAATTTCAATTTTCTTAAATTTACCAAGGGCTGATTTGTGACCAAATATATGATCTATCCTGGAGAATGTTCCATGAGCACTTGAGAAGAAACTGTATTCTGTTGTTTGGGGATGGAATGTCCTATAAATATAAATGAAGTCCATCTTGTTCAATGTATTATTTAAAGCTTGTGTTTCCTTTATTTATTTTCATTTTGGATGATCTGTCCATTGGTGAAAGTGGGGTGTTACAGTCCCCTACTATGATTGTGTTACTGTCAATTTCCCCTTTTATGGCTGTTAGCATTTGCCTTATGTACTGAGGTGCTCCTATGTTGGGTGCATAAATATTTACAATTGTTATATCTTCTTCTTGGATGGATCCCTTGATCATTATGTAGTATCCTTCTTTGTCTCTTGCAATAGTCTTTATTTTAAAGTCTATTTTGTCTGATATGAGAATTGCTACTCCAGTTTTCTTTTGATTTCCATTTGCATGGAATATCTTTTTCCATCCCCTCACTTTCAGTCTGTATGTATCCCTAGGTCTGAAGTGGGTGTCTTGTAGACACCACATATATGAGTCTTGTTTTTGTAACCATTCAGCCAGTCTATGTCTTTTGGTTGGAGCATTTAATCCATTCACATTTAAGGTAGTTATTCATGTGTATGTTCCTATTACCATTTTCCTAATTGTTTGGGGTTTGTTATTGTAGGCCTTTTCCTTCTCTTGTGTTTCCTGCCTAGAGAAGTTCCTTTAGCATTTGTTGTAAAACTGGTTTGGTGGTGCTGAATTCTCTTAGCTTTTGCTTGTCTGTAAAGGTTTTAATTTCTCTGTTGAATCTGAATGAGATCCTTGCTGGGTAGAGTAATCTTGGTTGTAGGTTTTTCTCTTTTATCACTTTAAATATGTCCTGCCACTCCTTTTTGACTTGCAAAGTTTCTGCTGAAAGATCAGCTGTTAACCTTATGGGGATTCCCTTGTATGTTATTTGTTGTTTTTCCCTTGCTGCTTTTAATATGTTTTCTTTGTATTTAATTGTTGACAGTTTGATTATTATGTGTCTTGGCGTGTTTATCCTTGGGTTTATCCTGCATGGGACTCTCTGTGCTTCCTGGACTTGATTGACTATTTCCTTTCCTATATTAGGGAAGTTTTCAACTATAATCTCTTCAAATATTTTCTCAGTCCCTTTCTTTTTCTCTTCTTCTTCTGGGACCCCTATAATTCGAATGTTGGTGCGTTTAATGTTGTCCCAGAGGTCTCTGAGACTGTCCTCAGTTCTTTTCATTCTTTTTTCTTTATTCTGCTCTGCAGTAGTTATTTCCACTGTTTTATCTTCCAGGTCACTTATCTATTCTTCTGCCTCAGTTATTCTGCTATTGATTCCTTCTAGAGAATTTTTAATTTCATTTATTGTATTGTTCTTCATTGTTTGTTTGCCCTTTAGTTCTTCTAGGTCCTTGTTAAATGTTTCTTGTATTTTCTCCATTCTATTTCCAAGATTTTGGATCATCTTTACTATCATTACTCTGAATTCTTTTTCAGGTAGACTGCATATTTCTCTTCATTTGTTAGGTCTGGTGGGTTTTTACCTTGCTCCTTCATCTGCTGTGTTTCTCTGTCTTCTCATTTTGCTTCACTTACTGTGTTTGAAGTCTTCTTTTCACAGCCTGCAGGTTCATAGTTCTCCTTGTTTTTGGTGTCTGCCCTCAGTGGGTAAGGTTGGTTCAGTGTGTTGTGTAGGCTTCCTGGTGGAGGGGACTGGTGTCTGTGTTCTGGTGGATGAGGCTGGATCTTGTCTTTCTGGTGGGCAGGACTGTTTCTGGTGGTGTGTTTGGGGGTGTTTGTGAACTTATTATGATTTTAGGCAGCCTCTCTGCTAGTGGGTGGGTTTGTGTTCCTATCTTGCTGGTTGTTTGGCATGGGGTGTCCAGCACTGGAACTTGCTGGTTTTTGAGTTGAGCTGGGTCTTAGTGTTGAGATGGAGATCTCTGGGAGAGCTTTTGCTGTTGGTATTACATGGAGCCAGGAGGTCTCTGGTGGACCAATGTCCTGAACTCGGCTCTTCCACCTCAGAGGCACAGGCCTGACACCTGGTCGGAGCACCACGACCCTGTCAGCCACACGGCTATTCCTTCCTCCTGTTTTCTGATGACCAGTATCTTCAAAGGCTCTCCAGAACTCTGCAAATGTAGAAACTTCAAGAAAGGTAGGAAGGAAACATAGCCAATTTGTTTATTACTTCTGGATGCAGGGTTACTGGTATTGTGATTATGAAAAGCACACAGTACTAATGACAGATTCTCTTTCTCCTCTGAAACTCCAGAAGAATAGAGATGCAATCCTGGGGTCAAAGGACTGCTCGTCAGACAGCAATATTTCCCACTGCGTGCGCAAACCAAGCCAAAGGACAGCAACAGCAGCAACACACTGGGCTTATTCTAGGGCTTTTGGCTCAGCTTCCGGCTAGAGGAAAAGCTGCTACTGCAGCCGCCACAGCCACGCTGGGTCTGCCACTCCAGTTGCTTATCTTTTGAACACTAAATTATGCTGGGTTCCTACATTTCTTATATAGAAGGCAAATACTAAATTGCTGGTGAGCCCTGAATTATCTTGTCATCAAAGGAAAGTGGAAGAACCAAGATGGACCCCCAGCCAGAAATAGAGGGAAACTGCCTGAGGGCAATGTTGACTTACTAATGTTGATGGCTCCAGTCAGCTGGTCCCCCTGTACTGGCGTTTGCCTAGCCCTGTGATGATGGTATTGTGGCAACTGGAAAGTGGAGGCAACAGACATTGGTGCAAACTAATGCTTTGTGTAGCCTCAGCTTATGTTTGTTACTTAATCACCCCAAGTTTCTGTTTCTACCAGTATTAAATATCTACCATTCAGAGTTACAAGGGAAAGGCCACATACCTGAAGTACACAACTCTAACCCTACATCTCAGGCTGAACAAATGGGTGGTAGCAACTCGGAATCCAAGTTCACATTGGTCTAGCATTCCACAGGTGGGTTTATGAGACCCCCTCCCTGTGAACAGATGGGTGAATGTCGGTGGTGGCAGATGGGAAAAGGAACCCATACAACACAAAAGCCATAACCAGAAGACTGTATCCCATGTATTTGGGCCTATTGAGGAAGAAGAGCTTGAAATGTGTGCATCATTTCAGTGTGGATGTGTCAGCGTAGATGCTAGCATTTCTGAAAAAAGTGATTAGATGATGTCTGGTAAGAAATGACGTGATAGACTCAACAAGCGTCAACTTACACAATTATCTAGTCTGCTCTAACTGTTTATTTAAAAATTGATTCATCTTGCCCAGTATGCACTACACTCCAAATACTGAGAAAGAGCCTCTTGTTTTCAAGAGAAGCAAGACTTTTTCTTTACTTTTCATGCAATTGGACTTTAAAAAATCATAATTCATGTTAATATTTGGAATTGAAATTTCACAAACCCATTTCATATAAGTTCACATACCACTTCATTTTTACAAAGAAGTCCTTTGTAGAAACTTGGTTCTAGTATCCTGACACCTCTGATAAAAACATACATACCATGTATGTCTACCCTATTTAGACAGAAATAGTTAAGTGCAGGCAGACATGGGTTCAAATCTCCATTCTACCACTTAGGCTTTGGCAAGTTATTTAACTTCATTAAGACTCCATTTTTTCGACAGTAAAATAAATCATCTAAAGCACTTAGCCCAGTGCCCAGCATGCAGTAAGTGAAGTTATTTATTGTTATATATTTCAAGGTGTTATTACTGTAAAAGAATGATAATTAGGCAGGGTTTATTATTGTCACTATTTCATTAATTACATTTTTTATATCTGTCTCTTCTCAAAAACTATTTTAGACAGTTCACAGCAAGAAACAGTAAAATGGGGGGGGGGGATAAATTAGGAGTTTGGGATTAATTTATACACATTACAGATAAATTAGGAGTTTGGGATTAATATATATACACTACTATATATAAAATAGGTAAACAACAAGGACCTACTATATAGCACAGGGAACTGAGCACACTCAATGTCTTGTAATAACCTATAATGGAAAAGAATCTGAAAAAGAATATATATGTGTGTGTGTATGTATATATATATATATATATATGTATAACTGACTTTGCTGTACACTTGAAACTAACATGACATAGTAAATTATACTTCAATTAAAAAGTGCAAGAAAAAGAAAAAAACTCATAAAAAAAAGAAATAGTAATAAGGTTAGTAATATTAGAAGGTAGACACAAGCAAAAAGAAATTCACAGTCTCAACATAGGGTCAGAGGTTGAGTCCGTTGCCTACAATTGGTTAAGCCTGCTGCCTCTTTCCACTTCCATGGTCCCTCCATCACGCTTCTCCTAAATTCAAATGGCATTGGAATAACCATGGGCATTTTCAGAAGCTGAGATGTGGAGACATTTAGTTTGGGTTTAGTGTGATATATTTATGTGATCCACAGTAAACTTCTATGTATAGTTAAAATATAGCTAGCCATCCTCATGTGGGAATAGCTTCCAAGAATATTCCTACTTCCCATGCCTAATTCTCAATACCTACTCATCCTACACCTGACCTAAAGGTGCAGGACCAGACATCATACTGTGAAACGAATATGTCTTGAAAGCTGGAACTGGCAACATGTGAGTAGAGGAGGAGAAATAGGGCTTCAAACATACAGATGCTATAATAGAAGTCAGGTAGTTAGTAAAAATATTAAGTTGTTTTTTGAGATTTTATATTGCTTGTACTATTTGTCACCTCTTAAAAATCTGAAATTTGTTGCAATTTCTTTCCTTGTCTAAACAAATATTTTTCTTACCTAAATTTTGTGTTGTTTTTCTTAAAGGAAAAGCCCCCAAAATTATACTAGCTAAGACCTCATATAACCTGGATCCACTGTTAATTAAGCATCATATTTAGCTTAGCTAGTAACCAGAGTGGTAGGAAAACACAGAATGTTACATACTTCTTATTATGTCAAAGCAGGAAATAAATCACATGATAGTTGTAAGAAAAGTGATTAGAATTCCTAAAATAAGATGTAGAAGGGAAAGGCACTGGTCTGGATACCCCACTAGCAATGTGACTCTGGAAAAATAAGTTATTAGATGTCAAGGAGAGCAAGGATTTTCCTGAAATAAAATTCTAGAAGAAATTTCCTCTGTAGAGTTTTATATAATGCATATTAAGTGACATAGTACAGCTTTCAACAATATTTTATGGAAAAGTCCTTCTCTAGGCTTGAGATTCTGTTTGACTAGCCCTGCTCACCTCTTCTAGCCTCATCTCTTACCACTCTCAGCCATGGAGTTCTTTTGCAGCCATTGTAGACTTTTCTAAGTTGTTAGAATTCACCTTGTTCATTCTTCTTCCAGACTTCACCAATGCTATTCTCTGCCTTGAACATTTTTCTATGTTCTTCTGGCTACCTTCAACTCAGACATCTGGTTGTAGCTTATATCTCACTTCCTCTGAGACACCTTCCATAAAATCCCTCCTTCGTATCCCTCCAATGTCAGTATTACACCTGACATTGCAAGGTCTAGATCCACTATTGGATAAATAGCTCCATGATGGCACAGTCTTTGTCCGTGGTGTTTACCATCATAACACCACTTACTTGCACTGTTTCCAGCACCTGCTGGGTGCTTAATAAGAGCAGATTTCCTACATCTATCTCTCATTTGTGAGCTTCAGTAAATATGCTTTAGTGGAAGTGATTCTTTAAAGGAGCTAAGTTAATCTAAAGGTATGGGCTACAGATTGTGTGACTCAAGTCACATCAGAGACAGAAAGTGGTTGAATAGCTCTATTCCCAAAACCACTTCTCTCAACCAGGCATTTCAGCAGAACTGAACTGCAAATATTTTAAGGTTCTCTTAGATTGAAAGTCCAGACTACTAGTATTCTACTCTGCTGATAGAAGACAATATCATAGGCTTTGGAAAACAAATAGGGAGATTCTTGTTAAGGGAGTGAAGTCTAAGGAAATTCCCAATGTCCCAGGGTTGGTGAGTGATCAATTAATCTAGAAACTAGGTATTCTGACTCCCTGTGATTTTTCCCCACATTTTACACCACGATACCCAAATAGGGACAATGGCAGTCATTGTTAAGAAAAAAAAGCTAAATAAGCTGTGTCTTAATGTCACTGCTTCAATTCAGGCCAAGACAACATGGAGTAGAGGACAGAACAGGGACCTTGGGGTCAGACTGTCTGGCTTTAGCCACTTACTGGTTATGTAACTAAACAAGCTACTTAATCTTTCTATGTGTTTCTTTATAGTAAAATGTATATAATAATAGAACCTATCTCATAGGCTTGTGGTGAGGAATGGTGAGAATTAAACCATGAAAATTGCTTATAGCAGCACCCAATGCATATAATAAATGGTCAAGATATAAAAGATATTACTTCCATGATGAGTTGACATCACAACCAGCTTCCATGAAGTATAAGAAGTAGAAAAATGCTTAAGTCACATGAAACACCTACTATGAGTCAGGCACTATTCTAAGTATACATTACTCAGTATTTTGAAACTCAAGGCCTGTGTTCTTAACTATTGGGTTACATTTTCCTCTCAGACTGAAGATAGAAGATGGAGAACAAAGTAATCTTCTTAGATTCTGAGTCATTTTTAAGCTGATCTTCAGTACATATAAACACTACCTCTGAGGGTGGCCCAAATAAATAACCACCTGCCAGCAGTAACTCACTGGCATCACAGAGTAACTTTTGTATTTGTAGATCAAAAGTTGGACTTAAACTGAATAAATCTGATAAACTTTATGATCCAGTTTTTTTTTCTATATTCTATTTATGAAGATGTTTGTTTGCTCCTTAGAGGTTTTTTTGTTTGCTTTTTGTCTTTTTGTTCTTTTTTTTCATCAATAAGCATAAAGAGGTGAAACAGCCTTAAACATCTTTAAGAAATGTGTCAGTGGTAACAAAACAGCTATCGAGCAAGTTCTAATCATAATCACAGGTAACATTTATATATCTATTTATGGCATTTATTTAAGCTACATACTAAGAACTTTAAATAAATTATTAAATTCTCAACAAACTAATGAAGGAAATACTATTATTAACCCCCACTTTACAAACAAGGAAACTGAGGCTTAAAGACTTTAAGTCACTTGACTAAGGTTTTAAAACAATTAAGTCATAGATATCAGAATTCAAACCCACTACTGAGTTCTGACTCAGAAAATTTCCTATCCCAACAGCTTATGCAGGATGTGTGGGCACCTCAGCTGGGGATTTGCATGAAGAGGCTGCTCGGGAAATGTCTGTGGAATAAACATTAACCACTTAACCTGTGAAAGATTAAACTACACGTTCTCTTCCTTATGAAAGAAGTTTTCTCACATTTAGGGCCTGAGATATGCTATAGGAATAGTTCCATAGAGAAGTCAAGATTGTGGATGCTTGGATACTATTTCGCCACAATAGTGGATTCCTAAGACACTACTTTATTTCAAGTATCCCAAGTTCAGCAATCCTGCAGTGTAGAAGGGTTCTACTAATAATAATCCACAGAACTTCAGCATGACAGTCATGCTTAGAATATCTATTTGCTCTGAGAATCATGACTGCCTTTATTGCTCGTAGGTCCTTAATTATGAAGTATAATGTAGAACCACAAAAGTACCTTAATGTATTGATCAGTCATACACTGATCATCATACAGTGCCTGCTAGGTGCCAGGCACTTTACACACATTATTTAAATTACTTCCTAGAAGAAACTTATTACCCCCATTTTATTGAACAGGAAATTAAACAGTTGGTTAATTTGTGGAAGGTTTAAACTCAGATCTGGCAACTCCAAAGCTCAGCCTCTTTCCACCATAGAAATAAAAAGATTTTTCTGCTCCCAGCGGCTTAAAATCTAGGGCAACGAGAGGATCTTAGGAGAGTGGGGAGGTCACAGACCCTTCAAGGATATAGGTTCTCCTTCAGGGGAAAAAATTTGCATCCACACAAATTCTTACATACAATGGCATGTAAGAGACCGAATAAGAAGTCTTGTTTTATGGACAAAAAGGGAAAAGGGAAACAGAGAAAGAGAGAGAGAGAGAGAGAGAGAGAGAGAGAGAGAAATTCTAAAAATTTAAAAAGCCAAATAATAAACATATTCAAAAACAGTCGTAATCGTTTGGAGGGAAAAAGTATTTATAAAATAAGTAAAGATAATTGGAGTAAAGGAGGAAAAGTCACAAAGGACTAATTTCAAAATATTCTATGGAGTTAAGCACTTCTTTAGTGTTTTTAAAGAAAAAAAGATGCCTGGTTGTTTTCTCAATCTGATCCACCACTACTAAGAGTTCACCCATTAAATAGCTTAGCTGTTGTTTTCTTTTTAATATTTATTTATTCATTTTGGCTGTGCAGGGTCTTAGTTGCAGCACACGGGATCTTCGTTGTGGCATGAGCGATCTTTAGTTGCAGCATGAGAACTCTTAGGTGCGGCATGAATGCAGGATCTAGTTCCCTGACCAGGGATCAAACCCAGGTGCCCTGCACTGAGAGTGTGGAGTCTTACCCACTGGACCACCAGGGAAGTCCCTTAGCTGGGTTTTTTAAACATGGATTATTTCATGACCACTAACCAGCCTTATGGCAGAGGGAACAAGGGTAAACAGAGAAGTGATCAAGTGAGGTTTAGTAGCAACTCCCAATAACCTATATGGCTAAGGCTAATAAAACTCTAGGCTCTTTGTGAAGGGTACAGGCAGAAACCAGGGTCATCCAGCATCACGATTCCCATTTCATCTTCGTGAATACACTGTTCCCTCGGTGTCCTACCACTTACAAACAAATCTCAGCATACACACAGTATTGTAATTCCTACTCAGTTTCTACAAAATCAGATAAAGACAGTCAGACACTTGGAGCAGATATAACTTTACACACTTTCTTGGACACATACAGACTTAAAAGATATTTAGAGATTAATTTAAAGTCATCTATTCAGGTGCAATTTTATTCTTTGTGGTACTAAATTCAGGGAGTTTGAGGGCTAAAAAATGCAGTGTTATTTGGCCCAAGAGGAAGGACATGGCACCTCTCATGCCTTGGAAGAACAGCACCTTGTACAACCCCTGGGTGAACTGATGTGCACATCACACAAAGTAGGAACCATCTTTTGGCATCAAATTCAAAAATTCTTACTCGTTAAATGCCAACATTAAAATAAGCAAATATCGGGCTTCCCTGGTGGCGCAGTGGTTGAGAGTCCGCCTGCCGATGCAGGGGACGCGGGTTCGTGCCCTGGTCCGGGAGGATCCCACATGCCGCCGCGGAACGGCTGCGCCCGTGAGCCATGGCCGCTGAGCCTGCGCGTCCGGAGCCCGTGCTCCGCAACGGGAGAGGCCACAACAGTGAGAGGCCCGCGTACCGCAAATAAATAAATAAATAAATAAATAAATAAATAAATAAGCAAATATCACCACTACAAATGGAGCCATAGGGAACAGGAGAATCTAAGTTCAGCAAAGATAACAAAGCTTGCTCTTGTCAATGAAAAGTATAATTGTCCTATTTATTTATTTAGCAGTGAAGTCTTTATTACGGAAAGTCAGATTTCTAAAACCATCCATAACATAATTCCTTCAGCAAATTTCTCAACTCCAATTTTCATGAGGTTGTATTATCATGAATAGCTGAGAGTTCATTTGTCACTTTGCCTTTCTCTTCTACAACTCTGAATCCCCAGTAACTAACCTATATTGATTTCAAAAAGAGCACTATGTCCTGGTAACCTTATGTAATATGAATCGAATCAAGTCACTGAGTTGAATGTTGACATAACATTCCAGTTAATTTTAATTATATATTAAATATATACTAACTAAACATATTAAACTAAATACATATTTTGGCTTGCCTTTTGATCATGGTCAATGCTTTATGACGATAGCATATGGTTAATATTCATTCACCTTTGTGCCCTAAATATCTTTGCATAAACAATGTTTCTATACTTAAAAAACCCCAAGAGCTTCCCTGGTGGCACAGTGGTTGAGAATCTGCCTGCCAATGCAGGGCACATGGGTTCGAGCCCTGGCCCGGGAGGATCCCACATGCCGCGGAGCAACTAGGCCAGTGAGCCACAACTACTGAGCCTGCGCGTCTGGAGCCTGTGCTCCGCAACGAGAGGCCGTGATAGTGAGAGGCCCGTGCACCGCGATGAAGAGTGGCCCCCGCTCGCCGCAACTAGAGAAAGCCCTAGCACAGAAACGAAGACCCAACACAGCCAATAAATAAATAAATAAATAAATAAATAAACAAACAAACCCAAATTCATCAAGGAAAGCATCTTCTAAATCTTACTGCTGTAAGCTCATTTTCCTGGACTGTTATTATACGTAATAAGAGACTTGATTTGACAGCTCCTATAATAACATATTATAAATCTTACATTGGATGTGTTTTTTTACCTTAAACTCTTGTGACGGCAAAACCATTTTTCTCAAAGCTGATTGGTTGTGCAGGTCTACAACAGTGCTTAAATGTGACCCAAGCTTTCTGACAAGGAGGAGTCTTTTTATTTTAAGCCTTTTTGGTACAGAACATGACATCTTCATGAAGAATTTTTGTTTTATCATTAATAAACAAATGTGTCTAGCTTCTTGAGATCTCCCTAGCTTTAGCAACTTGTAGTCATTTCCACTGTAGACCATTAAGAATATATTTCAAAGACAGGCTAGAAAAGTTCAAGTAAAAGTTGTTTTTTATATGTTGGAGCTTCTAAGTGGCATTGGGTGAGTATTAGAGATTTTCAACATAATTAAGATAGTTCCAAATAATGAACTTAATTCATAGATGTTGGTTGACTTCCTGATTGCATTCTTTGATGTTTGTTGATAATCAATTTTTGCACAGTAATCTTCTGATAAAACTTTAAACTTCTTGATTTAGTTGGTGTATTTATTTTTCTTATAAGCTTTCTTCCAAACTAATTAGATCTCATTTAACACTGGGCTTTTGTACACGTCCCCATTGAGCATTCAAGTTTTGTCAACATTGCACTAAATGGATCTCAAAATACAGTGCCTGGGTCATTTTCTCTCTGATTTAGCTTTCACCCTATACTCTTAAAGCAATAGCAGATTAAGCTTGAAGAGAGTTTGAAGACTCTCTAATAAAGGTAGAGCTGAAGCTTTGCTCTCAGTTTCTTCATTTATTTGTTTCATTTCTATATTTGAGTTTCTTCTCATGCAAAATCTATACTTTTCGTAAAGGCTTATGAAAATTTTGGTGAAAAAATGTTGCTGCTGCAGTGCAGGCATGAAGCCTCATCTCCTAAGCTAGATAACTTGGTGAGTATTTTCATTTATTTTTCCTAATACAAACAGATCACATATGGAACTAAATATTGTCAGAAGTACATTTGAGAGGATAAAACACTATTTAAATATGTCAGAAGAAAAAAGAGCATCTGAGACTACAGACGGAATGTCAGAACTAAGAATTTACATAGTCATTGTATTCCATAACAATCATTATAATTTTTTTAAAAAAAACAGCTAAGCATAGACTTTTATCCAATCATGAATTTTTAGAGATGGAAGGAATCTTAAAGTCATCCAACATCATATATTAATTTTATAAAAGAGAAAAAGAGTGACATTTTATATTTACAAAACAAAAGACCACATGTTCCTATATAAGTGTGTAGCATTATCAAGAATCTCAGTGTCTGCTACTATAGAAATTAGATGGATGATTAAGCAAGATAGAAATTAAACATACAAAGGTTACCCCAAAATCTCAGGCCATAATCTGAGAAAGTAGATTTAGGAAAGCATTCACCAGTATTCTCCTTATTAACTTCCTTGTGTTGTTGTAGCCTATACTAAGCACACTAGTTTCAGTTATTTTTACTTCTCTACAATGCTATGATTCTGAAAATCTTTAATTGGTAGGAAAGACATTTACATATTACTGCTTCCTTTGTTTAATTACACTCTCCCAATTTCTCTGATACATAAAAGGTAACTGGTTAAGCCTACAGTTTAAGAAAATGATGAAGTGTCCTCTAGTTATATTGCTTCTGTGGAAAGCAAGTAGAAGGGTGAGCATTCACTCAAATCACTACTAGGTACATTTCATGCCCAGAAAATGAAAGAAGAAACAAAAGGAATGAGCAAATACTGGTGTCTATATCCTGGTTACTATGCTAGGAATTGTCTTGCATCTGATAAACCATGAAAATACATCATTCTGATTAAAACCTTTATTTTTGTCTATTGCATATGCAAGTGGAAGAGTTTTCTTAAGGGGTTACCCAAGTAAATGCTTTAGAAGAAACTTTGTTCAAAGATGTAAATACAAGTATTAATTATACAAGCCTTGCATAATTAACTAGAGTGGGATAAATAAAATCCATGAAAACAATCTCCAAACTTCATATATGTCTATAGTTTCTATTTTTTCTCTATGTTTAATCAAAGTGTCTAACAAAGAGATAAATTTATAGTGTTTCTTATTTTTTCCCATTTCTTTTACCAGACCTTGAGCAGAAGTGATTTGTAAAAAGATTAAATAATAACAACAATAATAATAGAAACAACAATAGCGGAAAGAAGAAAAGCATAGATTCTAAAATATTCCCATGTATATAACAAGCCTTTTTATAATGGAATGTAGTCTATAGCACCTTAGAAAGTAGCTCAAAGCACTGATTTTGGATTGTCCCATTACTGGGACTGAGATTATCCTGAACAGTGCATATAGTTAGACACTACTATGACTTTCTAAACCAGTCTAGCAACTAGAAATTCAAAATCACCAACATTCATATTTTTCAAGATAAACTCCTAATTTCTAATTTTCACATTCCAGTGCTATGAGCCATCTTTTCAAGCATCAATGTTTTCTCTGTCTCTCTGTCTGTCTCTCTCTCTTTCTCTCTCTCTCTCCCTCTCTTACTTTTATCTTTCGTTTTTAACTGACCCTTTTGGCAGCTTAGAACAGTACCAGGTAATAACTATCTAATAGTTTCTTAATGTAAAATAAACATGGCAGCAGAAGTCCCTTTCACCGTGTATATCAGTGTTCTCCTTGACAGGCAGGTGGGCTAGTGCCTGGATAAGCACCAAGTGCCCGCAGCAGAATTATTTCACAGTTCAAAAATAAAATCCAGTTTTGTATTCCAGGTACCAAGTGGAAAAATGAAGATTCTCCTGGTCTTTCTAGGTCTGCTTGGTTATTCCATTGCTATGCCAGTGAGTATTAAAAAAAAAAAAAAAAATAGGACTTTTCTTTATGTTCTATTGTTGCACAGCTTGGGGACAATTCCTGGGCTTATTTCAATTGATGTTCTGAATTTGTCACAAATATTCTCTCACTTCCAGATGCAAATGCCCCGAATGCCTGGATTTAGCAGTAAAAGTGAGGAGGTATGTATGTTCAGTCTCAGGAGAGCCATTTTCCAGAGCCCTGTCCTGAGAGTTCATTTAAAAAGAAGAATATTAGGGAGTTCTCTGGTTGCCTAGTGGTTAGGATTCTGGGCTTTCAATGCCAGGCTCAGATTCAGTCCCTAGTCAGGGAACTGAGATTCCACAAACTGCAGGTGTCACTAAAAAATAAAAAATAAAAAGGAGAATACTGGAAAACTTTGATATATAAAATTTCTTGTGAAAGAGGTAGAGAGGCTCTCTACCTCTTAAACTCTCAAATCATAGTGCCATAGAAGGTTTATAAATTTTATTACTTATTTTAAATTCATGCATAACTAGTAAAAGACATTATGACTGTTATACCTAAAAATCAGAAACTTACTTCTTGTGATTTTATTGAATAAAAAATTTTCACTTTGTGCCACATAAATGGATTCCTTTTGTCAAAGATGATGCGCTATGGTCACTTCAATTTTATGAACTCCCCACCTGTAAGTTCTGCTTTATATTATTTCTAATGATTTCTCATTTATATACAGATAGTTATAAGGTTTGTCTTAGCTAATAAAGACACCAATCATTATTCACAAGTTTTAATTAACCATTATAAGAGTTTCAAGGAAAAAAAATTATTTCACCTATCCCCTTACACCAAATTTTCTTCTTATTCATTAATATTGTACTTTCATGTAGATAAAAAGCATTTATTAAATACACTGCTTCTTTATATCTGTGATAAATTTGTTCTGGGAAAAGACTACACAAGATATATGTACAAATAATGAGAACAAAAAAATAGCATAATACTGGGAGGGGGATAAAGTTTTATTTGGATTATCTTGAAGGATAACACTAAAATTATGAAATAAGTTTTTGTCTAAATTTTAAAATTTAGCTTATATTTCCCACTATGTGCTAACTCTTAGAACTAAGTAATAATGAACGTATTATCAGTTGAATCTTCTGGCATAATTTTTCTGAAAAAATTGTATGATAGTACAATAATACTATATGCTACTTTTGACTTTTGTAACATGATCATGAGACCCCTTGGGGGGAAAAATCAAGGACTTCATCAATTTTCCCTTAATCTTTTTCATTTAAGTCATTCTCTTTTAAAGCCACTCACCTAAAATCATCATTGTCAATTTTCTCATCTTTATCTTTTGATAGGCCCAAATTTTCAAACTCTCATTCTCAGTTTTAGCAACTTTGCCAGTGATTTGATATTTTTACCAACTTAATTGTCATGAAATCCTACATCTTATTGCAAGATTTGCAATTTCATCTTCCATCAATCCACATGGCATTTGCACGGTATTGTGTGTGTATCATCCATAGACAGTGAGAGACTGATTAATGAAGCCTGGAGACAGAGACTGGTGTTAAGTCAGAGAGGGAATGTTTGAATGGGAACTACTGTTGTAAGAGGTCAATTCATACATTAGCATTTGCAGATTAGAACTACTTTTGCTTCCCTGCCAACCTTGTGATTGTGGAGATTTTCATAATGAAAACGGAATTAATGACCATTCACCTGTAATCGAGAAGCATAGGTCCCATATAAGGATATTTACACACATAAAATTTTTACTCTTTCTCATTTTGTTTTTTAACACTTTAACTTCCTTTGTCTTCTTTTTGCTCTTTCTCCTCTTCATCCAGCCTGTAACAAGTCACAGGAATTTTGAACTTGATATCAACTCCTCTGTAACTTGACTTGTACACTTCTTACCTGAGTCAGGGCTTCAGAGTTAGAAAATTATAAGCTGAATTCTTTAACTGAAATTTCTCACCTAATTCTGCCTTTTTCTTTGTTTCATTGGTTTTCTGAAAGACTGAAATTCATTTCTGGAAGAAAACATGTAAAGAAATGCTAGCTAGGGGGGTAAGAGGGAGGTCCAAGAGGGAGGGTATATATGTATACATATAGCTGATTCACTTCGTTGTACAGTGGAAACCAACACAACATTGTAAAGCAACTATACTCCAATTAAAAATATAACAAAAATAAAAAGTATAAGAGAGCCTTAAAAAGAAAAATGCTAGCTAAAGAGCTTCAAGCTTCCATTGTTGACTTAAGCTTCATAGGCTTTTTAAGATCCTGGACTGAGTTTCAGAGACTGACAGAAGAGGGTGGGGAGAGCTGGAGTACCAGCACTCATGTGATTTCACTGTTATTTACTACCCTTGCAGATGGCACACCTGGGTCCCTTGTATAGAAATGGTATGCAGCTCCCTCAGCTCTTCCTGCCGTACCAGATGCCCATGTGGCCTCAGCCACCAGCCAGCAAGAAGCGCCCACAGAAACCTTCATCTCCCTCAGCACCCAAACACCAGAGCAAGACTGATCAAGCCCCAGAGACCCAGAAACCCAACCAGCCTCAACTAAAACAGCCCCTACCAGAGCATCCTTTAAAGCAGCCATCACCCACCCCAACTCAGCCCCAAGAGGAAACCCAGACACCTCAGGTGAGGCTTGCTCAGCAAAATTGAAAACCAGAGTCATAAATGGCCTCAGAGGGCTTCGGAGGGCCATGCCACCCCCACAAACACACTTCCTCCAATGCTCCTCAACACGGATACTGCTATGTACAAAACAGAATCATTAGTTTGGACACTTTCTTCCAAGGTGATGCTGTCACCACCTATCCAAAACTGCCTGGCGAGTCTATTCTAGCCTTCATTTAATGAAAAATTACCCAAATACTGTTGAGAAGCTCCTTTTAAAATACAGAGTCAACAGGGTATAAACATGAGCACCAATAGAAAAGTCAGGGAACAGAGATTCAAATTCTACCCCAGCCCTTATTAGTTGTATGATCTTGAGCAAGTCACCTTGCCTTTCTAGGCTCCAGGTTCATCACGAGTAAATAGAATGTTCTCTAAGTCCCTTCCAGATCTATGCTTTGATGATCTAAAATATTGCTCTGAAAGTTAACACTGTTTACAGGACTTCAGGATAGCATAAATGTAGTCCTGACTTAAAGCAAGAAGACAGGCAGATGGTTGCTCAAGATCTCATCCATCATGGAGCTTCTAAAATGTTGTCTTGAGTCGATTAGCCTTCATTATCAGACCTATTATAGCTGTAGAGAATACAAATTTGAATGAAAAGACACTCCTAGCTTTGAATCCTGGCTTCAACCATTTACCAGCTCTGAGATTTGGGGCAAGTGACTCAATTTCTCTGAACCTCAGAATCTTAAGTGAAGTGAGAATCATAATAGCACATATCTTCTACAGTTATATGAGGATTAAATAAGTTTACTAGTATAAAATTCTCAGCACATTACCTAGAACATACGTGCTCAATAATACTGTTATTATTATCATCCCTGCCCTTAAAAAATTCACAGTTTAATGCAAAGGAAGATGTAGACTTCCAAGTTCCAAATAATTGTCTTTAATAAGTTTGTTTCATTTTTCATCTACTCATCTCATTTCCACATCACTCTGATTCTTTTGTTCTTTCTAGGCATTCCCACCATTCGGCAATAGGCTATTTCCCTATCAACAGCCACCATGGCATGCTCCACATCTGAGTTCTTTTCCTTTAAACTAGAATTGAAAAATAATATTAGCATGTTGTATCTCACACTAATTTGAGTTCATACATTCTAAATGGAATGCCATATGCCAATCAGTAGAGAATATGAAACAAAATCATCACATCAGTAATCATGTAGGAAAAAAAGAATTTTTAAAATGGATTTTTTACTCAAATTGGTGAAATGAACATAGCCTAAATCATCCAACACTACTACTAACTTAGATAATGAATTAATTTCAAAAGGTTGTGCTCCTTCACTATTATTCCTCACCCAAGAGATGAGAAAACACAAAGATTATCTTCATTTAATGTAATGGGGAAATTGGGACAAAATGGAGTTTGAAAACCATGATTAGACTAAGATCTTTCCATAATATCTACTTATTTCTAGACAAAGATATTTCATTGTAAAGAATCTTGCAAAATAATAATTATAGGAATCCTTTAAAGGTTAAAATCATTAAAATAAAACAATGTTGAAATTGCATGACAAACATTTAAAATATGAATTGCAAAATAAACTAATTGAACTATACAGAAATATTAATGGTCAGTTGCAGTTAAACTAACAAAAACAACAACAATAAATATCTGATGACTCTTTATTTACCTATGGCATTGGTTTTTCTTGTCTACAACTCTGCAACCAAGAAGGCTTCTTATAACCAAGGAACAATTCATTTCAAGCAGTAAAAGTTTCTTATTTCTTTTTCCTTATAAGAGTGACATCCTTTTTACTGGCAATACTGAACTAAGAAAATGAAGGCAGTACCAGGTAAAGATTTAAAAAGGAGATGAACATGATTCTCTTGATGAAATATCTATTAATCTCATCTATGTAGAACTTCTGTGGGAGCTGAATTGCTTTTTGAAACTCGCCCATTATGCTTTTCTCAATCCTCCTATGAGCAGAAACCCAACCTCCTAGTTTGATTAGGAAAATAAACCTTGGTTTTGACTATTAAAATATTTTAGTAATAATCCAGGAAGGATTGTCAGTTTGTCACCTTAAATGTAAACATTCAAAAAATAACATCATTATTTAATCTCAATTATTAGATATTCTAATATAGATGTTTGGATCCTAATAGCACTCAAATCTGTGTGTGTTTGTGTGTGTGTGTGCGCGCGCATTCATGTGTATATTGGTGATGGGGCAGGAAGACTGCCAGGAGATGCAGCCACACATGGTATTTTGCGTAAGATAACCTGGGACCCAGCTGAAGGCTTTGTATTTACCAGAATACACTGATGGTTATGTCATAATTATTATTAGCTAGATTTTAAGAGCTAATGACTCAGAAGCTAAAAGCCACCAACAGTGCTAACACTGACTTGAACTATTTTTTTAAATCTTGAGTTTTACAATCAAATGGCAGCATAGAAAGTGGTTTTCTCTGTGTTCATTGTGTTTTTCACCTTTCAGAGGGTACCACCAGGTTATGGACGTCCACCAGTCAGCAATGAAGAAGGTGGGGTAAGTACAAGCAAAGCTACATTCCTCATTAGGAATTACAATCTGAAAGTCTCTGCTTTTTTTCATCCCTATCTAATAAGAAAGTTAAAATCCAACACATGAACCTGTAGCTCAAGCACCCGTGATTTTTAAAAAGTGAAACCAACCATGCAAGTAATCTAAAATAAAATAAATGTGATATATCATTTCTCCTCTACATGTATAGAAATCAACCTCTCTCTCTCTCTCTCTCTCTCTCTCTCTCTCTCTCTCTCTCTCTCTCTCAGAAGGCTAACTTACTAACCTTTCTTTGCTCAAGGTTGATGCTGGACTCTAAACAGTGATGGAACAACTAGTCAACAGGAACGAAGTAAATCTATCTCAGAATGTTATCCCCAGAAGGGAATTAAGTAATCATCTAATGACCTCATTGTACAAATAAATTGAAGCCAAGAGAAGCTAAATTACTATTCAGTTTTACCTACTAAGTTAGAGGATAAACTGGACCCAGAATCCAAGTGTTCTGATATCTTATCCAATGGCTTTTTTAGCACACCACACTAGGAGAGAGGCCAAATGCAGTGATACACTATTTAAATATTCTAGCAATGTGTCATCAAAAAAAGCCATTGTAGTGATTGTGGCACAGTACCCCACCCCTGGAGCATACTTCCTCTTTTTCCCTAAATATGTGATATGTCCTCAGTGAAATGTGGAAACCTGATAGTTCTAGGGGGAGGGGCTGAGGGGTGGGTAGTTAAAATAATGACATTGAAAATTCCTATTCAGTAATGGCATAAGGTGCTTTCAGATATATAATTGTGAGATAATCCCAAATGGTTATTCAGATAAATGTATGCCACCTGGAAATGGGCACTTCAATTTTTAAAAAAATTTTTATTGTGGTATAGTTAGTTTACAATGTTGTGTTAGTTTCAGGTGTAGAGCAAAGTGAATCTGTTATTAATATGCATATATCCACTCTTTTTTAGGTTCTTTTCCCATGTAGGCCATTACAGAGTATTGAGTAGAGTTCCCTGTGCTATACAGTATGTCTTTATTAGTTATCTGTTTTATATATAGTAGTGTGTATATGTCAATCCCAGTTTTCCAATTTATCCCTCCTCCTCCTTACCCCCTGGTAACCATAAGTTCATTTTCTACATCTGTGACTCTGTTTTTGTTTTGTAGATAAGTTCATTTATACCTTTTTTTTTAGATTCCACATATAAGTGGCATCACATGATATTTGTCTTTCTCTCTCTGACTTACTTCACTTAGTATGACAATCTCTAGGTCCATCCATGTTGCTGCAAATGGCATTATTTCATTCTTTTGGACATTTAGGTTGCTTCCATGTCCTGGCTACTGTAAATATGGGCACTTCAAATTTTTACAAACATTTCATGAGAGAGTGAAAGAGGATGACCCAGGCAATTAGCATAGGTATTAACAAATCTGCATTCCACCTCTCCCAGACACTGCCTTGATTTCCTGCATGCTGTGCAAGACATAGCCTCACCCATCCATCTCTTTATCTCTATCCACAAGTAGGGATAAAAATACTTTTTCTTCAGATTGTATTTTTTTTAAAGAAAAATTAAATGACCTAAATGCCACATGTGTGTCTAACAAACATACTAACTGACACTGCTCATGATGATTGCATCATTCATTAAACAAACATTTATTAAGCACTTCCCACCGTGCTAGGTACTGGGGAAAACAAAGATGAGAAGAATGTTTTCACTCAAAAACTTCACATCAAGTGGGAGAATCCCAGAAAAATAAGCAACTGAAATTCAGTGGGATAATTGTTAAAGCAGAAGCCTATACTGCTGTGGACACCTGAGAGTAGAGCCTAATTCTGCCTAGGAAAACCAGGACAGAGAAGGGAGCATTCAAGCTGAGTCCTGAAGATGAATCAAGTTCTCCAGGAGGGATAAACATATAGGCAAAGAGAAAGTTCAAGAAGCCACGTGAAGAAGCCACGTGCAAAGGCACTGAAACACAGAGTACTCAGAGAACTAAAAGTAGTTGGTTTTTTTTTTTTTTTTTTTTTTTTTTTTCGGTACGTGGGCCTCTCACTGTTGTGGCCTCTCCCATTGCGGAGCACAGGCTCCGGACGCGCAGGCTCAGCGGCCATGGCTCACAGGCCCAGCCACTCCGGCATGTGGGATCTTCCCGGACCGGGGCACGAACCCGTGTGCCCTGCATCGGCAGGCGGACTCTCAACCACTGCGCCACCAGGGAAGCCCAAAGTAGTTGTTTTTTAATTACTATTTATTGTATTAAGAACACTTATCATGAGATCTACCCTCTCAACAAATTCTGGAGTATACAATACAACATTGTTGCCTATAGGTACAATGTTCTACAGCAGATCTTATTCATCTTGCTTAACTGAACCGTTAAGCCCGTGGATTAGCAACTCCCCATTTCCCCCTCCCCCTAGCCCCTGGCAATCACCATTCTACTCTTTGATTCTATGAATCTGTTTTAGATACCTCATAAAATGGAATCATGCAGCATTCATCTTCCTGTGACTGGTTTATTTCACTTACCAAAACGTCCTCAAGGTTCATCTATGTTGGTGCATATTGCAGTTTCCTTCTTTTTTAAAGTCATTGTGAATAGTGCTGCAAGTAGTGTGATTTACAACTGCATAAAGTACAAGGGGGAGGAAATGAGGCTGGATATAATTGTTATGGGCCAGATGACTATTTAAAATAATAATTATTATCTTTATTAATATTATATATTATTATTATCAGGCACTTAGTAAGTAACAGGCACTGAGCTTTATATATGTTACCTTACTTGATCCTCATGATAACCTATGAGGTAGATATTATTTTATTATCTCCATTTTACAAAAGAATAAACTGAGGTTAGCCCAGAGTCATACTATTAGTACCAGTGGAATAGGAATTTTAACCAATATTTGTCTAGAGCCCCACTCTTTGGCACCATGCTTTGTATGTTATGCTCTGGGTTTAGAGTTTGTCCTGTAAGGTAAGGGCAACTTTAATTAATATTTAAGGAGGAAAGTGAAAGAACTTTCCCACATACTAACCCCCAACCTCCACTACTCTGATGGCAATGGAGAGGCAGGATTATAGGAAAGTAAAATTATATCCAGAGTAACCAGTAAGAAAACTGTTGCAGTAGTTCAGGGGTATTGGGGATAAAGGAGGAGGCGACAAAGATGAAAGTTTAGATTTTATAAGATTTGGTCATTAATTATCTGGGGGAAATAAAGGAGAGAGTGGAAACTTGGGAAACTGGGTAGATAGTGGTGAATTCTGCTTAGATATAGAATATTAGAGAAAGAGGTTTTGGGGAAAATGAGTCCAGTCTGGGTACATTCAATTGGAGATACTCATAAACTCTTTAGTGACGCAGTCTTGCTTTCTCAACCTCAGGAGAGAATCATGTGCCAGAGTTATGGCTTTAGGAGTCACTGGCATGTATCTGTATTGAAAGAACTGGACTGCAATAGATTGATCAAAGCAGGTGTGCAAAATGAGAACAGAAGAATAAGGTGGATAGAGGATGGAATCCTAAAAAAAAAAAATGAAAAAGAACTTAGATATAGAATCCAGGCCTAGGAAGAGAAAACTGAAAAGTAATGGTCAGAGAGTAGGAGTACCAGAAGGAAGAAGGGTCATGGAAGCCAAGGAGGAATCAAATTTCAAGAAAGAAAGCATAGCCAACAGTGATTTTAAAATTATGTGGCCAATAAGATTTTTACTATTACTTTTAAAAATTCCAAGCAGCAGCATGATGGGAAACAAAGAGTAATTATCAATTTCCATCTTCTTCCCTACAGAATCCTTACTTTGGAAATTTTGGATATCATGGATTTGGGGGCCGTCCTCTTTATTATTCAGAAGAGATGTTTGAACAAGATTTTGAAAAACCCAAAGAAAAAGATCCTCCTAAAACAGAGAGTCCAGCCACTGATCCTTCGGCTAATTCAACAGTTCCTGAAACTAATCCTACCCAGTCAAATGAACACAATCCCAGAGGGAGTCAGGGTGGAAATGACACCAGCCCAACAGGAAACACTGTCCAGGGGTCTAACACTGTGAGCAATCCTACAGCTCAAAACAGCCCTGCAGTAAATGTTTCAGGCCAGGGAGTTCCAAGAAGTCAAACCCCATGGGGACCAAGTCAGACAAATATTCATGAAAATTATCCAAATCCTAACATCCGAAGTTTTCCTGCAGGAAGACAATGGCGACCTACTGGCACCGCTATGGGGCACAGACGTAATGAGCCTTTTTACCGAAATCAACAAATTCAAAGGGGTCCCCGGTGGAACTCCTTTGCTCTGGAAGGCAAACAAGCAGTTCATCCAGGATATCCAATATATCGCAGAGCTTATGCTTCCACTGCAAGAGGCAATTCTCCCATTTATGCAGGAAATCCAGCAAATTTCAGAAGAAAGCCTGAAGGGCCAAATAAATACCCTGTGGGAACCAATGCTGCCCCTCTGGGTCCCAAACATGATACTGTTGGCCACAATGAAAACATCCAAAATCCAAGAGAGAGGCCAGTAAGTCAAAAAGAAAGAATAGTCATTCCTACAAGGGATCCAAATGGCCCCTGGAGAAACTCTCAAGACTTTGGAATTAATAAATCAAACTATAAACTGCCTCATCCTGAGGATAACATGCTAGTCCCAAATTTTAATTCTGTTGGTCAACGTGAAAACTCTTATTACCTGAGAGGAGATTCCAGAAGAGCTCCAAATTCTAATGGACAAACCCAAAGCCAGAATTTGCCCAAAGGGATTATTTTAGAGCCAAGAAGAGTTCCATATGAATCAGAAATTAATCAGCCAGAATTAAAGCACAGTATATATCAGCCTGTGTATCCTGAGGGATTCCCTTCCCCTGCAAGGGAACATCTTCCTGCTGGAAGAAATACTTGGAACCAACAAGAAATCTCTCCACCTTTTAAGGAAGATCCTGGAAGGCATGACCAACACTTACCTCATCCTTCCCATAGCTCTGGAGGACGTGTTTACTACCCTGACTATAACCCCTATGATCCCAGGGAAAACTCACCATACCTTAGAAGTAATACATGGGCTGAAAGAGATGATTCTCCCAATACAATAAGGCAACCTGAAAATCCACACTATCCCATGAATACTCCAAACCCAAAAAAGACAATCCCTTATAATGAAGAAGACCCAATAGATCCAACTGGAGATGAATCTTTCCCAGGACAAAGTAGATGGGGTGTGGCGGAGTCAAGCTTTAAAGGAGACCCAACAGTTAAGCACTATGAAGGCAAGCAATATAACTCCAGTCAACCAAAGGAAAACCTTCCCTATTCCTTAGATAATCCATCAAAACCCAGGGAGGATTTCCCTTATGGTGAATTTTACCCCTGGAGCCCAGATGAGAATTTCCCATCATATAATACAGCTCCTACTGAACTACGGCCAGTGGAGAGCAGGGGCTGTTATGCTAATAATGCCGTTGGACAAGAAGAAAGCACTATGTTTCCTTCTTGGAACTCCTGGGACCACAGATTCAAGCCCAAGAGCGGAAAGAAAGCAAGCCATATTTTAACAGAAATTTCTGGGATCAGCCAACAAATTTACACAAAGCCCCTGCTAGTTCACCATACCAGAAGGAGAACAAGCCTTATTCCAGTAACTCCCCAGCTGGGCTTCAGAAAAATCCAATATGGCATGAAGGTGAGAATTTGAATGATGGCATGCAGATCACTAGGTTAAATTCACCAGAGAGAGAACACTTGGCTTTCCCAGACTTAATTCCTCCAAGTTACCCAGCAGGTCAAAAAGGAGCACATTTATTTCACCTAAGCCAGAGAGGCCCTTGCTGTGCTGGTGGCTCCACAGGGCCCAAGGACAATCCACTTGCTCTACAAGACTACCCTCCATCTTTTGGTCTTGCACCAGAGGAGAACCAAGACACCAGCCCTGTGTATACAGAAGACAGTCATACTAAGCATGCAAGATATACTATCTCCCCGACAAGCATCCTACCTGGCCAAAGAAACAGCTCAGAAAATAGACTGCATGGAGAAAGTCAAAACCCAAGTCCTTTCAGAGATGACACGTTCACTCTGAAGAGGAACACACCATGTTCTATAAATCAGTTGGGCCAAAGGGGAATTATGCCCTTTCCCGAAACCAGTTCCCTTCAATCAAAGAATATACCTTGTCTCAAAAGTGACCTTGGAGGAGAAGGAAACATTTTGGAACCAATATTTGAAGGCAACCAGCTCAATGAAAGAACTGTTGATCTTACTCCTGAGCAGCTTGTTATTGGTACACCTGACGAAGGTCCCAAGCCAGAAGGAATTCCAAGCGAAGTGCAAGGAAATGAGGGTGAAAGGCAGCAGAGACCATCTAGCATCCTACAGTTACCATGTTTTGGCTCCAAATTAACAAAGTATCACACCTCCAGCACTGGAACTCCATCTAGCATTGGAAGGCAAGGCTCATTTGATGGGGATCCAATTATGCCTACTGAAATTCCTAACTCACTGGCTGAGTTAGCTACCAGGGCAGTTTCAGAATATAAATGTAGACCCACTTAATGCAGAGGAACACACTCTATTTGATTCTCTTCAAGTAGGAACCAATCCACAGGACCAGGTGCAAGACTGCTTACTATTTCAGGTCTAGGAATTATCTCAATCAAGCATTCTTTGGGGAAGGAAAATACCTGCTATTCTACTGTGGTTTCCAGACATTCTTCCCCCAAGGCTTGATAAGTATCTCACCCTCTTGGCGATCCTTAAGTTTTTCCCCATTCCAGCAATAGGAGGTTGGGGCTCTGGGAGTTGCTAGATCCAGTATTGTCACCAATTAGCACAGTATTTTAAAAGAAAACAAAAACAGGAAGGCTATGACCACCACTGCCTTGAAACTTGGAAGCCACTTGTCTGGATTAGTTTCCCTTTGCTTGCCGATTCTTCCTTTTTCTCTCAAGGTTCCATACATGCAAAATTGTCTGATTTTGCAAGACAAAAAAGCAGGTGAATTTTCCATTTTATGTATGGAGATCTATACATCAATATAACCCTAATGCACTGTACTTTTTTTTTTTCTCGTGTTGGTCTTTGTCAGGTTTTTTTTTCCTGGTTAATATTCTCTTTTGGAATTTTTTCTTCTACTACCTCTTTCTTTACCTTTATCATTTCCTTTTTTATCTTCCTTCCTTCTTTTCTTTCTTTCAACCATTCTATGTTTAGCTTTCTATTTTTTCCTTCCCCATCTTTCTCTATCACTTCTTATATAATAAGCTATCTTTAACCACCACTAGTCGTTACATCTACTTTCTCCATATGTCTTCCTCTCTTTTCACCTTCCTGTTCTGTCTCCCAATGTATCACTTGTCAATCAATCTCTTTCTCTGACTCTATTCTTCCCTTCCGTTTCTCTCTTTTCCCTGCTATACCATTTGCATATCTTAAGACTGCCCATCTCACTCCCTCTTTGTATTTACTCTAAATTCTATCCCAATTTTTCTCTTGGTCCAGCCTAACCATCATTGTAGAATGTATTATGGAAACAGTAGACACTATTACCTACTTTTATTTTTAATTTTCTTATGGCCTTTACCAGGTAGACACAGCTCAGCCAGAGGAACATATTCAAGAAGAATGGGGGAAGAGAGAATATTTACCCAGAACTAGTAGCCTGGAGACAAGACTTAGGAAGGTAGAGAGGGAAGGACTCCCCCTCTTCGACTGAGCATTGGATAAAAAGAGTAGGACTTGCCATACCCCATCACCAATTCATAATCTGCAGGACCTAGAGAATATATTGCGGGTAACACTATCCTAATCAAATAAGAGAAACAGTGGTTAATTTCTTTAGTAGCCCAGTATAAGTGATTCTACTGGTGTATGCTACTACTAACATATAGACTTATTCTTCATGCCCTGGTAGAATTATTCACAGACACACTTCCTTTGTATCTTGATTAAACAGTGTAAATTATTTTGTAAAGTAGATATTTCTATATTGCCTTGCTTAGAATACATCTAGGTATTTTGTTTTTACTAATGGCACTTCGGCCTACTCTCTGTATATTCCTTCCTAGAGAGGAAGAATTCTCTGAATTATCTAGAAAGTTACTTTTTAGCTCTTAGGAATTTATTAGGAGAAAATTTCCTGGGACAGATTTCACAAGAAGATCTCAGACATTTGAGAAAATATGTTGAAAACTTCCTGAGGAAAGGATTCTTGTCCTTTGAGTCTTCTCAAGTTCCTAGCACAGTGTCTTGCACATAGTAGATAGCTTATAAATATTTATTGACTGACTGGTTTTAAAACAGCTTTTGAAGCTCCCACAAAAATAGCACAGTGTGCTTGTCCTGAGGGTAAACCATCTGGGATGCTGAACGAGCCACCACACTCTGTAGCTTTACATATTCAACAACATTTGCATTGTAGAATCTCAGGGTAAGAAGGGATCTTAGAGATAGATTACCTAGGCCAATCCACTAGTTGCTTAAATCCACCACCGCCACCACCAGATTTTAATCACACACTGAAAAATTATTAACTTATTCTATATAAAACTGTCTCTTAAGAATTCTCATCAAAATAAAACTACATTGTTATGTTTCATTACTATTTTCCAAATGATTTTTAAAATCTAGATATGAATACTCTCACTGTAAAATACTCATTCACTTCAATCAAAATGCATGGATCATATATTCCTTTTGGCAGATATGTCAATGTATCTTCATCTACAAGGCACCACAGCTTTAATTTATCATCTGAGACCTCTGTAATGTAAAATATAAAAGCACAGTGGGACAAAAATATCTACTGAATTTGAGCATATAGAGTTAAGAAAAGGGGGGAGGAGACATCCCTGTAGAAAATGACTCTTCATCTTACCACCACAGGTATTCTTCCATAAACCTGGATACCAGGGCTAAGTTCCTTACAATAAGTAACTTATTCTGTGTGCCCTTGCTAAGTTATTCATTAAGCTTTTAAAGTCAGCTCTAAGATGAAGGTGCATACAGTGGGGATGGCAGGCCCTGAAAGTGATCCCCTCTTGTCTCTAGTGCCCCCATCCCACCACCATGGCCCTATTTCTATGATGCATTCCTATGTTTAGTGGTCATCACCTGCTGATTCTAAAATGGCTGGATATATTCTGGTGATGACTCCAGTTGATAAATTAAAGAAGAAAAAAATAATATCTGAGGATGACAAACAAAGGAAATAATCCAGCAAAGCTAACACACACTTGCCTTATAAGCTTTTCTGTCTCACAGCCTATAACAGATTTCTCTAAGGGGTGGTTGGGCCTTGATCCAGTTAGCTGGAGGAAGTCCTTTATTTTTTCACTTTGAGCAAGAAGCAAAATAGGATGATGAAATATAGGGTCCAACCACCTCTGAAAACTCAGCCTAGTAGCCGTTATCACAGAGATTCTTCCCTGGCTTTTTGGATCCCCTGAACATGATTTATTTTAGTCACTCATATCAGAGTCTTAAATTTATATATCTTTAAAGAAAATTCACAAGACATGCCATGTGAGTTACTTTTATCATTTGTTTTGACATGACTCTGCCCTCACTTAACCTAGTCTCCTTTGGTCGTGACCTGAAGGACTCTAAAGAAGATTCATCTTGCCTTCAAGAAACCAAACTTTATTTCTAAAAGCCAAAAAGGGAACCAGAAATGTAGGACTTGAAGTCAACAGCTCTGTCCTTCCTTCACAAAACCTCAAAGGTTTCACTGTGACTCAGACCAAGTACGCAACTAAAACTCAGAAGAAAACTGCACTTGATAGGAAAGAGGTAATCACAATTTCATAATGGGTTATAGCTATTAGTTTTGTCCACCTGTTCTTCCATGCCTCTGCACCTCATCCCTAGCCCAATAACATCAGCCACTGGATCTTTTTCTCTCCCTTTGAATTCATAGCCAATAAACAGGATTCAGCTGGTAACAAACAGAATACCATGCTGAAAGAGCAGAATTCTCCAAATAAAGGAGCAAACTAAGCTGTAATTCAACACAGGTGTAATTGTGAAATAGCTGAAGCTGCCCTCAATGCCCCATCACCTTCCCAGTCAAGGTCCTCTGCTATCACAGTGCCCCATTTCATCTCCCTGAGGACACAGCACCTGCACCCTCCATTTCTGTGCTTCATCAAAATGGGACAGTAATTTCCTCTGTACTTATCCAAATAACCATGCCTCATTCTTCCCTGCACTGTATACAGCAGATATTTGCTATGGTTAACCTGGCAAAAATATTCCTTCTCAAGTGTTGGTTAATATGTAGTCCTCCCAGATCATCCACCATGCCCTTAAAGAGTGAGTCTAATCATGGCATGCTACATCAGAGTTTCTTGAGCATTAACGTGCACATGAATCTTATTAAAATGCAGGTTTTTGATTCTGTGATCTGGAGTGGGGCCTGGAATTCTGTATAATGAACATGCTCCCAGATGATGCTGAATCAGCCAGTTGGTAGATCAAAGTTGGAATGGTGAAGTGCTAGGCTATTTCCTGTAAGTAAGGGGTAACTGCACACTCACCAGAGAAGGAACAGAAAGGTCTCGACCACTGAAAAAACTGAGTATCACCAATTTGAGGGGATTTATATAAATGAAGCATGTAAGTGACAGGTTCGATGCAGAACACAAAGAAAGAGGGGTAGGCCAATCCTGTCTCTATTCCTACATGTATGTTATGCTTCCTCGTGTCTCTTTGCCTGGCTCATGTAGTTCTAGAAAGTTCTACTTCCATCCATGAAGGCCCTATTCTGTTAATATCTCCTCCAAGATTACCCTAGCCCTAAGCTCTCCAGCTTCCATGAAGGCTCACAGCACATTGTTCTTTATATTTAATCACTCACTGTCTTATATCATGTGCTGATTTTTTCCTGTGTTAGTTCTACCTGTAGAAGAGGGAAGAAAACTCCTAAAAAGGGAGGCTCAGTTCTTATTCATCTCAGGTAACTATCACTCACAGTAACTGGCCTTGTGCTGAAGACAGAGTAGATGCTAAATAAATGTCACTTTTTCTTTAAATACATTTTGTAAATGGATAGAAATTTAGAATTTCCCAAATTTTAATATAATTGATTAAAAATGACAATAACAATATTTTTCTAGTTACCAAAATACATACTAATTGTAGAATGTTTGGCAAGTGATAAAAAGTAAAAGGTAAACAAAAATAACACATAATCGCACTAGCCAATGTTAATTTAATACTTTGGTCTATTTTCTCTTTTATGTGTATAAAGGAGGGAGGGTCTTGAAGTAATTATTTTATAAAATAGCCTACATTTCCCTCTTCATGTTATATAAGCAATTTCCATATAATTAAAAATACTTAAAGCTGCATGTTTGTTGTCTGTAAAATATTCTCAAGTATACACTATATTATCATTCCCTTCAATGATGGACTTAAAGTCTCTTATGAATTTTCACTATAATAAATAATGTTGTGATAAATATATTTATTCCTCTTTGTCCATACTTCTGATTACTTCCTCAGAAGTGGAATTACTGGGGGAAATGGTCTGAAAAATGTATTTTAGACAGGATAACACTGAATGAGATCATTGGCTTTGGAGCCTCACAGTCTGGATCCAATTATCAGTTCTCCATATACTATTTGTCAAACCTTAATAAGATTACTTTATCTCTTTGTATCTTAGTTTCACGATTTGTAAAATGAAGACAATGATTATTTCACAGGACACTTATGAGGACTAAATGAAATGTGTTAAAATGCATATGCATTGAATTTCATAAATCAACCACTAGGTGGAGATGGAGGCTTATAATTCTAAAGTCGTGGTTCTAAAGCAATTCCCAGGCAGCAGCAGCACCGGGGAATTTTTTGAGACCTGCAATTTCTCCTGTAGCATCCCAGAATTACTTAAATCAGCATTTCTGAGGGTGCGGCTCAGCAATCTGTTTCAATGAGTCCTCCAGGTGAGTCTCACACACATTTAAGTTTGACAATCACTGATCTAATACGTGTTCACATTTTTCTCTGATTTGCTGCCTAAGCAAAGAGATGAGCCAAAAGACAACACACATTATCAACTGTAATTTACAGAAGGTTACTGAAAGCTATAAAAGCTGTGTTAAGTGATATACATACATTATGGAATGTATGCTTATTTTTATGATAGTTATTTCATGAGATATTTTATGAGATAGTTATTTTTACTCATTTTTCAACCTTACATTGAATAAACTTGCCCTTGGTGACTTGTCATTTAGTCTCTAAGTAGAGTATTCCAAGCTAGGCCATGGATTTAACCACTATACTACACTGCCACCCCAAAGCCTGTCTTAGTATCTTTGCCACACTCAATTATCATTGGTTGGAACAGCCCACGGACCTCACACAAACACAAAGACAAAGGAGAGGTTCCTTTCACAGTTGCTTCATCTGCACTGACTCCTCATGTATCCCTGTTAAATTGTCCACTTAAATGTATGAATGAGACTAACAGGAAGGCTTTAATCACTCTTCAGTAACTCATTTAAGAGTCACCTGCTACTCTGGATTTATACTGAATGAGTTAATGCTTAATAAAGCACTTAAGACTAACACCTAGCACTTAGTATAAGTGCTAAATTGTTATCAATATGATAATTTTAGAGTTTAACTGAACTTCTGAAAGAAGGAAGACCCGCAGGACTTTAAGTTTGCAGTCCTCTTCCAGCTGGCATTTAATGAGGCAATAATACTGGCATAGGGCTCTCTCCTACAAGAATCTGCAACATGGTACCAAAAACTTTTTTTATTGGGTATGCAGAGAAACTAAGGCAAAGATGGGAATACAGTAGAGGAGCCTCTTCAGAAACAGTCTCCCCCTAAAAGTTCTCATCACAAGGGAAACAAAATTTGTACCTATATGAGGTGATGGATGTTAACTAAACTTATTGTGGTAACAATTTCACAATAGATAAGTATGTGAAGTCATTCTGCTGTGCACCTTAAAACTTATACAAAGTTGTATGTCAGTTATATCTCAATAAAATTGGGGGAGAAGTCTCCCATAAATTCTCAGAACACTTCCAAACCTATTTCTTTGCTTTACGTGACTCTGCCAAGTGACTGTGATTATGCATATGTCTTGTTTCCTCAACTAAGCTGTACTCATATTCATTCATTCAACGCATATTTATCGAGCTCCTCTATGTGCCAGACACCCTTCCCAGTGCTGGGGATACATCAATGGGCAAAATAAAAATGGCTGTGCTTGTGGCGCTTACACATTGTTGGAGGAGACACCATAAACATAATATGTAAGTAAAATGATATAGTCTGCTAGAGGGTGATAAGTACATGGGGGTGGAATAAACCAAGATAGGGAACAGGATTTGCAATTTTTTTTTTAAGTAGTCAAGGTGAAGATTGTTACCGAACTGAACTGGGGTCCAACTGAGCAGAGGTCTAGGAAGTGAGTGGCACTATCTTGAGGGCACTTATCACAGATTAATCACCAAAAATCTAGCAGAGTTCCTTGCATGTGGTAAATATTCAATAACTGTTTACTGATTAAATAAAGTTCAAATTCTTGGCTAAAACCACATACCAGATTGAAGATTGGTCAAGAATCATTTGTCTTTAGCATGTCAAAACTATGATTCCTACAGAAGCACCAGAGTGTCGGAGCTTTATCCCTAAAAAAAAAACAAAACACTGAATAATCAGTATGAACACAGTGGAAGTTATTAAAAATGAATATTACCATTTAAAAAAAAAGAAAACAATGTTTCTTCAAGAAACTGATTTTACTAATCAGCCTTTCATTATTTTAAATGCAGGGTCAGCATTTACTTTCCACAGTAGTCTTAGATATGTACGCCAATTGGCCTTGACTTTCTGCCATAAAGAAGTTTTATGTGCCATGAGAAGCACTATATTTGTCAGGAGGGACCTGGCCTTTTAATTTAAGTTTAGGTATAAAATGACAAAGCTACCTCAAATATTACAGGTTTGAATTCAGTGATTAATGCATAATTATACTTACAACTGTTCCTCAGTAATAAATGATATTTTTATTTATTTATTTGTTTATTTATTTATTTATTTATTTTTGGCTGCACTGGGTCTTCGTTGCTGTGACAGGCTTTCTCTGGTTGCGGCGCATGGGCTTCTCATTGCAGTGGCTTCTCTTGTTGTGGGGCGGGGCTCTAGGTGCCTAGGCTTCAGGAGTTGTGGCCTGTGGGCTCAGTAGTTGTGGCTTGAGGGCTCTAGAGCACAGGCTCAGTAGTTGTGGTGCACAGGCTTAGTTGCTATGCAGAATGTGGGATCTTCCTGGACCAGGGCATGAACCTGTGTCCCCTGCACTGGCAGGCGGATTCTTAACCACTGCGCCACCAGGGAAGTCCCATAAATGATATTTTAACTTACATACAGCAAAGTTAACACAAGCAAACTTTTTTCCAGTAAATTATTTCACACAGGTATATGCTTATGAATCTATTTAATTGTTCAAACTGTGCTGGAGAATACATATTTTGGAATACATAATTTGTTAGATTCAGTTATAACAGGTGATTTTTAATGGGAATTTCTCACACTATCCTGATTATCAAAAAAATTTTATTAAAAAAAATCCATATCATTTGCTCCCAAATCTGTTATATCAGAATATATTTTTCAATTATACACTTAATTATGTCACTTGCATCTAATTGGTTTCACAAATATTACAGATCCCATTTTAAATTATTTTATAAATATTTCCAAAACATGTTTTCCAATTATTCTTTTTCTAATGAAGACAAACAATTGACCGATATTTACATGTAAATTTTCTCTGCACAGTGATACTTTTTTTAAAGAGAATAATATGGAATGTGCAAAAGCTCAGGCTCTCCAGGGCAAAGCCAAAAAAAAAAAGGCAAAATTTAATTATGTCTCCTGATTTTTACTCTTTTGAGTTTTATTTTCTCCCCTTGTCTATTTTTTTAAATGCTAGAAATTTACCTTTAAAAATAACAATGCTACTATTTCAGTTATTTGACCAGGGGCAGGTGAGTGGGGGGGAGTAGGGTAGTTAGTTTTATATTATCCCCCCAAAAAATCACGGTTTCAAATTCATTGGTAGTAAATATATTAACTACCTGGAATCAAAATGGAGAGCCTTTCAAGGTAAGGAGTTGTGCAGTCAGCAATGACTTAAATTAGTCAGGATAGCAGGAATCTGGGGTCAAAGCTGTTTCCACCATTTTGGTCTTACCACCATAGGTAAGTGGGACCCTGTTTGTATAGCACTTGTTTCTGTCATAAGTGTAACAAGTCTCAATGTCTTCATCACAGATATTGCTCTGGGTGGCAGTAACTATTTGATTATCCAGCTCCACTTCTGTAAGATCACATTTTTTACAGCTGAAAAACAAATATATGCATTAGACAACCCCCATCAAATGTTGTCTCAGAATCTGAGTAACTATACATTTCTATCCAAAATCAATTAGTTCTGACAAAGAGTGACTCCTTTCAGACTTCAATGTCTCTATAATACAGAATTATTTACATAATTTTTCAACCTTCAGTTGAAAATAAGCAATATAATTAATAATATGATAATATGATTGTGAGGTACTAGGAGTAAATGAGTTATTTATAGTAACAAAGAAGGGTTTGTTCTTTAATTTTTTATGTTGGATTCTATAGTTTCCAAAGAAACATCTGCATGTTAATGTGTCTGAATTATTGAACTATAAAGACAAATTGGTCCTTTGTACTAATGGCAATAATTTCATCTTTAGAATAAATTTACAGCTAACTTTTATCTGTGATAAAGTTTTATGAATTTATGATACCTAATGATTAACATAGGAATTAATATATTCAAAAGTTCAAATTATATTGGTAAATGTTTATACTCCAATTTGTTTTCAAAAACATTCTTACTAACAATTTAATTAAAAGTTATTGACTTCAGTATCTATATTAGTATGAAGGAAAATCTCTTACAGGTCGGACAAATGGTACACAAATTTGGTTCTCAGAGGTGAGGTAGGATCAGAGATATTCTCCCTGCTGTTCAGAGGAACACTAAAAAAAAACAAAGAAATAAAGAAGAATAATGAAATCAGCAGATACTGCTATTTTTGGTAATAGGTATATTGCTAGGACAGTACTTACTATTTCATTCAGACATTTAGCACCTATAAACACTCTTTAGTAATACTACCACTCAGATTTCACAGTAATTGGTACATTTTAAGCATTGTCATTCAAAATAAACCTCACAACAACTCCTCTGTCAACTATCTTTGATTACTTGGCAAATCCCTGCTTTTCCTTTAAAAATAAGCTCAAGTTTTACCTTCTCTGTGATTTTTACCTTGATCCCATCCCCACCCCTCAATAAACTCCTTCCTCTGTAGTCTCATTAAAGTTTCATATATCTTATTATAACAAATGCCATATTACAGTTGCTTACATAGTTAACAGTAGTTGCTTCTAGATTCTATAAATTCCTAGAAGCAAAAACATTTACACATTCCCAGTGCCTTGCTACATGTGTGGCATGTAGAATATGTTCAATATTTATGGAATGGACAGATAATAATATTCACATTTTAGAAATGCAGTAATTATAAATCAAAGAGGTTGGTGACCTACCCAAGGTCACATAACTACTAAGTAGTAAAGCTGGAAATGGAATCCAGACCTCTTGATTTGGAGATGTTCCATGAAAAATTACACATCAACTAGTTCAGGTGATTTCATTAAATTTTACATTTCTTCATCTATGTCACCACTCCTCATCATATGCATCCCTCCCTACCAAAAAATACACACAAAAAAACAACTCATGCTTCCTAACTCAGTATTTAGCAATACTATCCACATAGATATCCAAGCCAAAAACTTGGATACCACCCTCAGTCTTCCCTTTCTGTCATGACCTATATCTAATCCATCTCACAGTTCAATTGATTCTGATTCTTTGCATCTGTGAACTCCAGTTACTTGATCAGGACACCACCATTTCTCTCCTAGTTGGCAGCAATACACTCCCCTTCAGTCTTGACCCCTCCAATGTATTAGCCACATTATTGCCAAAATAGTATTTTTAAAATATAAGCCTAATTTCCTTCTCTGCTTAAAACCTACACTGTCTCCCCCTAGAAAACAGGGTATCATTAAGATGGCACAGAAGACACTACATGAAATACCTCTAACTCTCCAGCCTTATCTCTCACCACACCACTCTTTTTATAACATGTTCCAGCTGTAAACAGCTGCTTGCAATTGCACAAACTTACCACGATTTTCTCATCTCCAAGTCTTAACAATGACAAAAACAATAACAGTTCTACAATTTACTAAGCACCTACAGTGTGCCTGGTACTATGATAAACATGTTAACATGATGATCTCATATAATCCTCACAGCAACCCTGTTCCCTTTTCCTGGCATGATCTGCTTCACCTATCAACCCTGCCGTCCCCCATACACATTTACCTAGCTAACTCCAGTTCAGTCAGCTAACAGCCATCATCCACTTCTACCACTTACTCCAAATACCCTCTCCCACCTCCCCCAAGGACTGGACTGGGTGCCCCTGCTTCGTGCTCCTATAACATCCTATGCCTATTCTTGTCATAGCATTTACAATACTGTATTGAAATTGCCTTTTCAATTATTTAAAGTTCCCTACTAGACTGTAAATTCTTTGATGGCATGGACTGTGTTTTATATAAACTATTTTATCCCCAGCTCCAATCCTCAGTGGTTTTCAGAAGCACTCAATAAATGTTTGCCAAATGAATGAATGAATGGTCAACTCTTTATTACACTGTAAAATCTCTAGTAGTATTAAAAGATGCTTTAAATAATGAGAAAAATAAGGGAATAAACATGTATAATTGTTTCACCATGGACCAAACACTGTTCTAGGTGCTTTTATACATTACTATGTTTAATCCTCACAACCTAATGAAGTATATGTGTATATATATATATATATATATATATATATATATATGTATATGTATATATATATATATATATATATATATATATATACATACTTACATAATTATTCCTTTTTTTCTGTTTAGGAAACAGGCTCAAATAAGTTAAGTAACTTGCCCAAAGTCACATCATTAGTAAGTGATGGAGCTGGGAATAATGCCATAATGACACAGTAATGATAATAAAACTTTCAGAAATAAGATTAGGGAAGCATCAATACACATCAGGGAAGCGGCATGAAGTAACTGAATTGCCTGATTTCAATAAATAATATATCATAAAAAGAATCGTGTAATAGAAGAAAAAGATAAATTAAAGAATCCTGGTGTGCCATTTTAAATCTGTCCCCTGGAAATTTAAACATAAGATAGACACTCCTCTTCAACATGGTTTAGGTGCCAGTGTCATGGATGCCATCCCCTCAAGTTACATGCTTCTCCAATTGTTCTATCCTTAACAGGGAGCTATGTGGTATAGACTCTGTGGTCAGAGAAAATTTGCTAGAGGAAGAGATGTCCAAGCTAAGACATGCAGGGTGAGGAGTTAACCAGGCTAAGAGGGGTGGGAGAAAGAGTTCTTCAACCAGAGGAACTAGGTTATGCAAAAACGAAAGAGGAAGAGAGCACTGTGAGTGTGAGGAAATAAAGGTACTGCAATGTACTGGCTTTTCAAACATGAGGTGAAAAAAAAAGTGTCAATGAAAGAGCCTGAGAGTTTTGCCGAGTGTTATAGGTTAGGCTGAGACATTCGTAATTTATCCTAGTAACAACATTACGGGAACCAGCAAAGGGATTTTAAGAAGGATAGTGACATAATGATAACTGGCACATAGGTTAGGTGAATAAATAACAGCAAATATGTTTTGAAAATGTGCCAGGAACTATACAGTCTTTAAAAGGAATAGATTTTCTCAATTTATCTTTACAATAACCCTATGAGATACATATTTTCCTATTAGTAAAGATGAGAAAGTTGAAGTGTAGATTGGTTAAGTAACTAGCACACTAGAGCACATAGCTATTTAGTGACAGCCAGAACTCGAAACAAATTCTTAAGCATGTTATACTTCTCCCATTGATTAAATGGGATCGAATGCTATGTTCTGTTTCAGTAAAAGGTATCTGATTTGGGGGGAGGCTATTCAAGGTAGAAGTAGTTCACAAGGAAGACATTAATGACTAGATCCAATAGGAATCTCAGTTCTTAAGTATTATTAGCATTTTTGCTGTTGAATAAGACTCATAGCTTATGACAGACTATGTGTGAAATGAAATAAATATCTGAAGTCCAATATACAAGTGTAGACGAAATTAACTTAGTCAATTTGATTAGTCTACCTTACTTTTATGGAGACCAGCAGTGGAGTACAAAGTGAAATACTCTGTGGTCCATATATGGTACAAAAACAAGCCTTTTAATGTTTTGTCAAGGTTCACTTTGAACTGATCAAGGGCAACTAAAAGTTCTGATTCAAATTGAAATAACTCTGTATAAACAGGGCATGTTGATGACTAGATGCAACCTTCAGTTTTTATTTAATCTAGCTGACTGGTTTTAGGTTGCCTGGAAACCTTTGTTCCTGCTCCCAACTTCTACATAATTGGCTCAAGCACATTAACCAGATTCAACTAATGTAAGGTGCTACACACCAAAAAGAGGAGCAAAGATATAGGTATCACATGCAAACAATTGCTAATATCAGAAAGTATATCTGCTCACAATATGAAAAAATGAAACCTGAAACACCACATACATAATTCTGATGTTTCTCTCCACAATGTCTTGACTAGGATCTTCAGCAGAAGGGATGATCCTGGAAGTAATCCGGGCACACTTACACTTGTTGTCAACAAGAACAGTCCTTTCTTCTTCATCTTGGGCTTGAAAGATAATACATATTAAGAAGAAAGGTAAATGAAAGTCTATTTTTACACTTTCTATCGAGTTAATTTATGCCCCTCCCCCCAGCAGAAAACTTAAGTTTTATGGTTGATCAGTTTTGGCTTTCTCCATTTGTTCTTTTTCCTAATCTAAAATAGCTAAATGGAATCTCACAGCATAGTGAAGGAAATCCAAATGAACTCCAAAAGGAATTTTCTCTCCTTCCCTTGGACCAGTCCACGGTCTTTCTAACCTGACTGAAAGAATTCTGGTTTTAATCTAATGTTAGTAATAGAGGCACAACCCTCTGAATGATGTGGCTTTGTGAAAATGAGTGCCAAATGCCAAAATGAGAAAGAAAACAAAAATCTAAACCGGATTTCTCTCAGACCAGAGCAATTTATTCAAAAGTGAACAAAAAGTAACATTAGCCTTTATAATAAATCCAGTTTGAAGTGTCACGTCCTTCCTGAACTCCCAGTTATACTTTCTTTTTTCCTTAGATTGCACTAGAACTAAGAACATGCAAATTTTCCCAAAATTAACCATATTTTGTAAGACTTTAAATATTCTCCACTGAAAGTTTCCTAAACTTAATTATATTCTTCTTTGCATTAATAACATTCAGGTTATCATAGTATAATGATTAATACAATAAAATAATAAGTGCTATATTTATTAATATTTCTTATATATATATATATATTTTTTTTTTTTTTTTGCGGTACACGGGCCTCCCACTGCTGTGGCCTCTCCCATTTCGGGGCACAGGCTCCGTATGTGCCGGCTCAGTGGCCATGGCTCACACAGGCTGAGGACGCGCAGGCTCAGCGGCCATGGCTCACGGGCCCAGCCGCTCCGCGGCATGTGGGATCTTCCCGGACCGGGGCACGAACCCGTGTTCCCTGCATTGGCAGGCGGACTCCCAACCACTGCAGCCATCAGGGAAGCCCAAGAATTATTTTTAAAGATACAATATATATAGACATAAGGTGCTATAAATTTGCTAAAACAATTTAGAATATATTGTAAGGTACAAGTTCTATTTCATATAATATGCATGTGTACAGAAAAAAATAATAAATGAATGAGTGAATACACAGATGACTATTAAAGCCTTAACTCTGAATGTCAACATTTATTGTTTAATCTGAACATTATACACAGATGACTATTAAAGCCTTAACTCTGAATGTCAACATTTATTGTTTAATCTGAATATTATACACAGATGACTATTAAAGCCTTAACTCTGAATGTCAACATTTATTGTCTAATCTGAATATTAGACAATGAGGTCTGTTAAGTGCTGCAAAGAATTAACACAGAAAATTTCTTATTATCTGGACTTAGATCAGTTAACAGATACCTGAAGAGTTAATAGTAAATAGCTTTACTGGTGAGTAGGAGACTAATAATCCCATTAATAAATATAGGGAACACAGAAAAAAAAAAAGCTTGGAAAGGAAAATAGTGAATTAAGTTCCGGAATATATTTTTAAAGTTTTACATTTTTTTATTCTGAAATGATTTTAGTCTTACAGAAAATGTGCAAAAACAGCACAGAAAGTTCTCATATATCCTTCACCTAATTTCCCCTAATATTTACAACTTACATAACCATAGTACAGTTATCAAAATGAGGAAAGTAACACTGATAACAATACTGTAAACTAAACTACAGATCTAATTCAGATTTGACCAGTTTTTCCACTATTCTTTTCCTGTCCAAGGATCCAATGTGGGATCCCACAATGGATTTAGTTGTTGTGTCCCTTTAGTATATATGTATGTACTCTAATCTGTGACAGTTCCTCAGTCTTTCCTTGTCTTGTAAAAATTTTTAATAAAAAAAGAGAAGATGCTTATAATATATGTAGTGGGGGGAAAACAGTGTCATTTCATCTCTCTTAAAATGCATAAGAACCTGAGTAAAAAAAAACATTGTTTTTTCTTTAAAAAGTTGAAAAATTATTGTAAAAAATTAAAACAATGTAAAAGACATAAATAAAAAGTGACATTCCACTCCCCCCCAAAATAAATAGCTTTATTTAATAGTGTTAATTAAACAATAATAATGATGTTAAATATCTTTTTTATTCCTATAATTTTAGCTAAGTGACCTTTAAAATTTCCTTCCATCAAGCCTCAAGTAAAAAAACAAAGACTTAGCACACAAATTCAAGTTTTAAAGGTTAAATGATAAGGATAAAGATAACTGTAACTGGAAATCTAATTATTCTGGTGACGATCCCATAGCAGAAAGGAGCTAACTGAACTATTTCAGTCTTAATGATAACAGTCATTACAAAAACATTTTAAGACCATTGTTATTATACTTATAATTGTTTTGAAGTAATTTATAATGCATTATTATGCTATTATTCGTAAGTTCTTAATAAATCTTCTGATAAAAGTCTGTATGATAAATCATTATGAAGCAATTTAAGACAATGATATAATTCTTAATTTTTTGAAAAGAGTAATAAGATGACTTAAATGGTGTCCTTTCCCTCCTCCTGTATTCATGACTCTTAAATGTTTTCTCACAATAAAATAGAAATGAGCATGTAATGCCTGACCAAAAAATACAGATTGAGTCAAGTAGTGACTTGACCATTAAGTCTTTTTTTTTTTTTTTTTTTTTTTTGGTGCTAGGCGGGCCTCTCACTGTTGTGGCCTCTCCCATTGCGGAGCACAGGCTCCAGACGAGCAGGCTCAGCGGCCATGGCTCACGGGCCTAGCCGCTCCACGGCATGTGGGATCCTCCCAGACCGGGGCACGAACCCGTGTCCCCTGCATCGGCAGGCGGATTCTCAACCACTGCGCCACCAGGGAAGCCCTTGACCATTAAGTCTTAAATAGAAAATATCTGTAGTTTAGTTATGGCATATATTATATTTTCTTGCCAGAAACCTAGGAAAAAACCATCATTACTGTTACTATACAAAAATACTAGGTAGCCTAATATACCTACCAGAAAAATGTACAAATACTTTCAATTCACCAAGACTTATAAGATTCTAACATTCTGTTTCATCAACAAGAAGTATTTTTCCTAATAAATCTGTTATTGTTGACTATGCCTTACTTTATTCCAAGAGCACCAGAAAGATAGTTGGTGCTCAATAAATATTTGTTAAATTTAATTCAATTCAAACGAATAAGAAAATAGACTTAATACATACTAGATATGAATGTAATGAGTTTACTAAAAGGTGATTCTCTTATACAGGAAGAATAGGATAGTAGTTAGGAGTGTGGACTATAGTGTCTGATGGTCTGGGTTCTACCTACCACATGCTTGTTGTATGACCTTAGGTAAGTTACTTCATCTCTTTAAATTTCAATGGGCTCAACTATATGTCAGAAACAATAATAGTACCTACCCTCCAATGGTTATTGTGAGAATTAAATGGAATAGTATATGTAAAGCAGTTAGCATAATGCCTAAAATATAGTATATACTCAATAAATTATAGCTCTTTTATACATATATAGCTATATATATGTTTCACATGTTTATAGGTATATAAATATGTTATAAACATGTATTTATATATATGTATAGGTACATATACATGGTTTACTAATATCTTTGTTTTAAATATTATTAGAAGTTCATTATTCTTAATGCTAAATTAGTATAAACTACATGTAAAATCACTGTTCTTAATTACATCATACTCTGTCTTGAAATAAGAATGAGATCAAAAAAAAAGAATAAACTCAGTAAGTCTTAGAACAAACAAGCCAAATTATATCACTTCTAATTCATATGCCCTTCTAGATGAAAATTACTGTACTTCTATATTCAGAATATAATCCATTTTCTATAATAGTTTGAAAAGTTAATAAACAAAATAACTGAAGTTCAGCCATCAAGTTATAGGAAATATGTACAACAGTAAACATTGTTAAAGGGTCATAATAAATCTGTAGGCTCAGATCCAGGAACATTGTTAGAACGTATTAATACCAAGCTCTCTGGGGAAATAAAATCCCAATGCACTCTATATTGTATTTATAATAATTATTACTTCATTTCTCCAGAATATAAATTTGAGACACTCAAGGAGAAGTTTACTGATTTTCAAGATTCAATATGGGTATTCGTGTAAGTATAGCTATCTGTACTTATCCAGAAATATCTACTTTCTTATTCTCTAGGTTGTAGTAGGCAAACAAGAGAAGAGAAAAAAGAATAAAAAGAATTACAATGAATCTTGTCCATGTAAATATCACTGCTCATACAAAGATTAAGACATGCTAGAAAAAAGGAGCCAGCTAGCTGTCCAACCAAAACACAAATATAAATGTTTAAATCTGAAGAACAGATCTGTGTTCTATTTTTCCTTTAATCTGGGTTCATTCTCAAAATACCACATACCTGTCACAAGAACAGCCATAACAAAAATGGCCAGGACTCCCCAGAAAAGCAAATAGTTCTTCATCTTGACTTTCTTTTGAAAAACTGGAGCTAAAAAGTCAGGGTTAAGGTGTGTGATCTATAAGAAGTGTGCAAATGATGGTGCTTCTGCTTTCTTAAAATAACACTCCAGGCAGCTAACTAAAAACAATCACAACTGCGGTTGAAGTCTGAAATTTAAATACTGCACTGGAAAGAAATTATGGCTCAGATTTACGCATTTTCTTTCAAAATATCCCCCAAAGCCATGTTTTGGTGCAATCACTTTTTATTTTATATTTATTCTATATAATTAAATCAGAAGACTAATAATAATTTCAAGGCAGTAGTCCATTAAGAATGTTTAAATGGGGATTCTCAACGTTATTACCTAGATAATAAAGTTTTCAAGTCAAACATAATATGATATTTGTTGTGCCTGGAACAATAAATGAAGGAGAGAGAAGGAGGAAAGAATTAAAGCCCTTTAAGGTTCCAATTGCATTTTAGGTCAACCTTTTCTTCTAGTCCTTCATTAACCAAGTTATCAGGTTTAACATACAGATTATAGATTATATATATAATATATACATATTCTCATTACTTTCAGTTATTTTATAAGTTCAAATGTGGAACTGGAATTAGAAACAGGTGGATGCTAGATGTTATCAGTTGCCATGTTTCAATTTGATAGTATTAAAGCAGACCCTGTATTTGCTCACCCAGTTATACCTTTCAGAATTGTAAATCCATGAAATGATGCATGTTTGAGATGCCTCAACAGAAAACTGAATCACCACAGTATTGCTTATAAATTTTTTTCATTAATTAGTGTAAACAAACAAACAAACAAACAAAAACCTCTGAGCTTTTGGATAGGGCATCCCCCTACCTCCTACCCCAACATGCTAGAATGTCTCTTAGGCAGGGTTAGCTACAATTATACAACATCAAATGTATGTTACTTTGGGTTTTCAGATCTCTAATTTTTTAAGGATCTCCTAGAATTTTGTGAGTTACTAAAGAAATACTTCAGGACCATAAGTAGGCAACCGGATTTCACAGCTGGCAGTAAAAAATGGCAGAATGAAAGCTATTAAAGACTAGCACATAATTGTACTCCTTCAGTCAACACGTACTGAACGTCTAGCAAGGACAAAGTGCCAGGCACTAGAACACACAATATTATTGCACTGTCAAACTTTGTTCTCATTTTAATTTCTACTTTCATAGGACTTAGAAACTATTTGAGGTTAAGAAAAATATACTGGATTCACATGAATAATTATACTTATAGAAAAAGAAACATCTGAAAGCTCATTATTTTAGTGTGTGGTCAGGATGTCAAAACAAATATCAACCACTTAAGATCTAAATAACTGATTTATTATATCACTCCAAAAAAAAGAGTAATTAAAAGTTAGTTGGATACATTTTTTAAGCCATTATTTCCTTGAAAATAAACTCAAAGGTAGACTGCCTCCCCAAGTTGGATAAATCTCTGGAGACAAATTAAAGCCTCCCCCAAAACTTATTTTTTATAAAAGCCAAGACTGACATATAATTACTAAGCTAAAGAAAAGCTCTATATTTGATTTCTATTCTTTCAACCTTATAGTTTTATAATTCTATTATGTAAACCATGCATCTAAAATAAATTATTTTAATAAAAATAGTGTGAACAGTGCCAAGTGGCACTTTTGCTATCAGAAGAGAGTTACCTATACATGGAACATAGGATCAGGACAAGTGTTTTGTCAAGTGTGGTCCCAGGGTCATCTCCCCTAGAGTATTAGTCAAAATATAGATTTCCTGGCTACATACACCCTATCAGAATTTCCAGAGATGTGACCTTGAAATACGTATTTTAAAAAAGTCTTCCAGTTGATTTTGATGTACACTAAAATTTGAAAATTAGTAGACTAGAAGACTGTGGGGAGGGGGCATAACTAGCAGCATTAACTATGGAAGAGCCAGAAGCTAATAAAGGTAATTTTTTTAAACAAATGGGTCTACATTGGAAATCACTTAGCTGAGGCTTATATTCACTTCTATTTATGTTTTATAGGTGAATTGTTTCATAATCTTTTAGTAGGTCTGGTTTAATTTTTAAACCACTTCATCTCTGATTTTGTTCTTCCTACTAAAAAATGTGTCCATTCAAGTGAGTTAAATAATTGGGAGCTTAGCCCCATGTTCTAAATTCTTCACCAAAAATGGTTTATTTTTCCACATTTAAACATATGATTCTTACAGTAAGAGTTTCAGTGGTAGACTCATTTGGATAAAAGAGATCTTAAGGTAATGTAGTCTCATCTTCTTTATTCCCACTCAAGTTTTGTTTCAATTTCCTATACAGCAGAGAGCCTGAGTTCAGAAAACCATCTTAAATAGGTCGATGCTTCACTTCCTCTGTACATAGCTTATTATATTTAGGATACTCAAATCATGACAAAGACTTGATTCTCTTGAGACACAGACAATACACTCTCCTTGTTTTTTTCCTATCTGACCGATGACTCCTGTTCAGTATCTTGCTGAGTTTTCCTCTGGATACTAAGGTTGATCCTCAGCCTTCTCTTTTCTCTCATCCTCTCCCTAACTGATTTTATCTGATCCCATGGCTTTGAATATAGGACATGCTGTGATTTTCAGATCTATAACTGTAGACTTTACCTTGCCCATCGAGCTGCAAACTCCTGTATCCAACTCTCTATTTGGTACCTTCACATGGCTATCTAACAGGTATCTAAAACTTAACCTGGCAAAACAGTACTCTTGATGACCAAGCCACCCTTACACTTCCATTCCAATCTCTTTTCATCTTTAGTCTTCCTCATCTCGGTAAATGGTACCTCCATCTACCTGGTTGCTCAAGGCAAAATCCTCTTTGATCCCTTTCTGTTCTTCTCCCTCATATTCAATTTACTACCATGTCTTGTTGGCTTTATTTCCAAAATATATCCCAAATTTATGATTCTCTCCATTTTCACTGCCACCCTATCCAAGCCTCTGTCTTCTTTCCTAGACTACTATAATAGCCTCAGTAATAAAAAGTGATTTTTTCCCTTTGCCCCAGCATTGGCAACTAGGACTCACAGATGACAAACAAGAATGGCTAAGTATCCTAAATTCTAAAGAGAGTTGGATACTTCCTCCAAGACTTAACAAGAAGCAACAGAACTCAACTTACTACCATCACCACCCCACCACTTCCAGGTTCAATCCTCTAGTCTTTAGAGAACTTTGGAGGGAAAAGGGAAATGCTATCGCAGAAGCTGTTGGCCTTTTGGAAATAGCACTGTTTGTGGTAAGAGACTTTCCCCCTTTTACTTTTCAGAGGGGGAAGAACAAGGTGTTCTTTTCTCCCCAAAGTTAAGTGAGGGAGAGAATCAAGAAAATAAAGAGATCAAGAACCCTGCAAGAAGGGGGAATTGAGAAACAATATACATAATAGTTAATATTGGGCTGGCCAAAAAGTTCGTTCGGGTTTTTCTGTAAGATGTTACAGAAAAACCCAAACGAACTTTTCGGCCAATCGAATAGAAAGGATTCTGAGTCTGACTGCTTGGGTTTACCACCCAATCCACCACTTACTAGTTGTGAGACACTAGGCAAACCTTGGTCAATTCATTTAACCTCTACGTTTCAATTCCCCTCTCTATAAAATGGGGATAATAACAATACATAATACATATTTCATAGGACTGTTGTAAGGCTTAACATGTATTACTACATATAAAGAAGTTAAAACAGATCTTGGCATATGGTAAGTGCTAAATAGGTACCAGTGATTATTATCTTCATCATAACAATTATCACCAACATTATGTTGGTCACTCCTTGTTGAGTTGAAGAAAATGCAAACCCAACTTGGGGCTATCAGTTGCAATGAAGTTTAAGGAAAACATGCCTTGGAGAGCTTCACATATCCTCTTGGGTTGCAGACATGTAGAAACACAGAAACTGATATGGGCCCCTGCTATATGACCCTTATAAGGTATGAATGAAAATATCCAACAAATCTATATTAGTAATCAGAACAGTAGGATACTGGCATGAAAACAGACACATAGACCAATGGAAAAGAATCGAGAACCCCAAAATAAATCCACACATATATGGTCAACTAATATTTGACAAGAGAGACAATAATATTCAGTGGAGAAAGGACAGTCTCTTCTGGATATTCACATGCAAAATAATGAAACTGGACCTCTACCTTACACCACTCACAAAAATTAATTTGAAATGGGTTAAGGAACATAAGACCTAAAACCATAAAATTCTGAGAAGAAAACATAAGGGAAAAAACTTGTAATTGGTCTTGACAATAATTTTTGGATATGACACCAAAAGCACTAGCAAAAAAAGAAAAAAAAAATCAACAATTGGGACTACATCAAACTAAAAAGGTTCTGCACAGCAAAAGAAACAGTTAGCAAAATGAAAATGCAGCTTATGGAATGGGAGGAAATATTTGTAAACCAAATATATGATAAAAGATTACTATATAAAATAAATAAGGAACTCATACAACTAAATTGCAAAAAAAAAAAAATCTGATTTTAAAATGGGCCAGAGTATTTGAATAGACATTTCTCCAAAGAAAGCATATAAATCACCAACAAGTACATGAAAAGGTGCTCAACATCACTAATCATCTGGGAAGTGCAAATCAAAACCACAATGAGATATAACATCATACTTGTTGAAACGGCTTATCAAAAAGACAAAAGACAACAAATACTGGTGAGGATGTGGAGAAAAGGGAACCCTGTTGTACTGTACATGGGAATGTAAATTGATACAGTGGCTATGGAAAACAATATGAAGATTTTCAAATAATTAAAAATAGAACTACTCTACAACACAGTAAGCTCACTTCTGGGTATATATCCGAAGGAAACTGAATCACTATCTCAAAGAGATATCTACACACCCATGTTCATTGCAGCATTATTTACAATAGCCAAGACGTGGAAATAACCTAAGTGTCCACACACAGACAAACAGATAAGGAAAATGTGATATATATATTAAACTTACACACCATTATATGCCAATTATTTCTCAATAAAGCCAAAAGGAAGAAAAAGAATATATCCAAAGTTTTTCTGACTTGGAGGAGGAGGCAGAGGACACTTGGGAAAAGTGTTAGCTTTATTTGTGATAGCCCAAAACTGGAAGCAACCTAAATGTCTATTAAAAAAACTGGATATGGGAGGGAGGGTGACGCAAGGGGGAAGAGATATGGGAACATATGTATATGTATAACTGATTCACTTTGTTGTAAAGGAGAAACTAACACACTATTGTAAAACAGTTATACTCAAATAAAGATGTTAAAAAAAAAACTGGATAAACAAATTGTGGCATATCCATTACTCAGCAATAAAAGTGAATGAACTGTTGCTATACACAACAACATGGATGAATCTCAAAATAATTGTTCTGTGTGAAAGTAGCCAGAAAAAATATCAAAAAGAGTACATACTGTATGATCCCATATATTTTGTATATTTAAAATAATTTAAATATATTATAAAATATATAATCATATATTTTAAAATATTCTTTAAATTATTTTAAATGTATGATTATATTTATATTAAATTTTATATTAAATGTTACATATAAAATACATAATGTTTTAATATAAATAATTCTAGAAAATGCAAACAAATCTATAGTGATAGAAAGCAGATCAGTGATTGCCTGGGAAGGTAGGGACAGGGAGAAAAGGGAGAGAGAGTAAGATTACAAGGGTGCATGAGGAAACTCTTAGGGAGGATGGATACGTTCACTATCTTGATGTAGTTATGAATTCAGGAGTGTACATATAAATCAAGATTTATCATATTGTATGGTTAAATGTGTACAGTTCATTGTATACCAATTACGTCTCAATAAAGCTGTTAAAAAAATTCACATCTTCAGAATTCTTTTTTTTTTTTTTTTTTTTTTTTTGGCGGTACGCGGGCCTCTCACTGTTGTGGCCTCTTCCTTGCGGAGCACAGGCTCCGGACGCGCAGGCTCAGCGGCCACGGCTCACGGGCCCAGCCACTCCGCCGGCATGTGGGATCTTCCCAGACCGGGACACGAACCCGTGTCCCCTGCATCGGCAGGCGGACCCTCAACCACTGCGCCACCAGGGAAGCCCCAGAATTCATTTTTTTAAGTATGATGTTAGATTTTCCTTGAATGTCCTTTATCAAGTTGAGGAAGTTCCTTTCTGTTCCCAGTTTGCTGAGAGTTTTTTTTTTAATCAGTAATGGATATTGTATTTTTTCAAATGCTTTTTCTCTGTCTACTGGATGACCATATGATTTTCCTTTTTTAGTTTGTTAATATGGTAAATTACATTGATTTTAAATGTTAAACTAACCTTGCATTCCTGGGATAAACCCCACTTAATCATGATGTAATATCCTTCTTATAAATTGATAGATTCAACTTACTAAAATTTTACTTAGAATTTCTCCTTATATGTTCATAATGGATATTGGTTTGAAATGTTCTTTTCTTGTAATGTCTTTGCCTGGTTTCATCAGGATAATGCAGGCCCAATAGACTAAGTTTAGAAGTATTTCTTCCTCCCCAATTTTCTGGAAGAGTGTAGAATTAGTATTATTTTTTTCTTTAAATGTTTGGCAGATTTCACCAGTGAAGCCATGGCCTAGAAATTCTTTCAAGGAAGCAAGTCATATTACTCTATTTTATTTTCCTCATAGTATTTATCATTGTTCAAATATCTTATTTAGTTTACTTAGTATCTGTCTCCTCCTCATTTGAATAAAAGCTCCTTGAGAATTGCATTGTCTTGTTGCTCACTTCTGTTTCCAAGAACAAAGCACAGGACTGCCTAAAATATATTAATTGAATAAAGGATGAATGGAGAACATCTTCACAAGGCATTGAAAACTGTGTCTAATTTTAAGTCCTCTAATACTATTAATCTCTTTTTTGGACAGGTTCCATAGTGTCAATGTCACTTTTTAAAGTGTAATGTCCAGATATGTATACAACTGTCCAAGTATTATTTGACCAAGTACAAAACACAGCAGGAATATAACATTTTTCAATAAATGATACTTAAGATTATAGTATCTCTTTTTTGACAACTGTGTTACTCTATTGGCTTCTATTACGTGTCAGTCAACTAAAATCTTTTTTCAAAAAATAAGTGTTTCTAGTCTTTTCTCTTGTCCGCCATCCTATGTGCGGTTGGATTTGCTCCTCACCATGTCTTCTCACAAGACTTTCAGGATCAAGCGATTCCTGGCCAAGAAACAAAAGCAGAATCACCCTATTCCCCAGTGGATTCGAATGAAAACTGGTACTAAAATCAGGTACAACTCTAAGAGAAGACATTGGAGAAGAACCAAGCTGGGTCTATAAGGAGCCTCACATATGAAGTGGCACACACTTACGCTATCAAGGTCAACTGTATCTTACCACATCAGAACATCATTAGTGTCTGGAACAGCTGCCTGTGTTTGATGCTCTCTCCTCTTTTCTTGATCTTTCCTAACCAATGCTCACTGTGTAGCTCAGTAATAAATATGTGAACCTTTTGTTGGAAAAAAAATAATAAGTGTTTCTATAAAGTAATAACTTCCTCACATTTAATACTTGAACAGATGGGATTTGGGTATGAGATTTAGCATTGGTCCCTAAGTTTTCTCTTACTAAACTCAGAACAACATTACAACCTATTAGATTCTTTTTGAGTCCAGATTTTGAAACCTAGCACATTAGTTATTTCTCTTAGCTCCACAGCATCTACAAACTTAATATACATGCCATCAGAATCCTCATTTAAGTCAGTAATAAAAATGTACAGTGGCATAGTGCTGAAGATAGACTTCTATGGCATACATCTAAAGTCCCACCTCCAAGCTAACAACAATTCATTAATAAGCACATTTTGGGTACAGCAGTTCATTTCAAGTTAACCCATACTATCAAGTTAATACCACACTATCACACAGACTGTAATTCTCCATTTCATCCATAAGGAGAGCATGAATACTTATCATAAGTAATCAATCTCTCTTTAGCCTCTATCTTTAATATCATGTGATTTCTCTCCTTGAAAGTCTTCCATAATATAAAAGGATCCTTGATATCCTGGCATTTTGCCAGTTAAACACTTAAAAGGATGATATTTTTTAATAGCCTTCTTGGCTTTAAATCCAAGAAGTAGCTGAACACTCTTGATTTTCCTTCTAATGGATTAAATTCTACATTTAGTGTTAACAATTCATTGCTCCAATTTGCCTTTGAACTTTATATGAAAAACAGGTTTTGGTAATAAATAGTACTGCCCAAATCAGCTCCAAAAAATAACTTCTAAAATATGTTACAGAGTCATCAGAAATAAAGCCTTTACACCTTCTCTCTATACACTATATATCTATTTTCTATACCTTTGAGACACGAGACAATACAAAAGTAATTTTTGAATTAACAGGAAAATAAACTGAGGGAAGATCATATTAGCACTGGAGGAAAGATCCAAGAATCATTAACTGCAAAAATGATCTCCAAGAGAAGTGAAGCAAGATAAAGCATTCAAAAGCGGAAAATTCTGGGGACTTCCCTGGTGGTCCAGTGGTAAAGCATCCACCTTCCAACGCAAGGGATGCAGGTTCCATCCCTGGTCGGGGAACTAAGATCCCACGTGCCGTGGGGCAACTAAGCCTGCACCTCACAGCTACTGAGCTCCCACTCCTCAATGAGAAAGTCTGCATGCCTCAACAAAGATCCCTCATGCTGCAACCAGACGCAGCCAAAAAAAAAGTGGAAAATTCTTCGTGTATTTATAAATAGTATAATAAATATATAATTGTTACCAACTTAATTTTAAACATCCTAGAGGCCCCAAAACATCCCATAGTCATTCAAAGTTCCACAAATCCATTGTATGTAAAGTTACTCACAAAGATTAAAGAGGGAGTTTTTCTATGACAAATGCAAGCTAAAGCCCTTGATCTACTGGTAATCTATTTCTCCCCTGGAAGAGGAGATCCTTCCTGGCTGGGTTGCTCTGGACTTCCCCAAACACCTGTAGAGCACTCTCCTTCCAATTCCACAAAAGCAAATGTAACTTATTGAGAAGCATTGTCAAAAAAATTTAAAGGTATGCTTAATAATGGTAAGAAGTAAACAAGCAATTACAACTGGATTTGTAATGTTTTATTTCTTGAATCAAGTAGTAGTATATGGGTATTTGTTATATTATCCTTTACAACTTATATATTCATAATAAATTAAAGATACTTGAGTCAGTATCAAAGAAAGACCAATTAGCACTCCAAACAGTGCATGCCTATCCCTTCCCTTTCAGAATCTTAACCCTGGATCTATTTTGTAGATTAAGAATTAAATGATGGCCTCACATTTTGCATATTATTACAGGTTAAGCAAGTGCTTAGAATTAAGGGCAGAATTAAGAATACTAAACTTTATTTCCAAAATTAATTTCTAATCTTTAAAAGTCTATATAAATGCATTTTACATGATTATACATTTGTGCAAATTATTTTGTTCCTCTTTGTCACTTGTATATTTTATAGAGCAATTTCCAAAAATTGATATAGAACGCACGTTAACCTTTGAAGTAGTTATGTAATATTCCATACTATGGTTTGTCACAAAGTCTCTATTACCCCATTTGGAGTTATTTCATTTACTATTATAGGCATACGTCGGAGATATTGCAGGTTTGGTCCCAGACCACTGCAAAAAGTGAATATTGCAATAAAGTGAGTCATATGAACGTTTTGGTTGCCCAGTGCATATAAAAGTTATGTTTATACTGTACTTTAGTCTATTCTGTGTGCAATAACATTATGTCTAAAAAAAAAAAAAAAAGTACTAACCTTAATTTAAAAGTACTTTAGGGACTTCCTGGTGGTCCAGTGGTTAAGATGAGCATGGGTTCGATCCCTGGTCAGGGAACTAAGATCCCACATGCCATGTGGTGCAGCCAGAAAAAAATTTTTTTAAAGTACTTTATGCTAAAAAAAAATACTAACCATCATTTGAGCCTTCAGCAAGTTGTAATTTTGCTGGTGGAGAGTTTGAAATGGTCAAAGAATTATCAAAATGTGACACAAAGACATAAAATGAGCAAACAATGTTGGCACCAATAGGCTTGCTCAAACGCAGGGTCACCACAAACCTTTAATTTGTAGAAAACACAATAAAGCAAAGTGTAATAAAACAAGGTATGCCTATATATCAAAAATTACTTTTCAAAAAATGTATGTTGCCAACCTAATATGTATTTAATATGTTGTATCCTTGGTGCTAAGATACAGCTGACCATGACTAACCTGTCCTGCCTTCCCAGAGATTATACTCCAGTGGAGAAGACAGATGAGAAAAATAAATAAAACAATCACAGTTTGCAATAAATGCAATGAAGCAGATAAACAAAGTACAGTCGGCCCGCCACATCCACAGGTTCCACATCCGCAATCCACTGACCCATTTTATATAAATCCCATTTCATATAAGGGACTTGAGCATCCACAGATTTTGGTACCCCAGGGGTCCCTGGAACCAATCTCCCACGGATACCAAAGGACAACTGTAGTGTGACAGAGAGCATCTGGGGTAGGGCTGATGTAGCCTACTTTAGAAGACATACTCTGGAAAGGGCTCTCTGAAGAGGTAACATCTAAGCTGAAACAGGAGCAAGTGAGAAGCCTGAACTAGCTTTCTATGGTGCTATAACAAATTATCATAAATTGAGTGGCTTAAAACAACACAAATGAATTATCTCACAGTTCTATAAGTCAGAAGTCTGGGTAAGTTAATTCCTCTGCTCTGATTTCACAATGTGGAAACCTAGGTGTCAGCCAGCCTGAGTCTTAACTTATCTTGAGGCTCTGGTAGAGAATCTACTGCCAAGTTCATTCAAGTTGTTGGCTGAATTCAGTCCCTTGCACTTTTAAAGCTGAGGTCCCCATTCCCTTGCCTGCTCTCAGCTGAAGTTTGTTCTCAGCTTCTAGATGCTGACAACACTCCCTGACTAGTGGCCCCCTTGATCTTCAAAGTTAGCAACAGTGGGTCAAGTCCTTCTCATGCTTCAAATGTCTCTAACCTGGGCTTTTGCTGTATCTCTCCTGCTTCCAGCTAGGGAAAGTTCTCTGCTTTTAGGGGCTCATGTGATTCCATTGGGCCCAGCCAGATAATTGAGGATAATCTCCCCATTGTAAGGCCCCTACCTTTAATCACATTTGAAAGTCTCTTTTGCTATGTAATGGGTAACAGATTCCAGGTGCTAGGGACTAGGGCATGAACATTTTTGAGGGGACATTATTCTGCCTTCCACAGACTCAGAAAAACACTATCCCAAGAAGAAAGGAAACAGCAAGTACAAGGCCTAAGATAGGAAAGAGCCTGGTTTGCCCAGGACAATAGCAAAAAACAAACAAACCAAAAGGACCCTGGAGGGCTTCCCTGCTGGCGCAGTGGTTGAGAGTCCGCCTGCCGATGCAGGGGACACGGGTTCGTGCCCTGGTCCGGGAAGATCCCACGTGCCGCGGAGCGGCTGGGCCCGTGAGCCGTGGCCGCTGAGCCTGCGCGTCCGGAGCCTGTGCAACGGGAGAGGCCGCAACAGTGAGAGGCCCGCGTACCGCAAAAAAAAAAAAAAAAAAAAAAAAAAAAGGACCCTGGAGCTACAGCAAAATGATGAAGGGGAAAACCATAGTAATGACACCATGCACTTCTTTATATTGATAAGAGTAACTTTTTTCCCATTTAAATTGTACAAGTTTAGAATCTACTTTGAATTTTTCAATCTTAGTCATTCTAAAGCTAACAGTAGAGCATTAAGCCTCCTAACTTCTAGTCTCTTTCACTTCCCACAAAACCAAAAGTGATCAATAGTATTTTTTTCACATCTGTATGGAGAAATTTCTTCTAACTGACATTTTTTAAGCCTAAACATTTTGGTTCTTGCATACAGAATTTCTTCGGGTATTGATCTGCCCCCAATCACGGCATATGTAAAATTTATATTTACATATCAGGAGGCAAAAATAAATTTTAAAAGAATTCAAACTATGAGAAAGAAACGTCATCCTCAACTCTTTTAAAAATTAAAACAAACAAAAAACTGAATTATCTTTCTTTCCCAATGGCTTTCCACATAGACTTTCAGGGTAGCATTCTGTGGTTAAATGTTTATAAGGAGAATTGCACCTGTGTTGTAGTCTGTTTTTAAATAAACTTGCACCTGCAGTGGCTTTTCATAGAATTGCTATTTGGGATACTACATATTAGTCATTTAACCATTATACACAGCTCTTCCCTCTCACCACACTACCTTCTGGGCTGGTCCTAATTTACAAACAGCTTATCTCCAAAAATTCATTTGGCAAACAATGGTTTAGATTTCATGATAATTTTTGAGATACAATAATTAACAAGGTTTCCAGGAAACCCTTCAAACAACAATATACTCCTTCCAATCCATTAACTCCAGTGGTCTGGTCCCTTGCTGCTTTAAGTAAATTCTAATTTATTTTCAAGGGAGGCCTCTGCTCTAGTCAAATATGTCAGCTTTCCTTTTCCTATATATGATTTGCTAACTCCTGTTTCAGAATCTTTTTTACTCTGTTATTTCCTCACCATAAATTTCGTTTTTCTTCCTGCCAATCTGTGTCAAAAATCCTAAAATTTTTTAAAGTAATTTTAGTAAGTCTTCCCTGCTTCATGTCATCCCATTCTGTTCACTCCATTACTCTGTTTCTTCATTGCTAATAAACTCATCTTATATCTCTTTATATCATTTTACACAAGTTGACATATTACTTTCCATTTTTATCACTCTTCCTCATATGTGTACAATTTATCTCATACTAAATTAACACTTTCTAGCGACTTCCCTGGTGGTGCAGTGGTTAAGACTCTGTGTTCCCAATGCAGGGCGTCTGGGTTCAACCCCTGGTCAGGGAACTAGATCCCACACGCATGCTGTGACTAAGAGTTCGCATCACAACTAAGGAGCCCGCCTGCCACAACTAAGGAGCCCACGTGCCAAAAGTAAGGAGCCAGCGAGCCGCAACTAATACCCAGTGCAACCAAATAAATAAATATTTTAAAAATAAAATAAAATAAAAAATAAATTAACACTTTCTAATAAAAACAAAAATAAACAAATGGGACCTGATGAAACTTAAAAGCTTTTGCACAGCAAAGGAAACCATAAACAAGATGAAAAGACAACCCTAAGGATGGAAGAAAATATTTGCAAACAAAGCAACTGACAAAGGATTAATCACCAAAATATACAAGCAGCTCTTGCAGTTCAATACCAAAAACCAAACAACCCAATCCAAAAATGGGCAGAAGACCTAAACAGACATTTCTCCAAAGAAGATATACAGATTGCCAACAAACACATGAAAGGATGCTCAAAATCACTAATCATGAGAGAAATGAAAACCAAAACTACAATGAGGTATCACCTCACACCGGTCAGAATAGCCATCATCAAAAACTCTACAAACAATAAATGCTGGAGAGGGTGGGAAGAAAAGAGAACTCTCTTGCACTGCTGGTGGGAATGTAAATTGATACAACCACTACGGAGAACAGTATGGAGCTTCCTTTAAAAACTAAAAAATAGAACTACCATATGACCCAGCAATCCCACTCTTGGCATATACCCTGAGAAAACCACAATTCAAAAAGAGTCATGTACCAAAGAAGACATACAGATGGCCAAGAAGCACATGGAAAGCTGCTCAACATCACTAATTATTAGAGAAATGGAAATCAAAACTACAATGAGGTATCACCTCACACCAGTTAGAATGGGCATCATCAGAAAATCTACAAACAACAAATGCTGGAGACGGTGTGGAGAAAAGGGAACCCTCTTGCACTGTTGGTGGGAATGTAAATTGATATAGCCACTATGGAGAACAGTATGGAGGTTCCTTAAAAAACTAAAAACAGAATTACCATATGACCCAGCAATCCCACTACTGGGCATATACCCAGAGAAAACCATAATTCAAAAAGACACATGCACCCCAATGTTCACTGCAGCACTATTTACAATAGCCAGGACATGGAAGCAACCTAAATGCCCATTGACAGATGAATGGATAAAGAAGTTGTGGTACGTATATACAATGGAATATTACTCAGCCATAAAAAGGAATGCAATTGGGTCATCTGTAGAGATGTGGTTGGATCTAGAGACTGTCATACAGAGTGAAGTAAGTCAGAAAGAGAAAAACAAATATTGTATATTAACGCATATATGTGGAACTTAGAAAAATGGTACAGATGAACCGGTTTGCAGGGCAGAAATTGAGACACAGATGAAGAGAACAAATGTATGGACACCAAGAGGGGAAGGTGGCGGGTGTGTGTGTGTGTGTGTGTGTGTGTGTGTGTGTGTGTGTGTGTGTGTGATGAATTGGGAGATTGGGATTGACATATATACATTAATATGTATAAAATGGATAACTAATAAGAACCTGCTGTATAAAAACATAAATAAAATAAAATTCAAAAAAATATTAAAATAAAAAAGAGTCATGTACCACAGTGTTCATTGCAGCACTATTTACAATAGCCAGAGTATGCAAGCAACCTTAGTATCCATTGACAGATGAATGGATAAAGAAGATGTGGCACATACATATACAGTGGAATATTACTTAGCCATAAAAAGAAAGAATCAAAATTGAGTTATTTGTAGTGCGGTGGATGGACCTAGAGTCTGTCATACAGAGTGAAGTAAGTTAGAAAGAGAAAAACAAATATCATATGCTGACACATATATATGGAATCTAAAAATAAAATAGTTCTGATGAACCTAGGGGCAGGACAGGAATAAAGCCGCAGACGTAGAGAATGGACTTGGGAATGGGAGGGGGGAAGGGTAAGCGGGGAAGAAGTGAGAGAGTGGCATGGACATATATACACCACCAAATGTAAAAGAGATAGCTAGTGGGAAGCAGCCACATAGCACAGGGAGATCAGCGTGGTGCTTTGTGACCACCTAGAGGGGTGGGATAGGGAGGGTGGGAGGGAGACACAAGAGGGAGGGGATATGGGGATATATGTAGATGTATAGCTGATTCACTTTGTTATACAGCAGAAACTAACACACATTGTAAAGCAATTATACTCCAATAAAGATGTTAAAAATAAGTAAAAATAAACACTTTCTAGATGCAGAAAGGGGTTCATAAAGAGCAGTAGCAATTGGCACCCCATTAAAAGGATATAAGGAAGTACCAAAAGGGAATTATAAAGACTCAGTTAGGAAAATGGTTAAGAAAATAAAAATTTTCTTGTTCTTAACTCTTTTACTCAGTTTTTACATCATATTTAAGTGCCATACTAAGTCTGTTTTCCCCCAAAACAAGGAAAAAGCATAAATCCATGGTGAGGAATATCCAGTCAAAGAAATTTTTTAAAATATCTGATGCATTCTTTCAAAACTATTATATAATTCTTTTCTATTTCTCTCAGAGTTTCAAGTAAGTTGCTTTGGCCCAAAATATGTGCAATAATTGATTATTCCTGGCTAACTTTTTTATAGCACCAATGTTTATTACAGCACCAATAAGAAATTAATACAGCTATCTTTTTGGCTCATAATTTCCTCATATAATTGGAGGTGACCACATTTTTATCTTTAAAATTTAAAAATAAATTTTAAATTTATTTTCTCTTTATGATACTGAAATAAAATTGCCAAATGTGTATATGTGGTCTGCAAGACCAATGCTGCTTACCTGGCCCGTAATTCAAATGTCATTCATTCATTTTTTCTTTCTCTCAACAAGTATCTATTGGCATCAACTATGTGGCAGAGATACAAGTGAACAAAATAGGTAAGACCCTTGATCAAATGGGTTTACATCATGACAAGTACAAAGTGCGACAGGAGCACAGATGTTGGGAGAGAGGTAGGCAGGGTCAAGGAAAGGTTCCCAGAGGAAGTAATATCTACACTGAGATTGAAAGATGAGTAGAAGTAGGGCAAAAATGGGAGGACTATGGTCTAGGAATAAATAAAACATTGACAATTTGGAGTTGAGAGAAAACATGACTATTGAAGGAAATGAAAGTTCAGTATGGCAGTATGAGTCCAGAGACCATATATTTCACGTTTCAACACACTTACCCTTAAGCACCTAGTACAGTGATGTGTGCTGCGCAAAATTAAAATAGTTTACATGGATGTAAACTTAGCATTATTATATGATATGGCTGTAATGATTTTGTATAGATAACAATATTATATTTGATTATTAAATATCTTCATTCAATTCAGCTCTTTGGCAACATGAAACAAATTTTCAAATATAATATCACAACATTATCAGTGACTTATACTTATATGAAAGGAAACAAGTAATATGTTCACTGTTACTTTAGATACTGCATAATAGAACATTAATTGTATAGTTAGTAATCACAATGTGAAGTAATGCTCTGATACGGCAATCAGTGTTAACAAAAATAAGTCGAAGTAAACAAAGTAATTTACAGTGAATAAACAATTTTACCAAAATAATAGAAGAAAAAAAAACCACAGAATAAACCTGCCCAAAAAAATCAATGAAAGAACAATAGATCAATCTCTTAATGATATCCTCTAATTATACTTTATGACTATATTTGCCTGTACTCTGAACAAATCTACTCAATTCATGCTTTCCCAGGCCCTAAAATAAAACTGGAGAAATGCAATATGGCTGATGCCTCCTGATTCTCCTATTTTTCTGCCATTATATTGGTTGAAATTGATACCATATCTCTGAGTAATCTTAGTCTATAAATCTGAGAGTTCAAGTTTTTTCAATACGTATTGAAACAGAAATGCATATGTCTCTGGGCATAAGTTTTTCATTGTGATAAAATGTAGACTAAGAGACAGTGTAATAGTTTAAAAAAATAACTTCAGATTGAGACAGACTTGGGTTTAACAACCAGTTATATAACCTCAGGCAAATTACTTCACATCTCTGAGCCTCATCTGTGAAAAGAGGATAATAATGGCACCCTTACCATAGATATATTGTGAGAATTAAATAAGATAATATACTTAAGACACCTAGCAGAGTGCCTGATACATAATTAGTATCTCCCCAAATATTCAATGCTATTGACAACAGCAAGTGGAGAAAGCCCAGACAGGGACTAAAACTTTTGAACATGATAAAAATGTAAGACGAGCATACATGAAAGCTTTATTCAGATGTATTTTTTGTTATTGTTGTTTTTAGTAATTTTTCATGGCTTAGTTTTACAGGTAAGTTTAGAGGTCTTAAACTTGAATAGGTTTAAAATTACATAATTGCATATAGCTCATTTATTAATCCAAACATTTTAAATTTCACACTTGATGATAGTCTTACAACTGTAGTGGCAGGCAGGTAGTATATCCCTTCGGTTGGACTAATTCATGCACGCTAGCTACTTACGTAAAAACAACTCCAAACCATATTTTGTTTTTTAGTTAAATAGCAAATATAGTCTCATGTTCCAACTAAATGTGGAAGACACCCAAATCTCTTGCTCTAGTTCATATTCTCCCCCCAAGCTTCAGAACCATATATCCTACTGTCTAGAAGAGATTAGACACTTAAACCCCTTCACAGACACCTCAAATGCACAATGTCCAAAACTTATTTTTCTGTTTCCTGACCCCTGCTAACATCTTTCCTCCTGAGTTTTCTTAGTGGAGGGTACCATCATCCTCTAAGTTGTCCAAGAAAACCTGTGAGTCACTTTAACTCCTCACCTCCTCATCCTTAATCAGACACTGAGTCCTATAATACCATCTCTTAAATAGCTGTTAATCTGTGTACTGCTTATATTTTTGTTCCCAGGGCCCTAGTTTAGACACTAAAATTCTTCACCTAGATGACTGTAACAGCCTCACACTAACTTCCTCTCTATAATCTTACCTCTTCCCGTCAATCCTCTAATCTTGTCCTGTTTAAAACCCTCTAATGGTTCCCCTTTGCTCCTAGCATAAAGTCTAAGTTATCTCTTAATGTCAAAACTAGATATAGACCAATGTCACATTTTCAGACTCATTAAATTCTTAAGTTATGTTTACTAACTTCTAATACCTTATTGAAATTTAAGAGAACTCAATTTAACTCTCATTATTTGATTAGCTATTTATTGGTACTTACTATGTAACTGTATCAGATATTATAAAGGTTACAGAGATGAATGGTGATATACCTGGCAGAAAATATAAAACAAGTATATAAATAATCTCAACACAATGGAGAAAATGTTTTAAAAATCCCAAAATAGGACCTACATACACATTTTTCCAAATACATACAGATGGCCAACAGGCATATGAAAGGATTCTCAACATTGTTAATTATTAGAGAAATGCAAATCAAAACCACAATTAGGTGTCACCTCACACCAGTCAGAATGGCTACCATCAAAAGTTTACAAATAAATGCTGGAGAGGGTGTGGAGAAAAGGGAACACTGTAGGTAGGAATGTAAATTGGTGTAGCCACCATGGAAAACAGTATGGAGGTTCCTAAAAAAAACTAAAAATAGAGCTACCATATGATTCAGCAATTCCACTCCTGGGTATATATCCAGAAAAGATGAACACTCTAATTTGAAAAGATACATGCACCCCAATGTTCATACCAGCACTACTTAACAACAGCCAAGACACAGAAACAACCCAAGTGCCCATCAGCAGACAACTGGCTTAAGAAGATAAGATGTGGTGTGGTGTGGTGTGGTGTGGTGTGGTGTGGTGTGGTGTGTGTGTGTGTGTGTGTATACACATCTACAATGGAATATTACTCAGCCATAAAAAAGAATGAAATATTGCCATTTGCAGCAACATGGATGGACCTAGAGAATGTTACACATAGTGAAGTGAGTCAGACAGAGACATACAAATACTATATGACATCACTTGTATGTAGAATCTAAAAAAATAATACAAATGAATCTATATACAAAACAGAAACAGACTCACAGACATAGAAAGCAAGCTTATGGTGACCAAAGGGGAGAGGGAGAGAGGGGCAAATTAGTAGTATGGGATTAACAGATACAAACGTCTATAAATAAAATAGAAAAGCAATAAGGATTTACTGCATGGTACGGGGAATTATATTCAATATCTTGTACTAACATATAATGGAATATAATCTGAAAAAAATAACTGAATCATTTTGCTGTATACATGAAACTAACACAATAATGTAAATCAACTATACTTGCATTAAAAAAAAAATCCTAACATAGGAAGAGTTAAAGGGCTATTAGATGCCAAAGAAAGGAAGCATATCAGAGAATACAGCCTTGAGAAGATATGATTTTAGCTGGGCCTTGAAAGCCATCTAAGAATTGAGATGTGGGGCAGTATAAGCAAAGGCCAAGGGAAGGAAATCTTAAAAAGAGAAAAAGAACAATGTGCATTTTAGTTTAACTACAATGTAGAGTTCCTCAATGAAAGTAGTAGGACAGCAGCTAGAAAAATAAGTTGGAGCCAGATAAAGGCAGGCCATGAATATTAGGATAAGAGGGCTTTATACTGTACAGAATGAGGGCTGACTAAAGAGAAAAAAATTACATGAACTGTGTTTCAAAAGACCTTCACCATCAAAGTATAATTATCACTGAATCAACAGTTATACGTATAATTGTATCTACAAGGTTCCTCATGACAAGAAAAAACAAAAAGGGGTTAAAAAAATAACGTTTAGGAAATAATTGTGCAGTATTTAGTTGGATTAGAGTTTGGAAGAGAAAGTAGTGTCACAATTTCATTAAATTCTTCATTTTGTAATTAAAACTACCAAACCTAGTGATTTTAAATTAAAAGCTTACAAGGGTTCATATGCTTATCTCATATTTCAGTATAAGTTCTATATTTTACTTCCAAATCACATTTAGGATTTTTGTGTCTTTAAATAGATACAGACCCTAGTTGCAAAAAGAATCTATAACTTACTGGTTTCAGAGTAAGTGGTTTCTGACAGAAATGAAAGCAGATGGCAACTATGCTTCATCTTTTCTATTTTCTTTCTTACACCTAAAAATAATTCTTCCTTTTTTGTACCTAAAAGTAGTTCAAGGAGTTTCTGGGAGGTATATTAAATTATCTAAATAGGTTGATCACTTTTAACACCAAGAATACATCTTCCCATTATTACTCTCATATCAAATTATTTTAATTATTATTACTTCTTCTGAGCATTAAAAAAAAACACTACTTCTTTGACAAATTCAGTCATCATAACCTAGTCTGTGACACTGGGATGAAAGGCAAATACGCATTTAATTGTTAGCTTAAGTTCACAAAAGCCATATATCAAATATTTCGGTTTTTAAATGTTACTTAAAACAAAAAACAAACCTGTGCTGATAACCAGAGCAGTACAAAAGACATTGCAATTCATTGTTAAAGGCTACTATTTTGTATGCTGACACTGCATTTAGAAACATATTTTCTCAAATACCTAGATTCTATAGATTTAAAAAATAACAGCTTGGATCCAGACTTAATGGGGCTTATACACTTAATGGAGGGAAAGCAGTAAGTATAAATAGAGATCTGAAGCATAGAAGTGCAAAAGAGGAAGTTCTTCATCCTGTCTGAGGAGACAAGGAAAGGCTTTTAAGGTGACATTTAAAATTAGCCTTGGACTTCCCTGGTGGTCCAATGGTTAAGACTCCGAGGTTCCAATTCAGGGGACACAGGATGGATCCCTGTTCAGGAAATTAAGCTCCCGCATGGCCAAAAAAAAAAAAACAACTAACCTTAAATGATGAGTAAGAATTCTCTAGAAAGCATAGAAGAAAACAACATGTGTAAAGGAAAGGCAGCAAGAAAAAGCATAGCCTGTACCAGGTCAAGGAAGAACCTGGTATACACAATTATTTTTATATTAATTATTGATACAATGATAACTGTAGTTTTGATAGTAAAGCTTTTTGAAACACAACACACATAAATTTTTTTTCTAGTCAGCTCTCAGTTGCTATACAATAAAGGCTTTAGCTCTTAGCCCAATATTTACATCTATTGTACATATGTTGTGTACATATACAAGGCTATGCCATACATAGTAGCAGTGACAGTGTGGTAGGAGGTAAATCTTAAGCTGCATGCAGGAGTCAGATCATAATGAATATAAACTTGATCCTATAGATGTTGGGAAGCTTATAAAGGACTTTAAGTTAGAGACGTATATGGTCATTTTTTGTCTGCTTATTTGTTTTTTGTTTTGTTTTCCTTATTTTTAATTGAACCTCAGATGCAAACAGTTAATCATTCTCCTCAGTTCCTGGCACATTATTGGTCCATGGAAAGTATTGATACCTCTCCTATTTCTTCTAATCTCCAAGCCGCATCCCATTCTTTGCTCCTCCATAAGCAATTGTTCTTTTGTATTTAATGTACATTATTTTGTTTGTATATGTTCTTACAAAATATGTGCTGTTGTACTGTTGCACACATTGTATTACATCTCATTTTTTTTACTTTTGTTCCTAAGCACATTGCTTTTAAGATCCATTCATGTTGATATGTGGATATATAATCCAGTTTCCAATTATTGCATAGTTAAGATGACCATATACTTTATCATCTAAATCATAAAAGTAAAAGGGTTGCTATTAATAATTACACTAGAATAACAAGTTCAACAAGACTGTACTAAGCATACTAAGCTGTATGGTCACTTTATGCTCCTAAATTCCATGCTGTTCACCCATGACATTTATTGATCTGCTCTTCCAGGGATGGACATCCAGGTTGTCTCCAACACCCCGCTATCAATAATAGCTTTTCAAACAGCCTCATACAGGTCCCATTATGGACCTGTGTGAGAATCTGTTAGCCAAAAAGATGTCTGTAGTGATTTGCAGTGATTTGTCTGTAGTGATTCCTTTTTTACATAAGGAATTATGAGAACACTGAAAAAATGAGCAAAGAAACAGAGGAGGAAATCGCAAAGCAACTTTGGAGAATAAAGAGTGGTAGAGCATTTAAGTTAGAATGGAAGATTTTAGTAGGGAGGTAATGAAAGGTATGGCAAGAAAGGTTGCTTTGAGGCAAAACTGTGGGAGTGCCATGTATGTTGTGAACTTTATCTTGACAGTAATGGAGAGTCATTGAAGCATTTTGAGCAAGGGTGTGGGATGAGGGAAATGGTATTCTAGGAGGATTTATCTGATGATGCTGAATCAAATGCAGAAGAGACTGGAAATGAAAAGACCTATTAAGGGAATATCTGAAAGCCAATATAGTACAGTAGTTAGCTATAGTATAGTGTGAATTCCACAGCCAGACTGTCTGGGTTCAAATCTAGTTCTACCATTTACCAGTCTTAAGACCTCGTTTAAACTCCATGTGCCTCAGTTTCCTAAATTAGAGATTATCATAGTACTTCCTCATAGGGTTAAATGTCAACAGCTTATAACAGTACTGGAACATAATAACTACTCTCAATGTTAGCTATTATTATTGCTGCAAGTCCAGAAGAAACTGAGATCAGTTTAAGCTAATCTGATGGTAGAATATCTTAAACAACCTGAACTCATGCCCTGAAGAAAGTATCCTAATATCACCTAGTGTGTCATTCATAAACCCCTACCTCTACAGTAAGAAAATCCTATAAGAGGCTTAGAATAAGGAAAGAAAACACCCTGTTGGCTCTCATTATGTGTAGTGTGCTAATTCCTGAGCAGGCATCACAATAATGTAATAAAGATTCAAGTTGATAATAACATTATAGTTGCCACAAAAATAATGGTTAAATGTTATTTAACATTTGTGCATTTTCTCTGGGGACTCGTTTTTCTTTTTAATTGGCATAGGCTTATGATATAATGAAGCATTAATCTGTCTTTCCAGCAATAAAATATTTTTTCTTTTTTTGGGCCGCACGGCATGCAGCATCTTAGTTCCCCAAACAGGGATCAAACCCGCGCCCCTGCAGTGGAAGTGATGAGTCCCAACCACTGGACTACCAGGTAAGTCACAGCAATACAAATTTTTAAGAAAACAATTTCCTCAGCAAATGGCAAATAATTCCAAGATTAGGCTATGGAAGATTAGACTATGGGAGCTGCTGGAATGGAAGAACTAACTTCTGAACTGTTCATCAAAAAGATCTGAGAATGTCAGAATACAACACTCTCTGAATATGTACTGGTTACTGAAACTTTATTTTAAATAGTTAGGAAATGTAATGTATAGTATAAACCAAATAATATTAGAGCAATGCGATCATTCCATTAAAATATCCAAAATATTTTTCTACCTTCTCTATAACACTATACGCATTTTGTTAAGTATGACTCCAAATTCTCAAATAATTAGCAATAACAATGAACAGAAAAACTGAGAATTACGTGCCTAAGTAAAACTTAATGCTTACATATAATGTAAATTTAATACATTTAAAGCATGGATCTAATCACAGTTCCAGCTTAGATGCAACATTCTTTAAGCAATATTTCCAGAACAAAATCCAGAGACGATCTCTCACCTCTCTGATCTCTCACAGCGCTGAGTTTACCTCACACACTGCCTTGTATTTTAGTATAATCTGTATACATGTCTTCTTTTCTACCTGATTAGGAGAGACTGTGGCTAATTCACCTTTGGATCTACTACAGCATGTAGCATTCTGCTACAATTAATAAGCAGTTAATATTTGAATGACAAAACCTACTAAAATTTACATTCAAATATGAATTCTGGGGCTTCCCTGGTTGTGCAGTGGTTGAGAGTCCGCCTGCCAATGCAGGGGACACGGGTTCGTGCCCCAGTCCGGGAGGATCCCACATGCCACGGAACGGCTAGGCCCGTGAGCCATGGCCACTGAGCCTGTGCGTCCGGAGCCTGTGCTCCGCAACGGGAGAGGCCACAACAGTGAGAGGCCCGCGTACCACAAAAAAAAAAAAAATTATTTTGGTCTTACCATCAGAACATAAGACTTTTACCCACACCTTTTAATTCCTTAAATTGTATTTCCTAAAATCCTGTAAAGGTTTTTAAATGCTTAAGATAACTTTTAACACTTTAAAAATATTTAGTTCAAAATACCATTTTTCTAAAAAATTGTACTATTTTTCATAACCTAATGACACTGCACTTTCTGCAAAGAACTTGTATGTCGCCATTAATTTTAGTAACTTATCAAAAGTTCAGCTTTCAACTACCCACATTTGAAGGTGTCATAATACCTAACATATATAATGAATATGAACCTATCATATGTAATGTCTGAAAACTTAAACCCTGAATTATTCTAAGATTGCAGGGCAGTCCTTTCACACTTCTACTCCTAGAAATACTTCTAAAGACAAATTTGACTGATTTTTCCCTTATTATCACCCTCTTCTTCAAACACTTTCATCTGAGCTCTTGGTTTCTTTCATCCACCCAGCTTAGCCTATGCTCTGGAAAAGGTCTGAAACTCATTCACACTGAATTAGCAAAGGACTGATAACAGCTGTATGTGAGGGCCTGGTGTGGGAGCCCTAACCCAGGTTTCTGTGCTCGATTTGCTAATGTAACCTTCCCAAGTCTTTGTTTCCACATGTATACAATGAAGATACTGGAATTGGAATTCATGATTCCTAAAATCCATTCCAGCTCAGGTAATCTCCCTTAAGGATGTTCACAGCCTTATGCATTATTCATTCACTCCGTTTATGGAGCACCTGAAATAAATAATCAAATACTGCAATTTCAATACTTATTCATTAAACAAATCTTCATTGAACACTTACTCTGTGCCAGACACTGTATTGCGTGCTTGCAATATCATAGTTCGTTGAGGTCTACTAGGTGATACAGAAGAACTGAGGAAAAGACTAAGGGAGTTAAACACGAGATCAAAAAGGTGATGCTTAGACTGTCTCTTCAATACAGCAGAAATTTCCCATATTTCGGCGGGAGTACTAAACACTTTAGTGTTTAGAAAAGGGGGATGGATGGCGTGTACAAAAAGCGATGTAAAAGGCAGGTTGAGTATTTTCAGCAGTTGAAGGCTGGGTAACATAGGACAAGTGTTCCCTGTACTCACCCCAATTATAATCTGGCACGTTTTGCGTGATGACTTGATTAACGCGTGCCCCCAGCTAGACCACAAGTTCCACCACAGCAGGAACAGCGTCTGCTTTCGCCCACCATTGTTCTCCCAAAGCCTAGCACGCTGACCTGTGCTTATTAAGTGTTGAACAATTCATGAAGCGTCCGCCCTTGAGAGTTAAAATGTGCCATTTCCAAAATACCTTGAAGAATGAACCTCTTCCACTAAAAGGCAGAGAAATCGCGGTGCCTTCTGCAGCCTACTTGAGCTCCTAGGAAAGAGGCAAACTCTAGAGCGCGGCTCTGCCTTCCCACCGTCACCCCTCAGAAACTCCTCAGGAACACAAATCCCATGAAGTCACCGAGCCCTGCGGAAAGGGAGCTAGAGGCGGGCTACCACCCGCCCGGAGGCCCAGCCTGCGCTCTCCCGGACGCCCGCGCCAGGATTCCCGAGCGCAGTGGCGCCGCTGCCGCCTCAGGCTACAGGGCCCAGAAATGTCGTATTTAGACGTTGCGGAGACAAAAACAACCTGATTAACTTCCAGACGGATAGGCAGAGAAGATAAAACAATTCCAGTAAACAAGGAAATCTACACTTGGACTCGGCTCCAGGCCGGTGACAACCGATACAGGCGCAGGACAACTCACGGGACCGCCCCAGGACCTCTCCTAGGCATGGAGGTAAAGCGCCCTCCAATGGTCACTGCGACTTCACCTCGCAGTTCACCAGGCCGTCCCCCAGCAACGCCCAGGCTCGCGAGAGTAAGAACTGGGCTAAAGGGCTCTACGGAACTGAACTTCCTATACCTATTGTTCCTACACGGAAAGGCCTGAAGGACCAACCGGAAGTCCTGGTTCAAACGCCATACAGAGAGCATCCTGGGGACCGGAAGGAGGTGGAAACTCCTGCATCTTACTGGAGTTCCTGTAGACGCGCGGGGTAAGAGTTCGCGTGGCTGTTATAGAGGCTTGTTGTTGCTGGAGCGCGTGGCCCGTGCGCGGAAGTCAGAGGTGACCGAAAGCCTGACGTCGCTGTAGAAGCTGAGACCGCGAGCTATGGTGGGGAGATCCCGGCGGCGCGGTGCAGCCAAGTGGGCAGCTGTGCGAGCTAGGGCGGGTCGCGACCCAGCGGACGAAAATGATGACAATTTGGAATCTCCACCCTCACCAGGGGACTCCAGCTACTACCAAGATAAGGTAGATGATTTTCATGAGGCCCGATCTCGGGCTGTCTTGGCTAAGGGATGGAACGAAGTGGAGAGTGGGGACGAGGAGGAGGATGGCGATGAGGAGGAGGTGCTTGCCCTAGATATAGACGATGAGGACGATGAAGATGAAGAGAGTGCGGGGAATGAGGAGGATGACGATGATGATGGTGGGAGCTCCATGCAGAGTGAGGCTGAGGTCTCGGTGGATCCCAGTTTGTCGTGGGGTCAGAGGAAAAAACTTTACTACGACACGGACTATGGTTCCAAGTCCCGAGGCCGGCAGAGTCAACAAGAAGTAGAGGAAGAGGAAAGAGAAGAGGAGGAGGAGGCACAGCTCATTCAGCGACGTTTAGCCCAAGCTCTGCAAGAGGACGATTTTGGAGTTACGTGGGTGGAGGCCTTTGCAAAACCAGTACCTCAGGTAAATGAGGTTGAGACACGGGTCGTGAAGGATTTGGCGAAAGTTTCAGTGAAAGAGAAGCTGAAGATGCTGCGAAAGGAATCACCGGAGCTCTTAGAGCTGATAGATGACCTGAAAGTTAAGTTGACAGAGGTGAAGGATGAGCTGGAGCCATTGCTACAGTTTGTGGAGCAAAAGATCATTCCACCTGGAAAAGGAAGCCAATACCTGAGGACCAAATACAACCTCTATTTGAACTACTGCTCCAACATCAGTTTTTATCTGATCCTGAAAGCTAGGAGAGTCCCTGCACATGGACATCCTGTCATAGAAAGGCTTGTTACCTACCGAAATTTGATCAACAAGCTGTCAGTTGTGGATCAGAAGCTGTCCTCTGAGATTCGTCATCTGCTCACATTTAAAGATGGTGCTGGAAAGGCAAAACTGAATCTAAAAGCAAAATCCACAAAGGCCAAGCCAAAATCTGTTTTTGCTGTTGCTGCCTCCGCTGTTACAGAGCTTTCTGATGATTCTGATTTTGATGAAGCTGCACTGAAATACTATAAAGAAATAGAAGACAGACAAAATTTGAAGAGAAAGAAAGAAGAAGATAGTACTGAAGAACAGGCTCTTGAAGTTCAAAATGCAAAGAGAGCCATTACTTATCAGATTGCTAAAAACAGGGGACTTACACCTAGGAGAAAGAAGATTGATCGGAATCCCAGAGTGAAACACCGGGAGAAGTTCAGAAGAGCCAAAATTCGCAGAAGAGGCCAGGTTCGTGAAGTTCGTAGAGAAGAGCAACGTTATAGTGGTGAACTATCTGGCATTCGTGCAGGAGTTAAAAAGAGCATTAAGCTTAAATAAAGTTTTTGCTTAGCTTAAGTTTTTTGGCAATAATCTTGGATCAATAAATTTTTATTTTTAACTGGTGACATGATTGTATTAATATTTAATACCTAACTGTAAATTTTAAAAAGTCTGTCAATAGGGAAAATTGTTTGGGTTACTGCTTAATTTATTTGTTTTAATTTGTAATCAGATCATACTAAGAACTGCGGGAACAAAATGAAGGTGCATGGGAAGAGAGATGGTGATGAAAAAAGTTCTCCAACATTTTGTCAAATAGTAGCCTAGGGAAATTCCACAGCTAGTTGTGGAGCAATGATCAAACTTATAGTACTTTTATAATTTTTCACATAAAGTGAAGAGAATGCACCTTTGGCAATTATATTATTTGTAAGATGGGCTATAAAGTAATTCTGACATTATTTCATTTACCTAAAGTATAATTCTCGAGCAGCATACTTGTTAATAATGAGTCTACCATTAACTTAAGGATTTTGTACATTTTATTGTGGTACAAGCTTAGGACTGAAGAGGAACTTGGTTAAAAACAGAAAGAGATATGCCTTGATTACATTAACTGTGAATATTTTTTAATAGTCCTTAATGTGGTAAGATAAAAATTCCATTTCCCCTTCTGTACTGTTGGGTGCTCTTTGTACACTCCACTTGCTGAAAATCTGGTATGATTACTACTGGGTAAGTGGTAACTAAAGGTGGTAACAAAATTACATTTTTCTTTATAGTTATTCTGGTCTTTACAGTAGGGAAAAGATGAGATGGTGAACTTCAAAATTTTTAGGATGATGCCAGGGAGAAAATGAGAGGACTAGTGAAGGAAAGAACAAAGGGCATCTTACCTATGTCACTGTTTATTCATTAAACATTGTGCTAGCTGCTAGAAATGCAGAGATGGCCAGTGGTTAATATTTATTATTAAAACATTTGCCACAAGTTTGTGCAGTGGTACTGTTTTCTTCTGTCAGAGATGAGGATGCTGAAATTCCTGGAGGTTAACTTCCTAAAGGAAATATGCTTGGGATTTGGACCCAAGCCGGCTTAATTTGAGCCTTCATGCTTTTAACTTGTGGCTTACAGCTGCTGCCAGAGTAGCGCACATGCCAGATTATTTTCTTATAAATAAAAAAGGAAAGGTAGAAATAAAAGTTTATATTGAGTACAAAGTTACTTTTGTAAGCATTTTATTTATATCCTTATTCCTCACAACTCTTATGTAGTAAATTCTATTATCCATATTTTAAGGATGAAGAAACTGGCAAAGAGAAGTAACTTTCTCAAGGTCATATAGCTATTAAGTGGTAGAGCCAGGATTTCAGCCTAGCCTTTCTGGCTTAAGAGCCATATCCTATACTTCCTTTTCTGATATAGTAAAAATGTACAGGTTTTGGAGTTAACTTACTAGGCTGATTTTGAGTTAATTACTTGATCTCTGACTCATTTTCTTCATCTATATGGTACTATTATTATACCTACCTTGGGTATAGGTATATACATATAACAGTGGTTAAGAGCTGTGAGGCAATAGAAAATATATATATTGGTTTCTGGCATAGAACTCCTAAAACCCTTGTAAATTCCTAAGTAGTGGGAGCATTGGGAACAGCATCTGTTCTAATAAGGTGACTCTAAGTGAGCTCCTGGATGGAGGCTGGTCACCAGAAAGACCAAGCCGTGATTAGAAGCTTGGAATTTTCAGCCCCAGACCCCCATGCTCCAGAGAGGGGAGAGAGGCTAGAGATGGAGTTAATAATTGGTCATGTCTATGTGAGGAGGCCTCCACAAAATCCTGATATTATGGGGTTTGGGGACCTTCCAGGTTGGTGAACACATCCTCATACTGGGAGGGTGATGCACCCCACTCCGTGGGGACAGCAGCTCCTGTGCTGGGGATCCTCCCAGTCTTCAACCTATGTACTTATTTATTAGCTGTTCATCTATATTTTTTATCATGTTCTTCAGTAAAGTATAAACATACGTGTTTCTTTCCCTGAGTTCTGTGAGCCACTCTAGCAAATTAATCAAACCCAAGGTGGGAGTTATGGGAACCTCAGACTAAAAGTCCATCAGTCAGAAGCACAGATAACAACCTGGACTTGTGATTGGTATCTGAAGTGGAGTAGGGGCAGTCTTCTGGGACCGAGCCCTTAATCTGTGGGATCTGACACTACCTCCATGTAGACTGTCAGAGTTGGTTAAATTGTAGGACGCCCAGCTGGTGTTGCAGAGAATTGCTTGGTGGGGGAAACATGGTGTCAGAAGTGTTGTGAGTGGTAATAGTGTGACAGTAAAGGAGAAAGATAGGTGGAAAACTCAAGTCTTTCCGATTCAAGAGCAGGCTTCACCCAGATTCCTACCCCAGTTTCATCAATTAGTACCTGTGACTAGGGGCAAGTTATTTGATCTCTTCCTCAGTTTTTTCATCTAAACTGGGGATAGTAGTAGTAGTACCTACTTCATAGAATTATTATGAGGATAAAGTGAATTAATATATGTAATGCACTTAGAACAATGCCTGTTACACAGCAAACACCTAATAAGTGTTGGCTTTGGCTTTTTTTTTTTTTTTTTCGACACGCTCTGTGGCTTGTGGGATCTTATCTCCCCAACCAGGGATCGAACCTGGGCCCTCAGCAGTGAAAGCTCAGAGTCCCACCAACCACTGGACCACCAGGGAACTCCCAGTGTTGGCTCTTATCACAGGTTGTGAGCGTCCACATCTGACATACAGATGCTCAACACATAGCTAATAGTGTAGTGATTCCTATTCATTGCAGGAACGTAGAGAATAAAATATAGTATATGTAAAAATGCTTAAGAAATTAATATTCTAAGTTTGGAACAAGAGGGGAGTACTGGGTAAGTGAGCACATGAAGGGATATAGAAAATCTGGGACAGAACAAAAACAAGGAAATGAAGTTACAGTTTGAAGGTATTTAATGTTCTACGTTGAATTTCTGCCACGTGTAAAGTTGTGCTAAGGAAAAAAGAAATGTTTTAAAGGAAGAAAAATCTTCCATCAAGGAAAGTGGAAAAAATTAAGACATTTCTCCAAATGTATCACATATTCCTTTAGAGACCTCACAACACTATAAATATTAATTCATTCTGTAATAGCTAGGATCTAGATGGTACTCTCCTATTTTATAAACATAAAAAGTGGCTTTGCCTGAGGTGAATTAACAGTAAATGAAGTAACAGAGAAACTACTGGATTTAATGTTTACATCTTCCAAATTTTGTATTTACTTAACAAACATTTAAAGAGCACTGAGATGTGCTGGATACTGTCCTAACATGAATAATAAATGGTTAACTATTCATTATGATCATTTTTCATAGAGACTCACTTTGTGAACTCAGGAGAGTTCACATGGATAAGAGTTCTAATAAAGTATATTACTGGTGTCAGGCATCAATACAAAGCAACAACCTGTTAATTTTATGTCAGCATGTTAAGCTATGGGCAGCTATTGAAAATACAAATATTAAAAATTAAAGTAGAAGAAAATATCAAATTAGTGATGCAGTAACTTACTCTGCCACTAATCAGCTGACTGGCTTTGGGCTAGTCAATTCTGTAAGCCATAGTGTCTCACCTATATTCTTACTTATGAAGGAGTTAAATAAAATAAACATATCCCTTTAATTTTTGTGTGGAAATAAATTTGTCAGACTTTAATAGTCAAAACTTTTGGCAAACTGGGAAATTACTTTTTGTGAATTTTTTTTTTTTTTTTTTTTTTTGTGGTACGTGGGCCTCTCACTGTTGTGGCCTCTCCCGTTGTGGAGCACAGGCTCCGGACGCGCAGGTTCAGCGGCCATGGCTCATAGGCCCAGCTGCTCCGCAGCATGTGGGATTTTCCCGGACCAGGGCACGAACCCGTGTCCCCTGCATTGGCAGGCGGACTCTCAACCACTGCGCCACCAGGGAATCTCACTTTTTGTGATTTTTAAAGATAAAAACTAGCTTAGGTAATGTGAATAATTGTATTCACATATCTGATACAGAAAATATTTGATATATCTGAGGAGTAGAGTTGCTTATTTTTCCTTGCTGGTTGTATGAAGTAAAAGAATTTTAATATGTTATGGTAATATAAGTTAACATTACCAAAATAATTCAGGAAAAGTGAAAATCAGTATAATTTACATCTCAGGGATCACAATGATGAACACGTACCACTTTCTGAATAGTAGATGATCCAAAAACATCATGTAGGATTCAACTACAGTTCCAAATCATTTAAACTGAATATTGCTTCAGGTAATAAGTCAGAGTTTTAAAAATCATTTCAGGGGCTTCCCTGGTAGCGCAGTGGTTGAGAGTCTGCGTGCCAATACAGGGGACGTAGGTTCAAGCCCTGGTCCGGGAGGGTCCCACATGCCGCAGAGCAACTGGGCCCTTGAGCCACAATCACTGAGCCTGCGCTTCTGGAGCCTGTGCTCCGCAGTGAGAGGCTGCGACAGTGAGAGGCCCGCTAACCGCCGTGAGGAGTGGCCCCCGCTCTCCGCAACTGGAGAGGGCCCTTACACGGAAACGAAGACGCAATACAGCCAAAAATTAATTAATTTTTTAAAATCACTTAATATTTATTTATTTATTTTTTTGCGGCACGCGGGCCTCTCACCGTTGTGGCCTCTCCCGTTGCGGAGCACAGGCTCCGGACGTGCAGGCTCAGTGGCCATGGCTCACGGGCCCAGCCGCTCCGCGGCATGTGGGATCTTCCCGGACCGGGGCATGAACCCGCGTCCCCTGCATCGGCAGGCGGACTCTCAACCACTGCGCCACCAAGGAAGCCCCTAATATTTATTCTTTTTAAAACATTTGTGGTTTGCCATCACAAGTTTAAACGCAGAAACAGTATAGAAAATTTAACACCACCCACATCAACAAATATTAAAGTGTTTTAAATTTTGCTTAGTGTCATATCAAAGTTTTTAATTTGATGTAGTTGCTTTACCTATGTGTTCCAGAAAATGTTTTCTTTCATACATATTCTTTCAGCTATTCACTTGGGAAGAAAAACTGATTTTTTATATGCTTCAAAGTGAAGCTTTGAATAATAGTAAATATTAAGAATCAACATTTTTTATAACTATAAAACAAAACAAAACAAAAAACCTGCAGGAAACTAATAAAAATATTCTTTCTTAAGTGAAACTATATAGGGTAGCAATTAGGAGCTTGACCTCTGGAGCCAAGACAGAGTTTAAATCCCACTTTTGCCACTTACTATGTGTCTTTGGTCTATTTACCTCTCTGTGTCTCAATTTCCTCACACTGAATAATATATGATTGATATAGCCATTTAAATAGTTAAACCATATAACATACATTTAGGACAGCACCTGGCAGGAAGTAAGTGTTTCGTGTTAGTTACTATTAATCCATTAAAAAAATAAATAAAAACAAAACTAATTTTCTCCCCTTGAAAGAGTTCATTTTCTCCTTGGTTTTATCATACTGGTTCTTAAACCAGAATGCCTAAGGATCCACTGGTAAGTTTAAAATGCAAATTCTTGTGCCCTACCTCCACAACTTATTATTTAGCTGGCCTGGTGTGGACCCAGGGAGCTGTATTTTTAAGAGACACCTCAGAGAATGCTTATCCAGAAGCTCTATAAAACACGTTGGGAAACACTGCTCTGAGCACACAGCTTTTTAGGTTCTCTTCGCTTATAACATAGGCATGTGAATGAAATTAATTACAAGAATGAAATATGATGTGGTATTATTTACCATGAGACTACAAAAAGTAGCCCCATGAGAACCTGTTGAAAGCAATGGACCTTCCCCTCAGAACAACAACATAGGCCTAATTGTTACGAAGTCCAAGTTTGTACTGCTCATCACAGGACAGGCCAATAAATCAAGAGAGGAGTTATTGGGGCAAGGAATAGTAACTTTATTTGGAAAGCCAGCAGACTAAGGGTGTCCAAAGAACTATCTTACCCAAGTTAGAATTCAGGCTTTTACACTAAAAAGTGAGGGGGTGTAGTTGGTGGTTACAAACTTCTTGGTGTCAGATTCCTTTGTTTTTGCAACTATCCACATAGATCAGGTCACTAAGTTCCTGTAAATCTGCAACAAGACAAGTGTTATTCTCTGTTCTGCAACTTTTAATCTCTATATGAATGGAAAAGTGTCATACCTTTTTAAAAAAAAATTTTTGGCTGCACCCCACAGCATGAAGGATCTTAGTTCCCCAACCAGGGATTGAACCCACACCCCCTGCACTTGGAAAGCAGAGTCTTAACCACTGGACCACAAGGGAAGTCCCCAAAGTATTATACCTTTAAATGCTGGAGACTTGAGAATGAGCTATCTTGTATATTTCAGGCTATAGGCAACATTCTAATAGCAAAAGCAATAGAATACAAAGGTAAAGTAAAAGAAACAGACTCAATATGGAGTCAGATTTGTTCTTCCCTATGACATAATCACAACATTTTACATACCATGTCATTGGGTTCCTGGACTCTCTGAAGCAGGACTCCTTGGACTTCATAGGAAACTTTAGGGGACTGTTCCTTTTACCCTTAAGCATTGCTTTACATGGCATATATATAAATATATATATATGTACATATGGAGATCATCTTAATCATTAGTAGGTAAAGGGATTATTCAAAGTAGAAGACTGAAAAAAATTTTATTAGCACCTAGAATTTTTTATATTTATTCAGCAAGTTCTTTTAAACATACTTAAGTTTCTAAGCATATCATGCTTGAACATACACAAAAAGAGAGACTGTGGCCAAATAAATGTTTATTCCTTAAACTTCATATTCAGTCCAAATTTTCTGAATCACTTCTATTCAAGGTCTCTGATGGCCACAGGATCAAAGAATTTTGATAAGATTTTAGAAAGAGGAAAGGAATTGTTAATAAAAAAGTACGCGGGTGGGGGGAGGAGGTAGGGGCATGAGAACTATTAAAGGAGTAAATGTGTTGTGCATTGAAAAAGGAGAAACTCAAAGATGTCAACTTTGGATGTAGACACTCTGGAAGAAGAGACAGACACAGCTGGAGCAATTAACTGCCCTAGTTAGCATGCTATGGGACCTCCAAAGAGGCATGTACCTCTCTACTTAAGGAGGCCAGAGAAGATCTGTTTGAGTGAAATCTTGAGGGGAGACTGGGTATGGCAATATAAGGAATGTCAAACATGTTAAAGTTTATCCAGAGCCAACAAGGGTGAAGCAAGCGTAGGAAAATAATATCAGCAAAGTGGGGAGGGGCTAGATCAGGAATGATCTTAAGGAGCTTAGATTGTATAACAGGTATAGGGAAGGCAACCAGGGTTTTCAAGAATCAGTGTGACATAATTAGATCAACCTTCAGAAGAGTAAATTACTCATTCTAGCTGCTGTAGAGCAATGGAGTTAGAATAGATTAAAAATAGAGGCATGAAAACCAGGTAGGAGTCCTTAGCAATAACACAGGCAAGAAAAGATGGAAATTTCAATTAAAGCAAAGAAGACAAATTCAGGGACAGATTTGAGAGAAATTTAGAAGAAAATCTGAAAAAAAGCATGAAAATTGGAACAAAGTGTGGACAAAGTCATAGACGGTCAGCAAAAGCAAACAACGTAGTAGTTTCAGCAATTCTATTAAGATATTAAAACTCTGAATAGACACAAAATATGATAAGCTCCTCTAGGGTAGGCCTCTTGAGTTCTACTCCACAGTATACACAAGGAACACAACTTTGCTGTTAGTAGATCTTCATTAAAAAGATATAATTTTAAAAAGATATAATTATCAAACTATTCATCAAAATTGTCCTTCAACATGTTTTATTTTCTATTATAAAAGTAACACATTCATTACAGACTACTTGCAAATGCAGAAAAACAGAAAGTTGGAAAAATACATCCATATTTCTACCACTGAAAGAAAAGTGCCATTGTTTGATCTTGATTAAATACATTGCTTAAGGGGACTTCCCTGGTTGTGCAGTGGTTAAGAATCCACCTGCCAGTGCAGGGGACACAGGTTCGATCCCTGGTCCAGAAGATCCCACATACCACAGAGCAACTAATCCTGGGTGCCACAACTACTGAGCCTGCGCTCTAGAGTCCACAAGCCACAACTACTGAGCCCACATGCCACAACTACTGCAGCCCACGCGCCTAGAGCCCATGCTCTGCAACAAGAGAAGCCACCGCAATGAGAAGCCTACACACCGCAATGAACAGTAGCCCCCACTCGTTGCAACCAGAGAAAGCCCACGTGCAGCAATGAAGACCCAACACAGCTGAAAATAAATAAATTAAATAAATAAATTTTAAAATATATATATATATAGCTTAAGCTAAATATATTTCTTTAGAGTGCATTGTACTCTTAATAAGAGTATTGCATTAAGAGTAGTGCTCATAAGAGAGGTGGCCAGATGTTAAAAGTAGGAAGACCCTGAACTCACCTTCTCTGACAGACATACCAAAATTTCAACTAATTACAGAGCAGCGACCTATGAGAACAACCTGAAGACTAGCAGAAAAGATTTTCCACAAATAAATACATGAAGAAGGAATCACGAGATGGGTAGGAAGGGTGGAGATGCAGTATAGTCAGGACCCACACCCCCCGAATCTGGTGACCCACAAACAAGAGGAATATTTTAATCATAGAGGTCCTTCCCCAAAGGGTGAGGAGTCTGAGCATCACATCAAGCTCCCCAGCCTGGTTTTCATGCACCAGGAAGACAAGCCCTCAGCACTTCTAGCTTTGAAAACCAGCAGGGCATATGTTCAGGAGGGCCAGAGGGCTATAGGAAACAGACTTGACTCTTAAAGGGCACTTGCAAAATCTCACTTGTTCCAAGTCCCAGCAGAGAGGCAGTAATCTGAAATAAGCCTGGATCAAACTGGTGATCTTGGAGAGCCTCTCGGTGAGGCAGGAGGTAACTGGGACTACCATTGGAGATGAAGATATTGGCAGCAGCCATTTGGGGGGAGCTCATTCTACTGTGATAACAGCATTGCTGATAAGTTCCACTCTGGAATCCTCCTTCCAGTTTATTAGCACGGGGGACCCAGTCCTGCCTCATAGCAGGCCACAGAAGCTACAGCACAAGGCACAGCCTTGCAGCCAACTGGGCCAGGGGTCAGCTCCTCCAACTAGCACACCCACAGTAGTCAGCCCCACCACAAAAGAAGGGCACACACAGCCCATATGGGGGGCACACCTAGAGCATATAGCTCTCGTGAACAGAGGGTAGCATGCTGCTGGGCCCCATAGGATTTCTTTCACACAAGACTACTTCTCTAAGATCAGGAAATGTAGGGAGTTCCTTGGTGATCTTGTGGTAAGGATTTGGCACTTTCACTGCTGTGGCCCAGGTTCAATCCCTGGTCAGGGAACTAAGATTCCACAAGCTGCGCTGTGTGGCCAAAAATAAAATAAAAATAAGATTAGGAAGTGTAACCGACCTACCTGACACATAGAAATAAACATAGAGAATTGAGCAAAATGAGGAGACAGAGGCAGGCATATGTTCTGAACACAGAGGCATAACCTCAGAAAAAGAACTAAACGAAGTAGAGATAAGCAATCAACCTGATAAAGGGTTCGAGGTAAGACCATAAAGATGCTCACTGAACTGGGGAGGAGAATGGATGAACACAGTGAGAATTTCAACAAAGAGTTAGAAAACATAAAGAGGAACCAAACAGAGCTGAAGAATAGAGTAACTGAAATTTAAAAATACACTAGAAGGAATCAACAACAGTAGATTAGATGATACAGAGAAATGGATCAGTAATCTGGAAGACAGAGTAGTGGAAACTGCCTAAGCTGAACAGAAAAAAGAATTTTTAAGAATGAGGATATTTTAAGAGACCTCTGGGACAACATCAAGCATACTAACATTTCCATTATAGGGATCCCAGAAGGAGAAGAGAAAGAGAAAGGGGCAGAGAACTTATCTGAAGAAATAATAGTTGAAAACTACCCCAACCTGAGTAAGCAAACAGAAATTCAGGTCCAGGAAGCACAGAGTCCCAAACAAGATGAACCCAAAGAGGTCCACACAAAGGCACATTAAAATTAAAATGCTAAAAATTAAAGATAAAGAGAGAATCTTAAAAGCAGCAAGAGAAAAGCAACTAGTTACATACAAGGGAACTTCCATAAGGCTATAGCTATAAACTGACTTTTCAACAAAAACTTTGCAAGCCAGAAGGAAAAAACAAAAAAAAACTACAACCAAGAATACTCTACCCAGCAAAGTTATCATTCAGACTTGAAAGAGAGATAGAATTTAACAGACAATGAATAGCTAAAAGACTTCAGCACCACTAAATCAGCTTTAAAAGAAATGTTAAAGGGACTTTTCTAAGCCAAACAGAAAAGGCTACTACTAGAAATATTAAAAATATGGGGAGAGGAAGCAAGATGGCAGAGTAGAAGGACGTACTCTCACTCCCTCTTGTGAGAACACCAGAATCACAACTAGCTGCTGGACAATCATCAACAGGAAGACACTGGAACTCACCAGAAAAGATACCCCACATCCAAAGACAAAGGAGAAGCCATAATGAGATGGTAGGAGGGGCACAATCACAGTAAAATCAAATCCCATAACTGCTGGGTGGGTGACTCACAAACTAGAGAACACTTACACCAGAGAGTCCACCCACTGGAGTGAAGGTTCTGAGCACCACGTCAGGCTTCCCAATGAGGGAGGAATTCCTAGAGAATCAGACTTTGAAGGCTAGTGGGATTTGATCACAGGAGTTTGACAGGACTGGGGGAACAGAGACTCCACTCTTGGAGGGCACATACAAAGTGGTGTACGCATCGGGATCCAGTGGAAGGAGCAGTGACCCCAGGGGAGACTGAACCAGACCTACCTGCTAGTGTTGCAGGGTCTCCTGCAGAGGTGGGGGTGGCTGTGTCTCACCGTGAGGACAATGACACTGGCAGCAGAAGTTCTAGGAAGTACTCCCTGGCTTGAGCCCTTCCAGAGTCTGTCATTAGCCCCACCAAAGAGCCCAGGTAGGCTCCAGTGTTGGGTTGCCTCAGGCCAAACAACAAACAGGGAGGGAACCCAGCCCCACCTATCAGCAGTCAAGCAGATTAAAGTTTTACTGAGCTCTGCCCACCAGAGCAACAGTCAGCTATACCCACCACCAGTCCCTCTCATCAGGAAATTTATACAAGCCTCTTAGATAGCCTCATCCACCAGAGGGCAGACAGCAGAAGCAAGAAGAACTACAATCCTGCAGCCTGTGGAACAAAAACCACATTCACAGAAAGAGAGACAGGATACAAACTCAGAGGGCTATGTACCAGATGAAGGAACAAGATAAAACTCCAGAAAAACAACTAAATGAAGTGGAGATAGGCAACCTTCCAGAAAAACAATTCAGAATAATGATAGTGAAGATGATCCAAGACCTTGGAAAAAGAATGGAGGCAAAGATTGAGTAGATGCAAGAAATGTTTAACAAAGACCTAGAAGAATTAAAGAACAAACAGAGATGAACAATACAATAACTAAAATGAAAACTACACTAGAAGGAATCAATAGCAGAATAACTGAGGCAGAAGAACAGATAAGTGACCTGAAAGACAGAATGGTGGAATTCATAGTTGCAGAACAGAATAAAGAAAAAAGAATGAAAAGAAATGAAGGCAGCCTAAGAGACCTCTGGGACAACATTAAGTGCAACAACATTCACATTATAGGGGTCCCAGAAGAAGAGAGAGAGAAAGGACCAGAGAAAATATTTGAAGAGATTATAGTCGAAAACTTCCCTAACATGGGAAAGGAAATAGCCATCCAAGTCCAGGAAGAGCAGCGAGTCCTATACAGGATAAACCCAAGGAGAAACGCGCCAAGACACATAGTAATCAAATTGGCAAAAATTAAAGACAGAGAAAAATTACTGAAAGCAGCAACAGAAAAACAGCAAATAACATACAAGGGAACTCCCATAAGATTAACAGCTGATTTCTCAGCAGACACTCTACAAGCCAGAAGGAAGTGGCATGATACACTTTAAGTGATGAAAGGGAAGAACCTACAACCAAGATTACCCTACCTGACAAGGATCTCATTCAGATTCGATGGAGAAATCAAAAGCTTTACAGACAAGCAAAAGCTAAGAGAATTCAGCACCACCAAACCAGCTCTACAACAAATGCTAAAGGAACTTCTCTAAGTGGGAAACACAAGAGAAGAAAAGGACCTACAGAAACAAACCCAAAACAATTAAGAAAATGGTCATAGGAACATACATATCGATAATGACCTTAAATGTGAATGGATTAAATGCTCCAACCAAAAGACACAGGCTTGCTGAATGGATACAAAAACAAGACCCATATATACACTGTCTACAAGAGACCCACTTCACACCTAGGGACACATACAGACTGAAAGTGAGGGGCTGAAAAAAGATATTCCATGAAAATGGAAATCAAAAGAAACCTGGAGTAGCAATACTTATATCAGATACAATAGACTTTAAAATAAAGAATGTTACAAGAGACAAGGAAGGACAGTACATAATGATCAAGGGATCAATCCAAGAAGAAGATATAACAGTTATAAACATATATGCACCCAACATAGGAGCACCTCAATACATAAGGCAACTGCTAACAGCTATAAAACAGGAATTTGACAGTAACACAAAAATAGTGGGGGACTTTAACACCTCACTTACACCAATGGACAGATCATCCAAAATGAAAATACATAAGGAAACAGAAGCTTTAAATGACACAACAGACCAGATAGATTTAATTGATATTTATAGGACATTCCATCCAAAAACAGCAGATTACTTTCTTCTCAAGTGCACATGGAACATTCTCCAGGATAGATCACATCTTGGGTCACAAATCAAGCCTCAGTAAATTTGAGAAAATTGAAATCATATCAAGAATCTTTTCTGACCACAATGCTATGAGATTAGAAATGAATTACAGGGAGAAAAACATAAAAAACACTAACACATGGAGGCTAAACAATACGTTACTAAATAACCAAGAGATCACTGAAGAAATCAAAGAGGAAATCAAAAACTAACTAGAGACAAATGACAACAAAAACATGATGATCCAAAACCTATGGGATGCAGCAAAAGCATTTCTAAGTGGGAAGTTTATAGCTATACAAGCCTACCTCAAGAAACAAGAAAAATCTCAAATAAACAATCTAACCTTATACCTAAAGGAATTAGAGAAAGAACAAAGAAAACTCAAAGTTACCAGAAGGAAAGAAATCATAAAGATCAGAGCAGAAATAAATGAAATAGAAACAAAGAAAACAATAGCAAAGATCAATAAAACTAAAACTTGGTTCTTTGAGAAGATAAACAAATTGATAAACCATTAGCCAGACTCATCAAGAAAAAGAGGGAGAGGACTCAAATCAATAAAATTAGAAATGAAAAAGGAGAAGTTACAACAGACACTGCAGAAATACAAAGCATCCTAAGAGACTACTACAAGCAACTATATGCCAATAAAATGGACAACCTGGAAAAAATGGACAAATTCTTAGAAAGGTATAACCTTCCAAGACTGAGCCAGGAAGAAATAGAAAATATGAACAGACCAGTCACAAGTAATGAAATTTGAACTGTGATTAAAAATCTTCCAACAAACAACAAAAGTCCAGGAACAGATGGTTTCACAGGTGAATTCTATCAAACATTTAGAGAAGAGCTAACACCTATCCTTCTCAAACTCTTCCAAAAAATTGTGGAGGAAGGAACACTCCCAAACTCATTCTATGAGGCCACCATCACCCTGATACCAAAACCAGACAAAGATACTACAAAAAAAGAAAATTACAGACCAATATCACTGATGAATATAGATGCAAAACTCCTCAACAAAATACTAGCAAACAGAATCCAACAACACATTAAAAGGATCATACACCATGAGCAAGTGGGATTTATCCCAGGAATGCAAGGATTCTTCAATATATGCAAATCAATCAATGTGATACACCATATTAACAAACTGAAGAATAAAAATCATATGATCATCTCAATAGATGCAGAAAAAGCTTTTAACAAGATTCCACACCGATTTATGATAAAAACTTTCCAGAAAGTGGGCAAAGAGGGAAGCTACCTCAACATAATAAAGGCCATATACAATAAACCCACAGCCAACATCATTCTCAATGGTGAAAAACTGAAAGCATTTCCTCTAAGATCAGGAACAAGACAAGGATGTCCACTCTCACCACTATTATTCAACACAGTTTGGAAGTCCTAGCCATGGCAATCAGAGAAGAAAAAGAAATAAAAGGAATACAAATTGGAAAAGGAGAAGTAAAACTGTCACTGTTCGCAGATGACATGATACTATACATCGAAAATCTTAAAAATGCCACCAGAAAACTACTAGAGCTAATCAATGAATTTGGTAAAGTAGCAGGATAAAAAATTAATGCACAGAAATCTCTTGCATTCCTATACACTAGTGGTGAAAAATCTGAAAGAGGAATTAAGGAAACACTCCCATTTACCACTGCAACAAAAAGAATAAAATACCTAGGAATAAACCTACCTAGGGAGACAAAAGACCTGTATGCAGAAAACTATAAGACACTGATGAACGAAATTAAAGATGATACCAACAGATGGAGAGATATACCATGTTCTTGGATTGGAAGAATCAATATTGTGAAAATGACTATACTACCCAAAGCAATCTACAGATTCATTTCAATCCCTATCAAATTACCAATGGCATTTTTTACAGAACTAGAACAAAAAGTCTTAAAATTTGTATAGAGACACAAAAGATCCAGAATAGCCAAAGCAGTATTGAGGGAAAAAAATGGAGTGGGAGGAATCAGACTCCCTGACTTCAGACTATACTACAAATCTACAGTAATCAAGACAATATGGTACTGGCATAAAAACAGAAGCACAGATCAATGGAACAAGATAGAAAGCCCAGAGATAAACCCACTCACCTATGGTCAACTAATATATGACAAAAGAGGCAAAGATATACAATGAAGAAAAGACAGTCTCTTCAATAAGTGGTGCTGGGAAAACTGGACAGCTACATATAAAAGAATGAAATTAGAACACTCCCTAACACCATACACAAAAATAAACTCAAAATGGATTTGAGACCTAAATTTAAGACCGGACACTATACAACTCTTAGAGGAAAACATAGGAAGAACACTCTGACATAAATCACAGCAAGATTTTTTTTGATCCACCTCCTACAGTAATGGAAATAAAAACAAAAATAAACAATTGGGACCTAATGAAACTTAAAAGTTTTTGCACAGCAAAGGAAACCATAAACAAGACGAAAAGACAACCCTCAGAATGGGAGAAAATATTTGCAAACGAATCAACAGACAAAGGAATAATCTCCAAAATATATAAACAGCTCATGCAGCCCAATATTAAAGAAACAAACAACCCAATCCAAAAATGGGCAGAAGACCTAAATAGACATTTCTCCAAAGAAGACATACAGATGGCCAAGAAGCACATGGAAAGTTGCTCAACATCACTAATTATTAGAGAAATGGAAATCAAAACTACAATGAGGTATCACCTCACACCAGTTAGAATGGGCATCATCCGAAAATCTACAAACAACAGATGCTGGCGAGAATGTGGAGAAAAGGGAACCCTCTTGCACTGTTGGTGGGAATGTAAATTGGTACAGCCACTATGGAGAACAATATGGAGGTTCCTTAAAGAACTAAAAATAGAATTACCATATGACCCAGCAATCCCACTACTGGGCATATACCCAGAGAAAACCATAATTCAAAAAGACACATGCACCCCAATGTTCACTGCAGCACTCTTTACAATAGCCAGGACATGGAAGCAACCTAAATGCCCATTGACAGACGAATGGATAAAGAAGTTGTGGTACATATACAGAATGGAATATTACTCAGCCATTAAAAGGAACGAAATTGGGTCATTTGTTGAGACGTGGATGGATCTAGAGACTGTCACACAGAGTGAAGTAAGTCAGAAAGAGAAAAACAAATATCGTATATAATGCATGTATGTGGAACCTAGAAAAATGTTAGAGATGAACTGGTTTGCAGGGCAGAAGTTGAGACACAAATGTAGAGAACAAACGTATGGACACCAAGGGGGAAAAGCCGCGGAGTGGTGGGGATGGTGGTGTGATGAATTGGGCGACTGGGATTCACATGTATACACTGATGTGTATAAAATGGATGACTAATAAGAGCCTGCTGTATAAAAAAATAAATAAAATTCAAAAAAAAATTATAAATAAAAAAATAAATAAATATTATGAAAGAAAATATCTCACATACATAGACTGAAAGAAAGTATGTGAATGGAAAAGGTAGTCCATTCAAATGGAAACGAAAAGAAAGTTGGGGTAACAATACTTATATCAGACAAAATAGACTTTAAAACGAAGACTGTAACAAGAGACAAAGAAGGACATTTAATATGATAAAGGAATCAATCCAACAAGAAGATGTAAAATTGTAAATATGTATGCACCCAACACAGGAGCACCTAGATACATATAACGCAAATATCAACAAGCATAAAGTGAAAAATTGACTGTAATATAATAATCGTAGAGGATTTTAACACCCCACTTACATCAATGGACAGATCCTCCACACAGAAAATCAATAAGGAAACACTGGCCTTAAATGACTCGTTAGACCAGATGAACTTAATAGCTATTATAGAACATTCCATACAAAAACAGCAGAATACACATTCTTTTCAAGTGCACATGTAACATTCTCCAGGATAGATCACGTGCTAAGCCACAAAATAAGTCTCAATAAATTTAAGACAACTGAAATCTGAAAAAGAATATCATCCCTTCCCAAGTGGTGTTTTTCTCTGGTCACAGTTCTAAGAAGCTTAGGCTAAAAGTACATCCATGACATTGATATTTTAAAAGTTTGTAATATATTCTAAGTGTCAATCCTTAAGATCCCCAAAGGGTTTCAAACAACCAAACATGAACATCTAAAAACAAAATGCAAATAACGCTGAAAAACACCTCTTGCTTTATTTTACAGGAAAATTAATAGTACTTGATTCTTACAGTGGCTTGGATTTCGTCCCTTTAAAACAGTATAGGCAGATGCTCTGTGCATTTTCATAAAGGAGCAGCATGGTTAGGCTTGTTTTTTGAATCTTAGCGTCCCTAAATGTATGTAGCAGTTGAATCAGCCCTTTATGTCACTAAAACTTATGTAGAGCTGTGATTATAATATTGATCCAAAAGCTAAAAGCATAAGAAACTAGGAACTTGGAGTATCATCCACCTTTAAAGAAAATGCCCATAAATAGCCTTGCCTGTAAATGTTAAAGGGCTCATATTTCAGTTGATTTTCTATATTCATTGCACTGCCACTTAATGACATAAAGCATAAATAGAACTGTTTTAAAAGAGGCACAAAAAACCCAGTATACTGCAAGATTCCACAGCATGTCAATGTTTCTAATACCTGTAGGTAACCTGGATAACTAGAAAGGAGAAATCTGATGATTTAAACTAGACAACATTTTATACTTTGTTAACTTGGTGACTCCCTTGGCTATTACTGGCCTTTCTCAAGAGTGATTTGTGTGGAGTCTGCTTTCTTTTCTTCTACCTACAATGGACTAAATGTATATTCTTGTTAAATTCTTTACTGAAAAATTGCAAAACACCTGTGTAAAGGAACCTGACAAGAATACAATGATGCTTAGAAATTTCTGCATGCAAAAACAAGGTAAAAGGGCCAGTTAAGGAATCACTTTGCTATCCCGCAGAAATTAACACATTGTAAATCAACTATACTTCAATTTTTTAAAAAAAGATCCAGTTAAGGATGGGTATTAAAATCATATATCTGTAATGTTTTAGTTTTTCTCTTCAAGGTATTATACAGCTTGTAATTCCTAAAAGGCAAGTATGTTTTTTTATCAAGACTCTCACCCTTACAGAGACTGAAAAGACCCAACAAAATTCCAAAATGCTAAAGATATGATGAAAGAGCTCCCCCCAGCAATTCTGTTTTTATTATTGTAAGTTATATGTTGTTTTACTAAAATGATAATACATAGCTAATAATAATTATTTCCCCCTATTCCAGAACAGGAATCCAGGCTCAGAGAACAAATAACTTACTCAAGTAGGCAATAGCACTGGAATCAACAGGTCAGGGAAATGCCAGAAACTGAAAAGCTACTAAGAAATTTTCTGACTGCTTGAAGTTAGCTTCTTGTGAACACCTTTAAAAATATGTTTTGTTTAAAAGACGTGTCACGGTAATTTCTTGTAATTTCAAGAGTATTTTCAGAGAATAACAACAATAAAAAGGTTTACTTTTCCTTTCAGAGAAGCATAACTTCCTCTACAGAGGTAAAGACAGACCAGAGAAAGAAGGGAAAGCAGGTGTTCAAAATGTTACACAACAGTGATTTTTAATTATGAGTCAACATGGATTCCACGCCAGCATTTTTCAACCCGAACACAAAGCTAATCACCTAGGAAATACGAGGGCACGTTCATGGAATCTAGTGTTAAGGAATAACGATAGTAACTGGAAATTGTCTTTACTAAAGAAGGAAATGTTTATTTATGGGAATTACTGGATCAGTAATCGTCGATTCAAATATTCAAAATAAAGCAACAGTGGCCAATTACTAGCGGGACACAGGCACTATGAAAGTGAAAACTGTCGCCCTGTAACAGACGCCTGTCATATAAAAATTCTAAGCTGTTTGGTTTAAAACGCATTCAGCGCACGCGGAACCCCGGAAAACCAGGGAGTTAAAGTCAGAGCAAATATAAGATTTCTATACAGGGCACATGACAGAGAACAAAAGAGGTTGGGGGAAGGAAGACACCCACCTCTGGTGTCTCACATAAAAAATTCATAAATCAAAACCGTGAATGAACGGTTATAGTGTATGCAAGGCATAGGGTACAGTTTAATACGGGGGGGCAGGGGAACAGCTTCCCTTTTAAAATTAGCTTTCGCCTCTTCAACCCAGATCTTTGTGCCTCCGTGCTACCGATGAAGCTGGGCAGTTGCACACAAAAGCGCCGCTAGATGTTTCGCCAGGTCTCCCACCGTTCAAGCACCGGGGGGCAAACACACCTGACCGCTTAGGAGGGCCGTGCCGGGGGCCGGTAAGGACCAGGCACTGGGCGCCGTATCCTCCCCCAGAGTCGGGAGGGAGCTCAGCGCCGCCGGAGCCGAGCGGAAGGTGGGAAGTGGGTAGAGGAGGAGGCCGCCCCCTAGGGGAGCCGCGCCGCAGGCTAGGGGCCGGGGCGGGAGGGGGAGGCGGGAGGAGGCGGCCGGTAGCGAGACCGCGCCGTCGGGCGGGGCCGTCCCTCCAGCTGGCTCGGACCCTGGCGGGGCGGGCCGTAGACGGAGCGGCAGAGCTCAGACGCCGGCCCGTAGCCAAGAAGAAAGGTGGCGGCGGCGCGGACGGGACGGGGCGGCGGCTCCCTGCCGTGACCCTCTGCTCGCCTGCCCAGGCCCAGGTGCGAGTCAGAGGCGGCGGCGAAGGAAGGAACGAGCATGGCTGAGACCTCGCCGCCGCCCACTGCCGGCGCAGAAAGTTGCAGCGAGGAGCCGGCGAGGGGCGGGAAACAGCGGCTGGAGGAGCCGCGCCGCGCTCCAGCCGGGGGCGCGGACCGAGAGGACGAGGCGGGGCCGCCGCTGGCCTCCCCCCCGGGGCAATCCGAGCCCGGCTCGCCGGTGGCTGCCCCCTTCTTCCTGCTCTACCCGGGCGATGGAGGAGGCGCCGGCTTCGTAGCGCGGCCGCCGCCGCAGCAACAGCGCGCCTGGAGGACCCCGCCGTCGCCGGGCTCCCCTCTGCCCTTCCTGCTGCTGAACTACCCGAGCGGCGGCGGCGGCAAACACAGTGAGTGGCGGCCGGGAAGGGGGATGCCGGTGGGGAAGGGGGGCCTCGGCCGGGAAGGGCCAGTCCGGCTCCGCGGAGCTCCGCCTCCTGCTGGCTCCCCGGAGCTGTGCAGGGCCCCGAGCCAACGGGGAGACAGGGCGCTGGGGGCGGCTCTCGGGAAGCTCCCATCCGGGGGCGTAGGGGGGCGGCCGCGGTCCGGGCGCCGGACTGTTTACCTCCTAGTCTCCCCAGGCCGCAGGCTCCCGCCCGGCCTCCTCTCCCCTCCCGGGCCGGGTGCTTGTCCTCGCCAGCCTCCCACGTGCTCGCCGGGTTCCAGCCCCGGGTCTCCGGTGGGAGCCCTCCCTGAAAGAGTCGAGGAGGGGGCGGTGTCCGGAGACCCGGCAGCCCAGCTGTCCCGCCTTCTGCGGGCTCCCAGCGCCGCTGCGGCCGATAGGTGTGGCTGCTGAGCCGCCGTCGCCCGCGTGGCCTCGGTTGGACCACTAAATTTTTTACTAGCGTTCACTCCACACCCGTAAATATCACATATCCGTCCCCCACAATGGGAAGAGAAATCAGGAACTGTACGCGAGATGACGAGAAGGGAAAGTGTGGCTTTAGGAGGGCACTTCCCAGGATAATATCGTTTGACAGGAAGAGGCCTCCACCTTTTAAAAGCAGTATCACCGGAGTTCTCTGAATGCAGCGCACCGCACTTTGTGCTGTATCAGTCAACAAATGTCTATTGTTACCTGCTGTGAGCGGGGCCCTAGAGTAGGCAATGTGTATAAAAGACTTGAAGAATATTAAGTTTGGTTTAAAAAGACAAGATCTTAGAGTATGAAAATGTGACTGAATATACAAGGCATGATATAAATGCCGAATACTTTGCTGTATGAGTTCTGAAAAGGGAAATTTGCCTAAGGTGAAGAGGGAATCAATCGATCAGTCTGTCTCTGTCTCTCTCTGAGACACAGCTAGAGGTTTCTTTTTTAGCACCAAAGCAAACCTCTTAACTGTTTTGCACTGCCAAGAAACCCTGACTTTGCCTTTTCTGCCCCTGATCCGTCCCTTAGAAAAAGGTTAACATTAGTTGAATATTTTCTATGTGCATGTGCTGTGATTATCATAATTAATCGTCACATCTCTGTAAGCCAAATATGCCACTTTTTCAGGTGAAGAAGCTGAGGATCAATGTGATTAAGTGATTTGTCCTAAGTAACAGTGTGAGAGAAGGAATGAAGTTGACCCAGATTCTTTGCCTACCAAGCCCATGCTCTTTAAGTGAATTGCAGACGTCCAAAACTGTGATTGGATGGTTCCTCCCTAGATTAGGGTCCATTGGATTCAGCTGGAGGTAGTCCTTTGTTAGCTTCTCTTTATTATTTACCTAGAATGGGGGCCAACACTGACCATAGACCTAGAGTCTTAGTAAAGTCATAGTTTGTTGCAGTAATCCGCTAATCTCCAAAAGAGAGTGTCTAATAATGTCAGAAATGAGTCTTTTGATAAGCAGAGGAGGTAAAGATAATATTCACAACACTGCTTTTCATTTTCTAAGGCATCTGCTTTCTACTTTGTTCTTTAAGCACAGCCTCTCTTTTTCTTCCTAAGAATTTCTATTTTTGTGTAATCTGCTTAATAACCAGTCACTATAGGATGAAGAAGACCCTTCTCTCAGTTTTTCATAACTCTGTGTAACAGTTGTGGTAGAAGGTGTGGTATAGAAAATATTTTCACCTGTAGGCCAGTATCAGTTATGGGAATTATCTGAATTTCAGGTGATTTATTTGATTCCTTCTTCATATTAAGGGTTGACTTTATTTATTTAAAGTATTGTCTGAAAATTGGGGCCTTAGCATGATCAAGATCATCAATGGAGAACTTAAAGCTAAAGTTTTGTAACTGTGATCCCTTGGTCCTTACCTTACAACAGTAGCAGATGTATGGCATGATTTGTTAGCACATAACGTTCTAATAGTTCGTCCTGGTCTTTAATTTCTGAAATAGTTTATTGGTGTGTAAGTGCTCAGAAAATTTACTGAGAAAATACATGTTTCCCACTTACACTGCTTTTAAAGACCAGTCACTGGGGACAGTTCATATTGTCAAAGATCACTGATACTTATTTTATTCAACTATAAAACTGACTTAAAGTAGTTCTTGTTTTGTACTGTTTTTATTTTTACCTGTATTTTTATATGTACTTTAGAACACACATACTTGCAAAAAGGAATTCTCTGGATATTAATAAAAATACTTCCTTGTTGCTGTTCTGTAGAGTCAGTGCAATATTGCTTTATATGATGTACCTGGATATCAGAACTAGGGGTGTCCTGATGACTCATTTGAGCAACCTGAGACCAACAGTTTTTCAAAGACTTCTCATTTTCAGTTAGCAGGGCAGTACTTAGACTCAGCCTCAACAGCCAATGAACATTTGCCTCCTCAACACTGAATTTTTAACTCTCGCTGATGTATTTGCCAAAAGTGTATAATATATAATCATTTTGATAGACTGTTTGTTAAGGCATTATTATCTCTTCATTTTTGAAGTCTTGACTGTACTCAGAGATTTTAAAATTAACCTTTACATTTGAGTTTAGAAGATCTGTTATAAATGACACCGATGAAGACTAGCAAAAATGTGTGCAGAGGAGGTACCTAAACCTTTCAGGGTTCATGACATGTAAGGTTTCAGTGTAAAATCTTGCAGGATATAATGTCCATGAAACATTCAGCGAGCTTAAATGCAATATGAAAGGTTTCTGATGTGCCTTGTTGGATTATGTCACTCTCTGACTGAGTGCTGGTAATCTGCTAAATTTTTATGCTCCTAGCTTTTAAATCTCAAATTTCTACCATGCCTTTTTTTTTTTTAAGTAAAAATTACAAGTAGCACATGGATCTGTTCTCACTATTTAAATGTTTTATAATGCAAAAGTACATTGAGCACAAAGTGACTTTTCTCTTTGTGGGTCCCCAAACCCTCCTCTCCCCCACCCCCCATCACCACCACAATTTATTATCAGAGAATACCACTTTTGAATTCGGTGAGTTTTATTCCAGAACTTTTGCATGCATTCACAGAGATGTATGTGTTCATATTTCGTGGGGCCTTTTCCCCCTTGGTGTATGACTGTCCATTCCAATTTCTCCTCAACTCTATAAGAAGGAGCTACTTGCATGCCATTGTCCAATACTTTTGAAACCAAGTCCGCCTAAAACCGAGTTCTTCTGCTAAATTTATTATTAACCTCTCTATTCAAAACTCTATTTCTGGGCTTCCCTGGTGGTGCAGTGGTTAAGAATTTTCCTGACAATGCAAGGGACATGGGTTCGAGCCCTGGCCTGGGAAGATCCTACATGCTGTGGAGCAACTAAGCCCGTGCACCACAGCTACTGAACCTGTGCTCTAGAGCCCGCAAGCCACGACTGCTGAGCCCATGTGCCGCAACTACTGAAGCCTGCCCGCCTAGAGCCCGTGCTCCACAACAAGAGAAGCCCCGACAATGAGAAGCCCGCATACCGCAACGAAGAGTAGCCCCCGCTCACCGCAACTAGAGAAAGCCCGCGCACAGCAACGAAGACCCAACGCAGCCAAAAATAAATTTATTTTTTTAAAAAAACAACTCGATTTCCTTTCTTGTCCCATACCTGTTCCCCTCAGGACTGAGGAGTATCAAAGTAAAGGGGATTTAAACCAAGCAGGACCCTGTGGGACCTTCCCAAGTACAAAAGTCCCGTTTCTTGTTTGTAGAAAAAAAGGCTTTAGACTCCTAGGCCTTCCCTGAGTTCCAAAGAGCAGATGCAAGCAGTCAATGAAGAGGACAGTAGCGTCACAGGACTCCTGGTTTCTCCTGAAGGGATATAGATAACAATCTGATGCATATCTTTGAGTTGCTCTGTAGAGACTAAGACCCCCATCCAGGTGGACGATGGCCACTACATGCTGACCACAAGCAAGGTAGACCCCAGACTGGTTGGAACCAGAAGTTTGAGATTCCTGAAACATCAGCCTGTTACCTCACCACCAACCAATCAGAAGAAGGTCCACGAGCTGATCACGCATCCTACGACCCTCTCCTCTAAAACTGTCTTTAAAAACCGTTGCCTGTGGGCTTCCCTGGTGGCGCAGTGGTTGAGAGTCCGCCTGCCAATGCAAGGAACACAGGTTCGTGCCCCGGTCCGGGAGGATCCCATGTGCCGCGGAGCGGCTGGGCCTGTGAGTCATGGCCGCTGAGCCTGCGCGTCCGGATCCTGTGTTCCACAACGGGAGAGGCCACAGCAGTGAGAGGCGCGCGTACTGCAAAAAAAACAAAACAAACAAACAAAAACCCTTGCCTGAAAGCCATGCGGGAGTTCGGGTCTTTTGAGCACGAGCTACCCATTCTACTTGCTTGGCGCCCTGCAAATAAACCCTTACTTTGCCACAAACACTTGCTATAAGAGTTTGGCTTTCTGTGCCAAGGGCACACCAGCCCTTGCTCAGTAACACTTAATGCCTTCCTTTTCCATCCTAACTTTAGAAGTCGCCTTGTGAGTGGACAGATGGACAAGAGATGGCTTCTCCTTTGTGTTGGAGGGAAGAGGCCCCCCTGCCATTTGCACGGTTATCAGCTTCTATTGGCAGTTCTTTTCCTCTTTCAACTCCCAAAGCTACTACAAACATTTATGTTTAAAACAGTGCCATACAAATAGCCCACATCTCTGCCCTTGTCTTTTTTCTCCCAAATACAGCAGTGAACAGAAAAAAAGTCCACTAACAAAGCAGCAGCTTTCTTTCTGTATTTGTATGTGCTGTTTTGAGATAGGAGGAGAGCTAGGAAAGGAATAGAAAGAAGAGGGGGGGAAGGCCTTGGGAAGGACTGGAAGCGTTACAGTGACTACCCTCGTCAAAGTTGATTATACTTAACAGTGAATGCCTTGGTTGAGCCCTGGAAAGTGCAGAGAATGAGGCTTCTATAAGCATTCACTGTATCTCATGGATGCTCTTTAAGAGTCCATGATGTGGAGAAAGAGTGCTCTCATTTACATATAAACCCAGGAATGTGTATTTAAGAGGTGAAAATCAATTTTAGGTTCACAGTTTCATACACACACCTACAATAGAAAGATATGTATGTATTATATAGGTATATGTGCGTATATACATTATTTGTATGTGTATGTATGTATTCATTGACTTTATTCTCCATGGGTATTTCTATTATTATGTCTCTCTCTTTCTTCTTTTTTCATTGTTTAATAGTACTCTAGAAAACATTATACCTGATTAGGAGTTGAATACACATTAATCAGTTCATCTGCTGTATGCTTTTTAAACTTTGAAAAGACAAAGTCACTTTTTTTGGATTTGTAAATGTAGAGGCATCTGCTCAAAATTGGGAGGTGTGCAGGGGAAGGGTTGAACCATCAGAACCAAAAAGTTTTGAGCATTCACCTCACATTAGTAGGTTTTAGCTTGATGTGTGACTTTTTAGAAGACAGCCTTTTGTTATAATTAATGTAGAGCAGTGCCTTCATTTACAATACTGTGATTCACAGATCTGTCAGCCATCAGCTCTTTTCCAGCTGTGTTCAGAATGCAAAGAGTCACTTTCTGATTCATTAAATGCTGTTTTGTCAAATAGCAGATGTAAAGGCCCATGAGAAAAGGGGGGAAAACCCTCAGAAACGTAGTATCTTTGGTGTATAATTGTAGATTAGTGACTACCAGAGACCTGTAGTTTAGCCCTTAAGAGTATCTAAATGCAGGTGAGTCCTTTTTCACACACAGCTGAAATGACCTGGGATCCTGAGCATCTAAGGTTCTGGGAGCTGGGTCATGCCCCCATTTCCTACCTCATGACTAAGCTTGCTGTCTGCTGCTTGCCTTCCTGATTTTGCTTTTATCACCACTGCTGCCTAAACTGTCAACAGTTTGTCTTCGCAGCCAATTTCTCCCTTTCTGTTCTGCTGCTTTCTTTTGTTTTACCTACTCTTCTGGCCTGGCATTATCAAAAAGTCCTGTTATGCTTCTTATTGACAAAGCAACAGTTTTAGAATATTAGATTTAATTTTTGAGTCTTTGTTTTGGCTGGTCTGCTATTGATAATCATGGGTTCATTCTTTCAGAGTTTTCTTTTTTCTTAGTTCTCATCTTAGCTTCATTCTGGATACTAGAGGATCCTAAAAGCTTCTTCATTAGATAACAGAAATTTTACTGTAGTTCTGTAACCCAAACAATTATGAATACAGAATGTGACTAGTAAGATAGTAATGGTACTTAGTGGCTACATTTATAGAATATTTTTATGTTCTAGGCAGGGAGGCACAAACTTCACATGTATCAGTACTTATCAATTTGGGGGGTTATATTTATAAGGGGTATTTCTTAGAATTTCCATTAGATGGAAGAGCCAGTGCATAAAACTACTCACTTAACAATGAAAGCTGAAAAAAAAATATGGGAAAGAGGAGTAGTTCATATAGAATTCATATAGGTAGGTACAACTTATGTTTTTCATCAGAGTATTTGATTCAGTCTTTTAGTGATATCTAAGCTATTATAAAATAAATTCTGATAGAGTAACCTTGGATTTAGAAGATTATATTCTGGAGATATAGATTCTTTGGTTTTAGGAAAAGTCTTATCTCAAACTTTAGCACACATCAGAATCACCTGGAGGTCTTGTTAACACAGATTTCTGGCCCTGTCCCCAGAAGTGTTTTTTTTAGTTTGTTTTTTGTTTTAATTGATATATAATTGACATATTTTTAAATTATTATTTTATATTGGAGTATAGTTGATTAACAATGTTGTATTAGTTTCAGGTGAACAGCAAAGTGATTCAATTATACATATACATGTATCTATTCTTTTTCAAATTCTTTTCCTATTTAGGTTATTACAGAATATTGAGCAGAGTTCCCTGTGGTATACAGTAGGTCCCTTTTGGCTATCCATTTAAAATATAGCAGTGTGTACATGTCAAACCCAAACTCCCTAACTATCCTTTCCCCTTAACCTTCCCCCCTGGTAACCATAATTGACATATTGTGTTAGTTTCAGGTATACAACATAATAATTCAATATTTGTATATATTGCTTTTTATAAAACTGAAGGACAGAGAATGAATTCATATTCCTGAATAGTCTGAGTATCCAAAGCTCATGTTGTTAATCACTGTATACTCCCTCACCAAGGCCTTAAAGATACCAGTTTGGGTAGAAGGCAGTAAAAAAGTTCCTGGGTGGGAGAGACAGGAGAGGAAAGGTGGCAAAGAAAGCAACTTTTCAGACTGAAAGAATAGTATTGGCTTCAAAACATGTTCACCTGACTGTATTTTGTCTCTCATCTTTTCCCTTTTTTGTTTGACTTTTAACAGAAACCTATGTATTAAACAGATAAAATTTTATCAAGAAGCTGAGAACATATTTTTCTAGTGTATGTTATAGGTAGTAAAAAGTCTAGGTGGATGATGATGAGAGTTTAGCCAAATTAACTGGATGAAATAATGGTAATTCCTTGTTGGCTAATATTTTTGAAAATTCCTTAAATAAGTAAACAAGTTGCATAAAAGATATGCTGCTTCTCTATCATTGCACAATAAGTAACCTGTAGCCATCATAAATAAAAGTAGAATCCCATTTTAATGAACTCTGCAGAACATCACACCTGTTACATTTCTACACAAACCTTATTAACATTATAATGTCTTCCTAGGTGCAAAGTGGCTCAAGTATGAGTTTTAAAATTTATTTTGGGAAGTTAGTAGTATACCATAAGCATAAAGAATTGGTTTGAAATTACGTGAAAAGAAATGCTTTTAGAGTTACAAAAGCAGTGGTACTTGAGAGGGTACCTATCAATACTGTCATGCCCTCTACTGTAGGTATGTTTGAATAACTGTGAAAAGTTCATAGTCTTCCTAAAACATAACAGATCAGGAATCGAGGGCTGCTGGGCCAAGATGATATTCCTCTTTGCACAACCCATTTTAGTGAGTGGCTGGTTCTAGACTTGCTACATACGGAATGGACATGACACTTAGCATGTGTCAGGAAGTGGCATGGATGGTGGGGCAGAGGCGGGAAAGTCTGAAACCTCATGATCCATAAGGAAAGGAGAGATGAGCAGACTGTGACAGCAAAAGGCATGTAGAAAGCGGGAGAAATTGTTTCAGCATATTGCCTTTAAGAATATGGTTTTTCTCTCTAATTTTAGAATCTGTTTACGGACTGTCCACAGACATTTATCTGCTTCCTCTGCCTTTTGTATGAACTTAGGAAATCTGGTCACCTGTTATGAAGGCTTGGTAAAATTCTGACCCCTCTCTCCTCTTCCTTTCTCAAGTCCCAAGTGATGCCCCAGCATACCCTTTACTCAGATCACCTTTTTTACTTTCCTCTACCTTAGTCCCTTGAACATTTATCCTTACTGACTTTCATTTCATGTGATTGATAGGGTTTTTGGTTTTGGGGGGTTTTGGGTTTTTTTTCCCAGTACTCTTGAAGGCAGAATCACATATTAAAATGATGATTATGGCTGCCATTTACTGACTGCTTACTTTGTGTAAAGTGCCATGTTGAGCATTTTACTTTCATTACTTCATTGAACTCTGAAGTAGTTAATATGAGTATCGCCATTTTGTCAGTGAAGAAACAGGTGCAGAAACAAGCACTCAGCTTCTAAGTGCTGGACCTAGGATTGACTGTGGGCATTCTGGCTTTAGTGCACATGCGTGCTCTCAGCCTCCTTCACCACCTCCCGTAACTGGAATCACATCCTAAGCTGGAGGCTCCTCTTTAGGCAGCAGTAGCCCTCTAGTTCCTTGTTCTACCCAGTAAAGCCCTATTTGCTAAAAATGAATGAATGTGAAATTCACAAGCCACCAGTGTGATAGAGAAAATGGTTAGGTATGTAAGCAACACTGAATAGCCATGTGTGTGACAGGGATTTAGGAATTTCTTAAACATCTATAATTTTCTGTTTCTTGTCTATTGCCTTGTTCTTTCTTCATATCCATAGTGGCTAGACATAATAGGTGCTTTATACATATTAAATCATTGAATCTGTTGTGTATAAATGAATAAAGCCTGTGTTAGAATGACATGTTTGTTGGGGCATAAATATAGCTTGATTTTCTAGAACTTGGGGGTTTTCATGGTTGAAGTGAAACAGGAAGGTGGAAATATATCATTGCAAGAATATAGAGTGCTGTAGAGTTACATATCTATACCAACAATCTATGGAGTATCTGGTATTTGATAGGTATTATTTTAAGCAGGTGTGTAATGGTGTGTAAAACAGGCCGAGTTCTTCTCATGGAGCCTGTGATCTTTGTGAAGCTAGTTATTTAGTTCCATTTTTATAGCTGAATAAATTGAGACAAGAGGAGGATAAGTTTCCCAAGATTGTCTACTAAGTAGTTTGTAGCTTTACATCTGTAAATTATTACCTACTGCCACGTAGCCATGAGATCCATTTTAGTTATTAAGGTAGGAGTTATTTTCAGTCTTATGCTAGTTAATTTTACAAGAAAAATATCATGCAGTGTAATAGTCCTGGTGGTGTTTTTAGCAACCATAACTCAGCTTCTCAGGTATACTCATAGTATATATTATCTTCCTTGAAATATCTACAAAGTAATACTGAGCCTGCCAAGTGTATAAACCTAAACTTGTAGCAATCTCAACATTAGAGGTAGATATAATAGATATTTGTGTGGGAGAGGGAAGGAAGTGAGAGAGAGGACTGGAGCATGTGACAAAGTCATGATCTTTCAATTGAATAATCTTATAATTTAGCAGAAACATCTGGGCTTTCCCAGATGGCATCATGATGATAATTCATCAAGGGAACACTTTTGTGCTAACAGCAACTAGTGAAATTGGGGGGAGGGGATAAGACTTTTCTTCTTAAATTGTAAAACCGTGACCCAGAAGCTTTGGGAAACAGAACTTATGAGCTTTACAAACTGATGTAGTTGCACAAGTTGACAAATTTTAAGAAGCACTACTGTGTGCAGAATAGGAACTAAGTAATAGGAGGAGTCAGCTAACTGTAAAAGAAGTAAGTGAAGTGGTCTCTTGCCCTCATACCTGTTGAAGAAGAATTGGCATACCTACCAGAAATCTATTTCTGAAAAGTATCTAAATACTATCATTTAAAACGAAAAAATTAGAAATAACCCAAATGCTCACCAGCATGAAAATAGATCAAAAATTGTACATACGATGGACTATTACTCTGTAACACAGCAGCCCAAAGGATAAAGTACAAGCTACACACTACAATGTGGATGAATCTTAGAAAATGCAGTTTGGGGCTTCCCTGGTGGCGCAGTGGTTGAGAATCCGCCTGCCGATACAGGGGACACGGGTTCGTGCCCCAGTCCAGGAAGATCCCACATGCCGCGGAGCGGCTGAGCCCGTGAGCCATGGCCGCTGAACCTGCGCATCTGGAGCCTGTGCTCCGCAATGGGAGAGGCCACAACAGTGAGAGGCCCGCCTAGCACACACACACACACACAAAAAGAAAATGCAGTTTTGAGTGAAAGGCTTAGCGTATATACAGTATCAAACCCTTTTCGCTACAGTTTAAAAAAAACAAGCTAAAATATTATTTAGGCATCCGTGTATTTGTAATATTTTTAAAATAAGACAGTGATTTACACAAAATTCAGAAGTAGCTGCCTCAAAAGGGGAGGCAGGAATTCAGAACAGAGAAGGAGCATGTAACTGTAAGACACTGGTCTGTTTCTCCAGTTGGGCAATGGTTTCATGGGTATTGGTGATTTTTTTTTTTAAGAATTAAAATCAGGCATCGAAGTTTGTTATTTAAAGAAGTTCTGAAATGAGTAATTTTAGAAAATAGTTCCCCCCCACACTTCATTTATCTTTTAACACTTCTGAATGTATGAGGTGTTCTTAATATGTCCACCCGGATAAGTAAATGTGGTGGGAACTCGGTAAGATGGTTTTTTCAATGGTACAGTTAAGCAAGTGACATCCTGCACGATAGTCAGGAAGAATTTGGTTTACCCTTCGCTAGCACAAGCAGAAAGATACATGCTGGATTCTCAGCTTCTCAGAAAATGCCCACTTGGGAATTCCCTGGCATTCAATGGTTAGGATGCAGCACTTTCACTGCTGGTACCTGGATTTGATCCCTGGTCAGCGAGCTAAGATCCGGCAAGCCTTGCTGCTCGGCCAAAAAAACAAAAAAGAAGGAAAGAAGAGAAAACGCCCACTTATTGAAAACATAAACTAGATGTATAAGGGTTACTAAGTGGAATATATGGTTTGTGAAACATTAAGGTGTAAAGTATGAAAGAGGTTAAAATTTTTCTCTGCTTCAAATCTTAACTTTGTTGAAATAACTGTTTAGGAAATTTCAAGAGGACCTTGCCTGTGTTACTTTTGTTTTGTTTTCTTTTATTTTCCCTGAGTAAAATTTAATCCTTGGGGTGGAGTGCTGAAACTGCAAAGTATAGAAGAAAAAGTGGACTTCAGGGGCATTCTAGAAGTAGCTGGGGATCCCAGATCTGCCACTTGCTAATCGTGTGATCTTGGGCCAGTTATGTGGCTCAACTTTGGTTTCCTTGAATGTAAAGAGGGAATATCAATACCTACTTTGCAGGATTCTTTTTTTTTTTTTTTTTTTTGGCTGCATTGGGTCTTCGTTGCTGTGAGCAGGCTTTCTCTAGTTGAGGCGAGCAGGGGCTATTCTCTTCGTTGCGGTGCACGGGTTTCTCATTGTGGTGGCTTCTCTTGTTGCAGAGCACAGGCTCTAGGCGCGTGGGCTTCAGTAGTTGTGGCTCGTGGGATCCAGACCGCAGGCTTAGTAGTTGTGGTGCATGGGCCTAGTTGCTCCTCGGCATGTGGGATCTTCCCGGACCAGAGCTCTCGAACCCGTGTCCCCTGAATTGGGAGACGGATTCTTAACCACTGCGCCACCAGGAAAGTCCCAACTGTGCAGGATTCTTGTGAGGATTTGATATGATATTTACAAAGCCCCTAACAGAAGATAAAAATTCAATAAATGATAGCTACCTTAAGTAGTAATAATTTTTCCACATTGTGTAACAGGGACATTGGGTGTGACAAATCAGTCTTTGTCTTATAATAGTAGCTGAGTAAATATACTTTAGAGGAATGTAACTACTAACTTTGAAAAGTGAATCTCATTTGCTTTGAATCAACCGTAATGTGGAAAATTCATGCTGGGTAAGCAGTTAGAACATAGTATTGTTCAGATCATTATCTTGGATTTTAACTTCACATAGCCTTGTTAATTCTGTTTTAGGGCCACAGACTGTACCCCAGACCTCCTCACAACTCTTTTACAAATATATGCTGTTATTCTCAAGTGGAATCAAATGAGAAAATAGTTCAATACAGCTTATAATTAGTGTGTTTATGAGAAAAGATTATGAGAAAAATGTTCAAGGTTTGTATGTCTTACTGATGACTTAATATTGCCTTTATAGTCTAAGCTAATATGTTTACATAGTAAAGACCCAAATGTGAAAACATTAGCAAGCAATATTTAAAATTATTTTATTAGTCCTCTGTTTAGTGCGTGATTTCATAGTAAATTCATTGCTTATGAACAGAACAATGGGTAACTGTCATGTTGAAGACTCAAGAGTGTTTACCTGCAAACAGGTGTAACTGGGTAAAAGTACAGGTTTTCCTGCCCACCCACAGTTCTTATTTCTGAAATAACTGCTAATACCTCCTCAAACTGATAGGTATGGGAAACTCAAGGGTAACCAGTGCAGACAGGTTTTTCTCTCCTTGGCAAAAGTTTTAGTTGCTTTGGGCTTCCTTCCTTGTGTCGTCTACCTGGAGAGAAGGACCTTTGGAAGGAATGTTAATCAAGTTTCTGTGCTTATTGACCTAGATGTTCTTGTGCTGGTACGTTGTAATCAATCCAGATCTCCTGTTCAGGGTTAAGTAAGTGCTTATTGTTTGGTTGGTGGGAAGATTGTCCATCATGGTTTGTGACAGGCTGAATTCAGATGTTGGTGGACACAGGCAATCCCAGAGCATTCAGATTAATTCACGTATTCACAGTTCTATATTTTAAGACTGTATCAGTGACCTAGAGTCTTGATGTCATATGTACAGATAGCCAGGGCTCTTTGGTATTGTGGTTCCAGGAACTATTCAGTGCAATTTTAAAGATTTTAATGACTGCTTAACTGTGTTTTGAAGTATTACATGGCTTAAAGTGAAACTATAAACTATCCTCCTTTAAGTTTTAATCTATAAAGATGTCTGGCTAGAAAGGAATTGCATTGTAATTAAACGTGAATATGTTAAATACTTATATTCAGTATCTGGATATGTAAACTCTGCTTCCTTGAAGAAATGATCTTGTCTTACTGCTGCATGCCCAGTGCCTGGCACATGGAGTACTCTTAGTGAATATTTACTGAATGAATGAATAGCTCTGGTCCAGATGTAGAATAATGTTGGAAGAGATTTAAATAGAAATGAATAAACCTAGTTGGAATATTTTATTTTCCTTAGTAACTTGCTGATTTTCTTCCTAATTATAAATTAGCATATACGTATATGTATTCTTACCTTGTACCACATTGCCTTCCCTCTAACAATATGAAAATACCTGTTTACCTACAGAATTTGGTTCTTAGCATTTTTTCTTTGAGTTCAATCTCAAATTAGGATGGATACGTTTATGAATTTTTTTGTATTTGCTGTAAACACTTTATTCCAGTTTGGCTTTCTTTTTCATTTACTTTAAAAAAATTTGTTTTATTGAATTATAGTCATTTACAATGTTGTGTTAGTTTCAGGTGTACAGCAAAGTGATTCAGTTATTTATTTATATATATATGTATATATATATGTATATATATATATATGTATATATATATGTGTATATATATATATATATATATATATATGTATATATATATATATATAAAACACTTGGGCTTCCCTGGTGGTGCAGTGGTTAAGAATCCGCCTGCCAATGCAAGGGACACAGGTTCGAGCCCTGGTCTGGGAAGATCCCACATGCCACAGAGCAACTAAGCCCGTGCACCACAACTACTGAGCCCACGCACCACAACTACTGAAGCCCGCGCACCTAGAGACTGTGCTCTGCAACAAGAGAAGCCACCACAATGAGAAGCCCGTGCACTGCAACGAAGAGTAGCCCCTGCTCGCCGCAACTAGAGAAAACCCGTGCATAGCAATGAAGACCCAACGCAGCCAAAAATAAATAAACATTTAAAAAAATTTTAATAATACTCAAGGAGACATTTTTCTTTCAGTTTTTAGTTAACCCTCTGATAAGAAATCCTAGAACACAATAAATCATCTTGGGACATATTTCTTGAAGTTTTGTGCTCCTCCTAAAAACCAGACCCTTAAATAAAAACAAACAAACAAACAAAAACTTGTTTTCAATCGTCCAAAACATTGTCAGAGAAAATCTTTGTCATCCCTTATCTCCTTGTTATTTATGTAGCTCAGAAAGCAAGTACCTAACTTCTTGCTACCAAGGTATAACGGTCTCCTTCGATAGTATAGATATGTGGGTGGGTGGGTAAACTGGTAGATTGGTTTAAGAGAACTGGATAATGTGCCCTTAGCATGTTCCAGGATGGGAGAATTTTGGAGGTACTAGAAACTAATCTAATGCAGAAACTTGGTAAATACAGCAATATCAGAAGGGGAGGGGGAAATTGCCATTAATGAGGAAGGATTTTACTTTTTTCACTTCAAGGTTTTTTTTCTTGCACTTCTGTCCTATCTAAAAAGTTAGGTCTTTGTACTTTGGAGAAGGAAATTATGTATGCCTGAGAGTATATTTAAATGGAAAATCTGCTTTAGTTTTTCTTAAAACACCACCTTTAGCAGAGCAAAGAATTTTGATAGCTAAGTATATAAGGAAAAAATAGGTGAATTATGTGCTTGTTAAAGTAATCTAACTACCTCTTTTACCATCTTTGTTGTGCAGTATTACCCAGTATAAACTGTCTTCCTGTTAACCAGCCCTTTTATCCCACAGAGAGGGGAATTGATGAGGATATGTGCATTGTGTTATGTCTGATCACAGTTTGACTAGCATAGTCTGGAAGTGGGTTGTGCAGGATGAGAGCTAGCAGCCTAATTGCTCTCCCTGCATCAGCAGCATCTATAAAGCATCCTGGGAATTGCTCGCCCTACGTTCAGAGCAGCTGGTCACATGAGCCTGAATTTTCAGTTCAGTTCATTAGTCAGCCATTTTGGTCAACACCCTGCTTACTGCGCACGACCAATCCTATTAGAACTCAGCCTCCCAGCTCCTTTGAGCAGATCCTGGAAGTGATTTCTGCAGTTCAGGATTTTTTTTAAGCTAAATCGAAAATATTGGTTTATTTTTTGTTCGTTTTTTTTTTCTTTTGTACTTTTTTTTTTTTTTTTCTTCCCTGCACAGAGAAGGAGGATTTTTCACTTACTCATACAGAGGCCAGTTTTTCAAAGCCAGCTAAGGTAGCATCGGCTGTGCAGGATTTCAAGCCTCTGGCTCAGCTGAAAAAGAAGGAGGTGGGGAAGGGAAGATAACAAGAGAGAAGCTGGAAGAAGACAAGCATCATCTTATTTTGCTGGGTGGTAGGAGCTGTCTATGAGAAGAGATAGTGTAGAATTGTTTATCTTGAACAGTTGGTTCTTAAACCATAAGGTGTGTTTTTTTTTTTAACCTCCCCCACCCCGTTTCTTGAGAGCTTTGTTGCAGAGCTTTGGATTGGGGGTTTTTGTTGAGGAGGCTTTATTTATTTTTGTGGGTGTGTGTGTGTGTGTGTTTGTGTGTGTTGTGTGTTGTGGTCCTAGCTGAGTCATCATGTCGGCTCTGACGCCTCCCACCGATATGCCGACCCCCACCACTGACAAGATCACACAGGCTGCTATGGAGACCATCTACCTTTGCAAATTCCGAGTGTCTATGGATGGAGAATGGCTCTGCCTGCGAGAGCTGGATGACATCTCACTTACACCTGACCCAGAGCCTACCCACGAAGGTATGGTTAGAACCCATCCATTAGTATCTCACCAGCATCCCCATTGTTACTCGGGCTGGGAGGGTCAGGGAGAGGCAGGAAGAACCCATGCTGTAAACTGTTAACAAGCCTGAAAACCTTTCATCCTGACCTACCACCAGCTCCCCTTCTCTACTTTACTGGGAAAAATAATTTTTCCCTGCCCCCTGAGCTATCCTTTCAAAAGATGCTGGTGCTTGTTTAGAGTTCTTTGTCTTGAAACCTCTAAAAAGAACATTTGAGGTCACTTATCACATCTGACCCTAATCAACAATGAAAAAGCTATTAATTCTGATTAGATGCTAAAATATTATAGAAATTGTAGTGATTCTTAATAAAGATAAAAAAGCATGACCATAATTATAGGGTTGTACATGATATAGTTGAAACGCTCATGAAGGGTATCCTGTCATCAGGATATAATGTTAAACAGGCTATGATATCTAGAAAATACTTGGTCAAACATTTTTTTCTTTAATAATATAGATTATAAGGTTAGATGAGAAAGCAGTTTTACATTCAGTGCTTATTTAATGAATATGGTATCTTAAAAAAGCACAATGCCTTAAAAAAGGCATGATTGATAAGGTAATTCCTTCCCATGGAACCTATTGGCCATAGCTTTTTATAAGTTATTTGTGGTATCTATGATGACCCATTTGAAGTTTCCACTGTCAGTACCTTTGAGACCTTTGTGGTTCTTGACTTGTGACTTTCTCCCAGAACCTTTTCTAAATTGTGAGAGCGTTTCATCTTCTACCCCTAAATTCTCTTAGTACAGTAAGAGAATTAACATGAGTCATAATTTGAGTCAAATTGTTTTGTATTTTTATGTAGTGACCTCTTAGCTAGTGTTTATTGTCTACCCTTAAAATAATGAAGACAGAAGTGCTCACATATGAGAATAAATTCTTCATAAAATCTGCCTAACGTTTAGACATACTGCAGGATAGAGGGCACAAGGTGAATTGCACTTAGCAATTGGGTTAAGAAAAGTGATTCCTTTCCCTTGACCTAGCGTCATTGAAATCTTATCATGACTCAGATTTCACCCTTTGTGTCTGAAAAGGATTTTATTTTCCCAGTTAGACACGTTTAGAGAGGGTTAACATCACAACACAAAGCAGTCTTTAAGGGCAATGTTTAAGTAGTTTTTGAGGCCCTTTGCATCTTTTAACAATTGGTTTGTCAGCTGGACAGCTTCCTTTGGCCCTAAGTTTCAGAATGTGCACAGGGGTTAGAAGACATCAGCTAGAACTGCATACAATGCCAGTACTGTTTAGAACAGCCTCCAAAGCTTTAAAAATCTTTAGGGAAGAAAAATACCTTTTTAGAAGGCTACCAAGAAGTCTTTTAGCAAATGCCTCAATTTGCATATTTTGTTTTAAAAAATATTCATTTTGAAAGTCATGCAATATCAAATATTCCCTTAATTATAAAATTTAGTGTGTCAAAATAACTTTTAACAAACTTAATAATTTGAATACATACTTGTTTTTTGAGCAAGATTCCTGTGAGTGAGCAAAAGTGAGCTGTTTGGTTCACATAAGCATTTGCAGTGGTGCTGTTTGAAGTTGATATGGAGAAATCTGTGATGAAAAATGTATGAGGGCTGCAACCTAAGCTTAAGTGGCACATCCTTAGATTAAGGGAAACAGACAAATAGGAAGTTCCCAACACCTTAGAATCAACTATGGAGGGTGTGGAGGAAAATAGAGAAATGCTAACAAATGAATTTTGGAATTCTGCCTTAAATTGGGTTAAAGAAGCAACAATTTCAAATGATTAGCACTAGAAGTAATAAAAGAAAGTCCAGACCCAGGAAAACATCTATAGGTTTAGTGATCTAGGAAACCAGGTAAATAAAATACAGGGATTTTATTTCCCTACTCCACTAGCTAACTCTGGATGTCTAAACAGTCGTTTGAACCAAAGAAATATATGCTTTAATATTGATGCTAGTGACAATTGTTAAGCTTAATTTAGCCACTAACCTTTAAGTGGTGATCACCAGGCCAGTGATAATGGGACTCTTACTGTGTTGACAAAATGGAGCACCTGGTGCCCAGGCACAGGAGTATTCATGGAATACTTCAGACATCTGACCGCACAAATCCTGCATTGGGGCTCTCTGACTCCCACAAGAGAAAACGGGCAAAAGCATAATGTATCCTCTTAAGAGGATAATATAGACTAACTTTGTGGCCTCAGCACTGCAAGCATTGCGGTTTCCAATTTTTGTTTTCTGAAAACAGAGTTCCTTCCTTCACTGTGCTGTCCAAAGTGTAGGCCTGGACCTAGAATTTCTGCTTAGCTTAACTCTTAAATACGTGGGAATAAATACTCACTTAATTATTTCAGTGCTTATTGATGTCAAGGAGGTGATCTTTCTCTCACTTCTTTTAATACACTTTTTTTTTTAAAAAACCTGGAGCAAATCTCCAAATCTTTAATTGTAAGGAGAAGGTTCAGCAAAGGCTTCATCCAGTAAGTGACAGGTGGGCTGGGCTCAACCTTGTGTGATAACTAGACGATCACCAGGCTGACACCGTGGTGGGTAGGGGTTGGAGGGGATGTTTCAGACAGTACATAGTGAGCTGGCCAAGCTCGGGTATAACAAGTGGTTAGGAGTGGTACCTGCCAGATAGTAGGTTGGGAGGCTTAAATTAGATAATTAATGTAAAGTGCCCTATAAATTTAGTTATTTGTGTAATAGTTATTCATGGAGCAGTGGTATGAGCTGCAACAGTTTAAGCCCCATTCTTAAATCTATTGCCATTGTAGTGTGTATTTCTGTTTTTATATCTAACCTTCTGGAGTAGTCTAAACTAGTTGTTTACCAGACAGACTAAAGGTTAGTAGCTTAAATTCATATAAATGAGAAAATAATCAGTTAAAAATAAAATGCGTTTATCAAGAAATACTTGTTTTCCTATTAACCTTCTTTTAAAGAGAGGAATCTGACATTGAGAGGTGAAACACAGATGATCGGTTTAGTACAGTATAATATACCATTTGGTTATAAAGGCAACTATAAGCTTTGAATTATTTTTTTGACTTAGAAAATATCCTTCTCAAATACAGATAATAAGAGGCAGACTATGTAGAAATGATACATTGAGCAGGCACATTGAGGAGAGAATCTCTGCTCAAGTCTTTGATTTTAGTGTTACTATAGAGAACTGTATGTGATGGCCGACTTCAGACATGCTGTTACTGCGTAAGTCTGCAGTTTTCCCCTGGTAGTTGCATTTTGCTTTAGTGTTCATTTAGACTATCTGGCATTTATACTGTAATGTATAAAGAGATAGCTTATATGGAACATCTGTGAGTGTAGTAATGATACTGCACCACATGCAAGGAGTGTGTTTTGGTCTGTCAGTTGGTCAGAAATATTTATTGGGCATCCCTTGATGCAAAGTCCAGTTCTAGAGACTAAGAAATAGGTGGCCCTTTGCCCTCAATGAATTCACAGTCAAGGAAAAGAGATGAAACAAAGATGTCAGAGGCTACTGTAAAACAAGTGTGAACTACTTAGTTGCTAAAGGACAATCCTGTTCCTTAGGAACTGGACATGGAATTCAAAGCCAGATAACACTTAGAGTGACCACACTTCCCAAAGGACAGTATGGGTGTAGATTTGGGATTAGGTTTTTCCATTCAATAGGGAATACGCTGCTGATATAATAAGCAAGGAAAAATTCCCTGAAGATGAAATGGAAAATGTTTGTTATCCAGTGACTGTGGAAAGTGTCTGGTGCTGAGATAACTCCATTGACATTTACTAACATACTCTTACTCCTTAATATCACTGCACACTAGTAAAATTCCATCCTGCCTGGGACCTGCATATGTTTTAATGAAAAAAGTGCCTGTCCCAGTGGGCATTTTGTCAGGGGAAGCCAAATGGCTGTTTACCAAGAAACTTCATAGCATGAATTCACTACAGTCTAGTGCAGGGCTTCTAAATCTGGGAACCATGATTCAAAAAATTATATATAAAATTTTACATCTGTGCTTTTTTTTTCCTAGGGGAAAAATCCTTAGGGTCTGTTAGAACCCCCAAAGAAAAAAAGCAGTGTTTAAAAAACACACAGGGTTTTTTTGTTTGTTCTTTGTTTTTTTTAGCAGTACGCAGGCCTCTCACTGTTGTGGCCTCTCCCGTTGCGGAGCACAGGCTCCGGACGCAGAGGCTCAGCGGCCATGGCTCACGGGCCCAACCACTCCGCGGCATGTGGGATCTTCCCGGACCGGGGCATGAACCCATGTCCCCTGCATCGGCAAGCAGACTGTCTCTCAACCACTGTGCCACCAGGAAAGCCCAAAACACACAGTTTTTATCATAAGATCAGAACCTCGGCCCGTCATTCAACATAACATTTAAGTACTCCACCTATAATTTATGCTCCACACTATGCTAGGTCCTGAGGTACAGCACAGTGAAGAAGCCTGCTCCTCCATATTTTCTGAGCTTATTGACAAGTGGGAGGTAGGGTAGTTCAACAAGTAAAATGGCAATCACTGCAGTACCATGGTACAGAGCCTATGTATGAAATTATATAAACCAGATTTAAGGCATCTGGCTATTGTAGTTTTCTGCTATGATTAAACAAATAGTGCTGTATGTGTTAGGCCATAAAAGAGGGATATATGTGCTCCATTCCACAACAGAAACTTAATTATGTCTTTCATTTTAGTTTCTGCAACTACCAGGATCTAATTATGTCACATCCAGGTTCCTACACCTACTTTTAGCTTTTCTCCAAACCATTTCTCTTCCTATACTGATTCATTCTTTATAAAATTGCCAAATGAGTCTTCAAGAAAGTAAACTTTTCATTCTTGTACAAGAGCCTGTTTCAGGCAGCCTTTATATTGAATGTAGAATATTCCTGAAAAGGTGGTAGTGGTGGCGGTGGTGTAGCAAGAAGAGATGCTATGGTTTTTTTTTTTGTTTTTTTTGGTACGCGGGCCTCTCACTGTTGTGGCCTCTCCCGTTGCGGAGCACAGGCTCCGGACGCACAGGCTCAGCGGCCATGGCTCACGGGCCCAGCCGCTCCGCGGCATGTGGGATCTTCCCAGACCGGGGCACGAACCTGTGTCCCCTGCATCGGCAGGCGGACTCTCAACCACTGCGCCACCAGGGAAGCCCAAGAGATGCTATGTTTTATTGAGCAGCTACTTTGTGCCAGGAACTGTTTCCTCTAAGTAATATATATGTATTATCTCATTTAATCCTTACAAAAACCCTTTGAGCCTAGGTACTGTTATCCCCATTTTACAAATGGACAGATTCAGAGATGTGGTAGGTGTTGGAGCCTCCATCCAACCCACATGCAGCTCACCTACACCACAATTCAGTGAGTGTACGTCCAACAATAGACCTGCTTGTCATAAAGAACATCTTCCTCCCAGTCTCTGGTGACATATTTCCAGTAGTTTTGTAAACAATTGAATGTGGCATTGACCAGCTTATGTCCAGTGAGCAGCCAAATGAGGCCAAAAGCATGCCAGTGGGGCAGTCTTGGTGATTGCCATCAATTAAATTGGATACCTTAGCATTTTATCCACTTGGGTTTTTTTTCCCCTCTTTCCACCCATTTTTATAAAGCCCATAAAAATATTTACATAGTTGTGCAGATGCTGCGAAACAGTAAAAATGGCACTGCTGAAACTGACCTGGTGGGCAGGCAGCACCTTTATGTGCTAAATTTAAAATGTTTCTCAAGTAGATGTGCAAAATGACGTGGAAAAGCTGTTTGTGGTAGCAGTAATGTTCATGATTATGGATTGTCTGAAACAGTAACGACATTGAATCCTTATTCTTTAGCTAACTATTCCCATTCCCTTCTTTTGGGTAATTTTACTTATCAAATGTTTTTGTAAACTCCTTTTCAATGCTTACCTATTTCAACCAGGCTGTGATTCTGCACTTTGCCGAAACCCTGATTATTCTTGTTGTTACACTATTCCCGCTTTAGATTCTCCGTGCTGACATTAAATTAGGAAAGGGTTCATCAATGAACCTTCTCTAACAAGTCCAATATCCTTCATCTCCTGAATCGTTGGATACTGTCTGTGTCACTTGATTGAATGCACTTGAAATCAGTCTCCAGTGATTTATTTTAACCTATGTGATTCATATTTTATGAGATTATACAGAAAGTTCTTTAGGGTGAAACTTTTCTTTTGCATCCTTCAGCAGGCCTTATATTACTGTGTACTGTTTATTGTAGCTATCTAACACACTTTAGGTGAACTCATTAATGCCTCATAACCCCAGAAAATAATCACTTTTAAAAGAAAAGATTATGAAAAGATTATTGGAATACCTTCCCTCCATTACACATAACTTATGGTTTCTGGGTATTTTAAATTTTTAAAAATCATTTATCTCATATTATAGACTCATTGTATCTTATTTCAAAAGTGGAAGTTTAGTACAACAAATAATTTGTTGTTGTTTAAAATATCTATGAATAATATTCAGTGCTGATGAAAGTGTGGGAAGGCTCAGATAGGGCTCTGCTAGTAGGATATATATTGGTACAGCCTTTTTGGAAATCACTTTATTGGTATGAATCAGGAGCCTTGAAAAATTAAGTTCCAGTGGTTTTACCAGCTATCTATCCTAAGGAAATAATCAGAGATAAAGGCAAAATATGTAGGTATATTTTATCACTGTATTATGATTTATAGTAGCAAAACTTTAAATGCAACTTAAATAACCTAACAGGAAAATTGTTCAATAATTGTAGAACATCAATTCAACAAACACTAATAATGGTGTTGTGGAAGAATATTTAATGGCAGAGGGTATTTTTAAAAATATAGTAAGTTTTAAAAGCTGTCTCTCAAGCCACATATACACTGTGGTCACAGGTTTTTTTTTGGGGGGGCTGCGTTGGGTCTTAGTTGCCACAATTTGATTTAAATATAGGTACACGTACACACATGTGAAAGGAAATGTACCAAAAATGTAAAAAAAGTGGTTTTCTCTGGATAGTGGAACTACAGATGATTTTTATAGTCTTCATACTTCATTATGTCTTCCAAATATTCTACAAGAGGATATATTACTATAATCAGGAAACAATGTTATTTTTTTCTTTAAAGAAAAAAGCTTAATGAAAACTGTAGATGTGCAATCATCCATCTTTCTAACTCAGAGTTAAGTACCTTCCATGACAGAGTTTCCCACATCCATGAATAGGAGAAATAGCCTATAAGTGGAGCTACTGCTTTAGATTCAATTTCCACTATAATTTTTTAATATTTCTAGTAAACATTTTGAGTTTTTCCAGGTCCCAGGTCAGAGTTTTATTTTTTGGCATGCTTTGTTTTCAGAGCTGTCTAAATGCTGCATGCTGTGCACAAGGGTGACCCACAGCATTTAGACTTAGGTGCGTTTAGTACAGCATTTGATTTATTCCTTTCCTGTGTTCAGAAAATAAAACCTGAGTTGTTAGGATTCTCTGTTTTACAGAATCGTTCTTTGCTTTCGCTCTGGCACACCTCCTTTTGTAATCTGCCCTCAGTGAGATTATTGGAATGTCTGTTGCCACCAACCCGGTTAGCCTCATAGTCAGGTTCTCTGAATTGTGATTATGTATGCACAGGCAGTCTTTGTGGACTTCTCAAAGTGAAAAGGTTATAGCTTTTACTAGCATCTCAGAAGCCTACCAGACAAAGTTCTTTGGACAAGGTTCATCCCTTCTTGTTCTGCTCTGGGAATAGTCTGGCTAGTCACCGTTACAAGGTAAGTTTTACCCACTTGCCTCTGAGATTTTATAAAATCCTAAATCTGGGAGAGAAGTATCAGCAAAGTTCCATTTGCACCTCAATCTGTAATAAAACCATAGAAGAGCTACATGTTCCTCTGAGCTGACTGTAATGTGCTCTCTGTAAAATCAGCTTTCTCCTTCTGATTTCAGGTCTGCTTTCAGTTTCTTCCCAACTCCCTAGTACTTCTATCACTGGGGTCTGCTTTAGTTCCCTGTCATTAACCACAGTGCCTTACTCCTGTCTTTCCTCTCTATTGGTGAGCTTTTACTGGACTGTTTTTGAAAGGAGCTTTTACTTTAATTTGTGACTTCCTTAGTGTAGTTCACATTAACTCTTCTTTGGGTTATCAGCGCCTAGTGCCAGAAGGTTATTTGTTCTAAGCTAATCACGGACGTCTTTATCATTTTCCAGAGGTAAATGCTGTATCAGATTAGATAACTAATACTCAGTGATGGATCTCAGATTGGAATTCAAGCTGTTGGATTCCCAAGCCTGGGTACCTGTGAGACCTGGCTAGGAAGAGAGCAAGGCTGTCATTTGAGAGCACCCACAGTATTCTCTGCGCTTCAGTGTGGTTCTGTATTATTTCGGGTTTGTTGGTTGCGCCCCTTTTTTTGGAAGGTGGAGAGTATAATGGGGCATGATTTTCCTTTGCTGTTGTTCCAACCCCACTGGGACTGCTACGAAGTACTTTTGAGTACAGGGGAGTGAATACTAAAATTCATTCCCTTGCAATTTTTTCTATTTGAACTTTGCCAGAGAACAAATAGATGAATTTGATGAGCTTAGAAACACATGTGTAGAGGGACAGTGAAACATACTTACTGTCAGATGACCCCTAAGTATTTATTTTTCATCATAATAAAATTTCCCCCAATAAAAAAATATTATGTCAGCATATTGAAAATAATGGGGTTCTCTTAGAAAAATATATTTAGAATTAGTATATATATATGAATTTTAGTGAAAACAACTTTATTTTTCTAGTTATAAAAATAATATACTCACATTTAAGAGTCACAGAATACAGACAAGTAAAAACTATAAAACAGTAGAATTCACCTAAAATTCTAGCACCTATCAGTAACCACTGGTAAGGTTTAGCAACCTGATTCTCTTTTTTAATATATACACATGTGGTTCGTTTACACACTCGCACAATTTTATGCATGTAAGGTCATCCCATACCTGTCTTGTGTGACCTGCCGTTTTTCTCTCCACTTCAGTAAATAGAAATCTCTACTGCCTCGTTTAATGTCTTCACTTGTTTGGATGTGCCATAATTTCTTTACTTCCTTATTATAGATATTTAGGTTATTTCTAAATTAGGCTACCCCAAACAGTTTTGGTACATCATTATGTTTATAATTTGAACACTTTTCACTTGAACAATTTCATTTTTAGAAGTGGAATTTCTGGGTCAAATAGTAATATATTTTACTTTTTCTATACACATTTCCAAGCTGCAATAAACTAAAAAAAAATTTAGTGCCATGGTGTCATGAATTTTCATATTGGCTGCCTCTTTGCAACTCATTTTTATCTTTCGCCACTGCAGTTGGTTGTGGTTTCCCACACTGTATTAAAATCTGAACTTTCAAAGGAAACAGTTGTGGGTTTTTAGGACAGTTGATTTAAGCAGCTGCAAACTGCATGATAATGTTTTATCTGTTTTTTTGGGGGGGCGGGTTTCTTTGAGCTAGTGACAATGTCCTAGCAGAAGAGAATGAGTTTTACTGTTGATGGTACAGTGAGAAATTTCACACTTCTCTAAGATTGCTATAGTTTACTTTCTGCAATGAAAAGGCTGCTGGAATTTCTTTTTTCCTTCTCCAAGAACTGTAAAACTTAGGGTATGTATGAGATGTACTCTGTCTTATCTGAGAATTTCACAGTGTCCTCTTCTATGGGCAGCAGCTACCCAGCTGAGGTCCAGTTAGTCAGAGACGTTATTTTCTGCCATTGCAGCCATTCAGGCAAGAGGGCAAAGGGTCTCCTGATGCAGTGGAGGCCCCTTTTTTTCCATCCCCTTACTCCCCGTCAGGCCCTGTGTCACCTAGTTGCTCACCTGACTTAGGAATCTGTTTTATCTTCTTTTATCTAATACCAATCCCTTTTTACCTTGCATCATAGTTACGTAGTTCTCAAGGGCAGTGTCTATGGATATTTCATCTTTGTCTGTTCTGTACAGATTAACTGTCCTAACTGCCTTATTAAAGCCCTTTGCTCCTGGTTCGTGCTCAGTAAATATTAAACGGCTCAAATGTTGATAACTGTACTGAAAAACCTGCATTCCTCCTCCTGTGTCTCTCTTTTACTTTCAAACAGAACACTTCACTTTCGACACTTCTTGTCACCAAATGTGTGGGATTTTTCCCAATACCAAGCAATTCTGTGACACCAGCTGGGTGTCCCACAATTTTAACTCCTTTCTGACTCTGTCTACCTGGAGATAACATCAGATCCCACAGATAAAAGGCTCAGACCCTCAAGACTGTTCCCTCCTACCCCACAACCATAACACTTCAGCTGCCAAATGCAAGTTGTAGGTCCCCAGGTCACCCACCACTTCTCTCTGGCTCGGCTACAAATCGCAGGTTCCCATGACCTCCTCTCTCTTGAATTCAGTTATTTGCTAAACAGCTCACAGAACTCAGGGAAACACTTAACTTACGTTTGCCAGTTTATTAGAGGATATGATAACGGAAACAGATGTACAGCCAGATGAAGGGATACGTAGGGTGAGGTCTGGGAGGGCCCAGAGGACAGGAGCTTCTGTCCCTGTCTAGTTGGAATGCATCACCTCCTGGTGTGTGACTGTGTTTACCAACCTGAAAGCTTTCGAACCCCATACTATTGGGATTTTAAGGAGGCTTCCTCACGTGGATAAGACCAATTATTAACTCCATTTTCAGCCCCTCTCATCTCTTCAGAGAGGTGGGGGAGTGTTGCTGATAATTCCAAGCTTCTAATTTTGGGAACCAGATCCCATTCAGGAGACCACCCAGAGTCACCTGATTAGAGCAAGAGATGCTCCTAGTGTTCTTATCACTTAGGAATTTATGAGGTTTCAGGAGGCCTCTGTCAGGGACTGGGCATGAAAACCAAATATATATTTCTTATTATAAATCATAGTATCACAGTAACTTAATATTACTTTTTCCAGGACCATTTATATTTCTTTGCTGATATTTTTGTTTTTTACTATACTTTGGGGAGAAGATAGACCTTGGCCTAAATTACTGGTTTGTTATAGCAGGACCTCTTAGCGTTTTTTTAAGTTAGTTTGACAGTTCCTCTGCTAATATTTATTATTAGGTTACCAACCTAATTATATTATTGTTTAACAGTGTCTCAGCTGCTAAATTTGTCCTTAGTCTACTTACATTGATTTATGTTCTTTCCCTGTGTTTAATAGTTAGTTTAGTTTGTTTGTTTTTTTCCAATCCCATTCTTTGAATAATTATGGCAAATATACTTAGAGGACTCCAGTTTGTAGCCAAATCAAAATACAGGGCACATATTGGTTTCTTACAAATGTAAAGTTGACATTGAGTACCTGTGATTTACTAAGTACTTTAAATTAACATTTGCTTTCACAACAGTCCTTCAGAGCTATTTGTGATCAGTGGTTGGGGCTTCAGGAAGGCTGTCCCCTCAAGAAACTCTAGTAAACTTTTAAAAAGTAACACTCTAAATCAAAGACACCTAGCCTCAAGGAGACAGTGTAACTTGGTTACTTTTGTCTCTAAACTTGACTGTAACTCCCTTGTCTATAGTAATAATACTCCTGAAGAGAGAACATATCAAGAAGAAGAGAGATCTCACAAGCCTGGGTACATAAACAATGGAGAGGCACTTTGAATCTATCTGTTCCAGCGCTTCTCAGGAGGGATGGAGTTTCAGCTCTTCCTCATGGAGAGAAAAAAAGAAGTAGCTATGCAGGGTCCAATGTCAAAGCTAGGCCCTCTTTTACCAGACCACACTGCATCATCATTGAGTCACCACGTACCGTAAGAACAACTATTTTACAGTACCACCTAATTAAATATTTCCAGAGCTAAGTAAATTAGTCTCCACGTTTAGCCAGGAAATGGTTCAGTGAACCTCAAATATCCTGTGCTTCCTAATTCAGGGCCTTTGTATAGTTCCAGCCTGTCTCTTATCTCTTGACTTTAAAAGATGTCTTTGTTTATATGCATCTTAAAAATAAGATGATAGGGCTTCCCTGGTGGCGCAGTGGTTGAGAGTCTGCCTGCCGATGCAGGGGACATGGGTTTGTGCCCCGGTCCGGGAGGATCCCACGTGCCGCGGAGCGGCTGGGCCAGTGAGCCATGGCCACTGAGCCTGCGCGTCCGGAGCCTGTGCTCCGCAACGGGAGACGCCACAGCAGTGAGAGGCCTGCGTACCGCAAAAAAATAAAAAATAAAAAAATAAAATAAGATGATAGAGTCTGTTAGGAGCAGCATTTTCAACCATTTAATCCAAGCGTTTAGAGTGGAATGGTGGTCCTGACGTTGCATTGGTCTCATGGCACCACACCCTGTGACAGTCCACTTGGCATTTATAAGGTAAGCGCGCTCCTTTCCTTATGAGTCAGTGTTTTGAGTGAACTGAGGCTGTCTGTTTAGCCAGAGTAACTTTGGAAGCTCCCCTTTACCATTCACTTTAATATTTATAGTGCACATCTGGCACAATTCTGACTGCTACAGCTCTGAATTATGCATTATCTAGAGCAAAATTTTAATCCAGACCTATCTTTTGTATCAACCAGCAAGGCTTTAGATTATGCTTCTTTGCAATTTGTGAATATGTATTATGATACAAATTAAAGGTAATATAGTTTTTTAGACCAGGCTAAACATGCTCAAGGCAACAGAGTATTATCCCTAGAAAAAGGAAATGTTCTGGGAAAGAGACAAGAGTTGGTCATGCTGCCACCCACCTCTTTGATTCATGTATTAGATACTTTTGTTTTTATTGTTGTTGTTTTAATAATTTGAACATATTCCAGAGGGCACAATTTTAAAAAAATCTTTTATAAATCCTTCTTTGGGGGTTATAAAAGAGCATTACGGTATCCATTCTTTTTTACAATAAAATTGTGAGCATGCCAAGGTAAAGTGGGTAGTAACTTTAAAAGGAGAAAACATACCTTTTACCTTTCTGGGGAGGAGGGCTCTTTTAAATTGATTCCATCACTGTGACCCTCATAATTTTAAATTTTGTTTTAGAAACAAAACACAATATGTCTGGTTGGAACAGAAAAGTGCTCTAGATGGCCCATGCCAAGGGGAAAATCAGAGAGATCCCTTGTACCCACACCCATTTCCACCTAGAAATTCACTTTCCTGAGCTCTTCTTTGTACAAATCTTGGAGTTTCTTTATATTTTGCTTTAATAGAGTAGACTTTTATTAGGTGAAAAATGTAGTTTTTAGTTAAAGAAATGAAGAATAAAATAGGAAGTCACCTTATGGATTTTCACAAGGTCACATGGCAAGTCTGTATGGCAAACTAACATGATCGTTAAAAGAATATTCTTATGAATCTATAATCCTACATAATATAAATCTGTAGCATATTATATTTTCAGGGGATTATACTTGAAAATCATATATGCAAATATATATATGATGTATTTTAATACAAATTCATTGTAAAATAATAATATTGTGTTTTTTCTGTATTAGATACTTTCTAAGTGTTCTAGATATAAATCCAAAAAAAAGCTCTTAAAACCAAAAGCAGGGCTTCCCTGGTGGCGCAGTGGTTGAGAGTCCGCCTGCCGATGCAGGGGACTCGGGTTCATGCCCCGGTCCGGGAAGATCCCACATGCCGTGGAGTGGCTGGGCCCGTGAGCCATGGCCGCTGATCCTGCGCATCCAGAGCCTGTGTTCTGCAACAGGAGAGGCCGCGGCGATGAGAGGCCTGTGTAACACACACACACACACACACACACACACACACACACACACACACACACACACACACACACACAGCATTTTTCATAAATTTGCCTGAACTCATTTGATGCTAAAACATGACCTGAATTTACTTAAGGCTATTTAAAGTCTTTATCCTATTTAATTTGAATATCCATATGTTTCCTGCAGAAATACTGATGTGCTTGCTGGTGAAGTGCTGTCTCAGGCCCTGCTGGTTCTGCATGTTGGCCTCAGTATATGCCATTTTACCTTTCTAAAAAAAATAAAATTCTGCATTTCAGAATACATTTGGCCAGAAAATATTCAGATAAAAGATTTTGGACCTGTGTTTACTCTTTTACTCCTTGCAGGAGGGCTGTAAGATAGGTACTCCTCTTGTCCATGGTTTATAGATGAGGAAACTGACTGAGGAAAAACAGATGAAGTACCTGGACCAAGGTCATACAGCCAGTAAGGGGTGGAGCTGGGATGTGAGCCCGGGCGTTCCAGCTCTTGAGTCTGTTCTCTGAACTATCATGTTCTCCTACCTCTGTTTATAAAGTGACTTGCTTGGGATGTTGACAGAAATTAGGAATTTAATCCTGGTTCTCTGAGCTGTACTCCTGTGCTTGGTTTTCTAAGTCATTAATTTCTAAACTTTTGAATTGGGGAACAGTACAAGTGTAATAGGGTATAGGTACTTGCATTCTCTTTATATTACCTTTTATATTATTTTTTATATTGCCTGTCTTTGTGTCTGACCTAACCAATAATCTTTATATATGTAGTTTTCAAAGAAGTTCCATTTTAATCACATATCACTTTACTAGATCCCCATCTGCTTCCCTGTTTTCTGAATTTAAATTTAAATTTTAGCTTTTTATATATTTGTGGGGTTTTTTGCATGTCTTTACAGGGTAACTGAACATATATTTGACACTAGAATGAACGCTTACAGTCCACTTGAAAATCACTATGCCACTTGAGAACCAAAGTTGACCAGTTTAATTACAGTGATAATTTAATGAACTAGTGAGTAGGACAAGTGATAAATTCTTTTTCTGGATCATTACTCCAAGTTATTGCTTCAGATCCTATGCTGGCTTCCATGATAAATTTTTCAGGAAAGAGGGCTTATCATGGGCAAAGTATTCTTTGCCCATTTTCTCATTTCTGTTATGCTTCATCCTCTGAGAACTTACCTTTATTTGTTGCGTATTTACACATATAAAATTCACATGATTTTGTGAGTTTAATTATAAATATTGCAGTTGTGTATAATACCATGGTTTCAGAGTTACTGAAGGATGAACCTAATCCATTAAAAAAAAATTCTATAGGTTCTCAAAATTCATTTCAGAACAGATAATGATCTTACAGCTTTAAGACACTATTAGAAGACACAATAATAAAGTATCTATTATATTTGTAATCTTGGCATCTGTGTCCTTTTGTCTCATATGGAATATTCTGTATACAAGAACACTGAGTTTATAGTAAGAGGGGAGAGAGAGTACTATACTTTTAACTGAATAAACACCTGTCTTTATTGAATTATAAGTGATTTATCTTCAAAACAGCAACTTTTCCTTTATTTTTGTTTGGGGGAAGGAGAGCTGTTTGGGTGGAAGGCTCGGGAAAGGTTTTAGGTTGTTCTTTGGTTGTTTTAGGAAAAGTCACTAGTTTTGCATCATGATATTTGGCCTGAGTCTAAAACGCATTCCACATGTTTTTGTTTGTTTGTTTTTGCGGTACGCGGGCCTCTCACTGCTGTGGCCTCTCCCGTTGCGGAGCACAGGCTCCGGACGCGCAGGCTCAGCGGCCATGGCGCACGGGCCCAGCCGCTTCGCGGCATTTGGGATCTTCCCAGACTGGGGCACGAACCCGCGTCCCCTGCATTGGCAGGCGGACTCCCAACCACTGCGCCACCAGGGAAGCCCCCACATGTTTTTTTAGCTTCACGGAAGGGATCAAAAGAAATACTGAATGAGGTCACTGTTGTGTACACTAGAATACAGAGTCTCATCTTGATTTTCAATGGGGAAAAAAAAAATCTGTTATTTATGGGATATACAGATCCCATAGAATATCTGTGAAATTAGAAGCCTTGAAATTATTAATCTTAGCTTTGAGACCTATTTAATAGTCATAGTTGATATTTCTGCTCAGTTAGTGTCACATTCCTCTTTGGTTATGTTCCCAGTGCTTTTCACTTCTAATCTCTGAGTTAAAGCCCAAAGAGTTCTAGGCGCCTATCCCCCTTTCAGTTATCCCTTTTGAAACCTTGTTTTTAATAACACTTTTCTTTCTTGGCTTGCATGACATTTTATCTTTCTTTTCCTTTCTTTTTGCTGTTTGCAAAGACTCTTGGGAGGATTTGACAGATTTGGTGGAGCAAATGCGCGATGATACAGAAGGTGCGTGCCACACCAACATCTTTCAGTTTTCTTTTTTTTAATCTTCTAACCACCTTTTGATTGTTTTCCATAAGAGGAAGTGTCCGCTTTAGGTTTTATTTCCCATGACTGTAACTGGAGCAGTAAGCATATTCACCAGATTTTCCATGCAGGTACTTCGTACAGAATTAGGTTTTCAGAGTCTTGCATTTAAAAATCTTTCTCTTTCTGGTTCCAAGTAAAGTGGGATTAATATATGTTTATGCTGTTGCTTTAAGATAATAATATGTTCAAAGGGGACTTTATTTCTTATATTGTTTTTCTATGCCTGTTTTTTCATTTGTTAGGAAGATGTAAATTTTTTTATCATTCATGAAAAGAAATATATATATGTATTACCATGAACAAGCAGTTTAAAAACAAACAGATCCCAGGAACTTCAAGTATTTGGTCTGGAATGTTGCTCTGATTTGTAGATTTCCCATAACATTAAGTCATTTTGAGCTTGGTCATGTAATAGCATTCCTTTCTGGTGGAATTACCTTGAAAAGTACCACATATGTTCAAATGTACGAAGGTTCCCCAAACCAATAATTATTTCTTCTGTAATTGGCACCTAACTTTAGGGATCTCAAGGTGATTTACACATTTTATAATAAAGATAGAAAAATTGAAGTTTGGGTCCACTTTATCATTTTACATTCTCCCACTTTGGCTGGGCACCTGCAAGTCCCCCAGCTTCAGTGTACACTCTCCTAGCACACGCACACCCACCACTCTGTCCACACTGGCCTTTTCACTGACTGCATGAGCTGACCTCAGCCTCCTCTCCTGCCTTGTTCCTGTGACATCCCACCCGGAGCATTTACTTCCCTTCTCCCTCCCCCTGTGCCCCCCACATCCCCATTTAGTCTAGATGAGAGCTCTGTGAAGCGCTCCCTGACAGCTTTGGCCCAGTTCATTTCTCCATTCACTCAAGTCCTGCAGAACGTGGAGCTTAAGGCTTTTTACTTGTTCTCTAATTCTTGTGTGTTTACATTCCTAGTTAAAGTGTAAAATCCTTGAGAGCAGAGATTGTCTTAAGCTTCTTGGTATTCATATCAGCCTTAGGACAGTATTGTCCTCCATAGATTTGGTCATACCAGACAAAAAACTAAGGCAGTTTTCTCTCTCCAGTGATGACCAATAGTTTCTTCTTCAGCACTTTACTCTGAATGAGCAAATTATCCTGAGTTTCATCTCATTTCCTATAGTCAAACTGTCTTTTTATTCCATCTTTGATTCTACTTTTAATATAATTAGTTACATGTATTTTGATGAAAAGGCAGATCAGTATTGTCTAGTTGATTGACAGTTCATAGACAAGAAAAAAAAGGACAGTGTTGATTCATTCAGTGAGTACTGATGTTAGCTGCCATTATCATTATTATTATTATTTACCAGGCACTAGATAGGTTTAAGGTTTGGATTCCTTTAATAGACTATGTACTAAAGAAAAATGCTGCATATAGGCCAACAAATCTGTACCCTTCTTGGAAACTTCTTCCCTATAACTTAGCCCTGGCAAAATTCTATTTCTTTGATACAAGGTACAACTGCAAGAATCATGCCTACTGTAAGAGTCAGCCTCCTCCTTTTCATTTCTTTTTTGCTGGAATTTTTGTGAATGATTGTCATAGGTGAAATCAAAAAGGGAAAACCCCAGAAGATGTGTGAATTTTTAAAATTATAGTATAGTTGAATTACAGTGTTGTATTAATTACTGCTGTACAGCAAAGTGACTCACTTATACACTTATATACATTCTTTTTCATATCCTTTTCCATTATGGTTAATCACAGGATATTGAACATAGTGCCCTGTGCTGTATGGTAGGACCTTGTTGTTTATCCATTCTATATATACCCGTTTGCATCTGCTAATCCCAAACTCCCAGTCCATTCCTCCCCACACCCCCTCCCCGTTGGCAACCACCAGACTGTTCTCTATGTCCCTGATTCTGTTTCTGTTTCATAGACAGGTTCATTTGTGTCATATTTTAGATTCCACATATAAGTAGTATCATGTGGTATTTGTCTTTCTCTCTCTGACTTACTTCACTTAGTATGATAATCTCTAGTTACATCCATGTTGCTGCAAATGGCATTATTTTGTTCTTTTTTATGGCCGATTAGTATTCCATTGTATATATGTACCACATCTTCTTTATCCATCCATCTGTTGATGGACATTTAGGTTGTTTCCATGTCTTGGCTATTGTACATATTGCTGTTATGAACATAGGGGTGCATGTAAGAAGATGTAAATTGTGTTACTTTGATGATCTTAGTAGATTACCAGTAAAGTGGCATATGGTAATGTTGGCCAAGAACTTATTTATAGAAAAGTCTTTCTGGAATATAGCTTAAAAAAGAAAATCAGAAGGGGAAGGAAGGGGGAAGGAAAATGGCTTTTACTTGTTAACTATTTTTGAGTCATTTCATCCTTGTCTTTTTTATACAATTTTCTACATCTCTTCTCATTTCAGTTATATGAAATGCTAGAATTTTACTGTTTACATAACTTAGAGTTTTTTTAAATGAGTACTTGTAACAAGAATGAACATGAGTTATGGAGTATTATCCACATGTAACACCCAGAGCAGCTCAGGGTCTGGGGAGGAGCCTGCAGTCAGAACCGGAGAAAGCTGCTGATGTATGTAGGCTCAGATCTTGTCGGGAGACCTTCACTGCTGAGCTGTTTTAATTCTGTTTCTTATCTGTTGTTATGGATGTGTCATAAGAGGTGGCTTTTTAATAGGAAAAGTGTTAACACTGGCTTCCAGCCTCCTGCAAATCTGCTTTTTTTTTTTTTTTTTTTTTTTTTGTGGTACGCGGGCCTCTCACCGTTGTGGCCTCTCCCGTTGCGGAGCACAGGCTCCGGACGCGCAGGCTCAGCGGCCATGGCTCACAGGCCCAGCCGCTCCGCGGCACGTGGGATCTTCCCGGATCGGGGCACGAACCCGTGTCCCCTGCATCGGCAGGCGGATTCTCAACCACTGCGCCACCAGGGAAGCCCCAAATCTGCTTTTTAAAATAACAAACTCTACGAGGTCACAGATTTGAACTGTTAGCTTTGGGGTTTGGTTTTTCTTTTATTGTGTTTTTATTTTGGCAAAATTGGAGGTTTTTCTGGTGAACTGATTTCTTACAGTGATGGTTGGTTTTACAGTCAATGTGTCTGTAACTCCTGTCTGGTAGTATATGAAATGTCTTCTTAGGGTGGAATCGTGTCATGCTTACAACATTGATCAACTATCTCACATCTCATCTCATTATATGCTATTAATTTGGGTCTAAAAGTTTTGAAACTCACTAGAAAATTATGAAGATTAAATGAAATAATAAAAGCACATGGTTTACTACCTTTAGCTTCTCAATAAATATTGAATTCCTATCTGTACCTACTACAAACCTTTTAAACAGATTATGTGAACTTGCAGTTGCCCAGATTACTCATCTCTCTGAGCATTGGAGTGGCTGGGGCATTACTTGAATTAGGGAAATAATATACTTGTATGAAATAATACCTCATCAAGATGCCTTACTGGTTCCTTGATATATTTTGTGAGTTAAGACTTGATGTCCACCATTTTGAAAAATGGAAGGAACATATCTAAGAAATTTTCTTAGCATCTAGCACTGTATCACGTAGACATTCAATGAAGGTTTATTTTAAATTAAATAAAAATTTTAAACTTAATGGAAGACCATAATAATTTTGATAGCTAACAATTTTTTATTCCTTTTTAAAAAAATTTTTATTTATTTATTTGTTTTTGGCTGTGTTGGGTCTTTGTTGCTGTGCGTGGGCTTTCTCTAGCTGTAGCGAGCAGGGGCTACTCTTTGTTGCAGTGCACAGGCTGCTCATTGCTGTGGCTTCTCTTATTGCAGAACATGGGCTCTAGGCTCGCGGGCATCAGTAGTTGTGGCTCGTGGGCTCTAGAGCGCAGGCTTAGTAGTTGTGGCACATGGGCTTAGTTGCTCTGCGGCATGTGGGATCTTACAGGACCAGGGCTCGAACCTGTGTCCCCTGCATTGGCAGGCAGATTCTTAACCACTGAGCCACCAGGGAAGTCCCACAATTTTTTATTCTTAGTACATCCCAAGCATTTCTAAATGCTTTACATACATGAACTTGTTTAATCTTTAAAACCCTATCATTATCTTATGGATGAAGGAAGTAAGCCCTACAGAGTTAAGAAACTTTCCCAGTGGAATACTACTCAGCAATAAAAAGGAACGCACTATTGATAACCTGGATGGATCCCTCAAGAACTATGCTGAGTGAAAAAAAGCCAATTTTAAAAGTTACATACTGTGTGATTCCATTTATATAACATTCGTGAAATGACAGCACTGCAGAAGTGGAAAACAGATTAGTAGTTGCTATGGGTTATAAGGAGGTAGGAGACAGGAGGGAAGTGCTTGTGGCTGTAAAAGGCCAAAGTGAGGGATCCTTGTGATACAGTTCAGTGTCATATCCTGGTTGTGATAAGTTATTTTGCAAGATGTTACCTTTGGGGGAACTAGGTTAAGGGTACACAATATCTCTCTATTATTTCTTACAACTGTATGTGAATCTATAATTGTCTCAAAATAATAAGTGCAAAAAAAAATGAAAGAAAAGAGAAAAGGAACTTGCCTAGGGTTACACAGCTAGGGGAAGAGTTCAAGTAGAGTTCAAACTCTAACAGGCTAGCTCTAGAGCTTGTGCTGTTAACCACTATACCAAAGTTCAGACCTAGTTGGCTCTCAAAAATACTTTTTCATCAAAATTCCATACACACATCATTTATTTCTAAATATCTAGAACAAAAGTTTCATGAAACAATGTATAACCTTATACCGTAGGACATACTAAATCGATTTTTATACCCCACTAAGGGGTTGTGACCTTTAATTTGAAAGATAGTCCAGTATCCCATAGTGCCTCTCTGGTGTATATCCATTTCAGCTCTAGCTACCAAGATATAAGCAAAAGAGCTCTTCCAGCAATGCCAGTATGTTGTGTTCTGTTCCCAGCCTATAATTGTTGGCACCCTTTAAAGGCCAGTTACCTTGCATCCTTCTATTTCTCTTTAAACCATCTCCTCTGATAGAAACATCTTATTTCTAATCATTGGTACTATTATCCCTTGGCTAGTGATTATCCCAACCCAAACTTTAGTTTGTATTTACAACTATGTGATGAAAATTATGTTTAGAATGCTTCCACATCATTGTATCCTTTATTGTATCCAAAGCCAAGCTGATTTTTACCCCTTACTTCCAAAACAGTTATTCAGTTTTTTTCATTTCCATATTCAGCACAGTATTCGAGGCTCACAGGGCAAAAACTTTAGCTTATTCTTGACTCCTCTGTTTCCTTAACAGGTCCAGTTCTTCAGGTGAAGCCATTTTGATCCTTTCCCCCAAATTCTTCAGATTCACTTTGCATAATCCTTTCAGACTAATCATCCTGAAACAAAGTTCTAATCATACGACTTCCCTGCTCAAAACCTACAGTGGTTCCCATTGCTGGCTTCCTGGATATGCAGGTCTAGTATTAGAGACCTGTCATTTGACTTTACCCTTCCTGTTTTCCAGTTCTCCCCAGAAAGAACTCCTCACTCCATTCTTATTTCCTTCACCTCACTTCACATACCCGTTCTCCCCACTTGGAATACTTTCTTCCATGTTTTCTGTGAATTTCATATTTAGGGTCTGCCTCAATTCCTATACTGGAATTTATCATGCTTTTAACTATATTACTTTTGGTGTTGTCTCATTTGGAGCACAAGTGTACAGTATTCCAGGGAGTTAAGTTAAGGGTAGAGATTATTCCTATATTTTGTCAAGATTGGGTTTTACTCTACTTAACAAACTAAAAAATTAGCCTATTTCTTGGATACTGGCGAAGAACATGACAAAAGACTTTATGTCTCATGACACTGCAAGCAGTCTGAGCATCAACACATTTGTGTCAGTTCCTCCTGCACCAGAGTTGCACCTGGGAGACACTGTATCGCTTAGAAAAATGCTACACATGTGGTGGTTCTGTGTTGCAGCTGAGGAACACAGTTTGGGGAACCGTTGTTTTTATAGGAAGCAGTAGGAAAGCCTCCTCTCTTAAGATGATCAGTTGCATAAACAACCCTGAGAAATGGCCTGGGTAAAAGAGCATTGAGAGCCTTGCAGTCTTGATACAACCCATAAAGACATGTAGTAGCACAAGAAGTCCATGGAGGATTGTCTGTCTCAATATCTTACAGGTTAGATACAAAGAAATTTGTAATTTCCCCAATATCCCTCAGGGAATATGAGAGAGACAGCTCTAACTCTTCTAGATCAGAGATCTAACTATGCTAGATCACTGTGTTGCCCCCTGATATTTAACTTATTTCTATGGAGTAAATTGAGCAGAGTAAGGAACTCCTGAATTTGTACTTATCACCTAAATTTTCTATGTTGCATCAAAACAGAGAAGACTGACTATTGTCCCAACTTCTAGATGTTCCCAGAAATCTTCAGGGTATTCTTCTGTGGTACAGAATTCTTCAAGTTAAGGTACTTGAAGATGTTTGGGAAACTCTCCCAAACTAAAATTGATTGTATTATGATATGGGAGGCCAGTGAAGAAGAAGAAAGTGTGGTTTCTTAGGAACTCTTGGACAAGCTGGAATTAGAAACAGACATTTTTTAAAGATTAGAGAAATGGATACCTAAAAGAAAAGTGTTGTCCTCTATCGCTCACAACATTTCTGACACTAAATGTGTGGGGAGGTTTTCCCACACCCACCAGTTCTCCAACACCAGTTCAATTCTGACACTGTCTGCTTGGGGTTAACACAGACTCCACAAGATGCCCCCTCACTTTAGGTGCCAGTAACAAGTCTAGGTTGTCACCTGTCCTTCTGACCAACCAGCTATAAATCAGAGGTTTCTATGACCCCTCCTCAAGTTTTATAATTTGCTAGACTGGCTCACACAGCTCAAGGGAAGAGTTTACTTGCTAAATTACAGGTGTATTGTAAAAGGACACAACTCAAGAACAGCCAGATGGAAGAGAAGCATAGGGCAAAGTATGTGGGAAGGAGCATGGAACTTCCATACTCTCTCTGGGCACATCACCGTCCCAGCAACTCAATGTGTTCACTAACCACAAGCTCTCTGAACACTTTCCTTTAGGATTTTTATGCAGGCCTCATTATGTAGGCATCATTGATTAAATCATGGTCTTTGATGTTTGAGCTCTTTCTCCAGCCCGTCTCCCCTCCCTGGATTTGGAGGTGGGAGGGAATGGCTGAAAGTTCCAACCCTCTTATCACACCACTGGTTCCCCCTGGCAACCAGCCCTCCCATCCTTAGGGGCTTTCTAAAATTCACCTCATTAGTATAAACTCTATGTTTGAAAGGGACTTGTTATAAATAACAAAGATGCTCCTTTTATAATACCTTTAACTCTGGAGCTATTTCAGAACTAGAAACAAGAACCAAATACAACAAAAAAGATGCCCCTATGACTCTTATCACTTGGGAAATTACTAGGCTTTTAGGAGCTCTGTGTTAGGAACTGAGGGCTTAGATAAATAGAGAAATTGATTGATTTCTTATTGTTCCACAATACCTGACCAAGAAAAAGTAAGAGTACATAGACAATTGTTTTGGAATGTTAAATAACCAAATAAGCTTGTTCATTTCAATGCTAATGCCAATCAAAAGGGGAATTTTGGTTATGTTCAGGGGTAGAAGAAAGCAGCACTAGACTCTTATTGGAGGCTTAGCAGTTAAGCCTTGTCCTGAAGCTAGAGAAGTTAGAACCTGTTTTTTATTTTTAATTATGAAAAATTTCAAGTACGTAGAGAGAGTAGCATAAGAAACCCTAACGTTTCCATCACCCAACTTCAATAATTATCTATATTTTATTAATTTATATTTTGGCTGCGTTGGGTCTCCGTTGCTGCTCTCAGGCTTTCTCTAGTTGCGGCGAGTGGGGGCTACTCTTTGTTGTGGTGCACGGGCTTCTCATTGCGGTGGCTTCTCTTGTTGCGGAGCACGGGCTCTAGGCGCACGGGCTGCAGTATTTGTGGCTCGCGGGCTCAGTAGTTGTGGCCTGCGGGCTCTAGAGCGTAGGTTCAGTAGTTGTGGTGCACGGGCTTAGCTGCTCTGCGGCATGTGGGATCTTCCTGGACCAGGGCTTGAACCTATGTTACCCTGCGTTGGCAGGCAGATTCTTCACCACTGTGCCACCAGGGAAGTCCCGCCATTTGTATTTCTTTGGAGAAATGTCTGTTGAAATCCTTTGCTCATTTTTTTTTTTTTTTTTTTCTGTACGCGGGCCTCTCACTGTTGTGGCCTATCCCGTTGCGGAGCACAGGCTCCGGACGTGCAGGCTCAGAGGCCATGGCTCACAGGCCCAGCCGCTTCGCCGCATGTGGGATCTTCCCGGACCGGGGCATGAACCCGTGTCCCCTGCATCGGCAGGCAGACTCTCAACCACTGCGCCACCAGGAAAGCCCCCTTTGCTCATTCTTTTTTTACTGGGTTATAGTAAGTCCCCTACCTACAAAGGAGTTCCGTTCTGAGAGCACGCTTGTAAGTACAATTTGTTCATTAAGTCCAACAAAGTTAGCCTAGGTATCCAACTAACACAGTCAGATATATAGTACTGTACTATAATAGGTTTATAATACATTAATACATTAAAAAACAAACACAAAAAATAAAACATTTAATCTTATAGTACAGTAATCTTACAGACGTCTGAGCTAACTTACATGATTGGACATGGGAACGCACATTTGCATCTTTGAACGTTCTCAACTTGAAGGTTCGTATGTAGGGGACTTACTGTATTTGTCTTTCATTGTTGAATTATAAGAGTTCTCTACATATTCTGGATACTGGATCTGATTTACATTTTTTCTTCCCATTCTATGGGCTTGTTTTTTCCTTAATAATGTCCTTTGAAGTGCAAATGTTTTTAATTTTAGTGAAGTCCAGTTTATTTTTTCTGTTGTTTTTGCTTTTGGTGTCATCTAAGAAAATATTTGGTCATATTGCATAATCCTTTTTATATGTTGCTAGAGTTGTTTTGCAAGTATTTTGTTGAGGGCTTTGCATCTATATTAATAAGAGATGCTGATCTGTAGTTTACTTATGATGTCTTTGTCTGATTTTGGTCTCAAGTAATGTTGGTCTCATAGCATGTGTTGGGAAGTCTTTCCTCTTCCTCTGTTTTTTGGAATTGTGAAGAACTGGTAGTATTTCTTTAAATGTTTGGTAAATTCAGTAGTGAAGCCATCTGGTTTTGGCCTCTTTATGGGGTGTGTTTTTTATTACGAATTTAATATCTTTACTTATTATAGTTCTATTCAGATTTTCTATTTCTTCTTGACTCAGTTTAGGTAGTTTATCTTTCTTAGAAATTTTCCTTAGAAATTGTTTCATCTAGGTTGCCTAATATGTTGGCATACAGTTGCCCATAGTATTCCCTTATAATCCTTTATGTTTCTGTAAGGTCAGTAGTAATGTCTCCTCTTCGTTTCTGATTTTAGTAATTTGAGTCTTTTCTCTTTTTCTATTCGTCAGTATAGCTAAATATTTGTTAATGTTGTTGATCTTTTCAGAGAGCCAACTTTGGGTTTCACTGGTTTCTCTCAATAGTGTTATTTGCTGTTGATTTCTGCTGTGATCTTTATTATTCCTTTCTCCTGGGGGCTTTCTACTGATAAATGTATTTATTGGTTGGCCTTGAGGAAGCCATCTGTGAAATCATGGAATTATGACATGCTAGAGCTAGAAGAGCTAGGTCAGTGCTTCACAAACTTTAATGCACATACAAACTGCTTTAGGTTCTGTCCAGAATCTGATTCAGTAGTACCATTGGAGCCCAAGTTTTCCCATTTCTGAAAGCTTCCAGGTGATGCCAATGTTGATGTTCCAGGACCACACTTGGAGTGGCAAGGATCTAGTTCATTTGATATCAGAGTCGTTGGTGGGGTTTTCCAAGCCATGTTGTTTCACCCCATTCCACGCATATTAATGTGCCCCCTGCTTGAGAATTAGTGCTGCAATTAGTCATTATGATTGGTGCGGGTGTGTGATGTCTTTATAAAAAAAAAAATTACTGAACAAGTACGTTTACAGATGAGGAAATTGAGGCCCCAAAGAAGTAAGATTCCTTGCCTGACATCATATAATAAGCTAATTAGCACAGATGATTCATATCAAACAGATTGAATAGTGGGTGGATATAATCTTTCTGATGATAAGGCTTAATTTTTGCAAAGTATATCTTTGATTATGCTACTACTAAGGAAAGGTAGCAATCAGGATAAATGAATTAGTGATTAAATTTTCTTGATGAACTCCTTTAACAGATTTCAACCCAGAGAAAATATTATTTAAGTGAATTTCCTCTTCATTATTCTTGAGTAGAAGCTTATGTGATATCTGAAATGACATTAAGGAGAATAGATAAATACAGATATGGATACATATATAGATAATCTAAGGGTCTTAAGACTTTATTGATTATTTTAAAATGAGGATTGAGTAAAAGTTCATAATTATTTTGTACAAATAAGTGTCATCAGACTAGTTAAATGGTGTTTTATTAAAGATCTTTTTAGTACTTTCAGTGATTTCTTTCACTATCACAGACAACTCATTTTATGCTTAATTTTATACTCTAAGAGCTATTACGGCAAAAGTTCAAAGTAGATTTATTTAGGAATCATTGGTCTTCAGTCATTCTAAACATCAAGTAAGCTTTCCTTTCAATATCTTTCTGTTAGTTGGTCATTTAAAATCTCATATTAATGCTTTTAGGTATCATTGGGAAATTTTGGTAGGACAACTGTTTTGTTTCACATTAAGATCGAAAGTAACTGTTGTGCTACCTATGAATTATTCCCACTTTACCAAGAATTGGGTATGATGTAACATACTTAATATTAACAGAATGATAAAGATAACTTACTTTTCCTTCAATTATTCATAAAACATTTCAATATTTCGGTATGAACCTTAGTCACTGTACTATAAGGAGATAAAATAGGGTCTTGGTTAGATGATTGGTTTGCAGAACAGTGTGACTCACTGTCACTCTTAGCTATGTGACTTGGGGTCCATTTTTGTCATCACTATTGACTAGATGAACCACATGACTCTGTAAAGTTTGTTAGAATTTCCTCATATGGAAATTAGCAGCCTTGAAGAGGTGTAATGAAGACCCATATGCTCTTAAAAGGACTTTGAAAACCAATATAGTTTATTATAACTACAGTCATTTCTACATGGTTTCTTTAGTCAACTTCTCCTACTATGTTTCCCACCAAGGTGATTTGTACCACCGTCCAAATGTATAAACAATCAAATAATCTGTCTTCTTCTTCCCTCAATCCAGCTGGTGATCAAGTCCTGAAATCCTAACATTCTACCCCTAGAACATCTCTCAGAGCTAAGTCTGTCTTCTCCACAAGCATGCACTGCTCCAATTCCATCCCTATTATAATTTTCCTCCTCAGCTTTTGTGGTAAACCCTTGCTTGCTCCCCAGCTTTGAGTTTTTATTCCTTTTCGATCCATCTTCCACAAGGTTGCTAGAATGGCTTCTCTAAAATTCAAATCAGTGACATTACACCTCACATCAAAATCTTTACTGACTTTAAGGTAAAATCCATATTCCTTAAACAAGGTCCTTAGCAATCTCTCCCTTACCTATTTCCCTTGTCTTATCTCACAACCCTTACTCACATGTATCATAAACTTATGGCAGTTTTTTGGTTTTTCTTAGTATGCCATGTTCTTTCATATTTCTGTTCCTTTACTCAAGCTGTCCTTCCATCCTACTCCCTTCACAGCTCTACTCCTAACCCTTCCTGGCCTGACTAATTTCTCTTTGTTCTTTAAGATTGAACTCAAAAATCTCATCCCCTGTATTTGGCACCTATTTCTATATATTAATTTTGTATTGTGCTACCTCTGTGAATTATTATGTTTTTGTAAAAAGTTTACTTTGATTTTTTCTGGGTGTAAAATCAGATTGTATGAGAGCAGTAATATATGATCCACACTTTTATAGTTTATACGCCTCCAATTTCTTTATCTTCTCTAATTGCGTTGGTCTTCCACCCTCAGTACAATGTTAAGTAATAGCCATGGGTAATGGACACTTCTTAAACTTTCCCTCAGAATACATCCAATGGCAGAGGAAATTGTATCGGACTCGCAGCTTGCCTGAAATCCTACATTACTTTCATATCTACTATCTTAGCCTTAAAAATATATATAAAATTTACATTTGATTCCATAGAATGCGTATTTATGGCTTAACATAAAAACATTTTAATTTATTTGTCCTGAAGTAAAATTAATCTTTGTTGAAGATGATTAATGTTTATCCTGAAGTTTCAAGTATTCTCTGTAAACTGCCCTGTTTTGTTCTCCAGACATCTGTATAATCCAAGTTTGATAAATAGTAAGCACTTGAATGTCAAGGACTAGGTCTTTTATCTCTGTATTCCCAGCATTAAATACAGTATCTAACACCAAGGAGATGTTCAATATTTATTGAAAAAAATGAATGAATGAATGAATGAACAAAAGCTCACTTCTGGAAAAATAGTGTTAAATGTTAGCATTGTGAATAACTGCAGTTTTAATTATTTTTCTCACAGAAAAAGTATGACAGACAACATTGTAAAAGTCATGCACTTTAAAATAATTTTCTGGTCTATATAATGAAACAGAACTTTTTAAAGCTTTTTATAGTTAAAAGTGTAAAATACATAAAAAAGATCACATAAGTACTCAGCTCAATGAATTTTCACATACTCACCAATTTCACAAAACTAACACCCCATCAAAAGGAGAACTTTACCTGCCCCTCAGAAGTCCCCCCGTGCTCTCTTTAGGTTACTGCAGCCCTTCCCTTTTTAACAGCATACAGGGAATTCCCTGGCGGTCTGGTGGTTAGGACTCCACCCTTCCACTGTAGGGGGCATGGGTCAGTCCCTGGGCAGGCAGCTAACATCCCGCAAGCCGCATGGTGTGCCCCAAAAAAACCCAGCCAAACAAACAGCATACATTAGTTCCACAAAATCTTTTTTTTTTTTTTTTTTTGGCTGTGCTGAACCACTTTGATAATAGTAAGCCTTAAATAATCGTTGAACTTTTGCATTAATTAAACAATTAATAATGAGCAATAAATTCTTTTGAGCTCTTATGTCTAGTTGTCAAATTACCCTGAATTTTGTTTGACTTTCTTCCATTTGTTTAGAGTAGTAGTTCTCCATAGGTAGGAGATGTCTTTCAGGGGACTTACGGCAATATCTGGAGATATTTGGGGTTGCCATGACTAGAGGGTGCTACTAACATCTAGTGGGTAAAGGCATGGGCTGCTGCTAAATTTAATTCACAGAACAGCCCCCCACAAAAAGAATTATCTGACCTCAAATGTTAGTAATGCCAAGGCTAAGAGTAATATTTTCTAAAGAAGGGGTGGGTTGTTTATGTTTGATGCAGGTTAGTTCAAATAGGTTATAGCACCATACTAATGGAGTCTAAGGTATCAGGAATTTAATTTCCCTAGGCAGTAGTTCATCTTTCTGTAGTTTAATGCATCGCAGCCACTGACCAGATGTCCTAAACATTTTTGCTACTGATTACACGAAGAACGAGATGAGGCAATATAGAAGAGCCAGTACCACTGCTTCTGGAAAAATGCCTCAAAGCATCGTGTTTTGTACATATTCCAAATCCAGCTCTCCCACGTGCCTAGTTCTCGCTAGGTTGGAATTCGATTATTTACTTTGACTAGGAGCATTGCTTCATTGTGTTATTAGCTCCCTGAATTATTGGTCAACAGACTTAAGGCAGATGGAGTGGTACCTTATGGACTGCCAGTTAATCCAACTTCAGCCACATTTTGTTATGTTAAATGGAGACTCCAGTAGCTCTCCACAAACATTCATGGATACCCACACACCCCTGCCCTATTCCTTTCTCCCAGGGATTATGGAAGGTTGGAAGCAGTAAAGTGCACATAAATGCTGATAATACCGTTGGAAATTAATATCTGATAACATTGTTCTTCTTGGCGGTTTGTCAGGGGGTAGTTTTTTGTGTATTTCAATGTCCCTTGTGGGTTTATTCCATTCTTGGTAAGTTGACCTACAATGAACAGAGAGAGCCAGATTAGAAGCATGGCCCTAAAACATGTGTTGGTGTGCAAGAGAGAATTAATTAGTGGCAACAGACACCAATTCTGACTTTCCTAATAAAGTATCCTCTAAAATTAATTACCTCAGAAAACACTACAACAAACCAAGATTTGTATAGTGGGCACTGTAAACCTACAAGTCCTTAAATTTAATGGAGAAGATGAGCTTAGAATTTGACTATTTGATTCTGCTTCATTTAACTGTGAATGCATATCTAAATGAAAACACTGTGTGAAGAAAATTACTTGGGACAATTTGAATGAAATCTCTGCTCTGTGCTGTAGCTTGTTTCTATTATGGGAGCGTGGCTTTTATTAGTACTACTTTTAGTCCTCCTAAAAAAGGTAAAATATTTCATAAATCTCTAGGCCTTTTTCAATTTGTATAGAAATGTAACATATTTAACTTTTAGGAGGATGTCAGGTAAAATGTGGTACTTAGTCCCTTTCCTCAGGGAGTTTAGTTGGTTGATGAGAGCCACATGCTCTATGTTAAGTCGTAAAAAATCGGGGAGTTGATTAAGTTCTAATACTTCATTATACTAATAATGTTAATTATTTTTAGTTCATTTAGTAATGCTTAGTTTAAATAATAATGCTAACTAGTATAAATACTAATAATGCACATAGCATATTTGGAACAAAGTTTAAGCGCTTTATCCTTTTTCTCTACATTGGCTTTATTCTTTAGAGCGCTTCACAAGCTGTAGAGAATGGGTGAGGCAGGGCAAGGGTGGAAACAGCCCAGTATGATTGCTGTGCAGTACTGAGTTGTGATGGACCCAGGTTAGGCTGGTAACAGAGACGGTGGTGAGAATATTAAAAGACTGTACTCAAGGCTCAAAATTTTATAAAATAAATACATTTTTTACTGTTTCACCAAGAACATTCCTAAGGGAGACTGGCATCTTTTTTTTCTGTTTAAAGCAAAGCACATGGTGGAGAAGAATACAACAACTAATAGTATAATTTGGTGCCAAGGCCTTGATTCTTGCTAAGACACCAACAGTCTTACCTGCTCTTGCTTTTGCACCATCAATACAAATGTCAACACAGTGAACTTATACTGAATTTTTTAATGCGCTATTTCCAGTAACCAGGCTTCATCCTTTTCTCCTTTGGCTGCAGATCCTAATTATCTCATGGCTAACGAACGCATGAACCTGATGAACATGGCCAAGCTGAGTATCAAGGGCTTGATTGAATCTGCTCTGAACCTAGGGAGAACTCTGGACTCTGACTACGCACCTCTCCAGCAGTTCTTTGTGGTGATGGAGCACTGCCTGAAACATGGCTTGAAAGGTAGACCATGGCCTCAAAATACAAATGTGCACACACCTGTTTCCTAGAAATACATGCTCCAGAAGAGAACCATTCCTGGTGGAACCAAAGAATAAGAGGCTTGAATTAATATTAATCCATTGGAATGCAACCTATGTGGGTGCAGAGATATGTTTGACTTAAAGGAGGTATAGTGCTTAAAAAATACAGTCTTAAAAGCTAGAGCTGGAAGCGCTGTTACAAGTGTCTAATTCCAGATGGCAGTTGTGTTTCACAGATGGATATAGATCTAGAATGGGATGTGACTTGCCCAAGATCACACAGTGAGTGAGGGCAGAGCAAGTGCTAGAACTCAGATCTCCAGACTCTTGCATCCATGCTGTTCCCACTTAACTGTGAGCTTTTGAGGACAGGACCTGGTCTTATTCACCTTGGCTTCTTTTCCTCCTCCCGCTCCAATCTTTGATAACCTGTTCTTGGATTACATATTCTTTTCCACTGGACTGTTTTCTTCACTAATATCACACAGCTTTAAGCATGATATTGTTAAAATACAGCTAGTCCATAAATTCTTCCTGAAAGAGGAAGGACCGAGTCTTGGAAAGTAGGGGGTTTTTGATTTTTATGAAATGTTATCTTTTGTGAAAGCATGAATAATTTTAGAACTGTCTTAATCTGGGATTAACTCCCGAAAAAGCACACTGAATAGATGGGAGAGGGTATGTGTGTGTTGAGAGTGTGTTTATGTTGTGAAAAATATTAAAATATTGCTTTGTTTTTATCGCCTTAGCTAAGAAAACTTTTCTTGGACAAAATAAATCCTTCTGGGGGCCTCTAGAACTGGTAGAAAAGCTTGTCCCAGAAGCTGCAGAGATAACAGCAAGTGTTAAAGACCTTCCAGGACTTAAGTAAGTTTAAGGTTCAATTCCGTGTGTCAGGGAAAACATTCTTCTAAACTACCTCCTTTAGGAGTGAGACTAAAGACAATGGTGATCATAATAATTTATTTCATAACAGTCCAAAATGCAGAATGCTGTTATGAGTAAGTAATGTTATGAGAGAACTGGTAGTGTAGAATAATGAGAAGTGTGAGGGATAATTATTATTAATCTAAGAAAGGTTGTCTTCATGTCATGTTAAAATACCAAATGTTCTCTTTTTTTTAAAGCACTTTTGGGTATCAGCTAGTGAGTCTCAAGAAGTTAGATCTAGGGAGGTGGCGTGTTGGACTTAAGACAAACAATGTGTTTGATGAGAACCAAGATTAAAACAGTTGTCAAGTGAGCCTCAGGAACTGACACCCGGAACCTGCCTTGGGACTTGAAAAAGAGTGGTAAATCACCTTCCCAAATTAGATTGGTCTAATTGTAATCAAGTAGAGGTCTAAGTGGCCTGTGTCCTGATTATTGTTATTTGGGTCCTTACATGATCCACACTAAATTTATGAGGATTTACCAAAACTAGTCTGATGGAGCATTTTCAATTTGGCCTTCCAGAGGTCTTGTCTTCAAATCATAGTCTCATTCAGTAATTAATTCCTCACGAGAGCATTTGTCCCAAACATACCCCTGGCTCCCACTGGCCCACACAGAAGTCCTCCCACAGGGGTGTGGTGGGAGAGGCTGTGCGGAGCACGTCCTGTGCACCTTATACCGGGGGGTGGGGGGGGCGTTAGCGGGAGTAAATGGACCTGTCCCACTGTGGCCTCTAGCTCTGCTACTTTTAGTTGGTTTCTGTTTTTGTAGGACACCAGTAGGCAGAGGAAGAGCCTGGCTTCGTTTGGCATTGATGCAAAAGAAACTTTCAGAGTATATGAAAGCTCTGATCAATAAGAAGGAACTTCTCAGGTATGAAGATCTTCTCGTTGAGCTTCCTTCTTTTTCTCTCCATGTTCTATATCATATGAAGCTGAAGCATATAAATTTATCATTTGGGGGGTCAGAAACATTTGATTCATGACAATTTCACGTAGCTCAGCTAATACCTTCTCCCACATCACACACACACATACGCAAGAATAGATGTTTTTATATTAAGTGTGTTCACACTGTCTCTGTGGCATATGTATGGTCCTTTGCAGGACAGGTCAAAACTTAACACCTTTAGAAAACAGGAAAGGCTTTTGACGCCTTAGCATATACCCAGGCTCACTAAGACAGGAAGTTGACATGTAACATAAATTTCAAATACAGCACACACAAAAATTTCCAGTTGGGTCATAGGTACAAATGGGAATGAGAAAACAATAAAGCTTTGAGAAGAAACATAAAGTAGACAAAAATTTCTTAAACACAATAAGTTCTACCTGTGAAGGAAAAAATGGCTAAATTGGTTACATTAAAATGAAGAACTTCTGTCCATCAGAAGTCACTCTTGAGATTAAGAGTGAGAGGTAGGGCTTCCCTGGTGGCGCAGTGGTTGAGAGTCTGCCTGCCGATGCGGGGGACGCGGGTTCGTGCCCCGGTCCCGGAAGATCCCACATGCCATGCACGGAGAGGCTGGGCCTGTGAGCCATGGCCGCTGAGCCTGTGCATCCAGAGCCTGGGCTCCGCGACGGGAGAGGCCGCAGCAGTGAGAGGTCCGCGTACTGCAAAATAAAAAAAAAAAAGTGAGAGGTAACCCATAACTCTAAAGGGGACATTTGCAATACATAATACATATATTCAACAAATTATGCATACTCATGGTGTATAAAGAACTCCGTCAGTCCAAAAAGAAAAAGGCAGATGAGCAAAGACAGAATTGGGTAAAGGACTTGAACAAGCCTCTCACAGAAGAAGAAATTGAAATGGCCAGTAAACATATTAAAAGATACCTAACTTCATTAGCCATGTTGTAAATTCAAGTTAAAACAAGAGTGTGATAACCTCACACAACCACCAGAATGGGTAAAATGTAAAAGACAGGTAATCCCAGGCGTTGGTGAGGATGTGAAGTAACTTTAATGTCCTGCTGATGAGTGAATTGGTATAGAAATTTAAGAAAACTGTTTGTCATCCTCTATTAAAGCTGATCATGAGCATTCCTTGTGGTCAAGCATTCTGCTTCTAGTTATTACATCCAATAAAAAAATGCATAGTTATATCCAACAAAAGACACGAGCAAGAATGTTCATAGTTATTACAATGTTTGTACCAGCCCCAAATGTTTGTAATAGACCCCAAGTATCTATTCACAGTAGAATGGATAGGTAAATTATGGTATACTCATACAATGAAATACCGTATAGCAACTACACACAGCCATATGGATTAATCTCACAAGGGTAATGTTGGGCAGATGAAAACAGACATGAAAAATACATCCCGCATTATTCCATTTATATAAAGTTCAGAAACGTACACAATTTATCTTTCATGATAGAAGTCAGGAAAGAGCTACCGCACAAGGTGGCTTTGGAGGTCCTGATGATGTACTGATTTTTAATATAGTGCTGGTTGCATAGATGTGTTTACTCTGTGAAAGCTCATTCCACTGTATTGTATGATTTGTGTACTTTTTTATATATACTTTATAGGTCATTAATATTTACTAAAAGAAATTCAGGTATAGCAGACTGCCTCTGAGAAATATTGTAAGAAGAATAAGTAATCGAGAATTTAAAGACATGGCTGAATTTTTCAAGAGCCTAGTTTTTACAAAAAAATTGCACTGCAGATCCTAACATGGAGCATTGTTTTAATGTTGCTGCAGCTGCGTGTGCCATTGATTGCTGTTTTCTTGCCTAAGAAAATTAAACAAATCAGGGGAAAGAGAAACAGTAACCATTCTGGAGAGCTTATTTATTTCCACAAGGGGAAGGCTCAGCTTTCCAAGGATCAAGCTTTAAAGTGGTGTAGAGCCTAGTGTTCAGGCTGTAGGCGGCTACAAAAAATTATATGATTCAATTGGGGTCTGAAGAATTAGCTCTTCATCCAGCAGAGCACCAGAGTAAATGGATTCAGTCTTACGAACTAGATGGAACACTTTTTCATACATATTTTCACTCACTTTGACTCAGCACTTTCACACCCTAGGTATGTCTAACAGAAATGCATGTGTATGTGTACCCAAACCCATGTGCAGTAGTGTTCAGCAAAGCACTGTAGCCTGCACAACTGAAACAGCAAATAGAATGAATCCATTGTGGTATATCCCTACCATGGAATACTGTCCAGCAGTGAAAGTGAATGAACTACTATTGCATACAACAATACAGTATATGTATTACTAAATCACTTTGCTGTATACCTGAAACTAACATAACATTATAAGTCAACTATACTCCAATAAAAAATAAAAAAATTTTAAATATATATAAAATTAAATTTAAAAAATAAAAATAAAGTGGATCAGAAAAGCAATTTTTAAAAAACAAACTAATCGGTTTTTTAAGATGCATGAAAGATTGAAAAATTATCCCCTGGTGCGTTGCAAATACAGCTTTGTGGCAGAAGCATGAATGCTCAGTTCAGTGAAAATACCATTCTTATCACTTTTCTTTCAGCTGGACTGTCTGTTATCTAGAGTCTGTCTGTTCATGTCCCTATTATCTAAAATAAAGTATCCAAGTAATCCTTGTTTTTACTTTTTTGCTGTTATTATAGATGACCATATTTAACCACGAGGCAAGTGCTTTCCTCCTTGTCTCATGCTTACATCATTGGATTCTTGAGTAGAGTGTTTCATGGATTTCTCTTACAGTGAATTCTATGAACCCAATGCCCTCATGATGGAAGAAGAGGGAGCCATAATTGCTGGTCTGTTGGTGGGTCTGAATGTCATCGATGCCAATTTCTGTATGAAAGGAGAAGATTTGGACTCTCAGGTATGTGGAAGATACTTGGTTACCTAGTGTGTCACTCTGAGTTCTGTTATCTCAGAATTTGGACTGATCAGATTATACCAACCAAATTAGGGGAACTTCTATGATTCATAAATAGGATTTTCTTTATTTTTGATGTGAATATAAAAAATCTGTTTGTTTTTCCTTCCAGCTTAGCTTATTTATGCATAATGAATGTTTTTCAAATTCTTGTCTTAACTGTGATCCCTGTTAAAAATATTTTGCACAGGGTTAAAAAATATATATATAGATAGATAGATAGATAGATAGATGTGCTGTGTGCTATGTGGTTCAGCGGCAAACATATCTATATATGTTTGCCGTAGCATCTTATGGAAAAACCCAAACAAACTTTTTGGCCAACTCAATATATGTACACACACATATAAGCCAAAATATATACACAGAGGTTTAGTAGCGGAATAGTTTAAATAAGCAAGAAAGAAAGAAATGTTAAACCTTAATTTATATTAAGTATTCATTTAACTTTCTTAGTCATGTCCTACTGACTTAATCTTGGTTCTTTACTTACAACCCTTGTCAATTCTTTTTTTTTTTTTAAGGAGCAGCATTTTTTTTTTTTTTTAAGTTACCTTTTCCAACTTTTTTTTTCCTTCTCTTTTTTTGGCTACGTTGGGTCTTCGTTGCTGCGCATGGGCTTTCTCTAGCCGTGGCAAGCAGGGGCTACTCTTTGTTGCAGTGCACGGGCTTCTCATTGCTGTCGCTTCTCTTGTTGTGGAACGTGGGCTCTAGGCACGTGGGCTTCAGTAGTTGCAGCACACAGGCTCAGTAGTTGTGGCTCACAGGCTCTAGAGCACAGGCTCAGAAGTTGTGACACACAGGCTTAGTTGCTCCGTGGCATGTGGGATCTTCCCAGACCAGGGATCGAACCCGTGTCCCCTGAATTGGCAGGCCGATTCTTAACCACTGCGCCACCAGGGATGTCCCGTCAATTCTTGATTATAATAAAACATTAAATTTTTATTAAAAATTTCTAGTAATTGTCATGACTGTAATACTATTTTGAGTGCCTAAAAAGAGACATTGTGTTATGCCTTGGGAAAAGTATCTAATTTTATATTGCATTCTGAACATTCTCTCTGTAGGTTGGAGTTATAGATTTTTCAATGTATCTCAAGGATGGGAACAGCAGTAAAGGTAGTGAAGGGTATGTACAAAGAAAATTAGTTTTCTTTTTTCTTTAATGTTCTTTGATAGTATTTAAAGTTTACAACAGTACTGCTTTAACAGATGTGCTGACAGAATTTTTGATGAGATAGCTTTAATAGAATCTTGTCCAAAATATCTGACAATTATGCTTGCTAAACCCTAAAAGGGATTTTAGTTAAGTAGATTTTCCTACTATGTGGCTCAGAGGCAAACAAGATAAAAATTTTTATAAAAGGAATCAAGTGCTTCATCTCTTAAAAGTAATGTTTGGAAACATGGTTTTCTTGACCAGAAGGATTGCATTATCAGTTTGCTTAAAATTTTCACTATTACATGTGCATCATGGGATTATGTAAAATGCTAATATTAGGGGGAGCTGAGTATATGGGAACTGGGCACTACTTTTACAACTCTGTAAATCTAAAATAATTTCAAAATTAAAAGTGTTAAAAATACTCATATGGTACTTGGAAATTAGTGATCAGAAACTCACCTTTTACCCTTTATAAATTTAGCAGTTGAAAGCATAATTAGTCTGAAGTTTTTAACCTTAGGCATTGAGCTAAGATTATATTGCTTGTCCTTTAAGTAGTTGTAGAGGTATGTGGCCTTGAATTTTGTCTTTCAGTTGAAAAGTCTGTTTAACTTTTGCCTATTCTAGATTAGCTGCTCTCAGACGTGAACCTTCTTTTTCCACACTTAATTTACTCATGTAATAATAAACACCTGATCTTTGTGAAAGCCTTTTTTACCATTCACTTTGAAGCCACACAGCAGTTAAAGGCAAATAAATATATAGGCTTTGAGAACAATAATTATTTCACCCGAATAAGCTTAATTCAATTCCTATGACAAATGGAAAATTGTTATGATAAATAATACTAACAGAGCTAAAAAATAACTATCAATTGTGAGAAGAAACTTTTTATTCTTTAAATACCTCTAATAGATTGTACATTATACCTATAACCTAAGTTATTAAGGTATATAAGCTATAGCAAGAGCTTTATTAATATGCAGGGGTGGTTTCCATTTTAAAACTCCAAGTCTCTTGTTGATATGCCAAGGGGATTATACATCAAGTCTGTCTTCTGATTCAGTGTGTCTGTGCCATAATTTCCTTTCTATGTTTTATGAAAAGATTGGGGGTGGGGCATCTTGGTATTTCTAATGTTATTTACTTTTTTTCTATGTTTTATTTTTTTCCCTCAGAGATGGCCAGATTACTGCAATTCTGGATCAGAAGAACTATGTAGAAGAACTCAACAGACATCTGAAGTAAAGAATGAATAAATACTATTACTTTACTGGGGGTTTTGGTGTGGAGGAAGGGAAAGGTAAACTGATGAGCTGTTAGGATAAATTCAGACAATACTCAACAAATATATATAGAATTACTGCTTACCAGGCACTGAGCTAGACACTGGATATGTGGCATTTAACTGTTCGGGGAGCTTTAATGAAAAGAAGAACTCTTAAATTTGTGACACAGACTGTTGAAATTGGAGGTCTTCTTGGTTCGGTAGATCCAGCCACATATTTCAGGACTAAATCTTGGGTAAAGCACTCATCACTTTAGTACCTTTAATTGTATCTCGTTGGTCCCTTGCATTTCTCATACATTGGATTGATAGTATTAATTTACCCTTTTTCCACCATCACTACCCTACCATTAATTTACCAAGTACTCACCAAGTATTTTTCATGACCAGATTATAAAACAATCTCTCCTTTCCTGAGGAGAGCTATCCAAAATTTATTGGTATTCTCAAGTACGCTGATGGTCTAAAAACTGTTGAATAATTCAGAAGAATTAATATACCCATTAATTACCTTATTTATAGTTCTCTTATGAAAGATAATCATTTTAATTTAAGTAAGACCTAAAATGTGACTATACCAGTATCAATATAAATTATAGTCTTGGTTCCATCTAGAAAACTCAACAACAATTTAAGTACATTTTCTCTGGGGACTGAGTACTAATAATTAACTGAAAGTAAACTGTGGAGATGTTAGCCTAGCAAAGATGTGGTTACAGTTGACAATGAAATACAAATATGACCCTATTATTTACTCTTTCAATGCCTCCATTTCTTTATCTATAATAACAACGCCATACCTAGCACATGGGGTTGTTGAAAGGAGTAATTAAATAATGCAAGTAAAATCAGTTAGAAGAGTGCTTGGTATATGGCAAGCACATCATAATTCATGTAGCCCATTATTATTATTACTATTATTATTATTATTTAAGTAATCAAAGTTTACCGTGTAGTGCATCAACTCTTTTATTTCATCAACAAATGCTTATTAAATACAAACTTCAGTGCCAAGAATGTAGCAGGTAAGACACACATCACCTTGTAAGCTGTCTTAGAGCCTACAAGTCTGTCAAGAATTATGGACAGTAAACAATGAAAGTATAATGAGTATTTTAAAAGAAAGTACAGGATATTGCTCTGTTTATCAAAAGAGACTATTTTGTTTTTTCTTCTGTCTGTAGTGCTACTGTAAACAACCTTCAGGCAAAAGTGGATGCATTAGAAAAATCTAACACTAAACTGACAGAGGAGGTAAGTGTTTTGGAAGTTCTTTGATTGACTTATAGAATTTAGTAGAGTGCATTAGTGGAAAATAATTTCTCTGGAGCCTGGAAATAAAGGACTTGACTTTTCAGATAATATCTACTATAGGACTCCTTGTTCTGACCAAGAATGGCCAGCTGGCTTATCTGAGGGGTCTCAGTTATCCAGTTGGACTATGAAGGCATAGAACCTGGGCTGATCAAATATTTTGCTTTCTTTTGTGAATGTTTTGTCTGGGCTAGCCTAGAGTTAATGTTTAGCAGGTAGTGTGATATTCATCATTTACTCATTCATCAAACAATTTGGGTACTACGTATGTGCCAGAGCTAGACAAAGATTTATATCTGCCAGGCATTGATTGATTTATTTGTGCCAGATTGGCAAGTTCCTGCCTTCAGGGTTTTATTTTCTCCTTGGGGTGATGGGGTAGATGACATAAAGAACACGGGTCAGAAGACCAGTACTAATAATGAACTAACAGTAAACTGTGGGGATGTTAGTCTAGCAAAGATGTGGTTGCAGTTGACAATGAAATACAAATATGACCCTATTATTTTCTCTTTCAATGCCTCCATTTCTATCTATAATAATAACCCCATACCTAGCACATGGGGTTGTGGAAAGGAGTAATGAAGTGTAATGCAAGTAAAATCAGTTAGAAGAGTGCTTGGTGTAGCAGTAATTCCTGTTTACATGTCATGTGCTCCTGAGTAAGTAAGTCACTTGACCTCCAAGAGGCCCAGTTCCCTAACTGGCAAATTAGAGTGTTTCCCCTTTTAGCTCACAATTACCCTGAAGATCAAGTAAGAATATACATGTGAAAACTCTTAGAAAAGTCCCTAAAATTAGAATAGAAAAATAATCTCATATTTTACTTCTGATTAATTTTTTTTCCCTAACTTACCAAAGGCTAAGCGACATATTTTTTTCTTCAGTAGCATTAGATGTTTCTATGAGAAACCTTAAATAAAAATTTTTAGGTGGCAAAGACTTTATCTTCTCTTTTTCAAATTATAACTATCCTGTTACATACAGTGAGATAAATTTGGTTAAATACAACAACATAGATGGACCTGGAGGGTATTGTGCTTAGTGAAATAAATCTGAGAGAGAAAGACAAATACTGTATCTTATTTAAATGTGGAATCTAAAAAATGAAACAAACAAATGAATATAAAACAAAACAGAAACAGACTTACAGATATAGAGAACAGACTAGTGGTTAACAGTGGGGAGGGGCAAGATAGGGGTAGGGGATTAAGAGGTACAAATTATTATGTATAAAATAAATAAGCTACAAGAATATATTGGATAGTATAGGGAATATAGCCAATATTTTATAATAACTTTAAGGTTATAATATATAAAAGTATATAATCTACATATTTTATATATAGATTTTATATATATAAAGTATAATCTATAAAAATATTGAATCAGTATGTTGTACACCTGAAACTAATATAATATTGTAAATCAGCTATACTTCAAAAAAAAAATTTTGGTCTAAAATAAGCAAGTTAACGCACTAGTCAGGAAACGCTATCTAATCGCATTTTTTTCAGAAGGAAAAAAATCATTGTTCATTGTTATAACCTTAAAACACCTTCCATATTACTCAGTTCTGGGGGCTTTATTTTTGGATGTAGATTCTTAAATTATATTAAAACTTTAATTTATTGACATGACCTTTAGAATTTTATCTCACAAGGCTTTGGAAACATTCTGCACAGCAATTTTCTACTGTGATTCTACTGCTGTTATATTGAGGCAGTGTGGCATATTAATTAAGCATGCTCTCCAGAGCGAGACTTCTTGAATTTGTGTCCCAGATCTGGCGCTTGCTAGCTTTCTGATCCTGGGCCAGTTACTTGAGCTCCTGTTCTTTGGTTTACTTATCTGTAAAATGGGGAGAAGAAGAAGAAGAAGAAGATTTTTGTGCAGATTAAATGATTTAATGCATAAGGGCCTAGACCAGTGCATGACACATCATAAGCATTCAGTAAATACAATCGTAAATTTTATTCCCTCAGTCACAGGACTTGTGTTCTTGGCCTAACTTTATCTTACCAACAATATTAATTTATTCATTTATTTACCTTACCAGTAAGATTTATTTTCTTAAAGCTTTGAACTTTTAGAGATAGGAAAGCACTATGTGTAGACTTTATAAAGAGCAGACAAGGCTAATAAGTTCTGCCCTCTCTCATTTCCATCTATTTTGGATTTAAAGGGACCAGTAAAAAACAAAACAAAACAAAAAAGACCTCTTTTCCCCTCCTGAGTTCTGAACCAATATGACAAAATGAGAAGAACTGAGCAGATGAAGGTAAATAAACATCCACTTTATGTTGGTAACGTTGACTTAGAAAGTCCACTTGGATCTGCAGTCGTCACTGGTAATACTTTCTCTGATGATGAGACCTTGGAAGAAGCAGTCCAAGCTGCACTGGATCTAGAGAGCAGACCCGCTTGCCCAGAGTTACTTCTTAACGCATTTTAGGCCCACGGAGCAGAGAGAGAAATGGGCTGCCGTACCTGCCTCTAGAAAGCCTGCCTGAGCCTGGCTTCTCTGTACTTACATAGTAGAACAGGAACCAAGCAGAGATGACGAAAAGGGAGACTAGCCTGGCTTAGAGGAGTCTGCTCAGTTCCTTTCCTAGCCTCATTCAGGCACCTTCCAACTCTCTGTGGGAACTGAGCTCGGTAGGTGCAGAAAGAGCGTTTCCACCGTACTCTTCCCTCCAGTGGAATAGGGTTATAAACATTTCCCCTAGAGATACACTGCCAATAACATTACCTTGTCTTTGTAGGTGCTGAAAAGAAAAATCTCTTTAACGCTTAATGGCATCTTTTACAGTGAGAACTTTGGAGTTCATTTCTTACTCTCTTAAAAATTATATGTAGGGACTTCCCTGGTGGTCCAGTGGTAAAGAATCCACCTTACAATGCAGGGAATGCGGGTTCGATCCCTGACCAGGGATCTAAGATTCCCATATGCCGTGGGACAGCTAAGCCCACGTGCCTCAACTAGAGCCCATGTGCCGCAAAAACTACAGAGCCCACACGCTCTGAAGCCTGGGCGCCACAACTAAAGAAGAGAAACCCACACACCACAACTAGAGAGAAGCCCACACACTACAGCGAAGAGCCCGCACACCACAATGAAAGATCCCACATGCTGCAAGTAAGACCCAATGCAGCCTACAATAAATTAAATACATAAATAAATAATAAATAAATCTTTAAAAAGAAAACTGAACTTTAAAAAAATTATCTGTTAAAGGTTTTATGGAGGGTTTCTAAGATGGGTCCCAAGACATGAAGTGACCTCTTATACATTTTAGAAATAGGTTTTTTTCAGGAGACCTTCAAGATGGTGGAGGAGTAAAATGTGGAGATCACTCCCCTCCCCACAAATACATCAGAAATACATCTACATGTGGAACAACTCCTATAGAACACCTACTGAACACTGGCAGAAGACCTCAGACTTCCTAAAAGCCCTGTGGCTGACAGGGTCTTGGTGCTCCGGCCAGGTGTCAGGCCTGTGCCTCTGAGGCAGGAGAGCCAAGTTCAGGACATTATCCACCAGAGACCTCCCAGCTTCACGTAATATCAAACAGCGACAGCTCTCCCAGAGATCTCCATCTCAATGCTAAGACCCAGCTCCACTCAACAACCAGCAAGCTACAGTGCTGGACACCCTATGCCAAATAACTAGTGAGAAAGGAACACAACCTCACCATTAGCAGAGAGGCTGCCTAAAATCATAGTAAGGTCACAGATACCCCAAAACATACCACCAGACACGGTCCTGCCCACCAGAAAGACAAGATCCAGCCTCATCCACCAGAACACAGGCACTAGTCCCCTCCACCAGGAAGCCTACACAACCCACTGAACCAACCTTAGCCACTGGGGGCAGACACCAAAAACAACGGGAAGTACGAACCTGCAGCCTGCAAAAAGGAGACCCCAAACACAGTAAGTTAAGCAAAATAAGAAGACAGAGAAACACAGCAGATAAACGAACAAGGTAAAAACCCACCAGACCAAAAAAATGAAGAGAAAATAGGCAGTCTACCTGAAAAAGAATTCAGAGTAATGATAGTAAAAATGATCCAAAATCTTGGAAGTAGAATGGAGAAAATACAAGAAACGTTTAACAAGGACCTAGAACAACTAAAGAGCAAACGAACAATGATGAACAGCACAATAAGTGAAATTAAAAATTCTCTAGAATCAAAAGTAGAATAACTGAGGCAGAAGAACGGATAAATGACCTGGAAGATAAAATAGTGGAAATAACTACTGCAGAGTAGAATAAAGAAAAAAGAATGAAAAGAATTGAGGACAGTCTTAGAGACCTCTGGGACAACATTAAATGCACCAACATTTGAATTACAGGGGTCCCAGAAGAAGAAGAGAAAAAGAAAATATTTGAAGAGATTATAGTTGAAAACTTCCCTAATATGGGAAAGGAAATAAGTCTAGGAAGCTCAGAGAGTCCCATACAGGATAAATCCAAGGAGAAACATGCCAAGACACATACTAATCAAACTATCAAAAATTAAATACAAAGAACAAATATTAAAAGCAGCAAGGGAAAAACAACAAATAACACACAAGGGAATCCCCATAAGGTTAACAGCTAATCTTTCAGCAGAAACTCTGCAAGCCAGAAGGGAGTGGCAAGACATATTTAAAGTGAGGAAAGGGAAGAACCTACAAACAAGATTACTCTACCCAGCAAGGATCTCATTCAGATTCAGCAGAGAAATTAAAACCTTTACAGACAAGCAAAAGCTAAGAGAATTCAGCACCACCAAACCAGCTTTACAACAATTGCTAAAGGAACTTCTCTAGGCAGGAAACACAAGGAAAAGACGTACAATAGCAAACCCAAAATAATTAAGAAAATGGTAATAGGAATATACGTATCAATAATTACCTTACATGTAAATGGATTAAATGCTCCAGACATAGACTGGCTGAATGGATACAAAAATAAGACCCATATATATGCTGTCTACAAGAGACCCACTTCAGACCTAGGGACACATACAGACTGAAAGTGAGGGGATGGAAAAAGATATTCCATGCAAATGGAAATCAAAAGAAAGCTGGGGTAGCAATCCTCATGTCAGACAAAATAGACTTTAAAATAAAGACTATTATAAGAGACAAGCACACTACATAATGATCAAGGGATCAATCCAAGAAGATATAACAATTGTAAATATTTATGCACCCAACATAGGACGACCTCAATATATAAGACAAATGCTATCAGCCATAAAGGGGGAAATCTACAGTAACACAGTCATAGTAGGGGACTTTAACACCCTGCTTTCACCAATGGACAGATCATCCAAAATGAAAATAAATAAAGAAATGCAAGCTTTAAATAATACATTAAACAAGATGGCCTTAATTGATATTTATAGGACATTCCATCCAAAAACAACAGAATACACTTTCTTCCCAAGTGCTCATGGAACATTCTCCAGGATAGATCATATATTGGGTCACAAATCAACCCTTGGTAAATTTAAATTTAAGAAAATTGAAATCATATCAAGTATCTTTTCCAACCACAATACGATGAAGCTAGATATCAATTACAGGAAAAAAATCTGTAAAAAATACAAACACATGGAGGATAAACAATATACTACTTAATAACAAGAGATCACTGAAGAAATCAAAGAGGAAATAAAAAATACCTAGGAACAAAAGACAGTGAAAACACGATGACCCCAAACCTATGGGATGCAGCAAAAGCATTTCTAGGAGGGAAGTTTATAGCAGTACAGTCCTACCTCAAGAAACAAGAAATGTCTCAAATAAACAACCTAAGCTTACACCTAAAGCAATTAGAGAAAGAAGAACAAAAAAAACCCCAAAGTGAGCAGACGGAAAGAAATCATAGAGATCAGATCAGAAATAAATGAAAAAGAGATGAAGGAAATGATAGCAAAGATCAATAAAACTGAAACCTGGTTCTTTGAAAAGATAAACAAAATTGATAAGCCATTAGCCACACTCATCAAGAAAAAAAGGGAGAAGACTCAAATCAATAGAATTAGAAATGAAAAAGGAGAAGGAACAACTGACACCACAGAAATACAAAGATCACGAGAGGTTACTACAGGCAACTATATGCCAATAAAGTGGACAACCTGGAAGAAATGCACAAATTCTTAGCAAAGCACAACCTTCGAAGACTGAACCAGGATGAAATAGAAAATATAAACAGACCAGTCACAAGCACTGAAATTGAGACTGTGATTAAAAATCTTCCAACAAACAAAAGCCCAGGACCAGATGGCTTCACAGATGAATTCTATCAAACATTTAGAGAAGAGCTAACAGCTATCCTTCACAAAATCTTCCAAAATATAGCAGAGGGAGGAACACTCCCAAACTCATCCTACGAGGCCACCATCACCCTGATACCAAAACCAGGCAAAGATGTCACAAAAAAAGAAAACTACAGGCCAATATCACTGATGAACATAGATGCAAAAATCCTCAACAAAATACTAGCAAACAGAATCCAACAGCACATTAAAAGGATCATACACCATGATCAAGTGGGGTTTATCCCAGGAATGCAAGGATTCTGCAGTATACGCAAATCAATCAATGTGATAAACCATATTAACAAATTGAAGGATAAAATCCATATGATCATCTCAATAGATGCAGAAAAAGCTTTCAACAAAATTCAACACTAGTTTATGATAAAAACCCTCCAGAAAGTAGGCATAGAGGGAACTTACTTACTTCAACATAATAAAGGCCATATATGACAAACCTACAGCCAGCATTGTTCTCAATGGTGAAAAACTGAAACCATTTCCTCTAAGATCAGGAACAAGACAAGGTTGTCCACTATCACCACTATTATTCAACATAGTTTTGGAAGTTTTACCCACAGCAGTCAGAGAAGAAAAAGAAATAAAAGGAATCCAAATTGGAAAAGAAGAAGTAAAGCTTTCACTGTTTGCAGATGACATGATACTATACATAGAGAATCCTAAAGATTATGCTACCAGAAAACTACTGAGCTAATCAATGAATTTGGTAAAGTAGCAGGATACAAAATTAATGCACAGAAATCTCTTCCATTCCTATACACTAATGATGAAAAATCTGAAAGAGAAATTAAGGAAACACTCCCATTTACCACTGCAACAAAAAGAATAAAATACCTAGGAATAAACCTACCTAAGGAGACAAAAGACCTGTATGCAGAAAACTATAAGACACTGCTGAAAGAAATTAAAGATGATACAAAATGGATGGAGAGATATACCATGTTCTTGGATTGGAAGAATCAACATTGTGAAAATGACTATACAACCCAAAGCAATCTAGAGATTCAATGCAATCCCTATCAAACTACCAATGGCATTTTTCGCAGAACTAGAACAAGAAATTTCACAATTTGTATAGAAACACAAAAGACCCCGAATAGCCAAAGCAACCTTGAGAAAGAAAAACCAAGCTGGAGGAATCAGACTCCTGGACTTCAGACTATACTACAAGGCTACAGTAATCAAGACAGTATGGTACTGGCACAAAAATGGAAATATAGGTGAATGGAACTGGATAGAAAGCCCAGAGATAAACCCACCCACATATGGTCACCTTACTTTTGATAAAGGAGGCAAGAATATACAATGGAGAAAAGACAGCCGCTTCAATAAGTGGTGCTGGGAAAACTGGACAGCTACATGTAAAAGAATGAAACTAGAACACTCCCTAACACCACACACAAAACTAAACTCAAAATGGATTAAAGACCTAAATGTAAGGCCAGACAGACTATATAAAACTCTTAGAGGAAAACACAGGCAGAACACTCTGTGACATGCATCACAATAAGATCCTTTTTGACCCACCTCCTAGAGGAATGGAAATAAAAACAAAAATAAGCACATGGGACCTTATGAAACTTAAAAGCTTTTGCACAGCAAAGGAAACCATAAACAAAACGAAAAGACAACCGTCAGAATGGGAGAAAATATTTGCAAATGAAGCAACTGGCAAAGGATTAATCTCCAAAATATACAAGCAGGTCATGCAGCTCAATATCTAAAAAAACAAACAACCCAATCCATAAATGGGCAGAAGACCTACATAGACATTTCTCCAAAGAAGATATACAGATTGCCAACAAACACATGAAAAGATGCTCAACATCGCTAATCATTAGAGAAATGCAAATCAAAACTACAAGGAGGTATCACCCTCACACCAGTCAGAATGGCCATCCTCAAAAAATCTACAAAGAATAAATGCTAGAGAGGGTGAGGAGAAAAGGGAAACCTCTTGCACTGTTGGTGGGAATGTAAGTTGATACAGCCACTATGGAGAACAGTATGGAGGTTCCTTAAAAAACTAAAAATGGAACTACCATATGACCCAGCAATCCCACTACTGGGCATATACCCTGAGAAAACCATAAATCAAAAAGAGTCATGTACCACAATGTTCATTGCAGCTCTATTTACAATAGCCAGGATATGGAAGCAACCTAAGTGTCCATGGACAGATGAATGCATAAAGAAGATGTGGCCCATAAATACAATGGAATATTACTCAGCCATAAAAAGAACTGAAATTGAGTTATTTGTAGTGAGGTGGATGGACCTAGAGACTGTCATACAGAGTGAAGTAAGTCAGAAAGAGAAAAATAAATACTGCATGCTAATACATATATATGGAATCAAAAAACAAAAGTTCTGAAGAACCTAGGGGCAGGACAGGAATAAAGACGCAGTCGTAGAGAATGGACTTGAGGACACGGGGAGGGTGAAGGGTAAGCTGGGACAAAGTGAGAGAGTGGCATGGACTTATATACACTATGAAATGTAAAATAGATAGCTAGTGGGAAGCGGCTGCATAGCACAGGGAGATCAGCTCGGTGCTTTGTGACCACCTAGAGGGGTGAGATGGGGGGGGAGGTTGCAAGAGGGAGAAGATATGGGGATATATGTAGATGTATAGCTGATTCACTTTGTTATACAGCAGAAACTAGCACAACATTGTACAGCAATTATACTCCAATAAAGATGTTAAAAAATAGGTTTTTAAAATTATTATTATTTTGGCTGCGTTGGGTGTTCATTGTTGTGTGCGGGCTTTCTCTAGTTGTGGCTACTCTTTGTTGTGGTGCGTGGGCTTCTCATTGCAGTGGCTTCTCTTGTTGTGGAGCGCGGGCTCTAGGCGAGTGGGCTTCAGTAGTTGTGGCTCGTGGGCTCTAGGGCGCAGGCTCAGTAGTTGTGGCGCACGATCTTAGTTGCTCCGTGGCATTTGGTCTCTTCCTGGACCAGGGCTCGAATGCATGTCTCCTGCATTGGCAGGCGGATTCTCCACCACTGTGCCAGCAGGAAAGTCCAGAAATAGGTTTTATAACTAAATATAATTACAAGTTATCCATGAAGAGACCCTTGAGGTAAATGATTGTAAGATGACGTGGTACTGAAAAAATGTTTACACAAAAAGCAGTAATAGAAGATATTTTTAATTTTTATCTTTAAAGACATTTCTCCTAAGTTTCCTATAAGAACATTTTTATGGGGCCATAGGTAGCTTTCTTTCCTTCTAAGAATAGCGAAGCCTGAAAATCATGTCCTAGCAGATCATGAATTATCCTGTGTTTAGTGAAAGAAAGATAACAGATTATTTTTTAAATTTTATCAACAGCTTGCAGTTGCAAACAACAGGATTATTACCTTGCAAGAAGATATGGAACGAGTTAAAGAGGAAAGCTCCTACATATTGGAATCTAATCGGAAGGTTAATCTTACTGGATTTATGAAATATTCCCAGAGAGCATGTCATGTGTCATGGGGGGGCTGCCTCCAGAGGACCGCTTGGTAGCTGTGAGCATTTGCGTGTTAAGTGCACCATTTTCACTGAGGCTCCAGGCACAATTGAGTGAATGGCAAAGGTTATGGGAGGGTTATGCCCCTTCTCCTACAGACACTCCTTGGCTTCACCGCCACTTACATGTTTAGAGACTTCAATAAACAGTCTAATTTGATGTCTTGTTTTTATGTACTAATGATTTGTACTGTAAGTGTTCTATTATATTAAATATACCATTATTTTTAGACCATGTTACTGTTTTGTAAAAAGTGTTTATCTGATATCACTGGGAAAGAGTTACCATATAAATGAATTTTCTAGATAACTCAATCCCTGAAAGTATAGGGTTGGTTCCATAACACCTTATGGAAAAGCCCAAATGACCTTTTTGGCCAACCCAATACCAAACTTTTTATATATGTCTAAACAGATATTTTGCAAACCTTTTATATATTGCACAGTTCTAAGCCTTCTTAAGTGGAGGATGTAATTGAACACATTTAGCCCTTTATGATGATTGAATATCATAATTATCAACATTGGCAATTCTGTACTGAGTTATAACAGTGCTACTTTGGTGGGGGTCGGCTATTGAAATTTATAGAGCTTCTAGCTCCTGAGCTTAAATATTCCCAGATTACTGTGGATGGTTTTTTTCTGCCTTTTATTTCACTGGTATCTATTGCTTCTTACTGCTGTTAGCATTACTCTCTCTGGAGAGGTCTCCCTACTTATCCTCATGCTTCTAACCTGCTATGACCTAGGAATCCAGAAATCCACTTATTAACATTGTTCTTAAAGAGTAAGCACCTAGGCTCTGAGTGGGGACCGACATGAGTAAAATGTTTGCCTTTAATGCATGGACTTTGTAAAAACAACTGTGACTACTCAGCATTTTCTGATGAGCTACTCATGTTTAGCTCTGATCTCTCTGTATGGGTGGAGACACCAGATGTGAGATCTCTGGAGTAGGACTACATTCCTGTTTGAAACTTTGGCCCAATTTATAGTTTACAGTCATGCTATTTTGTTTTCAGAGGCTGATTTTTTAAGACTTCTACCACTTGGTTTGGTAAACTATCTTAGGACTTTAAACAAAATGGCAAGAAATTCCCAATTTGGCTTAAGAATACTTACTAAACTTCTTCAGTTTCTTTGTTGTCTTTGTTCATTATCTTACATGTTTAGGTATGATCATTTCCCTTACTAAATAGCAGTGCTAGTGTCCACTAACTGTATAAATTCTTTAAATCCTTAAATATGTACTATTTTATTTATCTTTTCAAGGGCCCTAAGCCAGACAGAACTTCAGAAGGGCAAGCACTGAGTGAAGCAAGGAAGCACTTAAAGGAGGAGACACAACTACGACTGGTAAACTTTGCTTATGTCCCGATAGTTCAGGAACATATTAAAACCCCTACCTAGGGGTTTTATCTAACAGATCAAGGAATGTCAGTAGTGTTCTAGCAAATTTTATGGATCCTATAAAATAGTTTTTTGGGTATTTTTGTGGTTTTTTTTTTTTTTTGCGTTACGTGGCCCTCTCACTGTTGCGGCCTCTCCCGTTGCGGAGCACAGGCTCCGGACGCGCAGGCTCAGCGGCCACGGCTCACGGGCCCAGCCGCTTCGCAGCACGTGGGATCTTCCCGGACCGGGGCGCGAACCCGTGTCCCCTGCATCGGCAGGCGGACTCTCAACCACTGCGCCACTAGGGAAGCCCGTTTCTCATTCTTTTAACGCCTAGTCCCTACAGTGCTTCCTCAGTCCTTTTTCTGAGCATTCTCAACAGCCAATGTAATTTTACCGATCTTTTTATTTTTGCTTTTATAGTTTGTGTTGCAAAAACATTAGGTATATAGAACCTTTTTTCTTTTCTTAATTTATTTACTTATTTATTTTTGGTTGTGTTGGGTCTTCATTGCTGTGCGTGGACTTTCTCTAGTTGCAGCGAGCAGAGGCTACTCTTCGTGGCGGTGCTCAGGTTCTAGGTGCATGGGCTTCAGTAGTTGTAGCTGGTGGGCTCTAGAGTGCAGGCTCAGTAGTTGTAGCACACGGGCTTAGTTGCAGAACCTACATTTTTAAACTGTGCTATCTCCCCTCCTGCTTCAGTCCTCACCCCAGCAGAGATATGTCTCCTTGGATTGGGCAGCTCTTCTTTTCCTTAAGAATCATTAATTTAGAATTGTATGCTTTTATTTTTAGTTTTTTTCTGAATTTATTCTTGTTCTTATATATAAACAGAAAAATGTACATCAGTATTAGTCTTAAGATATTTTTAGAAATTAAAAAATATATATACATATATAAAAGAATGTATAATAAGGACTAATACTCCTATAATAGATTTTATCCCAATAGTATATTAAATACACCCGTGGTATTAGTACATTAACTCTTCCTGTAATTTAGATAGTATGACAACCAAATAATCCCCCTCCAATAATGTCTCTAACAGTAGGGAGAAGCCTAAAAATAAGGGGTGATCTGATTTGTAGTTATCACAAACAGTGTATAGAACAGAATTTCAAGTTATTTTATAATGTTACTTTAACAATATTATTTAACATCCTTGAAATATTTACCATTTTCCTTCTATGTGTGGATTTGATCTCAAAATACTTTCCATAAGGAAGGTCCTAGAAATAATGTATGTCAGCATTTTAAGAAGCAGTCTGATTTGTCTTCTGTCATGCTAACCATGTACAGAAGAGTGGCTCAGTTAAGTGGCAAGTGAAAAAATTTTACATAAAATTTTCCATATTCTCGTACCACATTAAAAAAAATGTTCATTAAAAGAGATAGAAACCAAGCAAGTAGGCAAGGTTCTGAATGTGCCCTGGGCACAGCATGGATGCAAAAGAACCTCAGGTCTTTGTACCTCTGATCATCCAAATGATGTTGCAGTAATAATGGTTGAAACAAAAATAGGTCTCATGATAAATGAATAGAAAAATTCAGTTAGCCGCTATATTTAAAATAGATAAACAACATGTATCTACTGTGTAGCACAAGGAACACTGCTCAATATTCTGTAATAACCTAAATGGGAAAAGAACTTGAAAAAGAATAGATAACATGTATACGTATAACTGAATCACTTTGCTGTACACCTGAAACCAACACAACACTGTTAATCAACTATACTCCAGTATGAAATAAAAATTTTTTTTAAAAAAAACCTCAGCCATATTGACCATTCCCTGTAACTGAGATGTTATCTTGGGGACCCAAAGTATCTTTTGGGTTCCTTGGGCTCTTGAAAATATCAACAGCCTCCAAATGAAGAGAATTCCAACTGCTTCATTTTGTGCTGGCTGCTGTAACACTTTATATTTCTATAATAAGATATGACATCGGTTGTCTGTTTTAATATCTAATGAAGTGACTCAAGTATGTGTGTATTTTAGACATATTAGATAGCACTGTGTTTGGCCTATGGAGTTTTTCAGATTCGTAAATTATTGAGTAAATGGTACTGTAATTATCCTAATTATTATTATTCTTTTTGTTAATGTCTCTGTATTGAATGATAGCTTATAGCTGTTTTGCCAGACTTCAGACCTGAGAGTTTTGGTCTTCCTTGTCCTGTGGAATTCTGTGGTTTGCACTTAGTTGAGGAAAGAGAGAATTAAGTAATTTGTTTTCCTTTCGGGGCAGGATGTTGAAAAAGAACTGGAGATCCAGATCAGCATGAGACAGGAGATGGAACTGGCTATGAAGATGCTGGAGAAGGATGTCTGTGAGAAGCAGGATGCCCTGGTGTCTCTGCGGCAGCAGCTGGATGATCTCAGGGCTCTTAAGCATGAACTTGCCTTTAAGTTGCAGGTAGGCTCACTGGCTCTCTAAAATCCCAGGGCTTCCTTTGCCCCTCTTCTTCTCTATAATCACACTTTAAATAGAAGAGGAAAGAGTCCCATCTCATTTTGAGGCTGGCTACCAATAAACCACTTTAGGAATCGGTCTATCCTAGGATCCTGTATTGCTGTTCTGGAAAGTCATGTCCACTTTTTACGTTTTAACTGGGCAAGAGGGTCTTTTTTATCCTATAAGATAATTTCTACCCTCCAGCCTAACTTGCCAACTGAGTTACATAGATAAACTGATGTACTTTCCAATGTTGATTTTTGAGACAAAACTGCAGATAACAATACTAATCTTAAATGTTGCTTCTTGCTTTTTCTATATTTGGTAATTAACTGATAAGCAAACATAGGAGCATTTCTATTTCTCTAGTTCCCGCTTACCATTAGGTTCAAAAGGTATGTGTGATTTGTTTCAGGATTTTATGTTATATGCAAACGTAAACATCACTCATAATTCTTTTCCATAACAGAGTTCAGACTTAGGAGTAAAACAGAAAAGTGAACTAAACAGTCGCTTGGAAGAGAAGACTAATCAGATGGCTGCTACCATTAAACAACTTGAACAAAGGTAAAAGTGCTGTTTCTTTAGTGAAACACTTAGGGCGTTCAGTCCTGGACATGAAGAGAATGTGCTCTGCATTTGGCAGAGCGTATGTAGGAATCTCCCAGCTTAACACCAGGCATGCAAGTAGAAAGAAAGCCAGTTAAATTTTGTGTTTTTTAAAGATGTCACTAAAAACCATTTTAGTGTCCTGTGTTAGAGGAGGGATACTTCCAAGGATGAAAGGACTTTTAAATCTGTGATTCTGTTACTGTTCATCACGCAAGTCTTTGAAGACTTTGGTGCTAGGTGATGGAGGGGTACTGAGGGCCCTTCTAATAACTGTAACCCCATTCCTTCCTCTCTCATCTCCTTTTTCTCTCTGCTTTCTCCTGAATAGTTCTATAGTTTCTATTGTCACATCCTGCCCACAACTCTTAGATCTGTCAGTCTCCCCGCTCTGTCCTCAATCTGGAGACCAGTCTTGCATTTTCATCCCCTGACCAGCTATTTCCCACCAGTACCTACAATTCACTCTGCCCAAAGTATATCTTCTCCCTGTTGCCACTCTTTTCTGTCTGAAGCCACCGTGTTCTTCCTGATGACTCAGCTGCCAAGAGAAATGGCTAAGGCTTCAAGATTGAATGAGCCACGACAGCCATGGTCACTAAGCGTTGCCAGCCTGTGTTGCTACCTGTTAACACCCACTGATCACCCTTCTTGCACCTGAGCAAAACTAAACTACTTACTAGACATGCTTCCCATTTTCCCCATCCACGTCTTGCCTAATAGTTTCACCAATTAGAAATGCCCTTCTCTTCCCACTTCCTTGTTCTTCAGATACATTTTTTATGTTCAGCCTTCAATGCCACCTACCCAAGGCTTCCTCTAACACTTCTTCCCAGCTAAAAGTAAATTGCCGATTTGTACTAGTTGGAATTCCCATAGCTTTACATCCATACCTATCCATACAGCTTATAGCACTTCTGACTTTGTCTTACCTTATAAACCTTTACATACGTATCTTCTGATGAGAGTGTGAGTTCCTTGACGTTAGTTAACTAATCCTTTAAGTTCCCTTGTTGGATATGTCACAGTGCTTTGAATGTCCAAGGCATTCATTTAGTAAATGCATGGATGAAACGGTAAATGGATGGCTTCTTTTATTCAGATGGTTCTTGACCAGGGTGGGTCCTGAACAGCACTGCATATTATTGTTGAATCAAAAGTTAATTGCAAATTAATAAATAAGCTTGAAAACTCTGGTTTGGCTGATTTGAAATGAAAAAGTATCAGTCTATCTCGGAAGTTATCTAAGTGCTTGCTCATAGCCGTTATATGTTTATGATTTAACAAATCAGTTTTAGTGTTCATAAATTGTGTTTTTGAAATGTGTCAGATTATTTTTCAGTGGATTTTTGGCTTGGCATTTAAAGCAGACAGAACTAAAATAATGCCTTACCTCTTCAAGTATTATTAAGCTGACTTATTCTCTTGCTATTTTTGTCTTTCCTATTTATTCATTTTCTCATTCCCCTTTCACTCCCATTTTTATTTTTATTTTTATTGTATTAATATAGTGAGAAGGATTTGGTGAAACAGGCAAAGACCTTAAATAGTGCAGCAAATAAACTGATCCCAAAACATCATTAGGCATTTTACAGCTGGTCACCTCACAAGTTGGATATCACAGCTTAATTGTAAAAGGAAGAAATCTGAAAGTTATTGCATTTATGCTCTGATACTATATAAAAGGTCACCAAACATTGACTCTGAATTTGCTGGACTTTTAAAAAAAAATGTTTGATATATATAGGCTGTGTTTTCTTCTTCTTTATTTTCTCCCCAGAGTTAGAAAATTTAGTATAAGTTCTCAACTAAATGCCAAATAAACTTTGAGAAATTACTTCTGAGTTGACCAATAAATAAACACACCATTAAAAAACATCCTAGGGAATTGAAGCTCTGTACATATATGACTGATGCCTTTACAGCCCAGTCCCCAACAATACCAGTTTCTAGGTGCGATGTCTGTGTCATTGAGCCTGTTCTGCTGTTGCGATGTAATGAACTAGAGGTGACTGCCACATGGTCTTGGACTCTTCTAAAGTAGTTCTGTGTCTCTTAGGCCATGACCCCTTTTCACTTTTGTTATCTAGGTTTAATCCCCAGGCCAAGGATAAGTACTTAGTATTCCACTACAGTCCTACTCTCAGTAACCAAGATTGCTTGCAACTATTTTTTGCCTTAGTGACTTCGTGGGGGGCAGTGGGGTGAGGGCGGGGAACAGCATCCTTACATTTCTTTAAAGTCATAGAGATAAAGTTAGTGATTAGGTAACTTATGATAACATAATAATGTGGAAGCTTGGGAAAACCCTCCTAATATTTGTCATCTTCTACCTCTGCCATTTTCCTGCAATTCCACTTCCTATTTAGGTAGCTCAGAGAGAACAATTTTAATAAAAACACGTCTCTCCTATTAAAAAAAAAAAATACGCTACACGTTTTTCACATCTATCCTGCTTTTCCTTTTGGAGTAAAGACAACAAGGCGCAGACATGAGCGATGGTTTCTTGCCTCTTGTTCCTTGCTGGCAACGTTTACTTAAGAGTTTGTTACTTTTTGTTCAGATGGGAATTCGCTTAAGTTTCTAGAATAATAACAGTCTATTAGAAAACCATTTCAGAGTAGGAAATAGACAAATGATGAACTTATATTCATTATTATTATTTAGTCTAAAAATAAAGATTCCCAGTAGGTATTCATAAACAATAATCAGCAGGGCTTCTTTTTCTAAGTGACCACAGATCTGACCCTTCCTAGGCGTTCCATTGTAATAATCCTATAAATACTTAGATTTTTTTTAAAAACGACTTTTGATTTTGGGGAACAGGTGTTACGTAAACCTTTATTTCTTCAAAAAGTCTTGGCAAATTTTTTGTTTTTCTGTTTTTTCTCATTCTAGTAGATTTGCAGCATTTCAGCTGCTTAAGTGGGGACAAAGATAACCCCTTTGCTCCCAGCTCTTGAAATTCTTTACTGTCTTCTTGGAAAAAACAGAATTAAGAGAGTAAGATAGATTTCATGTGTGTTTTTATAGGTCCTTGCAGACTTGAACCAAGGTCAAGTCAAAGAGCCTATGACCAACCTCATGGAAGAGACTATGCTTTTGAACTTAGTTTATTTCTTATAATTTTGCACCTCTTCTTACCTTCATCAACTTTTGTGGTGATGAGTTGCCTTTTCTATGAGCATTTGCAAGGAGTGCTCAAACATCAAAATAAAACATTTTAAAGACTATACATAGTAGCATAGTAGCATGCTCCCAAATTCTATTACAGAGAGCCCCAGATATTTCACCTTAGAACATGCTTCTTTATAGGTGCAAAGTTATAGGATATTTGGGAGAAAACATTCATAATCTTCCAGAGAATATGGTCAGGAATCTTATGCAGGCCCGGTGCTGAACTGTTTGTCCACTTAGTCACACACCAGTTGGTAGAAATGGAAAAGGAAAGAGACAGCCAAACTCTAACAAAGGCTTTTCATTATGTTAAAAACCCGAAGCCTGGGTAAAGGTTGATGTATAGTGTCCAGTGATTTACTATAATGTGGTTTAGGGGAGGGACCAGGATAATGTTCTAATTCCACATATAAGAAGGTAGTTGCCCATTTGCAAGTTCCAGTTATGAGTGTAAACCAGAAATGAAAAGTACCAAACCTATTAGGAAATAAAACAAAAAAGTGGATTTAATTACTATGTACTTGAGGTTGGCTTTGGATATGGATTTTCTAAAAGGTGATGTTTTATTGTTTATCATCTAATGGCTGTAAACTGTAGTACTAGAATAAAAAAAAATGGAAAATCAACTATTCCTCTGCCTGGTTCACCTTCATCTTGCTTTTTTTAAAGAATTTGTTTCTTCTCCATCTTTTCTCCCCACATAATTTCTTTCCATGTCCTACAAAGTTTATTTTCCTCTTTCTGTCTCTTCATGCCCTTGGGTTGTTTTATTTTGTGTTTTGAACTTGGTCTTCCTCCCCACCATGGCTTGTGTTTTTTATCACAAGTTCATATGGCTCACATCCAGATTGCGCCAGGCTGAGCGAGGCCGCCAGTCTGCTGAATTGGACAATCGGCTCTTCAAGCAGGACTTCGGAGACAAGATCAACAGTCTGCAGCTGGAAGTGGAGGAGCTCACCAGGCAGCGGTGAAGAAAGGGTGGTTTTAGCAGCCAGGGTGGTCATGGGAAGTACTAAGGTCAGACAGCAAGAGAGGGGCGGTCTCCTGACCAAGCCATGTCTGTTTTGTCCTGCCATGTCCTTTCTCCAGAATTAGAATTCAGAAAGCTTCACATACGTAAGCATTCCCAAAATCTCGTCAACATCTTTTTGCCATCAAAGAATTAGGAAATTAGAACCCAATATCCCAGGTAAACAGGATGGAGTAAGAGAATTAATAGCCAACACAACACTAATAATAACAGGATTTCCTGAATTCTTACTGTGTGCCAAATACTTTACGAAGCACTTCATATGCGTTCTCTCCTAACATCTTCTCATGGACCCTATTTGCAGGTGATCTTATCACCCCCACCTTCAGAGGAAATGGAGGCTCAGTGGGGTTAAATTGTCCAAATTTACACAGTTAAGCTAATAGGTAGCAACACTAATTTAAAAGCCAATTTCTCTGACTCCAAGCCCTTAACCATTTTTCCATACTGTCTCTCAAACGAGACTCAACTCTGTACCTAAGGCACTGACTTCAAACAAATAGAACTTTGCTGTTGGATATAAAAGCACACAGTTACTAAGGATACTAGTGGTTGAGGGTGTAACTGGGGATTAACTACATAACTGAAGAGAGAGCAGCTAATTCATATGTAATGGGACAACAGTGTTAGTGCTTTCATACTGTTATCTTCCTGAAAATTTAGAAATACTGTCTTTCAGTTATAGTAAATCTTACTAGTTGTCATTCAGTTGACCACAACTTTTCATTAAGAGTTAGTATTAAATGTTGCTATTTGGAGCTGTGACCCTCAGGCACTGGGAGATCCGAAAGTACATTCTTCATGATCCAAGGAAGATTAAACATGTCGAATGTATTTCAGTGTTACTGGTTTGATTGTATTGTATTTTAGTACTTTAAAACCTGGTTGTCCATATATATCTGGTATACTTTTTATTAGTCAAGTATTAAAATTTAATTACTGAACTCTAAGAAAAGGGTTTGGCATTCTTTAGAAGATAGGAGTACAGAAATCCAAATTTTCATCGTTTTTCTCTCCCACCTATCCCAGGAACCAGCTTGAGTTAGAACTAAAACAGGAAAGAGAAAGAAGGTTACAAAACAACAGGAGCATCCCAGGAGAGGGTTCCCAGAAGCCAGAACCCAAAACGGTAATATTTGTTATTCCCATGTTTATTTACCTAATTTTTAGAGGCTACCTTGATGGGCCGGACAGTTTTCTCTTATGGAACACATGCTTAATTGCTATGGCCTTGAGTACGTTAGGTGGCAGGCGAGAGCTGGACTAAACACATGGAGGCTTGATTCTGAGTCTGCCCCTGGGACACTCTAACTTGAATTCATTTGGAAAAGGTTAATGACCATAATTGCCAGTGACCATCTTATTCCTTTCAGTTTGTTAAGTAAGATTATTTTAGTATCTAATCTTTTTAATAATATGGTATAGTCATCCCTCCCCAATCCTGAATTCCCCTTTAACAGAATTGTCTTAAATATGGATTCGCTTCTGTCCACCTTTTTCAAGTCATGAAGATTTCAATTTTAGTACACTCAAGGTACTTCTCTTGGGAAAATTAGAAAAAAAAGGGAATCAGGCACGGGGAAAGGAAGGTAATATAGAGTGGTTTAAAGAGCAGGAGTAGAAGCTTCTACAGAACAGTGTTAGGAAAGAGACCTCCAGCAACCTGTAGTGGTGCGAGGTCTAACACTGGATAAAGGTCATCTCTGGGACCCAGGAAACCGAGCCACTCTCTTCAAATAAAATCAGGAAAGTGCGAAATACTTTTTCTGTCAAAGACAAATACAGGGAAAAAATTACCTTCTTTGTAAATATTATATATAACAAAGCAGGACAAATGTATAAGCTTCTTAAAATTTCTAGAGAGTGAGCTGCTAATTTGCTAGGAGATTAGGAAAGTGGTAAACAGAAATTTATTACACCTCTAATGTAACACGTGCAAAGAACCATTCTCTGTAGCAGGCTGTTCTTATTATCTTAGTTTAGTGAACATAAAATCTACGTATAAGGGCTTCCAGAGATTTACTTAAAATCTTGGCCTATCTTATCCTGTTTTTCCATTGAGGCCTTAGATTTCTCAATCTTGAATCGCTGTGCAGTGCAAGCCTTTCCAGGAGGGGTCTGAGAACGTACATTCTCCTTTTAGAGGCTGATGGGCAAGGAGTTCAAGGCAGACAGCAGTGTTTGTGCCACAGGAAGAATTTGTCCCCCAAAAACTGCCCAGGCAGGGCTTAGCAGGATTGGTAGAAATGCAGTTTGGAATTTTCCATTGGTCCTTCAGAGTAGAAAACTCCTCGAGTTGTATAGGCCATAGAAGTTATCATGATACTGAGGCAACTACTTGACCAAGCGTCTAGAGGATTACACAGTCTGCTGGATATGGCCATGCTCAGTTTCACTAGCTGTCCAGAGCTCAGCTGGGGGTTTGTGTGTGTGGTTTTTGTTTTTTTTTTCTAAGAAGTAACTGATACCTTGAAGCCACTTTGTAAGTAAATAGGATACATTCTGAATTTCATTTGAGTCTCAAGCATTAAAGAAAATATCTACTCTGAAAATCATTTGTTACAAACCCTATCGGAATCATTTGTTAAACTATTTGGAACAAAGAATGATGGAAAATATCGCGAAAGTTAAACTCCTTCCCTAATTAAAAAAAAAAAGCTGCTTAACCTTATACTCAAGCTAAGACAATATAGAAGAAAATGTCTGCAGCATCATCGTTTAGCAGTCTGAATAATTAATAAATTGGGCTGTTTTCTTTTGGCAGGATGGGAAGCACAAAATTCAAGAGGAAAATGTTAAACTAAAAAAGCCCCTGGAAGAAAGCCACAGGTGTTTATTAATAAAGTATTAACTAAGATATAAAGCTATCTTGGGGTGGTGGGAAAAAGGGAGCTTTTGATATACACTGGCAATGACACAGACCAGACACTGACTTGTAATATTAATATTTCCGAAAGACATTTTGAAGGGGGAGTGAATAAATAACAAGTCAGATAACACATATTAAACCAAACCCATTTAGTCCATTCCAGAAGAAAGAAAGGTGATCAAGCTGTCCTCTGATTCTTCCGTGGTTAATCCCCAAACTATCACTTAAAAGATTATGTCTAATCTAATCTTTACTGGATCAGTAGGATAAGTAAATGAAGCACAAACAATAGCATTTCCTAGGTTCTTAAATGTATTTGGGCATGACTTGTTTCCACCTAAGTGCTAAGTGAAAGGCAGCTATGTCTCAAATAAATACTCTAATTTCCCTTATTTTTTATCTCTTAAGGAGAAAAAGTTTTGCTTTATTCCTTTTTCCTTAACTCTTCATCTCATTTCCCCACAACAAAGAACATGGGATCATTCCAATGAAGTTGACTTTTAACAATTATTTTAACAACAAAACATTATATACTGCCACTGTATTAAAAAATGAAGAAGGTCCAACTATGTGACATTCTGGAAAAGGCAAAACCATGGAGATAGTGATTGCCAGGGCTTAGAGGATGTGGATGGATGAATCGGATTTTGTAGGGCAGTGAGAATACTGTATATGACACTATAATGATAGATACATGTCATTATACATTTTTCCAAACCCACAGAATGTACAACACCAAGAATGAACCCTAAGGTAAACTATGACTTATGATGTATCAGTTTAGGTTCTATGACTGTAACATCAGGTACAACTCGGGTGTGGAATGTTGATAATGGCGGGAGGGTGGGAGGTCCAACAGAGTATATGAGAAATCTGTGTCCTTTCTGCTCAGCTTTGCTGTGAACCCCTAACACTGCTCTAAAAATTAAAGTCTATTATTGACAACAACAAATATAGATTATTATCAAGGAAAGATACCATAGAGGGATTTTGAGAGACCTATATACAGCATACATTTTTGGCCGCTGTATCTGTCCAGCCTTTAATGCCTTAAGAATGAGATAGGGTGTCACCTGGAGCAAAACTAGCTGCTGGGGAAGATAAATCACACAGTCCAACAGTAGGCTGATTTTGCAGGTACTTAGCCTAAACAGCTCTTCCTCACCTCCAAGGCCAGAATGATTCCAGTACCTTTAAGTTTACTCCCAAAGAGAACATGGTCTGATCCAGGACCAGCCTTATTAAACTACAGTCCATCTAACATTATAGATCAGCATGGGCCATGGGAAGGAATTAGACCATAAAATTAACCAGGGCTCAAAACAGCCTTTCAGAGTCAGCCTCGTTCCAGACTAAAATCAAGTCATTTACATTCAAGAGGGTCTTACATTCCAGGTTCTGATTTTAGGCCCTGGGAATATAAGACAATACAGTTGTCCCTTGGTATCCAGGGTGCCAGGAGCCCCTTCAGATACCAAAATCTATGGATGCTCAAGTCCCTTACATAAAATGGCCTAGTACAATGAATATAATGGGCTCTCTGTATCTGTGGGTTGCTCATCTGGGGATTTAACCAACCACAGATGGGCAACCTGATGATAGGGAGGGACAAGTATACTACCTTATATTTATATTGTGCTCTGCAGCTTAAAAAGTGTGTCACATTCATTATCTCCTTACAAATTTAATTCTCCTTACAGAAGTTTAATCATCCATTCCTACTTTACAGACGAGAAAATTGAGGCCCACAGAGAGGCCCAAGTTGCCTCTCCTTATCATGTCTTCTGTTTTTAAGCCCTTTGTCTCTACACTGTATAATAGCTGCTTCCAGGGCCTATCCTGGCCAGAACTGCAATCCTAAAACATACTGAGGTTTCCTGGGATTGTGATCCAAGGAACAGCCGAAAACCTGGTAACACTGATGGTCACACCGCCACTCAACCGAAGAGAATTGGAACCACTGTAGATCTGTGGTCCATTTTCCCCAGAGCTGAGGCTTTGCTGAGGAGGAGGCTTTGCTTCTCCTCTTGTGTAAGTTCTGTTCCAAGTTGGGAAAATCGGGGTTTGCTCAGCTGGTATCATGAAGCAATATTTCAATCTGAATGGGTACATGGGAGAAGGGACTAATACATGACATATGATAATGGCTAGGTTTCCATAATATTGGATAGGAAAAAATCTATTAAAATGTATGGCCTTGGCCATTGACGTTTTGCAGGTTGGGAAAGATAACCACTATTTTCTTGGTAGTAAAAAGGAAACAAAATGTAACTCCAATCTATTTTTAAACAGGAATCTACTAGCATAATGTAGGATCATATTCTAGTAATAGATTTAACAAGCAAAATTTCCTCTCCTTGGAGGTCAACATTAATAATTACTTTGGTTTCAGCAACATGAAAGAACCATGATATTGCTTTTCCTGTGCTTTTGAAATGATGGAAAAGGAAATATGTTGCTATTAGTTACTGTTTTTACTTTCCCATTGTAGGCTGCAGTCCCACCCTGTGAATGAACAGGTAACTGAGTCTCCTGTCCTAAAACATCTTATATAAATTAAATAGTTGGCTGGACCATGCCTAGCTGTAAACAAGGCAGCAAGGGAGGTAGATGAATGCATACAGGCCTCTGCTTCCCATCCTTTTAATAATATCCTAAACAAACATGCATTTGGCTGAAACGCTCACAGGAAGTAGCACAGTTTTGAGCGATTTACTAAGTAAACAGCAGCTCTTAACTTCCTATCTGAGATTCTCTTTGACATACCATGGGACCTGAGAGCTCACTGTACCTCCCTTTCCCTTAGTCTTCCCTTATATAAAATGAAGAGAAAGAATACTTCTTGATCACTTAGAAATAACCAAACATTTACAAATACAGTGGTAGGTGACAACTCCATGAGAAAACTGATAAATGCTACTATGTCTTAGTCACTGCTGTCATCTATTAGGATATAATGATGCCTACTCCCTCCATTCTTGGTGATAGAATAAGACAAGAGGGATGGGGCTTTCTTTTTTTAGCTTTTTACATTTATATACATGAATTTTCTTTATATAGATAAAATCACATGTTACTTTATTATAAAAATTAAAAGAGCACCAAGGATAATGATAGGATTATCAGAGTTGTATATAAGGTGGTGAGACTATATGTAATTTATTTTTCTAGTTTCCAGATAGCCTGTAGTGTGATTATATTTTGTAAGTAAAAAATGCATATTCTGAAAATACTGGTCTGGGGCTAAGGGAAACTAACTGGCTCACTGTGTGGTTTAGGATCAGCCGCTGCCCTCTGAAAAGCCACAGATGTGTCAGCTGTGCCAGGAAGACTGCAGCCTCACAAAGGTAACAGTGGTGAGAAATGAACAGGTTCTTCACAGGGACGCCCACTGCACCACTAGCCGCTTCTCATGACAGGGACTTCGCTGCATAGAGTGCAGAGAGTGGGGAAAAAAGCAAAAGGAGCAAGTATTTAGTGTGTACCTATTTTTTTTTCAGTCCTGTTAAGTCATGTTAGTAAGTCCCCATTTAAATATTAAATGCAAATTAACTATATAAGTAATTTAAAACAAACAAATTTATAAGTAAATATTATTGAGTGCCTACTATGCAGCATGTACTATTCCATGTACCAGAGAAAGAGTAATGAACAAAATGCAGACCAAGTCCCAAGTCCTTGTTCTTGTTAAGCTTGTGTCCTTTGTGCCATCATTTTATAAAGAACCTTGGGCTCAGAGGTGTCAAGTGTATTATCCCAGTTACTGAAAGCCCAGATGCAACCTGACTTTGGCTCCAAAGTCTATACCCCTTCCAGTACTCCATCGTGCTTAGAACAGAGAAGATAGGTTGCGGGGTGGGGGGAGTTCTTTGGTTCTTTGAATTATTTGGGGACACAGCCTCTGAGAGGGAAATGAGCTCTTTCTCCACCAAATCACTTGTTCTCCCCTTGGATCCTCAAGGGTCTCTGCCTAAACACCTAACCAGCTTGTTATCCTAGAGTCAGCAGGGTGAAGGAAGCATGCAGGAAAAATAAGTGTCTTTGACAGCCATAGCTGTGCCTTGCTCACAGTAGGATCCCCCAGCTTCTAACAGGGTACCCAGTTCATAGTAGACGCTCAAGAAATGTTATGGACATATGAATGTTAGAAACAAGTGCTTAGAAGAGAAGGAAACGTGCCCAAATTCTGGGTTACAACTTGCGTGCCACCATTTGTGATCCTGCTAAATTTTAACAAGCAAAATTGTAGTATGACCTAGTCTTAAATTAGCAGAAGCAGATAAAGATGAACTGCCTTTATGGAATTGGAAGTTGTAGTTAGAGAAATGTGTTCCCGAACAGAAGAAGCTGCTAATCTAATTCTGGCTTTTCTTTTCTAAGCCATACAAACTAACTGCAATATGTCAGAGGAAGATTCCTCCCAGGCTTTCAAATAAAAATGACCCCCCTACCTCTGCTGCACCCTCAGGAAGATGAATTGTTTGGGGAAAAGTAGCATTATTTATGGGGGAAATCATTCTTCACAGCCTTTAAATAGGGACCCTTGGAGCTATGTGTGCACCAACTTATCACAGCTTTACCAGTGGCACTGCCATAATGACCCACATGCTGTCCCACAGTTTGGCCACTAAAGACTCAAAATGCTTAAGAGACTAACTTCCCAATAAAAAGGATGCAGGAAGCTGTGCTCCTGCTGCACTGATAACCCCAAAGGATGTGCTTGTAGAGCATCACAGGAAAGCACTGAGCACATCACTGTATTAGAAATTATACTTTCAGTTCATGCTCAGCAGTTTTTAATCTTACATCAGTTATCCAACCCTACCCATGGCTAGGCCACTGCCTGCCTTATTTGAAATATGCTGGGGTAATTGCAAACTAATTTTAGAATTAGCCCACCTAAAGGTGAATATAAATGAAAGTATATATTCTAAAGATAAATAATTATTGTATTATCTGTTCATCTGCATTCTGTGGAAATGCTTCTCTTCATTTAGATCTAAGAACTAGACAGTATGCTTCTTTGTAGACAGTTTGGTTAGGTACTGTGTGGCACACCACACACATTCAGCCAGTATTTTATTAGACATTGAGCATCTATCATATTTGGCCTCTTATATCCCATGCATCCTTATGCCCTGCTCTTCTGTTACCCACCTGACCCCTCCTTCTCCTTGTAGAATGTGTGTAAGAACTGCAGAGGAACCTTCTGTAATGCCTGCTCAACAAACGAACTGCCTCTTCCTTCAAGTATCAAGCCTGAGCAAGTTTGCAATCCCTGTCGTGAGCTTCTGATGAAACAATATTCCAGCAGCCCATTGTAAGACGGGAGGCTGAGATCTGGACCAAAATGTCTCTACCTGTGTTAGATGTCAGGATCTCCTACAGCCCAAACTTTAGAATCAACTCAAGAATTGACAGGAATGATTTAAATAAACCAGGTCCAGGGAGAAAAGGCAGTGGTTGGCAGTGCTGGAATTTTGCTCATTTTCTCTAATGACTGTATGAATAAAAGTTACTCAGTTGAGCCTCTCTGCTAAATCTAAACAACCCCACTTTGGAGCATTTGGAAGGGCTGTTCATTTTTATGAATAGTGATAATACTACTGAGGTGGATGTTATAGGAGAGAGGGTCCTTAGCGGATAAGAATAAAAAGGAAAATGATCATCCCTCTGTTACATTTTCAGACTCAAGAGGAAAAGATAATTGTTAACTGAGATTGAAATGAAAGCTGTTAAATATTTTCCCAGATGCTGCTAGACACAAACATTATTTCTTCTTTATCCCCACGAACTACCTCTTCTTTTAAGTATCTCTACCAAACTGTGAACCCAAACTCAGGGAAAAAATTAAAGAGTAATATAAACTTTGAAAGTACTTAAAACTATTATATTATAGTTTTAGGACCAGAATATTCTAGTTCTGGCCTACATGTGTTGTCATTATCAGAATAAGGAGGAAGAACATTTGCTGTTTTTTCACTTAAGTGACTTCAAAACTAAATATCTGCCCTTTTCAGAATCCGCTACTACACAAGCCAGCTCTTCCCCACTCCTTCTTTCCTCTCAGTCATGGAAATTGTAAGGGGTTTTAAAGATAGGGTTTGACTTTTGCAAGTAGGAAGTATTGAAGCAAAGCTATGTTGAGTGTAAAGTAAAACAAATTTAATTTGTCTTGGTTGAGAGTAATTAGCTTAGAATATTTATTAAATTCTTTTGTGAATAAGAGATCCCTTATTCCAGGCTCAGATTTAGAACTGGTAGGCAGGTTTCTTGGAAAGTAAGATACTTCAACATCTCTTAGTAACAAACCCTTTGGGGAAAAAGAGGGAAGTGCATTCAGCAGAGGAAGGAAAAGAAATGGTTTATGCTCTTTTGATTATGTTACATGTGTCTAGATTGTTTGATTCCAGTTAAGACCTAAGAAGATATGATTCTATAAGTGGCTTAGAATTATGGGGTAGAAGCATCCTGAAACCATGATATTTGATAAATTCTGTCTCCTGAAAAGGGTTACAGCCCAGAAAAGAGTTGTTATTCCAGAGGTCTGACCTGTTACTTGGTGAAGCTGAGTTTTAAGAGTACTAGGGAAAAATAAAATCTAATAAATTCTAGCCTCGTTTGTTGATTGTCATCTTTTTCCCTTTAAATAATATATATTTCTTGTGATTCTTCATTCTCCTTATTTTTTACCACATATATGTGCCAACACTGTTCTAAGTGCTACAGATAATGTGAGGAATTATCCTGAATTAGCAAAAGTTATTTTATAATTAATTTTGAATTAAATTGAAGAGGCCACATGGAATGTAAGAAGGAATAAGTAATTAGCCACTTGAGATTTGATTTTGAAATGCACATAAGCTATATAGCATTTCGGGTTGTTTTTTTTTTAATAAAACAAGTTCCAAAGATCTGTTATTAGTGCAGCTGCCCATAAAAGCAAGGGGACCAAGTCATGAATACCTCGACTTAATGTTAGGCCTTTCTTCCTTAAAAATTGTGCTTTCCACCATTTAGCATCACCAAGAATAACATACTTATGAATAAACTTAACCACAGAGGTAAAAGACTTGTACACTGAAAACTACAAAACATTGCCAATACTACCCCAAACCATCTACAGATTCAATGTAATCTCTATCAAAAATCCCAGTATTTTTGGCAGAAATAGAAGCATTCCTGTAGAACCTCAAGGGATGCTTCAATAGCCAAAACGATCTTGAAAAAGAACAAAGTTGAATGTCTCTCACACTTCCTGATTTCAAAACTTACTACAAAGGTACAGTGATCAAAACAGTATGGTACTGGCATAAAGACACAGTGACGAATCAAATAGAGAGCACAGACATAAACCCTCACATATGGTGAAATTATTTTTGACAAGGGTGCCAAGACTGTTCAATGAGGAAATGAAAGTATTTTCAAAACTGATGTTGGAAAAACTGGATATCCACATGCCAAAAATATTAAGAGGGACCTTTACAACATATACAAAATTAACTAGAAATGCATCAAAGATCTGAACATAAGGGCTAGAACTATAAAACTTAGAAGAAAACATAGAGGAGAGAAAGATTCATGACGTTGGATTTGGTAGCAATTTTTTGGATAAGACACCAAAAACACAGGCAACATAGGAAAAAATACGTTGGGCTTCATCAAAATTAAAAACTTGTGGAGAAACTGGAATCCCTGTGCACTGTTGGTGGCAATGTAAAGTGTTACAGCCACTGTGGAAAACAGTATCGTGGTTGGTTCATAAAGAAATTAAAAGTTCCATATAATACAGCAATTCCACTTCTGGGTATATACCCAGAAATGAAAACAGACTCGAACCAATTATTCATATACCCACATTCACAGCAGCATTATTCACAATAGCCAAAAGGTGAAGCAACCCAAGTGTCCATTGACTGATGAATGGATAAACAAAATATGACAGATACATATAAGGAAGTATTATTCAGCCTTAAAAAGGAAGGAAATTCTGACACATACTACAACATGGATGAACCTTGAGGACATAAATGAGATAAGACAGTCACAAAAGGACAAATAGGTTTCCACTTGTTTGAAGTGCCTAGAGCAGTCAAATCCATAGATAGTAGAATGGCAGAGATGAAGTAAAATGGTGGTTACCGAGGACTTGGGGAAGGAGGAAATGGATACAGAGTTTCAGTTGGGGGAAGATGAAAATGTTCTGGTGATGGATGGTAGTGGTGGTGTTTGCACAATATTAATGTACTTAATGCCACAGAAATGTACATTTTAAAATGATTAAAATGGTAAAGTTTGTTACGTATATTTTACAACGATTTTTTAAATACCATGCTTTCCAGTCGGATACAGAAAATAATTAGATATGTATGTGTATATGGGTTGGTACACAGACATAAAGCCCCATCTGCTGAGAGGGTCTGGAAGTCGACACCCCAGTAGCACTGGGCACACCCAATGCCCAATCTTTCATTAGAAACCAAACCTTGGTTTCTAATATCATTCTGTAATAAAAGGAACCAGGACCCCTTGGAGAAACGGCTGATTCTCAAAGGGATACAGGAACAAGCTAAAAGCTCCCAATGGGTAAAGCTGAAAAAATGTGAGCAGCATAACATAGAACAGGATTATTACCCAGAGTATAAAACACCTACGAGTCCATATTAATATAAAGGATTAAATAAATGGTGAAGAAATGTCATCTCTCCTATACAGAAAAATTCCAGATAATTTACGTAGCTACTATTGTTTCAGGTAAGTGGAGCTTACCTCTCCACCTCTTGAATGTGGGCTGTGCTTGGTAACTTCGAGAAAGGAGACTACAGAAAGAGAAAAAAGGAATTTTATAGTAACCTAGGAGACACTATTTTGGTCAGGTGATCAAAATTCACATGGTCAGTGATAAGTCATGTTGATAACATGAATCCTTGATAAGATGAATGCAGTGAGAATGACACCTTTGTATTCTTTCTCTGCAAAACCAATAACCCCAGGCTAAACATGAGAAAAACTTCAGAAAACTCCAACTGAGGGACATACAACAAAGTATCTGACCAGTACTCCTTAAAATTGTCAGGTCATCAAAAACAAGAAAGACTGAGGTTAAGGAGACACGAAGACTAATGTAATGTGGGATCCTGGAATGAAAGATATTAGGGAAAAGCTAATAAAATCTGGATGAAGTCTGGAATTTAGTTAATGGTTATGTACTAAAGTTAGTTGTGACAAATATATTGTAGCAATGTAAGATGTAAACAGTAGGGAAATTGGGTGAGGTAGTAGTAGGAATTCTACTACTTTTGCAACATTTTTGTATATCTCAAGCTATTCTGAAATAAAGTTTATTTAAATTTAAAAAATTGTGCTTTCATACTCAAAACAACTACAGGTCTGACCTAACAGAACTTGACTAAACTTCCTAAATGCAGTTTATTTCCAAATAGAATCTGAGAATTTTCCTCAGCATGAGGATTTTATGTTTTTTTGTTTTTTTGTTTTTTTTTGCGGTACGCGGACCTCTCACTGTTGTGGCCTCTCCCGTTGCGGGGCACAGGCTCCGGACGCGCAGGCTCAGCGGCCATGGCTCACGGGCCCAGCCGCTCCGCGGCACGTGGGATCCTCCCCGACCGGGGCACGAACCCGTGTCTCCTGCATCGGCAGGCGGACTCTCAACCGCTGCGCCACCAGGGAAGCCCAGCATGAGGATTTTAAATCAGATTTACAGCTCAGCACAACGTCCTTGGTTCATTCATTATTTACAGTCAAATTATAAAAATGTATGATGATAATTTGAAAAGATACATACACCCCAATGTTCACTGTAGCACTATTTACAATAGCCAGGATACGGAAGCAACCTAAATGTCCATCAATGAATGGATAAAAAATGGAATATTACTCAGCTATAAAAAAGAATGAAATAATGCGATCTGCAGCAACATGTATGGTCCTAGAGATTTATCAAACTGAGTGAAGTAAGCCAGACAGAGAAAGACAAATATATATCACTTATTAGTGGAATCAAAAAAAAAAGATACAAATTAACATATACAAAATAGAAATAGACCCACAGACATAGAAAACAAACTTAACGGTTACCAAAGGAGAAAGCAGTGAAGAGGGATAAATTAGGAGTTTGGGGGCTTCCCTGGTGGCGCAGTGTTTGAGAGTCCGCCTGCCGACGCAGGGGACACGGGTTCGTGCCCCGGTCTGGGAGGATCCCACACGCCACGGAGCGGCTGGGCCCATGAGCCATGGCCGCTGAGCCGGTGCGTCTGGAGCCTGTGCTCCGCAACGGGAGAGGCCACAACAGTGAGAGGCCCGCATACCACCAAAAAAAAAAAAAAATTAGGAGTTTGGGATTAACATATATATATATACACTGCTATGTATAAAATAGATAACCAACAAGGACCTACTTTACAGCACATGGAACTATACTCAGTATTTTCTAATAACCTATATGGGAAAAGAATCTGAAAAAGAACAGATATAGATATGTATAACTGAATCACTTTGCTGTACACCGGAAACTAACAAAACATTGTAAATCAACTATACTTCAATTTAAAAAAAAAATTTAATGGAAAAAAAAACCACCTAGTAATAAAAAATAGTGAAAGTCGGGAAAAAAATGTATGCTGAAACTCTTAAAGGGAATTTAACCATTCTGTAAAAGGACTCCAGGTGTGGCCTAATGATTTTGAAGTAACTCTCAGGGCCCCCGCCTGTATTACAGCCTCATTTCAGCTTTGCCCAAGAGAAAATGTAGCCCTTTTTAAAGAATTATATTTCAGAAGTAAGTGGCATGTTTTGATATATAGTAAAGCATCTTTCTAATAACTTAGCCTAATAACCCCACAAATGTTCTCCCAGGTCAAATCTTAATGATTCTTAGACATTTGTTAGCTTGGGGATTGTCAATTATTGAGGTCTTCTATTTTATTCTCAACATTCCTGAGGACAGTTGATTCTGTTAACACATTAATTACTTTTGTATAAGAGGTTTTTGCAAGCATGTCAATCTACCAAATCAGAAATCAAGTATCTGACAAGCAGTTTCTATACCTAGAATAAAAGACAACCTTTATTCAAAGACAGCATATCATCTTGAAATGTAAACATAGTTAAAAATAGAACCAGAGACCAACTGTAAGCAGTGCTGAGGATGTCAGATTCCTGAGTTAATAACTAAGCTTGGTAAAGAGAGATGACTCAGGACTCTGATGGGTAGTGGGGTAGAAAGACTGAACAAGTCTCCAGGCAGCAGTACCACCATGCCATTTTGGGGGTGCTGCTTTTCAGCAGATTATATATATAGATTAGATATATATATATATTATATTATATATATTAGATATATTATTCAATTATAAGATCTATCACAAATAGTTTACTCCTGTAAATTAGAGCAGGTTAAAAATTAGCCCAATATTATCACTTGTATTCCCCCATTTGCTCTCTTGAGGAGCCAAGAAATGGATGGAATTACAGCCAGCCTATCAAAAATTCTGAATAACTTGGTTTCTCAGTTCTGGTCTTTATTCCCAAATGTCATCAAGTGGCAGAAAGGTTGAGGAGCCCCTTTATTTCAGTTAGAACCAAGCATGTTTTGGGATCACAAGTCTGAATATACTTGTGAAGTTTCACAGGCTTCAAATTTAGTCTGGATCATTTGAAAAGCTTATTCTTAAATGTACCTTGGTGATCCTTGTGGGTTTCACTGAGCTGTCCATATTCTAGTCTACCTTGGCTACACACCTTCATGCTTTATCACCAGATGCTTTCAAAATCATTTCACTGGAATGTCATAATTCTGACACAGAACCTAGAAGCCATAAAAGGGGAGATTTAAGAAATCTACCACATAAAAACAATTTCTGCCATGACAAGCAAATAAAGTGACAAGTTGTCGAGGGGTGGGCGGGCAGTATTTAAAGCCAGCTCATTGCAAGGTCTCCCGCCAGTTAAGCCAATTAATTAAGAAAAAAGACCAAACACAATAGAAAAGTGCTCATTTAACATCACTGAAAGGCCATCAGCGAAACTCAGCTTGTGGAAAACCTCTAAAGGTTTATTGCATTTCTTCAGCAAATAAGAAGGGAAAAAAGAAATGGAAGGGGAAACATAAGATTAAATAAGAAAGAGGCACTTCAGTTTCACTAAAGATATCTGAATGGTCAATAAGCTTACGAAAAAATGCTCACCATCATTTATTGGTACAGCAAATGAAAACCACAATGAAATACCACTACATACAGAATGGCTAAAATTACAGGCTGAAAACATCAGATGGTGAGGATGTGGCCAACTGGAACTCTCATATTGTTTGTGGGTGTTTAAAACAGGATGACCACTCTGGAAAAGGGTATGTCAATTTCTAGTAAAATTAAAAATATATCAACCTTGCAATTTAGGATATTCTACTAAGTACTTACCCAAAAGAAGTTAAAACATGGGTCCACAAGCCTTGCGCAGGATATTCACAGCAACTTTATTCATAATAGCCCAAAACTGGAAACAGCCCAGCGCCCACAAGCTGTTCACCCGACAAGTGAAAGGTTAAACTGTAGCATATTCATACAATGGAATACTACTCAACAACTAAAAGGAACAAAGAGCCGAAACACATAGATGAATCTCAACACATGCTGAGAGGAAGAAATTTACACAATAATACATACTGATTTCATTCCTATGAAGTTCTAGAATAGGCCAAACTAATCTATGGTGAAGACAAAATCCTAATAAGAAGGGATGGGAGAGGTACAGGAATTGACTACAGAAATTTTCTGATGTGATGGAAATGTTCCATAGCTTGTAAGGGGTTTGGGTTACAGAGCTGTATGTCAAAACTCATCAAATTAATATTTGTTCAATTCACTGTAAATTTTACCTCAAGAACAAGAAGTCTACTTAATGATATAGATGCCACAAAGCTTAAGATTCAAGTATAGATGTCTACAACTTTGACACACATAAAGAAAAAAGACTGATGGGTGCACAGATGCATGATGAAGAAAACATGGCAAAATGTTACTTGTAGGATCTAGGTGGTAGGTATAAGCATATTTTTAATCCAACTTTTCCAGATACTTGAATTTTTTTATTAAAACATGTTGCAGGGGAAAGAGACATAATAAACATTGCAATGTGTGGACTGTTGTTCAGATAATGATTCAAATATACTTTTTTAAAATGACATTTCATATAGATATTTGATAAGACATTAGTATTTTTAGGAATGATGGTACTTTTTAAAGTTCTTTTTTAAAAGAGATGTACACTGAAATATATCCAGATAAAATGATGCTGTCTTGAATTTGCTTTAAAATTAATGAGGATAAGTAGATGGGGATTGAGAAAAAGAAAAAGGGGGAGAGGATATGAAGACAAATTTATAGGAAAAAAATCCCCAAACCCCTTAAATATGAAGAAATGCTCCATCATAAGAGAATACCATTCTGTTTTTTTTTAACCTTGACAGATTGGCAAAGAACAGATTGCTAATACACTGTGTTGGGGGGCTATGGGGAAATGGACACTTGCATTGCATTGCTGGTGCAAACTAAGGAAAAACAAATTATAGGTATCAATTGAATTTTAGATATAAATTACAAGTGCACATACTCTGATAATTTATCCTACAGAGAAATTTATGTATGTACAAAATGATACAAATTTATACAAGGTAATTCATTTCAGCAGTGTAACAGCAAAAGATTGGAAACAATTTACATCTTCATCAGTAAGGACAGGTTAAATTAAATACACCCACACTGTACAATCATTTTAAAAAACGAGAAAGGATTTTATATAGATATAAAATATTTAGGATGTAATTAAATGGGAAATGTACAGAATAGTATGCATAATATGCTATAATTTATTTTTAAAATAAATGAAAATGCCTATTAATATCTGCTTATCTATGCAGTAAAATCACTGGAAGTTTACATTAGAAACTAATGACTGGGTTGCCTGAGAAGGGGAACTAAGGGGCTAAAGTATAGGATGGGAAGGAAACTGCTCACTGTATAGCCCTTCATATCTTTTGAATTTTATTTCCTTTAAAAAGAAAAACCACAAAATTTTTAAATTATTCTATTTATTTTTGTATCATCAAGGTTTAAGAACCAAATTAAACCTTCCTATATCCTCTTCCTGAAATTCAGTAAGAAAACCACCCAACCAAAAAAACTGGGCAAAAGATCTGCACACCTCACCAAAGACAATATGCCGATGCAAATATATACAGATGTCAACATCTTGCACATTATGGAACTGCGAATTAAAACTAAGTATCACTACACACCTATTAGAATAGCTAAAATTCAGAACACTGACACCACCAAATGCTGGCAAGGATGAGTTGCTACAGGAACACTCATTCTTTGCTGGTAGAAATGCAAAATGGTTCAGCCATCTTGGAAGACAGTTTGGCAGGTTCTTACAAAACTAAACATAGTCTTACCATATGATCCAGCAATCACACTCCTTGGTATTTACCCAAATGAGCTGAAATCTTATGTATACACAAAAACCTACACACAAATGTTTATAGCAGCTTTATTCCCTTCGTACAAACTTCAGAGATTTATTTTCTGATCTGCTGAATTCAGGCAGGAAAAATGTATTCCTACTACATTACAGCAATTTTTTTTTTCAAAGCCCTGGAACTTAGGCACTTTACTGCTGAGATACGCCATTTTACTCTATAATACAGGTCCTACTAATTGAATGTGAACCCTTTCACATAATTTAGGGAAAACTCTCAAAATAATGGAACGTTTTAAATTATAAAATTATCAAGATGTAATCCAGAGAAAAATCTCCAAGTGAGAATCTGCTAAGGGACTGTTTAGGGCAGAGGATGCCAGTAGGGCATGTTAACTAATAATAAGCAGGGTCACTGCCTCAAAATGTCATAGATGGAAGTGGCTTTCTCCTGCTTCTTTCTCTCCACATCACAGAAGTGAGAAGGATTTTAGAGCCTACTGCTCCACATCAGAATCAGTTTCCTTTGCCACCTGGCAGAAGCATCTCACCCAGAAGTAAAAACACAAGCACAACATGGTTCTGCTTAGGCGTCCCTGGTGGCGCAGTGGTTGGGAGTCCGCCTACCGATGCAGGGGACGCGGGTTCGTGCCCCGGTCTGGGAATATCCCACATGCCACAGAGCGGCTAGGCCCATGAGCTGTGGCCGCTGAGCCTGCGCGTCCGGAGCCTGTGCTCCACAACAGGAGAGGCCACGACAGTGAGAGGCCCACGTACCGCCAAAAAGAAAAAAAAAAAAGGGTCTGCTTAATTCTCTGGCAAAAGTGAGTATATCAGATCAGATCACAATCTTCAACAATCTTCTCTTTGGTATCTACATGCTCTTTATGTGTCTTCCCTTGTAATTCTTTTGAGCTAGCCAAAGCAGGATATGGGGAACCTGGACATATCCAATCCCACTATTTCTGAGAGCTTTACCACAAAGGAAATTATAAAGACAAGGAGGACCCAAAGAGAAGAGCAAAACTCACTGTTATTATTTCTTTCAATAGCAAATGATGATGCATAATCCAGTCTTGTCAAATTTTAAGAGGGAGAAGTATGTCTTTAGATTGGATAAAAATAAAAGATTACTTTTATTCTATTATCTGTTTTTCTTCCCTTTCTAGTAATTTGCCTTGTCAGCAGTTACTCATTTACTAACGTAAATTATGAGCAATAACCTACTAAAGGAAGTACAGGAAAGTATATGAATTCATAAGATGACTTCCCAAGAATGCCCACCTTTTTTCTGAGAACTTGGCCACTAGTGTGACAAGAAGATACACCCTTCAAGCTTACCCACCACATAATATCTTAATGCTTTGCTCTCATTCTTTTCAGAGATGTGCAAGGGAAACTCATTATCTTTTTTATTTTTATTTTTACATATTTACTTATTTGCCTGCACCGGGTCTATAGTTGCGGTATGCGGGACCAAGTTCCCTGACCAGGGATCGAACTCTGGCCCCCTGCATTGGGAGCACGAAGTCTTAACCACTAGACCACCAGGGAAGTCCCTCATTAGGTTTAAAATAAAGTAATTGCAAATGAATTAATTCCTCACCAACCCCAATCCTAATCAACACTACAGATTTTTTTCCACAGACCTACTGCTAGAGGGAGAAAGAAAAGATCACATTCTAGTAGCTCATACAGCTATAGACACCAGTTCTTATAGCTCAATACATTCAACCACGTATGAAAATACATTTCCATTTAGGTCATAATACGGAAGATGTTAAGCTGGTTGACTGAATCATGCTCTTATAGGATGATAAAAGCAAACACAACTACAAATTAACCATTTCTTCTTATAATAATACACCAGGACTTGATGTAATAAAAATGTACTAGGTTGATTCACACACTCCAAAATAAATACTCTTAGGTAATCTTCAGCCTGAAACAAGCCTTCATTTATTGACTACTTACAGTACAGTGATTCCGTATCTTAGCTGGTAATCAAAGATGGTTATGTATTAAGTGAGAGAAGACATAATCTCTCTTCCAGATACCACCCCTCAGAAATCTGGGCTAATTAAACTTTAAGAACTAGAATTGCATCTCCTGGTAACCACATGACAGTCGTCACCCTGAGAACAGGAACAAGGCAAAGAAAACATACAGGACTTTGATTCTCCTACACAGGTACACATAAAGTTAGTTTATTAATGACTACATTTTGAAGCCAGCCATTTCGATCCAATATTTAAATAACAAGCTGTTTAATATTAAAGCAGAAAGTACTGCCACAATGTGACAGAAATACAGCTTTATCCATAATCCTTTCACACGATTATACGTTAAATGCTATTTTTAGTTAAGCAAGGCACCCCTACTTGTTCTAAAATATGGGATGTGCTACCGCACTGAAAAAGCAAATAAGGAGACTCAGATTTTTTTCCTATCTAGAGCTGGTTTAAATTCAAGTGAAGCCATTAATGTCCTTACCAGTCAGGACTGTTATGACATGTCACTTCATAGTATTGAGACTAACACACACCTTAAGGTCTACCCCAAAATCAAAAACAGGTGGGGGGACAGGGGTCAGACAACTTTTACATTAAGACTATATAATTGCCTCCTTAACTATACAGGCACCAATGTTAAATGCCTGTAGCACAAGGCTTAGAAAGGCAAAACATTTCTAAAGACATAAAACTGCCAAATTATTGTCATTTACACTCACTAACCTGTGGTATTTTTTGTTTTGATTGTTTTTTTAAAATTCCTACCCCTATCTACCTAAGTAACCAAATACACCTAAAATTAAAATAACTCTGCCAAACCATAATGGTTCAAAGGTCTGAAACCTTTCCTTGCTTTGGTGAGTATTTGGTTAAAATAATCAGTATTTCATTCCATGAAAAGTTTCACATCAGAGTTCTTAATTCACAGGCAAAAAGCAAAACCTCAAACAGATCATTTTTAAAATGGGAGAAAGATTTTAAAGGACAGTGCTGAATAAAAATATGTAGTCTTTACACTGGGTCACAAGTCATCTATGAAAAGTGTTTAATCATATAAAATAAAGACCAGATTTTTTAATCAGATCCTGGACAGTTTAAACAAAAAAGTAAATCTGTGGTTTATTTCATAATCCTAAACTGAATCTTTCCTTTTTCTTTCTAAACAGTCCACTATGGAATTTTTCTTATAAGCAATTAACCCAAAACCCCCAAATGATTTCTCTAGCAGTTGCTGCTAAAAAACTGGAACTTTAGATCTCATGTCCAAGAAAGATGTGCAAATGAAATGCTTCTTGCTTCATCCTGAAAATAAAACAAAAAATGTTGCATGCTTACTCAATGTGAAAAAGTGTTGTGCACATTCCCATACCATTTAAAACTACAAATTCAATAGTTTTTCTTTCTAATTTACTGCAAGTTATCTGACAAACCAATTAAGCTAAGGTGAAGAAAATTAGTTAGGCATTAGTGTTTGCAGCCTGGTATGAAGATAGCAGATTTTCAGAGTTGGGCACAGAATATACTTTGCATAGATTTTAGCTAATGTAAATATTTAAGTCCCATGAGATTGTGGGACTTTATATCCAAAAGTAGCCTATGACAACTATAGTAAAGAAATGCCCCATGTGTTTTCTAGAAATCACTACAGGTAAGTGTCTTAAAGGAATGCCCCACTACATGTAGAAAAATGATCACAATACAATATATTAAAAGATTTTATGGGGAGAAAGAGAACACATAGCACTGAATCAGGGAAGGGATATCAAAACATATTTAGTTGATTTGTCACAGATAAAACTCTGAAATCTATGTACTTCCTAGGACAACAATTTTCACTAACACCATTTCAGGAAAAGAAGCAGTGTTACATTAAGTGTATAAATCCATGACACACCCTGGTTTCAAATATCTAAAAACTATCTTAGAACGGAGGAAATGTGTGTAAATTTTATAGGACGACAAGCTAACACAAGGCACATTTTCAGTGTATTATAATATACAGCTACTAAAGATGAAAAGTTCTTTTTAAGCACATAGCATGATGAATGTTGGGAATGACGCAAAAAGATTCTAATGGGGAAGATACTCAAAGCCACTATACGATCATAATGAATCCTATTTCCCAGGAGAATTTCACTCCTTATAGTCAGGCTTCAATTATCATGATTAGTTTGATGTTTATTAAAAAGAGAATGGTTTTCAACCGTATTATAAATTTGTGAGTTAATGATTAACTTATGAACTGAAAATAATTTACACAACTGCACCTCTTAAATTTACCTTATTTTCTGGAATCCCTGGAAGTCTTATTTTCCTTTCGGACATGAATTCAGGAACAATTCAATATATCTATGGTCTGAGAATGACAAAAAAGGATCCGTTCTTAACCCTCTGCCTTTTGAAAGCAGATCGTTTTCACTGAGATGTTGGACACTACAGGTGTCTGTCCCCAGGCCAGCAGGGACCTCTGAAGTCTTCTTCAGGACCTGGCTTTTTAGGACTTTTGTAATCTCACAGCTATCCAAGCTCCACTTCCAAACTTTTAAGAACTTTAATCGAAAGTTAAATTGAAGGTACTGTTTGTAGACACGTAACACCCACGAAAGCCCAGCCATCATGACAAATCCCTAAGTGTTGTCTTCAGAAAATGCTACTGGTTATCACAGCTTCAGCATCTCCTGTTTTTTGATGCTCAGCTCCCCCTGCTGAACTCAGTTTCCTGGCTTCTCCTTCCCCCCCTCTCATCCCTTTGCTGTTCTGTGTAGTGATCTGGTGAGAGAAACTGCTGCTTACTCCCCCACTCCTACCTCTACCCCCCTGCACTACATATGAGTTTCAAGATTTATTGCTGCAATACAAGTGCTTTATGTTGGCTTTTCTCAAAACAAAAAAAAACAAAAAACCCCACAAAGAAACAGAGAAAGGCATTTGTAAACAAAGACAGACATCAAAAATAACAACAAAAACCATGTGCAGCACTTACGAACGTGGGACCGATCCTTGAGCATAGCTGCAACAGCGTCCTCATGGGTATCGAAGTGCACATCAGCTTCTCCAGTGGCCTTCCCACTGGAACTGTATTCCATGGTGATTCTTACAGGCTTCAGTGGAGCAAAAAACTAAACAACAAACAAAGGAAGCCAAAAGGAACATGTTACTAGGTCAATTTCTAGAAGTCTGGTGGCTCTGCATTTTTCTTTCAGACTTTGATTCATACACCTGATAAATTTATTTTTAGGAAATCTCTTTAAGCAACAATGTAGTTACACATCTACCACCTCTGCTGGCTCTTCTGATCTTCTTAGAACTCACAGTTACATTTCAAATATCTGTTCACAGAGAACTTAAACTATATATACAATACAATAACATACAATAGTTATCAAACTTTTCTTTATACCAACAAGGACCACTTTTATTATTCCTCCCAAACACCTCCTCTCCCATTTCTAAAAACTGTCCATCAAATATACTGCATTTCTATTTTTCTTTTAATTTTTTTTGCGGTACGCGGGCCTCTCACCGCTGTGGCCTCTCCCGTTGCGGTGCACAGGCTCCGGACGCACAGGCTCAGCGGCCATGACTCACGGGCCCAGCCACTCCGCGCATGTGGGATCTTCCCAGACCGGGGCACAAACCTGTGTCTCCTGCATCGGCAGGCGGACTCTCAACCATTGTGCCACCAGGGAAGCCCCTCTATTTTTCTTTTTTAATATTTATTTATTTATTTATTTGGCTGCACTGGATCTTACTTGTGGCATGCGGGACCTTTAGTTGTGGCACATGGGATCTAGTTCCCTAACCAGGGATTGAACCTGGGCCCCCTGCATTGGGAGTGCGGAGTCTTAGCCACTGGACCACCAGTAAAGTCCCTACACTTCATTTCTTAATAATTTATTTTTACCATGTTTTAATCAAACATGGAGCTGATAATAAGTTTCTTATCAGCACTACCTAAACAGAGCTACCACACTGAGTGGTTAATATTCCAAACCAAACCAATTCTTTAATGAGACTGTGAAACTTTCATTTGGGTAAAAATGTGATTCCTAATAGGTTTTTTGAAATAATAAAGACAATTCTAAGGCCCCAGTACTAACTAATTCCAAGGCCCCACTACTAACTGGATCCTAGATTTGGATCTACCTTAAGCACACATCCTGGAGTTCAGGAAGTCAATAAGGACTTTGTTATTTCATCTTTTCATTTCATAGAGTATCTATCATAAAATGAAAATATCTTAAAAATTCCTTTTCTCAAAAATCAGGGAAGCTGGATGCAAGAAGGCTATATGGTGTAATGATAACTCCAGGCATTTAGGACTACTAGATTTGTGTCTAGTATATAACTGCCCTGTGACAAATGCTCTTGGAGTCTCTTTTTCTTAAACTCAAAGATGAATAGGTTGAGGGACTTCCCTGGTGGCACAGTGGATAAAAGATAAAACTCTGTGCTCCCGATGCAGGGGGCCCTGACTCGATGCCACAACCAAAAGTTCACGCATGCCACAACTAAGGAGGCCATGTGCCGCAAGTAAGGAGCTGGCAAGCCGCAACTAAGAAGCCCACGTTGTGGTTGAGAATCCATCTGCCGATGCAGGGGACACGGGTTCGTGCCCCGGTGTGGGAAGATCCCACATGCCGCGGAGCGGCTGGGCCCGTGAGCTGTGGCCGCTGCGCCTGCGCGTCCGGAGCCTGTGCTCCGCAAAGGGAGAAGCCACGACAGTGAGAGGCCCACGTACCACAAAAAAAAAAAAACAAAACAAACAAACAAAAAATGAATGGGTTGAACTAATTTAGAGAAAGACCAAGCTTTTTTACGTTGAATACTTAACCCATGCCATATTATTTTGCACCTATGAAATGCTATTATCCATTACACACATGACCTTAAAATGTAATAAAACCCACACCTCTCAGCCAAAGAAAATAAAACAAGCCCCCACAACTGTGGAGACGCCACCTTGCTGTCCAAAGATACTGCAGAAATACTATATTTTTCTTCTCTACCTTCCCTAAATAGAAGTTCAAATCTTTAGAACTTTTGTTCAAAGCTATTGAGATTGGATATCTTACTGCCACACACATTTATAATGTCTTGGGCATTGGCTTGGAAAGGCAATCCTCTCATGTGGACAAAATGTAGTGAAGATGTAGTTCCAAAATCAACAGCCTCTGGAATCTTTTCTGACATCTCCTTAGGCAATTCTAAGAAGTGGGACAAAAAGCACTGTAAAGAACATAAACACTTCAAAAGTTATTAGCAGATTATAATTAGGAATGACCTTTATGACAAAACCCTCACTCTTGAAATACCCTAGTAACGAAGAGGGTTTCAATTTTAAAAGCCAAGATGATCTGAAATTTCTGCTGCCTAACAAGTATCACCTGAACATTCATAAGGATTTAGTATCTCAAACCATTACCAGATTACAAAAGAACGTACCTTTCTCTAACAACTGAGAGACAGGAAAATGATTATGAACGAAAAAATAAAGACAAGAGAAATTCCCTGGGTTACAGTCACTTAAAAAAAAAAAGGAATAAATATGGTAACAGGATAATCCGAGAGCACAAACTTAAAAAGTATTTATCAAACTTTAAAGATTCCAAATGTTGCTTTGGGATTAAGAATCAAAGGAATAATTAAACACAGAGGCAAACAAAACACCTTACTTTAGTCAACAATCCTGCTCTCTACACACATCTTTTCCCATCTTAAGTTTAAATGTTGACATCTTACTTCTTTTTGTTATATATGTGCAACCCAGGTTTTGACACACAATCTGCAAAAATGATTAAATTTTTTTAAAAAACCTATGAAATAATTAAGACCTTCTGCATGTATAGTCAACCCTCCTCCATATCTGTGAATGTGGAACCCGTGGATATGGAGGGCTGCCTATGGGACTTGAGCATTCATGGATTTTGGTATCCATGGTGGGTCCTGGAACCAATCCCCTGGGGATACTGAGGGACGACTGTATTCATAGCACGTACCACACTCAAAGACATATTAAACATTTAACTCAATTTCCTTTGTCCTATAATCTACAATTTGATACAACATGGTCATACAAAAAAAAATTTTCTTTAACAAATATCAAAACGTACAAGGCAGACCCAATGAGTTTCCATAAGAGGCAAATCCTTACCTATTTCCTTCTCACTTTCAAAAGCCGTCATGGGTCGGATATCCTCACTTACTTCATGTTCTTCAAAGACCATTTCTGGCTCAGTTATATACTTAGCAGTGGGAGAAGATGCCATTTTCTTTCCCTTGTGAGAACCAACATGTGTTCGAACTTCATTCCTTCTGCTTGGAAATATCTCTATATATCTATGTCGAAGCAAAAGTGAACAGGCATAAATGGTACAAAGTAACTTTACATTGAACTCTTTTAAAATAAAACATGCAGGGCTTCTCTGGTAGCGCAGTGGTTAAGAATCCGCCTGCCAATGCAGGCGGATCTTGCCGTGTCCCGGAAGATCCCACATGCTGAGGAGCAACTAAGCCCGTGCGCCACAACTACTGAGCCTGCGCTCTAGAGCCCTCGAGCCACAACTACTGGAGACCGTGCGCCTAGAGCCTGTGCTCCGCAACAAGAAGCCACCGCAATGAGAAGCCCGTGTACCGCAACAAAGAGCGGCCCCTGCTTGCCGCAGCTGGAGAAGGCCCGTGCACAGCAACGAAGACCCAACGCAGCCAAAATTTTTTTAAAAATAAATTAAAATAAAACATGCATACATATTATTTCCGATAGCTAACAAACACAGTGTCCAAAGACAACAGGTGGCATAAAGTAAGAATGGAAATAGATATTCGCCCATGAAAAAGTACTCTCAACAGAGCAGGTCACTGATTTAATCCTCCCCAAGGTAAGTTTTCTTCATATACATTTTAACAATGTTTTCTGCCCTGTTTTGCTTCATGCGGACAAATATGCAAAGGTTAACTGTGTGTATGAAAAGAATCTAGTAAGAAAGGTTTCATTTTGTTTTTTACAGTTGATTAACAATCAATCTCTTGAGATCTTAAAATTCAATTCTGTGAAAATTAATCATATGTGTTTAAGATATTAAAAGTCACAGTATATGAGGAGCTAACTTCTCCCAGGACTTCACTAAGAGGCTAATGAGAATTAATGAACTAAATGTCAATTCTAACTTGCTATCTGTTTGGCTGTAGAACTGTTAAATCCAAGCTTCTGGAATCAGTTTTCTTTTTCTCAACAATGCTTTTCCAAATTAGGTTATTAAGCTTGAATTGTACAAATCCTTTGCATTTACAGACCTAGATGTGCAACATTTCTTAATTTACTGAAGAGATCTATACACTGCCTTGATGTTCCCACATAAAAACATATTACTGACATGTTCCCAGTTATAAGAAAATATGAAGACTACTGAAAGAAAATTAATGGGGGGGATGTGCGTTTTGCATGTACTTTCTTCATTAAAAATTGTTTAATAAAGACCTTTGAACCAATTCTATACGTAGATCCTGAAATAGAATGACTTTGGAATGACTTTTTTAAACTTCAAAGAAAAAAGGTCAGAAAACAAGCAAGACAATGAATTAAAATTTGACACTTTTTGAGTACTCCCCCAAAGTTAAAACACAAATGAGCAAACAAAAAAAGAATAAAACAGAAAAAGAAATAAAGAAAACTAAACAACACAAATGAACTCAATCTATCACTACGTGTATCCTAGCGTGATGTGATATGCAGTATACAGTATTGCCTATAGAGTATCTATATCATAACTGTTAACCTGAATCATTCTAAGACTCTAGGTCTAACTTCCAGTTTTCAGGAAATAATAGAGGATACAAATGAACAAGTTAAGTGACACCGTGAGGAAGCAAAAGGATAAACACAGAACATGAGACATTGTACAGGACAACTGACTCAAATTCTTCAAAAGTCAATTGCATCTTGAAAAGGGGGAGGGGAATTCCCTGGTGGTCCAGTGGTTAGGACTCCATGCTTTCTCTGCAACGGGCCTGGGTTCAATCTCTGGTCAGGGAACTAAGATCTCGCAAGCCGCTCTGTGCAGCCAAAAGAAAAAATAATAATAATAAAAAGGGGGAGGGAACATAAAAATAAAGGAAGTGGGGATTTGCTCTAATTGAAGAGAAATTGAAGCATAACAATCAAATACAACATATGGACCATGTCTAGATTCTGGTGAGGGAAAAAAAAAGCAACTGGAGAAAGACATTTTGGGTATAAATGGGAAAATGTGATTACGGACTGGCACTAGATGAAAAATTATCACTAATTTTGTTAAATGTGATAATATTGGGATCATATAAAAATGTTTTCTTAAAGAGGCATTCTAAAATAACAGATGCAGCAAATACAACAAAGGTTAAGAATCTGTTCATCTAAGTGATGGGCATTTGACAGCTCATCATACTACTCTACTTTTTCTGTGTTTAGATAATTTTACAGTTATATTATACTGCATTCACCAAAACGACCCAGTGTATTGGCCAATATGATCATTCTGCATCGTTAGTATCTGCTTCACTCACCGGTTGCCAATTTCTTCCCTGTGTTTCAAAAGGGCTTGGTTGGCCATTTCTGGTTCTTCAAACTGCACATAGGCTTCTCCTGTTTTTCTTCTCCCTCTATAATCCATGACAAAAGTAATGTCTACTATGTTCAGTCCTAGGATGTCAAAACATTATTACAAATTAGTGCTAAAAGGAGCTTTTTTATTCTTAGACTTAAAACATTCATTCACGTACTAAGAATTTCTTTTTAATTTTATTAGTAAAATTGTGGGGCTATTTTGCCAGTCCCAAAGCTGAATACATGCCTAATGGGAAGAAAATTATTATGCAGCCAAAAGCTAATAACACCCACACATTCCCAGAACATTTAGGGTCCAAGCAGTCCATCTAAAACACACAATTCGGTTTTTTGCCATTAGTTGTATACAGAGATTTAGACTAACATCACTACTGGTGCATATTTTACCCCTAAGAATCAGATGATAATTTTTTTTTTTTTCCCCCAAAACGGCCGTGCTGTGCAGCTTGCAGGATCCTAGTTCCCTGACCAAGGACTGAACCTGCACCATCAACAGTGAAAGCAGAGTCCTAACCACTGGACTGCCAGGGAATTCCCTAGGTGTTAATGCTTTTATATCATATAAATTGCTATTGTCTAAGACAAATATAGCCACTCTCATGAGAGGATGTTTTCCTCAATAGTGAAAAAACACAAAACAAACAAACAAAAAAACTCCACATTAAATTATTTTGAAATATGACACTCCCCAAAGATCAGTGTTTTAGGTCAAAACACTTATATAATCTATAAATATTGGCAATCCAAGTGAAGAGTTCTCCCCTAAACAACCTAATATAACTGCATGCAGTTACCAGGAAAAGGTTCACCTAAGATAAAGAAGGAAACGATGGGGGGAAAAGATATGAGGCCCCAAACACGATATAACTGAAAAGCACCTGCAAAGAAGTCTATAATGTCTTTCTCACTGCAACTATAAGGAAGTCCTCTCAAACGAACCACGCCATCATTTACCACAGGTGTAGATTTGACATGCAGGCTCTTCATTAAGGCATCCACATCTTCATTGTTTATCTCATATACTAAGAAAAAGCACAAAAGGTATGCAATATTTACATAACAAAGGAAGAAGCCATTAAAAAAATAATCACACTGGGTGGGTTTATCCAGAAATCTAAAAACTAGTATTTTTAACCTTATGTACTTCTCTGGAGAAAATAATAAATAACATTTATCAAGTATTTACTATGCGCCAGCTGTAACATCAAAACTTCTGAAGTAAACTGGGTCAACACCCTCATTTTATAGATAAAAAACTGAGATTATTTGTGTGCTTCATTTTCACACTCTGGAAAAGGGTTTTTCATAGTATCTAACTACTTCATTATTCATAATATCAAACACAGGATCAAATGAGCTGCCTTGAAAAGTACAGTCAATGTAATGAACCCGAAAAGCTATAACACAACTTCACGTACCTTCCACATACCGCTGCCCCATGTACATGCGGTGTTTTTCTAAGGCTTTTTGCACATCCTGCTCTGACTCCATTTCAATTAAGGCATCACCCCTTCGTTTCCCATCTCTATTTAAGAGGAAGTGGATTCCATTCTCACCATTGCGAATTCTGCAGTCTGAAAGTATGTGAGTAAAATCAATTAAAACCAGAAAGCAAAGTTTTAGATCAATCATACAAGTCACTAGAATTGCAATCTTCCAAAACCAAAACAAAGCAAGATCCAAAATGCCTGTCATTTTCCTTACACAAACCCCCATCACTGAAGCCGTCCAAATGCTGATGAGCTGGTAGTCTCTAAAATGTTCCAAGTGGAGAAATAAGTGAACCTTAGCACAAAAGCTTATGACCCCCTGATCATTAAATGGCAAATCAGGCTAGGCTCAATACAAAATGCAATATGGACTTCCAAATGCTTCTACAATCAGTTTCAAATCACTTAAGGAATTAAAATATGGTTTATGCATAAGTGTCTTCTTTCATTATGACCATATCCATAAGAACTCTAATATATCTCCTATAAGAATAATTTAACTTTTCCCCCTTTTCATTACCAAAGAAAGACATCCCCATACTGCACACTACTTATACTGGGAGCAAGCTGAAGATGTAAGTGGCTTTACAAACTGCTTGATCCACACAAATGCACATCAGGTACTTATAATACAGTGTTACATTGTTTTATAACATTTTTTATAATGTTATAAAAATGTTTATAAATGTTTTATAACATTTAAGGCAACATCTTCTAGAACCTTCTTAAGAGGGAGGAAGATTAAAAATCAGTCAGATACAGAAACTTTAACTACAGATGCATAAACCTTCAAACACGTTATTAAGGAAATTGTATCACTTGCTTAGTGATCTTGTATTCTAAATGTATGTTATTAAATAAAAAGCTACTCAACCTATATTCTCACTAACATATTCCCACTAACAGGTTTCACCTTTTGATATGTACATATTAAAACTTCAGAGAAAACGAGTTTTGTATCATGTAGTTTTAACATGAAAATTTTTTCGGACCATTGTAAAACAGTTATACTCCAATAAAGATGTTAAAAAATAAATAAATAAAATAAAATAAAATTTTTTCGGTATTCAACCTGGTATATATGACAAATGATAACACATTATGCCACTATGCATATGTAAACCATCCAGAATGAGACAATTCCCATGCATCAAATAAGATGTCTACAGCATAGCCTAACTTGAATTTTATGGGACTACCTTTCAGTCAGACGAAATTACATATTCAAAACATACATAAAATATACCTGAGAAAAAGCTAAGCACATCTTCTACAGTGCACGACCACGGTAATCCTTGAGCTCGAATGAGATAAACATCATCCACTTCCTCTCCTAACTTGGACGGAGGCAATTCATATTCAGGCAGAGGTGGAAGGTCTTCCAGGTAGGTAGTTTTGGACTCCTTCCAAGAGAAATGAAGAAATATTTCTTGAACAACCTACTTAGAAAATTTGTTTTCAAAGTTTATTTCCACAAATTAACACCCTGGATATTATTCTTTGGGGACCATTAGTATTCCAGAGGCAAGAAGTAAAATTCACAAATCTAACTCATCCTATTTTGGCTTAAATTGTACATCCTAAAGCAACAGTTTGGTAGGACATAAATTTTATTCCAGGCTTGTTTTTAAATTCATCAGTCCTGAAGTATACCTCATAATAGTGTTTTAGTTAAAGCAGGATAACAGGGGTCCCTTCAATTTAACAAATATGTATCTCCTAATCACAGCACACCATAATTAGGCCCTCATCTCAAAAATCTTACCATCCAGATAAGACAAGCACACAAGGCAGATGCTTTAAGGGCTATAATTAAGATACAAGATATTATAGAAATTCAAAACAGAGCACCAACAGAAGAATCATGACATGATATGAGATGAGCCTTGAAGGAAGGCTAGAATTCTGAGAGCAATATATAAAGGATAGGCATTCCAGTTTGAGAAGTGAGGGGAAGAAACAGTATGAACAGAAGCCCATTTGCAAAACAGCAATAATTCCATTTGGCTAAACTGTAGGGTACAATTAGGAGCCAAAGAAGATGAGCTGGCAAAAAAAAAACTGGGTACCACATAGCAGAGGGATTGAGTGTTGAGCTCAGTGTGTGTCGTTAACCTGGTAGGCAAAGGGAAGCTAATAAAAGACATTTAGAAGTGTGTAAATCAACAAGACAGCAGGATGCCTGGAAAGATTAATTTGTCAACTGGTATGTCAGACCATCTGAATAAGGGAAAGATCATAAAAGGCAACAGCAGTAGTGTGAGGTAACAGGAGCCTGAGCCATACCCAAAGAACTCTATTTTACAACACTAAACAAAAACCGGAATGTTATAAGATTCCAACAAGCACCACAACCATAACCAGGGAAAACACCTCAGGTTTTAAGACTTGCACTCTACTAGGCTAAGGAAATAGATTCCTCTGTACCATCCTACCATTTACACGAAGACTTATGTCTAATTTTAAGGAGTCAATGATAAATGTAAACCTCTAGCAGAGGCCTCATACATTATCTAATAAGAATGCAACAAGCACTTCAATTATCAACATGGGAAGACAACTCAGGCTTTAAGTCAAGTGACTTGCACTCTATTGGGCTAAGGAGAGAGATACTTCACTCCTTTGTATATCCCCATCATTTTCATGGAAATTTACACATAATCTTGTGGAATCAATAATAAAAGTAAGCACAGAGGCTTACTTACTAGCAGAGGCTCAACAGATATCATTATGCTAGTCAAATTCACAGAAAAAAATAATCAAGTAAAGAGAGTAACCAGGTCACAAAAGCTTATTAGAGACAGTTTTTTGTTGTTGTTGTCGTTAATAAGGGCAACATTCCCCATTTTCCCAGAATTCCATAAGCATCACAAGCTTCCACTGAAAAGGGCAGCAGAAAGTATTGGGCCAGGATTCAAATCAATTAGCTCAGCCACTGGCAGACAGCAGCCATGCTGATTAGCTTCCCAGTTTCCTTAAGTTCAAGGAGAAGCACAAATTGAATTAATATAAATATGACCCAAGGCATCAGGTACATGGTAGTCAAAAAGTGTGCGGACATTTCCGAGATGCCACGTAACAAGCAGAAAAGAAAGCTTCCTACGAGGCACAAAATATTTGCAATGTGAATACTTAAAGCACACACTGACTCAAAAAAAAAAAAAAAATACTGTAGACTCACTCCTGGGTCCCCAAACGATCGCCTCAGCCCCAGACGCCTCCTCTCCTCGGTCCCCCTCCCCCAATGTCATAGTCTCCAAACTGTCCTTCCCATCAGCGGTGACCCATGGTCCTAAAGGACCTTCTGTCAGAGGAAGTGAAGGTACAGAGGTGACCTTCAGTAACTGGGGCAGCCCGCCTTTCCCAAGGGACACGAGAGCGAGGAGAGCGCTGGGGACCAGCCTCCTTCCCCACGAACCCAGCCCACGAAAGTGTGTGCGTGAACCTTCGTAGCAGCGGGCCGCGAGGCGCACCAAGGGCCGCCCAGGCCTAGTGCTCCAGCGGCACGGTGAGTCCCAGCCCTCGGGGGGTCCGGCCTCCCAACTTCACCACCAGCGGGCGGAGAGCGACAGAGATGCGCGGTGGGGGCGTCAACAGCCTCACAAAACCTACCATGGGCGGGCGGGAAACAAGGCCTCAACATTCACCCCCAGCCACACTTACACTGCCCAACCGACCAGAGACTCGAGAGGAGAACAAAACAAGGAGAAAACCCGAGCGCTGAGAGAGCGTCCCTTGTTCTGGGGCCCAATAGGAGGACTGGGCTGGCGGGGTGGGAGCGGGCGGGGGGCTGTGGCGCGTGCCGCGGATCCCCGGGCGCGCACGAGAGGCGCACGCGGAGGGGCGCGGAGGCGCGTGCGCACTGCCGGGGAAGGGTCCCGCGCGCGACCCCGCGCGGCGCCCACGTACCTGGCTGTAACCGCGCGCCGGGCCCGCCGCCGCCGCCGCCGCCGCCAGCGACTGCGGCAGCAGAGGGGCGCGCAGGGCCGGGTAGGAGGCGGCGGCCGCGGCGGCGGCTGAGGCGGCCGCTGGGGGAGGCCCCGCCAGCCTCCCGGCCGGCACAGGCCCAGTCTGGAGGCCCCGCGTGTGAGAGGCGGCGGCCGCGGCGGCCCCGAGCAGCAGCAGCAGGCGGCGACGGCCCGAGACTCCCGAGGGGAATGAGCCGGCGGCCGAGTAGAAGGGCAGGCAGGCGGCGCCGGTGCGCCGGCAGCTGCTGCAATTGCAGCCGCAGCCCCGGAGCAGCGCCCCGAGCACCCAGCGCGTCCCGGCCATGGACTCCGGAGGCGGCGCGGGGCCTGAAGGCGGCTGCGGCTGCAGCGTGAGCGGAGGGGAAGTGGAATCCAGGGCCGGGGAGGGGTTGCCGGGCACATGCGCCGCCGGCACTAGGGGCAGTGGCGAGTCGGGAGGAGGCGGAGGAGAGCGCGCTGCTCCGCCCCGTCTCCGCCCACGGGGCGGGGTGGGGCTGCCCGCGGGCCGGGAGGGGCCGGGGGCCGGTGTGATCGCCCGGTTATTCTCTCACTCGGTGGAAACTGAGGCCTGAAGAGGACGAGGTTTCCTTCTCTGGAGGGCTGAGCCCTGGAACGGAGATCTACCGACGCTCTGCACTTTCTCCCCAGTCTTGTGACCTGAGGGGCAAAAGGGCCGTTCCTGGAAGGAATTGTGATACTCTGCTTATAAAAAGAGGTTGGGATAATACTGGCGGAGATTTAATAACAACCCCCTTCCCGCCCCCCCCCCCCCCCGCAGCTTGGGTTATGTGCGGAAAGCCAGCTTTCTTTGTTTTAAAATGAAATCTATAGATACTTGTTATATGTTAATAACGAATACAGGTATTCCTCCGCTGTTAGAAAGTTCACAACAGGCCACTTCGCTTTTACGAAAGACCCATATTAGTACCTATTTTTGCTAGTGGAAAGAAATGTGATTTTCACTTTTATGAGAAAAGGTGAAAATTTAAAATAGTCAGCGTTTGTTTTGCAGCAGCCGTGGTAGAGGCTGCAGTGGCATAGCCAAGCTCCGTCTTGGGAAACTGTACTCAGCATCTCCCTGCCATTAACTTTGAACTGTGTATTTGAACATCTGTGCTTTATTTCCTTAGTAAGATGTCTTCTAGGGTAATTGCTTCCTCACTTTATGCCATTTTGGCTTCCAAAAGGTTTCATAGGAATGCTCTGCTTTCGGACAGCAGGTGAAACCTGTATAACAAAGATTAAAGCCTCTCCTGAGGATTCAGGAGTAGACAGGCAGAGGTTTGCGAAAGAATGGTTGTGCAGTTTTCCTCCTCCTGTGGCCAGGACCCCTCAAGGAAGTTCAGAAAGTGAAAAATAGAAAAAGCTAAAATTTTAAAAGTTTTTATTGTGGAAAATCTCAAAGAAAACTATAATAAACTTCTAGAATTTCAGAAATTGTATCAACATTTTTCATTCTTGTTTCGTCTCTCGTTTAAAATATCTGGAATATTTTAAAGCAAACCCCAAAGATCATGTCAATCATCCTTTCAGCATTCATCTTAGACTGATAATGACTTAAAGGGGAAAAATGACATTCAGATTAGTTGCGTTAAAAAAAATTCAACTGAGTAAAATTTAAAGATACTGGCTTTATCCAACAATTCAGGAATTGGGCAGCATCTCATCTAGCAGGTAAAAAGTAGCTGTATAAAATGAAAGACTTCTATAGGCAGAAGAGGGCGGGACAAGGAAATCATACTAGCAAAAAGTGAATTGCTTGTGTGAAGGTTGCTTTCCTTTAGGGCGTAGTTGGGGTCTATCAGGAAGACTACCTCACTAGTGCTGATCAGGTAATTCCTGATAGACTAGTTTAAGATTCCATTTCTGCAAAAGCCCAAAAGTGTAATTAGGTTTGGTGATGTGGGGCTTAGCATAAGTGACTCCATTTTGGACCTGTTTTGTTTTTAACAGCTGGTTTAAAGTATTAAAGATTATTGCATTTAAAGTTTGATTGTTTGGCGTCCCTGTTGGCGCAGTGGTTGAGAGTTCGCCTGCTGATGCAGGGGACACGGGTTCATGCGCCGGTTCGGGAAGATCCCACATGCTGCGGAGTGGCTGGGCCCGTGAGCCATGGCCGCTGAGCCTGCGCGTCCGGAGCCTGTGCTCCGCAACGGGAGAGACCACAACAGTGAGAGGCCCGCATACCGCAAAAAAAAACAAACAAACAAAAATTAAAGTTTGATTGTTTACTCTGGCCTACTTTTAGGGAAAGGAAAGTTCAGTATTTCCTAGAAAACCCTTTCCTCACCAAAAAAAGGGAAGAACAGGAAAAAATCTGATTGGCTTGGCTCTATGGACCTGGAGTATCAAAGAGAAGGGAACTTCTGCAAGATTTAGGAATCCTAGAGATTGTTTTTTCCAGGATAAAACAATCCTGGAGATTGTTTTATCACTACTACAAATCACAATTTGTGGACATGTTAGGGATTCTGTCCATATTTACAGAATCTTGCCTTCATCTTCTTAATAGTCAAAACCATCATCCATATTGTGTAATTCTGAGTGGATTAGAAACCTAAATACATAGAGTGAAATCTTACAGATTATAATCAGGAGTAACACCTAACTACCAAAATGGAAAGCTTTAGTTTTTATTTAGAGGAAGTTGGGAGAAAATAAAAGAGAAAAGAAACTAACTTTGAACACTTATTCATTCATCTAACAAACACTTATTAGGTGCTTTTTGTGTTCCAGGCACTGTGCTATGCTCTATGCATTAAGTGATACAATAATAAGTTTACAGACTAAATATCAAAATGATGTTTAGACTTACATATGTCTAGATTATATAAAGAGAGAATAGCAAATTTTGAAAATTGAAACTAACGTCTTATGGAACACCAGATTTTAAAAGTTGTGTTAATAAATATTATTTTAAACCCAAATAACTATAACTAGTCCTCTTTAGTGCTAAATTTTATTATGGAAATAAAAAGACTCTTGAGCAAAAAAAAAAAAAAAAAAAACTACATTGAGAGACTTCTTGAGTAGGGTTATGACAATGGAGATGAAGAGAAGGAAGATTTGAGAGATTTTTTTAGGAGGTAGAATCAACAGAATTTGAGGCTAGATTAGAAAGGGGCGATAGTGTTTTCTGTTATTTTGTTATTATTTAGAATTTGGAGGGATGGTTGGCGATGACTTTCATCCCTGGGAAAATTTAGAATTCAATGCAGATATATTGGAAGCAAATCAACCCCATTTTGGGTTAAGCCAGAGAAGTCTGTCCTAGAAATATTTATTCAGGAGTTGTCGGTATAAATGAAGCTGCTGGTTGGATGAGATTGCTAGGACTCAGTTTAGAATGAGAAGAGAAGAAGGCCTAGAAACAAGGCTTGAGGTACTACAACACTGAATGCCCTGTAGAGGAAAATAAACTAACAAAAGGAGAGAGAGGAGCAGCAAGACAGTTAAGAATAAATTAAGGAAAGCCAACAGAGTGTTTCTGGAAGGAAACAGATAGTATTCAACAGTGCCAAGTCCTTATTAAGATCAGGATGTACTCATCAAGTGAGGTGAGAACAGGATAAAGTCTTGGATTTAATGATATGGGAAGGCTTCAATAACCTTATCCACAATTGTTTGGGCGAATGAGAGCAGAGGCCAGAAAAAAGCACAGGTGAGGAAATGGAGGTAGAAGTGCAAAATAAGTTATTATGTAGGTGAAAAAACGATAAGGCAGTAAAGGAAGTATAGGTCAAAAGTGGCTTTTGTTTTGCTTTGTTTGGATTAAACTGAATGAGAGTAAAGCATGCTGAAATGACAGTGGGAAAGGATTCAGGTGATAAAAATTTGAGTAACCAGAAGAAAATAGGCATAATTGGCGTGTGGGTTCCTAGAAAGGTGAAAGAGGAGAGGCATCAAAGCTCAGAGGCAGAGATCAGCTTTAAATAGGAGAAAGCTCCTCCACCTTTTCTATGATAAATTAATCATAAACCATATTGTTCTTCTAGTGTGGTCATTTAGCACTTATTACAGTACTAAATACAGAGTAGCACTGAGAGGGTGTCAGCCTGCTTCTCTGAGGAGAATTCCTGAGGTAGAACTACTTAGTCTAAATTGGTGTAAAGAAACACTGGATTTGGGAGAGAGTAAGGAGAAGGAAGGAGAAAAACTACTGCCTCCCATCACTAGGAAAGAATGTTCTAAAGAAGCCCTCTTGGCTCTAAAGAGCACATTATTAGGAGCTGGGAAAGGAGCTGGAAGGAGACAATGTTCTAATTACTAATAAATAAATGAAGGAACTCATTTTATTTTCCATGCCCCTCAATCCTTAAAGGTGAACACACTCTTGCCTCTGATATGCAATGAGGTTGAGTTAATCTCAAAGGATCCTACCCCACAGCCACCTTTGCATTTGAAAGAAACAAAAAATCATGAACCATGGATGTCAATAAGCCTAGGGTGGCAAAAGGAAAAGGAATTGAAGTCAAGTACCATAAAGAAATGGTGCCCATTTGTGTAACCTGTGATTAAGGTGCTATTCATCATCCAAGATTAAAGGAAGAAGTTTATTACATTGAGTAGATACAGAGAACTTCAGGAATTGAAGCTACCAGTTACTTCCAAGGAAAGACAAAGAGGTGCATTTTATCACCACTATCACTGCTTCATTCTTTTATCTGACAAGAAAAATTGATCCACTGGATCCACAAGCTCAAAGATTTGTTTCTGCTGCAGTGATGTGTTTCTTAGGTTAACTTTGTCATTTGGTCTATATTCACTATTAACAAGTCCATGCTAACCTTTCTCTCTCCCATAGATTGCATTTGGATAACGCTTCTGTGATGGAATAAAAATAATAATCATAATATTTATTATTGACACATAACAGACCAATAAACCTCTAAATACTGCAGCTTCTTCACTTATTAATATTAACTTGTTAGTTAAATACTTTTGCACAACAAAGGAAACCATAAACAAAACAAAAAGACAACTCTCCGAATGGGAGAAAATATCTGCAAACAAAGCAACTGACAAGGGATTAATCTTCAAAATATACAAATAGCTCATGCAACTCAATATCAAAAAGACAACCCAATCAAAAAATGGGTGGAAAACCTAAATAGACATTTCTTCAAAGAAGACATACAGACGGCCAACAAACACATGAAAAGATGCTCAACATCGCTAATTATTAGAGAAATGCAAATCAAAACTATACTGAGGTATCACCTCACATTGGTCAGAATGGCCATCATCAAAAAAATCTACAAAAAATAAATGCTGGAGAGGGTGTGGAGAAAAGGGAACCCTCCTGTGCTGTTGGTGGGAATGTAAATTGGTACAGCCACTATGGAGAAAAGTATGGAGGTTCCTTAAAAACTAAAAATAGAGCTACCATATGACCCAGCAATCCCACTCCTGGGCATATATCTGGAGAAAACCATAATTTGAAAGGCTGCATGCACCCCAATGTTCATTGAAGCACTATTTACAATAGCCAGGACATGGAAGCAACCTAAATGTCCATCGACAGAGGAATGGATAAAGAAGATGTGGTACATACATACAATGGAATATTATTCAGCCATAAAAAGGAATGAAATTAGGTGATTTGTAGAAATGTGGATGGACACAGAGACTGTCATACAGGGTAAAAAGTAAGTCAGGAAGAGAAAAACAAATATCGTATATTAATGCATATATGTGGAATCTAGAAATATGGTACAGATGAACCTGTTTGCAAGGCAGAAATAGAGACACAGACGTAGAGAACAAATATATGGACACCAAGGGGGGAGACGGGGCGGGGGGTGAATTGGGAGATTGGGACTGACATATATACACTACTGTGTAAAATAGATAACTCATGAGAACCTACTGTATAGCACAGGGAACTCTACTCAGTGCTCTGTGTTGACCTAAATGGGAAGGAAATCTAAAAAAGAGTGGATATATGTACATGTATGACTGATTCCTTTTGCTGTACAGCAAGAAACTAACACATTGTAAAGCAACTATACTCCAATAAAAATAATTTTAAAAATAAAATACAATATACAAATCAATTGTCACTGCAAAGTAAAGGAGCTGTTACAGTGGAGGATTACTGGACTGAATGTCAATATTATGACATAGTATGAGTGTGTTTCTTGTAATTGTAATCATTGTTGCTTTTGTTGTGGTCATCCATTTACAATGCTTGGTGTCAGTTTATCTCTTGTAAAAATAAAATACAGTGTGTGTGTGTGTGAGTTGTGAAAAAAAAAGGAAACTTTAAAAAAACAGAAAAACAAAATAAAATAAGATAAAATACAGATGAAAAATAAATAAATAAAATGAGCTTGTTAAAATTAAAGTAGGTGTCTGGGAAAGAGAGTAGCTGATTCATTGTTTAAATGAAAAATACCATCAAGAAATAGTAATTTAAAAAATAAAAGGATTATCTTATTTAGTAGTCCATTTTTTCCCATGGCAATTTTTAAATGAACAAGACTGGAAACCTGAACTGGATTCCTGAGGGAATTCTCAGAATACAGTGTCAACATGATTATCACAAGGAACTGATTTACTCCAAGATATATGAGGCGGTCACAAAACTGAATCCTCTGTGGATGCTGAGTCGCTTCTACTGTGTAAAGCTCACATTGAGGATGTACGGAAAGTGGATGATGGGCTATGGCATCCTCTGGCCATATTTACAGAGATCAGGTGGTAGTGCTTTTGACTAGTCAACAACTGAGCTGACTAGCTTTTCCTAGGACGGCAAAAGCTAGGGTGCAACAAGAGCCAAGGCTCTGTGCATCAACCTACACACACGAGACACAAAATGACCGAGAAGCCTTTGTTAATAGGTCTCATTCTGAATAGTCACCTCTTTAAAATAGGTAATGCAGAAACTTAGTGTTTTTAAAAAAGTCGAGCCATGCAAGATTATATATACACACGTGTACAAGCATGTGCATACACCCCCCCCCCACACACAGAGTAAGGTTTGGCTCTAACCACTGGCCTCCAGTCATCCAGTTCTTCTCAAATATGTTACCAGTTTTTTGTGTACCCTTCCCATGATGGTCTGTGCAGTGTTTCATCACTTTTAAATTTGGTAATTCTGCCGTACTTGGGATTTTGACAAGTTTTTCACCTGCTCTAAAAGGATGTTCTGAAGACAGTTTGTTTCTAAATTGAGAGCGAAAGGAAAAGGAAACACAATAGACAAATGGGCTTCTGTGTCACAAGGAACAAAGGACACTGGAGAAAAGAGGCATGAAAGAAAGGTGATATTTGGAAGAATAATTTTTTCCCTATTTAATAATAGCTTAATTAGGAAAAACAACTTTAGAGTCAGTGTCTGATAAAATCCTGGCTATGTCACTGTCGAGCTATATGACTTTGGTCATTACTTAATCTCTCTGAGCTTTGTTTCCCTAAATTAAAGAATAGAGTTAATATTAACTACCACATAAAGTGAGTTACCTGGAACATAGGAAAAAATTGATAAGTGGTGACTGTTATTATTCTCTTAGGCATTGTTTAAAGGAAATGGTTATTGTTGTATTTTAATTGTTTCTTCCCTCTGATCCCACTTCAGTATTTATTTATTTTTTAATTGAAATGTAATTGGCATATAGCCACCTCAATATTTATTTGTTAACAACGTATCCAAGGATTTAAGACAGCTTCCTCCCTAGGAAAATAAAATTTTCTTCGAAATAAATTCTATTGAATTAGAAAACACCAAGCTTAATGCTAAACTCTGAAGAGACCTGTTTAAGCATGTCCTAGGGTCTAGGGCAGATATATATATATATATATATATATATATATATATATACCCTAATGGTCTAATGGTCTGAAGGACATCAGAGGATTGAGACTCATCACTGTAAAAAGATCTTGGAAGTACCTATTTCTTTTTCTTTTTTTTTTTTTTAAAATTGGAGTATAGTTGCTTTACACTGCTGGGTCAGTTTCTGCTGTACAGCAAAGTGAATCAGCCATATGTAGACATTTATCCACTCTTTTTTGGATTTCCTTCCCATTTAGTTCACCACAAAGCACTGAGTAGAGTTCCCTGTGCTAAACAGTAGGTTCTCATAAGTTATTTATTTTAAACATAGTAGTGATGTATGTCAATCCCAATCTCCCAGTTCATCCAACTCCCAGAAGTACCTATTTCTTATATATTATATTTAGTCTGTTTCCCAACTGCATTTATTTATAAAACAAGGGTCTGTATCATAAAATCCTTACATCTAGCTCTCTACCTACATACCTACCGATCTGTACCATACATATACATGAGTGTGTGTATATGTGTGTGGGTTAAGGCAGGGGTCCCCAACCCCTGGGCCGAGGACCAGTACCGGTCTGTGGCCTGCTAGGAACTGGGCTGCACAGCAGGAGGTGAGCAGTGGGTGAGCAAACTAAGCTGCATCTGCAGCTGCCCATCGCTAGCATTGCCGCCTGAACCCTCCCCTCCCCCACCCCGAGTCCGTGGAAAAATTGTCTTCTGCAAAACCAGTCCCTGGTGCCAGAAAGGTTGGGGATCGCTGGGTTATGGGATATAATGCTGGTTTTATAGGTAACATTTCTATTTGATCAAGAGGTAACAAAAATGAAAAAGCTAATGGTAAATTGGACATTGGAGAGGACATTTTTCTAGTAAAAATATGAACCTGTATTTTAAAATAATCTTTATATATATATATATATATATATTTTTTTTTTTTTTTTGTACGCGGGCCTCTCACTGTTGTGGCCTCTCCCGTTGCGGAGCACAGGCTCTGGACTTGCAGGCTCAGCGGCCATGACTCGCAAGCCCAGCCGCTCTGCGGTATGTGGGATCCTCCCGGACTGGGGCACGAACCCGTGTCCCCAGCATCGGCAGGCGGACTCTCAACCACTGCGCCACCAGGGAAGCCCTTAATATGTATTTTTTTTTTTTTTTTTTTTTTTTTTTTTTTTTTTTTGCGGTATGCGGGCCTCTCACTGTTGTGGCCTCTCCCGTTGCGGAGCACAGGCTCCGGACGCACAGGCTCACCGGCCATGGCTCACGGGCTTAGTTGCTCCGCGGCATGTGGGATCCTCCCGGACCAGGGCACGAACCCGTGTCCCCTGCATCGGCAGGCGGATTCTCAACCACTGCGCCACCAGGGAAGCCCTGTATTTTTAATTTGACTATTTGTAGGCTCCATTTATAACAAACACTTACTAGAGGCTGCTATAAGTACACATATAGTACCTAATTTATATTGAAGTCACTTGAGCAAATACAATACTGTTATCATTTGTAGGGTTGCGTGTGAAGTGATTCACCTAATATATAATTTTACAATGATCACTTGTTATACTTCATTTACACAAAATTACTTATTTCATCTACTATGATAATCACAAATTAATCAAGATTTCAAGGAGAAAAAAGAGTTAACTAATGCGTGGGGCCTGCTTTCTAGGTATTTTTCTTCAAATAAGAACATGGGATAGTTGAAATCTAAGCTATCACAAGGACTATCCCTGGAAAAACTCAAGAAAGTAATTGCACTTCTACCAATTCCATTCCTATTCCATTCTTACAACTTCGTGGACACCTTTTTGAGCTTCTAGGTCTACTCTCCATTCAGAATTTGTATGCTGGACTGTATTTCAATAGCCAACCCCACAGTTTTTTCCACTCATTACAATTTCTATAGGTGACAGTTATCTGGAGGGCTAACCATGAATCTGACCTCATAGATCATAGACTTAGGAGTGATCTATTCTGAGATACATTAATTTCAGAAATATTTATTATTGCATTTTTTTGTACTAGACACTGAGAAATATATAATGAAACTAGTCCCTACTTTCAAGGCTCTCACAGTCTAATAAGGAAGATAGACAAGAAAATCAATTCCAACACACTGTATTTACTGTGATAATGAGATATATCAGGATACCACTGGACTTCAATAGAGGGACACTTTCACACTCTTATGGGTCAAAGACCATGTCAACAGAGTTGATAACAAAGCTGGATATTGAGGGAACCGTTAAAGATTAGCAAAATAAAGGGAATGCTGTCCTAGGCAGAGAGGGCAGTTTTTACACAATCTCAGAAACATAAGAAGATCTAGAGAATTTAAGGAATTGCAAATGGTTTGTGGCAAGAATACTAACATAGTGGGAATGATGAAAAGGCAGATCATTAAAAAGCCTTATACATGCATCATAAGGAATGTGAACTTTATCTGGAAGGTAATGGGGTGCCCATTGAAAGTGATATAAGCAGATTTACATTTAGAAATTGAGCTCTGGCAATAGTTCAGAAGATGAATTCGGAAGATGAATATGAGTACAAGAGACCAGAAGTAATTAGGGGGCTAATGCAATAATTCACAAGAGAAATAAGGAGTGCCTAGACCACGAGAGCAACTTCAAGAGCTGTTTGGACTGTCTTCCTATCCTGAAATTGTCCTCTATAAGCCTTATGGCAGCCCTGGGCAGAGGCTTCCAGGGAAAGGTCAAACTGAAGGAGCTAACAGACATATATCAAAAGTAAAGGCTTTCAGGACATGGAAGCAACCTAAATGTCCATCGACAGATGAATGGATAAAGAAGATGTGGCACATGTATACAATGGAATGTTACTCAGCCATAAAAAGGAATGAAATTGAGTTGTTTGTAGTGAGGTGGATGCACCTAGATTCTCTCACACAGAGTGAAGTAAGTCAGAAACAGAAAACAAATACCATATGATAATGCATATATATGGAATCAAAAAAACGGTACTGATGAACCTAGCGGCAGGGCATGAATAAGATGCAGATGTAGAGAACGGACTTGAGGACACAGAGGGGGAAGGGTAAGCTGGGACGAAGTGAGAGAGTGACACTGACATACATACACTACCAAATGTAAAATAGATGGCTAGTGGGAAGCAGCCACATAGCACGGGGAGATCGGCTTGATGCTTTTTGACCACCTAGGGAGTGGGATAGGGAGGGTGAGAGGGAGGGAGACGCAAGAGGGAGGGGATATGGGGACATATGTATACATATAGCTGATTCACTCTGTTGTACAGCAGAAACTAACAACATTGTAAAGCAATTATACTCAAAGATGTAAAAAAAAAAAGTAAAGGCTTTAATCCTACTTGTCACAAACTGGGGAAATATTAAACCAAAAGAGTAATTTTTGCTATGTCAAAGGATTGTAAAGTCTTTGGAATGGAAAAAAAAAATGTTAAAGTTATTGAGAGATTCTAACCCAATGTTTGAATCCCCTTACAACATCCCAACTAAGTAGGCACCCAGCCCATGTTAAGTAACTCCAGTGAGAACAATCCACTATTCCATAAGAAAGGTTTCATACATTTGCTCTCATTTTTAAAAGAAAAAAGAAAAAGCAGGGAGCTTAGTAGGGATTTGCTAGTCAAGATTCCAGGTGCTATCCAGATTTTCCATTGACTTTGCTTGCATTTTCTCTTCCTGAAATTCATCTCTTTTTAGTGGTGCATAATTTATATGTAGGGCTGACTTTATGGGAAGGTAATAAAAGGAAGCTTTCCCTAAGTAATGCCATTTTTGGGGCCAGGAAGCAAAACTTCTCCTCCCTCATCCACCCCCACTCCATGCTATCAGAGTCCCAAATTCCACCATTAGCATTTCTGAAGAAATGGCACATTAAATTAAGTCACACTAGGATGTTAATGACATATCAGATAGACTTCATTCTGACATTGGGAATCCTGAGAAGTACAGAACCACTAGCAAGGGAAAGAGCACTAAAAATGGAGAAAAGAAAACCAGTACCACAAGATGAGCCAGAGGTTCCCAATAAGAAAGACATGGAATTTGTTCAAAATACTCTTTCTAGGACTCCTCTTATTATTTTGTCACAATAGATCTGGGGCAAATTTCTGGGCGATTCTGATATGCAGCTAAATTTAGAAACTATTAGCTGTGAAGCCACATTTAAAAAACCCAAACAACATGACCCTCACCTCATAAACACACAAAGTCAATGTTCCTATAATGCTGAGGGCCATCTTGGTTTGTTCATACAAAGCTCTTGTCTGAAAGTTTCTAAAGTAAAGGTTAAGAGGAGAGTCAATGGCACATTTGGTGCCTGATGAAATGTGCCACTGACTTTTCAAGTTTCTAAGTCTACTTCAACGACCGTAGGCTTTCAATGAGCAGAGCTATGATGAAGAGTACAGAATGATACATAATACTTTGCTTTCAAAATTTCTTTTGGCTATATCAATATCTATGTCTCTTGAGCTGAGAATTTTATGAATTAGTAACAGACATTAGATCATTGGGCTCATGATAGCTTTTGAAGAAAGTGGCAAATTTTAGCTCTGGTTTTTCTTAAGAAAATGGACAAGGAGGTAAAAATGCATTGTTATAATAGTGCAGTGACAAAAAAAGTCACGATGGCTGAAGCACTTAGATGGAAGATATAAAAACAATAATTAGCATTTGTTTAGCATTTATAGTTTACAAAATTCATTTATAGATTTGATTCTTCCAAGAATTCTGTAACATAGGTAGGATAGGTGTTGAAGATGAAGATTTTATTTTATTTATGTATTTATTTATTTTTAAAATAAATTTATTTATTTTATTTATTTATTTTTGGCTGTGTTGGGTCTTGGTTGCTGTGCGTGAGCTTTCTCTAGTTGTGGCGAGCGGGGGCTACTCTTTGTTGCGGTGCGGGGACTTCTCATTGTGGTGGCTTCTCTTATTGTGGAGCACTGGCTCTAGGGAAGCCCAGATGAAGATTTTATAGGTGACATTTCTCAAGACTCAAAGTTTGGACTTCTCTGCTGGCGCAGTGGTTAAGAATCTGCCTGCAAATGCGGGGGACATGGGTTCGAGCCCTGGTCCGGGAAGAGTCCACATGCCTCAGAGCAACAAAGCCCATGTGCCACAACTACTGAGCCTGAGCCCTAGGGCCCACGTGTCACAACTACTGAGCCAGCATGCTGCAAGTACTGAAGCCCGCTCAACTAGAGCCCGTGCTCCACAACAAGTGAATCTACTGCAATGAGAAGCCTGCGCACATGAGGAAGAGTGGCTCCCGCTCACCGCAACTAGAGAAAGCCCACGAATAGCAACAAAAACCCAATGCAGCCAAAACTAAAAATTAAAAAAAAGTTTTAAATTAAAAACATAAATTAAATTAATAAATTTTTTAAAAAGACTCGAAGTTTGAAGGATTTTCTCAAGGTTTAGAAGAGTATTCTAAGTTTTTTTAAAAAAAATCCTGCTATGAGGCAGAATACCATACATTGTTTTCCGTTTTCTAAATAATTCTAGTAAACTCAATATGTTAATTCAGAAATTTTAATGATTTAGACAAAGACTTGTTTAATTACTTCTGGACATATGCAGTAAATAATAATAGAACTACCTTTTATTGAGAACCTACTCTGAGCTACGCACTGTGTCAGGTGTGTAAATTATCTCCAATTATAACAATGCTGCAAGAAGTTAAGATGTTATCTCATTTTGCAAAAGAGGAAACTGAGACTCAGAGAGGTTAAGTGAAGTGCCCAATGCTTAATAGCTAACAAGTTGCAAAGCTGGCAAACTCCCATCTTTCTGATTCCAAACTTCTTTTCATTACACCTTTCTTAAATGATTATAAGGATGTTTACTTACAGTCATCAATTTTTAGTCACTTTAGAATTACTCATTTATACACATGCAGTGTTCATTCATTCATTTGTATCCCACATATACTGTAAACATTTTTGTGGCAGAGAGAGTATTTCTAGGCCCAGGACATTAGCTGGGTACTGGATATAAAAAGGAGAAAAAATATGCCTATATAGAGTTTGTAGCCTAGCCTGGAAACTGTAACAGTGAATGAGTAACTAGAATATAAAGTATGAATACTGCTTAGGAATATCCACAAAGCACTTTAGCAACTAATAGGGAACCGTCACTGCCTCAGCTATGCTTTCGTGTGCTAATTTTGAATATGTAAACTATTCAATCAAACCTTTAGTGGAAAACATTTAGTTGGCTTATCTGACATTAGGTAATGTGCTAAAAGTTAATTTTGAAAAGTAGACTTTAAAAAAAATCTTTTCCTTCTGAAATGGAAATTCCAGAATAGACACAAATAGAAGGTAAATAAAAAATTTCAGAGGTTTCTGTAATCACTGACATGGCTAAAGCAATTTTCTCAGTTTAATACTTATAACTCTTACAGACCTCACTTTTACTACTGCTCACATGGTTGTAGCTGATTTTTATAACTACTATTAATTCCATAGTCCCTTTGCCCTGGTTCCTTGACTGGTAGGGTGACCCAAACCTTCATTTCTGCTACCCACATTAGGTTGCTGTAGTTTTTTCCTTGACTTAAATCTCAGGACATGGGAGTAACAAGAGCACTTTGGGAGATCTCCCACAATTCAGACTTACTCTTCTTTATCACCATTATGCAGTAGTAATACAATTTCCCCTTGGTAGTTAGGATCAATCACCACAGTAAGTACAGTAATCACCTGTTTTGCCTGTTGATTCATTGGTATGAGGAACCCAAAGTGGCCAGGTGGCAGTCTCAATTTCCAGTTTAATGGAACCATTATTGTGACCTCTAGTGGAAGCATTCCTCCCTTTGGAACTGAGGCCTCTACACTAACAGAACCTAAAGTCACAGGGATAGAAAGCAAAAGTTTGCTAGTGGATCACTAGGGATAATAATGAAAAAAGCCCCTCCTATTTTCACCTCCTTAATTCCCAGAACCTATGAATCCTGGCTATAGGAGAAAGAACACCATCTATATTATGATCTAATTTAGAGCAAATACTGCACCCTGGAGGACACTGCCTCAGCTGCACAAGCTATGCCATAGGCCACTTAGCTGGTGCCATAAATAATTTTTCAAAAAGTGGCATGGACATGTATACACTACCAAACATAGGGTGGATAGCTAGTGGGAAGCAGCTGCATAGCACAGAGAGATCAGCTCGGTAGTTTGTGACCACCTAGAGAGGTGGGATAGGGAGGGAGACGCAAGAGGAAAGAGATATGGGAACATATGTATATGTATAACTGATTCACTTTCTTGTAAAGCAGAAACTAACACACCATTGTAAAGCAATTATACTCCAATAAAGATGCTAAATAAAAGCCATTCCACCATTCTGTCAAGCCAGTGGATTTAGGAAGGGAAGAGGGCAGGGTAAGACGTAAATTCTATGAGCATAGTTCCATTGCGCTCTTTCTTTCTTTCTTTCTTTTTTTTTTTTTTTTTTTTTTTTTTTTTTTTTTTTTTTGCGGTACGCGGGCCTCTCACTGTTGTGGCCTCTCCCGTTGTGGAGCACAGGCTCCGGTAGCGCAGGCTCAGCGGCCATGGCTCACGGGCCCAGCCGCTCCGCGGCACGTGGGATCCTCCCGGACAGGGGCACGGACCCGCGTCCCCTGCATCGGCAGGCGGACTCTTAACCACTGTGCCACCAGGGAAGCCCGCCACTCTTTATTTCTATACAAAGACTTCCTTCATCAGAAGTGATGGTGTATGGAATACCGTGACAGAGGATAAGCCACTCCATGAGTCCAGGGATGGTGGTTTTGGCATAAACTTTATGTGCAGAGAAGGAAAATCTATACAGAGTGTCTATCCCATTGAGAAAAAAAGGCTGCTCCTCCCATGATGGAAGTGCTCCAACAAAATAAACCTGCCCCCAAATAGCCAATAGATCTCCTTCAGGGCATGTTTCTGTATAAATGGCTCAGTTTTTATTTGCTCCAGCAACAAAATCACATCTGAACAGCAGCTACAGTAGGAATAATTATCTAAGTTCATAATAATCCACTGTCATGCTCCAAAATTCATCTGTCTTCTATGCTCTCCCTAACCCTTACTTTACTGCCTAACAGATGATGCCTTACAGATGGATTTTTTCTTCTTAATGTTGGCATAAGGCAACATTTTTAGTCCCTTTTTTTTTTTTTTTTTTTTTTTTTTTTTTTTTTGCGGTACGCGGGCCTCTCACTGCTGTGGCCTTTCCCCGTTGGAGCACAGGCTCATGACACGCAGGCTCAGTGGCCATGGCTCACGGACCCAGCCGCTCCGCGGCATGTGGGATCCTCCTGGACCAGGGCACGAACCCGTGTCCCCTGCATCGGCAGGCGGACTCTCAACCACTGCGCCACCAGGGAAGCCCTAAGGCAACATTTTTAGATGTGAACACTTTCAGAATATAATCAAGAGTAGAAGGAAAAATAGAAAAAATGGAGAGTATTTTTCTTTAAAGCACTACATTGGAAACCTCAGCGATAAAGGAAAAAGCAAGCACTTCTATCTATATATTTATAATGACAGTTACCATTACTACTGTGTATTCATCCTCACAATAACCTATAAGCTAAATATTAATCCCATTTGTTAAACTGGAAAACTGAGAAACAGTGAAATTAAGTGACACGACCCAGTCCCATAGCTAATAGTGTAGAGCAAGATCTTAAGCCAGATTTCTCACCTCAAAGCTAGTTCTCTTTACACTATATTACATTCTAACAAATGAGATTATGTTCTTTATTCTTTTCTCAGAATATAAATTGCTCTGGTATTGCATAATATATTTTTATTCTTAAACGAGATGGGACTTCCCTGGTGGCTCAGTGGTTAAGAATCCGCCTGCCAATGCAGGGGATACGGGTTTGAGCCCTGGTCCGGGAAGATCCCACATGCCTCAGAGCAACTAAGCCCGTGCACCACAACTACTGAGCCTGCGCTCTGGGTCTCGCGAGCCACAGCTACTGAGCCCACATGCCACAACTACTGAAACCCGTGCGCCTAGAGCTCCTCAACAAGAGAAGCCACTGCAATGAAAAGCCTGCACACGGCAAGGAAGAGTAGCCCTGGCTTGCCGCAACTAGAGAAACCCCGTGTGCAGCAAAGACCCAACGCAGCCAATAAATAAATAAATATTTTTAAAAAGGATGTAAGTAGGAGGGTAATGAAAATATTGGGCTGGCCAAAAGATTCGTTTGGTTTTTTTTCTGTAAGATGCCTCTAGTAGTACTTAGTTGTCTTTAACTTCATTCAAAACAATTTTGTTAGATTGATTGTGACAACTGTCATATCAACGTGCATTTAAAAAAGGACATCTGGGCTTCCCTGGTGGCGCAGTGGTTGAGAGTCCGCCTGCCAATGCAGGGGACGCGGGTTCGTGCCCGGGTCCGGGAGGATCCCACATGCCGCGGAGCGGCTGGGCCCGTGAGCCATGGCCGCTGAGCCTGCGCGTCAGGAGCCTGTGCTCCGCAACGGGAGAGGCCACGACAGTGAGAGGCCCGCGTACCACAAAAAAATAAAAATAAAAAAATAAAAAAGGACATCAAAATTGGTGAATTTTTGTGTAGCCATTTAATATTGAAGATGGAAGAAAAAAAGCAACATTTTCGGCATATTATGCTTTATTATTTCAAGAAAGGTAAAAACGCAACTGAAACGCACAAAAAGATTTGTGCAGTGTATGGAGAAGGTGCTGTGACTAATCGAACGTTTCAAAAGTGGTTTGCGAAGTTTTGCGCTTTCTCACTGGACAATGCTCCATGGTCGGGTAGACCAGTTGAAGTTGAGAGCGATCAAATCGGGACATTAATCGAGAACAATAAATGTTACACCACGCGGGAGAGAGCCGACATACCCAAAATATTCAAATCGAGCGTTGAAAATCATTTGCACTAGCTTGGTTATGTTAATCGCTTTGATGTTTGGGTTCCACATAAGTTAAGGGGTGGGGGGAACCTTCTTGACCATATTTCCCCATGCAATTCTCTACTTAAATGTAATGAAAACGTTCTGTTTTTAAAACCAATTGTGACAGGTGATGAAAAGTGGATACTGTACAAATAATGTGGAATGGAAGAGATTGTGGGGCAAGCGAAATGAACCGCTACCCACACCAAAGGCTGGTCTTTATCCAAAGAAGGTAATGTTGTGTATATGGTGGGATTGGAAGGGAGTCCTGTATTATGAGCTCCTTCCGGAAAACCAAACGATTAATTCCAAAAAGCACTGCTCCCATTTAGACCAACTGAAAGCAGCACTCGACGAAAAGCGTCCAGAATTAGTCAACAGAAAACACATAATCTTCCATCAGGATAAATGAAAGACTTCATGTTCCTTTGATGACCAGGCAAAAACTGTTACAGCTTGGGTAGGAAGTTCTGATTCATCTGCCATATTCACCAGACACTGCACCTTCGGATCTCCATTTATTTAGGTCTTTACAAAATTCTCTTAATGGAAAAAAATGTCAATTCCCTGGAAGCAAAGGAACAGTAAAAGACACTTGGAATAGTTCTTTGCTCAAAAAGATAAAAAGTTTTGGGAAGATGGAATTACAAGATGAAGTTGCCTGGAAAATGGAAGAAGGTAGTGGAACAAAAGGGTGAATACGTTGTTCAATAAAGTTCTTGGTGAAAATGAAAAATGTGTCTTTTATTTTTACTTAAAAACAGAATGCACTTTTTGGCCAGCCCAATAGTTAAACTATGTCTTCAAGCACTTTTAAATTTTGTTTTAACACGCATTTTGAATTTCATAAATATTTTGGTGTTTACCTCCTCCATATCTTCTGTTCTTCAAGGTACTTGAAGAGAAAAATGATAATAATTGTTGTAAAACAATCAATTCTTATAAGCGTAATACCTATGAAAAAGGTTTGAAAATCTGCAGTTCCTATGTGGATATTAGTAATTAGTATTTATTGACTGGTCCCATCTGACTACTATGAGTCAATATTTTTAGAAATGTGAAATCTCCTATTTGAAATTGGTTTCATTTGCCCAAACCTGAATAAAAGGTAGACTTTGAGTTGTAATGATGTAATCCATCAATACAATATGTGATTTTTGTGAAAGTAACCTGATATTAACTAATAACAAAGCCATTTCATTAAAAAAATTAAAGTGGTGTTTCTTTTATGCAGTTAAATAGAAACTTAAAGACAATTTCATATTAACAGTAGCTGTGGGCCTGATTTTTCATTGATTTACTAAGGCTGTTGTAGAAAAGTAAAATTGAGACCAGTTTTCAGTAGTATTAATCCTAAGTAGACAGAACTCAGTTAATTACTGCTTGACAGTCACTGGTCAAATTTTTAAAAAGTAAAACTAACATACTGAATAGATTGTATTACAAAATACACTCTTCAGCAAGTGAATAGAAATCTATTAATATATTGAAAAGAAATTGATCTGCTTCTCTCCTTTCAGTCATCAGAAGATGACTACTTTTGTCAGAATTAAGAAATAAATCCAGTTTTGTTTTGCTTGAACTTTGTTATTTACATTCAAGAAAGTATATTAGAGGGTGGGGGAATGAGTGAAATAGGTGAGGGAGATTTAGAGGTACAGACTTCTAGTTAAAAAATAAATAGGTCATAGCATAGGGAATATAGTCAATAATATTTAATAACTTTGTATGGTGACATGATAACTGGACTGATTGGGGCAATCATTTTGCAATGTACAAAAATATTGAATCACTATGTTATCCACCTGAAACTATTATAATAATGTCAGTCAATTATACTTCAATTTAAAAAAGTATAGTGGGTAATTTTTATATCTAGCAACTATAAACTACATATTTTGTTCAAAGCAACTATAATAATTCATGTTTGCTGAGCTAGATCATGACAGTAAGCTGCTTTTAGTGGAAGTAAGCCACTTCTAGGAGACAATATTTATTCAGATAATTAGGGCAATAATTATGAAGGAATCTTTGATTAATTTCCTTTAGTGACTAAATATTTGAAATAGCTGTTGTGCACTTGAAATGAAATTTAAATTCTTATCCTCCTAGCAGGCTGGATACATTATGAGACACAGTGGGTGGTATGTGTGTAGACGTCTAAGGAGGATGTAAACCACAGCTAGACAAGCAGCTTACCCATTATTTCATTATAAGCTGAGTATAGAGCCACAGTCCCTAATGTCACTCTAAAAATGGGCTAGAATAGTGTTTTCCAAGATTTTCAAACTTATGTCTTTTCTTTCAAATTAATCTCATACAAAACATAATAAATTCTATGAAGTAGATAAGGCATTTACCTTGTGGTCCTGTCCCTGTGTCTGGGGCTGGGGATGGAGGCAGTTCTCACCCAATTAGTTCCTCCCCCAGCAGCTGCTGCTGACCCCTACAAGCATGTTTCTGAAAATCTGTGTCCTAAATCCCACCTATCAGAATCAAACCTACTAATCAACACTACTGTTTTACCCCCGGCCAAAGGTCAAGAAGATACTTGGGGCTAATGAATAATAAAATTTTGCTGAAATTTTTCCCACTCTCTTTCCATTGACAATGGAGAAATTCTGATTCACTTGAAACAGTAGTGTTTGAATATGAACCAGATATCCGTAGACAAAAGATGAAGAATCCAGCCACTTATCCATAAGAACATAAAGTAAATGCTTCATTTTCATAGCAAAGTGAATTAAAAATTGGTATCAGCCTGATAGTATGAAGAAATGGCCTAGATTAACAACAGAGACAACTAAATTATAGTTTGTGAATCTAAAAGGGGAGTTTATGAAATAGTAGTAAAGTTTATCTTATATTAGTAAAATCTATAATAACAGCTTGTTCTTTTTTTTTTTTTTTTTTTTTTTTTTTTTTTTTTTTTTAACAGCTTGTTCTTAAATTACAAATATGACTGGTAATCATCTGCTTAAAAATCTCCCACAGTTCTCCACTGTTCATCAGGTCAAGCTAAGATCATTACCCAGGCTACAATATTGGTCTTGGTCTGGTCCAGCCGGATCTGAACAGCCTCAATTCCTACTGATCTGTTCTATGCACTCATGCTCTAGTTATACAGGAATTTAAAGTGTTTTCTGAACAGAACCTTGTCATAATGTTCTTTTTTTTGGTATTATAAAAAGAAAACATGATCTATCAGAAAATGCTAAAAAGAAAAAAATGAAAATAAATTCCATAATCTCACCACAGTTAATAAAGTGGTGTTTCACTTTGAAAATGGAGGAATAAAGCCACAAGTCAAAGAATGCAGGAAGCCTCTAGAAGCTAGAAAACATAGGGAAGAAGATTTCCCCCTAGAGGCTCCAGAAGGAACAAAGCCCTGATGACAAGTTGATTTTAGCCCAGTAAGACACCATTTTGGATTTCTGACCTCCAGATTGTAAAATAATAAATTTGTGTTCTTTCAAGCTGCTAAGCTTGTGGCAATTTGTTACAGCAGCAATAGGAAATTAATACAGTACCTAATGAAATTTAAGACACAGCAGAAAAGCATAATATATGCCTATTTAAAAATGTATCTCAGCACTAAAATTCAATGATTATATTTGGTCCCATATTTTCTGAGGGAGTATATTTGGGAAGTTTCATATTGTTATAAAAATTTTACAGGTAGTATTTTATGATGACCTTGGGTTATAAATTAAAAATAAAAGTTGATTATACAATGAGGCCACACACCAAGAGACATAATCTCAATGAAGCTAGGAACCATATTGATTTTGTTCACTACTATATGTCTTGTACCTATAGAGTGCTGGGCACATGGTAAATGTGCATGAAATGAACTGAATGAGTGAAATCAGACTCTTAAAACATTTTTCTGAAAGAAACTACATGAGTACCCATTCATGGGTAATTACCCATTATTGATTGTGCTGTTTAAGTAGTACACATACAAAAGTGGGCTTTTTTCTACTGCCAGTGATGGAGGCAAATTCGAGCTCTCTGGTCTTTTTTTGTGATACATACATATGCAAATGATATATAAATGGATATATATAAATGATAAAAAGAAAAGAAGCTGTAGTAAAGAAAAATATACACTAATGAAAGAATAAACTAACAAAAGGGCAATTTCTAACAAGTGTTCTAGAGCTCAGTAGCTCTTCTGAATCTGTGAGCTCTGCTCCTTTGGCAAAGTATTATCCCCTTAACATTTCAGCCATTTAATACTGTTGAGCAGTTTATAGTATAGACACTCTGTGGTGGGTTCACTGAGCCAGCCACTATCTCTCTCCTTCAGGTGAATGAGCTCAAGGGCTGAAAAAAGATTATGGCTTCCAGATTATTGTCACTCCAATGCCTCATCATTGATTACTTAGAGAAACTTGTGTTCAGCTCAACTGCATGAGTTAACTCAAATAAAGCTATTTGGGAAGGAGCAGTTTTCTGGGATTTTTACTAAATAGAATACGATGGAGAATCAAAAAGTGAACAACAACAAAATAAAGTTTTTCCCATAAAAGATGTTACAGAAACCATAGATATTCGTTCATTTCCTCCTCTTAATTTTAGACACAATAAGTTTACTTATCTGTTTTCCAGCACAGATAAGAAATAGTGAATTAGCAGCAGCAAGATGGCATTGCAAGAAAATAGCAGAAAAAGAAGCTATACAAAGCCATAAGTATGGCCATTACTAGCAGCAGGAGGTTACAGTAAAATTACCAGAGTAGCATAATGATTTGGGACACTGATTCCATTTCAACAGTTCAAGTTCAGCTTTACCATTTACTAATTGGTGATCTCAGCTTCCCCAACCACACAACTGGATAAGAATACTACTTACCATTCAGTAGAAAGGATCACATTAGATACAGCAAGTAAAAAAAAAAAAAAAGTGTTTGGACATAGTAAGTGTTAAGTAAATGTTACATGTTTTTCCTTTATTAATTTTATATTATTATTACCATATATATATGTTATATAATCTTAGGAAAGTTAATCTCTCTGAAACTCATTACCCTAGTTTGCCACACATGATTGTAACAAAAATCAACTAAGAAAATATATGTGGAAGCTATTTTTAAGCTGCCAAATATTAAATAGATTTTTAAAGGAACAAATCATACTCTACCCTTTCATAACCCCAAAGAGCTATAGTGAAATGGACAAAAAAAAGGGTGATGGTGGTCAAAATAATCTTGAATAATCAAAAATGCATTTAACTAATTTCATTCATGTAGTCAATTAAGATTTATTAAGGTGCCTCAACATGCCATGTGCTGGACCAGGCCCTGGTGGTCTGATCAAACCTCAGAATTCTCAGTCTGATACAGAATAGTTCAAATACTTTAGACATAATATGATAAATACTGTAATAGACCATAGAAGTAGGAGAGAAAGTACTGAGGGGATGATTCAGAGAAAGTATGGTTGAATTAAGTGGGTATTAAAAGCTCTGAAGGCATTTACCTCTCTGTTGGGAAAAGAAAATATTCTATATGGGTATAGAAGGGTAAAAAGGCACGGCATGTTTGTGAAATTATAGAAAATCCAGGTATGTACTGGGAATGAGGTAGACTAGGGATAAGCCTAAAAATAAAGGAGGGTCCTTGTATGACTTACTAAGGGGTTTGACTGATATCTGGAATTAGGGGTTTTGATCGCAAGAAATAGGAAGAAAAATCACATATTATTACTTAGTTTTTGGGATTCACAACATCAGCAAGAGGCTGAAGATAAGATCTGGAAAACAGAAAAAAACCAAGATGCTCCTTTGCGTCAAAAAACACAAAGTACAGGGACTTCCCTGGTGGTCCAGTGGTTAAGAATCCACCTTCCAACGCAGGGGACACTGGTTCGATCCCTGGTCAGGGAACTAAGATCCCACATGCGGCAGGTCAACTAAGCCCACACCTCACAACTACTGAGCTCATGGTCCTCAACCAGAGAGCCGGCATGCCTCAATGAAGATCCCACATGCCGCAACTATGACCCGATGCAGCCAAATAAATAAAAACAAAACCAAGCAAAAAACCACAAAGTACAATGGCTGTTTTTAATTAGAATGGAACACCTCCACCCGTGTGGGATGCTTCTGCATATTCCCATGATAGATCTAAGTGTCCCTGGCTTCAGTGTAACCACCTCCAGAGTCAATGCCCTGGGAAGGAGGACCCCATTTCTTCCCCCTTCAGTTTCCATAGAAAATGATGGGGTACTGAAACCATACACGATAGCAGATGCTCCCAAAATAGGAAAAAGGAGTTGGATAATAGACAGCAAAAACAAAAACAAAAACAAACCCACAAAAACAATTCTGGCAAGCAGCAATAACAACCAAAAAACCAATACCGAATTTTAAATAGGCAGTGACAAGATCAGACTCATAGGTTTGACAGCAAATGGCTATGAAATGACTTAAATGATGCAAAAGAGGATACATTGAAAAATAATTCTTCTTCTTAATTCTGATCCCAGGTTGATATTTTACCTTCTCAACACACTTTTACTGTTTTCTTGTGTAATCAAGAACATAGATATTTCTATGTATTTTATAATTTTAGTTGCTAGATGGATGGGATGTTGCCTTTTTTATATTAATTTATACATTAATTTTATACTCAGCCACTCTAATGAATTATTTTATTGCTTATAATAGTTTTTCTGTTGATTCTCTTTGGCTGATCAATTTACCTGGTGGTAGGCAGAATAATAACCCCCTTTTCCTAATCCCTGGAATCTATGACTATCAACAAAGACTCTCTTCTTTATCAAACTTTAGTCAGGCTCTTCTGAGCCATCTTTTCAAGTAGGTCTTGACCTTTGGGCTGACATGTTTGTCTGCATTGCCCAGTTTTAGGAAGAATCCTGCTAAATCAGTTTAGCCAGGATCCCCACTCTTGAGAACTAATCACCCTCTATGTCTGATTCCTTATCCTCTACCATATCCTTTTTTCTCTTACTAATACATCTGAAAGATAATTTAAGATCAGTTTATATAGATCTGCCTCATTTACTTACCAGCTGTAAAATATTCTGTGTATGTATTTTTCCCTCTATTTAAAAAAATTGTGTTGTGATCTTTTTCTCATTGAATTATAAGAGCTATATATAAAGCAAAGAAATAAGTACTACCTCTGTAATATGTTGTAAGTATTTCTCCCAAAATATCCATTTAAAAATTTTGTTATTAATAGTTTTCATTATTGGCAATTTTTTTCATTTATCAGATATATCAATATCTGCTGTGAATATCTGTGTGGATTTGGATTCTGGAGTTATGTCAAGCTTGGAAAGGCTTTCTCCCTGATGAAATTATTAAAAAATTCTTCAATTTTTTTTAGTATTTTTATGGATTCATTTTTTATGTTTAAATCTTTGATCCATTCACATTTTAATTTGGTAAGAAATTAAAGTAGGGATCCAAGATTTTTCTGATGGTTCTCCAGTTGTCTCATCATCATTTACTGAATAATCTATTTTTCTTGTTTTCTTCCTATTCCCTTTCATTGATCTAGATTTCTTTTCAAGTTTTTAAACATGGTAATTTTATAATGTTTTAATATCTGGTAGCCTGATCACCCCCTCACTGCCCTTATTTTTAAAAATTTTCCTGGTTAAACTTGCCCATTTCAGTTTTTCTCAAAATTCTTTTTTTTGAAGTCCCCATCCTATGGGTATATCTGTTGGGTAGAGAATTGTATTACATTTATAGTCTAATTACAGAGTACTGATGTTTTTACACATTCTATTTACTTAAATCAATTTCTTGATTTGTGCAAGAACATATTGTGTAGTGTGAAATGACATTCATTTAGGTTTTGAAAGACATTATTAAGCATGGAGATCAAACACATCCTCCCCACAAGCTGGCCAGTGGCCTTTGATGTGGCCTGGGTAAAGGGTTTAGTCAAAAAATAGATGAGGTATTGGCTAAGTCAATTGTCATCCCCATCCTGGCAATTTGAATTACAAATGCAGAAATAATTTGCCAGTTGGGAGCAGGACAGAAGAAAGTAGAAACATTTATTATAGCTGAGCCATATCAATGCAGAGCATAATAAGGTCCACAAATTCTGCTGCTGAGTAGTCCAGAGCTGTCTTGAGTCTAGAATCAATCACCAGGTCTCCTTGAGATCTGTTTGGCTTTATTAAAGCACCAGTTTTGAGGTTTTTTTGGCATTCATGCACCATTGTTTTTCTATGAGTGTTTGTACAATAAACTCCACTATGAATCATCTAGTTCAATAGATTGATTATTCTTTAAAAAAAAGACCCTTCCAAGAAAAGATATCTTACAATTACATATCAGTTTACAGTGCTTTCACTTATATTATCTCATTTAATCTATCAACAACCCAGGAAACTAATGAACTTCAGAGATGGAGTTTTTCAGGCATCTAATCATTAAAGGCAAATAACTTATAAGACTGAATAACCTGAGGCTGAACTTTCATTAAAGGCACTGGATAACTTCCAGAGACAAATTTCTTTTAACGTCCTCTGAACATGGTTGCCTGTGAATGTGAGGTCCCAAACTGCTGTAGTCAATTCATCACCAAGAGGAGGACAAAGCTAGCACACAGAGAAGAGCAGACTATAGGGAATCGTAGAAAATCGGAGCTGGAGCCACTGAATTAACATTACTCTGAAACCTCCCAATCTCTGAACTTCATTTCTGTGAACCAATAAATGTCCTCATTGTTTCAACCTTTTAAGAGTATAGTTTTCTGCTGTCTGTAACTGAAAACACACTGATATGGCATCAATTACATTTTTACATGAATTCAAAAAGCAGGGAATAGAGCACTGGTGGAAGAGAAGAGGACTCGATTGGGGAGGGGGTGTATAAGAAGTCTGGATGAAGGATGTTGCCTAGTCAGTTCAGGAGAATGTGTGCAGAGGGAGGTGTTGGGTGGCACACTAGAAGGCAGGAGAAGAGAAAGAGGTCAAAGAAGAATAAAGATGAATTTCATGTACTTACTAGTCTAGCCCTTTCTAAGTTGTTTGAATACTTTTAGCTTTGATAGGAAACTTAGAACATTGTCACAAACCTGCAAATAAAAATAGTAATTTCTGATTTTTAGAATTAAACTTCAAATAGTACTTTCTCAGAGCAGTGTTTCCCAAACTTCAATTTCCTGTTATGTGTTTAGATGTTTGTCATATCTAAATATGGTTATTACCTAATATTTTCCCCTAAATCAGTCGTTCTCAACCAGGGATGATTTTGCACCCAGGAGAACATTTGGCAATGTCTGGAGACATTTTTGTTTGTTGTAACTGGGTGCTAGTGGCACCTAGTGGATAGGGGGCAGGGGTACTGCCAAACATCCTACAATACATAGGGCAGCCTCCCACAGCAAAGAATTACCTGGCCCACAATGTCAGTGTACCAAAGATGAGAAATCCTGATGTAAATCAGCTCATTTTCTTTTAAACTTCATCATAACTAACATTTATTGAGCAATAGTATATATTTTTTTACTGAAGTATAGTTGATTTACAATGTTGCGTTAGTTTCAGGTGTATAGCAAAGTGATTCAGTTATTCATAATATCTATTTTTTCAGATTCTTTTCCCTTATAGGTTATTACAAAATATTGAGTATAGTTCCCTGTGCTATACAGTAGGATATTTTAAATATTGTTCTAAGTGCCTGACGTACAATATTTCATTGAATCTACACATCAACCTTATATAGTAGATAACACCATAAAACTTATTTTACAAGTGAGGAAACTGAGAGTTAACTAACTTGTCCAAGGTCAAACAGCTAGAAAGTAGCTGAATCTGGATGGTTGGATGCTAGAGGTCCTGAGCTTAACTAATGGGCCCAATTTTATATCACTAGTATAAATGAAAGCCAGTATTTTTTAAAAAATTTATTTATTTAATTTATTTATTTTTGGCTGCGTTGGGTCTTCGTTGCTGCACACGGGCTTTCTCTAGTTGCGGTGAACGCGGGCTACTCTTCGTTGTGGTGTGTGGGCTTCTCATTGTGGTGGCTTCTCTTGTTGCAGAGCATGGGCTCTAGGTGCGCGGGCTTCAGTAGTTGTGGCACACGGTGTCAGTAGTTGTGGCTCACGGGCTCTAGAGTGCGGGTTCAGTAGTTGTGGCGCACGGGCTTAGTTGCTCTGCGGCATGTGGGATCTTCCCGGACCAGGGCTCGAACCCGTGTTCCCTGCATTGGCAGGTGGATTCTTAACCACTGAGCCACCAGGGAAGCCCAAAAACCGCTATTATGTGTCTCATATAGCAGAAGAACATGTAAATAAATTCAATTAGAGCAAAATACTATTAGGCTCTAGCTAGATATTGTTGCCTGCTGAAGTCTCTGGGTCTAAAGCCTGGGGCTCTTTTATAAAAAGGGATACTAAGTGTTAGAGAGGTGTTAAAGACATACTAGCATCAAGCCAATACTTTCTTTTTGATATAATCAGAAGAAATGAAAATGAATTTAAAGGTGACAATTTCCTTATTATGTAATTCAATATTATATAATGCTGTGTTTGTGTACTACCTAAAATTTCAACTCTTTAAATATACAAAGCTCTAGGATTTTTTTTTTTTTTGCGGTACGCGGGTCTTTCACTGTTGTGGCCTCTCCTGTTGCGGAGCACAAGCTCCGGACACGCAGGCTCAGCGGCTATGGCTCACGGGCCCAGCCGCCCTGCGGCACGTGGGATCTTCCCGGACCGGGGCACGAACCCGTATCCCCTGCATCGGCAGGCAGACTCTCAACCACTGCGCCACCAGGGAAGCCCTCTAGGATGTTTTGATTCCCCATGAAATAAATAGACCTAGTTTCAAATTTTGGATCTACTACTTATTACTGGTATTACGTATATTAGATATGATTTAATATCCTCATCCAGAGAACTGGGACAATAACATCTGCCTCATAAGGTTGTAGTGAGAATTAAGTGAGATATAAAGAGCTTTGCAAGGTACTGGCAGAAAATTATACAACAGAAAGTAAATATTAGTTCCTCTCATTTCCCGAAGATTCTGTGGTCCCTTTCCAGCACTGGCTTAGATTCTCATATGCTTCCATGATTATACAAGTTCTCTAAGAGCCATGGCAGGACAGGCAGCCACAGTTGGCTCCAGAGTACCACAGGGAACAAAGAGCTGCTTTATCCAGAGTAACCACTGAGGCCTCCTGGGAGGAACTGGCCTTTTGAGCCATGCTGTGTAGCCAACACCTTCCCCCCTACCCCCAGCTCCTGTGAAGGTTGTTGATGATCTGGGGAAGATTTATGGAATTTGCAAGCATGACAGCCCTGAGACAGTGACTCTGATAGATGACACAGGTCCCTGGAGGTTACCAGAGGGAGGAAAGAACAAGGAGAGAAAAAGGAGGCTTTGTTCCCAGGAACACAGTAGTGGATCCATCCTAATTTCTAAACACACACATAACTGCTCCAATTTTAGGCCTGCCATTTGGCCACACAGCCACTGAGTTTATGGCTAAAGGCTGTATTTTAAATATTCACAGCACCTCTTACTGGACTGGATTTGTGATTCTGTGATATCAGCTGAAGCAGAGTTCAAATGAGCATTGGAACTATTGTCTGCTTTTGTCTTCAGAATTTTGACTCTAAAATTTCTTCCCTACTTGATTCCTGATACCTTTATTCTTCTAAAATTTTCCTTTAATAAGGCTTGAGATTTCATGCCATAATCAGGGATAATTAAAATGCAAATACAACTAGAGAGGTAATACACTGACAAATTCAGAATATCTCCTCCTCACTAGAATGTAAACATCCTGGGGGGAGGGACTTAGTTTTGTACCCTACTATATCCCCAATGCTTCCATAAGTAACTAGCATATAGTTAGTGCTTAATAAATATTTGTTGAATGAATAAGAGTTCATACTCACGTGTAAATGGTTGTAGCAGTCAACAATTCCTTTGCCTATACATGTATTTTTTTCATGACTCTGGGATTTACACGTGCTGCATCATCTTTCTGCAATGCCATTGTCTGCCTCTTACTCCTCCATCACCCCTTCCTTACCTGGAGAAAGTCTACTAACCCTTTAAGACTTGTTTTTTGGGTAAACTCTCTTGGACCCTATCTTCCTCCTCAAATTAACACTCTTTCACTAGCTGGGCTCCTGTAGTCCTTTGCATATAATCCTGTTATAAGAGGGATGGTTTCGTGCTGCAATTATTTGTTTATAAGTCAGTCTCTGCCACTAGAAATGAGCTCCCTGAGTGTGGTAATGTCGCACCTTTCTTTTGTATCTTCATCCTTAGCATGGGTAACTGGTTTATGGTAGATCTTCAAAAAATGTCACTGACGCACTGAATCTTATAAGTGGTCCTTTATCCTGCAGGGCTCCAGGAACATCTCACTCCTTATCCCTTAAGGAGTACATTACAAGATTACTTCCTTTAAAAGCTCTATTTTGGACAGGAAATCTTCCTGCCCACTACTGTTTTATTTTACTAAATCTCTTTGTCCTATACTCAAATGGAATGATTCGTGTGGAAACACAGAGTACAGCTGATATAAATAAGGGATCTGGACATACTTGATCAAATTTCAAGGTGGGACTAATTATCTTGGTCGTCTTCTCTGTAGATGCTTCCTGGCTGCCCTGATGCCATATAGACCTTAAGGACAGTGATATTCTGGGAGGGCTGGAATATTTCTCCTGAGAAAAAACAAATGGTTTGACTATCTAACCAGATTCCTATTGGTGCAGGTCAGGGGAATTATATCGTGTAAAGCAGTAGCTCATGTCTCCAGCTATAAGAGGATTGTGGTCTGCTCAGGTTGCTGTGGTTGTGACTAGGACAACTATGGAAAACATGAGACAGATGCCAAGAAGAGGGTGTGGGAGTGGACACGGGCAAGAGAGAACGAATGGCCAAAGCTAGGGGCCACTTTAGGGTCCCTGGAGTTCAGTGGTTGTCTAGGCAGGGATTCAAGATCTGACTTCCACATTTCATTATTTATATTGATGCAAACCTTGAACTGCTCATAAGGTGATCCCTTTCATTCATCCATTCTGCTTTAAGTTACCCTGAGGAAAGGAATGGCGATGGGGGAGGCAGCATAAGCACCTAGGGCACAACCCAAAGAGCTGCAGCGCTTGAGAACAGGCGCAATTTAATTAAGCCAACTGTGAATTTGTGTGGGTGAAAGTAACAGCTGCTGATCCTTAGGATATTTTTAAGTTGCAGCCAGTTGGGATACTCTCTATGTCTATATATGGTCCTTCATGCTAAAGGACCTCATGGAGATGGGTGGGCTAAAAACTTAGACTCCTTGAAACTGCATCATCATCTCTTGGTCTTTGACAGCACGTCAGCAGCCTGCTCTCTGGGAAACTTCAGCAAGGTTAAAAGGTAAGCCTCTCAACTGACTCAGTAGGGACTCCTCCATCCCCCACCCCTCCCCCCAACATTGTTGCTAGGTTTTTTTGAGGTTAAAGGAGAGACTTATTTGTTTAGTCCCCATATACTTTCAAGCTGCTTAGTTACCACATCTTGTGCACAACACGCACTCCAGGCAAACAAACTTTGAAGAGCACGGTAGATTGAAGCAGCAAGCAAGCCCAGCAGACTGAGCCCCCTGAGTCCATGTGCTATATGAAGCAAACCAAAACATAGCTGGTGGAGTTAATTTTAGGCTTTCTGACCTTGGCAATGTACCGTCAACTGGGGAAAAGCAGCTCTGAATAGGTTCAAAAGGAGCCTTCCTCCTTCTTCTCCCCATGCAGCTGACTGGAAAAGTGGCTACATGGTTTAAGTTTAATGGGAAAAACAATTAATTAATTATAAACCAGGGTAAATTTGACAGATCAAGAAATTCAACATTTATTGAGCAAGTCTAAGGCCCATGTAAGAAATCTTTTAGGATGTTTGTCCTGTGACTAAGATCCTCAACATTATACTCAAAGTAGCACTTTCAGAAAAGTTCTACAAGACTGGCTTCTCATAAACAAAAATAAATTTCTATATCACAGTGCTTTTATTTTATTTTTGGCTGCTTTGGGTCTTTGTTGCGGCTTGTGGGCTTTCTCCAGTGTTTGTTGCGGTGCAAGGGCTTCTCATTGCGATGGCTTCTGTTGCGGAGCACGGGCTCTAGGCACGCGGGCTTCAGTAGTTGTGGCTAAGTAGTGATGACTCGAGGTCTCTAGAGCTCAGACTCAGTAGTTGTGGCGCACAGGCTTAGTTGCTCCGAGACATGTGGGATCTTCGCGGACCAGGACTCGAACCCGTGTTCCCTCCATTGGCAGGTGATTCTTAACCACTGTGCCACCAGGTAAGTCCATATCACTGTGCTTTAAGACACCAAAATGGTTTGGCAATGATGAGTGGGGAGATAGAAGTTTTATTAAATTATGCTCTTTATATATATCAAGAAATTAAGTGCAAGGAGTAAATACATACTATTTACTTCTTAATGTATAGGATCCAATTCTCTGAGCACCAAAATAGGTGAGGTTCCTGTAATACACTCACATACAACATGGACCTTTCCTTCCTGACACACAATTTCTAATTTTGCTTTTCTTTGTTTTACTGCTTGTATTTCCCAATGATCCATAGGATTCGTAATGGCAGCGACTATATCCTTGTTTTTTTGCTCACAGAGGCCCATAATAGACAATAAATACTTGTTGAGTTGATAAATGAATGATTTGCACCTCATCATTACCTTAAATCTAGCATCCTATTGCACAAAATTCACCTTCAAAGGAATGAACATCTTGAAAGGGAGGGTACTGTTTTCGGTTTGGGATCAATGGAAGATCCTTCTTCCATTGTAACACATTATAATGTGTTTTGATGCTCTATGGTTTTTGGTGATAAATGAACGCATTGAGAGACACCAAGCTTTACAAACAACCTTTAATACTTCCGTTCTTTTCTATTACATTAAAATAATGTATCCTCGAAATAAAGATGCAGACGTAGAGAATGGACTTGAGGACACGGGGAGGGGGAAGGGTAAGTTGGGACAAAGTGAGAGAGTAGCATTGACATATATACACTACTAATGTAAAATAGATAGCTAGTGGGAAACAGCTGCATCCCATGGGGAGATCAGCTTGGTGCTTTGTGACCACCTAGAGGGGTGGGATAGGGAGGGTGGGAGGGAGGGAGACGCAAGAGGGAAGAGATATGGGGATATATGTATACGAATAGCTGATTCACTTTGTTATACAGCAGAAGCTAACACAACATTGTACAGCAATTATACTCCAATACAGATGTTAAAAAAATAATATGTCCTTGAGAAGCATTTATAACCATTAACTGGTTTGTCTTTAATGAAGATATAGGATTAAAATCTAAAGACCATTGATAAGGATCAGGTTGAACTGTTAGCTATGTTAAATGGGATCGTGTAGCATGCCAAAATTCCTTTAGAATATATTCATTCTTGGGGCTTCCCTGGTGGCGTAGTGGTTGAGAATCTGCCTGCTAATGCAGGGGACACGGGTTCGAGCCCTGGTCTGGGAGGATCCCACATGCCGCGGAGCAACTGGGCCCGTGAGTCACAACTACTGAGCCTGCGCGTCTGGAGCCTGTGCTTCGCAACAAGAGAGGCCGCGACGCGACAGTGAGAGGCCCGCGCACCGCGATGAAGAGTGGCCTCCGCTTGCCACAACTAGAGAGAGCCCTCGCACAGAAACGAAGACCCAACACAGCAAAAATAAATAAATAACTTAATAAACTCCTACCCCCAATATCTTCTTACAAAAAAAAAAAAAAAAGAATATATTCATTCTAATTTAGGTCATCCTGGGAAGTGGGGGAAATGGACTTTACTGAATTCAGATTGTACTTACGAGCTATGTGATCTTGAGCAAGTTACATACAAAACCTCTCAGCATTAGTTTCCTTATCTATAAAAGAGGGAAAATAACACCTAATATCACCCTCATGGGGAAGTCTAAGAAATAAATAAAACAGAGATAAAAGATACAAAAAGCTTAGCAGAGTGAATGGCCCATCAGGAATAATCAAAAAATGGTAGTTATAAAAGCAAAAATAATATGTAATAAACTAATTAGATGGAATAATTACCACATCAATCTAGATATTATGTAACCAAAACACTCCTGCACAGCAGAATGCATTTTATCAGGTTTCTAAAGATTTGTTGCCCCGGTATACTTTATCTCATGTTTGTTGTTCAGGTATCTATTCTTTCAGAGTCAGATCACATTACCGAATCAGAAGAGAACAGCTACTTAAGAAATCCTGAGGCTCAGATTTAGCTACAGGGTTTGAATTCTGCATTTCTTCTCTCTGGCATTAGGAACATTTGCTTTTAGTTCTACAGATAAAAGAACATTTATATATATATATATATATATATATATATATATATATAGGTAGAAAAAGCTAGCTAATGTGAAGGCAAGGAAAGAACTCCATAGTCCGAAAACTCATCTTCTATATTAAAAATTTAAAACCCCATTAATAGTAACACTTTTTCTAGGCCTTTTCAAACTGAGACCTGCTATTTGTTCGTTTTCTTTTTATTATGGAAAATTTCAAAACTAAACAGAAGTAGACAGCACAGTATAATGATCCTCATGTACTCATCACCTGGTTTTGACAATTACTAACACTTCATCTATACTCTTACTTCCTTTCCCCCTCCCACACTATTTTGAAGCAAATCCCAGGCATATTATTTCATCTGCAATTATGTCAGTACATATTTCTAAAAAATAAGGACTCAAAAAACACAGCCACAACATGATCACTACAAATTATAATTAGTCCTTAGTAACATCATATATCCGATGTTTAAAGTTTTTGGTTGTCTATAAATGACATAAACATTTGCTATTGTTCTTTTTCAGATTGCTTATTTGAATTGAGATGCAAATGATTGTACACGTTACAGCTGGATGATATGTCTCTTATGTTTCTTTCAACCCCTATGTCTCTCCTTCAGCTCTATTGTTTTCTTGCAATTCATTTGTTGAAGAAATTAGGTCCTGCATATTTGCCCCACTGTTTGGATTTGTTGCTTACATCCCTGTTGTGTCATTTAACATGTTCTTTACCATATTCTTCTGTGCCCTATATTTCCTGTAATTTGATAAATCTGATATAGAGGCTTGATCAGATTCAGCTTCTATTTTGTTGGCAAGACTTCTTCACAGGTGATGATATAGTCTTCCATCACACATGGAACACAAGAGGACACACATAAAGTGTGGTTGTCTCTCTTGTGATACTAGCAGCCGTTGGTGATCAATGTCTAGATCCATTAATCCATTGGGGGTTGCAAAAATAGTGATATTCTAATAATAATTCAATCATTCCTATTTCTTTTTTTTTTTTTTTTGGCTGTGTTGGGTCTTCGTTGCTGTGTGCAGGCTTTCTCTAGTTGCCGTGAGAGGGGGCTACATGAACGGGGGCTACTCTTTGTTGCAGTGTGTGGGCTTCTCATTGCGGTGGCTTCTCTTGCTGTGGAGCATGGGCTATAGGCACGTGGGTTTCAGTAGTTGCAGCTCGCAGGCTCTAGAGTGCAGTCTCAGTAGCTGTGGCACAGGGGCTTAGTTGCTCCGAGGCATGTGGGATCTTCCCAGACCAGGGATCGAATCCGTGTGCCCTGCATTGGCAGGTGGATTCTTAACCATTGCGCCACCGGGGAAGTCCCATTTCATTTTTTTAAACTGAAATAGTTCTATAAGGAGAAATTTCCCCTGATCTACTACTTGGAAATTTGGCTTTACCTGGGTGTTATTTTCTTGGAGAAGGGTAACATATTAATTAACACATTGGCAGTGACTAACTTATCCTATAAAAAGATATGGTGAATTATTTTCTTTATGTTTGTAGAAACCTTCACCTTGAAGGAAAAGGAGAATGTAACTACAACTGAAAGAGAGGAAGTAAATGGTGATCAAAAACCTGAGGTATCTGGGAAGAGAAGAAAGAAACACAGATGCTTAAAGGTAACACTTTGCTAAGTCTGTTCTTATCTGGCATATAAATTCCTATTTGGAAGCCCACCTTAAGGCTTTGAATACTATCAATATTTACTTACTGAGGTGTCCTGCATTCTTATCTCCTGTTCAGATCTCTCCCCAGACTTTGCACAGCTGTCAAAACTCTACCTGACATGGCAACTTTGATGTCTAAAAGACATTTCAGAGTTAACATATCTTACATGGAACTTTTAGTTTCACCTCAAAATTGTGACTCAGATCTTCCCTATTTCACTAAGTGGCAGCACCATCCACCCATTACTAAAGCCAAAATAACAGGAGTAGCCGTTGACTCCTTCTTTTCTCCAATCCCTATAATCAATCAATGAATCACCAAGTGCTGTTCATTTTGAGATTATTAACTTCTTTCTATTATTAACGACACCACCCTAAACCAAGTCACAGCTGTTGAGAAACGATCGTGCTATTACAATAAGTCTTCTGGCATCCCTGCTGACATGTTGGCCTCCTCTGGAACATTCTCCACAAGAAGGGAGAGTGATCATCCTAAAATGTTAATCAAGAACCATGAGCTGATAATTGTTGAAGCTGTGTGATGGATTCATTATACTAATTTCTTACCCTCTTTATGGGTTTGAAATTTTCCAAATTAAAAAAATAAAATGTTATTCAGATTATTTATCTTAACTTCTTACTATTTTACTTCTCGGCTGACTCCTCTATGTTCTTAAAATAAAACCAAATGGCTGTGAGCCCCAGCCAGCCCTCAGTCTACATGTCCAGCTTTATCTGATGCCATTCTTCTTGCTCAGCCTGCCCAGGCCATAACCTGTCAGTTCTGAGAACCCTTTAAAGCTCTTTCTTATCTTAGAGCATTTGTACTTTTCATCCCCTCTACCAGAAAATGATCATTCCCTAGCTCTTCTTCCTTCAGGTCTCAGCAAAACTTCACTTCCTTAGAGAGGCCTTTTTTTTTTTTTTTTTTTGCGGTACGCGGGCCTCTCACTGTTGTGGCTTCTCCCGTTGCGGAGCACAGGCTCCGGACGCGCAGGCTCAGCGGCCATGGCTCACGGGCCCAGCCGCTCCGTGGCACGTGGGATCCTCCCGGACCGGGGCACGAACCGTTACCCCTGCATTGGCAGGCGGACTCTCAACCACTGCGCCACCAGGGAAGCCCAAAGAGGCCGTTCTTAACCACTCAGTCTAAATTAGATCTTCCTTCACCACTACTCTCTGTCACATTATTCAGTTTATTTTATACCTTACCACAATTTATAATTATCTTGTTTGTTTATATTTATATAGATATACTTACTTGTTTATTATGATAAGAAATTAACTTGAATGAATATTGAAAGATATGTGAAGGCATATACCCACTCACATTCTATTCTATTCTGTTCATGTTATAATTCCACTTCTTTGAGAAACTGGTGGATAGAATACAAATTTCAATATTCTTGCTTCATAAACAAAATAAGATTTTAACTAGGAGAGTAACTTCTTGAAATTGAAATTTTAGGAAGAGAGTGGTATGAAATTTGGATTGGTGAAGAAGAACATGGAATTATAGATCTCTATTTGAATATAGTCTCTCTTTGACTTTAAACTGCCCAATATTTTTTTAAGTGCTGAATAATTTTAAGTGACAGTCATTGTTTGATTTAAATGTCTAACCTCTGAAATTATATTTTGTATGATTAACATGACATCTCTCTCATTTTTACGACCAATACATTTATGTTTTATCAGCTGTTAATTTCAGGCAATTCTCCTAGTGGTATGATAAAGAACTCAGTATTTTTGCAGATTCTGTCCTCTCCCAATTATTGCCCTGACTCAAGAGTCATAGGATTCATTTAAATTTAGTTAGACCAAAAGCAAGGCTACATAAGCCAGCCTACCAAACCAGGGAGCCGATGGAAATTGTCTGCCAGTAATCTAAAGGATGCCCCTGGCATGACAGAATTTTAGAACTGGAAGATACCTTAGAGATCATGTAATAATCCAAAGCGCTCATTTTAAAGGGGGTGAAACTGTTGTTCTAACAGGTTTACAGACTTACTCTTCCCCAAATAAAAGATAATATCCTAATCTGGTCATTCAAGTCATTGTCAGAAGACTCTTATGGAATTGTATATTAAATTTGTATCATACCAAAATCTGGAACACAGGGTTTTTATGTCATAAATCCATGATTTTCACTATAGTAAGATAATGCCTCCTTCTCCCTCCTTTCCAGCACCTTTGGAGCCTTAAGTCTTTTCAAATTATTCCAGTGACCTCTGCTCTTCCTGAGATAGTATCAACACTTCAATATTTTCTTGTTTTAAAAAATGGTTTGATTTACTAACATGCCAAACTAATAGTACATAAACTCAACAGAACACATTTCATATTGGCACCTCCTTCAAGTCTATTAGCCCAAGGTGGGTTACTAGCTGCACATAATTTAAATTTTGTTCAGATTTTTTGAAAAGTTACTTGTAGATTTGACGGGTGTTGTGAGTAAAGAAGATGGACATCTCTTCGTAAAATAAATCGGTACCCAAATTGATAATGCTGTGGTGGGCTGGTGGCAACGCTGATTAAGCATTTATGGGGCTCAAGTCCATTATAGCCATTGAGCACTCTGATGCACAAAACATTTTAGAAGTTAGAAAGAATTTAGTACCCCCTTATAGAAGGACTTGCATTTCACGTAGTTAAGGGGCCCAGGGCAAGGCTTTATAATCTATTTGCTCCATATAACTTGGATATGTCACCACAGCAATTTTCCCAGCTGCTGATGACAGCCTCACTTGCCTATTCAGACAGTGATGGACCCTAACCATCTCCTTGTTTAGGGTTTTAAAACATGCCCATAAAACGACAGGGACCTTGAAAGCCCATTTAGATCCTTTCCTCTCTTCTGGCGGAACCACACCCAAACCATTCCAACTAGATGAAACTCACTCCTGTTTTTACATACGTAGCAGAGAGACTCCATAACATTTCATCTGGGCACTCAGAGTGGGCAGAACTCTGGTGGCAATTCCATCCCTCACTGACATCCCAGAGCTGCAGCCAATTTCCTTCCTGACCGCTGAAACCCAGCTAAGCAGCTCGGAGCGCTCTGCCACGACCCCCAACCGGGTGGACTGGCCTCGACCAAACGGGTGGCCCCAGCACACTTGCGGGGTGTGGCCCGGGGCTACAAAGGTGCCCAGAAAGTAGGGGACCCGGGGCCGCAACGGGAGGGGTAGGGTGGGCGCGCGCCACTCTCGCGAGAGCTCACGCGGTAGGGGCAGCGAGGGGCTGCAGACGAAGTGCCTGGGGAGCAACGCTGCGGTCGCGGTGGTTGTTCTCTGCGTAGGAGGCGAGTGGCCCTTTCCCCGCCCCTTTTTCCTTCTCCTCCCACTGAGTGATTCGAGCCTTGCGCTTCCCACTTCCGCCCCCTCTGCCAGCCATTGGAAATAGCGAAGCCGAACAAGTTGCGGCCGCCGAGCAGCCGGCGCTCCCCGCCTCCTCGTCCTCTCCTCCTCCTCCTTCTTCTCCTTGCCTGGCCGCCGACGTCGCCGCCACCCCGAGGCCTCGCGACAGCCGAGCCCGCAGCCCACGCCACGGCCGACATGAGCTTCTTGTTGTGAGTAGCCAGGCCCAGCGCGCACCGGCTTTGTTCAGGAGACCTGGGCCGCGGGTCCCCCACCCCTCTCCCAGCTTTGCCCCTAGCTGCTTGACCCGGGCGTTCCCACCCACCAGGTCTCGGGGAACCTGCCCCGAATCCTCGCGCTGCCTGACCGCCGCCGCCTCCTCGGCCCGCTTCGAGCAGGCGAGGAATCCTCCGGCCCCCAAGGAGGCTCTTTCTCCCCGGACCCCAAGTCCCGACACACCCCGATGCCTGTGCCCGCATTTCTCCATCACCCCAACCTTTCCTCTCGCTCTTCTCTTGAGTTTGTTTGCACGCTCTACATAGATACCTCCCACTCTTCCGCAAGACCCGTATCCGACGCGTGCCCGGTCGCCTGTCTCCGTCTCCCCTGTTCATTGCTTTTTTTCTGGGTCCCAAGCACAGAAGATAGAGCTTCTACTTTTCTTCTGTCACCCCAGGACCCTTTTCATTCCCCACTTAGGTTTTAGGAGTGGGAAGTGGGGGTGACAAGTCTTGTGGATTTAACACAACGCGGCTGCTTGCGCGTCAGGATCTTCTGGTGACAACCTGGGGTCTTGGGGACTGGAGCGCCTTGCTTTCCCGAGGTGCCCCTCCTCCCAGCGTGCTCCCCTGAAGAGTATGGGCTCTATCATTTTAGACAACCACCATATAGAGTCTGGGTAGTGTGCCCTGGGTTGATTAGGGAGTTGTTTTGCAAATCATTTGTAAATGCCAACTCAACGTCACATTTAGTGCTCGTCATTATTTCCCTTATCGTTTATTGCAGACGAGTTGAGGGGGATGGGCAGAAAGATGGGGTGGCCGGATGGGAGTATGGTGGCAGCAAACAAGCCTCAGCTCCTCCGAAAACAGGACCTTACACCCTGGGGAATTACTCTTTTGAAGGCTTCGCTGTGATTCACCTCTGTTTAATCTGTGGTTAGAAAGCTAATAAAAACTCGGAGATTGAAACCCACCCCATATGCTCCTTTACCGTTGTGGAGAAAATTAGCATTTAAAGATTTTCTTCTTTCCCCACCTCCCATAATTTTTCGTCATCACATTGGCACTTGAATCCTGAGAATTTAATTAACCCTTATTTTCACAAGCTTATATCTAGAACGTTAATCCTTTCTAGGGTGTTTAAGCAAAACTGAGCCATCACAGAGGCTAACCAGCGGGTGGACTTGCTAATGTTTCTCATATGCACAACGGGTGCCTGGCTTGTGTCAACCTGACCAACACATTTGAGCTTATGAAACCTCTTTCTTAGGCTCATCCTAGAAGTTGATTCTGAGTTTGTCAGATAGGTAGTACTAGATGAGAGGAGTGAGTGATTTCATAAACGTCTGTGCTTCCTATTTTAGTTTGAATCAAGATAACCAAGCATCTCCACTTGAAATTTCTCATCTTTGAGTATTTTGTGCATTGCTGTTTTTTGATTTCTTCAAGAGTTTAAAAGCTGTTTTTGAAATGGCAATGTAGATATGTCCTTGAGTGCTTCTGAGGGGCCTGTGTTTCTTGGAACTCATAGCTAAAATTGTTTGAAGCAGGGAAGAACCAGATTTGGCTGAAACTAGTGGATAGAGAAGGTTTGGGTGGTATTTTCTGAATATAAATACAATAGTATCCTGCTTTTCCATGGCTTAGTAATAATTACAGAAATGTAATGGATAAGTTCATTATCCTGAAGCATATTAGCTGCATAAGAAGAATCTTGCCATAACTAATGTAGATGGCACATTAGAGGGTTGGTACTATTTGGAACACAATTTTTCAGTCAGGTCACACGTAGCAGTTAATAAATTCTCAAGATATTTTGCCCGTGTGCTGCTTGACAGTCCAGAAAAGTTAATCTCATATTTTTGGTTTTGATTTTTGTCCACCGATAGTTTAAAATCTGAAGTGAACACCTCGTAAGTAGAAATAATTATTATCAGAAGTGAAAGAACAAAGTTTTGGTTATTATCTATTTGTTATTTGGTATAATTTCCTGAATATTATTTCTGTACAAACAGATAAGCAGAGAAAATTATTGTTGCAGTTTAGGAGTTAAATACAAATATTTCTCTCCGGTTCTTGGAAGCTTATTTGTAAAGTGTCTATAAGTGGATGCAGCTGCAAAAATAAGGGCAATGTGAGATAGGGTTATGAAGGTGATGACTCATAACTCTTGAGGGTTTTAAGATAGAAGAAAAGAACTATTGATTTAAAAAACATCATTCATTGTGCAGGCACTGGTGTGCCTGGTTCAGAATAAATTTGCACTGCTTTGATTCTAACTGGGACAAACCTTTGGTTGTGCTGCATATTGGCCTGTGCTCCATATTGGCCAGATTAAGCTAAACTCCCAGATAGTGCATACAAAAACTTCACAGGAACCTAATTTAACTTTGTAGACTCAAATCTTTAAACACATCCATGGTACCTTCTGTGTGCTAGGCACTGTGCAAGATGTGAGACTCTCGAAATGGTAGACAGTGTATAAACAGTCATCTGTAATAGATGCAATACAAGCATAGGGGTCCAAAGAATATAGAGCATTGGGTTCTATTTGAGCAGGGGAAGATTTCATGGAAGAAGTGATGGATAGTTAATGGAAGGGATAATGAGTTCTCTAAAAGGGTAAGGGGAAATGGGAGATTTCAGTTAGAGGGAACGTCATGGAGGTATGAAATTGCCTGTGAATTCTCCATTTTCAGGTTTGTTCAAGAGGCTGTAGAATTTGGGAGCTAGATGGGGTCTATCAGTAACACAGCTTACTCCTCTCTTTTCTGCTAAAGTGGCAAAATCACCAACCTCACGTTACTGGCCTAATTATTGGCCTGGGTAGAATTGGAACACAGGTCTCTTGACTTAGGGTTTTTCCTCTCCTGACATTTTATGCATATAAAATTGAGGGAGATTTAGGATCAGAGTTCTTAACAGTCATTCAAAAACTATATAGAGGGCTTCCCTGGTGGCGCAGTGGTTGAGAATCCGCCTGCCGATGCAGGGGACACGGGTTCGTGCCCTGGTCCGGGAAGATCCCACATGCCGCGGAGCGGTTGGGTCCGTGAGCCATGGCCACTGAGCCTGCGCGTCCGGAGCTTGCTCCGCAATGGGAGAGGCCACAACAGTGAGAGGCCCGCGTACCAGAAAAAAAAAAAAAAAAAAAAAAAAAAAAAACTATATAGAGTGTTCTCTATGTTTCTAGCATTTTTAGATTGCAAGTCTCTTCTGACATGGAATTCCACAGAAACATTTGACTAGGAAAAAAACAAGGTGTAATTTCCTAATGTAAAACTGCTTGGTTGGAACAGAGTTAGAACAAATATAGTTAACTTTAAAACAGAAGTTTGTAGGAAGGTGGTTTAGGAATGAGAATGAATATAAACCAGGTCTGTTTCTGTATAGGAAAAAACAAAGAGGTTGGGAAAGGAAGGAAATATTTATTGAACATTATGCTAGACAGCTGCCATTTGTGTTTTCAAAAGAATAGCAATTTGGGAAAGGGACCCAGGGTTTTAGCTGTGTTTATATGTGTCTCTCTCTGTCTCCCTCTCTGCTTCTCTCTTCTCTCTTACCTCCTTCTTTCCTCCAAACACCTCCCCCCACCCCGCCCCCCTTACCAGCATCTTTGTTTTCAGGCAGATGATTCAGCTGATTTGTGCTTCAATATCCTCACCTGTAAAATAAATTAATAATAAAAATAGCCTGCTAAGTGCTTACCATGTGCCAGACACCAAATGCTTTAGATAAGTAACTCAATTTAATAACTAGCAGGAACCCCATTTTTACAGATGAAGAAACTGGCAAAGAGAGGTTAAATAATTTGTTCAAATTATGTAGGTAGTCATTGGGGTCACTGGGATTTGAATCCTGGCAGTCTAGATCCAGAGAACCTACCTCATATTACCTTATCTCTAATTGATAAAATTATATTAAAAGGTGGTATTCAGATAGGCCTTGTTTTTAAGAAAAGTCTTTCATGACCAGGTATTAATATCTCATACTGTGAGGACTGCTTTCTAAGGGTCATCAAGAATATAATGGTGGAAGAGAAAATAGAAAACTTTAAATTTAAATAATACTTTAAAATTATCTTTGACTTTTATTTTTAGTGTAAGAATAATACTAGTTGATTCACTTTGTTATACAATGGCAACTAACAACAGTGTAAAGCAATTATACTCCAATAAAGATGTTTTTTAAAAAAAGAAAGAATAATACATTGGAGTAATCACAAAATACTTATACGAAAAGGAAGAAAATAAAAATCTCTCATAATCACACCTTCAGAGATAACTGTTGTATTTTGTGATATCACTTCCTAATCTTTTCTGTCATGGTTTTGTTTATACATATGTAAAAATACACAAATGGATCCCTACTGTCCATAGACCAGGTTTTTCACTTGTGAATTTTTTATGTCAGTATACTTCTACAGCATCACTTTGAGTGGCTGTTGACCAAGTATTATCTTTACAGTATTGTTATCTGACCAACCAATTTAATATGTTACGCTTTTTCGGGGGTTGGGGGGAGGGAGTTGAAGTAAGTATGGTCATCTTTTCAGAATTATAGTTTTGGGAATTGCAGATATCAATACTTGGCTGTCCTTAGTTTACTCTTACCATCTGATACAGGATTGCTTTTGTTTTACATTACTGAGTGCAAAATAATTACTATGTGATTACTTTTACCATTAACGACTTTTTTTCCTTGAGGTACTTGAAGAGTTTTTGTATCTTTTGAGTTTCTGATATATGAAAGCACATGTAGTACTTGTCTTCAACTGTATATTTGATTAGGAGGTATTGAAGCAGAATACTTGTGTTACTTCTTGAAAAATACAAGAAAAATGGTATCTATTAGGAATGTTAAGTCCTATAGAGAAGTTTTAAACTCTCCTTTCTTCCAACATTCCATTTTTAAAAGATTGAGATTTAATTGACGTATAACATTAGTTTCAGGGGTATAACTTCCAGTTTTGTTCTGTATCTATTAACTAACTTAAGGCCATCTTTTATAGCATGCTTAATTAAAGTGTAGCTGTGAAAACTGTTCATTTGCAGAAGTGATTTTTTTTTTTTTTTTTTTTTTTTTTTTGTGGTATGCGGGCATCACTGCTGTGGCCTCTCCCGTTGCGGAGCACAGGCTCCGGACGCGCAGGCTCAGCTACCATGGCTCACGGGCCCAGCCGCTTCGCGGCATGTGGGATCTTCCCAGATCGGGGCACGAACCCGTGTCCCCTGCATCGGCAGGTGGATTCTCAACCACTGCGCCACCAGGGAAGCCCTGCAGAAGTGATTTTTAAGTTTTATTTTGAAACATTTTCAAATTTTTAGAAAAGCTGCAAAGAATAGCGCAAAGAACTCCTATATATTCCTTATCCAGAGAATCCATTTAGTTTCATTAGTTGCTCCAATAATGTCATCCTCAGCAAAAGGATCCAGTCAGGAATCATGTATCACACCCAGTTTTGTGTGTGCTGCCTTCTTCAAACTGAAACATACCTTAGTTTTTCCTTGACTTTCAGGATTTTTATATCTTTGAGGGACTACAGGCCAGTCATTTAGTAGAATATCTCTCAGTTTGAGTTTGTCTGGTGTTTCCTTGTGGTGAGACCTGGTTGTGTATTTGAGGCACAAGTATCACAGGTGTGATGCATCTTGTTCTTACAGCATCTTATCAGGTGCACATAATGTATGTTTGTCCATTGTTGGAAGTGATTCCTTTGATTAAAATGTCTATAAAGATTCTCCAATATAAAGTTATTATATATTTTTTCTTTTTGTGATTAATATTTTGTTGGGAGCTATTTTGAGATTATGTAACTATCTCCTTCCATTTTCACCTACTAGTTTGAGTGTTCATTGATATTTCTTCTCTATGATACTTGCCAATATTCTAATTCTGTCATTGCTTTTACATTTATTATTTGACATTTTTACTGTAAGGGATCACTTATTCCCATTTATTTATTTTTTTAGTATCAGTGTGGACTCATGGGTTCCTATTTTATTTAATGAGTTATAATCTGTAATCATTATTTATTTTGGTGCTCAAATTGTCTCAGTTTTAGCTAGTTGGAGTCCTGTTCAGGCTGGCTTCTGTGTCCCTTTGATTTGTTCCTGTCTTTCTCTGAGTACTCCGTTACTTGCCGGCACAACCAGATATTCCAGGTTTATCTTTAAAAAAAATTTTATTTATTTAATTAATTTATTTTTGGCTGCATTGGGTCTTCGTTGCTGTGTGTGGTTTTTTTCTAGCTGCAGTGAGTGGGGGCTACTCTTTGTTGCGGTGCACAGGTTTCTCATGTGGTAGCTTCTCTTGTTGTGGAGCACGGGTTCTAGGCACATGAGCCTCAGTAGTTGTGGCCCACGGGCTCAATGGTTGTGGATCACGGGCTCAGTAGTTGTGGCTCGTGGGCTGTAGAGTATAGGCTCAGTAGTTGTGGCGCAGGGGCTTAGTTGCTCCACAGCATGTGAGATCTTCCCAGACCAGGGCTCGAACTCGTGTTCCCTGCACTGGCAGGCAGATTCTTAACCACTGTGCCACCAGGGAAGTCCCCCAGGTTTATCTTATACTTTCTCTGCATCAGTCCTGGAACTGGCCATTTCTCTAAGGGCCTTGGTTCTGGCCAGTGATGAACAGTATTTGGAAACCAGAATTTAGGTGATAGGTGTGCTTATTACTACATATGTTTTGCTGCTCCCAGGCCCTCTCATTGGACAATGCTAGAAAATACATACCCATGCAAATTTACATCCAAATATTTTAATCTATATCTATCCATATATACCCAATGAGTTCATACTAATTCCTGCAATTCTGAGCACAGGGTTCATCCTAGTCTTATCCCTTTACGTATTTTTCACTTTCTCCTTTGTCAGTGAGAAACCTGGCTCCCATTATCCTCAATATACTTACTTATTTGTTCAGACCCGGGTATATATAGCTATTCTTCTAACTCTGCCTGGCCACCTTCCCTGTGGCTTGACCTCCAGCTGTCATCCAGCCACCATTACTCCTCTCCTGAGCATGTGTGGACCCCTTCTTCGGCCATATTAAGGATGAAAGTAGTCTGAGACTCCACTATGTGTGGTATGAGGGTGATAGTAATCTAATTTTTTTCCCCATGGATCCTGTGTTTAGGACCAGTACCTCAGAGATGTTGGGAGGATTAGATATCCTGAACGTAAAAGGCCTAGCTCAGGGCTTCCCTGGTGGCACAGTGGTTGAGAGTCCGCCTGCCGATGCAGGGGACACGGGTTCGTGCCCTGGTCTGGGAAGATCCCACATGCCGCGGAGTGGCTGGGCCCGTGAGCCATGGCCACTGAGCCTGCGTGTCCGGAGCCTGTGCTCCACAATGGGAGAGGCCACAGCAGTGAGAGGCCCGTGTATGGCAAAAAAAAAAAAAAAAAAAGGCCTAGCTCAATGTGCAGCAGTGATATCTAGTTAATTGTCAATATCTCAACAGTGTGATGGTTGCTTGTAGCTGTTATTATTTTTTATAAACATAGTCATCATTTCTGATTAGTAAATCATAGCCAATTTCTGTAGGTTTATTATCATATGTATTAGTGCTACTTTGATTTTCTGAAGTTAGAACTTAAAAGCAGGAGTTTGAAGGTAAACAAACATTATTTGGGTAATAGTCTAAGTACCTCATAGTCAAGCAGTCTTATTAATATTTGTAATGGAAAGACTGAATCTTATTTTATTGCTACTATTGTTTTATTTTTTTTGCCCAAGTTCTCTTGTTGTTCTCAAATTGAAATTTGATGAGAATAGTTCAGTAGTTATAGTATTGGGTATTAATTTTTGTGTGTTTCTTTGTAGAAATAGTTAATGGTTTAACTTAAATAATTTCTTAGTATTCAGTGTAAATATAGAATAAAGTGGAAACAGTAGGGGTAAAAGTCTTTTATGTCAACTTTTCTGGTATCTCGATGCCCAGATCATGTTCCACACAGATTGGCATCAGCATGACCTTCTCTTTAGAGAATCCGTTTGTTTGCTGGTGCCCTGTAGCATTAGATTTAACTACTGAAATTGCTCTTTGTTTAAAAACTCCCTGTTGGTTATAGGTTGTACTCATGTATGCCTGGTTCCATTCTCCCTAACCCTTCCCCACACCCTGCCAAATGTTCAACTGGTTCTCTTATTTTCAACTCTTAGAAATTGTACTTTTGAGTCAGTGAATAACACCAATTTGTCAAAACTGAAGTCTCAATTGGAACACAGCACTGTTTTGAGGACTGATGCTTGTGTTTCCTCTCTATTGTTAAGGACTCCCAAAGGGGTCTTATTTGTCAGAATGTTCAACCTTTTAATCAATCCTTTGTTAACCTTGTCAAATTTTTTTTTTTTTTTTTTTTTTTTTTTTTGCGGTACGCGGGCCTCTCACTGTTGCGGCCTCTCCCATTGCGAGCACAGGCTCCGGACGCGCAGGCTCAGCGGCCATGGCTCACGGGCCCAGCCGCTCTGCGGCACGTGAGATCTTCCCTGACCGGGGCACGAACCTGTTTCCCCTGCATCGGTAGGCGGACTCTCAACCACTGTGCCACCAGGGAAGCCCGAACCTTGTCAATTTTTAATTTGGGAAATGGCAAGTTATGAAGAACTGAAATAAAAAAAATGTTTTCAGATTGTAGTTAGAGCCGGACTACCAAAAAGTACAATTCTAAGTAGCTAGACATTTGGGAACCAAAATGTTCCTCAGTTGAGCTGTATTAATTTTAGCCTTTGCCAATCTTGAGAACGAAAAACGGAGCTAGAGGAATCAGGCTCCCTGACTTCAGACTATACTACAAAGCTACAGTAATCAATACAGTATGGTGCTGGCACAATAACAGACATATAGATCAGTGGAACAGGGTAGAAAGCCCAGAGATAAACCCATGGACATATGGTCACCTTATCTTTGATAAAGGAGGTAGAAATATACAATGGAGAAAAGACAGCCTCTTCAGTAAGTGGTTCTGGGAACACTGGACAGCTGCATGTAAAAGAATTATATTAGAACCCTTCCTAACACCATGCACAAAAATAAACTCAAAATGGATTAAAGACCTAAATGTAAGGCCAGAAACTATAAAATTCTTAGAGGAAAACATAGGCAGAACACTCTGTGACACAAATCACAGCAAGATCCTTTTTGACCCACCTCCTAGAAAAATGGAAATAAAAACAAAAATAAACAAATGGGACCTAATGAAACTTAATAGCTTTTGCACAGCAAAGGAAACCATAAACAAGATGAAAAGACAACCCTCAGAATGGGAGAAAATATTTGCAAATGAAGCAACTGACAAAGGATTAATCTCCAAAATTTACAAGCAGTTCATGCAGCTCAATAACAAAAAAACAAACAATCCAATCCAAAAATGGGCAGAAGACCTAAATAGACATTTCTCCGAAGAAGATATGCAGATTGCCAAGAAACACATTAAAGAATGCTCAACATCACTAATCATTAGAGAAATGCAAATCAAAACTACAAGGAGGTATCACCTCACACCAGTCAGTATGGCCATCATCAAAAAATCTACAAACAATAAATGCTGGAGAGGGTGTGGAGAAAAGGAAACCCTCTTGCACTGTCGGTGGGAATACAGCCACTATGGAGAACAATATGGAGGTACCTTAAAAAACTAAAAATAGAACTACTGTATGACCCAGCAATCCCACTCCTGGGCATATACCCTGAGAAACCATAATTTAAAAAGATACATGTACCACAATATTCATTGCAGCACTATTTACAATAGCCAGGGCATGGAAGCAACACAAGTGTCCATCAACAGATGCATGGATAAAGAAGATGTGGCACATATATACAATGGAATATTACTCAGCCATAAAAAGGAACTAAACTGAGTTATTTGTAGTGAGGTGGATGGACCTAGAGTTTGTCATACAGAGTGAAGTAAGTCAGAAAGAGAAAAACAAATACCACATGCTGACACATATGTATGAGATCTAAAAAAAAAAAAATAGTACTGATGAACCGAGGGGCAGGACAGGAATAAAGACGCAGATGTAGAGAATGGACTTGAGGACACAGGGAGGGGGAAGGGTAAGCTGGGATGAAGTGAGAGAGTGGCATGGACATATATACACTAGCAAAGGTGAAGTGGATAGCTAGCGGAAAGCAGCTGCATATAGCACAGGGAGATCAGTTTGGTGCTTTGTGACCACCTAGAGGGGTGGGAGGGAGACCCAAGAGGGAGGGGATATGGAAATATATGTATATGTATAGCTGATTCACTTTGTTATACAGCAGAAACACAACATTGTAAAGCAATTATACTCCAATAAAGATGTTATAAATAAATAAATAAAAACGGGGAAAAAATTTTAGCTTTTGCTCAAATGGTAGCATGTTTATAAGGTGTTGGGAATGTATTGTCATGTGATAACTGTAGGTTCTAGAGATATCTTTACCTTTTTTTTTTTTTTGTCATTCAGTATTAAGGAAGTATCACTGTCATTTTATTTAGCACCGTTGGGACGAAAGGCTACTCTTGACCCTCTGGTGACAGAAGGCCACCCCCAGGACTGAGGAGATCATATCTATGCATAACTATAACTTTTAAAAAAAATTTTAGAATATGTTTATTTCTTGATTCCTTTTGGCCACACTGCATGGCTTGTGGGATCTTAGTTCCCTGACCAGGCATTGAACCCTGGCCATGGCAGTGAAAGCATGGAATCCTAACCACTAGGTCATGAGGGAACTTCCATAACTATAACCCTTGAGAAGTCTACTTTAGACACTTAAATTGAGGAGCTTTGGCATCACTTAGGAGCATGTTAGAAATGCAAGATTTCAGACTCCAATCCTCGAATTAGAATGCATTTTAATAAGATCCCTTACTTTAAAGAGCACCTTCAAGTTTTAGAAGCTTTAGACAATAGTAAGTCAATGGATGCCTGTGTATTGAGTTAAGTAATTCAAAGTAAGGTAAAGGAGAAAAAAAATCCTTGGGATTCAGTATAATACTACCTCTGTCTTTGAGAGACTCTGTGAGGCCCTGATGAAGATTCTTTGCCTGACCAAACTTTGGTCAGGTCTTGACCTTTCTAATAGGTCCATCTGTGCACTTCCTTGTAAAGTCTAGTTTTAGCAAGAACCCTGCTAGTCAGGTTAACCACAATCCCCTACCAGCCTCAACATCTGATCAGCTTGCTCCTCTGCCACCATCCCTCAGGTGATGTATGGATCACCCTGCCTGTCTTCAGCAAGAATCCTGTTAGGTCAGGGTCTTCCCTGGTGGCGCAGTGGTTAAGAATCTGCCTGCCAATGCAGGGGACACGGGTTTGAGCCCTGGTCCTGGAAGATCCCACGTGCCGCGGAGCAACTAAGCTTGTGCACCACACCTGCTGAGCCTCCGCTCTAGAGCCCGCGAGCCACAACTACTGAAGCCTGTGCTCGGCAACAAGAGAAGCCATCTCAATGAGAAGCCTGCTCACCTCAATGAAGAGTAGCCCTCGCTCGCTGCAACTAGAGAAAGCCCGTGCACAGCAATGACGACCCAACACAGCCAAAAATAAAAAAATAAGATAAATAAATTTATTTTTAAAAAAACCTGTTAGGTCAATTTAACCAGAAACACAACACCCCCCGCCCCTTCCCCTTCCTCCCTGATATTTCCTCTTAGTAATTTTTCTATCCAGTCACCCCTGCACCCTGCTTCTTTATTATACATTCCCTCTTGCCCATGCTGTATTTGGAGTTGAACTCCGTCTCTCTCCCATACTGTAAAATCCCATTGCAGTCGTCCCTATACCTACCTCATTGTTCTTGAATAAAATCTGTGTTACCATCTTTAACAAATGTTAGTGACTTTTAAAAAATTTATTTTCTTTAACAGCCCTCAAGGTTAGGTTCTCTGGTTGTCTTTGCACACTTGTAATTATTTATAATTATTATTAAAGGTCTTTTCCCCCTTCCTGGACTGTACGTTTCATAAGGTTTGTTCACTGTTTTATTTCCCAGCATGTTAGTACCTTGCTTGGCAAATGTGTCCTCAATATGTAAATATTTTTGATAGACTAAAGGTTGTCATGGAAAGAACAGTGGCCTGTGAGTGAGGACACCTGGGTTTCAGAGTCTTTGGTCTGTCACTAGCCATGTGACCTTGGGCATGTCACTTAATTTCTTCTGTTTCCTCTGTTTACTGGGAGGAAAGGAAGACCTATTCCGTTGGGTAACTGTGAGAATTAAATGAGAGAATGTATATGGAGGTTTTCAACAACCAGAGGATTCTGTGCAAACACTGTTAGTATCCTTGCTCATGAAATTCCCAAGCCCAGTATGTAAACTCTTTCTGAATTCAAATGTTGTTTAGCTGTCTTAACAAATGCATGGTATTGCTGCATAATATAATAAATATTTATTGGAGTCTCCTGTGTATAAGCAAAGTGTTATTAGGTGCTGGTGGTGGGAGGAGAAAGGTAGGGATTCAGAAATAAATAAAATGTGGTCTCTGTCCTCAAGAATCTTAAAATTGGAGACCAGCATATTAACATGGATATACTCTTCAATAAAATTGTTGTAAACTCATAAGTTTTCAGTCCACTGGCTAATGAAGGTTAAAGATTATTGATATTCCAGTGAGAATACAAACTTCTTTGGGCGTAGGTGTGAAATAGTTGTATTCGGTATTTATAAAAGTTATGTGTCTGGTATATTCATGTATTCAAAACAGAAATTTTGCAAATATGTGCTTCTGTATTTTTAGGCAGAGGCCTAAAATATGAATTTGGATGAATTCGGGGGCCTGCCCTGCTTAATTTTGCATTGTTGCCACTATTGCTCCACTCCAGCATCGCGTTTTTTAATAGGGAAAGGAGACGGGTGGAATCCTTTGGCCCACTTTCTTCCTGCAGTTTACTTGGGCTTCTCAGGTAGGGATTAGAATGGGCTGGAAGTGATTGGCAGAGTCCCAAGGCATAGAGAGCCCCCATGATAATGGTGTTTGCTAACACTGCAGCCTCATCTGCTCCTTCCTCCATGTATTCCCTGCACTGAGCTTAGCCATTTATTTGCATTTCTTTCAACATGCATTTTTCCCACATCTGCCTGCTTTTTTTTTGGCCTCTCCCGTTGCAGAGCACAGGTCCCGGACGCGCAGGCTCAGCGGCCATGGCTCACGGACCCAGCCGCTCTGCAGCATGTGGGATCCTCCTGGACTGGGGCATGAACCCGTGTCCCCTGCATCAGCAGGCGGGCTCTCAACCACTGCGCCACCAGGGAAGCCTTGCCTGCTCTTTTAAGTGCTGATCCTGTTGTTCTGGCTGGAGCCCTTCTCCATCCCACCTCCATTTCTTTAGTTCAGGAGCCAACTCTTTTTCCCTGACCTCTGTCCCCTTCCCAATTTGTTTGGTACCATTTCAGTGTCCTCCATAGTCCTTATAACTCGTATCAAAAAGATATTGTACTTGTCAGTTTTCAGGCCTTTCTTCCTCATCAGAGTATGTGACCTCTTTGAAGATGCAGCAGTTTCAAAAATTATTTTAAAATCTCTACCATCTAGCATAGTGCCTGTTATATATTACATACTTGGTAGTAAAAAATTTTGTATATGGTATCACATGTGGAATCCAAAAAAAATGATACAAATGAACTTATTTACAAAACAGAAATAGACTCACAGACTTAGAAAACAAACTTATGCTTACCAAAGGGGACGGGTCGGGGAGGTGCGGGGAGAGATAAATTAGAAGGAAAAAAATTTGTTTTTAACAGGTCAGTGACATTTTCAAGTATTTACATGGTGGTAGGTGGAGGAGATATGAGTGATTCTCTTCATTCTGCTCTAATTTTTCCCTTCCAAAGACTTTTGGGGAGCTAGAAATAGGTGGCTGTTGTGCACAGAAGGATTTGGAACAGCTATTTATTGGATCTTTATTTTATAATTTTGTAGAGACCTTGTTGTTTTACCCTTTTTTCAAGAATCGATGTATGCCAGGCACATTCCCTACCTGCCACTGTAAATTGTGTTCCAGTAGCAGTGAATGTGAGTGCTCATATCCCTGCATCCCCACTGTCGCACGGCTAGGAATAATAATTGTGACAGCTTCTTGGGCTTCAAATATATATATATAAATATATACTTTATATGTAAATCTATATAAATATATATGTATATATGTAAACATGTCTGTACATATAACCAAGTAAACAGGTTAATAATAAAGATTCTTCCAAAGAATTTCTGTTCTCTTTCTCTCTTTTCCTTCCTTCTCTTTTTTTTTTTTGTGGTAAATTTTTTGGCCACGCCACGCAGCATGTGGGATCTTAGTTCCCCAACCAGGGATCAAACCCACACCCCCTGCATTGGAAGCATGGAGTCTTAACCACTGGACCTCCCGGGAAGTCCCTCTTCCTTTCTCTACGCGGGCCTCTCACTGTTGTGGCCTCTCCCGTTGCGGCGCACAGGCTCCGGACGCGCATGCTCAGCGGCCATGGCTCACGGGCCCAGCTGCTCCGCGGCATGTGGGATCTTCCTGGACCGGGGCACGAACCCGTATCCCCTGCATCGGCAGGTGGACTCTCAACCACTGTGCCACCAGGGAAGCCCTTCCTTTCTTTTTTTATTGAAGTATAGTTGATTTACAGTGTTGTGTTAGTTTCTGATATACAGCAAAGTGATTCAGTTATACATATATATATTCTTTTTCATATTCTTTCCCATTATGGTGTATTACAGGTTATTAAATATAGTTCCCTGTGCTATACAGTAGGACCTTGTTGTTTATTTATTTCATATATAGTAGTTTGTGTCTGCTAATACCAAGCCCCTAATTTATCACTCCTCCACCTGCTTCCCCCTTTGGTAAGCATAAGTTTGTTTTCTATGTCTTTGAGTCTGTTTATGTTTTGTAAGTAAGTTCATTTGTGTCATATTTTAGATTCCACATACAAGTGATATCATATTGTATTTGTCTTTCTCTTTCTGACTTACTTCACTTAGTATGATAATCTCTGGGTCCAGGCATGTTGCTACAAATGGCATTATTTCATTCTTTTTTATGGCTGAGTAGTATTCCAGTGTGTGTGTGTGTGTGTGTGTGTGTGTGTGTGTGTGTGTATACACCCCCCCATATTTTCTTTGTCCATTCATCTGTTGATGGACATTTAGGTTGTTTCCATGTCTTGGCTATTGTAAATAGTGCTGCAGTGAACATTAGGGTGCGTGTATCTTTTCAAATTACAGTTTTCTCCAAATATGTGCCCAGGAGTGGGATTGCTGGATCATATGACAAGTCTATTTTTGGTTTTTTGAGGAACCTCTGTACTCTTTTCCATAGAAGCTGCACCAATTTACATTCCTTCCAACTGTGTAGGAGGGTTCTCTTTTCTCCACACCCTCTCCACCATTTGCTCTTTGTAGACTTTTTAATGTGGGCCATTCTGACCTGTGTGAGGTGGTATCTCATTGTAGTTTTGATTTGCATTTCTCTAATAATTAGTGATGTTGGGCATCTTTTCATGTGTGTATTGGCCATCTGTATATCTTCTTTGGAGAAATGTCTGTTTGAGTCTTCTGCCCATTTTTGATTGGGTTGTTTGATTTTTTGTTGTTGAGTTGTATGTCCCCTTTATTTCTAATGGCATAGTTAGGGTGTTTGCTTTTATTGTCATCAACCTGTTTTCTCTTTTATTTTAAAAGGGGAAAAGAATGTCTTTTATGTTAAAATAGAGAATGTAATTTTTTAATAAGTGAAATTTGAAAATTAATAGTCGTGAAAAGTAACAGTAGAATATAATTTTAAAATTCTTTAATAACTTGCTAGGAAAATATTACTTTTCTCCAAGATAGGCACAGATTATTTGTAGAGGTGGATTTTACAAAATGAGGTATTTAACTCCAATCGGATTTCTTGTTTCTAAGTTATCTTTCTGATATTTTAATGAGGATAGGAAATTGATAATTTAATGCAAATGATAAACATGTTTGGGAGGCAGATGACATACTTGGAGCTGTAAAAATGACCTATAGATTATGGAGGTAGATATAAAACTGCTTTTCATTTGTTACTCTCAACACATTTGTTGTCTTTCTCATGGAGTTTGATAGAGAGCTTCACCAGGGCTTTTCTTTCTGGATTATTTCAAAGTGGAGATCTTTTCCCCAAACTTTGAGTGAATAGTACTGTCTAATTGCTTGTGAATCTGAAGAATATGCCTTTATGATAAGCTTGTTGTTTTTGAGCACTTACAGGTCAAACTATTATCAGCATGAGTAAGTTATGTGTTATAAAAACTCAAAACACTATTACTTTATCAGTAAATACTTTGCATAATTGTGTGTGTGAGGAACCCTGCTAGCCTTAATGAATTTGTTCTTTTTATGGCAGTTCTGATATTTACATTTCACTTAGTTCAAAAAGAAACTGGAGAGAAGAGGGGAAGATCTTTTCATTTAGTTTTATGCGTTTTTTACTTTTTTCTCCTCTTTTATGGTTTTCACTCATTTGTGTTATTCTCTCTTACTTTTTTTTTTTTTTTTTTTGCGGTACGCGGGCCTCTCACTGTTGTGGCCTCTCCCGTTGCGGAGCACAGGCTCCGGACGCGCAGGCTCAGCGGCCATGGCTCACGGGCCCAGCCGCTCCGCGGCATATGGGATCTTCCCGGACCAGGGGTCGAACCCGTGTCCCCTGTATCGGCAGGCGGATTCTCAACCACTGCACCATCAGAGAAGCCCCTCTCTCTTACTTTTAAATAGTCACAGTTGAAGCCCTTTCCAGGTACTGGGGAGCATTACTGAATCTCAGATAATGTGAGATGTCACTTTTACAGTTGACTGTATTAGGATTAAAGGGGCTTTTTTTTTTTTTTTTTTTTTTTTTTTTTACTTGTATCTTTCCTGGAGTTTTATACAGCCCTTTCTTTGCCCTGTATTCTCAGGTTTGGCTGCATCTGTGTATTATTTTCACAGGGACTTTCCTGACATTACACTGATATCCACCAGCTGTTGTTGTTTTTTAGCCTTCCTTTAGAAGCATAATGATTTGTCCTATGCTTGGGCACCATAAGCTCATGCTTAAACCATTGGTGGTCTGAAAGATGGAAATCCTTGCTTCTGAACAGAAAGGGAGAATGAAACAATCTTGATTAAAAGAAATATTTTCCCTCAGTTCCTTTATAGAAGAATTCAGTTATTGTGATCTGGAGCGTGTAAGTTGGGTAAAATCGTACTTTTGTGCCTCGTTTTCTTATTTCTAAAAAAGACAGTTTTATATTTGACAACATTCAGTGTTTCTTCCTAATGGTGTTTGAAAAGATTTATGGTGGCTTGTGGGATTGGTAGGAATGAGATTAAATCTCTGGAGAAATAATTTACATTTAGTGATTTTTAGGAATAGAGAAGATTTTGTTCCAACCTCTTATTTTTCGATGAACCAGTTGAGACTCTGGGATCTTGTGATTTTCCAAGGCTACACTTAGTTATATAAACAAATTCTAATGACATTAATCTTGATTATATCGAGAATTCCAAGTGTCTTACTATTTTAGTTGTATTTTTTGACATTACATGACTTCACACTTTACAATTGCTTATTAAAAAAGGACAGTATGTAGCTATAACAAAGCTTATGTATGGTACAGATATATTTAACTGGTATCAGTTATTGAGCACTGATTGTGCAGCAGCATATGTTCTGTATTTCTATACATATCATTTGGTTTTCAGAACCATCCCACATGGTAGGTGATATGATTTCTCTTTTTTGCAATCAGAGCTATTAAGTAACTTACCCAAAGTCACCCAGCTAATACAAGGCAAATTAGGGATTCCAGCCTAGAGTACCCAACTGTAAAATCAAGGTTTCTCCTATTCCTTATGATATAGATAATGCTCAAGTTAAATAATAATGGTAGATGGCTTTTATTGAGCCTTGTGCCAGGCATTGCAGTAGTATTTTACTTACTGGTTTCTAATCCTTGAAACAACTCTGCAGCATAATGCTTTCTTCATTTTCAGATGAGGCAGATAAGTCTCCAGAGAGGCTAAGTAACAAGTAACTAAGTCAAGGTCTCTCAAGTAGTAGAGGTACTCTGTGATTCCAGGGCCCTAGGTCCAGTCAGCATCAGTGTTTTCCCATTACCCTGTGCTGCATGCTACTTTTACAAATTTCAACTTGATGTGTATTTAACTGATGGCTTTTGGTTTCCTCAGGGACCATTGGTATATCAAACTGATTGAATCTGGCAAGTTTCTAAGGTGAATATATGTTTTTGAAACAATTTTGATAATAGAGCTAAGGATGATAGCAATAGCAGCCACCAGCTAATAAACCATTAGGAGAAGTCTGCTTATATATATAGGTGATTTTGGCTTACTTACCCATAGTATACTGTAAATAATACTGGGGTCAGAAATATATTGCACAGTATGTTTAGATTTTAAAGATAGAGCAGTTCATTAACATTTCTGTAAATAACCCAATTTTATTGCCCTGTTTTGGTAAACATTCAAACTTTTTTCATAAGCTTTCAGACTTTTTTAGTTTTAATTTTTGTCAGTATTATACATGTACATGATTTAATTTAGAGTCGAATAATTTTATAAAGCTTTTCATAAAAACAATCCCTCTTTTCTTGCTTCTAGTTACAGCCATTTGAGCTCTTTTACCTGCTTGTTTTGATTTTTAATTTCTTATCTCTAACTAGTTTATATTGTTAAATATTGATTTTTTCATTTCTAGCCATTAACTATTGAATTCTTATTATGGAAGAAGAGACTATCACCCCCTCCCATACCATATATATATATATATATATATATATATATATATATATATATACACATGCATATCCCATCCTGCCTGCTTCTCAGTATAGCAGTTAATACTATATAAACACTGTTGACAGTTGAGCCAAGTATGTACAGTAATTTTATTTTTCCTTTCTTGAACAACTTTATGCTGTTTCTGGAAATTTTTTGTTTTATTTTCTGTGTAGTCAATACTTTTTTTAATCCCCAAACAGTCCCTCAGTTAACCTTCAAATACATTCAGATTCTCTCACTTTATCTTGGGGCTTTCTGACATGCTCCAGTTTGTTGATGTTATCTAAGTCTTGTGTAGCTGTTATTTTTGGAATCTACCTTCACCTTCATTCTGGGGATTCCCTTTGCATGGTTTTTGGTTGGATTTCTTCTTTTCTTGGGTCTCACGTCCTGTCTCTTGGTTTACTCTCTTATTTGGGGCAGACTGTCTAAAAGGTAACTAAAAACAGTAAGTGGAATATTAATATTTTGAGACCTCATGTGTCTAGAAATACATTCTACCTTCATACTTGATTGATGTTATGTCAGTGTATCAAGTTCTAGGCTGTAAATTTTCCCACAGAATTTTAATTTATATGGATGAGGTGTTCTACTTGTTATTGAGAAGTCCAGATGCCTTTCTGATTTGTGATACTTTGTATGAAACTTGTTTTTTCCCTCTGGACTATTGTAAGTTCTTCTCTTTGTTCTGAGATTTCATAATTGCATCTTTGGTTGTGGGTCTGTTTTCATCCACTGAGTTGGTGGTCTCTCAGTCTAAAAAAGGCATTTGGGGGACTTCCCTGGTGGTGCAGTGGTTAAGACTCTGCACTCCCAATGCAGGGGGCCTGGGTTCCATCCCAGGTCAGGGAAGTAGATCCCACATGCATGCTGCAGCTAAGAGTTCACATGCCACAACTGAGGAGCCCACCTGCTGCAACTAAGACCCAGCACAACCAAATAAAAGAAAGAAAGAGAGAGAGGGAGAGAGGGAGGGAAGAAGGGGAGGAGGGAGGGAGGGAGGACTTGAGAAGAAATTTAAAAATAAATAAATAAATAGGTATTTTCAATTCTGGGAAAATTTCCTGGTTTATTTCCTTGATAAAGTATTTTCTTGATAAAATATTTCCTTGTTTTTCTGTTATGTATTTCTGGAATTCTTATTAATTGGATATTGGGCCTCCTGGACAGACCCTTGATATTTTTCTCTTACATCTCTTTCTTTGTTTTCTTTTTTCTTTCTTTGTTTTTTATGCTTTGTGTTCTGAGAGATTAGTTCAGTTTTATATTCTATTCTTTCTATTATGGTTTTCATTTCTGCTACCATTTAAAAAAATTTCAAGGGTCCTCTATATATAGTATTCCTTTCTCATTTCATGAAGCAATATTTTTTTCCTATCACTGAGGATATTAATTTTAGGGGGGCATTTTTTTATTTGTTTTTTTTGTTTTTTGTGGTATGCAGGCCTCTCACTGCTGTGGCCTCTCCCGTTGTGGAGCACAGGCTCCAGATGCCCAGGCTCAGCGGCCATGGCTCACGGGCCCAGCCACTCCACAGCATGTGGGATCTTCCCGGACCGGGGCACGAACCCGTATCCCCTGCATCAGCAGGTGGATTCTCAACCACTGCGCCACCAGGGAAGCCCAGGGGGGCATTTTTATTCTTTGCCATTGTTTATCCTTTAAGTTGCTTTTTTCTGTCTATTTTGATGTCTTGTTTCACATTAGAGGCTTCCCTCAAGACCTGGTAACCCTTTTGCTTTCTGCTTTTATTTACAAGTAGGACAACCGAAAAGTGAATTGGAACTCTGTGCATGTGTGTGGTGGTCAGCTGTGGGCTTTGCTGAAGGGTGATATGGCTAGGCTGTCACCTTGAAGAACCCCTAGGATAAATTACTTTCTAGGTCTTTATGTGGTATGGTCAGATTTGCCAAAAAATAAAAAAATTAAAAAAGCACAATTGGTCTTTGCTTGGAGATTATTATCCTGACTGCAAGGTTCTGGGGATCCTGCTGGGGGAAAAGGCTAAGAGTCTCAAACATTGATTTTTTTTTTTCTTTTTTTTCTTTTTTTCTTTTTTTCTTTTTTTCTTTTTTTTTTTTTTGGAGGTACGCGGGCCTCTCACTGTTGTGGCCTCTCCTGTTGTGGAGCACAGGCTCCGGACACGCAGGCTCAGCGGCTATGGCTCATGGGCCTAGCCGCTCTGCGGCATGTGGGATCTTCCCGGACCGGGGCACGAACCCGCGACCCCTGCATCGGCAGGCAGACTCTCAACCACTGTGCCACCAGGGAAGCCCAACATTGATTTTTTAAACTCATCTAATCACCCAGTGTTAAATATGGTACATCTGCCTGCAGCTGTGCCTGTGACTGTATCTCCCAAGACAGACACCCTCTCTGTTTTGCCCTCTTCATGGAATAAACCTTTAGCTTCTAGTCTTTTCTTAGGATGGGGGGTAGTACAGAAGCCTACTGTGTAGATTGCAGAGGGTGTCTGGGTGTGTAACTCCTTCTTAAACAGACAGTGAAAGTCTTGTTCCATCTTCACTCCTACTTCCAGAGTATCCTACTTGTGCTGATTCCTGAATCTTTTATGGGATCTGTTGTATAAATTAGGTTGCTTCCAAGTTTAGGGTTAGGTTTCCTTAGATGTATGTGGGTTTTAAAAAATTAATTAATTAATTAATTAATTTTTGGCTGCATTGGGTCTTCGTTGCTGTGCTCAGCCTTTCTCTAGTTGCAGAGATTGGGGGATACTCTTCATTGCACTGAGCAGGCTTCTCATTGCTGTGGCTTCTCTTGTTGCAGAACATAGGCTCTAGGCGTTCGGGCTTCAGTAGTTGTGGCACACAGGCTTAGTTGCTCCACGGCATGTGGGATCTTCCCAGTCCAGGGCTCGAACCCATGTCCCCTGCGTTGGCAGGCGGATTCTTAACCACTGCGCCACCAGGGAAGTCCTTCCTTAGGTATGTTAATTCAGTTATTTATTCATCTACTTTCTAATTCCTAAAATTGTTGTTTTCTCCTCTTTTATCCTCTTCATCCTTTTGGGATTGATTTTTTAAAAAAATTCACTTTATTATCACTTTGAGTAGAGAGTGGAAGCTAATGTGTGTTTTCAGCCCACCATCTTTAACCATCACTCTTCAAAATAGTCTTCTTATAGGTGCTGATCCATTTTGTTGCCATGTTCTGTTAAGCATCCACAGTTTTGTGGTGTCTCTAAGAGAAAGGAAATTATATCACTGTGTTAAACTACTTAATGTTTTTTGAGTTCTTTGTTACTGTGACGTATTAGTAGGTAGTGAGTCTAAGAGTCCTTTTCCACCAAACAGAGTTCAATAACTCTAACTTTTACAAAAGTACAGATTAATGTAAATTTGAGCTGCAAGGAGCTTTTATTTATTGTTTATTATCAGTCCTCACTCATACTCCAGATTATTCAGGTTATGCTTCTAAAGTGTGCTTTAGCAAATCTCATTTAAACTTTAATTCCTTTGACCTGAACTACTCATTGGTTAAAAGTTATCTCCAAATCAGGAATTATCTCTGTTTTATTAAAAAAAAAAAAAAACAAGCAGCAAACAAAAAGCAGTTAGCTGCATTTGAAATTAGATTTATAGGAGAAAAATGATTTATAACTTTTGTATTCATGTTTCTAATATATTCCTCCAGTTCCAGTAATAAAAGAAATGGCTTTTCCTGTTTCCCAGGACACTTTATCAGTGTTTATAGGCATTAACATGGGCTTCTTCTTTTCTTAAAACTATTAATTTAATGCATTGACTTTTTATAAATGCCGTGGTTTTGAACTTTAATATAAACTGTTTTACAAATATGAACAAAGCTTTCTATTAGTTACTATTTAATAGAAAAAGAATAAACCATAGAATACAAACTGTAAATGTTTTTAATTGAATAAAAGACCTATACTTATCATCCTAACATTTGTGTGTTTTTATCCAAAAGAATACATCTAAAGGATTAGAAAATAAATGTGGAGCTCTTAGAAGATTTCAGGAGAAAACCAATGTTCTCATGATAGTCTGAGAAAAGGGAGACAGACTAGGGCAGGAGTTCTTTTTCTGGGTTTATGAGCAGGTTTTAGCACGTCCCTGAATTCCTGTATGCAAAATATTATGTCTCTAGAGAGAAGGTTCATAATGTCTTTCAGATTATCAGAGGCTCAAAATAGATTAAGAACTAGAGGTAAAAAGGTCAGTAAAGAAAAAATTGTATACATTTTTAAGAACATTACAGGAGGTATTTCCATCTTATGTACTTAGCTACAACTATGCATGTATAGTATGTACTATGCTTCTGTATCTGTTATGACTGGGCCTATTTGTATAAGCTCAGAATATAAATTTAGCAAATGTTGTCAAAATGTTTGCTTTTACTTTACCGTTTTTGACCTGGAGCCCTTTATCAGTTTAGCTCAACAAACTTTTGTTGAGGATGTGTTCTGACCTAGGCCTTCCTGCTAGGTTCTGGAGATGCAGTGATGGCTTGAAACAGTCCTTGCCTTTGAGAAACTCATGGTGCATTGTAAAATAGAGACACATTTTAGTGTTCTATGTGAACATGGAGAAGGCATCCTTAACATAGCTTAGGATATCAGTGAAGCTTCCTGAGGAAAAATGACCCTTGAATTAATTCTCTAGGGATGACTGGTAAAAAAAAAAGAAAGTTCAGTTAAAAGTGTATGAGATGGGCTCCCCTGGTGGCTCAGTGGTTGAGAGTCCGCCTGCCGATGCAGGAGACACAGGTTCGTGCCCTGGTCCGGGAAGATCCCACATGCCGCGGAGCAGCTGGGCCCGTGAGCCATGGCCGCTGAGCCTGCGCGTCCGGAGCCTGTGCTCCGCAACGGGAGAGGCCACAACAGTGAGAGTCCTGCGTACCGCAAAAAAAAAAAAAAAAAAAAAAAAAAAAAAGTGTATGAGATAAGGATGAGTAGACTCCATCTGATTTTAACTTTTTTTTTTTTTCCTAGTCAGGCTGGCTTTATTGTAAGAGTTTAATTTCAAAGTATTTAGACGAGTAAAACTGCTGTGTCACTGAGTTGATACCTATTGTGTTACTGCTTCATATTTGCAGGCAAATGATGGACTATAGGAGTTGTAGGTGAATCTTTGCTCTAGTGTTAACTTGAGATCTGTATCTGATGTAAAGATTGTTCCCTTACTGCCAAGACTGCAGACTTGATCTTTTGTTGCACTCTTTATAAAGAGCTGTGGTTTTGAAATAGGTGCCAGGGAAATTCTCCACTTGTACTTTGGTGGAAAAAAAAATCCTATTACTACAAGTAAGTGCTTATTAGTTTTTAAAGTATAGTTAAATTGCTCTAAACTATGGGAGGAAACCACAACCTATTTAGTTATTACAATTAACTAAATAAAACGAAAAATAAGAGCTACCTCCTCCCTCGCCCTCCCCTCCCCCAATGGGAGGAGTAGGCTTGCTTTGACTGAGATGTCTTGCTTTGATTGACTTATTTATTTAACTTTTTATTTTTTATTGGAGTATAGCCGATTAACAATGTTGTGATAGTTTCAGGTGCACAGCAAAGGGACTCAGCCATACATATGCATGTATCCCTTCTCCCCCAAACTCCTCTCCCATCCAGGCTGCCATATAACATTGAGCAGAGTTCCCTGTGCTATACATTAGGTCCTTGTTTGTTATCCATTTTAAATATAGTAGTGTGTACATCTTGATCCCAAACTTCCTGACTATCCCTCCCCCTTATCTTTCCCCCTGATAACCATAAGTTCATTCTCTAAGTCTGTGAGTCTGTTTCTGTTTTGTAAATAGGTTCATTTGTATCATTTCTTTTTAGATTCCGCATCATACAGTATTTGTCTTTCTCTGTCTGACTTACTTCACTCAGTATGACAATCTTTCGGTCCATTCATGTTGCTGTAAATGACATTATTTCATTCTTTTTAATGGCTGAGTAATATTCCTTTGTGTGTGTGTGTGTGTGTGTATATATATATATATATACCACATCTTTATCCATTCCTGTGTTGATGGACAATGGACATTTAGGTTGCTTCCATATCTTGGCTATTGTAAACAGTGCTGCAATGAACATTGGGGTGCATGTATCCTTTCGGGCCATGCTTTTCTCTGGATATATGCCCAGGAGTGGGATTGCAGGGTCATATGGTAGCTCTATTTTTAGCTTTTTAAGGAACTTCCATACTGTTCTCCATAGTGGCTGTACCAATTTACATTCCCACCAACAGTGATAAGGGTTCCCTTCTCTTTATACCCTCTCCAGCAATTATTGTGTGTTTATTTTTTGATGATAGCCATTTTGACTGGTGTGAGGTAATATCTCATTGTAGTTTTGATTTGCATTTCTCTGATAATTAGCGATGTTTAGCATCTTTTCATGTGCCTTTTGGCCATCTGTTTGTCTTCTTTGGAGAAATGTCTATTTAGGTCTTCTGCCCATTATTGATTGGTTTTTTTTTTTTTTTTGCGGTACGCGGGCCTCTCACTGCTGTGGCCTCTCCCGTCACGGGGCCCAGGCTCTGGATGCGCAGGCTCAGCGGCCATGACCCACGGGCCCAGCCGCTCCGCGGCATGTGGGATCCTCCCGCACCGGGGCACGAACCTGCATCCCCTGCATCAGCAGGCAGACTCTCAACCACTGCACCACCAGGGAAGCCCGTGTTGTTTGTTTTGATGGTATTAAGCCTCTTGAGCTGTTTGTAAATTTTGGAGACTAATCCCTTGTTGGTCACATCATTTGCAGATATTTTCTTCCAATCTGTGTGTTGTCTTTTCATTTTGTTTATGATTTCCTTTGCAGTGCAAAAGCTTTTGAGTTTAATTAGGTCCCATTTGTTTAGTTTTGTTTTTATTTCCATTCTGGGAGATAGATCGAAAAAGATATTGCTGCGGTTTATGTCAGAGAGTGTATTGCCTATGTTTTCCTCTAGGAGTTAAAAGGCCTAAGGTTGAAAATGAAATTTTGGTGTCAGGGTTAGGAAATCTCCCCAATCCATCTGTTACTTCTTTTGCTGTAGTTTAAAATCTTTTAGATTTGTTGCACCAAATAGATGATGGGTCAATTCCTTTCTTTAATACTGGGAACAATTGCTCCTTGCAATAAGAACAAGATTTTTCTCTCGTTTCAATATCATTATTTAAGATCATAAACATTTATTAGTAAACCTGTTATGTCCCAGGTTCTTTGTTAGATTCTCGGGATTCAAGGATGACCAAGACATGATCCATATTCTTGAGTAACTCACAGTCTAGTGAGAGAGAGAAAGAAAAATGAAAACAAGTAAGCATGAGGAGGTACTGTTTTAATCTGACCCTTTATGGATTAGTAGAATTGTGGCAGGGGGATTGCTGTGGTCTGAATGTGTCCACCCAAATTCATAAGTTGAAATCTTAATGTGCAATGTGATGGTCTTAGGAGGTGAGGCCTCTGAGAGGTGATTAGGTCTTCAGGGTTCCAACCTCATTACTGGTGTTAGTGCCCTTAGGAAAAAGATCCCGTAGAGCTCCCTAATCCCTTCCACCATATGAGGAGGTAATGAGAAGTGGCCAGTGAGAAACCCGGAAGAGGGCCTACAATGCTGACAGCCTGATCTTGGACTTCTGGCCATCAAAACTGTGAGAAATAAATTTTTGTTGTTTATAAGCCACCCAGTCTGTGGTATTTTGTTATAGCAGACTGAATGGACTAAGACAGGGATAAAGTGATGATTATCATATATGTGTGTATATGTATACGTATAAATGCATATACATATATTATCATATATGTGTGTATATGTATATGTATAAATGCATATACATATAGTCCTTCATTCACTGAGCATTTTTAAGCTGTCATTTCCTATACTGCACGTTTGCTGTGTGACAGCTACCTTAAAACTAAGCTGCTTTAGGGGCTTCCCTAGTGGTCCAGTGGTAAAGGATCTGCCTTCCAATGCAGGGGATGTGGGTTTGATCCCTGGTCGGGGAACTAAGATCCCACATGCCGTGGGGCAACTCAGCCCACGTGCCATAACTACTGAGCTCCCGTGCCACAACTAGAGAGTCTGCATGCCACGAAGTACAGAGCCCATGTGCTTTGGAGCCCACGCTCCACAACTGCAGAGTCTATGCACCCTGGAGCCTGCGTGTCACAACGAGAGAGAGTAAACCTGCACGCCACAACTAGACAGAAGCCCGGCACTGCAACAAAGAGCCCGCCTGCTGCAACGAAAGATCCCACATGCCTCAATGAAGGCCTCTCATGCTGCAACTAGGACCTGACACAGCCAAAAAAATAAATAAATGTTAAAAAAAGAATGTAAAAACTTATTTTAAAAAATTAATCTGCTTTAAATGTATTTATTCATTTAATTGTCATAATGGTCCTGCAAAACTGGTGATGTCATGTTCAGTTTTTAGTTGTAGCTTGGAGAAGTTATATGATTTATCTAAGATTTCACAGCTAGTAAGTTACGAAGACAGGATCTGAAACTGGGTCTTACTCCAAATCCTTTGCCCTTTCCTCTTCTGTATCCCAGATACCATATTGAGCAGTGTAGTTACAAAAATGAAGAGGCCACAGCCTCCTGTTTTTTTTGTGTGTGTGTGTGTGGTACGCGGGCCTCTCACTGTTGTGGCTTTTCCTGTTGCAGAGCACAGGCTCCGGACGCACAGGCTCAGCGGCCATGGCTCACGGGCCTAGCTGCTCCGCGGCATGTGGGATCTTCCCAGACCGGGGCACGGACCCGCGTCCCCTGCATCGGCAGGCGGACTCGCAACCACTGCACCACCAGGGAAGCCCCCTGCAGCCTCCTATTTAAAAGAGCTATCTGAAAGAGAACAAACACATATATATGTTACAGGTGTTTTAAGCTACGAGGAGACAGAAGAGAGGATGGAGAGTTTTTCATGGAAGGTTAGGAAAAGTTTTTATAAAAGAAGTGATGTTCAAGCTCCGTGGGTGTTTCTTAGTTGAGATATCAGTATATTTGGAATTACTGCCAACTCAGTTGCAGGTTGATGCTCATTCTGAGCTCTGCATGTGCAAGTTTTGGTTTCTTCAACAGTCCAGCACATTGTAGAGGATTCAGAAAATGCAGTTACTGCTGTTGCATGGAAATCACCTAGATATTCAACTATGGGCACTTCCTAAAATCTCCTGTGTTTTTAGTACCTATTTACTGAATGATGAATTCAGTTCTGGGCAATGGAAATTGCAGTCTCTATACAACTCAGAAGCTCAAGGGTGATTGGAGATGAGTGATTAAACTTTAGTGTCTTCATCTATAGCTGAAATTATGCCTCACATAACTTCACAGATGTAGAAACTAATTGGCCTTTGCTTGTGAAGTACTTTTTATTTTCTAAGGATTAGATTATAAAATTTTATGGGGTATTAAATAAATAGTGAATTGACCAACCCTCTACCTGTTCTTGCACGAAGTCATGGAGTTACATTTTATACAATTGAAGTGTTATGAATATGCTGAAAATTGAGAGGTAACGCAGTTAGCAGTTTAATATACTTGTGCAGTGATCCCTAATATGTGTTAAGGAGCAAGATGTTAAAATGTGGAAGAAAAGTCTCCATGACTAAAGTTGTTTGGGAAGCCCTGAGCGAAACCATAAGCAATTTTCTTTACTATAGGACTTCTCATAGCTTATAAAATACTTGTTTTAATAATATACTAGTGCATATTTTGGCACTGTGCTAACCAGTGAGGATGCCAAGAGTATTAGTTACCTTCAGTCTTATTTTTCCTCTGAGCCTGAGATGTGTAGGTACAATTGCCTGCCTAACTTAACCATTTGGATGTCTAATAGGTATCTCAATTTGTGCAAAATCCATCTCCCCAGACCTATCTTGATAAATGGCTCATTTTCTACCTGCTTGATACTAAAAACCTCGTAGTCTTTTTTTTTTTAGTAGTGAGTACACGGGCCTCTCACTGTTGGGGCCTCTCACTGTTGCAGAGCACAGGCTCTGGACGCGCACTCTCCCGATGCACAGGCTCAGCAGCCATGGCCCACGGGGCCCAGCCGCTCCGCAGCATGTGGGATCTTCCTAGACCGGGGCATGAACCCATGTCCCCTGCATTGGCAGGCGGACTCTCAACCACTGCGCCATCAGGGAAGCCCAAGGAGTCTTTCTTGATTGTCTTTTCTTCCCCGCTCTCCACAAATTCTGAAATCCAAAGTGAGTCCTATTGGTTCTACCAACCAGTATTGGAATCTGGCTTCATCTTTCTGTCCCTGTTTGTCCAAGCGATCGTTCTTTCTTCTTTGTAGTTTCTTAACTGGCTTCTCTGTTTCTACTTTTGCCCTCCTCCCAGTCCATTCTCTACAGGGCAACTAGAATGATCTTTTTTAGACCATTAAATTAAGTCATTTTATACTTCCATTTTTTTTTAATCTGCAAAGTCTTCACATTTATACTTAAAATGATAATCTCTATTCCATACTTTGGTCTCTAAAGTCTTAGCTAGTGTGGTTCTACAAGACTCTGATTTCTTATACCACTGTTGCCATCATTCATGCTGCCCATGCCCCTAGAGCCCACGCTCCGCGGCAAGAGAAGCCACTCTACTGAGAAGCCCACACACTGCAACGAAGAGTAGACCCTGCTCTCTGCATCTAGAGAAAGCCCACACACAGCAACGAAGACCCAATGCAGCCATAAATAAATAAATAAATAAATAAATAAATTTATATATTAAAAAGGGGCTATCCGTTTGAACATCTCTTAAAAAAAAAAGAATTTGCCAACATTAACAGAAGAATCCATCTCTTAAAAACTCTTAAAACCATTTCTAAGATGAGTTTCCATTGATTCATTTAAAAATTATATTTCTTTGTGTATACATACACACATTTAGAAATTTGAGCAACCATATTGTCTAGCTACTTATCTGCATACCTGGGATTCTGGATTAAGATTGCTGTTGCTTCCTATAATTGGATAGAAGCACATGTAGCTTTTCTTTCTTGCTCTAGGATTTTTGTGCTTTATTGATATAAAATTATACCTTTATGTGTTTTATACAAAGGAAACATTATTTGTATTAGGATGAGAGACTTAGAATAGGGGTAAAAAGGAATACAGTGACTAAAGATTATCACAGAAGTACTTTTTTGTTTTTTGTTTTAAATATTTATTTATTTATTTATTTGGCTTCACCGGGTCTTAGTTGTGGCACACAGGATCTTCGTTGTGGCTTGTGGGATCTTCGTTGCGGCACTTGGGATCTTTAGTTGTGGCACGCAGGCTCTTAGTTGCAGCACGCAGGATCTAGTTCCCTGACCAGGGATTGAACCCGGGCCCCCGCATTGGGAGCACAGAGTCTTAACCACTAGACCACCAGGGAAGTCCCCAGTACTTTTTTGTTTTTATAGATTACAATTTATAATCCTGAATCAGTAATTTATTGTTAGATTAGTTAGTTGGATTAGTTATAGCTAAAAATTCTTTTTCTCCTTTGGAGTTACAGTAGGGAATGTAGAAAAGGTTTGTAGGAGTTTTGGGTAATCAAACACAGTAGTTACAAAAGTGATGTTGCCAAGATTTAATGTAGCCGGACCAATTTAGGGCTGTTTATTTGTGGACTTTTAGGATCACCACTGTTATTTTATGCAGTAATATAGTGTAGTAGACTCTATTGAAAGTCATGCCTTAAACACTGATGTGTCTTTTTCTTCTTTTCTATTCATAGTGGTAGTCGCTCCTCTAAAACGTTTAAACCAAAGAAGAACATACCAGAGGGTTCTCACCAGTATGAGCTCTTAAAGCATGCAGAGGCCACACTGGGCAGTGGAAACCTCCGGATGGCTGTCATGCTTCCTGAGGGGGAAGATCTAAATGAGTGGGTTGCAGTGAACAGTAAGTAGCCTTTCTGTTTCTCAGTAGACTGTAAATTAGGTTAGTAGCCTCACTGTAGGTGAGTGTTGGGGTGCTCTCTATTCTAGGATTTAGTTAGCAACCTAATACCACAAGATAGTGGTACCTCAATTTACTTTAACCTTTATGGTATTTTATTTCTGAATATGGAGTTACATGAAATTCTTATCTCCTGTTATGTAATACAAAGCATAGATTTACCATTTTCATTGGAAAAGATGATAATAATAGCAGCAATTAATGTTTATGGAATACTGTGGCACTCTGCTATTCTTTCTACATGAATTATTTTTATTTATTTATTTTATTGAAGTTTATTTGATTTATGGTATTAGTTTCAGACGTATAACATAGTGATTCAAAATTTTTAGATTATACTCCATTTAAAGTTATTAGACTATAATGGCTATATTTCCCTGTGCTGTACAATATACCTTTGTGGCTTATTTATTTGATACTTGCTGGTCTGTACCTCTTAATTCCCTACCCCTGTCTTGCTCCTCCTCCATTCTCTCTCCCCACTGGTAACCACTTGTTTGTTCTCTATATCTGTGAGTTTATATCTGTTTTGTTATATTCATTCATTTTATTTTTTAGATCCCACATGTAAATGATATCATACAGTATTTGTCTTTCTGTGTTCGACTTAACTTCACTAAGCATAATACCTTCCAGGTCCATCCATGTAGTTGCAAATGGTAAAATTTCATTCTTTTTTATGGCTGAGTAATATTCCATTGCGCGCGCGCATGTGCGTGTATGTGTGTGTGTGTGATAAAGAAGATGTGGTGTTTAAATATATGTATGTATACATACACACACACACACACACCATTATCCATTTATCTGTTTATGGACGCTTAGGTTGCTTCCATATCTTGGCTATTAGCCTCCATATGCTGCTATGAACATTGGGGTACATGTATCTTTTCAAATTATTGTTTTTATTTTCTTCTACATGGATTATTTTATTTCATCTTTACAACCTCATGATGTAGGTACTATTATTATCCCAGTATATAGATAAGAAAGCTGAGACATAAAGATTGTGGTAATGTGCTTAGGTTATACAGCTAATTGAATGCTAGAGCCTGGGCTCAAATATAGAGCTCTAAAATTTCAGAGACTGTGCTTTAACCCCTATGCTCAATTGCCTCTTTTAGTACCATACTTAGTTATTTGTCTAAACTATGCTTTAAAAAGAAAAAAAGACAATTCAATAGTGATCTTATGAAATTAGTAAAATATGTTTATGATATATTGTTAAACCTCTAGAAAGAAAAAAATATAAGTAAAAAGTAAATATATTCTTGGGAATTAAGCCAGAGTAAGTTGGGGAATAAAAGTGGTACTTAAAAAAAATTTTTTTTTAAAAATTTTATTTTGATTCTGTTCTTTTTTAAAATTAATTAATTAATTTATTTTTGGCTGCTTTGGGTCTTCCTTGCTGTGCGCAGGCTTTCTCTAGTTGCAGAGAGAGGGGGCTACTCTTTGTTGTGGTGCCCGGGCTTCTCATTGCAGTGGCTTCTCTTGCTGAGGAGCACAGGCTCTAGGCACATGGGCTTCAGTAGTTGTGGCTCACGGGCTCTAGGGCGCAGGCTCAGCAGTTGTGCATGGGCTTAGTTGCTCCATGGCATGTGGGATCTTCCCGGACCAGGGCTTGAACCCATGTCCCCTGCATTGGCAGGCGGATTCTTAACCACTGTGCCACCAGGGAAGCCCAAAAGTGGTACTATTAATATTCAAGGTTTATCAGCATTGGTGAAGAAATTAATAGAATTTTATAACTGGAGGAAATTTATATGACTCTAGTTATAATAATGAAATTTAATTGTAAATCTACACTAAATGCCTAGGCTTTGATTAAGGAAAAACAGAGCAGTATTTTTATTGTAATATTTGATGGTATCTTATTGTAACTTGAAACATATCATGGGATTTATAAATTGAGCTGCCACCCACTAACTTTTAGGAACCTAAAGTATTTTACTGAGATGTTTTAAAACCTTACTGTGACAGCAGTTCTGTAAGAGCAGTATTATTAGAGTATGGTTATCCTCCTGGACGCAGAGAGTTTAGTTACTAAAGAGATAATGTGATTTGTTTGCTTTATTGATGAGAGTCATCTATAAGATAGTTCTATGACACTTTAAGGACAATATTCAGAATAAGTTTCCAATATATGTGTACATCCTTTTTTGGGGTACTTGTTTGTGCCTTTTTGTACCATTTATTTGAGAGCTCATTTTCTAATTTTAGAAATCTAAGGAAGGCAGTGTAGAGCTTCTGTACTACATGAGATTGTAACTTTTAAGTATAAAAGCAGGTCATTGTTTTCTGTCTGTATTCTCTCTGTTTCAGTTATCAGAACTGAGTGTCTATACTATTGAAATGTCTAGAACTTCAGGAACTTATAAAATTTCACAGACATTTTGCAGTTATAGCCAGAAAAATATTGCTTTGATACTACATGAGATTGTAACTTTTAAGTATAAAAGCAGGTCATTGTTTTCTGTCTGTATTCTCTCTGTTTCAGTTATCAGAACTGAGTGTCTATACTATTGAAATGTCTAGAACTTCAGGAACTTATAAAATTTCACAGACATTTTGCAGTTATAGCCAGAAAAATATTGCTTTGAACATCCCTGTAGAACATAGAATTCTGCCTTTAAAATATAGCAGTTGACTGAAGTATTGGATTACAATTTTTTTCTTATTTATAGTTATCTTTCCAAGTGACACTTGATGAAGTGAATAGGATTTGAGGCTAGATAGATAATTTCCATTCACTGACAGTGATTAAGTAAACATTTCGGGTACATAAAAGAGTGAAGGGGATTTGTTGATAAGATTGGCATCTTAATGGCCTTTTTCCTTCAGTTTACTTGCCAGATGAAGATAAATGGTAGAAGATGGGAGATTTTACAAATTCAACAACTAGTCTCATAACCAGAAACCAGAGGCTGGTTTTGAACATTCTGCTGCTAGAAAGAGTGATAGCTTAAAGAAGATACAAGGAGTTTTGGAAAAAGTGGGTGGATGGCTTATAATTAATTTTTGTGGCACAGAATCTTGAGGCCATATCTTCATTTATGGAAGAAAACTAACAATTACTAAATGTCTACTTTATGGTAGACATGTATTTTGTTTTTTAGCACTCTGCAGTAAACTGAATTTTAAAGGTGGGAAACTGAGATTCAGGGAAGTTAAGTAACTCAACTATTAAGTATAGAGTTGGGATTCAAAGCCATAGGTTACCCACTGTTCATGTGGAGGTCAACCCAATTAAAAATGGGCAGAAGACCTAAATAGACATTTTCCCAAAGAAGACATTCAGATGGCCAACAGGCACATGAAAAGATGCTCAGCATCACTATTCATCAGAGAAATACAAATCAGAACCACAATGAGATATCACCTCATACCTGTCAGAATGGCTCTCATCAAAAAGATCACAAATAACAAATGTTGGTAAGGATGTGGAGAAAAGGAAACCTTACAGTGCACTCTTGGTGGGGATGTAAATTTGTGCAGCCACTATGGAAAACAATATGGAGGTTTCTCTAAAATTAAAACTAGAACTACCATATGATCCAGCAATTCTACTGCTGGATGTATATTTTAAGAAAATGAAAACATTAATTTGAAAAGATACATGTACTCCAGTGTTTATAGCAGCATATGGAAGCTAATAGCCAAGATATGGAAGCAATCTAAGTGTACATCAACAGATGAATGGATAAAGAAGATGTGGTGTATACACACACACGCACACACACACACAATGGAATATTACTGAGCCATAAAAAGAATGAAATTTGCCATTTGCAACAACATGGATGGACCTGGAGGGTATTATGCTTAGGGAAATAAATCAGAGAAAGATGAATATTATATGTTATCACTTATATGTGGAATCTAAAATATAAAAAAAGAAGAATGAATATAACAAAACAGAGACAGACTCACAGATATAAACTAGTAGTTACCAGTAGTGAGAGGGTAGGTGGGAGGGGTAAGATAGGGGTAAGGAATTAAGAGATACAAACCTCTATGTATAAAAGAAATCAGTTACAAAGGTATATTGTACAGGACAAGGACTGTAGCCAATATTTTATAATAACTTTAAATGGAGTGTAATCTATAAAAATATTGAATCACTATGTTGTACACCTGAAACTGATAAAATATTGTAAATCAATTAATACTTCAATTTTAAAAAAAAAAGAAAGGAAAGAAAGAACCAGTCTTTCTAAAGCTTTTATGTGGAAAGGAGAAAATACTAGTGCTATGAGTTCTATGTGGACATATAAGAAAGGAAACCAGGTCATCTAACTTATGAACCTAGATGTAAAAATCCTAATAAAAATATTAGCAAATTGAATCTAGCAATATTTAAAAATTATAACATCATAACCAAATTGTTCTTATTCCTAGAAAACAAGGTTGGCCTAACACTTGCAAATCAGTTGTAATTCACTGCATTAGCCAAAATAAAGGAAGAGGAAGAAATCATATGATCATCTCAGTATAAGCAGAAAAAACATTTGGTAAAATTTAAAATCAATTCGTAATAAACTTATGAAGTAAAAGTTGAGAACTTTTTTCTGATAAAGCATATCTACAAAAAAGATACAGCAAACATCATATTTGATAATGAAATGTTGAAGTTTTCTCTCAGATTAGGAATGAGTTAAGGTTAGCCACCATCACCACTTTCCTGGAGTCTTAGCCAATGCCGTAAGGCAGGAAGAAGAATAAAAGATAATAATAACTGGAAAGGAAGAAACAACATTTATGTTCATAGCCAACATGAATGAATGTTGAAAAATCAAAAGACCATGATTTTATTACTGCACCATCACTATTACTATGAATAGGTAAATTTAATAAACTTGTTGGCTTTGAGGTCAATATAAAAAATTATGAGTAGAATAAAAATTATAAAAAAACAAGGAATAACAGTTTTCCAGTGAAACCTATGGAAAACTATTCCTTTATGATTGGTGCTTTCTGTGCTCTTCTTAAGAAATATTTGCATGCCAAAGTTCATGGACATATTTTTCTATGCTCTTTTAAACTTTATTGTCTTGCCTTTCACATTTAGGTGTATGATCCACTTTGAATTGCTTTTCAGGTATTGTGTGAGTGAAGAGTCAAGTTTTTTTCTTTTCCATAGAGATAACCAATAGACTCAGAAACCGTCTCACAGTTTTTTATGGTGTTGTCTTTTTCTTAGTGATCTATAGAAGTTCTTTATATATTCTGAATATAAGATTTTTATTGATTATATGTGTTGCAAATAATTTCTCCTACTCTTGCTTGCCTTTTTATTCTCTTAAGGGAGTCACTTAATAAACAGAAGTTCCTAAATTCAGTGAGGCAAATATTGTTTGTTTATATTCTTTTCACCTGTTCTTTGTTGAGGAAAGAACACTGATAGAGCTGAGATTCTGCTGGAATAAAAGATTGTTTGAGTAAAATTAAAATTTAACTTTTTACTTATAACTGATATTTGCTTTGCAGCTGTAGATTTCTTCAATCAGATTAACATGCTTTATGGAACAATCACAGATTTTTGTACAGAAGAAAGTTGTCCAGTGATGTCAGCTGGCCCAAAGTAAGACATGATTCATGATCAGTTCTCATTTTTACTTTATCATACAGTTCTTAGATAAGAAGAAAATTTCTGACCTTATAATTTCTGTATTTAGCTAATCTCCTTCAGTGATTTACCAATGACTAATATTTTGAGTCCAGATTCCTTAGCCTGAACTTTATAATCCTCCCTATTGTATTGTCCTCCATTCTGCCTTTCTTCTGTTTGCTTATGCCTCTCTATCCAAATATTTTTAAAAATCGAAATATAGTTGATATACAGTATTATGTTAGTTTCAGGTGTATTGCATAGTGATTTGACATTTCCATACATTATAAAATGATCATCATGATAAGTCTACTAACCATCTGTTCCCATACAACGTTATTACAGTGTTTTTGACCGTACTCCTTATGTTGAATATTATATTCCCATAACTTATTTATTTTATAACTGGAGGTTTGTATCTTTAAATCCCTTTCACCTATTTTGCTCTATTCCCACCACACTCCGCTCTGGCAACCACCCTTTTGTGTGCTGTATCTGTGTTTGTTTTCTAGATTTCACATGTAAATGAGATCATATGGTATTTGTTTTATTCTGCCTGACTTATTTTACTTAGTGTAATACCCTCTAGATCCATCCATGTTGTCACAAAGGGCAAGATTTCTTTCCCTTTTTATGGCTAAGTAATATTCCATTGTCTCTCTGGGTGTGTGTGTGTGTGTGTGTGTGTGTGTGTGTATACACACACACACCCTACATCTTCTTCATTCATCTGTTGATGGACACTTAAATTACTTTCATATTTTAGGTACTGAAAATAATGCTGCAATGAAAAACGGGTTGCACATATCTTTTCATATTAGTGTTTTTGTTTTCTTTGGGTAAATACCCAGAAAAGAAATTGCTAGATCTTATGGCAGTTCTATTTTAAATATTTTGAAGAACCTCTATACTTTTCTCCATACTGGGTGCACCAATTTGCAATTCCACCAACAGTGCATAAGTGTTCCTTTTTTGTCACATCCTTGCCAAAACTTGTTATTTGTTGTCTTTTTGATAATAGTCATTCTAACAGGTGTGAGAAGTATATCATTGTGGTTTTAATTTGCATTTCCCTCATGACTGATGAGGTTGAGCATCTTTTCATGTGTCCCTTGGCCATGTGTATGTCTTTGGGAAAAATGTCTATTCAGGTCCTCTGCCCATTTTTTAATTGGGTTGTTTATTTATTTATTTATTTTTGATGTTGACTTGTATGAGTTCTCTGTATATTTTGTATTTTAACCCCTTATTGGATATATCACTTGCAAATATCTTCTCCCATTCAGTAGGCTACCTTTTCATTTTGTTGATAGTTTCCTTACTGTACAAAACCTTTTTAGTTTAATGTGGTACCATTTATTTATTTTTGCTTTTATTTCCCTTGTCTGAGAAGACAGATCCAAAAAATATTGCTAAGACTGATTTCAAAGAGTTTTCTCCTGGAAATTTTATGGTTTCAGGTCTTACATTTAAATCTTTAATTTATTTTTATTTTATTTTATTTATTTATTTTAAAAAATATTTGTTTATTTGGCTGCTCCAGGTCTTAGTTGTGGCATGTGGGATCTTTGTTGCAGCATGCAGGATCTTTAGTTGTGGCATATGGAATCTTTTACTTGTGGCATGTGGGCTCTTCGTTGTGGCATGTGGGATCTAGTTCCCTGACCAGAGCTTAAACCCGGGGCCCCTGCATTGGGAGTGTGGAGTCTTAACCACTGGACCACCAGGGAAGTCGCTCATTTTTATTTTAGTTTATGTTTATACATGGTGTGAGAAAGTAGTCCAGTTTTATTCTTTTGCATGTAGCTCTCCAGTTTTCCCAGTATCATTTATTGAAGGGGCTGTCTCTTTTCCCCTGTTGTATATTTTTGCCTCCTTTGCAATTAATTGACCATTTAAATGTAAGTTTGTTTCTGGGCTCTCTATATTCTATTCCATTAATCTGTGTTTCCCCTTTTGTGCTTGTACCACACTGTTTTGATTAATATAGCTTTGTAGTATAGCTGTAGTATACTATATGTATGTTTGTTTGAAATAGGCAGTGTGATGCCTTCAGCTTTGTTCTTCTTTCTCAAGATTGCTTTGGCTATTTGGAGTCTTTTATGTTTCCATACGAATTTCAGAATTAACTTGTTCTAGTTCTGTGAGAAATGCCACTGTTATTTTGATAAAGATTGCCTTGAATCTGTAGATGGCCATGGGTCATATGGTCATTTTAAAAATAATAATTCTTCCAGTCTGTGAGCATGTTATATCTTTCCATATGTTTGTGTATTTTTCCATTTCTCTCATAAATATCTTAAAGTTTTCAGAGTACAAGTCTTGTACTTTTTTAGGTAGATTTATTCCTAGGTATTTTATTCTTTTTGATGCAGTTGTAAATGGGATTGTTTTAAATTTATCTTTCTGATAGTTCACTATTAGTGTGTTGAAATGCAACAGGTTTCTGTGTATTAATTTTGTATCCTGCAACTTTATTGAATTCATTGATGATCTCTAGTAGTTTTCTGGTAGCATCCTTAGGATTTTCTATGTATAGTATCATGTTATCTGCAATGACAGTGACAGTTTTACTTCTTCCTTTCCAATCTGGATTCATTTTATTTCCTTTTTTTGTCTGTTTTGACTAGGACTTCCAATACTATGTTGAATAAAAATGGTGAGAGTGGGTGGGCATCTTTGTCTTATTCCTGATCTTAGAGGAAATGCTTTCAGCTTTTCACCATTGAGTATAATGTTGGCTGTGTGTTTGTCATATATGGCCTTGTTATGTTGAGTATGTTCCCTCTAAGCCCACTGTTTTGAGAGTTTTTGTTAATCATAAATGGATGTTGAATTTTGTCAAAGGCTTTTTTCTGTATCTGTTGAGATGATAATATGATTTTTATTTTTCAGTTTGTTAGTGTGGTGTATCACATTCATTGACTTGTAGATATTGACCATCCTTGCATCCCTGGGATAAGTCCTGCTTGATCATGGTTTATGATCCTTTTAAAGTATTGTTGGATTCGGTTTGCTAATATTTTGTTGAGGATTTTTGCACCTAAGTTCATTGGTGATATTGGCTTGAAATTTTCTTTTTATGTGGTGATTTGTCTGGTTTTGGTCAAAGTGATGCTGGCCTCATAGAATGAGTTCAGAAGTTTTCCTTCCTCTTCAATTTTTTTGGAATAGTTTGAGAAACATAGGTAATATAACTCTTTAAAAATGTTTGGTAGAATTCACTCGTGAAGCTGTTTGGTCCTTGACTTTTGTTTGTTATGAGTTTTGGGGTTTTTTTTTTAATTACTGATTCAGTTTCATTGTTGGTAATCCATCTGTTCATATTTTCAATTTTTTCCTGATTCAGTTTTGGGAGATTGCATGTTTCTAGGAATTTATCCATTTCCTCTAGGTTGTCCATTTGACTGGCTATAATTGTTCATAGTAATCTCTTATGATCATTTGTACTTCTGTGTTATTGTTTGTAACTTCTCTTCTTTCATTTCTGATTTTATTTGGGTTTATCAATTTTGTTTATTTTTTCTGAGAGCCAGCTCTTAGTTTTGTTGGTCTTTTCTTTTTATTTTATTATTATTATTAGTTTTATTTCATTTAATTATGCTCTATTCCTCATGATTTCTTCCCTTCTACTAACTTTGGGTTTTGTTGTTCCATTCTTCTGGTTACTTTAGGTATAAGCTTAGTATTTGAGATTTTTCTTATTTCCTGAGGTAGGCTTGTATTACTATAAAATTCCCTCTTAGAACTGCTTTTGCTGCATCCCATATATTTTGGATCATTATGTTTTTGTCTTCATTTGTCTCCAGATATTTTTTGATTTCCTCTTTGATTTCTTCAGGGACCCATTGGTTATTGGGTAGCATGTTGTTTAGACCCGACCTGTTAGTATTTTTTGTACTTTTTTTCTTGAAGTGGTTTCTCAGTTACTATTTATTATCATTATTAACCAAGAAATGAACATTTTGGAATTTGTAGTTTGTAAGTTCATACCATGATGACAGAAATAAATTTCAAAGACAACGGTCTGTCAAAGGTGGAATAAAAAAATCAGTGGGTGCAAAATAGAGTTAGAAGATGAAGTCATCGTTAAGTATAAACATGACAAAAGAAAAGGAAAGAATCAGGGAATCATAGTTATAAACTCTAGAAGTATAAACAATATACAGTTGTTTTATTTTTCAAAAAACCTTAGGACATTGAATATTAGTATTTTTTATAAAGCTTCAGGATATTGAAAATGATTTTTCGGTTTACTGTGCCTGCTTTTGACTTCTGCATTTAAAAATGAATAGGGGGAAAAAATGAATAGGGGAAAAAAATGAATAGGAAACACCTGAGAATCATTAACAAAATGAAAAACATGGTTATGAGAGAAATGCAAAAACATTGAGGCTTCATAACATAAGGGAAAAAACATGGATGAGTTCCTGTCTTTAAATGAAGACTTAGTGATGATGGCTAAAAGTCCTACCATTCATGTTCTCTGTCTCCTAAGAGGCTCAAACAAGAAGAGGCTTAAGTCACACTTGAGACTTTTGTTTTATGTTAGGAAGAATCTCTTGGCTGTGAAAGTGATTAAATAGTGGAACAGGATGCCAAGAAATGTTGGGGAATCTCCTCTTGGAGATCTTTGAAGTAGACTTGACATTCATCCCTATTTCCCAGGGTTAGTATGCTGTCAGAATATTTATTCAGGTGTATCCTGTTTAATATTTACTGTTCAAGTGTAAGTAACTATGATTAAATAGAAAGCATCCTTGTTGTCCTATCTCAAGATACTTTTCATTGTTTAAAATGCCCTGTAGTATTTTTCCATTATATTTTCTTCCAGCTCCTTTGCTAGGCTTAATCACCTATCATTATGTCAGTCCAAACTCTGGGACAAGATTATAAAAACAATTGATTCAAAGAGAGAAGCTAAATGGCAGAGGTAACCTTCAGAAACTAAAAAACTAAATGCTAGTTCAGTTTAGATAATTTTGTACATGGAGTTTCAGCTGCATGCTTATTCCTTGTCTTAAAAATCAGGTTGTGGTTGTATGTGTGTGTGTTTAATTAATTCCATTAGCATTCTGTTGTACTGTTTTTACATACTCATTTACAAGTCTGTCTTCTCTACTAGTCTTTTTCCTTGAGAACAGAGAAAGTGTCTTTCATTTTAGTGTCCCTTGTTCAAGAACAGTATTCCTTGACACAGTATTTCTCACATGGTAGGTGCACATTAAATGTTTATTATACCAAAGGATAGTGTCTGGTTAATACCCAGATACTATAGGCATCTTTATTTGGGTTGCCAGTTTTCCTCAAAGGCATGTTTATCTCCTCAACCAAATGTACTCAGATACTGAATCATTTTCTTTTTCATTAATCTTACTTAGGTGTGCTTCCATGTCATTCTCTAGTCTTAACCCAAAATTTAAAGCCCCAAGTTAAAAAGAATTGTACTGCCTAAGGAGAAACGTTTTTTGAGGAAGAAAACAATAATCATAAAGATTAAAGATGGTCATAATAGAAGTGGGAAGTAAACTTAGGGTTTTTACTATGGCAGTTTATACTATGTGTGATTCTAAAATATAACTGCTATATATGAAGGAAAGCTCACAAAAAATGGGTTTGGTGGGATCTGCTTAGTTTGTATCCTGATAAATGCAAAATAGTCCAATAGCAATTTTTTTTTTTTTTTTTTTTTTTTTTTTTTTTTTTTTGTGGTACGCGGGCCTCTCACTGCTGTGGCCTCTCCCGCCGTGGAGCACTGGCTCCGGACGCACAGGCTCAGCGGCCATGGCTCATGGGCCCAGGCACTCTGTGGCATGTGGGATCCTCCTGGACCGGGGCACAAACCCGTGTGCCCTGCATTGGCAGGTGGACTCTCAACCACTGTGCCCACCAGGGAAGCCCCAATAGCAATTTAAAAATACTAAATTTAAGTGCCAAATGCAAAAAATCTTTATTTGGAGGAAGAGATTAAAATATGTCCTGAATACATTCCTAATAAACTTATATATGTAATATAAAAATATACACATTATAGATAGGTATACACTGATATTCTGTGTACTTTTTATCTTTCTAATACAGATATGAGTATCACTGGGCAGATGGAACAAACATAAAGAAGCCTATTAAGTGCTCTGCACCAAAGTACATTGATTACCTGATGACTTGGGTTCAGGACCAGTTGGATGATGAGACATTATTTCCATCAAAAATTGGTATAATTGTTTAACTGGGATCCATCATGATTTATCTAATTTCATGCGTTTCTAGGGTTTATTGCCTCTCTATTCCAGGAACCATGTTAGATTACCATATCTATCAAAATATTGCTAATCTTATGTACTTGAAAGTGTCTATCGTTTTCATACCAAGTTTATCATGAACATTAGGTAAACCTCCCTATAATTTTAAACAGTAAGAAAATCGGTATATCTTGGATAGTAACAAATCTGGCCTGTGTTAGGGAAAAAAGAGACTGGTCATTGGGTAAGCAGCCAGTATCATCTGCTGCAGTCATATCCATTTCTTGTTTAGGAAGGGAGTTTATATGACTTCAAAACAGTTTTTACCTTATATTTGTGGCAAAGAGGGCATTTGTATTCATGACCCACGGTGTGAACCTTGCAGGCTGTGAAATCAGGCTAGGTGAGAAGAAAACAAGATTTGACAGGTTGGCCTGTTATCAACTGAGTGACTTTTATATATGCTGACCTTTTAAAGGGCTGACCTTTCAAGTGGAAATTATTTACATTTAGACAGTTCATATGACTTTACTGTGTCAAACTCCTTACAACTGTGTTTTCTGAAAAAAAATTAAGCATTTGCTCTTTTTCAGCTTTTTGACTGTATTTTATGCTTTTTTAGTTTTGGGGAGAAGGATATAGTGGAGGAGACAGCAATGTAAATAGTTGCTGTTGTTATGGCTTGTTTTAAGCACATTCATTGAATGCTTTAACTACTTTGGAGCCTTTGTAATAAAAGGTCTATTTTTCAAGACCGCATTACTTATATACATAGTAATGGTTTGGGATAAGTACTCTCATCTTATCTTTTATCTTCATAATATAATTTTTTTTTTTTTTTTTGGTGGTATGCGGGCCTCTCACTGTTGTGGCCTCTCCCATTTCGGGGCACAGGCTCCGTATGTGCCGGCTCAGTGGCCATGGCTCACACAGGCTGTGGACGCGCAGGCTCAGCGGCCATGGCTCACGGGCCCAGCCGCTCCGTGGCATGTGGGATCTTCCTGGACCGGGGGCACGAACCTGTGTCCCCTGCATCGGCAGGCGGATTCTCAACCACCGCGCCACCAGGGAAGCCCCATAATATAATTTTTAACTTTTAATTTTAACCCAATTTCAGGCTTCCAGGACATTTGTAAGAATTGTGCAAACAATCCCTATGTATCCTTCTTCCAGATTTTTTAGTTCCAACATTTTAACACATTTGCTTTCTCTCTTTCTCTCTCTTTCCCTCCCTCCCCACTCCACATTCTTTTCTTTTTCCTGAACTGTTTGAGAGTAAGTTGCAATTATGATGCACCTTTCTTTATCTGTATGTGCTTCAATGTGTATTTCCTTAGAAAAATCCCAGTATAACTGTCAGAACCAGGAAATTAACACCAGTACAATACTACTGTCTAATTTACAAATCTTATTCAGATTTTTCAAAATTTCCCAATAATATCTTTTAGAGCAAAGGAAAACCTTTGACATTTGTTTTCATTCAGTGTCATGTCTCTTTAGCCTCCTTTAATGTGGAATATGTGAATTTCTCAGGCTTTTTTGGTCTTTTCATGACACTGACATTTTTGAAGAGTGTAAGCATACTATTTTATATAGTGTCCCTTCATTTTGGGAGACACTTACGTACCCCAAAACGTCTTATGTTTTCTTGTGATCTATAATATTTTTAAATGGGCAGTAGGCAATGTGATGACATTGAACCCAGTAGTACCAGCATTTGCCTTGTGTTTTGCCAATCTGGATCATTTAGCCACTTTAACAAAGGATGTAGACTTTTGTATTTTTCTAGTTTTGTATTTGTTTAATGCTGTAAAAGTGCTCTAATTCATAAAACAAGTCTCTCTAATTGAGCAGAGACTGCAGCTAATTTCAGGGTAAATGTAGATCTGGTGTAGTAATGAAATAATTTCCATAGAAAAAATATGAAAATGCACTGCAGGCATTTTAAACAAAACTAAACATAGTAATACATTATTTGTGTTCAGCATAAGAAATCTGAGGATCTGAATATACATTTTAGCTCTATTACCATCTTAGACATTTATTTGTTTCATTTTGGTAAAGTGGTGGTATATTAGAGGCCTAAAGGGCTAAACTGAAGACAAATTCTTATTCCATAGAAGCATTGAAGCTTATTTTCATTCATGATATGTTGAGAACTTTTAAAAAGTACAATGGGTATTTTAAGTAGTAATTCATAAATACTTCTTATTTTCAGCCTTGTCTTGGTAATTTATATTGCCATTTGCTGATAATGCCTTGTTCTCTTCTTGTTAATAGAGGGGGTTGTTTATCTATTTACTAGGTGTCCCATTTCCGAAGAATTTCATGTCTGTGGCAAAAACTATACTTAAACGCCTCTTTAGGGTTTATGCGCACATTTATCATCAACATTTTGACCCTGTGATCCAGCTGCAGGAGGAAGCACATCTCAATACGTCTTTCAAGCACTTTATTTTTTTTGTCCAGGTAAGTTGGATTAGGAGATCTTTTTTGCTCAGAAAAAGCAGTTATCTACAGAGTTATGAGGTGAATACTACATCCATACTGTCAGGATAAAATTTGCTATATCTCTCTAGTCTTCATCCTCCTTAATACTTGCCATGATGGTAAAGATTGGCCTTCGGTTTCTGAATTCCATTGCAAATCTACAGTGAATCTGAGAGGTCTTACCTTGGATTTGCTTCAGTTAACAAGCCATAATGGAACTGCTGAATAAAGAACCTGGCTAGTTTGGTAAACATGTAGATGAACTTGGTCTTGCACACTCCTCCTACTCCTGTTAACCCTCAGTTCCTGTCTGCTCTGGATCTTTTTTTAGCATACTTTGGCATGGAAATGGACTCTAAATATCATACCTTTTTTCGTCCTGTTTAAAACCATATTCCGAGTAACTTTTGAATTAGGTACTGTCCATTATTCCAAAGAGGAAAAAAAATGTCCCAAAGAGTGTTGAAGTTCCAGAGGTCCATTAATTTTGGATCTGAATCCTTAGTTGACCTCCTCTTCCTTCTCTCTTTATTTCTCAGAGAATGGGCCTTAGAGTTGTAGACTAAAAGGAGTGAGGCTATTCTTGTCCTGCTATAATAATTAGAGAACTAAAAGGTAGGAGTGAAAAAGAGGTAGAAATGCAGAAGCTGAGCAGCTATTTTTCAGTTGGAGTTTGGAGAAGGGAGGTGGCAGAAGTCCAAAGCCTGAATCTGTGTTGTTTTTGTATATCTGTGGGCATAAACTTATAAATACCTTTCCCATGCCCCATCTCCACAAAGAAAAATGTTTATTTTCCCTCTATACACACTCCTCATAATGAGGACACACATTTTGTATCTTAATTTCACCTATATAAACAAATTTTAGGAGATAGTAACTTGCCAAAACTGTTGCCCTGAGCAATTATTTTACTATGTTTTCCCATCTATAGACACCAATAGAAACAAAATGTTATCCTAAAATTTGCATCTGTGCTTTGGTTTAGGCAGAACATGATTGCTTGAGGTTTTAGTGGTTTGGGAGAGGATATTCTCCCACCAGAGGTTTAGTTTTACCTTACTGTATGATCTTAAACACACTGTATCTCCCAACTCCTAGCAAATAGTAAGGGATTGATATGTTGCATTTACCACAGCTGAGCCTAGTTACATCTCAGGACACTGTGACCTTCTTAAAGGTGGGTCCATTAGTTATACAGTATCACCACTTTGAGCGAGATTGGCCTCTGCCCTGGGCCTCACAATTTAGAAGTTCTGCTCTGGCCCTTCCCCATACTCCTCCCCACATGGAGTGAGAAATCCATAGGGCCAAGAACATACCTACATAGATCCCTTCTGGTATGTGTTTGGATACCTGAGATTCAGAATTCCCTGCCCACATGGTCTCAAGTGTATTGCCAGGGTTTGCATGGATCTTTTCCTTTGGTCTGTTCTTTTAAGGGACAGTCATATTTCTTATAGCCAGACCTAAGGGATAGCCAGATGGCAGCTGTTGGTGAGTGTGTGTGGACATTGCCTTTATCAGCCTGTCAGGGTGTCCACACTCCTGCATGTGAGACCCATTGAAGTACAGGATGGAGCTGTGGTTTTGTAGATCAGGGAGGTTTGCTGAGGGTCAGGGACTGGCCCTCCTCATTTCACTACTTTCTAGTGTAGACTGAGGAGTCTTAAGAATTCTAAATTTGAATCTGCTTTCCTGGCTACTATGGTGTGTTTGTTAAGGTGGGAGAATTGAACATATATAACGATATATTAGTTTAATGTAAAATACAGTAATTTAGTCATGTGATACATATCCATTTGTGCTCTTGGTCTAGACCCCGCAAGTCTTAGTGGTAGACTTGCTATTGAATGCCCCTTAATGCCTCTTCCTAGTACTTATTGCAGTGCTTGGCACGTGATGGTTGCTAATAAATGAGTGTAACTGTGAGCTCAGAATGCCCCACTGTGGCAGAATATCAAAAGATCAGAAGTATCAACAGCCACTTTTTATTAGCCTTATAATTTATAGTTCAGGGGAAATCTATTCATAATTGAATTTCAGAATGACAGTGGTAGAACTTCTAAAGAAGCACTATTTAAATCCAAGCTTTCTTATTTGTTCTTTACAGGATTTATTTATCATTTGTGGACTCCACATTATTCATGTTATTCTCATACCACATTCTATGGTAGCTTGCAGATATGTTAGTTAATAACATAAACTAACTTTTTTACTCTTCATATAATGCTGAAATTTGCCTGAGATTTTTTTGATCCGTGCTTGGTTGACTGTATCTAAAAGGTGCCCTGGTTATTCCTTTTAACAGGAAGCAGCAACTCCCATTTATTGAGCGTTTACTTTGTGCCAGGGATTACATGAAGTGGTTAACATACAGTATTACATTTAGTCCCCATAATAATCTTATGAGGTAATTTACCCTGATATTATTACAGATGTAAAATATAATATCAGAAGTGGTTAAGTGATTTGCCTAAGACACAGAGGTAGGGAATAGAAAAAATTTTCTTGAAAAAAAGATTTGACTTTTATTTAGTTTAAAAGCTAATTTCCAACAAATGTTAATGGAAATCTGTTTTGGAATGAGATGTAAATTATATGTTTCTGCTATTTCTTCTGCCTTTGTCATACATAGGAATTCAACCTTATTGACAGAAGAGAACTTGCACCGCTCCAGGAACTGATTGAAAAACTCACCTCAAAAGACAGATAAAAGGATGCAGATATGTGCAAATTATTGCTCAAATGAAGCTATGTGGAGTGCATTTGGATTTTGTTTTATTTTGTTTTTATCTTGGTTGTTTTTATGTTAGGTTTGGGGGGCTTGTTTGGGTTCCTTTTTCTTTATTCTGAATAAATGAAACCATATACTATTGCTAGAGGAAGGCAAGAACCATTGTCTATTCAGTTGAAAGGGGTAAATTTTGTCTTAGTGGCATACAGTATTTTTTCTAACTTGGGGAATTTTTGATAATACTATATGTTGAAAGAAATGCTTATTGATTGGACTGCTGATGGGTGGGGGGTTCTCCATTGTGTAAATTGTGGTTGATTTTTTTTTTTTTTTTCAGTATGTGGGCCTCTCACTGTTGTGGTCTCTCCCGTTGTGGAGCACAGGCTCCGGACGCAGACTCAGCGGCCATGGCTCACGGGCCTAGCTGCTCTGCGGCATGTGGGATCTTCCCGGACCGGGGCACGAAACCGTGTCCCCTGCATTGGCAGGCGGATTCTCAACCACTGTGCCACCAGGGAAGCCCTGTGGTTGATATTTGAAGTCCCCAAAAGTCTTATGTTTTTAAGTGCCTTGGCAGGCTCATTTCTGAGGTGCAAAGCACAGACATAGAACTTAACAGGGCTTGAAATAATATTAGGATTACTACCCAGGGCACTTACTGATGCATGTTTCAAAATACCTATTGATAAAAGCCATAGTTTACCTAAATTGGTGATCTCCAGCTTTTACTACATTTAAGAAACACAGTTTGTAAAGGTGTGCATGTAGAGCATAAAAAATTAGTATTTCTTAATTATTTTTGATATTGATAGTAATTCTGTTCAACAGATGCTTAAATTTCTACAAGCAGGTCTTTTCCATCTCTTGATATCTGTGATATTGAAACTTGAAGATGTTGAAATGTAATACCGATTACATTTTGGCTTCTTTCTACATGTTAACTGCACTGTAGGTGTAAAAATTCAGGTTATATATAGGTTTGCCATCTTCAGAGATGATGCTGAACTGTGAGGTTTCTTAGCAATTGCCAAATGAGCCATAAATCTGCAGAATCCCCTTCAACTTTGAAGAGGAGGTGATAGGAGTGTGTGTTTGTTTGCAAGGGGTTAGTTTGAATGATGCATTATAGATGGGATTAAGTACGAGGAGTCAAGTTCAAGAAAGTCCTTTCTCAAAATTCTTGAATAGAATGGCATGAATATTTTAATAATATCTTGTAAACAAAGTCTTAGAGACTTCCTTTTAGGAATCAACTTCCATGAGAAGTTAAAAATAAATTACTAACTTTAGATATAGACATAAACATGGAATTTAAGGACTTTGGGGAAATTGATCACTTTACAGCATTTCCATTCAGTGAATGGAGCTGGTGTTTGTCTGTCATATTAAAATGATACAGTACCTTCTTTACTTGTTATAGGCCCAACTTGAAGCATTCTGACTTCTGATTTTTCCACTGTGAAAGGAAATCTTTCTTTGCAGTGATATCAGATAATGAAAGTGCTAAAGTAGTAGTTATTAACTTTTACATTTTTTTTTTGCTATGACTTTCTAGTGAACTATTCCCATTAAGTAAAAAGTTCAGAAACTTAGTTTTTAAAATAAATGTTAACACTTTTCACTTAGTTTTACTCTTGCGAAATATCCTTTTTAGACTCCCAGTTTTAATTTTGTCATTTCTGGTAAATCTGTTTCCTTCAGTTAGAAATATATACTCTTCCTTTGTTAGGAATATATACCTTTTTCCTTGTAGAATAGAGATCTTACTCTGAAATTGTATAGACTAAAAACAGTAGAAAAGAATCTAAAATGAAATCAGTTTGTTTTTGCCATTAACAAATAGAATAGTGATACAATTTAATGCCATTACAATTATGATCAGTAGGAACTGCCTTTTTCTCATTTCTAGCAATCATTCTCCAAGTACCAACAGTAGAAAGTAACAGGAGAGCCTGGCAGAGGCAAATATATTGGACATTCATTGGTCATACTTATTTATAAACTGCAATGAGAACTAGCTGATTTCCTTAAAACAAATCTTTTAGTATCCAAATATATAATATCAGCCACTGTGGGTTGATTCAGAAACAAAATCTGGCATGTAGTGATTTGGGGTCCTATCTATTTAGGAAGATGAAACATATGATTATTCAAATAGTCTTCCAATACTGCATTTGACTTCATATCAACCTAGTAATAAAGGGGTTGCAAGAGCCAAGTGTGGAGAGACAAGTGAAACATTGTTTTTGTTCATTTAAGCCTTATACAGTAGTACACTGTACAAATGTTATTATAAATTAATGTTTAGTAGTCGGACTTACTTTTCCGCTCTATGTAGACAGGAGTTTTCTTATCACTGTGCCAGAATCTCAGGTGCCTGCTTCTGAGTATTCCTTTAAACAGAGGTATTGGGAAGTAAGGAAATATGTATGTGTATATATGGTAACAAAGTAGGGACGTTCTCCCAGAGAGAGGCCTGGCGTTGTGCATGGTGTTACATGGCTGCAAATAGGGAAACACCAAAGCATGTGAGAAATAACTGACTTAATAAAAAGGTGCTTTGATTCATTTGGTTCCCAGGAGCATTAGTAAGATGCCTTTTATAAAATAAGGATCAAATCTTGGTTTTACAACATAGTTTGCTTATAAATGTCTATTGGATTCTTTCCAGATTTCTTAATTTGTAAATAACCAGGATAGTGATTTCCCCCCTGCTCTTCATATGGAGATATAAAGCAGAAGTTGGTTTTCTCATCTGCTAATGAAGGCATAAAATATAAAGTAGTAAGTTAACATAGTATTGTCACAAAGCTTTGGTTAAATGTTGATAGGAAGCAAGTTTTAGTAATTCTTTTAAATGACGGTGTAATGGTGGTGGAGAGAAATTAATAACAGAGTGAAAATCTTTCCATTAGCTGTAGGTGGTGCTACTGGCTTTCGTTTACTGGCTTGATTATTCTGTTTCCCATAAAAACCATGGCACTAGGCTGCACTAAAACATTAAGTATGTGTTAGCTGGTAGAGGCTTTGGAGGTCAGTTTACCTTAAATTGAAAGATTTTAGATTGCTATCTCTTCCTACCTTTGTCATTTTTAAATGCTAAATGGTCAGCATAAAATTGAGTAGGAAAAGATATGTTTAGTGTATAATATGTCGCAGACTGAGTTACTGCCTGACTTATCAGGAAAGATAAAGCACTACAATCTCTTATATTCAGGAATTACAGATAATGTGGATATTTATATTTTACATGTAATCACCACACGGCATTTTATGTATTAGCATTTTCCTTGCTTAGGGGAAAATAGCAAAATGACAGATTTCTTTTATACCTTTGTGTACACCCTCTCTGAGAGAGTTTTTGATAACCACTGAAATGGTAAAATATGTGAGATACAATTAATTATTAAGTTGTAGGACTTCCTTTTAAGATAAATATGTCATACCTTGAACATCTCAAATGAGAGTTGATCTTCAGAGTAGTTTCTTTGGGATCACTACTTATTCCAGCTATGCTGCAAAGGTGTAATGTTTCTGGAGCACTTTCAGAGATGCCTTGAGAATTGGTTTGTGTCTATGCAAGAAAATCTGTTTTATCATTTCAGTTGCACCGAAAACTTTTCTGGAAGCTTAATATGACCTATCTCATTCACCAAAACGACTCTACTTTGGCTGTTTTCTTAGAACTAAACTATTAAGGAAGTTCAAAAGAATATGCCTGAATAGGCTCTGAATTTGCAGAAGAGAATGTTTTGAGCATTGATTTGTAACATCATTTAATAAAACAATAGTTTCTTGATGTCACTGCTTTGAAGTAGGCAGTATCGTTTGGATGTACAAGTTTTATTTTATTTTTTTAATTTAGTTTAATTACCTTACAGTTAAATATAATAGTTTAAAAAAACCAAAGTCTTTTTCTTATTTTCTATTTTTGGTCCATTTCCCTGATAACTTTTGGATTATATCTTGAGTACTATAGGGTAGTTTTGATTGAAGGTATATTAAAAAAAATGGATCCAGTATTTAAGACAGAAGTAGCTTAAGGAAGCAGCAGCCTTTACCTCCATGCTTTTTTTTTTAACTTATTTTCACGCAAATGAACAATTTGAATTTAAAGACTGGAGATCATTGTAAAATGAAATTGGAATACAGTTTATGTATTAATTATGCTGAATTTAAGTCTGTGTATCACAGTAAAATATTTCAAATTGTATAATCATTTCATATGTGATTTATAACTTTAACATTTTGAATGTCTTTTTAAAAGATATGAGACAAGAAGTATATTTGAAAATGTCGCTGCATACCAAGAGGAAAACTTAACTTAGTTTGAAACTTATCTGGGATATTAAAGAATATACTAATTCCTAGAAACACTATTCTAGATCTATACTTTAAGGACTGCTTCTAAAATGATTTAAATACCAGCGTTTTGTCATAATATTGTTTCACCATAGGAATTACAGTTGTTGAGCTATCAGTTTAATGGTATATGAGATAACTGTTTAGAGCTAAAGCTATTTCATGACTTAATGGAAAAGTTTAATTTTAAGATATAATAACAATTCTGACTGCAGACAATTTGAATATTTGAGGCTCTCCTAATGGGCTAATTATAGAGAAAAATTCATTTTGAAGGTATAAAACTGTGCTCCATGTCTGCCACTTGTAGCTGAACTGATACTTAAATTTTGACAAAAGAGAGGAAATACAGATTAAAATACTGAGTACTCTCACTTTTGCAAGTGTGATACAAATTTCCTTTTCTGCATATAATACTACACAATAGAAAAATTTGGATTAGAATCCTCAAAGATATTGAAATCACTGGCCTTTCCAAGCTTATGTTTACTTGTCATCTCCTTCTCCTTGGAGGTAAATTACTTCCTTACTGGTGTTGACTTTCCATATACTCCTCTCTCCCCCCTCTCACAACACACACACACACACACACACACAGACGAAAAACAAAACAGATTGATTATATAGGTCCTCACAGTTAGTGATTCTGAAGTGATTGCTGTCAATACATAGGTTGCACCTGAAGTGTTGGATGATACAATTTACATAAGCATGTTTGGTTTGTTTTGGTTGACAGCTTTCTTTAAACTGCGTCACTGAAGCTGAGATTACTAGAGATATAAATTTAAATCTTTTATTAATATTTAATTTCTGTTATATATTATTAAATTCTTATATGTGTGGGTGTTTCTTACAGGTTTGCAGGTTTTCATTTTTATTTTGTTTGCTTAATTGTGCAAGTTGTAAAATAGGTTCTCGCATTTCCATTTTAAGAACACTATTCTCCTTAAATTGTTCTTCAGAGATAACTGGTTTTAGAGGAAATAGTGTTTTACAGCCACTAAATTGTATTTGTTATTTTTGTACACGCATTACTAGGGTGGTAAGGGCACTAATCTTGTGGGAAAAACTGAAACTTGTTTTATTTGAACTTCCCCTATACATTAATACTAAAAATTATCTAGGAACAGTATCATGAAATCTAGGTTGAGAGAGAATACAATAAACATGAGAATACCTAAAAGTTTCAATAGAATCATTTCTGAGGACAAAACCAGAAGAATACTGCCAGTGCCATAAATGGAAGTGTGAGGCAGCATTTACACTGTGCAACTGTTGCAGAGAATGAGTAAGACAGGATCCTGCTCTAATGGAGATGGACAATTTCTCTCTATTAAAGTAGCTGAATCTAAAACATGAAATGCAACATGGGGCTATATTGTAAACTGTGCCAAGATTACTCAGATTGTAGTTACTTTTGATCAGACTTCAACTGTTTTATTGTTTTTGTTTTAAAAGGGGATACTGAGGGAATTCCCTGGCAGTTCAGTGGTTAAGACTTGGCCTTTCACTGCTGGAGGCCCAAGTTCTATACCTGGTCAGGGAACTAAGATCCCACAAGCCATGTAGTGTGACAAAAACTAAAAGGGGATACTGAATGTTAGAAAATCTGTAATATGTTTTAATTGAGAGATGTAAATAATGTATACAGACTCGTATGTGATGGGATTGGAAATATTTAAATTCTTGGGTTTTTTTTTCTTTAAAGGAAGAAACAATGTTTATTTAAAAAAAATAATAAATAGTTATGTTTGGCCATGAATCCTGACTTTGCATTACTGTTTATTTTTGCTGTAGGTGTTCCCACACTGCACAGATTCCTAGAGAAATATTGAAGGTATATGAAATATGTTCAACATTTAAAACTTGTTTGGCATTTTTTATAATGCTCACAACAACCCTGGAAGTTAGTGGCTCAGTGTCTTCTATACTAGAAAACTAAAGTTTAGAAATTATAGAAGTCACTGATTAGTACTAGGGTGTGAAAACCCAAATATGCTTGACCTTGAGGCCAGTGGTTTTGTTCATTTTCTTTAAATATACTATTACCATGAGAATAATTAGCAAAATAATTATTTGTTCACCTTTCCATTAAGCTTTTATCTAATATTTTGTCTTCATTACAGACCATTAAAGGATAAACAGTATGGGAGAATCCTCATTTTACCCTGATACCTATGTTCCAAAAGGAAATGTATATTTTAGAGTATTCTTAGAGTATCATTATTTAGAGGTATTTATGTTTAGACCATTAGGTTGAGAATATTTTGATGGTAGTAGCCATAGTTGCCAGTGTCACTAATTGGTATTTGAGATGAAGACTAGGAGTAGAAAATGCTAGTCCATGCTGATGTGGACTGTGTCTGCATGCTTTAATAAAAAATACCTTGTCATTATGCATATATAGTACATATAAAGCATCTACTGTATGTAAAGAAATATACACATAAAAATTAACTGTTGATAATTAGGTTCATTTGCTTCTAATGTACCGAATTTATATGGTTCTTTACTATATAATATTGTATGGAATGATGCATTTTGGTAACAAAGGTTCTAAATTATTTCTTTAATGCTTAAACAGCCATGCTTCATAGATACTGTTACGAACAGCATAATGATTACAGTGTCATGTTTTCTTGATGACTTAAGTTCACCTTTACAAGCATGCAGCAAAATATAGTTTCCTTTGTTAAGGAGCTATATAGGGCTGCTGGCTTGCTCCTATGCTCTGCTAGTATGTTATTTTGCTGTCACACTTCAGATTTGCTGGACTCACTCTGACTCCCAATCTTGCTGTTATGATGGCTTCTGCATCCTTCCTTTTTCTAGACAGTAATGAAGGTTGCAAGGAGAAATTTATAAGCAAGTTTATTAAGTTGATAAGTTGACCCCTTTTACAGAAGTTGTTGGGTTGGTGTACACAAGTGCAGGGGGCGTGTAACCACTACTTATCGATGTTCAAGACCTTATTTTTTCAGCCTTTGCTCTCATTTTCTCAGTTGGTTTAGAGTTTTATTTATTTATTTATTTGGCTGTGCTGGGTCTTAGTTGCAGCACGCGGAAATTTTTTTTTTTTTAATTGCACATGTGGGCTCTTATTTGGGGCATGCGGGATCTAGTTCCCTGACCAGGGATCGAACCAGGGCCCCCTGCATTGGGAGCTCGGAGTCTTACACTAGACCACCAGGGAAATCCCTAGAGTTTTCTTAATAAACTTGTATGTTATCAGTTAGGAGACCCTGTCTCATTCTCTAGTTATACCAGCATTCCCGCTGGAGAAAAGGAATTCCTAAATTGAAGTAGTAAAATTTCTGGCAAGGAAGGGTTAAGCATGTGTGCATGCTCACACCTGATTGAGTGCTCTAATACAGAGGTCCCCAGCCTTTTTGGCACCATGGACCGGTTTTGTAGAAGACAGTTTTTCCACGGACAGGGGCCGGGGGGAGCGGGGGTGGGGTTCAGGCGGTAATGCGAGCCCTGGGGCGTGATGGGGAGCCGCAGATGAAGCTTCCTTCGCTCACCTGCCATTCACCTCCTGCTGTGCAGCCGGGTTCCTAACAGGGGGTTGGGGACCCCTTCTCTAATACCCTGTATTTTATCTGTAATTTCAAAATCTGAAACGCTCAGAAAACAAAGTATTTTCTTGAATTCACTGCAAACTTAACCTGATCTGAGGTTAATAGTCTTTATTCTACTTAATGTGAAAACATGTTTCACTGCAAAATGTTAGTGTACTTAACACTTTTGCAGGAGGGTGAGGAATGGTTACATAATATATGTGGTATATAACTATATTTCTTTTCTAAATTCCAAAATTAAAAAATTTATTTACTTGGTTGTGCCAGGTCTTAGTTGCAGCATGTAGGCTCCTTACTTGTGGCAGGTGGGCTCCCTAGTTGTGGCAGGTGGGCTCCTTAGATGTGGCATGCGAACTCTTAGTTGTGGCATGCATGTGGGATCTAGTTCCCCAAACAAGGATTGAACCCAAGGCCCCTGCATTGGGAGCACAGAGTCTTATCCACTGCCCCACCAGGGAAGTCCCATAAATTCCAAAATTTTAAAAATTCTGAAACAGAGCTGACAACAAGAGTTTCAAATAAGGGATTGAGGACAGAAATCGGGGAGGTACTTTTGAGAGTGCTTTTCTCTAGTCTCTTTCTTGTGTTATCCACTGGTTATGCAGCATAATGGGAAATTAGGCTGAAATTGATGTCAAAAGAGCTAGGTTTCCTGTTTCCCCATTTGTATTTTTGAGGTACACTCTTCAGCTTGGAGGAACTCAAGTTCTCACAGCCAGACACTGGCAGAACTGGGATTTGAAATGAGTCTTTAATTTTCCAGTGCTTAAACTCTCAATCACTGCACTATACAAGTACTTCTTTTGTGGTTTTTGTTTTTGTTTAGTTTTTTGTTTGGTTTGGTTTGGTGGAGGGGGAACCACACTTGGAGATTTCTAATCCTCAACCCCAAACATCTTTGTCAGATCCACATGGGACTTACTGAGTTCCATTTTCCTCGTGTTGAACGTCTCAGAGACTTACCTTGCCTTATTACTTTCTCAGTACCTGCCAAAACCCTTACCATTACATGTTATTTCCCCCCAAGTTTGGGTGTGGAATATAATACCTAGTAGCAGGAATTCCCTGGCAGTCCAGTGGTTAGGACTTCGCGCTTCCACTGCTGGGGGCCTGGGCTTGATCCCTGGTTGGGGAACTAAGATCCCGCAATCTGCTCAGTGGGACCAAAAAACAATAAAAAACCTAGTAGCTTCCCAGCTTCCTTGCCATCCCCATGACAATTATTCAGGCCTTTTTCATTTCAAGGATCCTGCTACTAATTACTGTGGGGATAAACAAAAGTAATATACATAAAATACTACCATAATGAAATAGGGAATTTACAACAAATGATTTTTTTCTGTTTTCATCCTAGACTTCCCCATGGAATCACATTTTGATTTCTGCCTTCTATTTCTGGGAACAGATTCACCTTTTACCCCCTTCTTACTCCACCTTTTGATGCATTTCAGGTCTGATGTTGGTTGTAAAGTAGAAGAGAATAATAGGGCCTTTGGTTTATGTAGACAATTTGAACTTGGGAACTTCTAGACTGTGGAGTGGCCTGTTTACTAGGTCTTTACCATGATTAAAAATGAATTCCTCGGGGCGTTTCTACACTGCATTTGTCCCCAGCTAGATGAGTCATCTAGCAGAGGACATGGCACATAAGTAGGCATTCAAAAATTCAACATACATTTGTTAACTATGTGCTAGGTGTAGGGTATGGAGATTTAATTAAGCTTATAGTCATGCTGAACAGAAACCTACCCAGTGTGGTAACTTCTTCACAGCATTGTAGGGCAGAGAAATTTTCCGTCTTTAGGTGCTGGTCTAATAATGAAATTGACATAAGATTAACAAGAGAAAAACATTTAATTACATAGGGGAGCCCCATAAAAATGTAAGACTCAATGAAATGACTAAAGCAGGAAGCTTTTATATCTTTTAGACAAAGAAACAATAAATTTGTGATGAATTGACAAGACAAAGGGGTTTGGGCCTGGTGTAGTAAATTGTTGAAGCAGTAACAAGGTGTATTTATCCAGCCTTCTTTGCCCTAAATTCCCAGTCTCTGGCGATAGGATGCCTTCTACCCTCCTGGTACAGGGAAGGTAACTTTTATATGGGAGAGTTAGCCCCCGCCTTCAGGAGGATAAAAGGACGGTCAGAGTGTCCTTATTTAATTCAAAGTAGTATGCCAAAGTGGCAAATTTGGGGGTTGCACCTTCTGCTCCCCTTCAGCATAAATGGGGCATCCAAATCAGAATATGAGAGATCAGAAAAGGCTTCCTGTGGTGTGGCATCTGAATACTTCAATTCCCATCCCAGTTCCACCACACTGACTTTGAGACTCAACATCCCTCCTCAGTGCCTGTTTCCTCACTGATAAATGGGGCTAATGGTAGGATCTCTGGCACTTGATTGCTAGTTAACCAGGGAAAAACGTTCAAAATAATGTCTGGCACACAGTAAGACTGCAATACATTCCCAGCGCCACCTGGCCTGATGATGGCCTCCAGGCTGAGAACACAGGGTAATCCGTTTGGTTTTTCTACTACTCACTGCCTCACCCCTGACAAGTTCAAAGTTTCAGGTCCAACCAATTCGGCCCAGACGCTCAGAACCCACAAACCCCAAGGGACAAACGAGTTCCCCAAAGCCCGGCCCACTCCTGGTGACGAGGGCAGGTGGTGCCCTCTACCCTCGAGCGCCTCTCGACCTTGGGCACCCGCCCGGATTCCCACAAGATTCAGGGAACGCCCTGCCACCGCCTTCTGGGCAGAGATGCGCCTGCGCGCGCGCGGCCCCGCCTCCCCGCTTCCCGTGACCCTTCGTGCCGGGCGCGCACGCAGGGGCCCCGCGCGAGGCGGGCTCCGGCCGAGGGACCCGGGAGGGATCGCAGGTTTAGGGGAAGGCGGGGGCGTGGCTTCCCCGCTAGGCGGGCGGCCACTTCACAGTCCCGCCTCCGTCGTCAGCTGCAGCCGCGCGCCAAAATCAAACCCGAGTACCCGTCGGCCAGAGAGCCTGCAGTTCAAGGCGAGCTCCGCGGCGGCGTCGGCACTGCCGCGCACACCCTTGGCCGCCTCCCAGCCCTCCCTGCCCGACGCGCTCGGGGCCGCCACAAGACAAGGCATGGCCACCCCACCCAAGAGGAGCTGCCCATCTCCCGCAGCCAGCTCTGAGGGGACCCGCATCAAGAAAATTTCCATCGAAGGGAACATCGGTAAGGAGCCTCGGGAAGTGTTGGTCCCAAAGCAGGGGTAGTCGCGGCAGCGGCGGCTGAAGCGCCCCTTCGCTTCATCCCTGCTGCTCCTCATTGGGGGCTTTCCTCTCAGCCTGCTCCTGTGCTTGCGGACGCGCCCTCAAATTCCCCAGCCGCCGAAAGCACCCTTCTCTTGCCTCTCCAGCTTCCCTCCCGTGCCACGAGGGTGTAAGTGACCTCTGGGCGTCAGGCGGCGGACCTAGAACTGCGGGCCTTGTGAGGCGCGCTTGGGGTCCCTTTCATCCTCTTTTGTTTGGATCGCGCAAAGGGAAGGGTTTTGTTTTTGCGGTGTGTGGTATTTTTTTGGGGGGATGTGTCTGTATGTCAGTTCTTGAGGTGCAATATACATAAGTTAAAGGATCCCTTTTTAGGTATACCCCTCTATGAGGTTTGACAAACATACAATGTTTTATTAGCCCCAAGATCAAGATTCAGAACATTTCCATCCCAGAGGAAACTCCCTCTTGCTTCTTTGTAGTCAGTCGCCTCTCCATTCCTATCCCCTGGCAAGCAGTGATCTGATTTCTATTCCTGTAAGTTTTGCCTTTTTCAGAATGTCATATAAATGGATTCATAGAGTATGTAGCCTTTTGTGTCTTGCTTCTCTAGTTTAGCATAATGCTTTTACATTTATTCATGTTGCTTGTATCTGTGGTTTGTTCTTTTTTGTTTCTGAGTAGTATTCCACTGCACGGATATACCACAGTTTCTGTCTCCCAATTGTGGACATTTGGATTGTTTTCAGTATTTAGATTATGAATAAAACTGCTGTAAACGTTCAAGTACAAGGAAAGAATTTTTAAATGATCTTAGCAGAACGAGTTCCTCACTCCCTACCCAACATCCAAGTAAACATTGTGTTATGATTCAAAGACCACTGCTGTTTCTGTTCTTAACCCAGATGTCATTTTGCAAGATACATGAGAACTTAACGATTCTTCTCAATTTCCTACCACAGGAAACCTATGCCTGGTACTTCCTATTTTGACAGGATTTTGTTTTTTTTGGTTCCAAGTTAGGTACTGGCCATTCATGCATACAGCAAATTTTAATTCTTACCGTGCTGAAAGCACTTGTACTTCTTTAAAAAGGCAAGGCAGACAGGTGCTTTAGCAGCATTGCAAGGAATAGAAAAAGCTGAACACACTTCAAAGAGGACATCTTGTTTCATTGCTCCAATATTAAGGCACCAGTGGGAAAGATCCATGTAATAGACTCTCATTTCTTAGCTGGATAAGTTCTTTGAAGGTGAATGTTTACTAGTATGATTCCTCACAGCTGCATATTGGTTACAGAAGACCATAAAGACAGGAGAAAGCAGATGAACAAAACCTTTTCAAAAGTAAATTTGAATGAACAACCTCTCAGATCTATACCACAATCCCTTCCCTTTCTTAAATCCACTGAAGCAATGTATCATATCTGGAAATTTACTTCTTTCCAAGCATCTTTAATCTTCTCAGCACCTAAAATAATTTCCTAATATGTCACCCCCTCTCCAGTTTCTCAAAATTCTTCCAGAGCAGTCTTTCTGTATACAAATGTGATTGTGTTATCCCTTGCTTAAAATTCTCTGACCACCCCATTACCTACACTGGAAGGAGTTGCAAACTGATGGCCTGCATTTACACAATATTGGCCTGCCCATATTTGAAAAAAACATTTTAAATTAGTTGCTAGCATTTACAAATGTTGAGATTTCCCATAAATATCTAGATTCTTGGCTTCTCTTGAAAAATCTGAAGATCTGGTAGCACTGAGTTTCTGTAAGAGAACCATTTGCTCTTTAGATGGGATATGTCACTTACCACTTAACTGTTTTCCCTGACACTGCAGCTTTGTCATTTGCTGTTTATTAATGCTCTTATACTGTTGTTCATGTGCCCTCTGCCGTATTTGCCAGACCCAAATAAGCTATATATGTACTAATTGCTAAACTTTCATGATTCCTCTATTTTCTAGAATTTGAACTTTAACCGGTCATTTTCATTTCATACTCATGTAACTTGTTTTCTCATGTTCTCTAACTAAAATACTCTCTTATGTTAGATTTTGGAGTCTTTACCTACTTCTCATCTTAATGGTCTGTATAGAATGATTTTTGGCATCATTATGCCTACTTGGCATTAATAATTTTGTTAGGTCCCATGACTTTTAAAAGTATTAACATCAGTGTCCTTGGTTCTTGTTCTCCTTTGCCTTCCTAGAATTTTAATTTATTAATTAGCTTATTTTCAAGCTCCCCATTTCCTCCCCAAAAGTTAAGGAACTGGATATTAGTCTGATTGGGAACTGCAGGTAACTATTTTTACAGTGCTTGAACTAAAGAGTAATTTTATTTATTTATTTATTTATTTTTTTTTTTTTTGCGGTATGCGGGCCTCTCACTGCTGTGGCCTCTCCCGTTGCGGAGCACAGGCTCCGGATGCGCAGGCCTAGCGGCCATGGCTCACGGGCTTAGTTGCTCCGCGGCATGTGGGATCTTCCCGGACCAGGGCACGAACCCGTGACCCCTGCATCGGCAGGCGGATTCTCAACCACTGCGCCACCAGGGAAGCCCTAAAGAGTAATTTTAGAGAGTAACTGTTATTACTCTTAAAATTTCAGAGTATGACCACAGAACTTTTTCTGTTTGTAAGCAGTATCAGAAGAAAGCTGAATGCTCTAGTCTTAAGTGCTTTCAGACTCTAGCTGATGGCTGGTGTTTTAGTGTGTTCCTTGGGTGCTCTTTCTGAACACCATGTTTTCCTTCCTTCCTCCATCTAGCTCAGTGAATGTCTGGTGAACGTTTTATATGCTTCCATTCATTTCTTCTAAATGCCTTACAGTTTCTGTGCTTACCGTCTTCACATGAAATCTGTGGTCCACCAGTGTTTTTCCTATGATTAAACCTCATGGTCATCTAGTTTATCATTAAAAGGTTTTTTTGCCTGTCCTCTGGTGGTAGTATGACTTTTGTGTTTTGCTTCTCAACTGTTCTCTCTGTGTTACCTTCTGATTGACCCTCCCTCCTTTTTTTTTTTTTTTTTTTTTTCTATCGACCTATGTCATGTTTTAGGTTTGATTATAGTTCTTCAAGTCAAAGGTAAGTTCTTTTTTGCCTTCTTTGGATCCAGTTTATAAGGAACAGGAGGCTTTGCTTCAGTTCCTTTTTTAAATATGTTTATCTATGTGCGTGTGCGTTTGTATTCATATATATGGAGAGAGAGAGAAAACATCATGCTGACCAGAGATGACTAATAATCACATTTGGTGACTTCAGATAGGAAGGGTGTGGTGGTCATTAAGAGTATTGTTAAACCGTGTCAAATTATAGATCAGGACTTTCCTTACTATTAAATTGAATGAATTCCCAGATAATTTTAAAATAGTGAATATAACGTCTTGGTTACACCCAAACTGTTTTCTTTTTTTCCTTCTAGATATCTCAGAAACTAGTGAATGATCAGGGAGAAGTAAAGTCTATACAACATTTTTTTTTAAGGAGTTTGATAGAGTACACAGAACCATAAAAGTGAAGCAGAAAAAACATGGCTATTGCTTGTAGGAAGTGTTTTGCAAAAATATTTTTATAATTTCTGTTAGCCATAGTGTCGTATGATAATTAGTGTCATATAATAATAATCATATTATTTCCCATCCTAAAACTCTGGGAATTGGATGCTTTTTTTTTTTTTTTTTTCTGGCCACACTGCTTGGCTTGTTGAATCTTAGTTTCCCAACCACGGATTGAACCCTGGCCCTTGGCAGTGAGAGCTCAGTGTCCTAACTACTGGACCACCAGGGAATTCCCTGGATGCATCTTTATATTAATTTTGTGGTTTATTTGGTTGTTTCGAGATTGGTTTTAGATAGGAAAAACCTGAGTTTGTTTGTAAACTGAACGAATAGAGCCAGTAGAGAGGAAAATTTTGAAAATGCAAGAGCCTGGAATGACTGTCACTGTTGTGATAGTTTACTTATTTATAACAGCAGTTTCCATGAGGAGGGTATTATCATTACAGTCTCCATTGTATTATGAGGAAACAGGCTCTGAGAGGTTCAGTGACTTGCCCAAAATTACATACCTAATTAAGTTGGAGAGTAGCCTTAACCACTTTCCACAGTTATCTCTGTTTTGTTAAAGAAAGTCAGTCTAGGACTAGAATTTTTACTTTTCTTTTTTTTTGGCCGCGCCAAGCAGCTTGCGGGATCTTAGTTCCTCGATCACGGATGGGACTCATCCCCCCTGAATTGGAAGTGCGGAGTTCTAACCACTGGACCTCCAGGGAATTCCCTAGAATTTTAAAAATTCTGTTCCACGGCTTTGGTAAACTAAAAACAGTAACAAACAAATGAGCTTAATACAGGTGGGCAGGGATCGTTTTACTTTTCATTTAAAAAAAGTCTAAAAGAGAAAGTTTAGAAAATTGAATGCTTTTCTTTTTTGTATTGTTTGCTATTATAAATTTTGTAAAAGCTGATGGCTGTCTTGGCATTTTTTTCCTGATAAATTTCCTTCCTCAGTTTCACTTTTCCTCTCACAACAGCTGCTGGGAAATCAACATTTGTGAATATCCTTAAACAAGTCTGTGAGGATTGGGAAGTGGTTCCTGAACCTGTTGCCAGGTGGTGCAATGTTCAAAGTACTCAGGATGAATTTAAGGTATGAAAATAAACTTTATTTAATAAAATAAAAATTTTTGATTTAGAGAACAGTTGTATTCTTGGATTTTTTTTTTTTTCCTTTTGCAATAAAACTTTCAAATATAGGGCTTCCCTGGTGGCACAGTGGTTAAGAATCCTCCTGCCAGTGCAGGGAACACGGGTTCAAGCCCTGGTCCTGGAAGATTCCACATGCCACGGAACAATGAAGCCTGTGCGCCACAACTACTGAGCCTGCGCTCTGGAGCCCGCAAGCCACAACTACTGAGCCCGTGTGCCTAGAACCTGTGCTCCACAGCAAGAGAAGCCACTGCAATGAGAAGCCCGCACACTGCAATGAAGAGCAGCCCCCGCTCGCCGCAAATAGAGAAAGCCCACACGCAGCAACAAAGACCCCACGCAGCCAAAAATAAATAAATTAAAAAAAACAAACAAACAGACTTTCAAATATAGCTCTCTAAGTCTGTATCTTCATTTGGGCAGTAGTTACGTGGAAGTGTATATATATATATATATATATATATATATATATATATATATAAAACACGCATTGAACTATGCACTTAAGATTATGCACTCCATTGCATCTAAGTAGAATTTTAAAAATTAATTAAAACGTTTTAAAAAAATCTAATTATAAGTTAAATTTCTTGCGTGGCTTTTTACATTTTGTTTAAAAATAGGTAAATAAGAAAAGCAAAAACAGCTATCCAGTAGCTGAATTTTACTAGTTTATTTTTCAGGACTTTTGTCTTAGAGACAGCCATTATTTTTGTACTTTCATTCTTGTCAGACTTTCACCCTGGACACAAGTTTCAATTTCCCAGAACTTTCCATCCTACATTGCAAATGAGAAAGAGGGCATAATCATTAAATTCTATTCTTTACAGCAAACTTTATTGTATGTGTATGAAGAAGAGAGATTTGATTGCTAAGATTTTTGTTTCTGGAGAAATGAAAATTGAAATTGAAAGCAGCATAGCAGAAATGGAAAAATGGAAATGTGTGCTAGAAACTTACTTTGTTAGGTCTGAGGAGGACAGAGAGGTTTTGAAAAAAAAATGTCTAATTTTAAAAGTTTAGCTGTTGGTCTAGGGAATCTAGGAATAATAATTGAATATTTAAAATGTAAATCATCGGGCTTCCCTGGTGGCGCAGTGGTTGAGAGTTCGCCTGCCGGTGCAGGGGACGCGGGTTCGTGCCCCGGTCCGGGATGATCCCACATGCTGCAGAGCGGCCCGTGAGCCATGGCCGCTGAGCCTGCGCGTCCGGAGCCTGTGCTCTGCAGCGGGAGAGGCCGCAGCAGTGGGAGGCCCGCGTACCGCAAAAAAAAAAAAAAAAAAAAAAAAAAAATGTAAATCATATATACAAGGACAGTCACCAGCCAAGGTACTCTGCAGACTTTGAGGACATTGGTTTTGAATAACCAAAAGTATTTTCTCATATACCTGTTTGCCAAACATAGTTAACTTTAGGTCTGGGACACAGCTCACTACAACCCAATCCTTTGAATAATCTAGGATTAAACCCTGAAGGGACTTCCTTCCCATATGGACTCCATATTCTTAAGAAATTGGTATTTCAGTCTGGTCTTTCAGGAAGGGCAGAGTTAGCCTTAAGTAGAGTTTTAAAGTGGGTAAATTTATTTGCTTCTTTCAACATTTTTTATTGACATATGATATAACTATAGAAAAGTATATAAACCTATGTATAGTTTAAAGAACAATTTGAAGGCTATCATCTTTGTAACCATCACCCAGGTCAAGAAATAGACCATTACTTTCTCGTTCAAGAAGTCCCTGTTTGTTCTTCTCAGGTCACAGTATCTCCTTCCCAAGGGTAATAACTCTGCTAGGGGTAATCACTCACATAAAATAATTCTTGTGATAATAATTTTTCTGCTTTCTAAAAAGAATTTGATGTACATGAACATATCTCTAAGAAATATGTTTTGTCTGTTTTTTAATGCTGTATAAATGAAATCATCTGTTTGCATTCCTTTTCCTCTTGCTTATATTTTGCTTAATAAGTTTGTGAAGTTTGTCTATATTGTTGCATGCAGCTATAGCTTGTTCATTTTCATTGCCATATGGTATTCAGTTGTATTCATATATCACTGTTTGTCCATTCTATACCTTTGATCAGTTTTTGAGCGGTTCCTAGTTTAGTTGCTGTAAAAACAGCCCTGTTAGGAATATGAATCCTGGTGTACACATGCAAGAGTTTCTCTTGGAATAAGAAGTAAAATTACTGGGTGCTGGGTATGTGTATGATGTCTATTTTCTGAAGTGGTTTTACCAGTTTACATTCCCCACAGTGTACTGAAGCTGTAACTGGTCCACCCCTTTGTCAATATTTAGTATTGTCCAGCTTCCTAAATTTTATCATTCTGTTGAACATTTAATATCTTTTATGTTTTTAGTTTATATTTCCCTGATTGCTAATGTGATGGTGCTCCTTTAATTAATTATTTGCCATTTGGATTTCTTTTGTAAAGTCCCTTTTCAAGTCCTTTTGCCCATTTTCCTTTGGATCTTCTGTCTTCCCTCACCCTGCATTTTTACCTCTTAAAGTATGTCTTGTGGCCTCTTTCAAAGTGCCCTATTCAAGTTTGTTTACCTTTAGAAATGAGAGACCTGTGTTCTACAAATAATCTTTCTCCCCCTCATTTCTGGGGTCAAGTGCAGTCATTCTCAGGGGTTAGGTGGAAAGTAGCCAAATTAAACCAATGTGAGAAATACAGAAGGAACTCTTTCATTGGGGGAATGTTAGACTAGATTGGATTAGGTGACCTTCATTTAAGGTCCATTCTAGTTTTAATATCATAGCTTCTAACTCATATTAAACATGTATAACTGGTTTGTTGGCACATTAAATGTTTCCGCCTCTCAGTGTACCTTACTTTTTTTTTTTGGTCACACCACACTGCTTAGTTCCCCAACCACCAAGGATTGAACCCGTGCCTCCTGCAATGGAAGTGCAGAGTCCTAAACACTGGACCTCCAGGGGATTCCCAGTGTACCTTATATTAACCAAGCACACAGGAACATATATGAAAACCATAATGTCAAAAATTTTAATTTGTGGAGAGAAATGTAATTATCAGATTCATTGATGTAGGTCAGCCCATTCTCTATATAGGCCCAGTAGAAGGAACTTATAATATTTCAAGGATTTGGGGTGTTTTTCAAACAACAAACAATCCCTTGGGAATTTAAATATGTGGGATGGATGCCTCCTGGTTAAAAATGACTGCCCTAGTGAATCACTGTTAGTGTTAGGAGTGTATTGAACCCTTTAGTTGTGTTGGAGAGGAGAGGTTGAAAACATTGCATTAATATACATGGGAAGACAGTTTATGATAAGAAGGTTGTCTATTAAGCTTAGAATCAGAGCTCAGGGGAATTAGTTATATTATCTTAATTACTGATGTCATCAGACTAAGATGCATTGATGCATCTGTCTCCATTTTAAGAATTGGCTTCATGGATCTGATATTCATGTTTATGGGCTGGAGCATTTTCTTCCTGTGTACTAGAGTCAAAATTCCAAACTTTCTTTGTAACTACCATGCAAGTGAACCTACTATTATTGTTAACATATACTTTCATCCGTTTCCTGTAATCCAGTCATGTCTCCACCATGTTACAATTTGGTAACCTTCATTGGATTTTGTATATTTGTGTACATTCTTGGAGGATAGTTTTATTTTTGTGTGTGTATTGAAGGCTACTATGTTGTTAATCCTCTCTACTTAGGTGGAGTTTCAGATTGTGGGGATAGTATTTTGGGGATAAGGTAGTGGAATGTAAGGGTAGTAATGAGTGGGTGGGTTCTCAGTATCTTTGGATATTTTCTTCTTTTCTCCTGGACCTCAAGAAATGGAATTTCTTCCCTCATCCTGGGGCCCTTCTTTCCCAGACCCATCCCTGACCTATTCCTTGGGATTATAGTGTGAACCACCATCCAAATCTAAGCTTTCTTAGCATGCTGTCAATAGTGAGAAGTAGACTGTGTTCAGACCCAACTCTGGTAATGCCAGTCCTACTTCGAATGTTCTCCATTTAATCACACTTCTTGGCAGTAGCACTGGGATCGGAACAGTTGGGCTGCTGGTACCTTTGATCTCTTACCCTAGTCAATAATTTAATTTGCACCTGCATGTTTAGCTGGTTTTGTTTTTTACCTGCCACCTAGTGGCTGAAATGTTGCTATACTATCGATGAGCTCCCACCAGTTTTAGCAAAATAAAGAGGGAGAAAGTACCTAGAAAGATTATGTAGTCTCCCCTCCCTTCCCCTCCCATGGTAAGATTATCTTTAAATCATATGACCCAGATGATTATCAGTCTTTATATTAAAGATTTATTTTAAATAAGAGTGTGCTTTATTTGGTGATTTGTGTTATTATTTAGGCCCAAAGCTTTGATTTAATTGCTTTCTTTTACCTTATTTTTTGAGGTCTAGAGACTGTTAGGAAGATATTTTTAGTCTGTTTCTCTTAGTGAGCTGAATTCTTTTGGGAGATCTTTATTATTTATTGTGAAATGCTATTTTACTTTTTTCTAACACTTCTTACCACTAAGAAGTCACTGAAAAATTAGTAACTCTGCAAAAGAAGGGGTAAAATATACTTATCTGTGAAACAACAGAGTATTTTTTGATGTCATTCTTTTTTTTAAATTTAATTTTTATTTTTGGCTGCATTGGGTCTTTGTTGCTGCCCACAGTCTTTCTCTAGTTACGGTGAACAGGGGCTACTCTTCATTATGGTGTGCGGGCTTCTCATTGTGGTTGCCTCTCTTGTTGCGGGAGCATGGGCTTCAGTAGTTGTGGCTCGCAGGCTCTAGAGCGCAGGCTTAGTAGTTGTGGTGCATTCTTAACCACTGTGCCACCAAGGAAGTCCGTATCAGGTAAATTTAAGGTAATACTTGCTGCTATAGTAAAGTCTCTGTGGTTTAAGATGATAAAATTTCATTTCTCAGGCAGTGTGCAGTACAATATGGTATTGAGTGGATGGCATACCATGCTGTCACTTGGAGACGCAGGCCCCTTCTAATGTGTGGCTCATCTAACCTCTAGGACAGTGCTTCAAACTTTAGTGTTCGTTGGAGTCACCTAGAGGTCTTGTTAAACCAAAGACTGGGCCCTCATTCCCAGTTTCTGATTTAATAGGTCTGGCAGTGGGGTGTTGAAAATGTGCATTTCTCACGAGTTCCCAAGTGATGTTGATGCTGCTGTTATGGGGATCATACTTTGGTACCCCTGCCCTGGAGTTGAAATTGAAAACTGCTGCTCTAGGGCCTTGGTGTCTTTTGCTTCCAGTTGATGAATAAAGAAAGAATCATCACTTTTGAGAGGTTTTTATGGGTCCAGCCTGGACATGATAAACATTGCTTCTGCCCTACTTCCACTGGCTAGAACTGAGTCTTGTGGCTATAGTTAATTACAAGGGAGACTGGGAAATAAAGCCTAGCTGTGTGTCCAGGAAGAAAAATAACCTGGTTTTAGGGAACACATAGTAGTATCTGTCACATGCAATTTCTAAATAGAAGTACTTTAAATATATTTGTTAATGTAACAAACTCAAAAGTGCCATGTTTAATTAATTAATGTAGAAGTTGTTGAAGTTTATTTTAAAGTTAATGGGTTATTTTAGGGAATACTCTGGTGGTCCAGGTGGTTAGGACTCTGCTTTTCCATTGCAGGGGGCACGGGTTTGATCCCTAGTCAGGGAAATAAGATCCCACAAGCCGTGGGGCACAGCCAAAAACAAAACAAAACAAAATAAAGTTGATGGTTATTTTGGTAATAGGTATTTGTGCACCAAAGACAATCTGAAATAGCCCAGATAATGATGAAGACAAAAAATTGTTTTTCACGGTTAGTTTTATTTATAAAAATAACCCAGATGTATTTTCACTAGTGAATTTGTATTTTTGTTATTAGTGAATTCTCTATTGTATAATTATGTAAAGTTATCCATGTCTAAGATAAAATTATTAAAATACAGGGCACCAGCACCAGTTAATTATCCACATAGTATCTGAATATTTCCCTTCAATAAATCAAATTAAGTATTACTTACTTTATAGATATAACTTCAGTATTTAATAGCAGATCAACATTTTGGAAAGAATATGGCTTTATTGTCAGTCTTAGGCTTGAATCCTAGTTTTGCTGCTTACCAGATACATTGATATTAATGAGTTATTCAACCTATTTGAGCCCCATTTTTAAAATTTATAAAATAGTGTCAGTAATGACTATTTCATAGGGTTGAGATAATATATGTAAAACTTTTCATGTCATCCCTAGCATAAAATAGATAATAAACAGTAGGTATTATTATAATTATCATCATAATTGAAGTATATTTTCTTAATGAAAGGATATTTTGTGTAATGAACTTACTAGTTCTTCAACGAAAATTCTTTATTTTCTAAATCTAAGACATAAAAAATAAACTTTTAAGAAAACTTAAATATGGCCTTTGTGTTCACATTCCTAAGCACATTCTTTTTTGAAAATATGCTAAGTAAGCTACAGATAATGCAACCAGAGATAGAGCAGACTAATCCAAGATTTAAATTTTGTGTTTTGAATTAACATTTATACTGCAGAGAATTCCATGTATATGTAAATACCACTACACCTCTGCCCCTCTTTTTTAGTGTCAAGTAAAAAAACTTTTTAATGTATGTTTTTTGATTATTTGATAATTAATAATTTAATATTATGTATTTAATATTTAAATATATTTTATTGAGCTATAATTGACCTATAATATTGTATTAGTTTCAGGTGTCCAATATAGTGATTCAACATTTGTGTACATTGTAAAAATGATCACCACAGGAAGTCTAGGTACTGTCACCATACTAAGTTGATACAATATCATTGACTCTATCCTGCATGCTGTGCTTATTTATTTTATAACTGAAAATTTGTACTTCTTGATCCCCTTTATGCATTTCACCCCACATCCCCTACCTCCCTCCACTCTGGCAACCCTGCATCTAGACCTGTGAGGCTGGGGGTTTGGTTTTGTTTGTTTGATTCCACATGTAAATGATATCATGTGGTATTTGTCCTTTTCTGTCTGACCTGTTTTACTTAGCATAATACCCTCAAGTTCCATTAATGTTGTTTCAAATGGCAAGATTTTGTTCTCTTTTATGGCCAAGTAGTCCATTGTATACATACACCACATCTTTATCCATTCATCTGTCTACAGACACTTAGGTTGTTTCCATATTTTGGCTCCTGTAAATAATGCTGCAATTAACCTAAGAGTACATACATCTTTTCATACTAGTGTTTCTGTGCCTGATATATTTTTAAAATTTTTTAAAAATTAATTAATTTAAAAAAAATGTATGGAATAGCAGCTTGTGCTGTTTAGCTAACTTCTCTTATAAATCCAGCAGTCAGTGTTTATAAAGTTGTCTCTGTTACTAAGAGTAATTTCCAAAATGCTATGCTTACTAGGGTAGGAAAATAAAATAGACACTATTGTCCTCTTTATAAAAATAACTACACGAAAGTTTTGGTTGAGTTGATAAAATTCATTTAGCTGGAAAAATTCACTTGTATGAAACATTTTCTCCCTGGATGATGATGAATAAGTGGAAAGTCAGTTTATAATTAAATTAACAAAGGCCCTTGAAGCTCTAATAAAATTAAATTTATTCTTTAAGCAGTTTGGGAAGGCAGTTACTTCACCCTTATTTCAGTTCATCATCTGCTCAGTGTTTCTAAACAGCCCTATTGTTGACTGTTAGCTTCTTGCCATTTTATGCTTTTTTTCTTCCAGTTTTGAGAAGAAGTTTCACTTAATTATGTGGTTTGTGGTATGAAATTTAAATTCTGCCTCAAAGTGCCATGTGTTTGTGTGGTTTTTAGTTCTTAACTGAAACTGAGGTCCGTTATAATGTTTACACTTCTGGATTTTTTTTTTTTTCCTCAGAGGAAAACCACCTACCTTGAGCATGAACTTTCAGGAAGTGTTCAGGGGTATTTGAACTAGGATTGAGAATAGGAATTAGGCAGTCATATTTTATTCCTTGAAAGTTAGAAAACAAGATTAAAGACTATAACTTTTGGGGGAATCTTTATATAGCTTGACAGAGAAAAGATGATGAAGCATCCCTGGGTCCTGGGTTTTGTTTTTTCTTTCTTTTTTTAAATTTTTATTTTATTTGGCCACACGGCACGTGGGATGGATTTTAGTTCTCCGAACAGGGATCGAACCCATGTCCCCTGCATTAGGAGTGTGGAGTCTTAACCACTGGATCGTCAGGAAAGTCTCTTGTTTTTTCTTTCTTAATCTGACAACTCTAATATCAAAAGTATTCTAATATATTCTATTACTGTGCAATCAATTTTAATTTAAAAATAAAGAAAATACTGTCACTCAAAGGAAGAAATTTCAGGGACTTCCCTGGTGGCACAGTGGTTAAGAATCCGCCTGCCAATGCAGAAGACACGGGTTCGACCCCTGGTCCTGGAAGATCCCACGTGCTGTGGAGCGACTAAGCCCGTGTGCCACGCCTACTGAGCCTGTACTCTAGAGCCCGTGTGCTGCAACTACTGAAGCCCATTCGCCTAGAGCCTTTGCTCCACAGCAAGAGAAGCCACTGCAACGAGAAGCCCATGCACCGCAATGAAGCGTAGCCCCCGCTCGCCACAACTAGAGAAAGCCTGCACGCAGCAATGACGACCCAGTGAAGCCAAAAATAAATAAATAAATTTATAAAATTTAAAAAAGGAAGAAATTTCAGTGACTTCTTTTTCTTTACCCACCCCCCCCTTTTTATTTTGATTTGGAAGCTTCGAATGTTAGAATTTGCTGACTTTGGCCTATAGTAGTGAAGTGGCAATGGATAGATGCTCAGAATTATTTTCTATATTTTTTGCAAATGATTCATTGAGGATACCAAGCCTCTTTAAAAAAAGTTCATGGTTTAAATCAGATATTCCCTAACGTAAATGACTTTAATCAGATTATATAAAAATCTAATAACAAGAAATTGGCTCTACAGAATATAGAAAAATGGATGCTGTGGTTGGAGAGAGATTAGCAAATAGATACCACCAAGGTATCTCAGGAGTTTTTCAGTGTGGAAGGGACCTAAGAAGGCTTTGCCTGTTTAATTACTTAAACACATCGTACTCTGTCCAGGGAAGGTGCTAGGCTAGAAATCTGAACAAAGCAGTGTTACTAGTAAACTTTTGTGATATTCTGTAAGAGCAGTAAGTAATTTCACTGTGTTCAGAGGCAGGTGTGAATATCTCATTGTCTTGATTTGTGTTTCTCTAAATTAGCAATGTTGAGCATATTTTCATATGCCTGTTAGCCATCTGTATATCTTTGGAAAAATGTATATTCAGGTCTTCTACCCATTTTGAAAATTGGGTTTTTTAAAATTTTATTTATCCAATTTTTTAAACTTAAAAAAACATTAAAATAGCCCTATTGATCATTGCTTTTTGTTTCTTTTTTCAAATTCAAAATAGGAACTGACAACATCTCAGAAAAGTGGTGGGAATGTTCTTCAGATGATGTATGAGAAACCTGAACGGTGGTCTTTCACCTTCCAGTCATATGCCTGCCTCAGTCGAATACGAGCTCAGCTTGCCGCTCTCAATGGCAAGCTCAAAGATGCGGAGAAACCTGTATTATTTTTTGAACGATCTGTGTATAGTGACAGGTATATATAAATGACTGTACTTGTCAGTTTGGAATCTTGGCTTAGAAGTGGACTTTTTTTTTCCTGTTTCCTGGGAATAAAAGTAATAAGAGAGGCTGAGTTGGAGATTTGAGATGGAAAATGACATTTAATACCTTCAGCAGTTTGGTACTAATGTCATTAGGGAAGTTCTAGCATAATTGCTAGCTGCCATGGAAACTGGTATAGTGGCCATCTCATCTCTTTCAAATTTGCAGAGAAATTGTTTTTTCTTCCAACCCTCTTAAAATTCTTATCTGCTCTGGTTAAATCTGGATCTGTATTCTAGACTTGCACCTGGAGCTAGGAGATCATATGTCTCTAAGGGAGGCTTAGAATTACCCTGCTTATTATGTAAGGATTGTTTTACTAGAGTTAGATCTGAGGTTCTCAAACTTTAGGACCCCTTTCATTCCTAATAATTATTAAGGAGCCCAAAGAGCTTTGTGTCTTATTGATATTTATGTTATTAGATATTAAGGTTGAGAAATATAAAAAACATTTATTAACTTATTTAAAGTTAGTAATAATAAATCCATTACATAGAAACATAAAAAAGATGTGAAAATTATATCTTTCAAAACAAAAAATTAGAAGAGTAGCATTGTTTGAAACTTTGCAAATCTCTTTAGTGTCTGACTTAATAGAAGTCAGCTGTATTCTCATTTGTGCTTCTGTTTTTAAGCAGTTCTAAGCTTTTCGTTGAAGTACGGTGTATAAAGTAATCTGGTCTCTTACAGAACCCCTAGAAGTGTCTTGGGGACCACCAGGGGTTCTCACACCACATTTTTGGGAACGGATAGCCAAGTACAGATTTTCTGTAGTTGGAGATAATGTGTTGTTTTCTTCTGTTGTTGTTTTTTTCTGCTAACCAAGGCATTATCTGCCATGGGTTTAGGAGACTGTTTCATGTCCATTTAGTAGATCCATTTTTTCTTTGTGCTTTTTGGAAAGAATTTATGTGTTGATGTAGACTCTCTTTCAGGTATATTTTTGCATCTAATTTGTATGAATCTGACTGCATGAATGAAACAGAGTGGACCATTTATCAAGACTGGCATGACTGGATGAATAACCAGTTTGGCCAAAGCCTTGAACTGGATGGAATCATTTATCTTCAAGCCACTCCAGAGGTGAGAAACAATAAAAATTTGTTTTGTCCATTGACATTTCAGAGTAATATTTAGAAATCCTTTCAGTGGTATGCAATGAAGGTGATTTAGTTAAACTCCACTCCCCAACTCCAAATTAGAAACTCATAACTGTGTAGATAGAAACATTATTTTTTCCTAAGCAAACTGTAAGCCCACATTTGGAAGTTGCTCTTTTAGGCCGCTTCTCTGTTCTTCCTCAGTTCTGTTCTTCATTATTTCTTCCTGACTTTCTCAGGGTCTGTTATCTATCACAGCTACATTAAGAAACTTTCTAAAGCAACCCCTGGAATGTAGGCTTCATGAGGTGGAACTTTGGGTATTTTAATTACTTTTGGATTTCCAGTGCCTAGAATAGGGCCTGGGTACATAGTGGGAGCTCAGTAGATGTTAACTGAAGGACTAGCCAAATTGGTGGAGGTCCATTTCAAGAAATCCTTTATGGTTGGTTGTGGCTTGGAATGGGTGGGCAGTAGCAGCTGTAGTTGAGAAGAGCCTTAGAGGACGCTTGGCATTTTCAGTTAAGGGAGCTTACTTGAAAATGTGCCTTTTGTCATAGGTTGTAAATAGCTATTCTTGTTTACATATGAAATTATGTTATGAATCCAGGAAGAACAAGTAGATAGATGCCTTTCATAAAAGTAACCTAAATAAGAACTTACATTTGTTAAGGAATTTCTGGTTTTGGTGCTTGCATCCCCATTTTTCTCTGTTTTTTATTCCTGTTTCTTCCCTAAGTCACAAAGGTAGGCTCCGGTGAATGTAAATGCCATGACTTCTAGCCCAAAAGAATACTGTATTGCTACTGAAGCTGAATTTTCAAAGAAACTAGGTTTCTGATTCTAAGGGATGATTTTGTTCCTCTTCTAATGTCAAGTAAGCCAGAATTTAACAATAATAATTTTGAAATTCACTTTTATTTTTGAAAAGAATTTTTGTTTTTAATTATGAAAATAGTAAATACAAATATAGAAGAAAACATGAAGAATACTAATAATTTCATTCTGCTAGAAACATTCATAGTCAATATCTTAAACTCTAATGGGAAACTTTATTTTATTTAAAAATTTTTTTTATAAAATAAATAAATTTATTTAAAAAAACAAAAACAAAAAACATTCTATTCTGGTTACCCCTCTTTATTACAGTCTATTCCATTGTAACTCATTTCTATTTTTCCCATGGTCGTTAGAGATAAGAGCCTCAAGGGTATGGAACAGTTCGATAGTAATTCTTCATCGTGAGGATTCACATGCAATGTCAGTTGTGTGAATTAGCACCCCAGTGCTACATGTATCTGAGGCCTGTGATTTCAGGTTCTCACTGGTGAATTATTTATTTTCAAGTCATTGTCTTGAAATGCTTTCAAGCTCCCTCTCACTCCGGCTTGTGGATGGAATTTTACTAGCTCTTTTTTTTTTAACATCTTTATTGGAGTATAACTGTTTTACAATAGTGTGTTAGTTTCTCGTTTACAACAAAGTGAATCAGTTATACATATACATATGTTCCCATATCTCTTCCCTCTTGCGTCACCCTCTCTCCCACCCTCCCTATCCCACCCCTCTAGGTGGTCACAAGCACAGAGGTGATCTCCCTGTGCTATGTGGCAGCTTCCCACTAGCTATCTAATTTACATTTGGTAGTGTATATATGTCCCTGCCACTCTCTCACTTTGTCACAGCTTACCCTTCCCCCTCCCCATATCCTCAAGTCCATGCTCTAGTAGGTCTGTGTTTTATTCCCGTCCTACCACTAATCTCTTCATGACATTTTTTCTTTTCTTAGAGTCCATATATATGTGTTAGCATATGGTATTTGGTTTTCTCCTTCTGACTTGCTTCACTCTGTATGACAGACTCCAGGTCTATCCACCTCATTACAAATAACTCAGTTTCATTTCTTTTTATGGCTGAGTAATATTCCATTGTATATATGTGCCACATCTTCTTTATCCATTCATCTGTTGATGGACACTTAGGTTGCTTCCATGTCCTGGCTATCGTAAATAGAGCTGCAATGAACATTTTGGTACATGACTCTTTTTGAATTATGGTATTCTCAGGGTATATGCCCAGTAGTGGGGTTGCTGGGTCGTATGGTAGTTCTATTTTTAGTTTTTTAAGGAATCTCCATACTGTTCTCCATAGTGGCTGTATCAATTTACATTCCCACCAGCATGCAAGAGGGTTCCCTTTTCTCCACACCCTCTCCAGCATTTATTGTTTCTAGAGTTTTTGAAGATGGCCAATCTGACTGGTGTGAGATGATATCTCATTGTAGTTTTGATTTGCATTTCTCTAATGATTAATGATGTTGAGCATTCTTTCATGTGTTTGTTGGCAATCTGTATATCTTCTTTGGAGAAATGTCTATTTAATTCTTCTGCCCATTTTTTTTTTTTTTTTTTGGTGGTATGTGGGCCTCTCACTGTTGTGGCCTTTCCTGTTGCGGAGCACAGGCTCCGGACGCGCAGGCTAAGCGGCCATGGCTCACGGGCCCAGCCGCTCCACGGCATGTGGGATCTTCCCGGACCGGGGCACGAACCCGTGTCCCCTGCATCAGCAGGCGGATTCTCAACCACTGCGCCACCAGGGAAGCCCTTCTGCCCATTTTTTGATTGGGTTGTTTGTTTTTAGACTATACTACAAGGCTACAGTAATCAAGACAGTATGGTACTGGCACAAAAACAGAAATATAGATGAATGGAACAGGATAGAAAGCCCAGAGATAAACCCACACACATATGGTCACCTTATCTTTGATAAAGGAGGGAAGGATATACAGTGGAGAAAAGACAGCCTCTTCAATAAGTGGTGCTGGGAAAACTGGACAGCTACATGTAAAAGTATGAAATTAGAACACTGCCTAACACCATGCACAAAAATAAACTCAAAATGGGTTAAAGACCTAAATGTAAGGCCAGACACTATCAAACTCTTAGAGGAAAACATAGGCAGAACACTCTATGACATAAATCACAGCAAGATCCTTTTTGACCCATCTCCTAGAGAAATGGAAATAATAACAAAAATAAACAAATGGAACCTAATGAAACTTAAAACCTTTTGCACAGCAAAGGTTACCATAAACAAGACCAAAAGACAACCCTCAGAATGGGAGAAAATATTTGCAAATGAAGCAACTGACAAAGGATTAATACTAGCTCTCTTTTAATGAAGGCACAACCTCTCAAGACTCTTTGTTTTCTTCAGGAAGATTAGCTCCAGCTCCTTATACTACATAGCCTACTGCCTCAAATCTCCTGGAATGACTCAAAACCTCAAAGCTCCATGCTCCAGCCTGGGCTGGTTGTTCTGCCATTCTGTTTCAAATTTGCTATTTTTGGATATTTTATTCTTATCCTCTTGAGACATCTATTCACTTATCTCTTGTGGATCCTGTATTGCCTGGCTCTTCTTTTTTTTTTTTTTTTTTTTTCTTTTGGTTTATTCTTTTTTTTTTTTAACATTTTTATTGGAATATAATTGCTTTACAATGGTGTGTTAGTTTCTGATTTATAACAAAGTGAATCAGTTATACATATACATATGTCCTCATATCTCTTTCCTCTTGCATCTCCCTCCCTCCCACCCTCCCTACCCCACCCTTCTAGCTGGTCACAAAGCACCGAGCTGATCTCCCTGTGCTATGCGACTGCTTCCCACTAGCTAGCTATTTTACATTTGGGAGTGTTTATCTGTCCATATATACACAACCACTCTCGCACTTTGTCCCAACTTACCCTTCCCCCTCCCTATGTCCTCAAGTACCTTTACTAGTAGGTCTGGTTCTTTATTCCCGTCTTCCCCCTAGGTTCTTCATGATCATCTTTTTTAGATTCCATATATATGTGTTAGCATATGGTATTTGTTTTTCTCTTTCTGACTTACTTCAGTCTGTATGACAGACTCTGGAGCCATCCACCTCACTAACTCAATTTCATTTCTTTTTATAGCTAAGTAATATTCCATTGTATATAGGTGCCACATCTTCTTTATCCATTCGTCTGTCGATGGACACTTAGGTTGCTTCCATGTCCTGGCTATTGTAAATAGAGCTGCAATGAACATTTTGGTACATGACTCTTTTTGAATTATGGTTTTCTCAGGGTATATTCCCAGTAGTGGAATTGCTGGATCATATGGTAGTTCTATATATAGATTTTAAGGGACCTCCATACTGTTCTCCATAGTGGCTGTATCAATTTACATTCCTACCAACAGCATATGAGGGTTCCCTTTTCTCCACAACCTCTCCAGTATTTACTGTTTGTAGATTTTTTTTTTTTTTTTTTTGGCGGTACGCGGGCCTCTCACCACTGTGGCCTCTCCCGCCACGGAGCACAGGCTACGGACGTGCAGGCTCAGCAGCCATGGCCCACGGGCCCAGCCTCTCTGTGGCATGCGGGATCCTCCCGGACCGGGGCACGATCCCGTGTCCCCTGCATCAGCTGGCGGACTCCCAACCACTGTGCCACCAGGGAAGCCCTGTTTGTAGATTTTTTGATGATGGCCATTCTGACCAGTGTGAGATGATATCGCATTGTAGTTTTGATTTACATTTCTCTAATAATTAATGATGTTGAGCATTATTTCATGTGTTTGTTGGCAATCTGTATATCTTCTTTGCAGAAATGTCTATTTAGGTTTTCTGCCCATTTTTGGATTGGGTTGTTTGTTTTTTGATAGTGAGCTGCATGAGCTGCTTGTAAATTTTGGAGATTAATCCTTTGTCAGTTGCTTCATTTGCAAATATTTTCTCCCATTCTGAGGGTTGTCTTTTGGTTTTGTTTATGGTTTCCTTTGCTATGCAAAAGGTTTTAAGTTTCATTAGGTCCCATTTGTTTATTTTTGTTTTTATTTCCATTTCTCTAGGAGGTAGGTCATAAAAGGATATTGCTGTGATTTATGTCATAGAGTGTTCTGCCTATGTTTTCCTCTAAGAGTTTGATAGTGTCTGGCCTTACATTTAGGTCTTTAACCCATTTTGAGTTTATTTTTGTGCATGGTGTTAGGCAGTGTTCTAATTTCATTCTTTTACATGTAGCTGTCCAGGTTTCCCAGCACCACTATTGAAGAGGCTGTCTTTTCTCCATTGTATGTTCCAGCCTCCCTTATCAAAGATAAGGTGACCATATGTGTGTGGGTTTATCTCTGGGCTTTCTATCCTGTTCCATTGATCTATGTTTCTCTTTTTGTGCCAGTACCATTCTGTCTTGATTACTGTAGCTTTGTAGTATAATCTGAAGTCAGGGACCCTGATTCTTCCAGCTCCATTTTTCTTTCTCAAGATTGCTTTGGCTATTCAGGATCTTTTGTGGTTCCATACAAATTGTGAAATTTTTTGTTCTACTTCTGTGAAAAATGCCACTGGTAGTTTGATAGGGATTGCATTGAATCTGTAGATTGCTTTGGGTAGTAGAGTCATTTTCACAATGTTGATTCTTCCAATCCAAGAACATGGTATATCTCTCTATCTATTTGTATCATCTTTAATTTCTTTCATCAGTGTCCTATAGTTTTCTGCATACAGGTCTTTTGTTTCCCGAGGCAGGTTTTTTCCTAGGTATTTTATTCTCTTTGTTGCAATGGTAAATGGGAGTGTTTCCATAATTTCTCTTTCAGATTTTTCATCATTATTGTATAGGAATGCAAGAGATTTCTGTGCATTAATTTTGTATCCTGCAAGTTTACCAAATTCATTGATTAGCTCTAGTAGTTTTCTGGTGGCATTTTTAGTATTCTCTATGTATAGTATCATGTCATCTGCAAACAGTGACAGTTTTACTTCTTCTTTTCCAGTTTGTATTCCTTTTATTTTTTTTTCTTCTCTGATTGCCGTGGCTAGGACTTCCAAAACTATGTTGAATAATAGTGGTGAGAGTGGACATCCTTGTCTCATTCCTGATCTTAGAGGAAATGCTTTCAGTTTTTCACCATTGAGAATGATGTTTGCTATGGGTTTGTTGTATATGGGCTTTATTATGTTGAGGTAGGTTCCGTTTATGCCTACTTTCTGCAGGGTTTTTATCATAGATGGGTGTTGAATTTTGTCAAAAGCTTTTTCTGCATCTATTGAGATGATCATCTGGTTTTTATTCTTCAATTTGTTAGTATGGTGTATCACATTGATTGATTTGCGTGTATTGAAGTATCCTTGCATCCCTGGGGTAAATCCCACTTGATCATGGTGTATGATCCTTTTAATGTGTTGTTGGATTCTGTTTGCTAGTATTTTGTTGCGGAGTTTTACATTTATATTCATCAGTGATACTGGTCTGTAATTTTCTTTTTTTGTAGTATCTTTGTCTGGTTTTGGTATCAGGGTGATGGTGGCCTCATAGAATGAGTTTGGGAGTGTTCCTTCCTCTGGCAGGTGGATTCTTAACCACTGCACCACCAGGGAAGTCCCCAAACTTCTAAATTTTTAACAAAATTTTATTGAAGAATAGTTGATTTACAATGTTGTGTTTAATTTCTGCTGTACTGCAGAGTGACTCAGTTATACATACTTATATTCTTTTTCATATTCTTTTCCATCATGGTTTATAACAGGTAAATTATTTGTTTTTTAACTAAACTAATTTTATACAGTATATTTCAAGTATGGATGCCAAAGTTTATACACATATTTTGACTTATTTTTGAGAGTAACACTTGGTTTAGAGCTACCAAATGGTTGAAAAGCACAAGGAGGGGAAAATGAACTACTTCAACTTCCTAGGGAAAATAAATAGAGATTTTGGCTAGCATAACTAAAGAGACACTAAGGATAAATTTAATGGCAGCTGGCAAGAATAATTGTTCCTTGCCTCCTCCACTCCTCCTACCTGTTTCTTATTGCTTGCTTTTAGAAATGCTTGAATAGAATATATTTACGGGGAAGAAATGAAGAACAAGGCATTCCTCTTGAATACTTAGAGAAGCTTCACTATAAGCATGAAAGCTGGCTCCTGCATAGAACACTAAAGTAAGACTTCCTATTCTTATTTACTATTCATTTTAAATTCCTTTATCAAATTTTAATCCAAATCATGTATAATTTTTCATTTTCAGCCATTTTTATTTATTAGTATTGTAGGATCTCCCAGAATTAGGTATGGATTTTGATTCTTTTCATTGCAATGAGATCCTATTTTCTTAAAGTTTTTATAGCTAATCTCCCCCAGCAGTATTTACAGCATAATATATGGAATTTCACCTTAAGGGATAAAGTAGGAAATATACCTGTGTACATTATTTAGGTACAAGCATACCTTGTTGTATAGCACTTCACTTTATTGTGCTTTGCACATGCTGCATTTCTTATAAATGGAAGGTCTGTGGCAACCCTGTGTCAAGCAAGTCTGTTGGCACCATTTTTCCAACAGCATTTCCTAATGTTGTGTCTCTGCATCACATTTTATAAATTCTTGCAGTATTTTAAACTCTTCACCAGCAAAAAGATTATGACTCTCTAAAGGCTCAGATGATGGTTAGCATTTTTTAGCAATAAAGTATTTTTAAATTAAGGTATGTACATTTTTTTTAGACATAATGCTATTGCACACTTCATAGACTTCAGTATAGAGTAAATGTAACTTTTGTATGCACGGGGAAACCAAAAAATTTGTGTGACTTGCTTTGTTGCAATATTTGCTTTGTTGTGATATTCACTTTATTTCAGTGGTCTGGAGCCAAACCTGCAGTATCTCTGAGATATACCTATACTCTTTCAGAGAGAATTTTAATATATTTTAAGTTTGTTTCTTAGATCACTGTACTTTGTCATTAGTCACTTCTTGGTTCAGATGCATCTCACTTATTAGTATGCAACCTTAGACAATCTCTGAGCCTCAGAGTGACCTCCCTGAGCTTTAGTTTTCTCATCTATAAAATGCAAACATTCCTGGACTTCCTTGGTGGCACAGTGGTTAAGAATCCGCCTGCCAATGCAGGGGACACAGGTTCGAGCCCTGATCTGGGAAGATTCCACATGCCGTGGAGCAACTAATAAACCCATGCGCCACAATTACTGAAGCCCTTGCACCTAGAGCCTGTGCTCCGCAACAAGAGAAGCCACCACCCACGCTCCGCAATGAAGAGTAGACCCTGCTCTCCACAAGTAGAGAAAGCCCATGAGCAGCAATGAAGACCCAACACAGCCAAAAATAAATAAATAAATGTATTTTTTAAAAAAAGACAGCAAAATTCTAAGAAAAAGCAAACATTCCTACTTTATGGTATGACTTTGGTTTTTGAGGAGAATTACATTTCACAATGCCTAACTTTATATATTTTATACCTGAGATTTTTAGACATGTATAGTAAATCTAGGTGAGAACGAAGGGGCTGCCAGATGAAGTACTTGGCAGGATAATTTTAATATAAAATGATTGATAACAGTTTGTTTTCCAGTGAAGACATAAGAATAAATTTTTAGTATTTCTCTTTTATTTGTTGCTTTTTCTAATTATTTTGTTCATCTCTCTCTTTTCAAACAGAACCAACTTTGATTATCTACAAGAAGTGCCTATCTTAACACTGGATGTTAATGAAGACTTTAAAGACAAACACGACAGTCTGGTTGAAAAGGTAGATTTATACAAAGACTATAAATAATGTTTGTTTTGTCTTGTCTAAAGAAGTGTTCTAACTTTGTGAGAAAACAATTTTCTAAGGAAAGATTACATAAAGTTATGTTAAGAGACAGTTAAGAGCTTTAGAGTGATTTAGACTGTTTAGATTCTCATCTTAATTTCAACTTCTAGCTTTGTAGCCTTAGCTAAAATGAGGAGCTTCTTTATCCTTTAGTTTCTTTATCTGTATTATAGGGCTAACCACGTTAACAAAAGTTCTTGCTCACTCTCCTCTGCTTTGTTCCCTTTTCTTCTCCTCTTCCCTATATCACCAATCTTTAGATAATAATAAACTATTTGTGAAATTAATCTTTTTCAACTAAATTCAGTATGGAAGATGTTTGAAGCTGTAGGATATGGATCTCATCAATTTTTCTAGTAACTAGAGTCTTGAGATTAAAGATTTTTAGTTTTGAGTTCTATTTGGGACCTTGTCAGTGATAACTTGGAACTGCCTAGTCATTGAGTCATTGTCCTAATCAGAGTTGATCTATCCTCCATATATTTGGAAGTTGACTATATTCTATAAAGTGAGTGGTGCTCATATTCATAAAGGGACTTGCAGAGAACCTATTGATGAACACTTGAGTGAGAATAGTAATGGGATTTGTATAACAAATATCCTTAATATCCATGTTAATTAACTTAGTGATCTAAGAGCTAAAGAAGAAGCCACATTTTTTTGTTGTTTGTTTAGTTTTGAGAGAAATTTTATTTTTCTTTTTTCCTGTCACAAAATGTCTGCTGTTTACTACAATAGGTATTTAACATTTATAAGGGATGTATCTCAAGAATTTTTAAAATCTCACCATTTATAACTACTGTAGCATATAGTTGTTTTTCCCATGATATAAAGAAAAGCATATCTGGAAAATTCAAGTGACCTCTTCATACTAATTTAATGATGTTAAAAAACATAGTACAGAATTCACTTGTGATACTGTTAAAATAAAATAAATAAAATTAAGTCAGCCATTGCAGTGCTAACAGCCAATCATCATTTTAACTAGATGAATCTGTAAAACCACTTTTTAATTTTATCTAACACTTCTGTATTTTGATTAATAATCACCATTTCATATTATTATTTATTTTTGGTTTAATTAGTTTTGCTAGAAGTTTGCTTTCTTTTTCAGGTATCTTTGCAAGGCAATAATCTTTGTCTATTCAGGAGAATTACTGTGCAGTCTAGAATATGTAGAGAGCAGTGTCTTGAATTGTGACATTGGCCAGTTGGCTAAGTTCATTCATTACTTATATGACCTTTCCTCACATACTAATATTACAGTGTGTATGTATGATTCAGATTTGTGCTTCAGAAAAATTATAAATCTGTTACATAGATTACATACATAATCAGGACCTTTAGACTTATTAAACTTGCAATTATTAATGTTATCAATACTAAAGCTGCACATGTCAGTAGTCTGTGGTATTATTAAGAGATAATAAAATTAGTGTTATGGCTATTATAGAACTATATCAATCTTAGATGTAAATTTAATAACTCCTGTGATGACATTTTAGGTCATTCATCTTCTAATACTGAAGTATTTGTTAATATTTCTTTTGAAACTAAATGATATGGCTTTGTGATAGAGTTACTTATACAGTTGAGGTCTTCAACTGTGTAGATACTTTTAATTGAAAATGAATATTAGATATCTCAAATTAGCCAAGGAATTATATTAATATTTTTTTCCTCCCCTCAGGTAAAAGAATTTTTGAGCACTTTGTGATCTTGCTGAAGACTACAGGCAGCCAAATGATTACACATACTTCAGCTTTGTGTATCTTCATAGGTCCATATTCATACAAGTCTCTCTTCTAAACCCAAGTTTTTAACTATTTTTGTTCCAAGAAAAAATTTTTTTTTAATGAATCCTATACAAAAGTCTATAGCTAGTTTTTCTTTTTTCTTTTTCTTCTTTTCTTTTTTGGGGCTTTAAAAAAAGAAAGACATTTAAGTATCCCTTACAACAAGAAGTCTGGAGGTAGATGGTTCCAGAATCACTATAGTGGTTAAGCTGCATCATAAAGGACCCAGCCTCCTGTCTTTCTCTTCTATTATCCTCCTCAGCCAGTTGACTTTTTTTTTTTTTTCTGGTGCTTCTCATCTCACTGACCATTTCTTAACTACAAACTTTAATGTTACATAGTAAATGGTAATGTGTCCTGTGTAAATTAGTGTACCTGTTAAAAATTGAAAAGTGGAATTTAAGGAATTCCTAGAAAAAGTATGATGAGGTTTTATTTTAAATACTTTTGATCAGGTGCCTTCCCTTCTACCTTAATTTATGTGGAAGATAAGACCAGGTTTAGTATTTAATTACTTCACTGATTTATTAATGTGTCTATAATACATTTGTAGAGAAGCAGGTTAGACTATGTTCCCGGTTTGTAATGGCATAACTTATAAATCATTTAATATTTTTCCTGCCTTTGTTTCTACATCTATGGTATGAGCGAGGCTTCATCTTTTGCATAGGATTTTGTAGGATTAAAGAGAAAATGTTTCTATACTTAAAAGATAACTGAAGATTATTACATGAATAGAAAGATTGAATTTATTTGGAACTTAAATAGCTACCTGCTTTTTCCCTTCTCAGACCATTCTTTTAGAATGGAGTATTACTATTATAGTTAAAAGATTGGCTTAAACTATGATTGTCTTTAAGTCATTTGAGGTGGAATTATAGTTTTCCTTAATTTCTTCCCCTTTTTTTTTTTGTGGTACACGGGCCTCTCACTGTTGTGGCCTCTCCCGTTGCGGAGCACAGGCTCCGGAGGCGCAGGCTCAGCAGCCATGGCTCACGGGCCCAGCTGCTCCGTGGCATGTGGGATCTTCCCGGACCAGGGCACGAACCCGTGTCCCCTGCATCGTCAGGCAGACTCTCAACCACTGCGCCACCAGGGAAGCCCCTCTTCCCATTTTTATAGGTAAAATGTTAGTGGGACATAGTGAGGGATACATTTTTCCACTTTATTTTTTATTGATGCTATACTGGGAATGAGTAGTCTTTCTTTATACTTGGTGAGCTGTCAAAAGGGAAACTGGGGCTTCCCTGGTGGCGCAGTGGTTGAGAATCCGCCTGCCGATGCAGGAGACACGGGTTCGTGCCCTGGTCCGGGAAGATCCCACATGCCGCGGAGCAACTAAGCCCGTGAGCCATGGCCGCTAGGCCTGCGTGTCCGGAGCCTGTGCTCCGCAACGGGAGAGGCCACAACAGTGAGAGGCCCGCATACCGCAAAAAAAAAAAAAAAAAAAAAAAAAAGGGAAACTGAAGACAAGGTAGATTTTCTTCCTAGCAGTTAAGTCTGTTTAGTTAGTCCCAGCTCTTATTTCCTGCCTCCTACTTTCCCTACTGTCTGGATTAATTAAGCAGCCTACTATTTAAAGTTTTATTTAAAAGTAAATAAAAGTCACACATTTCTACTTTGAGAACATCATCATCTCTTTTCACTTCATAGTTTGCTTTGCTTCTCTGTTGGATTATACCTGAAGTTTTTTTCTCCCTCCTTTAAGAGAAATTACTGATAAAAATGATCTTGCTTTATGTTATATATCTTGAAAGCATTATCTTTTTTGTTGATTATATGTTAGTAAATACATATATTAATAAAGAAGGCAAGGGGTAAAATAGTTGTAATTTAAAAAAATCTGCATGGGTTCATTTTAGGTCTGTATATATAGATTTAGGTCTGTACGTATAGATTTCTTTCAACTTTGTTTAGTTAAGGTGTGCAGTGTGCAGTGTGTTTTCTTTGTATTTAACCTTTCTACTTGACATTTTAGAAAAATTCTGTGGTTTTAAATGAGAGGAAGAGTTACTTTTACTTTGAAACTATCATTTTCCTTTTAAAAATATCATTTCTTATTTTTGGTTTCTTGATATTCAAAGATGATAATTTAGTGAGTTAAACAGTTTAGATGCACTGATCTTTGAAGAAGAGACTTGTTTCAAATCTGTAATTGCCGTAAATTATTAAATTGTCTCATGATATTGTATAGATTTGTTTTTGTTTGATATAAATGAATTTGTTACTAAATTAAATATTTACTTAATAAATAAGTAAAAATATCATGAACTCTAATGTAGCTACACTCATTGAAATGATTGTATCTCTTTTAGAATTAAAATTTATTCTACTTTTGAAGAAAATTATGAATATATAAAGATTGACAGTGGTTTATATAAATTAACGTTGACTCTATTTTAAGTGGAGACATATTTCAGAGATTTTCCATAATCTTTAAAAATGTTTAGTTTAATGACTTTTTAAATCTGTAAAATTGAAAAGAAGCTTAAAAAATTATTATTTGTCATGACTTAAAATAAAAGCTGTACCACTGGGTGAGCACAAGGGTATTGAGCCTAGTGGTCTGCATTATCTCTTGAATCCTGTCTCCCCTATCAGATCATCTTTCTTCAAAGTATATGTACTACTTTTTATAGTTTACTCTTCTAAGAAGGTGATTAATTGTACAAGACTTATCCCTTCATTCAGAGTTTTCTCATCTTTTATGCCTGAAACTTAGAGCAGTGTTTACCAAGCCCCTAGAAATCAGGTCTGTTGTATTTTAAAAGACAAGAAGTCCCAAAGTGTTTTTTACATAGAGGTATAAATCTCATTACCTACAGAAAAATGCTAGATAAGTTGCTTAAAGTATTTATAAATCCTGGTAGATAATAGCCTTCCTCATTTGAAAAATCTTACCTCTTTCCTTCATTTATTTATTTATTGATTTAATTTATTTTTTTGCTGCATTGGGTCTTCCTTGCTGCACGCAGGCTTTCTCTAGTTGCGAGTGGGGGCTACTCTTTGTTGCGGTGCTCAGGCTTCTCATTGCGGTGGCTTCTCTTGTTGCAGAGCATGAGCTCTAGGCCCACGGGCCTCAGTAGTTGTGGCTCGCGGGCTCTAGAGTGCAGGCTAAGTAGTTGCGGTGCACAGGGTTAGTTGCTCCGCGGCGTGTGGGATTTTCTAGGACCAGGGCTCAAACCCATGTCCCCTGCACTGGCAGGCGAATTCGCAACCACTGCGCCACCAGGGAAGCCCTTACCTCTTTCCTTGGAAAAAATTTTTTTGGGGGAGGAAATAATTTTAGATTCACAAAAGTTGCAAAATTATTAGAGTTCCTGTGTACACCCATGGTAGCATTTTACTTAACAATAGTGTATTATCATGACTAGGCAATTGACTTTGGTATACTACTGTTAACTAAACTACAAAACTTATTTTTAATAGTTTTTATTTTCATTTTTTAGAACAGTTTTAGGTTCACAGGAGAATTGAGTGGAAAGTACAGAGTTCCCATGTACTCTCTGCCTTCATACTTGCACAGCCTCCTCCAATATCAACATCTCCCAACAGAGTGGTATGTCTGTTATAATCAATGAACCTACACTGACACATCATTACCCCTCAAAGTCCATAGTTTGCATTAGGGTTTACTCAGTATTGTATCTTCTGTGGGTTTTGACAAATGAATAATGACATGTAACCACCATTGTAGTATCATACAAAATAGTTTCCCTGCCCTGAAAATCCTCTGTGTCTGCTCATCCCTCTCCCCTAAACTCTGGCAATCACTCATGTTTTTATTGTCTCCATAGTTTTGCCTTTCTTCAGAATGTCGTAGAGTTGGAATCATTCATTAGGGAACTTTTTCAGTGGCTTCTTTAACTTAATAACTTGCAGTTAATTTCCTCCATGTCTTCTCATGGCTTGATAGTTCATTATTTTTAGCACTGAAAAATATTCTGTTGTCTGGATGTACCATAGTTTATCCTCTCACCTACTGAGGGACATCTTGGTTGCTTCCAAGTTTTGGCAATTATGAATAAAACTACTTAAAACATCGGTGTACAAGTTTTTATGAGGACATAAGTTTTCAGTTCATTTGAGTAAATTCCAAGGAGTGCAATTGCTGGATCGTATGGTAATTAGGTTTCTGAGAAATTGCCAAACTGTCTACCAAAATGGTTGTATCATTTTGCCTTTCCACCAGCAATGACTGAGAGTTCTTGTTGCTTTACATCCTTGCCAGCATTTGTTGTCAGTGGGTTGGATTTTGGCCACTCTAATAGGTATGTTGTTGTATCTTATTTTAATTTGCAATTCCCTAATGACATGATGTTAATCAACTTTCCATCTGTGTATCTTCTTTGGTGAGGTGTCCGTTAAAGTCTTTGTCTTTTTTTAATTGGGTTCATTTTCTTAATACTAAGGCTTAAGAATTCTTTGTATGTTTTAGGTAATAGTCCTTTATCAAATATGTCTTTTGCAAATATTTCTCCTATCTATGGTTTATCTTATTCTCTTGACATTGTCTTTTGCAGAGCAGAAATTTTTAATTTTTTTTTTTTTTTTTTTTTTTTTTTTTGGTACGCGGGCCTCTCACTGTTGTGGTCTCTCCCGTTGCGGAGCACAGGCTCCGGACGCACAGGCTCAGCCGCCATGGCTCACAGGCCCAGCCGCTCCGCGGCATGTGGGATCTTCCCGGACCGGGGCACAAACCCGTGTCCCCTGCATCGGCAGGCAGATTCAACCACTGCGCCACCAGGGAAGCCCAGTTTTTAATTTTAATGAAGTCCAGCTTATCAGTGATTTCTTTCATGGATCATACCTTTTGTTTTGTTTTGTTTTTTAATTTAACTTTATTTATTTATTTATTTTTGGCTGCGTTAGGTCTTCGTTGCTGCGTGTAGGCTTTCTCTAGTTGCAGAGGCTACTCTTCATTGCCGTGTGCGGGCTTCTCATTGCAGTGGCTTCTCTTGTTGCGAAGCACAGGTTCTAGGTGCACGGGCTGTAATAGTTGTGGCTTGCGGGCCCTAGAGTGCAGACTCAGTAGTTGTGGCACATGGGCTTTGTTACTTCGCAGCATGTGGGATCTTCCCGGACCAGGGCTCAAACCCATGTGCCCTGCATTAGCAGACAGATTCTTAACCACTGCACCACTGGGGAAGCCCCATACCTTGTGTTGTATCTGAAACGTCATCGCTGTATCCAAGGTCATCTAGGTTTTCTCCTATGTTATCCTCTAGGAGTTTTATAATTAATGCATTTTATTTTTAGATCTATGATCCATTTTGAGTTAATTTTTATGAAGGGTGTACGATCTGCATCTAGATTCATTTTTTTGCATGTGGAGGTCCAGTTGTCAGCACTATTTGATGAAAGGCTAGCTTTGTTTAATTGAATTGCCTTCGTTCCTTTGTTGAAGATCAGTTGACTATAATTATGTGGCTTTATTTCTAGGCTCTCTATTCTGTTTTATTTTATTTTTTTTATTTTTAGCCGTGACACGCATCAGGCGGGATCTTAGTTCCCCCACGAAGGATCAAACCCATGCCCCCTGCAGTGGAAGCGTGGAGTCTTAACCACTGGACTGACAGTGAAGTCCCTACTGTAGCTTCATATTAAGTCTTGAAGTTGGGTAATTTTACATTTCCTAGAGGTATGAGCTACTTAGGTTTAGTAATACTTTGGGTGCTTTTTGAAGTTATCCTGATAAGGTTTTTCTCCTTTTAAGAATTTATTTGTATAATGAAATCTTTTTTTCTCATCTTCAGTTAGAGAGTAGAATATTGAAAAATGAAGGCAGGTTTGATATAATTCATTTTTTTCCTTATCCTGTGTAGTGCCTTGGAATGTTGTTATTAATTATAAAATTTATTAGTACTGAGATTAGTAATGCCAAAAATGTTTAAATACAGTCTTCCCCCATAAGAGCTGTTCAGTAATAACTTTCTACCATAACATCTTTTAAATGATTATATCATTGTTCAGGCAATCACCTTTTTTTTTCTCCTTGGGTATAAAGACTCTTCCTACTCTAAAATATACTAAACAAGTATGCAATAAAGAACAATATTTAGGACTTCCCTGGTGGCGCAGTGGTTGAGAGTCCACTGCAGGGGACGCGGGTTCGTGCCCCGGTCCGGGAGGATCCCACGTGCCGCGGAGCGGAACCATGGGCACTGAGCCTGTGCTTCCGGAGCCTGCGCTCCGCAACGGGAGAGGCCACAACAGTGTGAGGCCCGCATACCAAAAAAAAAAAAAAAAAAAAGAACAATATTTAAACATTTCCAGCTCAGACAAAAGCATAATAATTTACTTGACGCTACACAGAGATTATCATTTTGAACACACTTGAACTGTACATCAGGTAATTTTGCTTTGCATAAGTATGTGAAATGAGAGGAATGAAAAAGTTATATCTTTTAGGACTCTTGTCTGTTATATGTAGATGCCATTTCCATGTGTTTTGAAGTTTCCTAAAGGTTTTTTTTGTGTTATAACTTAATTTTAAGTGGAGTTTGAATGCCAGATAACCATTAGTCCCCAAAAGAGTGGAAGATTGGTGGGGGGAAATGATACAGAAAGCAGAACTCACCTTCCAAAGAATGATTTCTTTATTCCTCTCCTCCACCAACCATCACTGACTATCAAATTTTCTTCCTTGGCAAGTACAATAAACCTTGTTTACAATATATTTTATGCACAATCTATATTGTGTATTTTTTGTAAACTTGTTATTATTCAATCGATACATTTTTGGTATCTAGGATATAATATAATGTGCCCCATTAAAATTAATGGAAGATATTTCACTTAAAGGTTTTTACTTAGTGACAGCTTTTTTTTCAGTAATAAAAGACATTAAGTGAGGGACAGGTATGTAATTTGAATTCAGTTCAGTTTTACATACTCCCTTTCCCCCACCTTTTATTTTTTTTTTATTTTTTATTTATTTATTTTTTTTGTGGTACGCGGGCCTCTCACTGCTGTGGCCTCTCCCGTTGCGGGGCACAGGCTCCGGACGCGCAGGCTCAGCGGCCATGGCTCACGGGCCCAGCCGCTCCGCGGCATGTGGGATCTTCCCGGACCGGGGCACGAACCCATATCCCCTGCATCGGCAGGCGGATTCTCAACCACTGCGCCACCAGGGAAGCCCTCCCCCACCTTTTAAAAAATTACTGTGACTGCAGCTCTGTAATTGTATGTTTAATGAGGTATAAATTCTCAATATGATATTGATGTTCTCAGAATATTTTGTATGAATGAAGATTTGGGTTTGGTTCAAAGATTTCACAAAAAATTAACACCAAGTTCTGTTTTGGCAGATTTTGAAGTGATAAATATCAAAGTGTTTCTTTTAAGAATTAAGACCATCCTCAAAGATTATTATCAATATGGCTACTCTTTGAATTCATTTAATTTTAGTTCTGTGCCTAGAATAAAATAAGTAATACACAGATCAATGTCCATTGTACTAGAATATAAAAGGTGACAATTAGAAGTCAAACTAGGTAACAGTACTTTAGTTTTTGGTTTATGTTTTTATGATTACCTTAAAAATATTTTATGTATAGAAGAACAAGTACCATAAATAGAATAAAAGAATCATTAAATATCAGATATTAAAATCCTTTCTTAACCATTGTAACTTAGACTCTATGGTAGACAAAATTTATCACCGTTTTACAGATGTGAGAGGCCAAGGGATTTCTCAAGATCCCACAAAGACTAAAGCTGAAACAAACCCAGATATTTTGACTTTCTAGAGTGGGGTTTCATTTTATTTTAGTGAGTAGCGACTCTAGTTTTACTTCTGCTCTTTATATCTAGGGTCATTTTTCTTTCCGTCCCTAACTCTGTCTAGTATTTCATGCCCATTTAAAATAGCAATTTGAAAATAAAAATCCGATAAGCCCATGATTATTTTATAGTGAAATCAGTAATTGTAGCCCTTTGCCACATGAGGTCATTATATACTTGGTTCTTTCTTCTGCTCTGCCTCTAATCCAAGCATCATAATCTTGATGATGAGTGGTTGGGAAAAGATAGGAGCTGATGAGAGGTCTTTTGCATTGCCAGAGCAAAAGCATTAATTGATTAATAAAAACTTTATTGAGTGAGATTTTATGTGTACAGATGTTGGGGAGGGAAGATTTTACTATGATCCCTTGTTTAAACTAATAAGATTCTTTCAAAGATAAGGCATCTTCTAAAGCTGCCATTTTGTCCTTGCTGTTAACTGTCAGCTAGAGTAGAATCATTTTATATTAGAAGAGTAAATTAGGAAATTGGCTAATGTTATAAAACAATTTATGCTTCACTTGGCTCAGCAACACTATTTTGATATGTTGTACAGAGCTTAGAATACTAGTTATCAAATTCCTGCCTTGAGGACAGAATAGATGGTATGGGCATAAGTTATTATTTTGCTGATGGTTGACATAAACTGGTTGCTAGATTAGTAAGTGAAATAAACTTGTTAAGTATGATAACTAATTTTTAACAGACTGACCTTAAATAGACAATTGAATATTGTCCTTTTCAGAATAGTTACCTTGAGAGACTATACGTTTATTCCAAAGATTCTGCCATTATTCAAAACACTCTTGGATCTGAGTTTAGAATCTGAGTTATATAACTGTTTAAATGTGATTCAGGTTCTTTTTCTGTGTGTGACTGGATATAGTATTTTGTTTTTTTGTTTTTTTTAAATGACCATAAATCATTTAGTGGCGAGTCTAATGAACAAAATGGATAGTAAAACTTGAAAAAAGCTGCTTTGGGCCATAAAAGAAGGTAACAGTAAGGCACTTAGATTTCTTTTCTTATTCAGTTTATAAAATATATGTGAAGGAAATTCATACATTTTTTGCTAATTCAAATGTTTTTGACTAATGGCAGACTCTAAACAACATATAACCTATTGGTGTGGTTGCTTTGAAGGCAATCCTTAGTACAAGGTTCTGGTATAGTTAAAAAAACAAACAAACAAACCCAAACATTGTTTCCTATTATGTTTACATTCAGTATATACCAACAGTCAGCTGTTGTTAAGTAAGAATTTATCTTTAGTATTTTAAACATTGCAGAGGCAGTGATGATTAAGAACACAGGCTCCCAAGACAGACTGCTGGCTTCAAATCCTGGCCCTGCCACTTATTGTCTAACGTTAGGCAAGTCATTATAATCTTGGGAAAGTAATGTTTTAAAATTTCTTTAAAAGAAGGCCATAAGTAATAGTACCTACTTATAAAGTTGTGCAATTATAATGTGTAGTATATATAAAGCTCTTAGAACAATGCTCAATGCATGTTAGCCGTTACTATTAGTACTTTTATTTCCTTTCATTCAATATCTTGGTTGCTGAAAGCATCTGGAAAATTGGTAAGTCTGTGCAGTTATATAAAAAAAGAGTGAATAAAGTGGAACTATAGTAGGATAATCACTGTATTTTTTGAGTGGAAATAGTTATGGTTTGTGGAGAGAGAGATTCACCAAACTTCATTGTTGTTACTTCTGGTGAGTGGGATTGGAGTGGTGGTTGAGATTCTTGGGAGAAGGTTTTCATTTAATATTAAATTTATTCATTCAGCAAATTTTTATTGATCTCCTACTGCATGCCAGGGACTGATGAAAGAACATCTAAGTTAGGAGTCACTCTTCCCCTTGAGGAAGTTGGAAGTGATAAAGGAGATTAAGTTGCGTAAGTTCTTAGCATTTTCCTTTATTTTTATTTTCTGTGCTTTTATTTTTTGAGTGGTGCCGAATATAAAGATTTTTGGTATCTCCATTAATGTTTCAAAAAATTATGATTTTTCATTTTGAATGTAAACGTTCTTTGAAATAAAGTAGCTTTATTTTCAGATTATAAAATTAATAAATATTTGTTATGGAGAACTCTCAGGAGAATTTGATGCTTGATATTTCTAACACCAAGAGAACTTCCTTCTCTTGGTTAAGTAGATGAGATTAATAGGCTATGGTTTTTCAACCCAGTCGAAGAATGGGCAGAAGACCTAAATACACATTTCTCCAAAGACCTACAGATGGCCAACAGACGCATGAAAAGATGATCAACATTGCTAATTATTAGAGAAATACAAATCAAAACTACAGTGAGGTACTACCTCCTACCGTTCAGAATGGCCATCATTAAAAAGTCTACAAATAACAAATGCTGGAGAGGGTGTGGAGAAAAGGGAAGCCTCCTACACTGTTGGTGGGAATATAAATTGGTGCAGCCACTTGGAAGACAGTATGGAGGTTCCTCAAAAAACTAAAAATAGAGTTGCCATATGATCCCGCAATCCCACTGCTGGGCATATATTCAGAGAAAACCATAATTTGAAAAGATACATGTACCCCAGTGTTCATTGCAGCACTATTTACAATAGCCAGGACATGGAAGCAACCTAAGTGTCCATCAATGGAGTAATGGATAAAGAAGATGTGGCACATATATACAATGGAATATTACTCAGCCATAAAAAGAAACGAAATTGAGTTATTTGTACTGAGGTGGATGGATCTAGAATCTGTCATACAGAGTGCAGTAAGTCAGAAAGAGAAAAACAAATACCGTATGCTAACACATACATATGGAATCTAAAAAAAAAAAAAAAAAAAAAAAAAGGTCATGAAGAACCTAGGGGCAAGACGGGAATAAAGATGCAGACCTACTAGAGAATGGACTTGAGGACGCGGGGAGGGGGAAGGGTAAGGTGTGACAAAGTGAGAGAGTGGCATGGACATATATACACTACCAAATGTAAAATAGATAGCTAGTGGGAAGCAGCTGCATAGCACAGGGAGATCACCTTGGTGCTTTGTGACCACCCAGAGGGGTGGGATAGGGAGGGTGGGAGGGAGGGAGATGCAAGAGGGAAGAGATATGGGGATATATGTATATGTATAACTGATTCACTTTGTTATAAATCAGAAACTAACACCATTGTAAAGCAATCATACTCCAATAAAGATGTTAAAAAAAAGATGTGGTACATATATACAATGGAATATTACTCAGCAGTAAAAAAGAATGAAGTAATGCCATTTGTAGCTACATGGATGGGCCTAGAGATTGTCATACTGAGTGAAGTAAGTCAGAGAAAGACAAACATCATATGATATCGTTTATCTGTGTAATCTAAAAACATGGTACAAATGAACTTATTTACAGAAAAGAAATAGAGCCACAGATATAGAAAACGAATTTATGGTAACCAAGGGGGAAAGGGGGCAGGGAAGGATCAATTGGGAGATTGGGATTGACATATACACACTACTATATATAAAATAGGTAACTAATTAGAACCTATTCTATAGTGTGGGGAACTATATTCAATACTCTGTAATGACCTATAGAGGAATAGAATCTAAAAAAGAGTGGAGTTATGTATAACTGATTCACTTTGCTGTACAACAGAAACTATCACAACATTGTAAATCAACTATACTGAAAAAAAATTAAAAGATGTGGTACATACATACAATGGAATACTACTCAGCCATAAAAAAGAATAAAATAATGCCATTTGTAGCAGCATGGATGGGTCTAGAGATGATTATACTTAGTGAAGTAAGTCAGAAAGAGGAAGGCAAATATCATATGATATCACTTACATGTGGAATCTAAAATGTGACAAATGAACTTATCTACAAAACAGACTCACAGACATAAAGAACAGACGAGGTTGCCAAGGGGGAAAGGGAGTTATATATGTAACTGAATCATTTTGCTGTACAGTAGAAATTAACACAGCATTGTAAATCAACTACAATAAAATACATTTAAAAAATAGGCTGTGGTTTTTATCTCTTGTTTTTTTTTTTTTGTGGTACGCGGGCCTCTCACTGTTGTGGCCTTTCCTGTTGCGGAGCACAGGCTCCAGACGCGCAGGCTCAGTGGCCATGGCTCACGGGCCCAGCCGCTCCGCGGCATGTGGGATCTTCCCGGACCAGGGCACGAACCCGTGTCCCCTGCATCGGCAGGCGGATTCTCAACCACTGCACCACCAGGGAAGCCCATTATCTCTTGTTTTTAAGCAAGATGTATAAGGATGTTTGTACCCCTTCCTAGAAGATATGTTGCAACAAAGAGAACTCTCAATGTCTATAAATTATCCTTAGTCTGTTTAGAAATTGCCCTTGCTCTTTCTATTTTCTTATTTAAGTAAAAGAACATTATGATTAGTGTTATATGAGTCCAATATTTCTGCCCCGGGGAAGTGATAAAAACCAAAATTCTGAATTCTGTATTGAAAATGTAATAATACAGAGTTTTTTAAACTAAGATTGGATTATTAGCAAAATTTATTGACTTTTATGTTTAGTGATAGATACTTAATGGGCATAAATTGAAAGTTAGAAATTAGAATTTTGGTATATTAATTTTTTCCATTGATTTATAATTTGAGGGTTTTTTTAACCTTATTTCTGTTGGCATTGAGAATAAACCTAAACATTTTTCTTTTCTTTATAAAAGTACAACACGCCCATTAAAACAATTTGGACATTGCAGAAATATTGAAATAAGGTAATCCCTAGATCCTGTCATTTAGAGGTACCAACCTAGCAGACTATTGCCTTCCAGCTTTATGTACTTAACGTCTACAAAGAAACATTTTTCTTTTTACTAAATTGAGGTCATGCTATAGATTCAATATTATGTCCTGCTTTTTTTTACCTTAAAGTATATTGTAAAAAAAGTCTTACATCTAAGTTATTTTTGAAAATTTAGTTAAACCCATAATTTCTTGGCTCTGTAAAATTTGAAATGTTAGAAAATATGAGAAGAAAGAAAATCTGTAATCCTGCCACTGAGAGTTAGCTACTTACACATAAGTATTTCCTGCTAAACTGTTTCTTTGTTCCCACCTTCAAACAAAACTTAAATATCCATGGTAATATTTAATTTCTTTTGTTAAATGAATAATCATTTTGAAAAATGAACTTCTTTAAAGAAATTTATATATAATTAATATTAGTAAATGCATATTTTCACATTTTGTAGAACTTTTGCATTTGTAAAGGACCTCTAATTCAAATTTATTGTAACATTTTCTCTATAAAATGTATTTGTACATGCTTACATGTGTGTGTGAAAGTTAAATCCTTAAGTGCTGTTTTATGTTGGAATCTTTAGGGAGAGAGTACATGTGTGTGCATGTGTGTTTGTGTGTGCATGTGTGTGACAAATGTAGAATTTGAAGACACTTTATCTGGCTGGGCTTGGGTAAACTTCAACTTCTGTGAGCCTCAGTCTTCTCATTTCTCAAGTTGTAATAGTAGGACCTTTCCAAGGTACAGCCTTGTTGTAAGGAGCCAGTAAAATCTGTGAAAGGACCTCTTAAATTATAAAACATACAAATGTTAATAGTTATTATTTAAGGGGCTCTAGGAAAGAAAAATAAAAGGCAAAGACAGTCCTTGATTCCATCAAGTTATGGTAAGATTTCCTGTCAGAGTAGGTGGAAATTGGATATGGGAACCTTGCTGTAAGAAATGCAGAATATAGTTTTGCATTGAATTTCACATCTTTCTTATTAGCAAAAGGTACAGATTATCCTAACAGACCACAAGTCTAGATCTTAGGGCAAGAGAGAACATAATTCTTTTTGTACCATTTTAATTTTGAACAAGCCATGTTTATGGTACCTAGCTCTTAGAAAAAATAAAAAGAACAAGAGAGAAATGGTATATCTGCCCACCACCATCTGCTATTTTTAGATTGGCTAGGAAGCCCTATTTGGCCGCCTTTGCCCATGTCATTTGGCAACTCTTGAGCCTGCATCATTCAGAGATGAAAGAAGCTTAGAAGGTGGAAAACTGAATTTCTTTGATTTTCCAGTCATCATTGATGGAAAAAATATATCACCACAAGCAATTTGAAGGACATTGGCTGTAAGTAAAACAATAAGTGTTTTCATTTAGTGAGATGGGCTTATGCGACACAAAAGACATGATGTATTTCCTTTCTGCCTTAATAGGGGGTGAGAAATGTATGAACCTTCTGTCCTGGTTTGATTTTTATTTATTATCAAGAGAAATAATAGTTTAGAAAAAGATGCAAATACTGTGCATATATATATATATATATACATATACATACAAATATATATATGCTTATATATTTTTATGGCCTTTTAGAATAAAATTCTTAGAAAAGAAAGCGAAACTATGAAAGTCAAGGAAAGAAGCACAGAAACAATCTGGGAAATGACAGATTTTAAGATTTATGTACTAAGATGAATTTGAAAACTAAAGAAAGTAAATAGAGAAATCTAATTTTCCATTTACTTGGATAAAGGGACATAATATTATACCTATGGATCAGTTTTAAATGAGCATACATTTGGGCATTTTATAGGTAATAGAATTTAACCTGTTTTATCTGTGGTATCTATAAAACGTTCTGAAACATTTCTATTGTTGGATATAGTAATTTACCAAAAGCTCTAGTAAAAGTCAGGTTATATATTGTAGGTAGTTTTTCTTTTGCCTATATTATTAGTTTACTAGCTTCCTACACTAACTTTCCTTTAACTGTTAAACTTTAACTGTTAAATTATCATTTTCCTACAATTGAAGAATTTTATTAAATGAGTTACCAAATGTTAAGTGCTCAATAAATGTTTATTATAATTGTGTTGATTTTTTAATATGTGCACAAATTCTAATGAAATTATATCATACTTTCTAATTATATTAGAAAGTTTATTTAAAACCTGTCCTATTGCAAACCATATTAATTATTTTACATAGCTGTGCATTAAAAAGATGAAATTCACTTTCTCATAGCTGTTCCAAAGTTGATATTTTCCTCCATCTCCAAAAGAGTTTGAGAAAAACTTATACTGTAATCTTAGTCTTATGTCTAGTAGTAATAGAAAATAATTTTGCCTACTAGGAAAAGTTGTAGATATATTGCTCTTTTAAAATTTGTTAGTGTGAAGTCAGAAATATTGATATATTAAGGAGAATCCATTTATAATAACTTAAATTCAAAGATAAAATTTTGTTTTTCAGGTCTGACATACTTGTAAAAGAAAGTTCAGGGAACATTTATAAAGTGCTTTATTGTTTGCAAAGGACATTTACATACTTTATCATTTAATCCACACAATAACCTTGTGAGATAAATAGAAGTATTCCCTTTTATAGATGAGAAAACTGAGGCTCACAGAAGTCACGATTTGAATGTGATAAGCCAATATTTCTACAGGAGACTGGATCACTGGAAAGGATTCTGTAGAAATGGTGCTTGCACAAAAGGGAACTTGTAAGGGATCCTAGGGTGTCCTTTCAAAACTACATTTCTATGATTTCTATAGTGTTAGGTGGGAGGCAACATGATATAGTAGGAAACACCTGGGAAGACCTAAATTTACTATATCCTGGCCTTGAGCAAGTAATTCAGTCTCTCTGAACCTCAATTCCTCATATGTAACACAGGAACATTTTTTATTAACTTGCAGTGTTTTTTTAAAAATATATCTTTATTGGAGTATAATTGCTTTACAATGTTGTTAGTTTCTGCTGTACAACAAAGTGAGTCAGCTATATGTATACATATATCTCCATATCCCCTCCCTCTTGAGCCTCCCTCCAACCCTCCCTATCCCACCCCTCTAGGTCTGCAGTGTTATTGAAAAGGTAAAATGAGATAATGTAAAAAAGAACTAGGCACTAAACTGCTTAATGATAAAACTGTTGTTAATATGTATAAATCCAAATACAGTAACACTTCCAACATAGCACCGTAGCCACATAGCCCATTAAAGCCATACTTTTGAAGGGGAGTATAGTGTTACTAATCAGCAACTGTTTTTGGTAAATGAGGAAAATGAATGGAGAATTTATTGAAGATGTTACAGCAGAGAAGGGAATTGCATAGAATGGAACCCATGGATATATATTTGAGGTGGAAAGTAAAATCTCAATGAAAGCAATACAGATGGAAGAAAGAACACTGCAGGACAAGAAAGAGCCTGCCACCTAGCTCAGTGGAAGCAAAAAGCATGAGAATCACTTGGCTAATCCTGGGCAAACTGTTTCTGGACCAACCATGTATCAGAGAAGCCTCCAGGAACCTCTGTCATTCAGGGAAATGGAAAGTTTCAGCAGTGGAGTGGAATTGCTGATGTTGGACTTGGGCTTTATAATCTGATAGACCTAGGTTAAAATTTTGGTTATGTTACTTGCTAGCTGTTTGATCTTGGACAAGTTATTTGATATCCCATGTCTCTTCTGTAAAAGGGGGATGATAAATCCTACTTCATAGAGTTGTTTCAAAGATTAAATAAGGTATATGTGTAAAGTGCTTTCTTGTTTTTTGTTTATTGCTTCCTTTGCCAACAAAAATATAAAATCTATATGGACAGGACCCTTGTTTTGTCCCTGTATCTGTTGTATACATATAATAGTAGACCCTTAAACATTTGTTGAATGACCAAATGAACTTGTTGAAGTGTGTGTGTGTGTGTGTGTGTGTGTGTGTGTGTGTGTGTGTGCATGCGCGTGTGTATAATACAGTAAGCCCATTTGAATGATGTGAGGAAAATACTCCCAAGCTGCAGTGGCATTTATAAGATTTTTATCATGATCTAAATTTCTATTTCTATTACATTTATTGTGCAATCACTCAGGTAATATTTAATCACATACTATTTTGTGTCCTAATCAATTTTATGTTTTAATTTTTTCAGTTGGACTGTTAAGCTCATGGAGAGTAGAGAGTGGTATTTATCCATCATCATCCAGTCTGATGCTATGCTTCTAGATCTCCAGGTTGGAATAATATGTGTTGTGAATTATTGGGCCACATAACCAGGAATTTATACTTGATAATGGTAATTGGTCATGGTAGGATTTTGGCCGAAGATGAAAATATGTTTTCTTCTGTTGTCTTCGATGAATATTTGTCAGATGAAAGGCTGAAAGACATGATGTCACTGGACAAGAAAACGACAGAAAGATCTGTATGAGAGTATTTATGTTCTAATCCCAGAACAGAGTGTATGTGTTGGTGGGTATTTTGAGGTTTCTTTGACAAACATTTCTCTTGCTTCTGGGCCTTTGCACATATCTTTGCCTGGAAAATTTCCCTTACTTCTTCTCCTTCATCTGCTAATTCCTACTTATCTTTCAGTTTTCAGCTCAAAGTCACTTTCTCCAAGAAGCTTCTATAGTACTGACCTAAGTCTGAACAAAGTGTCTCTCATCTGGGTTCCCATAGCACTCTATACTTTCCCTACTATAATACATATAAAATTATGTTGTAATTTTCTCTTTGAGTTCACAACTAGACAATAACTCCATGAAAATAGGAATTGTATATGTCTTACCATTATACCCTGGTGCAGTGCCTATTACTCAATAAACATTTGTTGAATAAATGAGTGAAAAGTGAGTAAAGGAAAGGAAAAATATCTTTAAAATAAGAGCTGTCATTTATTGGATATCTGTTAAGTGTCTGGGCCTTTATAAAAGTTAATATTTAATCCTTGCAACAATCCAGATGGAGCAATTGAGTTCAGGGAACTTAACTTGGTCAAAGTGATACTGCTGAGTTTTGAACCAGCGTCTCCCTAGACCAAAGCCTCTGTCCTTTCCACTTTAATACTGCCTCTCTGGCATTTGTGTAAGTTGTTAGAGGCTACAAAAGTTTTTACCTCTTATGACACCTTTGTGAAGCTAGATGTTATCTTCCTTTTTATATCCAGTAAATTGCAAAGCCATGATTTTACAATTAGATAGTCTAGATCCAGGTTCTTTCCCTTTCCATGATAATACAGCTGTCCATTCTGGGGGATTCAGTGGTGTAAGGTCTTTACAAAAAAGGTGCGATAATAAAAGTTTAAAAGATAATATGTTTTTGATTCAAAAATAAGAGAAACAATTCCAGGCAGATGTATTTCAGCAGGGCTGGAATAAATGCTGTTTTTTCTTTGTCATTTTTTTCCAAGAGGGGGAAAAAATGAATACAGTTGGGAATGATTGCTATTAATACTATCAAATGCTTTCTTCTCTTTGATATCTGATTGTTTCCTGGCCTCATATTGCTATGAGCTCAAAATTCATAGGATTTAAAGAAGAAAGTATAGTTGGTGGGACAAAATGGTGCTGTTGGGTGAATTCAATGCAGCTCCTTCCTACCATTAGCCCTCCTTCTTGTGGCAGTTTGTTTTTCAGTTACTTTGCTTATCCCACACCCCTCAAATTGTGGCTTCTGGTAGGAGCAAGCTTAGTTGGGTTTGCCACAGAGGTCATTGACTTTGGCCACCCTTGGCCTATGACTTTATTTTGCTCTTTACCCTCACACCAAAAATTACTTCTGAGAAGTAAGGGGAGTGGGAATAGGATAGTAAGGAGTGTTGTATTTTTGACTGAAACAAGAAGAGGCTCAGAACTAAGGAAAGTAAATCTCCACAACACCTTCCCAAAAGTAGATAAGTCTCCCACACGTGCAGACAAAAGAAAATGTGGTGTGAAAAGGAATTCAAATTTTTCTTAGTCTTACTAGAGTTCTTGCAGCTGCTTTGACACATATAGGTCACTGGACTGTAGGGCAATGCAAATACAAAATTTCAAAAAAGAAAGTATTTTTTTAAATTTTAAGAAGTATTTTTAAAAGCACTAAAAGATTAGAGTTTTATGAAACCACAATTAACCAAAATTTTATTGTAATCTTTTAATAAAATGAAAGACTTAAAAGCCAATCGCAAATTTGAAAATAAATTGTTCTAAAGCAAATATAATCCCAACGTATATCTTGATTATTGGCTGCTTTGTTCTGCCCTGTACTTGTCTGTAAATGTTTGATGAAGCCACAGTTCATTATTTACTTTTCTTTGATCTCTACACCAGCTAAATATGGTTGTGTTTCTGTTTTCCTTGTGACTTTGCATTTGTACTATCTGGCATTGGAATTTTGCTGAACAGGTGAGTTTGACCCTTCATGGGGGAGAAAGAGAGGAATGTGGGTACCTCAGGCCCAAGTAGGTTGTGGCTGAATAGAAGGAAATCCCAGGTTAGTTTTTAAAAACTGAGGTGTAATTTATATACAGTGATCTGTAAATTTTAAGCAAACATTTAAAAGTATGTTTACATGCATCTAACTGCCTCCCATCAATATACAGAACATTTTCAGTACCACAGAAGGCTCTTAGATGTGCCCCCCACTGACATTACCAACATTTGAATTCCTTTTCACACTACATTTTCTTTTTAAAATAAATTTATTTATTTATTTTTGGCTTTGTTGGGTCTTCATTGCTGCACGAGGACTTTCCCTAGTTGCGGCGAGCGGGGGGCTACTCTTCCTTGCGGTGTGCAGGCTTCTCGTTGTGGTGGCTTCTCTTGTTGCAGAGCACGGGCTCTAGGGTGCGCGGGCTTCAGTAGTTGTGTCTCGTGGGCTCTAGAGTGCAGGCCCAGTAGTAGTGGCACATGGGCTTAGTTGCTCCGTGGCATGTGGGAATTTTCCCGGACCAGGGCTTGAACCCATGTCCCCTGTATTGGCAGGCGGATTCTTAACCACTGACCAACCAAGGAAGTCCTACACTACATTTTCTTTAATTATTAGGATAACCACTATTCTCATTTCCATCACCATAAATTAGTTGTGTCAGAAGAGCCATCTTTCACAGTGTTTTTCACAGAAGACATCATGAATGGGAATGATTGATACAAAGTTTGGGAATTGAGAGTAAGTCCAAATTCCTTGGGATGACATATATGACAGTTGTGGTGCATCCATCATTTCCTCACAACAGAAATACCCAACTGGTTCTGTTCAGTTCCACACTGCTCAGGGGGCAGAGTTTTCCCTTAGGTATCCACCTCTACATAGGATGTCCAGATTCCCCACATTAAGTCCCACTCACGCTTTTATTTATTTATTTTTCTTTTTGCGGTACACGGGCCTCTTACTGTTGTGGCCTCTTCCATTGCGGAGCACAGGCTCCGGACGTGCAGGCTCAGCGGCCATGGCTCACGGGCCCAGCTGCTCCGCGGCATGTGGGATCTTCCCGGACCGGGGCACGAACCAATGTCCCCTGCATTAGCAGGCAGACTCTAAACGACTGCGCCACCAGGGAAGCCCCCCACTCACTCTTCAAGGGACATCTTAAGAGTGTCCAGGTTGGTTAGATGGTTAATGTTCAGAGGCAAAGTGTCAGTGTGGGGTACACATTAAGAATAACTCATCATGGAGTCCTTTTCTCTATGTTCCTGGGCCTAAAACTTTCCCACTCCCACTGTGAAAGGGCCTCCAGTCCTGGACCCCATCCAGGTCTGTTCTCCATCTCTCTTGTCTCTTTCTTAGCTTCAGGCATATTAACTCTTTGGGGACAAAAAAGCTAAGCTAGAAGCACACACTTTTTCTGTCTCAAACTTAATCCATTGGGTTTTTGGGTCTCTGTTTCTGCTCCTGGGCTAAGGGAAGATAATAGTGATCTTGGAGATCATTTTGTATCAGTACATACAGATTTGCCTTACTCTTAGAAGGTTACATATGATTCCATTACATAGATGTATACCATTTGGTTCAATATTTTGATATTTTAAATAATGCATAAATATCTTTGTATATGTCTTTTCTCTCATGTATCAATAAATACTTGGGACAAATTCCTAGAAGAAGTTTCTGAGTCAAAGATGTATACACTTAAGATTTAATTTTAATAATGCCAAATTGCTCTCAATAGAGCTGGTACCAATTTATATACTTCTATCAGCAATGTGTGGGTATTCCTTTTTATACTTGTTAAAATTTTTTTTAAAATTTTTGCTTACAGTGTTTGTGCTATGTGGAAATTTAAAATTTTTATGTACTTGAATTGATCAATTTTTAATGATTTCCAGGTTTTGTGTTATAATTAGTAAGGCCTTCCCCACTCTGAGTCTATGCTCTATGTTTTTTTTTTAATGTTTAAAACTTTTATGTACCAAACGTTTATTTTGGTATAAATGATACAACAAAAAATTTTTTATAGCTAACCTACTTGTTCCAGAACTATTTACTTAATAATCCATCTCCCATTAATGATGTGCAATGCCACCTTTATACTAAATTCCCTAATATATTTATGTCTATTTCTAGACCACCTATTCTGTTTCATTCATCTGTCAGTCATTCAGTGGCACCGCACTATTTTAATTGGTGAAGTTTCAAAATAAAAATAACTTTAGTAGGCTTGTTCCTCTCATTATTAATTTTATATTTTTAGAGTTTCACAGCCTTTTGGCTTTTTTTCTTTTCCATGTGCACTTTAAATATACCTCACTGTTTTTCTGACAAAAATTCTGATGGTATTTTTATTGGGATCATATTCAATTATAGATTTAAATTAGGGAGAATTGCTATCTTCATGATGTTAAGTCTTCCTAATCATGAACTTGATATTCATTTTCATGTATTAAAGGTCATTTTTTGCATTCCTTGGTAGTGTTTCAAAATTTTCTTCAAAGTTCTTGCACATTTCTTGTCAAGTTTATTCCTAAATATTTTGCCATGTTCTGTTGTTATTGTAAATGCGATTTTATCTTCCTTTGTATTTTTAAACTGATTGTTGTTGCTATTAATACATATGAAGGCAATTAATAGTTACATATTAATTTTGTAACCATTCACATTGCTGATTTCTCTTTTAATTTTAATTGATTTTTGTTCCTTCTTTAAGCTGAAAGCAATTGTTAGATGGTCTACAAATTATAATTTTTACCTTTTCCTTTTCTATTTTTATACCTAATTTCTTCTGTTGACCAATTGCATTGGCCACTGTTTTCCTCCAGAACAATATTAGATAATAATGATGAGAATGGTCATCTTTGAGCTAACATATTTAAATTTGTGTAAAGTGATCAAAAAGGCTATAAAATATGTTTCCTTAAAACCACCACAGAGGACACGTTTTCAGAAACGAAATGACTTTTAGAAAGTCAAAATGCTTCCTGAAAGGGTATCTTGTATGTTCAAATCTTTCATGTATTTGTTCAATCTTCTCAGTGATACCTTCCCTGACCACCTGTTTTATTTTTTATTTTTTAAACTTTTTATTTTATATTTGAGTATAGTTGATTAACAACTTTGTGATAGTTTCAGGTATAAATCAAAGTGATTCAGTTATACATATACATGTACCTATTCTTTTTCAAATTCTTTTCCCATTTATGTTGTTACATAATATTGAGCAGAGTTCCCTGTGCTATACAGTAGGTCCTTGTTGGTTATCTATTGTATTTTAAATATAGCGGTGTGTCCATGTCAATCCCAAACTCCCTAACTATCCCTTCCCCCCACCCTTCCCCCGCCCAACCATAAATTCCTTCTCTAAGCCTGAGTCTGTTTCTGTTTTGTAAATAAGTTCATTTGTATCATTTCTTTTTAGATTCCGCATATAAATGATACTTCTCTTTCTCTATCTGACTTACTTCACTCAGTATGACCGACCACCTGTTTTAAATTGCACCTGCCCCCTGCCCCAATACTTCCTATCCTCTTTCCCGGTCTCATTTTCTTCTATGGTATTATCACAGTCCCCCAGGCTAGTGCATGTTTCCTTCCACTGGAAACAATAGCAGGATTTATTAATCTTTGTTTGTGTGTTTGCTTTGTTTTATAGCTTTAGGACCTAGAACAATACCTGGCACATAATAATGCCTAATAAACACTTGATGGATGAGACTTCCTAAGAAATTTCAGAAAAGGTGCAGAAGAGGTTTGCTTGCCTCCAGTTAGATGTCAGTGTAGAATAGGAATTAATTACCTGAAGAACTAGGTGAGATTTAAAATTTTGTTGTGACATCCTCGCAATTTGAATTTCTGTTACATTTCTTTTTCTCCATAGTGATGAACAATAAATGAGTCTTCAAATCCCAGTGGGTGTGGGAAGATAAGGACCAGGTGATGGTAGCTGTAAAGAGGAGAATAGACTGAAACTTGTGGAAGCAGGAATTCCCATAGAGCTTCCTGACTGGCATCCGTTTTGAAGAACAAAATAGTTTTCATTTCTTTTGCAGCAATAACCACAAAAATATTTCACTAGAAAGAGAATTCACCAGGAGGACTTGAACTTCACAGTACAATCTTAATATTGCTCAAAACAGATGTTGTTTTTTTGAATCTAATTTACCATTAAAATTAAACACAGAAAAGTTCTTTCCCTAAAGCAGGGAGAGACTTCACCTCTAAAGGAGACAATTTAGGCCCAGAATGTAACTATGATTACTAAGAAAAAGAAAGAAAGGGAGGGAGGAGTGAAGGGTGGAAGGAAGGAAGAAGGAAGGGAGAGAAAGAAAGCTTATGAAGGTTAAACAAATTAGCTGGTGATATTTTGTGCAAGTTCTGTTGGAAAATTACTCTAGTAGCCTCAGTGTGGGAAAATGAGTTGCTCAGCAGTTACTGCTAAAAATACAGCAACTAGAAAGACGAGATTACTGCATGCTGACACATTTGCCTGGCTAGTGCTTGGTAATTTGTTCTGAGGTCTAGCTTTGTTAGAGTGTTGATGCCCTCTCCTTTGAGTTTGCTCACCGCAGGATGGTGATTAACCTGAACCTGGAGGACATGTAACAAGGCTTAATTCAGAAGCAGAAATTGGGGATCTTCAGCTCAGAAGTGCTCTTCACATTTGTGCTATTATTGGCACCATGATTAGGCTGAATTTAGACTAGCATTCCTGTCTCACCTGATGGGAAAATAGGAGGTTACTTCATTTAGGATGGAAGGAAATCATGAATGTCAGCCTGCTATTAACAATGTTTTCAGATAAAAATTGCAAGAGCCACATGTTATGATCTTAAGTGGATTTCCAATCAGTCTCTTGTTCACCAGGACTAGTCTCTTCCCTCCTTGGTATTGTGATTCCTGTTAATGTATTCCTTTCCTTCCTTCTACTCCATCCCAGGTAGAAATAAAGAACTGACTTCTTCAGTAGGGTAAAGGAAATCTAATCCCTTCTTTTGTCTCTCATTTCAATCAGAGGCAAGACAAAAGACCTTACTATTCTCTATAAGGTACTTCATGATCTCCACTTCTTACTGCTTTCCTCCTTGCTGGCTTCACAGCAGACTGGCCTCTGCACACTTGTCCCAGGGACTTTGTCCTGCTGGTTGCCCTGCCTGGGATGCTATCCCCCGAGATCTTTTCATGGCTCACTCCAGCACTTCCTTCAGGTCTCTACTCAAATGTCATCTTATTAATCAGGCCTTAGCTGACTACCCTAACTACCTGCCTCTGTCTCTCACTGTTCCCTTTACCGTGCTTTGTGTTTGTTTACTGTTTTTACCACCACCTGACAAATTATGTATTTGTCTATAGTCTATCTTCCTACACTAGAATGTAAACTCCACCAGAGCAGGGACTTGTTTTGTTTACTACTGTGTTCTCAGTGCCTAGAGTGGTATCTGGAAAATGAAACAGATGCTTGATAAACGTTGGTTGAATGAATAAAAGAATTTTCTTTAATCCTTGGCACTTTGATGTACAGGTTTGTTTTTGTTTTCTGTAAGGTACTTGATTCTTCTGTAACATATGGGAATGTATTTGTCACTTAGCATCAGCAGTCATTTATTTTTTGAAATGTTTTATAAATATGAACTTTAAAAAATCAAATATAATAGGATATGTGTGAAGGCTCTGTAGGAAGTGGTTAGTAAAAAATGATCCTGGAGTTCTTAGAGTATATACTTTTAATTTTGGTTTCTATCTTTTTCTACCCAGCACACTCTACGTTAGGTAGACAAAGATAGACCAAAATAATATGTTTACTGAACTCTTCATTATCCATGCTAACGAATAAGCTACTTGCTATTCTTGCTATTTTGCTTGTGTTTGTTTTTATACTTTTCCCCAGTTAAAGAGGATCAATATTTTGTTTGACAGAGTTTGGTTATACACTATATAGGGGGAAAAGTAAATAAGAAATAATGAGCATTGTAGCAGATGGTTTTGTTATGTATTCTGCTTAATGATACCTAAGAATTTCAAAGCAAGATTTGGTATGGACCATACTTCTCTTGTTTTTTCTACTATTGCACTCAGTTTCTTCCAATAAAAATAGATAATTAAGACTTTTTTCTATACATTAACAGACAAAAGAATTACTATCTTGCAAATATACTGAATGATTATACATTATTTAGAAAAATCAGTGCAAACGTATTTATGTTAATCAAGTGTGAGTTGCAGGAAAATGCATATTTAGATAGAATGGGCCTCTTTTCAGCTCATTACTTGGAAAAACCTTGATAAGGAAAGATGAGATTCTAGAAACTATAAGAAAAAAAGGATGTATTCTATGGAGAAAAGATAGCATGAGAAAAGATTTGGATATAGGAGTACTGTGGTCCCATGAAGGGGTTCTAAAAGTTAACACATTTTGGACCCTCAAAGTGCATCAAATCATTGTTGAATGCACAATTGGCATTCATTCATTCATTCACTTATTCTTCATTGACTTATCACATACTAGTTGAATGTCCACTATGTTCCAGATAGTTTTTAATTGAAGTATAGTTAATTTACGTTATGTTAGTTTCAGGTGTACAACATAGTGATTCCCTGATTGAGGAAGAACATCTTGGAATCTAAATTTTTCTAATAAAGACTTTCAATTTATCTTTGTTTCAGCCACACTGAAGGACAAATTCAAGATTATTGGGGCATAAAGCTATACAATTTAGGGGCTCCTCATTAAGAAAAAGAATACAAAATTAGTTACTGGGCTTTGATAGAGCCGGTACAAGAGAGTAAACCTTGATTGACTTCTCTTCTCACTTCTACATTCATAGGTACTAGTGCCTTCAATTTCAGAGCCATTCCAGTGTTCTGGGTGGTGAATTGAATGGTTTCTGTGCAGCTGCTTAAATCTCTGCTCAGCTAAGTCAGTTTGACTTGTCCATCTACTTTTGACTTTCTGTTATTTTGTTAATGTCTCCTTACCTTTTATTATTTTTCTGGTTGTTTTCATTTTTCTGGTAAGTTTTTAGGAGGGAGTAGAGAAAAATGAGATTGTTTAATCTGTCAAGTTTAATCAGAACTTCCATAAACTCATCTTAGAGTTGGAAGAAATCTCAGAAATCATCTAGTTTGGGGTTCCTTAACCTGAATTTTAAGATCTGTGAAACTTATCCTCCCAAAATTATGTGCAAAATTTTGTATAGAAGTGTTTGTGTTTGTTTTTCTGGGGGGAAGATCTGTAGCTCTCAGATTCTCAAAAGTTAATGTCCCTTGATATTCACAGTTGAGGAAATTGTGATTAAGAGAGCTAGTTTTCAGACATCTCCTTGATTCTATGTGTCTGACAATAGAAGAGCCTTGATCCTTGGTTAGAGAGGTCACCCAAAGGAAGAATTTTTCAAGCTATGAGCTTTCTGACTCTGATTTTCCTCAGGACTCCAGTCCTCTCTTGAGTGTGTAAATATGGACATGTGCAGAATCTTTGCTCTTGCTTAGTTGAAGCCCTTCTCTCTTGTTTAATGATAGTTTTGTCTTCCATTGTGAGGAAGTCATTTTCCTTGAGAGAATGATGTACATGGTCATAAATAAAGTCACCTTAACTGTGTTTATCCCAGGTTTGATCATTCTGGGAGGTCTGTGTCTCAGGCTTCCTTAAATTTGCAAGATCTCTAGGTGTCTATCTACAAAGTGACCTGAGCAGCCTGCTCAGCAATAAATCAACCTAAAGGAATAAGGGCTGGTGGCAGCCTAGGGTTGGTGGGGGTGGGATAATTTGGGGGCACGTTGAGGATTCTTCACTAAGCTCATACTCTGTCCATTTCCCACGGATCCCTGTCTGAGTGCTAGGGAGGGCCTGCGAGTAAAATGTCAAAGAGATTTTTTTCATGAAAATCTTGGGAACATTGGAGGAGCAAAGCATTGCTGTTTTGGGATCTGTAAGAACGAAGTCATGAAGAGCTATTCTCTACTTTGGTGGAATTGTGACGTAATGTTTGTTCTTTGTCAGCTTTAGGGTGCTTCTATGGCAGAGGTAAAACTCTCAGAGGCCTTGGCAGTCATCTCAGGGAGCCAGGATTGCAGGAATGTGTTGTCAGTTGTTCGTTGCTGAGAGAACTCTGATATTATTGCTCTCGAGACACCTCCTGGGGAGAGGAGGGGGCTTTGGGGTCTTATAATTGCTATGCATTCCTATTCCAAACCTATTATTTGGTCAAGGCAGGGAAAACCTGTGCACATATGCAATGTGTTAAAACACCTATGGCTGTAGAAGTGGTATGTCCTTTTGTGCTTTGAATTTCAGGCATGCTATTTCTTTAAAGATTCCGTAGCCAGAATGATCTCCAGCTATCATCAAATCCTCAAGTCCCATTATGATAAGATTTGAATTTCACCAAAAGGAACTGCTGTGATTTGATGATGGACCATTTTCCACAGAGACCAGGATGCCAACAAGCCATCGTATGTCACTATCTGGAGATAGACTCCTCTGTAGGTACTAAGTCTGTATTGGAAGCAGTAAGAAGCTGTGAAGTGTAAGGGCTATGGGCTGTGTCCCACACAGCTGAGCAATGCTGAGTCTTCTCTGGGGAGATTAATATATTGATCTGCCCTCTTGAGGGCAGTGACCTCCCTAGAGGGAGAAGCCTGGCTAATCCCTTAGTTTCTCTGACAGCAGGTCCGGAAGGATCCTGTTGCCAGGAATTGAAGGTAGTTGTTACCTTGACAGCAGGAGTTCAGCATGCGTGCGCCTCTCCTAGTCCCCATGTGATCCTTTGCTATGACGCTTGTGTATTTATACCTGTGCAAGACTCAGGAAGGTAGAGACAGCTCACATGTGTCCCGTCTGTCCTCTTAAGGAGGCTGGGCTGGGCCCACTAGGGTCAGTGTGCACGCTCCCTTCTCAGACAGCAGCTGATGGAACCGCTTAAGCCAGAGGGGGATCTCTCAGGGAAGGCAGCCTGATTCCTGATATGGGCAAAGTGCTGGGTGAGTAAGGGTACCTGCACTTTGAACAAACCAATTGGCTAAAATGCTTCTCCACGTAGGACACATTTAAGAGGATGACTAGCTTCCCTTTCCACCCATGTTTCTGGACAATGCTCAACACTGCATAAGAATTATCTCTGATGTTTCTACTTCTCCTGCCTTTCTCACTTCCATAATTTTTCCTTTCTTCGTATATTTAAATGCTTTGTAAATTGAGGATGGCTTGTGTTATGGGCTTTTAAATGTTTGGGGCTGCGTTGGGAGGCTTTTTATCTTTGGAGGCAGCTCTGTGGTCACTGTTATGGCTCAGCCCCTCCTCATTTCACCTGGATTTCTGTCTTCTGTCATCCCTGCTGCAGGGATGCTGTCACCTCTCCCCTTATACCATCAGGCTTCAGGCTAAAATTCTAGCTATTACACCAAGTTTCATTTAAAACAGGCTCAAGTATTACATGTTTCTCATTGTTTACAATTGAAGAGATTGTCATCATAACATATTGTAAGTGGATATATTTGATCATTTGCAGTTTCTTCTCTCTTTTCCTCCCCCCTTCGCATTCCTTGTTTGCTTAACCAAAAAAATCCTCTTAGAAGATTCCGTATCTTAGAGGGATGCAAAAACATTGCAAAGAATGATCTAATTCAAACTTGTGTTTTGTTTTATTTTATTATTGTTTTTTCCCTCTGAAGCACAAAGACTTTCATAAACGTTCTGTCTTTCAAGCAGCAAGTTAAGGTAACTTGAACATCTCAGCCTTTCCCACCTTAGGAGCACAAAAACATTCACATCTCAATTCCTCTACACCTCACCTACCCATTATGCCTTGTGTGGAGTCCCCCTCCTCCATTTATTTGTGGAAACTCCCCCACAAGATGCTTTTCCTTTATCCATGCTGAGTCCGGGCTAGAGCTCACTTCTGGGGCTTTCTAAACTGAATTGCCACGGCTGTGAAAACTGGAACTCTGCCGTTGCTACTGCAGTCTAGCTGCAGATCCCAGCGAAGGGCTGCCTCATTGGGAAGGGCCACCTGGTTGGTGCCAGCCTGCCACAATGCTGCCATCACTGCCTTGGTGTGGCCCTTGTCTCAGGCACCTCAGCCAATGGAGCTTTTGCACAGTCAGAGAAAGAATGCTTCCTTGTTCTGTGTTCACGGTGAAGACAAAGAGTTCTAGAACAGGCTTGGTGAGGCTTAAAACACAATGAGTTAGATAAATAGTGCTGTCTTCTGAGTTGAACTGCATTGCTCCTGCTGCAGCCAGAACTTCCACCTGGAAGTAATCCGGTTGGAACTCTGATGTGGCAGCTGCCTTTGAGCCTGGTAAGCTGGGACTTTGCTGCCACCAACACCTTCTCATTTGGGATCTTTGCTAATAGCTTCACCAATTTTGTTTTTGGGAATGAAAAATAGAGTGTTTCTTTCTTCAGTTTTGGGAATGGTACAAAGGCTTGTGCCCCAAAGTTTCAGTTGTGAGACAGCTGTTAATTCATAGGTACAGGGCTCAAACATGCTGCTGGAATGCCTGTTTCCTCTTGGGTTCTGCTCTAAGCTGCTAAATTCTCTGCCCTCCACTGGGTTCTTTTGCTGATTTTATTGCACCAGAAACTTAGCTCCCTTTGGTAAGTTTTCTGTTGTCTCTTGTAATTTCTAATTTTACTTGAGTTTCCCTCAATTAAACAGACATAGTTGTGTATGTGTGAATCCTAACTGGGGACAGGATTTAATTATTTTCCCAGGCAGATCCACAGTCTCAAGTAATCCAGTTTATTTCAATAAATTCTGTGTCTGCAGGAGGGAAAAAGGGTGCTGGGTATCCTCTTATTCTCCCTAACTTGAGTGTGTCTGAGTCTCAGCTCCAGCCCAGCCAGGACTCTGCATTTGCAGTCAGTTATAGTTCAGGTTTCAAACATTTCATTTACATATTGACTCCCCCCTCGGCCCACAACAGAACACTATATTCTCTCATCCCCCTTTCTCCTCCCCGTGTTCTATCTAACCACTACTTTGACATCTTCCTCCTCCCCAAACTGCATGCTCAGATGGCCTTCAAACTGCTCCATGCTCCTTGCATTCAACAGTGGCTGGCCAATCTCTTTCCCATGGCCTTCTTTCTCTTTCCTCAGAAGAGAGCATGAATTATATATCAATACATTCCCCATCTCACAATACATAATTATCTATTTCTCATAACTTTTCCCACCTCAGTTGTGCAGTAGAAATGATAAACTATTTCAAACATTCAGAAAATTATGTTGAAATAACAAACTCTCACATATTCAGGAATTTATAGAAACGAATATAACAGAAAGCATGTAATCACCTCTTACATTTAACAAATATTTACATTTTGCCATCTTTGTCTCAGACATTTTGAAATAAATACAACATTACAGATATAGTCAAAGTCCTCTATTTACTCCCTAGCCGGTAAGTCCCTAAGTTCCCCAGAAGTAACCATTCCCAAGGTAGATTTTTTTTTCCCCTTCCCTTCAGTGTTTTATGTATTTTGTTTACATGTGTGTGTCCATATCAATATATAATGTTATTTTATGGGTTTAAGAATTAAAGGTATAATATTATTCAGTACATAACATATTCCAAATTGATTTCTTCATTCAAGCTTAAGTTTTTCCAGATTTTTTCCATGTTGCTACATTAGATATAATTCCTTTTTTTTAACTACTATTTGAGAATATACCACAACTGGATATATCCATTTCTCAGCTGATAAGACAATTAGCTACTTTGAAAAAGAAGCTCCCTTCTTTCCCATGCTTCCAACTGTTGCCTTATTACAGCCTAAAAATTTCATTATTACTTCCTGATTCTAATCATTGGCTCAATTCTAGAAGCCTTCTTGGCTTACTTGGCTCCAGTGTTGAAGGAAGTAAATTGACACTTGAACTAAAAAACATGGCAACTTAAGGACAAGAAAGGAGTACAAAGTTTTAAGCTCTGAAATGGTGACTTAAAGGTGCTCCATGGGCTTATATGAGGTTGCTAAAAATGCTGTGACTGGGACAGCAAAAGCATGGGGCTCTGGGGTGAGACAGCCCAAGTTTGAATTCTAGCTCCACTCTTCCTTGGCCATGTGAACTTGGCAATTCTCTCTAAACCTACAAAAACTCTCTAAACCTCAAATCATGAATAGCTTATAGAGTTGTTTTGAGCATTAAATGAAAGAATTCATATAAGGCTGTAGTGCAGTGCCTGGCTCAGAGTAAGTACTCTGTTCATCTTTGTTATGAGTAATGGGTTATTAGCTTACTTGAATGCAGAAACCTCTATTTTGGCAGTGGAGTCTATATGGGGATCTAACTCTGCCTCTTCCCTGGAGCTGTGTGTGTGTGTGTGTGTGTGTGTGTGTGTGTGTGTGTGTGTATGTGTGTGTGTGTGTGTATTTATGTGTGTTCAAGGAGGACTGGGGAGGGAGTTGGTATAAAGCTCTTATAACAAGCTTACATGGAAGATTCTCTAACATGCTTTAAAGGCAAGATGGGCTTTTTGATGTGCTGAGAATTCTATTAATATAGATTCAATTCTATATTAATTAAAACAGTTCAATATCCTTTTTAGGAAAGATTGTGTTGAAATATATTCTATAAAAGTAACTTCAATAACTCCACTACATTAAATATAATTTAAAGTAGTTTTCTCATATGTATGTTTTAACTTATCTGAGGCTTCCATGAACCTATTCAACTCTCTATTTAAACCTACCTCTAAATGAAAATTTTTATTGGAAAATAAACATGTATATATGCAGATAAAGATAATGACAGGCCATCAAGTTCAGGGAGAATACTTTGTGGCTTGAGGGATTTCAGTGACTCTGGCTTCATTCTCATAACTCCTATGCTGTATCAATGCTCCTTGAGGCATTATTCGGCCAAACACACACAGATGCTATTGAAAGAGACACGGTTTACTCTTTTCTGGGAAAAATGCGAAGGCTAAAGGTAGAATGGGAACCTCTTCAGAATGGCTCTTTCTTCCCAAGTCTCAAATAATTAGTAGGGGTTACTCAGAGATTGGTTATTTCAAGTGGCTCTAGTAAGACAAAACAGTGACTGTGATGATTATAGTCAGAGACACAGAAGAAAGTAATGCCAAATACTTGAACACAAGGAAAACTCACACAGAAGACTGTTCATCGTGGAAGTATTTTAAACGGTGATGCACTAATCCTGAGGATGAGCTGAGGGTGGGTGTGTTGGTTAAGTCCCAAACTCTCAAGTAATCAGCAGTGGGTCATGGTCCTTTCACAGTCTGAATTCGTATTCTCTTTATTCTATGGCATTCTGAAAATTTCATTTCTTTCACAGGGACAGAAAACAAAGAGTTATGGGCTTTGGGAAATACTGCATGTCTCTGTCAGGACCTGGCTTCTAACACTAGTTTTGCACCCACTTTCCAAAACTGCATACATTATGCAGACTTTCCTCTCCCAGATATGATAATGTTTGTAATAACAACTAAAATAACATGAAAAAAATGTATTGCATTTATACAATAACTATTAAATATTTGAGAACCATATGTGGACTATATGTAGAACTACTCAGTAAGACAATATAAAGATGATTTTTCATTAAGGGACAAGATACAAGATCACGTAAACACATAAACAAGAACCAGCAGTCTGCTGGTTAAATAAGGTACATCTGGCCACAAATTCTACACTAAAACTTATTTTAAGTATGAGTTGTTTTTTTTTTTAAGAGAATCCAAATCCTTATGGTTGATGAATTCCAATAGATTTCTATTTTTCTATATTTCAATAGGATTCTATTTTCCCATGTTTTCTTATAGGGACTTTTTCATTTTGACAAACATTTAGAAAGAAATATTTGTGTTTATGTGTTTCAAATCTCAGTAAGAGATTAGGAGTAGATAACCTTATAGAAGTTCCTGCAGAGATTCGCTGAGACAAATTTTCTATATATTTTCTAGGAAGCAATCTTTTGATTTTTCAGTATTTTGCCAGTTAATGGAAATTTGCACATCGTATTACCTCAGCAATGAGTGCAGAAAACTAAAAATAGAATGCTAAAAATAGAACCTGAAAGGGGGGCAAGAAGAGAAGGAATGAAGAGATTCTTATATGGATTTAGGTATCATGAGGTATCATACTCTCAATGAAAAATTTATATCATTTAAGGTTCATCAAATAATTGTTATTTTTCTTTTTACAGATACCCATACCTGTTTCATAACCTCTCCTGGCTGTAAACCTGAGCACCGATGCTTGACCTATTGTAAGTCAGAAAGTTATGTATGGAAAAAAACCAGCTTTGCATTTTAACCTCTTTCCTGTCTTTACTTAAAAAAAAAAAAAAGATTTAAATCATAAATGGCTAGGAAGAGGAAAACCTTTTTGTTTCTGTAAGCAAATGTCTGACCTTGTTCTGAATTGATAAACTGCATAGGTCTAGCTTTACTAATTTAAACTCCGAGAGTTCCTCTTACGATACTTGGGGGTACTCAATAAATCTTTGCTCTTGTTGATGATGAATATAGGTAATAAAGGAGTATGGAGTTGCATTTCTCCCTTTTGTGACTTGATGTAAAAAAATTCCTTTTCAAACCATTGTAGGAGGATATCTATCTGTAGGATTTATGGTGGGTCATTTATGCATCCTATTATAATTTGGTCTGGATACAATAGTTTTTATCTTCACATGGAAACAAATTGGAAAGAAATAATGAGACACCATTTGGAATTGTTGGCAGCTTTATTTTTTATTTTTATTTTTTGGCTGTGTTGGGTCTTCTGCTGTGCGTGGGCTTTCTCTAGTTGTGGCGAGAGGGGGCTACTCTTCGTTTGCGGTGCGCGGGCTTCTCATTGCAGTGGCTTCTCTTGTTGCGGAGCACAGGCTCTAGGCATGCAGGCTTCAGCAGTTGCAGCACGCGGGCTCAGTAGTTGCAGCATGCAGGCCCTAGGGCACGCAGGCTTCAGTAGTTGGGGCATGTGGGCTCGGCAGTTGTGGCGCATGGACTTAGTTGCTCCGCGGCACGTGGGATCTTCCTGGACCAGGGATCGAACCTGTGTGCCCTGCATTGGTAGGCAGTTTCTTAACCACTGCGCCATTAAGGAAGTCCTGTTGGCAACTTTAAACATTCAAAAATAAAAATAAAACAAAGGAGTCACAAAAGCAGGAGAAAAAAAGGCCTCATCTTGGCTGATTAGCTGATTTAACCAGCAGTTGTTGTTGGCACCAAAATGTCAGCTAGACTTGAAGAAAAAAAAAATCTCAAGGGGCTGGTAACTCTGTCCTCTGCGAGGGAAAAGATCTAACATGTATCCCAGATTATACCTTTTGGTACACAGATTTCCTTAATGAATTTCTAATTGGAAGGAAAATATGAGGATATGGCCTTGCAAGGAAAGCCAGGAGTGGGGCACATAGCAATAAAATGCAGGACTCTGCTGCCAGGGAGTGTTATCCTTTGTAGTTTGGGGAGCAGTCAGAGTATCAATCAAGATGTGTCCTCCTGCCTGCTTCCAAGCTCCTGTGGCTTACATATTGATGTTCAGAGGGAAAGACCCCAGGAAAAATGGAATGGAAATGTACTCATATTTACTATGCAGAGCCTCTGCAGTGGAGTGGCACATATAAGATCTTTTTCCAAACATTAAGCAGTGTCTGTTTGTTTTTGGCATCACATTATAAATAGAGCTCGTGCTTATTATGATATAGAAAAAATGCTTTCAATGAGATTCACATTCAGCTCTACCATTTTATAATATTTAAGGCTGCAGTATTTTTATAGATGATGCTAACTAGTTAGAGAGGTTTATTAGCTGTGTGAGTCTTAGCCCGTATATGTCATCAGGGAAGCTCTGAGTGTCTTCTGACAAATTGCCACATGCTAATAGGGAGTATTAACCACACACAGTGAAGTTAATGAAGCTCTCTCTTCTGTGTTTTTTGTTATTTGTTTGTTTATTTATTTATTTAGCACTTTTGGGGGATTACAGGAAGCTGGATGTTTTGTGCTTATGTCCAGCTCATGTGACAGTCTTCATTCTCCTGGGATGAGAAAAGTCTCTTTCTTCTGCAGTCTTCAGTGAAGTCCCCCAGAGCCAAGTTCTACATTTCTTAGCTTGACTCTATTGACTTTTGTTTTATATATACCCCATCAGTTTTCAATGAACAGGCTAAAAGTTAAGCAATTGAGGGTTTGGTTTTTTTTAGTCTATGGAACTGAACTTGTTTCAAATTGTTGACCAGTAAAACCATATGTGTTAGTCACACACTGTATAATATGAGCTTCCTGTTTGAGCAGCATAATCTTTTTGGAAGCACATTATAAACCTAACTTTGTTAAGAAGGGATTCTAAGCTTCACAGTGAGCTTTTGCGACCTGACTAGCTTGAATCTCTTCCTTACTGCTGTGTGAAGCCATTTTGTACTACTCTTTGGTGAGATGCAATAGCCAGCAAACAGCAAGTAAAACCCTACAGCCTGGAAAAGATCAATGGGCAGAGCATTTGATCACAGAAGAGCAGAAATGAGTTTCAGGAGGGATGCTAAAGGCCAGATGGCCTTGCAGATGTCTGCCAAGATTTCAGAGGCCCCAGGTCAACCAAGCCAACGAATGGGCTGTGCTGTGCCTATTATACAGATAGTACTAGGGCAAGGAGTCCAGGTTATTTGGCAGAAAAGATGTGTACAGGATTAGAAAAAACTGGGAGCTTCTACTTAGCTGCTTCCTAATAGTGGCTGGATTTTGTGATCTTTGCATCTGCTGCCTTTTGCTCATTTGCTCTACTGCTCATTGATTGCACTGGTTCTGCTTAGATGGTGTTTGATTCTCTCTGACTACCCTCTTTTCCTTACATAATTACTTACTGAGTGGCTGATAAATCCTGTGCAGTGTGTTAAAGCTGGATGTATAATAATGAACAAGATGGACATGGCTTCCGCCTTCATGGAGTTTATGGTCTAGTGGGGGAGACAGGAAATGGGACAAGTAGTTACAATAAAACATAAGAAATATGAAAGAGAAGGTACAGAGCCCTATAGGCACACATAGCAGGGGAACCTAATCTAATCTAGAGGGCAGAGAAGGTCTCTCTGGAAGGGATATGTGGGCTGAAACCTGAAGGATAAGTAAGAGTTTGCTAGCAAGTAAGGAAACATGCCAGATAGAGAAGACAGTGTGTATGAAGTTGTGAAGTTGAGAGATATTTTGGCAGAGCTGAGCAATTGGAGGTTGAAGTGGAGGAAAGGATAAAATGGAGGGCTGGAGGGTTTCTGTTTCTTTATCTCCCTTTCTGTACCCTAGGGTATGAGGCGGGCATGAGGGAGGTGGGGAGAGGGTTTTTGGTGAGCACAAAGATTTAATGGCAAGAGGAAGTACATCATTGGGAGTGGGAAGTACGTCTCCAGAAATGCATCACAGGAACGGAAATTGACCCCCAACGCAGAGGATTGGATTTAGATTAGGGTTAAATTATCCATATAATGTGGCTGCTAGTATGGCTGAGGGTAAAGCAAAGGGGAAACAGTTTGAGAATCAGTAGAACATGGAAGTAACTGAGATAATCCAGACTATATGTATAGAGAAAGGAGAGAAGACTTAATGAGAATCCTGAAGAACACTGGCACTTAGATGACGGACAGAGGAAGAACTGAAAAAAAGATTGAGAAGGAGAGGGCAGAAAGAAAACTAGCAAACTGTGATATCACAGAAGTGACAGGAAGAGTCCTTTCAGGGCTGGGGCTCACCTTAGGACACAAAATTTAAGGGGGGTGCCAAAAACCCCAGTAATTATGATGAATAATATTTTAATGCAGTGTTTGAAAAAAAGCCAAGTTAATGCAGAAAGTCCATGATGATTAAAACATCAAACTTTTAAATAAAGGTGAGGTCAGAATTACTGAATTCTCCTTTTGCCTCAGGCTCCAATAGGGCTTGTCAGGACACTTACACAGTTAGATTTAGAAACTTTTATATTTAGAAGTTTGATATTTTGTTCATATAAAAAGAGGAAGTGATAAGCTGTGTTAAATGTAGCTGAGAAGTCAGTCAAAAAATGGGTTGAAAAAAGCTAGCTCATTGGTTATATGGACAAGCTATTACTATTAGATCTTTTCTTTACCATGTTTTAATAAATCATAATATAGGTTACCTTATTATCCCTGCAAACATGATTACTACATCCTAAAAAGCTGAGTCCTTTTCTGAATTAGGAGATTGTATAAATACAAACAATTTTTTTTTCTTAAAATTTTTTTTTATTCTGGTAAAATACACATAGCATAAAATTTACCATCTTAAGCATTTTTAAGTGTACAGGTCCGTAATATTAAGTACCTTCATATTGTTGTGCAACCATCACCACCATCCATTTCCAGAACTCTCTTCATCTTGCAAAACTGAAACTCTATACCCATTAGAAACCTATTTTGATTTAAACTCTATTTTGTCTGATATTAATATAGCAATATCCTGCTCTCTTTTCGTTACTATTTACATGGAATGTCTTTTTCCATCCTTTCACTTTCCATCTCTTAGTGTCTTTGAATATAAAGTGAGTCTTTTGTAGACAGCGTATAGTTGGATCATGGTATTTTTTTTCCTTACTGCCAATCTCTGTCTTTTGATGGGAGAATTTAATCCATTTATATTTAAAGTAATTACTGATAAGGAAGAACTTCTGTCAATCTGTTATTTGTTTTCTGTATACCTTATAGTTCTTTTGTCTTTCATTTCCTGTGGTGAGAGCTGAAACTGACTGAAATCAACTGCAATTTACTGTCCAAGTCTTCCCCTGAAACTTGCAAGCCTTCAGTAGACTCCAGAGTTCCCAAAATAGTTACATCAGACAGATTCTGCTAGTGTGATTGTTGTCTGTGGGAAGACAGATTCCTGGCGCTTCCTATTCTACCATCTTCCCAGAATCCTTTCTCCCCAAACATACATTTTTAACCTCATGGTGTCTATTGTATCAACTCTAACACAAAATGAAATAATTCCTTAATGTTATGAATCCATCTCTTTATAAGTTCTCTGGATGGATCCTTGTTCTTGCCTAAATCCATGGAGCAGGCATATCTGAGGGTCAGAAACACACACTGGGGAGTCAGGTAAATAGGTTCAATTGCTAAGCATATCCATGTTTACCCCTGTGAGAAGTCAGTTGCTGTTTTATTTGTAGGTTTTTGTAACTGTTTGGGAGGCACTAGATTCTTTTTAAATAATTCACTTCCTGATGGCCTCTTCAGTTTGAAGTGCCATGTATATATCAGTGCTATGTACAATACAATCCCCAAATCCCTCTCTGATAAAGGTATTGTTTACATTCCTTCTCAAGTGCTCTGTTGCTTTTTATTCAGATCATACCTTAGGTCCTTTTATGCTCAAATGCTATTTTTATTTTAATCATGGTTGGGATACCTCAGAAGATTAGAAATAACTTATCATATCCCAGCCACCTGTCTAAAATCTGGGGAGCTCCATCTTCACCTCTCAGTGTGTCAAAAGCTTAATTACATTTACAAGGTAAAATTTTTCATTTATAGCTCATGAACTCAACCTTTGGCTTTAGGATGACCAACCATCATGGTTGGCTACAAATGTCCAGGTTTTAGCACTAAAATCCTATGTCCTGGTTAATCCTTCAGTACTGAGCAAACCTGGGCAACAGGCCACCCTATTTGTCCTAGAAATATTTCTTGGATTCCTTTATTAAAGCCACCTATTTCTTCCAGGTCTAAGAGTAACAGGTGACTTTGATAATTTTACATGCTCATGTTCTTGGTAAGTTGCTGAGGATTTTGTTCAATGATTATGAACATTCATGGACTGCTGGCAGCTTAGACTGAGAAGGGAATTAAGAGATCCTGCACTATAAACCATCTCATTTTACAGATGAATGAAATCTCGATTGCATTAGAAAGTTTTTGCTATCTTTGTTCCACTCTGGCTGCCATGGTACCAGTTTTCTGCAATGTCTTCAAACATCTCTTTTCCCACTAATTAAAAACAAACGATTATGTTGGAACATCAGCTACAGTAACAGGAAAAAGTAGCATTCAGTTAGTTTTAAATTGTCCAATAATCTTTTTCTAATGCCTCTATTTGCGTCATAGGCATTTTAACTTCCCTCGTGTCTAAAGTTCAGTGTCTCTCATGGATTACTCATATTATCTGAGTGTGAAAATAAATATGGTTGGGTTAATTAGCATCAACTTTAATAAGATCCCAAAGTAATTTTATACAGTGCTTCCTGGGAAGAAAGAAATTAAGCTTGATAACTGAGATGATGGGATCTAAAATAGAAGCAACGCAAGGGGCACGAAAGAAAGAAAATAAGCACAGAAAAGGGAGAAAGATATTGTGTGTACTGTGTGTGATGGATGAAGAAGGTTTTCTTTTCAAAATCACACAATAGGCCTTTGTTATTTTCCCTCCAAAGGAAGTCAGAGCCCAGTGGTTTTCAAACAAGTAGATTGATCTCACCAGCTTGTTGAAAACTCAAATACTTGACTTCCATCCTTGGTCATTCTGATTCAGTAGCTCTGTAGTGGGACCTGGGAATCTCTATTTTTAGCAAATTTCAAAAGTGATTCAGATGCCATTGGTCAATGGAATGATGTCTGGAACCACTGAGCTAGGCTATTTGAAGAGGTTTTCCTATTTTTCACTTTGGGAAAAAGATTCTTCAGACTTCACTCTTTTGAGATGGCAGGTAACATTATGCTTCCTTCAAAGACAGGAAAATTGAGGAAGATAGAGTTACATTTTAATGTAAGAATATGAGAAAATGAGGATTTTTACCCTCCTTAAGAGTATATTAAGGTCTTGAAATGAGACCTGCTGCAAAGAGTGAGGGTGAATTCCTCCAGAGGGCATGTAGGACTATGCAAGGCAATTTGTACATTCTACCCTTGACCATAAAAAAGAGATGGAGTAGGGGTTGGCTCTTGGGAACTGCCCAAGAGTCCAGCATTTTCTAGTCTGACTTGTGCTGTAGAGATTACCCAGTCCTAATAGGGTGGAGAAGAAATGTCTGAAGTCTCTCCTGTTCACGATCTATGATAGAAGTATCTCTTATTAAGTGTACCTTTATGTGGCCATGTATGCATACCCATGGAGCCTGAAAAGTCCTCTGGGAAACTAACACAAGGCCCGAAGTTCTTAATTAGCAGAGTGGATTCTCCAGTCCTGTCACCTAATGGTATAGCAGAAAATGTGCTTGGCATTAATTGGATGAGCTGTAAAACTGGAATCCTGACCACGTGTGGTCATTAAAGATCCCAGGGTACTTTCCGTATGGCAGATGGAGTCCTGGAATAATTCCAACCTTGATAATTAAATTAGATTGTGCCCAGCTTCCCTTTACACTTTCTTGCTTTCTTTTTTAATACATTTATTTATTTATTTAATTTTGGCTGCATTGGGTCTTCGTTGCTGCGAGCCGCCTTTCTCTAGTTGCAGTGAGTGGGGGCTGCTCTTCGTTGCAGTGTGCGCACTTTTCATTGTGGTGGCTTCTCTTGTTGCGGAGCACGGGTTTTAGGCTCTCGGGCTTCAGTAGTTGTGGCACGCAGGCTGTAGAGCGCAGGCTCAGTAATTGTGGTGCACGCACTTAGTTGCTCTGCAGCATGTGGGAGCTTCCCAGTCCAGGGCTCGAACCCGTGTCCCCTGAATTGCGAGACAGATTCTTAACGCCTGCGCCACCAGGGAAGTCCTCCCTTTACACTTTCAACTGGACTCCGTTCCCTTTCTATCTTTAATTTCAGGGACCTAGTACATTAATGGAAAACCACTAGATTCTACAGATGACTGCAATAAAGTAACAATGTCTCCTAATTTATGGAGTGAGATTCACTGGGTTAGTGGTGGATAGGCAGGCCCCCTTTGTACAAAGAGAAATTGTTGGATTGGCATCTAAAGAGACATGGTACCACTCCTGAAAAATTAAACCTGTTAAACATTTTAGTGTATAATTAAAAGTATATGTCCTATTAGCTTTTAGAGGAATTTAAAAAGTTTTTTCCTTTTCTTTTTATGGAGAATATCTTTCTAAAAACAAATCAGTTAATAGGCATACTTTATTAGTAGACTGAATCCATGTGTTTAATTTTAAAAAACCAACCAAAATATAAAAAGACTGAAATTATTGTCTAGGATAGAGGTAGCGATAAGAACAGCAAGACATACTGCTAACTTGAAATATGTTGATGCAGAATTTGACCTCATGTTTCTTCACTATAAACAATTAGTCTGATTCTAATTTTCTACTACATTTTTTCAAAGTGGGGAGGTTTGGAGTATGGCCTGCTTTCTCTTAACAGTTGTATTTTATTACCACAAATTGTTTTATTAATACAGATTTTTTTTCAAACGAATGAAAATTCAGTGAACTATGTATTTGCTGAAAATAGAATGCTGTTATGTAAGGTGAGCAAACTCCTATAAATTATTATTTAGCAGGTTGTCTGCTTCTGGAAATTAAATTTTTCTCTGAAGTACTTTTAAAGATATGAATGAAATATTATTTTCTCATGTGGATAATAATTTTCCATTTGAAAAGTATTTAACCCACACTCTGTTAATAGAACAAAATAGGCCTTTATTTGGTATGCAGATGAACTCATACATATCCAGGAAAGCAAAATGTAGTCTTTAGTGTCTATGGTTTGTCAACATGTTTGAGACTACATCCAGTTGGAGATTGTTTTTGTCTGCTTTTGTTATTATTAAGCTGATTTTCTGTTTCAGATAATATACCTGGCTCAAAATTTCCTACCTTTAATACAGAATGGGTCAAGACATACATGCATTTTGTATGTACATAGGATTTTGTGACCATTTTCTGTGCATCTCTTCTCTAACCCACCATAAATATTCCTTCACTTCCACTGGATAAAAGAGAAAAAAAAATCAGGAGGCTGACACCAGCTGGTTTTCATTGTAAGAAAGCTGGTTTTATTACCTGAGTTAATGTGAAGAAGAATTTTTTGAAAGTGCATTAAGGGTGCTTGTAAAAATGTTTTAAGTAAAAATATATTCCTTTAATGAAAATAAGTGGAATTTTATCCTTAGAAAGTCTTTCAAAACAGTGAAAATTCTCAGAAATATAGATAGCTGGTGAATGAATCTGTCCTGTACTTGAAAATAAAAATGTAGATAGGGACTGTTTGTTTGTTTAAATGGCAAAATTTTGAAAGCTTAAAGAGAGGAAAAATGGAAGAAATAGTACATCATATTGTGTTATTTCTTATAGCTGTTTAAATGACATAATGGAATTTATAGGCTACAAGTGGCCGATTGAAACATGTGTTCATCTCCTTTTCCTCTAGAGACTTCTCTAAAATGAAAGTAAACAATAAAAACTCTTTATACCTGGAATGTCAAAGAGAATGGGATAGAGGCCATTCTCTAGCGGGAGAATTCCCACAAAATTAGTCTGACTTAGCGATCTACCCTTCTGTGGGTGAACAGCTAGCCCTTCCAAGATGAAAGGGGCCTGATGTAGCAATATATATTGTAGTTCAAAATAATTTCGTTTTCAGTATGACTTCTTCTTTGACCAGTGCAAAATTTGGAGGTTTATTTCTTAACTTATAAACATATTTTCTAGTTATCTTTTGTTATTGATTTCTACCTTAATTGCATCTGGAAATCCTATGCTCTATTTCTATTCCTTTTGTGGTTTTCCTAGAAATTACAACATGAATATTTAATTCATCATAGTCTAAAGTTAACCAAAACCTTTATCCTTTTCTTGGACAATACAAGGTCCTTAGGACACACATTCACCTCACATACCTTGCTTCCGTCTTACATGATACTGTTGTCATGAATTGATTAACACAAGGATATTACTATTATTGTACTATATAGATAATGTTTATTTAGATTTATCTACATACTTACCACTTTACTTTGCTCTTCATTTCTTTTGTCTTTAGCATTCTAAGAGTATTTTCCTTGTGTCCAAATGCACCCTTTAGAATTTCCTTTATTGAAGATCTATCTGTGGCGAAGTGTTTCTGTTTTTGCTGTTCTGAAAATATCCTTATTATGCCTTTACTCTTGAACAATTACTAGTTGTAGAATTCCAGTTGGCAAATATTTGCCTTTAGCACATTAAAGATATTACTCCACTCTCTTCTGGCTTCCAATGTTGCTGTTGAGAAGTTTACTGTCAGCCTATTGCTCTTTTCAATCTCCTTCTTATCCCTAGATTCTTTTATGATTTTTAAATTTATTATTATCTTTGAGGTTCTGCTCTTTCACTATGACGTGTGTCGATTTGAATTTCTTTTTACTTATCCTGTTTGCCACCTCCAGAGAAGTTTTGCATTGTTTCTGTCAGGCAGCAGCAAATACTGGCTCAGGGTTCCTTGACCTACCCAGCTGATAACGCTTTACTATTTTCTGAAGTTGTAGTCCTTTGGAGCCCTAGTTTACGGAGGAGAGCTTCTTTTATTAGAATCTCCACAGTGTGTGGGCCCTGGGCCTTGATTTTATCCCTTTTGGTTGTCAATGCCATCAGGGCAATTCTGCTTCTGTGCTGGCTTATCTCTCTAGTCTCTGCATTCCTTTCAATTTTGGCCTGAAAATTGCATAATAACTTGTGATTTCTTTGCTTCTCTAAAGAAGATTGAACAAATATTTGAACTGGCAGTTTTAGTCATTTTCAGTGGGAGGGTGGCCTGAAAACATTTTCTGCCATTATTGGAAACCAGGAAGATTTCAATGTAATTCTGGAATCAGAAAGTAGATGGAGAGACTTCCCTGGTGGAGTAGTGGTTAAGGATCTGCCTGCCAATGCAGGGGACACGGGTTGGAGCCCTGGTCCGGGAAGATCCCACATGCCGCAGAGCAACTAAGCCCGTGTGCCACAACTACTGAGCCTGTGCTCTAGAGCCTGAAAGCCACAACTACTGAGCCCACGTGCTGCAACTACTGAAGCCTACACTCCTAGAGCCGGTGCTGCGCACAAGAGAAGCCACTGCAATGAGAAGCCTGCGCATCTCAAGGAAGAGCAGCCCCCGCTAGCTGCAACTAGAGAAAGCCCGTGCGCAGCAACGAAGACCCAATGCAGCCATAAACAAGCAAATAAATAAATGTAGATGGAATAGAAATAACCAGTATAGCTAAGAGGTGGAATTTTACCACTGAGAGTTTTCAAAAGATGACATAGAATCATAGAAATTTGATAGAACTTCACAGAGCCTTTAGATTGAGAGACGCCAGATAAAGAGGACGTGGAGGTGAGATGTAGGGCCTAAAAGAGACTGATAGTATAACACTGACAGCAGGTGCACTTTGCCCCATAGGAAGTTTAATTTCTGAAGAAATTCAACTGTCATAGACTTCCACATGCTGGGTTTGAAATTTCCCCCAGATGATTCCCTTGGACATCTCCTTGGACATACCTGCCACAAAGTGAAATCCATTGATTAAAACACTGTTAACATACACAGAACTCCCAACCATTTTTTGATGTGTTTGTGCCTCATGTCAGTATGAACGGCAACCATGGAACAGCAAAGAATTGTAGAAACTTTACTGTGTGACAGAAGAGACGGAGGTAAACAAATAAATAACATAAAGCCAGAGAAAACAGCAGCAGTGCAGAGAACCTCAAAAGAGAAAAAAACAAATTCCTTATAGAGATAAGAAAGATTCTACTTTCATAAAACAAGAAAAGGGTCAAATAAAAAGATAAGAGAGAACAATAAAAGTCTTTTGAAAAGCAAAAATATAATGGCTGAAAATATCAACAAAAGAGAATCTCTCAAATGGTATAACAAAAAGTCAAAGATATGGAAAATAGGGAAGAAGAGACTTAAAGGAGCAATAAAGTAATCGGTGGTCTAGGAAGAGATAACAGAGGAAACAGAGAGGAGGAATTTATCAAATATGTAATATGAGAGCTGAAGTAAGCAGGTTTCTGGATCTAAAGGGCACATTGAATGCCTTATAAAATACATGCAAAAGATCCATGTCAAGGCATTTACATTGTTAAATGTTACATTGCAATATGCTAGGGAAAAAGAGTCAATAATGTCCCAGGATAACTCCTGTCCCATAGGCCTAGAAAATAATCAAATTGCAGTGAAATGGCAGAGCGCTCTAGCAAGGAGTTATTTCTCCCCATACCTGTAAAAGACTCCATAGTATTCCTAATATGATAGAGATTTCAGAAATAAAAGTGGAGAATTACTATAATAAAAATTCTGCAAGGAAAACAGAAAGACAGAAACTTCAGGAAGAACATTTATCCAAGAAGGAAAACATATTTAGCCCTTCAGTGAATATTTATATTATCACATTATGGAAATATTGTTTATTAACTTAATAAAAATCATTATGTAACCAGTAATATGCTAGTGAATATTTAACAAATAGCCCTCAAAAATGGACATATTTATATACATACATTTATTATAAATTTTACTTATATGAAGGATACATAGCCCACAATATATACTTAATAATAAAATATACAAAACTGTATTTTGTAAATTCCATAAAGCAATTGATTCTCACATAATGTTTTGTTGATTTTTGCTGAATTCTTGAACCATTGTGGACCTATGGTTGCAATTGACAAAGGAACATACTTTTGATATGAATGTTAGTTGAATTTTCTTTTCCCTTAAAAAGTAAGAAAGAAGTGAAACAATAAAGACATGTCAGAACTTCACTCGTTTACCAGTGACATGAGCAACCTCTGCTGAAATGTATAATATTTTTTGAATAATGGAAAAATATTCCCTTTTTTTTTTTTTTTTTTTTTTTGTTGTGGTATGCGGGCCTCTCACTGTTGTGGCCTCTCCCGTTGCGGAGCACAGGCTCTGGACGCGCAGGCTCAGCGGCCACGGCTCACGGGCCCAGCCGCTCCGCGGCATGTGGGATCTTCCCGGACCGGGGCACGAACCCGCGTCCCCTGCATCGGCAGGCGGGCTCTCAACCACTGCGCCACCAGGGAAGCCCCCTCATTTTTAAATCTATTCATGATGCAACAGATACAAACATAACACACGTTTACATTTTATCTAAATTATTATTTTATTTATTTATTTTTTGATGTGGACCTTTTTTTTTTTAAAGTGTTTATTGAATTTGTTACAATATTGCTTCTGTTTTAAGTTTTGGTTTTCTGGCCACAAGGCCTATGGGATCTTAGCTCCCCAAACAGGGATCAAATCCACACCCCCTGCAACTGAAGGCGAAGTCTTAACCACTGGACCTCCAGGGAAGTCCCCATTTTATCTAAATTATTAAAATTTTTCTCCATTATTTTCTTGTCTATAAACAAGTATAGACAATCATCAAGTCAATAAATCAAACCTGGAGTTGTGGCATTTGCTGATTTATGTGATGAAATACACTATGATCAATGTCAAGCTACTACTGTGACCTCACTAAACAGAGTTGGGAAGATATGTGTAGTAGCATGCCATTATATAGTATTTCTACCATACAGATACAATAAATGTAAATAACCTCAGTAACATAGATAATAGTAAAAGGTAGTAACATAATTAGGAAGTGTAAGTTTTGAGTATTCATTGCCTTTGGTGTTTTTTTTTGTTTTTTTTGCAGTACGCAGGCCTCTCCCGTGGTCCTGTGGTCTCTCCCGTTGTGGAGCACAGGCTCCGGACGCGCAGGCTCAGCGGCCATGGCTCACGGGCCCAGCCGCTCCGCGGCATGTGGGATCTTCCTGGACCGGTGCACGAACTCGTGTCCCCTGCATCGGCAGGCAGACTCTCAACCACTGCGCCACCAGGGAAGCCCCATTGCCTTTGTTTTTAACGTAATTAATTTAACTATAAGTTTGTGTAATTTAATTTCTTTTAATAAATTTATTTGTTTATTTTTGGCTGCCCTGGGGCCTCGTTGCTGCGCGCGGGCCTTCTCTAGTTGCGGCGAGCGGGGGCTACTCTTCTTGCGGTGTGTGGTCTTCTCACTGCGGTGGCTTCTCTTATTGCGGAGCACAGGCTCTAGGTGTGCGGGCTTCAGTAGTTGTGTCCCGTGAGCTCAGTAGTTGTGACATGCGGGCCCAGTTGCTCCGCGGCATGTGTGATCTTCCTGGACCAGGGCTCGAACCTGTGTCCCACGCATTGGCAGGCAGATTTCTAACCACTGTGCCACCTGGGAAGCCCTGTGTAATTTAATTTTTAATAATGGCTGTGTTTAGCAGTTGGCTTGCAATATACCTGAAACAATGGGCTCTTGCAATCTGATACAAGAAGGTTCCAACACACCACCAGATATAGTGCTGTTGGGTGAATTGGGGAAAACTAGGTTGGCAGTGGAACAAACAGATAAATCTTCATTTCTCATAGCATAAAGCAAAAATGTCATGACTAAAAATGTTAAATGAAAAAATAGCAAGTTTTCTAAAGATTTTTATATAATTACTGAATTATTTAAATATGATTATAGGAAGAAGGATTGGGAGGCTAATTGGTTGTAGGGCAGGACAAAGCTTTTATTAGAAGTCTTTTTTTAAACATCTTTTTATTGGAGCATAATTGCTTTACAATGGTGTGTTAGTTTCTGCTTTATAACAAAATGAATCAGCTATACTTTCATTTAATATTTAACCCTGAGTATTTACTAATTTGAAAAAAATTAACAAAAATAAAATAACTAAATGCAAAAAAAAAAAGGTTTAATATAGACATTTTGAACTAGTGTGAGTTGGTATTCTTTCTCATTCTGTCCTGTCTTATTCAATGCTCCAGTCTATCAATAAGGAAAAAGGTCTAGTTCACTGTTTGAGGATCTTCTGAATCAAATCACTCTAAAGATGTATAATTTGATATAGCCTTTGGATATTTTTGGCTTAGCTGGTTTTAACTGGTGTTTTAAAATTTGCTAATTTTTTTTTTTTTTTTTGCGGTACGCGGGCCTCTCACCGCTGCAGCCTCTCCCGTTGCGGGGCACAGGCTCCGGACGCGCAGGCTCAGCGGCCATGGCCGCTCCGCGGCATGTGGGATCTTCCCGGACCGGGGCACGAACCTGCATACCCTGCATGAGCAGGCGGACTCTCAACCACTGCGCCACCAGGGAAGCCCCAAATTTGCTAATTTTTGATAGGAAGTGTCAATTGAGACAAATCTGTTTCCAGTTTTTTTCTTTTTTTTTTTTTTGCGGTACGCAGGCTTCTCACTGTTGTGGCTTCTCCCGTTGCGGAGCACAGGCTCCGGACGCACGGGCTCGGTGGCCGTGGCTCATGGGCCCAGCCACTCCACGGCATGTGGGATCTTCCCGGACTGGTGCACAAACCTGTGTCCCCTGCATCGGCAGGCGGATTCTCAACCACTGCGCCACCAGGGAAGCCCTCTGTTTCCACTTTGAGTGTCTGATTTGCTGCTTTCTTCTGGCAATCACTGAATTCTTACAGTTTTAGGCCATTGTTGGCTCACTAGGATTTTTATTAGACAGCTGAATCCCATATGTTTGTGTGTACTGTTGTAATTTCTCTAGTATGTTTATTTTGAGTGGTTGTGGCACTTTAACACTCTGCTTTCCCAGAGGATATACAGTCTGGTAATTTGATACTGGATGTAATCACAGGAAATATACCAGTAAATCAAATGTCCTAAACCCACCCACACCTTCAAAACCTGTCTGGTGAATGAGTGCATTGTAAATTCTGTTTATTCTTCATTTATCAGATCAGTTTGTCTTGTGTCTTCTTTCTTATTCTCATTTCCACATTACTAATTTTCATTCATATCACCTCATTTTTAGATTTTTGCTCTGGCCTCCTAACTCATCTTTCTACCTCCAAACTCAAGTGTTCAATCCATCTTGGACAGCATCATTAAAATAATTCCCCCAAATACTGCTCTAATGTCTCTCCATTGCTCAAAAATCTTCTCTGGTTTCTTTTTTTCAAAATACTTTACACCCATTCACTAGACCAGTAATCTCCAGAGTGAGGTGGGTATACTCAGGGGTTGTGAAAGACAATCCACTGGAATACGAGAATGTGGTAGAACTTTTTATTCCTATTTCTATACTAGGTAAACAATTATACATATTTTTAAGTAAAAAGAAAAAGAAATTAAACTTTGCTAACATGTCATATGCAGATTGATACAGGTACTATCTTTCACACTCTATGACAGATGACCATGTCACTCATGGTACCTGAGATATCTTGAAGTAATAGCTGAAGTTTCAAAGTGCTTCGAGGATAGCAGTTATACCCTCATTTTGGGGGTTAGCTTCCAGCGTACTGTGATGTTTTTCTATTTAAATGCATCTAGCTATGATTTATTGATTGTATGCTTTAATGAATGAGCCAGTGGCTTAAAAAGATTTCAGGAAAGAAATCACAGATTAAAGAGAATAGTAACTGCAAGTATAAGAGAACAACAAAAAAAGGCCAAGCTGTTACTTCTCTTCATAGTGTAAACGCTTTGCAAGACACATTATGCAGTAAAAATAATGCAACTAATTAGGTCTGATGAAAATTTGGTCAAAATGATTCAAAATTACTGAACTGACAACTTGAAATATGAATTCTTACATTTAATAATACATCTCACTTTAAATGTACATAGTGCTTGAGTTTTTAGTTAGTGATAGTATGAAGCCATTAAATTAGCAAGATACTTATAAACTGAGCAGGTAAAAAGAACATATTCAGGTTTTGTGGACCTTGAACCTAAGTTAGTTTTGGAAGCCTCTTTAAGAGAAAAAAGACAAAATTGAAAATGTAAAATCAAGTGTGAAAATGAACATTTATTTAGAATGAAAAAAGAAATCACAATAGTTACTCATTTTAAAAAGCAGGAAATACCAAAACAACACAAGATCCAGAAAAATAACATAGTGTTTTTATAAATGAACTGTTGACATGCCTCTATAACACCTTTTTTCTGTATTTTTTTAGCTGCATCTTCTTTGAGCACCCCTTCATATGACAATCACTTTGCAATATTTTCTAAAGACAAAATAGAAAGATAATTCATACTTTCTTTAGCATGACTGATCAAAATTTGTTTTTTATTTTGATAATAATTGCTATAAATAATGTTACACAGATTTTTCAAGTTATCAAATTTGGGGAACCCTCTATCATGTTTATGTTTGTGATGTAAGATTTGGGGGAGTTTCATATTTTATCATGAAAGACTAAATGCTCTTTGAACGAACGATACTAGTTTATTAGAGCAAATTCAAGTGCATTTAAAAACTGCCCTTATGTTTTAGTGAGCTACATAATTGTATAATCAAATTATTCTTATGCTATATATTCTGACTTACTGATAAACATGTGTAGGAGTTCTGACATAGGAAAACTCATTATTATTTGTTTTGCTATGTTGGTGGCAATCTTGTATGCCACTTTATCTGGAACTGCCAGATTGCACCAGGACAAGATATGTGAGACATGGTAAATGTACTCTGATAGCTGGATACACAAAATATGTGACTTCACATACAGACATACCCACTGGTTGTAGGATTGCTATAGGTTTGTGTCTTGCAAACACAGGAATTATGATAAATTCTGTTTCACGTGAATACAGTAAAAAAACAAAACTATAAAAATCTATTATTTATTTAAAATTGAATATGATGGCAGAGATAATTTCCACTGAAAACCAGATCCTTTGCTTAAAATCTTACACACCTGATGCCTGGAAGAATTTTCCACAGACTCGCTTCTGGTTCCATAATTTCAAACCTTGTTTCTCTTCCACTTTCACATATTTTTGACCCCGCACACCATAGAACACACTCATATTGCATCTTCATGTCATAACCACCCATGAGTCAGCACAGTGGGCAGGAACGTTCCTGGAAGGCATCTTCTATTGGGATGGCTAGTGTTAACCTAAGTATGTATGGAAGAGCCTAGGAACCATATAAATATATCCCACTAAACCTGAGCTAAATGTGCTCCCAGCTCTATTTCCCCTTATTCAGATCCAAAAAGTACTTGTAGCCCGTTATGCCACATGTAACACAAAGGAAGTGTCATAGAGGCAGTCAGAGTAGGAAGAAACACTGGTCTTAATTGTGGTCAAAATGTCATACCTTTATCTCACCTCTGCAGTCTTTACTGAAATATATGACCATGTGGATACATTACAGGGGAGATGCTCAGGCAGGTGAGGGGTGCTTCATGGTAAATTTATCTTTAACTTCAGAAAACAAAAATATTTTAATGGTGTTTAAAGGCATTTGACACAAAGCATAGAATGTTGCTGAACTTAATGGTAAATTCTATTGAGGGTCCTTCCTTATTGAAAAATGAAAAAAAAACCCAAACCACTCACATATCTTTTGCCACCTGTATCAGCCACTAAAACCAACTATTAGAATAAAATAAATGTAGAGCCAGACTTTTGGATCACTATGTCACCAAACATTATTAAAAGATTAACAAAGTATATTAAATCATATTACTCTCATTAAAAATATTGATTTTTTTCACTGATGACAAAAGAATTTTTGTACCATAAATACAAAATTTAAAAGAACTATTATTTATTTCATTCTTTAAAATATGTTCTTTAAAGTGCATGATATATCAATTCATTGTACATGTGTTATGTATATACAAATAATTGGGGGTGTGCTAAAAATCTTTGCTAATAAGATGCATAATCCAAACTACTTGAGTATCATTGAATTAAGCACTAAGGTGCCTCAAAATTTGGCCCTAAAGGAGTGCATCTCTTAAGCTAGTCTGAATTATTCCCAGTCCCTAAAACAAGTCTTTATATTCTTATCCTAGTGTCATTATCCGAGTAAATCCTACCCCAGCTTCCAACTTGGAATATCCTGTTTTCTTCTGGCTAACTCAAATTTTATCTATCTTCAAGGACCTGATCTTCAAAGACTCCCTTGGATTCTTCAGTTTTCAGAGTTCTCTCATTTTGTTATATGAATAGTATTTACTATTTTTAATATGCTCTTAGCACAAAATGATAGCCTACCTTAAGGCACCTCTTTTATTATATTATTTTTTTAATGCATGTATATCTTATTTTGCAACTTCTCAAAGGCAAAACCTCTCTCTTAGACTTTTGTATCCCTGCAGCACCTAACACAAGGCTATGCAAATAATAGATCCTTTCTGAAGATTTGTGGAATCAATACCTTTTTTGGAAAAAATCAAGTTAAGGGGAGATATCTTTTGTGTTCACAAAACCCTCTGTGAGGGAGGGTGTGTGTCATAATGGCGGCGCTTTTCTTCCCAGTGACACAGTGGCAGAAAGTTCTCCCCGTTACACATCTTTCCCATGCTGAGAATATAGTCATCATAAAGAATATGAAGTAAGTGGTATACACTCAAATCTCAAACTATGACACTAAAGAGAAAGAATGGCTTTATTTAGAGTCCCAATGCGATTAATATATTCTCTTTCCCAAACGAGATAATTTTATCTTCTCAGCAATTTGATTTTCTGCCTTATTCATCATACGGTCATGTTCACTAACAGTAGCAGATGGGAGGGTGGCGGTGTGTCTGTCCACCTCATGCTGGTTTGGCATCTCTGTAGAGAGGAAACAAATTGATGCAAAAGAAATCCTGTTTCCTTTTTGAGTACTTTTGTGATAGCTTCTTTCGGTTTTGCCTCTTTGGAAGTGAACTTTCACTGTCCCTCTAAAGATGTTAGTTCTTTTTTAACAGCAGAGGTCCTCCTAGCTCAGCAGTCCTCCAGGATCAAGTAACTGCTCATCCTAAAAGCGTGAGATAGTTGGGAACTGCATGACTTAAACAGGTTATTAAAAAGCCATTGTCTGTGCTGTAACTGGGTTTATGATGTCTTTTTATCTCGACACCTGCCGACATCTCATGGTTCTAATTATCTGCCAATCAGGGTAAAAAGCTCAGAATAGGCAGCATTGTGCCTAGAATTACTATGTGGAAGTATATGCAAACTACATGGGTTTAAAGATAAGAAAGACTCTGTACTTTAGAGAATGAAAAGCTATATTAATCTAGGATTATCAAACACTGGTAAATGTATTATTGATCTTGTCATGGTGCCAGACAGAATAATACCATGATCTACAGCCCAGATTTCCTGGACACTGGTAAAACATGCTGGCTCTGTCCTAGCTACTTCCATCTGAATCACAGGGAGTGGAAAGAACTAAGCCTATACTAATCTGAGTGTGTCTGAGGTCCCAAGCCCACGAGATCAGGACAGGCTCTACCCTGTGCCACCCACCTTTTGCCATCTGTATCCATCTCCTACTGTGTTATCAGAAGCTCCAGATGGAGCTTCCTGTGCAATTGTTAATTATTATTATTTTTTTAATCTCTTCACCCATAATGTCTCTAAATCTCCCGGCACTGCAACTGTTGTCTTTGTTGGAAAGAGATGATAGCCTTCTGAGATGGAGATGATGGCATTTCTTTGTGAGCTCTCAGAAGGAATGTAGATACTATTTAAGTTTAAAAAAATAATAATTATGTCCTGACACTTTAAAAAAGTGAATTTCTTTGTAATTAGTCCTCATGTTTAGGATTACTTTGAAATTTACTAGGGTTTTCCCTTTAAACAAGGAGAAAAGATTCATCTTGTTTCCCTCGTTTGGGATCCTTTGGGATGAAAAGCACTATAGAAATGTAAGCTATTATTAATCCGCTCCTTTTCTAGACACATGTCGACGGGGGCTCTAAAATGTATACCAGCTGATGGTGTGTCTCGGCTCAAAGGAAGCTGCAAAATTATTTTTAAGCATGTACTTTGAATTTGCCCAAAGCCTGTCTATTTCTATGGAAATAGAAGTGACATCCTGTGGCTGAGAATCCTGTTGGTTTTAGCAGTTACAGCAAGTTCAGTTGGGCGGATGCTACCTCTTGGATAATATCTCATGCTTTTCTCTAAGTGGTCTGTATAGCAAGGGTGAGGCGTGGGTTGGGCTCTGCCTGGAAACAGAGGGATAGACGGATCTTACAGATTTCCTTCAAAGCTTTGCATTCCATAATAAGACCTTGATAACTGTTACCTCTTTTGCGATTGCTTACAGGTATTGCATAGTAAGAGAAAGAAAAAGTCATCATGTCTTACCCATGTAGCTTTACCAGCTGTGTACCTCCTTGGAATTTTTTTTTTTTTTTTTTTGTGGTATGCGGGCCTCTCACTGTTGTGGCCTCTCCCGTTGCGGAGCACAGGCTCCGGACGCACAGGCTCAGCGGCCATGGCTCACGGGCCCAGCCGCTCCGCGGCATGTGGGATCTTCCCGGACCGGGGCACGAACCCGTATCCCCTGCATCGGCAGGCGGATTCTCAACCACTGCGCCACCAGGGAAGCCCCCTCCTTGGAATTTTTAAGTAGTACTTTTCCAGTGTTACTTTACAACTAGTGTTGACTGACCCAAACCATCGAGAAATCATGATCTCTGCTACCTTTGTCCTCTGTGGGATATTAAGTACCTGCACATGTGATCACTGTGTTGGGCACCGTATAGGCAAGACAGAGAGCTCAAGACCACCCCAGTGCTGATGGAGATGTGGAGAATGTGGTGGAAACTAGCAAGCTCTGAGCACCAGAGGAATAGACAAGGTTGTAGATTTGCATCGTTTATCAGTTTATGTAAGTCCATTTGGTGATTTCCACATTTATCAGGGTGAGATTTGTGGAAATGTGGGATATTTTCATTATAATTTGGAAATGGGTGAAAGCACTTGAGCTGCTTTTAGTTCCTTGATCCTGAACTCCCCAGGAAGAAATTTAGGAGCCTTAGGTTAGTAGCATGGAAGCGTCAAGCCATCTTCTCAAGGTCCCACTTGGACTCTATTTCCCAGCTAGTTCTGTAAGGCTGATGCTTCACTGTGTGTTCCTGGTATCTATTCTCCCCAAAACTCAGTGGTTTAAACAACGATCAGTTGTTTGCTTATGATTCTTCAGTCTTTGTTCTCTTGCTTTTAAGTTTTCAAGGATTCTCTTGGTATATTTTCTAACTCAGAGATTCTTTCCTCAGCCATGTCCAGTCAACTCATAAGCCCATCAAAGGCATTCTTCATTTCTGTTACAGTGTTTTTGATCTCCAGCATTTCTTTTAGTTCTTTCTTAGGATTTCCATCTCTTTGCTTACATTGCCCATCTGTTTTTGCATGCTGTTTACTTTATCCATTTGAGCCCTTAGCCTATTAATCATAGTTGTTTTAAATTCCTGGTCTAATAATTCCAACATCCCTGCTATGTCTGGTTCTGATGCTTGCTCTGTTTCTTCAAAATGTGTTTTTTGTCTTTTGGTATGTCCTGTAATTTTTTTCTTGGTCATCGGGCATGTTGTACTGAGTAAAAAGAATGGCTGTAAATGGGCCTTAGTAATGTGGTGGTGAGGTGGGGGGAGGGGAAGTGTTCTATAGCCCTGTGATTAGGTCCAGTCTTTCAGTGGGTCTGTGTCTTTGGACTGTGAACTTCACAAGCACTCCTCAGGGCTTTTTTTTTTTTTTTTCCCCCTCTTAGGTGAAACAAGATGGCTAGGTTGGGTGGAAGGCCAGAGCTACCGGATTTGTGCATTTTCCTGCCCCCAAATCAGTTAGGGTCTGATAACACCACAGCAGGCTAGACTGGTTAACTAGTTTCCCCTGAGGGCAGGGCTTGTTAAGAAGAACAGAGCTCTCTGGCTCTTTCAAAATGTTTTTTTTTTCTCTCCTCCTGCCAGAAACTTGAGATTTTTCTCCTGTATTGACTATGAGAATCTGGTTGAGTTCTTGGTGGTGAATCTCACAATATTGTGGGGAACCCTCCAAGACTGGGTCCCCTTGGCGTCTTTAGCTCTCAGAGTTCTTTGCACGGAGCCTCCAGCAATTCCTCTATTACAGTTCAGGTTTTCCTACCCAGGCACTGGTTCCCATGGTGGTATCTGCCTAGGGGTCTCTGCTCTGGTAAATTGTGATTCTCTGTATTATCCTTTTGGTCTCTCCCATTTGGGGGGCAGTGTTTTGCTTCATGCCCTTCCCTCTTCTAAGGATTCAAGAAGAGTTGTTGATTTTTCAGTCTGTTTAGTTTTTTACTTATTGTTAGGACAGAGTGGCAACTTACAAGCTGCTTACACGTGGAACTGGAAAACCTGCTTACGATTCTTTATTTTGACTATGTCTCAGCAAGGACAGTGTGATTGTGCCCCCTGTGGTGTTATCTTCCAAGATGGCTCACTCACATGGCAAATTGGCCAGTCTGAACTTCCTCACAGCAGGTGGTCCAGGGTGGTCAGGTTTCTTACTTTTTTTTTTTTTTTTGGCGGTACGCGGACCTCTCACTGTTGTGGCCTCTGTCGTTGCGGGGCACAGGCTCCGGACGCGCAGGCTCATTGGCCATGGCTCACGGGCCCAGCCGCTCCACGGCATGTGGGATCTTCCCAGCAGGGCATGAACCCGTGTCCCCTGCATCGGCAGGCGGACTCTCAACCACTGCGCCACCAGGGAAGCCCAGGTTTCTTACATTTTGACTAGATCCCCCCAGAGTGCAAAAGCAGAAGCTGTAGACCTTTTGATACTAATTTTTTTTTTTTTTTTTTTTGGCAGTACGCGGGCGTCTCACTGTTGTGGCCTCTGTCGTTGCGGAGCACAGGCTCCGGACGTGCAGGCTCAGCGGCCATGGCTCACAGGCCCAGCCGCTCCGCGGCATGTGGGATCCTCTCAGACCAGGGCACGAACCCGTATCCCTGCATCTGCAGGCGGACTCTCAACCACTGCGCCACCAGGGAAGCCCTGCTGCAGACCTTTTGAAGGCTTTGTCCTGGATCTAGCCCAACGTCACTTCTGCGAGGTTGCAGGCAGCTCAGATTCAAGGAGAGGGGCTGCACAAGGCTGTGAATACCAGAAGTGAGATTCACTGGAGGCTATCAGTAGAACAGTCTTTCAGTTTGGTTCCCTGATTCTAGTGGCTGTCCTTGCCGTGATACCCCTGTTATTAACTCAGCACCCTCATTCCTCACATTTTTAGAGTTCTGTTTTCCTCTTGCCAGAACTTCCAATGACTGAAGGCCTCCTCTTCAAACTTTGTTCTCATGGCAGCTTACAAATGCCTTGTCCTGCTTCATGGGCACAACCATTGATTTCCCCCATGAAGTTTTCTGGAGGCTATGTACAAGATCTCCTGGGCCTTCACTGTGTTCCTGACTCTCAGAGGCCTAAATATAGGTGTATGCAACAGTTTGCCCAAGGACGTGTGTGGAATTGCATGAGAAAAACATGAATCATTTTCCTTGAAAGTTGATTTTATTCAAAAATATAGATTAAAAAAATTCTCATTTCAATCATTATTTTTTATATAAGAGCACATGTGAATATGGAATAAAATGTGGTTCTGTTGAATATGGTAGAAGACAAGGAAGGCTTCAAGGACATTGAAAGCTTAGTGTGGTTGCTGGGGTCATGGGTATATTCTCTCATGTCACTGTAGATCTGTCCAGTTTTTGTTACTAGAGACTCTTCTTGTCTTGCTTATCCTGCCATCCATCTAGGTCCAGGTTAGACTATGTTATGGCCTGGGCCCTGACTGTGGTACTTATGATGCTTGTCTACAGCAACTTCCCTGTAAAGGGAAAAAGTTGTTCTGTGAAGGAGGAGGAACAGTATATTGTTTCTGTATCCTCTTTTTGGAGCCCAAATCCTGTTCTAAACTTTGCTCTATTAAAAGCAGACCCTGCCATCTACTCTGCATACCTCCCGGACACTTGCTTTCCCAGCCTCTCAATATCACTGAATAAGGATACTCAGTCAATACAATACTGAATTTTATTACTTTGAATGGAAGACCCAGAGGCCAGAGATTTTCTCCTCTGTTGCTGTCCTTAGTTAGCATGGCTGAGAGGCTCCAGTAGGGCAGCTGGGAACTTCAGCAGCTCCTCATTTCTGGTTCCCTGGTATTCTGTGAAGTCTCTGAAGGCTGCACTACCCCACAGGCTGAGAGTCAGTTACTATGGACCCCAGTCCTGTTTCCCCCATGGGGAAAGGCTGGTGCCTAGAGAGATTAGTGACGAATATTAGACAGGCCCCAGGAAGGCCAGCAAGCTTTGTCTCCTGTGTGTGCAGCAGAGGCTGGGGTCTTCATCTCTAAGAGAGCCAGGATGATGGAGCCTCTACTGAAGGGGGTGACAAGAGGCAGTGGGCTGTGGTCAGTGCTTGCTGGGGATTATGGTTGCTGGGAGTCAACTGCTAAGCTCATTTGAGGTTGCTCTTTAACATGGCTCAGATATCTTCACTAGATCCCAGAGGTGAATACTTGTCTTTTTTGAGCTGTTGAGTTGTTGAAGCCCAGCCCAGTTGCCTCCTGAAAGAACTTACTATTTTCGACTCAGCCGAGATCCTCAACACTTTTAATGCTGTTCTGATTAAGTTTTCAAGCCCTCAGAACTTCTCTTCTCAGAGGTTCATAGTTCTGCAGAGACGGGCATTAGGGGGCACCGCAAGATCTCGAACCTCCTTTTCTTGTCTATACATTGTCCTGTCTCTTTGGATGGCTAGCTTTAGAGGCCAGTATAGCTCAGGTGTTCATCACAGACCCTGTTTTAATGCTTTCGGATTTAGTGTTTGTCTCATCCCAGGGCCTTTAGCTGGGTGCTCTGGGGCTCGGGAACTCAATGCTAAGCATGTCCTTGATGACCTAAAGACCAGCAGAACTGGCTACAAGCCCAGTATAGTTAGAGAAGAACCCTCATGCATAGCTGAATGTTATTTTCATGAATCTTACATGGGAATGTATGTCTTGAGTTCTCTTGAGAGAGAGCCAGAAGTTCACCTGTCACTTGGAACAGATTAAAGCAGAGCTAATTATTGCCCTTTAGTAACTGAAGAGTCAGTATTAGGGTGGGGTTTCCTATAACGCCCATATGTTTTGTACACCATCCTCTGAGGAACTATCTGGGAGAGGCCATCTGAGATTCTAAAGTGGACTGATGACTCTATTATCACTTAATACTTTCAAGGATGAGTATATTAAAAGAGCAAAGGTTCTGCTGTTAGACAAACTGGTTTGAAATACCAGTTCCTCCTGTACTAATTGTGTAACCTTGGACAAGTTATATAATCTCTTGAGGGTCTCACTTTGCTCATTCATAAACATGTGGTAGACCTATGTCAAGGGATGTTGGGTGGGCTAAACGAGGTGACGTGTCTGGCATGTTGTAAGCCCTCTGAAATAATAACAATAACAGTAACATTTTTTGGTATAACTTAGTGTAAGTCTGGCACAGTATTAAGCACATTGCATGCTTTACATACAAAGAGGCTACGTTGCTATCACCAGGATTTTGCTAGTGAATAGATGAGAAAGCTGAAGTTTTTGCCTGAATCCAAAGCCTATGCTCTTACTCTTGGCCAAATAAGAGAAATTTCTATGTTATAAAGAGATATCTTTAGGTAGCTCTTTCCCATAAAACTAGCTACAGGAATCCTTGAGAGGAAGATGGTGTAATGACCAATCTGGCTTCCTTACCATTTTAACTACCATTTCCCAGAGTTGGAGTAAAGCTCCCACTTAAGTGTAGATCTGGCTCAGACTCTGGCTCAGACTCCACTTTAATCAAGGGGAATATTAGCTCTGGGCCAAGAGGCATTTCACTGCTGATTCTGCTCTGACTCTATGCCACAGTTGTGGTAGAAGCCTCCATCCTGGACCCAAGTTCTGATAAACTGTCTTATTTCCTTCTGGCCCCACCTTATACTCCACCCTGCACCTTAGTTCCTCAAGAGTCGTTCTCCTCTGATTGCTAATCCATGAAACTTCTTACCCTGATCACTCTTCTATCTAGACATCAGTTTATTCTCTGACCAGGATACCTGAAGAGTCTGCTCAGCATTCCTTCTGTGGTATAGAAAGTGATGCTTCCTGGATTAACTTCTTACTTTGAATAAACCTTTTCATTTATACATTCAATAATATTCAGTGAACATGACTACAAGCTTCTTGATCTCAAGATACTCACAAGGTCCTTTAACCACCCTCTCTTTTAGAGCCTTCTCATAGCTTGAACAAACCCTCATTTCTCCTGAGAAATAGGTCCTGGTTCTCTTACTACTTCATTCTTATTTGCTTTCTGTATATCTCCTGAACATTCAACAGTCTTAGGATAGAAAATTCTCAAGTGGTTTCTACCTGTCCCCCCTTGACCTCTGAGGGCAATGCTAACCACTGTTTCTGTCTAAAAAAAGAAGTAGAGTTGAATAAAGGTGCTATTAGCACGGGAACAGACTCTCTCTTTTGTTTCTGGTTTGTTCTGCTCACGAGCTTAAAGGCTAAATGTCTACTTTACTAGGAAGTTTCATCTACCAAGCAATTTCATGAAATAGGACCCAGTACTTTACTTTGGTAAAGGTGGCTCCTAGCACACAGGGAAAATGCCCTGTGGATTTTTTCTTTTTGCTGATACTGGGCTCTAATAAAATGATCCTGTTAGTTTTCAATATAAGAACCCTCCATGGATGTATTTGCCATATTTGTTTCCATTTTTAACAGTGTCATAGCAGGGCTCCAAAAGACAGACTTATGCGTTATGTCATTGTGGCCTTGGAATGACAGACCAGGTAGTTAATTTGATTAATGAAGGGAATGTTTAGTCACCACTTCGAATAAAAGGAAGTCAGAGAGGTCAATAAATAAACTTTTTCTGGAGGCCAGTGTTATCACCCCTATTAAAATATTAACACTATCCATTCCCTGGTTGCCTCACTAATCAATTCTTTCTTTATATATTAATTTAGTTTTTAGGCCAAGCTCTTTCCCAAAGCTTGCCCAGGCAAACGAGATAAATCACAGGTGGCAACTACATCAAATAATGGTCATGGCTAGTGTCAACTCTTGCAAAACACTAGATAGGGTCTATGGGAAAGAACTGTCCTTAGCAGGAAAAGAAAGGGGCAAACAAGGGCACACAAAGACCTTCCATCTTTCCAGTGAGAGAAATCAGCTTATAATTAAATCTCACTCAGTTCATATTATCTCCAAGGATCTGTACAGTCAGTGAGCAAAGTTCTCTTGAACAAGCATATCTCAAGGTTCACAGATTATCCAAACACTATTTCGTCTCTGTACTGATTGTATCCTTCTACCTTTGTCACAGTGATTCACACTTCCTTGCCTGTGAAACTGGATTTTCCATTTTGCAGCAAGGGAAGGAGGCTGGTGGCGTATTTGGGGGGCCAGAAAAAAGGGTACACGTAAAGAAAAAATCAGTGAGTTGATGATTGATCCATTTTTCTTTATTTAACACAAGTTTGGAGGGAAGTGGTGATAAATCTACTTCAAGCTGAACTGCTTCTTTTGGGGATAATAGAGGTGCTTGATTTTCTGTTTCCCTTTTCTTGGATTTTCTAGTAAAATATTTTAAAATGGGTTGTTTTTGAACCCATCATAGCATCCAATGATAATAAATAAAATCTGTTAATGACCTCCAAATTTATATCTCCAAGTTTGACTTTTCTTTGATCTCCAGACTTCTATATTTAATTGACTTGGCTTTCCACATGGATTTGTAACAGACAACATAAACACATTGTTTTGATTTTTCCTCCAAAACTTCTCCTCCCCACTCTTAACTATCCCATCTCATTAAATGGTATCATTTATATCTCACCAAGTGGCTCAGGTTCCAAACCTAAGACTCATTCTTGATTCCTTTCTTCCTCATTTCCCCACAACATGGCAATCCGTTGGTGTTTTCCTTTCAGAGCATGTGTCAAATATGATCACTTCTCATCACCTCCACTACTATCAGAGTAGTTCAAAATACCATCAGTTATCTCTTACCCAGGCGGTTGCAGAGACTCCGAAGCGTCCACACCTGTCCTCCTTCAGTGTAACCTGATAGCTAGAGTGATCATGCAACTTCCTTGCTCAAAACCCTTTAGTGACTTCCTGTTATGTTTAGGATAAAATCTAAATCTCTTACCATGTCTGCAAGGCCCTTATGATCTTCTTATGCTCATTTTCTGCTCTCCTTTCTTTCGTTCATGCTGCTCCAGTCACACAGCCTCAAACATTTTAAGACTTGTCTGTCTCAGAGCTTGTGCTTTTGCTCTTTTCTTCTCCTGGACTGTTCTTCCTTCACACCTTCACCTGCCTTGCTCTCTCACTTCACTTGGGTCTCTGCTCAACTATCTTCACCCCTTCAGAAATACCTTCTTCGCCACTTTTTCATAAATAAGTCTTAAAACTTTGCTTATAATTTGTTTTTCCCGCTGGGAATTAATTTCCAAGAAATCAGGGACCTTGTCTACCTTCCACATTAGTACACCTGCCAGCACTTAGAACAGTGCCTGGAACATGTCAGTGCTTAATACATATTGAATGAATGGGTGAATCCATTTGTGTATATACTATACTGAGAACTCAATTAGAGAGAATTAAATGTAGTTAAGATCAGCAAAGCTCTCAATCCAGGGTTCAATGTTTGGAGAATAATAGGAGAGTGAATAAGGAAGAAGGCAGCCCTGACTGCTTAGGTAGCTACTTTCTAACCTTACCTATCTTTTAATCAGAAGGCTTAACCTAAACCAAGATAACTTAAAAAAAAATAAATTTATTTATTTATTTTTGCCTGCGTTGGGTCTTCGTTGCTGCATGTGGGCTTTCTCTAGTTGCAGCGAGCGAGGGCTACTCTTCGTTGCAGTACGCGGGCTTCTCATTGCAGTGGCTTCTGGTTGCAGAGCAAAGGCTCTTGGCACACAGACTTCAGTAGTTGTGGCACACGGGCTCAGTAGTTGTGGCACATGGGCTTGCTCTGCGGCATGTGGAATCTTCCCAGATCAGGGCTCGAGCATGTGTCCCCTGCATTGGCAGGTGGATTCTTAACCACTGCGCCACCAGGGAAGTCCCAAGATAACATTTACTGATAATTTATTATGTCCAAATCATGGGAGCAGGGAATACAAAGTTGCGTAACACATGGCCTCACATATTTATACGAGGGATGTGTTTGTGTAAGAGGGACAGATGATATTCAGAAAGGAGTAAGGAAACTTCCACAAACTACAGGTAGTCCTTGCTTTGTAATTGGACCTAATGTATAGAAATGCCATAAATTACTATGTGGTTAGATTTTAGCTCTAGGACGGAACTTCCCAGTGGATTTGCCAGTTATAAGTGTACTTCACGAGCAGCCACTTCCTTTTGCTAAAACCAAAATAAACATATTAAAAGTAAAACTAAACACTGTGCATAAAAGAGTGGCAAGCATTTAAGCATGAAACAGAGGACCAAGTGACATGATTTGGAATCTGCTGGGGTAACTTTTCTGGGAATCTGTGGGGCCATTTCTGGGCACCTGTGACATTCAAACTTAACCATGTTTCTTGCCATCCCTCTGTGTTAGGAGAAAATAGAGGGATGTCACCTCAGTGACATCCCTCTCAGTGATGTCACCAATGTCATTTATAGCAGTGGCTGCATCCCGTTACAGGGAATTCACCAACCTGAGTCTCAGCCTCTTTGCAGCACCTTCCCATGTTCTTCTTGGAGATGATATCTAGCAGCTGGAAATACAGTAGCATGAACTCAGCTTTCTGCAGTCATTCCAAAGGAGTAATCAACTTTTTTTTTTAAGAGACTTACATGGGGGGTTGGGAATTGTGTGTGTTCTGTTGTTAACAAGAAGGCTTTCTCTTCATCTCCTTTCAAATTTCTCCTTTCAAATTTCTCTTACTCTTCTTCCTTCTCCTTTATGTTTGCTCTCTCTCTCCTTCCTCTGCTCTTCTTGTCCTCTTTTCATCCTCCTCACCTCTGCCCGCCATCTCCCCAACTCTCCCCAGGGTTGGTGGTGGATGACAATCAATGAATAATAAGCAGTTGGAGAGATGAATTCCAAAGTCAACTGTGAGAAACCAAACCACGCACCATAGTGATGCTTTTCCTTCCTCTCTCCTTGCACTTCTCCTCTGCATGAACCAAGGACTTGGGTTTTTCTGCCAGTGCCCTGTGATGGAGTGGAGTAGGAGAAAGAGGAAATAGTAAACAAACGGGGCTTGACTTAATCACACCAGGAGTTCATTTGTCAGAATACCAAGTTTATGTATAGCCTCGTGACACGGAACATCATGTTTCAGGACGTGGAATTAAATCAAATAGGATCTCATGGTTTTTCAGGTATGGTCTTTCTGAGGAGGGGGCCTGAAAAGGCGCTGCAGCCATCTGTCAGCATTGTAGCCAGAAAAATAGCTGTTTTCCACAGTTCTAAGGCAGGGTTTGTTTTGTGCATGCCTGGTAAAGCACTGGTCTGTCCCAGCGGCCTGAGGGAGGACTGAGTACTTCCAATAAGCAGTGACTCGAGAGGTAACTAGGCTGGTCTCAAGAAAGCCCTGGGCCTGACCCATGTGAGATTCTATACTTTCTTCCCTTTTCCTCCTTACTTTCTGCAGTTCAGATAAGAGACTAGATTCAGAAACTTATTTCAGAAGGCCTGGAGGGGAGGCTCATGGAATCACAGGAGCTTAGGACTAAAAAGGACTTTAAAAGTTTTCACCCTCACTGCTGACTGATCCGCTTCTGCCCTTTATCCGGACAGTGACAGGGTCCTGAGAGAGCACATCCAATATTTGTAATTTCATAGACAGTTCTTCTACCTGTTGAGTCAACCTCCCTCTTCTGCCTAAAGTTTTCCCATTGGCCCTTCTTCATACTCTTCTGAGACCTTGTGATACGAGTCTTGGGTCAGTCTAAAAGGAAGAAGGGTCTCTCAAGACCCTCCAAAGGAATGACTCTCCTAAGGTCCTCAGTAGAAATAGCCTCAACCCTGGAAGCTGGGATTGAAGGAAGTGGTTTAAGCAAGATGCACCATAAGCTCAGTGAGTGTAGTCAGGATGGTAAAATTCTCTTTGTTGAGTTTTCTCACTATTAATTCTTTAGAAGGTGGCACGGAGGCACTCTTTACTATTACTATGATTAGTTTAAAACTAAAGGTCTAAAAATTGATGCAACACTAAGAAAAGAATTACATGCAGGTTCTCTCCTCCAAATGATAGTCTTTTTCTGGGCTCTCTTCTGATATGATTTAGGGCATTGGTTCAAAAAGGACATAGAAATAAGACACAGCTTTTTTCTAGCAGAGAACAGGAAGTCCTAAATTGTGTGTGTTAAAAGCAGGGAGTGTGAGAGCGTTAAATTCCTTCAGCTAATGGATTATACTAGAGAGGAGACCTCTAAACTTCTTTCAGGTGTGAGTCTGAAATTCTTTAAGTACTCATAAGTATGGAGATACTTTCTGTTCTGTTTCTGTTCTGTTTCTCATTATTTATTTGTTCAACAAATGTTTCTTTTTCTTTTTTTTTTTTTTTTTTGCGGTACGCGGGCCTCTCACTGTTGTGGCCTCTCCCGTTGCGGAGCACAGGCTCCGGACGCGCAGGCTCAGCGGCCATGGCTCACGGGCCCAGCCGCTCCGCGGCACGTGGGATCTTCCCGGACCGGGGCACGAACCCGCGTCCCCTGTATCGGCAGGTGGACTCTCAACCATTGCGCCACCAGGGAAGCCCAACAAATGTTTCTTAAGCACCAATCACATGTCAGGTACTGTGCTCCAAATGGATGGACGTAGGAGATGGGCAATTTTTTTCTTGTTTACCTTCTGAAGCTTAACTTGGGACGAGTTTTGTCAATTCTGCTGATAGGTTTGGATGAGATTTGCTGTTCACTAATGGCTTTTCTCTTCCTATCACTATGAAAATGCAGTGGGGCCAGAGTTTCACTGGCCTACTTTCAAAGATGGCATTATTTTTTGATTCATCAAATGGAGCCCCTAAATCCAGTTAGCCATCTGGTTTAATTTAAGTGTGAAATATATATTTATATTACCTGCTTACAAATACTTATCTATAGTATATCTTCATAAGACCATTTTTTATATTTCAATACCCTTTAAAATTTGTGCTTGAAAAGGAAAATATGTCATTAATCTTGAGTATCATTATAAAAATAAATGTTGGGCCCTGACAATCCTAGGAGTGTCCAAGCAATGAGTTTCTGTACACAGTGATGTTGCCTAGGGAAACAGAGAGTATCTGAGAACTGAGAAACCAGTTTGGCTGAGGGTGGGAGGGGGAAGCTAGCCACTAGGTTCTGGGGAGAACCAACAGCCTTATGGTAAGATGTGGCTGGGAAAACCGATGCCCTTCTCATACATGGAGATGGTCGGCAAGTTGCCTTCCTCTGGGAACCAAAGTGTAGGTTCAGCCAGAAATAGTGGTATGTAAACACCCCGATTCCCTCACGTGCAGGCAGAGAACTGAGCCAGTAAATACACAGGACTTTTTTTAGTCCACAGTAGACAAATGAAAGCTCAGTTAAGTGTGTTACCTAAGTGGAAAGGTAAATTCAATTTGCAAAATGCTGTAAAGGTCCTGCCATTCAGCAGGACTAGCAGAAGAGATGATTTAAAAAATGAAATCCTTTGCCTTATTGTGTCAACTGCTTTCCACTAGCAACTCTTTAAATAAGTGTGCAGAGGGGAATAGGGGAAAGACAGGTGTGGGTGCATTGGGGGGGTGTGGAGGAGGCAACCTGAATTCCCGTTTTGGCAGCTTGCTTTGTCCTTTAGGTTGGTAAGTGCTCTGGGACCACTCTCTCTGGCTTTAGCTGACCATCCTTTTCTGTCAGCTCTCCTCATTTTTCTTCTTTTATTTTTCTTCTAGCTTCTCATAAGTCTAAAGGAATGTGGGGATGAGGGTAGAAGAAGAGTTATGGTGTGATTCAGGTTTGTCAGAGAAATATTTTGCTGCTTGAAAGTCCATGCCCCAAATTGTTCTCATATGATTATATTTCATTCCTAGTTGTGGGGAGATGAGGATACCCTACACTGTCTAGTACAGTAGCCACTGGCCCCATGTTGCCATCCAAACACTTAACATATGTAACTAAAAAACTGTACTTTTAAAAAGAAATTAAAAAAACTTAAAAAATACAAAAGCAAAGAAAAGTTTAAAAAAAACCCTGAAATTTTAATTTAATGATACATTTTAGAGGAATTTCTTTTTTAAAAAGAAATTAAAAAACTAAAAAAATAAAAAGGCAAAAGAAAAGTTTAAGAAAACCCTGAAATTTTAATTTAATCATACATTTTAGAGGAATGAAGAGAGAAGATGTTTGTATAAGGCAGGGTGCTGTAAAGAATTATCACAAGAGCACCTGACCCTCCAGTGTACAATCAACAAAGAATCTGGGTAAGTTTGTTAACAGTTAGGGTTAATAGAATTGGAAAATCACTATGAAAATGCATACTGGACTTGATTAAAGGGAAAATAGAAAGAGAATAATAAATATTGTAAGTACTAATACTCTGAGGTAAAGTACAATAGAAATGCTAAAATACACTAGTGACAATGTCAGGAAGACAAAGGACATGTTGGTACATATTATAGATCAAGAAGAAACTGGAAAAAAAGAAATCTATGCCAATTAAAGGGAGAGTAGTTGTAAATAATCAATCATTTATTATTTCTTATATTTGTGAAGGAAAATTGGATGATCCATGCTCTGGAAAAGATTGATATATAAGTCCACTTTTGCATCATTTTTAAAATGAAAAGAATTGGATTTCCTCTATATTTTATTTTATTCTTATAAATTGCCAAAGGTTGGAGTGTGGCCTAAATTTTTAAACTGTGGTTGCAACCCACTAGTGGATCACAAAATCAGTTTAGCGGGTGACAATGAACATTTGAAAATAGAATAGAATAGAAACTCTCAGAGTATATTTCATAGGATAAGGGTAATTACTATTTCATGAGACTTGGGGTGTGTGTGTGTGTGTGTGTGTGTGTGTGTGTGTGTATGGCTGGAAAAGTTTGAAAGCCACCAATCCACTTGACTTCTCATAAATCCTTCCAATTCTGGTGTATAACAACTCTGTATGTTAAACATGTTGAGTTCTGTAGATGGGAATTGTTTTGTAGGATTTTAGGTAGTTCTTCCATCTGGGAATAGCACTAGTTTTTGTTGAATGGAATTTGACTTAATGTGTCTCTCTACTTTGGACAAAATGCAAAAAAAGAGCATTTAATTATTAAAGAACCAAATAAGGAATAAACACTGTTGGTCTCATCTTGAAGACAGTCCAAAAATATGGAGCTTGTGGCTATAATTTAGGGAAAACTCTATCATATGAAAATATCTCTGCTATATTTCTCTGCATGAGTTTACAGAATTATCCATTTAATTGGAGGCATTCTAAATATATGAATTAGGATAAAAATATGTGATTTTTAAAAAGAGTACATTTGGTGGTACAGGTATTGGAAGCATTTGTTTGCATTTCTTGGTTTTATATATATGCATAAACTTTGCACATCATGATTCTTTATAGAGCAGTTGGTGCAGAATTTACAAGAATACACATGATCTCTGCTGGCTTTTCACACACTAATTTAATAAAAAGGAGCTCAGTCTATCCTTCGTTATTATGTTTCTTTGTTATTATCCATAAAAGCTCAGTTTTGGACTTGTGGGAATGATGAGGCACTGTGTAAACAGGCCAGTTCTGTGGCATGTAATTCCACAGAATGCTGCCAAGGAAGCTGTGGTGGAGGGAAGTGAGTTAGGTTTCCTAATAGCCTGTTCTACTTGTGCATCGGTCAGAGATTTTGGTGAACCTCATGAAGGACTCTTGACACTTGACCACAGTTGGGTGAGGTGAATTTTTTCTTTTTTTTTTGATCTGTAGCCTTTAACAAAATTTCATTACTCTGATGAATTTTCACTTAGTGCAGTTATGTGCACACCTCATCTATATATAACATGTTTTTGGTATGTCTTATGGTCTTTGACCATACTATGCTCACAAATCTTGCAAGTAAAAATTACAGGACTTTCACCACAACTGACTGTGATACGACAAAATGTATTCGTATAAAAACAGTAAAATTATACCTTGAGAGAAGTTGGCTATGTCCAAACAAGCACGCATATAGTGATTCTGTAGGCAGCTGATATAAAAATATGTTATCAAAAGAAAATAACAGCCCTTGACACAATATGAGGCTTATCTTATAGTGAAGCCATCTTTGCTACCTTTGCTACCTCTAGTATTCTCCTATGGATTTCTCGCATTTCATCAGCAGTTGTTTTTGGCCTCATTTTAGCAATGCTGAGGCAACATTTCCTTTTTGCTCCAAACCCTTAACAGCTTTAATTAATAGAACTTATTCAGCTCATGCTTAGCAGTTTTATTTTTGCAAAGCAATTTATAATCATTTTTATTAGTTATTCTAAATTGAGATTTAGAATGGAATGTCATAAAGAAAATGCTTCATGTTTGAGAAAGGAGACTATGCCTACCCAATGTTTGTCTAAATAGCATAATTATGGTGGCATTACTCATAGATTGTTAATTGTTTATTCCTTAATCTGTAGATGTAAATAACCCACACTCCAACCTGCAATTATGGAAGGTCTACAAACCTGAATTGTGACATTCAACTGATATCTGTAAGAATTCCTCAGGTAAAGTTGAGTATGTGTCTATGGCTAAAACACTATTAAAACAAAAGGAAGTTGGAGTAATGATATAAATTATTAGACACTAATGACAATCCAAATTTAGTAGTAATGCTGCCATGCCATTAGAATTCAAATAATACAACTTTTAATTATATAAAAGTAATACATATTAATAGAATATGTATTAATGTGTTTGTTATAAATCAAACAGGTAATTGGAAAATATGGTTTCACATGATATGAATCAAGATTGTCATTGGAATATTTATTTTTGAATGGAATTTCTAGGTTTTGCATACCAAAAGGACACAAAATTAGCATAAGCAATATTTTAATGACTTTGCATTTACTACTTTTGCATACATTACAGAGTTCAGTATACAAATTCAAAGCTCTGAATTAGGCAGTTTGAAATGAAGTGTAATATTCTAATTATATTAACTCAGTACACAAGTTTCAACCAACTTTTGATTATTCAGAGACCTTCTAATCTTTGGATTATGTGTACCTCAGTTTGCCTTTTGCACCTGCCTTTTGGATATTACTCTACACATGTAAGAATTTTTATAAGAGAAGGCCTCCAGAAGGGAAATGTGGAAAAACAGCGACCACCTTCCTTGCTTACTCGTATCTCTGTTAAGGAGGAATGGTGGCAAGAGGAAAACAGGACCAACTAGGAAACCTTATATGCCAGGGAAACTGGCACCCTCTGATTCAGAGACATTTTTTCAGAATTTAAATGCAGTTTTCAGACTATGGAATGATGAAAATGAATTTCATGAAAAGTTTTCTTTCGCTGGTTACCATAGTGTTTGTAAGAGAAAGAAACTAGAAACAACAACCTAGATTTATGGGAAAAGAGCCAATTAAAAAATTGGAATGCCAGGCAAACACATCCTTGACTCTATCTTTTTTTTTTTAGGAAGGAATAATATAAACATGAAGCCACACAGCATCTGCATAGATATTAAATATGATAAAAAGATTTATGAATGTACAACTGTGACCTGAATGAAAGGGCACATCTAAACATAATGAATCCAATTTCCTGCTTACACTGGCAAAGAAACCAACTACTGTGCCTAAAAGAAATAGTTTAATTAGCTAAATAAACAGACTAATCACCTCTGCTCCCCTGCTCCCACTTACCCAAAGCTTTTTTACCAAAAAGCTGGGGTATCAAAGCTGGGATGTTTCTCAAGGGCAAACTACAGATTTTAAACGCTGAATTGAGGTTTTAAATACACCAAAATTCAAGTGGTGGTTTCCATGGTGACCTTCTCACAGCCACTTACTTGGAATGGCAAAGCACCTCCCCTTAAATATGAGTCCCTAAGTCCCTTTAGCCCTGTAGCAATGTGCTGAAAAAGGAATAGCTGGCTTGGAGAAGGGTATTTGGTGTTGACAGGCACTTCTTATGTCAATATGGATTCCGATTCCACATTAGACTTGATTCTAGGGATTCTGCTCAATCTCTAACCCTTTTTGCCACCCATGGTGTTCTGGGTCAGGGCAGAGGGTGAGTGTGGGTAACGTATGGGCGGGTCAGTAAGAGATGAGTTAGCTTGTGTGTGCTTCTCAGATTGCAAGAATCAAATAGGGGAATTTGATGTGAATTGGAAAATGGAGTTCTGAAGTAACATGTTCCATTATTTTCACCTGGAAGATCTTAAAAGTCCAGTGTTTTGTTTGTTTTTTTGCGGTACGCGGGCCTCTCACCGCTGCGGCCTCTCCCGTTGCGGAGCACAGGCTCCGGACAAGCAGGCAGGCTCAGCGGCCATGGCTCACGGGCCCAGCCGCTCTGCAGCATGTGGGATCTTCCTGGACTGGGGCACGAAGCCGTGTCCCGTGCATCGGCAGGCGGACTCCCAACCACTGCGCCACCAGGGAAGCCCTGTATATTTCTTTAATATCTATTTTCTATAGGAACTCTACAGTAAGCTCCATGAGGACAGGACTTTGTCACGTCTTGTTCGCTGTTGCTTATTCCCACTGCTGAGCCTAGTGTTTGACACATAAACTGTATAAATTGTTGAGTGAACCAAAAAACAAAGTTCAGAGTGAAAAGCAAAAAACTGAGCAGGAGCGTGGCAGGTGATAAAAGACAGTTATAGACTCTAGGTCTAACGTTGTGTTAGGGTACATTTATAGTGACTTTTTAAGACATGAAGGAAAGACAACCATGATAATATGGGAGAGAATAATGTCTACTCTCATGGATTATTTAATTCTGTTCTCAGAGTTTAAGAAAGGAATAAAAACATATAGAAATAAATCTGTTTCTCTCTTCTCTAACTCTGGCCTTACTCCCACCTCAATCTACTAATTGAGAGTGGGATTACAGTGAGGTTTGCAGTTCTATAGGAAATAAGAGGATGAATTTAATAGTTAAGACTCTTCCAGTGCTTATTTCCATACCAAGCAGTGGCCTTAAATCAGCCAATGTCACTTTAAGGAGATAACATTCTTGCTCACTCAGTTGACGATAGAACATAGATTGAGGCATTCAATATGTTTGATGGGCCGAGAGGATTATTTAATAGTATTTTGGCTCTGTAATTGTCTTGTCTTTGCATGGTTACTGAGCTACTAGAAATACCCCCACCTTTACCACCTGCACTGAGAGCCCACCATCACCCTAATAATAGAAGTTACCCCGCGAATAATCAGTAGAGTGAAGCTTCAAACCCAGATTGGTCTGACTCCAAAGCTCATGACCTTTCCTGTTTGACTGTTATTACAAAGCATACTCTTTTTAGGCAGATCTTCCCATAAGGAATAGAACAGTTACATCCCATTTGATACCACCACTGTCAGGTAAGTGCATGATTGTTAACCAGATAATTCCCAGGTTTTAGTGGTCTTAGTTCAAGGCTAAGTGGCAGAACACCTGAGTTCAGTCCCTATTGACCTTGCCCTGATCCCTTGTCTTTATCTTTTATTTTTTATTATTTTATTTTATTTTAACATCTTTATTGGAGTATAATTGCTTTACAATGGTGTGTTAGTTTCTGCTTTATAAAAAAGTGAATCAGTTATACATACACATATGTCCCCATATCTCTTCCCTCTTGCGGCTCCCTCCCTCCCACCCTCCCTATCCCACCCCTGTAGGTGGTTACAAAGCACCGAGGTCACAAAGAACCGAGCTGATCTCCTTGTGCTATGCGGCTGCTTCCCACTAGCTATCTATTTTACGTTTGGTAGTGTATATATGTCCATGCCACTCTCTTACTTTGTCACAGCTTACCCTTCCCCCTCCCCATATCCTCAAGTCCACGCTCTAGTAGGTCTGTGTCTTTATTCCTGTCTTTTAAATGGAGTCGTAGTTCATGAGAATTGGTGTGAATCATAAAGGACTGCAGAGCACGGGCAAAAGTAGATGAGTGGATTAGCTCAAGAAAGAACTATAGATTATTACTCTGAAAGAGCATTTTACCATTGTGCTTGATTTTGGATCAAAACTTGGAAAGACAGAGGAAAAGCAAAATAAGTAGTCTATCATATACGGTCAAAATTTCTTTATGTAAGATTAGGAAGACAAGGCACTCAAGCATTCATCAGACACATTTATTTGATATTTCAGCTCCATTTACTTTTTTCACCTACTCTATTGCTCCCGATTTTTCTGTTTACTACTTTTGGTAACATTCTTTTTCAACTAATACAATGTTCCTAAAATTGTTCTGTGGTTCTTTATCAGGAATGATTCAATCTTTGACAGAGACCATGGGGTCAGGGAGCTAGAAATCAGAGTCACAGAGGTAGAAGGGAGATGACTTTTTAGAAAGTGATTAGTAACACAAACTGGGAGGAAAAAAAAAAAAGTAAGCCAGGTTGACTACATCAGATGCATCATTTAGCCAAAGGAGTAGAAATACTTTATAAAGGTATTCTTTTAATCTACCATTTTCTGTCACTTTAACTTAGTAGTAAGACTGGTTAGGGTGTGGGCTTAACTTTTGTTATTCTAGTTTTATTAGATTCTCTAATTTAAGTGAAATGGGAGTGTCCACTTCATTGTGTGCGATATTAGTGCCTCTGAGCAGTGTACCCACCCTCATCAGCCACATCAGCCATCATTTTAAATTTAAATGTATCTACACAAGGTAATAGAATGCTTTGCTAAATATTTTGAATTAGTATTTTCACATCTCCTTCCAACTCTAAAATGCTAGGAATAGTCTTTCGGTTTGTTTCTTTCTGCTGTGGTGTCCCAGAGTAGTTTTGTGGCATTCCAGTCATGGATGTAATATGATAATTGACTTGTCTCAGTTGGCTGCAAGAGTGGAGGTTGGCTGAGTGAGGTGGCATGGTATAGTCTGCAATAAAACAAAACAAGAGGTATAAAGAGACACCAACAAGACTTGAAAGGTAGATCTTTTCATAAATAAACATGTTTACATTCCAGTATATTTTAGTAATGTAGCTTGCCTTTAGTTTCAGACAGGGGTTGGCAAAGTATGGCCTTCTGTGGCCAGATCCAGCAACACTCATTCATTTGCACACCCATTCATTTGCATATTGCCCAAAGCTGCTTTCTCACAACAATGGCAGAGTTGAGAGTAGTTGAGACATAATATTGATATATGGCCATCAAAGTCAAAATCGTTTACTAACTGACTCTTTACAGAAAAAGTTTGGCGACCCCTGGTTTAAACTAATTTCTTATCCTATTTCTATTGGGTATACATTCATGAAATGTAACAAGACCCTAAATTCAAACGGTTGGGAAAACAAACATATATTTGTTTTGAAGTTGTTATAGCATCATCATTAAAAAAAAAAGATGACGTGACCCCATAATTTCCAAAATAAAAATTTCATATGGCAGCCGGAACATTCTAAGGCTTCAAATACTGAGTATGTCGTTTATTTCTTTGGAAAGAAATGGAAAAAATATATACGTAAACACACATAGTTACAGTTTTTTAGGGGTTTCCAGAATTTTAACACTCCAAATAGAGTATCAATATTGGTATTATCCATATGGCATAATAGTGAAGGCAGGGAGTAGGGTCAAGATTCTTGAGTTCAGTTTATTTTGCCCATAAAAGGCTAAAAGTTTCATATTGATTATGGATCTGCAAGAGTAATTAAAACTTTTTGAGGAGTAAAATATGATTAAAGACCAGCTAAAATAACTGCTATCTCAGCCATGTAATTTATTGTTAGTGCTTGCTAGTCACTCATAGGAAGGTGTGATCACTCACTAAATATTTCCGATTGCTGTAGAGGCAAAGCAAATTGACTTTATTCACTTATAGGATGGCAGGTGCTATTTCCTGGGAAAATAATTCATTTCAAAATTTAGTACATTGTGTTAAGACAGTTTTTCAAATTAAGGTATTATTTTGAAAAAACATCCTAATATCCAAGGCCAAATTCTCATATTTCACACTTTCTGAAAGGAAGGTAAAGAGAAAATATTGATTGTTAAGAAAAGAAGAAAATATCGAGGATTGCTTCTGAAAACATAACAACTTTGTGTTCCAATTTCCTAACCATCTATCATACAGGAATTTTATCCATTAGCAGTCTATTCTATCTGTAGCTCCACTCATGTGACCTTAGAGATATCTGCAGGAAGACTGCTTATGAAATATAAGGGAAATCACAAGATTTGAAATGTGGATATGTGCATCAGAGCTTTAAAAGATGGCTTCATTTGACTTTAGTTTTTATCAAAATTGAATATGCTTACTACCAAACTTAATTTTACTAAGAAGAATCAAGTGCCATATTTATGTCTGAACTTGATTCCTTGTCTGTCCCATAGTCACCACTAATATGGTTACTCAACTTTTATTAGAGGAAGTAAAATGAGAGTTTAAGAAACTTGTTTGGGAATTGCATGCTCTGCTCAGAATGTAGTATTTAACTGTACAGGCAGCAAGTTGGTCAGAGTATAGCTTATATGTATTTATTCCCCGAATGTTTGATTAATGGGCTGATCTGGGTACTATTGCTGCTTAATGAGCTACCCCATCATTGAGTAGCTTGAAAGAATCATTTTATTATGCTCATGGATTCTGTGGGTCAGGCTAGGGAACAATAAGGTTGCTTGTCTCTGCTCCACACTGTCTAGGATTTCAGCTGAAAAGATTTGAGGGTTGGGATCATTTTGAGGCCCCTTCGCTCATATGGCTGGGCCCTGTGCTGGGAAGACTTGGAGACTAGAACTGCCACCTGGACTGCCTACAGCTGGCTTCTTCATGTGGCTGCTCCAAGTGAATTGGCTTGGAGCCAAACATGGCAGCCATAGACTGTTGGATTTCTTACATGGCAGCTCAAGTCTCCAAGCATGACTGTTCCAGCAAACACAGTGATAACTGCATCATCTCTTATAACCCAGCCTTGAAAGCCATACAGTCTCACTTCCACTGTGTTCTGTTGGTCAAAGCGGTCCCAAGTCCAGCCAGATTCCAGGAGAGGAGAGTTAGACTCTACCTCTTTATAGGGGAGTGTTAAGGTCACATTGGAGAAAAAGATGTTGAAATGGGTGATGTTACTGAGACCCTCTTTGGGAAACAGAATCTGCCACCCTGGCCAAAGAAAAATTGAGTACAAAATTGAGAAAAAGTGTTTAGTGAAATGTTAACATTTTTATGATATTGATTGTTTATTAGAATTGGATGTTTAAAAGGCATCCCAAACCTACTACATTCAAAACAGTGTTCTATATCTTCTCCCCAAATCAAAACAGTGGTTTTTGTCTTCTCCAAACTTGGTCCTCATCAGGTATCCCCGTCTTAGGAAAAAACCACCATTTCCTAGTCAAAATTTAGGAGTCATCCCTGATTTTTCTTGTCCTTTCAACTCTTACATCTAATCTGTCAAGTCCACTCAGTTCTACCCAAAATGCCTCTCAAATTCACCCACTTCTCCTCATCTTTAGTGCCCTCCCCAAATGCAAGCCATCAGTTCCTCTCTAATCCATCTCCATTTAGTATTAAGAATGAATTTCCCAAAGCCTAAATTTGATCATGTGATACCCTTGTTTACAAGTCTTCAGTAGCTTCTGATTGCTCTCAGAATATGATGTTAATTTCTTCCTGGACCTACAAAACCCTGCAAGATCTGGCTCCTGCCTTCCCCAAATCTCATCCCATACCACTCTTTCCTTTGCTCATTTTGCTCTACCCTCACCAGTCTCCTTTTATCCCTCAACCCCCAAGAGTCTTTGAACCTGCTTTTTATCTGCCTGAAGTGTTTTCTTCACAGTTTTCTGCATGGCTGACTCTTTTTTTTTTTTTTTTTAACATCTTTAATGGCTGACTCTTAAAGTCAGCTGTTACCTCCTCAAGCCTTCTCTGACAAGCCAGTCGAAAGTATTCGATCTCATTACTCTCTCCTTTATCATCATATTAATTTCTGTAGTAGAACTTATTCTATACATTTGTTTACTTGTTTATTGCCTCTCTTCCCAATTAAAATTTAAGCTCCCTGAAGACAGTGGCCTTTTCTGTCTTGCTCACCCATATTTCTTCAGTACTTCATTGGATCTGGTGCATAGTAGACATACCAAAAATATTTTTTGAAAAAAAATACATGAAAGATTGCTTAAAACAAGGAAAAACCATATGTTTAAGCCTAATTTCTCATGAAAACTTATCCATATTGTACTAAAGCCCATGACTGAACACACAAGATGATTTTTAAATTAATAGCCACAGAAAAGTAAAAACTCACAAGTGCTTTTTGGGTTCAATCTGACCTTTCAAGGGAGATCTTACTATATTTGAAGTTGCAATTGTCATTAACTCAACTTAAGCTTCATTTATTCATTCTTTATTTTTTCATTCAGTTTTTGGTGAGAGCCTATTATATTTATGGGACTGCGCTAGAGGAGATGAAGAATGTAAAAAATGTGTAAGATCCATTTTCTACTCTCACAGAGGCTACAGTTTTGTGGGGGAAATGAGGAACACATACTGAAAGCCTCATTACATTGAGACGTAAGTGGCACAAGCTAAATGCTCTCCGTATGGAGAAGAGAGAGGGTCTTCTGTACTGAACTAATCAGAGAAGATAATATGGATTAGGTAACACTTTAATTGGGTGTTTAAAAATAAAAAGGCTTTCAATAGGTGGAGATGGAGGGGAGGAAAGAAATTCATTCCTGGTAAAATAAATTGGCCTGAGCCAGTAACCAGGACCAAGAAAACGAAATGCATGCCTGGGGAGTGGTGAGAAGTCCCATACATCAAGCTTTGTATGGGATCAGTAGCAAATACAGCTGGTTGAAACCTGGTCAAGAAAGGTCACTAACTGTAAGCTAAATAATTTGAACTTTATTCAGTAGTTGATAAAGAGTTTCAAAAGTGTTGTTGTTTTTTCAAGAGGGTAGGAGCTTAATCAAAACAGTGCTTTAGGAAGACTCACCTGCTTTGTGCGCAGTTTAGACTGAAAATTGGGGTGGGTGGGTGGTAAGGAGCCCACACTTTTTCACCAAAGACCAAGGAACATGTAATCTTAACTTTCTCCATGCACCTCCTAGGGGTAGATTGAGGAAGCATGGTAGAGTGGAAAGAGTGGAGGTTTAGGCCTGGTTTCAGAAACCTGGCCCCATAACTTTGGTACTGGTTTCTGGGCTTCTGTTTCCTTAATTGTACAATAAGGATAATTTTTATCTTATCGACAAGGATTAGGAAGTTCTTGACAAATCGTGGCTATTATTAACTATTGAATGCAGCACTGAATTTATTTGCTTAAACTTTAGCATTATACTGGACTACTTCTGTTTGCCTTGATTGGTAGTCTATGCTAAAGCAAGATCATGAAAGCAGTTAGGACAGAACCACTATACCTAGTATGTAATATTTTCTTCTGTATTCTCTGAAAAATCACCTCCATCTACTTGATTACTCTGCTCTTTATTCCAAATAGTAACTGCAGCATCAGCAGAAGCTTTTGAATAGTTGTTTCTCTAAATAGAATGTCTTTTACTTTTGCCAGGGTAGACAAAGTGTTAAATAAGTACTCAATACTTATTATATTTTAATTTAATCAAAGAAGCGGTAATGGAATTTGAGGGCCACTGGCTGAAGCAGCAAGAGCTGTCCAGCGCTCTTTCTTCCACTTTGTCCCTCTTTAGGGTTTATTTTAATACCATCCTTGGACTAGGATACCAGGGTATTGGTTCTAAGACATCACTGAATCCATGAAGAAATGTGAGCACCTAGGAGTGATCTGGGGTTACTTTCCCTGGATCAAAGTTACCAAAGTACTCAAATGGAAAATTGAGAGGAAAGGAATTTACCTTTTAATTATTTGAAAATTACCTTTCTCTTTCAGTTTCTATCTTACCATTACAGATGCTAGCACAGAAGTTTCTGAACCATTTTTGCTAAATAATAACCTTTAAATTTAAGCAAGTAAGAAGTGCTGAAGGAAAGTTGTTACCAAATTCTGTGTAATGCTGGATGAAATGTTCATTTTTGGTAAACAGAGATGAAAGTCTTAAAATTTAACTTAGGGATGAAGATTGCTAGTACCAGGCTAGGGCCTAAATACCAAAACAACAATAACCATACCAGAATACCAAGAAAAAGATTTTCTTCTACCACTTATTTCAGTATGAAAAATTAAAAAGTTAAGGAGGGATGGAACAAGCAAATACCATGGTGTTACCCGTTCATGGGATGTTATTAATGGCCTTCAAACATATATGTTCTATGTCTATTTTGTGCCCTATAAGGATGAGTGGCTAGAAAGCACATACGTGTAATTGAAGTTAAAAGAAAATAGCACAAAAAAGTCTCATTTTAAATAGTTGTGATTTAAAAGCAGCCATGTTAGAAAAGAAAATAAAACCAAACTATAGTGGCTTCAACTTCCAAACATTCTGGTTTTGGATAGCTGAGTTCTCAGAAAGTATATGCAGGTGTTGATATTATTGTACATGTGCTCTGTCAGGTTCAGTTGAAACTGGAGTAGTAGATGTAATTGAAGTATCATATTGTGTGGATTTCCCCAACAATTAGCCAACTCTCTGGATCAGATGTTTAAGTTCACAGAGAAAGACCAACCCCCAACTCCAAACTTCCACTAATTTTGAGGAAATCTGAAACAGAGTTGACATGTAAGAAGATGTATGGAGTTCTGGTATTCACGTTGCTTCTCTTGATGATGGGAGGGATAACACTACTAATAATAGGGTTATTATGAAGAATGAGTTCATTTATCTTAAGTAATTAGAACAATCCCTGGAACGTGGTAATGGCTATGTAAGTGTTGGCTATTAGCAGCATTTGCATGTATTAGTATTGTTAGTGGGGCTATCAATATTTTCATTGCCAGATAGCAGAAACTGTCAATGGAGAGCCTATTTCATGTGAATTTTCATAAGCAGAAGGGCAATTCTGGAATTGTGCTGACATGAGTGTAACACCTATTAACTGGGTTTGGGAAGATGGAACCAAATTCAGGCTCCACACCCCTTTTTTTCTAGCTGTATCTCTTAAAACTTGTGTTTATGCCAAAAGAGATTGTCCTCACTTAAAGTTAGTCTCGATGACCACATCATTTAAAAAAAAATACACTGTGATCAATCAACTGGAAACCACAGATCTTAATTATGCAAAAAGGAAAATATGCCCGAATATTAGCAGTCTTCTCTGAAAGGGGATATTTCTCACTGCCATTCCATCTATTTTTCTCTGTTGCACAACTTTTTTTATAATGAAACTATATTACTATCATAACAGAAAAAAGCAACAGATTTTCATTTTCGAAAACCAACAGCTATAATCAAAGGTACAACAAGATGCCCAATAAAACATTACTTTAAAATTTTGTACTGTATTTTTATTTGCCCAGGTGCAAGAAAAGCAGCAATATTCTTTTGAAGGTCTTCTCATCCCACAACACTAACTTGAACAAAGCCCAGGTGGGCAGTGAGAAAACACTGTCAGCACTGAACAGCATCCAATAACTATGAAAGGGTTCAGACATTCCAGTCGTGTCATTGGTATCACAGTAGCCTCTGTTTCATAGTTTGTAAGGATATTAATCTTACTGTCTATCAGAAGGGTTTCTGTGAACTATATATTACACTAATATACAATATATAATTATATAGTACTTGTATGGAGAAAATAGTTATAGTCAGTTAAATGAGATTATTTATATATTTTAATTCAAAGTTAAGTTAAAAAATAAGCAATTGACCCACATGGCTCAAAATTCAAAAAATTACAAAGGATACAGTGAAAAGTCTTTCTCCCTATGCCTAACCCACAATCACCTAGTTCCCTTTCCTGGAGGCAAATACTGCTTTTAGTTGCTTTTATATCCTTCCAGAGATGTTTTATGCACATGCAAATAAATACATAGATATAGCCTACAAGTTATAGATTAGGGAGAATGATGCCTTAAGGAATTTGTGGAGCCTGAATCTGTTGTAATAGAAATGTATTCTGGATGAGTAAAAGTCTCTCTTTAATGTTCCAAAAAGAGTGGATGCAATCGATCATTCTATGAGTAATTATCTAGTTTCTACAATGTGTAAAACTCGTGCCAAATGCTGTTTGTCCTGTCAAGTTGCCTTTAAAATTTTTCATATGTATTCATCTTGTCATTCAGATCTGTGTGCTCAAACATCACCATGTCAGAAAGGCCTTCCCTAATATCCACTTGCAAAAGGCTTTCCCTCACCCTCTCACTGTGTTTTGTTTCTTCTGGAGCTAGGGTGATTCTATAACTTCTCACCAATTTCTCATCTGATAATGAAAGGGAGTGCTATTACACAGCGATAAGAGGGTAAACTGGAACTATAAACTGGGATGGTTGGCCACCCTATTTATACCATTTATTACATCACAGCATTTTCATTCCAAGGAAATGGAGATTATCTTGTCTATTTATTGATATTTGTCCACTTGTATTCTCCATGAAGCCAGGACTTTGCTTGTTCTAGGAGCCCATCACCTAGAAGAGTCCTGGACACACCTTAGGTGCTTAATAAATATTTGTGGGCTGAATGGATAACCCAGTCATGCTTCATGTTCTCTGTAGAACTGAGCATCTTTTGGTCAGCAAGGGGAAACTAAAAAGTCATAAAGGGCAAATTTGCTCAGAATGTGTCCTCACTCAGGATAGGGGGAAAAAGAAGAGGCAACTTTTAATATTCAAATTTCAATATCTTGAAGCATTTCCTGTAAAGAGATCAGTCCTGCAGATGTGCACTGGAAGTGTCAACTGGCTTTTTGCAAGGAGATGGAGGGTGTTGTGGGCTGCAGGATAGGCCTGGTCTGGGGAGTAGACCAATGGGATGAGAATGGTCATGGACCGGTTTGATCCAGTGGTTGGTTAATCTGTAGAAAACCTGTCTCCACACAGTGGAACAGCTATGTCCATGTGACTCAGTCCATAGGAGAAAAGGAAGAGCAACTTCAGAGCAAGCAGCCTGCCATCTGGGCTTATGCATCCTCCAGGAGGTGGGAGGCCAGCAGGATACAAAGGAACAAGCACCTGTCTGTGTCTGGGACGTGGCTAGTGGGTCACACACAGACACAGACACAGGCACCGACACACAGACACACACACAGACACACACACAGACACACACAGACACACACACACACACACACTGATTAGCAGAGTCCAAGGGCCCTGGGAGTCGGTTTTGGTAGAAAAGTCTGATGTAATTCTGTACTATCTTACCTAAAACCAGACTAATCTTTTTAATCATAGAGGGCATAGGTTGTAGTGGCTTAGTAGCTCAATTTAATTTTCCCTTTTCCTTTCCAAACAGAGAGGCCTGTGTCCTGCTGTTGGGGCTGATCCATGGGAGAATTCCTGTAGGAGGAAGAGGCTGAAACTCTGGTCTAGCGTTATTAAACAGAGCACTCATAATAAATGTGTCAATACTATTTCTGAAATGTTTGCAAGTTTCTCTCTATCACAAACATATTGTTCACATTTTATTAAAGGAAAATATTGTAGTATCCTATTGGAATTCTTGGGTTTTTGGGTAATTATCTTAAGCCCCTTGATTTTATTGCTGAGGGAACTGAGGCCCAGAAAGGTTGAATAACTTGCCTTACTCGACATGAACAGAGATAGTCTCCTGTTTTTAGATGTTAGAACCTCTTCTAATATTTGATGTTAGGTATGTGGTTTTTAAAATAATTAATTAATTAATTAATTTTATTATTTTAGGCTGAGCCTATGGCATATGGGATCTTAGTTCCCCGACTAGGGATCAAATCCATGCCCCCTGTATCGGGAGTGTGGAGTCTTAACCACTGGACGGCCAGGAAAGTCCCACGTGTTTTAAAATGACATTTGGATATGGCTGAGAGTTCAGTAGTTTAAGCTGTGAAGCAACTTATGACGCATATTTAACCAAATAAAATTATTTTCCCTAGCTCGTGCCATGCTGACAGCTTACAAAACCTGTGTTCATTTTTCTTCACTCATAAAAAGGGACTCAGTTATTTTTTTAAAATATTTTATTAATTTTTATTGGAGTATAGTTGCTTTACAATATTGTGTTAATTTCTACTGTACAGCAAAGTGAATCAGCTATACATATACATATATCCCCTCTCTTTTGGATTTCCCATTTTAGGTCACCACAGAGCACTGAGTAGAGTTCCCTGTGCTCTACAGTGGGTTCTCATTAGTTGTCTATTTTATGCATAGTATCAATAGTGTATATATGTCAATTCCTGTCTCCCAATTCCTCCTCCAACCCTTTCCCCCTTGGTATCCATATGTTTGTTCTCTACGTTGGTGGGACTACAGTTATTTTTAAACCTGGAATTTGAAGGAGGGAATATAGATTATATATCAAGGTTGGCTGAATTTATTCAGGAATTTTTCAGACTGAATATGTAATTTCTAGAGTGTAAGTGAAACAAAAATGAAGTCTTTAAGTGATCTCTTTGTCTATATCTTCAGTTTCATCCCAGACTAGTCCCAGGATGGGAAGAAAAAGTGATTTTCTCTTTCCTTACTCTTACATTAATGAAGTGGTTGATTAAACTGATTCCAGGGCAGCCACTTTAATGAGCATTAGATATCAATATTGTTTAATAACAAAACAACTACAAGTCAAAACAAGTATTGGCACAAAGAAAATCTCTATTCTGCAAAATGTTTATCAGACTTCCACCAATGAGCCATGTGTTTAAAAAGAAGCTGATATTGAGAAACATTTCTGATTATTCTTTGAAGTTTGTAGTAACAGGATATAACATATCTATACTACCTCCTTTTGTTTAGGGCCCCAAATGAGATGTGTATAAATGTTGCAATTTTGTATAACTCCAGGATAAGCATTCAATTATATCTTTCACCCTTTTTTTTCTTTTCTAGTAAAATAGAATAATAAAAAACCACAAATAATAGTTTATGGGCTCTGCTATTTGTTGAAAAAAATGCTTTATAGATAATATTCAGTGACAAGCCATCACTCTCCTTGGTTTATATAAAGAAACTTAAATACAGAGGTCTTTAAGTTAAAAAAAAATACAGAGGTCTTTATAAAGAGGTGTGACTATACACAATCACACAAAGATTGAGAAAACTCTTTGTGGCAATAATTCTACCTGCAGGTCAGATCTGTACCCTACTTCTGTGAATAATCGTCACAGGGTCTACTAGTTGCATTATTTTTTAACATACAGACTTCTTGTTTTAGAATCAAAGAGTGCCAAGCTTCTCCAAGACCAGGAATGCCTGGACTGCCTATTCGAAAACCTTCATCTTCATTCTTGCTGGAGACATTATGTCGTCAGGAGGTTTCATCACCTGCTGCCACTAGATGGTGCCTGTCATTGAAACAAAGGTTTTTCCTCCCATCTTTTTGTTTCCTTTAGGTGCCTATAAAGACGTTGGATGATATCAAAGAAACTTGATTGATAAGTTAAGTAGTGGGTTAGTATTCTAGAAGGTCATTTAGCACAGAGTTATTTATTTTATTTTTTAATAAATTTATTTAAAAAAATTTTTGGGGGGTGCGTTGGGTCTTCGTTGCTGTGTGCGGGCTTCTCATTGCGGTGCTTTCTCTTGTTGCGGAGCACGGGCTCTAAGCGTACGGGCTTCAGTAGTTGTGGCTTATGGGCTCTAGAGCGCAGGTTCAGTAGTTGTGGAGCATGGGCTTAGTTGCTCTGTGGCATGTGGGATCTTCCTGGACCAGGGCTCGAACCCATGTGCCCTGTGTTAGCAGGTGGATTCTTAACCACTGTGCCACCAGGGAAGCCCCACAGAGAGTTACTTAATAAAAAAAAAAAAATCATTATCCGAAAAGACTACTTATACTGTTTTTCTAATTCCACTATTTTTTTCTGTTCATCCTTCTTGTCACCAAGCTGTGTGAACTCCAGTACAAAATGAACAAATAAATCTTTCTTTGGGCTCATGAGAATCAAGGGACATAATTCAAGGTTTAGGATCAGTGAAAAAAAAAATCTCAGGATTCATTGTCCTTGCTCAGAATAGCAATAGCAAAGGTGACCACATGCAGAGATAACGAGAAAAGTTAATGACCTTTCAAAAGAAAAACACTTGCATCTCAATTACTGGACAATAATCAATAGGAAAGGAAATGGAACATGCTCTGTTAATTGTGGGATACCAAACATCAAGTAATGAGAACGATAACAGGTTGTCGGCTTGTTGCCAGTGACAGCTCTTTTTCTCATTAATTTAAGGCACAAACAAAACCTCAGCCCGAAGTGCTCTAATTCCCTCTCTGCCTCCCACCCCACACTCCAGCCCTATGCTCTTTCAGGGTAAAATTTTGTCAATCTTGATAGTGAAATGCCTTCAGAGGTTACTTATTTGGTTTGCGTGAAGGACAGTTTGATATACTTTGTAGCAGAATATTGGAAAACATAAGCTTCTTGGATTTTTCCTTTCCCAAACAGTCACCAACGCTGACCATTCATGGCTGGTTCAAGATTATAATGAGAAATTGTCAGCTATGTTGAAATACATAATCCACAGTGTGAAAAACTGCTGAACAGCAGTTGTAAATTCTTAATACAAAAGTGTCTTCTCTTCCTGTGAGCTTACTTTGGGGTTGCTGATTCTTGCTAACTGTGTGCTCAGGGACTGAAAGTTAATTTTAACATTAGTCTAAAAACAAAATATAATTATGTAGGGAAAACCTTTAAAGCTAAAAAAAAAAATCTTCTGTTTTGAATTTCCCACATCACTGCAGTGGGTCATGTTGAATGTGTGAGCATATATGTGAGCCAGATGTAACAACAGCCAGACACACAACATTAATGCAATTTAATTTTAAACATTAGACAGCTTCTGGTGGTTCCTAGTGTCTCCTGAGCATTGACGAAGGATTTTAAACACACTAAGTTTTTAAAAAAGATACGAGTATATACCTGCTTCCCAAGCACTGGTGAGGTACAATAGATCTATTCCAGTTTTAAGTACTGGAAAGAAAAGTCTTTTCCCCTAGGACTTCCCTAATGGCACAGTGGTTAAGAATCTGCTTGCCAATGCAGGGGACATGGGTTCAAGCCCTGATCTGGGAAGATCCCACATGCCGCAGAGTAAGCCCATGTGCCACAACTACTGAGCCTGTGTGACACAACTGCTGAAGCCCGCTCCTAGAACCTGTGCTCCACAACAAAGAGTAGCCCCGCCCCCTCCTCCTCGCAACTAGGGAAAAGCCTGCAGGCAGCAATGAAGACCCAACGAAGACAAAAAAAAAAAAAAAAAAAAAAAAGCCTTGTCCCCAAATTATTTCCCTCCAGATTTCCCCCCAACCCCCAGTCTTATTAATTACAGCTTAGCACTGAAGGAAGGTTTGGAACCAAATCTTTGGAGCAGCTTGTCAGTATGTGATATTATTTCTCTTGGGCTTTATGTGTTTTGGTGGCTGTCCTCAAAGATGCAGTTTGGTCAGTGACTTCCACATGTGTATTATATATATAATATGTATTAATAGGCTTATATAGGCTTACGTCATATACTGTGCAGCTCAAATCCATTAAGTGGCTTCTCTCTAGCAGTACTCAAACATTAGATGGTGTCTGTGCTGACGGTCTGTTTATAGCTTAATGGTCTACTTAACTGATCACGATGGGGCTGGGTCATTGATATATTATTAGAAGTATGTGCTTGGCAAAGGGGACTTAAACTCTAATTGGCCTTAGGAACACAGTAAATACAATAATCCCTTTATATCTTCAAGAAACTCCCTTGGATGGCTTAAAGATGTTTCCCAAACTGCTTGAGGACGACAGAAGTCCAGTGACATAAGCGAAGGACAAGGTTGAGAGCCGTGCTTTCCCCAGACATCCTCTGCTAAAGGTGTACGATGTCTTAATACTGTGTGCTGGCAGCACTCTCTCTACCTATATTCCTCAAGTTTTATGAAGTATTGTCAAGAGTGACCTGGGGCTGGGAAATGCCAGCAACTTCAGTTCTGCAAGAGAGAATAAGCTCTCCCCAGCGGGGAACTCTAGCGAAAAGGACAAAAAGCTGGTCCTCGCAGCCCGCTCAGGGCGTGAGAGAGACGGAAACCAGGAAGGCGAAGGCGGCGGGTCTGGAGCCGGGTCCTCGGTCAGCTCCAGCCGGGCGCTGCGCGCAGAGCCGGGCCCCCCGGCAGAGGCGGTGCGGCCCGAGGCCCCTCCCCGCCGCCGCCGCCGCCGCCGCCACCGCCGCCGCCGCCGCCGAAGCCCGGGCTGCTGACGCCGAGCGGCGGCCCGGAGCGGTGGGGGCCGGGGGCGCGCGAGCGAGGGCAGGGCAGGGGGCCGGCCGAGGCCAGTCGCGGCTTTAAATATGGATCGCGGGCTCGCGCTCGTGGCACAACCTCCGCCACCGCCGCTTTCTCCGATTCCCCCCGCCCTCCCCGGGCTCGCTCCCGAGGGGCGTCCAGGCCGGGCACCGCCGCTGCAGTGTTAGTTACTGGCAGAAACGTCGGCGATCCCCATAAATATGCAGGAGCTGCAGAAGGCAAAGTAGAGTAGACGCCCGCGCTCTCCCACACTCACTGGCCGCTCACCACGCGGGCCGTGTAGATATCTATCCTCCGCGCTATCTCCCCCCTTTTCTCGCGGGCCGTTCAGGTTCCCGTCCTGCTGGCTCCAAGGACCCTCCCGCTCCAGCACCCTCGCCCCGTCCTCGCCTCCCTCCGCTCCGGAGCGCGCACCCACCCGGGCAGCAAAGTTGTGACTACTTGGGCGCGGGTGGCTCGCGCCCCGCTCGCTCCGCGCCTCGCACCAACTTCCCGCGGTTCGGCCCCGCCGCGCCCCGAGCCCGCGCCTCCGGGGATCCCGCGGGCCCACAGCTTCCAGCCCCGGCGGCGCGCCGGGCAGCGCTTTGGTGGCGGCGGCGGCGGCGGCGAAGGCGGCGGCGGCTGCAGCCCCACACTCAGCCGCCAAACTGGAGGAGCGACGGAAGCCGGACCCCCGGAGGTGAGCGCCCGGCCGGGGCCGTGGAGGGAGGGTCGGCCGAGTCCCCCGCCTCCCGGCGGCAGCGCGCGCTGGGGCGGCGGGCCCGGGGCAGGTCCCGGAGGGGGCTCAGGCGGCCTCTGGCGCGCGCCGGGAGGAAGAGAGAGGTCAGTTGCGGGCCAGGCATCCCCGGGGCTGGGCGCTGGCGGAGTGTGCAAGCCGAGGACGCGGAAAAGTACTTTTTTTCTTCTTCGCGTTTAGAGGAGGAGTTTGGGTGGTCCTGTTTCTCCCCCACTGTAAAGCCCTCAGCGCGTAACCCGGCGTTGCCGTCCTGACTGGGGGCCACTGTACCCCTCGGGCTCGGCTGCAGCGCAGTGACACGTGTGTTCCTGTGAGCGTGGGTGGCCCCAGTGTGGCTGGGCACCTGCTTGAGAGGGTAACGTCCCCAAACCCACTAGCTGGGGAGGCTTGTGGGGGGAACTTTAGGTGCCGCCGAGACCGCGGCCCCCACTTCACTGCCAGCTCCGAGACGGAGCAGTCACATCTTTCCCTGGCACGCCGAAAGCGGGGGTGAGTCAGGCAGATTCTCTGCAAGTGGCACACACACAATTATTTGCAATGGATTTGGAAAGGGTAGGCAGAGGTTAAACTGGGATTTCTCTTGGCCGGCGACAGTGGAGCTCTTCCTCAGGTACTGGGCAGCATGTGCGTCTTGGCAAGAAGAGGTGATTTCTTTTTGCTTAAGTGCATTTTACCCAGCCTTTGCCAGTCCGTTAATAAGAGTCACCAAAGGAAGGCAGGAGTTGGGAACTACATCAGCAAACTGCAGCAAGCACCACAAGCAGGAAAGTTATTAAAGAACAAAAGAACAGCAACAACAAAAAAACCAGAACTTGACATGAGAGATGGAGAAGGAAGCCATTCTACCTCTGTTCTACCATCGTAAACCATTTTTTAAAAAAGTTCCATGTAAAATTTCTGTTTTGTCCACCCCTCATTCCTTCTCCGGGCCTTGCCTTCATAATTGGCCTGCACCAAGCTCTTTCCAGGCTTGATGATGAAGAGCACTTTATAATGCTGGTTTACCCTCCTCATTTCTTTTCCCATTTCACTTCAGTGCTGGAGAAAGTTGCTCCCAGTGGGAAATCATGAACGCTGGCCTGTGCCAAACACACATTGTCTCAAATCCTGGAACAATTCCTTTCCTAAGAGACACTGCATTGTAACATATTTCCCTTTTTCTCATGTATCTGGGACTTGGAGTTCGAATACTACCTGAATTAAATTTAAGTGTACATTGCTCAATAGGGCTTAGTTTTTCATTTTGATTTGAATAGATTGTTCAAAGCAGTTAGAGCAGTATTCAGTAGCTTCTTATGGCCAATGTAATGTCTTTTGAAAAGATTTCTGACTTAAGAACTCTCTTCCTTGTATCCATCACATTAACATTTAAGTAATTTTCATGGTCATTATGGCACTTAGATTGAGGTTATTAGTATAACTTCAATCAAAGAAAGCATGTCTACTTCTGTTTCTATAGCTTTAACAACTAGGGAAAAAACCCTTTTACTTTCATTTTAAAGTTAAATGTAGTGATAAGATTCTGTTCTCATTCTATTACATCTTGAAATTGAATAGTTTTAACTTTATTTCAGGGTCTCTGGTAAGATGACAAAAAACTCCAACATATATGGATAGAGAGAGGAAAGTAGTACTCTAATGAACTCTTGAGGTGTAGGGTATTTATCAAAGCGGAGGTGGAAGGGATAAGATGGGATATTTTGATAGTTCCAGGCATGTCTACCTTTGTGAAAACAGAAAACTAAGAAACCCCCAACATTTTGCATGAAGCTGTTTTCAAAATGAGGTTTTGGGTATCGTTTAATGTTTAGGGGTCATTCTGGAGCCTTACTAACATATATGTATCTTTTTTAGTTCATTTTGTTAACATAAAATGACTTTAAATGTTTGACTGTTAGTGTTATTAGTTTAGTCTTTTAAATGATTAGAATATGTTTGGGGGTTAGAACAGTGTGTGAAAGCAATACAGGGAATCATATTTAGAGAAAACATTGTGATAGAAACGGGTAACCTTTGGGACAACTTCCAGCACACTCTGGTGGTAATTTCATTTTTCACTTAGCTCTGGCAAGTATAATTTTAAGGTTCTGATCCCTTGTTCTGATAACAAGGTGGATAGTCAGGCCATAGCTTACATCTTAAAGAAAACACAGCACTTAAGGAAAGGAAATACACATAAGTTTTTGAATCATGTAGATAATCAGGTTTCTTTGCCTGCCTCTGAGGGCGCTGCAGTCCACGAGGACTACTGTTGTTAGGGTAGAGAGTCCTGTGAGAATTCACTGCTACTTAAGTGTGGCAACACACATCATCTACTTGTTTTGGAGCGTTTCTGTGTTCGTTTTTAATGTGAATAGAAGCCAAGACTGGAGTTGATATCTATAAAGGTTGGGAGTGGAAAGAACAAACTGAGAAGAGAAAAATCTAATGATGATGAAAGTTTCTAAGGAGTCTTTCCTTGATTGCTAAATGGAAAGAATCAGGGCACATTGATTTGATGGGACAAAAGAAGCTGTAAGTGGAACACCTATCTTGGTTCTCACTGTTGCTGCAGTTTCTGAGGCCAACCTGTGATTTATGACATTTATCTATGTTGGGGAAGCCATTTAGCAAAACACATAGTTTAGGAACATCCAGGAAGTTAGTAAGACTTTTACAAAACTAAACTAGATCTTGCTACTTTCAGGAACTTTTTGCATAATGCAGGAATTCAAAGGGACGGGAAGAATAATGTTTTTTTCATGTAAGGTCAGGGCTAAGTTTTATTTCACATACGCTTTTGCCTTTCTCCCAAGAGCTAAGCATTTGATATGTTTATGTCACAAATAGAAAATATGCTGCTGTCCTTCTAACATTAAGATGATATTTTATATCCCTTGTAGCGCACACCGTTAGTTATTTTTGCAGCAGATGGATTCTTTTAACCCACCTTTTACCCAGTTCTTTTGTCTGATGTACATTTACGCACATGCACAGGTGCACGAATAATACTCATTTGTAGAGGTAGCCGATTTTATTTTATCTGAAACCATATTTATGACTGTCATAATGATTTTGTGGCAATGACTTTTATTGCATTTCTCTAGTCTCAGCAGTGCAATGGCATTTCAAACAAGGCATCAAAAGGACACCCAGCTATGAATGGTGATGGATTTATTTACCTGCTGTGACAAAGAAGAGAAAAAACTTTTTCTTCCAATCTTCTTCATGATGTTCATAATTTCATCCCTCAATGATAAGGTCTTACTTGCTTTTGGATTAAGTTATGTGTTCGAAAAGATGGTGATAGAACTAATAATGGTGAAACCATGTACATCTGTAGTTGTTTTCAGAAACCAAAACATCCATCTTTTTCTTCTTCCCTGCAAATTAAGTAGATGTAAGGGATTATCATGCTTGTCGAAAAGATGAGGAAGTTAAGACACAGTGAACTTTGTATGCTTTTCTTAAACTAAGTGGAAAATTATTGGTGGAGGTGGGAATGAACATTTCATCTTTGAACTAATGATGCCTGTTTCTTGAATGACTGTTATCAAATGAATGAGTATTGTTTTAGTCACAGCTTTTAAGATACTAAAGCAGATGAACATTCATCTTGGTGTAAAGTGAGAGTTTCCATTCCTGTAGGTAATTCTGTTCAGTGGAGGCACCCACCTGTCTCCTCTTTAGTTCAGGTCCTGCAGTGCCCGCGGGTGAGGCTTTCAGTTTGTGTGTGCCCGTTCTAACTCCAGGCTTGAGAGCTAACTTTTGTTTTTCATGAAAAATGGATACAGAAAGAAGTTACATGAAATTAGGATGTAAAAGGAAATAATCACCAACTAGTATTTCAAAGGTTTTTTTTTTGTGGATTATTGTGTGGAAAAAGTATCCTTTGTTTCACTAGAATTTCTGTATTGGAAACATTTAAAAAGTTTTAAATAAAACTTTTAGTATACTTTTTTTGGGGAATTTGAAAAATCAAAATTAATAAAAATACAAAATGAGAAAGGAATATATTCTTTGAAACTGATAAGATGTTCTACGAGTGACACAATTAGAAAAACTGTTCATAATGTCTTGGGTAAGAAGTTAGCAGTTGGACTAACAATGCAGGGGACACAGGTTTGAGCCCTGGCCGGGGAAGATCCCACATGCCGCGGAGCAACTAAGCCTCTGCATCACAACTACTGTTGCCTGCGCTCTAAAGCCCTTGAGCTGTAACTGCTGAGCCTGCGTGCCCCAGCTACTGAAGCCCATGCACCTAGAACCTGTGCTCCACAGCAAGAGAAGCCACTGCAATGAGAAGCCTGTGCACTGCAACGAAGAGTAGTTCCCGCTAGCAGCAACTAGAGAAAAGTCTGGACGCAGCAGTGAAGACCCAATGCAGCTAAAAAAAAAAAAAAAAAAAAAAAAAAAAAAAAAAAAAAAAGTTAGCAGTTTCTTTTCTTTTTTATAAATATATTCACTGCCTGATATTCTCTTATACTATTTGCAAATAAGTAAACTTGTGGGATCTGGAATTTTATGTTCGTTAATTCTAGCTTTGGCCTGGAGACCTAGTATTCACGGATAGGGCCCAGTTACAACTCCATCCATTTGGAACTCCTATATTTGGCATATTCTTCAGCAAAACAGCCTATGAGCAGGCAAAATAGAGGGTTAAAAAAAGAGACATCATTAAAGAGGATTCACTTTACTCTTAGGACATCTCTCAGATTCTGTTTGTTCTTTAATTCAGATGCAGTTCCAGTGGCTGATTATAACATTTCTAATCCTACAGCAAACAGTAAACTACAAATTAAAAGATAGAAATGGCCTGATATTGGCAGTTGCATGGATAACATTGAAAAGTGCCAGAGAACAGCTTGGTAGTAAAGGAGAGGTAGACTAACTACTAATAGCAGATGTAAGAATGAAAGGAAGCCTGGTGGTTTGGACTCTACTCTGCCCTGATAGCATCACTTCATACATTCCCTTCCCCTTCCTCCCCTTCTTTCTTTTCTTTCTCCTTCCCGTCTTCCTATCTATTTACATTTTTATTGAAATGTAACGTGTATATAAAAGTATGCCATTAAATTATAAGTAAATAGCTCAGTGATTTACCTAAGTGAATACAGCCCGGACCCAGCACCAAAGCCAAGATGTAGACCATTGTCAGCAGCCAGAAGCCCCCTCTTTCCTCCCTGCCAAGAGTAGTTTCCCTCCTGACTTCTGGGACTGCAGGTTACTTTCACCTTTTGTTGAACTTTCTACCAGAAAAGTTGTATATCCTTGTGCCTGCCTGCTTTTGCTCAACGTTATGTTTGTGAGAATCATTCCCGTTTTGTGCATAGCAAAAGTTTGTTTATTCTCATTGCATTATAGTGTTCCACTTTATAAGAATGCCACAGTTTATTCATGATGGACCCTTGAATAAATTCACTCTTGATGGGCATTTGAGTTTTTTTCCCAGTTTTTGGTTATTATGCAAAATGCTGCTCTGAGCATTATTACGTATGTCTTTTGGTAAATGTGGGAATTTGGGATGTGTGTGTTGTGAGTTGAATTGGTGAGCTAGACTTAGTAGACAGTGTCTTCCTTCAAAAGTGGTACCAGCATCTTATGAGAGTTTTGGCTGCCTCACATCCTTACAAACAGCTGGTATCACCTCTTTTTAATTTTAACCATTCTAGTGGATGTGTAGTGGTATCACATTGTGGTTTTAATTTACATTTCCCAGAGTACCTTTTGTACCTTTTTATATGTTGATTGGCTTTTGTTTTTCTTTTGTGAAGTACTAGTTCAGGGTTTTTGCTCATGGAGTTTCTGCCGAGTATGTCATCCCAAGTTACAGATTTTAGTACTTGGGGGGTAAACTTACCTTATTTGTTTAGAAGGCTAAGCTAACCAGACAAACACTTTCATCAGTGTTTCTGTATAATAAATAAAATAAACGAGTGAAGAGATTGGAAACATCTTTTTTATTTTTAAGTGAAAGTAAGTTTATTCAGAGATACACATTCCATAGGCAGAATGTGGTCCATCTCAGAAGGTGAGAGCAGCCCAGGGGTATAGGGTTGTTAGTTTTTATGGGCTGGGTTATTTCATAGGCTAACAAGTGGGAGGATTATTCCACCTATTTGGGGGGAGGGGCGGGGATTTCCAGGAATTGGGCCACTGCCCACATTTTGCCCCTTTATGATCAGCCTCTGGACTGGCACCTGTGGGTGTGTCGTTTAGCATATGCTAATAATTATGATGAGCATATACTGAGGTTCAAGGTCTCCTGGAAGTCGAATCTTGCAACATCTTGGGCCTAGTCGGTTCTAACTAGTTTTTGTAGTATCTTGTTTGATTAGAAACATTTTGAACTTGTAAACACAGTAGTCTGGATCTGTGTAACTGTGTCCTTAAAAAAAACAGCTTTAACACAACATTCGAAACCATACAGAATGTGTCCTCTGTGCTTACCATAAAAGTAGAGTACCTTGTTATGTGGTATTGCCCAGTGACTGATGGAAATGTGCATTTGGAAGGTATGAGTTGGAGACCAGGCTCTCTTATTTGTGAGTTATTTGATTCGGAGAATTTAGAAAATCATCTGTAATAGATCTCTTGTTTTTTTCATTAGTATTAAAATGGCTGTAAAACCTAATTCATTAGAGGTATTATGGGAGACAGATGAGGTGGTATTTATAAAACCTTGCTCAGAACTGTAAATGGCTATACATATTTTAGTTATTTTATTATTGTTGTTGTGTTCTAAACATATCTTACTCTTGAGTTGAATTTCCAACACTGAGAGCAGTTCCTGACATAGCGATAGATGCTTGTTTGCTGAATGAATGAACAACACACTTAAGTACCCTTTTTGAGCTGTTAACTCTGCATGCTTCAGACTGTGTTTTACATTTTTTTCTCTAGAACTTTTACTTTTTATTGCTAAAGCTGAATTGGGAACAGGGTTTATTAAACATCAGCTTGAAAAATTGAGTCTAGTAGCCAGCAGCTTGAGATCACCCATTTCACTATGTAGCCCATATCAAATTTATGCCCCCAAATAACACACACAGGACCTGGAAAATCCTTGAAAATGATTATAGTGCTCTTTACCCCATGGGTGAGCCCCCAGAGCGGAATATTTTTTGCTTCTATAATTAGAATGCTGGCCAACAATTTCCAGATTTAAAATCTTGTAGTGGGTTTTCCAGTGCTGATACATTGGAAACCAGGTTTCGTGAAAAATGGAATATTTAAAGATGAATAACAGCTGAAAACTGGAGCTGGTAGAGAGCCCTTTCAGCTTACTATGGTTAAGGTAGTTCTCGGATATGTTGATTCTATTATGAGAAGCAAACATGCAGCATATACCTTATGAACATTTGTGTAAAGCAGCGATTCTTAATCCCTTGAAAGGTCTGATTCTCAACTTTGGTTTGACTTTCTGATCCTCCTTTTTCTTCATATGAAAAGGAGGTAAGTGCCCTGTATTTATATTTAAATGAAATAGAATGAAAATTTGTATGATTTTTTTTTTTTTTTGAGAATTACATGATAAACAACAGTAGGTATCCCTTTGCAAAATCAGGCTTGCAGCAGAAGAGACTTCGACTTTGATATGGAAATCTAATTAGATTTTCTTACCCAAAGACTGATTTTTTTTCCCCTTTTTTAAAATATTTGAGTTTTTTTCTTTTCTTTTGAGAGCTGGTCGTGGTAGTGCTGGTTGGTTGGCTTTTATCATTTAAGTATAACTGTTTTGTGGTACTCAGATTTCTGAGTATCTAACATGTATTGCTTCAGAATAACATGTCAACCTATCAGTCTACATTTTATGAGGACGTTTACATTTTAGGTAGCATCCCTCATATGTGCTTGACCCGAATGTGGCTGCTTTATGGTGATTTACTGGACAAATGGAATCATCTGAAATAGTAGACCACTTTTGTTTTCTTGTTACAGATATAATGCTATGGAAAAGTGAAATAAATACAAAGGGTAATTATAGTGAGTCTTGTTAAACTACTGTTTTAAAAATAGTGAATTTCAGAAAACCTCATCTTCTGTTCTGGGTGATTTCATTCCTGTGAGAAGTTAAAGTGGGTCCTTTAAAAACAAAAGCACCCAGGCATGTCTGGTTATTACTGTGTTAAAAGCTGGAAGCAGGACTCCTCCCTTTGGTGTCTACTCAGCACATGTGACTTTAAAAAGAAATTGATGCTATGGATTTAGGGAAGAACAACTATTAAAAGCATAGGACTGTGACAACTATAGTATCTAAACTGATATCCCATGAGAGTGGAGTGAGATTAGCTCTTCCATATCTCCTGCTTTTCAGCATGGAACTCTGTTGGTCTCTATGGCCTATTGGGGAGATTCCTAATGTCTTTAACACACACCAGGCTTTGGTACCTTCTACCCCAGAATGATCATGAATGAAGTTCTGAAAGTGTTATTAGTGAAACATGTTTGTTTTGAGTGAGGACTGAGTGAGATCATCAGCCTGGAAGTTTGACTGTATCTTGAGTGTTGATGGCTGCCCTCCTCAAACCCTCCCCTTGCATGTTGCATGTTGACTGCAGCTGCCGCGAGACCTCCCAGCAGAACTGCTTCAGAAATGCCTTCATTCCTTTGACCTCTAGAGACTGTGTCCTTAGGAATGTGAGATGAGCACTCATGATGTTAGCAGAGAGTAGGGCCTCATGTTAGGAGTTGGCTAAAGTACTGATTATAGTCACCTTTAGAAAATTGCTGAGCGTTAACAGATTGAGAAGAAACACACAGCTCACACATTTGCAGTTTTACAAGTTGAACTCCTTTGCCAGGGAAATGAGAGAAGGTGAATAGGAAGTGTCTCAAAAGATTTAGATAAATGAGATCAGATAATTTCCCTTGAAAAGTACATTAAGAGATGAAACTAAAACACCCATCCAGAAACATCAGAAGAAAATATAATTCAAGCACTCCCACTTTTTCCTGCCAAAACACTAGGCAGTGAATTGTACGCTCTATTTGATCACTTTATTGCTTACTGCTCTGCACCGCACTGTTTCATATGTGTTCATGTTGTCTTCCTACACTTTCTGCTTCCTCACTGTAAGAATTGAGGCAGGGTATCTTTTGTGGTCCTCACAGTGGATAGCATATTTTATAGTGAAAATACTTATTTAGTGGAATTAAAATTAGTTATTTAAAAAATCTGGACAGACCAATCAGAGATGCCCAATCATTACACTCAATTTAATCTAAAGTCTATTTCTTCTCAAGAAATTCCTCCAGTGTAGTACCTCTGATCATTGCTGTTAGGTCTTTCAAATATTTCTTGTGAAATTTGTTGTCATGAAGTTTGGAATCTGGTAACTTTGGGGATGAAACTTTTGTTATTAGGGTTGTGATGTTTTATAGTTCCTTGGAAAAATTACCTAACTGTTCTATTTAGATAGGACTCTATTTTATCTGTTCTCTGAATTGAACACAGTTTTACGTACTAATTTTTTGAGATTAAAAATGAGTTGCTAGCACTTAAACTGTTTATTTTGAAATAGTTGTAGGCTCACAGGAAGTTAGAAAAATATAGTCCAGTTTTTACATAGCTTTGACCCAGCTTCCCCCAGTGAGCACTGCTTTTAAGATTTCTAAAGAGGCATTTACCTAGAAAAAATTTTAAAAGGAATTGTAATTTTTGTGCCTTCTCTGAAGAATATGTAGAAGATATTGTAAAAAAAAGGCAAAATTAGGCACATCTAGTACTTTCTGGGTTTCAGTTGGCAAACCTGAATGGGTATGTCGTGTGGTAGGCAAGGGAAGAGTCATTCACTTATGTATTCACATCTGTGAATTTGGTGTTTGCCTCACTCGAATCATTCTTTTATATTGTACTGATCATGTTGAACTAGGAGTTTTTTTTTTTTTTTTTTGCGGTACGCGGGCCTCTCACTGCTGTGGCCTCTCCCGTTGCGGAGCACAGGCTCCGGACGCGCATGCTCAGCGGCCATGGCTCACGGGCCCAGCCGCTCCGCGGCATGTGGGATCTTCCTGGACCGGGGCACGAACCTGTGTCCCCTGCATCGACAGGCGAACTCTCAACCACTGCGCCACCAGCGAAGCCCGAACTAGGAGTTTTAAATCCAGATGTTGTTCTCATAAAATCTTTGGAAGATATAATACAAATATAAATGAGGAAAGTAGGACTCCTCTATGGTACTGCAGTTAGGGCACTGTGATAATACTGGGTTTTATGTAAAGGTGAGAGAATATCATTGCACTATGTATCTATGTGTTAGGTGTATTTTATTTGCCTTATAATCTATGTGCCTTATAATATGTGTGAATGCGTAATATACTGAGACATTTTAGAATAGATGTTTTACATGTTATATATAGAATAGTATTTCCAGTGACATCTCAATGTTTGATTATTCTTTGGTATATTGATAAATATTACATTTGAACACATACTATTTGAATTCAGTTATCACCTCTTAATAGGGGTCTTTTAATGTTGAGTGTCTGTGTTCATCCTTATGAGCCTTACCTATATGGCTCCCTCAAAGGTTTGGTCTTGCACCTCAAGACAGACATAACTGGGAAAGGTCTAGAGAAGTGCACTTGAATATCATGAGAATAGGGGGTTGTCTTTAGGAGAACAGACAGAAATTGATTTGAATGCTGTAATCTTGAACAATGAAGTCTGAAAGGAGACCTCACCTACGTCTTAGTCCAAGCCTGGGGAAAGTCATGAACACTCTGCCCCAAATCCAAGAACATCAGCGCTAGGAGGTCCACTTACAGCTGAGAGAAATAGGTTTAGAGTTTAAATTTATGCAGTGGCTATTTCTGGCAACAGCATTTTACCCTAAGAGGAGAAACTGGCTTCTCAAGAGGCACAGAACAAATCTTTACATAGATTAAGTATTTATACAATGTAAAAGAGAATATGGATATGTTTGGTAAATAGACCTCTTTGGACAGTATTCTCTCTTGACCCAGAGCTTTCTCACAGCACTTTGTTCGAGTGACCTATCATTTTGTAGAATGGTTTCTTGCTTTTTGATGTCACTGTCAGATGTCACTGAAGGGTGGTCTAAGGGATTGTGGGTCTGACCTCACATGACGTTTCCTATAAAGTTTACCTGTGTCAGCAGGTCTTATCTCAGCTCTTGACCTTGACCAGAAGGTACTAGTATAAGTGCATTGTTACATTTGAGGCTATAAAATGATCAAATCATTTAACACTCCCTGTAAAATTTCTCTAAATCAAGTCCACCCCTTGCTGCTGATAAAATAAAATTGGGTGTTTCTGAATTAAAAGCAACACTTTTGGTTCAGGGTTCATTTGGGATAATTCCACTACTCTGAAAGAGTTTGCTTTCCCAACTAAGTGAAATTTATTTTGTAGGTTTAAAAATCGGTGTGTTAGATACCTTAGATGTAATATTATGTTCACAGATTAAATAGAGAGCTTAGAAAGCCCAATGCCATATATTTCCTTTCGACCCACAGTTTTTAGCTTCTGTGATGGAAGGACTCGGGTGTATGGGCTTGAATAACACAGTGTCTTTTATATAAAAACCAGAGCAGCAGAAAAAACCAGGCTAGAGTACGTGGCTCAGGCTTCAAGCAGGTTGCTGCTTGAATCGGGAGCTGGTGGATTAACTTCCTAGACCTATAGAGACAGTGAGGGTTCTAAGGAAGGTGTCCAGGGATAAGGGATCTATCAGGACCCTGATGATTTGGGGAGCAGTGATAGGATGGTGTGAATGCCTGAAGTATGGGCAGTAGGTACCATGGGTTGCAGTCTGTGGAATCAAGGGAGGGGAAATCATATTTTGAAGAGCCCATTTCTGGGAAATTGTGAATCTGTCTGCTTAAATTGCAGGAGTGATCTATTTATCTACTGTCATTAGAGTATGAAGTATTCACTTTAATTGAATTTTCTGATAACTGAAGCTTACCTAATTAAGCATCCAATTAAAATTGCTAGTGAGAAGCAGCCACATAGCACGGGGAGATCAGCTCGGTGCTTTGTGACCACCTAGAGGGGTGGGATAGGGACGGTGGGAGGGAGGGAGAGGCAAGAGGGAAGAGATATGGGGATATATGTATATGTATAACTGATTCACTTTGTTATACAGCAGAAACTAACACACCATTGTAAAGCAATTATACTCCAATAAAGGTGTTAAAAAATTTGACTTAAAATATGTTTCTGAATTGCGCACACTTATCTCCTTTCTTAACAATCTATTGAATATAATTTTCCCTTTTGTTCATCTCTCATGGTCATTATATAGTTCAGTGATGCTCTTTGGGCTGGAGATGTGTGGAGCTATTGCTCCTGTGCCAAGTGTTCCCATATTGCTGTGCTTTGTACATTCTTTTGCTTGTCCTTTATGTTGTAAAGAGGGTGTCTGAGCTGTGTCTAAACAGGGATTGAGGGTCTTGCTATTTGCTGATATGGTGGGCAGTGACCCCCAAAGTATCTATTCTCATGAGTTGAACATATATGAGGAAATGCTGTTTTGACTAGAGGCCAGGATGAGAGAGAGCAATGGAGGGTACTGTGCCCTAGGGAGGAGGCCTTAGCCATATTGAGAGAGAGAGACTGTAAGACAAAGCTGAAGGACCCATTTTCATGAGGTGGTCTGAGAAGTGTGGGCCAGGAGAGGGCTGCTTCAGGATCCAGGTAGCAGAGTGTAGCTCTGGGGTGATGGTGCCTGAGGCAGTAGCTGTGGGCTTCAGTGCCTTGAAGGTTTAAAGCATTAGGAGACCCGGAGAGAGCATCCCGGGCAGAAAAGCAGCATTCTCCAGTAGTCACTGGCCTTCAGTGAAGAGGCCCAAATAGAAGGTCATGAAAGGACTGGTGGTGAGCACGACTGACAGACTCCAGAAATGAGAGAAGGTTGCTGAGACCCAGCAGTCCTGTGGCAAATTTCGGTTATTGTTACCAAGACTTCTTTGTACCTGCAGGTATTGAGGCCTGTGGAAACTCCCATTGAGCTTGTTTTCTGAAACTGCATTACTGTCAGGATTTCAATGTGCTGTTTATGAGCATGGACGCTGGAGCCAGAGTGCCTGGGCTTGAGCCCTGCCTCCAGGACCGTCTTAGGTTGGGTTCCCTGGGAAACGGGTTCTGATTGGGCAGGAAGTTTATTGGGGCTTGTGCTGAGGTATAATACCTGTGAGAGAGTGAAGGAAGTTAGATTGGGGAGACAGAGGAGTTGAAGTTGATTCGATGGTAGCCAAAGCTTCTGCTGGCCCCGTCAGGAACTCTGGAGCTGAGAAGACCCTTCAGAGTTGCCTCATCTTGAGGTAAGGGAGCCAGGCCTTTTTACCCCATGTCAACCAGTCGTGAGAAGTGGGCTGCCCTTGGACAGGGCGTTGACTTTGAATCAGGTGGCTCTCTAGAGCAAGACTGAGCTGGGCGTAGTCAGTCACCCAACATTCCCAGGGGGAAGCCCCTCCTTTGTGAGGGGGAGATCTGGGTGATACAGCATGGCCCCCAAATCCTTAGTGCTCCAGCTCTTCATCTGAATCTACCTCCTTTAAGGCCTGGCCTAGGCTTTCAGTAAGTTAGTATATATGAAATGCTTAGAAAAGTTTGTAGCACATAGTATGATTTAGGTGTTCTTTATCATGATCATACCTGACTTCATCACCTCTACCTTTCCTTTATAATATGGTTCTTTTAATACAGTTTGAGTTTGAAAGCTAATGCTCTCACTGTTTATTTTTTCTAATTTTCTTTGCAAGAGGAAAAAGTCTGACAATATCCTTGTAAGAACATTAATTTAGTGTACTATGTATTTTGGTAGTGTTCACATTTTTAATTTTTACTGGAAGAAAGATGCAAAAGAGATAATCACTGATGATGAAATTGGAAGGATTTGGGCATATGGTGAATGAAATTTTTAGGTAGGGGTGTGTGTGTCATTTTTAGCCTCCCTCAAAGTAACTTAGGTGAGGACCTTCCAAGTTTATGGGACATGGACCCGCCTCTGCTGTTGCGTTGGGGAGTGGTAGGATACAGCAGTTCATGACCAGGTGATAGTGTCCATCTCAGAAGGTCCCCAGCGTCTTGGCCTTTGTCTTTCCTGTCACTCTGGTCTAGATCTGAACATTACAACACAATCAGTAAATACAGCATTGCCAACTTAATTAAATTGCTTCATTTCTTAAACATTTCAGAATCGTTCTTTTCAACATTTCAGTATTTAAATTCCATAAATATAGAGCGGGTCACCTGGAGTGTTTTAGAAATTTGGTTTTGATTCAGAGTAATGTTCTCATGGAGGCTCAGTCCCTGCCAATTCATTTCTCATTCACTTGGGGACATGGCTAATTCCTTTGGACAGTTTCTGTCTCCTTCGTATTTGTATGGATGGAAAACATTTCATTTGAAATGACTTACTTGATTGACCCACTATGCACCAGGCAACTATATCATAGTAAGTTGTTTATTTTGCCCTGCTAACATGAAAGCAGTGATAGTTAATTATGTGTGCCACAGAACACTTCTTTAAAACATAAAGTTTGTCTGTTTCTTCTCTTTGCACCAATAGTCCATTATTGGCATATCTTAATAAAGCCAGCAGAGCAGAGGAGGAACTACTGTGATACTTACTTTCATGGAATTTTTTTTTTTTAAAAGACCTTCCTTGGATTCATTTTCTTCCTTAGTTTTAAGTTGCTTGTAGCTATTCTCAATTTCTTTCAAAGAAATGAGAATATTTGGAGTAAACCATGAAAAATAATTTATCTACATATTTATTATACAGTGACCATAGATGATGAAGATTATATGGAATACATAGTAAATATCAAGCCCAGTCAATGAGAAAATTTATCTTAGCTGCTTTGGTGTTACCTGATTTTTGGGTTGAGCAGTGAGTTGTGGGTTCCACGCAGAATTCCATAGTTAGTTTTGTTATGTGAGCTGGGAGCCTTATGGAGAATCTCACTTCAGCAACCAGCAAGGTTTTTTTTTTCCCTGTTGAGGTTAGGAATGTCAGCAAGGTTTTTTTTTTTTCCCTATTGAGATTAGGAATGTCAAGTACATTTAAGATTTTACTTCCACGTTTTTTGTTTGTTTGTTTGTTTTTGTTTTTTTTGGGGTGGGGGGAATTTTGGGGAGGGGTGAATGTTGATAAAAGATTTAAGGTTGACTAATAGATGTGTAAAAGGTATTAATGTTTGAAGTGGTGAAAACTCATCTCATAATAAGCCCTTTCTAAAACCAAAGATGACTTTAAAAACTGTGCATTTTGGGGATTAAAATACATAAACCCTCTTTTCAGAGAAATGTTGTTGAGCTCCATGTAATGGAAACAAGTCTCATATCCAAGAAGATTATGTCCGTACAGCATTTAATTCTCTAAAACATGAAATTATGACATTTGTATATGTGATCTTTCAATGTGTAGGAGACATGAAGTAAAAAGTGAATATTTTGGACAAAATTATTTATTGTTTCCAAAATGGACATGGGTAAGTGATTGTATCTTGTATATTGTCTATTTAATCCGAAACCAACTACAATTACCATATGATTGTTTTGCAGAGCGTGGCCTGCTACTGACTCTCTAAAAGCCACTTCATGCCTCCTCTGTTTTTTTTTAACATGAATGCAGGCGGTTTTTATGTGGTTTTTAGTTATAGTCTGGTGAAAAAAAATTCTCAATCTTGGGCCATTGTTTTGAGTTTTAAAATGAATAAATTAAAACCAGAATATATTGTAGATAAGAAGGGAAAATTGTCTAACAAAACCCAATTTTTTATTTAAATAGGACATTACTTTCATATAGAGTATTAATCAAGGTTAACCAATTCTTAGCTTGTTCATCTACATTTATACATGTAGTACAGTCATCGACATTAAATGTTTGCTTAAATGATCACTAATACAGTAGAAATACATTATACTAGACTTTACTCTCAGAGTTTTACATATGAAATCTTTAGTAAACTCACTATTATATTACTTAAGAAGAGGAAGGATACATAATAAGCATCTCACTGTGAATTCCAGTGAAACCGCATTATTAGAATTTACATTTTTTATGAAAATTAAGGGCTAGTTTTTACTCAGTGATACTCAAAGGTTAACCAAAAGGAAAAGGAATGTTCCAGATAGGTGTCAGCTGTTTGGTCTAATGGTCTAAATGAAATGGGGAAAGAAAATGAAAAAGAAATCATGGACTTAGACTAATGGTTCAGTTTCCAACTGTAAACCTGGTGAGTTCACTTTAAGTGAGGTTTGCTGCAAATTGATGATGGTTTTTAGCACTTAGCTTCTTATCTCCAAAGCACTTTCCAAATGTTGAATAATTAATTGCCACAACTCCTGTCTTGGGGGTAGAATGGCAGGCATGTCTCTCTGTTTACCAGGAAACCATTATGGCAGAGTCTGTAAATGTTGATTTTTATTTTTAGAGGTTTCTGTGCTTTCCAAGGTGACCAGCTTTTTAAATGCTGTCCTGGTGTCCAATCACAGGGTTATGGGAAAAGTAACCAAGGATGTTGAGTACTTGAAAACTTTTTCTTCTCATTGTTCCCATTGTTTTCATCTCACTTCTGTCTGCTCATCATTTTGGAATACAATTATTTTTTGTAAAAAAAAGAAAAATGGAATAGTAAGTGTCAGTAAGTTTAGTCTCTGAAATTAGTACACTCTCATCTGGCAAATTCAAAATTTGGGAAACCTGGTGGAACAATGGGAACAAATCTAAGTGGCAAAAAAGTCACATTCCGAAAACAGTTTTAATAAATTAATGAATCTTTCAAACAGTAGTTTTTATAACTTTAACTTAACCTTGGAGTCTGAGGAATAATAAATATATATGTATATATATTGAATAAAGTATTATAGACAGTTGAGCTATGTGACGTATATAGAAGACAAGCATATTAAAAAATTAGAGAACAAGAAAGAAGGTAAGAGGCTAATTTAGTATAGAATGAAATGGATAATTGAACACTGGCGTTAATAAATCTGAAAGGAGTTTGAAAAGAGGGACGTCTTAAGTGAAGGTGCAATATGACCAATATGACAAGAGCCTTGAGGAGGGTGGGTGGCTTCCGGTGGCAACCACGGCTTACCAGATGACAATACCTACATTAGCCAGACTAATTCCTGGCTCGTTTGTGTTGCCAGCATCAGGATGTCTACTGATTAGCTCTCTGGAGAGATGCAGCATGAAGTCACTGTGGCAGACGCAGGAGGCTATCCATCCCTCAGGTTCTCAGCCTTTGAAACAGAAAAAGAGCCAGGGCCTTCCTTTAAGAGCAGTTAACTGAACTGTTTATGTTTTGAGAAACTGACCAGATAACAAAGAGAATGCTGTGGTGTTTGTTTCTGATAAGCGTTGAGTTTCTTTGTGTATGATGAACACCTTTAAAGGCAGCCAGAGTTCGATTCTTCATGTCGTTTCAAGGAGATGAAGTCCTAGAAATCTTAGAAGTGTCTGCTTACACTTGTCTACTGAATGCAGAGATAGGTTCTTGATTTTGAGGTCTGGGGTCCACAGGTGGACCTTAGGCTGAGGCTCATGAACCCCCAGATATTGTATACAGAATTTGTATGTATATATGTTTTTGGAAGAGTGCATCCAAAGGATTCGTGTGTTGCTAAAGTGGTGACATATACAAAATATTTATATTTAATGTGGACTAGTGTCCCTTAACAATGTTTACTTAGTCTCCTACAAATAACAAAACAAAATGTTAGTTTTTAGCTATCTACTCCCCCTCAAGTCTAGGTGGAAAAGAAAGGAGGGCCTATCAGCTCTAGGATATAACGTCTAAAAATCTAACGTTTTATGTTATCAGAAACATCAGAAAGTGCAATGATGCAATCAGAACCAGTGAACATGGTTATTTAACTACAGTGCATTAAATTTGGAAAGGTAGTGATCAAGTCCAGCTTATCTACAATCAGTCATGGGGCTTTCCTGCTATCAGATCTGAAGGAGGTATGCCCATAAGGATTGGCAGCTTTGACTGCATTTTTACTTTAGCTTACTTTCAGACATGAGGTACTTTGATAGCATTTTTGTGGGAAACTGCTCATTGAATATGTGATACCTATGGGAAGTAAGGGAGTTCCTTGCCTCTGTGGGGTTCCTTTTGTAAGCAATGTAGTTATTTTCCGGAATATTTGTAGATTAATTTAATTTTTGTAAGTAAGATCATGTTTATGTGAAATTTTACAAATAAGATCTTGATTACCACTCATTAGGGGAAGCTTGATATTTAAAAGAATACTGCAATATAAGAGATTGGTAAATACTAGTGCAAAATAATACCAGAAAATTAGGGTTCTTTACTTGAGTTCAGAGTTGGCCTTTGGGGGGCAGGGATTCAATAACCTCATGAAAATAGAGCACCATTTACATTATAGATTCATCTATCCATTTTATTTTGAGGTTATTATCTATAGCTTTCATCAGATTTTCAAAAGGCCATGGCCCCAAAAGAGGTTAAGAATCACTAGCTTATAATGTCAGAACCTTATCTGTGCTTATCTAAAAAGAACTCTTCTGTTTTGAAGATTTTGCTCAACTTCAGAAATTTAAAGACGGGTCATTGATAAAGAATAAAATGGTATGACAAAATGGACCTCAAAAGTGTTTAGGGCTGCTGTGGTTTGAATGTTTGTGTCCCCCTCCAAATTCACATGTTGAAAACTTAATTCTCAAAGGTGATGGTATTAGTAGGTGTGGCCTTTGGGAGGTGATTAGGTCATGAGGATGGAGCCCTTGTGAATGGGATTTGTGCTTTTGTAAGAGATTCCACAGAGCTCTGTAGTCCCTTCTTCCATGTGAGTGTACAGTGAGAAGTCTGCAACCTGGAAGAGGGCTCGCACCTGACCATGCTGGTGCATGGACTGGTCTAGGACTTCTGGTCTCCAGAGCTGTGAACAAAACATTTCAGTTGTCTATAAGCTTCTCATCTGTGATAATTTGTTATAGCAGCCCGAAGGGACTAAGGCTGAAAGTTATGGAGATTCATTACACAACAATGTAAATATATTTAACACTACCGAACTGTACACTTAAAAATGGGTGGTTGGAAAATTTTGTTACGTGTTTTTTGCCACAGTAAAAAAAAAAAAATTTAGGGCTGAGTTCAGTGCTTGATAAATATGTATTAGATTTGACAAATACCTTAGAAGATAAGAAAGATCAAATCAGTACCTCTGGGCTTCCCTGGTGGCGCAGTGGTTGAGAGTCCGCCTGCCGATGCAGGGGACGCGGGTTCGTGCCCCGGTCCGGGAAGATCCCGCATGCCGCTGAGCGGCTGGGCCCGTGAGCCATGGCCGCTGAGCCTGGGCGTCCGGAGCCTGTGCTCCGCGGTGGGAGAGGCCACAACAGTGAGAGGCCCGCAAAAAAAAAAAAAAAAAAAAAATCAGTACCTCTCAATTAACTGAGAGCCTGGGATTGAATATGTGGGTTACAAAAAAATCTATGGATAATACATGAAATCTCATTATGATCAATAGTTGGAACAATTTCACCCATGAAATGCACATTCATTTTGATTCTGTCTGTATAAAAAAAGGAGAGAGTGGTTTCTTAACTCTATTGTTTGGTTTGGGTTTTATTTCTTGGTTTAGGTTTTATTTCCTCTATGATGGCTATCTATTGGAGGCGTATCATGCAGTGCTTAAGTATTCAGGCTCTGGCAGCAGACCAGATGGTCATTTTGTTTTGCCGTTTATGACTGTGGTCTTGGGCAAGTCAATTAACAGCGTTCTTGTGCCCCTCCATCTGTAAAATAAGGATAACAATAGTACTGATCTCATAGGGTAGCTGTGGAAAATCAAATGCTCTAGCATATATTGACAGCGGTGCCTGTCTCATGGCAAGGACTTAATAATTGTTAGTTTATTACGACTTTTGGAGTGATGCCTACCAATAAGATAGATAAGATACTTCAGGCTGAAAGGACAGCAAGAAGAAATGAGATGTTGGCTGTGCTCCAAATGCTATAATCTTCCCTTGAATAAATGAGAATTGATGGTTTACGTTATTGACACTGGTGTGAAGTCTCTCGGAGAGTTTCACTTCATTGAATATGTCTAGACACATGGGTCTTCCAAACAATATTTCTGAGCTTATTAATTCAGAGTTGTAAAAATTTAAAAAATCTGTAACCATGTGTGAGGATAAATTTTTAGGATATGCTTCCATAAGCTTAAAGAAAACTATGCCTATAGGTACATATTAGTGTTGCTTTTAAAACTAAAAATGATTTCCCATCATTTCACACACACATACAAACTAAACAAAGGTCACAGACTGTAAAATGAATTTTAAAATGTTGAGATCAGATCATTTAGTGAATAAACTTAATTTTCAGGACTTCCCTGGTGGTCCAGTGGTTAAGACTTCACGCTCCCCATGCAGGGGTCCTGGGTTCAATCCCTGGTCAGGGAACTAGATCCCGAATGCCGCAACTAAGAGCCCGCATGCCGCAAGTAAGACCCAGTGCAGCCAAATAAATAAATAAATAAAATTTAAAAAAACAATTTAATTTTCATCTTTCTGTAGTGGTAAAGGAAGCTCTGGAAGTGGGAAAGTGATGCAGAATTTGTTACTTCAAATTCTCCTTTATGAGTCACTTCATTGTCTTCCAAACATCTTTGTATTTTTAAGAACTGCATGAAAGCCTTTTTTCCTTCCTCTAGAAAATTTAGTGCTTAAATTATGTTTTTTCTCTTCTTTAATTTGCATTTGGGTTTAAGAAGTTTTTGGAAGGCTTCTTAATCCTTTGAGAAGTTAAAATAATATGACATATCAAGGTTATATTACAGATATCTTATTATTGGCTAATCATATCTCTAGAATTATAAAAGGATTATTGGAAATAAAATCTGACGTTACACAGTTTATTACATTAAAAGGGCTGTATTATAGTGTGTGGAAGCGCACTTGGTTCCTTTTTTTTTTGTACTAAACTATGGTAATCTCATTTAATGATTTATCAATTATGGTTTTCCTTCCTGTTGTGGTATTTGCTTTCATTATTATCATCTGGACTCTTCCATTTGCAGTCACCTTCCTGTTTATGGATGTGTGAAAAGCAAGCTAACCTAATTAATTTGGGTTCTAGCATGTCCGAATCAGTTTTCCAGGTTGTTTGCACCATCTCTTGAGGATCCCCGATGGTACTCAGAAAACCCTCGCTTGAATATAGGGTAATCCTCTTGCCATGACCAGAAAACGTTTGACATGAGGTGTATATCTCTCAGCTTTTTTTCTGGAGTTTCCAGACTTGATATTGCTAGTAAGCAAGGGCATGGTTACCTTTTTTTTTTTTTTTTTTTTTTTTTTTTTTTTTGCTGTTGAATAGCCATTATCTGGTTTAAGGAGAAATCATGGCATTTATGTAGTCACTGTCTAAAGAATGAATGACCTCAGTGTACTCAAAGTGACCATTGCAAGAAATGCTGAAGTGTTTTTGAGCAAGTTGAGTTTGTAGTCAATGTATTGTATGTGTTGAAAGGACTAACCATTGGTAATTTTTCAGGAAACATTTTCTTATGGGTTATTTCTCACAAAAGAATGTATTATTTGATCTCTCTCTTTTTCTGCTTCTTTCCTTCTACTCCTCAGCCCCACCCCAAGTAGAAGCTTAGGGAAATTAACCCAACTGAGGAGAATGCTTTCTTCTTGCTACTGGGAATCCTGTGTATGTAGACAAAAAGGATGAAGAAATATCTCTTGTTATTCTTCAACAAGTGTATTTCTTGGAGTTTGAAGCTATGCAGAATTATCTGGTAATAAGCTTAGTAGGCTCTACCTTAGTAGGCTATAATGTCCTCTATGAAGTGGTTGTATATTATTCATTTTTTGTGTCACCAGTCCCAGGGTTGGACTACCACAGAGTTAGGTCCTCAATAAAAAGTTAAGTGAGCTGAACTGGAGGTGTACAGCCACAGTAACAAAGTCGAAACGTGAAAAAGAAAGAATGCTGGATAATCAAAGTTCCAAAGAATTGTTTAAAAAATCTGAACAGACTTCCAGCTAAATGTACTACAAAGAAAAGTCACATTCAGAATGTTTTTCTTTGTAATTTATCTTGGAAACATTTATTCATTTGCAGATCCGTGCGGTTTTTAGATTGCTTTCAAATACTACCTTTGTATGCCAGGGTGACTGCATCATACACTTTTACCACAAAAGCACCTTCATAAAACAGTTTCTCATTTCATAATCAGCTTCTCTCTTTTCCTTTGCTCGCTGCTACAGATTTTTGGCTTTGGTTGTTGACTGTAAAAGGATTTATAATTTTTATTTGTTTTAACAAGATAAAGACATAGTGATAGTCTTATGATTTTATACCATGGTGAATTTAAATCTGTTATTACTGTGCTTTATTTAAAATACAGAAGTTTTTATAGACTGCCTCTGAAACGCGAAACAATTTGCAAAATTAAAACATCGAAATGGTAAATGATAGCTTACACCATTCCTGAGGTACTTTTATCAGGTAGATAGAAAGATATTTTGGATCTATAACAGATTTCTGTTGTATTTTTCTCCATATTATTAAGAATATACTGGCACAAAATAGCAGTGACCTTAATGTTGCTGCATTTGGAAGTTTTAGAAACGTGGGTTTAACACAACTTCCTGATAAATGTGGGCATGAACCTGAAGAGTTGGACCTCTGCCCTCATCAGGCAGACAGACCTTTACAAATCAATGTCTCTTGCTTAGAAGGTGGAACATTTGTCAATTTAAACCTGCATAGGTTGGGAGTAAACACACATTGGTATTATATCTCTAGAATGTATCTGATGCTTTTGTGTGTGTGTGTGTGAAGAGCTTCATGGATCTTTTCAGAGCCATATAGCATTCTTAGGCCTGAGGTTGTGCAAAAGTGAGCTTTGTCTCTTAAAGCTGAGGAAATAGATACAAAGAAAGCAGAGGCTTGTTTGGAGTTATCCAAGTCAGGGGTTGTGAGACTTACAACCAGCTTCATGGATGTGATGACTGCAGTGCTACATCACCAAGGAAGTCAGCCAACTGTCAGGATGTCTCATGGGCCATTTACAGAGACAACTTAGATGCCATCTGAGAAAAATCTAACCTTCCAACCTTTGCTTGTCCAAGTGTGTCTGCCCTCAGAAAGTCTGTCTTCCATCTGAAATAATTAATTCAGGCCTCATTCCAAAATTATCTAATTTTCCCCTGCAATTTTGAGGTCCATATCTCTATTCTTCTTCTCTGATTTGAAATACTTTGGTATTTTCTTAGTGTCCTATGCACTGCATTTGGTTTCTCACTTGGTTAGATTCAGGGTTAGTTTTAATATAGTCACCCTACTGTGTTTAATCCCCAGGATAAGGAATGGATCTAGGCAAAATTGTACCTGGCTGGGAAAGCAGCAAGGAAGAGGACCAGTCCTCTAGGGCTGGGCAGAAGGTGGGGTTGCCCTTGCTTGGAGCAGAAGGTGAATACCAGGGCTGACTTGCTGTGGTCCGGGGGGGTCTCACCAGAAATGAGAGAAAAGCCAGGAAGTCACTAAGACCAGAGTCGGGTTCCACAGAGCAGAGCTATGCTGGGGTTGGAGAACTATGGGGAAAAAGTGAAAGTGTGAGGCAGAAGTTGAATCTAGGGGAATGAGGTGTTGGTCTATATTCTGAAATGATAATGATACTGCCTTTGTGTTTGTGTATGTGTGCACATGTGAATAGGGTACCAGGTGCAATTTTGGGCAGGCCAGGTCACATTATGGAAACTGGGATGGGATAGAATTAGAGAGCCAAGCAGAGTGATTGCCATGAAACCAGAACTCCTCTAGTGCTGGGGAAAGTTTTCTAAAAATGAGATTGGAGTATAAGGCCTGATGACATCTCAGACTAATGCATCATCCTACATGCACTGTGTTGCTGACTGGCATATAATTTGTACCTTCTTTTATTTTCATTACTAGTAGTAATCCGAACTTTGTCTGGTAAAGGATTGGCCTGTGAGTACAGCTCCTGACATGTTATAAGGAGTTAGTAAAGCAGAAGTAGGGAAGTCTCTGTTCTTGTTTTTGGGATCTGCAGACACACGAGAGCTCTGCTACCCAGATGGTGGGCTTGAAGCCAGGGACCTCTTTTGCCACCACACAGGCCCATCTTACTGTGGAGAGCTGAGTTTTCACTGCACACTGGTTGCTCTTTATAAACAGTCATTTCCTTGGCTGTCCTTACGATGGGTATCGATAAATACAGTGAAAGATGAAAAGGTGAGACAGAAACCTCCCTGTTCTCTGCTCCCCCGCAGTATCATTGTGATGGTTCAGTTGGCACTCATGCCTCAATTGTTTCTTTCTTTCTTTTTTTTTTTTTTTTTTTGCGGTACGCAGGCCTCTCACTGCTGTGGCCTCTCCCGTTGCGGAGCACAGGCTCCGGACGCTCAGGCTCAGTGGCCATGGCTCACGGGCCCAGCCGCTCTGCAGCATGTGGGATCCTCCCAGACCGGGGCACAAACCCGTGTCCCCTGTGTCGGCAGGCAGACTCTCAACCACTGCGCCACCAGGGAAGCCCATTTCTTTCTGTTTTAATTGAAGTGTAGTTGATTTACAATATTGTGTTAGTTTCAGGTGTATAGCAAAGTGATTCAGTTATACATATATATATATATTTTTTCAGATTCTTTTCCATTATAGGTTATTACAAGATATTGAATATAGTTCCCTGTGCTATATAATAAATTCTTGTTGTTTATTTTATATATTGTAGTGTGTATCTGTTAATCCCAAACTCCCCCCTTTCCCCTTTGGTAACCATAAGTTTGTTTTCTATGTCTGTAAGTCTTGTTTCTGTTTTGTCAATGAATTCATTTGTATTACATTTTAGATTCCACATAGAAGTGATATATAATATGTGACTTTTTCTGCCTGAGTTACTTCACTTAGTATGCCTCAATCATTTCTTTTTCTTTTTCTTTTTATAAATTTATTTATTTATGGCTGTGTTGGGTCGTGATTGCTGTGTGCGGGCTTTCTCTAGTTGCGGCGAGCGGGGGCTACTCTTCATTGCAGTGTGCAGACTTCTCATTGCGGTGGCTTCTCTTGTTGCGGAGCACGGGCTCTAGGCACTCAGGCTTCAGTAGTTGTGGCTTGCAGGCTCTAGAGCGAGGCTCAGTAGTTGTGGCGCACAGGCTTAGTTGCTCTGTGGCATGTGGGATCTTCCCGGACCAGGGCTTGAACCCGTGTTCCTTGCATTGGAAGATGGATTCTTAACCACTGCACCACCAGGGAAGTCCCCTCAATCATTTCTTAATGTGGCCCCCAGGCACCCAGTTGCATCCTAGTACATTTTGTAAGTGGTCCATGTACAGAACTGAACGGCGCGGCACTCCCCCTTTGGCATCGACTGACCCTGTCCTGAGGGATGTAGAAGTGCCTTCAACTGTGGCCTCCTACCTTGGTTTACACAGCCTTGTATATAGTACTTCAGAAAGTGTGTCATCCTTAGCCTGGGATGACGCTGGCCAACAGCTGTTAGAAAAATAATGGCCCCGTGGGGGAGGGAAGAGGATGGAGGGGGAGTGGTTATTCGCTCTACTCCAGGGACATTGTGGACTTTCTGTTAGCATTTCCTGATCAAAAAGTTGGTGAAGTGATGGATTCATTTGCTAATGCTTTTGAACCTCTGTCACATCATAGAATGCTTGGTAAATAATAATATTTGTACAGCACTCTGGGTAAGCAGTCTAGACATCTTGTGGATGGAGATAACTGGCCTGGGCCCTGGCTGTGCCTGGCCCTGCCTGGACTGAGGATGGACATCTTAGCCCACCTGGAACATTATTCCAGCACACTGGCTGGGAACCGTCAGGATTCACAGTTGACACAGTGGCCGTCTTATCAGTGAAATAAATTCTATACTAGGAGCTTGGATTATGATTTTGCTTTTGCTGTGATTTCTTCACGTGCTTAGAACTTCCTTTTGTCTGAACTGTCTTATCTCTAACCTAGTTCGATATAATAACCTATCTTCTTATTAGCTATTAAGCATATTGAGAAATTAAACTGTGTGAACTCCTTGAGCACCTTGAAAATAATACTCTAGATGTTTACAGTGGTATCACAGAAATTTGGAAGTCATTTTGTCCGTCCTCCTGTGCTCTACTCAATCCTGTTGATTGTAGACTAAAACTCACAGGTGGGCTTGTTTTTTGCAGGTGTGGGGGGGATTCATTAATTTGCTCTTTACTGCTTTTATTTTTTGGTTTTCTGAGAACTTTGTGTTCTGGTCCTGTCCAAGGTGCCGATGGCTATGCTTTCAAAACAACTTATTGTCATAATAGTGCCCATTTAAAATAATCAATGCACGCGCTCTGTTTCACTATATTCGGCATCATTTGTTTGGTCTCTGAGGACCGGGTGATGTCCTTCCACTGATGCTCCAGGTCTGCTCCTCCAGGAGCCTCCATCTACCTCGAACCTTTCTCTTGTCACTTAGGTGGGAGGACACAGCAGATGGACCCTGTGCTGGGCACTCTTACAGCCAGTGAGGGAGACCCTTGGTTTTCAAGTCAGACAGATCTGAGTGTGAATTTCCATTCTTCCTGTCTTAGGCTGTGCATTCTTGGGCCTTTCCCTTTATGGCTCTGAGACTAGGTTTCTTCCTAAGTAAAATGGAGCTTAAAGTAACTCTAGGGTTTGCGCATTGTTGTGAAGATCACAAGTGAACCATCTATAGGGACCAGAACATAGTGGGTGCCTAGCTAAGTGTACATATAATTACCATTACTGATAATAATTATTTTTTTTTTTTGCGGTACGTGGACCTCTCACTGCTGCGGCCTCTCCCGTTGCGGAGCACAGGCTCCGGACGCGCAGGCTCAGCGGCCATGGCTCACGGGCCCAGCCACTCTGCGGCATGTGGGATCCTCCCGGACCGGGGCACAAACCCGTGTCCCCTGCATCGGCAGGGGGACTCTTAACCACTGCGCCACCAGGGAAGCCCCTTTTATTGATAATTCTTTAGCGTTATACAGAGTCAGTAGTTTTAGTAACACAAGAAATTATTATTGCTCATCTACCAAGTCTGTCATTTCTATTTTAGGAAATGATTAATTTCAGAAAATTAGTTCTTACCAAAGCTATGTTAGTGAAGACCCCGGGATACATTTTTTCTTTGTTTTATTGCCTACATCCCTCTGTCACTTCTATTTTTTATTTTACTTTTATTCTGATTTATAAAAAATTGGCATTTGGGATAATTTTCAGCATTTTCCTATTCACAAAAATTACATCAGCAGGTCTGTGTTTCACAGGGCAACCACCTTTCTAAAATACTCTGCTGGCTTTCTAGTCCTCAGCCACATTCCCAGTGAGTCCTCTGAGTATTATCAACTGGTTGACAAATTTGACCTCTGGCATGTCAACAGGTACATGCCTGATGACCTCTTTCCTTGATGCCCCTGCACTTCACATAAGGTTTAGAAGAGGGAAACTCTCGCATGTTCCTGGCTCCCACCCTGGGACTCATAAGCTTAGAAGAGACTTTGGAAGAACTACCTAGCTATTCCCCATATTCCGTTCAGGGGAGGAGGCACGGCATGAGGGCACTGGAATCAGGCAGAGCTGGGTTTGAATTCTGTCTCTGCCAGTTGCTAGCAATGTGACCTTCATGAACTTGTGCCTGTCTGGGAAAAGTTAAGGAACTTGCTGCACAATAAAACTAGCTGCCTGGGTGGTCTACAGCTCTATGCCCAGCACCTACCCCACAGTGTGCTTTTGTGTATATTATCTTGTAGCTTACCCACAACTGAACAATATAGGTCTTACTAAACCCATTTTTCAGATGAGGAAATTGAGACTTAGAGAGTTAATAACTTGAATTACTCTATTTTATAAAGATTCTTTTTTTATTGGAATATGGTTGATTTACAATCTTATATTAGTTTCAGGTGTATAACATAGTGATTCAATATTTTTATAGATTATACTCCGTTTAAAGTTATTATAACAATTTGGCTATATTCCCTCGGCTGTCCAGTATATCCTTGTAGCTTATTTATTTTATACATAGTAGTTAGTACCTCATAATCCCCTACCCATATTTTACCCCTCCACCCTTCTCTCTTCCTACTGATAACCAGTAGTTTGTTCTCTATATCTGTGAGTCTGTTTTTGTTCTGTTATATTCATTCATTTGTTTTATTCTTTAGATTCCACATATAAGTGATAACATACAGTACTTGTCTTTCTCTGTCTGGCTTATTCACTAAGCATAATAGCCTCCAGGTCCATCTATGTTGTTGCAAATGGCAGAATTTCATTCCATTCTTTTTATGGCTGAGTAATAGTCCATTGTGTGTGTGTGTGTGTATATATATATATATATATATATATATATATATATATAAAACATCTTCTTTATCCATTCATCTGTTGATGGACACTTAGATTCCTTCCATATCTTGGCTCTTGTAAATAATGCTGCTAAGAACATTGGTGTGCGTGTATATTTTCAGATTAGTGTTTTCATTTTCTTCAGATATATACCCAAGAGTGGGATTGCTGGATCATATTTTTGGTAGTCCTATTTTTAGTTTTTTGAGGAACTTCCATACTGTTTTCCATAGTGGCTGCATCATTTTACATTCCCACCAACAATAAATGTACTAGGGTTCCGTTTTCTCCACATTCTTGACAGTATTTGTTGTTTGTAGACTTTCTGATGACAGCCATTCTGACAGGTGTGAGGTGATACCTCATTGTGCTTTTGATTTGCATTTCTCTAATAATTAGTGATGTTGAGCATCTCTTCATGTACCTGTTGGCCATTTGTATATCTTCTTTGGAAGAATGTCTGTTTAGGTCTTCCGCTCATTTTTTACTTGTACAAAAAGTCATTACTAATTTTTTTTTAGAGAAACTGTGAGAGTGGAATAAGGTTGGGAGAATCAGAATTGGACAAGGGATACCACTTTAGATTTGCCCAGACGTCAAAGTTTCTTTGCTTAAGTAGACTAATCCTTACTGAGAGTGAATAAGATGTTTCCTCTAATGCATGGGCCATCAGAGCCAATGACAAAACAGTGCAAATCAACAGTGTAATGAAGCAAAAAATGATTTGGCTACTAGCAAAATGGCATCTGTATAAGTTACCAGGTAGTTTTTATCTGTAGGTGCTTATTATTTGCTTGGCTTTCAAAGCCCACTGTAAACAAAAATTCTGTGAATGTAACAGAAACAGGCAACGCTCAGCTGGTCATCACTTCCATTTGGCATGAGAGCCATCACTTGTACTTAGCTGGCCTTTCCTGGTGTTGACTCTTGGTTTTACAGAACTATAAGCACAGGCAGTAAGACTTACAAAACAGACTCAGAGGTCTCCATCAAGGCTGGAATGTGGTAGTGACAGTCTGACTTGCACTGTTTTTGGCTCTTCCTTTTCAGCTTGGCTGCAGCTAGTAATCTAGGAGGATTGTAAAAGTTAAAACAAATGCAGATTGGAGAGAAAGTCATCTTAACTTCTAAGACTCTTCTTGGCAAAGGGAATCGTCTTCTGATATTTAAATGAAGAGATAGTTCTTCCTTTTTAACGAGTGATTTGTGAAATTGATTCAAGTTAGTAAAAGTTCACAAGCAAGTCCCAAGTCTCCAGAAAGGGAATGTTATGACACAGAGCAGATCTTTAAGAACTCATTGGTGTTTTACTTTGGTTTGTAGCTGTCATGTATTTATCCAGATAATTGATTTTTGAGATAAGGGGAAAAGCAAATGTAGAAAGTTGCCTTAGACAATAGGTGTATGTAATTTCTTCTTGGAGTAGGTTTGTCTCAACTGGGTAGTTAATTTATTTGTGTTTATCTATTAGAGATAACACTAATATTTATCCTCTAGTTACAGTTATTTGTTTGATGACCTTTCTAACCAAATGCATGCTGCTTCCTACCCATTTTTGGAATGCTATCATTATATATGGTTATTTGAAGCTCAGAATGCATTTTTTCATAGAAAGTAATATTAGAATGATGCTGGGGTTCCATTCTACCCCACACAAGCCTATTTCACCCATTCTCTACCTGAAACAATGCTTCCAGCACTATGCTCTTATTAGTTATTTCAATACTATTTAGCTGATAACCTATATGGATTCCATCATTGTATGACCTTGACAACTGCTTATATCTTTAAGTCTCAATTTCATCGTTTATAAAACGGGGATATTAATAGCACTTATTTCATAGACTGGTATTAAGTTTTAAATAATTCATACAATGCACTTGTGTTAGCATTTATTATTATTACTATAATTTGGCCACATTTGCAATAAATAGCTTTATGTGAGTTGGCTTTGGAGCCTAACCAACAAAAGTAATGTTATTTCTTTGGGAAAAAATAGGTGTCCTGTGTTTGGCAAGAAGGGAGTATGGTGTCACCAGGACATCCTTCTTTGCCTTTTCCCTTGTACGTCAACAGTGTCTAGCAGTAGAAGGGACTGTGGTGGTTTTCGGGTACTTTTTGTTCTTCCAGGATCCCAAAGATAGCTCATTGTCTTGTGCATAGGCATCATATATTTGTACATACAGGCAGTCCTGACTTTCCTAGCTGCAGCTTTGATACAAACTGCGCTTTAATATGTAAGACGGGCTCCGCCTCGCCCCGCCCCCACCCCATAATTGACCTTTCACACTGCATTTGTGTTTCTTTGCGCATCAGCGAGGAGCTGGAGGGACATTTGCGGTGAATTTGCAGTGCATTGCATACGGCCCGCGGTTCTGTGTTGTCGGCGTCACCAGGTATATTTGCACCTCAGTCAGTGTTTGTTGTTGCAGATGTATGAATACTCTTGCATTTTACCATGCAGCTTTACACAGATGAGGGGAACAATTAAAAATGCTGATGCTACTAAACATACATACCATAAACTTCATTTTGTTTTGACTAAGATGGAAAGTGTTGGACACGCCGAAGTCAATCCAGTACTCGCAGGATGAGAGCCTGTGGATTAAAGTGTGAAGGAAAAGAAAACACACATTGAAATCCTTCCTATGCATTTTTATTTATTATGCCTAAAATGAGGGACATGAGTCTGGGCGTTAGAGTTTTTTAATCTTGGGAACGGAACCATCTTTATAACATGAATATATTTGTTATAATTTTATATTAATACATGTTTTCTGGAATGCACTGGGCATAGAAGAAGGGAGGCTCATACGGGATAGTTTGGAACTATTTATTTATTTATTATTTATTAAAATTTTTTTTTTTTTTTTTTTTTTTTTTTTTTTTTTTTTTTGCGGTACGCGGGCCTCTCACCGCTGCGGCCTCTCCCGCCGCGGAGCACAGGCTCCGGACGCGCAGGCCCAGCGGCCATGGCTCACGGGCCCAGCCGCTCCGCGGCATGTGGGATCCTCCCGGACCAGGGCACGAACCCGCGTCCCCTGCATCGGCAGGCGGACTCTCAACCACTGCGCCACCAGGGAAGCCCTAAAAAATTTTTTTTTAATATCACAAAGTAATTTTATTAAGGTTTCATGGAAAGGTCACTATTGCATTTCTTTAATACTAAAACCTATCTCAGCATACAGAAATCGCCCATGAGCCTGAAATATTAGTTCAAGGCTAAGTTTATTAAGGTTTTGGCATGACTCAATATTAACTTTCTCCAAACATGACAACCATTTTCAAATCAGATAAGCTGTAGTATATAAAACTGTGGCTCATAAACATAAAATCAGGAAAATGGCATCATTGCATATTAGTTCTTAGGGATTAAGTTTAAATATACTTTAAAATTGTGAGGAAGCTTATCAAAACAGTTCATTCTGTATTGGCATTTTCATTTCACAAAGGATCAGACAGAAACATGGTTAAGATCTGTGTAGCATGCTTTGAAGCAAACTGATATTTTTAAGACAAATTCTAATTCAAGTGCCAATACTAACTTTAGCATCACAATCCTTTCGTCTCCTAATACCTTCATTTATGAGTTGAGTGATGATTAAACAGAAATGTCTGGTCTCTTTGTACCTGCGTCTGCCGAATCTGCTATCTTAAGTTTTCAAACTCACATATTCCAGCAAATGTGTAAAGTTTATCTGATATAAACCATAGCAAAACCCTGTTATTTGGCAATGTATGACATTACTGTCTTGGTTTGTTTTTTTTTTTTAACATCTTTATTGGAGTATAATTGCTTTACAATGGTATGTTAGTTTTTGCTGTATAGCAAAGTGAATCAGCTATACATAAACATATATCCCCATATCTCCTCCCTCTTGTGTCTCCCTCCCACCCTCCCTATCCCACCCCTCTAGGTGGTCACAAAGCACTGAGCTGATCTCCCTGTGCTATGAGGCTGCTTCCCACCAGCTATCCATTTTACATTTGGTAGTGTATATATGTCCATGCCACTCTCTCACTTCATCCCAGCTTACGCTTTTTTTTTTTTTTTTTTTTACATTCCATATATATCTGTTAGCATACGGTATTTGTTTTTCTCTTTCTGACTTACTTCACTCTGTATGACAGACTCTAGGTCCATCCACCTCACTACAAGTAACTCAATTTCATTTCTTTTTATGGCTGGGTAATATTCCATTGTATATATGTGCCACATCTTCTTTATCCATTCATCTGTTGATGGACACTTAGGTTGCTTCCATGTCCTGGCTATTGTAAATAGAGCTGCAATGAACATTTTAGTACATGACTTTTTTTAAAAAACATTTAAAAAATATCTTTATTTGAGTATAACTGTTTTACAATGGTGTGTTAGTTTCTCCTTTACAACAAAGTGAATCAGTTATACGTATACATATGTTCCCATATCTCTTCCCTCTTGCGTCACCCTCCCTCCCACCCTCCCTATCCCACCCCTCTAGGTGGTCACAAAGCACAGAGGTGAACTCCCTGTGCTATGCGGCAGCTTCTCACTAGCTATCTAATTTACATTTGGTAGTGTGTATATGTCCCTGCCACTCTCTCACTTCGTCACAGCTTACCCTTCCCCCTCCCCATATCCTCAAGTCCATGCTCTAGTAGGTCTATGTTTTATTCCCGTCCTACCACTAATCTCTTCATGACATTTATTTTTTCTTAGAGTCCATATATATGTGTTAGCATATGGTATTTTTTTTCTCCTTCTGACTTACTTCACTCTGTATGACAGACTCCAGGTCTATCCACCTCATTACAAATAACTCAGTTTCATTTCTTTTTATGGCTGAGTAATATTCCATTGTATATATGTGCCACATCTTCTTTATCCATTTGTCTGTTGATGGACACTTAGGTTGCTTCCATGTCCTGGCTATAGTAAATAGAGCTGCAATGAACATTTTGTTACATGACTCTTTTTGAATTATGGTTTTCTCAGGGTATATACCCAGCAGTGGGATTGCTGGGTCATATGGTAGTTCTATTTTTAGTTTTTTAAGGAACCTCCATACTGTTCTCCATAGTGGCTGTATCAATTTACATTCCCACCAACAGTGCAAGAGGGTTCCCTTTTCTCCACACCCTCTCCAGCATTTATTCTTTGTAGATTTTTTTTAGGGTGGCCATTCTGACTGGTGTGAGGTGATACCTCATTGTAGTTTTGATTTGCATTTCTCTAATGATTAGTGATGTTGACCATTCTTTCATGTGTTTGTTGGCAATCTGTGTATCTTCTTTAGAGAAATGTCTATTTAGCTCTTCTGCCCATTTTAGATTGGCTTGTTTCTTTTTTTGATATTGAGCTCTATGAGCTGCTTGTAAATTTTGGAGATTAACCCTTTGTCAGTTGCTTCATTTGCAAATATTTTCTCCCATTCTGAGGGTTGTCTTTTCATCTTATTTATGGTTTGCTTTGCTGTGCAAAAGCTTTTAAGTTTCATTAGGTCCCATTTGTTTATTTTTGTTTTTATTTCCATTTCTCTAGAAGGTGGGTCAGAAAGGATCTTGCTGTGCTTTATGTCATAGAGTGTTCTGCCTATGTTTTCCTCTGAGTTTTATAGTGTCTGGCCATACATTTAGGTCTTAAATCTATTTTGAGTTTATTTTTGTGTATGGTGTTAGGGAGTGTTCTAATTTCATTCTTTTACATGTGGCTGTCCAGTTTTCACAGCACCACTTATTGAACAGGCTGTCTTTTCTCCATTCTATATTCTTACCTCCTTTATCAAAAATAAGGTGACCATATGTGCGTGGTTTAGCTCTGTGCTTTCTATCCTGTTCCATTGATCTATATTTCTGTTTTTGTGCCAGTAACATACTGTCTTGATTACTGTAGCCTTGTAGTATAGTCTGAAATCCAGGAGCCTGATTCCTCCAGCTCCATTTTTTTTTTTTTTCTCAAGATTGCTTTGGCTATTTGGGGTCTTTTGTATTTCCATACAAATTGTGAAATTTTTTGTTCTAGTTCTGTGAAAAATGCCATTGGTAGTTTGATAGGGATTTCATTGAATCTGTAGATTGCTTTGGATAGTATAGTCATTTACACAACGTTGACTCTTCCAGTCCAAGAACATGGTATATCTCTCCATCTGTTTGTATCATCTTTAATTTCTTTCATCAGCGTCTTACAGTTTTCTGCATACAGGTCTTTTGTCTCCTAAGGTAGGTTTATTCCTAGATATTTTATTCTTTTTGTTGCAGTGGTAAATGGGAGTATTTCCTTAATTTCTCTTTTAGATTTTTCATCATTAGTGTATAGGAATGCAAGAGATTTCTGTGCATTGATTTTGTATTCTGTTACTTTACCCAATGCATTGATTAGCTGTAGTAGTTTTCTGGTAACATCTTTGGGATTCTCTATGTATAGTATCATGTCATCTGCAAGCAGTGACAATTTTACTTCTTTTCTGTTTTGGATTCGTTTTATTTCTTTTTCTTCTGTGATTGCTGTGGCTAAAACTTCCAAAATTATGTTGAAGAATAATGGTGAGAATGGGCAACCTTGTCTTGTTCCTGATCTTAGAGGAAATGGTTTCTGTGTTTCACCATTGAGAATGATGTTGGCTGTGGGTTTGTCATATATGGCCCTTACTATGTTGCAGTAGGTTCGCTCTATGCCTATTTTCTCAAGGGTTTTTATCATAAATGGGTGTTGAATTTTGTCAAAAGTTTTTCTGCATCTGTTGAGATGATCATATGGCTTTTGTCCTTCAGTTTGTTAATATGGTTTATCACATTGATTGACTTGGGTATATTGAAGAATCCTTGCATTCCTGGGATAAACCCCACTTGACCATGGTGTATGATCCTTTTAATGTGCTGTTGGATTCTGTTTGCTAGTATTTTGTTGAGGATTTTTGCATCTGTGTTCATCATTGATATTGGCCTGTAGTTTTCTTTCTTTGTGACATCTTTGTCTGGTTTTGGTATCAGGGTGATGGTGGCCTCGTAGGATGAGTTTGGGAGTGTTCCTCCCTCTGCTATCTTTTGGAAGAGTTTGAGAAGGATAGGTGTTAGCTCTTCTCTAAATGTTTGATAGAATTCGCCCGTGAAGCCATCTGGTCCTGGGCTTTTGTTAGTTGGAAGATTTTAATCACAGTTTTAATTTCAGTGCTTGTCATTGGTCTGTTTATATTTTCTATTTCTTCCTGGTTCAGTCTTGCGAGGTTGTGCTTTTCTAAGAATTTGTCCATTTCTTTCAGGTTGTCCATTTTATGGGCATATAAAGTTGCTTGTAGTTCTCTCTTATGATCCTCTGTATTTCTGTAGTGTCATTTGTTACTTCTCCTTTTTCATTTCTAATTCTATCGATTTGAGTCTTCTCCCTTTTTTTCTTGATGAGTCTTGCTAGTGGTTTATCAGTTTTGTTTATCTTCTCAAAGAACCAGCTTTTAGTTTTACTGATCTTTGCTATTGTTTCCTTCATTTCTTTTTCATTTATTTCTGATCTCATCTTTATGATTGTTTTCCTTCTGCTAACTTTGGGGTTTTTTTGTTCTTCTTTCTCTAATTGCTTTAGGTGTAAGGTTAGATTTTTTATTTGAGATGTTTCTTGTTTCTTGAGGTAGGATTGTATTGTTATAAACTTCCCTCTTATAACTGCTTTTGCTGCATCTCATAGGTTTTGGGTCATCATGTTTTCATTGTCATTTGTTTCTATGTATTTTTTGACTTCCTCTTTGATTTCTTCAGTGATCTCTTGGTTATTTAGAACTGTCCTCAATTCTTTTCATTCTTTTTTCTTTATTCTGCTCTGTGGTAGTCTCCTTTAGCCTGCATGTATTTGTTTTTTTCACAGATTTTTTCCTGTAATTGATATCTAGTCTCATAGCATTGTGGTCGGAAAAGATATTTGATACGATTTCAATTTTGTTAAATTTACCAAGGCTTGATTTGTGACCCAAGATATGATCTATCCTGGAGAATGTTCCATGAGCACATGAAGAGAAAGTGTATTCTGTTGTTTATGGATGGAATATCCTATAAATATCAATTAAGTCCATCTTGTTTAATGTGTCATTTAAAGCTTGTGTTTCCTTATTTATTTTCATTTTGGATGATCTGTCCATTGGTGCAAGTGGGGTGTTAAAGTCTCCTACTCTCCTTGTGTTACTGTCGATTTCCCCTTTTATGGCTCTCAGCATTTGCTTTATGTATTGAGGTGCTCCTATGTTGGGTGCATAAACATTTACAATTGTTATATCTTCTTCTTGGATTGATCCCTTGATCATTATGTAGTGTTCTTCTTTGTCTCTTGTAATAGTCTTTAAGTCTATTTTATCTTATATGAGTATTGCTACTCCAGCTTTCTTTTGATTTCCATTTGCATGGAATATCTTTTTCCATCCCCTCACTTTCAGTCTGTTTGTGTCCCTAGGTCTGAAGTGAGTGTCTTGTAGACAGCATATATACGGGTCTTGTTTTTGTAACCATTCAGCCAGTCTGTGTCTTTTATTTGAAGCATTGAATCCATTTACATTTAAGGTAGTTATCGATGTGTGTTTTCCTATTACCATTTTCATAATTGTTTTGGATTTGTTACTGTGGGTGTTTTCCTTCTCTTGTGTTTCCTGCCTAGGGAAGTTCCTTTAGCGTTTGTTGTAAAGCTGGTTTGGTGGTGCTGAATTCTCTCAGTTTTTGCTTGTCTGTAAAGGTTTTAATTTCTCCATTAAATCTGAATGAGATCCTTGTTGGTAGAGTAATTTTGGTTGTAGATTTTTCCCTTTCATCACTGGTCCTGCCACTCCCTTCCGGCTTGCAGAGTTTCTGCTGAAATATCAGCTGTTAACGTTATGGGGATTCCCTTGTATGTTATTTATTGCTCTTCCCTTGCTGCTTTTAATATGTTTTCTTTATATTTAGTTTTGATAGTTTGATTAATATGTGTCTTGGCGTGTTTCTCCTTGGATTTATCCTGTATGGGACTTTCTGTGTTTCCTGGACTTGATTGACTCTTTCCTTTCCTATATTAGGGAAATTTTCAACTACAATCTCTTCAAATATTTTCTCAATCCCTTTTTTTTCTCTTCTTCTTCTGGGACCCCTATAATTCGAATGTTGGTGCGTTTAATGTTGTCCTAGAGGTCTCTGAGACTGTCCTCAATTCTTTTCATTCTTTATTCTTTATTCTGCTCTGTGGTAGTTATTTCCACTGTTTTATCTTCCAGGTCACTTATCCGTTCTTCTGCTCCAGTTATTCTGCTATTAATTCCTTCTAGAGAATTTAATATTTCATTTATTGTGTTGTTCATCATTGTTTGTTTGCTCTTTAGTTCTTCTAGGTCCTTGTTAAATGTTTCTTGTATTTTCTCCATTCGATTTCCAAGATTTTGGATCATCTTTACTATCATTACTCTGAATTCTTTTTCAGGTCGACTGCCTATTTCCTCTTCATTTGTTTGGTCCAGTAGGTTTTTACCTTGCTCCTTCATCTGCTGTGTGTTTCTCTGTCTTCTCATTTTGCTTAACTTACTGTGTTTGGGGTCTCCTTTTCGCAGGCCGCAGGTTTGTAGTTCCCATTGTTTTTGGTATCTGCCCGCAGTGGGTAAGGTTGGTTCGGTGAGTTGTGTAGGCTTCCTGGTGGAGGGGACTGGTGCCTGTGTTCTGGTGGATGAGGCTGGATCTTGTCTTTCTGGTGGGCAGGACCACTTCTGGTGGTGTGTCTTGAGGTGTCTGTGACCTTATTATGATTTTAGGCAGCCTCTCTACTAATGGGTGGGGTTGCATTCCTGTCCTGCTAGTTGTTTGGCATAAGGTGTCCTGCAGTGTAGCTTGCTGGTCTTTGAGTGGAGCTGAGTCTTAGCGTTGAGATGGAGATCTCTGTGAGAGCTTTTGCCGTTTGATATTATGTGGGGCCAGGAGGTCTCTGGTGGACCAGTGTCCTGAACTGGGCTCTCCCATCTCAGAGGCTCAGGCTTGACACCTGGCCGGAGCACCAAGACCCTGTCAGCCACACAGCAGATGGCTGGGGACTGACTGAAGGTGACGTCCACTTAGTCAAATCACAGCACTGTCCTCTGTCACTTTGCCTGGAGCTGCTGTCGGGGATGTGGCCATGGCCGCCGCCTGGAGACACAGTGAGAGCATGCGTGGATGTGCCTGTGCGCGCGCACCTGTGTGTGTGTGTGAGCTCTTGTTTGTGGTGCGGCTCACTAACTGCTCCTGGCACCACCCACCCCTTCCCCCCCAGAAAGTGTCTGCCGCCTGGAATTTTTTTAAAAGCTTTTTATTTTGGAATATATCAAACATGAACAAAAGAGGAGAGAATTGTACAGTGAACTTCTATCTACCATTACACAGCTTCAGCAATTCCCGATATGATGCCAATCTTGTCTCACACACCCCCAGCTTTTTTTTTGGCTGGAATATTTTAAAGCGAACCCTACATTGTGTTATTTCACCAATTAATAAAATATTTCTAAGAAATAAATTCATTAAGAAAAAAAAACCCAGGGCTTCCCTGGTGGCGCAGTGGTTGAGAGTCCGCCTGCCGATGCAGGGGACGCGGGTTCGTGCCCCGGTCCGGGAGGACCCCACATGCCGCGGAGTGGCTGGGCCCATGAGCCATGGCCTCTGGGCCTGCGAGTCTGGAGCCTGTGCTTTGCAACGGGAGAGGCCACAATGGTGAGAGGCCCGCATACCACAAAAAAACCCCACAAAAAAACAAAAACAAAAACACAAACCAATACTATTATCATACCTAATAGAAATTAACAGTAATTTGTTAGTATCATCTAATACTCAAATATTCAAGCTTCCTTAATTGTTCCCCCTATTTTTTTAAAACCAGTTGATTTGTTCAAATCAGGATCTCAACCTGCATTTTTCATTTGATAGTTATATCTGGTAGGTTTCTTTTTAATCTACCAGAGTTGAAGAGGGTGTTTTTCAGTTAGGGAGTACCATGCTTCTGTGGGGTGGCCCACTCCTTGCTAAGAAGCCAGTAGAGCCAAACAAGTATTTCTTCCATCATTAGACAAGGGATGAGAAGCTGAGGGCATTTTCCCTAAAATTCAGTAGATGTAACTAAGGAATTTGCAATCTTTCCATGTCCTTTGTGTTCTTACAAGATTAATCCAGAAAATTTACTGTTAAAAACAACTTTAAACATATTCCTTTATTATTTAAAGCATAGATTTGAGTCATGGGTGTTAAAAAGCCACCAAAAAATCCATTCCACATTATTCTCTTGATACCTACGCATTATTCATCTGCTTTGGCATCTCCTAACACTGAGAGTTGCCATCCCTGGGGCAAATTTGGGTAGGTGAGGATTCAGGTGGCAAGTACATAAGTCATGAACTTCAAGGCTAGTTTGACAGAAGTTCATAAAGAGTATATGAATAAGTTCATGCAGATTGGCCTTAGTTCAAAGGACTGACATGAGGCGGAAGTCAGTGTGTAGGTGCTGAATGCTGGGGGTCAAGTCTTCTAAGATTGGTTGGTCCACTCCTTGATCTGCACATAGAGGACTGAAGCAGGCTCTGGCCTGGCTGCTGTAGGAAGCTGCCCCAGCAGACTCTGCCTGTACCTTCTGTGCTGTGGCCCTTGGAAGACCTTCTGAGTAGAAGTAGGTTCTGGAGAGGACCTTAATGGAAATGTTTATATCATGACAAAGATTTAAAAAGTAAAGAAGACTGTAAGCTTGAGGAAATATTACGGCTGCTCAGAAACCCCCAGTGGTTTCTAGTTGCTCAGAGTAAATGTCAAAGACCTTTGAATAGCCTCCCAGGCCATGCAGCCTGCCCGCCTTTAGTTTGAACTTCCTGGACTTACCGCCTATCCTCCTCTGCTCTAGCCACTGGGGGTCACTGTGCTCCCACCCCATCCCGCCAGCACTCCCTGAATCTCTTCCTTGCTTACATTTTTCCATAGCAGTATCACCCCCTAACATATTATACAATTTACTTTTTTTTTTTTTTTTTTTTTTTGCGGTGTGCAGGCCTCTCACTGTTGTGGCCTCTCCCGTTGCGGAGCACAGGCTCCAGACGCGCAGGCTCAGTGGCCATGGCTCACGGGCCCAGCCGCTCCGTGGCATGTGGGATCTTCCCGGACCGGGGCATGAACCCGTGTCCCCTGCATCGGCAGGCAGACTGTCAACCACTGCGCCACCAGGGAAGCCCCAATTTACTTTAAAATTTTGTTTATTGTCTGCTTTTCCACTGTGGATTTATCCTTAGTGCCTAGAATAAGGCCTATTCATAGTAGCCATTCAATAAACTGGTTAACTGAATGAGTAGAGAAGTTAAACTTTGGAAATTTTTTTTTTTTTTTTTTTTTTTTTTTTGCGGTATGCGGGCCTCTCACTGTTGTGGCCTCTCCTGTTGTGGAGCACAGGCTCCGGACGCGCAGGCCTAGCGGCCATGGCTCACGAGCTTAGTTGCTCCGCGGCACGTGGGATCTTCCCGGACCAGGGCACGAACTCGTGTCTCCTGCATCGGCAGGCGGATTCTCAACCACTGCACCACCAGAGAAGCCCCAAACTTTGGAAAATTTGATCACAAGTATATACACTGAGAGATTCCTTGAGGAAAATGAAGGACCAATTTTGAACAGTACTGTGGAAAGAGACATTGGTAAGGGAAATAGACTAGAGAAGTATCTTCATTGTTCATGGAACAGTGAACTGTGCTTATAAAGTTTATGAGATAAAGTCGGTTTTCTGCTTAATAGTAGAGTCCGTATCGTGAGCGATGTACTCTTCTGACTTTGGTACAGTAGATGCTTGGCATGTGTGAACCTAACAATTGTGATTTCGTCTATTTGCGGGGAGCCCTGAAGGGTCATACCGTGTAGTCATTTGTGCTTTATAGAGACATTAGTGGTGACCCCCTTTGCCACTGGTGAGCCCAGACTGAGCCTGGTGGATGGCCCACCCCCTGCACTGCCTGTCATCCTGGTAGCCTTTTCCTTGGGAATTCAGAAACTCGTATAGTTACACTTGACCACACATTATATCAGAAATTATATGTTACGGTGATATTTGTGAATTTGAGCATTTGCAAAACAGGGTTGGGGAGGAGGTGTTTTATGAATGTCAAGGGTCTGTATACTCTGTAGGTATTCTGGTGAGTCTGCTCTTTCACCAAAGGTCTGTTTAAATTTGTGATCCTGGGTTCCTAAAGAGTTTGGAACAGATCAGTCAAATTAGCTAAAGGGAGGCAGCATGACAGGTAGTGGTTAAGAGCACAGACCTATAGATCTAGACCACTTGGGTTTGAATCCTGACTTCGACAGTTATTAGCTGTGTGATTTTGGGGAAGTAACTTAATCTTGCTGTGCCTCAGAGATGTTGATGATAAAAATGGTACATACCTCATTAGATTATTGTGAGAATGAAATGAGCTGATGATATTTGTAAAGCAGTTACAACAGTGGCTGGCACATAGTAAGCTTAACCTAAGTGTTTGCTGAATAAAAATAAAGACATTTATTTGGGAAGCCTGTTAGAGGATACTTCAACCTCTGGCCCGTAGATACACCAAGATAGGAAAAGAGGTGAGTGTAAGTGATATAATTTGAAGTTATAGGAAGGCATACCGAAGTTAAGTAATATGAAAAAAAATTCTTGAAGGTAATCCCTGATGGACATCGGTTGGTTAATTTTGAAGGAGTATGAGAGAGTGGTTAAGTTAAACTTCCTGCCTGGTCTTGTCACACTTGCTGTGTGATTTTGGGTAAATTATTAACTTCAAATTACAACTGTAAATGGGCATGTTAAAAGTATTTACCTTATGGGGTTGTCATGAGGATTGAATCAAACAAGCATTGGAAAGTGCTTAGCACAATACCTGGCATGCAGAAAATATTTTAATCATGAGACTTCTAAGGAATTAATCGATGATGAGAATCCCTGCTCTCAGTCCCTACATTGTTACAGGTATTGAAGTCCTTTAGCTAAAACCTTCATCCCTGTCTTATTATTAAGCCAGATGGGCAAAATTTTAAAGCATCATGAATGAAATAATGCATGCACGGTGCTTAGCACATTGCCTGGCATGTAGCAAGAGCTCAATAAAATGCCAAGAGCCTTGTCCTTGCCAGCAGATGTGGCGGTTCAAGATGGAAGATGTGAATGGTGTGGCTGCCACTTTGGGTAGGGATGGGAAGGGAAGGCTGCTTTCTCCATTGTTGTTAGCTCTGGGTGTCAGAGTTGGGATCTCAGGAGCTGTACCTGCTCAGATGGCATCCAGCTGACTCCCAGCACTGTGTCCTGGAACAAACACCTACTCTGGAGTCCCCATCCACCTGCCAACCTGGATCTGACCTGAGGTCACTGTAGAAGCCACAATGAATGTATGCAAAGTCACTGACTCAAATGAGAAGTATGAATTAACTCTGGATTATACAGGCTATCCCTGTACTAATTACTACAGATAATTAACATTGACTATGTATAAATTTAAAGTTAGGCTGCAATTTCCAGAGCTCAAAGTTTATGTTGACATTTCAAATACTAATTTCCTTTTGCAGGTAGTTGCTATCCAGCTTCTTTATTGGTTTACCTAAACACATTACAGAGTTGTATTTGTCCAGTTTCAGGCCTGAGGAACAAAATTGAGCTTTCTCATAGCTTCTCATGCTTCTCCTGGATTTTTAAAAAAATTAATTTATTTTTTAAAATTTATTTATTTATTTATTTATTTTTGGCTGCATTGGGTCTTCGTTGCTGCGTGTGGGCTTTCTCTAGTTGCAGTGAGCGGGGGCTATTCTTCGTTGAGGTGTGCGGGCTTCTCTTTGTGGTGTCTTCTCTTGTTGTGGAGCACAGGCTCTAGGCGTGCGGGCTTCAGTAGTTGTGGCTCGCGGGCTCTAGAGCACAGCCTCAGTAGTTGTGGCGCACGGGCTTAGTTGCTTCACGGCATGTGGGATCTTTCTGGACCAGGGCTCGAACCCATGTCCTTTGCTTTGGCAGGCGGATTCTTAACCACTGCGCCAGGGAAGCCCTCTTCTGGATTTTTAAAACAATATAAGCTGTAATTTAAGTTCATTCATTCATATAGTCGTTAAGCACATATTTACTTAGAACCTACTATGTGACAGATATAGGTACCTCTTAACTTTTTATTTTTAAGCAGACAAGGGGAAATTCTCGTTTGAATTTAATTCTGCATATCACAGTGCAGTTACAGTCTATATGAAGGGTTAAGTTCTAAAGTTAGGCAATAAGGAAAAAATTAGATAGTTAAGATTATTCTTTAAAAAAATCACTTAATTCATCCATAGACATAACATTTTTCAAGGGATACAACATAGCCATTTCCCCCTCTAACTTTGGAGCAAATCACTGTTTTGACAAGTAATTGAAAGTTAGCTTGTGTATGGGGTTCATGTTTGAAAACTACATTCAGGGTCTTTACTTAGTACCAAACATGTATGTACCCACACTGTACCCATTCCTCAATGGTTGATTGATTGATCAATCCATTCATTCATCAACATTTGATGAGTACTTACTATGTGTAGCACTTATGCTTGACCCTGGAGCTAGAAAGGCTCTAGAAAGATGATAATTGCTCTCAAAGAGCTCAAATGGTGGTGGGGACAACTGCCATGATGTGTCCAAGGACAGTCGCTTGAGGTTAAATAAATGATAGTGCAGTGTTGTACCTGCTGCGTGAGAAGCAGACACGTTCAAGGGGCCAATGGAGAACAGAGGAAGAAGTGTGGCTCTCCTTGGGGAAGGGTGTGTTTGAGAGTGTAGAGAGCATTCTAGAGAGTTGGATCTTGAGGAATGGGTTAACTAGCATGACATGGTATTTAGAGGAAACAGCATGTACACAAAGGTATGATAGCCTGTTCAGGGAGTGGAATGGCGTGGAGAGTGGCCAGAGCTACGTGTGGAAAGCTCATGATAAGCCTTAAATTCCATGTTGAGCAGTTTGGAGTTCATCTTTAATGTAATGAATGATCTTTAAAAGAAGAATGATACCAGATTTGTTCTATAGGTGGATGGATAAGTGGGGAGTGAGTTCAGAGCCAGGAAGACCAGTTAGAAACCATTGGTGGGAGGGCAGGTAGCATTCCAGCCCTGATACACTCACTTCTAAGACTGGACATGTTGGCGCATGCGTTCAGGATGGGTTTCCAGCTATAGATGCCCTTCCCCCCACTTTTACCCTGTGGGCCTCCCCTTCTTTCCTTTGCTCTGCCTTCTTTACTTGGCTGCTGGTTCGGTCTGGCTCTTGGCTGGAGTGCTGGCCACAGGGAGGATTTGGGGGACAGGATGGATGTGCCCACTGTTTCCCTCCTGGCTCTCCCATGGAGTGGCCCCAGCCTTCCAGTTCTCGCGTGAACTCTTCTCTTAGGACCTTTCTGTTTTCATACCTGGTCCCTTGAAGAAGGGCAGTTGAAAGTTAAGAGTTGAGAAGGGAGCCTCCTGTTCCTAACAGTCAAAACTCTGGGGCTTCCCTGGTGGCTCAGTGGTTGAGAATCCGCCTGCCGATGCAGGGGACACGGGTTCGTGCCCCGGTCCGGGAAGATCCCACATGCCGCGGAGCGCCTGGGCCCGTGAGCCATGGCCGCTGAGCCTGCGCGTCCGGAGCCTGCGCTCCACAACGGGAGAGGCCACAGCAGTGAGAGGCCCGCAAACCAGGAAAAAAAAAAAAAAAAAAAAAATTAAAGGGTGTAAGGGTAAGTCAGGCGGATGTCCCAGGGGCTCGGGAAAGCCGTTCCCTTTTCAGCACTTAATACCCTCTCTAGCAATTTCTCCCTTCATCTGTCACCTCCCCTGTGCCTCCAGGCCCTTCCTCACCCTTCATGCTGTATCCACCCTGTTACTAGTTCTTTCCCTATGCTTTATTGCCGAGCCTGCTCCAGCCTTTCAGAGCTCAGTCAGCGGTCTGAGGACAGTACAGGAGACCCTGCCCCAACATGCAGAAGATGGGAGAGAGGAGTTTGATCCTTGGCCTTGAGGGGCAGTTTATTGTGGGTCTCCCCAGTTGACACTCCCGTGTATTTGCTTATGGGGACAGAACTATGGCCTTTGGGCTTGTAAGACTGTTAATAACTCTACTATACTCTCCGGAGCCTTGGGACCTTAGATTTAGATTCAACTAAAATTAATTGAATATATTTACTCTGGGAACTTACTTAATACCCTAAATCACTTATGAAGTGTTTTAGGGTCATTTTAAAGTACACTGAAGTGAGAGATTAACTAATTTCCCCAAGGTTACACAGTTACTAAAGGGCACACCTGGGATTTGCACTCACTTTTACCTGATTCTGCATATGTGTAGCTGGACCAGCTTCTGTAACTGGCCATCATATTAAATAAAGTTTCCAGGGGAAACTTTAAAGAGCAGATTTGAAATGACCTTTTCTAAATTGAAATTTTTATTGAAATAATTGTAGATTCACATGTATATTTGAGAAATAATACAGAGAGATCACTTGTATACTGCCAGTATTCCCCATCATTAACATTTTGCAAAACTTTAGTACAGTATCATGACCAGGACTTTGACACTGATATGATTCACTGATCACTTATGATCCACTTATTCAGATTTCCTCAGTTTTATTTGTACGCATTTCTTTGTGTGTGTGTGTGTGTGTTTAGTTCTGTACAGTTTTATCACCTGTGTAGATCCGTGTATTTATCACCACAGGTAAGATACTGAACAGGACCAACTCAGCAAGGACCTTTCATGTTGCCCTTTTATAACCGTGAGCACCACCCGCTGCCATCTCTATACTCTGGTCACCACTAACCTGTCCTTTGCATCTAAAATTTTGTCATTTCAAAAATGTTGTATAAATGGAACCATACAGTATGTAACCTTTTGGGATTTGCCTTTTTCATAGCCTAATCCCTTGGAGATTCATTCAGTTTCCTTTTTTTTCACCAATAGTTTGTTTCTTTTTATTGCTAAGCAGTATTCCATGGTATGGATATACCAGTTGGTTTAACCATTCACCTGTTGAAAGACATCTGGCCTAATTACTAGTTTTGGGCTATTACAAATAAAGCTGCTCTGAACATTCATGTACAGGTTTTTGTGTGAACATAAGTTTTCACTTCTCTAGGATAAATGCCCAAGAGTGCAAATGAACTTTTAATGCAGTTCATAAATCTGGAATTATGTTTGGCGTGATCCTGCTCTGGATTCCATTTTCACCTTTTATCCAGTGTGAAGTCTGATTTCGTGTGGGGCTGTCACCCCTTTCTCCCTGGCCTCGGGCCTGTGTACATTTCCAGGCTGCTGAGGGGGTTTGCTTTGCTTTGCTGCTGCCTGATCGCTGGGACTTGCCTCTGCCATTAGTCATGCTTGTCAGGTTTGCCACGTTGATGTTTCTTTCCCCCAGCACCTACATCCAGAGCTCCAGGAGTCTCTACAGTTAAGCCCACACCCGCGTTCTTCTCCCTTTCTCCCTGTGGGAGTGGAAGGCCCTCTCAGCACCCGACGAAGGGTGAAGTTAGGAAGGAAACAGTTGCAGCTTTTCCTCCGCCCCTGCTCTCCACTTCCCTGTAGTGAACACATGTTGCCGAAAGATGGCAGTGCTCTTTGCAGCCACTGGGATTGCTCTCCCCTGTCGCCTGTGCTTTGGAGAACCGATATTGTTCTTTATGTGTATGTTGAAAATGTGGACAGCAGATTTTCCAAAACAACAAAGGCACCAGTAAAACAATGTGTGGTTTACAAAGTTTGAAAGAAAACATCACGTTGGCAAATAATGGGTGTTGAAAACGGTTCCCCACTTCTTAGAGAGGAGTTGAATAGGAAATAGAATTCGGGGATGTGTGTGTGAGGGTATAATTTTAGATGTCAGTACTGGTGGTTGCATTCTGTGTGGGTCCTGAAAAAGACCTGTGAAAATACTGATTTTTTGCCTCCCATCTGATCCAAGACCAGCCAAGGAGCAAAGACAGCCTGCATTTGAGCTCTGAGCCTTGAGATGAACCCCTTTTAGTCCTCAAGGAAAGGCCCTTATGCACAGTGTAAATATAATTTTCACGACAGCAACAGCTAATACTAATAATACAACTCTTCACTTCCTGGTATTTGTCCACTCCCCTGCGTGCGTCACTTCGGTTTGTGCAGGCATGTGTGTAAACATTTACTGTGCACAGGAAAGCTGTTGTAAAGTGAGAGATTATGGGGTTCCCTCGCTGTTGTAAACAGCTAGTGAGGATAAAGCGAGATTAGCTTTAATATGAGGTTAACTAATTAAGTTGTACGCACGGAAAGAACCGGTGGTGTTAAAGTCGGGTATGGACTTGTGAACAACTGGAGCCGCTCTGCTCCCTAGGGTGCCATGGTCTGGTGCCTTTTTGGAATCAGTCAGAAAGCCCCACTGTTCATTCGATCCACGTGCGGCTTGGTTAAGTGGAGAACAGGGTGTGGAGGAGAGGGAGTTGGCTCTGGGAGTGGGGCTGCAAGCCCCAGAATGATTCCTCTGTGTACACACCAGTGTGCCAAGGTCAGAGGGCTGTTTTCCGCTTTCCTGGGTCTGGGTGCTGCTGCGGCTGTGACCCTGCAGCTCAGAACATAGCCGCGGTCCTGGGGTGGCAAGTGAACACGAGGCTCCACCTTAAGCAGCAGCCTTTTTGCTGCTAGCGCATCCTTTGGCAAAAGCCTTCAGTTAGGAGGAGAATTGCTCTGCATAAAGTTATAACCCTGAAACCAGATGCTGTTACTATAGAGACGAGTGAAGTGCTGGCGTGGGAGACAGAACAGGGGAGGGATGGGAGGGCAAGTGAGGCTAATCTAAAGGCTAGCACACCAAAGACCTTCAACCTTTAGCAGCACTGTGACAGGGCATGCTCGCATTCTGAAACTTGGGTGCTGGCGGCCTGCCACTTGCTGATGGGCTGAGTGGCAGCTGCTTGCTCTGTGTGGACTAGCTGGTGAGCACGTTGGCAGTTGGCGAGGGCTCTAGGGGTGGGAACTCAGAGGAGTGGAATGTAGATGGGTGCCCATGGCCCAATGGCTGACAGTTTTGCACACATGTTTCTCGTGCCGGGCTTAAGTCACCCTTACAAGCCTGTTCGGCGATTAGGACCGGCTGCTGAGAGCCGGTCAGTTTGGCAGCAGATTTGACATGTGTTACAGTTAAATCACTTTTGTGTCCCAGAATAATGGAGGATGAGAGAAGCCCCACATTGTGTGGACTTCTGGGGAAGGAGTCTAACTTCTGCTGTCAGAGGCCCTGTTGAAGGACGGCAGTATTGGACCCGTGTGGGTTTTATACTGACTGGTATGACCCTTATCCCCGTGAGGATGGTGAGAGGCTTCCAAATCTGTTCTGAACTTTGCCTCACGCTGGCGATGCGAGCACCTAGGGAGCTGTTTAGAAGCATGGTTCTTCCCTTCTTTGTTTTCAGCAAGTGCAGTTCGTGTGAAGGGACCATTTCAGAATGGATTTGGGGGCCTGATTACGGACTAGATGAGTTCATTTCTTCTTACTGATAGAGGGGAAACCTGGTTTGGTCAGATGGTCATTTTGAAAGATATCTCTGTCTTACTAATAATAGCAAGCAACTGCTGAGAGGATTTGGTGGGGAGGGCGAACACAAACCCAGATAATTGACGCATGTGGTGTAAAGATGGAAGAAAGCTGTAAAATCCCTGTACTTGGTGCAAAAGCCCAGATGTGCCAGGCTGCACTTGGTCTTGACAGGGAGAGGGCTGCTCTGGGCGTGCAGGTTTTATATTTTCAGTTTGTATTTTCTTTTTCACTTCCTATAGGGAGGAGGAGCCTGCTTACAGATGCTCTGCATTGTCCATCAGAAAGAACTAGGTTTCTAATTACTTGCTATGTATAGTCTTGGAGGGAATGTGAAATATGTATCAAAGAGCCAAAGAATGCCCCAACCATTATTCTCACTCTAACTCAGACAGAGCCTGGGGACAGTGCCTCAGTTAGGCTGGATGGTTTTCTCCACCCAGGAAGAGGGCTCTGGGCATTCACGTTTGTACGGTCTCCTTCAATTGTTACTGCTTTCTTCCTTTAATTCTGCTTTGATTTGTTTGTTGTATGCGATTTTAGGAAGGGCTTAGGTGCAAAGGCTAATACACATTTTATTTAGGAAATGTGTGAAAAGTCAATAAATGACTTCGGGACCAGCGTGATGAATGGTGGGATGCAGAAATGATATTCTGCGGGAAATTGTATTGGATTCTGTAGGTTGACAGGAATGGAAAGCGTTTGTCCTGAGAAGAAATGTGGGCTAAACTACTCTTTGTTTCCTGAAGGGGAGACAGTACTATGAATGTAGATGCAGTAGTACAGGACTCCAGGATTTTGTTGTGTTTCCAAGGTCTTTTAAGGAAATTTCTCCATTAAGCTGTCATCCTTATCTAGGTCTACAAATGCTGTATTACTGATGGGGTCTTGTTCTTTGGACCAACCCTCAGATTGCTAGGGGAAGTCTTCGAGAAGGCAGGTATGATTACACTAGAGCCTTTGTCTGTCTTGCTCATCACTGTATCTCCAGTGCCCAGAAGGGTGCCTGGCACCTAGTAGATACTCAGCAAATATTTACTGAATGAATGAATGGAGGAGGGCAGGAAAGAGAAAAGGGAATGACTGAATGCTGCCTGTGTGTCTAGCACTGTGCATGGTATGTTTGAAGTACTTTGGTAATCGTCACCAATGACCTCCATATTGCCAAACCCAAGTTTTTCTTCTCTGTCTCGGTCTTTCTCAGCCTCTCGATAGCGGCACTCTCTTCTTTCCTCAACTTCCTTGACATCACTCTTTCCTGGTTTTCCTCTTACCTCATTGACTGCTTTTGTTCCTCTGCTCTGCTTGTAAATGTTGGCATGCCCGGCATGCCTGGCACTTGATCTTAGGTCAACTCCTCTATTTCTGTATTTTATTCCTGCATTTCATCTAGTAATAGCTTCAGATACCAGCTTTGTTCATTGGTTCCCCAATTTTTATCTCCACCCTTAGGCTTCTGAGCTCTAGTCTTAGACCTCCATCTAGTTGTGTGCCTGACAGTTCTTTTTTTATATATATAATAAGCATCTCAACCATAGAGTGGCCAGAAAAGAACCCTTGGTTCCTCCCCTGAAACCTCTTTCTCCCATAGTCTTCCCTGGGCTCCTGAGATAGTTTCTTAGTTTCTTTTGTCTCCTGACTATGCACTTTTCACATAGTGCCAGAGTGATCATTTAAAAGGCAAAACAGGGGCTTCCCTGGTGGCGCAGTGGTTGAGAATCCGCCTGCCGATGCGGGAGACGCGGGTTCGTGCCCTGGTCCGGGAAGATCCCTCATGCCGCGGAGCGACTGAGCCCGTGAGCCATGGCCGCTGGGCCTGTGCGTCCGGAGCCTGTGCTCCACAGCGGGAGAGGCCACAACGGTGAGAGGCCCTCATACCGCAAAAAAAAAAAAAAAAGGCAAAACAGCTCAAGTCACTTTCCATCTTAAATCTCTTCAGAGGCTGCTGTGTAACACCTAAAATTCTAACTTTTTACCATGAGCTGCATGGCCCTGATTCCCTCCGGCATTGTCACCTCCCGTTGATCTTCTGTCTATCTGTGTAGCCTCACTGACCTTGCTCTGTTCCTATAACATGCTAAACTTCTTCCCACCTTAAGGCCTTTGCACTTGCTATTCCCTTTGCTTGGGACATTCTGCCTTCAGATAGTCAAATGCCTGGTTCCTTCCTATCGTTTTCATCTCTGTTCAAATGTCACCTCCTCAGAATCCACATCTGAACCACCTTATGCTAAGTAGCCCCCTGCCTTATTATTATTTTTTTCTGCAAAGCAATTAATGCTAAGATTACCTTGTTCATCTATTTATTATTAGTTTCTGAGGCATTTTGTATGCCTTATTCAAAAATGTATTCCCCTCCCTCTCAAGAGTGCCAGGAACATAGCAGACACTAAATAAATATTTGCTGAATCAGTGAATATGTTGGATTATTTAATCTTCATGGGAACCAGAGGCTCACAGAGGCTGGTAACTGACTTGACCTCTCAGATCTTCAAGGCATTTTCTTTTCTACTGTGATCCTGCTGGCTGATCCATGTCCTGTTTTTATTTAGTTTTATATTTTTAGTTTGAGTATAGAAAAGGAAAAAAGATGAACTTTTACGTATAAGACCCATATCCCTGAAAAAGGATATTCTGCAAGTTTCCAAAAGTAATGAGTTTCTTAATGGCATTGTCCACCAATAAAGGTCAGGTGAAGAAGAAAGGAAGGAAACAAACCTTTATTAAACATGTAATAGGTGCTAGGCACAAAACTGAGTGCTTTTATGTGTGTTACCTGATTTGAGTTTCCTACAAGGTTGATATTATTTCCCCCTATTTTGGAGATGGTAAAACCAAGGCTCGAAAAAGTTGGATACTTCGCTCTAGGTGATACAAATACTAAGAGGTAGAACTAGGTTTTTAAAATCCGGGTCTACCTGACACCGTATTTCTGACTTTTTAAGCTCAGATGGTTGCTTTGTGAGATGCTCCTAAAATAGAAAGGAAGAAAAAGTGAATTCAGTGCATATCACATAGATGATAACACATATGGGAAGCACAAGAATAAGTTATACAGACAGTGTGGAAAACAGACCTACAGTACAGTAGTCAGTGCCTGAGCATATAATTGGATGAATGGAATACAGAGTGAACATTTCGTTCTCTGGCAGAGCTCATGTACGGTATGACATAGGGCAACTGTCCTCGGAGAACGTTCTTTGTTTCTAGATGGTACGACACAAGCAGCATTTGAGCAATTCGGGATTTCTTTCTGCTTTCACTATAAATAGAGTTCATGGAATTCTGTATGTCAAAGTTAATGCAATGAAAAGCAGTCACAGAATATGGAAATAAACCTTAACTTCATCTATAAACCAGAGACATGTTTGGCATCTGGAGGCTGTACAAACGCTGTCCTTACTTGGTTGGATCCTGAGGTCTTATTTAGCATAGGAAATTGCAGACATCCTATTATGTAAGGAGACAGGAAGACAGCATAATGTGGCTACAAAATGAAGAACTTTATGCCCTTCAGGGAAGAGTTAACAGGACAGATATACATAGAGAGAGACGTGTGATTAAGAACGTGGAAAATGAATGAATGGGTGGCTTATATATGTGACTGTTGCCGAAGCCGGGTTGCTGGATAATCCTCAGATGTCAGATTTCCGTAAGGCCAACATGTGACTCAAAGCTTGCCACTCAACGGAGAACACTGGGCTGTGCTGGTATTAAGAGGCTGGCTGGAAGCTAGGCTCCCACTGTGCACTAGCCTAACTCCCTGTCGCTTTCTGTGCGTGGGAGAGCGTGCATGTGTGTGTGTGTGTGTGAGGGTATACATTTTTATGCAGTGGGTGTTTAAAGAGCTAAGCACTGAAGCTGGATTTCCACAAACGATCGTCACGAGCACTCCAGACACACCAAACTTCCTCTCTTGGTATTTTTTTTTTCCTTTCATCTTTTTTTTGGGGGCGCATCCTAAAGGGGAGAACCCCCAGCATCCAGCCTAAAGGATCAAGATGATTTTCTCTTACCTGTCCCTGTGGGTGCCCTGTCAAGGTTAGAACTGAAGCTATGTGGGACCTGCATATTCTCAAGCACCAATGAGAGGAGCTGAAGGAGTGAAGGAGCAGGAGACACCAAAGGAAGAGGGACTCTGCCCTGTTAACATGAACAGCAGCTTGCAGGTTCACCTGCCCAGAAGCTGGGCTGTGCCCAGTGGCTCACTCCAGGAGAAGTCTGAGCATTCTTTTTTTCTTTTCTATTACTATAGGATGGAGGATGAAGCTGTCCTGGACAGAGGGGCTTCCTTCCTTAAGCATGTGTGTGATGAAGAAGAAGTAGAAGGTGAGCTCGCTGGGTCTGGGGATGTGTATATTATACACATATGTCTTTGTAAATAATAGCACTCATGCATTTCATGTATCTTATAATTTTGAAGTTAAAAACCCAAGCCTATCTGGGAAGTTTCATTAATCTCCACGTTTTGCTTCAACACAGAGTAATTCTAAGAAGTTCCGTGGACCATCAGAATCTGAATCAGTGTTGTCCCGCATGGTTGACAACAACAAAGAAAAGGTCTTACTTTGAAGCAGGTGCCTATGTTAGCTGTGCCTCTCTGTCAAAAGTAAATATTTTGCCAGATAATATTAACTACCTTCCAATGACTAATTCAGGGAAGCTGCTAGATTTATATACATGTATTTGGCAGCATCTTCTAATACTCTTTCTTATAGCCTGCAAGGTAGAAAAACAGATGTTGCAGAGAGAGAACGATACCATTACTGCAGGAAACATGGGGCTGAGCTGAGGAGATAAAGAGTGGTAATTATGGATGTGTCTCAGTTAAGAAAAGATGGACAAGCATTTTTTTTTTTTTTTTTTACAGGGAAGCCACCGGGGGCTGAGTTTTCTTTGTGGGAAAGTTTTTAATTACAAATTCAGTTTATTTAATGAATGAATACATTTATGTATTCACTTTATCTATACATTTTTGGACTGTGTTTGGGTAGTTTATTTTTTTAATATACAAAAGTCTACTATAATATTCTATTATTATCTTTTAAATATCTATATCTGTAGACCCTTTCTTGATGTCGTCGCTCTTAACTCTTTTTTTTTTTAACACCTTTATTGGAGTATAATTGCTTTACAGTGCTGTGTTAGTTTCTGAGACAAGCATTTTTTACTTAAAAAATCTCTAGGATCTCTTTTATTAATGTTCTCCAGTGCCAATTGAAAATCAAATAAGAGTTAAATTTTAGCTGGTGCTATGGTGCTTTCAGTGTGCCTTTTCTTCTCTTGTCTCTTGACTTATCAATGATGTGGCAATAATACTATTTATTTGACAGTCATAAAGCAGGGCTTAATTAATATTTATTAAAATAATTATGTGAAGGTGTGACAGGTATACAACATTTATAATGACAGTTTTAAAAATAATCAAGGTTCTAGACAGTACTCATAAAGTTAAGTAAGACTTCCTGGTGAACCATGTCTTAAATTCTGCCCTTTAAAGTCACCTGAGAAAGGATTCATATGTATTTTGGAAACTCCAGTCTGATGGGTACCATTTGGTAATTACTTAATGCCTACCAAAGACTTGGACCAGAGGGGGGGTGGAGTTGGGAAGAAGAAGGTGGGGTACTGTGTGTTCTGGAGTGATTCATCAACCAGACTGCACACCAGGTCCCAGGCAAGTGATACTCCTGTGCACCTGGGATAGTTTGAATAGTGTGGCCATTATATTTCCTAGGTAAGTTTCTTCTGACCCTGTAGTGCGGGGGTGTTGGTTCCCCCAGCCCCCCAACTCCCCACTTCCCCATGTATACTCTTGAGACTGACTAATAAGAATTTGATGCCTACATTTCTTAGGAAAAAGGAAACCACAATATTTTCTTTCATATTGTTTTATGGGTTCCTTGCACTTTTACAACATGACTGTGGGAAAATGCCAAGTTAGTGAAAGCAAAATAGTAAAACGTTTGTCTGAAGATTCTTGTAACCCATGCTGCTAAGTCTTCACTGTGCTGACTCTGTCACTGTTCCAGTGTCAAAGGGGAGATAAGAATCTTCAAGTTATAGCATATGAATATAAGAAATATTGTAGGAATGAGCAAATATCCTATCATTTCAGGACAATTAAAATAGAAAAATCAGTGAGAACGCTTGGGGGTGAGATGTGTACTCTGTGTGTGTGTGTGTGTGTGTGTGTGTGTTCCTTGAGAATAACCTTCTAGCTAAGTTCACAGGAGATGTAAATCACCTCTTGAATTTGTAAGGTCTATAGGATTGACAGCACTCTACTGCAGTAGGATATTGTACATGGGTTTCTTAAGGCTTTGACTAAGAAGTTTTTCCCTTGATTTTCAAGCACAAAATTAAGACAACACTGTGATGAATACACACAAATCTGTAGCTGGGTTTCTTTATGGAGAAACAAAAAAGCAAAAGGTAGAAATGTCTGTAAAGTTGTCTTTGTGATGACTCAACTTGCCACATGGATTTTGTGTATTTTCCTATTCTGGTAAGACTTCTATTTTAATGATTATCTTTCACACTGAGTGGAGCTTGGGTTGATTACATTTCTTTCAGAGCATGTTTAGCTAGTTGCCTGTGGTTGGATCCTGAGGCCCTGTAGGGTGGTTGCTTATGGCCATTATTTGGTGGAGAACATCCAAGAGTATGTGCTCCTTATAGTAGAAGTCATGAAACAGTAATTAGGAACTGTTGTTTCTAATTCAGTGCCCTCCCAGTTGACCCTCCCATTTTCTCACCTGGCTTCATCCGTTTTCTCACCTAGCACTTAAATTTTGTAGTAACTCTAGGTGAAAGTGTAAAGAAGTTGAAATGGAGATGGGCTTGATGGCTTATTCATGGTCCCAGTGGTTGAGAGTGAAGAAACAGATGACTTGACTGTCAAGACCTCTAATCAAGATTTTGATGGGAATGTTTTCCGCAAGGATGTGAGTCTGTCTCCTATTTTTAATTGCATAGAGTGTACTTGAAGGAAAGCAGACTGTTATTTTTGTTACGAAGTAGCTGAATTTCTGGTACATTTACTGCGGAAGTAAGTGCTCCAGGTTTAAGGATCAGAAATTCAAAGGGCAAGGAGCTGAGGGGCTTCCTTCCTTAAGCATGTGTGTGGTGAAGAAGGAGGAGCTGGAACACCTAACATTTCTGTTATCAAATGTGTTTCCTTTTATCCAAGTATTTATTTCTCTTGCTTCTTGGATAAACATGGTTGAAGTATATTGCAGCACACTTGGCAAAAGTGAACTTAAGATAAAACTTTGTTTCTTAAAGTAATTTGCACAAATAAGATGCACTCCCATTAAATGATTATTAGGGTGACTTCCAGTAACTCTAGTTACTCTGAAATGTTTATGCTTTTAAAATTCTTCTTAAGGTCGCTCAGTTTGGGGTGACTGGATGCAGCTCAGCCTGAAGGCAAGAAGAGTCAGATGCTCCCTGGTAGTTCTTTCCAACGCTGTAGCTCTGAGCAGGGGAGACAGGCTGAGATTTCCAACCCTACCCTCAGTTCAACTTTACTCTCAGTGGGTGGCGTGACACTTAATCCACGTTCTAAAAACTCAATAGAAAACCATCAGCTGCAAAACTCACTTAAGAATAGAGTGAGTCAGAAGAGGAGTCATCTTCTGTTTAAATAATGAATTTATCTATGTGAGATATATATTTAAAGACCTAAAGCTCGGTTTTCACATAATTTGCTGCCTCATGTGCATTTGTGTTAATGGTTTAAAAAGATACTCTTGAGAAAGGAAACCAAGTGTCGAATTTAATCTTTAAAATAAAGAGAGGCTTGTATGTCTCTTCTTTCAGTGGTTACCTCTACTGTGTTTTGTAAAGCTAACATTTTTGGCATAGAGTGGTTACTGTGGATAAACTCATTTAAAATTTGTAACATTTCAGATATCATATTTGTTTCTGTACAAAAAGGCTCCTGCCCAGACATTTCCACAGAATTGGTCTATAGATGACAAATTGACATTACCAGAGTGACCCAGAAATGCCCACTATGAGGAACAAGACTGATTTTTCATTTCAAACACACTTAATGGAAATTGGCAAACTTTGTTGGGTGAACCGGGGTTGAGATAGGAAGAAAGATCCCAGGTAGCTTTTTCTAGAGGAAGAAATTCTATGGATATTTTATCCGTTAAAAAGTCAGCCAGGATTTTGGATCTGTATGATATAAACAGATTACTTAATATTCTCATATTTTGCAATAGGGGAAAAAGAGCAAACTCCACCTTATCCTTGAGATAAGGCCTTGGCTCTGCAAGGCTAGGTAACTCCCCAGCAAGCCTTGGCAACTCTGACTTCACGAGGAGGGGCCTTTTCTTAACATCAAGCCTACCCAGCAACTCAGGAAACATAAAGTACAGCAAGACAATATTGGCTGAAATGGGTCTGCATTTCTGAAGTTTGATCGGTGCTCTCAATGCCGTTATGATATATTGTGGTGGTTTTCCTCTTCCATTGAAAACCAAGTCCAAAAGGAAGTGTGCTCCCACCTGTCCAAATGGAAGAATAATTCTACAAATTCTCATGTCTACTGATGGATATTAAGCGAGAGAGTATGGTTGAAAATGCATGGAATTTACAGGAAGGTTATTTTTAGGGAAATAAAAGTAAAAATGTTGGACAGGGTCTGGAACAAAGTAGACATTCACTAAATATTTTGTTAAAAGAAAGAATGAATAAATGAACGTGTAAATAAACTAAATGAAGCATATATAGAATTACTTTATATAGTCCTCTAAAATCTTTGTTTAAATTTTTTTAGTTAGAAATTTGGTTCTCTTACTTCTCTTAGTCAAATGAGATGATACAGTCTCTAATGATCCTATGTTTGCTATTAATCCCATTTGATTTTGCAAAGATCATTGATATATTTATATCATTTATATTGATAAGAAAAAGAAGCCCCTAAAACACCTCCACCTTATTCTTCTTCCTTCCTCTGCTCTATATTTTGAGGAGAGAGACTAAAACGATGAAATGGTGGCTTTTGTATTTTTGGAGGTCAGGATCTCAACATTTTGCAGACATGAAATCATAATGACTTAAACCTATTTTTCACTAGAGGATATTGTGATGATGTATTTATGTGTATTGGAGGAGGTAGTATTCTAAAGAAAAAGTGGGGCCTGGTGTACATTTGTTAATAATTACAATGGTCAAAAACGTAATTGCCCAGGAGTGAATGAAAACCTATCGGCTGGGAAGGGAGGGGCTGAGTCCAAGCTGGCGCTATTCTGAGCGCAGGATGTAAGTGTCCGGTTGCATTTTGCTGACCTCCTCTCTCCTGTTCACTCTAATTGCTCCGAAACAGTGTGTACAGAGGAAATACTTGGGCAAATATTGCTGAAGGAAAAGCCTTCTTGAAAGAAACAATGTATCCACACGTTGGAGAGCTTGAAGGAAATGCACTGAGGTGTTTAAGGGTTGATGCTTGGGTTCCCAGAGCAGGTTGAGCCCACGCAGACCTTTCCCAGTGTCCTGCTGCTTTCTCCTTGGGGCCCCAGCTGAAAGCCTGCCAGAGGGCCTAAAGCAGGCAATACTTAGCTCTCTGACACCTCCTGCTGTGTTAGTGACATTAAATATTTGTATATAGATTTCTTGGATGATAATTCCATGGGTTTTTGAAACTGGAGTCAGACATCCCTTCCCAGAGTTTTCCAATTGTAGAGAATTCCCTGGTAGTGTAGTACGGGCTAAAGCCCTCTGGAAGCCACTTTCTGTCCTAGGTGACTACATTCTTTTATGGCAAGAGGCATACAAAATTGAACTTGGTACTTGAGTTGTGTTTTACAAGGATTCAGAAATTCTGAGATAATACACTTGGAGCACATTTTGTCTTTAGTTGAGTTTCCTTTTCAAAGCTTTGTATCTGCTCATATTTTTGAGACATATTATTTCCTATTTTGGGGAGTCTCTGTCATTTGTGTTATTCCTGTGTTATTAAAGCAGAGTGGCTAAGCATTGGTTTGGGAATAAAAGTTTAAAACTTGCTGTATTGCTGAAGCATTGCATAAATGAAGGACGAAACTTAGAGTTTGGATTTTGAATTTCTCAGTTCTGTAAAATGAGAATAATAGAACATGCCATTCACCGTAGAACTGTTTAAATGATTACCAGAAATAATGTTGCTGCTGTACCTGGCATTAGGCATAAGAGTGCTTTATACTATACCACTGTCTGTCCTTTTGCTTTCTGATTGATACAGTCTCACCAATAATTTTTTTGTTTTTTTGGGCACATTGTGGATTGTGGGATCTTAGTTCCCTGACCAGGGATTGAACCTGGACTCACAGCAGTGAAAACAAAGAGTCCTAACCACTGGACCACCAGGGAATTCCCCTCACCAATACTTTTCCATGATTATCATTCCAAAAAATTCAAACTGACCGAAATGATGTTTGTTATTTGCTTAATTCATCTTAGCAAGGCACCTATCCCTTGCCTTCCTAATAACCACGCTTACCCTACTGCTTCTTGTATTGGAAGAGGAAAGCTAGAAAGGTCAAGAGAAGTTTCCTGAGGCCTGCTGTTTATTTCTCTTTGGACTCATTCTGATTCCCTTTAAGCTCTGGGCGTGAGATCTGATTTCCATGGTTAGACTGCTCCAATAGACATTACCCCTAGTTTGTGAAACTGTCTCGTTTTCCAAGAAGAGACACACTAACTATAATTGCATACAGGGTAAATTACAAATGCATGCCCATTGTCTAATAAAGCCTACAAAGTTACTTTTTCTGGAAAACAGATTTAAGTGTATGATATTTTCCTACCAATGAGGAGGATTCAAAGGTCTATTATATATGTAATATGTGTATATATATATATATATATATATTTTTTTTTTTTTTTTTCTTTTTTTCCCTTCCCTGCTCTGCAGCATAGACTAGGGTAATTCTGTCCCCTACTGGCTGTTATGTCATTTAGGTGCCAATTCAATGAGATTATTCAAGAGTATAGAAATAATACTAAGTATTCAAACCTGAGCTAAGTATTTCTCCATTTTTATCATTACAAGGTTCAGAGTCACTGGGGGAATTGAAAATTGGGACTGATGAGGGAGAGTAGAGTAAGAATGGAATAAAACTGAATAAAGCTCAGTTGAGGCTCTCTCTTTGCTCCGGTGAGATGTGGTTTTGTTTCGTTTTGTTTTTTACTTTTTTGGCTGATAGCATTTCGGGGACTGAGGTGAGAGCCTGCCATGGCAGGAGTTCTCAGGAGGTTCCAAATATTGTACCTCTGAAGCTGCTGATTGCCAGGCGGGAGGAAGGTTAAGGGAGGGGAGGTGGTGAGTGACATCCATTGAATTAGCAGTAGAGGCGACTTAAATAACTCCCTTTCCTGAATAACTGCAAAAGCTTTTAAATCTGGTTAATTGTTTTTACCTTTCTACAGAGTTAGAATTACAAGGCAGCTCTCCTAAGTGCTATATCCAACATGTTCACCTTTCTTGATACTGTGTTGACTTTGGAAAGAGAACAGACTTTACTTAAACCTCTCCGGTGGTGATTTTACCAACTCTTTTCATGGTGGGATACTCAATAACTTTTACAAGGCCAAAACTTCTGGAAATAAAAATGAGTGTTTGAATTTTAGTAAAATTGGCCAACATATCAGCTTTAGAGGGCCAGAATCTCACACTTATGGATTAGTTAAATCACCACCCTACTCTCCAGTTGATTATTAAATTTTCAACACGATTCTATCCCTCTTGAAAAATAAAGACAATGTCTTGGATGTTAAATGAAAGCTCACAGTCAAATCCAATGGATATAGGTATTTGGCAAATTCAGTCGGTATCCGGGTTGAGATACTTTTATTCAGACTGCTGTGGGTTAAACAACATGGTGGGGAACCAGGAGTCTCAGGACTTGTTTCTGTTTTTGGTTCTGCCCCGCCTTACTGGGTAACATGAGGCCAATCATGTTTGTGTGGTTATGTTTCCTTTGTACAGAGTGCAGTTAATAACCTGTCTTCTTATCAACCTGCTAGAGATGCTCTAAGGATTCTTGGATAACACCAGAAAAATACTTTGATATTCGCAGTAAGCCATTGACGAATTACTTAATTTCTGAATCTACGTTTTTCATACAAAGAAACAGCATTGGTGCTTCCTTATCTCCTAGTTGTGCTAGGGATATAAGTAAACTAATTTGAAATCCCCAGAATGAACCCTGTAAATTTAAGATGTTATCTTCCTTGGTTATATTCCTTGCAGGTGATTTATCTTTGTGCTTAACACTTTCTCAACAGTGCTTGCTGTGACTGCAGAATGCTTTCAGACTAAAGCTAGTACTGATATCTGGTGATCAACAAATTAGTTGATAAATATCTATGTTAACTCTTCTTATTAACTCTGATGGACAGTGCTTTTATTAACTTTTTCTTTAAGCTTATCAAAATGGTAACCAATTGGTAGCAGATATATAAGCTCTAATATGTTGCTTTTTTAGGCTCATATGTATCATTGAAAGTGATAATATTTTCCAATTAGGGACATAATTAATGTGTGGTCAAATAAACCAGTCATTAATTAAGGACACAAGGTTGTTTGATGTGATAATTTAGAGAGTGTATCATGTAGGTGGGTGAGTTTACATGGGAAACCAAGGTATGTATCTCCCATAGAGTGACATAAAGTTGAGACCTAAAGGGTGAAGAGGGTTAGCTAGGTCAGGAATGAGGGAAGCCTCCCAGGCAGGGTGTGTGAAGGCCCAGTGGTGAGAAAGAGGTAGGCCTGTTTGAAAAGTGAAAATAAAGCCCGTGTGGCTAGACTACATGAATAGGGAGAGAGTGGCCTGAAGTGGATGGAACCCAGATAATTCATGGCCTTTTATACTATGCTGAAGATTTAGGATTTTATTGAGGGTGCACTGGGGAGCCACTGCAGAGGGTTGTAAGCAGGGAAGTGACAAGACAAAATTTGCATTTTAAAAAAGATCTCTTTGGCTCATGGGTGGAGAGAGCATCCCAACAGGGCAAAGATAAAAGTGGAGACACTGTTGCTGAGATTCAGCTGAGAGACGATTTGGGGTTAGGGTAGAGGGACAAAAAGATGGGTTGAATTGCCAGGACTTGCTGATGGACAGATGGGTGGGTGGGGGTGATTGCTTCTGGATTTGTGCTATGAGCAATTTGGGAGACTTATGTGCCGTTTGTACGATGGGGAACACTGGAGGAATAGTAGTGGAGGATAGTGGGCATTCAGCTTTTTGAGTCTGAGGCCCCTGTGAGACACCCAAGTAGAACTCTAAAGCAGGCACTTGGCTACACAACTGGAGCTAAAAGGAAAGGGCAGGGATGGAGATGTAAGTTTTGGAATCCCAGGGAGATAGCTAGCATTTCAAGCCATAGGAATGGATGACATTACCAAGGGGAGAGAATAGAGTGAGAAGAGGACTGGACTGGGCTCTGCTCTGCCAACCTTTGGAGACTTGAGAAGAAGCAATCATAGAGGCTGGAGGGTAACCAAGAAAAGGGTGTGTCTGAGACCAAGAGAAGAGCATTTTCAGCAAGGAGCCAGTGACCGACAGTGCTGAGTGCTGCCTGGAGTCCCGTAGATGAGGAGTGAAAAGTAACCAGTGGCTTTGGCAGAAAAAAGTGCTTGGTGGCTTTTGGTAGCAATCTGGGTGGCAGGCTTAGGAAAGAGTCAAATTGGAGTAGACTGAAGAGTGCCCAAAGGGAAAGCTATCATCATAAGAAGTGGCGAAGGGACGGACCTGGAGAAATAGTAGAAAACTTTTGGCCTTTCCCCTATGTGCTCCATTACACTTAACCAATTAGAATACTTAGGATTCTTATAGAATTTTTAGAGCTAGAAAAGATTTTAGAGAAAATGTAGCTCAATGTTCTCACCTTACACATGGAGAGATGAGCCTTGGAGAAGGTAAAGTGATCTGCTTGCAGTAACGCTGATAGTAATTGGGAATAACTAGGACAAGGAGGCAAGCTTCTTGACTTTCCCAGGGCAGTGCTCATTCCAGAAAAGTGTGCTTGAAGTCTGGTTCCCCAGGAGCGGGAAAGGAATTTAGAAAAGGAGATGGATGAGAGCTTAAAGAAGCGCCTGGAAGAATAGGGGGTAGAAAGAACTAACTGGAGAAGAATAAAAGGTGTTGGGGGGCTTCCCTGGTGGCGCAGTGGTTGAGAGTCCGCCTGCCGATGCAGGGGGCACGGGTTCGTGCCCCGGTCCGGGAAGATCCCACATGCCGCGGAGCGGCTGGGCCCGTGAGCCATGGCCGCTGAGCCTGTGCGTCCGGAGCCTGTGCTCCGCAACGGGAGAGGCCACAGCAGTGAGAGGCCCACGTACGAAAATAAAAAACGAAAAAAAGAAAAAAAAAAAAAGGTGTTGGGAGAGCTTATGAAAAGGTGAGAGAGAAAGAAGACAGAAGCCTGGCTGGCCTCATTGTTTGCATGACCACAGATGCTCCTGGGAGGACAGATGTCAGAGCCAGAACGTCTTCATGTTCTGGGGCCATTTATGGTACTAAGGGTTGTGGATTTAAAGTTGTCATTCTCTGGTTATAAGACAGAAACAATTTCAAGAATTCCTGAGCCCTTTTTGTCTTCTAGGTAGTTGCTAACTTGAAAGGCTTAATCGATTACCTTTTCCCCCCTTGGCTGTATTTTGCAGACAATGGAAAATGAGGGGTAGGGTGGGGGACTGATACCATGGTAGTAGGAAAGTAGGAAAGGAAACCTTATATAACCAGGAGCACCAAGAGTCCCGGCCTCTATGTCATTAATTATTTGGCTTTAGTTTGTTCATTGATATATGAAGAGGTTTAATCAGGTGATCTTTAAGGTCATTTCAACTCTAAAAGTATGATTATGAGTTGCGATGTCAGTGAATGTTGTCCTCTTTTCTGGGTGCATGTGGAAAACCATAGTCATGAAGATTCTGGGATTGGGCTTAACTAGGCTAGTTTAAGTCTCTCGAAGCACTTTCCCTAGTTCTTGGTCATTGTTTTAGCCCCATGGCATAATCCACATCTCATTTACCTATATACAGGTATGTGAGAGGAAGGAATTATGTGAACTAATATTAGTGATACCTGATTAGCCGTGAGTGCATTGACTATGTGGTGGATTATCTGTCTATAGCGACTAAAGACCACTCTTCCTATTGCCCAGCCAGGGCTTAGGCCAGTGCTAAAAGGGAAGCCAGAAATGAACAATGTGGTTAGAATGAGAGTGTGAATGTGCGCATTTATGTGTCTGTCTAAGCTGCCTCTCTGGCTGCAATTGCAAATCCGGTTATCAGTGACCATTGGATTAGCCATTGTTTTCTCTCTTCCAGTCCCACTTGCCATTCAGTTGTGCAAATGGTGACCACAAGAGAGATAATGGAAACTGTCAGTTCTCTGTGTTTGACTCACAGGTGGATTTTGTCTGACTGCATGTGTACTGCACATTAAAATGCTCCAGCTCTTTTGGGGTTCTGGGATGTCAGGATGAGTCAAGGGTTCATCTCTTCCTATTGGGTGGCTCCTCTTGGCTCTTAGCACTGCCCTGCCTGGCTCTGGCCTTCCCAGGCCTTTGGCTCCACTCTCCTCTGTGCTGTCAAGTAAAAGGACAACAGACCTGAGCCCTGGGGGTTGGCACTCACAGCATGAAACTCTGGGGGAGACCCTCCCGGAGCAGGGTGGAGATGGCACGGCATTTGTTCCTGGGCCGGGTGAGGGAAGATTGAGGTTATGGAAGGTATTGCCTCTGCTGCAGAGTTAAGCTCTGCATAATGACTAAAAAACAGCTGAGGGACTAGTTAGACTTGATCTAAAGTTGGCTATTTTGTCCTGCTCAGAGTGAGTGTTCTGGAGTGCCTTAGCTGGAGAACAGAGAGTCTTATAAGTTATTATCCGGGCTCAAGGCGGGGTGGGAAGGAGGAGGAATAGTACTTTGTTTCTTCCCCTTTGGAAATCAGAGGGAGATATAAGAACGACACTTACCTTTGTGCACCAGACACATTGGAAAAGACATTTTATTGACACTATTGGCTTGGGATTGTCCATAAAAATGCCTAACGATCTCTATACATAGAGATTATATATATATAATAGAACATAATATAATATATATATAAATCTCAATATAAATGTATAGCTGTAGGTATAAATATGGGTATTTTATATCTACAGATATGAATATAAAAGAGGTTTTGCTAGAGCAAAGTTAAAATTACTTTGGAGAAGCAGCTTTTTAGAGATTGTGAAGCACTTCAGGAGCTGCAGTTTATAAATGATAAGGTGATTTTTAGTCCTGTTTATTCATCAAGGTAGGTTTCTGTAGTGCCTTCAAGTGGTTGTTCTGGCCTAGATATCTTCAAATAATGAATGATCACTGAGTATAATAAGGTTGCACTTCTTTAAAAAAATACTCACTAATTCAGACTTCACACAGTGCTGGTTAGTTTAGCTTCTGTTATCAGCTATTAGTAACGGAAGCTGTAATGGAAACTTCACTTCAGTGTGTGGTCATAGGGTCCTCACCTTGACCTAAAGACTATGATTAGGACTGTTTTGCTAAAAATGAGCACATAATTATAAGGCAGGTGCAGAAGTTTCCTGAGCCTTAGCTTGTCCTTTAGGATGAGAATTTAGCTAAGTCACCATAAGCTCATCTCCTGTTTGAGACCTTTTCCTTGTGCTGTTTGTTCTTGCCTAGAGATTGTTATCATCATGATTATCAGCATCAAATATTAAAAGTACTGTGCTCAGTAAACACCAGGTAACAAGCTAAGATTTCTTATCAGTCTTGCTTGGGGGAACCCCAAGTTGCCTTAAGGATTTCTGGGAGGCTTTCAGTGAACAAAATTCCTATGCAGTTCAGTGGGAAGAAAAGTATTTCCCTGTTTTTCACCACTTTCACTATTTATTTACTTGCATGCCTGCTCCTAAGTGTAATTAGTAGCATTAATAATAGAATAGATTACTAATCAGCATTCAAAAAGGTCTATAAATAAATTACATATGTAGCATGCAATTACCTATCAATAAACACATGCATTATTATTATTTTTCTATGTGAAAAGTTGCCCCTATCCAAAATACAGAAATAAAAATCATCTGTTGTCCTGAGTAGTGGTGTCACTTTGAAGTGTGGACCCTCATGCAAACATCTAACCAAGGGCTGACTTACCCTCTGTTAACTGCAAAATTACATCATGCCTTTCAAAGTGAGTTTTCTTTTCATGAACTAGTATTTATGCTCAAGTAAATTAGCAGTGTTGCTTTGATTATTTCTTTCCTTTTTTTTTTTTTTGCGGTACGCGGATCTCTCACTGTTGTGGCCTCTCCCATTGTGGAGCACAGGCTCCGGACGCGCAGGCTCAGCGGCCATGGCTCACGGGCCCAGCCGCTCCACGGCATGTGGGATCTTCCCGGACCGGGGCACGAACCCGTGTCCCGTGCATCGGCAGGCGGATTCTCAACCACTGCGCCACCAGGGAAGCCCAATTATTTCTTAATAGAACTGGTTATGGACACTCTTATGGGTTTGTGAGTAATACACTAGCAAGTTATTTATTAGAGTATTTAGGATTAGACATACTGATCTATTTCTTATTATATAAAGTGCCAAACACACAACGTCTGTGGCATCTGGACTTGATACTGTGATTCTGTTTAAGGTTTCTTATGCAGGTACTTCTAAAAAACCTTCACGATTCATTTTGGTCCAAGAAGTAAAGTCTTCACAACATCTTTTTAATAATCTATCACTCATCCAGGGTCTTTGCCTCCTCTTCCAACAGTGTTCTTTTCATAATTAAAAAGAAATAATACATATCTCTTAAATTTGCCTCCCTACCCTATATCCCCTTTGGCAATAGCTACGACATGTTTTAGGCGTCTTGGCATAAGACCAGGTTACTTTATTTTTAAAAATTATTATTATTTTTTTCTTCTTTCTTCTCTTTTTTTTTAACATCTTTATTGGAGTATAATTGCTTTACAATGGTGTGTTAGTTTCTGCTGTATAACAAAGTGAATCAGTTATACATGTACATATGTCCCCATATCTCCTCCCTCTTGCATGTCCCTCCCACCCACCCTCCTTATCCCACCCCACTAGGTGGTCACAAAGCACCGAGCTGATCTCCCTGTGCCATGCGGCTGCTTCCCACTAGCTATCTATTTTCCATTTGGTAGTGTATGTATGTCCATGCCATTCTCTCACTTTGTCACAGCTCACCCTTCCCCCTCCCCATGTCCTCAAGTCTGTTCTCTAGTAGGTCTTTATTTCATGACCTTTTTTTTTTTTTTTAAGATTCCATATGTATGGGTTAGCATACAGTATTTGTTTTTCTCTTTTACTTCACTCTGTATGACAGATCCTAGGTCCATCCACCTCACTACAAATAACTCAATTTCGTTTCTTTTTATAAGACCAGGTTACTTTAGGTAAGCCAAAGAAGAAGGTATTTAATTTATATTTGGGGAATATTGCTGATTAGTTCTGAAAGAATGATGTAAAGTGCCAAGTGTCGTGGAATCTTTGCTTCGAACTGGAGAGAACAGAAATTCCATTGATTATAGAAAGAGCAACAATGTGGATAAAAATCAAATTGGGAACATCCCTCAGTATTAGAGAAGTTCTGTAGGAGGCTGGGGGTGGCTGTGAGGGAAGGTAGATTTCTGGGCAGAGATTTAGGCCTATAGATTTAGCTGTAGCTAAAGGATCACCAGAGGACAAGTAGAATCTCTGCCTAGATATCTACCTTCCCTCACAGCCACCCCCAGCCATCCCCAGCTTCTACCCCCAGTACTGACATCTCAGGTATTAAAACATATTTACATACTGCTTTATTCCAAAAAGGTTTAATATGAAGGGAAAATAACGGGTAAAAAGTTGGAATAGCAAGGTTCATGTTTAAAATTCAAATCACGAAACTCTGTCTACCTACTACCGGTTGGCCCGAGATTTGTCTCTTCTATTTCTAGCAGTAAACATGAGGAAGGAAACACAGTCAGTTATAAGGTAGTGTAAATATAGTGTACATTACAAAAAAAAAAAAAAAAAAACAACGCTAAGAACAAACAAAGCACCACCAAAGCAGCAATGAAGCACTCACTATTCTTGATGTTGAGACTTGAGAGATATTTCTCCTGTGGGATTTTATGGGTTAGCTGGTGACAATATCCTTGACTTCCCTGAACCTTGGTTTCTTTGCCTGTACAATGGGGATAATGACAGTATTTAATTCATGCAGTTGTGAGGATTGCATGAGGTAATAGAAGTAGGAGACCTAGCCAGAACCTGGCATATTTGTAAGAATTCCATAAATGGCTGCTATCATCTGTATGTATATAAACACAGCACCATGTTTCCTAAAGGAGCTAATGATCTATCCTGCCTAGAGAGGCATATGTTGTTAACCACTCAGTCCACCGCAGAAATTATAGTTTGGCTCATTTGATGGATTTAATTCTACAAAGTCCTAAATCATCCTTGGTAGGGAAGTGGGTATCTGTGAAAGCCTCTTTAACATGAATGGCTACAGAGTTACTAGTCGTAAAAGTTCTCTGGTGGCCTGAAATCATGATAGCAGCTCTCAGTGCTGTTAGTTTAGAAATATTTTAGGAATTGGGAGAAGTGGACATGATAGCATGGCAGGACTTCTGCTTTCACCTGAGGTGGAGCATGTGAGAATGGAGGAAACAGGGGTCACCTAGTGATGATTTCTGTCTGTCAGAGATAACCAGGCAAGCCATGTTTTCTTCCCAGTAGTACTGGCTGTGGATGGATTGTGAGATATTCCCAAGACATTTAGAGTTTGTTAGGAACTTGCACCATCTGTCAGAGAAAGGCATGCGGGGTATTTATTTGAACACATGTTACTGAGGCCACTGCCAAATCAAGGACTGAATGCCCTTTGACTCACACCTAAGTGAACACTGTCAAATGTAGCCTTCAGTAGTTTTACTTTACAAAATTTTAAGTAGCAAGAATTGTAACCTTTATTTTAATAACATTTAAAACAATCACTTTCCTTTTGAATTCTACCTATTAAAAATTTTTTTTTTTGCTCCTTTTTACATTATCTTTGGAAGAAGTTTTTACTGACATTTCTAGCAGAGAATTTTTTTTCTTTTGCGTCTAAAATTCACTCATAAGTTAAGCAGGTAACTGTCCCTGATTCTCTGAGCATCTTACTGTTTTGTAGACTCTTGCTGAATTAGAAATCTTGTCTATCAAGTTTCTCCTTTGCATTTTACATGTAAAATAATACTACACCTTCCACCGCTTGGTGTCATTTTGGGAGTTGTAATTTTAAAAATAGCCATCAATCTTCATGGCCTATCTCTGAGACAGGTAAATATATTCTAATGAAAATAAATATTGAGATCACCTATGATATTCTTATCAACAATAGCATTTTTAAAAAAATCACTAATGCTGCTTCTATTGACCCTAAAGACAGGTATTTTGTGGAGGTGGTAAGAATGCTTTCATTCCAGTTTATTTTATTTCTGGTATTTTTGGTACTTAGCACATACAGCTTATGAACGATTTGGTCATCATTTTGAGAAAGCATGCCTTTCCCCCAGTCACCAAAGTGAGGCTGCCTTCCTCTCTTCTGGTGGGCAAAGAAGCTGAAATGAAAAGAGGTTGAGAAGTAATTGATGAAACACAAACACTGTTTCTGAGGTCCTAAAGGCTTTTTTAACCTCAGGACCTTGTTACTTTTCCTTTATCTGAACAAAGAGAGAAAAGGAAGATTTAGTTACCGGTAATGTACGAGAGGAAAAGAAAGATGCTTTGCATTTGGAATTGCTCAGCTCAGTGCCCTGGTTTCCTTTGGCAGCTCTTGGAAGGCGAGAGCTTCCTCACTCAAGGCGTATTCTGTTTTACTGCGCTGTAAGGATCCCCCCCCAAATTCATAGCCATGTGGATACCAGAGAATTGTAGCTTCCCAGAGGCCATCACTGAGAGTATTAAAAAATGCCTAAGAGTGGTAGTAAGGGAAGGGAGTGGGAACAGTGAGTGACTGCAGATGAGCATGAGGGATCTTTTTGGATTGGTCGACAGGGTCTGAAATTGGATTATGGTGATGCTTGCCCAACGCTGTAAATATACTAAAAATCATTGAATGTGTACCCTTAAAATGAGTGAATTTTATGGTATGTGAAGAATTATACCTTAATAAAGCTGATCAAAATGTCTGAAATAGGTGCTGTCTTAAAAGGAACCATATTCACGGTTGGTACCTGGGCTTCATGGTGCAGCATCGTGTCTGAAACTTCCCCACCTGTGGGAAAGTAGGCGGGGTTGGGGGAGAATCCGAGGGAGGAGCGGGAGGAGATGGGGATAAGCTGAATCTTATTCCTAAGGCAGGGAGGAAGCCTGTGATCATGATGCGAATGCAGTGGCACCATTTTTATGGTGATGACAACTCCAGTTAGGTCCCTGAAGGTAAGGTACCTTTCTCTCCTGGGCTTTGAAAGCTCACCTTCTGCATCATCCCAACTCTTTGGTTGGGTTGACAACAACACTTTATAGCCAGAAATCTTGCTTTAAAATCTTATCAGCCCACGTAAACTCTCTTTTAAATGATTTATCAAATATACTATGCAGATTTGTGTAAATATATGTAAAAAATCTTTCTATGTAACATCAATTTGACTCATGTAGCTTAACCACTTTTTTTGGCTTGGTTACCATTTTTTAATAAGAAAATATGTTTTTGAACATCTTTATTGGAGTATAAATGCTTTACAATGGTGTGTTAGTTTCTGCTGTATCACAAAATAAGAAAATGTTTAATGTGACAGGTTAAAAAATTTTTTTTCAACCTCTTAGTTTTTTTCATGATGTTTTCCTATTTCTTGAATGAAGGCAATCAAGCTTTCAGAGTTTGATTTACTGAAGAAATTGGTTGGCTTTGCTTACAATTGTGTGACTTGAGATAAAGCTGCAGGACTCCCTCAGTAACTGGAGGGCAGGAAACAATTGACACTGTTTCTTAATTCACATTGTTTCTGAGACATTTCCTACTTCTTAGTATAATATAGCTTTCCCATGAGAACAATTTGCTTGTAAATGGTTAGACATGATAAATTTCTCATTGGCACACATTCTGTGAGGAGAATTTCACTGCGCATTTTAGTAGTTGAGTTGGCATGTGTGTCTGTATGTTTGTGTGCATGTCTGTGTGTGTGCTGGGGGCTGGTGCTTCATGTTTTATGTAGATGCCTCCAACTTCATTCCAAGTATGAGATATTTTCTTTTGAATGCTTTCCCATTAACCTAGGGTTCTGCATTCCTTGGTTGGAACCTCTTTCTTGATATAATTGTTTTAATCCTTCCAGTTTAAGGGAACAACCCTGTGAATTATGGTGTTTTTAGATATGCCTGATGAGTTACCGTGGAAAGGAATTCACAGCATTTACATCAGACATTTGCATGTATGTGTATTGCATGTGGGTGTGTGATATTGTGTGCAGCACTGTAAAGTGGTCATCAAGGAATAATGCCAGAATGCAAAAGGAAATCCGTAGATTATCTCATCTTTTTTGCAACTCCTATTTGCAATTCAAAAAAAAAGAGGGAAGTTTTCACATTACTTCCGAAATGGAGGTTCCCGCATTCAGAAGTTAGACTGTATATAAAGTGAAAGTAAAAGTTTTCCAATTAAAAAAAAATGTAGAACTTTGAGTTCCTTTTTTTTTTTCTGTCTTAATCAGATTTTGTAAAAATAATACCACTTGTCAGTTTTGCAGCTCCTTCCATCTAGAGAACTAAAAGCATTTCACAATCTTTTTTCCTCATGCCCTTCTCTTCAAGGCAATCTTTACTGGGCTGGGTTTATTTTTATCACTGCAACAACCAGTTTTTAGAAACTTTTGCAAACGAAAAAAGAAAAATGAGAATGGCACTGTAGCTGACATTCATTTTAGCTGTTTCCTAGTGTGAACATTTGAGTATTTCTAAAATTTTCTCTCCAAGTATGTCTTATTTTTTCTTAGTTTGTCCCAGTTCTAAGTCTCTATTCTGCTGATTGGGTTAAAAAGAAGTTTTAGTGTAAAACCTTATACCCTGCAGAATGACCTCTTGACCTTTGAGTTAGATCTCCCCCCTACCCCCCTCCCCCTACAGTTCCAAGAGCTCCTTTTTCATCACTCTGTTCAGTATAGTCACAGATTCCAGGAAGGTTAGCACTGGAAGGGCCTCTAGGGATTACCCAATTTAAGCCTCTCACTATATAAATGATGAGATTGAGGCCTGGAATGGCTAAGGGACAGGCTCAAGGTCAAATAGCTCATTGATGGCAGAGGTATGACCAGAATCCAGGATTCCTGATTCCTGGTTCAGTATTCTTTACCTTTCCTAAACAAAGAGTCTCTCTGGATAGAATTAGAGTGCGCCCTCACTGAATCCTAGTGCCATCCAGCAGGTTGAGTTACAGTCTAGCACAATGAAAATTGGGAGGAGATTTTATTTTTCCAGTTTATTCGTCAAATATGGAATGGTAGTGTTGAATTCATAGACATTTTTTTCTGACGTGTGGGTCTTGTGCAATTTCTGTGCAGCAGAGACTGTGATTTGAAATGACTGGTGATTTGTGTACCTTCCTCAGGCCACCACACCATCTACATCGGGGTCCATGTGCCAAAGAGCTACAGGAGAAGGAGACGTCACAAGAGAAAGGCAGGGCACAGAGAAAAGAAGGAAAAGGAGCGAATCTCTGAGAACTACTCTGACAAGTCCGATGTGGAGAACGCGGATGAGTCCAGTAGCAGCATCCTAAAGCCTCTCAGTGAGTACTTCCTGGGTGTGGGTGCCTCTCTCTGCTTCACTCCCGCAGCCTGGGGAAAGACACGTGTCAAGATCTTGTGGCTAACAGGGAGGGACGCAGCGATACTGGAGTGGTCGCCTCTAAAGCGTAATGTGTCTGGAGAGGCTTTTCTTGTCCCAGCAGGTTGGTCTAGGAGGAGATCTGGTAAAATTCTGAGCTGGTCAGAAAAGATGTGACAGAGTTTAGGCGTGGTTGTGTGTTCTGACTAGTGAAGGAGGACAGCATGTCATAGATGGTATTTAACTGCAGTTATCAACAGTGACTGGGAGATTCTTCAAGAAATTTTTGGATTGTTCCTGGTTAGAAATAGGTTCTATTAAGATAGTAGGTCAAGATGAGAAATTTTGTATATAAATATATACACATGACATTTATAGGAATATAGGTGACATTTAGCCAGGTTGATTTAAAAAGGAATAGTGGGAAAGCATCCTGAAAATCAGAGAAGGATGTAGAGTGACACAGCTCTTGAAAGGTTGAACCTATTAGATATCATACTTTGGAGAGAGGTGTTATTAGGAACAGAATAGCAGGAGGTCAAAGCACATCCTTGGATTCAAGCGCTAGGGTGGATGTGTGTTTAGGTGTATGTGTCTCTTGCTTTGGTTTCTTTTGATATGGAGAACGTTTGGCTATCTGGGCAGCCTTGTGGCTGAAGGGAGCATGAATATATGCTGTAGAAGGGAGAAGCAGTAGAAACATATGCCAATTTGGGAAGATTCCCCAACAGGAGTTACATAGTGACAGCTTTTCATGTTGGCAGAGCTCAGCACAGTTCTTCCTCTCTTTGCTACAGTTGCAGAAGAAGTCTGGAACCTGCAATAAAACGCTGTATTATGGGTGGTGGAGATAAAGATCCAGGTCAGTCTTTGCAGGTGTTGAGAGGCCAATTAGAATTAACAGCTCAGGTGTGTTGAAAAGTGAATTTACAGAGTTAAATTAAAGACGGTGTGAAGTGTAGTGATGTGAATCTGTGGATTTTTTTTATGGTCTCTCTCCTGGAGCTGAACAGGTGGCTTAGCAGCTAGAGAGGTACTTATGCTGAGAGGGGCCATCAGGTGGACCACCAAATTGAAGAGGAAAATTTTGAGGACAGTTTGGAGATGTTCCACTAAATTAAAATTTTAAAGTGTTGGAATAAATGTAAGACTTAGATGGGACCAGAGGGCAGGAGGCAAGAGTTATGTGCTTTTCACTGGAATGTTGGGGGAGAGCCTATCTGAAAGGAACTGTTCATATGTTGACTAAAGAAATGGGGTCTGTTTCAAGCAAACTCCTTGAAATGCAGACAAAAAAGTTCACAGTTAATAGTCCGGAGGAACAAAAGATAACATCCCTTTCCAAATAAATTACTACTGTTTATCTCCATTTGCTATCTGTTTTGGCAAGGCCTAAGCCAGAATCAGAGGTGCGTCTCCACTGTGTGTGTGTGTGTGATCTGTCTCTCTGTCTCCCTCTCTCTCTCTCATAATCTCTCATTCTGCAATTTAAGAACAAGAGTGCATCATCACTATAAATACTAAAAAGGAAAGAGATGCTCACCTACACAAATGGGCCAGGGGATTTTGAGATGATAATTATGTAATAGCTTTTTAGGAAGGGCAATGGAAACAACGCCAGTAGGTAATAGTGAATGAACAGGTCAGAAAGGTACTGAGACTGAACCTGTGTCTCCCACAGGGGTCCTGTGGCTTTCTGTGGCATTTGGGGACCAGTTTGAGTACAACATGTAAAATAAGAAAGGCAGTTCATTCTCTTTACCCTCAGAGGTCTCCTCCCTGGGGAGTACTGGATTGGGTTGTATACTTGGTTTCTGAAGCGATCCTATGGAGACATCATTGTTAAAGACAATGATAATAAAGAAATGATTTATAAATTTGTGTTTTATAGTTAGTTACTTTCTGCTAGTCATGAAGTTATGCTGTCATATGCCTATGACATACTTGACATGAGGCATCCAATTTGACATGAAGATCCTCTTAGAAATTACTGTATTTTCTCCACTGCTTATCGTGGAGACTAATGAGATTGGTCGATGGTTTATCTGGTGCAATTCTACTTAAGATTGTTGCCCTCAGATATGGAAAGACATTTAAGCCTGTGATTTGGGGGAAGCTACAGGGCTCTGACACCAACATGAAGATAAAATTCTTATGGGAAAACTCACTGAAATATCTGCCATTACTGTCTGTCAGGAACAGCCCCACCCAGTTTATGTTGTTCTTGGATCTAGGGTTTTTGAGTTACTTATGTTTACAGACTTATCAGGTCCTCTGGACTAGATTCTTGCAAGGGCCTGGCATTGTAGCAGGTGATGCTTGTTACTTCTGAAGAAGCCCCACGTGGAAATAGAGTAACTTGATGAGAATCATCTCTGATTTTTTCCCTTGCTGTCACCTCCATATGCAATCCATCAATGACTTCTGTTGGTTCTACTTCTAAAATATGTCTGAATCTGTCTACTCTTTTCTGATTTGGCTGCCACATTGTGGTCCAGGGAATCCTCAGTTCTTGCTTAAGGCAACTGCAGCAGACTCCGCCTTTCAAGTCTCTTCCCACACAGTGGCAGCAGTGATCATAATGAAGTTTAAATTGGGTCATGACATGCAATCCATAGAATGAAATCTCGGTTGGGCGTTAGGGCCCACCGTGTCTCACCAGAGTCCTTTGTGTTATTTGCTCCTTGTTCACTTTAATTCAGCCACAGTGATTTTTTTCAGTGGTGCCCCAACCTTTTTTGCCTTAGGACCTTTGCTCATGCAATCCCATCTTTCTGGAATGGTCACTCATTCTGGTCCTGGTTAGCTTTTCTCTCCCTTTATGTTCCAGCTTTAAAGTTTTGTCTCGGGCTTCCCTGGTGGCACAGTGGTTGAGAGTCCGCCTGCCGACGCAGGGGGCACGGGTTCGTGCCCAGGTCCGGGAAGATCCCACATGCCGCGGAGCGGCTGGGCCCGTGAGCCATGGCCGCTGAGCCTGCGCGTCCGGAGCCTGTGCTCCACAACGGGAGAGGCCACAGCAATGAGAGGCCCGCGTACCGAAAAAAAAAAAAGTTTGGTCTCTTCAGAGAGGCCTTTCCCTACGGCTCTCTCTGACGTAGGCTCTCCAGTGTTAGTCCCCCCCAGTTCTTATCTCCTTCCTTCATAATACGTGTTTCACTTTGTTAGCCTACAGTTTTGTCTTGTGCTGATGGTACATCATAAGCTCCCTGAGAGGAAGGTTCAGGTTTGTTTTGTTCACCTATGTTATCTCTGGCACCTACTACAGCGTCTGGTACATAGTATATATGTGCCTAATAAATGTTTATTGAAGAGCAGTTGATTACTACAGTGGAAGACTTTGCTTCTGTTGGTCTGTTTCCCACATTATAGGTGAAGATCCAGTTGATTTTCTTGTTTTGAATCCTCACACATGATCTTTTATATTTCCCTGCTCTGCCTTTTTCTCTTGCCATTTCAATCTGGTCCTAACTTTTAATTATGCGACTTTGGGAAGTGCCTCATTATTTAAACTATTGCTAAAGTGGTACTTTGGCCTGGGTACACAACTCCTGAGTGTGTTGAGTTGCTCGTCACCCACAGGTGATGGAGGGAATTGATCCACAGAACACATGGATTCATCCCGTGCATTTAAAAATGCTTACTCTTCCGGACAAGAACTCTGGCAGCTCAGCTTCAGAAGCCATATTAAGGAGGCACAGAATGAATAGTAAACGACATTTATAACAAGACGTAAGCCAAATATCCTCCAGTATTTAGCACATCAGGAAGATGACATAATGAACGGGTTCATTTAACTTATAACACAGATGCTTTTTTCTCTTCTCTGTGGCTCTGGTCTCAAGACGAGGCTTCTAAAGAGTGGATACACGTTTTGAATCTCATGCATCTGGAGCTTTGAGGAGGAGGCGAGCCACCTTCGTTTCCCCTCCGAGCTCAGCGGCAGATCTGAGTCTCTTCACACGTCTGCTCTTCTCAGTGTGGTGTCCGAGCTGGCGTCTCAGCTTGGGACACAGAGAAGAAAGCACATGTGAGAAGTGTGGTACACGAGCAATGGGGAGAGAGGCTGGGGGAGACAAGTGAAATGGAAGAGCAGGCAGGAGGAGAGACAAGGGAACGAGGAGGTGGTGTGTGGAGTAGGTGGTGGAGAGAAAAGCTAGATTGTGCTCTTCCTTAAAAATAATCCTTTCGCCTCCCCCACCATGCACTTTTTTTCCCCCTAAGTTAGCAGCTGCCATCCTCTGAGGGTTGCCCATTCTGGGTGGGAAGGTGGTCCTGGATGAGCTATGCTCTGCAAACATAGTGCAGCGTCCTTCCATCGATGGTTCTGACCTCTGCACTTTGCGTTTTGTTAGTGCCCTGGGGTGCTTATGGGGGAAATCACAGGCTGCTCTGTGACTGCAGAGACTCTGAAGATGGGTAGAATGTTGGGAAACAGAGCTACAAGCAGAACATCCTGTTCAGCATAGTGGTCTGATGTGTAGTATATCTCTTGACAAGCTCGCACATGCATCGGTGCTGGGCGGTGCTAACTGCCTCGCACACATATGTCTTGCCCGTGGTGGAATCTGGTCGCTGGGTATGCACACACAGACACTCATTCAGTCTTGTGGTATTCTTTCTTAGCTCTTTGGATGTGTACCAGAACTGATGCATTTATGCTAGTGAACATTGTTCTGTGAGCCTGGAACAATGGATGCCCGTTGGTGATCCAGTTATAGTCAGGAAACTGAAGCAGAGAAATGGGCAGCTGCTTTTGTTTGGTGCTTCCGGGGAAATGAACAGAGTACTTTTTCATAAGAGCCAAGATTATTTGGGATTTTGTCATTTGACTTCCCCTTTTCCCAGCGCACACCCCACTCTGCACCCTCCCCCCACCTGACCTCATTCTTCTGGGTGCATTCCTACTTTTTCTTGATTCTTAAATGTTTTTAGGCAAGACCCTTAATGCTGATATCACAAAGTAAGATTTTAAAAATTTTCTGTGTGCCATTTGTGTATCCCCCAAATGAAGCAGTATGTAGGAGAGAAGGGAGTCTTTGGAATGTACGTGAAAGGAGGTAGATTCTGTCCCTGTTAGGAAACAAAACACAAAAGAAATATACCATCTTTTTCATCCTCTTCTCTATCTTTCATCTTCTGTACGTAGGAGGAAGTACTTTATCTTTAGGTCTGAAACAAAGGCTTTTGGTATTAAAAAGTAATTGAAAACTTAAAGTTTGCCTTTTCAGAGGGGCCACGTGTGATGGAATTTTACTGGAAAGGTAGTGTATCGTATCAGTTAGGAGCACATATTCAAGCCACACAGAGTTCGAATCCCAGCTTATACCAGCAGCGTGGCCTTGGCAAGATACTTAAGCTCTCTGTGTGCCTGTTTCCTCTCCTGTAAAAAGGGAATAATGACAGAGGTTACTTCGTAGTGCTCTGAGTATTAAATGGGAAGTGTATCTGGTTAGCAATTATTATTTTGGGTTATTCTGAACATTTTCCTCAAGCTCATCGTTTCCCATCCATTGTACACGGGTAATGCCAAAGCTTCAGACTAAAACTTTGCAGAGATTAATCACTGCAGATTAATCACTGTTCTTTAAGCTCTTCTGGCCTTTTCTACTATAAAATCCCATTACTTCTTCCTTTGCTTTGGCTGTCAGCTTGGCTCCTGGCTCCCAAAGGCATCTTTGGGAGAGCTAAGTCTCTTAACTTGCCAGTGGTACAGCCTGGATGCTGGCTGGCAGGTGAAAGGACCAAGGAAATAAGACTTTCACGGGGCAGAGGTGATACCTATTGTGCTGTGCTTTTGTGTAACATAGGGCCACCAGCAAGTGACTCTGCTTACCAAGTGTGTCCTTGACTTCACTCAACAGTTGGATTTCCCACTTCTGGGCCCCAGCAAGCAAATGGGCTGTTCCTTCTTTCCTGAGAAGGATCTCTTTCTGGCTCTTTCTTTGTGTTTCTCACTGAAATTAATCTGGTTAAGAAGGGCAGTTGGGTGGGACGCCTCAGCAGCTCAAAGGCAGTGCTGTGCAGAGAGGAAAAATGTTTGGCATACTTGTGTTTTTGGTGGCACAAGGCTGGCTCAACAATGTTGTGTTTTGCGTGGTACAAATAATTGCTGTTTATTCCTCTGTGATGCCGACGAGTACAGGAGCACTGTGTCATAGCACTTCTGCCTTCTCTAACTGGTTAACTATATAAACCTCTTAGGGAAGCCTTGCATTTTGGAAATGCAGTTCTCTTGAAATCACCTTGAAGTGGCCTCCAAGTGGCAGCCCTTTACACTATGGAAGGGTGTCATTTCTCGCTGCCTCTGCCTATTCTATTACAATAGTTATTTCATTTTATCATGCCATGCGATGTTATGAATAGTGCGTTTACGTGTGTCATGGGAGAGTTGATGTTGCTGCTATTTATAGTGACTCATGAGTTCAAGAGGCCTCAGAGGGTTCCACTGTGCTCCAGGTGCTGGGGTACTCAGGGCTAAAAAGAGACTGTGACTTGGGGTGGAAAATGGGGGAAAACTAGAGCTGTATATGGAGTTTAAGATGTGAAGTATACTCTAGAGAAGCAAAGGGGGTGTAAATGATTATCTGTCACAGGTATTACTTCCTCAGCAGAAGGCAGGACACATCCTGTGGTTTGGGTTCAAGGATAAGATTGGAAGCTTGGGGGTGTGAGTGTATTTGTGAGTATGTGTGTGAGAATGTGTGTGATTGGAAGGCATTGAAAAAAATGAAAGGTACTGGTAGGGATCTTCTTGAAATGGTATTCTGTTCAGGAAATTTCTCATATCAGAGAAAAAAAAGGATTCTTAAAGGACTATATGGGTTCTTAATACCAGGGATTTAGATTCAGGGCTTTATGGGTTTGAACTGTTATGCAGAAGTTGGGATGGGGGACCATGGGGGACCATGGGTGTACTCTATAAATAAATTCTCTGGAATTCTTCCATGACCACAATCTGGAAGCAGGAATGTTGGGTTCTTTTAATAGCTTTCCCATGGATGGGGAGTGTTACTTGACTTTTCATCACACTTCTATAGAGGTGTTGTGAGCACGGAGTCCCCATCATCCTCTTACCTGTATAATCAAAATCTGTTATCCTTGATTCTTCCGTAATCTTTTTCCCCTATAATCAGCCACTCACTGAGTCCTATTGGTTTTTCCTTCTAAGTATCTTTTGTGTCTGCCCTTTCCTTTGAATTCCTAAGGCATTATCTTCTTATTTGGATTTTCTGCCTTTAGGGTCTAACTTGAAATAGAAGGGAGTTATTTCATTTTTTTTTAATTAAAAATTTTTTTTATTGGGGTATAGCTGTTTTACAATGTTGTATTAGTTTCTACTGTACAGTGAAGTGGAGTTCCCTGTGCTATACAGCAGGTTCTTCTTAGTTATCTATTGTATACATATTAGAGTATATATGTCAATCCCAATCTCCCAATTCATGCCCCCCTCACTGCCCCGCTTTCCCCCCTGGGTGTCCATACGTTTGTTCTCTACATCTGTGTCTCTGTTTCTGCCTTGCAAACCGGTTCATCTGTACCATTTTTCTAGATTCCACATATATGTGTTAATTTATGATATTGTTTTTCTTTCTGACTTACTTCACTCTGTGTGACAGTCTCTAGGTCCATCCACGTCTCTACAAATGACCCAATTTCATTCATTTTTATGGCTGAGTAAAATTCCATTGTATATATGTACCGCATCTTCTTTATCCATTTGTCTGTTGATGGACATTTAGGTTGCTTCCATGACCTGGCTATTGTAAACAGTGCTGCAATGAACATTGGGGTGCTTTGTCTTTTTGAATTATGTTTTTTCTCAGGGTATATGCCCAGTAGTGGGATTACTGGGTCATATGGTAATTCTATTTTTAGTTGTTTAAGGAACCTCCATACTGTTAAAAATGCACTGTTTTTTTTGGGGGGGTCACATGGAATGTGGGATCTTAGTTCCCCGACCAGGGATTGAGCCCATGCCCCCTGCAGTGGAAGCACAGAGTCGCAACCCCTGGACTGCCAGGGAATTCCCTAGAAGGGAGTTATTTCTGACAAGGCTTCCAGGTATCTAAAATGTCCCTTCCATCTAGTCTCTCTTTAATTAAACAAACAATAGTGGTAATAAAAAAAAACCTTCTAATGCTCCTCATTACTGAAAGCAGGTTCCTCACTTGGGGTCCATAGACATTTAAAAAGAAATTGAGAATGTAATGGGTTTCCTCTACTTTTTTCAATAGTTTAAGTAGTTTAATGAAAATTATAGGTTTACTCTGTTTCAGCAAGGCCTTAAAGAGAGCATTTACACCAACTCATAATGACTTTCCCAGTTTTTGAACTCCTGTGGCAAGTATTTTATGTTGTTTTACAAGTACATTACATATTCTGGTACTTAGGCCTGTGATGCTTCAGGTGTTGACTTAACCTCTGATTCAGCTGTGTGTCGTCTCTCCAGCCATATCATTAGAGCCTCACGGACAGGAGCAATATTTCATACTTATTTTGAGTCATGTTCTGAAATAGCATATTCTTTGAGTGGGTGCGCAAATAAAATGTCTAGAAATTACCAGTTAGTTTAAAATATTCTGCTGTGTCTGAGAAATAAAAACTGAAGAGGAAAGGTTATGTCATTATTTAGTATTAACAACGACCTTAGTTTAAAAAAATGCTATCCCCCCCACCTAAATCTTATTGAAATGTGATTAAAATAGAAATCACCAGAGTTGTGCAAGAGGGTGACTTGAATAATGGTGACATGAAAAGAGAGAAAAGTAATTTTTCTCATGCTATATAGTTCTACAGCTTTGTTTTGCAATGATTAATTAGCATGTAAATAAAATAGAAATTGTTCATGTTTTTGAAACAGAAATAAAAGTGCTACCCTGCACGTACTTTTTCTCATGAGAAAGTATTAAAATGTGTGAAGATATGCACGTCAATGCAAGAATGCAAAATATTATTTTAGATGACATTTCACTAAAGAACCATATTAACATGTTGAATTGGAGTAAGCTTGCCTCTGCATGACCGTTTGCGGTTCATATTCCACTATGCTGAGTGAGGATAGTATATAAAAGAGGTTACTTATGATAGTGAGATTTGTTAATCACTTGATGTCACCAAGGCTGTTTGTGGAGTGTCTTACATAGAGAATTTTAACAATTGTTATGTATGTTTATTATGGATAAACAGAGTAGTCCATATTGCTGCAGAGATGAACTTAGGTGACCTTTGTACATCCTTCTCAGAATTATGATGTAATGTTTTTGAGACAAGAGCATCCCTGAAATTTTTTATTCTTCTGCTCTTTGCCAATTAAGCAGAATTCCATTTTTTTAAAAAGCAGGGTATACTCAATACCCTTAGAAACCACTTCTGGCAGCTGTTTTATTGTGATACATCAATTTGTATTAAAGTTATCCTTTGTCTGTTACCAAATTTTGCCACAAGGGCCACAGAGAAAGCAATTATATTTAATTGATTCTGCTTTATTTACGAGGCTTTGGGAAGGAATAACTTAGGTGTAATGGAAAAATGTGACTTCTGGATGCAAATTTCCAATAAACATGTGGACCATATAGCAAGTTTTGTTTGTTCAAAACTGAAGCTGTTTTCAGCAGAAAATAGGGTGATTTCTGTTACCAGGTCATGGGGATAGCAATTTCTTTAACTAGAAATTCACTGCAGATTTACCCAATATCCAGAATGCATGCATGAGCAACTCTAAAATCCTGTCAGTTCTTTGACTCTACTTTGTTACTTCTTGTGAAACTGCTGAATTCCCCAAACAGACAAAAACCAAGGAAACAAACAAGCAAAGAATTTCAAAAAGATTTTTGGATTAGTTTTTTATTGATGTCCACACCCAGAAACAGCTAATACTCTCCCTTGTTCCTCCAATTTTTAAATATAGATTTTGAGCAAAAGATACTGTAGTTAAGAAGGACTGGAGGTGGATAACTGGTATTCCACTGGCCACTCATTTAGATCAGATGTGTGTGGCTTGAGGAAACTTTTTCTGAGCTATTATCTGCATGCTTGAACCAAACTTGGAAAGTTTATTGATTTTTTTCCTCTATGAAATGGACTGGAAATACGTTTATGACACATTCTCTTTAAGCTCCTTTTATTCTATTATTTTATGATTCTTTCTGACATTTGTAAAAACATCTAAGTGGTAAATATAATGGGATAAATTTGAGGATCTGCTTTGCATATTTTATATACAGTAGAAGTGACAGAGATGCTTTCCTTGTCTGGCAGGTGGGGAGAATGTACTGCCTTTAAGAGTGGGTGTGGAGAACCTTATTTTAATAGAAGGCGTGGAGAACCTTATTTTATAAGAAAGCTCACACTAGGTTAGACGAAAAAGAGATCAATCAAGGGCAATGTATAAGAAGAAAAACCAACATGAAGTTTGTATTTATTTTAAATAACAATTGATTTTTTAAAATGTCATTGAGTTCTACATTTTGGCCAGTCATAGGGATAGAGGAAGAAAGCACATGAATGGCACTGAAGGTAAGAAGAGAGAGGCGACGACAAATTCTGAGAAGGAGAGAATGTGGAGGGACCCTTACTATCGAGAAAGACAGTGAGACCAAAGAACAGAAAAATCACTGGGTGGGTGGCAGAGGCTAGCATCTCACCCCTTAAAATAGAACCCCATTTCTTAGCAGGACCAGGTCTCTACATGCTCTCCTCAAACAAGTTTCAAGTGGCCTCTATCTGCCTTATCTTTAATTCCCCAGGGATAGTTTTTCAGGATTATGAAATGATGACAGTGATTCTCTAACTAGCTTCCTTTCATTCATCTGTTTACATCACTTCCTTTTATTGGTTGTAGAGTCATCTCTGAGATGTTCCTTCTATCAGGAACTTGGGTCTTATAGCTTACTAGTCCTTTTTTAAAAATTCCAGAACACTATGGTATAACCTTATTTAGTATTCTAAAAAAATCTTTTAAGGATTTGTTCAGCCACAAGACAAAGCTGGGGGAAAGTACTTTCTACAGAGGTTACCCTGAGTGTCCACATCAAATCCAAGACTGGCCCTTTAGCAATCTCCCTGATGACAGTGGAAATTCAGTGAGGCAAATGGGACTTTTTTGGAAGACAGCTGGATCTAGGGGAAATTTTTGTAAGCAATGAACCATTCTTTAATTGAAACCACTGGATGTGGTTAGTAGTTTATTTTAAAAACACCATATGTTAGTTCATTCCTATATACTGTGACAATCATAGTTTAATCAAAAGCTGCTTGTGACATTTCAGTTTAGTAGTGTTCATAAAAGAGTGGCTCGCTTCCTTGAAATCCTGATCTCTGTGCCAAATGCCAGCACATTCACGATTACAGTTTGGCTTTTAGGCAATTGTGCAACTTTTGGAGTATGTGGTAGGTTTTTATTTATTTTTGTCACTTTCACTAATTTGTCATAGTCTTAAATGAAAAAATGTTTTCTCAGCCTTTTGTTTGGTAAACAGTGACTTTTACTCCTTTCTCCACAGTTCCCCCTGAGAGGAAATAAGCTAATGTAACTGTTTTTTGACTCTCCTTTTTGGTCAGAAAGCCAAGCTAATGCATGATCTCATTGAGACATGATCTATTTGTATGAACCATAAGCTTGTAAGCTTGTCATCATCCTTCATGGTTCTGGGGCAGGCACCCCGTGAGCCACCACAGCAGGGTGAGAAAAGAGTTGCAGCCAGATCCCTGAGCCTTCAATGCAGTGCAGTGCAAGTCAATTCAATTTAATCCATTTCGATCCAAGCCAAGCAATATTTAGGGAGTACTTCTTCTTTTCTTCTTTTTTAGGCATAGACTTGGGCACTGGGCCTGCAGAGATGAATATTTCTTAAAGAAACCTGACAGTTAAGTGGAGAAAATGACACAAATCAGACAAATGGCAGAGACTATGGTAATTGCTATAGTAGAGCTGTACACAAGGTGGTATGAGGGCATCAAGGAAAATGCCTAGGTTTGGCAGGGGGAGTGGGAGAAGGCCTCACAGAGGAAGGAGCACTTGAGTTGAGCCTTGGAGCATCAGGAATGTCAGGAGGGTAGGAGAGAGGAGTGAGGAACTGGTTAGGTTTCACTGCTCCTTCACCCAGGAATGGACCAGCATGCAGGGTAAACAAGCTGAGGGGCTTCTACCAAAAGATCCCTTCCCCCTTTAGAAGGAAAGAATGTGGTCATTATATTTCTGTACTTAAACGAGCATGAAAGTCCATTTTAGGAGACTCTGCTTAGTAGACTGTCTAATATCCATTCTCTTCTTCTTCTTTATCCCCAGAACCCAGTTTTGTTCATGACAGCAGTGTGGCAACTGAAAACATTGATCTCCCAGGTTCTCTTGTGGGTGGGGTGGGGTGGGGGCATGTAACTTAGTCCTGACCAATGAGATGTAAGCTTAAGTGAACTGGGTGGTGCTTGGAGAAATGAATGTTTCCTAATGGAAAAGGATGGGTGGCTGACACATGTTTTAATGAATATTGGTGAATGAATATTTTAGTTCCATTATTTATTCCATAAACAGTAAAAAATGTGTTTTTACTTAGAGGAAGTAAGACCTGGAATCTCTTAACTTTGTCATTCTTGCTGGTGAGCCTGAGCAACCCCTCATATTTTCTAGGTTGGTCTGTTTATATGTCTGCCTGTCCTTTCACTCTCTTCTTACAAAGGAGAGCTGTGAGAAGTAATGAGAATAAATCTCATTATTTAAGGTGACTTGAATTTTGTTGATAAAATGTTGCTGATAATAATAACAATTAACATTTATTGGACACAAGATCTGGTCTGTGTCCAGTACCTAGAAATTTTAATCTTAGTTTTCCTCATCAAAGCCCTTTGAGGTTAATGTCCTCATTTTCAGGGTTAGGGACACAGAGGTGAGTGACTCACCTGACATTACATGGTTGGCAAGTGGCATTGCTGGGGCACTGGTGTTTGTTTCTCTGACTCCAGGCAAAGGTTCTTAACCATTGTACTAAGGTGACTAAGTAGAATGTGAGATCAGAGTTTTTCACAGCTTCTAGCTAGAGTGAATGAGATCTAAAAGTCATTGTACACATCCAAATTCAATTTGCATTGTCAATATCGATTCTTTATTATTCTTTCGCTACAGAGTCGTTAAGAACTTAAGCAAAATAGATGAAGTAGCCTTTCCTTTTCTCCCTTGAAATCTAAATGTTTAATCCAGAAATTTTGGCTTAGAATCAGAAGTCATATTGTGCATCTTTTTATTACTGATTTTCTATGTAGTTACATTTATTATTTAAGGAAGTACACAAAACAAACTATAAAGTAGCTAAAATTGACTGGATGCAGTGGGTAATATGACTAGATTTTGCAGTGGACACAGATAGTTTTCCTTTCTGGGTGAAATGTCAACCTGTTTATCTTATGTTAAAATCTCTTATCTGTCACTTTATCATTCATTTATTTGTTCTTTAAAAAATTTTTTTTAATTTTAAAGTTTTAAAATTTTGTCAGTTATCTTGGTTGCATGTTTTGAAAATATTTTGGTCTCAAGCAACTTTAGTATAAAATGTTACTCAGCTTCCCTGCTCTGGGAAGTCTTTAGCCCTCCAAGTTTTGTTCCTTCTGAACAAATGAAGTCATGGAAAAGTTATTCAGTACTGAGAACTCTAGGGAGAGTCTCTCAGTAAACCCCCCAGGATCACATCAGTATCAGGAAGGATGAGATGCCTCATTCATCCATCTACCCCTTCATCCAGAATGTTTATTGAAGGTCTGCTGTGTACTAAGTATGGTGCTAGATGCTGGAGATATGATGATGAACAAAATTAAAGACATTTTCTGCCCTTAGGGAGCTTGTAGTCTGTTGGGAGAGACACTTACTAATCAAATACCATATGAATAAATGTTAAATTGCACCTATGGTAAGTGCTGTGGTGGAGTGTGGCCCACGGTGATAATAGTGGGATCTCAATAGTGAGTTGAGATCCAAAGGATGAGAAAGAAAAAAAATTGGTGAAGTTTGAAGAGAAGAACACTGCAGGTAAAAAGGAGAGCACAAAATCAGGCTCTGTGCTAGGAGGAAGCACAGTGAGCATAAGCACTATTGTTTAAGACATGCCATCCAACTCTATAAAGAAAGTAGAGGGCTTCCCTGGTGGCGCAGTGGTTGAGAGTCTGCCTGCCGATGCAGGGGTCACGGGTTTGTGCACCGGTCCGGGAAGATCCCACATGCTGCAGAGCGGCTGGGCCCGTGAGCCATGGCCGCTGAGCCTGCGCGTCCGGAGCCTGTGCTCTGCAAAGGGAGAGGCCACGGCAGTGAGAGGCCTGTGTACCGCAAAAAAAAAAAAAAAAAAAAGTAGATTAGTGGTTGCCAGGGGCTGGGAGTGCTAATAAGCATGACATTTCTTTTTGGGGTGATCAAAATCAGTTCTAAAATTGATTGTGGTGATAGTTGTACAACTCTGTGAATGTGCTAAAAAAAACCCCATCAAATTGAATACTTTAAATGGGTGAATTGTATGCTATATGAGTTATATTTTATTTTATTTATTATTATTTTAAAAATAAATTTATTTTATTTATTTTTGTCTGCATTGGGTTTTCGTTGCTGCGCATGGGCTTTCTCTAGTTGTGGCGAGCGGGGGCCACTCTTCGTTGCGGTGCGTGGGCTTCTCATTGCAGTGGCTTCTCCTGTTGCAGAGCACCGGCTCTAGGCGTGTGGGCTTCAGTAGTTGCAGCACATGAGCTCAGTAGTTGTGGCTTACGGGCTTAGTTGCTCCGCAGCTTGTGGGATCTTCCTGGACCAGGGCTGGAACCCGTGTCCCCTGCATTGGCAGGCAGATTCTCAACCACTGCGCCACCAGGGAAGCCCTATGAGTTATATTTTAACAAAACCTTTTTTCAAAAAAGCAGAGATCATTAAAGCAAGAATTAAAAAAAAAAAAAAAAAAAAGACATGCCATCAACACTGCCTGAGCATGGGAATGCCTCACTGAGAAAGCTTCCATCTAGAAAATAATTCCATTTCCTTTGACTAATATTTGAGAAAATAAAAGGTACCAATTTCAGGTTAATGATTAAGCATATAAAATGTCAAACGCACAAATTAAAGCATCAATTTTTTTTAATCTGAGTTTAAATAGAATGTTTTGTTTTCCGACGTCATGTTTTTTTTCCCCAGTCCTGTTTTGTCTACTGAATCATGTCTGACTTCTGTTTACGTGCTGTTACTTTCTTTTCTGCGAATATTGCTTCCTACTGTATCGGTGTGTCAAATAAATCATTTGTTTTTGAGCTACTAGTGAGTCTCAGCAAACGCTTTCTGCTTTGGCAAGAGAGGTGCATTCCTACCTTCTCTAGTGGCTCCATGACAGTCCATTTTGATGTAATAATACTCCACTGGCAGTCAGGATCATCCCCCGAGGATACCAGTTCTACAGTTTAGAGTGTAGAAGGGTGGAGGGGCAAACCATTCTGGGGAAAGTATCAGGAACATTGACTTTAAATCATACATACGCCTTTTCTATCTGACTCACATGATGTAAGGAAGAAAAGGAGGATCGAATGACAGGGTCAGGTGCTTCTGCTTACTCAATGATTTCCTTCCAGAGTGACTTACATCTGTCACCAGAGTGTAGAATTGTATCTTACCGTGACGATTAATGCCATGGTTGTGGTTTGTTAGCTTATTCTGTCATACCCAGGATAGGAAGAGAAATTTCTGATGCGAGGGAGATTTTGTTTGGCCAGAGGAATTTTGAAACTTTCATGTACTAAGTACATCGGTATATTTTTGTCGATTGTACTTTCAAAGTCTGTGATCAGGAAATGTGTGTCTTCCCTAAAAAGAAATCAGAAAAGGTCCCAGGAGGGCCTCACTGACTATAGCAGAATGTATTTTTTATGGCGCTTTTCCTGATTTTTTACACTTAGCTTTTTCCCCTTTTGCTCCAAGTTGCATTTTTCCATCAAAGTTATTTTAGATGGCATTGAAAGTTTCCCCTGGACCCCTTGTGTGCAGTTCAAAGGGCGTTCGGAGAGTTGAGGAAGCTGAGTTGACTAAATGTTACAAACTATTTTATTTTTGTGTAGTGCCGTATAACTTAGAGAGGCTTTTATACCCCTGTGCAATTGTTCAGAACCCTTGATGCATTGAGAGCCAAGCATGATTTCTGTTTTAGGGATACTGAACAGAGCTTCCCAGAGGCTAACAACTTGCCAGAAGGCACACATCCTGTGTTACAGGGTCAGGCTTAGGACGAGGTCTTCGGACCCCTGGTCTGGCTCCCTTTCTACTGTATCATTCCACTGTGACCTTGGAGTTGTTTGTTGGGCTGAGAATGAGGGACACATTTCTTCATCGGGCGCAATCAGGCCCCAGCGGATTCTGCTATTCATTTCTCCAAAGCTGGGGGTATATTCACAATTAGAAAATCACGGCTATGAATACTTGCCTTCCACCTGACTGGTCTAAAGTCAACTTAAGCCTGGAGAAAACTCCTTTTGAAAGTGGGTTGCCTTGGAAATGGATGGATGATCATTGCAGTAGAATAGCTTCTACTGTCTACTGAAATTCCAGCAGTATAGGCGACAGTTGTGTCTTTCTGAAGGACGTGGGCAGATCCTGAACGGGCTTTTCCTCTTGCTCGTCAGCTTGGCCGTCTTTGCTCTTATCACAGAAGTCACTCATTTTCACAGATGGCTTTTAAAAATCTTTGTCGTTGTTGTTTCTCTTCTGAGTTCAGAATGTATGTAGAAGTAACTTCGTTTTGGCCTTGCTTAGAAGTAGTTGGTGTTAGGAAACGCATGCTGACTTGAACAGGAACATGTCACATTTGTATAGCACTTTAGACTTCACAAAGGGCTGTCACCTCCGTGAGTATATACATTTGATCCTCGTAACAACCTTTTGAGAAATCTACTGCCTGTTTTATCATTCCCTTATCTTGCGAATGAAGAAAAGCAAGATTTACAAAAAACAGCATTGCACAGTGGTTAAGACCATGGGCTTGGAATCATAGTTTGAGTTCAGATCGCAATGTGCCTTACCTCCCAGCCTTTTGATGCTGGGCAAGTCACTTGACTTTTCTAAATCTCAGCTTTTATAATCTATACAATAAGGTGAGAAAGGTATCTACCTCATTGGGTTGCTGTATGAGGCCCTCAAAGGGCACTGGCAAATAATAAGGCTCAGTGTGTATGAGTTATTATCATTCAGTGATTTGATCACATTCACGCATTCACAGAGTGTGGAGTTGGGACTTGAACCTGTGACTTTGAACTTCACCTCCTCCCTTATCATCTTTCCCACCTGCCATTCTGCAGCAATTTCCTTCTCTCTCTCTCCTCCATGGGCAGGCAGCTGCTACACTAAGTGATTAGTGAGGGGGAGGGGTTTGGGAATAAAAGACTTAGAGATGCTGAGAGAACATTTGAACTCCTTGGAATAAATCAGCAAATTATTCTAAAAATGGAGAAACACCTACCCTCCATGTTATTAAGAGCTGCTTGATTCTAGCCCAAATTTAGCTTTTTAAAAAAAATCCCCTTCTTTGAAATTACATTAATAGTGTATGAGTACTTTGGGATGTTGATTTGATCTATCCACTGTCGCTGGTAGGGGATTAAGGAGAGATGTGGGATTCCCACATTATAAGCCCCTTGTGACCCACAGCCTCCTCCTATGATGAGTCTGGTGAGAGTGAGGGGTGCAGCCCACGGGCTCCTGTGGAGCAAACCATGGTCTCATTTGCACTGTACTTTAAGCAAATCAACGTAGGTTAGTGACCCCCAAACAACAAATTGGCTTAAGATAGTTACTGAATTGGGATTGTCCCTTGAAGTGTTTACATTCATTTCCATCAGGCCTCTTCCTTCTCAGAGAGTTCTCCTAGAGTGTTCTGGTGAGCCTAGCATGGTGGTTACTTTGGAACTCCATCACTGCTCGTCTTCCGAGTTTGCCTGCAGGGGTCCCCAGTGCTGCACTAGAGTCCAAGTGTATGTGCATACCTTCACCCATGTGAACATTCACCTCTTCTTTGATTGTGAAAATACTAATTCTTGACCTTATACAGCACTTGACAGGTGACAAAGCACACTTAAATATGTAAATGATTCTGAGAGGTCTCTAGAGATTATTATTCCTACTTGACATGAGAAACTATAGATCCAAAAGGTTAAATGAATTGCCCAAGGAGAGGGGATAAACGTGAAGAGTAGTTACGTCTTGAATATCCTAAGTCAGGTGCCCTTTTCCTAACACTTAGATCAATATTTTTCCTCCTGACTGAATTAATTAGTTGGTTGGTTAATAGTTTCTCACATTCTACAGAAGATGTAGGTGTCTTGTAATAATTAAATATTGGTGAAAATATATGCCAAAACCAGGGAGAACATAGAATATGCAGAACCACTAAGACCAGTACTGTCATGGAGTAGAATTTGTCTTTGAGCTTCCTGGCAGCTAAAAAGAGAGACACAATCAGTAAGGTGTTTCTCGTCAGAAGGGGAAAAGTATGCTAAAGGGAAGTAAAGATTTTAATAGAATTGGATTCTAAAGGGAACGTTCACTTTAGGTAAGGGGCAATAAGAAAAATTGAAGACAATGCTCTCAACCAAATTTTATAACTATGCAGTGACATAAAATTCATTGCAAGAGGGCAGGCATTTGTTGGGTACCTATTATGTGGCGGGCACAGTACTAGGGACTCTGTGTGCCTTACTTTATTTAACCCTCATAAACATTTAATTATTGCAGCTGTCTTTTTTTGTGTGTGTGTGTGGTACGCGGGCCTCTCACTGTTGTGGCCTCTCCCGTTGTGGAGCACAGGCTCCGGACTCGCAGGCTCAGCGGCCATTGCTCACGGGCCCAGCCGCTCCGCGGCATGTGGGATCTTCCCGGACTGGGGCACGAACCTGTGTCCCCTGCATCTGCAGGCGGACTCTCAACCACTGCGCCACCAGGGAAGCCCGGTGTAGGCAATTTTAAAATTTTCTTCCAGCTCTCACATTCTACTGTAAATCAGTTTAGGCTTTTGAAGCTACATAAACTAACCAGTAACAAAAAAGTTGCCAGAAAAGAGCTTTTTTTTCCAGAGAGTCACAAATAAAATAGAGAGGAAATAAATGAAAACAAAACAAAAACTCCTAAGTAGGTTACTGGACATTCCAAAATGTCCCTTAGGGCCAAATGCCCCTTTATATTGTCTTTCATTGATTCCTTTGGAGAAATGTCCTCAGCTCATTCACAAGCTTAGACTCTTTTGCTTCCTTCCTTGATTGAAAAAAAATTCTTTTAAATTATTTCACTGCAACAGCAGGAGTGGCCCCAAAGGATGGAGGCACAGGAAACGTCTTTACTATAATCATTGCCGGTGGCAGTACAACCCTTTTCTGAGTTGCCTTGAGCTGTCACCAGAGTGAATGTATGAATGAATCAGATGAATAGGGAAGATAAGTCCAAATAACAGAACAGTTGTTTTTTTTTTTTTTTCCTCCCAAAGAACAATTTTGTCTTGAGCAAAGGGTCATTTAAACTGGAGATGTAGTTGGCATGGTGCCTTGGAAAGGCTTGTCACTTTCTTTCTACAATACTTCCTGAAAAGTTTCCCTTTCATTTGGGACTTGTTCAAACTGGCTGTCATAATTTTCCTTAAAATAATGGTGACACAGAGTGATGAGCAAAGAGTACATTCTAGAACTGGTTTTCTGCCTTTCAACGTTTCAAGGTAATAAGTTGCTTCTCAGAAATGTAGCTCTTCTTTCTGTGATAGTGCTTGGAGAACAGTAGTCATATCCAGCAGGCTGTCATGTCACGAATTACTTAGTTAAACCTCCACATCTAATATATGAGACAGCTGACGAAAAGTTACTTGCCCAGCGTGGCCCAAAGAGTTAACTTAGGCCTCTTTCCCTCAAGCGAGTGTTTTTTCTCCCACGCCACGTTTCCTTCCTATATTGGGCTGCGGCTTCCTAATTCTTACTGAAAAACTTGAATTTGCCACAGCCGTGCCCATCCTCCACCAACATCAGGACTTTAGAGAGTGAAAAGATTTTCCATCTTTCTGAGGGGTCAAATCCATGAGACTGTGGCTGCCAGACTCTCCTGAAACTAAGAGATACCGGAAGAGCAAAGTGAAAGCATACATGACGGGACTAAAGTTTCCGTGGCAGTTAGTGAGCACGCGGGATCTAACTTCAGATAGGAGACCTTTTCCAAAGCTTGAGAATGTGGCAGACCATCTGGAATAATCCCATGGCACCGCAAGCTGGAGTAACGTGGGTTTTTTTTAAACTTTTAATTTGAAAAAATTCTAGGTTTACAGGAAGTTGCAAGAGATAACACAGGGAGGTCCCATGTCCCCTTCATCCTATTTTCCCCAGTGGTTACATCTTATATAATTATAGTTTAATATCAGAATCAGGAGATTGACACTGGTACAAAGTGTGTGTATAGTTCCATGTCATTTTGTCCCCTGTATGGATCCACGTAACCACCACCACAATCAACATACAGAATAGTTCCACCACCGCAGAGATCTTCCAAAAGCTATTTCTTTATAGTTACACCCTCTCCTTTCACACTATCCCTAACTCTTGGCACCTACTTATCTGTTTTCCGTCTCTGTAATTTTGTCATTCTGTGAAAGTTACATAAATGAATCATACAGTATGTTAACTTTTTATATTGACTTTTTTTTGAGCAGTGTAACGCCCTTGAGATCAGTCCGCAAGTTGTTGTAAATAGTTCATTTCTTATCATCGAGTAGAAATCTACACTGTGGATATACCAGATTGTTTAACTGTTTACCTACTCAGAGACATTTTGATTGTTCCCTGTTTCAGGATTTTACAAATAAAGGTGCCACAAGCAATTGTGTACATATAGGCTTTGGAATAGATACCACTTCATTTCTCTGAGATAAATGCCAGGAAGTGTGATTGCTAGGCTGTATTCGTAAATGTATGTTTAGTTTTTAAAGAAACTGCCAGACTATTTTTCAGAGTAGTGGTAGCATTTTACTCTGCCACCAGCCGTGTATGAGCAATCCAGCTTCCCTGCGTTCTCCCCAGCATTTAGTGCTGTCACTATTTTTTGTTTTAGCTGTTCTAATAGGTGTGTAGTGATAATACTGTTCTGGTCCTAACTTGCATTTTCCTAATGGCTTGATGGTGTTGAACAGCTTTTCATGTTCTTGTTTACCATCTGTATATCCTCTTTGGTGAAATGTCTCTTTGTATCTTTTGCCCATTTTCTAGTGAGATTGTTTGTTTTAGTTTTTTTTATTGTTGAGTTTTGAGAGTTCTGGATATAGTCTAGATATGAGTCCTTTGTCAGATATGTGATTTGCAAATATTTTCTCCCAGCCTATAGATTGTGTTTTCATTCTCTTAACAGGGTTTTTTACAGAGCAAAAATATTAAGTTTTGATAAAGTCCAATTTATCAATTACTTTTTTTCTTTTATGGATCATACATTTTGTGTCATGTCTAAAAACTCTTCACTAAGCCCTGGTCCTGGAGATATTTCCCTTTGTTATCATCGGAGATTTTTTAAAAAAATTTACATTTAAATCTGTGATCTGTTTTGAGTTAATTTTTGTATAGCATGTGAGGTTTAGATCAAGGTTTAGTTTTAATTTAACTTATTTTAAAATTTTAATTTTCTTTTAGAGTGTTATTGTATTGAGTAGTATTTTCATCCTATGCTTAAACTAAATAAGAACCAAAATGTCTATAACCAATATCTTTTAAAAATATTTTTATTTTATATTGAGCATAGTTGATTAACAATGTTATATTAGTTTCGAGTGTACAGCGAAGTGATTCAGTTATACATATACATATATTTTTTTCCTCTAAATAAAAAGATATTATCTGTATGAAAAGATACATGTAATAAGTTCCATGTAAAGTTATTATGGGGCTTCCCTGGTGGCACAGTGGTTGAGAATCCGCCTGCCGATGCAGGGGACACGGGTTTGTGCCCTAGTCCAGGAGGATCCCACATGCCGCGGAGCGGCTGGGCCCGTGAGCCATGGCCGCTGAGCCTGCGCGTCCGGAGCCTGTGCTTCGCAACGGGAGAGGCCACAACAGTGAGAGGCCCGCTTACCAGAAAAAAAAAAATAAAGTTATTATGTTGCCCACTTTTTATAGTAGCCAATGTCTCCTACAGAGAAGTGGTCACTGCAGAGAAATAAAAAGGAAAAAACATAAGCTAGATACCTTTCGGGGGGCTGGGGAATATTTAAATAGGTGAGAGCAGATTTCGGGCAGAGCAGGAATCTAAAGGAGTACATCTCCCAACCCAAAGTTTATTTCCTGATTACCACTCAGATGCACTGTAGTAGCTGGTTGGGAGTTGGACAGTAGATGGTAACTACAGAGCAGACACTAGAGCTTGTATTTGGGGCTGAAGATCCTGCAGTGGGCCTGGAGGCCCAGTTGAAGGCTTTACCTAAGGGCTGCAAAGCAGGGCCTGAGTTCAACTTTGTATTTAATACAGTGCTGAAGAATGATTAGATAAGAAGATTGCACTAGAATTTGATTTTGAGGGGCAACATAATGTAGCATAAAAGCACTAGGGTAAGAGTCAGGAAGTCTTGATTTAGTGTCAGTTCTGCAGTAAGTGGTCTTATGACTTTCTGCAGCTCGGATAACCAACATGAGCCCCAGTTTTCTCCTTTGTGAAACAGAAGCTTGGACCCGAGGTGATCTCCAAAGTCTTTTCCAGATTTACACTTCATGGTTTTGTAAAAATAGTTTTTAAAAAATGTACTGTGGTATGATCTTCATTTTCTCTTGTTGGTTGGAGTAAAAAACCTTGATATGAGAAATGATAATTGATGTTTAATAGTACATTTGTTAAATGTGTTATGGATATGCCCCCTTTAATTTAAAATATGTACTATATTAAGTGTTTACATGTAATGCATCTAATACTACAGTGGGTTAATCGATTGACAGATTCTCTTTGAAAAATATTTGAGGGCTTATAATCTATGTTAAACATTGCGTGTCCCCTTGGAATTGGCAGTCTGTTAGCAGTATCCCAGTACTGTCAATGAAATGTGAACTGTTGATTTGCCTTGAACAATGCACAACATCAGTGACTGATGGCAAGGGGCATTCAGCTTATTTTCCCTTTTAAAAATTTCCCTTTAATTTTCTGAATGAGATGACTGCATGCTATACGTTATTTTGTTCTTATATTTCTTATTTACATAATCTTAGTTCTTTCTCGCCGGTACAAGTTCTAAAAAAGAACAACTATTTAATGAACCCTGTTAAAAAACCTTGAAAACTTTGGTTTGGAATTTGAACAGAAAAGGAATGGGAAAATTATCTGAGTTCTTAGGAAAGAAAAAGTAGCCGTGGGTTGATAAAGTTACAAGCAGGCTCTTGGAAAGCCAGAAGATAACCCGTTTGGCCAGAGCATTATAGTGTATGGCAAGCAGACAGGTAGCTGAGTTAGGAAAAAGGGCAGCTCTAAAGCTGATTTTAACTGGACCAGTATGGTGTCAGTCGGTGTTAATGAGTGGAACACCTATGGCTGGTCACTGGATGTTTCAAATACGCAAAGAAAAGGGGGTCATTACATTTTAAAAATATATATATATTTTATTTTATTGAAGTATCGTTAATTTACAGTGTTGTGTTAGTTTCAAGTACAGCACAGTGATTCAATTATATATATATATACATGTATTCTTTTTCAAATTCTTTTCCCTTGTTGGTTATTACAGACTATTGAGTATAGTTCCCTGTGCTGTATAGTAAGGGGGACCACATTACGTTTAAGGCTAAGGCCTGACAATACCAAATGGACTTGGTTTGTGAATCTGATGAGCAGAGTTTTGTTAATGAGAATACCTACCAAATGTCCTGTCATGCGTTTTGGAAAAGTTCTGTCACTCTTTGTCTTCTGTGATAACCTAAAACTGTTTCTCTGCCTCAGCACAGCGATAGACAGTGACCATGGCTCTGCTGATTTTATATTTCTTTAACATCATCACAATATTCATTCCTCTCTCTCCTTCCTTCTCCACCCTCATTTCTCTTTCATTGTCTTAGGAAGCCTTTGGGTGAAAACCCCATTCCACCTTTGATCTTTGCGTGCTCTTGTATGGTCACATTTCCCAGAACAAGAGGCCACTCTAGGTACAGAGCTGCCTGCAGTAGCTGAAATGTGTGCAGTCCTAACATTTGATTCACAGAAGGAGCTTCTCTTTCTTGTCATCAGAGTCACACAGGGCCAAACTAGTTCTGCCTCATTTGCACTGAATGTCTTGGCCTTTGTGAGTGGGAAGTCAGCAGAATCTCGACAGGATCGGGTGTGAAGGCCACTCTTGTGTCCTACGGGCAAGGCGGTAGCCTCATTACCTTAAGCTCCGGGGAAGGAAATGTGAGGCTTTCAGGGGAGTAGCTTTTGAATCAACATTATTGCTATATGATCCCCACTTTCTTTCCTTAAGATTTATGGATCACCAAATTGTACCCATTAAGAACTTATTGCTATTCACAGAAATCAGGTTGGATATGAAACTGATTCCTTGTCTTTTACAAAATTTCCATTGGTTTTGCAGTGTTCCGGTCCAAGGGAACTTCCGTGCAGAGTTCAGTGTAAGCCGATCCCAGGCTGGTCCACGGTGTCATCCTTTTAGACCCAAGTGAGCTTTTTATAGTCCTCTGGCTGCAGATCCCTCCTCCTTTTGCTTCTTTATGCTAAATGAGGAGAGTGAATGATCATCATAGAATTTTCTAGGTAGTCAGCTTTCAGGAACAGAATCATTTTTTTTTCTTTGTCTTGACTTGTAGTGTCTATAAACTTCTGTTGGAAACTTAATCAACAGTGATAAGGGTAATAGGAGTAAGACTGGTAGTAGTATGATGTCATAAGGTAAAAATAAGCCTCTATCAGTTATATTTCCCAGAATGGAAATAAAGGGCTTCTACTTGTAATTCACACTGGGGATATTTTAGATATTATACTCTTTGCCAGATTCATTGCTACTCCTTTAATAATGGAAAGACTTGGTTTCTACCAAAAGTATTTTTCATAGAATTTGAGCACAAAGGCCAGTTATTCTGTCTCTCACCAAAGTAGAAATCCTTGCTACGACTTTTCTGACTGGTTGTAATTCACGCTGTTAGGGCCAGAGAGCTTACTTCTTGCACTGTGGTCCATTCCATGTATGGACAGTTTTAATCACTAAGACGCCTTTCATTACATTCGATCAAAGTCAACCCTCCTGTAATTTTGACCCTTTGGTCTTAGTTGTATCCTTGATAATACATTTAATCCTTTCTCCTTTTTCCATGTAACAGCCCTTGAAAACAAGAAGGAATCATGACATCTCTCAGCTTTGTGACTTGACAAGCTATATTCTATTTATCTCTCTTCTTCCAAGACATTGCTGACAATGTTGAATGCAGCAGTGCATTACTTCTCCAAGCTGATCCTGGTTCATCAGTCAGCTCTCTTTGTGTTTACATCTTTCTGAAACTTTGCATTTAAATGAGGATAATGACCCCCATGGGTCCTGGTCTTTGGACCCCTTTGCTCCCACCAGTGCTTTTGCTTCCCATCTCTTTCTTGCATATTTCTGATTCTTATGCTTTGGGTTCTTGTTTTGGTTGTAGATTGTCCCTCAGTAGCCTCTGGTTTTCTGGTGTTTCCCTCTTTAGGCCTGCCAACTTACTTCTCTCACTGATAGTTATCAGCCTGGTGCCCTCGATGGGGAATCTGATTAGGCAACTGTTTAGTCATGGAGTAATATTCCTTGGAGTGTATTTCCTGATGGGTGTCCTGCAGCAGTGCGTTACGGATATGCTGAGAAATTGATCTCTGCTGCTCTTGGGTAGCCTGGCAGGGCCTCAGTGGACCCAGGTGTCAGGTAGCCTCCTTTGTATACTTCAGTGTGGCATACCGATGTCATTCCCCATGTGTTCCATGATGGGCCAGAGCCCTAAGCACTGCTTCAAGGAATTGACCTAGAGTGCCACTAGTTAGTGATGGGGTAGGATTAGATATTTTGCTTGACTCAAGATAACTGAGGCAGTCATTTAATCAGAAAAGGAAATGAGGCTTTCTTGGCATAGCATATTCTTTATGATCCCATCCTGGCTCCTGGTAACTTTTTGGGTTGAAAGAACTGGGTGCTTTCAGAGGTGCTCTTGTGTGAGGATTCCCCCTAGAGGCTCACCTGGGTAGTGTGAAGGCAGATGCCTGTGCTGATGATAATCCTCTCATTAGATGTCTCTAGGCTCAAAAGATGGGTGCTAGTATTTCAGGCAAGTTGAGTGAAAGCTGGGGCCTGATGAAACATTGGAACTTGGAAGTTTGCTGACTTTCAGCTCCTGCTCATATGGCTGTCGCAGGCAAGTGGGCAAGCGTTAAGGGAAGCAAAGTCAATAGCTAGGGCACTAGAGACGCTGGACTGCTCAATAATGACCAGGTGTAAAACAATTCTTGTATTACTCTATAAAATGTCATTGAAAATATGTATTTAAAAGAAAAGTTAAATCTCGGTTTTTTTGAAATTTGCCTATCCTGTACATTTCAAAATCTGTACTTAGATTAAAATTTTTTGGTAAGATCTGTTTCCTCCCTTTTTTTGTGAATTTATTTATTGACTTAATTTTGTCTGTGTTGGGTCTTTGTTGCAGCACGTGGGCTTTCCCTAGTTGGGGTGAGCAGGGGCTACTCTGTTGCTCTGCGTGGGCTTCTCATTGCCGTGGCCTCCCTTGTTGCAGAGCACAGCCTCTAGGCACGCGGGCTTCAGCAGTCGTGGCACGCGGGCTCAGTAGTTGTGACTCACGGGCTCCAGAGCACAGCCTCAGCAGTTGTGGCGCACGGGCCTAGTTTCTCCACGGCATGTGGGATCTTCCCGGACCAGGGCTCGAACCCATGTCCCCTACATTGGCAGGCAGATTCCCAACCGCTGAGCCACCAGGGAAGTCCGCCTCCTTTGCTTCTGATAAATAGTTTTCCATAGTGACAAATGCTAGCTCTGTTTATTATGCTTTTTCATAATAAAAACTTAGAAGCAGCAGTTCTCAAACTCGAGTTGACATCAGAATCCCTTGGAGGTTGTTAAAAATTCAGATTTTGGGGCCTCACTCCCAGAGATTTGACTAAGTAAGTTGTGTGGCTCAGGAGTGTTTTATAAAAGCAGCCATGTGGATTCTCTTGCAAGTGGTCAGAAGACCAAACATTGAAAAGCATTGGATGTGAAGGATGATGCTTTCCTACTTACCAGGTGGTGGATGCTTTTTTTGTACTGTCAAAGGATGATTTGATTTGAAGGCATGTGTTTTTCCCCTAGCATGTGTTTCTTCTTATGCTGTGTTGAAATACAGAGACACCCAACCAAACTAGGATCATCACCAGCAGTTTCTACAACTTTGTGCAAAGTCAGTTCAATCATTATATGTTGTTTTTTGATATGCCATTCAGAAAACACTCAACTTATTACGTTGGACAGAGTTACATCACCTTGCATTTGTGTATAGCCATACAGTTAAGCACTATTTTCACTGACATTGTCTCAGTTGATCTTTATAACAATCTTGTGCAGTTGGTATTATTTCCATTTTTGAAGTAGGAAGTTTAAGGTTGTGAGTAAATGGTAGAAGTGATACTCTAACCAACATCATTTATACTTCAAAATTAGACAGGATTTATTATGTGCCGGGGACTAGGATGTACATTTTGTTCATTCTCTCTTTGAATCTTCATAAGAACTGTGAGGTAAGTATTATGATTACCTTTATTATTATACCTCGTTTTTAAAAATTTGGCTCTTGATGAGGTTAAGTAGCAGTAACTTCTTGAGGTGATGCCTTTAAGTAAATGGCAGAGCCAAGATTTGAGTTAGGTTCTTACCCTGGTTAGTGTGAAGGCAGATTGCCTGGATTGATTACAATCCTCTAATTAGATGACTCCATCCTGAGGAAGCTGGGTGGTAGTATTTCCAGGCAAGTTACCAGTACACATTACAGCCAGTTGCCAGTATACACGATAGAAAGCCATGCTGCAACTCATTCTAGAAAGAACAGAAAGTAACAGAAGGAAAGATCTAATAGGAAGGAAAGCAGACATTCAAAATATAAAAATTAAAACCAAAGGAAAGGAAATACAATTGTACATTTTTAGAAAACTTGATAAAAATAGGATTTTATGCTTTTTAGACATCAGAAGTACAAAGGGTGGGAAAGGCATAAGTTGTAGTCTACACACATTCTGATAATGTTAGCCATTCTTCTTGAAGCATAGAGTTCTCCTGTGTTTTATAGGCTTTTGAGTGTCATTCAGTCTTTCATTTATGGGATCATGTTTCCATTACTAATACCAACTGGTGTTTGACCTTCATGCCTATGCCCTTGGCAGTGACTGTCTCTGTATCTTCAGTGTACAGTATGGCCTTTGTGTTTTGAATCAGAAGTTTGCTTTCATCAGGTACATCTTGTATTTTTTGTGCTAGTGATTTTTTCCCATTGATAGAAAAGTCTCAGGGATACTATATTTATCCTGGACTTCCTGTTGAAAGTTCACAATTTAAAATTTTGGTTTTGGTAGTTTTGGTTATAATCCAATGATCAGCTTTAACACATAAGAAATAAACAAAATGCTTAAATATTTTTTGGGGCCCTGAATCCTATTTTGAGCTATGAGGTAAAACAGAGTATTTTCTATTTACTAAATGTCACCAAGATTCCACATGAATAAATGACTCAAAGCACCTTTTCATAATCTCAAGTCAAGCTTTTATCATGACTTCATGTCATCTATTACTGATGGTGATGAAAATACCCAGGATGTAATATATTGCCCTGACGTTTTAAAATTCTGTATCTACCAAAGTGCATTTAGCAACTATCCATGTCCATCTGACTTTTAATATGTACTGATTGCATATTAACATGTTTTGGTTCTGATAGTCTAGGGGACTGGGCCAGAAAGGGACAGCATTCAAAATGATGTCCTGTTCGTATTGGTTCTGTCTTGCTTGGTACCCTGTTGAGAGCCATGAGTGAAGATCTAGGATATATCAGGGCATGTGTTAGGCATGTGTTTTCTAAATGCTTTTCTTTCAGGGAGGATTGCTGAAAATGTCAGAGGCCCTACTTTCTGATGGAGACAGTGAGTCCATGCAGCTCTTGATGGTTTGGCTTGAAAACAAGGAGTTGGAGAGCAAATGTAGGGTAGGCTTCTAGAGGAGCTTTCGAGGGCATTTCGAGCCGTCAGGCTGATATCTTCACTCAAGACATCTTGTGTGGTTCAGTTGTTTATTCAGCTAAAAAAATCTCCATGGAAATGCTATGGAGAGTACTCTGCTTTTTTCCTCACTCCATGCTGTAGGTAAGAGAAAGTCAATTCTAATTCTTCCTTTTTTCTCCTTTCTGTGACTGGCAAAATGTGCATGACCTTTGTACCTTTCAGTCAAATGGAGGCTGCTTCTTGACCTTTAGGGTGGCTGGTGGAATTACATTCTAGGTCCTCAAACTCTAGGGACTTAGCAGAGGCCTAGGCTGACCTTGAGAAGGTGCTTTCTTATGCCTTTGAGAATAGCACAGAGTGAAGCAGGTGGAGGAGCCAGGATTCCAATACAGACAGGAGTAAGTAATTACATCAGGTGAGAAATTATTCCCTTTCCTTCCAGCAGGTGAACAAGCTAAAGAGGAAAATACGAGAAAGGAAATAAAACTCATTTGAAGAGGGAAAGTGTCTATAATGGAATATTTACAAACTTTTTATTAAAGGAAATTGTATCTTTTTTTTGGTTGGTTTTTTTTTTTTTTTTTTTTTTTTTTGCGATACGCGGGCCTCTCACTGTTGTGGCCTCTCCCGTTGCGGAGCACAGGCTCCGGACGCGCAGGCTCAGTGGCCATGGCTCACGGGCCCAGCCACTCCGCGGCATGTGAGATCTTCCCAAACCGGGGCATGAACCCGTGTCCCCTGCATTGGCAGGCGGACTCTCAACCACTGCGCCACCAGGGAAGCCCAGGAAATTGTATCTTTTTGGACTGTTGGTTGAAATGTGTGTTGGATGTGTATGTAATATTTCTTATATTATAGGATTTGGGTATAGGATTAAGACATTAGTCAGCCATGACAACTACGTTATTAATTAACAACTAGTTAGTGGATACCCGCTGGTACTGTACTGTATAGAATACCAAAATGTTCTAAATGTTTTTATATACAAACTAAAATGTTATAAATAGGAGAGAATCCCTGCTTCCAAGGAGTTTTATAATCTAGCAGGGATAAAGATAATGTGTACATGCGACACCAGTTGAGAGCACTTGCCAAGTAACATATCAGTAAGTGAAAAAAAATAGTGTAAATAGAATCTCTAAGTATTGAGTGATGGAGTGGTACTAAAGATGTAGGACTAACAGAGGAAGGAGATGAATTTTGAACTGGATAAGAGAGAAACGTACATTGGCAAATAAAAGTGAGGATGGCATTTTGCGTAGGAAGAAAGCTAAATGTGAGGACACAGTTTTGGAAATGACAATGAGCAAGTCAAACACACTGGCTTGGTTGACATGGAACTTTCATGGCCATGGATGATTTGTGATGAATTTAATTATAGCTTTGATGTGATACTGCAGTAGGAACATGCCATAGGTCCTTTTTTTTCTTTTTCCCCACTGCGCCGTGCAGCATGTGGGATCTTAGTTCCCTGAGTAGGGATCGAACCTGCAACCCCTGCAGTGGAAGCACAGAGTCTTAACCACCAGGACTGCCAGGGAAGTCTCTCCATAGGTTCTTTTTTTTTTTTTTTTTTTTTTTTTTTTTTTCTGTATGCGGGTCTCTCACTGCTGTGGCCTCTCCTGTTGTGGAGCACAGGCTCTGGACGCACAGGCTCAGCGGCCATGGCTCACGGGCCTAGCATCTCCATGACATGTGGGAATCCTCCCGGACCGGGGCACGAACCCACGTCTCCCACATCGGCAGGTGGACTCTCAACCACTGCGCCACCAGGGAAGTCCCTTCCATAGGTTCTTGAATACATGCAATGTGTTGAGATACGAGAGTTACTTAGGCAGCATAAATATCTACAATGGATTGGAGTGGTGGAGCTAGAGGTGGGAGAGTGTTAAGGGGTTGTTGTAATCCAGGCATAAGTAATGAGGGCTTAGTGGGCTGTGTTGGGAAAGTCTGCTGGGCTGGAAAAAATAAGCTCAGATTTTGATATGTTACATTTCAGGTGTCAGGGGTGTAGCCCGAGTTGACCAGTCAGTAACTGGAGACAGGATCACAATTTGAGAGGTCAGGCCTTAATCATTGATTTCTGAGGCATCCGTGTGAGGGGATAGTTCAGTAACGCCTGTGGTATATATGCTTCATAGTGGTGAATACTGAGGGAGAAATGCAGAAAGCCAGTTTCAAACCTTACGAACTGTTGCCAGCCAAGGGGGTGGAGGCAGGCAAAAAGAAAAGTCAGCAAATGAGAGAAAGAGGTGGTAGAAGAACACAGAGAACATCCGGGGAAACCATGCGAGAAGAGAATTTCAGCAGTGCTAAATGAAGCATAGAGGTCAAGGGGATTGAAAACTTGAGAAAGGCCTATCGGATTTGTCAAGGGAAAGGTCTTTGGAGTTTTAGAAAAATGTGTTTCCAGTGAAGTTTCAGAGCAAAAGTGCATCAGGGATTTTCTATGTACTCTGCATGACAAGGGGATTAATGTTTAATAAATAAATCCCTTCTGTAATTGCTTCAGCACATATGACTGGGTAACTGGGTCTTTGGTATTTCAAGGGAAATTATGAGGACACCTCAGGAAGAAGGTGAGGTTACATTTCTCATATTATGCAAACCAGTCAGGTGATTTGGTGGGTTATGTGACAGAGAAGCTCTCAAAGCTGAAATGTTGGGCTTACTTGGATTCGCAAGGTCATACTGGCTTTGGGGAAAATCCTTGGGAAAATGGAAAATCCAGGGTTTGAAAGCTTCTTCATGGGTACTGTTATTTGGTGTATGCTGATGGATGAGCTTGAAAGGATTTGTCAAAATGTTGAGCTGTGGAAAACAATAAGGATCAGATTAAAGTTTATGAAAAGTAACATTAATTAACATGGAAGTGGGGGCACTGAAGAAATGTTGGTCAATGTTGAATCAATGCTGTAAATTTAGTGACTTATTATGAATAAATGGAGGTGAGAGGTTAGACATGGTGAAGACCTCAAATTTTAAAAGGCAGGAGACACTTTTTTATGGCCTAAAGGGAGATATTTGTAGTAAGAAAACAGGCTTTTCAGTTTATCTCCTATTCAGCTAATTAGTGGGAGTCTCATTAGTTAGAAAACCTGGAACGATAGCTGTAACATGGTCTGACATAGATGTAAGTAGATGAAAATATACTGATTTTCTGGTGAGTTACATATGTGATTTTGGATTTATAATCACAATAGACTAGTTGAGAAGGGATGAAGGGTAGAGACAGGATTAACTTTTTTTTGGTCTTTAGCTCATTTTTCTTTATGTTCAGGTAGTCGTTGCCCAGAACTAACTATGGGCTGAATACAATTTTGCTATAATTGAGGATATGACTTTAATGTTTCTACAGATTTTCATGTCTCTACAGCAAAACGTGAATTGCTTGTGTTGTATCTCTGATATAAAATATAGTGTTTTCCAAGTGCTTTATAAAACGTAGTTTAGGTGGGTGAACATGGAACTGTGCTTAAACTTGGATTGCATGGGAATCTGAAAATCTGATTGTCTATTCAGGTTGATACATGATTGTGATATTCATGATAGTGTGTTTCTTCTTGATTTCCCAAAAGCTGTTGTATGGTATGAGATGTATATTGAATCGAGCCAATAGTTTTCAAAAGGTCTAGGAACTTTCTAAATTTACTTATTTGAACTCCACCTTGTTACCAAACACCAGGTGACATATAGCTATTACATACACTAAAAGAATAAATTATAAATAAGTGGTAAAACTAAAGGGAAAAAAAATAGTGACTTAAATGGAGTCAAGAAAGAACAAATGTAAACCAGTGAGTAGTCATGGCCATGTGGTATATGTGGACCTCATTTTTGTTTTTAAGTTTTCTACCAACCAAGGCAAATGTGGAACTTGTTTTCTTACTCCACTTATAGAGACCATGAATTAAAAACAAATCACTTGCTTAGCAGAAGCACAGGTATCACTGACACAGACCCAGAAAGAAATAAAGAGGGCTTTGTATAATGCAGTGAACGATGCCCTTAACAACATCTTGATTAGAAACCCAGCAAGTTCTCATGAGCTGGCTCCATGAGTCCATTGACTGCTGGTGTCACATGAAAATGTCCTTTGGCAAAGTCTATTCAATGGCGGGTCTCCAGGGTCAGTTAGATCATTCTTTTAGTCCTTAAGTTTGGGGTAACTATATTTCTTTCCACTTCATGTGTTTTGAGCTTTCAGGGTATCCATTTACAACCCAGGACATACCCCTGTCACTCTTAAGGTCTGAGCACTTGTAATTGAAAGCATTCACTATATGAGCTGTCCTTTTACTGTGAACCAGAGGGAAGGATGAGCTTTCATCACATTAGTGAAGGGTGAGGTAATGGTTACACAATTGATTTTTGGAGTAGATGATAAAGAAATTCCAAGGAAAAAGTTAGGGTCTTCATTTTCCCTGTGGATTTAAAGGAGAACTAAACCTGACAAAATTTTCCAGAAATAGTTTTCATTTTCCTTCCCAAACTAGGAGTATACTAGTAACTACAGTACATTTTTTCTGGAACAAGGTGGAACATTCAGAAGAATAAAGTACTTAAAATAGCAGTAAGATTTCTGTGAGTTTAAGGGAGAAGCAAACTCTCCAGTTAGGAAAGGTTTGCTCTGTGAAGCTGTCTAGTGCTGCATTGGAACAGATTCCCCTGCCAGGTATGAAGCGTGTCTTCACTCTGGAGCGGCCTGTTCATTGTATTTCCCTTGGCACGTAATTCGGGTTCTTGGACACAGTGGTAAACTCATCACATTAGACCATGGGTTGATGGAAGTTCATGTTTAGATGTTTTTAAATTGGTTGGGACCTGGCTAGGGGAAGAATGTATGTCTACAACTGGCCTTGAAAGAGATTAAACTTATTTGAATTTTTTTTTAATGTCAGTGGAGTGGGTAGTAATATTTCTTTTGCACTGAGCTAGCAAGTGTGCCTGTTAGAAGAGCATTCCTGAACACATGATGAATCAGAGACTGATTAGCTCTAGTTTAAGGAAGGCATCTGGAAACCGCTTGTGAAGGAGATTTTGCCATTAATTATAGAAGATACACATGCCACCAATTTAAGGACGAAAGACAGAGATTTTACCCCTTACCAGACTGATTTCTATCTACTGTATGTTCTCTTTTAATTTAAACTTCAGGATGCTGTCTTAAAAGTAGTTTGGTTTTTTCAGCCAATGATATGGAAAAAGCAGATGATAGCCACATTTGTTACAAATATTATGTGTACAGTTATATTGAGTTGAAAACACAAGTCACTAGTCAAAAGGGTAGTTTAGTTTTTCCTTTGCAAAAAATTTAATCTTGTTCCGTAAAACAGATTCTTTATAACTTACTGTTTTTATGAGGCTGCTTATTTACCTTTCTACAATTTTGACCATTTAGGTATGCTGAAGTTATAAAATATGCTTATTCAGACCTTAAATTTTTAGGTATGGATGACCGAAGGCAATAATTCCAATGAGTGAAGTGGGGAATAGAGCTTGTTTCTGCAGGGAATGATAATTGTAAACAAAGAACTAAAGTTTAGGAACATCATAATTATAGATGTAGGTTTAGAAGTTATCTGTCTTACAATACTTCAGAATATTTTTTTATTGCAGAAGTAATGTATATATATATATATTGAAGAAAATATAATTAATATCAGTAATCAAAAAGAAGAAAAATGTAACAATCACCTGGGATGTATAGATAGGCCATTAATGTTTTAGGTATATCCTCCTAAGTTTGTATATTAAATGTATATATTTTTGATAAAAATGGTAATATACTATAAATACATACTATCTTCAAAACCTGCTATTTTTTTCCTAACGGTGTCTCATGAAAACCTCCCTAGATTATTATATAGTTTTAGAGCCAACCCAGTGTCATTTTAAGGCCATTGCACAGATGTACCATAATTTATTTAACCATTCCCCTGTTTGGGGGTGTTAGGTTCTTCCTCATTTTGGTTACTATAAGTAGTGCCTTAACGAACATCCCTGTAGTTAAATCCTTGAGGCCATCCATGGTTATTTCCTCAGAATAAATTGCAAAACGTGGAATTCTGGGTCTGGAAGCAGAACTGGAAGCTTCTGGTATGCATCATCACAGTTATCCTCCACAAAGTCTTTATCAATTTGCAGTCTGGTCAGTGGTATAGGAGAGGGTGTATGGAGGTGGCGTTCTCTTTAGAGGTAATAGCTAAGGCTTTGCCGTTAATGTAACGCGGTACAGTTGACAGTTCAGCTGAGCACCTGGGACCCTTCTGGGAGTTGGAGCATTCTTCAGCTCCTACTCGGTTGAATCTGGTAATATTTTAGGTTGAGTCCTTCCTGAGCCAGACTCTTCCTCTTTACAATTTAAAATGACATTCTTGGGACTTCCCTGGTGGTCCAGTGGTTAAGACTCCATGCTCCCAATGCAGGTGGCCCGGGTTCGATCCCTGGTCAGGGAACTAGATCCCGCATGCGTGCCGCAACTAAGAGTCTGCATGTGGACTAAGAAGTCCACAGGCAGCAACGAAGATCCCGCGTGCCACAACTAAGACCTGGCACAGCCCAAAAAATTATTAAAAATTTAGTTTAAAAAAATGACATTCTTGGGTCAGTCATGGACTGTGGCGAAGTGAAAAGCTCCTTTTCTCCTCCCCACACCTGCCTTTCTTTCAAGTTCTCCTTCAGAGCTATCCGCTGATATTCTTGCCCTGCTGAGAGTTAGGTCATTTCCCATCTGAGTCCAACACACAGAAACTGGGGACTGTTGCTCTGCCTCTGGACTTAGAGATGGAGAGAAATTATCTCTCGATCCTTGTCTCCAAGGACAGCTTAGACCCTGGAGCTGCAAGCCCTACGTATTTATGCAGTAACTCTGGACTGGCTTTTACCTCTAGTTTGGAATACACAGATCCTTTTTAGTACCCATGTAAGGGATTTTCAGGCGCTTTGCCTTGAGTTTCCTAAGAGAGGAGGCAATCACAACCGATTTCCTTTTTCAGCACTGATTGGAGAAGAGAATGTTTGTAGTCCCTCCTGCCTTTTCACTTTGAGTCTTCACAATGGGAGTGTGCTCATCCATGGCAGTGGCTGCCCACTCCTCCACTTCTAAGGCATCGTGCCATTCAGCACTTGTTTCCAGGTCTTTAGTTGTCCTGCCTTGAACAGAATCTTTTAAATTTGTTCTGTTTTTTAAATTTTCTTTCTTTATCTCATACAAATAAAATTGTAATGTATTTTTATTTCCATAGTTGAAACAAAATGGAGTCAAAAGCAATACAATACAGAATAAGTAATAGAGCAGAAAATCAAAGCCTCTCTTCATCCCTTTGCTCTTGAGTACTCTCCAGGGTTATCTGTCTACTCTTTTCTCTTTGAATTTATATGCATTTACATGCACATGTAGAAAGATAATAACTTGTGTTTTGCAATAGGTTTAGTTAGAAATTGACCTAGCTCATGTGTAATGATCCATGAGCTGTGAGCCTAAAAATCCAATTTGTATCTTTCAGTAGCATGCAGCATTTCTATGTTATAAGAAATGTCTGGGTAGGGCTTCCCTGGTGGTGCAGTGGTTGAGAATCTGCCTGCCAATGCAGGGGACACGGGTTCGAGCCCTGGTCTGGGAAGATCCCACATGCCGCAGAGCAACTGGGCCCGTGAGCCACAGCTACTGAGCCTGCGCGTCTGGAGCTTGTGCTCCGCAACAAGAGGGGCCGCGACAGTGAGAGGCCCGTGCACCGTGATGAAGAGTGGCCCCCACTCGCCGCAACTAGAAGAAAGTCCACGCACAGAAACGAAGACCCAACACAGCCAAAAATAAATAAATAAATAAAATTTAAAAAAAAAAAAAAAAGAAATGTCTGGGTAAATGGCAAAGTGCTAGGTTCCTTGGTTTTATTTTTATTGAGTTGGATATATTTTCTGTTTGGGGGCCATTAGTTACTTTTAGACACTAGACTAAATGATAATGTTTTAAACATCAAAAAAGGATTTGGGAAGACTGAAACATGATTTGATCATTTCTGTTGGTTATTTGTATTGTCTCCTTAATGTTTTCCTAATTTCAAAAAGTGGCCTACTTCTGTGTGTTTGGCGTACCTTGGAGTTGATCGTTTCAAATAATTCTCTACTTGCTACACTTACTTAAAAATCTGCTCTTTCGGGTTAAAAAGGAGAAGTATTCTGTCCTTGTAGATATGTCATTTCCACAGACATGTTGGTTTGCCATATTGGCTGAGTGATAGGAAATAAAGGGCAGAAAATATGAAATTGTCCTTCATTGGATATTACGTTGTTCTCTCAAATTATCTGGATTTTAAAGTATTATTGGAAAAAAATATCCCCTAATCTTTTATTAAAAATAAAAGACAAGCTCTTACAAAGTATAGGTTGTTTGCAGGACTGAGAAATATTGGAAATATGTCTTGGCTCAACTAGCTGGCCACCCTCGAGAGCCAGTAATACCAAGTGGCTCAGCTTAGTTGCACTCAGTGGCAAGAGCCATTCTGAGGTTTCCCATGTGTTGGGAGGGGGCCCAAGACAAAGAGGTCCTTGTAAAACTCAGCTGGAGACTTGGCCGTGGGACAGAGTCCTCGCAGAAGCTGCATTAACTGTGCCCTGCCCAGAGGCAGGCTGCTACAGCCCCTGTGCTGTAAACCATAAGCATCATGGACTGAGTCTGCATCTCCAGGTAGATACTGAGCTTCTTTAGCTTATTGTCATTATTATTCCTGAATACTGGAGCTGCCCTTGTAACATCACGTGCCTTCTCTGCAAAATGACGTCACACATTCATCGTTAAAAACTGCTTACTCTTCGTTTTCTCACGTGTGGTTGTTTCTGTAGAAGATAATTACTTATCCTCACATCTAACTTTCATATTTGCCATGTATATGTATACACACACATATATCCATAAAGTTTTTAAATTCACCAATACATTTGTTTCTTGTGCCATAGTATAAAGAGAAGATAGTATCATAGTATTTGAAATCAGAGGACCTGGGTTCAAGTTTTGCTTCTGCCACCTAATGGCACTATGACCTGCTGAGGCTCTGTTTCCATCTCCCTCTCCCATCCTGGTTGGGACTTGTGAGCCTCAAATGAGGCAATATATTTAAAAATATTTTGTGAACTGTAAACTGCCACACAAATGTTAATTATTGTTAATTGTTTTAAAGTGACTGTCTCCAGTATAATCCAGCATTATTAATGAATGCCTCATGAGTCGTCTTAATCCCAGAGAAGAGAAGACATAAACTTAATATACCCTACTTTGGTGGTCAAAAGGTATATTCATGTTAAGGGCTACTGGTAAGGAGTGAAAAATCACAGATATGCTGGGGTTCCACAAGCACCCTTGTGGAGGTGGAGAAAAGGAAGGAGGCTGAGGATAGAGAGATCAGTAATGGCTTAGTTTCTGCACAGCCCGGTGAAAGACCACTTTTTTTTTTTTTTTTAACATCTTTATTGGAGTATAATTGCTTTACAATGGTGTGTTAGTTTCTGCTCTACAACAAAGTGAATCATTTCTACATATGCATATGTTCCTATATCTCTTCCCTCTTGCATCTCCCTCCCTCCCACCCTCCCTATCCCACCCCTCTAGACCACTTTGAAGGATTAGGTTCAGCTGTTAAGGTTGATAGTGTTTTATACTTTACATTGATGCTTAAAGAGTAACATTTAACAACTTTTAAAACAATAATTTTGTGAGTCACCAAATACACAAATATGGTCAGATGTGTATTACAGTTTTCAGGGAAATTATCTGGCTGTTTTGGTAAAAGTGAGAGTCCTTTGGTTACACAATAAGCAGTAGAAGAAAGAAGATTCAGGATTTCCGAAGGTGAGTTTCCCATCCTGGAAAATGTGTTTCCTCAGTTGGACGCTGGGGCCATCTTCAGGTTAGAAAGTGTCAACAGGAAACAGTTCTGGTTCAGGAATAGGTAGGTTCTGTGTTTCTCACTTTGTAGAAGGGCTTCTGTTTATCAGTTGGGACTTGGTTTTCTTCCATCCAGCCTCATAGATGAGTGGCTGGTTTCATTTCATTTTTTGGCTTCATCTTTAATTTATTTGCTTGTTCTTTTCATTGGAAACTTTTCTGCTGAAAATATCTTCTGGGGTTCAACTTTAGTGAAATCTTAGCAAGTTTTATTTATTAGTCTAGCTATTATGTTTATCCTTAAAACTTCTTTTTTGAATTAGGACATCTCACACATCTAGATGCTTGCAATGTGAACATTGTTTATAATTCCAAAGAAAAGTTTTATTCTGGGTTTGACTGAAGTGTTGAATTAGTCAAGTTACGAGATTCAGTTTTGCTCTCCATGAAGCAGAAAAGTGGCAGGAGGATGTGTTGTGACTTCAGCCAAATGGCTGACGACCAGCCTCCCTGATTTCTTGGCCATAGGAAATAGGGCATTTGGTGACAGGTGCTGAGGAAATGAATAACAATTGCTATGATAAGTCTGACACATTCCCAGTTTTGTTCTCTATTTTTGGTGTTTGGTGCTTTTGTTTTATTGAGAAAGAATGGTATAGCTTCGTAAGATGCTATTTTATTTTAGTTTCGAGGTAGGAGTGATCCTTGTGAATGTGGGAAGAGGCACGTATCTGAGTTAAGAGCTATATAGTTATTCTTGTGGGCTTGGAAATAATGGTGATTCTTTTTCAGTCTTAGCAAAGGAAATATTTTAAAAACAACCCGGGGGCTTCCCTGGTGGCGCAGTGGTTGAGAGTCCACCTGCTGATGCAGGGGACACGGGTTCGTGCCCCGGCCCGGGAAGATCCCACATGCCTCAGAGCGGCTGGGCCCGTGAGCCATGGCTGCTGGGCCTGCGCGTCCGGAGCCTGTGCTCCACAACGGGAGAGTCCACAACAGTGAGAGGCCCGTGTACTGCAAAAAAACCCCACAAAAAACCCCCCAAAACAAACAACAAAACAACAACAACAACAACAAAAACAACCCGGTAATGGAGAAAAGCTATCGTGGTGGTAGAAAAGCAACGAGCTGCGAGTAATGCGTTTAAAAAAGGGCTTGCTGAACATGAATGTTTCCCTTAATGTCTCTGAACCTGTTTTCTTGTTTGTAAAATGATATTTCTAAGGTCCTTTCCAGATCTAAAATTCTCTGACTCTGTGATTTTTCTCTCTGACCACGATTGTTTGATTCCTTACACAGAGAATGAAGGTAAGAGACATTCCGTATCAATGAAAATGACCTTTAAAGATATAAGGCAGCAAAGGGAATGTGTGGACATGGACTTGTGGGTCTTGAATCTAACTGGTTGTCAGTGGCGCACTCTCTTTGATGTGGGCTACCTGCACTGTTGACTCCTGGCTGTTTGTTTCTCCACCCCCAGGTATGCTGATATTCTGGAAGGTAGGCACTCTTTCCTCAATGTGTAGGTTTCAGCAGCCTGTTTCTAGGCAGGACACGTGTATTTCAGTGGTGACCTTCAATGGCAGCCTTCATTGTATGACTCTTTGGTAACATTAAGACTGGGACTTTGCAACCCTATGGGAAAGGGGGATGGTGCCATGTTAGGCTTAAATAGGGTATTTTGGAGATGGAAAAACATCACATACGCCATCTAAGCATAGATTTTGGTAAATGGGTTTTAGATGGATTGTTTTTCAAACTCTGTCAGGTTTCCTTAAACTTTTTCACTTTTAGTGGTAATTGTTTTCCTAAGGTTTACAATACATTTTATTATAAATGAGGTTTTTCCATCTACAAAAAGAAAAGTCTAAAAATCAGGCTGTTCCCATCTGTTTCTCTCTGTAAAGTAATTTCCATCAGATCTCATTTTCCTCTGTTTTAATCTCTGCTATGAATGTGGTAGTGATCTTGAGTGGTACATCTAATGAACTTGAGGGACATTACAGATATAAATCTGAGGATTTAGCAGAAGAAGGGATGGGTAGATAAATGCTAAGATGGGATGGTAGGGGCAGTTGATCGATTATTCATGTAATCCTTCTTTGGGAGTAAAGAAAAGCAGATTGGTTGCTTATAATAAAATTTAGCCCAAATGGCACTTCCACAGTTGTAAGTGTCATTTCACAGCAGTGCAATATGCCTATTAGTGTTTTCACACATTTCTCTGTCACGCTGTCAGAATGTCTGCAGATGACTTTGTTCTCAGACTTAAAGCCTTTTTTTTTGTCTCCTGATGTCTTTCCCATGGACCAAAGCTTGAAAAACAACTCTTCTAGTATATATGGATGAAAAGTAGTGATTTATGACCCATCCCATTTTACTTTTTGATTAGGAATCACAATTTCTGTTCTCTTAGCGGAGAGAATAAAACAGGAGGCCCTAGTCTAACATTGTAATACAATCACAATCACCATACTTTATGTGAATTCTATAACAAACCAGATAGGTTGGTTTTTTTTTTTTTTTTTGCGGTACGCGGGCCTCTCACTGCTGTGGCCTCTCCCGTTGCGGAGCGCAGGCTCAACGGCCGTGGCTCACGGGCCCAGCCGCTCCGCGGCATGTGGGATATTCTCGGACTGGGGCACGAACCCGTGTCCCCTGCATCGGCAGGCGGACTCTCAATCACTGCGCCACCAGGGAAGCCCCCCAGATAGGTGTTTTTATCTCCTTTTCTTTCCTTCTCTCCCCCTCCTTCTTCTCCTTCTTTTTCCTGTCCATCCCCTGTCCCTCTCTTTCCCCCTCCCTTCCTTCCTCTCTTCCCTTCTTCCTTGCTATATTAAAGTACTTGAAAGAAAAGGAGCACCAGTACTTTGCTTCATCTCATGAGCTCCAGCTTCTGTTTCATCGGCATCTCTCGAGGGTCTGTTATATTCTTGACTTTACGCTAGGCCCGTTCCTATGCATTGTGTATTTAACCCCCATAGTGTCCTGTGAGAAAGCTGTTCACCCCTACTCCGTTGATGAGGAAACTTTGGCCTGATTCACAGAGCTGGTTCTGAATCTTTCCTCTGCTGGGTAGAAAGTCTGTGATTCAGTTTGGGAGTGTTTTTTAGAAAAAGAGCCACACCTTAGTATGGGAGCAAGGCAGCTGTGATTAAATGAGTGCAGGATGCAGGTTCCAAATTCCCCAATTACTGAGTTGGCCTTGGCCAAGCTTTTTGCTTTTGTATTTTAGAGTCCTTACTTATTAAATAGGGATGGTACAAAGGTGTCCTAGAAGAATGTTAACCTATAGGTATCTTTAGTCACTGTAGAATCTTACTTTCACTTATACTTTTAATTTTGTGGAACACTTGGAACTCCATCATTTGGGAGAGAAATCGCAACATAGTTGTCTTAAATTTTTTTTTTCCCAGTTTTACTGAGATATAATTGACATACAACACTGTATAAGTTTAAGGTGTACAGCATAATGACTTGACATATGTATATAACTGTGAAATGATCACCAAAATAACTTTAGTTAACATCCATTACCTCATAGAGTTTCAAAAAATTTTTTTCTTGTGATGAGAACTTCTAGGGTCTACTCTCTTAGCAACTTTCTACCAACATAGTTGTCTTTATGGCATAGCATTTAACAGTTTTATCTAAATTGATCATTAACAAATGTGCTGAATTGCTGAGCAGAATCTGATTATTCAGTGGGCTCATTGGTACATACTTATTGAATACCTACTATGTGACCAACAACTTACATTTATTCTTTCATTTAATCGTTATGTCATTCATGTGAGTTCTCAATCACCAACCTCACAGACGATAAAAATGAAACTCATGAACTCACAGAAATAGAGGGTAGAATGGTGGGTATCAGGGGCTGAGGGGTGGGAGAAATAGGGAGATATTGGTCAAAGGGTACAAACTTCCAGTTATAAGATGAATAAGTTCTGGAGATACAGCATAGTGACTATAGTTAACAGCACTGTATTATATACTTGTAAGTCGCTAAGAGAGCAGATCTTAAATGTTCTCACCACACACACACACATAATTATGTGGGGTGATGGAGATGTTAACTAACCTTGTTGTGGTAATCATCATCATAATAACCATCACAATATATATCAACACTTGTATCAAATCATCATGTTTTACACCTTGAACTTATACAATGTTATATGTCAATTCTATCTCAGTGAAGCTGGGAAAAAATGAGAAAAGTTAAATAATTTCCCCAAGGTCACATAAGTAGTAGGGGGAGGGGCTGGGATTTGGATCTTTAAAAGCACAAAAGTAGGACAGTGGTTACTACTGTGTGACTTGGAGTTAGATTTAAGTCCCAGGTGTGTGTCTTACCAGCTGTGTAACTTTGGGCAAGTGGCTTGACCTTTCTAAAGCTTCATTTTAAAGTTAAAAAATTTAAAAAAATTTTTTTGCCTTGCGGTGCATTATGCGGGATCCTAGTTCCTCAACCAGGGATTGAACACTTGCCCCCTGCAGTGGAAATGCAGACTCCTAACCACTGGACTGCCAGGGAAATCCCTAAACCTTCATTTTCAGAATGAGCTCCTTCAGAGGGCTCTTCTGAAAATTAAACTGCAGTTATGGAAGCCTTTAGCATGGCCTGCCACAGTAAGTGAGGTGTACACCTGCCCCTGCCTACAAGGGTTTACTGTATTAAATGAGATGAAGCATAAAGATGAAATGTGAACAAATTTTGTATGTTTCATGATATATGAGAAACTGTTAAATCATGAAGTTTTAGCAAAAGAGAAGACTAGTGTGGTGCATGTGGTGTATTAGAATGTTGGACTAGGGCTGAATATACAAATTCTCCTCTTTGCCACTAGCATACTGTGACTCTTAGAGCTGTTTATTTCACTTGTGTCCCTCTTTCTGTGTTTCATTTGTTCATTCATTCATCAAACATCTGTTGGGAGACAGCAGTGTGCCCAGGCACGCTGTGCTAGGAATCCAGGTACTGGAGAAGGAGCCTAAGACATGATCCCTATCCCCAGCCTGGGCCATGGAACCTACCACCCTAATGAGAGGAGCAGCAGACATACGAAGACTTAATTATAATGCAGCATGAAAAGTGATATCATAGTGCTTGAGAGACACACACAGTACTTTGCGCACCTCCAGAAGACACTGATGAATTTTATTTGCAGTTAGAGAAGCCTTTATGAAAGTGTTGACAATTAAATCATGCATCGAAGATGAGAAGAGATTATGTCTTATTCATCCTTGTATTAATATTTCCCAAAGTACTGAGTGCAGTGCCTGACATATAATAGGCCCCCAGTAGTGAACTGGATACTGATTTGCAAGCCTGAATTGGTTTGAAGATCTGTTCCTTCCCATGTTTCTGGTCATAGCTCTGTACCTCTCTCAAGCATAGTTCAACCCTGTAATTCTTTTTTCCATCAGTACACCAGGGTGGTTAAAAGTATAGACTCTGGTTTTAGTTCCCATTTCTGCTACTTATTGGCTGTTTGACCTTGGGTAGGTTACTTAACTACTCTGTGCCTCAGTTTACTCATCTATAAAATGGGGATAATAATGGTACCTAGCATTATTAAATGGAAAAAAATTAAATGCAAAGACTAAGCATTAAGAATAGTAATCACTCATCCTGAGGGTTGTCTTTTCATCTTGTTTATGGTTTCCTTTGCTGTGCAAAAGCTCTTAAGTTTAATTAGGTCCCATTTGTTTGTTTTTATTTCCAATTCTCTAGGAGGTGGGTCAAAAACGATCTTGCTGTGATTTATGTCATAGAGTGTTCTACCTATGTTTTCCTCTAAGAGTTTTACAGTGTTTGGCCCTACATTTAGGTCTTTAATCCATTTTGAGTTTATTTTTATGTATGGTGTTAGGGAGTGTTCTAATTTCATTCTTTTACATGTAGCTGTCCAGTTTTCCCAGCACCACTTATAGAAGAGACAGTCTTTTCTCCATTGTATATTCTTGCCTCCTTTATCAAAGATAAGGTTACCATATGTGTGTGGGTTTATCTCTGGGCTTTCTGTCCTGTTCCATTGATCTATATTTCTGTTTTTGTGCCAGTACCATACTGGTTTGATTATTATAGCTTTGTAGTATAGTCTGAAGTCAGGGATCCTGATTCCTGCAGTTCCATTTTTCTTTCTCAAGATTGCTTTGGCTGTTAGGGGCAGGACATTAATAAAGACACAGACGTAGAGAATGGACTTGAGGACATGGGGTGGGGGGAAGGGTAAGCTGGGATGAAGTGAGAGAGTAGCATTGACATGTATACACTACTGAATGTAAAACAGATAGCTAGTGGGAAGCAGCTGCCTAGCACAGGGCAATCAGCTCGGTGCTTTGTGATGACCTAGAGGGATGGGATAGGGAGGGTGGGAGGGAGATGTGAGAGGGAGGGGATATGGGGATATATGTATGCACATAGCTGATTCACTTTGTTATACAGCAGAAACTAACACAACATTGTAAAGCAATTATACTCCAATAAAGATGTTAAAGTAAATAAATCCCTGGTCTGATAATCCCCCTCCCCCCAAAAAAGAATAGTAATCACTTAATAGCCATTAGCAATTTTTTGTGTTTTGTTTACACATATCTTTGCCCTGAGTTCATTTATCTCTAATGTCTCCTCACAAATACTCATTGTGACCAGCAAAAATAGTACTTTCCTGTATTTTTTGATTGACAGGGAAAAAAAGAGAAAGTGGCTTATTTTAGGAAGTGAGTTGTTTGTTCATGGCTGCTCTTGCTTTAAAGCCCGGATCATAAGGACCTGGTTAATGCCACAAGGATCTCACATGTGTTTTGCTAATTACAAATCATGCTTCTTGGCGGCCCCTTTAACTGTTGAAATGACCTCCAGATTATGATTTCTCTTCACTCTTTATTAATAGTTAACAAACTGTTTAATGTGCAGTAGGAAAGCCAAGTAAGCCTGAAGTGTTTAGAAAATGGCATGGGAATTAGTTGTAAACTGTTTCAGTAAACATTAAATGGGTGGCAATTACTTAAAGTGATTGCCTAAGTTTCATTAAAGTACTTAAGAGAAAAATATGTGCTTAATGCTCCTTTAATTATAAGGAACTCATTAAGGTAGCTTTGATCTGGGATTTATCATCCAGCCTAATTCATAAGCTCACCCAGGGGATCTGTTAAAAATACAGATTCCTGGTTCACCCCTCTCTGTTCAGACCTACTGAGACCCGGAAACCCGGTAATCTGTGTTTTTAATCACCTCTGGTGAATCTGATGATCTGTTTGTAAAACACAACTCAGGTATTGTCTTGGCTAAAAGCCTGCTTTAGATTTTTGCTTTCAACCGTTGGAAAAAGCACTTAAAGATACTTCAAGTGTAATTGGTAACCAAGGGTTAATAGTGGTTAATGTAGAATGAGAGTAGCTGAGAGAATGGAAGTCTGAGTTTTGGATCACCTTCCTAAGCCATTGACATCAGAAGCCACACCACCATTATTTGACTACAGCAGGAACTGCTGTCTCGGTTTGCCACAAGTTAGTTTAGGTTTTTTACGTGGGTGAAGAGTATGGATGAAGATAAGGTAAGCTTATCAGATGTTGTCTGATAAGTGGAAGTGGTACGTTTATGAACACATTGGCGAAAGAAATGCTGAGTACAGTTTTGAATCAGGGTAGCCTAACCACAGGTCATTCAATTGTTAGAAGCAAGCAGCAGCAGCAGCTGCATTCTCAAGGTGTGTGCAGCTAAGAAAACAAAGATGCTGAGATGCAAAAATCAGTGAACTTGAATAGGTGTCCACACCTCCTATCACAGCATTATAGGTATATTCATTGTGGTAAGAACAGCTGGCTATCCTCCTCCCCACCAACTATGGCACTGCCCTAAACAACTTTCTAAAACACACAGTTGGTTTTACCACTCCCTGCTTGAGGCCCTCAATACTTCCCTGTTGGTACTAGAGGATAAAGTCTAAATGCCTTATCAAAGTATGTAGGGCCATTCACAATTTATCTCATACTATTTTTATACTCTCCTCTTTCTTCTCTTACCACATTTTCACGCTCTGTGCTCTAGCTACACTGAACTGTAGGCTTCCAAAATGCTTTAAGGAAAACAAACAACATTATTCTGTTAGAGCCCCTAGCATAGTGCCTAGTAGGGGCTCAATACACAGTAGGTGTTTAATGTGTCAGTTGGATGAATGAATAAATCAAAAGCTCTTATTAACACAATTACTGTAATTACCTGTTTACATGTGGGTTTTCCCCTTGTGGGATGTAAGCCCACTCAGAGTACTATAGTGTATATAGATGAGTATACTCATTACATGTATATAGTATACATATGAGCGTATAGAAACTTATGAATGTGAATGAATCAATAGCCTGCCTGATAGGATCAAAGACTACAGCTACTTTGCACATTCATGGTCAACCGTTAGTTATCCATGCTATTGAAGGGAGATTGAATAAGCCAAACATGTTAAATAATAGTATGTTTGATTTTCTTGGAATTTATAAAATTATCAAGCCAAACAATGACTATCTGAATCTTGAGAGACTGGAAATTTGGCTGACTTTCTAGGTTCCTCCCTTTCCCATGGAATTCTTTGTTTTTCTCCCTCGTCTATGTCCAACAGCATCAAACCTAAAACTCATGCAAATACCGTAGATTTAGGCAGAGCTGACCTGTCCAAAATCACACCTCATCAAGGTTGAGAAGGCAAGTAAGTGTTTTGAGGTGTATAAGGACTTGGACTTGAGTTGCATTTCCTGGGAAAACAAAAATAGACAAGAGATTTTGAATAGTCATTATATTACTTTATCATAGTCAGTTTGGTTATGACGAGGAACTGAAAAGAATGGTTGAGAGTTGGTCATAGCCACCTGGATGGGTGTCGAGCCATTGCAAAGCCATGTGCTGACATTGACTTAGACCTTTTTCAATGGACACAGAGAAAACTTCCTTCTCAGACTGGGCTCCAGCTGCTCCTGAGATAGAGTGGTACGGAACACAGGATAAATATATATTTACCTGAAGGCATTAATTTTTTTTTTTTCTTTGGTACGCGGGCCTCTCACTGCTGTGGCCTCTCCTGTTGCAGAGCACAGGCTCCGGACACGCAGGCTCAGCGGCCATGGCTCACGGGCCCAGCCGCTCCGCGGCATGTGGGATCTTCCCGGACCGGGGCACGAACCCGCGTCCCCTGCATCGGCAGGCGGGCTCTCAACCACTGCACCACCAGGAAAGCCCCTGAAGGCATTACTTTTACTTGGATATTTGGAAAGAAATATTTTTATAATAAAATAAACACAAATTCATTAATTTTAAGTGCAAAATTCATGAGACTCTTTAAAGTTTAAAGACAGAGCATAGAGATCTACAGAGATATATTGAGGCTGGGTGGCTACTTCAGTTAGCCCCTCTGATTAAAGTTTTGAAGAACACACACATTAGATGAAAGGATTGGTTTTGTAACATGGACGATTTAATGACCGTAACATAGAAATTTTCACCTTAAAGTGCACATTTTAAAGTCTTTTTTGACTTTTTTGCTGATGGCTCTGAAGTTCTCTCTCACCACTTCGTGGGCATAAAGGACAGTTGTAGGATCTTTAGGTTCACTTTGTTGCATGAGAAACCAGTTAGGACCCAGAGCTTCAGAGAGAGATGCCTTCCTGCTTTTGAGAACAAGTTAAATCATGAACTGCTTTATTTAGAGCCAGTTGGAAGTAGCATATTGTTGGCAATTGCAAACCATTTAAAAAACAAAAGTTACGGTTATTAATTTTTGAAGACACAAAAGCATGAATCAACATTATAGCAGTGTCAGTATCGCAGTAGGAACTGGTTTCAGCTGAGCTGTGGCAGCAAAATAAACGTTTGCAGATTTTTTTGACAGAATGTCATCCACTGGTCTTCAGTTAATTCGCCAGCAGCCTGACTTTTGAAACAGAGTTGCTGCACTTGAAGTAGAGAAGAAAATCCTCCCTCTGAACATTGCTAACATTTCTGGACCTTAGCGAATAAGTCTATTTGAAAGCATTTGTAATGTAGATCTGCAGATGTTTTTAACTGGACCTGAATATGTTGGTAAGAGATGCGTCTTGAAACATCTGTCTGACATATTTCACCGTAGTGGAGATTAGGGAAATGAGTCCATAAAGCAGAGTGGTCAGCTGGTCACCATGGTGGTACAGGCCATTTTAAAACACAGATCACATGTGTTTTTAAAGTTCTCTAGACAGAGCTGTAAAATGGAAAGGTACTTTTTCAGCTAATATACTGAATTATTATAAGCACTAATTGACCCCTGACAGTTAGATAGTCTTAAAGATTGTAATGGTCCTTGGCTGATTTTTATGGGATACTGTTTTTTTTTTTTAAATCCTCTAAGATTTTATGAGTGTGTGTGTATGTGCTGTTAGTTAATTTTATTCTTTTTTTTCCAGTATACACTCATCACTGGAAGTTAGGCACATGCAACCCTAGGAGGTTAGTTTATTCCCTGGCATAAATGTCTTCTTTATATTTTTTGAAAGTTGTTTCATGAGTTTGAAGAAAATTATTTTTCAAAGCAACTGCATTCATTTTTTACAAAACTCTGCTTGTATGTGTTTGTACACATTTCATCTGACTCTCAAACAGATCTGTAACCCCCAAAGTTAAAACTGACAAGTTTATAGGCTATGTTGTTTGAGCTCTGGAATGAATTTAGACAGCTCTTAAAGTCATTTATAATCAGAGGAAAATAAATTAAAAGCAATAGAATGGATGGCTTGTTGAAAAGTAAAGGAATAATGGCTCAATTGCAAGCTTAATGTAACAAAAGTTTAGCACTCATTGGAAGGCATTTGGTAATACATAGTGCTCGATCACTTAAAAAGAGAAAAATAAACATTGTTTATTATCAAGATTTTAACATGACTCACTTTCAAAAAGTTCAGTCAATGGCCAGATATGTTTTTGAGATATGGTTCATGGGCTCTTGAAGAGGTACCCTGTGTTAAGAAATACAGTAGAAATAGAAATGAAAGGGGAAACACATTATAATAAAATAAGCACAGACTTTATAGTCAGCCAAATCCACATAACTGCATTCTAAAGCTTAGTTTCCTCCATTACTAGATTTGTGATCTGAGTAATGTATGTAACCTCCTTGAACATGTTTCATTTATGAATATAGAGATAATAATACTTAGGTTATAAGAGTGTTCTTAAAAGAGATAATATCGTCCTAGTTTGTGCTATTTACTGATGGATGTTCTTATTAATATTTCCAATCAGGTGCCCTAACTAATGCAAATATTACAGTTTATACTGCTTGGCTGGAAAAAATAGAAAGCAAGCTGAAGACTCTTCAAAAAACCCCATATTAGTAACTCTCTTTTGAAGAGGCTTGCAAGTGGTGATCAGTTGACAGAGGAAGAATGAAATCTTGTGATTCTGGAAAATACAAGTATAAATTTTGGAAGAAAAGACTGCAGTGGGTGTGTAGCCCAGTTTGCTTACATGCGATTTTATCCCAAATGAATTGTAAGCCAAGTTATGTTCTCAAAGTCTTTGATCACTTAAAATAGTAATAGATTCAAGAGAGAAGAGAAACGCATTTCTGAAGTGAGCTTGATTTCAGCATGTGAAAGACTAAATTTTTTTTTGGACTCAGAGCATACTAATTTCATAGGCAAATGAACCGACTGTCATTCATGGCAGGACATACCATACAAACATTTCAGAAAAAATTTTAGTTGCAGTTGATGTGTCTGAAGTGAATTCTTGGACATAGCCATCCATATGACTCAGATGAATTACTCTGTAGGAGAAAATTTAGTAGCCACCAATTTAATGTCCAAATAATAAAATATTAATATTTAGGTCTATTTTATACTAGTAGCCAGGAAAAAATGATTAGAAACTGACTTTCAGAATGCTGTTTAGGGGATTTATTTAGCTGAGATCACAAGTAACTATTAGATAGCATTTTGGGGTGTGGTTTAAAGTAAGATTAGATGAATATAACATTGTAAGACCTGGGCATTGGCCAGTTTTTCTTTGAGTATATAAGGCAAAAGTTCAGAGTGTATTGAATAACTGTAATATATTTTTATGTAAACCAACAATGGAATCTGTAAAAATGTTTGGGCTCTTGTTTCGAAAAAGTAAGACTTTTTAAAGGAACATGGTAACAAAACATGAGTTTTGTTCTACTGTAGTAGAGAATCACACTTCCTAAAATCTCTATTAGGCAAGATTAGAGACTGAGTGGGTATACCTAAGGGTATCTTCGTGTGTATGTGTTTTGGGTGCAGCTCAGAAATAACCAATGTTGTCTAATATTTATTATCTCTTGGGTTGCTGATGTGTATTTGCTTTGAAGACAGACACTACATGAAGAGAAAAAGTAGCTGCTTGTCAGTAGGACCTGTGCATCAAAACATGTGTTCTATATAGAATTTCCACATTCATTTCAGTAAGTCACCCTTGTGCATAGCTTACCTCCTTTTACCATGTATTTTTGTTAATCTGTGAACCATCATGCATGCCTTTCCCTTTCTGTGTTTGGAATCCCTCATCCTTATTCACATGCTTTATTCTTCTTCCAGCGAAGTCTCAGTTTTTAAAATCATCTTAAATATTTCCTGCTCACTTAGGTCTCTGGAGTTGGTTATATGCCTTTACCTCTTTAGGTCATTTTCACTGAGGTTTATTTTTGTTGCCACAATTGATGATAAATTCATTGAAAAAGGAAGAGTAAATATCTTCATTCATTTTATAACTCCTTTATCGCTGGTTTGTAAATACTCCTAGTCACTGCTCACTGCATATCTTTGACTGAAAAGCAGGGTAAATAAAGGGTGAGAATGTTGCTAAGGATTACTAGTTTTTCCCTCCAAGAATGACAAATTCAGTTTTTTTAGTCTTTGCATTTGAAAATTTGTTGACAGGTATTGTTTCTCAAATGAAAGATGAGATCAAAAATGACAGAATGAGTAGCGTGTTAGTAGACCATTGAATCTAATAGCACTGTCTTGTATTTCTGAATAGATTTTGTAAGGCAGAAGAGTAAAATTCAATTCCATCATCCATGGATGTGTCTTGTAATTTCTTCCTTTTTCCTGTTATTATATGTCAACCAGATGGGGAACCTGAGCCAGAGGGTGAAGGGGGATTTGCTCAGTTGGGATTGGAGCTGAGCACGGGATCTAGAACTTACAATTCTGGTTCCATCACTCCGCCCATGATTACTGTTTACTCAGGGTTGTGTTGTCTCGAGAAGTAAATTCCCTGGCTATCACTAGACAGGAGGGCATGTGCAGAACTCCATCCGAACAATGAATGCTTCCTAAGTCAGAAAGACCTGTTTCCCCTGAAGTGAGGATGAGCTCCTGTAAACACTTCGTTGATCACATGTGGGGAATTGGCCAACATATCTACAAGGTTTGGAGGGTCTTTAAGTGTCTTACGTAAGTCCTCCTTAAAATGTATTGAGAACAATCCCCCCCTCTCATCATAGCCCCCAAAACAATAATACTTCTTTAGTTCATGTTTACATTATTAGACAACTTGAGTATTTATATTTAATACTTGCCTTGACCTACTGCCTCACCTACATATCCCCATTGGGTTGCTTTTATCTCAGTTTACCCTAGCTTTTCACTCTTAACTTGGTAACTTGATCTTGAGTCTTCCTTCTGGTTCCTTTAGGTTTGCTGTTTATATTTGCTGGCTTTGGCATTTGATCTTGGCTTCCTCTTAGAGATTTTGGTTTGTCTCATTTTTCATACCCAGAGCACCTTCTGTTGTCTTATTAGGAGTTCCCTGTTTCATTCTTTATATATCCCTCTATATCTGAATCCCAGATATCCCACTTTGCTCGTGGCTTTTTCCTGCCCCTCCACATAAGGAAGGTGACAGAGAGATTTGGACAATTTTCCGGTGAATGCGTAATCTCTACTTTATAAAGTTACTAAAGCATTTTATGAACATAGTTCTAGGAAAGACAGATTTTGACAAAAGCATTTCTAAACCAGCTTAAACTGACCCGTGATGGATCTAAAGAAAAGGTGACCGTCTGAGAAGGCAAAGGAACTCTAAATTTTGTGATTGATATTTAATTAATTGGAAATTCTGCAGCCAATTAAGGAATAGCCATGCCTTACACATCACCACAAGCCTTAGAAGTGACTAAATACTTTCTCTGCCTGTTCTCTCTGAACAGGAAGCTGTTCATAATGAATGACTTTTGAAGTGGTGCTCATTTACTTCCCTCTAATGAACTGAGGTTATCTCCAGATGACTTGAAGTCTTATAAATACGCTTTTTATATAAGGGATAAAGAAATGTCACATGGAAAGTTTATAGTGAAAACATATTGTGTTGAAAAGGGTGACTTCCTTACGTTTGTTGATAATACTCTGTGAAATACATAGATTGTTCATAGCAGACTTTAAAGGGAAATCAAAGTCCCTAACCAGCCCACATGCACAGTCTGATCTGTTTTCTATCAGCTTTATGTGGTTTAGCTGTATGGATAAGCTAGAAGGAAGTCTATTTCTGTAATAAATGATGCTCCTCTCTTCTAAAATATGGTTCTAAAAACTTAGCTGATTTCATTTTATTTGTTACTGAAAATGGGTTTAGCATTTTTAAATGCTCTTGATAATTTGGGAAGGTACTTAATGAAACAGCATGAAAACTTATTGTTTATATTAATTAGACTCTTGTTATCCATGTGCCATTTCTCAGGCTTTACAAGTGGTCTTGAAGATTCTGGCCTGGTTTTGAGGTCTTTGCTGGCCAGGGGACATATGTTGCTGGTTGGTTTCAATAATGCAGAGCCTTCTGGGTAGATAAAACAAGGCAAATGAAGCATCATGTTGTCTGAGAACAGTGAAACTATTAATGTCAAATTGGTAGTGTTGGAGGACCTGCTATATATATTTTTCTTTGCCAAGAATGTAATTAAGCTTCAGAGAAGTGGGGGATCACTGCCACTAATTTTGGATCTTCAACTCAGAGCAGACTTAAGGCGGAAAAGCTTACTGTAGAATCTTGCTGACATTTCTGTACGGTGTTCAGAGTTCTATCAAAATCTTTAGAGCAGTGATATATCTGTGGGGAATGTGACTTTTTTTTTCTTTAGAAAAAATCAGCACCTATGTAATGTTTCCTTGATGTCTCCATTCCCAACTCTCCCTTTTTAACGGGATTATGTTTTGAATCACATTTCTCAATATTGCTATCCAGGAAAGATGGGTAGAATATTTTGGCCATGTGGGGATGAAGTCAGGAGTCCTAAAGATTCTCTGAGGCTTGGTGCTTTTCTATTCCTAGGCATTTTGAAAGACAGTCTACAGAAAGGAGGATGCCTTCTTTTGTACGTGGAGGCATCTAATGGCAGCATTAGCGTGGTGGTTGTGACACTAATATTGGAGCAGTAAATTTAGCTACTTTGTATAGAAAAGAGTTGCACTCCAGCAAGTCTGTAGAGTTTATTTTGGGAATTGGGAAGATTTCCTAATGTTGATGAGAATTGAGTCTGACTTTGGAAACCTCAGGGTATAAATTGTGCTGATAATTGTTCTGAGTTGAACCTGGAGAAAATGCTGATGTATTCACTCTTAAGCAGAGTGATTCATCATATAACTCTTATCATGGACAGCTCTGGCAGAGCAAAGAGAAGTGAAGTAGGGAGTGAGAAATTAAAGGAAAATGGAAATGGGAACTGTGACATGCATTAGGAACTTTTCAGTCTTTTAGGAAGAGCTTGCTGGTGGCCATATTTTTTACCATCTTAATTAAAGGGTGAGTTCCTCTTTATAGAAAGCATCTTACTTTTCCGTGACACTTGCATGGAAAGCCCCTCACCCTGGCTCCATTGTTCTGTGCCCATGGAGTTATTTTTAGCCCTGTGTGCCTGTTCCCTCTGCTAGCTTTCAGAACCATGGCCAGTCCTGTTACATGGTTCAAAACTGTCTGTTTGAATCCCTAGACAGCCGTGAAGGCAAATGCATGAGGGTTATGCTTGTTTGGGACATTTGTTGAGAAAGATAATTGAGATTCTGTAGTTTCAAGTATGGTAGGGAAGTGTCTGGCACTAATTTGGCATGACTGTCCTCAAGTTAGCAATTAAAAATACCTTAATAGGTTTGTTTTCCTTATAATAATGACATTAATGTTAATTTTAGAAAATTTGGAAATTACACATAAGCAAAATGAGGAAAACAAGAATAATCAATAATTCCATCACTTAGGGATAGTAATTGTTAACATTTGGTTCTGTGTTTTTTTTCTATATATACTATATAAATCAGCCTTTGGTTGCAAGTGTAAGAAACCCAATTATAACTGGAATAAACAAAACAGAATTTATTGATTCACTGAAGGAAAGGTCAGGATAAAGCTGGTTCTTTGGGGAAAGGAATTTGATCTGAACAAATGACTAGAAGGGAGTTAAAAATAAGAACCAAAAGTTAATGCTTATCCAGATATGTAAGACGTTAGGTACCGTGTAACAAGGCAGATACACCCTGGTGGTTAAATTTGAGTGAATAGACATGGTTGTAGGAATTTCTCTTCCTTACTTGAACCTTTTTTCTTCTGGAAATTCTGTGACATGTGGTAGATGTCAAAAGACATAACTTAAGACTCAAGCAGGGGCCAAACAACACTCTGAACAATGTACTGACTCATCAAAATCCACATTATCTGTTATGATATTCCACCAGACTTCTTGGTCACCTGCTTTTTTAAAAAAATTAAATTATTTATTTATTTATTTTTGGCTGTGTTGGGTCTTCGTTTCTGTGCGAGGGCTTTCTCTAGTTGCAGCGAGCGGGGGCCACTCTTCATCGCGGTACGCAGGCCTCTCACTGTCGCTGCCTCTCTTGTTGTGGAGCACAGGCTCCAGACGCACTGGCTCAGTAGTCGTGGCTCAAGGTCCTAGTTGCTCCACAGCATGTGGGATCTTCCCAGACCAGGGCTCGACCCCGTATCCCCTGCATTATCAGGCAGATTCTCAACCACTGCGCCACCAGGGAAGCCCTCATCTGCTTTTTTTGGTCCACTACTGTGTTCCTTTGGCACCTTGGATATTACCTCCTTGGGAACTTTGGAAGCTGACTTCCTTGGCAGGGTAATGACATTGCCATGCTGGGCCCTAGTGACAGTGTCTAAAATGTGGTACCCTTTGCAGGTGATTTTGCAGACAGAGGGCAGCAACAGTGGGGCTGGAGCCAAAAGGATAAGTGTGAAACATCCCGTGGGGACCCAGAAAATACTTGGGAGGTAGATTTATCAGTGAGGTGCAGTCTCATGATATGCAACTAGAGCAGTGTCAGTGAAATTGGGTTATTACTATTTTATGAGCCCATCCCCCCCCAAGGGCTCATGAATATCATGCAAACTTGGATTAAATGAAGTAGGGAAAATGATATGGTGATAAGAAAAATCCAGAAAAAAAAGTCAAAAAGTTTAGTTTCATCATTAGTTAGTTTAGTTACTGTATTAGCTCAGGCTGCTGTAACAAAATATCATACAGTATATAGCTTAAACAATAGGAAATTATTTATCACAGTTATGGAGGCTGAGAAGTCAAGATCAAAGTACCAGTTGATTAGGTTCCCTGGTCAGGGCCCAGTTCCACGGTAGCCTTCTCCCTGTGTCCTCACATGGTGGAGAGAAAGAGGAAGCAAGCTCTCTGGTGTCTCTTCTTATAAGGGCACTAATCACATTATGAAGGGCCCGCTCTCATAACCTCATCTATACACAGTTATTTCCCAAAGGCTCCATCTCAAATATCATCACATTAGGGATTAGAGTTTCAATATGAATTTTGCCAGGGACACAATTCAGTCTGTAATAGTTACTTAGTTTAGGTCCCTACTGAGGCTTCTAAAACGCAAAATGACTGATTAGAATTTTAAGTCTTTCTGATAGAGATTCTTGAAATATTGGAATAATATTAATAATATAATTAATATAATTGGAATGATTAATAAAAAGCATCAGCAGACCCCAAAGTCTTTGAGCCAATGTTTCAATATGGTGTGCCCTGAAGTTTCATAGATAAAATTTATTTGACTGGTAGACCATCACTGGGACTACTTCTTTGTGAATGGCTTAGCAGCATTTTAAGTACATGTATTAATACCACTGAAAAGCCTAGTTTTAATTTTTCCAACCCACTGTGTTAGCAGAAATTATGAAGGAGAAAGAATAAATTGGGGAATGTAAGGGCTACCACCTTTTTGTTCTAAAGAATTCTGAATATCTTATAAATATGACTTGAGTCCTGATAACATTTTTGTAATGTAAACTGTAGGTAAATTTTGTTTTTCAACATTTTGAAGATGAAAGCCTAAGACACGGATATTTTCCAAAAATATCTCAGCGAACTCCAGTTTTTATCACCTCTTGTTGGCTGAAATTGAGCTTACTCTGCCCCTAAGTAAGATTGCTTGGTAATATTCTGAAATCTAGGCTCTTTGTGCTGTTGACTCTTTATAGCTGCATAATAATGTCTTGGCATATTAAGGATAATTGTGATAATTGACAGCTTTTCATGTGTGGGAGCTTATTAATACATGGATACCTAAGTATTTAAAAAAATTATCTAAATGAATGCTATTTGGCTGTTTCAATTTCTTAGCTAACTTGAAACAGAAAAAGTAACCATCTAATTTACCTGTCTAGAGCCTGCCAGCATGTAAATCAGCAGTCATTTTCTGGATATGTTGAAGTAGAGGTAGATTAGGGCATGGAGAAACTCTAGATGAACTCGTACAGATTACGCCACTAAAAGTTGGATTCTATAAAAACAGGTTCTTCAATGCAATTATTTTGAAGATGCTGATATGTGGATGGCTAATATAAGTTAGTTCTACCCTAACCCATTCAAATGGAATCATAGATATCTATATCACAAATCTTTGGTTGTAAGTGACAAAAAAAATTGCCTCATTACTTTTAGCTAGAAGGGAATCCTTATATATGATTGAAAAGTTACTGACTTTAGACATGGCTGGACCTAGGTGCTTAAATGATGGCATCAGGAGCCTGTTTCCGTCTTGGTTCTGAGTTTCTTATACCCAGGCAGGCTTTTCCCTTAGGGTTGCAAGGTGACCAACTGCGCTCAAAGATTTTATTACCATCTTATCACCTTAGCATAAAGTGAAAATTTATTTCCTGGAAGTTCCAACAAAAAGCTGATGATTTTTCATTTTGATTGGCCTGGATTAGATGAAGTATCTGCTCAAAAATTAATTGCTGTGGCCAAGAATTGTGATATTCTCATTGTTCAGGCCTGTGTCACAGGGTGTAATTCAGCCTTGGTGGGCTTACAAGGATAAAGATGGTTCTCCAAAGGAAAATGGGGTGCTGTTATCAGAAAAAGAGGTTAGGGTTGCTAGGTGGGCAGGAGTAACAGATGCCACTAAAATGTGTGTATGTATGTTAAAAATATATATGTATATGGAGATTTATTCATTTAGCTCGTTATTTCTTATAGCTATGAATGGGAAAATAAGTTTGAGGATTTTTTATATACATTTAAGTGCATTTTTAGAGTACTATAATGGCCTAATAATCAGATACATTGTGGAAGTTTTAACAACCACGGTATCTACCTACAAACTTTTATCTCAGAATGAAGAAGAGAAATGAATACTTAAAATGATAACTATGTAAAATAAACCAGTTGGTGATAGCACATTAATAACTTAAAGAAACAAATAGTTATTTCTTTTTATACTTTGGTTTGAGATCTAAGACTTTACCAGATGGTGGACTTTGACAAGGAGAAAATACAAAATCCAGAAGTCCTCACTTAACCCACAGAAGGGAATTTGCATGTAAGCTTGTCATGCACAGTATGAATGTTCGCTATGATCATTATTTCTATTAAAATTTTTTTTCTTGGGTAGCCTGCAGGGTGACCACAGTGGGATGCTTCACAGACCAAAAATAAAAGGGCATGTTCACAAATTGCCTTTCAGTGGATAATGAACTAAATGTTAAATTAATTTACTTTAGGAGTATTTCATATGCCATTATGATTTCTGCCTCTTCTGAAATCCAGTACATTTACTGTCTGTACTGTTCATATAGAAATCTGACCATTTTGAGAAGTGAGATCATCCATTAGAGTGTGGTGGCTAAGAAATGGGCTTGGAAGTAACACAAGTGTGTTTGAGGTCATATCACTTACTAGCTGTGTGATCTTGGGGAAGTCTCTTAGCCTCTTAATACTCAGTTTCCCTATCTGTAATGTGAGAGTAATACAAGAGAATAATAGTAGAGGATGTTTCACAGGCTTGCGTAAAATAAATGATGTAAATGGAAATTGTGTAAACACAATGCCTAGTACAGTGTAACAATTCAAAAATGTTAGTTATTGAGTGTTACATTTTTATTGATAACATTTTTTTCCCCATTATTATGTGTTATCTTCCAGCTTTAAGTTCCTTGAGGACAGAGATCTTACCTTAAAAAACATTTTGTGTCATTTCAACAAATACCATAGTATATTGCATGCACTAAAAACTAATAAATATTAATTAAGTTATCAAATGAGAGTGTAGGAACTATACTTCAAATATTGCTAAGCCTCCAGGGTTTTCATTTTGTTACATCATGACTTTTTCCTAGTTGCGCTTAAAAAGAGGCAGAGGATAGAAGCATAGAATGATAGCTTGTGAGGAACTGGGGCAGAATATATATTATTCATTCTTTCATTCATTCTTTTACTCATTTTTCCATCCATTCTCTTTTGTATAACTTCACTGTGCCCAAGATAGGTGCCAAGAGCAGTTTAGGTAAGGCATGAAAAGCTGCAAAGGCAAAGTACAGCAATGAATAACACACCAAGCAGTGGATATTAAATGTCTTAATAGATGTGCACATTAAATGTTGTGGTTCCTCAGGTTAGGAGGAGATTGCATCTAGCAGAGGAAAGTTACTCACCGGAAATATTCATTCTTTTATTTGTGACTTTCTGTACAGGGAATGGCGACTATATTTTGGTGCAGCTCATGCAAAGCTGGATTAAGGGGAAGCGTAGAATAAGGAGAGTTTTCCAAACTTATTTTCCATTTCAGAGTTCTTAATGTAAGCTGCTTTTTGCAAGCGGTTGTGTGTTTGTGTATTTGAAAATGTCCAAGTTTTATTTAGTCATGTCTAATTCATTAATACTCAAAGTGACTGTTAGGCGCACACTACTGTGTTGGTGGTCTTTTAAGGAGGGTGCATAAAATACAGACCCTGTCTTCCAGGGCCTTGGTGACCTAGTTGGAGAGAGAAGGTGCATCTACAAAAGTTTAGGGACTAATGAGCAAGCTGTATATTTGTTAGTGCCTAAATGAGTAATTCAGACATAAAATGTTGTTATGGTTTGAATAAAGGAGAGATTCATGTCTCTGGGAATGGTTAGTATAGGTTATTGGAAAAGACAGACTCTCCATCTGGGCCTTAGAAATTGAATCAGAGTTAGAGAGGAAAGAAAAGACTATTCTAGACTGGAAAAAGGAACAGATCTGAAAATGAGCAGGTTTATTTTGTCACAAGACACTTCTGGGTTGCTGTGGGAGAAAAGGTTGAATGCACAACAGATTGAGGCCAGAGTTACATGAAAGGCAAATGCAGAGGCCAAGTTCAAGCTCCACAGGAGATAGAGTGCGGGTGTGGAAGTGATGTCTGCTTCAGTAGCTGGTGGCAGCAGTAAGTGTGGACAGCATCCCTGCCCTACATTTGGCTCTTCTTGTTGGCAATGGGGGTTGGGAGCACTGGGTGTCCCCAAGCCCTGCAGACCATCACGTGGTCTTCCAACAGGTGGACCTGGGTCAGAGAAACCATGTTGATATAGGACCCTCCAGGAAATTCTAGAGCTACTCAAAAAAGCCAAAACACATTTTAACCAGAGGGCAGAATAAAAAAAAATATCAAGGCAGATTAGAGTCATTAACTTCACTTTGATCTACAGGCCTTCTGTTCTGACAAAGGTGATTGGATGAATTTGACAGTTTCTTTCTCTCCTTTCTTTCCTCCCTGTCACCCTGTCTCATTTTTTTCTCCAGGTTCTCTTTTATGATGAAACTAGATTAGGTATTACTTAGAATCATAATCTATTCATCCGTAAAGCAAGTTGATTTTCTGATGTTTTTGCGCCCCACTGGCCCCCCCTCCCCCAGTATTAAAGTGAGGCGGAAGGGGTTTCTTTATTTTCCCCTTGTTCTTTCATTGGCTATTTCCTAAAACACACACTTTTGTGTTCTCATTACTGAAGCCACTTGATTCACTGAAGTAAAACATGCAGAACTTTTGGCTATTTTGTTTCTTACTGTGTATATTTTCAACATATAAGGGTTGTCAAGGCTAATATCTGAGAGCTTTCTTTCTTAGAAGCTAGGCAGGTTTTGCTTGTAAAGTTCAACAATTTTTAAATGAATTTAAACCTTATATTTTAGCTACTATGGTGATCATCATCATTCCATTTTTCAGGTGGGGAACTTGAGACACAGAGAGGTTAACTAGCTTTTCTCAGATCACACAGCAAATAAGCAGCAGAGTTTGGATTCAAACCCAGACAGTTTGGTTCCAGAGTCTCAATGCAGTACTGTGTCTTGTATTTAGCTCATTTCTTGATCTGATCAAAAGTTATGGGGAAAAAACGAATTCCTGATGTACTTCATTGGGTAGACTCTCACTCTGCATATCTTTGTGTTAAGAATGGTGTTAGAAATTGGGGAGGGTATTTGCTGGCCACAGAGGATGCCCCTCCCACATGTTGATATTGACAATACAATTGCTGTGACCTCTTTTTTCTGATTCCTGGGGAAGTTTCCTTCTGATTAGGGGAGCAGCTGAGGAAAGAAACTAGAGTAGCAAGCTCTTTTTTTTTTTTTTTTTTTCTTCGGTACGTGGGCCTCTCACTGTTGTGGCCTCTCCCGTTGTGGAGCACAGGCTCCGGACGCGCAGGCTCAGCAGCCATGGCACACAGGCCCAGCTGCTCCGCGGCACGTGGGATCTTCCCAGACCGGGGCATGAACCCGTGTCCCCTGCATCAGCAGGCGGACTCTCAACCACTGCGCCACCAGGGAAGCCCACAAGCTCATTTCTGATACACAATATTGGAATTTTATCCCAAAGAGATTGTTATATTGGTTGCTCAGAGGCTGTATTTAATAAATAAGACAACTTATGAAAGGTGCTTAGATACGGTACCTGGAGAGGAAGACCTGGAGGTAACAACGTTACATCCTTCTTCCATTCCACTTTACAGAAGTCACAGCTGAGTTGCTGTCTGATAAGCAGTGAGTTGTGTTTCCGTAACTTGAGAGCACCAGACCACGGAGTAATGCTCTGTGGATTAGAGCTCAGCAAAGATGTGTGTGGTGTCTGTGCAGGAGAATCTGTTCTTTAAGCAGGAGAGACATTTATTCTTCTCTGTTAGAGATGGGGACAAACCCACATCATATCTTTTAGAAAGGGATAAAAAGTTGATTCTCTAAACACAGACTTTTCCCTTCTAGAAGCCAGTTCTATCTCAGGAATCTTTGATGTTGAATGTTGATGAAAAGTCAGTTAAATTTGTGACTGTCAGTTTCAGAACGACTCTGCTGAATAACTACATTTCTAGTAGCGTGAACACTCTACTTGTTAGGAGTAGTGTCCAGATTCTAAATTCTGCCAATCATTTCTTACCCTCATATCATTTCTTTCATGCCCTCTCGGATCCTCTGAAATAGTTACACATCCCATTTCTTGATTGGAAAGGCATTGCAAATGTTTTTACACAAAAGTCCTGGAACTTTAGATTTTTTTTTTCCCAGAGATGTAAGAAATTTCAAAGCTCTTTTTTTCTCATTACAAAAGTAAAATATATTGTATCTTATATTAATATGTATTCGGTTACCTTATTTTAATGTTCTGCCAACACAAAACAGTTTGCAGATATTTTTCTTGTTTATTGGTTTATGTTCTGATTTATTTATTCACTTAACTAATTAATTAATTAATGTTTGTTTTCCCTCCTAGCATGTAAACTCAGTAAGAATAGGGACCTTTTTGTCAGGTTCTTTGCTTTGTCTTCAAAGCCTGAAGCAGAGCCTATTTAGAACATAGACAGTACTCAATAAATATTGCTGAATGAATACATGAATGAGTTGTGCACATTTTAGAATTGATAGGAAAGTGAAAGGTAGAAAATAGAAGTCCTAGAAACAAACTGCATGACATTTAAAAGGTATGTATACAGGCAGTCCTTGCTTTACACTGTAGTGCAGGACCATAAAAATGACTATGCAAGCTGAAATTATACAAAACAATGCTAATGATCAATGGGAAAAGTTATTATTGTTCTTTGACCTTTAAAAATATTTGCCAAATCATTAAAATCTCTCTTATTGTTGGCTATAAAGGTATAGGGGAGTGAAAAAAATAGTAAAACTAGTTATTTATTTAGTATTTGCTAATTTAAAACATTAGAAACATTGAGATTAAAGTGTTTGATTTCTTTGTAAAATTTTATTGGAAGTAGTTTGCCTTTTTCCTACAGTACAGTTCATGAAATGGAGTGAGCATCTTTTCTATTCCCAGAGCAATTGTCATTCTCCTCTCTAAGTCTGGATCAGCTTCCAACATTTTATCGTTTGCACTTTCCGTGTTAGGGAATGTCTCTGAGGGTTCCTTTAACATGAAATTTTTTTGCCAGCATCACTTCTTCTGGGACATCGTTAGCATTTTGTTACAACCACTTGCCTTACTATTTATGTTAATGAGTTCACCTTCACTAAGTTCCTCTGTACATCTAGAGTCTCTCAAATGGGGAACGGCAGCATTATCTACATTCCCATAATCAGCTAGGTCTTCTGTAATGCCATTCGTATTTGACACAGATTTCACTTCCAGTGTTAGTACTTTTTGTTTCTGTGCTGTACTTTCATCTTTGTTGGCTAGCTTCCTCTTTTGATTATTTGTGTCATATGAATTTATCATTGGAAGACAAGAAGGCAGCACAGCTACATACTTTGCTGTCTGTGCGTGAACTGGATAACAAATGTGTAGTGCCCAATCACTGGCAGAGTTCGAAAGGAGCACTATGATTGGTCACGATCATGATGCATATATGTTATGTATATATACGCAAAATACAGTACATAAAATACAGTAATTGTATTTTATGCAATTACTCACAGCTAATTTACCATCCAGCTGAAATCTGAGCTGTGTTGTTGGGCGACTAGTGTTTTTTTTTTTTTCCGGTATGCGGGCCTCTCACTGTTGTGGCCTCTCCCATTGCGGAGCACAGGCTCTGGACGCACAGGCTCAGCGGCCATGGCTCACGGGCCCAGCCGCTCTGCGGCATGTGGGATCTTCCCAGACCGGGGCACGAACCCGTGTCCCCTGCATCGGCAGGCAGATTCTCAACCACTGCGCCACCAGGGAAGCCCGCGACTAGTGTTCTTTAACCAAACTGTGGTAGCTGAAATTCACATCATTAGAACCATGCAAAATGAGGGCTCTCTCATTTCCAGACTATTTTATGGATATATGTGTAATTTTTTCTTTACCAAGATGGGATTGCTTTATGCATATGATTTTGTAATTTTATTTCTTTCAATTAATATTATATGATATATATGTCAAAAAACAATAATCTCATCTTCATGTTTTATGACTATGTGGTATTTGATTGAGTGGTTGTAATATAGTTTATTTAACCAATCCTCCTTTTTGGACATTTAAGCTTTTTCTGTTTCTCTCAATTATAAACTATGCTGTAGTGGTCACCTCTGTAGTTAAGACTTTGTGATAACAACTGTTATTTATTTAGAATGAACATCTTGCTAGTGGTAGAATTGCTGACTCACAGGATAGATACACTTTAAAAACATTTCCATACCTTTTCAGAGAGATTTTCCCATTTAGGCTCCCACCAGCGACATAAATTGGAAGGTGCTGGTACACGTGTCCTAAACCCTTGCCAGCATTGAGATGGTCACTCTTTAAAGTTTTTGCCATTTTTATAGGTAAAACATATATTTTATTTTAATAGTTAGTTTTGATTACTAGGTAGGTTGAATATTTTTCATGGATTTATTTGTAGTAAATATATTTTGATCTATAGAATTTTATTCTGTCCTGATTATATTGGTTTTCAGATGGTAGGAAGTTTTTTGTTTTTTTAGGTTGAGTACATATATTTCTACAAAGTTCTGCATATGAATAAATCTGTGTACTCGGACTGCAGTCACATGTATATTCCATGTATATTCCATGGTTTTACCCATGGATTATAAGGAGTATCTTAGTTTATTAGTATATTTATTATGTATATTAGTATATTTATTAGTATATTAGTTTTGTAATATAACCATCAGTTTCCAAATGCTTTCCGTTTTTTTTAAAGAAAGAGAAAATAGCCCACAACCTGGGGGAAATTCTAGTTAATTTTTCATTACATGATTTTTAGGAGATGGGGTCAGAAGGAGCTAGTAGGGCATTCAATTATGTGCTTGAGTGTGTTGGAAATATTTTTTCCCCTCGTGTACAATATTTTACTTGGGCTTGTTTTTCAAGTGCATTGAAGTGTGACTAAACATTTTTGGGTACTGCCATTATGTAAAGAAGAGGCTCCATCGTGTTAAATATTCCTTCATCATCTTTGCAGTTAGGCAATTATGGGCAGTGAGGAGCCTGCGAGGGCGTGGGCTGCTTTGGGCATTGGACAGAGGGAGGCGGGGGCCTGGGGGAAACCCAGCACTGGGGTGCTCTGTTGCCCCCTCCCACTGTTGTAGAAAAAGTGATTGGCTCAAGCTGGTTTCTGTCTTATACTTTTGGATGGGTCATCAGTGGGGAAGGAGGGAAGGTCATGTGGTTGGGCCCGAGCTCATCAGAGGACTAAAGGTTCTTTGCCACTGGCCACACAGAACTGGAGCGCTGTCCTTCTGGAGAGTGGTGGAGAGCTGAGACACAGTTCAGAACTAAAGGACTAGAGAAGGCCTTGGATTCCTGTTTGTCTTTAGGTTGGGGACAAGGAAGGCTCAGCAAGGAAGATGTCTGCTGAAAATGTGGAAGGGAAGCCCATCAGCTTTGGGGACAGAGGAAGAGCTCGGAGTTACACTTTCCTCAGGGTTGTCCAGCCAATGTTTAACCACAGTATTTTCACTTCTGCAGTCTCTCCCGCCGCAGAACGCATCCGATTCATCTTGGGCGAGGAGGATGACAGTCCAGCACCCCCTCAGCTCTTCACGGAACTGGATGAGCTGCTGGCTGTGGACGGTCAGGAGATGGAGTGGAAGGAGACAGCGAGGTGAGCCATAGCTGACTATGTAGGACTGACGTGGGGAAACAAGGGCAGGGCAGGATTCTTGTCTGTGAGCTCCTTTCTCTAGCCCAAATGATTGATGAGCGTGAGGTTGGCTGGGTTAAGGAGTCAAAGGATTCTTTTTCGACTCTTTGACATTGACATGGATGCAGGACACCCTTTATTTCCCTGCTGAAGCCATTGATCTGCATTGTTACAATTTTAACCTTTATAAGGAATTAGAAGTAAATCTCCATTTGTATGCTATTTAATAGTAAAATATTTAAAAGAGAGAAACTCCAGCACCTAAACATGATAGCCTAGCGATATGTGTTCACAGTCTCCACATGCCAAGGTATCTTGTGAAACCATTTCTGACTTATTACCCATTCCCTGTTAGGAGGGAGGTTGCAAAGACAATGACTGTTACACACAAACTTGCCATTATTCCAAGTGAAAACCTGTCATCTTTTAAATATCCAGTGAAAGCGAGTAGAAGGTTCACTTGAATTGGAAGTGTTAGAGACCTGAGTTCCATTTCAGACTTTTGTCACCTGCAGGCTGCATAACAGTTTCTCAGAACTTTGATTTCATCATCAATAAAAAGTGGATAATAATGTCTATTACATATAATATATATGTAGGTGATATAAGATATATAATATGTAAAATATAATGTTCTACTAGATATCGAATTATATCATGGATATTTGTATACATACATACAGGTATATATATGGAAATGCTTTGTAAATTGTTAAGCACTGCACAAATATCTAAAGTTTCATTAATCTCACAATAAGAGCTTTTCTTACTGTCTTTCTGCATGTATAATTAGTTATATATGCCACACTAAATCTTCTATAACATATAAAAATTGTGTACCATAAAGACATTGATATAATGCAGTTATTGGTCTCTCATTGTCATCATTATATGGGGATTCAGTGTATTGGACTTTCACAAGCAAAATAACGTTAACATATGCCTTTTATAGTCTGTAATTTAATTCAGATCAGTTAAATTCAACAAATATGTTCTGAATGCATAGTACACATCAGGCACCTTTTTAGGTACTGGGAATACAGAAGTGGGCAGTAACTCATTTCTGCTCCTCCATCTCTAAGGCTGCCCCCTTTTTTTTTTTTTGCGGTACGCGGGCCTCTCACTGTTGTGGCCTCTCCCGTTGTGGAGCGCAGGCTCCGGACGCACAGGCTCAGCGGCCATGGCTCACGGGCCCAGCCACTCCGCGGCACGTGGGATCCTCCCAGACTGGGGCACGAACCCGCGTCGCCTGCATCAGCAGGCGGACTCTTAACCACTGCGCCACCAGGGAAGCCCTAAGCCTGCCTCTTGAAGCTCTTCATTCTTTATTCTTTTGGGGCCACTTTCCATGATATAGTAATTGTCTCTTATTCCCCTCTCAGCACCAATAACCTGGATATTAAAAGTCCTTCATAAAGTATACTTTTAGTTCATAAAACATTCTCCAAAAGAAGGCTCTCAAAGTGAAAACTTGTACCAGTATCTCCATTTCATTCTTTCTTTTCCTTCTTTCTAATAGAACAAAAACAGAGTGAGAATTACACTGGTGCAGCATGAGTTAAGTGTTGGGGAGATTTTGGTTTAGTCTTGGCTTTGCTGCTAACTAGCTGTTTAACTTTGGGCAAGTTATATAGTCATGTAGTCTTCCTGAGCTTGTGTTTTCTATACTGTCAAATGAGAGTCATACTGGGTTGCATCCTCTCTAACATCATGCGTATTTTATAACTCTAAAGTTCCATCCCTGTGTGTATAATTGTGTAGTCAGCTGTGACTAGAAGAGTTCCTTTGATTCTTACTTTCATCTTAAAATTCTGTGTGAGTACCTATATAGAGTAGAATTCAGGTGTAGCATTCTGTTTTCTCTTTCAGCCAAATGCAGACTACACTTTATTTTATGTGACCCCTGGCCCCAGAAATGTGAAGAGATCACAGCTCATTGTATAGGTAGTCCAACATTGAATGAGATGGACATAGTATTTTCATTTAAGATTCTTAAATGTTAAGATGGTCATGAATACTTTACCATCTTTAAAGACTGACTATTTCCTTAGGAACATATGTGTCATTTTGGTGATGTCATTGGTCCCTGAGAGACTGTATGTACAGCTGGAGAGGAAGTACAGTGGGATACACCATGTATTGGGGGAAGTTGTCCAGGAAGAAACATACTCACAAATAGTCTACCTTCTATAACTTCTCCTATATAGGATTTGCCATAATTACTATTAATTAATTAATCATATATGTGATAGTATTGTTTTCATTTTGTCTGCCTCATTACACTAATTTGTCTAGAGGGAGAGACCACCGTGTCTGTCTTTCATTACTATATTCCCAGTGCTCTGCAGCGCTTGGTATGTAATAGGTGCTCAGTAACATTTGCTGAGTGTGATTAGTTGAGAACTCATTGCCTTAGAATCTGCTGTTCTAAATATAATACTTCCTTAGAAATATTACGTGATCAAAGCTGGAGTTCGGTGATAATCCATCTCTTTCTGACTGATGGACAGCTCAATAACAGACCCAAGTTACCCAGCACACCATTGATAAAGCCCAAGAGAGGACCTTAGTTTGATGTTTCCAACTAATTCATCAATATGCTGATGCCATCTGTGTTTAGCTCTCTAGCCCAGACTCCTTGCCTCGTTTGATTGAAAACAAATATTTGGTTGGGTAGTAGGCATCTCAAAATAACATGTCAGAAACTGAGCTTCTCATCTACCCACCTCAGATCTCATCCTACCGAGTTCCCCACCGCAGTGAACAACTCCATTTTTTTAGTTGCTCAATCCAGAAAGATTGGAGTCTTCCTTGACTCCTGTCTTTCTCTACACCCCTTACTTGACCCACTGGCACATCCTATTTAGTTTACCCTCAGCGTTATTCAGATATTCAGAATCTCATCATAGCTCACATTCAGTGCTGCCACAACCCTGGTCCAAGCCTCCATCCTTTCTCATCTAGATTACTGCAAATGCTTCCTAATTAGTCCATCTCCCTGCACCTGCCCTTGCCTCCCTCATGAACTATACACTATGATCTCTGACCTCATCTCCTCATCTCTTACTTCTCTCCCCCTGGTTCGCTTTGCTCAAGCCTCACTGGCCTGGTCATACTCCTGTGTCAGAGCCTTTGTACTTGCTGTTCAAATGCGGTTTGCCCTTGAAATGCTCTTCCTGCTGTACTCCACAGTCACCTCCCTGGCTCATTTCCTCGCCTCCTTCAGGTCTTTTTTCAAATATGACCTTCTCAGTGACTGCCCTGTCTAAAATAGAAACTTTCCCCAAACCTTCTTATCCCTCATCCTCCATTCTAGTTGTCTTTAGCACTTATCAGCAGTTAGCATATTAACATATCTTGTTATTGTCTCTTCCCAATAAAATTAAAGCTCCATGAGGGGAGGAATTTTTGGTTGTTTTGTTCACCACTATATTCCTAGTGTCTACAACTACCTGGCACACAGTCCACAATCGAGAAATACGTGCTTATAGAATGAAAGAATCGAGAAGTAGAACCTTGATTCTTAGTTTACTGCTCTACCTAAATTCTGTTGGAAAGTTTGGAGGTGGTTGTGCCTCCAGAAATGATTCAAATTGTCAGTGATTTTTACTTCCTGCAACGTAACTCTGCTTCTAAATGTTTCTTTGCAGTAATTTCTGACTGCCATTTATGATGTCCAGTTTCCAGACCTGAGAGGGCTTTTTTTCCCCCACAAAAAGCTCTCAAACCTACCAGACTAATAAAAGTTTAGTGCTTAGAGGGAACTCATTTTACATATGAAAATGCAACATGAATATTCTTTTGGCTAACATAAAATGGAGAATTATTTGCTTTTTGTGAAAACTCCAATTAAATGGACTATTTTATTCCATAGAGAACTAGCCCACCAGACTTCTCCAGCTCAGTGTAGTTTCTACCGTGAGCCTACACCCCACTGTTGTATTATAGAACACAATAGTACCCTCTTTAGTACTCTCCCTTTTAATGTTCTATACTTTTTTCAGTTGACTAATGATTTGATTTTGACCAAGAATATCATACATTGAGTCTCAGCATTACTGCAGTTTTAGTCTTACTTCAGGAAGTTCAGGTTAGCTGTGTGTCTTAAAAAATAAGAAAACTGGTTTCAGTGGTAGGAAAAATATCCCCATTGAAGTCTCACAAAGCACAGTAGTCATGTAAAACTATAAACAACGGAAATCTGTATTTACATGAAGTTTGAAGCCAATTCTACCACCCTCTTTATTCACATCTTTTTCCTGCTGTTCCCTTTCCTGAAAGTCAGAACTTTGAATTTTCACTGACTCTCCCAAGAGTAGAATGATCAGACCTGAGAAATGTATATAATCAGTGGAATGCAGAGAATATTCTTTTTCAAAGGAGTATCCTCAGTGTTAGGTCATTAGAATGCTGACATTCAGTGGTGTAGCAGTAGTTATAATGGAATATTTGGTATTAGTGAATGAGCCTGTGCTTCTCATTAACAATTTCTAGGTGGCAAGGCGTTAGCTAATGGATTCATGAAGAAGACTGGTAGAAGAATAAGTCATGGTCCAGCTTTGGTGATGGCCCAAAGCCAGGAAGAAGGGCTATCACTTCCACTCCAAACGCTGTATTTCTTTGAGTCAGTGATGTCTGCAAACATGGTTTTTGGCTTTCAGTTTTCCCTCAGCGAATATTCAGATGGGCCATGTTGGAATTTATCACTGTTATAAGAATATATGTTAAAGATCACTTCCCCTCTTCTCTGCGATTCAAATTTTACGGCCAAACCTAGGTAAAAAGGAAAGACATCACAAGTTTCAATAAACCCAACAAGCCAACAAAGGAAAAGGGTACTGATGTTTCAGTTCTAGTGGAACACCAGGAGTGACCCTGCCTCCCTCTGGAGAACATGACTTCGGGGCCTGGCCATCAAACACAGCCACTTGCACTTACCCTGGGGCTTTGCATAGGACCCTCTCTGTTCCCAATCTGCCCTGACCCCTCTATCTCTCCTCTACTGGATGGCTCTGGAAAATTCCATTTTAGACGAAGTTTACTTTTTCTGTAAGAAAAAGTCTGAAGAATAAGGAATTTAATCATCTATGTAATTATATGTGGTTACTACACTGTTTTGCAATAACTTTCACAGTTGATCTAGAAATTTAAGAATTCTCCTTAAAAACGTCATTTATCCCAGATACACACTAGCATTGGCTTCTTTTATGTGCGATGAGGCACTTATTAGTTAGCTGGAAATTTATTATTGCTTTAAAATAGCTTTACGTAGTTGGATTATATTCCAAGGCAAAGGTCATATCTATTTTCCATTGTAAAACTGGCATGTTTTAAAGTTAGAGGTCTTTTCTTTTCTTAAGTATATTTAATCATATGATCGGAAAGTTGCAAAATTCAGTGTTTCCCAGTGGGCTTTCTATTTCTTCAACAAATGAGTGAAATGCTGTTTGGTTGGCAGTCACTCAAAGTGGGTTAAACCGCAATGTACTTTATCATTATTCTTCAAAGACCTTGGAATAAATAAACTTCACCTAATAAACTCTTCCTTCAAGGTTACAACAGTTTTGTAATTGCCAGCATTTAAAAAGCCAGCTTCTGAAATTAATTATCCTATAACATGTCAAGTACTAAGACAAAAGGAAAAGTAGGAAACTTATTGCAAATACATGGTTATTCATAGTTATTATGAAGGGTAGATAGTAGCTTTTAGTACATTTTACAGTAAAAATGTCTTTTTTTTAAATGTAATTACATGGTTCTAAAGCACCTTTACAAATTCATTGACACTCCAATAGCCTGAACTTTGGTACCTTTGCCTTAGCCTTTTCTTTAATGGGTTCTGATTTGAACTGAGTCGTTTTCAGTTTTTTCCAAATTTGTCCTTGGTATGTGAGGAGGATAGACATAGCATGTGTAGTTTCTGGAATGAAACTGCCTGCAAACAGTCTGTTTAACTGGGCAAATCATTACGTTCTGTGTAAAAGTGTATATTCTTTGAGCAATTAGAGCAATGTATTTTAAAGGAATTTAATAGTCATTATCCCAGAGTTACCTTATGCAATTAGCTCTACTATGACATGACATCACCTCAACATATAATATTTACTGAACTCAAAGTGAAATAGATGCTTAAACTGAGCTATGAGACAATACTTGTCTCTTAGGAATGTAGATTCTAAGGAACTGGCTAGTTTCGAGACTACATTCCCATTCCATTATGGTTAAAGCTTGACCTAATCTTGGCTGGTATAATCCAGGAGGGTGAGTAATACTATTCCCTAAATCCAAGCTAGTTGGGATTTATTATTTCTAAATGTACTTTAAAAACTTGTTCAAAGTCATATTTAAGATAACCTGTGGAGAGGAGATTGGTCACAGAAGAATGCAATGGTTTTGTTCTTCTTTTCTTTTCTTAAAGAACATTTTATTAAACTTATATTGTCTGGACAGTTGAAGATGATAGCAGAAAAGAGCTACTGTCACGTACCATATGTAAGTGAGGCTTAGTTTTCTTTTACAAAATGGATTTGGCCATACAGATTTATGGTGACTGGTAGAAGGGCAACTGGTTATCATTTAGGAAGGATAAGAGGGAAGTGAAGGCTGTATGTATAGAACACTCCCATTTACTGAGTTTCTAGCTGGCCCTTGTCATTCATCTTGGACTTAAATTCTGTGACTAAAGATTCTATCCCTCAGCTAATAAGAATACTCTTAGCAATAAAAACAAGGTCACTATACTCTTTATCGATAACATAATTATATGTAACCCTAACTAGGTTTCATATACTATGGAATCTTCTAGAGTCTCATCTTGAGCAAAAAACTGTAACATCAGATGTAAATATGATTCATATACTAGCTCCCAGTCAACATGGTTAGAAGTTCTGTGAGTAAGCCTGAAAAGATAATATGCCTAAAGTTAGCCAACGTAATATACTCCATAAAATGATTACTCTCAAAATAACCCAATTACCTCTTATTGTTTTGGCAAATCCATAGAATTCTATAAGAATGTAATATAAAGTTGTCATTTTTCTCTCACTTCCTTCTATTTCTGTGGTTCTAATACCAACCAAGGTGAAGAACTACTAATTAACACACACACGCACACACACACAAGAATATTAAAGGTCTGTCTCTCAGAATGTTTCACAACCACTTTTGTAGAATAAACAAGGTCCAGTTCTGAAGTTTTAGAACTTCTTTGGTGTTGGCTTTTTAATGTGAGGAAAACATGTAAAAATCTCTACTCCCTACATTTTTGGGGATACAGGGGAAAGGAGGAGGGTCTTAAAGTGGAGGGTGAAGATGGGGCTAAGGTTGCCATTGAAGCGTGGAAGTTTCCTGGCGGGGAGAGGGAAGGAGTTTGGGGATATGGCTCATATACTTATGAATCACATGAGTGTTGGGCTTGATTAAAATTCTGAATTGTCTTTGACATTGTGGCTGATCTGTTGATCTATTTTCACTCATGGTTCTACTAATGTGTTTTTTTCTTCCTCTGGGGGTGGTGAGCCGTCTATAAATAATACTTATGTAGAGCTTTCTCTGATCTCTGCCCTTTGTTCTCATCTTTAATGAGTTGGGTGAGTGTTTAGCTTTTTCTAGGAAAACATTTTTCAATCATTAAACCTTTGCGTGAAGAATGTAGGAAAACAATTTTTAACCCGCTCTTTATCTTGTTCAATATCTTTCAGAGGTTTGAAGTGATAGAAAGCGGCATTTTTCTTTGGGTCATGATGAATAGCAAAATGATGATGCTTTCCTGTTTTCCTTTAACAGTGTAGGAAGAGTCAGTATGTATAATATGTGGGATATAGACTGTCAAATGTGTTTCGCTCTCATTTCCATTAAACTTTTTTCCTTCCTATATATTGCTAAGTTATCAAAATGTCTACAAATCTTAGAAAGAAGAAACTATAAGAGAGGGTTTTTTGTTCCATTACTAAGGTTAATAAGAGATCTGTTATTATCAGAGTATATGCATTGTTCACTGAGCTTGTGTATTTTTAAACACATGTGGAGCCAAACGTGAGGGGTAAAGCTATTAGCATCTCAATGAGAGGGGAACATGTGTCAGCTGAGAGAGATGTATTAAAGTAAGATACAGCAACACATGCTGGCACTCTTTAAGCATGAAAGGGGAATTTTATTTGTCTGACCACTTCACACACCATATTTTCAAATATTTAAGATCAGTATTGGTTCATACTGATATTTTACCTTATATAAACGTGCCTTGTGAAGTCACAACAGAATTCTCACAGTGGTGGTTTTTTTACAAACTGTAGTCTCTACCCACATGGAGAATTTGAAATGCATATTTTTCCTACATTAGTTGAAAAATTTGGTTCAATAGTCATTCTTAAGGATTTCATGGTTACATATAGACAGATATAAAACCAAGGAGGCGTTGGCTCCTTTTGGTTTGTTTTCTTTCTCTCTAACATCAGGGGGAGGAGCGGCCTAGTGAGTCTGTTTGGTGTATTTATAAAGGTAATGCAGTTAATGATAGAATAAGCTTTTAAGACTCCACAAAAGGAGACATTTTGGAAGTGCTGGTGGGCGTGGATCTGGGGGGTTGGTGTTGCTATTTCCAGAGGTGATGAGAACACTTTTAATGGTTCTTCACTAATCTCATGTTTCTAGGTGGATTAAGTTTGAAGAAAAAGTAGAACAGGGTGGGGAGAGATGGAGCAAGCCCCACGTGGCCACCTTGTCCCTTCATAGCTTATTTGAGCTGAGGACTTGTATGGAGAAAGGATCCATCATGCTGGACAGGGAGGCTTCTTCTCTCCCGCAGTTGGTGGGTAAGTATGTTGTCTTAAGTTCCTATCATTGTTTTCTGCTCTACCTACCTCTCCATGAGTCTCTTTCAATGCAGATGACTTCTAGTGTAAGCAGAGCTGAATATTCTATAACATTTATTCTCTCTCTTTTTTATATTATAAAACTAGTAAGGGTTATTGCAAAAATTTGGAAAATACAGACAAATATTGAGAAAAAAATTAAAAATCATCCATGATACTTCCATCTGGACATAGCCATTGTTAACATTTTGGTGTATTTCCATCCAGTTTTGGTTCTCAGTCCTCTCTCTTCTGCTTTTCACTTTTATGTTACATTAAAAATTACCATGTTTATATGTACAGATTTGCATTCCTCTACTTATTAGCATAAGATTAATATTTAAATAGAACCCTCCCCCTTCATCCTTGGTCATACTGGACTGGAAGTCTGGACACTAGATTTCTAGATCTCCTTGACCTTAGACATTGGGCTGAGCTTCTCTGGGCCTCAGTTTTGCCATCTGTAAAATACAGTTTGAATATTCTGTAAGAAGGAAACTGGTCTAGGTCTAGTCCCTCAGTTGGGCTGATTTTGTAGGTGAAAGTCAAGCTCCTTTAGCTGTAGGTAGAGCAAATTGGGTGGGGCAAGGAGCCAGCAGAACGTTATGGATTAATGACTGAGTCAGGTCATGTTGGTGCCGAGGATCATTTGTACAACCCCGGACAAGTCACTGAACCTCATGGTGCAGAGCAGCTTTGGCATCTTTGTAATTAGTGTTGTGTAGTGAATGTCAACTCACCATATTGAACACCTTGAGCACACGTCGCTACATTCCAAAGAGAGGTTATTGTTTTCATTTTCTAGCAAGAGACTGGCCTAAGCTGCCTTATTGTCATTCAGGTTGGTGTGCTAAAGATCATGTTTTCCTTAAGGAGAGGTGCAGGGGCTCTGCTTATTATTCCTAGGAAAATTCCATAACTCGGTGACCACTGGACCTTTAGGGATGACTGCACTTTCTTAAGGGGCCTGCAGTGGGCCTACTTTGGGGTTGTGATGAGAGGATGTGGATCGTGGCCCTGATGACCAGTGTAAAATTCCTGTGTAATCTCAAAATTTCTTTGAATATCTGTAGGCAGAGGGCTTGTCTATGGCATCTGTGTCTTTATGGACAATGGGAAGGCTATAGTATTTGTATTGGAAGAGAAGATCAGTTCTCAAATCAGGCATATATCTTGCTGACCTATACATATCTGTTTCTTCTTCAGAGAGCTTGTTAGTTAGATTTACAAAGCAGCTCCACACTTTCCTTGCATCTGAAGTGCTTAAGGCACAAGTAGAGAAGGGAGAAAGATTAATGTGAAGATGCTGGGTGGACAGAATGAATTAGTTTATGCATTTATTCAGCAATGGTACATGGCCTTCTACAATGAGCCAGACACTATTCTAGGCCCTGAAATTAGGTTTGCAAATCTACCACTTTGTAAATGGGCTAAGTTACAAATCCATGTCCGCATAAGTAGTGAGAAGATAATGTTGGAAATACTGCTTTATGTAGAATTTTTTGTATTTGACAAGGCAGGTGAGACTGAAAAAGGACATCTGATATATGAGGAGAGCTGTTAGATTATTGTATGCAGGGAAGATGAAGCCCATCTACGAAGACAGAGAGAAGCAAAGGGAACGAATGGTTTTCCAGGCTATTTGTTTCACTGACTTTTCTTCATTTGTTAAAGCTGCAAGAGAGATTGTTATCCAAAAAAGTATCATGGTTAGCAAAAATCAGTCCAGTTTCTGAGTGAGATTTGCAATCTTTAGGCTTTAAGAACTAATCTAGAGCAAAGATGTCTGAAGTTAGAAGTCAGAAGTGCCTAAGTGCAAAGCAAAATGGGAATTAAACTTGTGACTGGGCAATGGATAGCAATCTGTGTGTTGTGGTTTAAGGTTCATTGGGAAGTTTCCTGTATTGAAAAAAAAGTCCTACCATAGACCATGGTTACTTCCTAAACTTCCACTGTTTGGAGATTCATTTCACTGAACCCAGAGTTTGTTTTCTATTAAAATATACATACTCTTTGGCACAGGTCATATATTCATTCCATGAGATGCAGAGTGGTGTTGTAGAAATAATGGTGGATTTAAAGTGGGGGGCGGGGTTAATTAAAGTCTACCCCTACTAGCACGTGGGACCACAGACAAGTCACGTTGCTTAACTTATTCACAGTCTCTGTTTCTTATCCGTAAAAAGTGGATGAAGGTAGACCTCTCAGGGTGTTGTTAGAATTGATTGAGGATCTCAGGTGTAATTGTACTTACTTTGATGACTATCCCAGTATGAATGAGTTTATCCAGATCCTTCTACGTGTCACTTAGCAGGGGCTGAGTGTAGACTGAGTCAGGTCAAGAGATGCTCAGGGACTTCATGAGCAGGCGAAAAATTCTGAAAGGTGTAGTAGATGGAGCTAGAAAAAAACCTCACAGCTTCTTTTTTTTTTTTTTTTTTTTTTTGCGGTACTCGGGCCTCTCACTTTTGTGGCCTCTCCCGTCGTGGAGCACAGGCTCCGGAAGCGCAGGCTCAGCGGCCATGGCTCACGGGCCCAGCCGCTCCGCGGCATGTGGGATCCTCCCGGACTGGGGCACGAACCTGCATCCCCTGCATCGGCAGGTGGACTCTCAACCACTGCGCCACCAGGGAAGCCCCCTCACAGCTTCTTTGCTGTGCCTGGAGCTGGCTGGTTAAGAAGGGTGATGAACGTTAAAGTTGAATTATATACTTGGGCTTTTCTGTAAGATTGTCTTCGAGGTCTTCAGCACCAGAAAGAGCCATCTTAAGGCGTTTCTGGTCTTCAGTAACTGACTGACCCTTTCCATGTAGTAGAAGACAGAGTCCCGCATTACACTGGAGCCTCATTAGCTAATGGCCAAAGAGAGAGGTTCTGGTATTTACTACATTTAAGAAAGGTTCATCAAACATTTTACATTCTCAGTTTAATTTTCCGTTACTTTTTATTATCAGCTGTGGCTTTTTTCCTCTAACCTCCACACGTTTGCTTTAATAATGTCATTAAGTTTTAAAATTGGACACCACTAGGTCACTTTGAGGTGTCATCACTCAGTACTGTGTTTGCTCTACCATCCATGAGGCAAGCAGGCAGAGAGCCAGTGCTGTCGTTCTGGAGCTGATAACACAGAGAAACAATTCAGAGGCAAATAACACACATCACAAGCAAAACAAAGAAATTTTTTAAAAAAAATGGACTAGATTTGGAGGAGTGGGGAGAAGAACATGTCAGAGAGTGTAAGTGGCTGAAAAGAAATACTTAAAAATCCTCTGAAAGAGTCAAATCCTCACAGCAGGTTAAAAAACATGAAAGAAAAAAAAAGAACTGCCCTGATTTCGAGTGATAAAATGGCATGATAACTTGAGTTACTGTCATTACTTGATTATTAAAAAATCTTTTTATAGCAGAGGATGCAGTGGATTTGTTGTTTCCTGAATGGTGGTGTTATTCAGACTTGAGAATTACATGCAGCTAAGTCTTAAGATGCATTTCCCCTTCACCCGACTTTTATCTCGACAAACAAGGAGAAAAAGAAGTCATGATGGGCTTCCCTGGTGGCGCAGTGGTTGAGAGTCCGCCTGCCAATGCAGGGGACATGGGTTCGTGCCCCGGTCCAGGAAGATCCCACATGCTGCGGAGCGGCTGGGCCCGAGAGCCATGGCTGCTGAGCCTGCGCGTCCGGAGCCTGTGCTCCGCAGCAGGAGAGGCCACAACAGTGAGAGGCCTGTGTACTGCAGTACTGCAAAAAAAAAAAAAAAAAAGTCATGATGAGTGTGATTATATCCACCAAACAAGAGCAATTCCTTTTCTGGAATTTCTTTCCCTTTTTGCAGTCCATTTGCTGTTCCTCCTCAGTGGCCTCCGAGGGGCACCCTCCCTTTGCAGGTGTGAAGCCACTGCCACATGGGGGCCTGTGAGCAGGGGCCCCTACCTAAGTGGGTGTCACTTCCCACACTTGTGTAAAAATTCAGCCTCATTCTGATTCTCCTCAGGACCTCTCCTAGTTTTCTTCATGAAGATTCCCTTCTGAACCCTAATAGAGAATGTGTGTTATTTAAAGGATAAAACATCATTTTTATAGCTCATTTTAATAACTTTATTATTGCTGTCATCTTACAGTTTTACATTTAAAGTATCGTTCACTTATGAAGCCAAGTACATGAAAATTCCTCTCCCCTCCTTAGTTAAAAAACAATTATAAGCCATTTCAGGTATTTTATTATGATGGGAAATGGATTAGGAAAATGTAGCTCTATTTTTGGAGCTCTCATTCTTATATTTAAAGGCATTCCTGGGCTGTGCATGTTGGCAGATATATGAGTCATGTTGTTTCTTGCTTTCAACACCTTTTATATTTTCAAAATGGTAATATATTTATTTTTTTATCACAAAACTAAAACATGTTCATTTCTAGTAATGCAGAAAAATATACCACGCAGAAGTCAAAATACCACTGATCTCATCTTTCAGAACTATACTCCCAGCAGTTTTTCGGTACATCTCTGTTTACACACATGAAATTTATTTTACAGACTGGGATCATACTATAACCCTCCAATCTGCCCTTTCTAACTTAAAAACATAATATGAATGTTTCCATGTTATTAAATATAAGTATAAACATCATTTTAATGGCTGCAAAATAGCTAATAATCTATAACTGGGCATTTAAGTTGCCTTCAAGTTTTTATCGAAAAGAAATGAACATTTTTGTTACACTTTTGTGAAATTGCTTATTTCCTGATTATAGGTTTCTTATGGTGAAATATTCAAAGGGTTTGAACATTTTGAAGGGCTTTGTTTTGTATTGGCCAAGTGGCCTTCAAGAAAGGTTGTCCTGTTTGTTACTCTCGTCCTCAGTATATGGCCTTGTCTACTGCATACAACATTCACGTCACCGGAGACTGGTCTTTTAAATTTTGCCACTTTGATAGATTAACATAAAATTGGTGAAATTTGTATAAATTTGTTTAAATTGTCTGTTAGTCTTGAAGTTGAATATTTCTTGGGCCTTTTGTGTTTCTTTTAAGAATGGACTTATATATGCTACCAAATGTAAAATAGATAGCTAGTAGGAAGCGGCCGCATAGCACAGGGAGATCAGCTCGGTGCTCTGTGACCACCTAGACGGGTGGGATAGGGAGGGTGGGAGGGAGACGCAAGAGGGAGGAGATATGGGGATACATGTATACGTGTAGCTGATTAACTTTGTTATAAAGCAGAAACTAACACACCATTGTAAAGCAATTATACTCCAATAAAGATGTTAAAAAAATAAAAATGTTACCTTTGACCTTTTTTGGGGGGTTGCATGACCATCTTCTCTTCAAGTTTTTGTTTTTGTTTTTTTTTGGTCTAGAGTTTCCTTCTTAGAGAAAGAGAAGTATCATATGGTACGGAAAAAGATCTAAACTGTGAATCAGAAAACTGTTTTAATTGGTGTGGGGGGGTTGCCTTTAATTAGGCTGTATCTGTGAGCATCTCCCCTTTCGAGCTCTTTTCTCATCTGTATAACAAGAGTTTGAACCTGATGCTTCCTGAGCTTCCTTTCAGCTCTGTGATCATCTTGAGCTGGCACTTTCTCTCCCAATTGGGTAACGTCTGTGGGATTTTGAACACTGAAGGCTTAATTTTAGTGTAGCTATGAAATGTTACTGCCTCCACTTTCCTTGAAGGGTTTTGTAGTTTGTGCTTAAAGAGATCCCTGTGGGCCATTTTTATGGAAACCTAATGAAGGGCATAAGCCACACAGATGTTATAACCTGTTCTAATTGGTGATTTCCAGACATTAGTAACAGAGGGCCGGCTGTGCATATATATGCATTGGTTTAAGATTACAGGGGAGGTCAAGAATAGAGGGAGACCCTGCCAGGAAGGGTAGATAAGAAACACTTTAATCCACAACCCTGGAATTAGAGTAGGAGTTTGATAACACTTGCAGCAGATATGCCAGAGCTATTTATTTTCATGGTTCTTCTGCAAAATGGACTTTCCACTTTGATTAAGACTTAAAGGGAAAATAGGTTGTATTCAGTAGCACTTAATTATTTTACTGTGGAACAGAGGGTTAAGTATAATTACAGGATCTGTTCTGAGAGTTTTACTGAGTAAGGTTTGTGTAGTTAAAAATACTCAGAGCTAAAGGCCACTCTCAAACCAAAACATTCCTATGGGAGAAACTCTTCCTGCTTTGCCCAGGCTCTCTACCAAGTGGTCCAGTGTTATGTGACATTTATAGCATCTGTGTAAGGCATGTGATGGAAAATCCTGGATTCAGCCTCTACTTGGCTCCCAGGTAGTTGATTGTACACTGTGTGAATCGTCAGCTTCTGGCTGTGAGACCAGTTCCATGACTGCTTGTTAGACAGATGGACTAATGAGAGGTGCAGTCATGCCCAAGCAAAGCCCCTTGAACATCTGTAACTTCACTTTACGAAGAGATGGGAATGTTTGGGAGATGCTGTTATCCTATCAGTATCCATCAATTTTCTTTCAGACTTTTGCAAAAGAAGAGCTTTTGTTCTCTTCTCCACTTTTGTATGTGGAGGATTTTGCACAAGAGGAAAATATTGACGTGTGTTGATGCAGCCGTGCGCCTGAACGGATGGGCCTGGGGGCTATTGTTCTAGTTCTCTGCCAGGGACAAAGCTCTATCTGCAGACAGTGAGGTGTTGTCCTGCCATTGCATCTTTATTATTATTATTATTATTTAGTTAGTTTTCGCTGCATTGGGTCTTCATTGCTGCACCCGGGCTTTCTCTGGTTGCAGCACACGGGCTCAGTAGTTGTGGCACACGGGCTTAGTTGCTCCGTGGCATGTGGGATCTTCCCGGACCAGGGCTGGAACCCGTGTCCCCTGAATTGGCAGGCAGATTCTTAACCACTGTGCCACCAGGGAAGTCCCCTGCCATTGCATCTTGCACAGATTCTGTGATATTTTGTCCTGTGCTCCATTCTGGACAGTGGATATGTCAACCTGTGGTGTGACGTTAGAGGAGACTCTTATGTCATACTGCTGACATGCTGATTTGTGAGAAAGAGGACTTCTTGTTTTTTGTTAGAGTAAAACATGTCCTTCAGCAGACCCACCCATGGAGAAATTTCTGTGAAGCACAGTCATCCTTTCTACTTAGAGAACCATTCTGAAAAAAAGAGCTCATAGAAATTTTGGTGGAAAGATTTTTCTAAGACTATTCTATTTTATTATTTTTTATTGAAGTATAATTGACATATACAATATTATATTGGTTTCAGGTATACAACATAGTTAATTGGCATTATTATACATTATGAATTGATCATCATGATGTCTAGTAATTATGTCACCATACAAAGTTATTACAATATTATTGATGATATTCCCTATGCTGTGCATTACATCCCATGACTTATTTATCTTATAACTGCAAGTTTATATCCCTTAATCCCCTGCATCCATTTCACCCACCACCCTCACCTCCTCCCCTCTGGCAACCACTAGTTTGTTCTCTGTATCTTTGGGTCTGTTTCAGTTTTGTTTCTTCATTTTGTTTTGTAGATTACACACATAAGTGAAATCATTTGGTATTTGTCTTTCTCTCTCTGACTTATTTCACTTAGTGTAATACCCCCAGATCCATCCATGTTGTTACAAAAGGCAAGATTTTGTTCTTTTTTATGGCTGAGTAATACTCCATTACACACACGCACACACACACACACACACACACACACACATATGTATATATCACATCTTCTTTATCCATTCATCTATCAGTGGGAACTTAGGTTGTTTCCATATCTTGGCTGTTGTAAATAATGCTTCAATGAATATAGGGGTGCATATTATCTTTTTGAATTAGTGTTTTTGTTTTCTTTAGCTAAACACCTAGAAATGGAATTGCTGGATTGTGTGGTGGTTCTATTTTTAATCTTTTTAGGAAACTCCAGTACTGTTTTCCACAGTGGCTGTACCAATTGACCCCCACAGTGTAGGAGGTTTCCCTTTCCTCCACATCCTCACCAATACTTGATATTTGTTGTCTTTTTGATAACAGCCATTCTGACAGGTGTGAAGTGATATTTCATTGTGGTTTTGATTTGCATTTCTCTGACGATTAGTAATGTTGAACATCTTTTCGTGTGTCTATTGGCCATCAGTATGTCTTCTTTGGAAAATGTCTATTCAGATCCTCTGCTCACTTAAAAATAGGATTGTTTGTTTTTTTGATATTGAGATGTGTGAGTTCTTTATGTATTTTAGATGTTAACCCCTTATTGGATGTATCATTTTCAGATATCTTTTCCCATTCAGTAGGTTGTCTTTTTGTTTTGTTGATAGTTTCCTTTGGTGTGCAAAAGCTTTTTAGTTTGATGTAGTTCCATTTGTTTATTTTTGCTTTTGTTGCCTTTGCCTGAGGAGACAGAGCTAAAAAAATATTGCTAAGACATGTCAAAAGAGTATACTGCCTATGTTTTTGCCATGAGTTTTACCGTTTCAGGTCTTTCATATACATCTTTAACCTATTTTGAGTTTATTTTTGTAAATAGTATAAGAAAGTGACTTAGAGCTAATAGAAATTTTAGTGGTTTTTTTTTTTTTTTTTTTTAGTAAGACTAATATATTAACATTTCTAGAAAATTCTGATCAGGTTATACTTTAAAATGACTAATAGAATATATTGGAAAGGCTTTAGTTGGATCTAAACAAGAATAAACCTCCCTTCTTAGAAAGGACTGAGGCATAATTTTATACTTTAATCTTTCTTTCATTGGATTAATTGGTGTTCAAATAACCTGGTATGGTATTATTTTTCTTTACTTTGTCCTATTATAAAGAAAATATAACATTACAGAAGAATTTGGGAAAACAGATTTAAAAATCAGTAATGTCGTGATGTTAAATTTTGATATTCTCTTCAGGATTTTTTCATATCATTTATATTTCTGGCACAGTTGCTATGATAGAGTACATGAAAATTTCTAATCTTACTTTTAAACAAAACAATTGGAAAATATAAATTACTTATTGTGTTACTAAGAGAAGAATGTGATTAATGTGAATTTACTACTAACTGGGGTTGAAAAAAATTTACAAGACGGTTCTTCCTCTCTAAACATGTAATTAATACCAGAATATTTATAACTCTCTCTTTAATGCCAATAGCACTGTACCCTGTATCTTTACCTTCACAGATAGTGGAAAGTTCGAAATTTGGAAGATAAATATATTGATATTAAATTTGAGGATGACATCCATAAAATTACAGTAAAACATGAACTTTGTGGTCTTGTGACTGAGTTTCATTTTTTGCTTTTGTTGTGCTTTGTTTTTGTATCAGAGATGATTGTTGACCATCAGATTGAGACAGGCCTATTGAAACCTGACCTTAAGGATAAAGTGACCTATACTTTGCTCCGGAAGCATCGGCATCAAACCAAGAAATCCAACCTTCGATCCCTGGCTGACATTGGGAAGACAGTCTCCAGTGCAAGTAGGATGTTTACCAACCCTGATAATGGTAATGCAGGGGCCGCCTGGCTGCTGCTCTCTCTTACCTGCCTCACTCACCTTTATTCCACCTCCTGTCACCTTTATTTTTTTTTTTTAATCCCTCTTCTTATTTCTTCTTTTCTCAAGTTCATATGCCACAGCCATTTCATAATGACACTTTTTATCCAATTGGGCAGGTTTGCAGACCTGTTGAAAAGATGTCAGCAGTTACTGTAGGCTGCAGATGCCAAGCTGCCTTGCTTGTTCCACACACATCTATTCTGATTGAGAGGGTTTGGTAATAACGCTATGATAACACTATGGTAAAACAACTGAATGTTTCCAGTGAATCAGCAAACTTGTAGATTATTGAGTACATCAAGGAACGTGCTTTTGACATGGTGACTTGTCAGAATTAGGAGGATAGACTACGATATGATACTCTGACATCGCATATCATGAAGTGTTTGCTTGGTACATGAGTTGGTGTCCAGCCTGTAAATGATCATTCATAAAAATAAGGTTCAATATTACTTTTACTGCTTAAAAGACCAATCTACTCTTTTGTTATATGATACTGATAGTTAGATGTGAGAATAATTATTCAAGGTAGGATATTAATCCCATTATATAGCAATAGGAAAGGCACTGTGTTTTATTTATACTCTCTTGCATTTACCAGAGTTTCTTGCAGAGTGTCTCTCCTCTGTATCATTGTCCTTGTTTTGAATAAATTTCATGATTTGGTGTAGTCTAAGGGAGAAGTTAATTTCCATGAGGTATGGAAAATGAAGGTGTGGGGAAAGAGTTGCTAAGCATTGGGCTGGTAAAACTAGGTCTCTCCCAGCCCACCCCAGTCATTTTAGTATTAAGAGAAATTAGTAGATAAGGGAGCTTCTAATTCATTGTTCTCAGCTGCACTTTCAGAATAACATAAAACATGTTGTCATGGAAAAGGTGGACTAAGAGAAGTGTATAAACTGAATTCTAACTCAGCCACTTCATTTCTGGAAATCGGGTTTTCTGACTTAATATTAAAATTAATGGTTGGCCGGGAGAGAGCTTACTGTTAGCAAACTTTGCAATATTTTGGAACCATTCCATGTAGTTTTTTTAATGAGTGTTTAGTCATTAAACAGAACCAAATGAAAATTTCAGGGTTTTTTGTTGGTTTTTTTTTTTTTTTTTTGCCATACGCGGGCCTCTCACCGTTGTGGCCTCTCCCATTGCGGAGCACAGGCTCCGGACGCGCAGGCTCAGCGGCCATGGCTCACGGGCCCAGCCGCTCCGCGGCATGTGGGATCTTCCCGGACCGGGGCATGAACCCGTGTCCCCTGCATTGGCAGGCAGACTCTCAACCACTGCGCCACCAGGGAAGCCCGAAAATTTCAGTTTTATTGAGTGACTTTTATATTGATTTAATTGCAGCTCTAAGTTTTGTTTTGAAGCACAACAGGTTATAAATAAATAATTAAAATTAAAATATTCTCTATAAAAAACATTCACAAAAGGAAGAATCTAATCTAGAAAATTCCTGTGACAATTTGATGGTTCTGCCGTTACCTGGAATATTGAAGCTGACTGGAAATGTTTTGATTTTTGTGTATCTCTTGTTTTATTTATTTTTAAAATAGCATTTTGAAGAGTTTAATGCTGGAAATGTTTTGTGATAAACAGTTTGTTAAAACTGACATCACAAATAATAATTTTAAAAACAACTCACATTTTTAAAATTATGGCATTTAAAGTACATGTCTGTTTTTTAATATCTTTATTATCCTCTTTCTCACATAAAATGAAATTTTATGATTTGGAGACTTACTTTTTTTATCACAAAGTTGGTGGTAGTATAAAGAAGCAAGAAAGTGCATTGTTTTCAACTGTTGCTGTATTTGCAATGAGAAGAGGAATGAATATTGTAGAGTGAGGGTACCTTCTACCAGTGTGGTGTGAGTGTGAGCTTCATTTTCACGGAAGTATAGGCAGAGGAGAAATTAGGAACAGATGGGTCTTGGAGACCAGAATCTTGTGCTTTAGGGGAAAGCATTTGGACATGGAATACAACTAATGAGTTGATATTGCTCGGTCATTCAATCATTGATCCTATCAGTAGATCTTTGTACTTCAGAGGAAAGTTGAAATTGCATTTGTCACTCACCTTTTCACATGTGAAATGCCATAGATGCTGTGCAGAAGCAACTAGGAAGCAACTAGGAAGGGCAGGCAGTTCCTTTTCTTTCTGACTCTTCAGCTGATCAGCTTACACCCTACAGCATGGAATATGATTATGCCTTTTGAAAGATGTTATTGGCATTTGTGTTAACTAACTCCTTTTAAATATCCAGTGGCAAGATTTGGCTTTGAGAGATTCTATAGTAATGAGTTTCATGTGCCTCCAAGTTACATTATTTTAAAGTATCAGATGGGAAATTTTTGGTTTTCTAAAGGCACTTTTTCTTAACTTGAAAGTTTATACAGTTAGAAATGTTCTTAAAATAAAATTCTAAAATAAAAAATTATAGAACTTTTGCTACTACTTTAATAAATCAGAATCATGTATCTATTGTAGTTGAAGCTCGATTCTAATATCCCCATGTAAAAACCTAGATAAACTGAAGTCACCTTGGTTTTCTATCACAGCCTTAGAAAATAGACTCAGGATGATGCCAGCCTTAGTTATGATAGCAACAATGCAATTAATAGCTGAAATCTTTGGACATACTGTAGAATTGGAAATTTTTTCATTCCCCAGTAGTGTGCTACCTCTTACATACTCACTAGAGCCAATTGCTATCGGGAATTTTGAGGGCTGGTTGTAAAACACAGCTACTATTAAAAATTAAATTACATAAACATACACAGTTAGATAATATTATTAAAAACAATGGTAATAAATACTCAAAGTTCATTATCTCCTACTTATTTTACTATAGGTTATGCTCTTCAGGTTATTTACATCTATTGTGTCTGTGTAGTCAAAATGCTACAAAATAGTGTTCTGCTACAAAATAGTGGGAAGTAGAACACTTCTTCCCAACTCTGTATTCAGGGACTCATATTGGAAGCTTGGACTCAGTCACGATGGTAGTATTACACCATAGAAATCAGCAAACGCTACAAATCAGGACTTGGTATATTGTTTTGTCAATTGTTTCTAGACTTAAAAAAGGGATAGAGAAAATGCTAATAATGCAGATTAAACTTTTAAAAGTAGGTAGTGTCTATAGCTATTATCTTAGCTTGGGCTCCTATAGCAGTGTTACCATAGACTGCTATAAATGCTTAAACACAAGCATTTATTTCTCATAGTTCTAGAGGCAGGGAAGTCCAAGATCAAGATGCAGCAAATGTGGTTCTTGGTGAGGGTCCTCTTCTTGGTTTGTAGATCACCTTGGTCACCTTCTCATTCCATCTCCACATGGTAGAGAGAGCTCGATCATCTTTCTCCTGTTTCTTCTTACAAGGGTGCTAATTCCATTCATGAAGACTCTGCACCCAAAGCCCCACCTCCTAATACCATTACATTGGGAGTTAGGATTTCAATATATGAATTTTGGGAGAATACAGAGATTTGGTCCATAACAGCTGTTAAAATGTGAGTAACAAAAAGAATTGAGGAAATATCCTTTCAGTATTCAAAAGATATTATCCAATTTAGTGAAGGAGTCACCCACATCCTTGATGATTGAGTGAAGTCAATACACTCATACTTACACATATCTTCATTGTTTCACTTTTGTCTTACTCATTAACGTATATGATAATGGATGTTCAATGTGGATGTTGGACCTATGCTTGTTTGCCAGCTGAAACCATAAGTTGGCTACTGATAGAAGAGTTTGGTAAAAATCAACAAAAGCTTTCTGTGAGAATCAACTGGCTGTAAGCAATTTACAGTGGAGCATTGTGTATTTATTATTTGTACGTGTGCTGCACATCTTTTATGGCAGTAAAATTTACTACACAAACACACACATACACACACACACACATTTTTCCACCAGAGAGCTGGTTTTCAAACATTTACCAGCCCACGCACTACAGCCCACCACTGTCTAGCCATGGCCAAAGGTTAACTCTAATTTTTCGGGTCTTGATATGGCTTTGGATTCCAGATGATTTAATGATTTTGAAAAGAAATGAAAAACATTTTTATTTTTAATAAATCAGGGAAGAATCAGGCTAGCTTCCAAGATCTTAATTATTGTGAAATTGCCACTTATCCAAGACATCTGTGAATTGTGGTGGGCGTGTCTGCCAGGTACTAAATTTTAAGCAAGTGCTGTATTTTCTCAATATAGTAATTGAGGCATTTCTATGGAGTTAGTGTTGCAAGAAGAAATTAATGAAGTTTTCATTTTCTCTGGTGTTAGACTTTTGTTTACCTATTCTCTTTTTCTTTCTCACTGTTATTTTAGGTTGAACCATATGAAATTGCCATTTTTGTGGGTAAAATAAAGTTGACTATCGGCAATTTCATATGGTTCTACTTAATAATTTGGTCAGAATACTCAGATAATAGTTCTGTATTATTTTAGTTTACTATGAAAGAATAACATTGAAGCCTAGGAACATTCCTTGGTAGTATTTAAAAATCAAATAAGATGTATTTAGTTTATGTTTTATTAGAAAGTGAAAGTAAAGTTTATACCTAATTGGTATTCAGTCAATAAATTGACAATGTTACCTGATAACTCTGTTTTAAAAAGTCATGTTTTATACGATTATCTGATTTTTAAAAGTATCATTTACCATTTAAATGGATACTTCTGATATGCATTGTCTAATCTTATACAAGATGATAATACCCAACTTAAGGACCAAGAACCTTAATTCGAGTATTCGGCTTTCACTCCCTTTATGGAAATTTGGGCAAAGCCATTATGAATTTGTCCCTGGTCTTTTCCTGGCTTCATTTTTTCCCCCCTAGACTATCATAAAAATCCTTTCCTTCCGTGGTCTGGGAGTACAGATGCCCTTTACTGAGAAGTGACTTTGGTTATCCAACTGCATCTAGACTATGAATTTCATTTTGCCCAATCCAATTTTATGATGCCAATATTCATTAGTTTTTTCAGCAAAAAACTGGAAAGGTAATTTACTACCCAGTTTCTATGTTTGTAAAACAGAGATAATGAAAATTAAATGAGATAATAAATATAAAATGTTCAGAATGGTAACTGTACATAGTAATCACTCAACAAATAATACTAATAATGTAATAAGTTTAGGCACAATTAAGGAAGAAAAATCTCATATTGAGTAAGAGTATTTTCTGGAATGATATTTGCTCTGTAACTTAGAATTTTGGAAGAATCTCATGGGTATAGTGCTGATTTATTTTCTCTGCCCTTTGATAAGTGATACCAATACCATTTCATTAGCAATGGGAGAGGAAGAAGCCCTTTCTCATCACAGCCCTCTTACAGAATAGTCTGTCCCCATCATTGATTTTCCTCTTTGCTGGCTATCAGGGAAACCCTAAACCACACTGAGAATTGAAGACTTATAGCCGCTGCAGCAGGTGGATGAGGATTTGGAAAAGGTGGCAGCTCCAAGCCAGGGCAGCTGGCTCCTAGGCCTCATGCTGCTTCCTCCAGGCTTTCTCCTGGTGCACTTTGGGCTCTTCTGTAGTTATGTGGACACAGGGCCTGCTCCTGATTGAACCTCCAAATTTTATCTGAATTGACCACTTTCTCTTTGTCTATCAGGTATGAGAAATGCAATCTACTTGCTCCTGCCATTTATTGCCCACCCTTTACTTTCTCCCCAGATTCCTCTTTTCAGTGTTATCTGCCAGGCAGGATACTGCTTCCTAATAACTCTTTCCCACACTGCTGTTTCTGACACCTTTAGGTATTTTAAAAAGTGTAGTCTACTGCTGTTACCTATAATAACATAGATAGTGGTTAGCAACATAGAACAAACAATGAAAAGAAATCATTTATTTTTCCGTTAGTAGTAATTCTAGGTCCCACTGAAATGTTAGTAGGATTAGCTAGGCTCTTGCTGCTTTGCACCCGATTGGAGGTTAGGCATATTCCAGCTATGTGGTTTGGGTATTAGATCAAGCTGTCTAGATACTGGCATGTGGTGGATCTGGCTGGGACCATCGCCAGGTTTGGCAGCTTTCTCAGTCACTTTAGACATTCTTAGCTTTTGTCTGGGTTTTGGATTCCAGTTTACCCCGATTGTTTCTGGCTGGTTATTATACTTTGCAGTATCCCTTTCCCCCCATACCCTTAAATTCAGACCTGCTCCCTGAATCAGTGGGTAAGGCAGACATTTCCCTAACTTCCCTCAAAGATTCTGTTCCAGAAGCAGGTCACTGTGCTTCTCCAGTTCTGAGACAGGTCAGCTGACAGGCTCACATCACCTTCAGAGGAGAGCCATCTTCCCAGGTGCCTTTCTGCGTATAACCAGCTCTTTCCAAAAACCAGCAGCACACATCCATCTGTTTTGTTCAGAACTCTAATTCTCCATTCATTTGCACAGCACAGATGAATGTCCTGGCTAGAATTCAGTGAATGACCAAGCTCTTCTCAGTCTTAGGTTAAATGAACCAATCCATGGAAAGTTTCTAGAAAAATGTCTGTATAAAAGTATTCCTTGGGCTTCCCTGGTGGCTCAGTGGTTGAGAGTCCACCTGCCGATGCAGGGGACACGGGTTTGTGCCCCGGTCCGGGAAGATCCCACATTCCGCGGAGTGGCTAGGCCTGTGAGCCATGACCGCTGAGCCTGCGCGTCTGGAGCCTGTGCTCCGCAACGGGAGAGGCCACAACAGTGAGAGGCCCGTGTACCGCAAAAAAAAAAAAAAAAAAAAAAAAAAAGTATTCCTTAATAACTGTAGTATTTCTAAATCATCTATCAGATACCATTCTTATATTTTTTCCTTTCCCCAGTTACTGAACTTCCAAGATTTTTAATGTTCAGATCTTTAAATAAACAATAATACATTTTTTCTCCAAGGGTCATGCCCTTGTAGTATTTGCTAGTCTAGTCTGCTGTTTATGGCAATGAAGAGTCAGGCTTAAGAGATATAACACAAGTGAGTATTTAGTTTTTGATATTGAAGGCCTACTTTACAATCTTCTCCTTGAAGACATGGCACCACTTTTCCAAAGGCTTCATTCTAATCCGGGAGTAATACTTAGTAGCAGTATGAGTTTGAGCAATTTAGATTATCTCCTTGAGCCTCAGTTTCTGTATCTGTAAAATAAGGGTATTAATGTCTTATTCTATGTATATAACCAGGAGTAAATGAGATACCTTTGTGAGAAGTATTTATTTATTTATTTATTTATTTATTTTGCGGTACTTGGGCCTCTCACTGTTGTGGCCTCTCCCGTTGCGGAGCACAGGCTCCGGACGCACAGGCCCAGCGGCCATGGCTCACGGGCCCAGCCGCTCCGCGGCATGTGGGATCCTCCCGGACCGGGGCACGAACCCGCGTCCCCTGCATCGGCAGGCGGGTCTCCAACCACTGCGCCACCAGGGAAGCCCTGTGAGAAGTATTTAATAATCATGACGTGAGATGTCATTGTAAGGAACAGCTATTATTCAGAAATATTTTAAGTGGAAAATTTAGTGCCTTTCAGATTTAAAACTGAAGACAGAGCTTCAATGCCCCACCATTATTTTGTATTTTCTCATTTTCTGTGTCTTTTAATTATTTTCCCCCACCACTCCATATATGAAAACATTCTTGGAGTTGTATTTTTAAAACAGCACTACTTTCATTATCAACTTTACAGAATCCAAATAGTACATAAGGAGGTGCCACTCATGGGCTTTATAATATTTTTAACTTAGATTATAAAGATTGATTAGTATGTCTGAGCAATGACACTTCTTAGCTATCAATAAATGATATATGTATAGCAGGACATTGCCATGAAATAAACATATTTTAAAATTTTACTAATTGCCGGTCTGTTTTACATAACCAGGGTCTGTGATGGAGTAAAGGAATGGAATGATTCTCATTGTCGTATCTTACCACACATGAATATTCTCATCTCCATTTCTTTCTTTCTCTTGAAAAGAGCCCTTAACTGATTTTCTTCTGCCAGCTTCGAGTAAATCTTCTTCCAAGGCTTGAGATCCTTGACAGAGCTGCCCTTGTGAAGTCTTGCTTTTCCCAGACTCAGCTTGTTGTGAGAGCAAATAAGAGGGTAGGTGTAGATCCTACTCCCTGCCCTGGTCTCTATGAAAGAGAAATAGAGAGGAGAGGAGAGGGAAGGACAGGAAGACATGAGGGATGAGGGAAGACAAAATAGAGACATGAGATGTGAGCACTGTGGACTCTTTCCCATGTCTTCCCGTAAGAAAAAAGGGGGAAGAAAATCAAAGTCTTCCAAGAATAATAAAGCATGCCTCATTTTACTTGAACCCTGTTTCAGTATAAATACAAAGGACAAAAAGGAGATTTTTTTCAGGTTTATGAACCTGATTTCTTAAAAATCACATTTTGATATTAAAGTTGCATTAAATTAAGCCAAGGTTGCTGTCTTTCATGTTTTCCAGCACCCTTCAGGATGTTGAACAAAGGAAATATCGTTCCATCAATGGTTGTAGTAGTAGTAGCAACAACAATAATACCTCCCATTAATTGAGCACCTGTTATACACCAGGCATTGTTTCCTGTGATGTTTCTGATGTTTCTATATCATTATCTCCAACTGCAGATGAAAAACCTGAAGCTCAGAAATGTAAAATAACTCACCTAAAGATAGAGAAGTAGGGGAACCTAGTGCACTTGATAACAATACTCATATTCAACTACAGTGGTAATGAGCTTCCTCAACAATAATTTATTTCCCACACATCAGTGATTCCATGGCTCTTACTTTGTGTAACCCTGTGTTGTTGAAGGGCTTTGAGGTCATTCTGTGTCTAGGCAGGAATCCATGCCAAACACGGCAGTTGGATGTCTTTATTGGCTTTCTAAATGGAGATTTCTAGGCAACATGTCATGTGTTTACAGGTGAAATATTGCTAAACTCCTGAGTTAAATTTCTTGGCTAAATAATGGTGTGGAGTACATAGTAGGTGCTGAATAACTATTTGAACATACAACAATGACATCTGGAAAGAGTCTTAAAATTTTAGTACGAGTAAAATTTTTTTTCTTCTTAATAGGATTGCTAAGAAAATGGTTTTTTTGATAGGATTTTTTTGTGTTTTTTTCTTTTTGGTTTATTTGCCTGATTCAAGTAGGGGCACCCTTACTTGAACAAATTTAGGATTGACGGTTTTGAAAAACCAGTTTCTACCTTGTTTATGCCAGAAGTCAGGCAAAAGTGATTTAAAAGAGAATATGTAAGATAGTAGCAAAGCTATTTATTTTGTAGCTTACGTGTAGAAGAGGTACAGTGAAAGCATAATTTGGAAAAGGCTTACACAATATATCATTACCATGCTATAATCATAGAAAGTTTGGCTTCATGTTTAAGAACAACTTTTCAACATTTTATCTTTGGAGTAAATTTGTGAAGAGAAGAAAAGCAGCATGAAAAGGTTACAGAGTTTGTATCTCTTCCCGCACAGAAGTACACAGAGGTCTAACAAATCAAAATGTTGGAATTTGCCAATATGAGTAATGGATGCTGTGAGCCTCCCAGTTTTCATGAGGGTAAGCAGCCAGATGGCTCCAATCAGCTTTACTAAAACACAGGTGCCAAGTCTCTATGGGCAGCTTCGTTTTCATGCTTGTCTTTGGAGCCAGGTTCTTTGCCAGTGTGTGCCAGGCTCCGTTCCATTGTCCCCTTGATGGTGAGGCTTAGCATCAGCGGAGGCTGTATATGCAAAAAGGAGTTCCCAGCTTTAGTTCCCAACAAATAACGCACTGACATGTTGGCGGGGGGAGTAGAGGAGAGAGAAGCTGTTGGGGAAAGCCAGTCATCAGCACCCGAGTTTTGGAGCAGCTGCTGACCTCTTGTACTCATTTTAGGAGCAAGCCATGGTATTGGTGATAGAATTTGGGTGGCTTTGTACTGTTCAGCAGCTGAAGAATGTGAAGGCTCTTTTGAGTTTACTTTGCATTCCTAACCACCCTCTGTTCTCACTGATCTGGAATTTTAGTTGGTCCTTGCTTGGTCCCAGATAAATGGCTGCCAGTTGCCCAACCTCTTCCATTTCCTTTAGCTAAGCCTGCAGGAATATTGGCTCGCTAAGCAGGTCCCTCAGTTGTCAAAAGAAATAGGAGGTGAAAATTGGCCCGTATGATAATATATATTTCTAAATGCCTCCCTCTTAACAAAAGCAATTTTGGAATAATCTCAACTGGTTCATTTCCCTTTTTCATTTTTCTTAGTGCAATAAAAACTTGCAAAGAAGTTCAATTATGGGAAACAAAAATTCAGATTGCAAAGAAAAGACATCAGATTTGCCTCAAACAGGTGCTGGCACAGATGGCCCGCTCACAAGTCCTGGCTTTATTTACAGCTTTTAAACACAGACAGATAAATTGACAAAAATGTTTCTAGAGTTTATAATGTGCTGAATGCCTAAATTTGGCCATCAACTTACATTAATTTGTAATTGATTCAATTTAGAACTTGACCTCCCCAGTCACCAATAGCCTTAAGAGGACTATTTGTCTGCCCTGTCATTTGCACACTTGTGTCAATAGATAATCTTTGCTTTCTGTTGGATATGCTTTGTTTGTTGCTTTGATCATTTAATGACTATTTTATTAAGGGGAAAAAAACTCTCTCAAGTCAAATTGTATGTAGTCTGATGGTTAGTTATTTCCAACCTCATTGTTGTTCCTTGAAGGATAATTATGCTGTCTGTCTTACCAGGAGTGAGGCGTTTGATGAGAATAGCGAAACAGATGACATGAAACCCAAATGGAACTATCTTCAGTCTGAAGTTGATGGTGTTCTCCAGTTGATTAAAAATATCATGGAGGCACCATGCTGTAAATTTAGCCTACATCATTATCCTGTCTCTGATGTGGTCTAACATTTGGCATGGGTACACCACATATTAAAATTATAGTAAAATTAAGTTTTAAAGGGCACCAGAAAATGAGAAATAACATGCATTTCTGAATTGGTTTGTATTAAGATTGATTTATCTATATCCTAGTCTCATGTTCCTGAAGGGCTGAAAAACAGGAAGCAAAGGGAATTGAAAACCAGTTCTGCATTCATCAAGGAAAATATTTCCACAGTCAGAGTATGAAATGTTGCTTTCTGTTTTGTGTACAAGATCCATGAAAGGGTCTGTTGGGTAAATCACTAGAAAGCGCCTTACTAATATAACACCCTGCTCCCGTGCTTTACAAAAGTGTGTGTAACTTCCCTCTGTGTGTGCTTATGTGGTGCAAGATTATTAACAGTCTTGATCATACATCTTGAGATTAGTGTTCATTATGTAAATCTTTCCTCTGGATATAATCTATGTTTTGTGTGTTAGAACTTCAGGGCAGATCATCCACTGGTACTTGGGGAACTATGATGATTGAATGTAATTTGTTTTAGGCTTTTAAATTCTGTGTTGGGATTTGTTCCATCTAAGGATGCAGGGTCATGGGAGGGGGGTGTGTGTCAATGTAATATGTCATTGTTCTCCTTTAACCTGCTTGTGTGATTTGCTTTAGTATTTTTTTCTTCTTAATTAATGCTTTCATCCTCATCCTTGCTGTGGCTGCTCATGTGTCCTCCTTCTCCTCCTGTCTTCTGCTTCTGACACTAAAGCCCGCAGCCCGCTTGAGAACTCAGTGCCCTGCCTAGCAACCCGCACCTTGGACGATGACCCCCGAGTGCGGCGCTCTCCCAGCGTGGGATGGCTGAGTAAGTCAATGACCGGGAAAGGGCAAGGATGCTGGCAGTGGTGGGTGTGGGAGGGCACGAAGATGGGGCTCATGGTTACTGAGTGAAGGGCATCCTCAAGAATGCCTGAAAGGGTAAGGCTCACAGATTCCTAAATTCACAATTACAGATTCGTTTCTTCTGTTAGCAAAGAGGACAGTAATAGTGTATTCTCTGGGTGGTCTGCCATCCTGCATTAAGCTGAGTACCTTGTAAGGCAGTGGGAAGAGTTGGAGACTAAGGGTTGGGCTTGGCGCTGCCTCCACAGAACACTTACAGAACCTCAGCTTCCTCGTGGCGGTGGTGACGCCAGATCTTCTTACTTCAGAGGATTGGGAGGAAGATCTCTTAAAGATGAGGTCTCTGCAGGTGGTGTGAAAGCATTCAGATGCTGGATGAGAGGAAAAACTAAGTTCGTGGTCTAAATCTCCCCTCCCCCCCAGTACCTGTTAAGTGACAAAAAGGCAGTAGGTGCTACAGACAATGAAAACGTAGCATAAGATAGAATCTTTATTTTTTATAAAATAAAGAGTTTTGTTAAAGAGACAAGATTTATATACCTAAAACCAAAAGAGAAAAGAACATGTACCAAAAATGACATGAACTTCCCCCTAAGATTTCCAAGTGATTATATGTGATATAAATTTATTTTAGTTGTGAGGAAGCCTGTTCATGGTGACATCATTAGTCTTTTAACTTTATTATTACCTTTCTTAAAATTAACCTATTGATTTAGCTTTTAACTATTTTTGCGTAAGGAAATTTCACTTACCTGGGAAGGTGTTTTTCTCAGATGACAATGGGGGAAGTTTTAGTTCATCCTAAAATAGTGTTCGTTTTGCTCCATTCTTCCAGGGTTTTCATTGGAGTAAATTTGATGCTTTTAGAAACTGTAGTTATCATCTCTGTGTCCCTTAGAGATATAAATGTATGTGCTGCTTATTACTGCATGCCAGGCACTGTACTAGGCACTGGGTATTTAGAGATGAATGAGTGAGTCCCTGCCCTCAGTGGAGCTCCCTTTTTAATGAAGAAGGCAGGACACGAGGGATAACAATTTTATCAAATGTTAATAATAAGTAAAATGACTGAAAGTACACACACACACACACACATATACACATACAAGATTATAGGAACATCTGCTGGGCCTGGGAGTTGTGATGGTAGAAGAGGCTTTTGGAGGAGATGATCTTGGGGCTAAATCTTAAAGGAAAAGTAAGAATTTGGTGGCAGGAGAATGGGGGGGGGAGGGCCACTTATTGAACTACTAACTTTGTAATTATTTCTGCTGTACAGTAGGTCTAAGAAGCTTGAATAATAATTTTGTCTTGACTAATGATAAGAGTTGCAAACATTAATTCATCACTTTTTTGCTACAAACCCTGAGCTAAGTACTTTATGGGATACCATTTAATTTTCTGAGCAATCCTGTGAAATGGCTATTGTTATCCACAGTTTACAGATGAAGAAATGGGGCTTAGAGAGGTTTAATAACAGATCATTAAGTGTCTTGGGCAGGACTTGAACTTCATCATGTAGTAGTTTCATCTATAACTTTGACAAATAGTGTCTTGCTGAAGTTAAAGTGTGAGAAACTCACATGGTTGCATTGCCAGAAAGATTTACTCACCTTGCAGTGAACCTTCAGCATTCACATGATTTTCTCTGCAAAAATCACCCATTTCTTTCAATAAACTTTTTTCTCAGTGGTGCCTCTTAGGGAAAAAATAAATTCAGGTACAAAGTTTAGTCATTGGAGTTAGGAGTCAGGCAGAACTGGATTTGAATCCTGCATCTACCACTTACTGGCCTCTTCACTTCGGTCAAGTTACTTCTCTACTGGAAATCTGGGTTTACATAAAACCCAGCGGTAAAACTGGGTTAATCTTACCAACATAGGATTGTTGTGCGAATTAACTTAGAAATATGTAAAGTGTTTAGTGTATTGCTCAGCACTCAGTAAATCTAGCATTTCCTGTTATTAGGAAAGTGCTTATAGGAATTGCTCAAGAAAATGTAGCTGTTGTTATCCTTTTAAAGTTTTATTTATTCCACGTCAGACATCTAGACATTGATATACTGTTGTGGATAAAGTATCAAGGAAATTGACCAAAATGTTCAGTTTGTTCATGTTGTGGAAATATGGCACCTATTTGGAAATTAACTTAAGATCACACCCTGGGCCAATCCTTCTAAGAAAACACATTTTAGTCATGAGAGATGATTCTTCTCATTGTCTATTTATATGACATATTCTCTCCCTAAACAAACGACTTTGATGTATCATCTTAGTCACCTCCTCCAGGGCTCCCTATTACCTATCACATCAGTTCAATAAACTTAATATACATATATAAAATAATGAAGATGTGCAAAGTGGCGTTAGGTCCTGCTGGTCCTACCAACCTATTCCTCATTTTCATCTCTTCTCAGTATGAAGCTCTAGTCTAAGCAGCTTGTCCTTTTTCTTTTGGCTTGTTTTGTGGGTGTCTTACTTGATCCCTTGGCCTTTCCAAGAACACCTTTTCAAGTATGCCCATGCAAAACTATTCAGTAGAGCCCGAATGAAGTCCCATCTCCTTTATAAAATTGTTCTCATAAACACAGAAGATCTTTTCAGGTCCTAAATTTCCTAGTTCCTATTGTCTGTGTCTCACAGTGGAGGATTTGCTATATGTTGTTTTATGTTGCCATCTGATGTTTCATGACTTATATTTTTTTCATTTCCACTGTATAGAAAATCTCCTTTAGGTCGGGAGCCCGATCTCATGCTTTTGTGTCTCTTCCAGTGCAGTGTAGGTATTTGAAACATAGGAGTTGTACAGGAAATATTTATTAATCCTTGCCACGCTATCATTTCCTTAAAAACAACCGACAGCTCAGTTTTCTTTAAGACCCATCTTGACCACAGTAAACTATTAACCAGAAGTCAATATTGTTTACCTGGAAAAATTATTTCCCCATATTTCTGCTCACTGCAGTCTGATGAATTTTGTCATCAGTTTATTCTAATAGTTAACATAGAATTATTTTTTCAGAAACACCACCCAAAATATCACCTAAAAAACAGGTTTATGGACAAGGTTCCTTATCTTTTAGTATTCTTAGCAAGATATTTTCAGACTTAGTGTTAACTTGAAGTAACTACTACCTCTAATAAGCTACATTTAAAGTTGCTTTGGGGGAGTTAGCTCTCACCATTTTAACATTGTATGCTTCTTATCTTAGTTGTCACCTGAAGCAGATGTGAGCTTATAGCTCTTATCCATTTCAAACACTGCCAAGGTATTGAATTAGAAGTTGGAACAAAACCAAAAAATGATTTCCTCTTAGAGATCTCACTGGCACGTCTAAAACCAGTCTGGGCCACTGAGAACAAAGGAGCTTTTACCTCTACTTTTCAGGACAAGTTAATACCCACCTAAATGCTTTGCCATTATTAGAGCGTAGGTGTGTGCCCTATCTTGGTAGATCCAGAATGGCTCTTCACTCTGAGTGCTAATCTGTGAATTCAGTTTGACATCTAACAGCCCACATCCTCTGAACCCTTACAAAACACTTGTGTCCTTTTGCAGCTATTGGCAGTGGAAATCAGCTGCTTCAGACTCTTAGGTCTGAACTTCAAAGACGAAAATGAGGTTTAGGGGTTTTTTTCTTATCATCTTCTGCACATTCCAGCATCTGTCATCCCTTTGCTTTGTATAGTGTCTTTCTGTCTAGTTTGTAAATCTACCAGGCAGGGACCCCCTGGCCAGTTCAGTGTATTGTTTTGTCTTGTAGATACTTATCCGGTGTGTGATATTATTACTATCCCAAGTATTAATATTAGCTAGTACTATTTTTTTTAAATGAAACCACAGTGGTATAATTCTGTAGATTCTTGTTTCATCTTACAACCAGGTTACACAGTTAACATTAGAATTGAAAGAACTGAAATTCAAGTGGGACTCTTTTGCTTTAGGGAAAAAAATTTGTTTTTTTTTCTTTTTGGGCATTTCTGGAATTAAGCAATTCAAGTGTTTCAACTGTTGGAAAGTTTACTGACCCAGTAAAAATTATAATTTTCTGTGGCTCAAGAGTTTTCTTAAAGAGTACTGAAACTTCTTTAGGAGAGTCTTGAACCCAGAGAGTTCACTTTAACACATTCAAGTCAACGAATGTTCCTGGGCCCTTCCATTTCTAGTTCCATAGTCCAGTGGGAGAGAGAGGTGAGGGAAGTTCACAGCTGACAACAATTTGAGAGAGGCAGAGCCACCGGAAGAGTATGAGAAGGGACCTGTTTGTCTACAGCGTGTAACAGAGTAGCTTACATTATACTCTCTGAAAATGCTTATTAGAAGAATGGATAGTGGGGCATAAAAAAAATTAGGGAATTAATTCTTCTCAGAGGAGGTAGACTTTTCAATGGGCCATAAAGGGTAGATTGTCCTTCCATACATGGAGGTTGTAGTAAAAGCAGGAATGAGACATTGAAAGGTAATACCAGGCTGAGAGAAAAGTACACAAGCAACTAGGTTGTTGAGAATAGAGAAGAGTTTGTGTGACATAGAGTCAGTCAACACATTTAATTAGCAGAGAGGGCATAAGAACGGAACATGTGGGTGTTAAGGTGGTGAAATCATTAAGCTGTTTTGTGGAAGGTCTGTGAACGTGTTTCAGCAAGGAGGTAGTTTGGTCAGAACTGTGTATTAGGGAAATTAATCTGCTGGGTGTTTCAAATGGGTTAGGAGGGGGGAAAGGCTGGAGGTAAGGAGAGAGTTAGGAGGTGACTGTAGGAGACCAGTTGAAGAGAATGGGCATCCAGGCTAGGATTGTGCATGTGGGAATGGAAAGGAGGGGATATTGCAAGACGTGTTGTAGAGACGACATCTGCAGGAATTGGCACCCATTGAATGTCAGGGGACGCAGAGTAAGGAATCCAGGATGCCTCAGGTTTTGAGCTTGCAACCAGGGAGATGGTAGGAAACCCGTCATAGAAAAGGGTGATGGGGTTTACAGAAACAAGACAGTCCCTATTTCTGCCCCTTTCATGCCTGCTGGGACCATCTTTGAAGATCCATTTGACTAGGAGATGGTTAGATTATGTATCATGGGCCAAGACTCTTTTAGAATTCTTCTTTGTTAGCACATTCTCACCTTAGTTTGGGGGATCCAGTTAAACCTGTCTTTAGGGTGTAGAATGACCACCACATCACAGCTCTCTTTAGGCAACTCGTGAGTATAGATCATTTTCATCTTGATTCCCAGCATTTCACCTTCCATCCCTGTGTCCAAGATGTGGGCTTGTTCTTGATTGGGAATATTATTTGGGTCATTTATTGTACCATTCTCACATACATTTTTTTGGCCTTTTAAAGGGCAAAAAGGAAATCCAAGTATAACTTTCAAAATTTTCTCACTATAGATTTTCATAGTGAAAGACTATGAAAAGACTGTAGGAAATGAAATCTTTCAGCAACCTGACATCTACCTTCAGACTTTTTAGTTAACATAAGACATTCAGAAAACTTATGTGGTATCCAAGAATAAATTATAACATTCTTCAAATACAGACAGTCCTAACCACTTTAAAAAAGGGGGTTTTAGTTACTATTTATCCTGAGCTTCTGAAAGAGGGCTCATTAGTTATTTCATTGTTATCTAATATGGTATTTACAGCAGACTAAAGTATATGCTGGCTCTAGAAGTTATTAATAGAAAGAATCAAGGTGGAGAAAGAATAAAAACTTAGAAATTCTGTTGTATTTCAGAGTACTGGGAACTTGGAGGAGATTTTAAGAGGCACAGATTTCGAAAAATTGTGACCATCTGCTGGAATTATGAAATAGAGTTTTTTTTCCTCAGCAAGGAGAGCTTGGGATTTGTGAGCATTCAAACTTGTTTTTGGCAAAATGGTGGTATGTGGAATATGTTCACAATGGAAGTCTTCTTCGCATCACCAAATCTGTGCCTTTTCCTGACTTTCCTGTCTGTTACCATCTTTCTCCCTCCTTTAGACTTGGAACCTTAGAGTCATCTTTGATTATGAATTCTCTCTACCCCTCCACCCGCAGTGAAGGACTAAATCTGTTAAATGGTACGTCTGTCATGTTGCTTGCCTCTGTCTCCTTTCTGGTCTTACTCTCATTGCTTTTGTTCAAGTCCTTATTTCCTCTTGCTTGGCCTGTTATGTGGGGTCACTGCTTATAGCTGGGCACAGGCAAATGCATCCTATACTTTGCCTTCCAGTTAATCTTTTCATTCCTGGCTGACATCCTCATGTGGAAATGGTCAGTGGCACCTCAGTGCATCTCAGGTCACATCCAAACCCCTGGTCCTGGCACTCAAGGCCCATTGCATAGTGACCTAAAGTTCAGGAAGCAGCATCTCATGCTGTTGTATTTCCCTTTATCTACACTACATTTCAGAAGCTACTTAACCATTATTTGAAGCTGCTGAATATTTCCCTCTGTTAGTGTCTTTGCCCTGAACAGTCTCTCCACTTGAAATACTTTCCTTTCTTCTGAGACTTTCTGTCAAAATTCTGCCAGTTGTTCAAGGCCGACATTCTCCTTGAAACATTCCCAACTTGAGGTACTCCCTACTGACCTTGAATTCTGAAAGCACCTTTTTTTGCACCTCCTCCCATGACCTTTATCTCATTCTGCTTTGTGTTGTATTGTGTGGGTACATCCTATTCCCTCTACTAGCTATACCTTTCTTAAGCAGGACCCGTGTCGAATTGACTTAGGTATCCTCTATTGCAGGGATGGACAATTAAGGCCTGTGTGACATACTGTCTGGTTTTGTAAATAAAGTTTTATTGGAGCACAGCCATGCTCATTAGTTTATGTATTGTCTATGGCTGCTTTCATGCTACAGTGGTAGAGCTGAATAGTTGCATCAGAGAATGTATGGCCCACAAAGCCAGTAAATATTTTAATATTTACTATCTGCCCCTTTACAGAAAAAGTTTTCTGACCAATTATACTACAGAACTAGTTCTCAAAGTGGGGACTGGGGACCCCTGGGTATCCCTGAGACCCTTTCAAAGAGTTTGCAAGGTCTTAGGTTTTTTTTAATATCACTCAACAAAAACAGCATATCTCAACAGATTGAACATAGAAGCAGACATGAGAATCCAGGTGTATTTTCATTAAGCCATACATTCAAGAGATTTGTAAAAATGTGAAACAATGCCATTCTTTTTGCCAAATTTTTAGTTTTGGAAAATAGTTATTTTTCATAAAATACATTACTTATGTTAATGTGCAATGGGTTTATAATGTTATTCTAAATTAATAAACAAATATTTTTAAAACTTTATTTTTAATTCCTAACATGGTCTAAACCAGATAAACAAACACTCTTAATTTTTGGGTCTTCCTGACCTTTCTTCACTGCTTTCATGACAACTAGTAGTCAAGGTGGGCTGGATTTTGCTAACCCCAAACATCTCAGTTAACACCACAGAAGCTTCTATTAAACTACTACATGTTTAATGTGGAACTGTGAGAGCCATGCTCATCATCCTTATACAGGATCTAGGCGAACGGAAGCCTTCTCTTGGTTCATGGTTCCACAATCACTGTAGCATGGGAAAGAGTTAAAGTGGCTCCTGGCCTGCCTCAATAACTTGTGTCCAGCAATGACATGTTATTTTCACTCACATTTCATTCACCAAAGTGAGTCATATGCCCACACCTAACTTCAAAGAATTGTTATCCTACCATGTGCTCAGAAGGTAAAGATTCAGAGATATTTGGTGGACAGCACCAATGGCTCCCACCCAGTTATAATGGAAATTGTAACCTTGACTTCGGAGTGTGCCCTTCTGGGCAATGCTGAGAACCATGTGAATCTATGCAAGGCCTGTGTGCAGAAAATACTCTCCTCCTGCATGCTTGTGTAGATGGAAGAAGAGAGCTTTTCTCATAGTGAGGAAGGACTAGGGTTACCAATTCAAGGTCTCCCAAAGAACTGCTGGGGCTGTGGTTTTATGGGAGATTCCTGAGATTAGATGGGATTAATTTGAAACTGATGGAGAGCCTTTCATGCAGATGTATAGTAAACCACTCTTATTAGACCAAACAATGTCTGGATTTAATACTTGGAGACCACTGAAGATCTAACTACTTGAATTAGTGTGTCTGTCCACATGTGAGTGAGAGAGACTGAAGGAAAAGCAAATGTAATATTCTAGCTGCAGATGTCAATTTCAAAGTTAATAATGAAATTTCTTCTTGGCAGCACGTAGTAGAATTTTACTTTGATGAAAATTACAGGCAGAATCTTCAGTAATAATGGCTTTTCTTTCTGTGGTAAACTGAATGTTTATGGTGTTCAGAGTTGTCCTGGTAATTTAGGTCCCAATTCTACTACTCTTAATGCATCCTCTCCCCCTCAGGAGCCCCTCTTCCATCCCTTGTCAGAGCAGAATTCCTAATCATCTTGTACTCCTTCTTGTCCTTCATCCTTCACCCCTTCCTATTCACGCCTGCCTTTCCCTGACTCCATTACAACTGCTTTACTTTGGATCCTCATTATCTCTTGCATGAACTATTTTAATATCCTCCTCCTTTCCTAGCCTTCATTCTTACCCCTTGAACTCCATCTTTCACAGCTGCCAGAAGGACGTATCTAAGTCACAGATGCACACATATCACTCCCTCCGCTCAAAAAACATTCGTGGCTACTCCCTATTTTTTGTACACCCAAGCCCAAGCGCCATAGCCTTGCTCATATTGAGAAGGTCAAGCCCAAGTTCTCTAACCTGTGAGATGCTCCTTGAATCGCTCTCTGCTTAACTCTGTAATCATCTCTTGACATTTCCACTCTGGTACTACCAGCTCAAGTAATATTTGGATTCTCATATACTTAGGTTGCATGCCTTTCAGTCTTTCTGTTCCTTATTCTTACTGTTGCAGCTTCTCCCACTTCTCTAAATTTAATCTATCCTTGAAGCTCTTATTTCCTCCAGGAGACTCTTTCTCATTTCTCTCTTCGTCTTTCCTCCCAGCAATGTGCCCCTTCCTCATTTCTGCTCTCATACTCCCTGCCATTACTTTATCACCACACCATAGTACAAATATATTTCCTTCATGGTTGGCAAAGTGCTCAAAGAACCTGAACCACATCCCATTCATCTTTCAATCCCCTCTGCCAAGCACAATGTTGCATACTTAGTAGAGGATTAGTAAACATTGGACTGGACTCATTCATCCACCCAGCTCTTGCCATGGGTAAATTATTTGCGACCCATACACTGTCAGTCACACTTGTATCTCCTTTGTCCCCGTTAGGTTGGTATGGGCAGGATATGCTCTTATCCTCTTTAAGAGCTTAGTCGATCTGAAAACAAATAAGAAAGGAAATAGAATACGTGGCATCTACTTAGAATGTGTAGTATCCATTTGCCTGAGATAAACTTTCTGAACAATAGCTAGTTCCATTTTTGTTTTCGACTGTTAGGTACTCTTCTCAAGTATATCCACATTTCCTTATTTGTATGACTTAGTTTTCTTTAACTTTTTTTTTTCTTTCGGTGAGGGGTGCTGGTGGTGTGCAGGCTGTTTTGGGACCATAAATGGTGATTCTTCCTACCTAGACTGGGGTTCTTTTGGAGAAAACTCATGTTTCTTACTCATGGGACTAATGTAGTGCCTGACACTCACTTTGTGAATATTTGTTGATTAATTGGACACTTAACCTGAAAATGGGAGAAAAGATGGAAAAGAGAGGTAATGTGCAAACCTAGAGCAGGAATGATTGTTTTAAATTTGTCAGATCGTAGTCTTCATATCATACCCAACTCACCAGCTTTACTGGCATGGGAAGCTCTGCTGCTTTTCTGTAGCTGCTGATAGTATTGATAGAATTTGAGAATTGGATCCCTTGGCTAGGGCATCCATTTCTTGCCAACTAGATCATTCTATCCATGGTTGAGATACCACTACCAAGGCAACTACGACTATTGCCAGCTGTCATTTATTTATTCAAGCAAGTGCTGTCCCAGCTAATCCCCACAAAACATTCTATGAAGTAAGCATCCCTGACTCTTGTTATAGATGAAATCGCTGAGGCTCAATGAGGTTAAGTACTTATGCTACCATAGTACTTTAGGGCTATTCACAACTGTTGCAGCTCTCTTTTTTTCTGAGCATATATGAATACTCTCTCTTTTTCTGGGCGTATGTGAATACTCTACTTCCTCACCCACATGAAGTTAGGTGTGACCACAGGACTTGCTTTGGCCAATGAAACATAAGCAGAAGTGATGGGTATCATTCCCAGGGAAAGGTTTTAAGAGCCAGTGCATATTTTACTAGTTTCTTTTCTCTCAAACCAGCAGTGTGTCTAGTGAGAGCTGCTCCATGCATTTAGGTCCTGGCCTAAGGACAGAGATGTAGAACCAAAACCCCAGCAAATCCATGTGGACATTATTATCATGAGGTAGAAATAAATCACTGTTGTTTTAAGCCATGAGAATCTGAGGTTGTTCTTTTTCTATAACCTTGCCTGTCTGTTGGGGAGTGTTTGAGGTCACACAGTAAGTGAAGGACCAGGGTTTGAACGCAGGTGTTTGGACTGCAGATGACATTGTTCCTTTTTATTTCCTTCTCTGCTTCTCATTCTTTCTGCCCTCCGGTCTCACTGCTTTTAGCCACAGATAGTGCTGTTGTCTGCTAACAAGAGGTGTGGACACTGATGACTCGGTTTTGTTGTTTCAAATCAGAAAATGAAATTCCTGGTGATTCTCAATGAGAGGCAGCAAGTCAGCATTCAGAAGTGTAATTTTCTGGAATGGTTCTATTTTCTAAGGCCCATTCTTATCAACTCCAGGAAGCAGCTGGATCACACAGACTATTATGGGCCATGATCAGCTTTTGCTCCAGAAAGAGCCATACAGTATGATGGGTTCTGCAAGTAGTAACCATGGTTACAAATCAAAGAACAATCCCATTAGGTGCATGTAGTGGAGAGACTAATGTCAGCATCCTTTTTGAGAAGGAAGAACAGGATAAATTTAATTATAATGACAAAATTTTCCCTCAATAAAAGTCTTTTAAAAATCAGTTCTTGTAGCTATTCTTTTCAGGAACTGCTGTAGATGTCACGGTTGAATCAGTTCCCCAGTTTCCAAAGGACATCTTTGAATAATTTTTGTCTGTGTTTCTAGGGAAGTCCCTAGAGCCTGTATGAAAGTGGCATATCCTCTTAACCAGCTAGGGGCTTAGGCTGTGTAGGTTGTTATTATAATTTGTCTTTGTAAGAATGATTATTATTACCTTGGATTGGAAGTATCCCTTCCCCTATAGTGGTGATAATTTTATTGCATGAAGTCGCAGTGATAGAGTTTTGGGCTGTTACATTAATTTATTCAAATCGTCAATTCATTCACTTAAATATTTTAAAGTACCACTCTTTGGCCAGTGCTCAGCTAGTCCTGGTAAAATACAGTGAACAAGGCAGACACCTACTTCAGAGACCTCCTAAGTAGACCTGCTTTTACCAAGGGGAGAGTGAGGTTGGTGATAAGCTGGTTCTCTTGAGCAGAGTGGGAAGTGCCTGTAGAGAAGGGTGGTTCACATCTGAAGGCAGAGAATGAGAACCTAGAAACCATCTGGGATGTGATTAGATAGTGAGGGATGTGCCTCGGCTATCGGAGTGTGGATGAGTGGAATCAGAGAAAGGCAACGTAGTTGGTTCATGAGAGTGGGCTTAATATAAACACATACAGGAAGGTAGACGTTGCTCTGCTGCTTCAAAGAACAATCAGGCCCTATGGGTGAATATTTTAGGGAATAAGATATTGACTTGGACTCCTAATGTTTTAGATAAGGATTTGAGTGTAATTTTTATTTTCATGATTCAAAGATTTATGAATTTCAATGGTTTTTCAAAGGATCAGTGACTTGATCCAGGTTCAGGCCCTGTTGGCAAGGGTAGAGTCCCATCCCTTTTGTATGAGGATGCAGGGTTTTCTCATCAAGGGACCTTTGTTTACCAGCTTCTTGGGAGGGAATGAGGGCTGCAAGGACCAACTCCCCAGTGCTAGAGAATTGTAAAGGGTAAAGCAAGGGCTTCTATTATGAAAATCCTTAGTTAAGTCTGGGAGCATATGAGAATGTACATTATTTCTGAGAAATTCTGTGTATTTAAATGAAAGCCAGCTCTTTCTAAGCATGTATATGCTTTGGTTGGCACTCACTGTCTCTTGGTCCATCCAGATGCTACTGCTTACCTGGGAAATTGAAGTGGTTTACTGCATGTAAGAATGAGCTTAATTATAAGAAAATAGATCCTGTCATCAAAAGTATATAAATAGACATTGGGAGACTTAGCTATGTCTGTTGTTATAAGAGAAGAACTGGTTGGGAGAGAAGTTGGTTAGTGCTCTTGGTGTCCTTTAACTCTGTGATTCTCTGAGCCACATCTCTAATAACATAGCCAGCCTTCCAGAGTATCTACCTTTGGGGCATTTGCACTTATTGTACCCTCTGTATTATCTTCCTGCAAGAGATATGTATAACAGTGAGAAATTTCCAGTAGTACTGTACTGGAGTAATCTCTGAAGCTAATTTTTTGATACTCATTCAGGTTATTACTGGTATGAATTTTTTTCATCCTTTGCTTTTTCCCCTCTTCATCTTGATTCAGCAGAAAATGGATTTTCTAGAAAGTACCTTTGCCCACTGATTTAAGCAATCTTTAAACAGTATAACTAGACCCAGTGGAGTATTCTTAGAGTCTGCATCAGTTTTTGTTACTGTTCAAGTGTTCGTATATTTTACCACTGTCTCTTTTCCCATCCAATTCACCCTCCATTCCACTTCAGGAGGAAATAGAAAAAGGCATATATTGCCCTCAAATCAGAATGGTAGGTGCTAGAATGAACTAAGACCACAGTGTTTTCAGAAGACATTTGTGATTACCTAAAGAACTTCTATCAGCACGATGGAACACACATAAGTAAGTTAGGTACATATTACATAGGTTTCTCAAGTAAATAATTACTAATGACCTCTGCACTCAGGGAGACATCTAACACTTTTGCAAGGAGCTCTCTAACTTTGGTTTGCCTGAAGTCACTGCACACCCTCTGTGTGATGAGTAACACCTATGTTTGGGCCTCAATAATCATTTCTTGAATCAGCTCAGATGATTTCGGGCTGGAAAATTACGAATGATAAGATCCTACCCTGCAATTTGTAGTTCACAGTTTTTTCTGAGGAGCTTGAATTCAGAGGGGATTTATGCATGTTATGATAGGCCAAAAGGAAAGAGAAGAAACTAACATTTATTGAACATCTCTACAGGACACTTGCTCATGTGTTTCCTTACTTAATCCTTACAGCAATTCTATAAGTGATTATTATTCTATTTTATAATCTTTTCTTGCTCTACCTTTGTCTTCTTTCCATGATATTATGCTGACATAAGTTATCTCTTGGGTTCCTTTTATATTTTTCCTTATGGACCCATTAGGTTCATCTGAGAGAGGGTGAGGTGTGAGTTACCACCACGTACACCCCACCCACCAGTAAGAAAAATCATGGCTGCGGCAGTTGGTGTCATGCAAATCTGTGTCATGGAGTTACAGACTCTCACCCTTGGTATTTCTTAGAGCAAGATGACTAGATTTAGGAGTGAGACACTATCAAGTCCGAATTGTAGACATTCAGTTCAACTTGAGGTTTCCAAAAAGAAGGAAATCCTGGGTCCTTCTTAGTTCTGACCAGAATTCCCCAGAGTAACCCTACGATTACTTGAGGCCCCATCATTTGAAACCCAGACGTCACTTTGGCTGAACTGCATAATAAACCTCTCCAAGGCAGAGAAAGTGAGTATATGAGCCAGTGTGCGCTGGGAAAGGTGATATACCTGTTCCAGGTCCAAGCTAGTACTCTGTGGTGCACGACAGACCAATAAATTGAGAGACAAGGTATTGGGGCAAGGAATAGCAACTTTATTCAGAAATCCAGCAGACCAAGAATATGGCAGACTAGTGTTTCAAAGAACCATCTTACCCGAATTAGAATTCAGTCTTTTTTTATATTAAAAGGGGAGGGGGGGTGACTGGTTTTTGCAGACCTCTTGGTGCTGGCCAGACCCTGGAGCGGGTGTGATCATCTTTTGTTCTTACAGCTGTCCATGTAGGGTCTGGTTACTGTCCCTGTAAACCTTCAGCAAGACAAATGTTATTTTCTGTTCTGCAACTTTTTACCTCTATGTGAATGAAAAGTGTTCCGCTTTTGAAGGTCCAGCCTGGGAGGCAGAGGCTTGACATTGCTATTATGTATATTTCAGGCTATAGGTAACATTGTTTTACTGTTTGACTAGACAAAAGTGCAGAGCCAGCATGACTAAGCATAGGCAACAGAGCACAAAGGTTAGAGCTAAAGCAATAGATCCAGTATGGAGTCAGGTTTGTTCTTCTGTTACATACCATGCCTTTGCTCTTGCTCAGACACTCAAATGTGTAGAGTGTTCAGGGCCACATATGTGATAGGGACATGATGGGCCCCAAAGGTCCTTGTTCCCTCCTTTCCTAGAGGCTGTCCTCTGAGTTGTGGGTGACCTGTGACCACCGATTGCCCAATGTGTATCAGCTAACTGGATGTGCATCAGCAAGTCCATGAGGACTTACTGCACCAGGAAGCTAATTGAATGGCTTTTCTCCAGGTCACATTTTGTGAGTGTAAATCAGGAGTAGTTAGGAGGGGCTGCATTTGTAGCTGGAGGCCCAAAGAATGTGTCTGTTACTCTTTTAAAGTTTTATATCTGTATCTATGTCTATATATAATACTAATAAGCTATATCTGTATCAACATTGATAGCGACATTCATATCTATATATTTATTTGGCTGCAGATGCAGGACTATGTTAAATAGCTTGCTTTTCTGCACATACTATTTTTTCCCCTGCATAGACTTTTTGATATAAGGGTTTTTGTTGACTAAAGCTATTGAAATGAATCTTTGATAATCAGACAGAGCCTTCAGGAAGATTTTCCTTGCCATCATTAAAAAAAAAATAGTGTAAATATTATTTCATGGAGCATGTTAAAACTTTAAACTCTTTAAAAAATCTTGATCTCCATGTTTATATTAAAAATTTGGGGCTTCCCTGGTGGCGCAGTGGTTGAGAGTCCGCCTGCCGATGCAGTGGACATGGGTTCGTGCCCCGGTCCGGGAAGATCCCACATGCCGTGGAGCGGCTGGGCCCGTGAGCCATGGCCGCTGAGCCTGTGCGTCCGGAGCCTGTGCTCCGCGGTGGGAGAGGCCACAACAGTGAGAGGTCTGCATACCGCAAAAAAAAAAAAAAAAAAATTGATTTAATTAAAACTCCCAAGATTGTCTACTAGTCAGTAATGTTTCAACTTAATCTCAGGTACTTCAAAATAATAAAAGTAGATTTACTTAACATTATCATATGATAAATAGACATATGTATTATGTTTTTTGCTAAAGGGCTGTGTGCAAATGATTATGAAATTGAAGAGCACAGAGGACTTCTAATGAAAAACAAACTCCTTTGCTTCATCTTCCTTGTTCCCAGAACTGCCCTTGTAGCAGTCATTTTAACCCTTTAAGTTGTTTCTATTTTTTTCTTTTAGTTTTGTCATGGTTATCTTCATATAATTGGTTTATTTTGCTTTTTCTGATTTATCAGTCTTACATGTTTCCTATTAATTTTTTCTTTGCTAGAAAAGATTTTACTTATTTTGTACAAACATTTTTCCTTCCTCCAAATACATTTGTGTCATTATTCTTAGTTCCATTATTAATTACATTTGCAATTTTAGGTAATAAATCTAAGTTTTATTTCTTTTTGTAGCAAGTATGGACAGAATCTTTTGACTTCTTACCTTGTCAGAAAAGGATATTGGTTTCCCTACCCTTCCTTGGCCCTCTCCTCACGAATTTTACTTTCAGATTTCTGTCACTGGTACTTCTATTTATTGTAAATATTGGTTAGATTTAAATCCTTGTTATCTAGAAAAACATTCTGTGCTTTATCAGTTGAATCTAAAGTCAGAAATCCATAAATAATATTTATATTATTACAATATGAAAATAGTTTAAAGCTGTATCATGGGTTATAATTACATTTTGTCTTGTACAGTTTTTTTTTTAAACCTGGAGTTTTAAATTGCATTTTTTTTCAAATTACCTATTGTAACTGTATTCCCAAGCTCTTTCAATACCTCAAGGACACTAATAAACCCTGTAGATACTTCCTTCTCGCAGGTCCCTCCTTCCTTGCTGTCTCCTCTCTACCCTACATTACCCTCCTGTTCCATAAGACACCATTGCCCCCAGACCTGCTGCACAGCTGCTATTCTGGCATTTACTTTCATTGCTCTCCTGAGTGGGAGACCATGTATCTCTTTTTCTTAGTTTATTTTTTCATTTTGCCAAATTGCATTTCAAGTGACTTTGTATGAAAGGACATATAAAGGTTGACATTTTTTAGGGTTTTTTTTTTTTTTTGCCGAAAGTTTCCTTATTGTTTTTTCACACTTCATTGATAGTTTGGATGAGTATAGTAATGTAGGTTGAAAATAATTTTTCTTCCAGAACTTTGAAAGCGTAATTCCATTCTCTTCTTCTGTTTTGTGTTGCTTAAGAGAATTCCAAAGTGCAATTCTTATTGCTTTTCTCTCTAGATAGGAAATTCTAGGGTAGTCTCTTCATTCTTGGTGTTGTGAAGTTTTTTAATGACTCATTTACATACAGGGCTGGATTTTGTATGTGGTTTGTTTTGTTTATTTTTCCCTAGGGACCCTTGTGATTTGAAGAAGTATGTCCTTTATTTAGTTCTAGGATATTCTGTTTAATAATATTCTGTTTTTCATTTTCCTTGTTCTGGCTTAGTAGAACTCTTTTTTTTTTTTTTTTTTTTCGGTACGCGGGCCTCTCACTGTCGTGGCCTCTCCCGTTGCGGAGCACGGGCTCCGGACGCGCAGGCTCAGCGGCCATGGTTCACGGGCCCAGCCGCTCTGCGGCACGTGGGATCTTCCCGGACTGGGGCACGAACCCGTGTCCCCTGCATTGGCAGGTGGACTCCCAACCACTGAGCCACCAGGGAAGCCCAGTAGAACTCTTAATAGTCCTTCTAATTGGCCTTCTGGATTGATCCTCTGTACCTCTGATCTTTTATCTCATATTTTTTGGATCTTTTCCTCCTTGACCATTACTTTTTTGGAAGATTTGCCTGATCTTATTTTCTAACCCATGTATATATACATATGTTGCAATCATATATAGTCTTTAAAAGTATAACTCTAAAGCATTTTACTTGTTCTGTTTTTCTTAACATCCTATCCATGTTTTATGGATGTAATATCTTCTCAAATCAATCACAAACCAGTATGAATTTTTATTTAAATGTTCTAAATTGTAATTCTTTTATTGAAGTTGTGGTGTTTTGGTTTTGTGTGGGTGTGTGTGTTTTAGTCTTGGGCTTCCTCTCTTCAATGTCTGATGATTCTCAATTGTCCATTTGTATTTAAATAAGAGGATTTGTTTTAGAGTGGGCAGGAAATGTCATCCTGAGGTGTCCCCTAAATTCTAGAATTCAGAAGACTGCTGTGAGGTGCAAACTCCTGCACTGATTGCCCGTTTTTTTCTGAATCTCTCTGCAGCAGAGAGCCCTGTGGTGCCTCAGCTGCTGGGTGTGCTGCCCACTGGGGTTGTAGTAAACTTATGGCGTATTGACTTTCCAAGAACTCATCCCTTTCTGCTTGCATCTTACTTGGGCCTCCATTGTACTTGGTCTCTTCCAGTGTGGCACTTCTTCAGGGTTTTGCATGGAAGATCCCTTTTTTGACTCCATGCCTTTCTGTGTGTATTTTACACTGCCATTTCTATGTAGTGCAAATAGTATCAGGGTCTAATACTCTTATCTGTTCTTTTTCTTCTAGAAAGTTTTTGAAATCTCTTGTCTCTGTTGTTCTTCTACCAGTTCTTTTAATTGATATGGTTTTATACTTTTTGGTTTTCACTACTTTTTAACCTATTATTTTAAAAGTATCTAGGAAGGGAGAGGGGTAAACTCATTTGCCAAGTTATGTACTTATTTGAATTGGTAACCTTCTTAAATTGTTTTAAATTTAGACACTTCATCAATTCAGAGAACTTCTCCATTAATCTGACTTAGTGAAATTTACTATATCTTGGATCAGGTTTTAACATATAGATTCAAGAGAGGAGGCCCAAATTAGGAAATCAGACACTGGTATGTGTGCTTGGAATGATGTGGCTGCTGGACCTATTGAAATTCCTCAACTTGGCCTAAGGGCATTCAGTAAAATCGCTTTGGTTCAATGCCTTTTTGGAATGAAGGCAGTGAGATGTTTGTTTCGTTCTGTCATAAACTTCCATCGGTCTTTCTCACTTACCCTTTTACTAACTAACATAGTCTTGTGATGCCATTGTTCTTTTCTTTTTCTATTTTCATGAGATAAGTTCACAAATTATTTTATATACTTCCACCTATATTCTTTAGAGAGAATAACTTTTGGTTCATAGTATTATATTGTGCGTGTGTGCATGCACACATGCACAGGTGACACACAAAGAATTACAAATACTGTATGTGATCACAAGGACCACAGATTCCCTGAAGTCCTTTATGGGGACTTTCCTATTTTAGTAAATTTTCTAGTCCTTGTTTGTTTCTGAACGTTTTTCCTCAGCTGAGTAGAGATTTTTAAAATGTTACGTGTATGTGTATGTGTGTGTTGTGTGTGCACAGAAAGGGAATGGAATGCCTTTAAAAAATTAAACTACTCTTTTAGATCATAATAAAAATTAAATATCATGTGCAATATTATTAGAATGGGAGTCACTAGGGTTAGAGCGTTTTGCTTTTGCTGGTTGAAATTTAAAAAGACTTATAAGAGATGAATGTTGGGTATTTGACATTGAGATGTCTAAGCCCTAACATTGAATCTTGGGAAAAGTCCACAGAGTAGTTCAGAAAATTCAAAAATAGGAGAGAATAGGATCAAGGAAGTTGAGGACGGGTAGATTACAAAGGGGCACATGGACAGCAGAGGTCTCAAAATAATAGAGAATGGTCGTCTTTGTGTTTACTCTGCTCTGGTCTGGCCTCTGCATACTTCCAGCTCTCTCTATAAGGATGTCTTCTCCATCATCCTTACCCTGTACATTAGAGATGACTTCAGCTTTTGACTAGAGCTTGACTCAACTACTTTGATAGTTATCTGGACCTTTTGATGTCTTCTTCCTTTCTCCAAATTTGCTTTACTTTCCAAGCTGATCACTTTCTTTGAGTTATTTCTGTTCCCCCAGACTTTTCTCTTCCCAAGCCAATCCTTTCCTTTCAGTGAGGTCCTGACACCTTCTCTTATTTCTCCTCTCATTCTCATCTGATTCTTCTTGCACACGGAGTTTCCTGTTCTCCCTTTCATTGCTTCTTACCTCTGTTCCCACTGCTGACTGACTGACAGGCTGTTAGCCAGTTTGGCAGGGCCTTTCCATTCTGTTAGTTCTGGGCCAGCTACAAACTTCTTCCTTATTTACTCTAAGGCTTTCCAAGTCTAAAGTTTCTTGGAGTGTGCACACAGCATCTCCCTCCATAGGAAACAGAGTTTGAACAGTAGTGTTTATAGTAGTAACTCCAAATGGAAGTAAAATGATACCCAGTTGCTATTATTCATTCATTCACAAATATTTATTAAGTGCCACTAGTGCCAAGCTCTGAGGCTATAACTGTGAATAAGACAAACCAAGGGCTCTGGCTCTGGACTCATGGACTTTATATTATATTAAATCATGAACAAACAAACAACAGAAATCCTCTAAATAAAACAAAATAATTAAAAATTATACAAGCAAAAATATCCAAACTGATTTTCTGTTATGAAATTCTTCCAAAGAGCTCCTTCTGGTAATATTTTAAACTTTCCTTAGTCTAATATTTATATTTTAAGTATTTCTGTATTTTATTTGGAGGTGGGCAATGACAATGGGTTGGAGGTCTTGATGACATGCTTATTTTTAAATTATTTTTGGTGGGGACAGCTCTTGATGGTCTGTTGCTATGGAAGACTAGGAAACTGATCTGACAAAACCCAAGCTTATCCCAGCCATTCCTTCTAGACTTTCTCAGTCAAACTCATTGTGAGTATCCCAAGTGATTTATTCTCCCTGTCCCATTATATTCCTCTTTTTCGTGGTTGAAATTGGAAGAAATTGCAGTTGGAGTACCTTGAAAGGTAGAAAACTAATATGGAAATAATGGAGAATTGGCTGTATGTACATTGCGGAATTTTAGAGATACCTTGGCTATGACTATGAATTAGGACATTCAGAAGCATGTGGCATTATTGCTTTTATAATTACTTTGCTATTGCTTTTAGCATCCTTTCTTCTTTGTCACAGAGCTGTGGTTTGGGGCTACTGTTTAATCACTCTGGCATGCAGAGTAGCTGAATTCAATCTTTTTCTCCTTTTCTTTATGAAAATGAAAAAGTAAAGATATGCAAACTCCGTCTTTGGGAACAGCTAAATTGGAAACCAAGAACATTTCTGTCTTAAACATCCTTGGTGGATTGCATGTAATTGGCATGGAAATAGAATATATTCTTTGCGGTTATACATTATATTTTCTCTTCATTAGAAATGATGATGTTTGTATGTTTATTTATGTAAATAACAAAGAGATACCCCCCCAGAGGTAGTGGGATTGATATTATGAGATACAGATTTAAAATACAGTTTTACTACTTGCTGTGTGATCATGAACTTAACCTCCTTGAAGTTCATTTTATGTATAAAGTGGTAATAATAATACAAATCTCAAAGTGTTTATATGAGGATTAAGTAAGATAATGTAAGTTAAAGTACTTATACTCAAAAAGATGAGTTGACCCTTAATCTTAGGTGTACACATTTTCTAGTAGATTTGTTATGTCAACAAAGCGGGGAAAACAGTATCAATGAGTCAGTGGGGGTAAAGAGAATATATTGTATAGGCTCATTATAAGGGTATGAGATGGGGGGTCAGTTTAGGTGTCATTGCATGGCATACATGTTAACATTTTTACCCAATATGTACACATACAAAGTATGATCACCTTTCTATGCTGTACATTCTCCTCACTCCTTTTTATTGTATATAATAGATACAATTGCAAAGGACTTTATGAATTGCTACATGTGTGCTAAAGAATAACAGTGATTTTCAAACTTAGTACAGAATGCAATTAATGTTTATAGAAGACAGTATGTACCTGCCAAGTGAATATTTTGAAAATGAAATTGTTTTTGATTGTGTGAAACTGCTTGAAAATGTGCTTCTCCAAATCTTTCTTTTTCTTATGGCCAAAATACGGTGATATACAAATTAATTATGATTATACACTTGAGTCTGGTTCTTCTTCTTTTTCTTCTTTTTATAAAAATAAAATTTAAAGAAACAAAGTTTCGAGATTGGTTCAAAATGGAGGAGTAGAAAGACGTGCTCTCATTCCCTCTTACGAGAGCACCAGAATCACAACTAACTGCTGAACCGTCATCAACAGGAAGACGCTGGAACTCACCAAAAAAGGTACCCCACATCCAAAGACAAAGGAGAAGCCACAATGAGACGGTAGGAGGGGTGCAATCACAATAAAATCAAATCCCACAACTGCTGGGTGGGAGACTCACAAACTGGAGAACACTTATACCACAGAAGTCCACCCACTGGAGTGAAGGTTCTGAGCTACACGTCAGGCTTCCCAACCTGGGGGTCCGGCAATGGGAGGAGGAATTGCCAGAGAATCAGACTTTGAAGGCTAGCAGGATTTGATTGCAGGACTTTGACAGGACTAGGGGGAACCACACACAAAGTAGTGTGCTCATCAAAACCAAGGGGAAGGAGCAGTGACCCCATGGGAGACTGAACCAGACCTACCTGCTAGTGCTGGAGGGTCTCCTGCAGAGGCGGTGGTGTGGCTGTGTCTCACTGTGAGGAGAAGGACACTGGCAGAAGTTCTGGGAAGTACTCCTTGGCGTGAGCCCTCCCAGAGTCCTCCATTAGCCCCACCAAAGAGTCCAGGTAGGCTCCAGTGTTGGGTAACCTCAGGCCAAACAACCAACAGGGAAGGAACCCAGCCCCACCCATCAGCAGACAAGCAGATTAAAGTTGTACTGAGCTCTGCTTACCAGAGCAACACCCAGCTCTACCCACCACCAGTCCCTTCCATCAGGAAACTTGCACAAGCCTCTTCGATAACCTCATCCACCAGAGGGCAGACAGCAGAAGCAAGAAGAACAACAATCCTGCAGCCTGTGGAACAAAAACCACATTCACAGAAAGATAGACAAGATGAAAAGGCAGAGGGCTATGTACCAGATAAAGGAACAAGATAAAACCCCAGAAAAACAACTAAATGAAGTGAAGATAGGAAACCTTCCAGAAAAAGAATTCAGAATAATGACAGTGAAGATGATCCCAAACCTCGGAAAAAGAATGGAGGCAAAGACTGAGAAGATGCAAGAAATGTTTAAGAAAGACCTAGAAGAATTAAGGAACAAATAAACAGAGATGAACAATACAATAACTGAAATGAAAACTACACTAGAAGGAATCAATTGCAGAATAACTGAGGCAGAAGAATGGATAAGTGACCTTGAAGACAGAATGGTGGAATTCACTGCTGCAGAGAAGAATAAAGAAAAAAGAATGAAAAGAAATGAAGAAAGCCTAAGAGACCTCTGGGACAACACTGAATGCAACAACATGCTCATTATAGGGGTCGCAGAAGGAGAAGAGAGAGAGAAAGGACCCAAGAAAATATCTGAAGAGATTATAATTGAAAACTTCTGTAACATGGGAAAGGAAATAGCCACCCAAGTCCAGGAAGTGCAGAGTCCCATACAGGATAAACCCAAGGATAAACAAGCCGAGATACATAGTTATCAAACTGGCAAAAATCAAAGACAAAGAAAAATTATTGAAAGCAGCAAGGGAAAAATGACAAATAACATACAAAGGACCTCTCATAAGGTTAACAGCTGATTCCTCAGCAGAAACTCTACAAGCCAGAAGGGAGTGCCATGACATATTTAAAGTGATGAAAGGGAAGAAACTACAACCAAGATTACTCTACCCAGTAAGGATCTCATTCAGATTTGATGGAGAAATCAAAAGCTTTACAAGCAAAAGCTAAGAGAATTCAGCAGCACCAAAACAGCTCTACAATAAATGCTAAAGGAACTTCTCTAGGTGGAAAACACAAGAGAAGAAAAGGACCTACAAAAACAAACCCAAAACAATTAAGAAAATGGTAATAGGAACATACATATTGATAATTACCTTAAATGTAAATGGATTAAATGCTCCAACCAAAAGACACAGGCTCGCTGAATGGATACAAAAACAGGACCCATATATACGCTGTCTACAAGAGACCCACTTCAGACCTAGGGACACATACAGAGTGAAAGTGAGGGGATGGTAAGAGATATTCCATGCAAATGGAAATCAAAAGAAAGCTGGAGTAGCAATACTCATATCAGATAAACTAGGGTTTAAAATAAAGAATGTTACAAGAGACAAGGAAGGACAATACATAATGATCAAGGGATCAATCCAAGAAGAAGATATAACAATTGAAATATATATGCACCCAACATAAGAGCACCTCAATACATAAAGCAACTGCTAATAGCTATAAAAGAGGAAATCGACAGTAACACAGTAATAGTGGGGGACTTTAACACCTCACTTACACCAATGGACAGATCATCCAAACAGAAAATTAATAAGAAAACACAAGCTTTAAATGACACAATAGACCAGAGAGATTTAATTAATATTTATAGGACATTCCATCCAAAAACAGCAGATTACACTTTCTTCTCAAGTGCCCATGGAACATTCTCCAGGATAGATCACATCTTGGATCAAAAATCAAGCCTCAGTAAATTTAAGAAAATTGAATCATATCAAGCATTTTTTCTGACCACAATGCTATGAGGTTAGAAATCAATTACAGGGAAAGAATCGTGAAAACACAAACACATGGAGGCTAAACAACATTATTAAATAACCAAGAGATCACTGAAAAAATCAAAGAGGAAATCAAAAAATACCCGGAGGGCTTCCCTGGTGGTGCAGTGGTTGAGAATCTGCTTGCCAATGCAGGGGACACGGGTTCGTACCCCGGTCCGGAAAGATCCCACATGCCACGGAGTGGCTGGGCCCGTGAGCCATGGCCGCTGAGCCTGTGCGTCTGGAGCCTGTGCTGTGCAACAGGAGAGGCCACAACAGTGAGAGGCCCACGTACCACAAAAAAAAAACCAAAAGAAAACCTAGAGACAAATGACAATGAAAATTCGATGATCCAAAACCTGTGGGATGCAGCAAAAGCAGTTCTAAGAGCGAAGTTTATAGCAATACAATCCTACCTCAAGAAACAACAAACAGCTGAAATAAACAATCTAACCTTACACCTAAAGGAACTAGAGAAAGAAGAACAAACAAAACCCAAAGGTAGTAGAAGAAAAGAAATCATAAAGGTCAGAGCAGAAATAAATGAAATAGAAACAAATAAAATAGGAGCAAAGATCAGTAAAACAAAAAGCTGGTTCTTTGAGAAGATAAACAAAATTGATAAACCATTAGCCAGACTAATCAAGAAAAAGAGGGAGAGGACTCAAATCAATAAAATTAGAAAGGAAAAAGGAAAAGTTACAACAGACACCGCAGAAATACAAAGCATCCTAAGAGACTACTACAAGCAGCTCTAGGCCAATAAAATGGACAACCTGGAAGAAATGGACAAATTCTTGGAAAGGTATAACCTTCCAAGACTGAACAGGAAGAAATAGAGAATATGAACAGACCAATCACAAGTACTGAAATTGAAACTGTGATTAAAAATCTTCCAACAAACAAAAGTCCAGGACCAGATGGCTTCACAGGTGAATTCTATCAAACATTTAGAGAAGAGCTAACACCCATCCTTCTCAAACTCTTCCAAAAAATTGCAGAGGAAGGAACACTCCCAAACTCATTCTATGAGGCCACCATCACCCTGATACCCAAACCAGACAAAGATACTACAAAAAAAGCAAATTACAAACCAATATCACTCATGAATATAGATGCAAAAATCCTCTACAAAATACTAGCAAACAGAATCCAATAACACATTAAAAGGATCATACACCATGATCAAGTGGGATTTATCCCAGGGATGCAAGGATTCTTCAGTATATGCGAATCAATCAATGTGATACACCATATTAACAAACTGAAGAATAAACACCATATGATCATCTCAATAGATGCAGAAAAAGCTTCTGACAAAACTCTACACCCATTCATGATAAAAGCTCTCCAGAAAGTGGGCATAGGGGGAGCCTACCTCAACATAATAAAGGCCATGTATGACAAACCCACAGCAAACATCATTCTCAGTTGTGAAAAACTGAAAGCATTTCCTCTAAGATCAGGAACAAGACAAGGATGTCAACTCTCACCACTCTTATTCAACATAGTTTTGGAAGTCCTAGCCACAGCAATCGGAGAAGAAAAAGGAATAAAAGGAATACAAATTGGAAAAGAAGAAGTAAAAATGTCACTGTTTGCAGATGACATGATACTATTCATAGAGAATCCTAAAGATGCCACCAGAAAACTACTAGAGCTAATCAATGAATTTGGTAAAGTAGCAGGATACAAAATTAATGTACAGAAATCTCTTGCATTCCTATACACTAATGATGGAAAATCTGAAAGAGAAATTAAGGAAACACTCCCATTTACCATTGCAACAAAAAGAATAACATACCTAGGAATAAACCTACCTAAGGAGACAAAAGACTTGTATGCAGAAAAGTATAAGACACTGATGAAAGAAATTAAAGATGATACAAACAGATGGAGAGATATACCATGTTCTTGGATTGGAAGAGTCAATATTGTGAAAATGACTATAATACCCCAAGCAATCTACAGAGTCAATGCAATCTCTATCAAATTACCAGTGGCATTTTTTACAGAACTAGAACAAAAAATCTTAAAATTTGTGTTGAGACACAAAAGACCCCGAATAGCCAAAGTGGTCTTGAGGGAAAAAAACGGAGCTGGAGGAATCAGACTCCCTGACTTTAGGCTATACTACAAAGCTACAGTAATCAAGACAATATGGTACTGTCACAAAAACAAATATAGATCAATGGAACAGGATAGAAAGCCCAGAGATAAACCCATGCACCTGTGGTCAGCTAATCTATGACAAAGGAGACAAGGATATACAATGGGGAAAAGACAGTCGCTTCAATAAGTGGTGCTGGGAAAACTGGACAGCTACATGTAAAAGAATGAAATTAGAACACTTCCTAACACCATACACAAAAATAAACTCAAAATGGATTAGAGACCTAGATGTAAGACTGGACACTATAAAACTCTTAGAGGAAAACATAGGCAGAACACTCTTTGACATAAATCACAGCAAGATCTTTTTGGATCCATCTCCTAGAGTAATGGAAATAAAAAGAAAAATAAACATATGGGACCTAATGAAAGTTAAAAGCTTTTGCACAGCAAAGGAAACTACAAACAAGACGAAAAGACAACCCTCAGAATGGGAGAAAATATTTACAAATGAATCAAGGGACAAAGGATTAATCTCCAAAATATATAAACAGCTCATGCAGCTCAATATTAAAAAAACAAACAACCCTATCCAAAAATGGGCAGAAGACCTAAATAGACATTTCTCCGAAGAAGACATACAGATTGTCAAGAAGCACATGAAAAGCTGCTCAGCATCACTAATTATCAGAGAAATGCAAATCAAAACTACAATGAAGTATCACCTCACACCAGTTAGAATGGGCATCATCAGAAAATCTACAAACAACAAGTGCTGGAGAGGTTGTGGAGAAAAGAGAACCCTCTTGCACTGTTGGTGGGAATATAAATTGATACAGCCACTATGGAGAAGAGTATGGAGGTTCCTTAAAAAACTAAAAATAGAATGACCATATGACCCAGCAATCCCACTGCTGGGCATATACCCAGAGAAAACCGTAATTCAAAAAGACACATGCGGGCTTCCCTGGTGGCGCAGCGGTTGAGAATCCGCCTGCCGATGCAGGGTACACGGGTTTGTGCCCCGGTCCGGGAAGATCCCACATGCCGCGGAGCGGCTGGGCCTGTGAGCCATGGATGCTGAGCCTGCGCGCCCAGAGCCTGTGCTCCGCAACGGGAGAGGCCACAACAGTGAGAGGCCCGCCTACCGCAAAAAAGAAAAAAAAAAAAAAAAAAAAAGACACATGCACCCCAGTGTTCATTGCAGCACTATTTACAATAGCCAGGTCATGGAAGCAACGTAAATGCCCATTGACAAATGAATGGATAAAGAAGAAGTGGTACATATATACAATGGAATATTACTCAGCCATAAAAATGAATGAAATTGGGTCATTTGTAGAGACGTGGATGGATCTAGAGACTGTCATTCAGAGTGAAGTAAATCAGGAAGAAAAAAACAAATATCACATATTAACGCATATATGTGGAACCTAGAAAATTGATATAGATGAGCCGGTTTGCAGGGCAGAAATTGAGACATAGATGTAGAGAACAAACGTATGGACACCAAGCGGGGAAAGCCGTGGTGGGGTGGCGGTGGTGGTGTGATGAATTGGGCGATTGCGATTGACATGTATACACTGATGTGTATAAAATTGATGACTAATAAGAACATGCTGTATAAAAAAATAAAATAAAATTCAAAAATAATAAATAGATAAATGAACAAAGTTCCTTTGAACTGAGACCAGTTATGAGATGTTCATTTACCCTGGATATTAGATAGAAAAGGCCTATTAGTGGTAGCTTTGAGTAGGTGAATCATCACTTGCACAATAAGTAGCATGCTTTGGGGTAGGCTTGTATTTCACCTTTTTGTTACAAGGTGACATTTGCCTCTGCTACCCCCACTCACTCAAGATTGCAGTATAATGAGTTCACATTATAGGCCAAAACTCTAGAAAGCACTGACTTACCCTGACAATGTGTCTTGTTGACTGTTAGGTGCAAATTATCCACAGTAGAACATTGTTGGGGTCCTGTTGTGTAAGTTTCCCAGGTTTGCTGAAGTGCCACACGGAAATTTCTGATTCCCAGATATAATCTGGTTTGTAATATCTGGTCCTTATCTTCTTTGATTTGGGTGATATGTTTCTGGGAAAGGCTGATTAAACAGTGAGTTCTGTTAACAAAGTTATTTATTTATTTGATCGTGTAGGTGAGGATTTAGAGGAAGGGCCATGTATGATCTTTTTTTGTGTGTTTATGTGGCAAGGATGCTAACTTAATGATTTGTTTGAGATGTGATAGTTTGGAGCAGCGGCTTGGAGGAGGACAAGGTTATCAGAGCTACCTCTCTTGCTACATCAAGTTATATGTTTCTTTCAATTCAGTTCTGACCCAGACACAGCCTCTGGTTAAGATTATTGATTTATTTAGAGTAGTGGTTCTCCAACTTTAGCTTGCTTCAAAATCATTTCAAAGGTTTGTTAAAACCCACATTGCTAGACCCCTTACCCAGAGTTTGATATCGTTGGTCTGGGGTGAGTTCCAAGAATTCACATTTCTAACACGTGCTCAGGTGATACTGATACTGCTGCTCTGGGAACCACACTTTGGCAACCACTGATTTAGAACACTGGGAAGGTTTTGTCCCTGGTTCAGTGTGTTGCGGTGTAGGGGTGGAGAGTTTGATAGGGAGGGAGATGGGAAAAGATGCAAGAATGCTGATCACCTTGATTAAGGTTTACCTAAAAGTGTTGACTTCTGAATTCTTTCCGTGTAGTACAAAGTTAAACATCAGTGAAGCTGTTAATATTACTTTTATTAATGAGAATCAGATAAGGTTGGGAGGAACAATAGATGTGATTGTTTCTTAACTTTGGCCCCCTCTTCCCCATCTGGCTCCTGCATCTTCCTTAGCCCTGTGCCTCCCTACTCCCCCAGGTAGTACAAATATATAGATAGCCATCCTATAACTGTCTTTCAGAAATGAGAGAAATGAGACAGTATATGAGGTTTCCTGGAAAAGTTGTGACATCAATTAGGATTACCATTATAATGGAAACTTTATTCATTTGGCTTCTACTTATTCATATTTTGCAGCAGTTAGGACAGTGCTTGAGTTGAAATGTACCTTTGTAGTATTTATAAAGAATTTCCAAAGCAAATCAGTGAGTTTAGATTATTGCCCAGAAAATTTAAATTACTTAATGAAAAATTGCTTTCAAATTCATTTCAGTATTGCTGCTTATGTACAATTGATTTAATAATTAGAAATCAATCTCATCTATTCATTTACATAAGTTGCTTTTAACTTATGATTAAGGATTTGCTAAGACTTCATTGCACTAAGAATACATAGTTCAGATTTCTTATTCAGGTAGAATTTTCACCCATTTAGTGCAAAAGACTAGTTTTATTTTCTAATGTAAAGTATAATATTGTATGCGCTCATCATTTCCTTAATTTCAAGCCCAGCATTATTTGGAGGCATTCTTGTTTGGGCCTGGTGTCTTTTGTATTGAGTGGACACTAGAAACCTAGTACACGGTTCAGAGAAGAAAATGTGGCTTTCAAAGAGCTTCTTTTAATTTTGCTCATAAAGCAGTTTTTCACATGTTATTTTCCTTTGAAAAATGCCCTGTGCTCAAATTTTCCTAGAATAAAACATCCTACCAGGTAAAGTGTTTAAGAGATCTAGGCCATGCTTACTCAATGAAATGCAGCAGAGTGGAAAATATCCTGTTTTGCCAACTCAAGAAAATTGATCTAGTAGTTAAAGACAATTATACTATTTAAAGAGCTGCTGTTATATAGACATTAAATTATTAGGGGGTAGATTTGAGTCTTTTGTAAAATTATGTGTAGAAGGTTTGGCCTGAAGGAATGGAAATATGTAATCTAAAGAATTATGTGGAAGTAAATGTGAAGCTGTGTTCGAACCTTTGATGCTTGTTTTTCAACCCTTGTCCTCTTGGTGTGAAGACCAGCCTGAGTCAGATCACAGGGGATTAAATGGTGAACCCATTACTCAGCACCCTGCAGGGGTGGTTAAACACCCTGGCTTTGAAGAATTACTCTTTTGCTTAGTAAGCCTGGAAATTTCAGGTTCAACTACAGAATGAAAGCTCAGTATTTTGTTGATTAACCAGTCTATTTGAAAATGGTCTATCCCTCTTCTAGATGTCCCTCCTCTCTGTTCTCATATAACCATGTCTGAAGTCACTGGCTGGATTGCCAATGGATTTTACCTACAGCAGCTTTACAGCCAGGGAGCTTGGTTCCCATGGAGTATTCCTGATGAGATCCATCGCTTGACTTGAATAAGAAGTTTGGCATGTTAAGGGGAAGAAGGGATACACTTATTTTAGTCTGGCAAATGAGAATGCAGGAAATAAGGGGAGCTATGATAACACTGCTTTGAGGCAAAGAATGGGGGTTCTGGATCAGATGCCCACTATGGAGAAATATTCTTGATCAAAGTGTTAGGCAGAGAATGGAGTGCAGATGGCTTTTGGGGTTGATCAGAGCAAGTGGTGCCCTAGGAAGGACTGCAGAGGCTGGGGGAGAGGAGGTCCAGCCCTTTTATTTCCCTGGCACTGGCTCTACTGAGATGAGGAAAAAGCCCATCTCTATAGGCAATAGAAATAGGTAGATGAGGATGTGTGTAAAGGGCTGTAACAAAAGGCAAACCAAAAACAGGAGTGAGTTTATTTTTATGCTTATTGTTTTACACATTTCTTTGAAAGTTTAACTTATCTTGAAATGGAGCCAGAAGACTTAAAGAAAGTATTTGGGATTTTATACATTTTTCATTTAACCATGTTAGTGCTCTAAACTAACTTCTCAACTCTGGAAACCTGTTCAGGAGAATCCTAATGTAGCTTAAGCATCATCACCATTTCCATCGTCATCTCCTAGTGGTCATGAAATGTACAACCAAACTCTTTGTGTTTTTGACAGGAAGTCTTTAATTAGGGTTCATTTCTATTTTTCCAGGTAGCCCAGCCATGACCCACAGGAATCTGACTTCTTCCAGTCTGAATGACATCTCTGATAAACCAGAGAAGGACCAGGTAAGCAAAGAATTCCTGCTTCTTTGAAATGTAAGACTAAATGTGTATCTAGAAGATGCTGGGAAAATATTAGAAATAATGGTCCTCTAACTTAAAATGAACCAATATGTGTAGATTGTTTTGTTTTGTTTTGTTTTCACTTTCTCTGAGGGAAGGGGAAGCAGTGCGTGAAGGGATTTGAAGTTCAGAAGATAAGCGTCTCTACTCCAACTCTTATAGATGAATTCACTTGGGCAGTTTAAATCTTGGAGCTACAGTTCTCTTAGCTTTAAGATAGTAATACTAATTCTACCTCAAGTTTATTGTGATGGTTAAATAAGATGATTTGTGAAAAAAACTGGTTTGGTAAACTGTAAAGGGCTAGGAAATACTGGCAGTTGTTAACTTTGAGGGGATATTTCAGGCAAAGGTAATGACAGTCTTGTTAGCTGTATGTTTGTCTATTAAAACATATATTAAGTAACCTATCTGAAATGAAAAATAATTAGGATTTGAATCTCGATTTGCTTTCTTTTAAAAAGAATATGGTAGAAACTGTGCCATTTTCCTAGTTGGGTGGGTATCTGGGCTTGAAACTAGTAGAAAATGGTGACTGGGTATAATTTTGCACTTTACATTAAAAAATGAAATGAGTTATTTGGACTAATTGGTTGAAAATTCTACCTGAATAAAGAAATCTGAATTATATATTCCTAAGGCAATGAAGCCTTGCTTACAACAATGTTCTACTTTAACTGACAGAGGTTTTTGAGACCTTGGTGAATTCTCAAAAGTGCAGGAAAGGTGAAATTATGTTCTTTCTTGTGAAATGGCTTTTGGATTCTTTCTTCCTTCTCCTTCTAAACAACAGCACCCTAGAAGGGCCTTCATTATCTCAGAACAGATTGCTAGAAAAGCCTTGGGAATTAATCCTGTCCCCATTTTCTCCCAATTCAATACACTTTTCATATCATTGCTCTTATATTTCTCCCCTGGATCAAAAGCTTGTAATGGCTTATATCAAGTTAAGTTCAGAATATCCCGACTTTTAAGATTCTCTGAAATCTGGTGTAATCTTTCTCATTGTAACTTACACGTGTTTCTCAGAAGAGAGACTCTGCTTTGGTTTGGCTTAATTACCTCTACCTCTGCACTGAGATTAATCCTTCACTTTTACAGCTGCCCCCCCCCTGAAATGCTAATATGGCTAGCTCTCCTCCCTACCATTGGCCTACCTCTTGAAATACTGTGGGAGAAGATCATTTATTTATTGATTGATTTATTGCTTCCTGGAGGCAGTTTACATTCACTTTTATTTTTTATTTTATTTTTAAAGAAATGTGTTTATTTTTAATTAATTAATTAATTAATTTTTTAAAATTAATTTTTTATTTTATTTATTTTTGACTGTGTTGGGTCTGTTGCTGTGTGCAGGCTTTCTCTAGCTGCGGCAAGCGGGGACTACTCTTTGTTTTGGTGTGAGGGCTTCTCATTGCAGTGGCTTCTGAGAAGATCATTTAAATATTGGATTCATTGGTAGGTTCATACCAGTAGTGAAGGGGAAACCTCAGTCCACTAGGACTTGTTGAGAATTTTCCTCAAAACTATTTTGTACATTTTGGTTCCATACAACATTTACCAAACGACCTTCTGATCATGAGATTTGCCAGGGGCTTGGATAAGGCAGAGTTAGGAATATGTGGTTGACACTTTTTCAGGAAGGCTTCTTTTATTGGGGACAGTTCTTTTCTTGTCAGGAGTTTGTCAATTGCCTCTGGTAAATGCTGAGAGAAATTTCTTACCTTCTTGGGTGTCTTCATATCTGAGCATATGCAGAAGAAATTTGATGACTTATGATGTGTATTACATAAGATTTTGATTCCAGTGTGAGAAGAAATAGGTTAGAACATTATGATTTAGGGTGTTGATTTTGCTATTGATAAATGGAATATTTATAAATGGAATGGGATATTTATAAATGGAATATTTCCTGCCATATTAATAAGCAAAGGATGTCACAGTCATCAAGGATTGCAGCTCTCCATGTGAGCCGGTGAGCCCTGAGTAAACTCAGGGCTGAAAAGAACACCTGCCATCTAGCAGCCAACAGACTCCCTACAGTGAGTCCTGAGGAAACTCAGGATGTGAAAATACAGGATCCTGGCCCCAGATAGCTGAGGTGCATATCAAAGGAATGATTTCAGTGAGCTCTGACTCTTGCATTTTCCCATATGTAGAAAAGTGCTAAATTCCTTAACTTGAGATGTCTGGTTTTCTTTAATTAACAATAATCTTGTGACGTTCAGACTGCCTGCCCTTTGTTACAAAACTCTTACATATCCTGGCTCCTCCCCCGGCCTCCTTGGAGCAGTTTCTCAGAGTTATCTGAAACTGCTATCTCCCGGGCTGCAGTCCTCATTGTGTCCCAGATAAAACTTAACTCGCAGCTCTCACATTGTGCATGTTTTAAGTCAACACTATAAAGCCTTTGTGGTCCTTAAAACCAGAATCTCTGATGCCTGTCACTGACATTTCATATACATCAAGGTTCATGTGAAGATGAAACCAGGAAGATTTGATTCAGGAGGTTTGTTCTTTTTGTTTTCAAAGCCAGAAAATGTAGTTGATGAGTATATCATTATAAGAGCAACTGTCCATCTTCATTTATCTAATACAATAGGCATAGTTCATCCAATGAACCCTTCATTCCTCCAAAGAGAAAGAAACTCCATTCTTTGTTTCCCACCAAAAAGTTTGAAGAGAAGCTTTGTAATTGACCCATTCATCTCCTCTATAACTAAAGGTAGAGTACAAATTCAAACTAATTCTTTTCTGTTTCTATACTTACAATTTTATTAACTTCAAATACAAAAGCTCCTCTATCATTTTAGGGTGAGAAGAAGAAAATGGGCTTGCTAAGAAGATGAAGCCATGGCAAAATAAACCAACAACAACAACACAATAAACTCGGGCTTTTCTTTTTTAACCTGTTTTTTTCTCTGTTTGGGTAGGGAAAAAAGGTTGCCAGGCTCAAATTTGTTTTGAAAAAGCTTTTATAATTAATTATCCAATGTCCTGGAAATGATCTTGGCAGTAAAGTCAAATTTGTTCTGTATGCTTTTCCAAGTTGGCCCAAGAAACTTCCATCCAACTGGAACTGAAGTTTTCTGATTGATTATTCTGCCTGGATACAATTCGAACAGTTGCGATGGTGCCTCACGCCTTCCTGGAGCTGTCTAACTTCCCAGTAGCAAAAGAAATGGGTTTAATGTTCAGAGATACGAAGAGGAGCAGAATTTCTCTTTCTGACAGCTACATAGTGACAAAATTTGATTTTGTAAAAGTTTTTTATAAGATTCTGTTTTGGGAAAACAGAAGAAACAAATCTGTGGACTTGCACTTTCTCTCTTTGGCTGTGCCAAGCCTATGTACTTATGATTTCAGTAGCGGCTGCTTTATTGAGAAATAGCTCAAAATAGTTAACAGCAGAAGAAAGAGCATCGCCAAAATTTAGGTGATTCAATGCTTCAACAATATTCCAACTTGGATGTTATATTTGTTAAGCAAAAAAACACCCGGGGAGAAGTAGATTTTTTAAAAAATACATCTGGAGCTCATCTACTTGTAAGTGGACATAAATAATCTCCTCTATTTTGTTGCTATGGAGGATTTTTTTTCTTCGTTATCCAGTTATCTTCCCCAGTTACCTTAGATTGATTTGTTTTTCTATCACCTTGTATGTCTTTTGTGTGCTTGAAAAAATTTACACCTGCCATGGGTGCTTATCAAATGCAGTGGGTTAGTTCTACTTTTCATGTGAGTATGGTCAGCTATGAGGATAAGAAAATCTTATTATTTTACCTCGTAGCTTTAACTCTTTGGAGGAAATACTGTGCTCAGTGGTACAATGACTTTTTTAAAGGGGCTATTTTTTCTTTTCAAGATTATCAATAATGTAATACTATCTCACAATTATATGAGCAACCTTAAGTGAACTTGCAGTCTGTAGACTGTAGTGAATGCAGTAAATGTAGAAATCCCTTGAAGATTCTTAGAGAGACACTTGCGCTTATATAACCTTGTAACTTTTTATCTAGTTATCACTTCCCTGATACTCATTATTTAGCCATCTTATCTGAGAACCTATCCATTGGTGTCCTGTTGGAATTTGGCCTAAGGTTAATTTCCAAAGTGTATGGTAATCATTTTTCACACGATCTGTTGCCTGTTATCTTTAAAAATACTTGGTTGTCTCGATTTCTATTTTTGAAATCTTGGTCTTTTGTAGAGATAGACCTAAATTTAAATATTTTTGTCAGAGAGTAAGAGGATGAAATCAGTAATCCATGTAGAAGTTTGAAACTGCTCAGCCATGACTACCTTACGATGAAATCTAGAAACATTTTGTGATTGAACGACCCCCTAATCCTTTTCATGTGTGTAGTACAGGAGTGAGTCAACTAAATTCAGCTGAGATGACTTTTTCGTCGTTTTGATTTTCATCCTGAGGCTCACATACAGCTTCCCTTAGCATTCATAGCTATGTCACATTCACAGTCATGGAAGAGTACAATAGCACCTGCTTTTCTTTTTCACGGCTCAGCCAGAAAACCCTCCGGTTGGCATTGGTCACCAAGTGGTCTCACTCCACTACTCAGAGAAGACGCAGTGGCAGAGAAAGGCTCGTATTTGCTGAGGTTATGATACTTGTCTTTAGCATCTTTTCAGGGCCCGCTGAAACACTGCTGTGTCAGGAAAGATCCAGATGGAATCACATCTGTGAAAACTTGGTAAGAAAGGCATGTTGTTGAGGAGGAGGTTACAGTCGTTAGGTGTCCTTAGTCACTGCAGTATTGGCGACTGCAACTGGTAACTGTGGTTCAGTGGCTACAGTTTTCCTTCGGCCAGGAGTCCTTGATGGGAACTGGTGAAGCCACTGCAGTGGTTATCTGTGGAGCCCCTTTCCAGGGGGGTTAGCTTGCTGCTTAGATGATTAACAAAACCACTTTGTCCTTCCTTTTCCCTTTCTATAAGAAATTTGACTTTTTGTAGGCTCCTCGTCCCACCTTATGCTCTCTCCCATATTCTTAAAGAATTAACAACCAATACTTATTAATAGAGTTTGAGAAACACTGATACTCAAGAACCTGTGTTCTTAGACCTGGGTCTCAGTTGAAATTGATAGTTGAATTTTACCATTTTCATAATGATATACTTCCTGTGAAAACCATTTATCTGGAACAGAAAACTAGCCTTCATTTAAAAACAGGTTTTGTGTCAGCTTGAAAGTGAAGGGAGATAAACTTATCTCAGGTAATCTAAGCTCTGTCTTGTGTTTTCAGGTGTTTCAGGAGTCTATTGTAAAACTTAGAACCATGTAAAATTTAAAACAAGCTGCAACAACTTTTAACTTCTAAATCACCCCATAACTATAGGCTGCTATGATTTGAATTCATTCATTCATTTAAAGAGTATATTCTCTGCTAGAAAGCGTTCTTTTTATTTTTATTATTTGTGGTACGCGGGCCTCTCACTGTTGTGGCCTCTCCCATTGCGGAGCACAGGCTCCGGACGCGCAGGCTCAGCGGCCATGGCTCATGGGCCCAGCCGCTCCGTGGCATGTGGGATCTTCCCGGACCGGGGCACGAACCCATGTCCCCTGCATCGGCAGGCGGACTCTCAACCACTGCGCCACCAGGGAAGCCCTAGAAAGTGTTCTTGGTGCTAGGGTTCCAGAGGTGAATGAGACAGATAAATCGCTTGACTCAAGGAGCTTCCGTGCTTTGGGGGACAGATAGACAGTAAACAACAAAAACAAGTAAACAAATGAATAGGTTAATTTTACACAATGATAGTTGTTATTTAGAAAATACAGTAGGATAATGTGGAGAGGTACAGGAAAGCTGGTTTAGGTAGGAAGATTAACCAGAGAAGAGAGGGTCTGGGGGAAGAGGTTTCTAGGCAGAACAAAAAGCAAGAGTATAGCCTTGAGGCAGGAATGAGTGAGGTATATTCATAACAGAGGAAGAAGGAAAAAAATCCAGAGTGGCTGGAGCAGGGGTAGCAGGTATGCGGAGGTACATAAGGCCACGTAACCTTTTCATGCAGGGGGACCTTTTAATTTTATTCTATGTTCAATGAGACACTATTTTAGGAGTTCTACCTGGAGAATTGTGTGTTGTGATTTACACTGAAAAACGATCACTGGGGATAGTGTGTGATGAGATGGAGGAATTTGCTAATGTTCTGGATCATCTGGTGTTGTTCCTATAATTAAACATTGGATGAGCACCGCAGTGCATTAAACAGCTCAACAGACCCAATTGCCAATTTCTTAATGCGTTTGCCATAGATGTCAAGACCTCATTCCTATCGGCAAAGCGAGCTCTTCTGTTCCACTGAGGTATTGTAAGAAAGAAAATGAGTTTCCTAGTTAAAATATTTTCCATGCACTATTAGTTAGAATTAATAATTAGTTAATTAATATTATTAAAAATTAAAATATTTTAATGCACTAGAAGTGGATGTAGGTCACCAAGAGTAGTGAGATTGAGCTTTTGAGTGATTATATCTGTTACCTGCAGTTCTCTTTTTGATGTCATGACTCATGAAACCCTGACCAGAGGTCTCTCTAAGAAACAGTGACAAGTGTCACAATGACAGGTCACAAGTGTCACAGTGACAAGTGTCTTGGTCCTTATTGTTCCAAAAGGGGCATCGGAATGTGTAGGTGGAGGACAGAGCCTCCCAGTGGGGTCCTGAGCCACACTCTCACTGGTACCTGTGAAAGAATCGAACGCCAGGAGCACCGCAGGGTATTCTGTATCCAACATTTAACAAAAGGGATTGCAGGGTTTACATGTCTTAAATGGCATGTCTTATCTAGCATGTTTTATGTTTGATGTCACTTTTTTCTCTTTTTAGTACGTAGCAATCTGCCTGTATCCCTATGCCATAAATATACTTAGAATAGATTGCAGAGAGTAGTAGAATGCCATCAACAATTATCTTTAATGGATGTCTGCTCTCATGTCATATGTTACCTACCTCTGACCAGAACTTCATTTAAAAAAAAAACAACTTTTTTCCCCTTAGAAGTGGCAAACCAGAAAGCAGCAGCACCTGTGGTAAACACCCTAAGGGCATGATTAAAAACCTTTATAATAACTCATTCTTTACTTTCTGTAGTAACATTTTATTATCTATGACTTTTTAAAACTTTAGTTTTTTTCTGATTCATAATTATACAAAATTGCTGTAAAAATTCAAACAAAGGAAAAATGAATAAAACAGAAAGTGAAAGTTCACAAATTCTCACCCTCAATATAACTACTATTAGCAGGTTGATGTAGTCTTCTAGACTTTTTCTATGCATAAAAATGTATATACTTATATATATAAAATACAAATTGGATCATATTGTTCTGCAATTGGATTTCTAAAAAAACTAACAATACCACAGATATCTACCTTATTTTCCTTAAAGGCTATATAATATACATGAATCATATTTTATTTAAATGATCTTCTATTAATAGATAGTTACTTATTTTCATTTCTTTGCAGTTATACAAACAGGCCTTTAAGAAATGCCCTCATTGTAACTTTTTTTGTTCTTTTTTTTTTTTTTTGCATTCTTTCATGAGTATTTCTGAAGGAGAAATTTTGTGAGTGCAATTGCTGGGTCACCATGTATTGCCAATTACCTCTCCAAAAGATTATATCAATTTGTGTCCTAGGTCTTTTAAACACTTTAATTAATCCTCCTCCACTGCTAGAATACTGTTTGCCAGTCAGATTTGAGTTTCTCCTTTCTGATTATTCCACTAAAAGCTTAGCAACTCAGTTAACGTGAAAAGAATCACAGTCACTAGCATCTGCCTCCCAGCTCACTTTGGGGGCTTTTTTCAGAAGCTTAAAATATCAAGGCTAAAACTGGGTTTATTCTCCTGGTCTAATTGGATCTCTGAGCTGGCTAATCTGCCTATATTCTGAGGTAAGGAGGTGAAAAGTCCAGTGGTCGTAGACTTGGCTACCTGTATGTTTCTCATTGCTTCTGCTTAAGGAGAGGCTGTTCTCAGCTCTGAGAGAAATCCTTTGGCTTTGTGAGAATTTCCTTGGCAACCAAAAATGGCTTCCTCTTAAGAGCCCTTCTTGGTGGTCAGCATTTGGAACGAAAAGGAAAATCACAAGAAGAGTTGGACAAGTGTTCTCTTTGAAGCACTATCCAGCACATTTGCAGCTTGGCCCTGCATCTCCTTCCTCCCCAATCCTCCACCCTCAAGAGAATTCTAAGTGAACTTACGTACATACTGTAGAGTTAGTTAAATGAAAAGTTTATACCTTTATTAGGAGCTTTGATGGAGTGTTTCATCTAGGATAATTGATAAAAAGATCAGTGCACCATTAATTACATGTTGGGAGATATTTGCAGATTTTTCTGCTTCCCTACTTCCCTTGCAACAGGGAGTCTCTGCAGAGTAGATTTACGAAGAGGCCAAGCCATGGGAGGAAGTTTTCCTTGCTCTTTTTCAGAAAGAGAAGGGCTTCTCACTGTTTCCACATCACTTGTCTGATTGATCCAGTGGCTAGTTGATTTATTTGCCTCTGTAGAATCTCATGACCTTATCAGTCACCAGCATAGCTTACTGATTTCTCCTGGGGTTACCACCAATCGTCTGGTTTCACTCCCTAGAACTGAACTGAAGTGAAAACAATCATACTTCTGTTTTCTCTGTCACCATGTTAAAATGGTAGCAGTAATTTTTTCTGCAATCTGAAAGCCAGTGGTTAATCATAGCCAGTCAACATTACTGCCTAATCAGTGTTCTATGCATATGCATACAAGAGGCTAGAAAGTAACCAAGTCATTTTAGAGGATGCCATTGTAAGTTCAGTATTAGCAGCACTGTTGATCATTCAGTGGCTCTGAGAGTATTGAGCCTATTCTTTTATAAAGAATAATTAATAATGACTAACATACATTGGACACTTTTTCACACTAGTGCTTTGGTTGCTATTATCAACCCTGTTTTATATATTGGTAAACTTGAGGCACAAAGACATTAAGTAATTTTTTCCAAAGTTAAATAGCATCTAAGTGGTAGAGCTGCTTTCTGGCCCTGGAGCCTGTGCTCTTAATGAGTATGGTGAATTCCGCCTATTTGCATTATGGTCATTTTTAGGTCCTCATCCCCAGGTGTCCAATTAATAGTTAGGTTAATAACAGTTAGACCTTAGGTTTGTCTTTGAGGCACACATCATGCTGAATAGGCTAATCTACAGAATTGTTATTAAATAAACCAACAATTAAAAAATTCCTAAGGGTCTTATGGTGACTGGATGTTTCTGCTGCCACAGTGATTAAAAGACTTGGTGAATCAACTGTTTGTTTTGTGTCCATACTCTGAGTGGTATTGGTGGAGGTCAATGAGAAGAGGCTGATATAATAAAAATAAAGCATAAAATATGGTCTCAGATTATGAGTTTATATCTAGTTGGAGAGACCAAATAAACTGTGTGGTGCTGACAGTAAACTGCAGCAGTTCAGTGAAAGACAAGATAACTATGTGGGTTAGAACTGTCAGTCAAAGAGAAACAAGAGATTTTATTTTATTTTAGTTTTTTCATTTTTTCATTTTTTAATTTTTAAAAACATCTTTATTTGGAGTGTAACTTCTTTACAATGGTGTGTTAGTTTCTGCTGTATAACAAAGTGAATCAGCTATATGTATACATATGTTCCCATATCCCCTCCCTCTTGCATCTCCCTCCCACCCTCCCTATCCGACCCCTCTAGGTGGTCACAAAGCACCGAACTCATCTCCCTGTGCTATGCGGCTGCTTCCCACTAGCTATTTTCCATTTGGTAGTGTATATATGTCCATGCCACTCTGTCACTTTGTCCCAGCTTACCCTTCCCCCTCAAGTCCATTCTCTATATCTGTGTCTTTATTCCTGTCCTGCCCCTAGGTTCTTCAGAGCCAATTTTTTTTTTTTAGATTCCATATATATGTGTTAGCATACGGTATTTGTTTTTCTGACTTACTTCACTCTGCATGACAGTCTCTAGGTCCATCCACCTCATTACACATAACTCAGTTTTGAAACGAGGGATTTTAGAAGCATCTTTCCATTTTAGAGAACATAAATAACAGAAGATAAGAGCTTTAGCCAAGTAAAGCATTCTTCCTTGGAGAAAGAGTTAGGTAGGAAATGTGAGAAACAAATTGGAATGTAACTTTCTGCAGATTAACAATACAAGTGAATGACTTCATTTATCCAACAAATGGAAAATATTGTGACTTTTAAAATTCTTTGAATAATGGCCAGTAATCCCCCAAATTTGAAATACAACAGGGTTTCAATTAAATTTTTTTAAAATTAGAGTTACCTGTAGAATTAGCAAAAGTAGATTAGATTAATTAGCCTGTTGACTTGTCCACGGACCATGGTGGATACTCACTTGATTTACAACATTTTACCTGAACTTTGAGAAACACTCCATAGTCCCTTAACTTTCAGTTAAGGGAAAGTTCAGTTCAGTTCAGTATTTGTTCAGTATTGTTCAGTATTTGTTCTTGCTACAGATATATATTCACTTCTGGGTCATTAAGTCTGATAAATACACATCGTTGTAACCTTTTATTTTTCTGATAAGAAAAAGCAATTATTATTGAACTTTTTCTTTAAGCTGATCACAGGAATAGCTTTGAAGATTTAAATATGTTAAACCTTAACTCCTCTGAACCTCAGTTTCCTGATTCATAATACAGGTCTTATAATTCAGTCTTAACTGCCTTCTCCACAGGATTGTCGTGTGAAAAGGAATGTGATTAATACACTTTAAATATTATACGAGTCTTAATTTATCACTGTCATTTTCATTATTTAAATGTACTACTGCTTGTTATTTTTGGCTTTGTTTTGCAGGAAGATTGGGTAGGATGGAAGTCAATTTCATTTTAGGTGTCATTCCTCGCTTCTCAGATTTATGTTGCTAATCTGGCTCTTTGGGGTTTTGTGTTCTTCTGTACTCCACTGCTCCGCCTGCACTCTCATGAAACGTGTCTGATTGGCCTTCCATGAATAGTGGTACTGCATGCACATTTCCACTGGACCCACATATCTCTTTTTCTCTCTACTTTTCCAATTCCTACCGTTTCTTCAGGACCTAAGTCAAGTGCTGCTTTTGCCTTACACGTGTCTTTGGACATTCTGGCTCATGTTAATTAATGCCTGTCTCAAATTCTAACACCATCTAAGCTCTTAATGTTTGTCACTTCACAGGGACTCACTTGTTTGTTATTGTTTTTTATTTGTATGTCTCATGTTCCTTTTGGGGTGGGGGGGCGGGAAAGCAGATTGTCTGGGGTGGAGGGAGAGACAGGAGTCTTTTAAGTTAGTTGCTGATGTAATGACGATAATGACTAATTGGGGAGAATCAGCTTCTACTTATCCTTTTTCTCAAAAAATCTTTTAAAGGCTGAGAAAATGACTGTGACTATGAGGGTTTCTCAGAGAAAGGTGATTTTTGAAAGTATTGTTAAGGTCTTATAATTTATAGTTATATAAATTATGTATAAATAAGTTATATAAATAATAATTATAATTCTGGCAGCTTTAAAAATTACTGTTTCTTATCATGGGCACTGATAGAGTGTTTCGTTAGGTTAATCAGTTGCTTGAAATGAACATTCTTGCCCATGTCATGTGTTAAAAAATTTTTTTTTCAGCTACAACAATCATGTGAATGCTAACATTTGAAATATAGTTTGCATCTACGGCCATACCACCCTGAACGCGCCCGATCTCGTCTGAAATATAGTTTGCTCTTTCATTTGTTAAAATCCATTTATACATTTTTCCTCATAATTAAAAGCCCGATGAACATAGTTTCCTGGCTGATTGACATAGCTTAGAGAAAACTCTGAATCTTTTTTTTTTAACTTGATTAAAACAAAATGTAGTGTATCACAAGGACATATTGGAAAAGTCAACTGTCAAGCACAGAAAGGTGTGCTATTGCAAGATGACATGGTATTGCTAAGTTTTCTGAAGCATGGAACATTTCAAATCAGGTACTGTCCAACATTCTACTTTTAGATGTGAGCTACTTCATTTTGTATGATATGAAATGGTGTGAAATTAGAGGTAAGGCAGATCAGACTTGGGAAGGATTTATCATTAAATGTGATTTATTATAGAATTTACTAGTTTGATACGTTATTATTTTTTTACAAGATATTGAATATAGTTCCCTGTTCTATATAGTAGGTCTTTGTTGGTTATCTATTTTATATAGAGTAGTGTGTATCTATTAATGCCAGACTCCTAATTTATCCCTCCCCATCTTTCCTCCTTTGGTAATCATAAGTTTGTTTTCTGTCTGAGAGTCTGTTTCTGTTTTGTAAATAAGTTCACTTGTATCATTTTTTTAGATTCCAAATATAAGTGATATCATATAATATTTGTCTTTCTCTTCACTTAGTATGGTAATCTCTAAGTCCATCCATGTTGCTACAAATGCCATTATTTCATTCATTTTTTATGGCTGAGTAATATTCCATTGTATATATGTACTCTATACATTATTATCGCTATGCTTCACTTTACATTTTTCTTATAGCTTTGAGTCCAAGGACTGCATTATGGTAAAGACCCAAGTATATTATTGGAAATTTAAAAAGAACAAGTCAAGCTGAAATCCAGCTATCTGTTAGGATGATGTGTTTCAGAAAAAACTTTTGGTCAGAGATGAAAGGCGTTGATCTCTTCTCATAGTGTCTTTGGTTGCGTTACTCATTGTTTCTGAAATGAAACTTATGGATAAGCCTGTTTCCATATCAGCTTATTTATGACACTGAGAAATAAAGAAAGGAAATTTGAGAAATTTCAATTAGTAGCCTCCACATTGAAGCTTTGTTCGAAGAAAAACTTGGTGCATAATTCATTGCCTGTTGAATTATGGTCTCTAAGAAGGCATCCCCAGGCACTCACTCTGGAGGAAGACTTTATTGAGAAAGATAACAATTGAAACTACTGCTTAAAATAGTTGTGAAAGTGTTTTTCAAAGTGTGGAATTCTCAGGGAGTAAGTAGCTCTTTTCATTAGGACATTATGAAAACATCCATAAAACTGTGTCATAAAGAGATTTTTGGGGGGATGATGGCAATGTTGTTCTTATCCCCACCTGTCTTTGTGGGAGTCCCTAAATGAAGTCCTGCTGAGGGAATGGAGTGCAGTTAGTTCTTTTGAAAGACCTTGATTCATGTCACATTTTGGTTTCTAGTTTTTAAAATTCCGTATTGTTTTTCATTTTTCAAGGATGTGCTGAAGTAATACAATATGTAGGTTTTATTAAAATCAAAACCAAGAATAAATGAAAATAAAAAGTTTTTAGAAGATTCACTCTTCTCTAATGTTATACTAGGGGCTGTATGCTCCTGTGCTTGTATATTTCTTAATCTGTGCCATCGTGGTCTGAACATGCTATGGGCTATATTGTCTCTATTTTAGCTGTGCCTTCTTGATCTAAACTCACAAGTTGTAATACCTCAGTGTGGAAAGAATAGGAGAAAAGGATTTAAATCAAAGAAATAAAAGATTTAGAGTCCTTTTAAAGTTTTCTGGTTAATAGGAAATGTAGTAGAAAAGTTTAGGTTTTATATAATCCTAGAGGTGTTGGTTCAAATCCTAGCTTCCCTTCTTACTAGCTGAGTGATATTGTGCTGGTGCTTAATGTCTCTGAGACTTAGAAAAAGTTGCTAAAACTCATCTTTCATGTTCTTCTGAGAATAAAAAGAGGTAATATATGTGAAGTACTTCAGGCACAGATTAATTAGGTGCTTAAAAAATATTACTTCCCTTTCCCCACCTGCTTTCTCCTGCCTCCTTGTGAATACAAGATAGGATAAGCTATGAAACAAAGTAGGGGAAAATGGAGCAAGTGAAATAAATGAGGCAATATATTTGTAATTTTTGGAGTGATTCAAGAGAAAGTAGCAAAATAGAACACTGGGGAATTTTAAAGTTCTCATTAGAATAAATCTTATGATTCTATATTAAATAGTCTCTGTAGAAGTATACAGGTAAGATTTTACAGTGGTGATGTTTTCTACTTCCTCTCTTCTTTCCTGAAAGTAACAAGCTACTAACCCGTCTTCTGTAGTGGTACGTTAAGAATTATTTTTACATTCACACAAACCATCGGGATTTTTAAATCTTTGAATGTGGAAAGCTGATAAAGTGCTGTGAGGTATAGAGATGATATAAGATAGGCTCTGCACTGAAGGACTGTACAGAGGGTGTCACTCATGGCTTAAAATCATTTTTGCAGTGAGCCCAGAATCTTATCCTTAGCATGGCTTTCAGAGCCCCATGTTTGTTTGTTTGTTTTTAAAATTTTTATTGGTGTATAGTTGATTTACAACGTTTTGTTAGTTTCAGGCGTACAGCAAAGTGAATCAGTTATATCTATATATATCTTATATCTCCACTCATTTTTTTAAGATTCTTTTTCCATATAGGCCATTACAGAATATTGAGTAGAGTTCCCTGTGCTATACAGTAGGTCCTTATTATCTATTTTATATATAGTAGTGTGTATATGTCAATCCCAGTCTTCCAATTCATCCCTCCCCCCGCCTTGTCCCCTGGTAACCATAAGTTTATTCTCTACATCCGTGACTCTACTTCTGTTTTGTACCCTTTTTTTTAGATTCCACATATGAGTGACCTCACATGATATTTGTCTTTCTGTGTCCGACCTACTCCCCCCAGTATGACGATCTCTAGGTCCATCCATGTTGCTGCAGATGGCATTATTCCATTCCCTTCCATGGCTGAGTAATACTTCATTCCCTTCCATGGCTGAGTAATACTCCACTGCACATACTCACCACATATTCTCCCTCCACTCCTCTGTTGACAGACATCTAGGTTGCCTCCATGTCCTGGCCACTGCAGATAGCGATGCAGTGAACATTGGGGTGCATGCATCAGAGACTCGTGTTATCCTGCCTAATGTCTCTCTCCAGAGTCCTTTTGCAAGGTTCTCTTTCTTGTTCTCTGACTTTACTCTGACCACACACGTGTCCTTCCAGATCCACTAATGTGCCAATCTTTCTCCTGCCCCAGGCCCTTTGCACATGCTGTTTCCTCTCACTGAAATGCTCTTCCTGCCCAGGCAACTGGGGTTCACCCATTATTTCTCAGTACTGGTCACCACTGCAGGAAAGTCTCCTGGGATTCCCTGATTTAGGCTAGAGAGCCTGCTGTTATAAACTCTTGTTGCACGTTGTGCTTTTCCATCATTATGCCTACTCCAGCTGTCAAGCAACAACTGCCCATTTTAATTTTTGGTTAAATGTTTGTCTTCACCAACAGGACATTTGCTTCAAAGTTGAAGAGACGCTGTCTGGCAAACTATGGCTTGGGGTCATAGCCTGCTGGTAGTCTGTTTTTGTATAGTTGGTAAGCTAAGTTTAAAGGGTTGTTGAAAAAAAAAGAATGTATGACAGAGACTGTATGTGGCCTGTGAAGCCTAATTTGGCTTTTCAGAGAAAAAGTTTGCCAACCTGTGATCTAAGTTATTGCTCTATATATTAAATAGAACACAAGTATATTTATATATCACATTTTCTTTTCTGAGCAGGCCACTTGGTTGTAGTAAGGCATCCATAGGGTGCATGTTGATATAGTTGTAAGCGCTAGGATGAACTGAGAGCTTATGACCATCAGGGGTTCTCAGCTAGAGAATAATTGCACTCAAGTGTATAAATTAAGAACCAATATAAATGTAGAAGGAATTTCTAATGCCATGGCACTTTTCAGCTGTCCTGCTAAACAGATTTATTAGCAATCTGGATTAAGATACAATGCTTATCAGATTCTCAGAGAACACAAAATGGACATGGTTAGCTATCTAAATTTTAAATGATAGAATCACGCTGGAGAATGATCTTGACAGCCTGAACCCATAAAGAATTTAACAGGAATAAATGTACACTTGTATAAGTTCAAACATGAAGTGAATGATGGGGAAAATCTTACTTTATTTGGACAGAAAGTTTATAACTTTCATCAGATTCAGATTTTTCAAAGGTGTCCATTTTCTTTTTAAAAAATTTATTTTATTATTATTATTATTATTGGCCACACTGTGCGGCTTGCAGGATCTTAGTTCCCCAACCAGGGATTGAACCCGTGCCCTCAGCAGTGAAACTGTGGAGTCCTAACCACTGGACCATCAGGGAACCCCAAAGGTGTCCATTTTCAAAAACAGTTGAGGGTCTGTGGTTATGGGAACTAGGATGGTGACATATCTGGGCACTAGCCTGAGAAGAATAATTGAAGTAATTCACCTATAACTTTTATTTTTATTTTTAAAATTATTTATTTTGGCTGCACTGGGTCTTAGTTGCTGCACGTGGGATCATCGTTGTGGCATGTTTAGTTGGGGCATGTGGGATCTTAGTTGCAGCATGCATGTAGGCTCTTAGTTGCGGCATACATGTGGGATCTAGTTCCCTGACCAGGGGTTGAACCCGGGTCCCCTGCATTGGGAGCGTGGAGTCTTACCCACTGGACCACCAGGGACGTCCCTCACCCATCACTTTTAGAGATGAGAAGGTTTGAGGGGTAGAAAGTTCATGAAGCTTGCCTTCCGGTTAAAGAGAATAGATTTACCGTCTGTTGCTGTAGACATAAACTTGTGATTGTGGGTACTTGTTTCATGGAGCAGTTTTTATTTTAATATAAGTAAGAATTAGATAGGAAATAGAGCTTCATCACTATTTATGAAGCTTTTATGAAGTCCTCCTTTGCAATAAGTATTATATAATGGATCAGGGCTACCAAAATGAATAGGATCCAGTCTCTGCCTTTTAGGGATTCTGATTATAGACGGTGAGACAAATCTGTAAATAATATAGGGTGGTAGATATCTTAGACCAGAGAAGGGAGAATGAGTTCTGCCGGGGGCTGGGGATTGGGCAGAAGTGACATTTGAAATAATTCTTGAGTTGAATGCTCTTTTCTTTCACTGTCATGTTCAAGAAGAAGCAAATGGGGCTTCCCTGGTGGTGCAGTGGTTGAGAGTCCGCCTGCCGATGCAGGGGACACGGGTTTGTGCCCCGGTCCGGGAAGATCCCACGTGCCGCGGAGCGGCTGGGCCCGTGAGCCATGGCCGCTGAGCCTGCACGTCTGGAGCCTGTGCTCCGCAACGGGTGAGGCCACAACAGTGAGAGGCCCGTGTACCGCAAAAAAAAAAAAAAAAATCAAAATTCAAAAAGAGGTAGAGCTTTGCAGTGGAGTGTTCCGTGGGACAAAGGAGTGAACTGACCCTTGGGCTTATTACTCATGTCAGTGAAGTGACCATCACCTCCTGGTGCTCAGTCAGAGCTCATCAGGTACAACTGAAGAACCTCTCGAGGAAATTTTTGTAAAGCTGTTGCCTGCTCCTTTGTCAGCCCCTTGATTCTCTTTCTCTGCTTGTTCAGTATTTTCTATTGTTCTAATTTGGTGTGTGTTCTCAGAGACCTCAGTGAAGGGTACATTAAAAAAATCTGCTAAATAAATAATAGCATGACTACTACAGATTTAATTATAGCTATACAGCTGCCTGTTTGAAGTGTTCTGCTGGGACCATATGGTCCCTTGTACATCCCAGCCCTGGAAGGACCTGGTTTAAATGTTTCCCAGCTGATGGTATTGAATTCTCAGGGAACTGCCAGCAGCCGTTTGGAAGTCAGTAGATAGTGTGTTTTGCCTCTGTTGTCTCTCTGGGGATGGACATTTTATTGATACTTTCTTATTAGACCCCAAGTAATCAGATATTAAAGCACCCCACCCAGACAGGTCTTAAGAGTTATGTCTACTTGTTAGTTTTACAGGCTGATTTTTGTTACCACATTGGATGTGCTAAGTGAAAGGTACTTCTGCATTTATACAATTTCACTCAATGGCTTTTTTTTTTTTTAAGTATTTTAATGGATGATTATTTTAATTATTTTCTGTTCCAATGGTGTGGTGGGAATAGAGTAGACGAAAGCATCTGTCCTGCCCCTGCCTCCGTTCTGGGAGTGTGACCTTGAATGAATTTTAGCTTCTCTGGGCCTCAGGAGAGCCAGAACTGGCCTTTCTAGGTCCCTTTCAGTTTCAAAATTTTGCGAGAATCAGCTGCGGACCACGTTCTTGCTGAGGACACACATCTAGAATAGAGGGGAGTCTTTCCATTTCCCACTGTGGCATTCTGTGTGTCTTTTTTCCTATTGCTTAGAAATTCCAAATTTTCCATTCTTTGGGCCACAGAAGTCTTTCAGTATGAACACTGTATAAAGGTCTACACCTCAGAGAGTAACAGTTTGGGCCTTCATTACATACTATTTTCAGTTCAGACTCTCTAGTGCAGTGGTTCTTAAGCTTTTTCCATGTCAAGAATCCATTTGCATTTGCGGTGAAACAACGGATGCTTCCACCAGAGAAATGCACAATAAATGTGTAGGCCTAACAGCTTGCATATAATTGCAAAGTGCCCATGGGCTCCCTGGGTCCCTCCCAAGGCCCCCAGGTTCAGAACTGCTGCTCTGTGCTTTGATAAAAGCCCTGCCTTTTTCTTTTGTTCCGAATGCAGGGAACTGCAGGTCAGATTGAGGACAGAGAAGCCTGGACCACCAGCTCTGGCGTTCACATGGTGCTGAGAGCAGAGCTTTGCACGGCTCCTGGACTGCATGGGGGTGGAACAGATGTTGCGGGCACTGGACAGTGTCCGCTCGGTCCCGTGCAGGAAAAGTGCTCTGCGGGGGTGTTTGCCAAGCCATTAACTTTAGACTCTTGCTTGCCTATTTTGCCTCTGATGGTTCTACCCTACCCCCTTCTCATCTCTTGAACTTTTTGTTTTTAAAAGAGCAGTCTATGTTTTTTATTAGCTACCCCGACTTGGATGCATGGAGAAAAGAATGCACAAGAAACATTTCCCCTTAAACTTTAATTTTCTCTTGAAGTCACTAACTCCATGATGCTAATTTTTGTTTGCTTGTTTGTTTTGTCTTCTGCAATCCCTCTCTCCCAGTGGCAGCTGGAGGTTGTGCAGCAGAAAGAACGAAAGAAGCCCTGGGTTTAGGATCTTTCTTTTTGGGGTGGGAGAAGGAGGACTGTAAACAGATACTGCTTTTAAGATATTAATAGTTAGGGTGACAGAAGTAAAGCATGTCATGTATTTTTTTTTTCCTGCTGAAAACACAGTTATTCAAGGTCAAGTGTGTCATTCTGAGGGAATGCAGATAAAATGGTGCCCTTATTGTGAGCCATTATACTTGTTTTACAGTATAGCTGCACTGATACACCCACGCTCACCTAAACCTTCAGTGTATCTGATTTTTTTTAGCCTTGCCATGGTGAAAATAGTTCTGCAAACTTTTGAAGTTAAAACTCATGCAGTGATTCACTTGGTAGAATTAACTTACCTAGAGAGGTACTGTACTGGATGAATATATGTTTTTAAGTTCATGATACAGACTGGGCAGAGAGATTTCTATCTAAATTCAGAGAATTGGATATCTGAATTAAATGTGGTGCCAACGTAACTTTACTTTTTTCCTTTGGGAGAGAAAAATTTTATTATTTTTCCAATCATCTGTTTCCCATAGATCCTAGGATTATATTAAAACTCTGACATCATAATTATTGTTACTATTTATTGAATATCCACTGTGCTATTTCAGGCACCGTACTAGGAGCTTTTTACATATTATTTACAACATGTGATGTATTATTATCAACCTCATTTTACAGATGAAGAGGCTAAATGCAGAAGATAAGTTACTGTGATCTTTTTAGCAACTGTTGCTTAGGTTATAATACAATAAAAATTGAGGACACAGATATTTTTAGTGCTCAGCCAGATTCTCACTGTTGTACCTGTTATTCATCAGTATTGGTGAAATATTTGCTTTTGATGTCAGGGAGCATTGGGCATTTGAAGAAACACAGTTCTAGTCTTATGTGTCATTCTAGACTCTTCCTTCTCCTTCACTCCCTCTATCCAGGCATTCAACAAGTCCTGTATATTCTGCCTTTTAATTTTTCTCAAATCTGTTTTCAACATTCTGTCTCCACTGATGTTTTTTAGGCTCAGAGTCTCATAATATTCCTCCATTTAACACATGTATTGAGAGATCTGTTACTTGCTCAGCACTGAGCTGAAACATTTTCAAACATCATCTCATTTACTCCTCTTAACTCCATGAGGGGGTCACTTATTATGCCCATTTTATAGATGAGGAAACTCAGCTTAAAGACATGAAGTAATTTGCCCAAGGTAACCACAGCCAGTAAAAAGAATTGAGATTTGCTGATAACTCTGACTCCAAAGCTCATTCTCTTTTTCTCCACTTGAATTTTTTTTTAACATCTTTATTGGTGTTGGAGAGACCAGATAAACTGTGTGGTGCTGACAATAAACTGCAGCAGTTCAGTGAAAGACAAGATAACTATCTTGTGGGCTAGAACCATCAATCAAAGAGAAATGAGGGATTTTATTTTATTTAAAAAATTTTTAATTGTTTTAACATCTTTATTTGGAGTATAACTGCTTTACAGTGGTGTGTTAGTTTCTGCTTTATAACAGAGTGAATCAGCTATACATCTACATATATCCCCATATCCCCTCCCTCTTGCATCTCCCTCCCACCCTCCCTATCCCACCCCTCTAGGTGGTCACAAAGCACCGAGCTGATCTCCCTGTGCTATGCAGCTGCTTCCCACTAGCTATCTATTTTACATTTGGTAGTGTATATATGTCACTGTTACTCTTTCATTTCATCTCAGCTTACCCTTACCCCTCCCTGTGCCCTCAAGTCCATTCTCTATGTCTGCATCTTTATTCCTGTCCTGCCCCTAGGTTCTTCAGAACCATTTTTTTTTTTTTAGATTCCATATATATGTGTTGGCATATAGTATTTATTTTTCTCTTTCTGGCTTACTTCACTCTGAATGACAGTCTCTAGGTCCATCCACCTCATTACACATAACTCAGTTTCATTTCTTTTTATGGCTGAGTACTATTCCATCGTATATATGTGCCACATCTTCTTTATCCATTCATCTGTTGATGGACACTTAGGTTGCTTCCATGTCCTGGCTATTGTAAATAGAGCTTCAGTGAACATTGAGGTATGTGACTCTTTTTGAATTATGGTTTTCTCAGGGTATATGCCCAGTAGTGAGATTGCTGGGTCGTATGGTAGTTCTATTTTTAGTTTTTTAAGGAACCTCCATACTGTTCTCCATAGTGGCTGTATCAATTTACATTCCCACCAACAGTGCAAGAGGGTTCCCTTTTCTCCACACCCTCTCCAGCATTTATTGTTCATAGATTTTTTGATGATGGCCATTCTGACTGGTGTGAGGTGATACCTCATTGTAGTTTTGATTTGCATTTCTCTAATGATTAGTGATGTTGAGCATCTTTTCATGTGTTTGTTGGCAATCTGTATAATCTCCAAGTTTAGTGTGGTGAATCTTGGGCTCTACAAACAGACAGACTTTGCTTTGAATCCTCTCTCTGCCTTTCCTAGTTTCTTAATCTTAGTCAAGCTGTGTAATCTCTAAATCTCATTTTCTCTGGTGTAAACAATGACAACAGTAACTGCTTGTAGAAAAGTGACGAGAATTTAATAAAATAATGCATGCAAAGTTCCTGGTCTGGTGCCTGTTGATTAAAAAATGTTAGTAATCGTTAGTATTACTACTAATAATTTGAACTTATTATTGGAGACTTTTGTGCCTCTTGGTAACAACAATGGCTTTAGAGTGCAGTTTTACTAATCAGAGATTTGAACTCTTAAATTAGGAAGGGTTGCAACATGCAGTAATTCTCCAAAAGCAGGACTCCCTTTCAAAATCTCACTGATAAATCCTGGAGAAGGTAGGTCTTTACGGAACTTCAGCAGGGATTAAAAAAAAAAAAGCTACAATGAATGGTAGCTACCATACAGCCCAAAAATAAAAGTTATTTTTCATTGACTTACGCTCATAAATTTTGGAATTGATAAAGGCTTTTTGCTTCCCACCAGAGACCTTTCTTAAGTTTGCTTCCACCAATGGAGCACTTTTCTTGGAGCCTTCAGTATCCTTGCTTTTATCTATACAGAATGTAAAGATGCCACAACACAGGCATGATCACTTGGATTCCAGGCATTTAAGAAACATGTAGTGAACATTCACTGCAAGGCGGTGCCTTTATAAGGCTTTGGAGAAACAAAGTTGAATAATACGTAGTTTCTTTTTATAGGGTACTTTAGAACCCTTTTTAAAAGGTACTTATCATCTAATAAGAGTCACAGCCAAGCCAGTCAATCAATGCATTGTGATAAGTCTGTAATCTCAGAGGGAAGGTGAGGGTCCTGTGAACAAAGTCAGGGAAGGTTGGGTCAGTCCAGGTCAGGCTTGGCTAGAGTTTGGAGGCATAGTTTGTAGTTAGCATCTAAGGGGACATCTGGGTAGAGGGCATTTCCCACCAGATAGATTAATGAGTATTTCAAGTTTCCTTCCCTGACCTGCCTTTATGTATGGTGGAGTTCATGACACAACAATGAAAGGGGAAAAAGAACTTTAAAAAATGTTACCTAACTCAATTAGCACCTAAAATTTGCAGGTTCTTGATTTTCTTTAAATGCTTTTTAAAGTGCTATTTTTTATGTGGATTTTCTGCTTTCCCTCTCTCTCTGTGACTCATTTTATTTTACGTAATTAAATCCTGTTGAATACTTTAAAATGTGCTTCCTAAAATTTTTAAAGGATATATGTACCGCACCCAAACCATTACAGATGCTTAGCATTGGTTTGCTATGTAAAAGGTTTAGAAGTTTCAGGACAATATCTTGTAAACTTCAGGTCGTAAAATATATTCATCAGAAATGTAAGGGTTTCACAGTGTAGTGAAGTGGACAGAATCACATTATGGTTTGGCCATTTAGCTGTATGAATTTCATTGAAGTCCTTTAAACTGTTTGAACTTTTGTTTCCCTCATCTGTAAAATGGTTAAATAGTACATTTCTTGTAAACTTTCTGTAAGAATTCAAGTAAAATAGTAAATGTGAAAATGTTTTAAACACTGTAAGTAGCTATAAACATATTGATATTTTTTAGTGATGTAAGACAAAAATATGTGACTAGAGATTTTGACAAGTTGATTTTTAAAAACTAGGTCAGTACTTGAAATTTCATCCTATTTAGGAAATCAGAACTGATGGATTGTACTTAATGTTATATTTAGTTTAATAGCCATTTGTAAATGTGCTGCTTTGCAGAATCATTTGCATTAATGGTGGTGAGATGTCTATATTTGGAAGGAAAAATTAGGAAATCAAATTATCACCCTTAGGGGACTGTTTTCATTTTGTATTTTAAAAAATGGAATAAGTGAAAGTAGAATAGTGTTCAGAAAGTAAAAACATGTAGCCACAGAGCCTTTTGGCATTTTGTCTTATTTAATGACTTTGCCCTCTTTCATATTTTATACACTCTAGAAATCTCAGACCATATCATAGAAGTTCATAAGTGATTGTCTAAATTTTGGATTCTTTAGGAAATCAAGCAATAGCTCCTCTTTTTAGCCTCTTAGACATTGGGCTGATGGTTTTTAAATTTAGCCAGTGGAAATATTCTTCTAAATTACAGCTTGAAGGTAACCTAAAGGTCAGTCAAAAAAGACAAAACAAAAAATGTTTAAAGTAATTATTCTGGCAGGTCTCTCTATCACACCAAATAAGTCCTATCCCACAAATTTGCTTACTGGATGAGTAAAGACTGTCTTTATTTAACAGGAAAGTTTTGAGATAATTTTTCTTGTGTGTTCTTGAAATAAAAAGCAATACCTGATTAAGCTTATAAAACATCAATTTCTATCTTTTTCCTTGTTCTGACATTTCCTTGTTGGGCAACCACACAATTTACAGTAAAGAAGTAAGATTTAGGAATGGAATGCTGGGGTGTGTTTAAGATGGTATTTGTCTAGGCTACTTAGGAACACCCAAACCTGCTCTCAGCCCAACACTCCCGAGAAGATCTTGCCAGGAAATATGTACACAGAGCATCAAAGGCCAAGAAACTCTTTCTTACTGACTGAGGCTTTGACTGCAAACCCCACAGTAGAACCCTGGTGACCTAGGTAGAGCCCTCTGCCTCATCTTGGTAGCTGTGAAGAGCCTAGAAGCAAAAGAGACTCCTTGTACTAGGAACTCGAGAGTAGGCCTGCTCTTTGCACTGAGAACCCCCTACTACAAAGAAAGGCTAGAATAGAGATTTCAGTGAAAAGAACTATTTTCTTTTTCCTGAGAAAAGCTAGTGTAAGCGAATTGACTTTTAGAAGTTGATTAGTTCAGATCAGTCCTCTTCTTCCTTGGATGTGGGGTGAGAGGGCTGCTGGGAACTTGCGGGAGGGTGGGTGATAGGGACAGTCTTCAATTAACCATAGAGGCCAAATGGAGGCAGTGCACTGGTCTCCACCTATCATACTCTAGAACCCCCAGCATTTGAGATGGTAGGTCTGTTCCAAATATATACACATAGTTCTTGGTAGGTCAAATCTATTTCAAAATTATCCCAGGGATTAGTTTTCACAAGGCTGCTTTTGATGGACTGCTTTTTCTTCCCACCCCTGTTGGAGGCTAATTTTTACCTGAGAGAAGTATACTGGGTTAGGTTATATTATATTTATGTTGAGTAGTGAGAGATTAGGGTTTGTATACCATTGGAAGGTAAAGGCAGGAATATGTCACCTCCAACATAGCACAATCAGGTGGTCTCCTGGATATGCATGGTAGGAAGAAAGAAGGCAGTAGAAAGGTTTACTTTCCATGTTGGAGAAACTAAAAAGAAGGTGGGGGAGGAGTGAGCCCCACATTTTGTTGTATCTTGCTAGGCATTTTACCTCTTATCTCCTCTAATCTTTACAAAAGTCTTTGACGTATGAGGTAGGACTGTGGAATACAGTTTTAGTTTTTCACCATCCTTGACTTCCTTTAAAGGTTTCCTGCCAAGGGAGCACCACATGTAAGCAGAATTGGAATGAAATAACCATTTGTTTATTAAGGCACCCATTGTAGTATAATTGTTTTATTAAAGTGAAACATTTGTGATAAAATCTACTTGATAATTTTTTACAATATGGACATGTGATCAGCATACCATGTTTGGTTTTTTAATGTCATGATTTCTTCTCTTATTTTTATTATTACCTTCTTTGAGTTCATTTGCTGTTTTATACTTATTCCTTGAGATATGTAGTATTTAGATTGTCAAACTTTAGCTTTTCTTCTTTGGAAATGTTTGCACTTAGGCTATGAATTTTACTCCATGCACTTGTTAACTACAATATGTAGCTGCTTTAAATTTGTTTGTAATTTCTGTTTTTTTTTCTCTTGGGTTCTAGTCATTTGATCTTGTCTACTAGTATGCCTAGCAGTTTCTGATTGAATATCAGATATTATGTATATATGTTATATATATATTATATATAATATATAGTAGAGCTAATTTGATATTCTGTTTGATATTTGATAACATGATAATGTTATTTTTCTTCAGAGATTATTTCTTTTGCTTTTGGCTGGCATTTAGGCTGGGGGCAGGCCAACTTAATATTTAGTGTGGAATTGAGCTGATTGGAAGCTAGGCTTCAGTCTTTATGTGGGTTGGTTTATTACTAGTTAGCCCTTTTGCCTTTAGTCTTGTCCTTTAGGGATACCAACTGAATGCCTGGCATGTTTGCCCATCACTTTGAGACTGCTGAAGGCTCTGTTCAATTTTTGAATCTCTACAGCTACTTAGGAATCATCAAATGACTTTAGAAGAAAAAGGTGAGCTAAATTTAGCCTCACCTTTATGCAGTTTCCTTCTTCAGGGACATTGGCTCCTTAGGTTTTTAATGTCATAGTAACTTTCTGATTCCTTTGAACAGATTATAGAAATCCAGCTTTTCAGTTTTTCTTACTGGAAGGGTTGGTGTGATGGAAGCTAATTTACAATAACTGGAACTGAAGTCTCTCGGAAACATTATTTAGGTTGGAAATTTCTAGTTTACCAAATATACAGCTCTGTGTCTCCCATGCAGAATCTAAATTCTGGGATTGACAGACTTAGGAAACATGAGTTATGATAGAGTTATAATTGAGCATAGGAAACTGACTCTGAATCTCCTTATTTAACCAGCCATATGGATTAGGAAGTAAAGTCTCTTTTTTCCATTCATTTGTCTTGCTGTAAGAGAAAATAGCTTGCTTCTTGTCTTCAAGGCATTGCAACCCTCTCATTAGGAAAAATCCCAATGAATTTGTCAAACTTTATTCTATCATATTGGCCACTTTTCCCAAGGCGTAGAAAAAGGGAGTGTGCAGAGGAAGAATCATTTCACTTATGGTGAGTGAGAGAACACTTTTCTTCCTATCCTAATAGTTAATATTGATAGCATATAGTAAATGAATAAATTCATACTCAGCATAATTTACTAAGATGCTGTTTGATCCAAGCAATCCCACATACTTTTGAGTTCCCTGAATCTTAAGTTTTCATAGCATATAATATTTTCCAATGCCATATCTTAGACACTGCTCAGGAGTCAACCTCAGTGAGATTAAAATGTAGGGTGATCATATAACATTTTTCCTTAGCCCAAAACACTTTTGAGAATGAAAGATGATAATATTGATAATTACACCAGGACAATGGTGTAAACTGGGGCTGTCATATGTCTCACTAAACTGATAATTATGGTGACCCTATTTTACCACTAATACAGGTACCTTTGCACTGGAAGGACATGGTACTAGGGTGACCTAGAATGATTTTGAGATTACCAGATGAGTTTGTTTGGGAAACAATAAGAGCTGGCAATTTTCAAAGAGAATGGAAAGGAGGAAATCAGCAGGAAAAAGAGCAAATAAGCTAAGAAGAGGAAAATAAGAGAGAAAAGAACATCAGTAAGGAAGCCAGGAATAAGCTCTTTGTTCAGGAAAGCAGGTGGTTGTTAGCCTGTTGACATGAGGCATTAGGCAGGGTGAATTGAGAATAAGCACAGATTAGAAGATTAAAATCATTCTTCCGGAGAGGAAAAGAGAATGTATGGAATGGGGGTAGGTGTAAGCTTTGGAAAAATAATGAGAAAGTGTACTCAACTTTAGATGATTTTTAAAACAACACTTGTAGTAAGGGCATTGAACAGCCTATAGACTGTTCTAATAAATCAGACTCAAATGACAAATTGTGAGTACTCCTGGTTGTAAATGACACTTGATTACACTTATTTTAACACGTGCTAATAATGGCAAAGAAAAAGAGGTAGGGTTTAGGTACTTGCCTAGTGACTGAGGAATAATATGATAGCCTGGACCTACTTACCAGGTGATGCTGCAGGTCTGAGGATGATGGCAAGAAGGCTAGGATGCCATAATGGTATCCCAGTCAATCAAGGTTGATTACAGTTACATTGTGACAGGTCCCACATAGAAAACCTAAACTTGTAATACAAACTGTTTTCATAGGAAAGGGCAGGAGAATCTAAGACCTGAGTGGAATATGGAAGATTGATTTTTTTCATTTAGCTATATGTGATGCATATCGCTTGTGTATGAGTAACTTTCCCGTCATCACATGGGTGGTCATCCCAAGTAAGCTATCTCTGTTATGATCAGTCTACTTGTTCTGCTTTATCCCTTCATAATTTCTAGTTTCTTGGTATGCTAGTACTCTGATCACTGGATTGTTAGAAAGCTGCTCAGAAAGTAAGGAAGGTTAAGAAATTCTAAGAGTAAATATTTACGGCAGAGGGCAAGCCGTATACTCCTGAGTAATTGTAGCAAGACCTTACTTTGGAAGAAAGAATACAGGCTAATATAAAAGGAACCTGAAATGTACATCCCTGGATTCACAGAGTTGGTGATGTTACCTGGTAAAGACAAAAAAGTGTCCCCAAATTGCTGAGCTAGCCGAAGTATCTTTTTACCAGTTGTACCTCCACATGGCAGCCCTTTGAAATCCATTTCTTTGGAATCGAGTTTGGCTAAAGGAATTTTTTTCCCACTCTGTGTGTTCTCATAGTTGGCCCTGCATAAAATCCAGGCTGGGTATCCCTTGGAGAATCAACTAATGATTCATAAGAAAAGAATGTCAAACTTTATCATTGGAATTCAATCCAGATGAATTTATTGGGTGATCTTCAACCTGATTTGAAAGCCTTAAAGTCTTTTCTTATTTTCATTATCTTTCATTATCTTTTATCTTTTATAACCAATAAAAGAATGGTTATTCTTCACCATTCTGTGTAATGTTGACAGGTTTTTTGGTAGTACTTTATTATTGTTCACATTTTATTGTGTAAGCCTGGAAATGGTTTTTATACTTCAGTCATTAGTTCTTCCTTTATCAAATATTATTGAGGTACTTGAAAAAGAGAATCCGTATGAATCAGTATTTGATGAGCCTACCTTAATGAGAGGGATCTTTAAACCTTGATCCAGTGAAGCGCCTTCCTTGAACTTTGTTACCGGGTGTGATTGCTGTGTTTTGTGACCTCTGTTGAAGAATATACCTTTCATATTGCTTCATGTTTCTTCTTTCATTAGAGGTATTTCTATAGTTGCTTCTCTTTATTGGACTATAAACTTCAGGAGAGTAGGGTCTGTCTGTTCTCTGCAGTGCCCACTATCAGGCCTTGAACATTGGAGGCACCCATTAAATTTGAAGAGAATTAAATGGAGCTGAGAGTAGGATTAAATGGGAGATGAGAAAATTTCTGTCTCAAACAGCATTTTAAAATCTGTTTTCATATCAAAATGTGCCTTATTTATCTCCTAGTGGGAGATAAAGCATTCCTAGGCATATAGGCATATTCAAAACTCTAAGAGAGTGTATAGTATAGAAACTTATTTAATTCTATTTAACATGGTATTCCTCAAATTTATTTGACAAATAAACTTTCTTCAAGGGTCTGAACTTCAGTAGACAGAAATCACCTCAAATTAATATAAGCCCTAAATGGAATTTTCTGGCTTATATAACTAGTAAGAATTCTTGATGAGTTCACAGAATAGAGAAGCTGCAGGACCTCAGGGCCTGGGCTGGGGACTCAGCAGTCTCTCTTTTCATCCATTTTTTTTCTCCTGATTTCATGTGTTTCATTTTGGGTGTTGACCTCATTCTCTCCTAGAGTGGACAGTACTGTGACAGGCCCTTTCAACAAAGAGGGGAACAACCTCAGGTGAAAGGGAAATGTTGGTTGTTACGCATTTGAGTATTAATTTTCCAAAATGTTTTGGTCCCTGCATGAATGGTAACACTGTTACCAATCACTGTTTACTAAGATAGGCCATATCTAGGCCTTTTGTCCACTTAGGTGGCCTGGCTAGTGGTGGGATGCCCAGAACCTACTACTTTAAAAGAAGCATTAGAAAAACTTCTTGTGAAGGGCAGAAATAATAACCATCATTCATTCATTCAACAAATATTTATTCAGCTTTTCTTCTAGGCATTAGGGATACAACACTGAACAAAAGAAATGGATATTCCTACTATTAAGGAGCTTACATTTTAGTGGGGAGATAATAAAGAAGATAAGTAAAACATGCAACATGTTTGACTATAATAAATACAAAGAACTAAAAAATGAGGCAGGAAGGAGGAGTAAGAAGAATCTGTGGGGAGAGGGAGGTTGAAATTTTAACTAATGTGGCCAGGGAAATTCTTACTGATGAGAAAGTGACTTAAGTAAAGAGCTGAAGGAAATGAGGGAAGAAGCCCTGCAGACATTCCATTCAGAGGCAACAGCAGGTATAAAGGCCCTGAGGTAAGAGTGTGCCTAGCGAGTTTTAGGGAGGACTTGGAGGCTAGAGCGGGGGGGTCAGGAGAAGACTGGGAAAAGACAGTAGGAAAGGAGGTCAGGGAACTGACGGGGAGCCAGATGATGCTATGGTTGCAGCTTGTCATAAAGATGTTGTCTTGCCTCTCTGAAATGGGGCCAACAGAGGGTTTTATCTGACTCCTGATTTGATTGCTCTGACCGCTTTGGAGAACAGACTGGGGGGCAAGGGCAGAAGCAGATAATCCAGCCGGGAGACCAATGCCATAACCCAGGAGAGAGATGCTCGTAATGTGGACCAGGGTGGTGGCAGTGAAGACGGTGAGATATGGTTGGATTCTGGATATACGTTGAATATAAATCCAACAGGATTTGCTGATAAGATGGACATGGGGTGTGAGAGGACAAGGTGTTGGGATAACAGCAAAGTTTGGGCCTGAGCAGTGGAAGAATGGAGCTGCCATTAACCAGATTAGGAAGACTCCAGGAAGAAATAGTTTGAGGGGACTCTTAGGGGACTCAGTTTTGGATTTGTGAACTTTGCAAATGCTTATTAGACATCCAAGTAGAGATGATATAGGACTGGAGTTCAGGGAAGAGGTCTTGGCTGAAGATATAAATTTGTGAGTCATAAGTATGTAGATGGTATTTAAAGGCATGGGACTTGAGTGAGATCACCCAGGGAGCGTGTGTAGAAAGAAAAGAGCCATCAAAGGACTAAGTTCTGGGGCGCCTCAGGCGCCACACATTTCTATTTTAGAATAGCTATTAGTTTGTCCAAGAACGCTAGTATTCCACAAACACAGTTTGATGTATGCTGATCTAAAGGAACATATCTTTATAACTACTTCTCTTCAGAGCACATAGAATACAGTTCCTTTAGCTGTAAAAATATACTTCTAATTTTCCAAGAAGGTACAGTCATCTCAGTAAAAGTACCATAGTCCTAGTAAAGCATTTTGTGGAAGAAAATAGTTGACTGTGGAATATTCTCTGTGTGTTGTAGGTCAGGTGGTTGCTGAGTGATAGCAGATCCAGACATAGTATGGTCTAGAATGAGCCTGTAAAACCTCTCTAAATTTCCTGGGCATTTGATGGTCTTGTGATCTGATTTTTAGTGCTACAGAGTTCATTCCTGCCATTCAAAATATTTATTACAGCTGAATGATGTGCAAAGTAAATGTTTAGTACCATGGGGAATAAACTGTCCTAACCCTCTGGAAGCTCAGGGGAAAGACTTCACCTTCGGCAAACATGTGGTTCAGAAATGAGTGCTTCTGAAATTCCCAAGGAGGAGCACTGAGGTAGTAGAAAGGCTTGTTCTGAGTTCTTAAGGTTTAGAAAAGGTAGAAATGAGGAAAGGACAGTTTTTGATCCTAAGTATGGGAGTCTAAGTACATAAAACAGATGGAGATTATGATCAGATTGCTTGCCTAACTAGAGCAAAGAGTGCTGGAGAAAATTGGATTATTCTAGAGCTTCTTGCACTGTGTTGGTAATGGGGGCTCTCTCTGGAAAGAGGTGGAAGAAGATTACTCTTGCAGTGATAGTTATGCGTTTGGGTCACTTGACTGTACCCCACACTCTACTCTGCATTACAGAGAACAGTTCATTACTGTAACTTTCTTAGGCTATAATAACAGTTCTGGCTATTTGATGTTTTTAGACCATTCCCGTGGCTGCTCTTTTCATATCTGTAGAACATAAACAGATTTTTAAAAAATATTAGTAATTTTTGAAGGATTAATGGTGTAAACTTTGGAACTCTTTTACTACTGGAAGTAGTCATGTTTCGGACATCTAAAAATATATATCTTGCCTTTGCTTTTTTTTTCTTTTTGGTTTCCACTAAATTATTAACCCCAACTAACTTTTCTTTTTTTTTGACTCACAGCTTTCTTCTTCTTCTTCTTTTTTTTTTTTTTTTTGTGGTACTCGGGCCTCTCACTGCCGTGGCCTCTCCCTTTGTGGAGCACAGGCTCTGGACACGCAGGCTCAGCAGCCAAAGCTCATGGGCCCAGCCGCTCTGCAGCATGTGGGATCTTCCCGGACCGGGGCATGAACCCGCGTCCCCTGCATCGGCAGGCGGACTCTCAACCACTGTGCCACCAGGGAAGCCCACACAGTTTTCTTCTTGTATGAAGTACCAAATGAAAGAATCTCATAAAACTGCTACTGAGGGTGATAGTTTGGGGGAATTAATTTTCATGGCACTTATTTTCCCTAATTAAGAACTCTTTAAATGGAAATTGAAAATTAAATGTTACTGTAATTTTTCATTACTGGGGAAAATTGGGCCATGTCTCTCACTTCCCATATCAGCAATAATCCATGGCAAAAAAAGTTCACTGTTAACTTTTGACTTGAGGGGAGAGACATTCATATTGATGATAAGTGTATCCCAGAAGTCCGTGTCTTTCATAAGGTCCTGCAAAATTCTTATCTCCATTTATGATTGTTGAGATGTTCTCCTTGAGCTTTGGGAGATGTCTCTCCCACTCACTGAAGGGTGCTTGAACAATCCTACTCTAAGTGGACCTGGGGAGGAGGGGAAAGGAACTAATAACAGCTACAAGATAACTTTTCAAAGTGACTGTTAAGCAACGTTTACTCTCCAAGAAAACCACTTTACCCCTTTACCTTTCTCCTCAAGCTCCTCTGTCTATCCCTCCTCCTCCTCACCATCAGATCACTCATATTTCACTGCAAAAATTTAAGTCCTCAGAAGCCCTCATCTTCACCCCACAAACTTCCCAGATCACCCCCGTCTGTACCCTGCCTTCCCTAGCTGGGATTGATGAGCTCTCTGTGTTCCACCTGAAGTTAATCCTTCTACCTGCGCTGTGGACATCATCTCTTCTCAATAGTTCACCGTTGCTTGAGCTGCTTTTGCATTTATCCCCTCTCTCCTGTAGCGATAATCTGTCTCTACTAGACCGTCCTCATGCACACTCCAAAGTGTTATCATATTTCCCGTTAAAAAATCCCGTTTTATGCCTTCCTTCACCTACCTCCTTAATTCTTGGCTTTTCTTGGCAGCAACATTTCTCAAAATAATTCTCTCCACTCCCTGTCTCTACTTCTTCACGTCTCATTCTTTACTGGGTAGCCTGGTGTCCACTGCAACAGCTCTTGTCAGGATCACCCAGCCCTTCCAACCTTGCCAAATTCATTGGTTCCTTCTTAGTTCTCATCTTATTTGAACTTCAGCAGACTTTGATTCAGCAGCTGATACCCTTTCCTTATTGAGCCCTTTCTTCACCCGACAGTTGATGAAGTCCTGGTTCTCTCACTGGCTGCTCTTTTTCAATGTCTTCTGCTGATATCCCGTCCCATTCCTATAAAAGGTAGAGTAGCCCGGGGTTAAGATCTTCTCCTTCTTCTCTACACTCACACCCGATGTTCTCTCATCCTATCCCATGGTCTTAAATACTGCTTACATGGTGGTATCTCCTGAATTTATGTCTTTCTACTCCACATTTCCACTTGGACTTTTAGTAGGTACGTTCCGTCTAAGACATCCACAACTTCTTTCTGTGGCCTTCATTTCCTTCACCACCTAACCTCTGCAACTTCATTTGCTGCCATTTTCTCTCCTTTGCTACTTCAGCTCCCACCACACTTACCTACTTACTGTTCCCCTAACAGCCAAGCTCTTGCCTGTCTCAGAGGCTTTGTGCTTGCTGTTCTCTTTGCCTACAGTGTTCTTTGCCCAGATCTTTGCTTGGCTTGTCCCCTCACTCCAATGTCAAATGTATTTCTTCAGAGGCCTTCCCTGACCTCCCTGCCTAAAGCAGTACCCTCTTACGTGTTTTATTTTTCCCTCTCAGCACTTATCACTACTTTAAATCATATTTTACTTCTCCCATGCTGGAATGTGAGCTCAAGGAGGACATGTAATTAGTTGACACATCCCTTATCCCTAAGGCTTAGAGCAGTTCCTGGCTCATAGGAGACTCTCAACTCATTTATTGAGTGAATAAGTAAATGAATTGATATATATGTAAATATTGTTAAAACAATGTAAACCATGTGACTATACCCTCTTGTAAACCATGTGACTGTACTCTCAATATTTTTGAATTCAAAGTACAGAGAAATGTTTATTATGATAGAATGGTGAAACATAATAGAAGAATAGCTAGCTAGGGCTTGCCTGTTGCGTGTAGACTCACATAAAGGAAATTCTTTGAGTTCCCTTCTCTGGAAATAAGTTGTGTGTTCTTGGCTCTTCCCATGCAGCTGAAGAATAAGTTCATGAAAAAACTGCCACGTGATGCCGAGGCCTCCAACGTGCTTGTTGGCGAGGTCAACTTCTTAGATTCTCCTTTCATTGCCTTTGTTCGGCTGCAGCAGGCCGTCATGCTGGGTGCCCTGACTGAGGTCCCTGTGCCTACAAGGTAAGCTGCTCCCTGCCCCGCTGGGGTCCACAGTGTGCTGATGGGGACAGCTCCTCTCCCTCAGGCTAGAGAACCAAGAGGATGAGAGTACATCCAAAGCAAGCATGTTGGAAAGGTTTAACCGGAGATAATGGTTCAGTCTGATTTTCACGCTATCACATTACTTGGCACTTGTACAGTGGTAGTAATAATAACAATGATAATAATTCATTGGGCTACAGGACAGTTTCTTATGGATTAGTCTATTTAATCCTCATAATGATTTTTTAAAGTATAAACTATAGGTATGTGGATTTTTATAGATGAAGAAACTGAGTTTGAAAGTTTAAGTAACTTCCCTAAGATCATATAGATGGTGAATGATTCAAAGGTCAGAGTTGCTTTCATTTGCTCTCTGTTTTATTAGAAAATTGGTAGTGGGTACATACATACATACATATGCACATTATATATATAGACATGTCTATGTGTACATATATAGACATGTCTATATGTATATTATATATATACACATATGTAAAAATCATTTACACACTTTACTGTTATGACTCATAAAATTTTAAGAGGAAGCATATTACTGTTATTACAATCATGTACTCATTACTCTGCACAATACTTTAGAAGTCATCCTCTTTTATTTCTTTCTGTAACTGAGCCCAGTAGAGGAGTTAGGAAGCTTGACTTCCGAAGTGCAATAGGTGAATAGAAGTTAATGCTTCACTTAAACTTGTGCTTAAGAAGAGTTTAAAGAGAAGTTTATAATCTTCAGGTTGACATTAGAAAATTATCATATAAATAGGACCTTTTTCTGGGGGGGTGCCTTTTGTGGGTCCCAGAGGACTTTTCTTTAGGTATCACACATGAGCAAGAAGGGCTGTGAATGCTCAGTGACCTCAGATGATCTGAGTGTGATCAACCAACAAGACAAGAATGTCATGGTTTCTTCTGAGCCAACTTAGGAGGCAAATTAGGAGAACATTTTTCTTTATGGCCTCCCAATTTATAGATTACAGGCCATTCTTATCATACAGGCATTTTTACTCCATTTTTATATTTCTTAGACACTTAAAATAGGAGTAATACTTGTCATATTACAATATAGGAATAATATAAGCAGTCATTGGACAAATAACAGAGGAAAGACGATGATCATATTCAATTAATGGGATTATCATGATTTGTGTATTCTGTAATTTAGCTTTTTGCTTGAAAACATTCCAGCAGAGCCTTGCAGTTCTATCTGAGCAATCACCTAGTGAACAGCTAGCTGACTCAGATTGTGGCCAAAGTCCAGCTTGTGTGTCCCTATGGTTTTATTTTTGTCTCTTTGGACTAACTTTACTGGAGCTTGAAAGAAAAAAACGTGTGCCCAGAAGTGTTAAATTTGTCTTGCTTTTTCATTTTTATTATTATTTTTCTCTAGAAGCTACAAATAAAAAATATTTTAAAAGGCTTTTTGTTTAACAATAATACAAGTTCATTGAGTAGCAAGTCATGACTATTTTTGTGTCCCTCTAATCTTCTGCTCCTGTCTGGTTCATTTTCTTCTGTACTGGAGGGTGATACTAGTCTAGAGGTACAATCCAGCATCATTTGAATAGAAAAAAGGAGCCCAGGCAATTCAAGGGAATGTAATTCAATAATGTCGTAAAGCTGTTTCAGGGCAATAATCTGAATAATATATCTAGCATGTTAACATTTTTCCAGGAAGTAGTCATCTATTTGCTGTCCTCCCAACCAGGGCAAGCTGTAATCACTGAGTAGGGAGTCTCATTAGCTTTTTTGTGTATGAGTAATATGGGGCCATTTACAATGGCTGCATCCTGTGAAATCCAATAAAGGAAATCCCACAACGAGTGTGGTAGTCATTGTGAAGGATGCCTCTGCACTCAGCCATGTGCTTTAACATGCATGCCACCCTGTTGTCCTGCAGGGAGACCCAAGGGAGTCTGTTTCTGTGCACATCTTGTAACAATGGTCATTTTTCCTTTTGAAGGTGGAGGAATGTTAGGTTCATTTGCTTATTATTATTATTATTATTACTATTTATCATAAACAGCATTACTACCGTGCATCTTTTAGGAAATGTGGCGGTAGCTGCTCCTTTTGTGTAGAGTTCACAAGTTTCTCTATCTCCTCTGCTCTTGACTTGATCTGTTTTAGCTTTCTGCTTGCAGCTGGACTTCTACCAACTGGGTGGATGTTCTCCACATAGGGGCCCTTCTTGCCATCCATGTGAAAGCAAATAAACTCTGACCTTTGATCTCTGGTGACTTGGTAGGATATGTTTATGATTTTCTTAGCATCTTGCAGATACTTTGCTTGCTATCATCTTTTTTTTTTTTTTTTTTTTCTTTTTGTGGTACGTGGGCCTCTCACTATTGTGACCCCTCCCATTGTGGAGCACAGGCTCCGGACGTGCAGGCTCAGCGGCCATGGCTCACGGGCCCAGCCGCTCCACGGCATGTGGGATCTTCCCGGACCGGGGCACGAACCCGTGTTCCCTGCATCGGCAGGCGGACTCTCAACCACTGCGCCACCAGGGAAGCCCGCTTGCTGTCATCTTACATCTGTTCATAGAGGCTGCCACTCAGTCATATATAGGGGCCACATGGGGATGAACATAATTCCCGTTTTATAGTTGAGATGTGGAGGCACAGGGACGATTCACTACCAGCTCAGGCTTCTGACTCTGAGACCAGGCTTTTAGGGAAAATCTAAGGAGATATCCAGAATGGATTGGAATAAAATACTTGAACATTTTCCCATGAAGAATAATCAAAGTTCCTGATCAGTTTGTCCTTTTCTGACCTTGATTTTCACATCTAAGGCAAATAGTTATTCAGGGAGCTCTAGCCCTCTAAAAAATTAGAATGCTTATTACCCCTTTATATCACTGTAAGTTAATATGTATTTTATGTTATAAATAACGATCTGCCTAAAAGCAGTTGTTTGTGCCTAATTGTCAAAACTATAAAAAATTTTATTAGAGGAATTGGGATGGAGGTCCTGCTAGTTCAGTTCTGTCTTGTGTAACAATCTTCCAGTTGCTCACTGTAATATGGTTGGTTACGGTGGGCTTGTGGTCGTCATGAATTTATTGTGGAAGGTACAGTTTAGCCACATTTTTCCAAAGCCACTAAATATGAGTACTGGCTTATTTGATTCACTGTTGTTTTGAAAGAAGGGAGTTAAGGACTTGTACATACTGAGTTTATTGTAGAAATAGCTGTGATATGTCAGGAAGGATGGGGGTGCACATCCTCTCTGAAAAGATTGAGTGGTTTAGGAAGGCTGCCTCTTTTTCTGATATTATGCTCTGTTTCTGCCTGTAATTATTTTGTGAATGTGAGTATAGCCCAGTGGTTCTGGACACAGATCATCTGGTACTGATTGTTATTGTGGAGAATGCTAGAGACATCCTCCCCAGGCACAATTAGTTGTATGGAAAAGCGAGCGCATAAGAGTAGAAGGGCCTCATGAAGATTCTCGAGACAACCAGGCACTATTAAAAATTCTAACTATGACTTGTTTCTAGTTATGAGTGAATAAAAACAACTCAGCAACATAAATTATTTCCCCCAAGCCATCAACATGGGCTGTGCCACACGAATGTGATGTTTACTCTAATTTGTTAATAAAGACAAAAAGCTTCTGGTTAAACATAACATCTGTCCGTTGACAAAAAACAGCTTGAGTCATGAAAGAAGTTTTCAGTACATTATAAAAGCTGAGTTTGGCAGGAGGTACTTCTATCATAAAAGTTGTAACAGCTTTTGCTTCTTTGAGGGTTAAAGAGGAGAGAACATGTCTCAGGCAGACGGAACTTCAACTTGATGAGTTGTTCTGTGTTGTTAGTTTTCCCAGATCTCTCATATCCCCATTTCAACAATGCAGTTCAAATTAGAGGATTCTTAAGGGATTGCTTTCCTACAGATGAAATTCTTGACGTGAGGTGATGTTTCCTGCTACTTGTAGATGTCCAGATTTCCTTTCTATATCATTTTAAGGAGATGGATTTACTGAATGGTTCCTGCCTGGAGTAATGTGAAAATTTAACTGCTATGTAATAGTTTATTTCTATTTGGCACTTGATGATTTTCATTAAAGAAGACATATATAATTTTTTAAAAATAAAAATCACATTACCCAGGAAAGGGGAATTGTACCTTTGTATCTAGGTTAGTGAAACACTATAGCTCTCATATGCTGGGTTTATTGCTATAATAAATGTTATGGTCACCACTGGTCTATTACTGCCGTTCATTCTTTGGTACTATTTAGTAAAGAGCAGAGTAAAAACTTGTAGAAAATGTATGCCCTCATCTTACAGTATTTAAGTTAGAGGATCCATTATTCTATCAGTTCTTGGACTAGTTACCCACTGTCTGCCAAAGTTTCTATTTGGGGACTGTTAATGACTTGAGAGTCTCTTCCTCACTTTCTAAGAAGACACTTTTTTGGCTTTGTTGCCATTTAGTCAACCTGATCATTAATTTATTATGTGTCAGTTGATAAATGTGCATTTCTATAATGTGTATTTTGAAATGTAAAATAATCATGATGGAGATACTAGGGAGAGGTAGGAAGAGGTAGAGAGTGGTTCTGGAAAGGTTTTAGATATTGCGTATTACTTAGACACTGGTATTTAGATACATTGAAATAATAAAAAATGACGAGCAAAGGAAATCCAGTATCTAAAAATGTATTTAGTAAAGTATCCCGGTGTTAGTTATGTATTTTCTCTTCCTGCACCACACCTGCCTTCTTCTGCCTAAAACTATGGGCTTATTGTCCTGCCTGACATCTGGCCCTTGGTAGACAGGTAAATAGGATTGGGACATGTGACCAGCACTGTAGGTGTTTTTTGTTTTTGTTTTTTGTTTTTTTGTTTTTTTTTGCGGTACGCGGGCCTCTCACTGTTGTGGCCTCTCCCGTTGTGGAGCACAGGCTCCGGACGCGCAGGCTCAGAGGCCATGGCTCACGGGCCCAGCCGCTCCGTGGCATGTGGGATCTTCCCGGAGCGGGGCACGAACCCGCGCCCCCTTCATCGGCAGGCGGACTCTCAACCACTGCGCCACCAGGGAAGCCCTGTAGGTTTTTCTTAATGAGATTTATATTTTACTGTAGTGGTTAAATATTTTTGGGGGGTGTTGCACTCAAATCAGTGATCTGCCCCTTCAGAGAAATGCATTGTACTGTCCATAAAAAAACACTTTATAACACTGTATGTAGTGGTATATAAATTAGGTCCGGCTTCAAAAGAAGAAAAGTTCTAGTTAGAAGAACTAAAATCCAATTCTAATAATGACTTCCTTCATACCTGAACAGACTTTTGCGCCTGCTGATTGCTTTTGCTATTTCTTCTACTGTGATAACACTTGAAAGCGAGTGTACCGCTCCACTCTAGAACTGGTTTCTAAGCAAATAAATACTGAATGGTGTTATGGTTATTCTGGTATAAAATATGGGTATTCAAACTTTCAGATTTACCTTCTTACATTCTCAATTTGGTTTTTGATTTTTCTTCACTCTTTGGACTGAATTTTATGATGAAAAAAGGAACTACCTATTCAAGGGCATTTGGGAACAGACCCTAATACCTTGAAGAGTGCTTGCTATCAGTCCTTTCTTATTTAAAGTGAGGTATAGGAATAAATTGGTAAAAAATAAAATTTTGCTAAGAAAAGTCCTAAGCCATTCCTGGTCCCATAAAATCTTACCGAAGGTTTCTTGTCTTCAGCTAAGTATCCACAACATCTTTCCCCAGAATGACCTATGGAAGTCATAGTTGGATAGCTTTTCTCTGTGAAGTCACAACTCTGGTATATAGGTTGGGCAAGTATTATTAAGCAGAACCGTGTGCTGAAAAAAACAGGAGGTAAGAAGTCCTACCTATCTACTCTGTCATTTATTAGGGACAGTCTTTGGGCTCATCCATAACTTCCTTGAACCTAGGTTTCTTCACCATTAAATGGAAATAAGATACCTGTCCTTATTGCAGAGGCTAGTAGGAGTTTAAATGATGTGTGAATGTGAAATGCTTTGCAGGCTTTAAAAAGCTGTGCAAACATGGGATATGATCATTTTTATTGTCCTCATTATCTCCATGTTAGGTAAGACGTGATCATAAATAAGCAAGGAAGGGATTTATCTAGTGTTGCCTTATGTCTATGTTTTAAAATTCATTTACTTACCGGGTTTCCTACTCCCCAGTTGAGACATGCATCTTTGCCCTTATGATCAGTGAGGGATTCCTTCCGACATGATAAGGGGTGAACTTAAGTGGAGATAAGCTCATTATTGCGAGTTTCAGGACCTGCTTACTATGGAGCAGTGCTTTGTGCATTATCCAGAAAACAAGTTTGGAAAAGAAACTTGTTGACACCCACGAAAGAATTTTAGCTGTGCATGGTGCTTTATTTTGAATTTCTCTCATATTTTTCTTTCTTTACTTTGGCTGTCAGCATGTGGCTTACTTGTAGAAGACTTGGTTTTTGCTGACTCCCAGCCACTTCTGAGTAGAAATATTTCTTAAAAATCTGGAGAGGATCATTTGTCATCACCCATATTGGGTAAAGAAAAGTCAGAGAAATCTGAAGTTGTACTAAGTCTTTCTCGTTATTGTGCTTAATGGCTTTTCTCCAAAGATTCTGAGAGTCAGAAGAAAGGGAGAGAGAAGAAAGTTTAGAAAAGAAAGATTGAATGACTTATAAAGTGAACCTTTCCTTCTCCGTGAAGAAGCTTCTCTGGTTTCCATGCTTAATTCTCCCTTGCTTCCAAATAAATGAAAAACAGTTTGTGTTTCACAACAGCGTGAAAGAGTACCTTTCATATTAGCAAGAATTACCTTTGTTTTAAAGGTGAATAGACCTAACCGTTTTATGAATTAGGGTAAATGTGTCTCAGTGTTATGTGTATTGAGTTTGATGAAATGTGTGTTATAGCCTTTGCTTCTTTCCTCTTCCATTAGGTTCTTGTTCATTCTCTTAGGTCCTAAGGGGAAAGCCAAGTCCTACCACGAGATTGGCAGAGCCATTGCCACTTTGATGTCTGACGAGGTAGGGAATCGGGAAGATGGTGATCTGTGAATGTCCTACTTGTGTTTTCATACTGTGAGTTGGCTGTCACAATTTATTCAGTTAGAATTATGTAGTTACCAACCTTCTTAAAACATGAGGTACGGTCTTTCATGCAAATGAGCTGACATCTGCATTTGATAGTTTCCACAAAATAAATTTTATGTTACAATAAGTCATATTTTCCTTTCTTCCTCTAAACTGAGGTATGTTAAATATTATTTAAAAGGTTTAAGACACTGTATTAACTTAATCTCTTAAAATGTTTAATATATTAATTCTGGAAACTCAGGTGTCCATATACTGTATTGTTTCAGAAATGATGGGTTCTATAAAATAATGCATAATAAAATGGATAATGCATTTTTTCCCTTAGGTATCAGAAAGTACCTGTTTTTGTGGTTTTCTTATCTTGTGGGAAGGAATGATACATATACTAAACTGCATTAGCAACTGTTACTGCAGAGCATCTAGTACGTTGGAATTATGACCATACTCTCCTAATAGCTTGAATGTCATTACACACATTGTAGACATGACGAAACTCCAAACAGGTCTCACAGGAGGAGAAATACTATGAGAATATAGGAGCACTGATTTCTGCTTTTGCGTCTTTGTAGCTTGCCATTTTCCCAAATGTTTTGTTTTTGCTTCATTGCTTGATATATTAGCTTCTCAATGTGTTAAGTGGAGAATAGAGCATTTAGCTATGGCAGTTCTATTTGGTGATTACCAGATGGTTACTTAATCTGGGAGCATTGATGAATAGCAATGCTGTTTTCTTCCCCTTGAGGCAACTAAGCATCTCAATGGGTTCTTTCATTTATTTTTGCATATTTATGATTTCTTTAAAAAAATGATTCCTCCTAAGATGTATCAATTAGAAATGCTTTAGATTGCAAATGACAGAAAATTTGACTTATTGTGACTTAAACAATTTAGGGTTTATTTTGTTCACATATGAGGACATTTGGAGGTAGGTGGTTGCTGGAGTTGGTTTAATTTAACTGCTTAATGATAAATCAAGTGCCAAGGCTCTTGCTTTGTGGTCTTAAGATGGCTACTACCATCAACCCAGTCACGTCATCTGTATGCAAGGCAGGAGGAAGGAGGAAGGGAAGTGTTAGCTGTGTCTGTCTTTTAACAGGAATTCAAAAGCTACCCCCACCCCCCTTCTTTTTTAATCTCATGGGTCAGAATTGCCCATCCTTATCATCAGGGTAGACTGGGAAAATGACCGACTTTCCAGCCTCTACTACGGGAAGTAGCAAGAGAAAATAAGGCTGTGGCCAATTATGTCCACTACAGATGATATGCTGGCACTTTGTATTGCCCTCCTCTCAACCCCACAACCCCCATACCATTCGTGTTGTTTGTTTGATAGCTTTTAAAAATTATAATTGAGGAGAAGAGACTTAGTAGCGATCTTTAAGAATAGGTAAGGGTATTGAATAAGGGCCATCTTCTCTCCTGGAGACTAAAGAATTTGACTTAATGAGGTATGAAAGTCTTAGGTTATGTGTAAAGGACTTTCAGATCATCAGCCAGGTTAGAGGAATGGAGCGATTGACAAAGAGGATTATGGACATCTGGAGGCTCCTTCTTTGGATATTTGCATAAAAGACATAGAACATTTGCTGCCTTGGATGGTTTAGTTATTGCCTTGCTAAAAGATAGACAGATGATCACCTACTTAAAGCCCTTTGCTTTAATACACATTATTTGGGTGTTTGAGAGCCGCAGTGTCTGAGTCTTAACTCAGTCTTAACAATCAGCTTGAACTTACCCTTCTTGAATTATAAGCAATGGTCTGGCACAGTAGTTTTTATTTTGGGGAATGATCTTCAGTATATTTCTCTAAACCATTTTCATCTGGCTTCCATCGCAACTATGTCAGTAATGGTACTTACTAGTGGGAGATGAAAGGTAGTGTTGTTTTATGGTATTGATAGAAAAAATCATATAAAAGAAACAGCTGTTTTCTCATGCCTCTACCTATATTCTTTGGGTTCATAATCTGAATACCAAAATATTTTGGGGTAAGCTGAACAATAGCAAATATGAGGCTATGGTTATAGTAATGTTAAAGTGGCTTATGGATTGCATTCTTCAGGCTTTACATGATGTGAGGCATGTGGAGAACTCTCTTGTTGGATCAGCACATCTCTTTTTATTCTTTAGGTGTTCCATGACATCGCTTATAAAGCAAAAGATAGGCAGGACCTGATTGCTGGCATTGACGAGTTCCTAGATGAAGTCATTGTCCTTCCACCTGGGGAATGGGATCCAGCGATCAGGATAGAGCCCCCTAAGAGTCTTCCATCATCTGACAAAAGGTAAAATTTTCAGGCCATTGGGAGTTTTCATCCTTGAGAAGGAGGTTGTGTTTAGAAAAGGAAAGAGATTCAGCCAACTGCCCTAAGATTTTCAGGTTTCCATTCAATTTGAGGTATTATCTCAAATGAATCACACATGTGCCTTGGTTTGACAGTCCGTTGACATTATAAAATGAATGTTATATGTTGTGATATTCTTTAGTGATTATAAATTAGAGATCTCAGATTATGATATTGGAATACATTGTAGAGATTCTTACGGGTTGTTTCAGGGACTCCACGTACATGTGGAAAGATTCGTTTACTCAAGATGACTCCCTGTAGATGTAAGAGGTTAAGAAATTGGATGAGATAATTGAGAAGCCATTTTCTAGAAATCTGTGTTTTTCCAGGTGAAACAATTTCCCTCTTATACAACATACAAGTTATTCAACTTTCTGTTCATCCACTCATTTGTCTTGGCTCTCAACAGAGCACTTCAAAAGTTGTTTGTTAGTTTGGCAGCCGGAAATAATTGTCTTTCTCCCAAAAGGTTTTCAGTCCATCTCTTTATTAGCTAGTGCACGACCCAGCTAAGAGGCAGGTGAATGAAATAAACTAATCTTTTCTTGGGCTCTGTTGTCTTGCTTAGAAAGAATATGTACTCAGGTGGAGAAAATGTTCAGATGAACGGGGACACGCCCCATGATGGAGGCCACGGAGGCGGAGGACATGCGGATTGTGAGGAATTACAGCGCACTGGAAGGTAACTTATGGATTCATCTGTCGTTCATAATGAGGTTCTCTTCTGATCTGAATTTACCTTCACCTTTCTGTCAGCATTTTATTCACATGTTTGTATGTTTGTTTGGTCAGCCAGCACACATTTATGGTGCATCTGTTAGTCCCAGGCACTTGGGATGCAGCAGTGAATGAAAGAAAAACCCCTTTCCTTATGGGTCTTACCTTGTAATGGTAGGAGACAAACAATGAGCAAATAACGAAATGTGGATCTGGTTTTATGGGGCAAAATAAAGCAGAAGTAGGGAGTTTTTGTGATGGGAGAAAGGTATTAGGTATTACCATGAGTGAGGGGTGTTAGAGAGAAAGAGCTCGTTGGGTGTTGCAGGAAGACTGAGTATTGTGAGTCTTCCCCACTTGGCTTTCATGATTCCCTCTCTCCCCGGTACATTTACTCAGAAGTGGGTAACATATTTAGAAATGAGTAATTCCCAGGCTACTATCTCCTGGGCCTGCAGTGGGGAATTCAGGTTTCCCAGATCGCTTTGGTTAAATCTCCTTACACTAGGATTTCCTTCATGGTTAGGTTCTCCATTTCATTTTGGGTTAACTACAGTTTTAAGTAGGATACTCATTTATGAAGATATGGCTTTTTAAAAACACTGCAGATTTTTTGAAAACACAAAAGTAAGTCATTTTAATATGCAGTCGAATCTGAATGAAATTATGTTATTTTCTTCCCCTGACGGCCCACTGGGTTTCTCTCCCAAATTAAGAGGACATTATTTCTCTCCTCTTCCATCTTAAAGAATAGAAAGTAGAACCTTCTCCTTCCACCATTTTTTTTTTTTTTCTGACTAGTTCTTTACAAACTATTTCCATTAGGACTATCCTTTTCCTTTTTTACAGATAAAATTTTCGGGATTTAACTTTTTAATTTAATCAGACTGTAATTTCCTTCTTCCATATTTTACCTTCCCTAAATGTATTGCATGTCTGCAGCATGGCTGGTAACATGCACAGCCCTGTGTGTACCCAGAAAACTGAAGCAGGGCACTGAGTGCATCTAAGATAGACAGACAAGCAATCCTGAGAAAATGTGATAGCCCCTAGTGAATGTCTGAACTATGAATGGAGGGTCAAGACCTCAGAGGGCTGTTGAGCTCTGAGAGAGGACATCATAGGCGGAAGGCACAGCATGGGAAAGGCTGAGTGAGGTTTGGTTCGGGGCGGGGGTGGGGAGTGAGTTGACAGATGCATGAGTCAGCTGACTTGCCGACGAATGTGATGGTCTCAGCTTGGAGTGCTCTTCCATGACACACCTGCATGGCTTCCTTCCTTAATTCCTTCCAATCCTCACCCCAGAGTCACTTGCTTGGGAGGCCTGATCTGGGCACTCTGAATTTCAGCCACAGCACTCTAGCATTTCATAACCTGCTTCCCCACTTAATTTTTTCTTTGATGTTTCAGCACCATGCATTTTACTTATTCTGTTTCTCCCATGCAAGAAAGTAACTGCATGAGGGTGGGTATTTTTTTCCTGTGTTGTTCACTGCTGTTTTTCCAGCACCTAGAATAGTGCTGGGCATGTTACAGATGCCCAATAAACATTTGTGGAGTGAATGAATGAGTGAATGAATGAATGAGGCTGGAAAGGAAGCTATGACAAGATTATAAAGGGCCTTATATGATCTGCTCACATGTTTGGATGTTTTTCTTCAGACAGTGAGAAATTTAATTCATCTACACAGTTCATTCTCGTCTAAAGACCAACTGTCTAGTCTTTAGGGAACGTGATGCCTAATTTGGTGACCAAAAAAGAGACAGATAGAAGATTTATTCTTCACAGTCTTCTGGTTTTATCTTAAGTGGTTGAAGAGTATCTTCTAATTCAAACACTTTAAATACAAATTCTTTGTGGTTAAATTATCTCTAAGTTATCTCTCGGTTAATTTGATGGTAATTTATTTTATGTTGTCACGTGTTTGCTTTCTCCCTATGCAGGTTCTGTGGTGGACTAATTAAGGACATAAAGAGGAAAGCACCATTTTTTGCCAGTGATTTTTATGATGCTTTAAATATTCAGGCTCTTTCAGCAATTCTCTTCATTTATCTGGCAACAGTAACTAATGCTATCACTTTTGGAGGACTGCTTGGGGATGCCACTGACAACATGCAGGTGGGTTTGGTTTGGGGGAAGACACAAATAGTACAGCCCAGATTGCCTTCCTCACCCCTACAGCTCAGCTAGAAGCAGATGGCCTTTCAGTTACTCAGCATGATTTTCTTTCTTTTGCTAGATGCTGCAGTTTACTTTGCTTCTGGCCTGCTGCTGTATTTCCAGCATTTTAGTAATTACAAAAATAGCTTGATGAAATCTGGCTTGAGTCACAAGTGGGGAAAAGAAGGGAAGGAAATGAGGATACACAATTCTGTTTGGGCAAAAGCGTATCAGCTGCTTTAGTTTTGTGCTGGGTATAAGGTTAAGATCTTCTATTACCTTGAGTGAGTGGACCATACTATTAAACTTGATGATATATCAAGTTTTGGGGAATGCCTGGTTAGCTTCCTTTTTCATGTGAGCAAGCAACTGAGTGATTTGCTCAAGATTGGATTTGCAACTCTACTGGTAGAGCTCAGCTTTAAGGAATAAAAGCTAGGTGTTGATTTTCCTATTCCTGAATCTGCCTCTCATTAAGCTGTGTAGACTCTAGCATAACTTATTTTGTATAAACCACAATTTGTTGGTTACTTTGCAGGTGGCATTCACCCTCCTTTTGTATCAATAATAGCAGAAGCTTTAGCTATAGAGAAGATATTTTAAATTCCCATAATCAGAAAAATATGTACAAAACTACTCTTAGTTGATCGAGTCATTCGGGAAAAATAGGTATCGTGCTAGGTGCTGAGTGAGTAGTGAGTGAAGCTGAAAACAACCAGATTCAAGCCCTTTTCAAACTCTGTCCTTCTATGTTACTACTTATTACTATTTAACCTATGTGACATTCATAAGTTCTGCCAACTAGCTTATTTTTTAAACAATACAGCTGATTCCAAAAGATTGCTTTTCTTCTACTTCTATTTTCTCCCCTGGGCACATTTTTGTTTTAGATTTCTGCTTAAACACAAAATTAAGATGTAGACTCTCTATGACATCTATGTTGACCCAAGCAAAAAGGGAGACATTACATTAAACAATTGTAATTCGTCTGTTAAGAGAGCTTTTATCTTTTAGCCTTTATCTATTGCTGCAAAGCATGTTACCCCTAACATGCTTTGACATGTTTGAATGGCTTCAAACAACCATTTTATTATTCTCTCTCATGGTTTTGGTGGTTGATGGACTCAACTGGGTGGTTCTCTTTGGTCTTCATAGACTTGTAAGTGAGATGGCAGCTGAGGTTGGAGTTGCCGGAGGACTTCTTTAGTCACATGACTGGTGCCTAGGCTGGGATGTCTGGTAGTTGGGGACTGAGGGCTCCCCACATGACTTTTCCTAGGGCTGGCTTGGGCTTTGTCCCATATTGGCACTGTGATGACTCCTAAGAGCTCCCGCTCCATTGGAAGGGGGCAGTTGCCACTTGGCTTTGCTTGTTCCCATGTGAATGTGCACTCAGGATTCCTTCATTTTCTGATTTTCAAAGAGAGGTTGAAAATTCTATTTCTTACATGAAATCTGGTGGTTCTTAAATATTGGCAACTGATTAACATTTTTAAAGTTACGTTGTTCTGGCCAGAAAGCACATTCCCTAGGCATGGGGAATCGAAACCAAGCGTGGTAGGACACAGAGATAAAGTATATGAAGAGGATGTTTCTCCCTTTTTTTCCTCATTCATAAGACAAGAATGAATCTATTAAATTGTAACAGTGTTGTCAGTAATGGTATTTTTTATAAAATCTGATCTGTATTCAAATTGGGCAGCTATTCTTCATCTAAATGAGAGCATAATGATAACTAAAGCACATCATTCAAGAGAACAAGTGGTGGGCTTCCCTGGTGGCGCAGTGGTTGAGAATCCACCTGCCGATGCATGGGACACGGGTTCGTGCCCCGGTCCGGGAAGATCCCACGTGCTGCGGAGCGGCTGGGCCCATGAGCCATGGCTGCTGAGCCTGCGCGTCCGGAGACTGTGCTCCGCAACAGGAGAGGCCACAGCAGTGAGAGGCCCGCGTACTGGAAAAAAAAAAAAAAAAAAGAGAGAACAAGTGGAAAAGAAAGCACTGGGGAAGCACCTTGAGGCCAGCATGAAGAAGATAATACAGGCAGCCTCATGTTAAGAAAATCAGACCTTCCTCCCCACAGATACATCAGAAACACATGTACACATGGAACTGCTCCTATAGAACACCCACTGAATGCTGGCAGAAGACCTCAGAACTCCCAAAAGGCAAGAAACACCCCACGTACCTGGCCATGTGGATGAAAGGCTCTTGGTGCTCCAGTCAGGAGTCAGTGCTGTGCCTCTGAGGTGGGAGAGCCAACTTCAGGACACTGGTCCACAAGAGACCTCCCACCTCCACATAATATCAAATGGTGAAAATCTCCCAGAGACCTCCATCTCAACACCAACACCCAGCTTCACTCAATGACCAGCAAGCTACAGTGCTGGAAACCCTATGCCAAACAACTAGCAAGACAGGAACACAGCCCCATCCATTAGCAGAGAGGCTGCCTAAAATCATAATAAGGCCACAGACACCCCAAAACACACCACCAGACGTGGACCTGCCCACCAGAAAGACAAGATACAGCCTCACCCACCAGAACACAGGCACTAGTCCCCTCCACCAGGAAGCCTACACAACCCACTGAACCAACCTTACCCACTGGAGACAAACACCAAAAACAACAGGAACTACAAACCTGCAGCCTGCAAAAAGGAGAGCCCAAACACAGTAAGATAAGCAAAATGAGAAGACAGAAAAACACACAGCAAGTGAAGGAGCAAGGTAAAAACCCACCAGACCTAACAAATGAAGAGGAAATAGGCAGTCTACCTGAAAAAGAATTCAGAATAATGATAATAAAGATGATCCAAAATCTTGGAAATAGAATAGAGAAAATGCAAGAAACATTTAACAAGGACCTAGAAGAACTAAAGAGGAAACAAGCAACAATGAACAACACAATAAATGAAATTAAAAATACTCTAGAAGGGATCAATAGCAGAATAACTGAAACAGAAGAACAGATAAGTGACCTGGAAGATAAAATAGTGGAAATTACTACTGCAGAGCAGAATAAAGAAAAAAGAATGAAAAGAACTGAGGACAGTCTCAGAGACCTCTGGGACAACATTAAATGCACCAACATTTGAATTATAGGGTCCCAGAAGAAGGAGAGAAAAGAAAGGGACTGAGAAAATATTTGAAGAGATTATAGTTGAAAACTTCCCTAATATGGGAAAGGAAATAGTCAATCAAGTCCAGGAAGCACAGAGAGTCCCATACAGGATAAATCCAAGGAGAAACACGCCAAGAACCATATTAATCAAACTATCAAAAATTAAATACAAAGAAAACATATTAAAAGCAGCAAGGGAAAAACAACAAATAACACACAATGGAATCCCCATAAGGTTAACAGCTGATGTTTCATCAGAGACTCTGCAAGCCAGAAGGGAGTGGCAGGACATATTTAAAGTGATGAAGGAAAAAAACCTACAACCAAGATTATTCTACCCAGCAAGAATCTCATTCAGATTTGATGGAGAAATGAAAACCAATTCTCATATCAGACAAAATAGACTTTAAAATAAAGACTTTTACAAGAGACAAAGAAGGACACTGCATAATGATCAAGGGATCGATCCAAGAAGATATAACAATAGTAAATATTTATGCACCCAACATAGGAGCACCTCAATATATAAGGCAAGTACTAACAGCCATAAAAGGGGAAATTGACAGTAACACAGTCATAGTAGGGGACTTTAACACTCCACTTTCACCAATGGACAGATCATTCAAAATGAAAATGAATAAGGAAACACAAGCTTTAACTGATACATTAAACAAGATGGACTTAATTGATATTTAGAGGACATTCCATACAAAAGCAACAGAATACACATTTTTCTCAAGTACTCATGGAACATTCTCCAGGATAGATCATATCTTGGGTCACAAATCAAGCCTTGGTAAATTTAAGAAAATTGAAATCGTATCAAGTATCTTTTCCGACCACAACGCTAGGAGACTAGATATCAATTACAGGAAAAGATCTGTAAAAAATACAAACACATGGAGGCTAAACAAACACTACTTAATAACGAAGTGATCACTGAAGAAATCAAAGAAGAAATCAAAAAATACATAGAAACAAATGACAATGGAGACACAATGACTCTAAACCTGTGGGATGCAGCAAAAACAGTTCTAAGAGGGAAGTTTATAGCAATACAGTCTTACCTTAAGAAACAGGAAACTTTCCAATAAACAACCTAAACTTGCACCTAAAGGAATTAGAGAAAGAACAAAAAAACCCCAAAGTTAGCAGAAGTAAAGAAATCATAAAGATCAGATCAGAAATAAATGAAAAAGAAATGAAGAAAACAATAGCAAAGATCAATAAAACTAAAAGCTGGCTCTTTGAGAAGATAAGCAAAATTGATAAACCATTAGCCACTCTCAATCAAGAAAAAAAAGGGAGAAGACTCAAATCAATAGAAATAGAAATGAAAAAGGAGAAGTAACAACTGACGCTGCACAAATACAAAGGAACATGAGAGATTACTACAAGCAACTGTATGCCAATAAAATGGACAACCTGGAAGAAATGGACAAATTCTTAAAATGTACAACTTTCCAAGACTGAACCAGGAAGAAAGAGAAAATATGAACAGACCAATCACAAGCACTGAAATTGAAACTGCGATTAAAAATCTTTGAACAAACAAAAGCCCAGGACCCGATGGCTTCACAGGTGAATTCTATCAAACATTTAGAGAAGAGCTAGTACCTATCCTTCTCAAACTCTTCCAAAATATAGCAGAGGGAGAAACACTCCCAAACTCATTCTATGAGGCTACCATCACTCTTATACCAAAACCAGACAAAGATGTAATAAAGGAAGAAAACTACAGGCCAATATCACTGATGAACATAGATGCAAAAATCCTCAACAAAATACTAGCAAACAGAATCCAACAGCACATTAAAAGGATCATATACCATGATCAAGTGGGGTTTATTCCAGGAATGCAATGATTCTTCAATATATACAAATCAGTCAACGTGATACACCATATTAACAAATTGAAGGAGTAAAACCATATGATCATCTCAATAGATGCAGAGAAAGCTTTCGACAATTTTCAACACCCATTTGTGATAAAAACCCTGCAGAAAGTAGGCATAGAGGGAACTTTCCTCAACATAATAAAGGCCATATATGACAAACCAACATCCAACATCATCCCCAATGGTGAAAAACTGAAACCATTTCCACTAAAATCAGGAACAAGAGAAGGTTGCCCACTCTCACTACTCTGATTCAACAGTTTTGGAAGTTCTAGCCACAGCAATCAGAGAACAAAAAGAAATAAAAGGAATCCAAATCAGAAAAGAAGCAGTAAAGCTGTCACTGTTTGCAGATGACATGATACTATATGTACAGAACCCTAAAGATGCTACCAGAAAACTACAAGAGCTAATCAATGAATTTGGTAAAGTAGCAGGATACAAAATTAATGCACAGAAATCTCTTGCATTCCTATACACTAATGATGAAAAATCTGAGAGTGAAATTAAGAAAACACTCCCATTTAACATTGCAACAAAAAGAATAAAATATCTAGGAATAAACCTACCTAAGGAGACAAAAGAGCTGTATGGAGAAAAGTATAAGACACTGATGAAAGAAATTAAAGGTGATACAGATAGATGGAGAGGTGTACCATGTTCTTGGATTGGAAGAATCAACATTGTGAAAATGAGTCTACTACCCAAAGCAATCTACAGATTCAATGCAATCCCTATCAAACCACCACTGGCATTTTTCACAGAACTAGAACAAAAAATTTCACAATTTGTATGGAAACACAAAAGACCCCGGATACCCAAAGCAATCTTGAGAATGAAAAATGGAGCTGGAGGAATCAGGCTCCCTGACTTCAGACTATACTACAAGCCTGCAGTAATCAAGACAGTATGGTACTGGCACAAAAACAAAAATATAGATCAATGGAACAGGATAGAAAGCCCAGAGATAAACCCATGCACATACGGTCACCTTATCTTTGATGAAGGAAGGAAGAATATACAGTGGAGAAAAGACAGCCTCTTCAATAAGTGGCTGGGAAAACTGGACAGCTACATGTAAAAGAATGAAATTAGAACACTCCCTAACACCATACACAAAACTAAACTCAAAATGGATTAAAGACCTAAATGTAAGGCCAGACACTGTCAAACTCTTAGAGGAAAACATAGGCAGAACACTCTATGACATAAACTACAGTGAGATCTTTTTTGACCCATCTCCTAGAGAAATGGAAATAAAAACAAAAATAAACAAATGGGACCTAATGAAACTTAAAAACTTTTGCATAGCAGAAGAAACCATAAACAAGACCAAAAGACAACCCTCAGAATGGGAGAAAATATTTGCAAATGAAGCAACTGACAAAGGATTAATCTCCAAAATTTACAAGCAGCTCATGTAGCTCAATAACAAAAAAACAAACAACCCAATCCAAAAATGGGCAGAAGACTTAAATAGGCATTTCTCCAAAGAAGATATACAGATTGCCAACAAACATATGAAAGAATGCTCAACATCATTAATCATCAGAGAAATGCAAATCAGAAGTACAATGAGATATTATCTGACACTGGTCAGAATGGCCATCATCAAAAAATCTAGAAACAATAAATGCTGGAGAGGGTGTGGAGAAAAGGGAACCTTCATTCACTGTTGGTGGGAATGTAAATTGATACAGCCACTGTGGAGAACAGTATGGAGGTTCCTTAAAAAACTACAAATAGAACTACCATACGACCCAGTAATCCCACTACTGGGCATATACCCTGAGAAAACCATAATTCAAAAAGAGTCATGTACCAAAATGTTTACTGCAGCTCTATTTACAATAGCCAGGACATGGAAGCAACCTAAGTGTCCATTATCAGATGAATGGATAAAGAAGATGTGGCACATATATACAATGGAATATTACTCAGCCATAAAAAGAAACAAAACTGAGTTATTTGTAGTGAGGTGGATGGACCTAGAGTGTGTCATACAGAGTGAAGTAAGTCAGAAAGAGAAAAACAAATACCGTATGCTAACACATATATATGGAATCTAAGAAAAAAAAGTCATGAAGAGACTAGGGGTAGGACAGGAATAAGGACACAGACCTAGTAGAGCATGGACTTGAGGTTATGGGGAGGGGGAAGGGTAACCTGGGACAAAGTGAGAAAGTGGCATGGACATATATACATTACCAAACGTAAAATAGATAGCTACTGGGAAGCAGCCGCATAGCACAGGGAGATCAGCTATGTGGTTTGTGACCACCGAGAGTGGTGGGGTAGGGACGGTGGGAGGGAGGGAGACGCAAGAGGGAAGAGATATGGGAACATATATATATGTATAACTGATTCACTTTGTTGTAAAGCGGAAACTAACACACCATTGTAAAGCAATTATACTCCAATAAAGATGTTTAAAAAAAAAAGAAAATCAAAGATGTGATTTTGAGAGCACGGCAAGAACAAAACCTCCTCCTTCTGTCTTTCAGAATATAGAGAGACTTTTCGTGAAGATAGTTTTTCAACACATTTTTTTTCAAAGATGTTCTTATTGAGACGGAGGCAGTATGACACTTCTTATGTGTTAGTTTATCACCTTTTAAAACTGAATTGAACTCCTTTTCAATTTCTTAAGACTTAGCTTTAAAACACTGCATCTGAGACAGGAAGAAATCTGTTAAAGTCTATTGGTGATCCCTCCTAGTGAATTAATGTCCGTATGAGTGAGTTCTGTAAAGTAAAGGATTCTGTTGTGTAACATGTATAGTTACTGTGGGTTTTTCGTCTGTGATAAGTGTTATGGGAAAGGCGTTGCTCGTGTAGTAAGCCGTTTCCTGGGTTCTGAAGATTTTAGGAGAAATATAAATGCTTTCAGTGTGTCAAGATGTCCTTTAAAATGACCATTGGCTGGATGTTATTCCTGGGAGTTGACTTAATTCAAAGTATCTAATTCAAACCTATGAGGACAATTTGCCAGACATAGTTTGGTCATTTTATTAATAGATTTTGTAACATCCATTGATAGTTTCACTGAAACTGTGAATTCATTATTTTAAAAGTTTCTCTGAATGAAAATAGTGATGGACGTATTTTCCTTTCATTTCTGAAGACATTTTTCTTTAAGAAATACATTGATGAAATGCTACAATTTGGTATTCAGTGGGTGGCAGAAACACTGAAAAACAGGGATAAAAATTAATGACCGTTAATAGATATTTGTTGAACTGAGTACTCTATTATCAATTTCTTTAGGGTGGAATAATGCTATTAGTAAATGGGTTCATAGATCCAAGTGCTGAGTTTATAGATCTAAAATAATATATATAAATATAAATTGAGTAGTGTGTGCACACATACCTAACTCAATAGTTACATAGTAATTTTACATATCCTAGTATTTAAATATGGAAAAATTTTACCTATAGTCATCAAATTAGGTTTTCCTGCAATGGTAGATGACTTAGATTGGTATATCTGTTGGTTTTATCTATTTTGAAGACCAGGGAATAAGGTGAATTTAATATGTTGAATGGTATCTCAAAACTGAAAGGGTGTACTTTAACATACAGAGGTGTGTTTTTTTTGTCTTATTTTTTTATGCAAATATAGTTGATTTACAATGTTGTTTTAGTTTCTGGTGTACAGCAAAGTGATTCAGTGATTCAGTTTTATATAAATTTTTCATATTCTTTTCCATTTTGGTTTATTATAGGATATTGAATATAGTTCCCTGTGCTATTCGGTAGGTCCTTATTGTTTATTTTATATATAGTGGTTTGTATCTGCTAGTTCCAAACTCCTAATTTATTCCTCTCCCACCCTACCCCCCTTCAGTAACCACAAATCTGTTTCTGTTTTGTAAACATGTTCATTCGTGTCATATTTTAGATTCCACATATAAGTGATATTATATGGTATTTGTCTTTCTCTTTCTGACTTACTTCACATTGTATGATAATCTCTAGGTCCATCCATGTTGCTGAAAATGGTGTTGTTTCATTCTTTTTTTATGGCTGAGTAGTATTCTATTGTGTATATATACCACATCTTTTTTATCCATTCATCTGTCAATGGACATTTAGGTTGCTTTCGTGTCTTGGCTATTGTAAATAGTGATGCTGTGAACATTGGGGTGCAGGTATCTTTTTGAATTATAGTTTTCTCTGAATATATGCCCAGGAATGGGATTGCTGGATCATATGTCAACTCTTTTTAGTTTTCTGAGGAACTTGAAAACTGTTTTCCATAGTGGCTGCACCAATTTACATTCCCACCGATAGTGTAGGAGCGTTCCCCGTTCTCCATGTCCTCTCCAGCAGTTTTTGTTTGTAGACTTTTTAATGATGGGCATTCTGACCAGTGTGGTTTGGTACCCCATTGTAGTTTTGATTTGCATTTCTCTAGTAATTAGTATTGTTGAACATCTTTTCATGGGCCTGTTGGCCATCTGTATAACACATACAGAGGTGTTTTTTTTTTTTTTTTTTTTTTTTTTTTTTGTGGTATGTGGGCCTCTCACTGCTGTGGCCTCTCCCGTTGCGGAGCACAGGCTCCGGACGCGCAGGCCCAGCGGCCATGGCTCACGGGCCCAGCTGCTCCGCGGCATGTGGGATCTTCCCGGACCGAGGCACGAACCCGTGTCCCTTGCATCGGCAGGCGGATTCTCAACCACTGCGCCACCAGGGAAACCCACATACAGAGGTTTTGATGCTCTGGCGGTAGATGTCTTCTTGACTGGGACACCAGGACACCAAAATATTTTGTGGATTTTGTGCTGAGACCCAGGTTATTATTTCACAGGTCTAAGGCAGAAGTTGGTTCATTCCTTTGCAAATATTTATTGAGTGTCTTCCATGTGCGAGACACTATTTTAAGTGCTGGGGATACAGATAACATGACCAAAATAGGTAAGAATCCCTATTCTGATGGTATTTACAATCTAGAGTGTTGATAAAGCAATCTTTTTTATAACCCCCAGAGATACCAATAGTGGTTTGTAGTGGGCTTAATTAGGGGGGTGAATTTGACTTTCTGAACACTAGGTCAAGACTAAGCAGAAAAGCATTGGCACAGCCTGAAATAATCTTAAATTATATCACATGTCTTCATAAATGTGGCAGTGGGTTATTCTCAAAAGCACGGGCAGCTCAAATGAGTCAACTGAGAACAGTGTCCTTGCTTTTAAAGGCAGGCAGCTCAGAGATGGTTCACATAGCCTTTATTTTGAGGCTACAAATAGATATGGGTGCTGGGTAGAAGCATGTTGTGAAAACACAAATGAGTCACTGAACTGGTGTTGTTTAAGCAGATTCTTCTGCCAACTTCTGTTCAGGAGGTCTTGCCTGCTCAGAGTTAGGAATTTACATTTAAGTGTTCATTTCAGAGCAGAAGTATATATATTATATATATGCATATGTATGTAATTGGTATACACACGTATATTCTGAGTTATATTTTTATATTATATATTTAATTATATATTATAATAGAAGTTATATATGTTTAATAATCATACATATATATGTAATCATTACATAATATATATGTAATGATATATGTATCACACATTATATGTGTGTGTTTGTGTATATACATATACACACACCTCTTTAGAAGCAGATTTTGGGAGCCACATGGATCATTTCCCATGGAACTGTGTTCAAAATAAAACAGTTGAGGCTACAGTGGCTCCAAATATAATCAAATTATAATGGTAACATAGATAACTATGTATTCTTCAACTTTCCACATACATTTGGGCCATTATGCTTCTGAGAGGACTCCGAGTCTTCCAGCGTGGGTATGCATGGATTCGTTGTTAAGTGTGGGCAATTAAAGTTTAGCCTGGGCTTCTGGGAGTAACTGAACTGCTTTGCCAAGAGTTGACCTTATATTTGTCTGAGATCTAGCCCTGGCTTGTAACTGTTTCCTGTTCTTAGAGTTAAAGACAAAGGACTAGAGCATAGGCTTTCTGAGGTCTGAGAACTGTGCACTTCTCTTACTGTCCTTTTCAGTAAGTCCCACTGTAATAATCCTCTGTTCTCCTTGCCATACTGTCAAGTAAACAAGGGCTTTTATCTTCACTATCCTAAAACATGTCTTTTTCACAACTAAACTCTCTGTGACCATGCATGCAAACTCATTGCATTATATTTCTACTACTCTTGGTTATCATATTCATTTAGATGCTTTAAATAGTTAAATGTTGATTTAACAAGTATTTATGGATAGCTTAGTCTATGGGTAAGATACTGATATAAGGAACAGTTTTTTGATGCCTTATGACAAGTCTTTGTGTTGTTTAAAATTTGTTCTTCTGAGCTTTATGGAACGCAGAAAAATGCTTTAATTTAAATCGACATTGTTGATTGTGAATGACTGAGAACAGTCTAGAGGAAAGACTGAGTGAAGAAAGTCATTTAAATATTTTTCAGGAGTAAATATAATCCTATTTTCACAAACCTTTTAGTAAAAGAATACAGTTAAGATTTTTAGAATTGTGTGAGTTTTGTGATATTTACGGAGCCTAACAGAGCACATTTTAAGGGAACTTGTTTCATAATAAGGAACATTTATAAATATAAATTTGGCATCTCCAAATTTGAGATTTTATTTTAACGTACTGCTGTGCTGAGAATATTTCATCAATCTACTCAAGATGGAAATGTATCATTTCTTATTTATATATAATATTCCTTGATAAGATAGACACTTCTTTGTAATAGCAGGATTAAAGCAGCTGATAATTGCTTTACTACATGAAGGACTGTACAATAATTTCACCTTACCCAATTATTGCACTTTGACACCAAAGTGCATTTCTTCCTTGAAGTGGAAATAGAAGGTGACATGTTAATCTGTACCAGAAACATATTCTAGTTTCAAAAAGTTAGGTAGGGATAGTCTGTCAGAATGACCCAATTAGGTTGCTTTGGTAAGAAAAAATAAATGTGTATTCAGTGACAAGCAAAGGGTGCTGCACTGCTTACTTGCCTCCAAGGGATATTGGTCATCCTTTTCCCTGGAAGGAACTTTAACTTTAGATAATTTACTTCATTTTATTTACAGGTTTTGAATTAAACCTGTTTGATTGAAGTTAAGTAATTTTTTTTTTTTTTACCAAATTTCATTTGCCAGAAACCTTTTTGGTTGTTTTTTTAATTGAAAGACCTTTGTTAACTCTATTTTCTTGGTGATAAGAAAATGATAGTCATTTGGGCAGCAGTGGAGATCCCAAATGATGCTAAATTCTAAAATTATTTTGTGTTTTGTGTTTAGCTTGAAATTATTTTGAAGTACCTTTATTTTTAATAAGATGTAATTATGCATTGTGGAAAATTCAAACAATACAGAAACACTGCATAGAAGATAATTTTGCTCTTAAATCCATCACCCAGAAATAACCATTATTAACCTCTTCATGAATATCTTTCCGTATGTCTTGCAATGCATTGGTAAACAGATAGATCAGTGTATAGGATTTTATGTAAATGAGATCATATGTGATCATATACATGACTAGCATTTCATGGAAGTCTTTCCACTTCAATACGATCTTGAACATCATTTTTAACTGCTGCATCTATTTATACACATGATGTATGTGCTGTCATCTACTTAATAAATTCTCTATTAGTAGACTTTCAGTTTTTTCATTTGTAAACAAACTTGGTGCTTAACCACATTTTCATTCTTCTTAATTACCTCCTTGGAGTAAATTCCTAGCAGCATGTGATTGCAGGATATACCTATTTTATTTTTGTTATTTATTTCAGATTATACTCCACAAGGGTTATACCAATTTATACTTCTCCCAGTAATGAACAAGAGTGCTGGCTTGCTCACACTCTTGCAAGAACAGGATTTGTCTCATATTCTCATTTTTGTCATTCTGTGGCTTGAAAAAAATGATGGCTCATTCGTATTCAATTTAAATTTCTTTGATTTTTAGTGAGAGTTAATATCCTTACACGCTTTATTGCTTACCTATGCATCTTTATATTTGTACTCTTGGAATAGTTTCCTTTTGGGCATTCTTTTTTCTTTTTTTTTTCCCATTGACTTATAAGAACTCTTTGTATAATAAGGATATTTTCCCTTTGCTTGTCAGAAATATCGCAGGTGTATTTTCCCCCAGGTCTGCCGTATCTTTTAACCTTATTTATGATTCCTTTTGCTGTGAAGATTTCAATTCTTCTGTAGTCAGAATCTTCAGTCTTTTATAGTTTCTTATATTCGTGATATATTTAGAGCGGTTTCCCCACCCCAAGATTAGAAAAATATTTGCCCACATATCTTAGTTCTTTTATGTTTTCATTTACATTTTTTATACATCTGGAATTGATTTTTGTGTAAGGTTATACTGGTATTTGATGTTTGGACACTTCAGATGATCTAGATACATATTCACAGCTCTTCAAACAAAACAGTATTGTAAAGCCTCCCTTACTTGCTCATCCATTTTATTGGACTTGGAATTGAAGCTCTTTGGTAAAGATTTTGTCTCATACTTTTCTTCAAGCAGAGAGATAATTCGTCTTTCAAGTCTTCCCTCTTTTTTCTGCTCCTGCTGGGCAGTGTAAACAGAAATCCTGTTTATGACAACAAAGCACTTTCAGGCAGAGTAGATGGCACACTAAGGACTTGGCAGCTGTGATCTGTCAGGACAGAAATCATTGATTTATAGTCTGTAGCTATACAGGTAAAGTAAAAAATGAGGGTTGTATATCCAATCTTCTTCCCTAGTGTAGATGAATGGTCTGTGTAACCACCGATCATTAACCATGCTAGCAGGTGGTTCTTATTTTGATAGAGGAAAGGAGGTTGCTTGAATGGCTGCACCTTAGATATGGACCATATCAGAATCACCTGGGGAACTTTGAAAAACTGTGGATTCCCCAGGCCTGATCTTCAGAAATCCTGATTTAATTGTTCAAAGTGGAGATAAAGAATGTTTTGTTTGCTTGTTTTTTAAACCCCCCCCCAAAAAAAAACCCTTCCCAGATAATTCTCCTGTGACTCAAATTTAATTTAGATACTTGCATTATCTCTCCACTTATTTTTGATCATGTGGCTTTTTGTCGGGGATCTGACATCAAAACTCCTACAGGTAATTCAGATTTGTCTGCTTATTTCCAATGGCCATGTTTAAATGGCATTGGGCTGCATCATTTTTCTTGGCTAAATTTCAGATTCAAAGGCTCATCTAGAGAAGTTTAATTAATCAACATTCTACACAGTTTGAATAGATTATAACCAACACGTGCTGAAATTTCTTTTTATGGTTAGAAGACAGATTTTTTTAAAAGGCTTGAAATATAGCAATAGTGTTGGTGAATATTTTAGCATTTATTGCCACCAAAATATTTTTTTTCTCAAGTTTTACTTGGTTGAAAATTGTCAAAGAAATAGAAAATCTTTTGTTTTTTAAGGTAGTTTTGCATTTGGATTAATTATTAATCCAAGTGATACATTTCTTAAGAAGTACATAAAACAACAAAGGTCATTATTTAGTGTTATATGAAGATACTAAAGATACTAAATTGCAATAAAGTCAAAGTAGACAGCATAAGTTTTTCATGTTTTATTATTTTGAATGTGTTTGCCTTGTGTTAGCTATGACAGGCATGATGACCCTGGCAGACCTTGTCACAAGTAGCTCAAAGACAAAATGCTGGTGTTACCAATCATGGTTGGATTTTTTTTTTTTTTCCTAAAGAACCTTGCTCCTATGGTCAGATTTTTTTTTTTATGCTTGATTTTTCTATTATGAGACTTGGGTTGATTTTCTTGGCTCTTTTGTAAGGCAAGGACCATCTTTGGTTTAACGTCATACCCTCACGTGAGCAGAAAAATGTTCATAAATTGTTTTAGATGTGGATTTTGACTTCACTGCTGTAAAGTAAAACTGTTTTGTTTCATTGTAGTTGATTCCGTGTGTTTAGTAACACAAGGAATGAAAAGAAGCAACAAAATCAGTGGCTGTAGCCATCGCCCTCTAAAGCTTCTGTTGAGTTGGAGTTTTGCTCTGCGAAACACTGTGGATCTATAAAGAGGCTTTTCTCCCCATTTTCCTTGAGAACTGATCTTCATCTTTTCATATCACTCCTTTTGACTGTCACTCTCCATCTCCTTCCTCCTTTGAAGGACAGAGAAGTAATAGAGGCAGACTGGGAAGAAAGAGATGAGAAGCAGGAAGAAAAGGGAACCAGCATCTTATTGCATCTCTACTTTATTCTTAGGTCTTTCTATAGTATGGTCATATTCAGTCCAAATAATTATCCTATGAAATAGCCATCAATTTTATAGAGGAGAGAGTTAAGATTTACAGAGGTTGATAACTGGTGGAGCTGAGATTTAAACTCAGATATCCCTGACTCCAAGACCTGCTCTTTGTGCTGAACCACCTGGAAGAGACCTAGTTCAGCCTCCTCATCTCATATCTGAATAGATACATTATGTATATATTACTGTTCATCAAAAACATATCTATCAATGACTGTGTTAAGCACTTGACATGCATTATCTAATGTAATATTCACACGGATGGTATGAGGCATGGAGAGGTTAAGTAACTTGCTTAAGTCATCGATGGAATAAACGATACAGTCTAGATATCAACTTGAGGTGGTCTGACTCCATAGTCCATTGTTATACTGAACTGCCTTGATGTTTTTCTCCTACATGAAGAAACCATAATGGACAGAAGTTAAGTGACATTCCCAAGATCATCAGCTCTTTGGTGACAGAACAGAGCCTAGACTCTGGGTTTCCTGAGGGCCAGTTGTTAGCTCTTTCTTCTGTTCCACAGTGGACATCACCTAATTGGAAATGGAATAAAATAAAAGCCAAATCAAAATGGAGCTGGAGTGCTTTGTGGCGCCTGATTCTGCCGCCCCTCAGAGCTCAGCCATCTACGTTCTCATGAATTGCTAGGGAGTTTGTTCCTCTGTGGGAAATCAGGTGTAGAAGTGTCTTTATGAGCTATAGCTATTAAAAATGCACACATCCACACATTATTTCCTTTTTTATATGAGTGAACACTGACTATAATAAATCAGAAGAGGGGATTTTGATAGTTCACTTTATAAATTGCTTTAAATTCTAGTTACAGTTAAAGTTATTCATTTCATGAGATTATTTTTTAAATTTCTGTACTGTCAAGAGTAACATGTCAAAATGTGGTGAAAATAGTTCTTTTCTCAGAAACACTGGAAACACCTCTGAGTTTAAGCAAGTTTCCAGTGCAATGTGTATAATAAATCACCTGTCTCTGTTTTAAAATTGTCAGTAACAGAATGGAAACTGTAGCACTTACCAAAGGAGCGAGTACTAAAATAATAGTACTCTACTTAACAGTCACATGACTTCCACAAATCAAAGGCGTTTTCTGGAAGAGATGAGTTGTTATCTTTACTGAATGAGCAGTGATGGCTGTTAGCCTTTGATAAGCAGGATGTAGGGTGTGATTTGGGCGTCTTCTTGGATTCCTTTAGTGTTTCCTTGGTGCTTGCAGAGCATGTGGGGGGATAGTGTATAGCATGGTGGGAGGGAGAGAAACATGGATGACACCAGAGACCCTGCCCTGGCCCCTCACGTCAGACCAAGTAGAGAATTCTTAACCTTGCATTCCTCCTTTCTTCATTCGTGTTCTCTCTTACTCTCAGGCTGTGCTGTAATTTGATCCTGCAGTAGTGATGAGAAATAGTCACTCCTCCATGCTTGATAGAGAATGATGCAGTGAAACTTTGCCTATCACGTGTCCCTAGAGTGTGGCTTGTCCTGCCACGCGGAGCCTTCCAGTCCCTACCCTTTCATGTCACACACACTAAAATAAGTCATGAAAAAGAAACATAAATGATAAAGACATAAAAAGCCCAATGTCAATGCACAGGAGGTAAAAAAACTGCAAGTCTAAGAAAATCCCAGCCGAAGGTATACCTTTTCTCTTTGCCAAGGGTGTGGTAGTAGTTGGGCAGGTAACCATACTCCAAAGACTTGTGCCACAGTGAGTGTGAATTTGTTCATATCATTTAACCCCCCTGAAACTCAGTATCTTCACGGATAAGACATTAAGACTAATCCTATTTTGGGGCCACAAGGGAGCCTCTTTCTCTCTCTCTACGTAAAGGCAGCCTGTTTCTGTTAGCCTTGCTTGTTATTCTGCTTGCTGCCCCCCTGAGGAAGAATGAGCTGGACACAGTGATTATGTGTGGAATGGCTATAAAATAACGAGATGGCGCCATTCAAACATGCAGTGGAGTTCACAAGTATATAAATGGGGTCCACTTATGAGACGCACCTGCCAGACTTCAGACCTAGACATTCAGGACGGAAGTAGTTGTACTGAGTTGTTTAGAAAGTGTCTGCTCACTGTGTGAGGAGCCAGTCTTATTACTTGTCAATTCTTGCTTTTTTGCGCCATCCCCATCCCAACCCCATTATTACATAATGCTGTGCTAAAGGGTTTTTCCCTGTTTTCCCAACTGAATCCTACCCTTAAAAGAGGAGGATATACTATTGTGAATGTCATTCTAAAGAAAATATTTCTGGCTTTGAAGCCATGTAAAAAATATTTCAATATTTTGACATTTTTCTTTAATTTGTTCAGTCTTTGGTGATACATTATTTTAGTGTATGCAGTATCTTCAAGGTGAAAATATTTAACTTCTTTGTTAGTAATTTTTGGAAAATATGTATCCTATTGCTTATACTTTTTTTGTGGGGCATAGGGTGGGGAAGTGTGTGTGTTACAGAATGTATTTCTTCCCCTTGATGTTTGATCTTTGAATGAAGGGTTCTTGTTAGCCTAAAAATCAAAAATTCAAGTAATCATTATACTAAGTTTTTCATAGGATGGCTTTTGAGTGGGGATAGCACTTAGTTTAGTTCTGTAAGTTGATTTTTAAAAACCAGTTTATCATAATTTTGTGTATATTATATGATTATATAATATTTTATATATGTATATATGTGTGTATATACATATATACATACATACATATATATACACATATATATGTATGTATATACACACATATAAATTCTTTGTTCTTGTTATGCTAAAGGGAAATAATAGGTTGTTTCTCAGAGATACACCTTCAGGGACATGTGGCCCCAAAGGTTTAGTTATTCGTGTCCCTGTGCATTTATTTCCTCTAAAATAGCTCCTGAAGCTCTTGTATAAGTTTACATTGGGCACTGAATATGTACTAAGAAATTTTGTTTGGAATTGGTGTCTTAGAGATTGAAAGATAGAGGGCAAATCATTTTTGTGTCTCCTCTTTGCTCCCTCTTCACTTAAAAAGCTTTTCTCTGTAGAAAATAGCTTTTATACATAAAATGTAGCTACTTATAAGTACCTGCTCTGTGCAGGGTGAAAGCTGGTTAAAACAAACACTGAAAGTAACCACAGAGAGAAAAATGCCACCAAAAGTACTAAATCACTTCTTCGCACATGGTGGGATTTTATAATGTGATTTTATGTACAGAAGCTTCAATTAATATTGTCAAAAGTAGATCAGAGTCACCCTTTGCCTTCTGCAATCAACCACTAGTCATTACAGTCATTATAGTTCTTTGGAGCAATTCAGCCCTTGGAGTAGGCAGGAATGACTAAATCACATGTATGGTGAAATAAAAGGTAATATTCATATTGGTAAGAATCTTTATTCTTTATATTTGATGTTTACGATAGCCATCATAATAGCATATTCACGTGGCTTCATTCCCCTAGTGACATCACACATGAGAAGAATAAAAGACAAGTTTCTTTTAACACCTATATTTTCTTTCCATTAGGGCGTGTTGGAGAGTTTCCTGGGCACCGCTGTCTCTGGAGCCGTCTTTTGCCTCTTCGCTGGTCAACCGCTCACTATTTTGAGCAGCACAGGACCTGTTCTAGTTTTTGAGAGACTTCTATTTAATTTCAGCAAGTATGTATATACATATCTAATTATAAATTAGAATTGTTTAATTGTAGACCATTCGCAGTCTAGATGGAGCACAGAGTAGTAATTAGGCATAACAGAATACGAGAATTTTAAGATTTGGAGGTTGAGAGGCCCTTAGAGATTAAGTCCTCCAGCACTTGTGTACGTTTGCTTCAGCTGAGGCCGCTGTGTTCTATTACCTGTTGCCCTCCCCCATGATTCTCTGCCTTGTTGTCCTGCTTTGTGCCTCTGGAAGCTGGCCACTGTGGATTGCAGCACTCAGGCTCCTTTGCCCTCTGGCTTCCTGCAGAGCCCCAGGAACACAGGCGGGCAGAGAGGTCAGGGTATGTCTGCTTCCCACCTCGCTGCCTCTGCCTCACCAGGCAGTCTGGCAGTGTGCCTTTGTCCTCTGAGTGTAGCCCCTGTCAGGTGGCTCCTCCACCCTGACTCTGGCCCTCACCAGGCTCTGGTGACTCTTACTTCCTTGGCCTTTTCAAGCCAGGGGTTAGAAATGGCTTCCTGATGTTGCTAATCCCTGAGTACTTGCCATTTTTTTGTTATTCATACCGCTGTAAATAGTCCATGTGTTAAGTTTTCCTCAGAATCCCATTGGCGATTGCCTTGTATTTCCTGCCATGGTCCCGACTGACACACTAGAGAAATGAAGTGGCTTGTTCAAGGTCACGTGACTCGTCTGTGAAAGAGACTGGGTGTTCCTGTGGTCCACTGCTCCTAATGCCCATTCCAGGGTTCTTAACTAAAGATACATTTCTAGACTCAAATGAGTAACAACTAGCACTTATTGAGTGCTGACCATGTACCAAGTATTGTCCTCAGCACATTACAGGCACTCCCTCATTTATTTCTTGTAGCAGTCCTATGAGGTAGGGACTGTCTCCTGTTTTATAGATGAGAAAGCAGGCATGGAGTGGATAAGCAAACTGCTGAAGGTTGCATCACCAGTTGTTGGCCGGGCTGGGATTTGAATTCCTGCTTTCTGACTCCAGAGCCTACTCCTTTTATGGAATCACTAGACGTTACTACTGGGCATGACAATTGTGATACCAGTATTTTCTTTTAGAAATTGATGGATCATTTTAAGAAGGGGAAAATTGAGTTAAGCAAATTATCCAAGTGACCACAGTAGCACACAAAGAGTTTCAAAATCAGATTGGGAATTCTGGCCTCTTTCTAATGAACTTAATATGTCTGAGAGAGAATTGCCTTTACTGGCAGATTTCAATACCCAGACAGACTGCAGAATTTCATACGCCTTGCTAACATTCCTTGTTGGAAATTAAATATACTTCTATTGTTATACATTTCTAGGATTTTAATATTAGAAATGTCATTAGCTACTTAATGCCTCATGGACATAAAGACTCATATAATAGCCTTTGAAACTGTGTGTGCCATCAAAAAAAATCACGAGAGAGGAGGGAATGAGAATTTGAAATGAGCGTTTTGAGAATTGGGTTGAAAAGAAAAGCAAGGGTCTTCCAAGAATTTAAAGTCCCAAATTTTAAATAGTGTGGTGTTTTCTGTAGATCATTATTACTACAATCACTCCATCATAATTCTCAGAAGACCATTGGAAAGAATTCTGCCCATGTCAGTTTATAGAAAGAGTCAAACAGTTTATATATGTTTAAGAAAACATTGTGGGAGACAAGAAAGCCTTTGTGGAAAGATTAAACAAGCATGTACTATAAACAGGAACAAACATGTGCAACCTTTGCAGAAAGATTTATTGGATGCAATGTGATCAGAGCCTTAATATACAGAAAATGTTTGCATCCTGGTTTGCTTTAGATAATTGTAGGATAGAGATTATTTCCTTTCACTAAGCAAGTTCCTTTCTCACTTTCCCTTCTGTTTCATCATAATTGGAAACTTAAACATAGTTCAAGTGATTTATTTTCAAATGGTTGTAAAGCAACAAGAAACATTTGAGAAACTGTTTTAAATCCATCACTTGGTAACATGTGACACTTATGTGGCAATTCTTTAATTCACAAAACTATATCATTTGCTTACATATCATAACAGCAATGCTAATATTTTGTACAGATACAGAGTATTTGTGTAGATCACTGTTTCCCAAAGTGTGTTTCATCATTTACTAGTTTCATTAGATGCCCATGAAGAAAAAACTTCTGTGATTCCGGTAAGTCTGGGAAGTACTGTACATTATATTATATCCCCCTCTTGGGCATTCACTTTACACTTTAGCGTAGTAAGGGATCTGAGAAGTCGTTCAGTAAAGAAACAGTTTTACTATGTTTTGCCCTGATTTCCCCCATCATATTTTAACTTTTTTTTTTTTTTGAGAAATAGGTAAATCCTTGTTTTATGAGTTCAGTGGACTCAAATGGTAACTCTACATAATCCACAGATTTATCTCTGACTTGGAATACAGGTTTTAATATTTGCCCTATAAACTGGGGAATCATAAAGGCATATGAATGATATGCTGTCACCTTTTAAAATTAGTAACAGAATGAATAGCTCACAACTTCGCAGAGAACACATTTTGTTTCCCCAGTTCTGCAGTCTCTTTTGCACTATTTTTACACATTTATCCCAAATAATAGAGAGTTAGATTTCCTTTCCCTTTTCTTCAGGAAGGATCTGAAGGAAGTTTTAACAGTGTTCTAAGCCACTTAGAAACTTCATAATTAAAGTTGGATTGTAGCCTGTATAATTGTCATTTGGTCATTTAATAATTTCTTTCTTATATTCTATAAACAGTTTGCTTTTGGCCTTCAAATTATGATTTTCTTCTATTCAGTTCCTGGATTTAATCATTTAGTTTAGGGAGTTTATTTGTCAGTGGCTGATTTCTGAAGCATTCTTCAAATGTGAGTTCTTCAGTTTGTCTGTACTCTTGGGTTTATGCTGCTCAAAACTATCACTTAAAATCTCTGGAGGGCTTCCCTGGTGGCGCAGTGGTTGAGAGTCCACCTGCCGATGCAGGGGACGCGGGTTCGTGCCCCGGTCCGGGAGGATCCCACATGCCGCGGAGCGGCTGGGCCCGTGAGCCATGGCCGTTGAGCCTGCGCATCTGGAGCCTGTGCTCCGCAACGGGAGAGGCCACAGCAGTGAGAGGCCCGCGTACCGCAAATTAAAAAAAAAAAAAAAATCTCTAGAAACACTGAGGGTTACCAAAAGGACAAAAGGATATACACCCATTTTCTCCTTCTCACTCACTATAGTTTCTTTGGTCTCTACTATCATTTCCTTTTTATAGCTTGTAACTTTTTATAACTTAATTGCTATTTAAACTTGGCACCAAGGGGACTGATAGTCTTATTGGATGTAACATTGCCTTTTATTGTGGTCATTACTGTTGATCGGCTTGTTTAAAGAAGTTCCTCATCTTTTATTCCTCTTTCTTCTTGCTGTTGTAAACATAGCACTTTCCTACCTAATGGAGTGATTGGTATTAGTGATTTTATTTGGGGTATTCTTACAGAGCCAGTCTGGGAGTATTTAAGTATTTTAGAGGAGCTGTTTTGGCATATTGTTCAGGATTTAAGATTTACGTTTATACATGCATTTTTTTCCCCTTTGTATTCAGACTGATAGTGTTCTTGACCATTAGCTGGTGATTAGATTTATTTCTCATCTGGTTTGTAAACATCAATTTTGTAAACAACCATTAGCATTCTTAGAACAAATTAAGATTGCTCTAACTTTCATCTTGTTAGGGAAGCAAAAGTAGATAATTGTTTAAAACTTTATTTTAAGGAAAAAGTCTGTTGGCTCAGAAGTAATAAAACTGTTTCTGAGCTCTGACTCACTGTGTGATAATGTAAATTATCTCAGTTTCCTAGAATTTAGCTTTTTCTTGAGTCTACTTATCTCAGAAAGACATGCATAAGATTAAACACTGGGGTTCCAGACGTAAAGGGAACTGTGAGGGAATGCCAAAGATGTCTTCAGAAAGATTTCAGGAAATCTGTAGAAGATAACTTTCTACCCAAATGTTACTAATCTCCTGCTTTGGTAATGTATTCCAGTTTGTGTGATTTGGTGAGAAGGAAACAGAGGACAGTGACTTTAAGGCCCACCCTACCATGAGCTAAATATGAATTGGACAGGAGGAACCGTGCTGGAATTTTTAAAAGGAGCAGTCCAAGAGTACAGAGATTTGGTTTCTGGTCCAGCTCTGCCATTAAAGCCGTGGCATTGGATAAATGACTTAGTTTCCATTGGCCTTGGTGTCCTCATCTATAAAATGAGGCATATTTGACCAGTTGGTGATTAGCCAGGATTCTCCAGAGAAACAAAACCAATAGGATGTGTGTATACATATATAAGAGATTTATTATAAAGAATTGGGTCACACAGTTATAAAGGGCTGGCAAGTCTAAAACCTGCAGGGTAACCCAGCAGCCTGGAGACCCAGGAGAACTGATGTTCCAGTTCAAGTTCCAAGGCTGTCTGCTGGAGAACTAGGAAGACCCTTTGCTACAAATCTAGTCCAAAAGCAGTCTGCCTGCTGGAGAGTCCTCTCTTGCTTGAGGGAAGCTTGTCTTTTTGTTCTATTCAGTTGAAGAACTGACTGGATGAGGCCCACCCTCATTATGGACAACAATCTGCTTTACTCAAGTCTACCAATGTAAATGTTAATCTTATCAAAACCACCCTTAAACATCCAGAATAATGTATGACCCAATATCTGGGCACCTTATGGCCTAGTCAAGTTGACACATGAACTCTAAGCAAATTTAATTCTAATATTCAGTAAAATTTTCAGTTGGTCATCGTCTGGTTACCTGTGATAGCTCGTCAGCCAATGAAGTACTGTAAGTGTCTATGTCAAGTCGTAACCTGCAGGCATGGCTTAATTCATCTACCAACTCTTTATTGGAACCCTTCTATGCACCAGACACTGTGCTAGGTAGAGAATTTGAATTTTATTCTAAGAACAGGGAAAAGCCACCAAAAGATTTTAAACTGGGACATTTGATTTACATTTGAAAAGGTCATTTTGGCTGTGATGTGGAAAACGGCTTTGAGCAGGGTAAGCATGGATATTAGTAAGGAGGTTCTTAGTAAGAATCAGTCAAAGACTTCTTGGTGGCCCAGGCTGGGATGTTGGTGATGAAGGTGTTGATACGATGTCTTTGGGAAAGTATTAAACTATGTGGCTGTCAGTTATCAGAAACTCATTGTCTAAAAGCAAGGCCATCGAGCTTCAAGTATGTATGATTCTTGATTTATTTTTTTCTCACACAAGAAATGAGATTACCAATAACTGCTTTTGCATCGCAAATGATGAGGAAAAAAAACTATTTTAAAACACTCTCCACATAATTTTGAAAGAATCAATATGAAATGGTAAAATGTCAACACTTGACCCATCTTTTCGTAAATGTGAATCTTAAACTAATTTACTTGTAAGAAATGGAAAGGGCATTGAAAAAAAATGGCCCACTTAGATGGAGGCAACCTATTCTAAAACTGTTCTTCACACACAGCTTCAGCAGAAGGCTATCATGCCTGTGAGCGAGCTTCAAGAGGAGTGGTAGTGTCTAGTGGTAACATGGCAATGCAGCCTTTCTTGATCTAACTACAGCCTACATATCTGATCCCATCTCCCTGTGTTGGTGGCACTTGGTCCACAGGGAGCCTTGCACGCAGTTTCATGCAACTTGCCTTTTTGAGTACTCTTTCCTCTTCCTGGCTTGGCCCTCCCTGGTCTATCCAGAAAGTTCCTGCTTATCCTTAAATACCTTGAGTTTTTTCTGCAACTTTATCTGTCCCCCAACCCAAGCCAGCCCGAATTAGTTACTCCTTCTTCTGTGACACTCTGTGGGAACTTTAGGTATCACTTCGTATTTTATAGTGTGATTATGTTTATCACTTTGTCTTCCTCAGTAGACTTCGATGACTTGGGGACAGAGAACATATTTATCTTAGCATCTTCCTTAATGTTATGCTTTCAAATTGTTTATTCTGTAAACTCTGTAAGGGTAAGGATTGTCTTTTTTGAATGAGAAAATTAAATGGGGGGATGGAAAAAGACAGTTCATGCAAACAGAAATGACAAGAAAGCAGAGGTCACTATACTCATATCAGACAAAATAGACTTTAAAACAAAGGCCCTAAAGAAAGGTAAAAAAGGACACTGTATAATGATAAAAGGATCAATACAAGAAGAACATTAATGAGTTATTTACATTCATTCAAATGTTATGACTACTTTTGATGTGCTTTTCTCAAACTTCTGGAATTATTTCTTAGTGGTAGCCTAATGTCACTAGACCAAATCCTTGAAGGTAATACTTTCTGGGTAAAATCAAGAATGAGCTTTATATCTAGTGGCTAAAAGAGATCTTATATTTTAAACAATCATTCTATAGTCATTTGGTAGTTTTGTGTTATTCTTTGTGTTCTGTGGAGGAGGAGTCTAAATGCCTTTCTGCCTTCTTTCCAGGGACCATAATTTTGACTACTTGGAGTTTCGCCTTTGGATTGGCCTGTGGTCAGCCTTCATGTGTCTCATTTTGGTGGCCACTGATGCCAGCTTCTTGGTTCAGTACTTCACTCGCTTCACTGAAGAGGGCTTCTCTTCTCTGATTAGTTTCATCTTTATCTACGATGCTTTCAAGAAGATGATCAAGCTAGCTGATTACTACCCCATCAACTCCAACTTCAAAGTGGGCTACAATACTCAGTTTTCCTGTGTTTGTATGCCTCCCAACCCAGGTGAGGACAGCATGCTTATAGTGTTTCTGCTTACCCTGTGTTCGGAGGAAGCCATAGGCTCCATGCATGCAAACTTTCAACATGGTATCCTGATCCTCAGGAAAGGGTTTTATTTTCTCTGAGAAATCATCCTGCTGAATTTATAGTCTCATTGCCTGAGGTATGTTAGCCATGTGATTCAACCAGGAAGTGAAATCAGGAGCTCTGGAATGTGAACATAATTAGCTCAGTGCTTTGAAACTCACTCAGGCTACAGTATTTGCAAGGAAATTTTGTGTACATTATTCTTGATCTTCTCTGATAGGTGAGGAAACCAGGTATCGATATAACAGATATTAAGGACCATACCAACCTAGTCCTCTGAACTTCTGTTCCATATTTTGCTGCTTCCTTATTGCTGTAGGAATCTCTTCCTTAAGTAAATTCTAAATAGATTATCTTAAACTTACAGAAGAAACAAGATACTAATTCACTTTATATAATTTGAAGCATGAAATTAAGAAAGAAATTCAGACTAGAGTCACCTAGTGATAAAGTAGAGCTTTATAGTTCATCTGGGCTAGACAACGTAAATAAGAAAGGAAAGGAAAAGAAGAAACAAAAGAAAGAAATAAAAGAAGGAATATTATGTTCTTGGAGAAGATTTATATTCTAGAGTTAGGAAAGACATAAAATTAACTTGTTGGTAAGGAATATGATTTTATACATCTTAGCACTTTCACATCCATTTTGCTAAACCTGAGTCAGCCTCAGAACCTTTTCACAGAACAGTGCTCAATTTGGTCTTTGGAAATTTTTCTTGGAGTAATTCATTATCACTTTATTATATAGAAGGCATTTGGGGAAAAAAAGATTTACTTTTGGGAAAGTTGCTTTGCAACTGCTTTGGTAGAATGAGGGGTAGACATTTGTGTCAGACAATTAAATGCTAATAGTGCTAGTGATCCCTAGTTGTGACACTAGCTACGGGTCATTGTCCCTTAAAATAAAAATTGATATACTTTTTGACTAAGGTCTTGTAGCACCAGAAGCACAGCAGTGTATTGAGGGCTGTGTAAACCTGGGCTTAAACATAGGGCACATTCATGTAACAGCCGTTTATCTATAGATTCTAAGGAAAAACCACTTACTGTTTACAGTAAAACAAACATGGTTTTGTTATAGACTAGAATGCAAGATGCTTAATTCAAAAGGTCAACAAGAACTATGAAGAATTTTAATGCTTGTGCAGGCTGTGTCAGATGACTCCCGGCTATTTTGGTGGTATATCTGCCACCTTCTCTGCCACTTTGGTGGAGAAATCTTATAAGACCCATATGCATCTTGAGAGGTGAGAGGAAAGAGAACAGTATCTCCTTAAAAATGGGTCAGTCAGTGACACTGGTGAAAAGATAGGGCATTGTTGGGTTTTGCACTTATGGATTCTTTTTGTCTTGTTTAAGGAAAATCAGCTCACATTAAAATAAATCCCATGCTTATTAAAAGTAAGCGGAGACAGGTAAAAAGCAGAAATTTGAAGATTCAGGCAATATGGGTGCCGTAGATATAAAGACATATTATTGTTAAGATGTATACTGATTAGAAATATTTCAAAACTTAAGAAGTGTTTGGAAAAGAGTAAGCACTTAATACATGACAGATATGATTAGAACCAATTAAATATCCTCCCCAGAGAGACGCAGAAAATGTGTTGCCATTACATAACTCCTAAAACTCTTCCTGGGAGAGAAGGGGGTAAAACTCCCTCTAACCGTGTCCTGGACATTGCGGGGGAAGTCCAAACTACACACATTCAAAATATCGGATCACAGACGTATTTAATTGTGGGATTTTGAACTTTCCTTTTTACTTGTTTCTATCTATCTATCTATTTATTTGTGGAAAAGTCTGTGTGCTGACTTCATAGGCATTCTGAGTAATCATACGTTAAGATTTTCTAGAGGAAAAAAAATACTACCAGCTGTTTGGAGGTTTGAAGTGTTCATGAGCCAAATGAGGACTTTGTCAGCACACCTGTCACAAAGATCTCCCTAGTGTCAGCCCCACACCTACCTGAGGCTATTGGAAACTTGCATTCATTGTTTTAATGGGATGCTGGCAGAGAAGGTAATTTGAAACCAGGGAAGACATATCTGAATGCGTTTTCATTGTGAAAAGTACAACAAAAATTTTACATGTAGTTTTCCTTCCAAGAAGGATTTCTGTTTTCTTGAGAAAGTGCTATTGAGGCTTGAACCGATTTTACCCATGCATAGCAAGTGCTGGCTGAGGGGGTGATAGATAACTTTTCCTTTGACCTGTTTTCCTTAGGTTGTATAAAAAGTCTGTCCTAAATAGCTAGGAGCTGTCTTGGAAGGATTCTGACAATTCCACTACCTCTAGGGGTTACCAATAAAGCAGCGTAGCAGGGCTTTGAAGTCAGAAAATCTTGTATTCAAGTCCCTCTTGGCTAATGCCCAGTGCGTGACTTTGGGCAAGTTCCTTTACCCAAGGAAACTTTGCCTCATCTTCCTTACCTATAAAATGGGGTTAATAATAGTACCTTCCTTAAAGAATAGTTTTGAAGAAAAAAATGAGGTCTTAACAGACAAAGCATTTAGGACAGTTTCTAGTAAATAATTAAATGTTAACCATATAACAACCATTATTATTGCTGTTGTTATTTATTAAAATTTAGGGTTCATAAATATGAATGGCAGGACAAGCAAACCAGTCTTCATCATCCTCCATTCTAAGCAAATGTTGTTGGGCAATTGGCTCATTGTGCAGCAAGACTGTTGGTTGCACCCCTTAGTTTTAGAGTCGTTCAGACGAGTGGTACTCAAGGAAGATATGTATGTGAATGTGAGGGATTATTTAAACCATGAAGATGAGATCTGTTTCTGGTATGGAAAAAGGCAAATGGATATTTGCATTTTCAGGACAATCTCATGTTTTACAAAACCCTTTTTAAGATGAATGATCATGTATTTCTCCCATAACCTTAACACTTTTTGATAGAAGACCGCATAGCCCACCATAAATTTAGTTCTTCATGACAACAAACTGAAAACCAATAGTGAGAGAATAATACAGTTGCATATACAGCTAGAGTAAGTGTTCTAAAAACAATAAAAGACTGGTCTTTCATCGCAACATGCACTCCTAGTAAAAGAATTCAATCAGTGAGCCAATAATATTTAAACTGGCGGACGACTTGTTTTTCAACACTGGGACAGTATGTAACGATGAACCAGCAACTGCGCAGATGGAGTCGTGATCCTGCAAACTGAGGAATGATTTTACAGGAAAGGAAACAGGGGTCACTTAATCTCTAAGAAAACTATATTCATGGCCACAATAATATTGTGGCTCTTTTGGTGCTTTGTGAAGACAACTCTTCCTCCTCCCTTCCTGATCTTTCTTGTTCTCACTTGCTTCCATAAAACTTCATCATCTCCTGAGTTTCCTTTTCTTTTTTTTTTTTTTTTGCTATACGCGGGCCTCTCACTGTTGTGGCCTCTCCCGCAGCAGAGCACGGGCTCCGGACGCACAGGCTCAGCGGCCATGGCTCACGGGCCCAGCCGCTCCGCGGCATGTGGGATCTTCCCGGACCGGGGCACGAACCCGTGTCCCCTGCATCGGCAGGCGGATTCTCAACCACTGCGCCACCAGGGAAGCCCATGAATTTCCTTTTCTTAATGCACCTTTTTGTCCCTTCCTCCTGCCCCCATCTGCTGCTCAGTAACCCGTCATACACCCAGGTTCTCATTTATTGAAGAACTTAGGAAGCTCAGTTGCAATTGCTAAGAGGAAAGTTAGCCATGAAATTTGACATATCAGTCAGGTTTTTATTAGCACATGGTTTTTGTGCTAGCATTCTCTTTTCCTAGAAATAGGATAGTTATTAATTAATGTATTAATAGAGGTAATAGATGTTCTATTTCCCACTATGCCTTGATGGTTACATAGCAGAGGGTATATAGGAAAGAAGATGATTCAGTTCAAAAGCCCAGAATGAAAACTGAACAATATCCAGTTGAAGGACAATTCACAATATTTCATTCATCACCAACATCCCAATTTAGAAAATTGTTAGTGTGATAAAATATAAACCATAAATTCTTTGGAGTAAAGGAAACTGAGTTTGAATTTTAGCTCTAGTTAGCAGTATGACCTTGGACCAGGCTGATTTCCTAATGTCATTGTTTTATCATCTGTGAGCTGGGTTAGTAATTGTACCTACTCTTAGAGGTTACTATAAGGATTAAATGAAATAGGATATGTAAAATTGTTTGGCACCTAATAGTAAAAATTTGTTGTTTTTCTCACTTCTGACTGTCCCACAAAAGATGGCCCCAGCAGTTAAATCTTTTAGTTGTATTCTTTTAAAGGGGTTCACACATTTAACTTCACTAGAAAGGGAAGTTAAATTTAAATTTCCATTTTAAAATTCAATTTAAATTTTAAATTTTCCTAGGAAAAGATATTGACTAGGCTTCACTGTAACATTACCAACAAATAAACAAAAACTAAGGTACTGTTGTAGATAAAGAAACATTGAGGTGGTATTTAAAGGGAAAAATGTTAAGGAGTTCAGTGCATCATAGTTAGGTCATTTAATACTATACCCCTGAATCTCAAGACTACAAAAGTGTTGTACACTATACACACTCATGTAGAAAAAGGCTTTAAAGTCTCAGAGGTGAGATACCTAGTTCTTCTAAGAAGAGTCTATCTACGTAATTCATTCAGAAACATTAATGCTAGAATTCTGTAAATAGGGAACAGGACGTAGACTTTCCTCCTTCTCTTTCCCCCTCTCCTTCCCTTCCTTCTCCTGCCTTTCTTCTTCCCCTTCTGCTATCAACAGAGATTTACTGAGGGTGTAGTTCACTGCTTTTTAAGAATTGTGCTACTTGCAATGAAGCAGAACACACACCACGCACACACACCACACACTTACACATGCATGTACACACACATAAACACATATACACACACTGCTTTTTATAAAGTGTGTTGCTTTTTAATTAGTGTTAATTACTTTTTGAATGAATAAGTTCTGAAATTCATTTGACCTAGACTTTATAAGTAAATTTCTACCCTAGTATCTTTGTTCATTTGCCTAATATGTCAGGGTTGCAGTGACTGTACACTTAAGGGCATCGTTAATATTTTGGAAAGGGTCAAAATAAATTTTCTGACCAGGTGTTGGTTTTGTATCTGGAGGGGAAAAAGTCTTGCTAAATATGATAAACAAGTTAGAAAGGCAAGGAAAATTGCCTCAAGGGGAGAGACACTATACTCTTAACAGAAGGGGTATATCTTATCGATTCAGTGTTGACTGTTCCAGGGAGAACATGCTTAATAATGGATGAATGATTAAGAAGAATAAAGCCTTTCTCAGGCACCGATCACTGTCTGTAGTATCTCTAAGTAAAACATGGCCTTTTTCCTGGCATGAAACTGTCAGACCAAGTCAAGTGATTGGAAGTAAGCATGGCTTCCATTTCCACACCTTGGTTATATTTACAGCATGAGGAGGCTTCCAAATGCTTTAAAACTATCGTCACTAGAGTAGAATTTCGTTACCTTTTTTTGTATGTAATTTTTCTATTATCTTAATAAACGCTATGCACCAGTATGTCATAACCATTAAAAAGAACTGCTGGATCGTGTCTCCTGTGGTCCCATATTATAGTCAATATGTGCTTCATAATTAACCCATTAAAAGAAAATTAGGACATAAAAGATAACCCTAATTCATCTTCCATGACCTGCATCATATTCTATGCAGTTTTATTTTTATTTTATGTCATTCCCTCTTTTGCTTATACAGTGGGTTTAAGTCATAGACCGAGGGTTGAACAGGAGGTGCAAGGCTTTCTGCTGTAGCACTGCTTAGGCTTGCATTTGCCAAGATACTTTACCAGCGCAGCTGACATTTTGTCATTCATGGTAACATGGTCTTTTGAGATAACCATGGATATTTGAAAGACCCATCATTTTAGTTTCCTTTTATTGACCTAACCTGTATTTTAGCAGTTTCTATATAAAGCTTGCAGGAATCAGAAAAGGAGAAGCAGTGTATTTGGATAATCACCAGACCTGGATAATTCTCTAGCTTTGGGTTTGAATAAAACCCAGATTTGGAAAATGTCCCTGAGAATAATGTCTGTGCACATCCTAAGTGTAATGATGGGTGGGTATGGAAGAGAAGTTTTTGTGAAAGTAGTGGCTAAATATATCCAGCTTATTACCAGATAGTAGCTCAGCTCCAGTGCAGCGTCATAGATGAGCATATGAATAGAGTGTTCATGGATTAAAGAACATCTTACCTTGAACTTGTCTAATGACAGTGGAAATCTCAAGCATGAAGTTTTGGTAAACATAACTTAGGAAAGCAAAAAGGATAATAACAAGAAATAGTGAGTAAAAACTTCCTATTAATTTTGCTTGTTTTAACACTTAAGGCTGAGATAGTGGCAGGTAATTTCCCAAGAGCTACTTCTTCCAAAGTTTTCCTCCTTCACTTTGTCATCCCTACAAAAGCCATTTTTGTCCTTTTATTGATCTGGAAACTTAAAGCATAAATACTTAACTTTATCAAGAGGCACTCGTGTGGTCAAGTTATCCAGAATCCTTAAATACATCCTACATGACCATGCAGGCAAGACACTTATTCTAAATTTTATTCTGTATTTATTTTCCAGTTACTTAGTTGCCTTAAGATGTTGCCTACATAGAATGGAATAAAACATTAAAGGTTTGTTATCATGGAGGATACTCTTGAATTTTTTCTTATTCAGAGCAGGTTCATCAGTTCCACCCTAAGAAGCTATGTTGAAGGTATAAATTCAGATTTGACTAACATTTATTAAGCACCATCCAAATGCCGACATTTTACTACTGGATTTTAATAAACTATATTTTAATATATATAATATTTTAATAATAAATATGTATTTGATCATCACATAAACCTTATGAGGTAGCTGGCATTCTTCCTGGGGTCAAGTTCTGCTTTCTCTGGGTGGTGAAGCTAATAGTAATCTTAGCTATATTTATTTAGAGTTTACCTGGTACTGGGCAGTGTGCTAGCAATTTTGCCTGTATTGCCTTATTTAATCGGCACGGTAACCTTATGAGGTGGATGCTATCACATCCAGTCTCACCAGTGCGGAACCTGTGGTCAAGAGGAGTGAGGTAATGTCCTCAAGATTATGTGGCAAGGGAGTTGGGGCCACTGTGCTCCAGAAGGTGGAGCAGCCAGCATTCCAGTGCAGTTCTCCTGGCACTCCTTTCTCTATACTGTGAGGTGATGGTGCTTCAGAGCAGGCAAATCTGCTTCAGTGGCTGGTTGTTTCTCCTACTTGACCTCTTAGCCTCAAGTGCTCAAGTGAGCTTTGGTGCATATTCCTGATGGTACCATATCTGGTAACGTGTAAAGCGGAGGATTTATGGGGTAGTTCCTGGTGCCAGGTCACTAGAGGATAAAGAAGAACAGCCTTAAACAGTAGAGTTGATATTCTCTGTGTAGGATGTATATATCATTGATGTGTGTATATCACCTCCTTGATCTGCTCATAGCTCCTGCAGCTTGTTCTTTATCTAGATCTCTCATTAAACACAAAGACTAAAAGCCAGCTTAAGGTAGAAAAATCACAGACACATTTTTTTCTTTTTTTAATATTTATTTTATTGACAATTGATTTACAATGTTGTGTTAATTTCTCCTGTACAGCAAAGTGATTCTGTTATACATGTGTATACATTCTTTTTCATATTCTTTTCCATTATGGATATTGAATATAGTTCCCTGTGCTATACAGTTGCTCATCCATTCTCTATATAATAGTTTGCACCTACTAATCCCAAACTCCTGAGCCTTCGCTCCCCCAATCCCCCTCTCCCTTCTCAACCAAAAGTCTGTTCTCTGTGTCTGTGAGTCTGTTTCTGTTTCATAAATAAGTTAATTTGTGTCATATTTTAGATTCCACATATAAGTGATATCATATGGTATTTGTCTTTCTCTTTCTGACTTACTTCGCTTAGCATGATAATCTCTAGGTCCATTCTTATTGCAGCAAATGGCATTATTTCATTCTTTTTTATGGCTGAGTAGTATTCCATTGTATATATGTACCACATCTTCTTTATCCATTCATCTATCAATGAACATTTAGGTTTTTCCATGTCCTGGCTATTGTAAATAGTGCTGCAATGAACATTGGGGTGCATGTATATTTTTGAATTATAGTTTTGTCTGGATATTTGCACAGGAGTGGGATTGCAGTGTCATATGCCAACTCTATTTTTAGCTATTTGAGGAGCCTCCAAACTGTTTTGCATAGTGGCTGCACCAATTTACACTACCACCAAGAGTGTAGGAAGGTTCCCTTTTCTCCACACCCTCTCCAGCATTTGTTACTTGTAAACTTTTTATTGATGGCCATTCTGACCAGTGTGAGGTGCTACCTCACTGTAGTTTTGATTTGCATTTCTCTAATAATTAGTGATGTTGAGCTCTTTTCATATGCCTGTTGACCATCTGTGTGACAGACACATTTTTAAACATCTATTACTGTGTTCATTCCTCCATTCCAGAGGATCAGCTAGAATTTGATACACAGAAAGGAGGATCAAGACGTGAAAATCCAAGGAACATAAAATGATCAACCTGTGTAAATTACCTGAAACCAAGTATGGGACATAGGCTGTCCCAGTGACAGTTGGCTCATTCTAAATTAACCAGGTTCCTAGAGCAAAATGTTTCTTTGCTTCATAAGCCATGGTGCTAAGCAAATAGTGAAGACACAGAGTGCAGTGTGTTTTGGCTTTTCCATTTCACCTTTCCAGAATCCTAATTAAGGATATTACAGATTCTATACACACAGATCATTCTGCAATTGGTTGACAAAATATTTGCATTGTATGTGTCTGAATCCAAGTGGTGACCAAGGGCTCTTGTAGATCAAGTTTCCAATTGGAATTGATCATTCTCTCTTCTATGAGCTTAAAGAAATTACTTTTAATCTTATTTATGGGCTCTGCCGTATCCTGCCAATATGTCTATTTATAGAGGTGCTTGTTTATATATTTATTTGGAAGTCTTCCTCTTGAAGCAGCTACTTATTAAAATAAGTAGGAAAAGTATATACTTCTTACTTTTGTTTTGATACTGGTCTTTTGGGATTTTGAGAGCCAATGTGCATAGCTTGTCTCAGAGGAATATTGAAAAGATGAAATAAACTTGGATGAGCAAATGGACATGTATCCAGAACTCGAGAGTGGTTACTAAAAGTTCAGATTGGAACTCGTGGTCTTTATTATCTGTCAATCATTTCAAAAGGAAAGAGCCTGGAATACCTTCCTCCTCCCTCCTCACTACTTGTTTCACACTAGGCAGAAAAGTGTGTTGCAAAAAGACCTTCACTCTGTTATGACAGGAAGCTCATAAAATTGCATTAAAGAATCTAGCTCAGGAAGGGCAGCTTCCCAGACACCCTCTGAATAGTGCCTTTGATTTCTCATGTGCTGTTTTCCTTCAAATGCTCAGACAGGTCAGACATTTCTGTTTACAGTAGAGAGATCCACATCATCTAACATTGGTGAATCGTTATCTCCCGCCTTGAATTCTGTGGCCACATAAATCATCTTGATTTTGATGAATAGAAATATTGGGTAGGAAAAGGAAGAATGATGGACAAGGTTTCGGTACCAGCTCTACTTCTGGTTGACTCTGTAATCCTGGGCAAGAAACCTGGCGTATCTTGCCTCAGAGTCCCATCCAACATAAAACGGGTATAAAAGTATACCTGTTTTGTGCTCTTGTATGTTGTAAAATGAGCAAATAGAATAATGTAAGAAAATGTACTTTAAGCTCTTTAGAACAATATAGTAATAAGATTCTAGGTTTTACTACTAATAATTTACTAACATCTTCTTCCTTCAGGGATTTATGTTTTGTCTTACTCTTTGGGCCAAGCATCCTTTATTCTATTTTGATTCTTTCTGTGACCTATAATGAAACACAAAGAATGAAAAAACAGAGCCTGCACGTGTGCTTGTTTTACTGATGAATTAGGGAAGCCCTGGTGGCAGCTAGCAAGAGGTTAAAAGTTTAACAATTCCAGGGCTTCCCTGGTGGCGCAGTGGTTGAGAGTCCGCCTGCCGATGCAGGAGACACGGGTTCGTGCCCTGGTCCGGGAAGATCCCACATGCCGCGGAGCAACTGAGCCCGTGAGCCATGGCCGCTAGGCCTGCGCGTCCGGAGCCTGTGCTCCGCAACGGGAGAGGCCACAACAGTGAGAGGCCCGCATACCGCAAAAAAAAAAAAAAAAAAGTTTAACAATTCCAGAGCCTTCAAAGATCAGAATGGATTGCAAAAAACTAGGACCAAAGCGAAGTATTCTCTCCCCTTTTGTTTTCCTTATTTCAATTCTTTTGCCTTTATCTGCTGTCATTCATTTGTAGTCATTGAATGACCCCTTTCCTAGCTTCTCTTACTGACAGTAAACAATTGTTTTACAGCTTTATTGAAGTATAATTGACAAATAAAATTATATTTAAAGCATACAACATGATGATCTCCTTATGTGTATACATTGTGAAGGGATTCCCACTAATTTAACTAACATATCCATCACCTCACATATTTTGTTTTATTTGGTGAGAACACTTAAGTTTTACTCTCTTAGGAAATTTCAATTCTATGGTATAGTATTATCAACTGCAGTCACCATGTTATAATTCGATCCTCAGACCTTAGTTCTCTTACAACTGAAAATTTGTACCCTTTTACCGGCTCTCCCTATTTCCCCCACCAGACTTTTTTTTGACTTTTTTTTTTTCTAAGATTCCATCTGTAAATAATACCATGCAGTGTTTGGCTTTCCATGTCTGATTTATATCACTTAGCATAATGTCTTCCAGGTTCATCCATGCTTTTGCAAGTGGCAGGATTTCCTTCTTTTTTAAGGTTGAATAATTAACAAATATTTTTGAGTTCCTGTTAGTTAAGTGCCAGACTGGGCAGATTCTGGGAAAAAGCAGTGAACAAGGCATGCCCCTTTTCTTCTTCCTTCAGGGATCTTATATTCTAAATCGAAACAGTCAAATAAACCAGTTTGTTTCCTCTTAGAAGTTTATATAAGTGAGACCTAAAACACGGCAAACTAAGAAGACAGCCTAGGGGTCTGGGGACTGGGTTGGGGGGCGCTCCGGGACCAAACAATAATTAGCAATTTGGATGTTAAATGAACTTTGTGAGCCTCAAAGACAAAAACTTGGTACGTGTTGTTTCATAATATTTCCGTAAATGAGGGATAGTCTCTGCATAACAATTTATTTTCTAATACATAAAGTTTCAAATAATAGGAAAAGAGCTTATCCGATAAAGAAAAATCTTGTAATTATAGAATACTTTTTAAATACTATGTTTTAATTTTAGACTCATAGTAGAAGGGAAGCAATGAAATATTTCAAAGATGAGGGTTGGTTTAATAAATAAACTAGGTTCTTCTGCAAGTGACATCTTCATAAATTTACAAATGATGCCAAACTGTATGAAAATGATTTTAAAATTTGATGAAATATTCATGCTCATTATAATAATACATTATATATAATTTATTATTTAGCACTTTTTTGTTTTCACACATTTTGCAAAGATATACTGTCTCATATGAATTCCAAATTTCCAAAGTTCCAAAATCAGCTGATTCTTAATTAGTAAAGCTTCAATTCATGAGATTTAACTGTGCGTGAAGCCAGTGATCAACTTCCTCACTTATTTACAGCCATTTTTTCCACTGGGCAAAGTATATTGAGTGCCTTTTAGTAACATAGAAGTGTTTTGTTTTGTTTTTTAACCTGAAACAAAGTATAATATCATCCCTTTAAATATTTGTCATTGTTTCTTATCGGATTAGAGCACAAAAGACATGTCCAAATTTTTGGTTGTTTTATGTAGGTGAAAGGTGAATACAGTTATAATAAAGAAAAACTTATTGTGCCTTTATGTTTTTATTGAAGACATTTTTTTTAATGCCTAAGCCTGCTTGTTTAGATTCCTAAATATGCATATAGGTCACTTTAATTTTATTTTTACAGTAAAAATAATGGTCTTTTGCTTACAGTTAATATCTCCATGTCTAATGATACCACATTGGCTCCTGAAGATTTGCCAACTGTTTCTTCTACTGACGCGGTAAGTGGCTTAGTATTTCCGATTATTTGCATATTGTACACTCTAATAATAATTCATAATATGATGTCTCCCACCACTCAGCAAGCCTAGTCTGAACACGTATTTAATAGTCAGTGATGGTAGAGGGACAAGAAAAACATTTTCTGTACTCTAGTCAGCTTTTTTTGCTTTTCTTTTAAACTTAAGTGCAAACTTAAGTGCACTTAAAGTGCAACATACTTTTCAAACCTTCTCAGGAATTTGACTGTTATGTGCATTAATTGTCACCTTGAAATATTTTCACAAGGGAAAGTGAACAAAGTTGCAAAGTGAGAACGTAGTATCCTCTCTTTGTTTCTAGTACGATTACGAATTCTTCTGACTACCAGCTTGTGCTGTGTTCCCTTCACTGAGGGTGACTGTAGCAGGACACTTCCCATGTCCCTTAGAAAGGACCGTGCCTCTGTCACATGATATCCTTTCCCATGGCTTGTAACCAAGGATCTTTAAGAGACTGGAACTAAGCTTTAAAAATGAGCTGTTTTGCATGGAAGGTCGCACACTGGAAGAAGACTTTTGTGTTAGAGAAAAAGGGGAAAGTGCTGTTTCAGACTTGTAATTGTGTTCCTTCTACACTGGATATGGAATCTTACCAAAGAATATCAATCTCTCAGTTATAAAGACAGAACCCATACATAATACTTTGTATTGATCGAGTGCCCATCTCTCAGGAGACCAGAACACTTCTGCAGATATTATATAATCAGTGCCCACAACATCCCTTTCAAAGATAATGCTTTGTATCTTTCCTGGACAACTCTCACTTGACCCTGTTTCTCTCTTGTTTTCATATTCAATGGCTCTCTTGACTTCTTTCCTTACTGTTTTCTCTGACTTTCTCCAAACTTTGCCTCTCTGTTTCTTCCATGTTTGAGAGCGTGTGTGTGTGTGTGTGTGTGTGTGTGTGTGTGTGTGTGTGTGTGTGTGTTTGTGTGTGAGAGAGAGAGAGTGTGTATATGAGAGTATGTATATGTTTTAAAGGACACATATAGAAGAGAGTTCAGTTTTCAATCTTCAAGCCAGCCAGCCAGCCTAGTGCCTAAAAGGATGTGACTAAAACACAGAGAAAAATACTTCCTTCTAGACTTTTAAGGAATTTAATTAAAATCTAATTAAAAATTTAAAATATATATGTAACTAATTAAAACGGTAAGTTCATTTGCAATACAAATTAATAAAATACTTCCAATGACTTAAAAAGAGATTGTTTCCTAACTTAATTGTTTTTGTAACTAATCAAGGAAAGCTTTAAAATTAATGAATTTTTTAAGCCCTGTCTTTGGACAAGTCCTGGAGAGACTCTAGTAATTGATATGTAATTATAATAAGATGTCACTATAAGATTCATGGAAAACAAATGTAAGTTGTGGTTGACTTCTGGTATGACCATGACAGAGGACATAAAGGCACAATTATGATGATAACTTAGCTACCATTTATAAAGCATCTACAAGAGACCAGGTGTTTTATACATATTATCATCATTATAAACCTTAATATGTATTGTAATCATTAACACAACCTACTGGGCATAATTATCTCCATTTTATAAATGAGAGCAACTGAAGCTCCAGAAGGTAAATAACCTTTCTTGCTCTAGGTCACATAGCGATAAATTAGTAGAACAAAGATTGAACTAAAGTTTGGGTGGTTCCACAACCTGTGGTATTGGTAATACGCCATGATGCTTCAGTGTTTGCAAATTGGAATGTTTAGTATTGTTTACTTTTTTAGTTCCTATGAATGCTCTATACTCCAGGGCAACAGTCCCTTCATGTGTGTATCAGTTGCACACCTTAATTAAAATGTTAAGTTGCTATGTCCTGCACCTCTAGAGAAGAAATTAGGGAAAAATATGTAATGTGTGTGTATGTAATTATAAAGGACAACTTTTATTCTGTTCTTTATTTCTCCTTTTCTATCCGTATCTATTCCTTTATGTATACTTCGCATAAACACACACACACACACACATATTTGATCCAAAAATGAGTGTTAGAGAGGTAATATGATTTATTATCATCACTTATAGCACCTACTATTGAGCACCTACTAGGGGCCACGCTCTTTACATTAACTGTTTATAATCCTCACAATACCTTTGTGAGTTACGATGTTACCTGTATTTTATAGATGAAACACAGGCTTATAAAGGTTAGCTGACTTTCCAAAGGCCATATGACCAATATATAGTAAAACCAGAATTTGGACTCAGGGCCTTCTAACTCCAAAATCTGCATATTTCCATTCTTTGGGGAAGCAGAATTGCATGTCCTATAGAAGGACTTACAGATACTTAGTTCTCATGTCAGACTGCCTGGTTGCAAAGGCAGGGCTCCACTACTTTAAAAACAGTCTGTGGAACCTTCTCAGCTTCCCATCTGTAAAATGATGATGATAAGAGTATTCCCTCAAAGATGCTAGAAGAGCCAGATTAATAAATAGGCGAAACTTCACAGAGTGGCTGGCACATACTTGCCTCTCAATCAATGTTAGGTACTGTTTTTATTCTATTTAGGTGTTCTTATCATTCTACTTGGCCGTTTGTCACCAAAACTCAGGTTGGTGGAGAGAAGAAATTGAAAGCCACTGCTTCTGACCACTTACTGGGTCCTCTGTGTGTTTGGCCACACTAGCTCAGTTCCCCTGAACCTTTCCTGAGACCTACAGTCAGCAGGACTTTATTTCCTTCTTTTCATTTGGCCATAATTAGATCATGAAAGAAGGTGCTGTAAGAGTGACGTGCAGCCCGTGGGCACCCATGAGACGCCCTCTCACAAGGCCCTAAGAACATCCTATCAGAGGAAGGAAGGCCTTTTCTTTTCAGCTTCATTATCATGAAAACAAGCTTTCTTCTTCCTTGTGGTATGGGTTTGTCTTCTGGGGGAAAGAGCAGGAAAAACGAAGCATGAGAGCATTTAGACAGAAGTTAGAACTCAAGAATAACCACCCTTCAAGATAAAAAGCCAGATTTTCCATTATTTGCATTTATTGTTGGAATCATTGTGTCTTTAAATCTTCTCACCTTCATCAGTTTTCGCATTGATTTCTCACTTGGAATATCCCTTCAGCCTGCAAAACAAAGCTCTTTAAAAGGGCTCTGTAAATCTTTGAGACCAGCCACAGCTTATCCACACTGTATCTAAGCAATTAGTGTTGAGATTTGCTGGCTTCCACTTACCAGCTCTTACAGGGAGAGAACAGATTTCAAAATCTAATGAAGACGTGATAGAATGGACTGGTTAGTATTTGTGTTTCATGTTAGATTCCTTTTTGTTTTCGTTTTTTATTAAACTGAGTCATACCTTGAAAGACACAGTTCTTATGTGCTCATTGCAATGAGTTTTGACAAGTTTTTACCTCATGTAACCACCACACCAAACAAGATATAGAACATTTCCATCATTCCAGAAAGTGCTATGAAATGCTTTATTTCCTGTTTTATGCCCCAGCTTTTTGAGTCTTGGGAGATCTTTCTTTGCCAAACTGCTCTGCACGCCCCCGCCCCCCCCGCCACCTTCAGAAGGCAGATGCCTTAGCCCTTTCAGAAGTGGCTGAATGCCATGGAGGGGTTTCTCTCTGCTCTCCTGCCCTGCTTCCCATCTTAGGAAAGTGGCATTCTTGCATTTGATGGAGAGGAGACTCTGTGTCTAAGAGGGGTTTCTCTCAGCTCTTCTGTTGAATCTCCAGGCCTTTATGAACTATCTGTGCACTTGACAAAGACTATTAGAAAATTTGATGGGTGGACGGACGCAGGCTTTGTCGACACCTGAGGCTCCACAGAATTCCAACGTGTCACCCCAGACTACAGGCAACCATTAAAAATTCATTAAAGATTTGGCTTATTTCTCCATCCCTCCATCTACAGTACATTTATCTTCCACCTGCTGCTCTGCCAGGGATGAGGCAGTCATGGATCTCTTCTCTCCTATGAAGGTCTTGTAACTTTGGAATTTAGTTTATTTAGGTTTCTTTGCATCCTCATCTCACTGGCTGTAGTTTTTTAAACTATGATTTTATAGCTTATCCTGCTTGCTTTTGTTGTTAGGTTGGGACAACTAACAGTCTCCTGTAACTTTCTATATCTTAATCATAAGTAAACAACCAATTAGTTTTGGTATTTCACAACAGTGTATATAACTACAGTCGCAGCTCACATACATCCTGTAGACCATAAAGTAAGATTGCAGATCACTGCAAGTCTGGCTTACCCACTGCGGGGAAAAAAGTCCTAAATGAGTACATTAACCACTTAACCTTGAGACTTTTATTTGTAGCATTACCCTCATTTATAGATATATTTATATATAAATATACATGTGTGTGTGTTTAAAGGCTTATATTTTACCAGTTGATACTCAAAGAGAGCAATGTAGACTCTTTAATTTTTATTTTTGAATTTTTTTGCTTATTATATAACCCAATGAAGCATATCATGATAGTCTACATGGAGATGCTGTTAATCATGGGCCTAAGGCCTGTTACAGTCTCATAAACACCGCTTGGCAGTCAGACATGGAAGTAAAAGTGCTTTGACTTGGTGTACCTTCAGGGTGAATCTAGGAGCTAACGTTCATTTTCATGGGAAATGGAATGTCATATTAATCTTCTTGTGCGTAGCATCCTTGTGATTTTCTCTCATTAAGAAAGTGAAGTGCAAAAACTATTCTGCCCTTAAATCTCCTTAAAGAGTACTTGTTCCTACTTTTAAAAATATTATGGGGCTTCCCTGGTGGCGCAGTGGTTGAGAATCCGCCTGCCGATGCAGGAGACACGGGTTCGTGCCCTGGTCCGGGAAGATCCCACATGCCGCGGAGCAACTAAGCCCGTGAGCCATGGCCGCTGAGCCTGCGCGTCCGGAGCCTGTGCTCCGCAACGGGAGAGGCCACAACAGTGAGAGGCCCGCATACTGCACAAAAAAAAAAAAAAAAAATTATGGAAAATTTAAAACATGCACTAAAATAGAATAGTACAATAAATCCTCATATGTACACATCACCTAGCTTCAATGACTGTCAAAATTTTTCCCGCTGTCTCTCATATATCCCCCACTTTTGTCTTTGTGGAGGCCTACTATGGTGTTTTAAATTTTAAAATTAATCCTTCAGTATACATTTTACTTTTAAGATTTATAAACATTCACTCAATACAAACAGGGTCATCCTCTAGAAAATGAGATCCATAAAAATAGGTTGAAACCTCTTTTCATGAGATTGGCCTCAGTTAAGACCCTCAGCAACTTGGTCCCATTTCTTTTGCACCTTTTTTCTCACTACCCATTTACACAGACACTCTGCTCTGGTCCGGATGAGTGAATGAAGCATCATATGTCCCCGAATCCACATCTTTGCTCATGGTGTCTCTCCATCTAATGCTTTACCTCTTTGTTTCTGCCAATGCAGAAAGAAATATACACCCAAAGTTTGTCACTTTTTTTTTTTTTTTTTTTTTTTTTTGCGGTACGCGGGCCTCTCACTGTTGTGGCCTCTCCCGTTGCGGAGCACAGGCTCCGGACGCACAGGCTCACGGGCCCAGCCGCTCCACGGCAAGTGGGATCTTCCCGGACCGGGGCACGAGCCCGTGTCCCCTGCATCGGCAGGCAGACTCTCAACCACTGCGCCGCCACGGAAGCCCCTATACCCAAAGTTTGTCACTTTTATTCCCCTTTTCATTGGCTTTTGTTACTCTCTCTGTCATTCCTTTCTAGTTTTGTTGTCCTGCCACACTTCTTCCTACTGCCTTTTGAGTATGAGAGTTCCACAAAGACCAGTTCTTTTCTCAAGGTGCAGTTTAACTTTTGTTTTCCCTGTGCTCGGTGGAATGAATCAGTCCCTCTTCTGATCTAATCATCTTTGTACCATTCATTTAGACACTTGCCTTTGCTGCCTTGAATTATTAGTTAATATTTAAGTGGACATACTTTATTTCTCCAATAAAACTTTTAAAAGTTGTTGTTTTTATTCTTCTTTATTGCTCCCTTAAAGCTTATCTTAGTTAGCCATGTAATTGGGGCCCAGTGCATTTTCTGTTTTCTTTTGGCCACATTTTTCTACTTTCTCTTTTGTTACTCAAAATAGCCTATATCTAATTGAAATAGCATCACCAGAGTTAGAAAAAAAAAAAATACGGTCCCAGTTACATTTGAATTTCAGATAAATAATGAACACTTTTTTTAGTGTAAGTATGTCCTACATGTTACATAGGACATACTTATACTAAAAATATTATTCACTGTTGATTTGAAATTCATATGTAACTGGGAATACTGGATTTTACCTGACGATCTAAATTGAACATTTTTTTTAATTTAGTTTTGTTCTCGAGATAGAAAGAGTAGATACACTGATAGATATCTTCCTTAAATATGTCAAATATTTGTGTCTTGATGAGTGATTTCATTCATTCAATTAACAAACATTTCTTTTGGTGCCTGCTGTATCCTAAATTGAATTCTGCCCCTGTCATTGCTCTTCTTTCTTATTTTTTGGTGATACACAGTCCCTTTGGTCTGCAGGTGTTATACTTTTGTCATTTCTGGCTTTTTACCCATCCTGTCCAAAGAGGCCAAATCTTTGTCAATCTCCCTTTCTCTCTCTGCATCTTAATCTTTCACTTTCCTCCCTCCATTCTTGTTTTTCCCAGCACCCCCTTTTTCCTTCCATACTCATAACCGGGTTCTTTCTCATCCACCACAAGCATCTCAAAAGTCTTCGCCAGCCCTAAAGAACTTGCCTTGATCCTGTAATGCTCGCATGCTCTAGCCTTTCCTTTTGTTACTGTATTTCTTAAAAATTGCCTGGAATTGCCATTTCAGTTTTTCATCCTCACATATTTCTCAACTCATTTCCCTTATTTGAACTCCCCTCAAGAAATTACCAAAAATATTCTAGTCACCAAAAAAAGCACTAAAAATAAATCAGTGGGTTTGGTTCAGTCTTCATCCCTCATTATCATTTCTGCAACATTAGACCCTTATCAACCCTCCCCCACATATTACTATTTTCTCGTCCTTTGATTTTCAACATTGTGATTGTACTTTTCCTTTTACCCATCACTCTCAAAGTCTTTTGTGGTGTTTTTACTTCCATTGCAGGTACCCTAGATGTTTTACACTCATTTCTTCTAGTACACTTCCCCTTTGTAGTTTCATTAAATTTTATTACTCCAGTGATCAGCTCTTTGCAGCTGACTCCTTAGTTGATGTCTCCAAACTTGACATCTCTCCTAGATGCAGGTCACCAGACCCATTGGACATCTCTCTGAGCATTTGCACCTTATAACACTGATGGTCTCACTGAAGGGAGCTACAGTGTGCTTGCAATAGAAGGTTAGAAACATCATGAGAATTAGAGATCATGTGCTGTGAGGCAAAGAGGACTTCTGAGATTATATTCCCAACTGTCTTGTTATTAAAGTTCTGATTTAATCACTTAAATCCTGTGCATAGACTTTTGAGGAATAAAGATCAAAGCCATAGAGAAATGAGAATCACCTATAAGGAGTAAAGGACAGAATGGCAAGATAAAAAAGTCTCCTGCATTAAGCTCAGAGGAGACAATGGTCTCTTGAACAAGAGTGGTAGCCATATTTATGGGTGAGATGTGATGTATTTTAATATAAAGTCTTCACCATAATGTGACTTGCAAGAAAGAAAAGAATTAACAATGACTTCAAGGTTTTCTATTCTTGGAATCGATGAGGATAAAGTTGCTATTAACAGAAATGGGCAAGACCCTAGGGGGAGCAGGTTTGAGGAAGATTAGGAGTTAGTTTTTGAACATGGTTAAATTTAACATGCCTCTGAGGATGTAAGTACGGATGTAGAATAGTTTACTAAGAAGTAGGTACAAAATGATTAATCTTTCTTTGAATTGGAGAACATTTGCTGAGGGGTTAAGAAATCACTGTTAATCCTGAAAGCAGGAAGTTGCTCTTAGAGTTAATGAAAATTGGAGTGTGGTTGAAATACACAGAGAATGTCATATTAGGAGGAGAGAATTATCTCAGTTATAACAACACGAAGGCAATACTTCTGAAGCTTCTTTGCTTCACTGCCTCCTTTGAGGTTCTAATGAAATCTTTGGTCGCTCTTCCCAGATAAATGTACATACAATGTTTTACATATTTCAGCGGATTGAGGGAGTTCTTTCTTCTTTATGTCACTTGACATCTACGCTGGATGTATCCAACACAGTATTGCCTTCTTTCAGGAACCAGTGTTATTTGGTTGTACATTTTCCACGATGACTTACTGAACTGTAAACAGAGTGGTTTTCATGTGAAGGATACTATTCACTTTAGAGCATTTTCCAAAGTTAGGATCACAGTGATCTTCATGGTACTCTTTTACAGCTGTTTAAGTAAGAAGTCCTACTTGTAGTTGCACAGGAAAGTGGTTCCAAGTGAGTGGTGATAGAGTTGAGATTGAAACCCATGAGAGTATTTTCCCAGTCGGCTGCTTTGATACATGTTCAGTATTTCCATGAACTAAAGAAGAATTATTTACATCTTTTTGCTTATCCTATGACTGAATTACAAATGATCAAAACCAGAATTATTTACAGTGAATCAACCAGCATCACAAACACTATTCATGAAATAATAAGTGTAAAGGGCTGCCAAACAAAAATGTATAATGTACTGTTCTGATGAAATCATGAGATTTTTATTTAGTAGAATAATGTTAAGTAACATAAGAGTCCTAGACAAGAGATTAAACCATGGTAGGCACACTTTTTCTTTGAAGAACCAGATAGTAAATATTTTAGGATTTGTGCGTCAGTCTCTGTTGAAATTATTCAACACTGCAGCTGTAGCAAAAAGCAACCATGAACAGTGTGTAAATGAATGAGCATGGCAGTGTTTCAATAAAACTTTATTTACAGAAACAAGTAGTAGGTTGTATTTGGACAGTGAAATGTTGTTTACTGAGTCCTAGATTAAACTACTCATGGTAATTTTAGATAACTTTTAATAAGAGATGGGTAGATAGATAAACAGATAGGTGGATAGATAATTCTGCATAGCACCGGCCTCCCTCCAGGGTTCACCTGCTTTGCTTTAAAGCTGCTGACCTAAGCCTGCCTACATAGAAAACTTCTTGTGTCCACGAACATGGAGTAGATCTAAGTTTATTGAATGCAGAAGCTACACTTAGAACTTCTCTGTATCAGCATCCAGCCCAGAATGGAGCTCAAAATGATTAGTTGAATAATTGTACCAATCAGTGGAATAAATTGACCTATCTGGACCTTTCTCCATTCTCATCCTTACTTCATGTCACATGCCCCTAACCTGTCATTAGAGAACTCGGTGTGAAAAGAGCACAGCTTGGAGCAAAGAGTGCTGTCTGTGAAGATGATGACAATTTTTTAAATTGAAGTACAGTCAATTTACAGTGTTTTGTTAGTTTCAGGTATTCAGCAAAGTGATTCAGTTATACATATGTATACAAATCTATTCTTTTTCAGATTCTTTTCCATTATAGGCTATTACAAGATACTGAATATAGTTCCCTGTGCTATACAGTAGGTCCTTGTTGTTTATCTATTTTAAATATAGTAGGGTGTATCTGTTAATCTCAAACTCCTCTCAGACTGAGCTAGGATTCCAGAGAGGTGAGTCAGGAGCTGCTTTGTGTTAGGCGGGGATGTTGAGAAACAGAGAGACTCAAGGCCTCCTAACCATGTAAAGGCAGAATAGCTCAGTTTTGTCCGTTTTAATTATTGGGGTCCTGGGTAAATTTTACATGAAAAACATGTTTCACTGATCATAAAAATTTAAAAACCATTAGCTTCTAGCAAGTGGCAACTTGTATCAGCGCAGTTTTTGTTGTTTTTAATGTTTACTTAGGTAAGGCAAAATTGATCTCTGAAGCAAAAGATGTTATTTCTACGCAGAAGTATCTGTTTCATAGATAACAAAATGAGATATGTTATAGTAAAAATTGTATAAATTGATATATGTGATGATTAAATCATAAGCTAATTATCTAACACTACTTTTCATCTTTACTTATATACATCATTAATAATGAGTCATGCTTGGTCTTAATGTTTAGTTTATGATATGGATTTTGCCTGAAGTTTTACAGAATTAACATTCATTGATACCAGCTTATGCGGAATAATAACACTGAAATACCACAAATAATATACATGTCTTTTCAGTGATATTTGACTAGAATTATTTTTAGCTAGAGTTTGTTTTATGGGAGTGGAAAACTGTGTGTTAAGATACTGGGATAAATACATGCTGTCTAAAGTTTTTATACTGAAGCCCTAAGTGAAAGATGGTGTTGAAGGCTAAAATTTCTGTACAATGATACAAAGAATCATTTGAGGCATACAAAAATGTGTTATTGGCATTTTAAGTTGATGTAAACAAGAAACCATGTCTGTCATGCACATCTGTATAGTTTTCACCTCAACCTGAATCTCTGTAAGAAAATCAATAAAACTGCCTGTTGGGATTGTTTTAATGCGGTTACCTCTTCTGGGAGCTGCAGCTATAAAGAAGGATTCTGCTGATATTAAAGTGCTGAAATTAAAGTGAAATTATGGTAAATTTTTGCTGGTTTTAAAACAAAGAAATCTGTTACCTGTTATGACCTCTAAACTTTAAAGGTATTATGCAAAAAATATCCATATGCAGAAATCTGAAAAACAAAATGAGATGTGATTAATCACCTCTCAGAAACAGACTTTAACAAAAGAATAATTGTGCAATTCAGCTGTTTACAAGTTGAAACTAATATTTCAGGGAAAGATCTAGAGTTTGGGGGTTTTTTTTTCCTGACTTATGTAAGAATTTTACCTTTTGAGCTCTATAAAATTATGAACTCTTTCTGGCCAGAGATTCTTCTTTTATGTGTGTGATCTTCTTTTATGACTAAATGACTTATATTAAGAGAATTCATGAATAGTAAAGGATATCGATGATGCAGTTGGTGTGATGGACAACTCTTGCCTCCAACGGACAGGAAAAGTTTTTCTTTCTATATTTCTTTGAAAGGTATTCTCCAATTATTCTTCTGTTAGCACATGACATACCCATTAGCCCTGCACCTAAGAGAAGATCCAACATCACGGCACCGGCAGATTCAGTGTCTGGTTAAGGTCTGCTTCCTGGTTCTAGACAGTCTTCTCATTGTGTCCTCATGTGACAGAAGGAACAAGGAGCACTCTGGGGTCTCTTTTGTAAGGGCACTAATCCCATTCATGAAGACTCCACCCTCTTGACCTAATTATCTCTCAAAGGCCCTGCCTCCAAATACCATCACATAGGGGATGAAGTTTCAGCATATGAATTTTAGGGGAGCCCAGATGTTCAGACAGTAGCACCCCATTAGCATTGGTCAGTAACTGGCTGCAAGAGGGCATAACCTTCCAGGTGAGGCTGCTCTTAAGCAGCAAAAGGCAGTTTTCTAGAGAAGGAGACAGCTGTGAGCTGGTAGCAGCTAAAACTCAGCAGCTGGAAGATGGGTGCCCAGGCCTTATCCACTATGCTAGCAAAAGGATTCTCTTGCATATTGGAAACAGTGAATAGAAACAGGAGTGCACTGCTGTCAAGAAGTACAGCACTGACAATATGACAGCAGTTAATGAGCCAGAAGAAAATTTGAAAGTTGACCTATGAGCTTGAGGCCATGTAACACAGGGATAGAGATCCCATACCCAACTCCACAGCCCGTCACAGCACTCTCCAATAATGGATTCTCTTGACACTGACCTGGAGTCAACAAGAAAAGCTGTATTTTATTAGGTTATGCAACTCAAAAAAGCAGAGATCTCCAACAGTTTTATAGTTTAGTTCCTGAAGTCACCAATCTCTATAGTTATTTAGAAAAGAAATAGCTCATTTGTGAAAGCGCTGGGTAAATTAGTTAACCAGATATAACCTTTAGAGCATTAACTCTATGGCCATCAGCTTGAAGCACAAGAATCTGTGCACTACAGAAATCAGTACTTTTTTTGGCTGCTTAGTGCAGCCTGTGGGATCCTAGTTCCCCAACCAGGGGTTGAACCCGTGCCCTCTGCATTGGGAGCGTGGAGTCTCAACCACTGGACCTCCAGGGAAGTCCCATCAGAAGTCATTACTTTTTGAACAACAAAGGTGTTTCAGAGAGTCTCACATTTGGAGACTTAAGATATTGTGCCTTGGTTTACTCTCAGGAAGATTCACAGGAAGGAAAGACTTTGTGGTTTGTTTCTTTTGAACAGATGGTTGATTGTAGGGTTGTAGCACAAACCAGGTAACGGATTACATCATTCTCATTGTATTTTCAATAGTTGATAGCCTCCTGGCCCCCCTTACTTGTTATTCCATTAACACCTCCTCAGGTGTCACCTTCCAATGGTTTAGCCTCAGGCTTTTTTACAGAGACTCTTAGCATAATTCCGTATATAGCCCATCAAGTATCAAAAGCTGCTTTTGTTGTGGCACAGTGTTCCCTAGAAAAATTTTCCTGTTTTTCTTCTTCAGCACCATAATGCTACCTTTGACTGGGCATTTCTGACAACGAAGGAGTGTTTGAAATATGGAGGAAAGCTCATGGGCAACAACTGTGATTTTGTTCCTGATATCACTCTCATGTCTTTCATCCTTTTCTTGGGCACCTACACCTCTTCTATGGCTCTGAAAAAATTCAAAACTAGTCGTTATTTTCCAACCATGGTAAGTACCTGAGCTTTAAGTAATTTTCATTGAATTCCCACTGTATTAACAATAATACAGCTTTAAAAAATGAAAAAGGCACCTGTAATTCAACCTTTCCAATATAATTTTGTGCATTTAAAAAATTGCTTTCCAGTCTGTGTCTATGTGCATACATATTCTTAATATAATTGTAGTCTAGCTTTGAAAAACCATCCAAGGATTTTGCTCACATAATTCTATCCTAAATTCTGACTGTTGTAATTCCAACTGTACTGAAAGAAAAAAGTGGGATGTATTCTCTACAAAAATGCACAAGAAAAGACCTTCTAAATCCATAGTGTGTTTAAGTACCTAAGCCCAAACTCTTTTCATATTAATCAGAAATTTTGACATAGAACTCTTTGTTCATCAGCTGCACATGAGAGTAATTGAGTAGTTGAATCATGGGCTGTAGGAGTAAACTTGAGCCGTGTTACACAAGTACTGGTGTAAGATATGAGTGTCATCTGAGCCAACCTTTCCTTCCCATAGTGATGAATGCCCTACTATGGAAACACAGATAATTGAGCTGAGTTGTGCAGACATCCTATCTCCCATTAATATGCGTAGGTGAGCTCAAAGTCAAAACTGTGGTTCCTTGAGAGACTACAAGATAAGACCAACATTTAGTTAATGGCATTTTGTGTTTTTACTTGCAGAACGAAACTAATCCTTTGCTTTACAGTTCAGTTCTCAGTGTTTAGGGTGTCAGTACTTCTCAGTAATGTTGATTATACCTGATTTTTATCAATGAGTTGCTCTCTACAGCTGAAATCTCATGAATCTCTCCTCCTGTGTTCTGTGTAGAAGGAGCAGGAGAACTTTGGAAGACATGAGATGCAGTCGATAAAGTTCCTTTTCTTAATTCCTGGGAAATGAAACTGACAATTAATATATTCACTTTCAGCTAGGAAATTTTTTGACTCTCTGATATTTCTTTTAAAATGGAAAATAAAGGGAATGTTTGATGATTGTCTCAATCTGTTTGGGTGGCTATAACAGAATACCAGACTGGAGGGCTTATAAACAACAGAAATTTGTTTCTCACAGCTCTGGAGTCCAGGAAGTCCAAGATCAGGTGCCAGCATGGTTGGGTGAGAGCTCTCTTCCTGGTTCCTAGCCAGCACCTTTTCACTGTGCCCTCAGGAGGTAGAAGGGCTGGGGAGCTCTGTCCTTTATAGGAACACTAATGCCATTCCTGAAGGCTCCATACTCATGTTCTTCCTAAGGCCCCACCTTCTAATATCATCTTCTGTGGGTTAGAATTTCAACATATGGATTTTGGAGGGTCGCAACATTCAGACCACAGCTGTAATGAAATGTCCCGGGCTAGCTGGCCCAAAGAATGAAACATTTCCTCAAAGTGAAATGTAGGAAGAAGTGTTCAACTTTGCCTTAAATGGACATCACAAACTGGTGGTCCACAGGCAGAATTCAACCCCCAGACATTCTTTGTTTAGTTCACAGTTTGTAAACACACACAGGCACACACATACACACTTGGAGGCTTCGGTGGAACCTGTCCTTTGCAGGTAGTTATTGTCCTCACAACTCTCTATTGTCTAAGACTTGGCTGCTTCACACATTCAGATTAAGTGCATGTCCCTGAAGACATTTGAGCTTGTAACACCAGTTCACGCACTGGGAAATGTGCTTACTTGATCCACCTCTTCAGTGGTACATTACATGTAGAACAGATTCCTGGGTAGAGGTCTTTGAGGATGATTTCTTCTTCTCTATTGAGGTTTTTCCTTCTTAATTATTAATTCATGGAACATCTTTTTTTTTTTTTTGGCTCACACTTTGGGAATCATCACCCTTTTTATATCTTTCATTTGCCAAAGTCTGATATTATTTAGGCATAGTAGTAGGTAGAAAAGTAGAAAATTTGTGAAGCACTTGTAAATCGTAGTTGGCAAAATAATTTCAACCTTAAGATGAATAGTGATGAATTTTAACTGTTTATGTAGACATCACCTTTTTTTCCCAGCAGTAATTACCAAATTGATAATAGCTCTTTAGACTTAAAGAAATTGCCCCTTATAAGAGCCCAAGCAGGTAATTTCTCAGACATTGATAAATGCTATTGAGAAATGTTAAAAAAATGTTGAATTATGTGAAAATAGAATAATGATAGCATTCTAATTACAATTCCTATTGAGAAGGTTCTCAGCATTGTTTACAATTGTTTACACCAAATTATAAAATAAACAGGCGGGAGAAAATATATGTGATTTCTAAGGAGTAATGTTTAAGTGTGTAGGCTTTCACTCTGCCATCTCCCCTACTCACTTCATATTTATAGCTAAATAATAATACATACATAAATTCATACACACATACATGAATAATAAGAGCATCTTTTTTTCCTCTCATTTGCCAAAATATGTTTTAATTTAAACTGTCATTTAAAAGGATGGTCTCTATAGGTAGGAGCATATAGGTTTATAGATTCTTATACTTGTATACTATATTCTACAATTAAAACATATGCTTAGACATGATAAGTTAGATAGTCCTTGACTACTGTGACAGTAATCAAGCCTAACTGTTACTGCTTCCTCACTCACACCAACAATTCACGTGAAACCTCTAAAACTGCAAAATGCTAATACTGGATGGCAGTGTCCTTGCCGTACAAAATGTCCGATTCTCCTTTAACTTACACAGTCATTGCTATCTTGCACTCTCATTTCCAAACTTCTGCATGAGTTGTTAGTCGATGAAGACTGTAAACTGCTGGGAAACTGTTATACTTTTATTTTACTCTTCACATCAATTAGCACCAGGTTGGATGCAGGCTAGTACTCAATACTTGTTGACTAGTGGAAACCAGTCAAGTAGAGATAAATGCTGCAATTTATGGAAAGAGCACAGATGTAGGAACCCAAAAGCCGTAGGTGCTAGTGCCAGCACTGCCATTAACTAACAGTGAGCCCTTTGATAGCTAACTGTGGACTTTAGTCCACACGCATAAAGGGAGAGCCCAGCTAGATGACAGTTAACATCCTTTAAACTCTAGTATTCTATAATTTTAAAGAGTTTTCTGATTCCATCTCCTAAAATAAGTTCTCTATATTCAACTTGTGCTTATAGCGATGATCAGGACTTACAGATTCCCAAAAGTTCATTATCTTCTCCATCTTTATGCCAGGTCTGCTTTTGCAGCTGCTACCAACCTCTCTCTGTGGCTGATCCACAATTGCCATGTAGCAAATTCAAAACGTGGGGTTGTCTTTCCACAGTGGAACGTCCTTCTCTTCTGGTACTCCTTACCTCAGCTAATAATACCACCTCTCTTCACAGCCACCCAAGATCAAAATCTTAAAATCCTACTTGGTGTATCAGTCAGAGTCCCAGCAGGAAGCAAATTATACACTCAAATTAGGATATCTGAGGGGTTTAATGAAAGCATCATTTGCAAAGGTGAGATCAGGTTTAGGGAAACCACAAGGGACAGTGTAGTGTCTGGTAGCAGTGGAACTGTTACTATCCCTCACTCAAAGAATGTGGAAAAGGAGTGGTTGCTGGAACCTGCGGAAGACAAAATGGTAGAGAGAGCTTTCCTGAAAGGCCCCATGACTTTGGATTGAGGGGTTTAGCCAGTCTGAGGCAACCTCAAAAGGATATAGCTTTGGGAATCAATGCTCTGATGTCTCTCTTCCCCCCATGGCCTGCCCAGGCTGAATGCTTCTGGAATCTGGAGATCAAGTGAGCCTATTGTAGACCACACAGGTCAGCCTCCCAAGGCAGAGAGCCTGGTGGAAAAGAGTAGAAATGGATCTGGTATGATCAAAGATGATGTCCATCGTATTTACCTTTCCACGTTTTTCTTTATCAAGTTAAACTCGTCAGCCCCCTCGATTATCCTGCTGTAATCGCTCTCCTTTATAGGTACACTTATGTTCCCCTAGTTCAGTCTCTCATTGCCTTTGCCTAGACCAGGGTTGGTTATCCACTCTTTCCCTCCCTCATGAAGCCTCTGGCAGTCCATAAGTGTGAGCACTTAAGATGGAACAGTTTGTCTCTGCTAGCCTGTCCATCAGGAATTTGATATGTCTATCAGGCACTTCCAGAGAGCCCTAATGCTCAGTGGAACGTGGTGGAATAGCAGTACCCCACTGACTGCCCCTTTTGTGCTTCCCATCCCTTTTAGAGGGGTGCATTCGTCTGTTATCCCATACATTTACTCTTCTGTTACATCGGCCTCAAGTCTTTCGCCAGTGTTTTGGCATCACAACTTCCTGAAGGAGCATCACAGCATAATCTGTGATCTTCTGTGACAGATGGCCTGGGGTATTACCAGGAAATGTTCTTCCAGAGCCCCCTACCAACGAGTGGTGGTGCTCGTGGAGCAGAGATGCCATCCCTGCAATATGTAGAGGCAAAATGAAAGCAGTCAGCTTAAAGGTAGAACAGGATTGTGATTAGTAGAACTCATAAAGCCACAGAGCCTCTGAATTAGGTAGCACTTACTGATACCTTAATATAGTCAGATGCATTGTGGCTGGTTGATGTATATAATTGGCATGAAAATGTTTTTCTTAAGGATCTACTTAATTTCCTCTTTTTCTTCCCCTTAGAAAAAGTAAGAGTTCTAACACTCCCATGAATTGATGTAATGGTAAGATTCTTTAATATCGTCCTGGTTGTTATTATCATTTACATAGAGAAGATCAGTAAGTTCCAGGTACCGTTAATAGCTTCGGCAACTTCGATGGTTTATTTAGGTGACATTTGAGCAGAATGTTCTTTGATATCCTTCTTAAACAAATAACAGTATTCTAAATTCTATAGTTAATTAGCATATTCATTCAATATTGAAAAAAATTATTTTGAGTCTAACGTGTGCTTGATACAACACTGGATGGTAAGGATAAAAAGACAAGTAATTCATGGGCCTGGAATATAGTAGGCACTTAATATGTATTTGTTGAATAAGTTAGATGTTTTGAGTTTTTAAATGAGGTGATTCATTTTCATCCTTCTGCTGTGTTCATGGTTGCTGTCTACTGTAGGATCACACTTTGGTGACTTCATGTGACCTAAGGAAATTGATGGTGGTCTTTGAGGAACTGGCTTTATGGGTGAGAAATAAGTGTAGGGCTTCAGGAATTTCAGTGTAAACACGATGAGCATTTTAGTTAGGTGACACATTAGTTTTTATCCATATAAAACACAGTTTAGGATTCTACCATTAGCTGTGTTTTTGGAACCATGATTCTTAGTTGGCATTTTGGCCTGTGACATTTCTATTAATGTTGGATGTGTTTTGTTTATAAACAACTCTTTACAAGAAGCAGGTAACATCCCTACTCTGTTTTCTTTTTCCCTCAGAAATTTTTTTGGTGAATGGTAAAAACTATCAAATTAAAACAAATAATGTATCCAAATATGAGGAAGAAATAGTGGACCTGTATTCTTTGTCCCATCCTAGTGTTAATAATACTGGGTGACATTTGGCTGGTTCTTGCAGAAACATCAGACCACATCCTGCCATTGAAGCTCATTTGGAAAATGACTTTGCTTTCAGTGAAAGGGAATCAGATTTTCAAATTCTTGTGTAATTTTGTACCAAGGAAAATAATTTTTTAAGTCAAATTTGTTTTAAATTCAAAACTCACTTTCATATTTCTTTTCTTAAGAATGACAGAGGGATATTAGGTTCTGAACACAACACAATCTGTTCAACATTCAACAAAGTTTACAAAAACTTAAGTTTTTGTGGATGTGTAACAAAAAATACAGTCAAACCTGAATTGAGCCCGAAGAAAAAATAAGGTTGGGAGCATTGTTTGGACAAAGTGTTTTTGAGAGTTTTGCTTGTTTGCAAAGTCCCTTTTGCTGTGTGATGTGAGAGGTTTTAATGGCAGCTTAGAGGTAGTCTGTGGACAGAAGTCATTTTGACCGTGGTACCTTGTTGGTCAGAAGCACCGTAGAAAAGTCGCCAGCATTGAAATCTATCCATGAACACAAAATGATCTCCTGCTCCATGTCAAGACTGTCTCATTTATACATATGACTTACCAGTTCTTTTTAAATTTAAAATTTTGTACCTTGATGTAAATTATAAAACCACGTTCCTTTTAAAGCCCTTTATTGTAATGGTTTGGGGGGGATGTATCCAAGAAGGCCCTATTAGAAGATCAAGAAATTTTGACAATTGGGTCTTAATCATTGAAGTTTAGTATTAGGACTTTGAATACCATCTAGTCCATCGTTGCCTCTTCATTTCTGACAAGCACTCATCTGTGGGCTGCTCGAATGCTTCCCGGAACAGGAACTTCACATCTCCGAAGGCATTCCTGATAGAAACACAAATCTGCCTTTCCACAGCCTCGTCCTCGGGGTCTGCTGTTGCCCTCGTAGCTACACAGAACAAGTTTAGTCTTTCTTTCCTATGACAGATTTCACATATTTGAAGGCAGTTTCTCCCTACAGCTTCTTTAGGCCTCCTGTCATTTTGTATAAGATGTGATTTCTGGACTCCTATTCCACTGGTCATCCTTCTCTGAGTCAGCTCCAGATTTTCAGTTTCTACTTAGAATATAGGGACCAGATTGGGACATAGTATCTCCCAGGTGATTTACGCATTTGCTTCTGGCGCTCACGCATTTGGGTCTTTTGTTCTATGGCTCAGTTTGAGGCAGAAGAGAGGAAGAGGCCCATGACTGCTAAAGTCTCCTTAGCTTCCCTGCTGAACCACTTGATTAGGCCTACTCCCCTCTGTTCCCTGCTTGGAAAAACAATTTTTTTTTTTCTAGTAGACTTTCACTGGCGAGCTCTAAGTCCCTCCTAGATAAATTGCCCAATCCAATTCCCTTCTTTGTTCCCTGAATTTCTCTAACTTATGGCATTAAAATCCTGGAGTCTAAATCAGACTTTCCTTTTATTGAATTATAATTATAGTGGGTATTATTGATTCAAAATACAGTGTATTATAATTGCTGTATTGATATTAATGCTTATGTCTTTTATAGTGCTGTATAGCATTGGCTATGGGGGACGGGGATCAAATTTTAAAATTTTCATAGTATTTTGTGCCTTTTCATACTGCCAAAGACACATATTTGTCTGACACACTTTTTCTTCATCTAGAATAAATGCGTTTTTACACTGTTGTTTAGCATTTTCCAAGCACGGCGATCATGCGAGGAATTGACATCCTGAATTAATATTTATTGAGAACCCACAGAGGGCCTGCTGCTGTAGTTGTCTTTTTATAACAGTTCCATCCATTGAGAACTGCTTTGCAGGCTCACAGCCTTTCCCCCGGTTAATTTAGGAGCAGCTGCAGTCCCCGCAAAGTGAAAACCAAATATCCTCTGGGGCTTCAGAGGAACCCAGTTCATTTTTTTCCCCTGTAAATTAACTAGCTTCTCACTGTTGGTGTCTGAATGATTATGACTCTCTTAATAACTAATATGGTACCATCCTTCATAAAGAGTATGTGTATAATAGATTTATTAGATGGTTATTTGAATTTCCCTTCCCATCCACTTAATTTCTTCTTTGCTTTGATAGTTTAAATATTTAAGCTGGTTGCTTTTTATTAGATTGAGATATTTTGTAATTCTGCAGAGGACAGAAATATTTTTCTCCTCTCCAATTTTATAATTAAAAAATGGTAAACAGAAATAAAAGAGCTCAAAACCATTCTGGTATACAAGAATCTTAGTTGAAACACGCTTTCCTTTTCCCCATTCAAGAATGGAAGTAGGAATTATTATATGTCATAGCACATCTATGTGTGCTATGTGTATGGAGTGTACCACTATGGAGCGTACCACTCCAGAAAAGACAGCAAACTTTTTTATAGTTAGTCCTTGATATATATGAGTTAACTTGTGTTTCATTTAGATTGTGATAGTTTATATTCCTAGGATATTGAAGTTTCAGCCTAGAGAGACTTAGCATTTGATTGGATGGACCCATTAGTTATGATGTTTGTCCAAGCTAAAGTTGAGGCCCCTGAATCCACAGGATTGGGCATGAAATCTTGTGGGAACAGTTTTTACATGAACACTTTGGCACTCCTAATCATTACCAGTAATAGCTAGTAGGGAAGTAGGGACTATGGGTTTCTAATTTGATTTCTTTATTTATATATTGACACATAAAAGGGTACTGTTTTGGAGTTTCTGCAAGAGATCAAGTTTGATGAAAAGGGAAGATAAAATAAACTAAAAAATGAAAGGAAATTCTTACATGTTTCTTTTGCTAAATGTGTTTGGAAAGGTGAGAAGGACCCAAATAGAGTGATTCTTACTTCCTTAAAGTCAGACACCATGCTTCTGTACCTGGGTCCTAGGGTATATCTAGTAAGCTTGTATACTCAGCGCTTGACATTTTTCGGGCAGTTCAAATTAAAGTTTAATTTTAGTACAGGGTAAGACCTGAAGAGCCTGCTAAAATAGCACCCCTACCTGCCTTCGCTAATTAGAGGATTTAGAATTGAATACAGAAGTGGCCTGGGGAAAATCAATTTCCTGACTATGAAGTTCAAACCAGATCCACTATCTTAGAAATGAATGTCTTACAATAAACATGCTCCAGGAGTGATTTCTGATGTACCTGAACTGTATTGTACAATTTAAGGGGAAGGAAGGGGAAATAGAAGTGAGTATAACTGTACAGAACATATCACCCTAGCTGTGATTTTTAATGAGGTTAAACAATATTATTAATAGAGTATATTTTCTTTCCCCATACATTTTAAGAAATGTAATCCTGAATTATTAGCATTTGACTTTTTAGCTACTGTTATACCTATAGTATAATAGTGCCACACTTGACAAGAATGCCATTGCCAAGGGGTTCTACCAAATTTATATATAACATAAATATATTATATATAAATTTGTGAAACTAATAATTAAACGTAAATAAACTATTTTATTTTTAAAATTTATTTATTTAATTAACTTATTTTTGGCTGCATTGGGTCTTCGTTGCTGCATGCGGGCTTTCTCTAGTTGCAGCGAGCGGGGGCTACTCTTCGTCTCTGTGCGTGGGCTTCTCATTGTGATTGCAGTGGCTTCTCTTGTTGCGGAGCACGGGCTGTAGGCATGTGAGCTTCAGTAGCTGTGGCTCACAGGCTCAGTAGCTGTGGTGCACGGGCTTAGTTGCTCCGTGGCATGTGGAATCTTCCCGGACCAGGGCTTGAAACCGTGTCCCCTGCGTTGGCAGGCAGGTTCTTAACCACTGTGCCACCAGGGAAGCCCAAACTATCTGTTTATTTATATTAGTTTGCCGTGGCTGCTGTATCAAATTACCACAACCATGATGGCTTAAAACAACACATTTACTGTCTTGAGATCTGGAGGTCAGAAGTCTGAAATATATCTCAACGGGCTAAAATCAAGGTATTGGCAGGGCTGTGTTCTTTCTGAAGCCTCTGGGGGAGACTGTCTTTCCTTGTCTTTTCCAGCTTCTAGAGGCTGCCCACATTCCTTGGCTCTTGGCCCTATTCCTCCGTCTTCAAAGCCAGCAGTGGCCAGTCAAGTCTTTCTCACGCTGCATCACTCTGTCACGGATTCTCCTGCCTCCCCTTTCACTTACAGGGATTCTTGTGATTACACTGGACCTACTGGAATAATCCTGGATGGTTTCCCTAATTGCGAGGTCGTCTGATTAGTAGCCTTAATTCTGTCTGCAACTCTGATTCTCCCTAGCCATGTAACATTACATATTCACAGCTTCCAGGAATTAGGCATCTTTAGAGGGGCATTACTCTGCCTTCTACATTATCTGACCTAAATTTTAACATGATTATTCTGGGTGATACCTTGGCAGTGTCCTCAAGTTGGGGAGTATAGAGACAGGAAGCAGGAACCATATGAGATAAAGTGGTGGTTTAGATAAGGGTGGGAATAGCAATGGAGGTGATGAGAAGAGACAGGATCCCGGATATGTTTTGAAGGTAATTTGCTGACCTGTTGGATGTAGGATGTGAGAGAAAGAGAAGAGTTGCATGGATAGTCCAATGTTAGGGGCCTAAGCAATAGGAAGAAAATAATCTGCCATTAATTAAAATGAAGAAAACTACTGAAAGAGCAGGTTTAGGGCTTCAGTGCTTGGTTTATGGCAGGCTGAGAATGGCTCCTTTCCTAAGTAAAGAAGCAGCATTTCCCCGGTGCCTGGTAGTGATTCTGGTCAGGCAGATCTGTCCCCTAGAAGGGCCAGAGGTATGGGCCCTAGGGGCATTTCTACCAAGAAATGGCCAATTGGATTCATTTGCTACCCTCTACTTCCCTTCTCCTGTTTATGGGGGTAGGGGGAAGGAGGAGAAGTGCCTTTTTAATAACCATTACCCTCTTTAGAAAGAACAACTTGTAGGATATCTGAGCTGTTAACAAGTTGGATCTGGTGAATAAGGATTGGGAGGGTGATAAAGAAGAGAAAACTTTTTTTTGCCTTGGCAATGACCTCTGGTCTTGCAGTGATTCATGACCTACTGGACCAGAGAGTCTGCTGTAACATCTTAATATACTCCTGAGCCTGCTTCACAATGGCCGTCTCTTGCCAGACCATCCTGAGCTGCCCGTGTGAAAGTTTACTTGCACAAAACTTAAGAAAATGGGTGTTTCCTCCCGTATTGAGCCCCTGGGAAGCATCCTTTTTCTGCAGTGATTCCAGATACTTCCAACCAAAATGAGCTCTGAGTGGCAGTTTCATATTATTACTGGGTTCTTATTTCTTGTTTCTTAGAATTCAAGATTTCTTTCAGAGACCTCCTGACAGTAGATTATTTAGTTATTCCAGTGGTTTCTGCAGCCAAAGAGGCTTTGTGGAACTTGGAATAACCTGAGTTAATGTATATTAGGAGAGTTTGTGATGCTGCAGGTGCTGTGCTAAAAAAGCACTTTCATGGCTTATCCTATGTAATCCTTATGACAGACCAATGAAGTTGAAGGGATTATTTTGGCTACATTTTGCAGCTGGAGTAATTAAAGCTAAGAAAGGATAAGTATTTACAAGTAGGAAATAATGGTACTGGAGTTCCAACCCAGGTAATCTGACTATAGAAACTGTGCGCTTCTAACTGCTGTACTGTATGTTTTCCCCAAATTGATCCCTGCCATCTATTAGTGCTTGGTGTTAAATTGCCCCTAAAAGTCCCATAGCTGGCTCTCTGCTCCTCTGTGTGTACTTCTCCGGAAAGCTAAACCAGTCCTCCAAGAGGGATAGGAACTTCTGGCCAAATGGCCGTCCTTGACCCTGCTGCCAGTTAGTACCCAAGGCTCCTGATACCTGGTCACGGTCAAGAATTGAGCACCGCCATGTCCTTCACACCCACATCGCCAAGCAATTCCATTCTCCACTTCAGTTTCTGTTGAACACCTGATTGCAGTAGTCCTACTACTCTTTCCAGAGACCCTCTGTCCTGAGAATTGTGCAGCCACTCAGCCCATCACTGATCTCTGTTCACCTAGCAGCACCAGAAAGCTGACTGCCTGCTCTGAGATTACGTGATCACTGCTGAATAAATCCTGATTTCGTTTAGGAGCAGGCTTCCTCATGTATGACTTGACTGTGAACTTCATGAAGACATGGACTGTGTCTGTTTTGTTTACTGTGGTATCCCTAGTGCCAAGCAAAGTATTAGGTACTTACAGTTGGCCATCCGTTTTCACAGAAGCAGAAGCCGTGAATACAGAGGGCTGAATGTGCTAAGTAAATTTTTGTTGAATGATCAAATTATGCACAACCATGTGTACATACCTTACAGGGAAACTCAGCTGTCTGTGCTATAGTAATGCTCGCAGGCCATTGGCAGTGCCACTAGACACTGCAGAGGAACCACCAACCAACTAAATGGTCCCGTGTTCCGCTACTGACTCAGAAATGGCCATTCTGCACCCACTTCATGGGAAAGGTTTGGGTTTAATGCACTCCCATAAAATCCAGCCCTTGTCCTGACCAGAGGCAGGTACTTAGGAAGTTTAGGTGACCACACTTAAGAAGTGGTGGAGAAAGAGATGCTCCACATGCAGGAGATTTTAAGCACTAGCCTAGAGTGAAAAATATTTTCTTTGGCAAAATTAGTGAAACCATCAGATTTCTGTCTTCCATTGCTTTTTTTTTCTCTGAGGTCTTAAGCCCATTCATTGGACTGGAACCTTCTTGGTTCTTGGAGTTTTCAGGTTACCGGTAGAATTTATCTTGCTCTGCTCACAATGCTACCTCCCAAATAATAAACAGAATTCTGTATTTTTGTGCAGATTTTATATGCCTTGAGATTTCATCCTTATTCTGGTCTCCTTTGTATTGCATACAGGAAGAGTGTTTGTACAGTACTTCAAGGATATATTATCTTTGATTCCCCTCCCCTGCCTACACACACACACACACACACACACACACACACACACACACATACACATGCACACACGCTCTCTCTCTCTCTCTCTCTCTCTCTCTCTCTCTCTCTCTCTCTTTTTCTCTGTCTCTGACCTGTTCTGTGCAGTTAGATTATTTCTGGCCAGGTAAGAAAGTGATGCAAAAGCAATTTTTAAAATAATCTCTCTGCAGTATGACACCACCTTTAATTTGTTAATGAAGCTGTTAGTATAAACTGTTAGCAAATATAGAATTCTTCATTCACTTCAAACAGAGGCAAATATATATATCCAGTGCCTAATGGTCCCTGGTTTCTTTTTTATTTTCTCAGGCAAGAAAACTGATCAGTGACTTTGCCATTATCTTGTCCATTCTCATCTTTTGTGTAATAGATGCCCTGGTAGGTGTGGATACTCCAAAACTGATTGTGCCAAGTGAGTTCAAGGTAGGTGAACTTGTCTTTTGGTCATTCCTGGAATTCTTTGGTTTTCTTTCCTTTCCCCTGTTCTAGTTTGTTGTATTTCTCTTTGAGTTAGTTTTGTACAATTATCCATTTCTTTATTTTATAAATGGTCAATTGCTAGGTGCATATATACATTTTGTCTATTTTTTCACTAAAATTAAATGCCTGATTAGGACTAAATGCAAGGTTCACATTATATTGACTTTTATTGGAAATACCTTATGGTAACATCATAAACTCTGCTTTATATTTTTAGAGTATTTAAAAATATCCAGAGTATTTTCAACTGGCTATTTCAAGGTTATCAATTTATAACCTTGATCCATATAATAATTCTAGGTTGCAGTGTAACTATCATCATCCTGATTTTATGAAGTTGAGATTGAAGCTTATAAAAATTAAGTAAAATACCTAAGGTTACCTTACTAAATCAGTGCTCTTTTCCTGCCACCATACTACTTGCCATATACACACATGTGTATATATAATGTGCATTTTAATTATTACAAAGATATAGCAATTATTCATTTTATAAACCTGTGGGTATGTATAAGCCTAATGGGTAATATTTACATTTCATTCATTCTTAAATATCCCTATCTAATTTTTCACCACAAGTCTTTCACTTATTTTCTAGAACACTCCTAACCTCTCTCTCCATCACTGAGAACCATATATTTGCTAAGAAAAATTAAACGAACTGCAGTTTTAGCTTAATGACTACCTGATGAGGAAGGGATGTCTGTGTTATAGCAAACAAAATGTTTTTTGCATTTTCTCTGCCATGATATATTTATTAGCAAAGGTAAGTGCTCATTTATTCAGTCATTAGTTAAGTCAATATTTACTGAATGCTTGCTTTGAGTCAAGCCCTATACTGGGAATTTGAAATGCATTGAAGAGCAAGACAAAGTTCCTTTCCTTATAAGCTCACAACCTGGTAAAGGTAGTAAAATGTGAATAGGTTCAGTGATGGAGTTATGAGCAAAGTGAGACAGAAATATTTTCAGAGGGGAAGTGAAGCTTTCTTCATAGTAAATGTGGAGAAAATAATTCATAGTTAGGATTCTGTTTTAGTTTGTTTATATTGTTTAAAATTAGGAAAAGAATAGGAAAATATGAAAATAAGAAAGATGAGAATATTTAAATAAGCTTAATTATGACATTTAAAATATTTGTAGCTTTTTATGTATTATATCATGAAATGATTACAATTTGGCAGTAGTAGAAACAACTTCTGTATAATTGCTAAAATCCATGAACAAAATTCATGGTTGTTTTGTAATTTCTTGCCTACCTCCTTACGGAATATTACATTTGGGTTTTTCTTATGGCTACCCCGTAAACTTAAATCACTTTCTTCCATCCTGATTCTTATCTTGGAGCATCCTAAATGTGCAAATTGGCATTTACTTCTTTTCCGTCACTGTATATTCTCAGTTTCCTTCATTTAAAACATTGCCTCAACTATAACCTCCTTTAGGAGGTTCTTGCTGAATAATCTTTGCCCAAGCTATCAGTAAAACTGTTTCTTTTTTTTAATATGTTGGCTCTCCACATATAAAAATGTGTCTCCCCCACTGATTTTTCACCAAGTAGTATGTATTAATATTGTTTTAAAAAATGTTTTCTCTCTACTTAAAGCCAACAAGTCTAAACCGAGGTTGGTTTGTTCCACCATTTGGAGGAAACCCCTGGTGGGTGTACCTTGCAGCTGCTATACCTGCTTTGTTGGTCACCATTCTCATTTTCATGGACCAGCAAATCACAGCTGTGATTGTAAACAGGAAAGAACATAAACTCAAGGTAAATCTTCATAATAATGGTTATCACTGCCTTCTACTTTCTTTTTTGGTGCTTGAAAATATTAAATGCTTCAAAAGCAAGATAGTTTTATGGGAATTACAGCTCATGTTCTTTAAGACTTCGCAGAGTCATAGATCACCCTGTGTGGACACATCTTCACAATATAACACTTTTGGAAGACCTCATTTAAACCTGAAAAAGTTGTTTCAAATCATATTTTCTTCACCATCTGAGAGGGCATTATAAACTGTTTACCACTCAGCCACTGTTATCTTTCATATGATTTTAATATGGTAACTGTCCTTAATGAAGACAAAGACAAATGCTTTCTCTGAAACTATTGAGATAAACTATTGAGATAAAAATATGAGTTTTCTTCTTTAACCTGTTGACTTGGTGAGTTATATTAATAGATTTTATACTGTTGAACTAACCTTGAAACCTGGCAGATACATAGTTTCTTTCTTACACACAATTGAACTTGGTTTGTTACTATATATATTATAATATGTAATATAATATATATATTGCTTATATATGTATATGTACATATATACATGTATATATGTATATATGTTTGTGTGTGTGTGTGTGTGTGTGTATATATATAGGATTTTTGCATCTCTGTTTAAGAGTGACATTGGCCTGCATTTTTCCTTTCTTATACTGTCCCTGTCTGGTTTGGGTATTGGAAATATATTGTCCTTATAAGATGAGCTGGAGAGTATTTCTGCTTCTATTCCACTCCCATCCCATTCCCTGAAATAGAATATAATAGTCTCTTTATTATGTATAACATGTCAATTATCTTTTCTTTGAATGATCAGACAAGTTGTTAAACTACCTGGGCCAGGTGGTTTCTGTATGGAACTGTAAAACTGGTAATCAAAATGTTTTAATGGCTATGAGACATTCAGAATTTCTATTTTTCAATTTTAGTAACTTATACTTTTCTAGATTTTCCCTTTTCTCTTCTATTTTAAAATTTTTGCAATGTTTTTTAAATATTATCATTTGTCATTTTTGTAACCTGAATCTGTTACTTTTCCCTTTAAAATCTTAATATTATTGATTTGTGCTTCTTATTTTTCTTGATCAGTCTAGCCTGAGGTTTGTTACTTTTATTAGTCTTCTTTCAAAGAAGCAATTTTTTACTATATTGATTTTCTATACTATGTCTTTGTTTTTTGCTAATATTTGCTTTGTTTTAAAGCCATGTTATTAAGTACATCTACATTTATAGTTTATCTTTTTAGTGAATTGAATTTTTATATGACTCTGTTTTTAGTAATGCTTTTTGCCTTAAAGATTATTTTGTACTAATAAATCTGTGGTACCTTATGTGTATTCATTCTGTTATTTTCAATATACCTTGTATCTTGTGTCTGTTTGTAGATAACCCATGGTTGGACTTTTAAAAAAATCTATTTTTACAATCTTTACTTTTAAATGTAGTATTTAATCCATTAAAATTGATGGTGATGAGTGATAGATTCGGATTCATCTTTAGCACATTATTTTTGCTTTCTGTTTGTATAACTTTATGTTCTTTCTTTTTTATTCTCCTTTTTTTGGTCCTCTTTTAGGTTGGTACAGTTTTGTTTTTCTTATTTTCTGCTTTCTACATTTTTTTTCTGTTAGGGTGGAAGTTACATACTTTACCTTTTAGTGATTATGTTGCATATTTTTTTTAACATCTTTATTGGAGAATAACTGTTTTACAATGGTGTGTTAGTTTCTGCTTTACAACAAAGTGAATCAGTTATACATATACATATGTTCCCATATCTCTTCCCTCTTGCGTCTCCCTCCCTCCAACCCTCCCTATCCCACCCCTCTAGGTAGTCACAAAGCACAGAGGTGATCTCCCTGTGCTATGCGGCTGCTTCCCACTAGCTATCTATTTTACATTTGGTAGTGTATATATGTCCTTGCCACTATCTCACTTCGTCATAGCTTACCATGTTGCATATTTTTTTTCCATGTTGCATATTTTAATATGCATTTTTAAGTTCCAGAGTTAGTCAGTATTTTTACCCTTCTCCTGAATAATGCTAAGAGCTAAGGAATGCTTTAAGTTTGATATTCCTTCCCATATCATATTCTGTTAATACCCAGAGTTTATTGCTACCTGAATTTTAAAATCCAATTAATTATACATGGTCAATATTTTTAGAATTACAAACAAGTTTTCCTTTTTTTTGCACTTCAGACCTTCCTTTTCGGAATATTTTTCATTAGACTGAATTATTTCCCTTAAACAGTACTAGTTTACCAGACTTTTGAAATTTTCTCCTGAGAGCGTCTTTGGGAGGTAAACTCTCTCATTTATGTTTGCCTGAAAATGTTTCTCTCACCCTCATTCTTGAAAGGTGTTTTCTCTGGTTGTATAATTTAGGTTGAAAGCTATTTTTTTCCAGCATTTAGAATCTATTTTCTTTTCTTTTTTTTTTTTAACATCTTTATTGGAGTATAATTGTTTTACAATAGTGTGTTAGTTTTTCCTTTACAACAAACTGAATCAGTTATACATATACATATGTTCCCATATCTCTTCCCTCTTGCATCACCCTCTCTCCCACCCTCCCTATCCCACCCCTCTAGGTGGTCACAAAGCACAGAGGTGATCTCCCTGTGCTATGCAGCAGCTTCCCACTAGCTATCTAATTTACATTTGATAGTGTGTATATGTCCCTGCCACTCTCTCACTTCGTCTCAGCCCACCCTTCCCCCTCCCCATATCCTCAAGTCCATGCTCGAGTAAGTCTGTGTTTTATTCCCGTTCTACCACTAATCTCTTCATGACATTTTTTTCCCTTAGAGTCCATATATATGTGTTAGCATACGGTATTTGTTTTTCTCCTTCTGACTTACTTCACTCTGTATGACAGACTCCAGGTCCATCCACCTCATTATAAATAACTCAGTTTCATTTCTTTTTATGGCTGAGTAATATTCCATTGTATATATGTGCCACATCTTCTTTATCCATTCATCTGTTGATGGACACTTAGGTTGCTTCCATGTCCTGGCTATTGTAAATAGAGCTGCAATGAACATTTTGGTACATGAGTCTTTCTGAATTATGGTTTTCTCAGGGTATATGCCCAGTAGTGGGATTGCTGGGTCGTATGGTAGTTCTATTTGTAGTTTTTTAAGGAACCTCCATACTGTTCTCCATAGCGGCTGTATCAATTTACATTCCCACCAGCAGTGCAAGAGGGTTCCCTTTTCTCCACACCCTCTCCAGCATTTATTGTTTCTAGAGTTTTTGATGATGGCCAATCTGACCGGTGTGAGATGATATCTCATTGTAGTTTTGATTTGCATTTCTCTAATGATTAATGAGGTTGAGCATTCTTTCATGTGTTTGTTAGCAATCTGTATATCTTCTTTGGAGAAATGTCTATTTAGTTCTTCTGCCCATTTTTGGATTGGGTTGTTTGTTTTTTTGTTATTGAGCTGCATGAGTTGCTTATAAATTTTAGAAATTAATCCTTTGTCAGTTGCTTCATTTGCAAATATTTTCTCCCATTCTGAGGGTTGTCTTTTGGTCTTGTTTATGGTATCCTTTGCTGTGCAAAAGCTTTTAAGTTTCATTAAGTCCCATTTGTTTATTTGTGTTTTTATTTCCATTTCTCTAGGAGATGGGTCAAAAAGGATCTTGCTGTGATTTATGTCGTATAGTGTTCTGCCTATGTTTTCCTCTAAGAGTTTGATAGTGTCTGGCCTTACATTTAGGTCTTTAACCCATTTTGAGTTTATTTTTGTGTTAGAATCTATTTTCAATTATTTTTGACTTCCATAAAAGTGAACTGTCAGTATAATTCTCATTGCCTTGTAAGTGATCATTCTTTTCTTTAGGATGCTATAGCATTTTCTTTTTGTCTTTATTTTGGAGTTTTATTATAACTTGTGTAAGCACAGATTTCTTTTTATTATTATTGGATTACTGGGCTTCCTGAATCTTCCTGTCTTTTATCAATTATGGAATTTTGTAATTCTTTGACTCTTTCAATCTCTAATACATCCTTCTGGAATTACAAGTAGAATTTTATTATACATCCCCATCTTGTGCCCCAATTCTACTAAACTGTTTTGTTTTGTTTTCACATTTACTATCTTCAGTATCTGTGCTATATTTTGGATAATTTCTTCAGATCTTTCTACTAATTCTTTCTTCTATTCTACTACCAAAGCACTCCAGTGAATTTTTCCTTTCAAGAGTTATAAATTTTTTTATCTTTAGAAGTTCTGTTTTGTTCTTTTCCAGATCTTCTGGTTCAATTTTGATAGTTCCCCTTCTTTATTATTCTTCCATATACTCTTTATTATATGTATATTTGCTGTCTTTGTGGGTTTGATTCTGAACTTTGTTTTCTCAACTCTTACCCGTAGTGTCTTTCTTCCTCATGTATTTAGTGCTTTTCTTTTAAAAAAAAAAAGTGAGCTAATAATCTTCCTATGAAATGCTTCAGAGCCTTCCAGAGATTTTATTTGCTTCTGAGAGATATAGGAGAGTCCAGCCAACCTGGGAACACTTTTTTAAAAATTTATTCCCATGAAAAAATATTTTATTATGGAAAAGTTGTAAACATACACAAAAGAAGACAGAATAGTATAACTCAGTATTTATCACCCAACTCTAACACTTAACAACTCCTGTCCAATCTTGTATCATTTAAATTTCCATGATCTTATCCCCTTCCTATAATACTTTGAAGTAAGTGTAGACAGCATTCCATATTATCCATAAATTTTGGACTATGTATTTCTGAAGATAAGATCTCTTTTGAAAAGCATGACCACAATACCATTATCAGTCTTAAAAAAATTAACAAAATTCCTTAATATCATCAAAAATCCAGTCTATGTATATATATATTTTTTTTTTTTTTTTTTTTTTTTTTTTTTGCGGTACGCGGGCCTCTCACTGTTGTGGCCTCTCCCGTTGCGGAGCACAGGCTCCGGACGCACAGGATCAGCGGCCATGGCTCACGGGCCCAGCGCGGCATGTGGGATCTTTCCAGACCGGGGAATGAACCCATATCCCCTGCATTGGCAGACGGACTCTCAACCACTGCACCACCAGGGGAGCACCAATCAATATTTAAATTTGCAAATGTGTCATACATACATTAAACTTTAAAAACATAATTTATTTGTTTAAATCAGGATCCAAATAAAGTTCAAACATTATCTTAAGTCTTTCATAAACTTTTATTTATTATTTTATTTATTTATCTTTGGCTGCATTGGGTCTTTGTTGCTGCACATGGGCTTTCTGTAGTTGCGGAGAGCTGGGGCTACTCTTCATGGCAGCGCATAGGCTTCTCATTGCAGTGGCTTCTTTTGCTGTGGAGCACGGGCTCTAGGCGTGCGGACTTCAGTAGTTGTGGCTCATGGGCTCTAGAGTGTAGGCTCAGTAGTTGTGGTACACAGGCTTATTTGCTCTGTGACATGTGGGATCTTCCCGGCCCAGGGATTGAACCCGAGTCCCTTGCACTGGCAGGCGGATTCTTAACCACTGCACCACCAGGGAAGCCCCTAAGTCTTTCATAAACTTTCAGTCCATAGATTCTCCCCTCCATCAATCTGTTTGTTTCCCTTGTTATTTATTTGTTAAAGATAATCAGGTTGTTTGTTTTTCTGTTTACCTTTTGCTGTATAAAAAGCCTCCTGAAAACTTAACAACTTAAAATAACAATTTATTTTATTTCTCGTGTTTCTTTGGGTTGACAGGGTTCAGATGTATACTTCTTGCTTGAGCTCTCTCCTGCAGTTGCAGTTAGATAGTGGCCAGGGCTGATGTCATCTGAAGGGTTGACAGGGCTGATTGTCCAAGGTGGTTCCTTCACTCACTCACATGTCTCACATACCTTGATATTCCTTGGTGTGTCTGCCTGCCTCTCTCTCCCTCCCTCTCTCTCTCTCTCTCTCTCTCTCCCTCCCTCTCTCTCTCTCTCTCTCTCTCTCTCCCTCTCCCTCTCCCTCTCCCTCTCCCTCTCCCTCTCCCTCTCCCGCCCTCTCCCCCCTTCCTTCTCCCTCTCCCTTTCCCCCTCCTCTCCCTCTCCCCCCTCCCCCTCTCACCACATGGCATCTCATCCTCCAGGGTCTTTCCATGTGGTGTAGGCTTCTCACAGCATGGCAGTGGGTTATTTGCACTTACTACATGGCAGCTGACTTTCAAGAATTAAGAAGTGAAAAATTAGACCATATCATGGTTACACCTGCAACTGGCACAGTTTTACTTCATTACTTTGCTAGAGTCAGCTGGTCAAAATAGTCATAGGACCATCCTCCATTCAAGGAGATAAGGAAGGACTCCACTGTTTGATGGAGGAGTGGCAATTTTACGTTGTAGGAAAATATGTGGGACAGGAGATATTTTCCCAGCCATTTTTGGAAAGTAAAATCTGCCACATCTGTACTGAAGAATTTGCAGTAGTCTTGACTGCTTCCCTAGAAGCTTGATGAAATATAGTTTCAATATTTCATGTCTATATCTATGCAGTTTTTTAGAGTGTGGTGGCAAGACTAATTCATAGAAGACTATGACTACTTCACACTACATTTTTAGCTTAAGGTTTTTCAGACTGCAGAGGTAATGTGAAGTCCAGGCCCAAACTCAGTTGTAGGTTTATGGTTAGAAATATCTTTGGAGAATCTTTTTTTTTTTTTAATGGCATTACATCTAGTGGCAAGGCCAAGAGAGGCATGTATCCCCACTGTCTCTCTCTGTAGGGTGTTTTTCCCCCGCTAGTTTACCAAATGGGTATGCTGTGTTTAGAGTATCCTAGTTTTATTTCAGGGGGTGTCTCCCATCTATGCCCTTTCCCCATATCCCTAGGATTGGTGTCCTGTCCCTAGAGTTCAGATGGTCATTCTACCCCATGCCTTACCCTGCCAAAGATTGGCATAGTCTTGCTGGGCAGGCCCAGGCCTCAAGGGTTTATCTCTTGTTGCCATTGTTGCCATTTGTTTCCAGTTATTTCTCTTACTTTCTGGCAGATAAACCATGATTTCTGTAAGATATTTTCTGTATTTTGTTGAGCATTTTTAGGTGTTCTATACTGGGAGGAATTCAGTGTTGATTTACTTTTGAAAGGCTGGAAATAGATGTTGACTAATATATTTTATTCTGAAAAAATTTGGAAAATATTCTTACTTTTGATATATAGTTAGTCAGATTTGTTATATGTCCTTGAAGGCAAATGCCTATTCTTTTTGCTCATTAAGTTTTCTTACTAATAAAATTCATAATTTTGAATTTAGCAAATTTGGGGTTGATAAAATATTGAAATTTTGGGCTTCCCTGGTGGCGCAGTGGTTGAGAATCCGCCTGCCGATGCAGGGGATACGGGTTCGTGCCCCGGTCCGGGAAGATCCCACATGCCGCGGAGTGGCTGGGCCCGTGAGCCATGGCCGCTGAGCCTGCGCGTCTGGAGCCTGTGCCCCGCAACGGGAGAGGCCACAACAGTGAGAGGCCCACGTACCCCAAAAAAAAAAAAAAAATTGAAATTTTATCCTACTTCGTATAGAAAATCAAGACATATTAGGATTTACCTCTTAAAATAGAGTTGAATAAATAAGAAATGTTTTCATCACTTTTGGAATTGCTTATTTGAAATCATTCCTTTGAATGACAGTAGTTATAGAATACGTGCCAGTGTTTTGACACAAATCTAAAGATACCAGTGGGGATATCATCATGAATTGAAGGCTTTTCACACTGGATATTGCTTTGTTCAAACAATTTTGTTTTTCGTTAGGAAAAGAGGCTGTGGAATGTGAAAATTGGAGATTCTATCTAAAATTATTAAGGGCCCTGACTGCTATGAAATTGATTCAAAAGAGAAACCTGACACAGTGAAAGAGATGGAGGCATTGTGATACTAAAAGCAGCATGTTTTGGGGGTGGCATTGGCTTTGGCTCTGTGTCAGATGGCCCTGGCTGGCTGATTGCTCTGTTTGGGATGGGATCCACCTTTCCACTCTGCTGAGTTATAGAATCTGTACTGAGATCTGTACTGATGAGGAACGCCAAGACACTTGGCTTTTTTGGGTCATCATTTTGGTTAGTTATGTCCTACATTATCCCTGCAGAGCACTCAAAAGCAAACCAGGTTCAGCAAGGTCATGACTTCTCCAAGGTCTTTCCCTGAGTCATTGCAGAGGCAGGAAGAGAGTGTGAGCTTCAGGCTTCAAAGCCAGGGATACTTCTCACAAGGGAAGTGATTTTAAGTGTTAAAGATAGGGTGCAGGAGGGAAAAATTGCTTGGAATTGGTATCCAGAAATAGATATATAGGTCGTTGTAGCAATAAATTTTCTCTGATAAACTCTATGGTAAAACACTTAATTTGAGTGTGTTTTCTTGGATAACTCCAAAATGTGCCCTGTTTTAATTTTTCCTTTCTATTTCTGCTGTGATACCTTAGATTCAGTCCTTTTATCTCATGTCTAGACTGTTATAATGGTTTAACCATGAGTTATCACTAATAACCAGTCTCCCTTGCTTCATTCCAAAAGCTGGAATATTTTTTTAAAGAATTTTTTTGATATGTCAGTCCTGTAGTTCTTAAACTTTTATACCTTGGCCCTCTAAACCTTCTCCTCTTGAAGAATGTCCATTTGCCCTAGCTTGGAATTGAAGTCTCTTTGCGATATGATCTCACCCCAAATTTAAAATGATTCTTTCCACATACTATACAATGCCCTGGTCAAGTGAATTGTTGTTCTTTCTTCACCTCACAGTTTCTTCTGCTGGTTATTCTAACTCTCCTCTCCACTCCTCAATGATTACCACCTATGAGAATCATCCCCATCCTTTAAGATCGTCCAAATATAAAAATTTGTCAGCGTTGCCTTCACTTATAATGTAATTTCTATTGCTGTTGTTTTTGCTCTTACTTACTGTATTACTCTGTGGCATTGGTCACATAATGTCTTGAACAGTAGTTTTTTTGTGTGTAATTACCTTATCTTCTTTTCTGAGCCAAACGTTTTCAAGGCAAGGACCATGTTTTAGTCCTCTTTCCAGCTCTCATGTGGCCCATCACAATGATTTCCATAAGGTAGACTTAGTAAATACATCTTGAAGAATTTTGTTTTCTGTGGCCACATGGTTTTTGGAGCTGTTGCACCGTATGAGGTGGGTGATAACCGAAAAACCTGCCTGCCCATCTCCAGTTCTCATAGTGAGTGCTTATATTAGTCAAAGCCCTGTTTAGATGGCATAGCTGCGGGAAGATTTTGTGGGTTCACACTAGACGTAGTTAAACACTCTGTACTCTTGGGTGTCTTTCTCAAACCTCTTTGAATCTCTGTTTAAAATACATTATAATTTGTGTTCAAATCTGTGTCCCCTCCCTTGGTGGGAGAAACTGTGTCATGGTTCTCAGTGTCCCCATAAACCAGCTTGTTCTCTGAATCATGGGTGCTCCTAGCACAAATGTTTATTCTGTGTCTGTGCGTGTGTGTGTACTGCTCCTGACTCCTTTGTTGCCATCTATTTATCAGATGTAAACCGTGAGGCTAACCTTTGTCTCTCATAGATTTTGATTTCTGTGGATTTATTCCTGAATGACCTTTGTTCTGTATTAACAAATCATATACAATATCAAAAGGACATAAAGTTTCACGTCCTATCCTTGTACTTAAAATAATCTCCAGTTTCAGAAAGTAGGACATTTTTGGGTTTATAACCATGAAGACAAGGACTTTTATAAACTGTAAAGGACATACTTAACCTTTTGAGCACTTACTAAATCCTTGCTCTGTATGGAACACCTGTGTTAGATGTTGAAGATAAAAATTGTTCTAAGTTATGGTCTCTGCCCTGAAGGAGTTTCATGGATTTCCCCTATTCACCACTCATATCCACCCCTAGGTTGAAAATGACCTTGCCTTCTTTGTGCTGTGTATCTTTCACATACAATAAATTATTTGCTTCAACACCTTGCTTCAACTAATAACCTGTAAACCTCTTAAGGGCAGGTATTCTTTCTTATTGTTTTTTTTTGTTTTTTTGCGGTACGCGGGCCTCTCGCTGTTGTGGCCTCTCCCGTTGCGGAGCACAGGCTCCGGACGCGCAGGCTCAGCGGCCATGGCTCACGGGCCCAGCCACTCCGCGGCATGTGGGATCTTCCCGGACCGGGGCACGAACCCGTATCCCCTGCATCGGCAGGCGGACTCTCAACCACTGCGCCACCAGGGAAGCCCTTTCTTATTGTTTTATCTAACACAAGGCCTAGCATAGGTGTTCAATGAATGTTTATTTAAAAAATAGTTTTCCAAGCAAAGATAGGAGCAGATGCAAAGGCCCTGGGTGGGAAGCTTGGTGTATTCAGGAACAGATAACAGGTCAGTGTAACTGGAACTTTGGGGAATCAGTGATTCAGACTAAGGTCAGTGGGAGTGGGACCAGATCACCGTAAAACAAAGGCTCTCAACATGAGCATTATTGTCCTTTTGCATAATTCTTTGTTGGTCCTGTGACCGTCCTGTGTATTGTACGCTATTTAGCAACATCTCTGGCCTCTAGGTGCTAGTCGCACCCTTTCCCGCCAAGTTGTTACAACCAAAAACGTCTCCAGACATTGCCACGTGTCCCTTGGTGCACAAAATAGTTCGGGGGAGAAAAACCAATAGGATAATTTTAATTAAGGATAATTTTACACTGCTTAGGTTTTATTCTAAGTGAAACAAGAAGCCACTGAAGGATTTGGGGCAGGAAAAGCAATGAGGAGAGTGGGTTGTCAGGGACAAGAATAAAGCAGGGGCTTCTGAGGCCAGAGCGGCATCGAGAGCCGAGGGTTGCTGAGTAGATGTGAAGGAAGCCTCGGAGTCTGAGCTGGACCTTGAAGGGACATGATGGATTCAAACAGATGTCAAGACACAGAAACAGTGGGATAGGGAAGGTGGGAGAGAGGGTGATGCAAGAGGGAAGAGATATGGGAACATATGTATATGTATAACTGATTCACTTTGTTGTAAAGGAAAAACTAACACACTATTGTAAAACAGTTATACTCCAATAAAGATGTTTAAATAAATAAATAAATAAATAAATAAATAAATAAATAAAAGACACAGAAACAGTGCCAGTTTGAAGAGTGGCACATAATGTGCAGGGCATGTTTAGGGAATGGTATAGTTTCAGGAATCCGTGCGGGCCCCCATCACAGACTCAGATGCAGGAGACTCGGCGTGGGAAGCCTGGCTCGTCGGACCTGCTCCGTCCTGTTTGGGCTGCTTATCTCGCACTGGCCTCCCCTGCTTCCTCAGCATGCCAGCCTGGATGGATGGCATAAGAGCTGTACTTTAGACCCTCACTCTGGCAGCAGTAAGGACGGATGGGAGAGGTACAAGAGAGGAGGAGGATGGAGGGAGTGGTCAGGCGGCTGCTGTGCAACCCAGGAGAGAGATGATCAGAATCTGAAGAAGGCAAGAGGCAGGAGCGGGGAGGGAGGAGGAGCAAAAGGTGTCACATGGCATTTTAGAAAAAAATGCTGTTTTCTATATGTCATACAGTATTATTTCCATTAAAAAGTGTCAAATATTTGAATACTATTTTCCTTCCATACAAATCTAGTTATTCAGACACCTGTAGCTAAAAGAGATACCTTAGAAGTGACTCATTTTCATACACATAGGTTTGTGTTGCAGGAACAACTTCTCTAACATAACCGTATGCGTTCTGGGGTCTTTATGGCAATAGTTGGGGCACCGTGAATTTTTGAGCGTAGCTTTTATCATTTTGTTCAACAGACATATCTCCAGTGTTTACTCTGTGTAGGACACCGTACTAGACATTGTAAGCCTTAAGCATTGAAATTAGGCAAAATAAATTCATTGCTTTTCCCTCTTTGGACTCAGACCCCTTAAAATCTCTCCCATCTGTCCTTTGTGTTTCCCCACTACTGTTCCTTTATTTTGAACTGCATCATCTCAAGCCTGGATTATGGCAGTGTTGTCATGCTTGTCCTCTCTGCCTCCAATCCTGACCTCTTCCAACACGTCTTCTACAATCCAACAGAGCCCTCCTTCTAAACACAAATCTGATCACATCACTTGCCTGCTTAAAACCCTTCAGTAGCTTCCCATCGCTCTTACGATAGAAAGAATTCCAAAGCCTTCAACAAAACATCAAAGTTCTTAACTTCTTTAGCCCTATTTTCCACCTTTCCCATCCCTTCCTAAGCACCAACTCTATTTAATTTTCTCAAAATGGTAGCTCATTTGCCTGTTATTTTCCCCTGCATCTCCATATCTTGTCTCCCAGCTGGTTATGGCTTACGTTTTAGGACTCAGCTTAGATACCACCTCCTATGCAAACTATCCTTGACTTTGGGCTGAGTTGAGTGCCCCTCCTGGGTGCTCACCCCTGCTGTAGACCTTTAACACTGTGGTACTGAGAATGCCTATTGATTTGTCCAGCTCTCCTACTACTCTGTAAGCAACTTGAGGGCAAGGACTGTGTCATTAGCTATAATTTTATTTCTAGGATCTAGCAGAGTGCCATTGAACAGATGAATTAACATGCATTCATTTATCCAATGAACATTTATCTAGTGTCCACTCAGTAGTGGGCACAGTGCCATGTGCTAGAGTTTCAGCGGTGGACAAAAACGCACATGGTTCCTTCCTCATGGAGCTTATGGTCCCTGAGGGAGACAGGCATCATCCCAAGAATCATGCAAAATGTGACATTACAAATGTGTCTGGTACCGCGAAAGACAAGTGATGGTCCTTTAAGAGTCTGTAAGAGAGGGTTTGACCTAGTCCCAAGGTGCTGGGAGTTCCAAGGTGCTGGGAGTTCCAAGGTGGTGGCACTTAACACTGAGATCTCACACAACAGTATGATTAGCTGAGTGAGACTAGGTGGAAAGAGGTACACAGGATGGCACAGGAATCACTGTATATGAACAGGCTTTATAAGAGGCGGTAACCCGGCAAGAATGAATGACCAAAATAATCCAGTGTGGCTGCAGTGAGAGAGGGAGGGTTGAGTCTGGAGAGGGAGCTCTGCAGAGGCACATCAGGCAGGACCTTCAGGTCAAGTTGATAATTTTCCCTTCCTTTTAAGAGCATCAAGTAGTCTCAGCATGGTTGAGGGAAAGGAAGACTTTTTGAAGGGAGTGATGTCAAGAGGCAGAGTAATTATGTGTCTATAATTATTTTGTCCCAGAACTTTTATTTATTCTGGTGGTTTGGCGGTTACCTTTGTATTCTACTGTCTAAAATCCTCATTCCACCTTCTTTGGTATTATGCAGCCCCTTTTTGCTAGTCTCCAGGATATCTAGCTCAAACTTGTTTTACTTGAAATAGTTTGAGAAAGCATGGAGGTGGCTCGGGATAACATGCATGACTTTGCTGCAGTCAGTCTTCTTTTGACCTGTTGATCTGGCCAGTGTGCACATCCTTACGTTATTACAGTTTCCTTGGTGACAAGATTTGGGCATCCTGCCCATTGATTACTATGTTGGTACCTCTAATATGGTCTTGAGTGATTTAGTCTAAATAAGGCTTGAAACTATGTGGTATTTCCAGATGTTGTTCACCTCCCCTCTTCCCCCTCCAAAAGGTTCACATTTCTACTGATTAACAAATAAGTTTTTATTTTTTGTGTAGCTAATTAAGAGTTTATAGTTGCCACTCAAGAATGTATACGTGCTATTTGTCATTCACTTTTTAATTAATTGAGCATTGACTATGCATCATGTACTCTGCTTAGGTATTCAGGATACAGTCTAGCTCCTCATGTTACTTAAAGTCTGATATCAAAGACAGATAAACACATCTACAATTTCAAAACAGTGTGATGAGTGCTGTGATAGAGCAAAGTGTAAAGTGATAGACAGGGGAACATAAAGGAGGAGATCTAACCTAACTAAACTCACCTATCTCACCTGGGCTGAGGAAGGAAAAACTACCAGAAAAAAGAAAAAAAGAAGGCTGATTTAAGTCTTAAGGATGAGTAGGACTGGGCCAAGGAAAAGAAGGAAAAGAGAGGTTATTCCAGGGAGGGATGCTATATGGGCAAAGACACAAAAGGCATTAGTGAGTAAGACATATTCAAGGAATTGCATATGGTTGAAAATGGCCATGATATAGGATCCAAGTAGGGCAGAGGTCAAAGGTGAGGCTGCACATGTAAACAGAGGCCAGGTCATGAATGACCAACACATCCACAGGCAGGAGTGAGCAAATCCTGTATGCTCCACCTGAAGGAATAGCCAGAATCCACCCACTTCTTGCTATGTTCACTGGTACCACCCTGGTTCTAACCATGACAGTCTCTTGCATGGGTCATGGCACCAGCCTCCTAACTGGTTACTGTTTTTTTCAGTCTGTTTCCTAACACAGCAGCCATGGTGTTTAGAACATAAGCAGATCATCTCATTCTTCCCTTTAAAACCCTACAGTGGCTTCCAACGGTACTCAGAGTACAAGTCCAACTTCTCATAGTTATCTTTAGTGCTTACTACTGTTTTAGATACTGTATAGTTTATTCATTTATGTTGTTTATTGTTGTCTCTGTCAGTAGAATGTAAACTCCATGAGCTCAGGAATTTTTGTCTGTTTTATTTGCAAATATGTCACTAACATCCAAGCCTGTGCTGGTTACTAGGTTGGCAGTCAGAATTTGTTGAAAGAATGAATGACTGAGACCCCACATGTAGCATGATATTCACCTCATTAGTCACTATTGAACAAGTTATTTCAGTTCATCCTCACCTTGGCCCCCTTTCTGCTGCCTTAACCCACTCCCAAGTCAAACCCTTATGCTTTCAAACCATTTGTATTGCAGTGAACTGGTTTTATGAATATGTATCAATCTATTTGTCTCTCAAGGAGATTTTCATTCTTAGCCAAACCTGGACTAAGTAAAAATATGCTTTTCTTTCTTGTGTCAGCTGTGATGAGTTCTCTGAGAACATGATTAGACCCGTGTGTGCAAGCCAGGGGAGAAGTCCTGGCATTTCAGTGAGAAGAGAGCAGTGTTCTGAGTAACTGTAACAGGATCTGAATGATAACACTCACCAGGCTCCTAGTGTAAAGACCATTCTCATTTTTTAAAGCCAACCTCTCTGTTTCCTCAGATTGGTCATACTAAGCCTCTTGGCGCTGCTGCTTCCATGCTGTGAAAATGGACTGCTCTATTTTCTCAGGCTCCATAGGGGTATTAGGTATTTGATTTCTTCATAAATAGAACAGAGAAATATAACCAGAGGATAACATTGTGGAAACACTTAGCAACATTTATTTAGTGAGTAAAAGAGCTAGACCTTTTGTTACATTGTCTGCTCTTCCAGTCAGTAAATGTTATTGTGACTATCTGGCAGTGTTTGAAATCAGCCTATTCTTATTAAGGGACTACAATTACCTTAATTACAATGTTTCATATGTTGTTAAACAAATATTTTCATATACTATTAAGGGTGAGAAATGGTCTTCTATGTACTTTTTTGTCTTTATTTTTTTAATTGAAGTGTAGTTGATTTACAATGTTGTGTTAGTTTCAGGTGTGCAGCAGAGTGATTCAGTTTTTTATAATATATATGTACTTTTTATATATACTTGTATATGTATTTTTATTTATATATATATAAATCTATTCTTTTTCAGATTCTTTTCCATTATAGGTTATTATAAGATACTGAATATAGTCCCCTGAGCTTTACAATAGGCCTTTGTTGGTTCTCTATTTTATATGTAGTAGCATGTATATGTTAATCCCAAACTCCTAATTCCCCACCCACCTTTGCCCTTTGGTAACCATAAATTTGTTTTCTATATCTGTGAGTCCATTTCTGTTTTGTAAATGAGTTCATTGGTATCATTTTTTCAGATTTCACATATAAGTGTTAGGTTGCTTTTCTTAAGGTTGCTTTCACATCATTAGTCTACATGTGCTGAATACTGTCTGGGTGAACAGCATATTGCTAGTCAAGCAGAGAAGGCATCATGCCTGTTTTTAAGGTACCTATCCTGTTTATGTTAAAAAACAACCAGTATTACTATTGCTACTGTCACCATTTATTGAGCTTCTACTCTGTAACTATCACTGCCATTTAAGTTCCTACAAGGTGATTTGCCTCAATTACTTCACTGAAGGATGTCAGTAACTCTTCAAGGTAGTTCTATATCTCCATTGTTCCAATTATGTAATTGGATGCAGAGACGGCAATTAACAATAAGCAAATAATAAGCTGTGACTTAAATCAAGCTAGAGGAGGTGTGTCATGTGGCAGCTTTGCGTTTAATTGTTAGGGGGATAGTATGAGGAAGATGAAGTCTCATTCAAGGACTTCATCTTCTGGTAGATATGTGTATCAAGCAAAGCGAATTGGTTTCTTTGGGTAATCTTAACTCCCATCTGGAAATATGACTAGATAGCAGTATGAGTGCTTTCTTCACATGGTTTTGTTACCTCTTGCTACAGAAAGGAGCTGGATATCACCTGGATCTCTTTTGGGTGGCCATCCTCATGGTGGTGTGCTCCTTCATGGCCCTTCCGTGGTACGTGGCTGCTACTGTCATCTCCATCGCTCACATCGACAGTTTGAAGATGGAGACAGAGACTTCTGCACCTGGAGAACAACCAAAATTCCTAGGAGTGAGGTGTGTTACGTCAGAGAAAAATGGCTCTATAAGACATACCATGCTCACATCTGTGTGTCAGTCAGAAAGAAACGGACAAATGTGGAGGAGAAAGGGCTGGTGATGAATAACTTATTCCTGTACTTGATGTTCTAGAAAGGACTAAATTTTCATTCGAAAGAGTCTTCCATAATTTCTTGAGTTCACTTTTTATCTTACATACATTTCCTTTGATTAACAGCAGGCTAAATTATGCATATGCAGAGTAAAAACGTAGACAGGTCATTCATTTTCTTCAACATGCAGGTCATTTTAGTGCTGTGGTACATACTCTATCACAATCATATATATATAGCCAGACCCTTTAATTTTTTGGGTCTATTGAGACTCCCTAGAACTCTTGAGTCTGCTTATGATTCTCAAGATGCGATGAAAGGAGGGAATCCCCTGGCAGTTCAGTGGTTACGACTTGGCCTTTTCACTACCAGGGCCCCGGGTTCGACCCCCGGTCAGGGAAGTAAGATCCTCAAGCCGCACAGCCAAAAAAAGATTCTGTGAAAGGAGAGGAATTCTTATTTTCCACTTCATTTTCTGTCCTATAAGCACTGAGAAACCTTGACCTCCAGCAGTTAAATCTGGGTAGCCATGAAGAGCTCTTATGAGACCTTTATACTTTATTGCGTATTTTGCAGCGGACTCTGCTCCTAAGAGCTTGGGTGAATAGCTCACATGACAGAGCCATCGTTTCCCACGCCACAACAGTGGGTGATTTTTCTTGGGGGGAGGAGGTGTTGTATGGGAATCGTATTTGTTAAAAAGTATTTTTGTTGTTGTAGATTTGGAAATGAGACTGATGGGATTTACTGCACTTAGGAAATTTCCCTGATCTGTTTGTTAATTAGAATGTGGGACGATGTAATAACTATCTCCTATGAAGGAAGGTATAATTACACAGCAGTACAAGTTGTTTAAAAAATAAGGGCTTCTAGTAGGCCAGTAATTGATGGAACCAGAGCAAGTGATTTTTCTCTCCTGATTCTAAAAGGACAAAGGATTTAGCAGAACCACTTTTTTCTTGATGAATTCAAGTCACATACTGCAAGAGTTTTAAGAGAATTTTGTAGTTCTGTTAAGCTTATATGCTGTCCTTGAGGTATTAATTACATGTGATATCTGCACCTTTGCTGTCTTAGGCAAACAGTGATTCCGTCAATGTATAGTATTTTCTGAAGGTGAAAAGACAAGAGCATGTTTATGAAAACAAAAGGGAGATTGGTAATCTTTTGATTTGGTTTCAGGGAACAAAGAGTCACTGGAACCCTTGTGTTTATTCTGACTGGTCTGTCAGTCTTTATGGCTCCCATCTTGAAGGTAAATATGTGAAATACTCACTTCTTCCTCCTTCTCAGAACTCTGACAGATAATTGGATATGTGAACAGTAGAATTTCTTAAGAAATATCTGCAAGATTATTATCGCATCCATAACACACTGAATGAAGCAGGAGTCAGGTAGAATGAAGACTTTAAAAACTTTTACCTTGATTTCCTTTTCACTCTTTCTCTTATTATTTTTTTGCAGTTATTTGGTTGAACCATATTAAATTACCACTATTCAAATTTTTTGACCTATGCATATGGCAGTTTCATACAGTGCAATCTAGCTAACTGATCTCCACTCCCCATGACATTTTTCACTCTCCTAGTCTCCTTACATCCTTTCATCCCATCACTTCCCATTTACTTGTCCCTAAAGCCTACCCTCCCTTCCCACATTAGACTCCTGGGTAACATGAATGACTCACGGTGATCATTTTGTAATTGTTCTCTTATTATTAATTATTGCTGACTGTGTTTCTGTATTCTTGGAATCAGAAGGCCTCATATCCACAAAGAAAGAATGGAATAAAATTACTGATTTATAACTAGAAAACTTTAGAAATGAACTTCTGAAGAAGAAAAGTGATAGATTATTTAGAAAGTTAGGAGTCAATATATAGGTTTGATTGATGGGGTGAATATTTAATAGATAAATATAAACTATATATGAAAGCATATTTAGAAGTAGAGATAGTACTTTAAAAGATTAATGTATATCTGTCATTGAAGCTCCCAGTTTTCTTTTGTGACACAAATATTCTTTTTTTATTGCATAACAAAACTAGCCAATTATTGATAATTTGTATCTTATGCTTTGCATCGCAGTACCAAGCATGAATATCACCTATAGACCCAATAGCTATCGACAATCCCACTGTTAGCAATATCCTTCCAAATTTTTCTCTAAAAATTTTTGTGTATCTTTAAACAATTTTAATTTTTCAAAAGGTTTTTTGAATGCTTATTTAATTACACAAGTAATAGAGCAGTACATTCTTGGAAAGAATTCAAAGAATACAGAAGTACAGTGAAAAGCAAAAGCTCTCCATTTCTTTCCTATTAACACATTTATATGTCAGTTGCCAATCAGATGAATTTGTGGAAAATAGAACTGTAATTTCTTAACTTATAGCTAGGACTGACTCTGCCTTCAGAGTATTTAGATTACTGCATACATTATGCACAAAATACTTTGTACACAGTTAAAAGATTTAAATATTCATCTTTTGTCACTGGTTTCTACAATGTCAATTAGCTGGTTTAATTTCTGACTGGAATCATGAAGGAATATGTATCTCATGTAATATGTGGGGAAGTAAAACTAAAAGTAATTGCAAGGAGTTCTGGTTATATACAGAGGACCTTAAGAAAGGACAGATCTTATGTTCTGTGAGGACAGAGGGAAATCTGTTGTCAGTTTTGCCAGTGCAGAGCGAATTGTGGGGGAGGTTTGAGTTGTTGTGAGTTTCACAGCGTCAAATCCACTGCCAAAGTGCTCTGTGTTCCTCTATTGCCCCGTAGACGCCAGCACATCAGCTGGTGGAAAAGTCTAATGACAGCTTTTTACCGCATAGGCAATGGGACCTCATCTGGACAGATCAACTTGTAGAGATCATTGTAGGTAATTATGACCTCACATTGTGGGAGGCTCTCCTAGAAAGGAATTTGCCCCTGGGACCCCTGAAGGTGGGTTCACATGACCCAACTGCCAAGTCTCTTTTATAGGGTCTCTTAGTGCTTAAGCCACTAGTAAGAGATAAATAGAAAGCTTCCCATCAGTTCGTATGTACTCATCACCACCCACTCTTTCTTTAATTTTATTTTTATATTATTCCTTTTCAATAATGCAGTATAAAATCCTAACTCAGAAAAGTCAGATGTGTTTCAAAATTCTTCTTTGTTTGTTTGTTATAGCAAATTGGCTTTAATCTTGGAGAATCTGTCAACTGAATGATCATGCATGATTCCAAAGGGACACAGAGAACAGTGTATAAACTGCTATTTTTAGGAAGAGATGCAAGTGCAAGGCCTCTTCCTAACTCTTCTCACCCAACTATGGCTGCAGAGGAGTTAAAGCTGAAAGCACTTTTGTTCTTCATTTTACAATGATTCTTTTTGCCCCTGATATGCAAAGCATCGTAGTATCTATGGGAACAGATTATAATACAGAGAAAGGAAAAAGATAGATGTAAGGGATCAGTGAGTATGAGCTTGCTTTTGCTTTGACCTTCCTTAAGTACTCATGTTCTGGCTCACCCTCATTCAGGTACTAGTGTCCATAATTGTGGCTATTTCTACCTGGCAACTTTGGGTTAATGCAAAGAGTCAGTGTAAGCATCAGTGGAAAAGGCAGTTCAGCAAACATTTTTGTTAGGCCATCTTTTGCCCAAACTGTGGGAAATGAAATTGTTTAGTTAGTGTAGTTTCCAACATATTGTGGGGAACCTGGATTTTAAAACAACAAGGATAAAATAGTCTAGCATTGACTCTTGTGGTTTGTTACTTCAGCAAGTGAGGCTATTCCTCACTTCAGGAATCACATCTGAAAAGGTCAGCCAATTTCAGATGAGGTGCCCTTCTTAGCACTGAAGTTTGGTAAGTTATGTGCTTTCTCTACAGAACCCTTGTTAGCTCATCCGAAAAGTCAGCACAGGAAGAAGCAGATGTTGAGAGTAGTTTAACGAAAACCTAAGTTACACCTAAGAAGAAGTCAAGATTAACAATTAACCTCAGAATTCACTCACAAAGTGGTGTCATGAGTTACCTTGGAGGAGGGAATCTTTTTTCCTCCACTGTGTGACTATGTGTGTTTTAAAGAAACGTGATGACTTTAGGGAATGGTTTTACTTAAAAGAGCTGCCTTTGAAAGGCAGATCGGATGAATGAAATCAAGAGAAACATGTGACTTTTAAAAATGAGATGGCTTAACACCTTCCCTGCCAACTCCCTGCATCCATCACAGGTTTGGTGGCCTCCAACGATGCTAGTTATTTTCTCCCATGCATTAAGCAGTGTGGGTAGTTGTTCCCCGTATCTACTTGGGCAGACTTACTTTGAACATTGATTACTTTGAAGTTGATGACCTATGTTTTGATCTCTTTGCTGAAATCTGTCTTTTTACATAGAAGAATGTAAGGAATCATAGTGTACTAGCTTTAAGTTCAGGAGGCTACCCCTTGACCTTGGCCAGCAACAGTGGTGCATGCCTCAAATCTCACCATTGATTTAGTACAGAACTGCTGGGAAGCAGAAATAACTGGCTTCCCAGGCTGGCTAGATAGTTTAGATCTGTGTTTCTGCAGCAGAAATACTGCAAGCTAGTGTTCTGTATGGGGAGACTCGGTAGACCAAAGAGCAGCAAAAAGATGAAAGACAGTTCCTGGAGCTTACTTTTTCCATACTTCTGGCAAGTCCGAAGAAATAAAGATCAAGAAAAGTTCACTGCTACTTCTGTTCCTTTTGCTTGAATTAGTTTATCTTTAACATGAGGAGTGGCCAAAATTTATCTTTCAGATTGGTTCAGTGTTCTAAAATGTGGAGGATAGTGTTTAATTTGTATTTGGCAACATTTGTTGAGCTCCTGCTGTATGCCGTACACTCTGTTCAGTAACAGAAAAACAAGGAGAAATGATAATGAAGATGCTGCTGATGATGATATTGTTGAAGTTGATTATAATAGAAGCTCCCATTTATTGAGCTTGGCCTTGGACTAAGGGCTCTGCACAGGTTTTTTATATTTAGTTCTCCAATCACACCTCTGAAAAGTATACTTACTTATGATTGAATTCACTTTATAGATAAGAAAAAGTATGAGTAACTTGCCAGGTCACAAAGTTCTTAAATGGTAGAGCCGAGATTTGAACTCAGGCAGTTCTGACTCCAAAGCCTGATTTCATAGCCATCATGGTTTACCACCTTTTAAATAAAACAGTATTTGCCCTCTAAGAACTTATTCATTTTCATTTCTCATGAGATGATCTTCCCCAGCTTCTCTGCTCTGATTTCTGATTCTCTTATGTAGTGAGAAAGATGGCATTTTTACAAACTGCTCATCATAGCTCACTCCACAGTTTCTTGTGACTAGGGACCAGATTGCAAGTCAGCAGCTTCCTTACATTGATTTTTAAGGCTTAAGAGTATTAGGATATTATTTTAATAACATGTTCCTGAAGACAGTTGTTATAGTTGAAAAAGCAATATTGTAGAGCCTAGATAAAACCAAGCCTTCAAGTTTGACCTTTGTAGCCATTCTTCTGTCCTAAACTCCTGCCACCCAAACCCACCACAGAGGGGCCAAAGAAAGTGGTGCTTTGCTCTTGTAGGCTTCTCGACTTGTCACTAAAAGTTCTGATGGTAATGACATCAGTGCCACATTTATCAAGTATCTATTATGAAGCAGGCACTGAACTAAATGTTTGTGCTATGTAATCTTTACCATAAGCACTATATGGATGAGAATACTGAGGATAGGGGAAGTTGATCATTTTCTCTGGGTTGCACAATGGGTAGTACCAGAATTGGAACCCAGGTCTGTCTAACTTTTATGGCCACGATCTTATCAGGACCTCATTCTGGGTTTTATACACATACACACCCACATACTGGCTATGATTCTGCTGGGAGACCTCACTCTTATACTGAATTCTGTGCTGTGGATGCTACAGCCTCTCTTTTTTATTAAATTTACACTTTTTACATTTTTTTTTGAGAATACTCTAACACCATCAGAAAATCAAAGGGAGGGTTAAGTCACCAGAATTTGAAAAATTTGGTAACATAGTCTGAATATGTTAAATATTGATCTCATCTCAGTTTCACTATTCTGCCTGGTTACAGGATCAAGCACTTAATTTTTTCATTTTAAATTTTTATTAAAAACATTGTAGTATTTATTTACAATTATGCTTTTTGGCTTTCTGGGTATGATTGATTATTTATATAATTTTTTGCATAATTTTATCATTTGGCACTTCTTGATATGCCGTGAACCTAGTATATATACCCTGTGTTTTTTATATTTTAATTTCTCCTGTCTTGCTTTATAAAAATGTCTACCTGCTTTTACCATGTATATTATACTAGTTTAACTTAAAGTAGGATCCTATCTTTTTAAAACACAGTCTTCTTTTCCTTCCTTTGGGAAATTTCTATTGTGATGCATGATTCTATTGTGATGAATTTTTAAGGGTTGACCTCCTAACATGACTCATGAACCAAATCCAATAAAAGGTATCCTCTAACCCAGTAATTCTGTTAAACTTCATCAGAATTTCCAAACTGGAAGATTTTTATTGAGACACTACACTATCATAAAGAAAATGGTGGGGCTTCCCTGGTGGCGCAGTGGTTGAGAATCCGCCTGCCGATGCAGGGGACACGGGTTCGTGCCCCGGTCCGGGAAGATCCCACATGCCGCAGAGCGGCTGGGCCCGTGAGCCATGGCCGCTGAGCCTGCGCGTCCGGAGCCTGTGCTTCGCAACGGGAGAGGCCACAACAGTGAGAGGCCTGCATATCACAAAAAAAAAAAAAAAAAAAAAAAAGAAAATGGTGAATTTCATAAGACATTTTTATCACTTTGAAATTGGCTAAAAATCAAATTAATAGCCTCCTTTATATGTACTATTTTCACCAAAGAATAAGTTTTATAAAACATTACCATATCTAAATCTGATCTCCTACCCATTCCCCATTCTGCGTTAATGCTGCCTTCTGATTTCATTTTGTGGTAGGTTTGGCAAATAACCTGTCATCATCTGTTCAGAGAGAACAGACCTAGGCACCAAGGCACAAGTTGCCTTCACTCTAGCATTAGAACTACATTAGAGAAAATACTTAACTAAGCTTAGGTGAGGGGTTGGGCTAAGGCCCAAGATCATCTATGTGATTACTTTCTTTCAAGTCAGAAAAACACTCAAATTAAAAAATAACTACTGCAGGATTTCTAACTAGTTTCCCTTGAACTCTATACTTCTTTTTCCCCCTTCCACCTTTCATTTCTTCCCAAGAAATTAGAAATGAAATGATAAGAAATCTTCATATATTAAGGAAGAATAGAAGTGGCCTTGTCTATAGAAGGTATTTAAAAAATTGGGAAATAAGTCAAAACTATGAAAGGATCTTTTTGTTAGTTTCCTATCGTATTTTTTGGTAAATTTCTATGGAGGCATCATAGGGAATGGAAAGGCACGTGTCCCAGCGTAAGTGGCTTGAATGTAATGTGTTCACCACTTTGTGGTGACTGTTGGGTATTACAGCCCACATGGCTTCCCTGCCACTCACACTGTCCCTCCCACCACCTTCAACATTCAATATCATTTATTTTTTTCTGAGCTCAAGATCAAATTAACTATGTTAAAATTGTTAGTCTTTTTTAGAAGAAGCACGCAATGTTTTATATAAATAAGTATATTTATTCCATATACGTTTAACAATTTTTACAGCTAACCAATAACAATTAGAGGCAGTTGTGACCCATTTTGGAATTTACTGTTTCTCTAGTAGTAGCCAAAGGGTCTCAGATACAGAACTGTTTGAGGTGATAACAAGGAAAGGCTGATAGCAATTATGCTTCAATTTCTTAATACATTTCAAAGGTCTAGGAGTAGACAAAACTTAGGAACATCATCTTGGAACTTCCCATTGTTAAAACACTTCACAGTAGCGTTCAAGACTCTTTCTAATTAATGCATGAAATGTATTAATTCCATTTTAAAAGATGTGTTTTAATCTGTGTGTGTAATTAATTGCTTCCAGGTGCTCCATGCTCCTTTCAAGCAGTGTTCTCATTAATTAGTCCTCTTAATATTCCTAAGAGGAAGAAAGGGGACAGTTGTTTGATGTTTACTTAATTGAAAGAGGCATTTATACACCGAGCTGATAGATCATTTGGTGAAAATTATTTAGAGAAAAGTCAACAGACTATTGGGAAAGAACTTTGGTCTCCGGAGCGGGGCAACCCTCTACCTCTCTTTCTGCTTCACGGTCCATGCAAGCATCTAGTTTACACGGTCATTCCTTTTAAGGGGAAAGGATTACAGAGACTTCTTTTCCTATTAAAAAGTTATTTTTAAGGTCATGCATTCTAATTGTTAAAAAAAATGCAAACAAGAATCAAATGAAAATTGAGTCTCTGTCACCCTCCTTTGTTGCTTTCTGGTACAAAGTTTAGAAGTCTATCAGTGATGAGTTAAGCACACTGATCAGTGGTCACTGTATTATTAAGTCCTATCTTTTAGTCTCAGATTTAGCCTTTATTTAAACTATCGCTCCCTCTTACTGTTTTTATTATTATTGTTTTTAACCTTTCTCCAATTTTTTTCCATCCTAGTTTATTCCCATGCCTGTACTCTATGGCGTGTTCCTGTATATGGGGGTAGCATCTCTTAATGGTGTGCAGGTAAGTTTTCCATAGCAATCTCAGCAGAGTCTTATTTTTCTAGTAGTATTGAAAACAGTCCGATAATAGATCATTGAAGTAAAGTGCTAATCCTTAACTGCTGAGTTTTTTTAATGAATTTATTTTCTACTTTCTCCACCGTTCACCTGTGTTTCTGATTTAATTAACAAAGTTAGCTTGTGTTAACAAATGTTATCATACATACCCATTCTCGAAATAAGCTGTTAGAAGCCATTTGACTAGGAAAGTGAGAGAGCTATCTCTGACCTTCCTCCCTCCCTCCCTCCCTTCCTCCCTCCCTTCCTTCCTTCCTTCCTTTGATGGAAATCTAACCTTTCAGTGTGCTCGAGATACTATTTATCCGTTTGCCTTTACCTTATACTAAGAACAGGCTATTCTTACTTGATGTGCTTTTCGCATGGCTGAGATCATTGATCAAAAGTTTTGCACCACTAAAGGAATCAAGTCAATGTGGTTAATGTGCTACTTTTGTCAAAAACTTCAGCTGTCACATCTTGGATAAAACCGGCCCTCTTTTAAAAAAATCATTAGGGGAAACTTTGCAAGGGACTTTGTCTTTCAATTGATATTTAATTTAATTGGCACCGGGAAACTGGAAGTACTGCTGCTGCTTTCTTGCACCTTGTTAACTGTAGCCTTATTTAGCACTTAGTGATGTTTTAATGGGAAAAGACTGCGTGTTCTGTGAACATCATAAGAATTTATTTAAACCCCTTCGTAATAGTCCTTGCTTTCATTTATTGAATTTAGATTAATTTGATTTTAGAGTCAGATGGAGCTGGGCAACAGGCCAGACCCTCAAAAAGAAAAAAGGCTACTTTATTTTTCCTTGTTTAGGTCCATTGAGTAGAGTTCTTCACCATTTGGATATTTATTACAAAATACAAGGTGGTTTTTCACAGATGGGACTAGAGGAATGTGAATGTGGGCTTATGTGTGCCCATGAAATTTTGGGGAAGTATAAATGTGTAAAAATATTTTTACCTGACATTGTAAATATACTTTATTACTTTAAATGGAAAAATATGAAACAAATATGGTCCCCAAATTAATGGTTCTTATTTTTGTTTGGCCTAAATAAGTCAGTCTAGATCAGAAGTTTGACTTTATGTGTTCTAGGTGTGTAATAGATGGTTGGAGCTTAGTACATGTTTATTAAATTAAATAGAAGGGGAAAAAAATCAGCGATTCCATAACAATGGGGAAAAAATCCCTTGCTGAAGGGACAGCTAGTGGATTTCTTAAATTCTGCCATGGTGTTGCCCTATCACCTTTTCTCTTTACTTTTCTCTTGACTCTTCTTCTTTTAGACCTTTTTGGCAAGATCTGAGTTAGCAAAATTTTTGTTACTCCAGTCTTTATAAATGGGAATACTTCTACCAGTCAAAAATAACTCTGGAGGAAGAAAGAAAACTCTTTAGATAGAAAATCACTTCAGAGAAGATTGTGATAGTCTATTTACTTTTACATTTTTCTCTTCCCTCCAGCAAGAAAGTAGAGATACTATTTCAGCGTTCTTATTACATAATTATTCAATTCAACAGCTATTTAGTGAGCATCTTACATCTGAAAGTTCCTATGATAGGTACTTAAGTATCATCCTTATCATCAGCATTGATGTAAACTCAGCCGTTATTCTTTGAAGCACAGCACCTGGCACATAGGTGCTCAGTAGTCATTTTAGTACCTGTGTATACATGACAGTGTAATAGCCTCTCCTAGATCAGGTATCTAGTTGTTGACGCTGTGAAACTCACTGCAATGTCCATGTGGCTTTTCTCTGAAAAGAAATGCTAATTCATTGCTAAATATATTAGTTAAGTTATGCCATAGATAAATAATGTGGAATTTATGAAAATACCAATGCTTTCCCATTTTCAAGTCAGATAGTTCCTTTATATCCTTGAAACATTATTGAAATATATATGATACATAGCATCTCTTCTTCTTTTCAGATAAGACAGCTGAGGCACAGTTAGATACATGAGCTTGATGTCTCCCTTCAGCGTATTATTACTAGAATAGGCACAAGATCTTCTCTCCTAAGATGCAGACAGTACAAGTAGAATGTAGGGGAGATGAGCACCTTTATTTTATATTTAGCTTTGAAACTTCATTTTTTGGTGGCCACTTTATCTCATATAGCTGCATAATATTCCTGCAAAGTAATAACATAAATTGGAAGACTCATACTACATCTTATGTTCGACTGTATTTCTGCACTCCCTGACCAGGGTCCTCTAACAAGGACATTGCTTGCCTAAATTGTAGAATATAAATCACTAGTGGTTAGTTCGACATAAAGAGATGACTTGGTGCTGCAGCTTTTGAAGTAATGTACTTGTCCTCTCTTTCCCTTTCTTCCCGCAGTTCATGGATCGTCTGAAGCTGCTTCTGATGCCCCTGAAGCATCAGCCTGACTTTATCTACCTGCGCCATGTCCCGCTGCGCAGAGTCCACCTGTTCACTTTCCTGCAGGTTCTCTGTCTAGCCCTCCTCTGGATCCTCAAGTCAACTGTGGCTGCTATCATTTTTCCAGTCATGGTAGGGATTGTTTTAACTGAACCCACCCATGAGGTTACGCCAATATCATGTGGTTATTGTAATATTGATGACACATGTGTCTTTTATGGGTGCTTCCAGTTTTTTTCCAGCTTTGAGCTAATCAGTTTGATTGGTTGTAATTTAAGGTTGCCAGGTCTGTGGTTATCTAGGCTGGACCTTGGAGTCAGACAGCGGAGTTCAGATACTGGCTCTGGTTCATGCTGATCAGAGAACTTCCCTGAGCTCCCATTAACTCATCAGTAAAATGAGACCGGCATCTTTGTTTTCATTCTAAGCATCAATAATGAATATAAAGTATATAGCACAATGCCTGACACATGGTAGACACAAGTGCACATAACATTAGTTATTTTTAAGATACTGCTGTACATTGGAATTTGTCTATATAACAGAGTACAGCACATTTCAGGCCAAATAATAGAGGACCAGTTTGGCAACTTATGAGAGATCATCCAGTGAATAGAAGAAATGGAGAGAGAAGCTTAGTTTTTGTGGTTCTTCTCCTTTGTATCATGCGCAGTTTAAGGATAAGTCTGGGCTCTCTCTCCTTGCCATGTTATGATGAGAAAGAGTGAAACAACTAACCTTCCACTCTGAATCACAAGTGAAAGAAGGGCAAAAGGAAACAATAGCTCTGTATTTGGCTTCATCATTGAATTTGCGTGTGTGAAATAATGCTATGGTAGCTTTATTTTTGATTTTTTTTTCTAATTAAGACTTTATTTTTTGAATAGTTATTGAATTTTTACTGTAGCCTTACATTTCTTGCAAGAAAATGCACATGCATATGCTTGAAACAAGTCACAAAGCCAACCTCAGGTCTGGCTCTGTCTCCCCTGTAGCTTTGGAAATAAAACTTTAATATACAAACCATATTCTATTTTTTTACAAAAATTTTCTTACTCTTAGCCAGAATTATTATTTTATTTTATGTATACTGGTTGTTTGTAATTGTTTTTTCCTCCAGGAAAGCAGAAAAAAATGGTGTCAAATATTAACGGTATTTGTGGAGTTAGATTTTTACTCTTGATGATCCCTTATGTTTTGCTTTTGAAAAAGAACTCTTTTAACTTACTGGAAAACACACTGAGTATGAGAAAAGACTTCCATCTGGCTATTAATATAATCTACCCATGTATTAGTTTTGCTAAAGCCAGGAAAAACAAAGTTAGACCTGGATAAATTTGAAATATATCCAGTAAATCACTTATTACTTGTGCTAAATAATAATAATAAATATTTTACCTTTATAAAGTATTTTTCATCTTTCAGAGCTTTTATTTGATCATAAAAGAATCATGTAATATCAATAGGTCAGATGTTATTAATTTCTCTAAGAGATGAAGAGGCTGACATAGAGCATAATATGGATAAAGACAACTGTTAATTTGAGGCAGGGCCAGGACTTCTGAGTCCTAGTGCATACTAATTTTACTGTTGAGCAAAGACATCTTTAAGATACCTTCAAGAGCAGTTCATAAAATCAAAGATACAGAGTTCAAGAATACTGGGGTTAGAGTTAGAAAACTGGGACCCTTTGTTTTCTTCCTTTATCTGGCTTTGTGATCTTGGATAACTTACTTATGTCACTAAGCTTTCGTTTCCTCCGCTGTTGGATAGACACTAACATCTACCTTTCAGGTTTGTTGTGGGAATAAATGAGAAAATATTGTCTAAGAGTTTAGCACAGCGTCTGACTCAAGATAAGTATTCAATCAATGGTAGTGACTGAAGTTGCCCCAGCAGATTAAATGGTCTGTGCAAACTCAAATACTACCTCATTATTAATACTTTGAAGATGTCTCAGTGTACTATGCATTGTACAGATTTTCTTGACTTTCAAAAACCTGTGTAATGTTTTAACTTTGAATAACTAGAAATCATACACAGGCTGTTTTTTGCCTTGAAACTTTTAGTTATTTTATTAAAAATCTGACATGGAAGAAAATGGTTTAAAAAATAATCTTTTCATATGGAAATTCCAAATGAAGGGATCATACAGTACAGTGAACAAAATACAGTGAGTTAAAGTAAGACTTCTATGAACCAACTTTCTCCATGAAGCAAATGTTTATGGTCTACTTAATGTAAGTCCATACAAGCAAGATGAGTTCTGTCATACTCTAGACTTGTACAAAATAGGTTTCTACTGACTTTGCTAGGGCAGTATTAATACTCACTCTGACTTCTCTGACATGGGTTCTTTCCTACTTTTTATATTTATTCTTCCAGATCTTGGCACTTGTAGCTGTCAGAAAAGGCATGGACTACCTCTTCTCCCAGCACGACCTCAGCTTCCTCGATGATGTCATTCCAGAAAAGGATAAGAAAAAGAAGGAGGATGAGAAGAAAAAGAAAAAGAAGAAGGGAAGTCTGGACAGTGACAATGATGATGTAAGGAGCTTTCTAAAATTCCGAAGTAAAATTCCAAAGTTAGTTAAACAAATGTGAAAATGGTATTTTTTTAACTCTTGTGTGTGATGTATGACTGAATTTCAAGGATGTTTACCTGGTCATGCTACTTGTCAATTTTCACCTTCCTTTGCCCTTTATTTTTTTTTTTTAAGTATTTTCTGAAGTCTTTCTGTAACTGTGAATACACTGATAATGATATAGTGACTTCTAAAAAAACAAATCCCACCATATCTAAAAAATTCAATCTCTGATCTCATACATAAAAAGGAAGCTTGCTTCGTAATGCTATAAGATGTATTGGGTTTATTATTGATAATCCAGGATTTAAATTTGAGATAATAACTCAGTTTCACATAATTTTAAGCCTAATGTGGACAAATGCTGGTGACCTCACCTCCTGTGATCTGTGTATCTATTTGAGTGAGCTCTCAACCAAAGTTCTCTGCTATTGTACTTATCCTTGCATTGGGATTTGACATGATTTGAGATCACTTCTCTGTAACCTTTCAATAAAAAGGAACGGAAATTGGAATTTGGGGTCTTTCTACATAATTGTAGCAGTCAGTGTCATAATTTAGGTGATCCTCTTGCAATCATATGACTAAGTTGAGAAATAAAATGTCCACTTTTTAGGAAGCCATTTCACAGAAATCTTGGTGTTTCAATAGGGGTCTGTGATCAGTGCTAAGAGAAAATCTGGGACTTGCTTTTCTTTAACATACACACACACACACACACACACACACACACACACACACACCCCGCAATAGCTTATCTCAGTAGCCTTTTGAAAGGACAGCCAAAACGACACCTTCTATATGAAGATTTGTAGGTTTGTTCTAGATTTTACACAGTGCAGTATCCCCAATCTAGTGGAATCCCCAGTATCTCATTCTAACATGGGAGTCTAGTTAATTTTTGGTGTCTGCTCTGTACTTGATCATTTTGATGGATCAGGCATACCTTGTTCTTAATTGCTAAAGCAGCTCTTTATAGTATATTTTTGTTCCTATTTTACAGACGGGGAAATTTAGACTGAGAAATGTTAAGTCATTTTTCTAAGTGTACACATATTGGCAAAGGCAAAACTCTCATCCAGGCCTGTCTGGTTATTTTCGATCGGTCAGGCTGTCTGATTGTATTATTTTTGGAGAGCTTGGAAACAGTACAGTGAAGGAAGGCAACAGACAAAATTGGATTTCAGATAAATATTGATCCAATAAGAAAAGGCTAAATATATGAGGCACATTTAGCTAAAGAGAAAAAGAGTCTGAGGGAGCTTTTGTGACTGTCACCATCCATCTTCAATGAGAACATGTATATAGATTTTCTGTTTCCAGTGATGATAGAAAAAGAAAGAATGTGCTTAAACTGCAGAACAGATTAAGATGCAGTATTAAAAAGAACGATGCGGGCTTCCTTGGTGGCGCAGTGGTTGAGAATCTGCCTGATAATGCAGGGGATACGGGGTCGAGCCCTGGTCTGGGAAGATCCCACATGCCGCGGAGCAACTAGGCCCGTGAGCCATGGCCCCTGAGCCTGTGCGTCCGGAGCCTGTGCTCCACAACGGGAGAGGCCGCGATAGTGAGAGGCCCGCGCACCGCGATGAGGAGTGGCCCCTGCTTGCCGCAACTAGAGAAAGCCCTCGCGCAGAAATGAAGACCCAACACAGCCATAAATAGATAGATAGATAGATAGATAGATAGATAGATAGATAGATAAATAGCCAAGCATTTGAAGCCCTTTAAAAATTAAAAGAAAAGAATGATGCGTTTACACATTGAATAGAAATCAAAATTTGAAATAAATTTCTAGGCTACTCTAGACCAAAAAAAAAAAAAAACTGCCTGAAATACTGAGATAATTAAAGCAGTATTTCGTCTTGAATTTTCAAAACAAGTACCTCAGTTTATGTACACGGACATCAAACTTAAAATTCATTATACATTACAAATGTATGAAATAATATTATGGAATCCTCTTGTCTAATGGCTTTTAAGAAAAAAATAGTAATAAAATATCCACTTTTAAGAATATTTTAAGTTTAGTGCTCTCTAGTGTCAGAAGTTGGATCAAATGAGCTCCTGAGAAGGTCTTCTAAGTCTTAGATTTGATTTTCAACAAATCATATTTTATTTAAATAATGCTATTCTTATATTAATAATATATATCATTTTGAATCCATATTTCCAACAGATTTCTTGAAGATAATGTGTGATACTTGTTTTTTTCTTTTCCTCATTCTCTTCTTCCCCCAACCCCACCAAAACAAACTAACAAGCTTATATATTTATCCTAGACAGTGAATCCAGCCAGAGTGTATCTGTGTAATACGTTCTGTGTGTTGAGGCCATTATTTGGGGTTCTCTGTTTGAAATGTAGCTGTCCTGATGTTCACCTGGTCATTGTGTGGTGTGGGATCCATGGATGTAGGGAGCCACACGAGGGCATGGGAGTTCCAACTCTAATATTTGTGAGCAGAATTAGTGAAAATTATGGCTTGCCAATATTTTGAGCTACTCAGTCATTTTTGAACCTGCCCAGTAGGCTGTGATTAAGGGTTGGCTGCCAACCTGTTCATCTATAAATGCTATTATTGGGGGAAACTTTGAAACACTGTAATAAAACTTGTCCTTGACATTCTTACAAAGGTAGGGGCACATGGCATCTTCATTTTTTTTCAAGTGAAGTGCAATATTTTAATCTTTGAAAAGAATATTGTGGCTCATTACCCTCTTTAGAGTCATCATAAAGAAATTTTCAATGTGCATAGTAGCTTTATGTTAAGATTCATTTTTTTTCTTACTTCCTTTCACCCCTAGTTCCAATTTTTTTCCCTTTCAGCTAAAGGTCATCATCTCCTTGGTACTTTCAATTAAGAGATGAATTCCATCTTTTGAGTCCAGGCATAGACATGGATTCAATATAATACATTCTAAAAAATAGTAGGGCTTCCCTGGTGGCGCAGTGGTTGAGAGTCCGCCTGCAGATGCAGGGGTCACGGGTTCGTGCCCTGGTCCGGGAGGATCCCACATGCCGCGGAGTGGCTGAGCCCGTTAGCCATGGCCGCTGGGCCTGCGCGTCCGGAGCCTGTGCTCCGCAACGGGAGAGGCCACAGCAGTGAGAGGCCCGCATACCACAAAAAAACAAACAAACAAAAAAATAAATAAATAAATAAAATAAAAAATAGTAAAGTGATAATCCTGTGGAAATCTGTTACAGTTTTGGCTTAGGTGGTCTCTTCTTTAAGAAGCTTCATGATTAGCTGCCTGGTTTTATCATTTTATTTTGGCAATGATTCTTCTCTGCCTATCTGGCCATCATAGGCACCTTCCTTTTGACTTTATTTTCTCATGTTTTGCTAAGTTTCCAAATATATTTGGTATGAGCAAATTGAGATGAGCCTTAAACTACAAAATAGTTCTGATGGAATATTAGAGTAAGGGAGAGGGTTTATTTTCAAGTCTATGTAAATGACCCCTTGTGAGTGGATATTAGAAAAAGTCTTCTTACCTGTCTTGGAAGGAAAGAGAAGTCATCATATTCCTGGAGGTGGAATCAGAAAGCATCCATGAAACAAAAATTTCAAGACCACATTGTAGTTTAGGAAGTCTCCTAAATTATAGTCTTTCACGCTTGAGATTATTTGCTTCACACACACATACAACTAACCCATAAATATTTGATTGCAAATCCAGCTTATGGAAAGCTTTACAATTATTTAATTTGTAGTGATCTCCATTTGGTGTGATTCTAGTTTTAATTGACTTAATCCCCTTAACTCAGAAGAGAGGAAAACAAATGTGAGGGCAAGATGCCATAAAATTTGGAAAGTCAGCAAGGAGAAGTGATTATATCTAAGGCTGTTCTCCTTAGTACAATGTAAATGACAGTATGATAGGTTTAATCAATACTGGGAGGTAGGGAGGTCTGTATAGTAAAAGCTTTCTAAAAACTGTTATAAATTTCTTTCACAGTCTGACTGCCCATACTCAGAAAAAGTTCCAAGTATTAAAATTCCAATGGACATCATGGAACAGCAACCTTTCCTAAGTGATAGCAAACCTTCCGACAGTGAGTAGAACTAACCTCTTGCATGCCAGCTTGAATATGATTTGCACTTACAGAGGAAAAACTTTAGGACTGTCATCTTCATTAACTTTTCCTCTGTTTTCTTTCTTTTTTTTCTATGTGAAGATTTACATTAATTATTATGAAACTTCATTTTTACATTCCTTGACCTTCACTCCTTACCTTTTTCTTTTATCCATAACCATTTAAGCTTTTATTTGGTCATCTTTTCTCTGATCCAAGTTATCGCCAGTTTCTTTGAATTGTTAAATTGGTAACCATGTTTTGAATTGATTTCTCTTTTTTTCTGCTGGTATGTAGAATGGCAGCTTCTAGTACTACATCACTGTCTGTTACTGTTTGTCTTCCTTAGGCTTCCACCAATGACCAAATCAGCTCAAAAGAGAAATTGCATAATGGGTCTCTCAAAGATCAATGAATCAATTGTTAATACTGAGAATTTGGAATAATTGTTATTTTCAATTAAATTGGCAATCATAAAATATTAACAACCACTCTTTGGGAATAGCTTATAAGATATTTGCATTTTCTTCCTAATTTCTTCATTCCCTTTCTGCTGTTTCAAAATTATCTTTGTAACTGCACTGGTCTTTCTGGGGTAGCCTGGTGGCTAAGGTATAATGGTTTTTGACCTGTCATCTTTTCTTTTGTAATTGAGTTAACAGGTCATTTGAAAAGGGTGAAAACCTCTGTAGTAACATTAGTGAATATCTCAAGCTTTTCCAATAGCAAGCAGCAAGTGCCTCCAAACTACTTTACTTTGAGTTCTGTTTTGAAGAAAACATATTCTTTTAGACCCAGGTGCACTTCAAAGTATACTGATTTGTTACAGGAAAAGACAGTTGAAGTACTTTTATTTGTTTGATAGTGCCTACTTCAACTTCAATAAGAAGTTACCAAGAAAAGTTTGAAATGAATGACTATTTATGAAAAAATGGGTATTTTAGTTATCTATTGGTGTGTAACAAGTTACCACAAAACTCAGCAGCTTAAAACAACAAACCTGTATCTCCTCCCACAGTTCCTGATGTTCAGGAATTTAGGAGCTGCTGATTTGGGTTGATTCTGGCTCAAGGGCTCTCATGAGATTGCAGTCAAGCTCTTAGCTGGAGCTGAGTCTGAGGACTTGACTGAAACTGGGGGTCTGCTTCCCAGCCCAAGCACAAGGCAGTTGGCAGGAGATTTTAGTTCCTTCGCTCATGGGCATCTGCTAGGGCTGCCCATGACATGGCTGCCAGTGATAACAGAGAAGAAACCAAGACAGAAACTGCAGTCTTTTATAACCACATCTCAGGAGTCATATACCATCTCCTCTGCCATGTTCTATTGGTCACACAAACCAACCCTGGTACAGTGTGAGGAGAAATTATATAAGGACATGAATACCAGAAGGCAGGGTGCATTGGGGGCCATCTTGGAGGCTGGTTTAAAGAAAAGAGAATTAAGGCAATCTCACCTGTGGTGTCCAATCTGTAGCCTGTAACTTGTGACTGAGGCTACTCTCTTCTCAAACCTATCAATGGGCTTTAGTTGAATATTTTCTTTGTAAGTTCAAGCTCCCCAAACCATTGTCTGGTTTCATTTTTCATTTCTAGAGCATTACCTAGCAAAAAGAGACTATGAAAGGATGTCTCCCGTTGGCATCATAACCTAGCACAGGTCTTCTAAGTACAATTTAAAGGCTGCTTAAAAAAAAATCATCAGCTAGAATTTGAGGCTCCTGGAAAAAGTCTGTGGCAAGTTGGTTATTTAGTGCTAGTTGTTCTTCGTTTTCTCAAAAACCCTTTAAAAGGATATATTGAAAGTAGTGGATATGATATTAGAAATTTACTTAAGCAAAATACTGATGATCATTCTAAAATCTTTTCTATTATCATATTAATCCATGAAACAACAAAATTGATAGTAGAGTTGCAATATAAGTAAGTTTCTCAAAATCTTCTTTTTTTTTTTTATCTGCATGAATAACAGCAGGACAAAATTATGAATGCTGAAGATGGAAGGAAACCCAGGGACAAGTCTTAGACATTAAGTAGGCGCTATCACCCTCTAGAAATGATTTACCCTGCCCCCTCGCTGAAAAGAACAACATTGGCCCATTCTAGAAAACCTAGAATAAAAGAAACTAAGTGATTTTGACTTCATCACACTACTTAGATTCTTAGATTGATACTGTGTTTATTGAAATTGTCTAAACTTGTCTTTCTTACTCTTTCCAGTTGTGAAACATACATCCATTTTTGTGAAGATTTAAAAATTTTTCATTCTAATGTTATACTTTACCAATGACTATTATTTATGATTTGAAAAAAAATTTTTTTTTTTAGGGGAAAAATCGCCAACATTCCTTGAACGCCACACATCATGCTGATAAAATTCCTTTCCTTCAGTCACTCGGTATGCCAAGGTAAAGGACAGCCCAGTATTTTATGTTATTCTGTGGGATGATCGCCCCACAGAAATGGAACCAATGGCAGGTTATCGGCAGAACGCTCTGTTCTCCATCTTCTACAATTTCTCTTAAATAAATTATCTAGTCACCAGACCTCATCCCAGATTTTACTTGCAGAAAACATTCTAAGAGACCTACTCGACTTACTCTTAGAAATAATGGAATCTTTCAGTATCATTAAGGTAAAGCCCAGGATCAATGTTAGCTCTTGTCATATCAGCATCATCTCTGTTTTAAGGGTAGCTGGCATTTCCTGGCGGCTCTTCTCCAATAGTTTTCTTCCCTCTTAACACAACTCTAGAGATTTCAGATCCTCCTTGATTTTCAAAATCGTGAAATCTCTGAATATTTTCTTCATGTCAGTCTTTTTGTCCTTCAACTTCTGACAGTGTCACCCACTGGAAGTCCTCTTTCTTGATTGTTTTTTTTTCTAATCTAGGTGTGAGAGCTTATGAAATTTTTATTTGAATTTCTTAACTCTTTTTGGTAACTTCATCCCATTTAAAAAAATGTTTGTTTTTAATACAGAAGGAGGAAGTAAGTATTTAAAGAGAACAAAGAAGGACCCATTTGACTTCTGTACAATGCATAAACATTTGACAGATGGTAAAGGAATTCTGATTTACTTACTTTTTTTTTTTCCTTTTTCTTTTTCTCTAGTCCTTCTAGAACTCCAGTAAAAGTTGTGCCTCAAATTAGAATAGAACTTGAGCCTGAAGACAATGATTATTTCTGGAGGAGCAAGGGAACAGAAACTACATTGTAACCTGTTTGTCTTTCTTACAACTGACAGTTTTTGTTGTTTATGTTCTTGTTTTCTGTCTGATTGTTTATTTTTTAATTTTTGTTTTGTTTTGGTTTTTGGTCACTGGCCAAACAATACAGTGCTCTCTCTGCTTCTCTCTTGCATAGGTAAAATCAAGACAGTAGTGCACCGTTCCTTAAAAACAACATCTGAAGAATCCCCTCTTTGTTCTTATACTTTCAAATATGTCCTCTGACAACCATATTCCTCTGTCACTCAAGACACACACAGACCCTGTCCTTTTCCTTTATTAAGCAGAGGACAAAAGTATTAAGGATTTTATAACACCTTTTATTAAAATATTGAAGGAACTTCCACCTCGAGCTTTGGAGCTGTGCTTACTGGCTTGTCTTTCTGTCTGGTTGAACAAACCTTGACCTCCAGACAGTCCCTTCTCGCTTATAGCACTCTCCAGGACTGGACAAAGTGCTGCTATTCTAACTTGCTCGTGCTTATAAACCCTAATCTCTTAAGAGTTATCAAAAGAAGAAAAACTAAAGGTACTTTACTCCCACTAGAGAAACTATTGCCATCATTGTAGCAAGTGCTGGAATGTCCCTTTTTTCCTATGCAACTTTTTTTAACCCTTTAATGAACTTATCTGTTGAGTACATTGAAGAATATTTTTCTTCCTAGATTTTGTTGTTTAAATTATGGGGCCTAACCTGCAACTTATTTTTTGTCAATTTTTTAAACTTTTTTTTAATTACTGTAAAGAAAATGAATTTTTTCCTGCAGCAGGAAACATAGTTTTGAGTAGTTCTACCTCTTATTTGTAGCTGCCAGGCTTTCTGTAAAAATTGTATTGTATATAATGTGATTTTTACATAAACATAAACACACACACACACACACACACACACACACACACACACAGATACACCACCTCTAGGGTATGCCAGAGGGCTAGATCGGATTAAAAACACCATGTTTCTAAGCATCCATTTTTCCCTTTCTTTAAGAGAAATTTAACTGTTCTATGAAGGAGATTGGGGGAGGAGGGAGACGCTCCTTTGTAATGGGAATAACTGATGTTTTGATAATAGTAGTATCCGGGCAAAGATGCTGATTGTATTACCATTTTGATGTCCTATGCAGTATTGTTAGATGTTTTTTTCATTTTGAAAACATTTGTACGTTTGTGTATGTACTCTGTGTGTGGCTGGTACACATATGTGCAAAGGTAGAAAGAGACAGAGTGATGGTAGGCGAAGGGCAAAGTTATCTAGCCTCTCGTGTCAGTTTTTATAAAACCCGAACCACATATGAAAAATCCATCAGAGGTCCAGGAGACTTAATGTTATGCAAATGAGGGTAAATATACTTTATTACCCAGACAGCAGTCACCATCACTGATGCAATAGCCCTTATTTACAATACAAAATGCATAGGACTGTGATAGACCATTTTTACATTTATAAAGTGTCTATGAGAATGCAGTTGGATTGCAGAGGTATATATATATATATATATATATATATATATATATATATATATACATTTTAACAATACTCACACTTGTCTTTAAGATTGAAAGGCAATTATTGCTTGTGATTGAGGCATATAGAATATACATGTCTATATACGTGTGTGTATGTGTATTTCAAAGTACCATATTGAAAGTTAGAAAAAAGAAAATTAGATCTTTAACCAAATTTAGCATGTTATCTAAATGTAGTGTTTTAATAGGCTGCATTATGTATTATGAATCTGCATTAAAAACAGCGTTTTAAATGTTGAATCCATAATTTTGGATTCCTATAACCATATTTGTGATATATGCTGACAATGGTCGTTGGAGGAGTACTAGAAGCAGAACGAAACCACTTATTTTGGTTTCATAATATGCACATATTGACTCCCACTCATTCTTACATTAATTAAATTAGAAGTCTGTCTTGTTGAAATTTTGATTATAAAAATTGTATTGTTCTAAATTAACTGTTACTTTTATAGTATCTGATAATCTTAAAACTTCAAATTTTATACAAATTAGACATAAATGACCTACAATTTTTTTCATTAAAATGAAGGTGGCAAAGTGAATGTTATTTGTTAAAACCTCACATGCCAAATTTTGGCATCATGTTTGTATTTAGAGCTATCCTTAAAATGATTACTCTGTATTATCTAGTTTTTCATTACCTTAATATAAAACTATATGAAGCTTTGCTTTGTTTCTCCTGAGCATCAATAAAATGTTTAAAAGCCATGCATATTAAATTTAGCCTAACCTAGGATCTTGTTAAATTAAAGACACTTTTGTTCACTTTTATAAAAGCTCTAGATAGAATAATTTATTTTTCTGATCATGAATCAAGTATTTGAGGATTCATGCGCCTCTCTGTCCCTTTCAAAGAACTCCTGAAACAACTTAACTCAGTATTTCAGCCTTTGAGTATATGTAAAAGCTACCTGCACCTTCATTTATGATCCATATTCTGTGACAGAAGGTCGATACTCATGATATGAATGCAGAGTGGCACCTTGTATTTGTTTAAAGGAACAGTTAGTATCAAACTTTTTCAATATTTTGGAACGCAGGGAAGTATTTTAAAAATCATTTACTTTCAGAGGAACACAGATAGTTACCAAACAAACCCTGAGGTCCACACAGAGCCACCGAATTATCTGTATTTTAACTGAATTTACACACTATCAAAGAACTAACCAGATTTTGGGTGGTTTTGTTTCTCTGTAAACTGGACACACAGACTACAACAGTAAATTTTTTACCAAGTGTCTCTTCTTGATGTAAACACAAAGAGAAGAGATTCAAGTTGTTAGAAGTAAAGCAGTAAGTATAGTTGTTAACTAGAAGTTCTTTGGTAGTACAGACTTACCATTGGAAGGAAAGCATCACCAGGTCAAGAGTCTGCTTTATCAGAACAGAAAGGCCCATGGTTTTGCATTTGAAAGAAAATCTTTTGGAGACACTGTTTTCCTTGAAAAAAAGTCACTGTACTATATAAAACAGTGACCAACTTGGAATTCTAATCATTTTGTGTTCCATACTTGGAACTGGAATCATTTTGTGGTCCAGTCAGGCAGTGGAGTCGGGTGGGGGGACGTAGGGAAACAAACCTTTTCTAGTCAGCCGCCCACCACCTCAAAGAAAGGGGGAAAGAGAAACAATTGTCTGCCCTCAGAAATTCAGTTGGTATATATTTTTATGCACATGCACCAACACACACAGAGTAAATCTTTTATCAGCTATATATTGGTGTTTAATACAGAGAACGATTGTCTTCCAAGTGTTTGCTTTTTTTTAAACTGTGTTAAGTACTTGAAATGTATTGACTGCTGACTATCTTTAAAAAACAAAAACAAAACCATTTGAGTTGTATTACAGAGGTTGACATTGTTCAGGGGATGGGACAAAGCTTTCTTCAATCCTTTTCATACCATTTAATGATTTTGGTGCAAGAACTTGAGATTTTCTTATTTATTCCATGAGATTTCACATCCCCTCTTCACAGCATGAGCATGAAGCCCAGTGGCATCAAGTGGCTGAATATAGTCAAATGATATTTTGCTTGGGCCTTGGGAGTTTTTAGATGATGATTTCATCAAGCTTCATTGCAGCCTGAAATAAAAAAGTTTTGTGGTATATGCTTACCAGTCAAGTTGCGTTTTGACCAGGAATTTGGATATGTTCTATTTTTTGGCTCATTTCTTTGTGCTCTATGGCTACATACAAAAATCCTGAATTCTGTTTCTTAGGCAGATATTGCAACTCAGGGCTAAAGTCATCCAGTGAAATTTTTAGAGCCATAAGTAACTTTGTCCCAGTCCTACAATGTGAAGAGAATGAATAGTTGCCTCTTTTTAGCCATTTTCATGGCTGGTACATATCTGTACACATTACTTTTCAGAATCAGTACGCACTTTCAGATACTCTTATTTTTATTCTCTTAAGTCTTTATTAACTTTGGAGAAATGATGCATCTTTTTATTTTAAGTGAAGTAGATCAACATGGTGGAACAAAATGATAAAGTACAGAACATTTCAATATATTACTAATAATTTTTTTCCAATATAAAACCTAAAATTCCTATAACATTATAGTATTTTACAGTTTTATGAAGCTTTCTATTGTGACTTTTATGGAATTAAGAGATGAAGAAGATGAGATATTTTAGCATTTATATTTTTCAAAATTAAATGTATACTTAAAATAAAGTAACTTTATGCATTTATGATTGTCAAGTGCTTCTGTTCAACTCTTCAAATAATTATTAAGTGCCTGTTATTTTACGTCTTTGGGTGCTGGTGGGAATACAAATATAAGTAAGTCCAAGTCTCTACCTCTGATTGCTTTTCATCACTGTAGGCAGAAGGATAAAATAGATGTTCAAATTATGTAAAATAAGAAATTGTAAGAAGAGTTATTCAAGTCTTAATGAAGTACTATCATGCAAGGATTCAAAGCAAGAAAAAGTATGTCCACTAAGATCAATGAAATGGTTTATTGAGAAGATGGTATTGTTATTCTTTTATAAAGTTAGTGAAATAGAAAATGCCATTTTACTTGACTCTGTATAAGATACTGATGTATTTCGTCAATTCTTAAAGCAAAAGAACTAAGTATAAGCACTTATTAAAAATTATTCAAATTAAAATCCTGGAATGGTGCTCCACGAAAGATACATAACACAGACTCCCCAGGGTTCCATGTAATATTTACAACCCTCTAGGAAATTTCAGTTCAGTCTTAATTTATAATCAGAGAATGGTAGAGGGGGGGAGGGTCGGGGGAGCAAATAGGAGGGATGAAAAAGAACCATTGGTATGCAGTAAATAGCATCTGCGTGTGGATAACTACCAAATCTGCACTTTCAGCCCAGATTGCTCTCCCGAGCTTCTGACTTATATATGCCACTGATTTTGGAATATTTGTCTTTAAATAACACGTGTTAACATACCCCAGTTGAACCATCCACCTATTTCACCAGAACATACTCTTTCTTGTTCCCTGTGTCAACAAGTGATGCGATCAGCCACATAGTTGCTCAAGCCAGAGGCCTAAATGTCATCTGTAATTCCTGCCTCTTTCTCATTTCATTCATTCAGTGAATCACTAGTTCTATTTTATCTCCTTAGTAGAGCTAAATAATTAACTTTTTATAAATATCTTCATGGCCACTACATTAGTTTAGACATCATCATCTGTTACTTAGATTAGTGAACTAGCCTCCCACTGGTGCCTCTTCCTCTAGGTTTGCCTGTTGAAAATACATATTCCCTATCTTGCTTCCAGGATCATTTTATTTTAATGTAAAACTGACTTTTGTGCATATTAGTGAACTAAGACTTCTCCTCTCTAAAATGCCATTAAAGTGATTGTAAAGTCTACCTGTAGCACAGGTGGACTAGAAACTCCCACAAAATTCTAATGATGAAAGGTAAATGCAAGTTTGGGTGCTGAAGCAGACTGTAGGAAGCCGCAGCCTAGAACACGTGTGAAGCAGCCTGCACTAAGGTCATAGATGGACAGCCAGGAGAATCTCAGCAAGGCTCAGACTCAGATGTTGCAGGTTGCACCAAGGACGGGAATGGGAAGTGTTGGGCTGAGAATGGATATTAACAGGTTGTGTGTGTGTGTGTGTGTGTGTGTGTATCCCCTTTCCCGCCTCTGCTTGCTAATAAGCCTAATACCAAGCTCTTTAAGTTGAAAAAAAAAAATCAGAGGGTTTTTCTCTAAGATAACAGAACAAATTGCCTTGGGGAAAAATTGGGAGCTCCTGTTAAAAAACTCTCCTCATCTGACATTAATGAATAATTATCTTTCTGTACACTCAGGCAAGGCCTGAGAGTCAACAAGACTCACCCACAGACATAAAGCACCCTGTAGATATGTATAGACAATAAGAATCACAAAATGTTTGAAGAAATCCTTTAAGCATTACTGAGAAAGACTGAGATTAATAGAAAAGATCAATCCTATGAAAACAAGCATTTCAAAGACTGGGAGATAACTTGAGAAAAATCATTCTAATTTGTTTTACATTTGAGAAAACACCTGTACAAAATTTGAACAGGATCATTTAAAATAGAATAATCAAAGAATGAAAGGTAACACTTGGAAATTTAAAACACCATTCCAAATCTTAAAAGAATTAAATAGTTGGAAGATAAAGCTTGTGAGATATTTCAAAATATAGACTCAAAAATAAAAGAAAAATAGTCAAAAAAATGTATAGGGTACCAATATATAATAAAGAAAATTTCTCAGAAATGAAGGTTGTTACATATCTTCACATACAAATCTGAACAAATAATTTAAATTATATGTGCATAGCACTGTTGGATTTCAGATTACCAAGAATAAAAATTTCAGAACACAAGAATAAAAGAATATCTTAAAATTGTCCAGAAAAAGAGGCCACATACAGAGAAATAAAAACCAAGGTTCTTTTCAACAGCAATTTTGCTTTTCAACAGCAAAATTGGAGGCTAGAAGACATTAGTGCAATGTTTTTTAATAACTCTGGAGGAAAATAATTTTAAACCAAAAATTTTTCACCCAACTAGCCCATCAATCAAATGTAAGGCAGAATAAAATATTTAGAAATCATCAGATTCCAAACAGTTTATCTTCTGTTCACCTGCTTCTAGAAAATTACTTAAGAAGGTACCTCGCTGTGAGGGATTTAACTGAGACAAAGAGTCAAGGTCACAAAAAGCAATGATCCAACCTTAATAGTCAAGTCACAGAATAACAGATCTACATCAGGCCTAGAGACCAATCAAAACTAATGCGAGAGGACAGAGGGCTTTGGGAGAGAACATTTAAAAAGTACTCCATGGAATGGTTAAAATGACTGGAAACTTGGAAAACTTGAGTGTAAGATAAAGGCATTTTTAAAAAGCAATTAGAAAGTTCTGGAAAAAGAAAAGTTGCACAAGAAAGTCATGGTCTAAAAATTAACAAACCAGTCCCAATTGGAATAGAAGTTAGAAGACATCAAGGAAAAGAATACACTAGATTCTTAGGGTAAGAATCTGGAAGACATTGGGGATATGGTGAAGAAGGCATGTGTTTACTCTCCCAAATAAAAAACAAAAGCAATCAGAAACTTCAGGAAAAATAAATACTGTATGAGCAGTAAATACTCCAAATATGTAGTAGACTTGTTTTGAACTCTTGATGGAATGGAAGTAAAGAGAATTTACTTGACATTCTCCTATGAGTGGCTCAGGTCTAAGTAATTATATTGAATTTGTAATTATACCGCACTACTGGGCTCTACTAGAATATTAACACAGCCATCATACCAAATGTCTGAACGTATTGGACCTGTATAGGCCCTGGCTAAGGGCCTAATGTATAAGCCCTGGCTAAGGGCCTAACTCTGTGCTTTGCAGAATGTCTGCAGTGCCCTGAGCTGAGATGAGATTTGTGGATTCTGTGGACTTCCTTCCGTGTAAATCATAGAGGGGAATACTCCCCATAGCTTTGTTTGTTGTTTTTATTATTATTTTCTTATTAAATGTTATTCTAAAAAAAATAGCTATCATGCTAACATTAGAATATTAACCACAGTCATAATAATGGAAACACTATTTATTGGTTTCAACATTCAGAACCAACCCATAGAAATAACATGGGACATCAAAAAATGTTAGAGAAACACATGCAAATGAGATTACCCTTGACATCATAAAAGGAGGCTGAAAGAATGTTGGGAAGTAGGAGTGAGAGAGAAAAGGTGGAGAGAAGTGTGGGAACACAGTATCTGTCAGCAATGTATTTGGAAGAACTGAAAAATTTTAACTTTGGCTTAAATAGTCTGGGGTTAGGCTGCTTCTGGCTTTTGTTCAGTGTCTAGATGCTGTCAGGGCTGGCATCTCTGTGATTCTCTTTGTTGTTTCATTCATATTCACAAGAGAACTGTTGTACTTTCAGTCATCATATCAAAGCACGAAGAAGCAGGTAGACAGGCTAAGGGCTTTCTCTTAGCCAGCCTTCGCCTTCACATTTGGGAAAGGGAGCTCTGCCCAGCAGACTTCCTCTGTGTCTCACTGGGTGGATCTGAATTACTCCCCACATTTAGATCAACCATTGTCTAAAAGGAATTTGATCAGCATCTTCTGGGGCTAGGTTGGGGTTCGGTTTTTCCTTCCTGAGCCGAGGCTATCACAGTCTACTATCTAAACAAATCGGGATTGGTGTCAAGGGTTGGAAAGAATGGATGTTGAAAGGTGGAGAAGCACGGTGATATCTTCTGCTTTGAAAACAAGCCATTCTCCAGCATCTGCAGTGCTGTTGTCTCCTTTACCCTATTTCACCTGACCTTGAATGTCAGGCTGACCTGGTAAAAATTGAGCTTAGTCAGGTTATTTCAAACGTTGAGACTCAGTGAGAGAATTATCAAGGGGGTGCATCAGTTGAGCATTAACCACAGTGGAGCTTCAATTATTGATTAGGTTTCTCAACTGGCAGACACAATTGCTAACTTTGGGCAGAGCTACACGTAACTATGACTTAGTGGATTAGTGACTATATATAAGCTGTTTTTAAAGGAGCAGCTTTTTGAAGGGTGGGACTGTGATTAGCAGCTATAATTAGAAAAGTGCTGAGTATGTTTTTGATGCCATGATACATATCCTCATACTAAATATGCAATTTAATACAAAAAGTGTCTTTTTATATAGTGCTTCTAGAATACCATGCAAGCTGACATCTTCATTATGAAAACAAGTTAGGTTTAACATTTCAAGATATTAATTATTTATTATCTGAGATGGGAGGCTTGAGTCTTCCATTAAGAAGCTGCAAAATGATGCTGTTGAGTTATTTATGAATCTTTGTGAAGGATAACACTGGCAGGCTACCTTTTTTTTTAGTGCAATGCTTAAGAGATCAAACATATTTCAGAAACTTCTTAGAACAGCTGAGTATGTGGGTGACTTATAGGGAAGGAAGTGGAGTACAGTGGTTAAGCATCGGGGCTTTGGAGTCAGCTTTGAATTCCAGCCTTGCAAAACCTCATGAGTCTCAGTTTCCCATCTGTAATTAGAAGTAATGACAGTGTAGTATCTGTCTCTTAAGGTGATTGGAATGAGGCATAAGAAAGGATGTTAAGATATGTAAAATATTTAGTACAGCTCCTGTCAGAAATAATACTTCTTTGATTCATATTCCAGCAATTCAAAATCTGTAATCATTTGACTAAAGCCTGAGATAAATTTTATATTTGCATGATTGCTAACATGTAGATTCCTAGAAAATTAACGCTTAAGATTTTCATGAAGAACTTCTAAACTATTTCAGAATTAACTGATTTCAAACATATCAAAGCACTTTCAGGGTGACCATCCTCATAGAAACAGTTAATAGACTAATTATAAAACTTCCCTAACTTATTTGTTAAATTGGAGTCCCTGACCACCTCCACTGGACAATTAATTATTTAACAATCATATATGTAGCCTCACTGTGTGGTAGGCAATGCTACAGATGCTTTACGAATATTAATTTGTTCTCATAACAACCCAGTGAGAGAGGTACTATTCTTTCTCCCGTTTTATAGTCGTAGAAACCAAGGGCTGGAGAAGTTAGGGATTGCCCGTGGTAAGTGCAGTGCTGCGATGCACTTCCCAGCTCTCCTTCAGGACCCAGGCTCTCATTCTAGATGTGTTGGCTTCTGACAGTCACAGGTGAATCCCTCCCCAGAAACTTCATTTGGCTACAGGGAGCTGCTTTCATCCAAGATTATTCCCATCTTCAGGGACAACCCACATCCAATGTCCCTGACCTCAATTCAGGACATTTCTGAAAGGCCATTCCAGTTCTAGAGCTCCCCATGGGGACAAGCTGAGGCCTCTTGTGCAACTACATCATAGTCCAACATTTACTTCCACTCACCTCTCTTCCCCTCACCCCCTCACAAGTGCTGATCCTCAGAGCACCACCCCGGACCAGCCTCCTACAGGGAAATCTCCGCTTTGGAGCCTGTTTCCCAGGAGCCCATCCTGAGTCAATCACACAGCTCATAAGTGGTCGAGCTGACCTGAGCAGTGTGGCTCCAGGATCTCTTGCTCCACCCCTGCCCCCAACCACTAAACCATGGGTGTTATTATTATAACAATTCACTTCAATAATATGCTTCGTAAAGTACACGTGTTCACTTCAGAAATATTCTAAAAAACAGATTTCTCAGGAATCCAGCCCTCCTCCCAATTTAATCAGACAAGCAAAGTTGTTTTTGTTCCTTTTCTGGATAAAAGTTCTGAGATCTTTTAGCTCAGTTACACTCTAAGTCTCACTGCAATGAAAGGCCAATGGACTCCATGAGAATGATAAATATACGTTGAGTGGGAGTTTAGAAACCAATAAGTGGGGAACTAGCTCTGCGATACAGGCTTCCTTGATTCCTCTTTGGGACTCAAGCCTTGTGAGTGTCTGTGACACCATGAGAGTGACTTCAGTTTTCCAGTTCAAAACAAGCATAGGCATTATGCTGATGGCCCTTCTCATCTCTTAAAGTAGGGTTTTCTCTCTTGTGCAGTTCCCTAGGGATACATCCTGATCCCAAGCCCAAGTGGAAACCCGCTGAGCTCTGCTTCCACAGGTCTCTCCCCAACTTCAGTGATCTCACAGGAACACGAGAGAAAGCAAGTCTAGTTCCCCCAACATGACATCTTGGCACTTATTCTTGTGACACAATAGAGGGACTTGTGCTCCCAACCAACAGCTGAAACACCTGTTTGGTGGGGGGCGGGGGTGAGACTACATTAGAAATTCACATCTCAAATAAATGCTGTGGAGCTCAAGGACATCTTTCAAAAAAGGTCAGTATGATTGGCAAAACTCCAAGAGAGAGAGAAAAGCCATGTTGGTCAGCTTGGGCAAAATTATGTTGAGGTAACAAAAGCTTCAAAAACGTATAGGCTTATAAGAACAAAGGTTTATTTCTGATTTCTGCAACAAGTCCATTGTTGGCTGGAGCTCTGCTCCATGTCATCTTTGCACCAAGACCCAAGTTGATGGAGTACTCACATCTGGATATAGCTGAATTCATGGCAGAGGGACAAGAGAGCACAAGAGAACCATTGATGGCTATTAAATCTTCTGCTCATGTTTCATCGTCCCAAGCAAGCCACACGACCAAGTTTAGGTCATCAGGGAGGGAAGTATAATCCTCCCACAGGGAAAGACCGCAAATGAAGAATAGTGCAAAGTACAATCTAGCACAGTCTCCAAACTTATTCACAAATATTTGCTTCCCTTCCTACTGCACACAACATGTACTCATTTCTCTCCCAGAGGAGAAAAATCCAAAAGTCCAGGAGTAGCATCAAGATGAAAGTAAACAATTTTGTGATTGTCTTTACTATGTCAGGTCTGAGTATGGTTTCTCTTTCTCAAGAGACCCCGCAATTCACATCCACAATTCAATGATGGAAGACAGCAAGGCTCATTACAACAAATATTTCCTGTCAGGAAGAAAGGGAAATAATGAGAGGCATGAAGCAATTCTGAAATCACATTGAGTCAATGTTTCAAGAACCACCCCTACTCTGAGGATGAAGAATACTCCTTGATTAAACCCCTCTTCTGTTCCCAGAGAATAAGCTCCCAGTCTGTCATCCTCCGTGCCTCTTGGCTCTATTCTCTGGAAAGATTTTCTTTTCCCAATATCCTTCTTAGGCACAATTGAAGAGGACATTGGAGTATGTCCTCCTTGGGACTAAATAGCTTTCTCAGCCTGCTTTCTCTACATGGAATACTCGGGACCCCAAGGGTAATATTTAGTCAAGAACAGCTACAATCGTATTTAGTCTCAACTAATACAATACTCTCAGGATAAGGCTATTTAATTTACTTGATTTTAGCAGCTTCATGTGCCTATAGACTCATCTGCAATTCTTTTCAAGACCTGCCTCTTTCTCTAAACTTAATTACAGGCGACTTGAGCTAATCAGGTTTCTTGGAGGTGGGGTAGATTCCTGCCTTTAATCTCTTATCCATGAGCTATTTCATCCAAACGAGAGGACTCCATCTTAATTAATTCAAAAATTTTAACAAAGGACATTATGGTCATATTTGATTTGGTCCTTGGAGTGAGGTGAACTTTATTTGTCCTTTTGTGGGTCAAATGCCCTCTTAGTTTTGCCTTTTACATTTGGGGAAGAGAAACAAATGAATCTTTCAATGCTATTCCCTCTCATCTCTGATTGCAAATTTACTTTTTTTCCTTAAACCAATTAATCTCTGTCTTGTAATATATAGGCAGGAAGGAGTACCACTAATTTTGTTTACCAACCTCTATGCAGAATTCCAAAGATCACTCAACACATTAACTGTCTTCCAAGTTAATGCGTGCAACAGTTTTACCAATCGTTTTGCCAACGCACAGGTTGTCATCTTAACAGACTCCATTAACAAAGCTTCCTCACCACGCACAGTCTGGCCCCTGAACCAATGTCACATAGCATAGGTTTTTGTTAGGGTAGCGCTGCATTTCTAGGTACCAATTTCTGTATATAAATCAGTTTAGGCTAAATTATGCTATGTTAATAGCCTCAACATCTCGGTGGATTATAACATCAAAGATTAATTTCTCAGGCTCCGAATCAATATGGCCCTGTACCAGGTTATCTTCATTCCTGAATACAGGTTGATGGAGCAGCCTCTATCAACACATTGCCTATTCTTCATTGTTTCCTTCAGATGCAATTCTAAGAGTAAAATTAGTAGATCATGTATATATTTATCCATTCTTCCATTGATGGGTATTTGGATTATTTCCAGTTTGAAGGTATTATGAGTAAAGCTGCCATGACCATTCTTTTATGTGGTCATTTATAATCTAGACTCTTAGGTATATACCTAGGAATGAAATTGCTGGGAAATTTTCCCCCCAAGTCTGTGGCTTGCCTTTTCATTGTATTAAGAGCATCGTTTGAAGAGTGAAAGTTTTAAATTTTGAGGCCAATTTACTGATTTTATTCTTTTAGATATTGTGCTTTTTGTGTTGTATATAACAAATCTTTATCAAACCTAATGTGATTGAGATTTTAGAAGTTTTATAATTTTAGCTCTTGCATTTAGTTCTATGGTCTATTTCAAGATAAATTATGCATATTATATGAGGTAACAGTCAAGGTTCATTATTTTGTATGTGGGTATCCAATTGTTCCAGCACCATTTATCAAAAGACTGTCTTTCCTTCATGGATTGCTTTGCATCTTGGGTGTGGGTGTATTTCCAGGCTGTATATTCTGTTGCATTGATCTATTTGTCCATCTTGATACAAATAGTACACTATCTTGTTTATTGTAGCTTTATAATAAGTCTTAAAATCAGGTAGTTTAAGTCCTCCAACTCTATTCTTTTTTTAAAAACTGTTTGGGCTATTTTTTTTTTTTTTTTTTTTTTTTTTTTTCAGTACGTGGGCCTCTCACTGTTGTGGCCTCTCCCGTTGTGGAGCACAGGCTCCGGACGCGCAGGCTCAGCGGCCATGGCTCACGGGCCCAGCCGCTCCGTGGCACGTGGGATCTTCCTGGACCGGGGCACAAACCCGTGTCCCCTGCATCGGCAGGCGGACTCTCAACCACTGTGCCACCAGGGAAGCCCTCACTCTTTTTTTTTATATCATTTATTTGATGCCTACTATGTTTTGCCTGGTATCATAGCAAGTAGGCAATTAATATATAAGATTTTTCTGTGTAACTGTGTGAGTCACCAGCACAGGATTTTCCATATATACACCTGGATGCATAAATCACCATTCTCCCCTTTGCCTCTGTACGGCCGGGCCACTCAAGATGGCTGTTCTCTTGCTCTCTGTACATCCCCTGCTCGACCAGTGCCTGCTTCCCCTACACCCTACTCTCATGGATGTGCTTGCCCCCTGCCCCAGCTAGTGACTGTTCTAAGCCTTATGCCAGAACGGCTCCACCTGTTAGTTGATTAAAGGGAAATATCTGTCCTCGTGATGGTCATTAACCTGAGAGGCTGTGAGGGACGTGCCTCAGCTGCTGGTTTCCCTGGTAACTGATGAGCCAATCTGATATCAATTACCCCCTATAAATAGCAGCCTCCGAGGAGGAGGAGGAGGAGGAGGAGCAAAGGAGTAAAGTCATGTCCTGCTTGCTGTATACCATGAGGGTGTTGCCCCCGGACCTTTTGCTTCAGACTTGTAAGATCCCCTATCCAGTAATCATTGATGTCTCTGTGTCTATTTCTGGGCTTGTTGTTTTGGCTTGAGGCTGGGCAACTGTGAGTCTTGCAGGCCTGTGGGGTATAGCCCAGCAATTGGTGAGCTAGCCAGGATGCCAGAGAAACTCCGGTGAGCGCTGAGGTGTCGGGAAATAAGGACGGGGAACAGAGAGTTGGGGGGGGGGCGGTAATCCCAAGGTGGCCGTCCACTAGCACGTGGGGCCTGAGAGTCTCAGAGTCTCTTTCCAGTTTAAAAGTAGCAGCCCTGGGCTTCCCTGGTGGCCCAGTGGTTGAGAGTCCGCCTGCCGATGCAGGGGACGCGGGTTCGTGCCGCGGTCCGGAAGAATCCCACGTGCCGCGGAGCGGCTGGGCCCGTGAGCCATGGCCGCTGAGCCTGCGCGTCCGGAGCCTGTGCTCCGCAGCGGGAGAGGCCACAACAGTGAGAGGCCCACGTACTGAAAAAAAAAAAAAAAAAAGTAGCTGTCCCTGTCCTGCACTCATGGCTCATCTGACTGCACGGAGAAGGCTGGTGAATACAGGGAAAATGCAAAGAGCTGGACTATCTATCAGATACTTGGGTGTTATCAAGCTGGGTAAGAAAAGCATACCTCTGACCCACCACCCCTAAATAATTACAGACGTGGGCTTTAGGGATATTAACTCAGGGACAGGCTTGTGAATTGGACATGTCTGGCTACCTGGAAGGGTATGGTTAGGACCTGTGGCAATGGCAAAATAGAGCACCTTTGGGCTTCTGTGAAGGGGTTAGAGCAACGATACTGTGTGATGGAACAGCTGTGTACAGTCTACAGTGTGTTACAACAGGTGGAAGATATTACAAAAGGCCTACCCGAGTTGTCGAGCAATGCAAAAAACTATTACTTGGGGTCTAGATCAGCTGTGCTTGACATAGGGACCCTCCCCCCCAAAGGACATCAATAATGACCAAGGTATCCACTTTTCCAGCCATGAAGTTCAGGAATGGGCTGATAAAAATAACAGACGCTGGCATTTCCACCTGCCCTACAACCCCACTGCTGCCGGGCTAATTGAAAGGAGGAATGGGCTATTTAACAAACAATTGAGACTGGAAATGTCATTCTCTCAACATATGGTCCAGAAGGCTAACTCAAGCCCTAAGAGCTATAAATGAACATCCCAGGAGCAATTGTCCCAGTGCCTATGCTATCTTAACCCAGAGGCAACTAATTAGTCAACATCATCAACTCTTGACCACTGGGACCATTGCCAGCTATTGGTCAGGACAATAACTCACTTCTGCCCTTGCCACAGGATCTACCCCGAGGAGAACATAGTATAAAATGGCCCTGGGATGGGCAGGTAAGTCCCCAGTAGAATTAGAAAGGGACTCAGGTGGGGCTGAGTAGAAGACAGGTGAATTCTAAGGCTACTAAGATAATTAATTCGGGCCCCCTACTGGAGAAAGACTACTGTATTAACCCTGTGGTCTGTTGTTATACCGCCTGTCCAGTATTCAGCACTGGCTCTGGGGACTGAGGGCGGACAGGCAATACGGTACTGCAGACCAGGACAAAATCCACAGGCAGGGGTGGTGTTATCTCAGCATGCTGTTACTGCTTGTATCTTGCGTTATGGTCATGATTTTCCCTTGTTGTGCCTGTTAAACATCTTAACATCTGTCCCCGGTCAGAGCGAAGGGAATCTTTCCCGACTGGGCAACAACAGTGGTCTCACTGAGAAATGAGTCTGATTGCTGGGTCTACAGCAAGATGCCATTGTCGTCCTCCTCTGGACTTCCATGAATAATTGACCTGATAAATGCCTGGCTCCAAAGTTTGCCCACCTCTTGGACTCATGATACTCTTTAGATGCTGGTGAATGTATTGCATTTGTGCTCTTTGGTTGCAGTGCCCCTCTGCATACCTGACCCCAGGGATATCGCAGAAGACGGGCAGACCAAGGTTATAAAGGTCATGCAGGGTCGGTAGGGGTGGAGTGTACGGTCAGGCCATTCAAGATGGCTGTTCTCTTGCCCTCTGTACATCCCCTGCTCGACCAGTGCCTGCTTCAGCTGAATGTACTTGCCCCCTGCTCTAGTTGGTGACTGTTCCAATCCTTAGGTCAGAATGGCTCCACCTGTTAGTTGATTAAAGGGAAACATCTGCCCTCGTGATGGTCATTAACCTGAGTGGCTGTGAGGGACGTCCCCCTGCTGCTGGTTTCCCTGGTAACTGAGGAGCCAACCTGATTTTAATTCCCCTCTATAAATGGTAGCCTCCTTCTCCCCCAGTAGTGAATATGGCTGCCAAGTCCTGCCTGCCGTCTGCTGTACACTGTGGGTTGTTGCTCTAGGACCTTTCAGTTCACATGTGTAAGATTCCCTGTCCAATAAACCACTGATGTCTCTGCCGCCGTTTCTGGCCTCTTCAGTTTCAAGGATGGGCAACCACAGGGCTTGCAGGCCTGCGGGGTGCAACCAAGAGCCTCCGACAAATGATTAAATAATAAGGATCAAAACCTCTGAAAATACCATTTATGGTAAAAATACCTTTTATGGTGAAAATAGGAGACAGGTATGATCTTCAGTTACATATAAGGGCTGCAACAGGCCTTCAGGATTGAGTCATATTCCTTTTGAAAAGAAGTGTAGATCAGAAAAAGTTGAGAGAAATATTAACAGTGGGAAGTCCAGTGGTAGCAGCTCATGAATGCCACTCTGGACTTAACATTCTTTTGTGACCACAGAGGTGGGAATTGTGTGACCTATGTGATAGAATATCCTGGAGCTGGTTTGGTTCCAAGAGGCAGAGGATACTAGGTTTACCAAGGAATTGCACAGAAAAGCCATATTTGCTGGAAGCAGTTTGTCTCTGTAGCTGAAAAATAGAGAGTTTTTCATATAACAATACAATCTATCCTTGGCTAGGAGACCATTGAAAACAGCTGGTCCAGCAAAATCCAAGGCATTCATGGCTAGTAATAAAAAGGAACTGGTAAAATTTAGATACTAAAATACACTAATAAAAGAAAGTAGAGAAAGTAGTAATAAATTCTTATTAACAGAAGAACACTAACCATAAAAAATATTATGTTGCAGATGAAAATTTTGATTAAATGTTTTACTCTAGTGGAAAACCGCAAAGGAAAAATGGAAAAGCTCAGAGAAAAAGTGGTGAAAACACAAAAAGATATAATGTGAACTAAAAAAAAAAGAAGAAAAATTTGTATAGAAATTAAAATACATTTGAGAAGAACACAAGGTAGAATAGACACTGCAGAAAACAATAAAAATAGAGAAAAATGCAAAGTGAAATGAAATAAAATGAAGTTAAGAGCAAATCACAGAAAAATGGAGAAAAAACTATAGATATATATAAAAACATAAATCCAAGATATATACAATTTGAATTCCCCAAAAGGAAGTGGAAATAATGGACTAGGACAAATATTCACAAATGCAAAGCAGGAAAACTTTCTTGAAATAAAATAAAAACTGAATCTGTATATTGGAAGAGTACATCTTGAACCATGGAAACTGACTCAAAATAACTAATGCTGGAATGTATAGCTAGTAAAGTTGACTTCAAAGGAAAGTCCTTTGATAATTTTTCCATTTTCCTTTGGGAAATATGCCAGACATAGTTTGTTACCCAGAAGCTATTCTCTTGTGTATTGCAGGGTGCTAGAGGGGAGTATACCTCATTTTCCAGCTCCTTTGCCAGAGGTTTCAGTTAGAGTCTGCTGATGGGAGCTACTTGTGAGATTCAGAGGCCAGAAGCAGCAGCAGTTCCGCCAGGAACACTGGGCTTCAGTAGCAATGGCAGTGAGTGCTGGTTCTTGAGCCTCAGGTCAGTGCAGAGAAGTAGCTCCAGCAGTATCCATGGCAAAGATAGTTTTGCAGGCTCCTGCAGGCCGCGCTGCACCTGGTCTGCAATTCCTGATCTCTGGATAGCACCATCTAATTTCTTTTCCTCTTCCAGTACTGCCAACACTTTTGCAAGTGTTGCTTGGAACACCTAAAGGAGTTTCTGTTTCTCTCATCAGACTCTGATGGAAATAGCCTGGCAGGAAAACAGACAAACAAAACATTAAGTCACTTAGAAAAATCACTAAAAACTAATATAAGGCTGACCTCAGATTTTGTCATAGCAACATTAAACACCGGAAGGCAGAGGAGAGTACTTGTAAGACTCAAGGAAGTGCAAAAATAAACAAATGAGACTACATCAAACTAAAAAGCTTTTGTACAGTGAAGGAAACTATGAACAAAATGAAAAGGCCACTACTGAATGGGCAAGATATTTCCAAACAGTATAATTGATAAGGGGTTAATATCTAAAATATACAAGGAACTCATAAAACTCAACATCAAAAAAACCCAAACAACCTGATTACAAAATGAGCAGAGATCTGAATAGACATTTTTCTAAAGAAGACATACAGATGACCAACAGGCACATGAGAAGATGGTCAACCTCACTAATCAACAGGGAAGGGTAAATAAAAACCATAAGGAGATATCACCTCACAGATGTCAGAACAGCTGTTATCAAAAATACAACAAACAGCAGTGTTGGCAAAGATGCAGAGAAAAGGGAACTCTTGTGCACAGTTGGTGGGAATGCAAACTGCTGTAGCCACTATGGAAAATGGTATGAAGATTCCTCAAAAAATTAAAAATAGAACTACCATATGATCCAGCAATTCTGCTCCTGGGTATTTATCTGAAGAAAAAAACACTAATTTGAAAAGATGTACGCACATTGCAGCATTATTTACAATAGTCAAGATATGGAAGCAACCTAAGTGCCCATCAGTAGATGAATGGATGAAGATGTGGTATATATGTATATAAATACACACACACAATGAATACTACTCGGCCATAAAAAAATGAAATTTTGCCATTTTCAACAACATGGATGGACCTAGAGGGTATCATGCTAAGTGAAATAAGTCAGAGAAGACAAATACTGTATGACTTCACCTTTTGTGAAATCTAAAAAAAACAAATGAATAAACATAAAACAGTCATAGATACAAAGAACAAACAGGTGGTTGCTAGAGGGGAGAGGATGGGGAGGAAAGAAGTAGGTGAGGGTTAGAAAGATGTACAAACTTTCAGGTGCAGAAACAAATGAGTCATGGTGGTGATTAGTTTGAAACATATAAAAATAACAAATCACTGTTGTGTAACTGGAACTAATATCGTATTGCAGGTCAATCATACTTTAGAAACAACGAACGTACAGAAGAAATCACATTTACAGTTACCAGAGGTGGGGATGAGGGGAAATGGCATTGGATGAAGGCTGTCAAAAGGTACAAACTTTCAGTAATAAGATAAATAAGTACTAGGGATGTAACGTACAATATGATAAATATAATTAATACTGCTGTACATTAAAAAATTAAGAGAGTAAATCCAAAGAGTTCTCATTACAAGGAAACATTTTTTTCTATTTCTTTAATTTTGTGTCTATAAGAGCAATGGATATTCACTAAACTTATTGTGGTAATCATTTCATGATGCATGTAAGTCAAATCATTATGCTGTACACTTTAAATTTAGGCAGTGCTGTATGTCAACTATATCTCGATAAAACGGGAAGGAAACATATGTTAAGAGGGTAGATCATATATTAAGAGCTCTTACCCAAACAAACAAAAAAATATAAAATATAAAAATATAAAATATATAATATATAAAAATATATATTTATATTTATATTATATATATTTTATATGTTTATATTATATTTATATATAAATATATAAAAATATAAAATATAAATATATAAAAATCAGGCAGTTATAAATGTGGTGAAGAATAACAGCACAAAAGTATATAGTATTTACTATGTGCCAGACACTCTTCTGAGTGCTTTTCGCATATTAACTCATTTAATCGTTACAACAACACAGTGAAATAATGTTATCCCTCCTTTTAAAGATGAAAATTATAAAACAGATTTAATAAATTGATATCACTCAATTAATAAAGCAGTGGAGGAGGGGTAGCCGGAATTCAATCCAATAAGTTTGGGGCTGGAGTCTGGCCCTTAATCACTAGCCCATGTGGGCTCTCAGCATAGAGCAGGCTAAGGAGAGTGAGATTGACATGGGGACAGGTATTGTTCTAGATGCTAGAGTCAGAAGGCTTCCACGTTGGGGCTCAGGAGCAGAGAGCTGAATGAAGTGATGCTGCCTTCTCACACAGACACATCGTAAGGTCATTAACCTATTACCAGGTTCCTTTTATCTCTTATCTTTCGATTCGATTGCTCTTACATTTCCCTCAAAATCCTACTCCAGCAAGCGTGTAGATCTCAGGCTTGGGTATGCGCGCTGTAACCTACATTCGTGTTCTCCCTCCTTATTTCCTGGAGTGCATTGCTCCCTCCCTGTCACAGAGGTGGCCGTGTTAACCCTTAGACTAGTCTCAGTCCCGTCAACAGGGATATGAGGAAATAGAAGGATGGATTTAAACTATGGTCCCCAAAGACTCATGGGAGTGGCGCGGTTCCAAGAAAATGTACAAGATGTTTTCCTGATCAGGGTCACTGATAGACGAGGTGAGAGGAAGGCAGTCCCACTTCAATTAATTCATGACACAGCTGAAGGGCAGCCTAGGCCATGCAGCTCCCACTGCTATTGTGAGAAGCGGTAGCCACACTATAGGACTCCAGCTGCTAATCTAGAGCTAAGAGCAGGATACACAAAGCAGCAACAAACTGGGTCGCTCAAACAGGCAACAGTTTCCCCTAGAAAGAAAGAAATTTAAAAACTTAGATTATCAGATTTTAAATTCATTTGGGTCTAAAAAGGAAAGGAATGCCTGCATAGGAGCTAGTCACTTGCCATTTCTCTTCCTTAGTGGACAATTTTAAGATTAGGGTAATACAAGTAGACTTTAATACTTTGCAGTTGCTGAGCACAGTAAATACTTGCTTAGCCCTTGCTGTGTTAGGAGACCTCTCTGTCAGTGAGGGGCTGGCCATCTAGTGGGGGAAGAAGATCTGAGCAGACCATGTAGTAAGAGCTACTACCTGAGCTCTAAGGAGTAGCACTTCATCCAGCCTCGAGGAGTTTAAGAAAGTATCCCATCTTTGATTATTCCTAAAAGCAAACACAAGTTCCAGATTTCTTTTCCATGAATCTGCTAGTGTACATGGGTGTCTAAACATAGATCCTGAAAATTTCTAAAGCCTGTTGCAATTTCTAGAGCACAGCACTCTTACCCCTACACACTCACCCCTCCTGCCACCTAACTACCATATTTTTTCTTTGCTTTGTTAGAATTTTTACTGAGAACAGTTACCTTTGTTTTACTAGTGACTTCTCTTTAAGTGTCCCTCTGTAATTTCAAGATTCTAAGGTGGTTAAAAGTGGCCGAGTTCTTGGCTTTCTGTGTACTTGCCTTAAAAGAGGGCACTATATTTGCTTTTCCCAGTAACTTGAGAGCTGATATCTCTGTGATGTTGATTCTGCTAAGAGAAATATGGTGTAATTTCCCAGTTTTTCTTCCGGGCTGATTGTTTGGTTTTTAGGGTTTCTTTCCAAGCAGCAATGATCATGCGGCAAGACAATGCGGATATATACATGACTTAGATTTACTCCTGTTAGAGTCAGCTTGAGAAGCAACAAGTTGGCAGGACCCAGAGTGTCTGTTTCCTTCCCTTCAGCGCACAGGCTCTAGGTAACTCTTCTATTTGTCATATTCTTTCACTTCGTGATAATCAATCTTGTTCTGCATTGCAAACCATCCCCCTAAATCCTCCCTAGACACATCAAAATTGAGGTAATAAACGTCTATGACTCTGCCCCCTAACAACTGTTTACTTCATTTGCATGTGGTTTTCTCATTATGAAGTCATTGCAATAAGGAGTTGGTGAAAGACTGGAATGACTGAGAGTTGAACTTGTGCAGTGTAGCTCTGACGGACCTTTAACTCAGCTTGCTCTGTTCTTGGCTACTCTAACTATTGTGATTAAAGAATACAAATGATTCTACCTGTTTTCTCTCTCTGTCTCCTCAAGTTCTGTCTGACTGGCACAGTGCCTCCTGGATTTAGTAGTTCAACTCTTTTTATTTCTACTGGCTGATACTGATGCATTTCTACATCTTCTGGAGTATAGATTCCTCCCCGACATCTCCTTCCCACAAAATTGTTGGGTGTCGGTGATTTATTCTAGTCCGTAACATCTGTTGTTACCCCAAATTGTAATAGAATTAAGACTTCGAATAAACGCTATGTTTTTAATATAGCTAAACACCGATACATTCATCATTTAAAAGTCTGTTCCCTTGAAAATTTTAAATACTAAACTTAGAACACGTTCAAATAGTTTGACTCTGGTGAGAGGTGCGTCATAGTAGAAAAGCTCTGGATAAGAAGTTGGGCTTGGATTTGAGATCCACCTCGGGCAGTTATTACCTATGGCTTTAGAAATTTGGACACGTTTCTTGAACCCTTTGAGCCCTGGTATCATCATTTGCAAAGGAGAATAACAAAACCCCCGTCACAGAGACGATGTGTTGGAACCGAATGGGAAATTGCAAGCACCTCAGTGCATGATGTGACCTGTATATTCAGGTAGTTGAGTGCATGGATTTTGGTGTCGCACAGGGGTTTGATTCCCAGCAATGCCATTCAATTGTTATGTGACCTTGAGAGAACTATTCATCTTCTTTCCATCTCCTGTTCTTGTGCGTTAAATGGGGATAAGATTTCCTTGTCTCATAGGACTGTTGTGTGGATTAAATAAGGTGATGAAAGTGGTGTTTAGCACAGTGCCTAGCAAGTTAGTAAATGTTCAGTAAATATTAGTTGTGTTAACACAATAAGTTATTCCATAGCTAGTATTAATAGTTGCTCAATGAGTGTAGTCCATTTAAATTTAACAAAAGGAAGAAAAAATATCTGGGAAAAAAAAAAGATCTGAAGCAAAACCAGGAGGCACTGTGCATTATCTGACTAGGAAAAATGTGCTCAAATAGGCAGCCGAGCTTGTGATCATAGGCCATTTTACAAGCAACTTCCAACAAATCTTAGAAAAATCACCTTTGAGAGAGAGTCATAGAAGTTGGCTCTTGGAAACTTTCACTCTTGCATTAAGGTGAAACCAGAGTCTCGTTATGTAGATAGAGGTCAATAATATGTGTAAAAAAAATGCTACTGTGTGGCATGTGGGTCGTTGAAAAAGTTTTGAAAGTAGTTATCGAAATACATTCTTTATTTACTGTGGGTGGCATGCATCAGGGCATAATACTTTCCTTTGAAAAGACAGACTCAACAACAAGGTTGTTTTTCCATAAATGGTCTGAGGAAAGGCTGATGTGGAATTTACTTCAAGTGAAATACCATGGTCTACAGGTTATGTCTTTACAGAATTATCGGAATGTAGATGGTATTTTTTCTTTTCTTGGAACTTGTAAGTCTATTTTTCTCTATTTGAACACTAGAGAGGTGAGTAGATGCTGTTAAAAAACAGTTCGAAAACTCTGCTTTGAATAGTCTGAAAACAGGTGGAAGGTTTTAAAGGACCTCTTTAATCTCAGCATTCTGTTCATGAAAAATCATTGTAAATGTTAATCTTCTGGTTTTATAAATACTTATTAATTGCACTCATAGTGAACAGGTGGATCTGGTAGCAGCATACTGATGTCTCTACCCAGCACTCCGTCTCCCTAACCACAGCCCTGTGGGGAAATCCTCCCATTCAAGAATTTCTGATAAATATTTAACAACCTGTCCACAGGAAAATAAAAAAGTCCTGGTGTGCTTGTGTATGCTTTGCAGTGTATGCTTATTTCTGTTGTGTAAATACTCCCACCATGGCTGATTTCAAGCTCTCCTCTGGAGTTGGGAAGAGATACATACAGTCAACTCCAAAGGCTGTAGCTGGCTCCAGGCTACCACTGCTCTTATCTCTCTCTCTTTTTTTTTAAAACATCTTTATTGGAGTACAATTGTTTTACAGTGTTGTGTTAGTTTCTGCTGTATAACAAAGTGAATCAGCTATATGCATATGTATATCCCCATATCTCTTCCCTCTTGTGTCTCCCTCCCTCCCACCCTCCCTATCCCACCCGTCTAGGTGGTTGAAAAGTACAGAGCTGATCTCCCTGTGCTATGTGGCTGCTTCCTACTAGCTATCCACCCTACTTTTGGTAGTGTATATATGTCCATGCCACTCTCTTACTTCATCACAGCTTACCCTTCCCCCTCCCCATGTCCTCAAGTCCAGTCTCTACGTCTGTGTCTCTATTCCTGTCCTGCCCCTAGATTCTTCAGAACCTTTTTGGTTTTGTTTTTTACATTCCATATATATGTGCTAGCATACGGTATTTGTTTTTCTCTTTCTCATTTACCTCACTTTGTATGACAGTCTCTAGGTCCATCCACCTCACTACAAATAACTCAATTTCGTTTCTTTTTATGGCTGAGTAATATTCCATTGTATACATGTGCCACATCTTCTTTATCTGTCAATGGACACTTAGGTTGTTTCCATGTCCTGGCTATTGTAAATAGAGCTGCAATGAATATTGTGGTACATGACTCTTTTTGAATTATGGTTTTCTCAGGGTATATGCCCAAGAGTGGGATTGCTGCGTCGTATGGTAGTTCTATTTTTAGTTTTTTAAGGAACCTCCATACTGTTCTCCATAGTGGCTGTACCAATTTACATTCCCACCAACAGTGCAATAGTGTTCCCTTTTCTCCTCACCCTATCCATCATTTATTGTTTCTAGATTTTTTGATGATGGCCATTCTGACTGGTGTGAGGTGATACCTCATTGTAGTTTAGATTTGCATTTCTCTAATGATTAGTGATGTTGAGCATTCTTTCATGTGTTTGTTGGCAATCTGTATATCTTCTTGGAAGAAATGTCTATTTAGGTCTTCTGCCCATTTTTGGATTGGGTTGTTTGATATTGAGCTGCATGAGCTGCTTATAAATTTTGGAGATTAATCCTTTGTCAGTTGCTTCATTTGCAAATATTTTCTCCCATTCTGAGGGTTGTCTTTTGGTCTTGTTTATGGTTTCCTTTGCTGTGCAAAAGCTTTTAAGATTCACGAGGTCCCATTTGTTTATTTTTGTTTTTATTTCCATTTCTCTAGGAGGTGGGTCAAAAAGGATCTTGCTGTGATTTATGTCAAAGAGTGTTCTGCCTATGTTTTCCTCTAAGAGTTTTATAGTGCCTGGCCTTACATTTAGGTCTTTAATCCATTTTGAGTTTATTTTAGTGTATGGTGTTAGGGAGTGTTCTAATTTCATTCTTTTTCATGTAGTTGTCTGGCTTTCCCAGAACTAGTTATTGAAGAGGCTATCTTTTCTCCATTGTATATTCTTGCCTCCTTTGTCATAGATTAGTTGACCCTAGGTGCATGGGTTTATCTCTGGGCTTTCTATCCTGTCCCGTTGATCTATATTTCTGTTTTTGTGCCAGTACCATATTATCTTGATTACTGTAGCTTTGTAGTATAGTCTGAAGTCAGGGAGCCTGATTCCTCCAGCTCCATTTTTCGTTCTCAAGATTGCTTTGGCTATTCGGGGTCTTTTGTGTTTCCATACAAATTGTGAAATTTTTGGTTCTAGTTCTGTGAAAAATGCCATTGGTAACTTCATAGGGATTGCATTGAATCTGCAGATTGCTTTGGGTAGTAGAGTCATTTTCACAATGTTGATTCTTCCAATCCAAGAACATGGTATATCTCTTCAACTGTTTGTATCCTTTTAATTTCTTTCATCAGTGTCTTGTATAGTTTTCTTCATACAGTTCTTTTGTCTCCTTAGGTAGGTTTATTCCTAAGTATTTTATTCTTTTTGTTGCAGTGATAAATGGGAGTGTTTCCTTAATTTCTCTTTCAGATTTTTTATCATTAGTGTATAGGAATGCAAGAGATTTCTGTGCATTAATTTTGTATCCTGCTACTCTACCAAATTCATTGATTAGCTCTAGTAGTTTTCTGGTAGCATCTTTAGGATTCTCTGTGTATAGTATCATGTCATCTGCAAACAGTAACAGCTTTACTTCTTCTTTTCTTATTTGGATTCCTTTTATTTCTTTTTCTTCTCTGATTGCTGTAGCTAAAATTTCCAAAATTATGTTGAATAATAATGGTGAGAGTGGACAGCCTTGTCTCCTTCCTGATCTTAGAGGAAATGGTTTCAGTTTTTCACCATTGAGGATGATGTTGGCTGTGGGTTTGTCATATATGGCCTTTATTATGTTGAGGTAGGTTCCCTCTATGCCTACTTTCTGGAGAGTTTTTATCATAAATGGGTGTTGAATTTTGTCAAAAGCTTTTTCTGCATCTATTGAGATTACCATATGTTTTTTCTCCTTCACTTTGTTAATATGGTGTATCACATTGATTGATTTGTGTATATTGAAGAATCCTTGCTTTCCTGGGATAAATGCCACTTCATCAGGGTGTATGATCCTTTAAATGTGCTATTGAATTCTGTTTGCTAGTATTTTGTTGAGGATTTTTGCATCTATGTTCATCAAAGATATTGCCCTGTAGTTTTCTTTTATTATGACATCTTTGTCTGCTTTTGGTGTCAGGGTGATGGTGGCCTTGTAGGATAAGTTTGGGAGTGTTCCTCTCTCTGCTACATTTTGGAAGAGTTTGAGAAGGACAGATGTTAGATCTTCTGTAAATGTTTGATAGAATTCACCTGTGAAGCCATCTGGTCCTGGGTTTTTGTTTGTTGGAAGATTTTTAATCACAGTTTCAATTTCAGTGCTTGTAATTGGTCTGTTTATATTTTCTATTTCTTCCTGGTTCAGTCTGTGAAGGTTGTGCTTTGCTAAGAATTTGTCCAGTTCTTCCAGGTTGTCTATTTTATTGGCATAGGGTTGCTTGTAGTAATCTCTCATGATGCTTTGTATTTCTGCAGTATCAGTTGTTACTTCTCCTTTTTCATTTCTAATTCTGTTGATTTGAGTCTTCTCCCTTTTTATCTTGATGAGTGTGGCTAATGGTTTATCAATTTTTTTATCTTCTCAAAGAACTTTTATTTTTATTGATCTTTGCTATTGTTTCCCTCATTTCTTTTTCATTTATTTCTGATGTGATCTTTATGATTTCTTTCCTTTTGCTAACTTTGGGATTTTTTTGTTCTTCTTTCTCTAATTGCTTTAGGTGTAAGGTTAGGTTGTTTATTTGAGATGTTTCTTGTTTCTTGAGGTAGGATTGTATTGCTATAAACTTCCCTCGTAGAACTGCTTTTCCTGCATTCCATAGGTTTTGGGTTGCATATTTTCATTTTTATTTGTTTCTAGGTGTATTTTGATTTCCTCTTTGATTTCCTCAGTGATCTTTTGGTTATTTAGTAATGTATTGTTTAGCCTCCATGTGTTTGTATTTTTTACGGACTTTTTCCTGTAATCGATATCTACTCTCATAGTGTTGTGGTCGGAAAAGATATTTGATACGATTTCAATGTTCTTAAATTTACCAAGGCTTGATTTGTGACCCAAGGTATGATCTATCCTGGAGAATGCTGCATGAGCACTTGAGAAGAAAGTTTTTATTCTATTGTTTTTGGATGGAATGTCCTATAAATATCTGTTAAGTCCATCTTGTTTAATGTGTCATTTAAAGCTTGTGTTTCCTTATTTATTTTCATTTTGGATGATCTGTCCATTGGTGAAAGTGGGGTGTTAAAGTCCCCTACTATGACTGTGTTACTGTCGATTTCTCCTTTTATGGCTGTTAGCACTTGCCTTATGTATTGAGGTGTTCCTCTGTAGGATGCATAAATATTTACAACTGTTATATCTTATTGGATTGATCCCTTGATCATTTTATAATGTCTTTCTTTGTCTCTTGTAATAGTCTTTATTTTACACTCTTTTCTTGTGTAATATGAGAATTGCTACTCCAGCTTTCTTTTGATTTCCATTTGCATGGAATATCTTTTTCTGTCCCCTCCCTTTCAGTCTGTATGTGTCCCTAGGTCTGAAGTGAGTCTCCTGTAGACAGCAGATGTATGGGTCTTGTTTTTGTATCCATTCAGGCAGTCTGTGTCTTTTGATTGTAGCATTTAATCCATTTACATTTAAGGTAATTATCGATATGTGTGTTCCTATTACCATTTTCTTAATTGTTTTGGGTTTGTTCTTGTAGGTCTTTTCCTTCTCTTGTGTTTCCTGCCTAGAGAAGTTCCTTTAGCTTTTGTTGTAAAGCTGGTTTGGTGGTGCTGAATTCTCTTAACTTTTGCTTGTCTGTAAAGGTTTTAATTTCTCCTTTGAATCTGAATGAGATCCTTGCTGGGTAGAGTAATCTTGACTGTAGGTTTTTCCCTTTCATCACTTTAACTATGTCCTGCCACTCCCTTCTGGCTTGCAGAGTTTCTGCTGAAAAATCAGCTGTTAACCTTATGGGGATTCCCTTGTATGTTATTTGTTGCTTTTCCCTTGATGCTCTCAATATTTTTTCTTTGTATTTAATTCTTGATAGTTTGATTAATATGTGTCTTGGAATGTGTCTCTTTGGGTTCATCCTTTATGGTACTCTCTGTGCTTCCTGGACTTGATTGACTGTTTCCTATGTTAGGGAAGTTTTCAACTATAATCTCTTCAAATATTTTCTCAGACCCTTTTTTTTTCTCTTCTTCTCTTGGGACCCCTATAATTCGAATGTTGGTGTGTTTATGTTGTCCCAGAGGTCTCTGAGCCTGTCCTGAATTCTTTTCATTCTTTTTTCTTTATTCTGCTCCCTGGCAGTTATTTCCACCCTTTTATCTTCCAGCTCACTTATCCGTTCTTCTGCCTCAGTTATTCTGTTATTGATTCCTTCTCGAGTATTTTTAATTTCAGTAATTGTGTTGTTCATCACTGTTTGTTTGCTCTTTAGTTCTTCTATATCTTTGTTAAATGTTTCTTGTATTTTCTCCATTCTTTTTCTGAGATTTTGGATCATCTTTACTATCATTACTCTGAATTGTTTTTCAGGTATGTTGCCTATTTCATTTTTATTTACTCGGTCTTGTAGGTTTTTACCTTGCTCCTTCATCTGTAACAAATTATTTTGTCTTTTTTTTTTTTTTTTGATGGGTGGTGCTGTATTCTTGTTACTGGTTGTTTGACCTGGGATGTCTAGCACAGGAGTTTGCAGGCAGTTGGATAGAGCTGTGTCTTGGTGCTGAGAAGAGGACCTCTGGAAGCCTCAGTCCGATTGATATTCCTTGGGGTGTGAGGTTCTCTCTTAGTCCAGAGGTTTGGACTCAGAGCTCCCATCACAGGAGCTCGGGCCTGACCTCCAGGCTGGGAACCAAGATCCCACAAGCTTCGTGTTGCACCAGTCGCTGAGGGTTCCTCCTGTCCCCTTAGGTGTCTCTGGTCTCCTACCGGTGCCTGGTAGGTGCCCTAGTTGTGAGGAGACGTGAATTCTGTGTCCTCCTAGTACACCATCTTGACTCCACCTTCCACTGCTCTTATTCTTATCTGACTTTGGTGGGGCTAATACTGGCAACACTCACACAGAAGGTGGACACATGAATGAGACATGGCCAACCCTTGTGCTCAATCCCTTTGCCTCAGGTATGGGTCCAAGAGTAAACATGTGACCCATTTGGGTTAATCAAGGTCTCTCTAAGGAATTTGGTATTTGAACAATGGAAATGAGTTCTCTCTTTGTTCTTGAATAATGAGCTGTGATGTCATAAACTCAGAACATCCTCAAGGGACAGAATGAGGGCCAGCAGAGACTGGGAGAGATGTGAAATGGAGAGAGAGAGAGAGATTGACATCATCATATTTTCAGTATCTTTTACAGCTACATGAGACAGAATTTCCATCTGTTGCGTAAGTTAACTTGAGCAACAATTTTTCCAACTTGCCATTTAGTACATATCTGACATATTCAAAAAATAGAATCCTATAAACCTATTAAGATGATGATTTGGAAGCATAATAATTCATATTTGAAGATTTTTCTTCAATTACCATAAATTTTATTTAAGATTTTTCAAAGTTAAAAAATGCATATTGATTAAAGTTGCACATTTTCTATGGCTTTTGAATTCCCCACTGTCCCTTGAAAACTCATATTTTAATGCACCCAATGATCCATTCTATATATATATTAATTTTCATCAAAATGGAAACACATATATACAAACTTCCCACAAAAACTAATCTCAGATCCCAACTGAGTTCAGGATGTGTAGATATAGAAAAATAATGGATAGCAATAAATACATTTTTCTTCAACAAACAAAAAAATGAACCCCTTCTCCCAGTACTGTACACAATATCTTATTACCATCTGTCACCAAGGCTGCTCAGATAGCTATCTGTCTCCTTTGGTGCCAGGAGTTGAAATTGTGATTTGAAAAAGATTTCAGAAATGCCTCTTGCTCATTTTTATTTATTAAAGAAGCAGCCACATGGATTTGAGTGTTGAGGCACTGCAGCATCATGGTTCAGGGCATTGGCTTGGTCTGCATTGTGGCTCAGCATTTCCTAGCCATGTGATCTTGGTTAAGTACTTAAATTTGTAAGAATCAGTTGCCTCATGTGTCAAATGAGAATATTTATGTTCTAGGAGATGCCTAGTTTTTAATTTACCCTGTAATGCAAGCCAGCACTTTTCCTGAAATTTTCCCCTTCCTACCCTGTCATTTACATGACTGTTCTGGAAATTGTCAGGGTGGTGAAATAAGGGTGAGTTTTTCCACTGTTCAGCCCATCCAAATACATGTACTGGGGTTTTCCATTTCCCACTACTGCTGTCATATGGTAGGTGAAGTTTCCTGTGCTCTCTTTGGGGGTACTTATGAGTGTCCTGGGTTGATGATAGAGATAGTGTCCACAAGAGACTCTGCAAAGTTTTGAGCATAGATAGAGGTGGAGGCAGCTGGTAATGGCAGCCATCCTCTACCCAAGAGTGATGATAGTCACTGACGTGGCTTTTCTGTAAGTATAAGAGTAGTCAAGTATCTTGGCTTCCACTCTGCTTCCTAAAGCTGGCTGCTTACTGATGATTAGACATATTTCCCTGCTAATACTTCCCTCTCATCCCTAACTCCCCTGTGACCCTTCTGGTCTGGAAATTCTGTCCTCTTCTGAGGTCTTGGCACCACAATTCCCTTTCCTCTTTCTCTCATCCCAGTTAATGCTCAACCATCGTTTTTCCAAGTGTGGGAGTTGGAGTCATTTCCTTCCCTCTTGTTTGCTTTTCAATCTTGTTATATAAACTCTTTGATCCACTTCCTTCAGGGACTTCCTTTTGAGTCTTAAGAGACTAGTTGGGAAGCATTAAAAAAAAAAAAAAAAAAAAAAAAAAAAAAAAAAAACAAAGCCAACCACCACCAACCAAACCAAACCTACAAATAAAGTACATGCATTTTTTTCTTTTTACTTTCCTTGTAGAAAAATGCTAAAGCTTCTAGATTCCTCTGACCAATTGGGGGAAGAATGAAAGTGCATGAAAGAAAGTAAAATCTGAAAGACTGACATTTCAAGATCTCGTTACCTTGATGTAACAGACATGACCAACTGAACACTGCTAGTCTGATGTTGGGCATCTGAATAAACCTTGGCCAAGAGTGGTCCTTTGCCAGGAATATTAAAATTGCAACTCAGAAAGGATAGCTTTTCTTTGGCATTAAAAATTTGAGAGTTGAGTTATTAGTGGTCTTGTTTTCTGTCATATAGACATGAGGACCAAAGGAAATCTGTCTGCAGACCAAGAAAGAAGAGTGTGGGAGACTTGCAAAGAGGTGCAGAGAAGACAGAGTAAGGAACTTGAGCAGTTCTTCTAGAACCAGTGGTTTGGAGCTAGTGGTTTGAGAGTTCTCATTATATTCTAAATACTGGGTTCTGTGAGTTGGGTTTCTGTCCTTGTGATCCAGAATCCTATTACAAATACCCACTTCCTAGGGTTTCTGTGCAGTGTAGATATGGTAAGCTCGTTCAGTTTCTTAGTATAATATCTGGCACTTAATAAGCATACAGAGTTTTGTTATTGTTTAAAACAATTCACTTTTTTATATCTGACTTTTGGTTATCCAGATTTCCTAATCACTATCCGTGCCTGTCCAAGACAATATGATTTACTCATTTACCATCCATTCTGTTCATGTTTGGTTAAGCAATCATTCCTGTTCTTTTTCATCATTACATGTCCTTAGGTACCATTACTTACTTAGGGCAGTATCCGGCACACAATAAGCATTAAATGATGGTTGTTCAGTGAATGCATTTGGGATACAATGTGATAATGATTGATTAATTTCTGTGATTTAAGAACAAGAAAACCAAAATATCACTCCTAACTATTGCCATATATATTGAAACCAAAACTTAGTGTTATTGAAAAAAATTCTGACATTTCCTTGAAAATGTCTCATAAAACTTATAATGAACATAGGATACTTCGGTTTTGCATCAATTCTGAAAACTGACGTACTCATACAGATTTAGGATTTCCTTAATAAAAATCCACATAAGGTTATCATGTTCTGAATTTATCTCAACCTAATGGAAGAAGAGCAGCTTTACCTGGGAATATCACCATTTTATGAAATTTACCATGTATCTTTTACTACACATATGTTTTACTATACTTATACTTCCTTGTTTGCATATTTTTTAAGGTATTTCAAAAATGACTTCTGTTGTGCATTTGTTGTGTGCTTTATGGTAAAGAGATGATCATTTTTTGGAAGGCATGTTAATATTAACCTCCTCTATTTGAAGGAAATGTTGACTTAACAAAGGTACTTTCCTAATGACTTACCTGGCTTGACATTCCATTGTGATTCCATTTAGTACTATGGAAGTTACACGTTATTTAACAGCAACTTTGGTACTTTATTCAATTGCTCCAGAGTGGACAAAAAAAATCTAAAGAGACTTTGACTCTGGCAATTTCACTTCCTTTAAGACCATTCCTCTCAACTATTATTCTTTCCAATGAAACTTTGTTTGTCTCTCTTTTGGAGAAGAGAATGTCAGGGTGTAACCTAATGAAAGCTTTCAAGAATAAATTGTACAAATACAAGGAAAAACTGTGTTCAATCTTATCTGAAGACAGATTGAGAAGATCTAGAGTTTAAATTATGGAATGAGAGAATAAGGATTGGCTTTAAAGCAGTAAAATTTTTTTTGTGATGTTTTTGTTTGCCACGGACGCCTTCAAGAACTGCTGAAAGTTATGAATCCATTCCCTAGAGAAATCTATATATCAGTATACACAGAATTCTTAATGGCATTTCAGGGACTTCACAAACATGCTGAAACTTTTCTATCTTAAAAACACTTGCTCTAACGAACAGTTTCCCAACAATAAAGATTGTTTAATAGTTAACTAAATTGCTTACCATGAAGATTTATTCAAATGGGAAGTACGGCCTTAGTAGTTATACTTCTGAACTGACAATATCTATTTATTGAAATACTGAGGTACTAAAGCCACTTTCTGCTCTGTGAATCTTTGAAAGTATGTTTTCTGCAAAATTCGTGTGCATTCATATTACACATACTGAATCTAAGGGAAGCATCTGCCCTTTCTGAAATAGCACCCACTATAATGGGACATGCATCATAATTTGGGGGAGAAAATCAATTTACAGAGAATTGACTATATAGAATTGGATGGAAAATTAAATTGAGGTTCATTAATCATAAAGAGTCAATGCATTGAAATGTTCTATTATCTTCTAATACCATAAATAAAATTGGGATGAGTTACTGTTTCATGTGAAATAATAAATCAAGAACATAAAAATGTCTAGGGAAATTTTATTGCTATTTTATTCTCAACATCTCAGCAGGATACGGCCAGAAGTTTCTGCTGGTGGTAATGAATTTGTACATGAGTGTTTAATCCTCAGGGACATCTCAACCCTTCTAACAATACATATTTTAGGGCTTCCCTGGTGGCGCAGTGGTTGAGAGTTTGCCTGCTAATGCAGGGGACAGGGGTTCGAGCCCCGGTCTGGGAAGGTCCCACATGCCACGGAGCAACTAGGCTCGTGAGCCACACTACTGAGCCAGCGCGTCTGGAGCTTGCGTTCCCCAACAAGAGAGGCCGCGACAGTGAGAGGCCCGCACACGGCGATGAAGAGTGGCCCCCGCTCACCGCAACTAGAGAAAGCCCTCGCACAGAAACGAAGACCCAACACAGCCAAAAATAAATAAATAAATAAAGAAAACTAACAATACATATTTTTAAAAATATGGATGGACACCATAGTAGAAAAGGATATTTGATGTTTTCCTTCACTAGAACAAAAGCACATGATACATATTATATATATATGATTATGTATATAATATATATTATATGCAACTGTATGTTTTATATAATATATAATAATACCACTGTTTACTTTTATTCTCAAATATACCAGAGAAGACTGATATTTTCAGAAAATTTTTGAAAGATCTGAAGTCAATATATACCTCTTGATTAGTGTTTTCATAGTATTTTGATTGAAAGCCAGAGTAAGATATATATATAACCTATTATACTCTATGTATTCATAAAAGCAAAAATTCATAAAATATTCTTATGTTTACTATCAGTAATATTTAGGTAAACATTTAAATAAAGTGCAATACACTTTAATATTTACTTTTCTGTTTTATTTTAATCTATTTCATAGAAAATTTCTTTCCCCCTAAATTGATTTCACAACCCGTGGAGAATGAAAACAGTTTAAAAATTCTTCCTCAAAGGTAAAGGTTCTCAAAATTAGGTGTATAAAAGAAAATCCCAGAGCTCTTTCAAAATGCAGATTACTAGGCCCATTTTCAGAAATTCTGATTCACTAACATTTTGTGCAGTCCAAGAATCTACAATGTTCAGAAGCTTCCAAGATTACTCTGATGCAGATTCTGAGAAATAGGTTCTATCTAGTAATCCAGGTTCTATCCTTGAATTAAGTTAGATCAGCGAAAAATTACACATTTGCGCTAGGCTGTGTTGAATTCCTGCAGGGTTGCTTTTACTGAGACAAACTTTGGTGTCTTGTCTTCAGTTTTCACTGAATGATGTAAGAAGAAATTTAATATTGCATTTTCATAGGTATGTCATTGAGACAAGAGTCTTCATAGCACAGCAGTGTTGCATATGTGAAGCTCCAAGTGAAATTATTGCTATACACCAGGGAAGGCTTCACTTCCCTTAAAGAGTTGCTATTTTTTTCTTACCAAAGAGAATTAAATAATTGACTATTCTGTGCCAGAACAACCAAGACGTTTTTCTATTTTAACTACTGTATTCCTGGCACCTACAACAATGGTTCGTTCATAGCAGATACTAACAACTTAAATATTTGTTGAACTGAATGCTTCCCTTTCACTTTGGCTTTCAACAATATTGGAGGCAAATTCATACGTCAGCTTTGAGACTAGTAGATCTTATGGCCTTTATATGTGCACATTTATTACCTTTGTGATTTTGACATTCTGTGCTGATTTGTTTGCTTCGGGTTTTTATTTGGTAAGCTTATATGTGGCAAGGTCTATATACATAAATTTTACCAACAACTATTATGTATATGATGTGTAATAGTTTAAAATTATTTTCCCCTCATAAAAGGCTGTTTTAAAAACTGAAATTTGGGCTTGGGGCTTCCCTGGTGGCGCAGTGATTGAGAGTCCGCCTGCCGATGCAGGGGACACGGGTTGGTGCCCCGGTCTGGGAAGATCCCACATGCCGCAGAGCGGCTAGGCCAGTGAGCCATGGCCGCTGAGCCTGCGTGTCCGGAGCCTGTGCTCCGCAACGGGAGAGGCCACAACAGTGAGAAGCCCGCGTATCGCAAAAAAAAAAAAAAAAAAAAAAAAACTGAAATTTGGGCTTCCCTGGTGGTGCAGTGGTTGCGAGTCCGCCTGTCGATGAAAGGGACATGGGTTCGTGCCCCGGTCCGGGAGGATCCCACATGCCGCGGAGCGGCTAGGCCTGTGAGCCATGGCCGCTGAGCCTGCGCATCCGGAGCCTGTGCTCTGCAACGAGAGAGGCCACAACAGTGCGAGGTCCATGTACCACAAAAAAAAAAAAAAAATCTGAAATTTAAGAGATTTCATGATTTACCTAATTCAGACTTCAGGAGGGTTGGAGGACTTTGATGAAATCATTATGAGAACAGCATAAAACTGTGGTTATAGAGTATCTATTTTCCTGCAAGTATTGTGGAAACTTGGCCTTCCAAGTTTGCTGCGGAGATACAGTTGTAGACTGCCAGCATATGTTTAATTATGCTTAAACCTGTCGTTTGAGTCATTTCACCTCTACACTCCCCATTTTGTGTTGAAGTACATGACGAGAATGACTTGTTTTGTGATAATCTTGGGTATTCACAAGAAAGATCACTAATGATCAGGTAAGATCTGCTATTATACTAAACAGGATATTTAAAGATTTTAAGTCATATCTAAAAGGGTTGCATTAGAGCAGGAAAGTTAGCACTTGTCCATATGTTTTTCCTGTGCATTTCCCAATGTTCTGCCATAAAGATCCATCTTGTTACTCTAGTTTTAAGAAAAGGATTGAGGGCCAGAACTTTTTTAAAAATTTATTTTATTGAAGTATAGTTGATTTACCATATTGTGTTAATTTCTACTGTACAGCAAAGTGATTCAGTTATACATATATATGCATTCTTTGTCATATTCTTTTCCATTATGGTTTATCACAGGATATTGAATATAGGTCCCTGTCCTATACAGTAGGACCTGGTTGTTTATCCATTCTATACATAATGGTTTCCATCCCAAACTCTCAGTTCATTCCCCGCCATCCCCCCCGCCCTGGCCACCACAAGTCTGTTCTCTGTGTCTGTGGGTCTGTTTCTGTTTTGTAGATAAGTTCATTTGTGTCATATTTTAAGTTCCACATATAAGTGATATCATATGGTATTTGTCTTTCTGACTTTATGTAGTATGATAATCTCTAGGTCTATCCATGTTGCTCGAATGGCATTATTTCATTCTTTTCATGGCCGAGTAGTATTCCATTGTATATATGTACCACATCTTCTTTAACCATTCATCTGTTGATGGGCATTTAGGTTGTTTTCATGTCTTGGCTATTGTAAACAGTGCTGCTAAGAACATTGGGGTGCATGTATCTTTTCAAATTATAGTTTTCTATGGATATATGCCCAGGAGGGGGATTGCTAGTAATTCTATGGTAATTCTATTTTTAGTTTTTTGAGAGGGACCAGAATTTTAATGTTAGTTTTGGGTAATTTTGCCTTGACAGAGATTCTAGTTCTAACATTTTGGGGGAGCGATCCTGGGCATGGATGAGCTTCAGCGGCCTCATCTGCTCCTGTGGTTGGAGGGGAAAGTTTCCCTTGACTGCCTTCTAACTCCAGTTTGGAGGTCTTGCTCTCATACTTTATTCTTTCTCATCCTTTATGTCAACATATTAGTTTTATGAAATTGTTGAAAGTGTGCCACTGGCAGAAAATGAGACCGGGGAAGAAATAGTACCCCCAGCTCCTCTGCTATGGGGCTTCTTGGCAGAGTTGAAATGTCCAAATATTTGACCATTCTTGCCTGAGTGGTTGTTGATTAATTTGTCTCCTTTGTTCATTATGCCACAGATGACTGTGAACAGGGAAATAGGTACAAGGGGAGAGGAAAAATAAAAGATTGGAACTAACATTCCTCAAGAATCTATCTACTAAGTCGTGTTTAAGTGCATTTTTTTACTTTAAATTTTGGAACGAGTTCCAAATGTGACTAGCCCCTTGGAAATATCTCTTTTGGGTGTTATTATTATCCTCACTTTATTGATGGAAAAAACGAGTTCTTAGAGAGGTTAAACAGCTTGCCAAGATTGCATGTCAGTGATCAGCAAGTATGTCTAAATTCAATGTCTCTTTCCACCAGACCACATGCACACCCAAATCTGTGCGCAGGCAAGGAAAGGTATCTCTAGTTTCTCTGAGAGCAATAGTAGTGATTACATTGCTGGTTTGCTGTCATATACAGAGGATATTATCCAAAGTTGGTGTATTTGCTCATTTGTAGAGAAATTATATTCGTGTTTCTGTCTTCTTGTTCTGTACTGATTCAGGTAGAGAGGTAGACTCCAAGGTTTTTTGGTTTTGTTTTGTCTTGGTAATAATTAAGTACTGCCCTATTAAAGCCTGACTTGTGCATTGCATTGCCTATTTATTAATAAATGTCAACTATTCCAGAACATTTTACTGTATCCAGACCCTTGTCCCTTTTAGAGTTAGTTGTTTGTAATATGTATCTGAATTTTCTAGATAGGTTTTCCTTACTTCTCAGAACATCATGCCCAAACATCTGTCCATTGCTTCAAATGTGGGCCTCTGACTTTCCTCTTCCATTTCATCTACTCCACCTTCTTGACAAACTGCAATATAAAGTAGGGTTACACTTTATGTAACCCTTATACTTCTTCAGAATGCAAGGAAAAAAGCATAAAATCAAGAAAAGATAAAGGAAAGAAACAGTCTGCTCACTGGCAGACTAGAAAAAGCACAGATTGTGGTAAGAAGGAACACATTTGTATTTCAGAGTAGTCTTTTTTTTTTTTTTTTTTTTTTTTGCAGTACGCGGGCCTCTCGCTGTTGTGGCTTCTCCCTTTGTGGAGCACAGGCTCCGGATGCACATGCTCAGCGGCCATGGCTCACCGGCCCAGCCGCTCCGCGGCACGTGGGATCTTCCTGGACCGGGGCACGAACCCGTGTCCCCTGCATCAGCAGGCGGACTCTCAACCACTGTGCCACCAGAGAAGCCCTCAGAGTAGTCTTTGAAGCTTAGACATGAAGACTGGTTATTAATGAGGTTACCTTCCATCTATCATCCTAGAGAGTGATTTAGATAACCCCCAATAGCCACCTCTTTTTCTGTTGATGACATTTCTTTTTTATCTGTGTTAATTAAATATACCATTTGAGTAAATACCTTAACTGATATTAAAAATTGATGAACAAATGAAAGTGATCCAGCACCTGAATAATCACTAACTAGTAATCTCATTACTGTTCTCTAATAAATTATGTAATTATTTCACATCACACACACATGGCTCAAACCAATGGAGCCCAGAGTAATTTACATTCTCACATGCCCTTTATAGAATGGCCCCCAAATTCTTATAAACACATCAAACAACTTAAATAGTGGGATATCAGAAATTTTACTGTCTTCAATCTGGAATGAGTAAAAAGTTCAACAATCCCTTGGGAGATATATTATACATTTTACATTTTGTGACTGGCCTTTTTGGGATCATGTAGACAATGGGCTTGTGAATCTTTAGCACGTGCTTTTCAGGTCAGGTCTGCTTATTTAGATACCCAGATAAGTTTATCCAGGTCTGCATATCTAGATATATTTACCACATCATATCACTTCTGCTGAAGTCACTTTTCTATCTCCGCTATTATCAAAGAATTCCACAATATTATGTTTCCATGGTTGATACTTTATTTGATTAAATCAGTTTTACGCAATACACTCAAACTTGATTCAAGAGTTCCTTAGGAATATCTTATTTTCTTAGAAAATATATATCGTGACTCAGGGGTTTAGGGGTGGTGTTTTAGAAAATGTGACCAGTGATTGCTGTGTTCGTGTCAAGTTGCAGTTACTCAGATGCTTACAGATGTTTGTTTATATGCCTGTGTCCCAACCTCCTATCCTAGCAGTTTTAGATAAAATTTCTGCTTATGATATCAATACCATCCAATAAACCCTCTATGCTGAATTTTAAGTATGGGTTATGGGAGAAGGAATTAAAATAATTTTTTCCCCTTAGAGAGTCTCTTGCTTTTCATTCATTTTGGCTCAGCTTACAGCCCTCGCCATATTGGCCTCCTCTGTACTTCTATCCTTTGCAGGTCTCTCTCCTTCCTGCTAGAGTAACAATCGCTCATCCACTTGCACAGTTGGTTGGTAATGGATCACTGAAAAGGTGAAAAGGGAAGGAGAGTTTTTAGCAGAGTGTTCTGGGAACTCTTTATGATCCAGAATAAGTAATGAGGCATTAAATCAATACAGAAAAGCACTAAATGTAATTCACCCTCTTTATTCCATAATCTGTAATACTTTCCACAATCCATAAATATTTCCCAGGTTTTATCAATGTTTAGTATTAATGTCCAGTCATGCTTCTCTCTGTGGAAACATAAGAAAAGTATGCTTCCTCCAAACCTGAAAGCTAGAAAAGTCTGCCAAGCTAGAGATGTATTATTTATAAAGCAATATATGGAAATGTTTCATTCCTGATAAATGTAGTCCCAGATAAGAGAGGTTTATATCGTTAAGCTCCAAAACCTTAGAAAATATATTGGTGTCATACAGAGAGAAAAGTAGAAATAATTTTACATTTTGTTGATGAGTCAACACCATCATTATGAATATTAAATCTCTGCACCTTTCTAAAACAATTATCTCGATTGATTAGTAAGTAGGTCTTATACTTGTAAAGGGTAAAAAAAATACTGTTTCTGATAACATACAAATTAGTTTGGTATGACTTCCATGAAAAATACCTGGCCCTAGAACCATGTAAGGCACAAAGCTTAGAAATAGGAAGAAGATCCAGCCCTTTTCCTAAGAAACACAGTAACTGTTAGATTTATTGTTTGTGAGCAATGGAAGCATACTGTATGTAATTTACGAAAAGAACATGGGAGAATCACAGGCTTGAGAATAGCCGTAGAAAGAAGCAGTAACCAAAGGCACTCTGGACAGTAGAAAGGGAAGCAGGCACAGTCCCATAGCAGGAGCTATTTGGTTAGCAACTACCACCATGATGGGTGATTGATCTCCAACTATTTCTTCCCTCCTTTAATGTCTCAGTCAAGATTCAGAGCCCTATGAGAGAGCTCACAAAGGACCAAGTTTAGGTTCCAGGCCTGTCCCTTTGTTCAGTGTGGAGGGGAGACACACTGAACTATATCCTTTGGTCTCCTTTATGGAAGAAAGAAAGTGGTACTTCCCACCCAACACTACCTAAGATGAGTGGGGAAGAAGCAGTTGTATGTTAGGACTGCCTTGTATTGCTCACTAGAGCCAATTATTAAATTTTCAGAAAGTTTATAAGCCAGTTGGTAAATATAGTAATTATTTAAAATGCAATGATATTAGCTTACAATTAAATAAAATTTAAAACAAAGGTAATAAATACTCAAGACTTACAACTTCCTAACTGTTTTACTATTATTTATGTTCTTGAGGTTATTTACATCTAATATGGCTGTAGAGTAGAAATAACATACATGGGTGTGCCTGCATGTCTCTTCCCAGCTCTGTGTTCAGTGACGTCATGTTCGTAGCTCAAAACTGGCCAAGGTAGAACTCTTTTATACCATAGAGATTCACAAGTGCTACAAAGAAGTGCTTGATTTATTGCTGTGTTGAAATGTAAATAATGCAGATTAAGCTTAAAATTGTGTCACACCTGTAGCCCTTACATTGTGAAGAGCACAAAAAATTGAGGAAATGGTCTTCCACTATTTTCAAAACCATTATCAGATTCAGCAAAGAACTCATTTATGTCATTGATGAACAAGAACCCTCTGACATACATCTTTGTTGTTTCACTTTGCCTTACTCATTCATAGACACAAAAAACTCAACAACTTTTGAGTTATAACTACATTCTTTCATCAACTACAACTGTAGTTTGGCTGTAGGAGTTTGGCAAAATATCAACAAAAGCATTCTTTTGTTGTGAGAATAAATTGACTCTATGGAACTTACAATTAAGAGATAGAGTGTTATATATTTTATTATTTATAAATCGTTACATGTTCCTTATATGAGCAAAATTTATAATAAAAAGTGTGTGTGTATATACATATATATAATTATATATACATATATATATATATAAATTATCTATCTTCACATTTTTTTTCCTGGAGATCCAGGAAAACATTTATCAACATTTATCAACCTATCACTGGGTATGAGTAATTCTCCAAAAGGAGATGAGGATGCTGAACAGACAAAACCATAGCTAAAATGTGTCTCCTAAGACGCAGATACACAAACAGGTTGCAAGACTATGCATGGAGCATACATGGGGCAATAGAGTTCACAAACGAGAACAATGTAAGCATGGAGAAAAGAGTGAAAGGAGATAAAGGACTGAGTTGAGGGTATGTCAAAGTTAAAGGGAGGTTATTATTGATCCCATATTTCAATCATGAAATATGAGACTAGATTATATCCTTTGAAAATGTAAGGAAGGGGGATTGATGAGAGTAGCAAATGTTTGGGAGAGAGGTTAAGGAATATGTTAGAGGGTGCTACATCCTATTATTCCTTGGAATGTCCAGATGATACTTTATATATAGTAACTTTAGTAAATATTTGACCGTTGGATGTATAAATCCACCATTGTGTTATATAGTGATCCTGGCTTTGATATTTACTAGCTGAGTGACATTGGGCAAATTAATCTATCACAGTTTTCAGTTTTCTCATCTGTAAAATACAGATAATAATAATAGCTAATTTGCTGTGTAGTTTTGAGAATTAAAAATATTCAGCATATGCAAAGCCTTAGAATTGGCAGCCAGTTAGCTGCTGCTGCTGATTATTATTATTATTATTGTTATTATTATTATTTTAATTCCATGTTTTTAATTTTTTGACTCTTCCCTTAATAAAGGTAGTCAGTGATTACTTCCTCTGTTTACACTGTATCTGCCCCTTGTAGTACTACTTATCTCCTTATTCTACTTCTCTGGTGAGAAATTGAAAAATGGCCCTGCTGACAACCAGACCACAGTATTCTCAATAGAACATAAACAATACTGAGAACAAGCCATAGACAAGGCCAGTATGTGACCACAAAAATGAGTAAACACCCTTCTCTTCTGGCTAACATGAAAGATTGCGGTTTCTTTAGCGATGGCAACACTAGGCTTATTTAATCTTCCCACCTCTTAGAGGAAATGTGTTGAGATTCCCAGTAACTGAATTTCCCTGGCTTCTTGAGAGCTTCCAATCCAGAACTGGTCCCTGCTTCCTTAACTCCTCTTTAGAATCCTCCAGTATGAGCTCAAACCCCATAAGAATCTTTGCTCAGCTCCCCTGCTGAGATGCTCCTGTGGTTCCCGATGGCTTGCAGTCTCCCTTTCTGTACAAGCTAAATAAACTCACCGGGTTTTTTTGGTTTTTTTTTTCTTTTCTTTTCTCAAGTGTGTTCCTGGTAGTCTTTGATCTGTCAGCCTCAACAGTGGTGATGTAATAAGTAATTGGCAGGAAAGATTGAAAGCCAAGTATAATTTGTTCAGGAAAGTGAGAATGAATGTGATGTTTAGTACGTTGCTAAGGGAAACAGTATATTGCCAGGGGTTAAATGATGAACATGCTCTTGTATCACATTTGAGTTCAAGCTGAGTTCTGGAGAATTGAGCTGACATCAGTCTGATATTCTTATTTGTTTGTTTGCTTCTTTATTTAAAAGAAATATTCCTACCACCAAAAAGTTGGATTACAGTAAGTACAAAGAACTTTTTTCCTGAATCTGTTTTGAGTAGATTGCTGATCTGCTTCAGCATCCTGAATACTTGAATGTGTATTTCCTACAAAGAAGGACATAACCACAATACAACCCTCCAAATCAGGAAATGAGCACTGATACCGTACTTGCATCTCATCCTGAGACCACACTGAAGTAATATCCTTCATAGTTAAAGGCTGCAGTTCAAAATCGCATGTTGCATTTAGTTGTCTTGTCTCTTTAGCCTCCTTCAATCTGGAACAGCCCCTCAGTCTCTCCTTGACTAATGATCCTGACACTTTTGAAGATTACAGACTAATTACTCTAGAGAATGTCCTTCTGTTGGAGCTTGTCTAATATTTCCTTATCTTTAGATTGAGGTCCTGCATCTTTGGCAGAAATACTGCAAAAGTGATGCTGCCTTTTCTTTGCATTTTATCAGGTGAGACATGATTTCATCATCCTCTTGTTAGTGGTGTCCACTTTAATTGCTTCAGTAAGGTGGTGTCTGCCTGAGTTGTTCACTGTGAAGTTACTCTTTTTCTCTTTGTAGTTAATAAGTATATTTTTTTCCTATGGGAAGGTGTTTTGAGAGTGTGAAATCTGCTTTCTCATCATACTTTCAATTTATTTGTTTATTCAATTACTTATATTAATATGGACTCATGATTTTCTATTTTATTTCTAAAGCTTTTTAAATAAAAACAGTTTTAAGTACACAGCAAAATTGAGAGGAAAGTACACATGCAGTCTCCTCCATTATCATCATCCCCTACCTGAGTGGTACATTTCTTATGATTCTATTTAATTTAATTGATTATAATCTGTTCCTGTGTATTTATTTTGACCTTCATATTATCCCTGATTTGGCTAGTGGGAGCCCTTCAATCTGGCTTTTGTGGCTTTTGACAAGTCCCCATAATTTTTTTAATACTTCCTCGCTTTCAGATACATACATAAAATATTCTAGGCTTGGGCTTCCCTGGTGGCGCAGTGGTTGAGAGTCTGCCTGCCGATGCAGGGGACACGGGTTCGTGCCCCGGTCCGGGAAGATCCCACATGCCGCGGAGCGGCTGGGCCCGTGAGCCATGGCCGCTGAGCCTGCGCGTCCGGAGCCTGTGCTCCGCAAAGGGAGAGGCCACAACAGCGAGAGGCCCATGTACTGCAAAAAAAAAAAAAAAAAAAAAAAAAAAATTCTAGGCTCATCTTATATTTTTTCTTTCTCAGCCTTGGAATCAGCTATTTCTTCAAAGAAGCCCTGTTTCCAGTAGATAAAGGTCTTCAGAGAGGAAGGTCTGGGTGCTAGGTGTGCATATGGCTTTTGCCCTTATCATGCCATCTTAGTGGACAGAACTGGGAATTACATGTATGCACGCACACACACACACATACACACACTTAAACCTATATTTATTTATCTATCTATCATTTAGATAATTTTGTAAAACACTGAGATTACACTGAAGCCTTCAATTCCAATCAACACCATAGGGTATCTTTCCATACTGGTAGCTCCATTCTCTGGCAGGGAAAAACCTGCACCATTACCCTTAATATACTAATTTATTGATTCATCTGCAAGTATTTAATTCACTCTCATCACTGATCCTGCCCGTCTCCTCCCAGAGATATGGTCCTCACTCCATTCAGGTTTTAAGTCTGCATGCTAGGCTGTTGCCATGGCTCCCTCCCCCATATGGGTACCCTCTTTACTCCAGTTGGGCTCTTACACCCCACATTGGGCCACTCTTCCACCTAGAAACCTTCCTCACCCGCTTTGGGCTCTGATATTCTGCAATGAATCACCCCCACACCCAGACCTCCTCCTCACCCAACTTGGGTTCCAATTCCACACCCCAGGTCACCCTTTCTACACACACACACACACCCTCCTCATTCTGCTTGGGCTTTGACACCTTGTGCCAGGCACCCTCCTTCTTGGATCCTTCCTTACCCTCCTTAGCCATCACACCCTGGGTTATGCTTCCATGGAAATGCTCAGGCTTCAACGTCGTGTGCCTGGCTGCCCGCCCACATGGAGATCTTCTCATCCCACTTGAGTGCTGACATCCCACCCTGGCTGCCTTCCTGGGTAGACACACATCTCACCCTGATCTTGCTGCAAAATCTCGCTCTGGGCCCCTGTGACTCTCCTGTTCGTAGGCGGACTCCTACCATGCTTGGCCACACCTTATAGGCTGGGACTGACATGTCCAGGAAAGGAAGTGAAGGGAAGAGGAAGAGAGCTGTTGGTTTATTGGTAAGTAGGACGTTCTAACATTTTTGTCTTTAATTAGCCATGTGTTTTAATAAGTCTGGCACTTTTGTTTTTCTTTGATAGAATCTATGGACATAGCATTTTAAGAGATGAGAAGTTACCTGGAATATTTTTATTTTTGTTAGACCAAAACTACCACTGGCTTTCCCTTGATCAGATTAGAGTTAACACAGGACTTTCTCAATATGATCCCAACCTGTTTCTCTTGCCTCCTTTCCATGTACTTTCTGCCCTGTGACTTAGCACTTCAGCTCCTCTGAACCCTTTGCCCTGCAACAGATACCCCATGCCCCCTCACACACTTGCTTCTGCTTTTTCTTCCTCCCAGTGTGCCTTCACCTCCTTCTATCTGGAAACCTCTGACTCATTCTGTAAGATGCAGATTAAATGTCACTTCTTAGTGAAAGCTTTCCCAACTCCCCAGGGACTGGTAGGTGTTTCCTGGCCCCATAGAGAGTAATTAGAGCACATGTGATTAAACTTCTGCCTCTGATTGGCTGTAACTTTGGACAAATTGCTTATTCTTGATGAATCTCAGTTTCCTCTTCTGTGAACTGGGCATAATAATACAATTGTATCAAAATTCATAAAGTTGTTGTCAAGGTGGATTTTGATAATGCATCACCCAACACGAGTTGTCAAAATGCTAATTATTGCTATTATGATGATGATCTGATTAAGTGTCTCCCACAAAAGATCATATGTTCTTAGGTATAGTCCCAGAACTTAATCCAACATCCAAAACATTGTATGATAAACATTTTCTGAAGGAGTTTATTCATTCTGTGAATATTTTTAAGTGTGTACTTGGTGCCAGTCATGTATTAGGCAATATTGTGATCAAAACAGAGATGCTCTCTGACCTCATGGGATTCAGTCTAGTGGGAAGTTGAGAATTTAACAAATAATTACACAAATGAATAAATAAATAAAAACTGTGATAAGCCTTAAGAAAGACAGTAGTTGTAAGATCAGAAAGAGAATGAGGGGTACTAATTTTGAGTAGGGGGTAGAAAAGTATTTCTGAAAAAGTGATATTTGCTGGAGATCTGAAGGCTGAGTAGAAATTAAATAGGACAGAAATGCCTGAAAAATGAACAATATGAGTGGAGGTGTGAGGAAGAAAGAAGCTGGCTCCATTAAGCCAGGATTCAGGATGCAGGGACTGGGGGTGGTGAGGAGGAATAGTATGAGATGAGATTTAAAAGGTAGTCTGGACCATGCCATGTCAAATTTAAGAAATTCTGTGGATTATAGAACCTGCAATGGAAAGCCATTGACTTTTATTTTTTAACATTTTATTAACAATTTTTGCTGTTGAATTTTTTTTTTACCATCTTTATTGGAGTATAATTGCTTTACAATGGTGTGTTAGTTTCTGCTGTATAACAAAGTGAATCAGCTATATGTATACATATATCCCCATATCTCTTCCCTCTTGCGTCTCCCTGCCACCCTCCCTATCCCAACCCTCTAGGTGGTCACAGAGCACCGAGCTGATTTCCCTGTGCTATGCGGCTGCTTCCCACTAGCTATCTATGTTACATTTGGTGGTGTATATATGTCCATGCCACTCTCTCACTTTGTCCCAGCTTACCCTTCCCCCTCCCCATGGCCTCAAGTCCATTCTCTACATCTGCATCTTTATTCCTGTCCTGCCCCTAGGTTCTCCATAACCTTTTCTTTCTATTTTTTTTTTTTTAGATGCCATATATATGTGTTAGCATACAGTATTTGTTTTTCTCTTTCTGACTTACTTCACTCTGTATGACAGACTCTAGGTCCATGCACCTCACTACAAATAACTCAATTTCATTTCTTTTTTTGGATGAGTAATATTCCATTGTATATATGTGCCACATCTTCTTTATCCATTCCTCCATTGATGGACACTTAGGTTGCTTCCATGTCCTGGCTATTGTAAATAGAGCTGCAAAGAACATTGTGGTACATGACTCCTTTTGAATTATGGTTTTCTCAGGGTATATGCCCAGGAGTCGGATTGCTGGGTCATATGGTAGTTCTATTTTTCATTTTTTAAGGCACCTCCATACTGTTCTCCATAGTGGCTGTATCAATTTACATTCCCACCAACAATGCAAGAGGGTTCCCTTTTCTCCACATCCTCTCCAGCATTTATTGTTTGTAGATTTTTTGATGATAGCCATTCTGACTGGTGTGAGGTGATACCTCATTGTAGTTTTGATTTGCATTTCGCTAATGATTAGTGATGTTGAACATCCTTTCATGTGTTTGTTGGCCATCCATATATCTTCTTTGGAGAAATGTCCATTTAGGTCTTCTGCCACCATTGACTTTTTTAGTCAGAGGTGTGACCTGATCCTAGTTTCCCCCTAAAATACTCTGAGAAGAACCTAGAGTAGTGGCACCAGGAAGAGGCTGTGGGGGTCCCAGGGAGATGTAGACCAGGTGGGGGCAGTGCAGACAGAGAGAAGGGAGAGAGAGGTAATGCATTGGGGAGGTAGAACAGACAGGTCTGGTGATGGTTTAGATGCCATTTGTATTTGGGGATGGCGGGGAGAGTTGTTTGGAATGACCAGGTTTCAGGCACAAGTGGGAGAAATAACAAGAGCAGAGGGGCAGTTTACCCAGGTGATGGAAACTGGAGGAGGAACAATTTTTCAAGAGAAGATGAAAAGTTCAGTTTTGGACATATGAAGTGCATTTGAGATGGTGGCAATATGTCCAAGAGGAAATGTCAAGTACCTGCTGATTATGTAAGCCTGGAGGCCAGAAGAAGGATTTGAGCTCAGTGTATAAATTTAGGAGTTGTCAGCACAGAGATGAAATCCCCATCACCCCCCGCTTCTCATATTGACAAACCATTAATCTTTATTTACTAGACTCTTTCTGGATAGTTGTCATACTAAGTATAATGTATAGATGAGTTGTATTTGTAGAAAGCTAGAGACCTTCTCTGAAGGAAAATACAGTCAGTTCTGCTATAGCAAGATACATACATTCCTCAAAATGGAAAAGCTTTGAAAATTGTGCAATAAAAACCACAGAATTTATGGGAAAAGTGGGTCACAATACTCTAAAACTTCATCAGTGACATGTTATAAATATATAAAAAAGAAGAAGAAATGGTAGCATAGTTTTACACGTTAAATGATTAATACGTAAGTCCTACAGTAAATATGGCACTTAATCTTGAGAAGGATCTGAAGTTTGTTTGTGGAAGTAGGCATCAGAAGTGTTGTGACTTGTGAGTTGTTGTGAGTTGTGGCAGGACCATACCTGAAGTCAGATGGAAAGTTTGGGTAAGTGTGGCTCTTTGAGCTTGAGCCAAACATCACAGTTAAACGATTCACAACCTTAAATCCCAGGGCATATTTTTCTGCCTTTCAGGTGTAGGTCCTTCTAGGCATACAGTAGAGTAGATACTTGCTTCTTAAAAATTAAAAATTTGATCTAAAGCATAGTCTTTTTCTTCAATTAACTTCTGTATCACTGCTGGAAATTTTTTTGTGCGTTTCTTGTTTGTACTCATGACTTCATCCAACAGTTGAAGGCTTTGGAAATGTCAGCCATGTTTGAAATCACCAACCATGCCACTGTGTTTAAAAGTTGCGATTTAAGAGGTCATTTTCAGGGTTTGGTGATTTCTGCTGAAGGTCTTTGTATGTAGATAGTGCTTTCTGTTTGTGTGGAAGATTGTTTCTGATTTACTTTTATTTGATAGTCAGTCCATATGCTTAACAATCTTTCTATTTTTTCTGTTTCTTTAGGCCTTATTCTTCTTTTAATTAATTAATTAATTAGTTTATTTTAACATCTTTATTGGAGTATAACTGTTTTACAGTGGTGTGTTAGTTTCTGCTTTACAACAAAGTGAATCAGTAATACATATACATATGTTCCCATATCTCTTCCCTCTTGCATCTCCCTCCCTCCCACCCTCCCTATCCCACCCCTCTAGGTGGTCACAAAGCACAGAGGTGATCTCCCTGTGCTATGCGGCAGCTTCCCACTAGCTATCTATTTTACATTTGGTAGTGTATATGTCCATGCCACTCTCACTTCATCACAGCTTACCCTTCCTCCTCGCCATATCCTCATAGGCCTTATTCTTATTGACTTTTCAGCATTTGAAATGTTTCAACCATAACCTTTTATTTCCCACTGTTGTCTCTGTTGCTCAGGAAATATCACACATTCTCTCATTTCTTTCAAAATGCATTATCATTTCAAGCTTCTCTTCATTCCTTAAAGCTTTGCTTTTACATGCATAGGTTGGAATTTTGAACCATTTAGACCTATTGAAGATGATGAATGGATTAAAAATAAAACAAGTTTACAAATGCAAAAGAATAGTAAAAAACCTTGAAATTTAACACATGCATTAATAGAGGTGGTTAGCAGATGTTTAAGGTGTTTGCGTGAATGTGTTTTGTGCATTCTGACTCAGTTCAGTTGGGTGCGATTTTTTTACCTTCATGTAGTTTTTTTCTGCAGATAAAATCATGCATAAGTAAATGTGAAGTTCCCTTATGCCCAAATTGTTCCCTAATATGCCAATTACCTTGGAACAAATTTGCAATTTTCAAAACAAGCATTCGAGAAGATCAGACTCTATTAACTTTTACACTTATTCTCAAATTTTTCCAGGAGAATATCCAAGTTTTAGAAAATAGAAATACTTGTAATAGACTGGGAAACAAATTTTCCTCCTGGAAATTTGTGGTAAATCAATCCCTGATAAGATGGAAAATGTTGGTGAAATGGGCAGTAACTGGATTAGCTGTTTGATTTATATTCCAGATCATGAGTGACTTTTTTTAACCTCAACTTTGCAATAATTTAATTGGATTCCAAGAGGCAACATTTTTTGTTTATAAACGTATCATGGAAAATTTTCTCTGTTCTCTTTCTTCTTTGTTATCTATCTATCTACCTATCCACCCATCCATTTGCCTTGAGTCAATTCAATCTGAGTAGAGGTGCATATATGGCAAATATAAGAACCCCAGAAGAGCTTTTGAGATTATTTTAAATTTAGAAAATCCCAATTTTAGGTATAACAGAAATAAACTATACATGGAATTTAAAAGAAAATGTATTAATCATTTTTGTGTGTGTGTGTGTGGTACGCGGGCCTCTCACTGCTGTGGCCTCTCCCGCTGCGGAGCACAGGCTCCGGACGCCCAGGCTCAGCGGCCATGGCTCACGGGCCCAGCTGCTCCGCGGCATGTGGGATCCTCCCGGACCAGGGCACGAACCCGTGTCCCCTGCATCGGCAGGCGGACTCTCAACCACTGCACCACCAGGGAAGCCCAGAAAATGTATTAATCTTTACATCAACTTTATTTTGCATATATTTCTATAAGGGATCTGGTGTTTTAATTTTGCATTCTGTGATAAATAAAAATTGGTTGTTGGGCTTCCCTGGTGGCGCAGTGGTTGAGAGTCTGCCTGCCGATGCCGGGGACGCGGGTTCGTGCCCCGGTCCGGGAAGATCCCACATGCCGCGGAGCGGCCGGGCCCGTGAGCCATGGCCGCTGAGCCTGCGCGTCCGGAGCCTGTGCTCCGCAACGGGAAAGGCCACAGCAGTGAGAGGCCCGCGTTCCGCAAAAAAAAAAAAAAAAAAAAAAAAAAAAATTGGTTGCTGTGCACCAAAAGTTATATTTTGCTTGATAACTACCAAAATTAGAATTCTTAACAGCTGATGGTAAAAAATTCACAAGTCATTTTTGGAAAAATTATAGATTATTTCCACCATAAAATGAGTCCAAGTTTAGTAAAACTAAAAGTTTAGTTCAAGACACACACACACACACACACACACACACACACACACACACACACACCCCACAGTAATGGGAAACTAATATTTATTATGAATTTTCCTTGGGCCAGAAATTCTGCTAGGTACTTTTATATGTTTTCTCTAATCTCCACTATAAATCCACACATGGTAGGAACAAACTCAAAAAATCGGAAATAATTCACGTTGACCAATAATCTTTAAATTTAAGAAACTAAATTCCAAAGGCCCCCAGGATTTCAGAAAGGTTGAATCATGGTATGGTACTTTTATAGGGAAGAAATTTCTTCTTTGCCACACCTAAGCTTTGTTAGACTCTTCTCTGTACTGTGTATGCCTTGACATGAGTTGAAAATGAGTAAAAAAAAAAAAAAATTGTTCCTCTCTTTAAAAATTAAAATTATGCATTTTAAAATTCACTAAAGCAATAATTTTTAAAAAGAGTTGTCTTGAACTCAATAAATGTAATAAGCTATATTGATTGATTTTTAGCCCATAGACTCAAGAATCTTTCTGTCTGCCAATTTCTTGATCATTTGCTATCTCCTTTCTCTGGTGACTGAAGTTTGCAGCTGATGTAAAGGTGTATAGAATACATTTTAGAGTTTTCCTTGGAAGCTACCCTATTCTCTAGTAGGCTGTGACCTTCCTCAAGGCCATGATTATGTCATCTTACAAAATTTGGCATTCTTGTACCTGATAACTACAGATTCTCATGATGAATATATTTGATACATGACTAGATCAACAAGAAAAAAATTTTAGTTCTATGGTTGGACAAATCATTTTTACTATTAAATGTATTTTAGAAATTCTCTCCAATGCTAAAAAACATAAAACAGAACTGAATGGTTATATGCAGTGGTTATGATTGGACAGTTAAGAAACTTTATCAGCTGAAAATCTGATAAATTAATTAATTAAATTAATTTATAAATTAATGAGTTAAAAAAAGACTGAATATGAGATTATAGTCATATCAATAATGATGGAAAGTATAGTAAAAAATAAGATTACATACACATCAGCAACAGAAACATTACGTTCCTAATAATAATATCAAATAGAAATTATTGAATTTATATACAGAAAACTGCAAAACTGAGATATAAAAATGATAATAAATGAAGAAATGTACTGTTTCCAGATAAGAAAATGAATATTATAAAGATGTTAATTATCTACCAATTGCTATGAGTTTAGTAAAAATTTCAACTTCTTTTTAGATTTTGATGAAGGGATTCTAAATTCTTGAGGAAAAAAATGAAAGGGTGAGAGAGGCTTAAAAATTGGGAAAAACCCCACTAATTATGTGAAATTTATCAAACATTAGAAAATATTATAAAGCCCAAATAATCGAGTGACAATGATAGATAGAAAATAGTCCAGAAGGAGATTCAAGAGTCCTAAAAATGTAATATATGTTAAGTCAAAAACTGGGAGGTTTCTGAGATGTTACTCTACTTGCATAATTTTGTATATATCCATATATATATATATATATATATATATATATATATAGAGAGAGAGAGAGAGAGAGAGAGAGAGAGAGAGAGGAGAAACATCTGCAGAAACTCTGTTAGAGATCAGAGGTTTATTTCACTCACAGCTGAAACTGTCCCCAGAGTCGGTCCCCCACTGCCCCCTGTCTAAACCCGCATATGACATGATTAGAGGTAGATGGGTAAATCCTACACATGCTGTGGGATTGTGTGCGGCTAGGGATCCAGAACTATGAATTTCTCCCCTACACAGAAGGGGACTGTAGCTGCCCCTCCTCCTAGGAGTGGGAAGGGATCCTGGGTTCTTAACTTTGGAATGCAAATAAATCTCTTTAGGGGGAAGATAAGACCAGTTCTGAAAATTTACAACCCAGGATTCTGGTTCTGTCTTTTGAAATGTAAACACATAGAAAGACAACACTCTAAATCCCTTCGGTGGTCTAGGCTTTACTCAGTCTCCTTTTCCTTTAATTCAGGTGCCTGTCCTGGAATGGAATCTTTTGGTTCTTAGGGATAAGTCTTATGATCCTTTGCGTAGGAGCAATAAGTTCCACCATTAAGGAGACAGATGGCCAAATATCTAATACTCAGGCAAGTGAAAAGCAATTTTTTTCTTGTGAAAATAAAAATAATCATGGTGTATCAATTTCCATGGCTCAGGAGGCCAGGACTTTGCAAGAACACTGAGAAATCCATGTAAGATCTATTTTCCCACACATGTTATACATATATTAACATATATTAAAGTTTTTCAACAAATGGTACTAGAAAAAAATTCGTTTATGATTTGGGGAAACTTTTAAAATGCTTAAAGAGTTTGATGTGAAAAATCAGATTGTAGAAAGTCTAGGAAGAAAATAGAACTTAATACATTATCAAATGTATGAGAAAGATTTTGCAGACTTAAAAGTAGTGCAAGAAATCAGAAAGGAAAGATAATAGATTTGATTATATAAAATCATAAAATGTCTATATGCCAAAACCATAAAAGACAAACAAAATTTATTCCAGTAGATATAATGGAGAAGGGATAAATATTTCCAAAATATATGACTACATTGGCAAAGTATTCCTACAGTTTTTGTGAGTGTAAACATAGATATTATCTTTTTGGAAATTAAGACAGCTCTGACATTTCCTCAGAGCTGTCTCTGGGCTATGGTCCTCAGTAAGACCCTGAATAAAACTTAAACTCACAACTCTTATGTTGTGTGTTTGTCTTTAAGTTGGCAAGAAGAAAAACAAAAGTAAATGAAAATTTCAACTCTACAGCTCTTTCTATGATGATGTGATACCCGTATGGTGTAGTATTATGTAGTCAGTAAAATGACATTACTAAGTATTATGCTAATGTTATAAAGGCTACCTGAAGAAAAGCAGAATACAAAATTCTTATGAGCAAGTTCTCAATAAAGCAAAGAGAAAATCTGGCAGGGAAGGGGTAAGGAGGACTCAAACTGTTAATAGTTATTTCTCAATTGTAAGATTATGAGTAACTTCAATTTTGTTCAGTGGAATTGTTTATAGTCTCTAAGTTTTTGATAAGCAGATAATAATTTGTGATCATAAAAAGTTGATTCCTTTAAAGGTGATTATTAAGGAGAATTTTAAAATAAGGATTAAAGTTAGAATATGCCTCACAGTCCATAGCTGTCTCACTGATATTAGGAGTTCAAAGTGGCCAGTAGGAGCTCCAGTTGTTCTACCTCTGTAAAGGCTAGATGGATGCAATTGTTCTCTCAGATCAAGAACCACTTCAGAAACACAAACACTAAAAGGAATATGCTTTCTTATATCTGCTGGTCACATAGCAGTAGTCTTGCTGTGTGACAAGCACCAGTGGTACATTAATGCTGTTGCTATATATTGTACATTTTTCTTGGAAAACTGTAGATTGGAAAACACTGTCACTTTGGGTCCTGGGAATGTTCTCTAGCGATTGAAACCTGTCTGTCACTACTGGCAACACCAATGGCAGAGACCTTCAGGGGTTTCATGAAGATTAGGTACAAATCATCAGTCGCACTTTTACCAATAAACAATGCCAACAAGTTGGTCCAAACTTCTCTGAAATTTCCTGGACACATGGGTACAGGGCAACACTATAATCATATGTTTCCTGCCTTGACCAGGGATAAAGGATTTTTGGTATCCCTATTATGTGGTAAAATAACTCAGATCAATTCTAGTCGTGCTGCAATTAACCCTCGAACAGCCTGAAATATAAGAAGATGGCCTGGCATGGAGATCTGACATTAGCTATGGGATGATTGTTTTTTCAAAAGCGTGGTGAATATATCAGCAGCCCTTCATAGAGTGAGTGATCCATTAACAGATGCAGCTTTTAGATTGTACCACTGACTGCATTTCCATTTTGCAGCTACTACTGCATCTGTGCACAGAGAATCCTTCAGGAGCATCCTGAGACTTGAAGGACATAGTTGTGAATTGTTCATTTGAATGCAAATTAGATTCAACAGCTGTTGCTACTAGTATTAGCAACCTTAAGTATACATTGTATCTTAGCAACCAGAGAGGATGTAGATAACAAATTTCACTTTTATATGGGAAAAAAATGGTCAGAAAGCATAAGAGCAATATTTCATTCAAATTCATCTATTTCACAACAGAAAACCTTTTAAACAGAATTTAAGAAGGCCACAATCAATTGCTTCAAAAGATTTTGCAGAATAACTATCATTACCAAGATGGGTGAGGTCAGCATTCTACAATATTTTGGTAGGTTTTGTTCTAGGCAGTGATTTCATTTCATAAGTTACCAAAAACTGAGTGGAGTCAATAATTTAACTCTCCAGCTTAAACTCATCACAGTTGATAAAGCCAGATTTGTATGGATTGTCTTTAATATAACTAAAATGACTTTAGATTATTAACTTGATCTTCTCTTTTATACAGCAAATGTTTATTTCATTGTCAATGTTCCCCTTGGACAAATTATCATCAAAAGATTTTAAAACACTTCAGCTTCTGACAGACACGAACTCTTGACAGCTAGGACGGAGTCCCCCTTGTCATGCACAGGCCCTCTTTTGTAGCATGTTCTTAGTCAAACTTTACTGAATTAAATTCAAATATTGTTTGATTTAGCACCATGTTTTATCATTTATCCAGGTTGTTCTTGAAGCCTCATTTTCTGGAGTCTGAGGCTTAATCATTGCAATTTCCATAAATGATATTTAGGACAATTTTCTAAAAAGGCTAAATATATCCAAAATCCTATTTTAAATGTCTGGAAATATTTTCATGAGTGTTTGTAAACATATTGTGTCTTTTAGTATCTTGATCCCACCACAAAACTCAGATAAATAGGTATGTAGGTAGGTAGGTAGGTAGGTAGGTAGATAGAAAGAAATATTATTTTCCAAGAGGCTTTCACCATTTTGGAATATTCTTACAACCTCAAATGGAAAACTACATTATTTGATAGAATTTGGGTTTTCAGAATTATACATGTTCCAAACCTGCAACACAAAATCACTACTAGATATTTTCTAGTGTACGTCATTGCTCTGGGTCTGAGTATTTTTTTTCTTTTTTTTAATATATGAAGTTTAAAAAAATCAATGTTCAAGTATCTCCATAACTTTGTCATAAAAGTATAAGTGATTTATCACAATTTCTCAGTTATCTCTGCTGGTTGGAAAAAAGTCTCAATTATTGATCCAATCATAGTCTTTTAATCAATATTTTTGAAGCCTAAGTTATGGTTGCTGTTATTTTTATTGTCAAGTTATCAAATAAAATTACTGGTTTAGTTTGACTTTTAATTTATTTTTTTATCCTATCAGCCTTAAATGGATGACAAGGAAGAATTTAGGAGAAGGAAATGAAGGATTTATGAATTCACAAACAAAGATATAACCTGACCATTCCCTGAATGACTGAGAAATAGATATGTAAATGGTGACTGAAACAAGTCTTGGTGATGAGAACCAAATGATATCTGGAGCAGATTTTCCCTGTATTTGGAGTACACAATCACTTTGGGAAATGTCATTCTGGCTGCGTTAAGGTGTACCTGCCCCTGTCAATCCTGAGGATTTTGAGATCCTCACATTTAAGCCCTTCACAGTCAGATGCACCAACTTCAAGGGCTGATTATGTAGTTTAAAGATTACCAGCCTGGCAAGCTACTTCTGTGGTTATATCATTTTGAGAAACACTGGCTAGATCAGTCTGAATAAGTCTTTACTGTGGGACTTTTTATTGGGCTGTGTTTGGAGCACGTATAAGAGAAGGATAGAGTACACAATAAAGAGATATAGTGTTTTTCAGAACTTATATGTTCTACACCAATCAACCACCCCTTTTTCTGAGAAAGCCCATTGTCCCTATGCCTCAGAGGTGTGCTGGGGCTGGCTCCTACTGGGTCCTGAAAGCCGACTGTGTACATCACTTCCCAGCTCCTCAGCGATGTCATGTAAGTAGCTTGAAATTGGCCATGATCGGAGTATTTACACTGTAGGAATCAGTGAAGTTTACGGATCAGAACGTTTCCCTCTGGAGAACTGGTGGTTAAATATTTACCACTGTGGTTTTCGTAGGACACACTTTATCTTATTCAATGCTATGTCCCCAGCATTCAGAGAAAGTGCCAGCCAAATATAAAATAGACACTCTGTAAATATTTGTTGAATGCATTAAGTTGTACTAAACCAGTCAGAAATAAACATTTGTTTCCACTTTTCTTGAAGATCTTTCCAGGATATATATTTTACCATCACTATCCCTAAAACGTCAATAACTACTCTCATACCAAACATAACGCTTTTTATTTCTGCTGAAATTTGATGAGATTTTTAACCTTTTCAGTCATTAGGAAGCTGGAGAAAAACTGGCCTCTTTTTGTTACAAGAAATCCTCATGCAAAGTTGAAAGAAATACAGTCTTCTGTTGAATGGTGCATTAAATCAGTCTCTCAAGTGGAAAGAATGTGTCACAGCTGGTTTGTGTTAGTGACATGGCAACCAGGTTGTACCATATTGTGAGTTTAACACGGGGCAATTAATAAGTTAGAATGGCCAATCATGATTCCATCCTGCTTCGTCCTGGAGCTGCCTCAATTGATATTCATTCAGTGCTTGTTAGAAACAGAGTAGGAAGCATTTATATTTTGTTATTTGGATCTTTTGTTTGTTTGTTTTTCAATGTTTCTCCCAGTTCACCTCCTTTTGCTGGAAGTTTCTGCTCAGAATGGTGTCCGACAATGGTTAACACACCATTTGGCTATGTGTGCCAAGGTAGTTACTGGAAGTCTGATAGATGTACAGCTAAACTGTTTGTGTCATGCTAATATGACTTTGTAAATTTCCATATAGAAACTTTGAACACCTGAAATAAATGATATTCTGGGTATTGATATCTGTAGGATGGTTAAAGACACTCAAATCTCGTAAGAAGGAATTCTAGTAGTATCCTCTTAGGCCTTGGTTCTCAAACTTTGGAAAGTATCAAAATAACCTGAGGAGTTAGTTTAAAATTCAGTATGAGGATTTTTACTAGATTTTTATGAGGATGTCTATAATTTCTCTTTCACTTGATTGCTATTAGGGATTAGGTTGGCCAAAAAGTTCGTTTGGGTTTTTCGTAAGATGTTATAGAAAAATCCAAACGAACTTTTTGGCCAACACAATACTTTACTTGCATATCTAAAAGGTGGGAATAGATGTTAACTATATTTTGATTCCTCTATTCATCTAATCCCCATTTTCTATCAGTCAATGAGTTCTATAAATTACATCTCATTAAGATCTTTCAAAAGTGTCCCTTTCTCCATTCCACCCATAGTTACTGCCTTGGTTAATGCTCTGGAGATTATAATAGCTTCCCAGCTGGTTTCCCTACACATGCATGTATTCTTTCTTCCTTTCAATTCATCATCTCTATTACACAGAGTACTATATATATATATATATATATAAAAATTGTATCCATATCTATATAAAATATCCATAATTATGATATCTATATCTATCTATCTATTGCATCCATAAATAATTCTTTAGTGGTTGTTCATTACAATCTTTTCCAATCTGCAGAGTGCATATTAATAGTGGAATAAAACAAGATTTTTAGGTAGGAAATGGATAAAAATTTAAAAAATAGTATTTATTTTGTGTGTATTAAAAAATGTAGTTGGCACCTTTTTAAGGCAGGAGAGACAGGTTTTCAGTATATGGTAGTGTATGTAGCAGGTGCTGTCAATACCTCATCATTTTTCCTTGACTTACCTGGATCTCCTACAGCTTCTATGGGTTATACAAATGCACTATTTCTGCCTAATTGACCGAGGGAGCTTGTTTGGCCTGTGCCTGGGGATGGGCCAGAAGGGGGCTGAGAGTTAACTCCTCTGAGCCAACAACAGTGACGATCAGGAGTTGTGGCTAAATACCTCAACTTCTTTGCCCCTTGGTGGGAAAATTCTGAGGTGTATTTTGTAGTTTTCCAGAGAATATCAGTTGCTTACTGTGAAAACCTGCACTTTAACATTCTGCTTATTTGATTTCCTTCATTCTCTTTTGCAATTCCCTACACCCTTAACATGCTTTCTAGAATTACTTCCCAAGGAAATTACTTGCATCCAAATCCTTGACTCAGAGCCTGCTTTTTAGGAAACCCAATCTAAAATAATTGGAATGAAAAGTGGTCTAGAAAAAAGACCTTTAGAATGAGAGTCTGCAATTTGATCATTTTCTGGGTCAGATAAAATAAAGATCCCAATGGCTGATACTAATTGGGGTGGTGGGGCTTCCCTGGTGGCGCAGTGGTTGAGAATCCGCCTGCCGATGCAGGAGACACGGGTTTGTGCCCTGGTGCGGGAAGATCCCACATGCCGCGGAGCAACTAAGCCCGTGAGCCATGGCCGCTAGGCCTGCGCGTCCGGAGCCTGTGCTCCGCAACAGGAGAGGCCACAACAGTGAGAGGCCCGCGTACCGAAAAAAAAAAAAAAAAAAAAAAAAAATTGGGGTGGTGGTAGCATGCAGCATTCACTATTATGAGATTTCCAGGAACCCTAAAACTCGGCAGAAGCAGCCCTTCTCTCGGGCTAGCAGCTCCTATTGCCCGGAAGCTGTGCAAAGACTTCACCTGAGGACTTCCAAGATGATGCTTGCTCTCCTCAAATTCTGCTTACACCTTTTCTCATTGTTTCTAGACCAATAGCTGGGGTCAAGTCTTAGCATGAAAGGAAGAAAGAAGTACAGTTTCCGTGATTGGAGGAAGTGGATTATTACTTAAAGAGCTGTAGTATGTGGCTAACATGGACAGGAGCTGGAGAGCATGTATGGGAATAGTATATGTTAGGAGTGGGGCAAACTATAAAACTGGATAAGGAAGGGTTTGTTGCTATGGAGATGCTTTCATGACTCAGGGTTTAACATAGTGGCAATAACACCTGCGTCTGGTCCTAACATGCTGCTCTTTTCACTCCTTGAAACTGTGGAGATAACAATGATGTAGTAAAAGAGGTGGAGGTCCTGTAACTGCCTTGGTAGACAGTTAAGCAAGTGAAGGCCTCTGACATTGCCCTCTAACTCCTAACTCCCACCCTGTCCTCTGGTTAAGGTAGTAAATCATAATAGTACCACAGGACTCCATCCAGGAGGAGTTACAGGACTCCAACAAAAGACTAACAAGATGGAAGGGTAGTAGCCTTCATCATATCACAGTTGAATTCATCTGTATTCACCTTTATGGAAAACCAGATGGATCATGCTAGATGCAGATGAACTTCAAAATGGAACAGTGCTATCTTGTGTGAGTCATTATTATTGTTTTTATAACAGTTATCCTGGAAGCTAAATGAAGAAACTGTTTCCAGGGGAAAAAAGTGATCATCTACACCATGTGCTGCTTATATGTCAACTAAAATGAGAACCGAAACCTGGCTGTTGGATTTAACAACATGAAGGTAATTGTTGACCTTGGCATGAGCTATTTGGGTAAAGCCTGGTTAGTGTAGGAGTCAGGAGAAAATGAAGGAGAGTAACTGGAGAGAAGAAATACAGGCAGTTCTTTGGGGGAATTCTTCCATAAGGAGAAGAAAAGCTAGAGGGGCTGTGAGGTCCAGAGGGGTTTATATTTTCATGGGAGAAAATTATAGCATTTTTATACAGATGGGAAATACTCAGGAAAGATGACAAATTTATGTGGGTTAGGGAAGAATTGCTGCAGCAATTTACTTGAGTAGATAAAAGAGTTGCAATCCAGTGCATAAGTGGAGGGATTCAATTTTTTAAAAATTGCTTTTGAATAGATGAGGCAGTGTGTAAATGAATGAAATGCATGAAAAGTGTTCTCTTCAGATAACTTTAATTAGGTTAGCAGAAGGTAATTGTGGCTTCAGAGAGAACCATACTTAGGGAGTTAAAAAATATTTAGGATACCTCAAGTATCTTGTGCAAGTTGGAGATGCAGTACTGTAATTACGTATGCTATCAACTTTGACAGTTGGCTTAGCCTTTTCCATTCACTAAATGCAAAAAGTAGGTACTCTTACCCTTCAAGTTCTTTTTACTCCTAACACATATTCTGAGGGAAACTGCTATGATATTCTAACAATTCAGGTGAGATAATAGATTAATATTCTGCTACATATACCTGAGCATTTGTGTAACCATAAGCATAGCCATAAACATAATAATGTTTTCATATTCCTTTATTATTAATTTTTAGGCTATATCTCCAGTTTCCAAGAGCAAATCTCAGAGAAGTGGTAAGGTCCTTGGTAGTTTTGTATAAGTTACAAGTATATGAGGAAAGATGAAATCTCAGGAAGACTAGAGCATCTATAAAAGCACTGAGAAACAGAGACACTTCTGGGGTGAAGAACCTCGGAAATCACCTAGCTCAGCCCCTTGAATTTGCAGATGGGGAGAAGAGAAGTCAGGGAGATTAAGTGATTCACCCTAAATGACATGATTAATAATGGCAGAGCCAGAGTTAGAGGCAAGTTTTCCTCACTCCTAATCTAGTGCTCTTTCTACCATACCTTCCCTTTGGATTGTCAGAAATTTGTAATAAAGCTAACATCAAATTTTAGGATATAAATAAATGTTTTTCAGTATGATATATAGACACAAAGAAGGAGTTCACGTAAGTGACCCATCCAATATTTATTTTATATAGTCATCATAATTTTTATTTTAGAATAAAATAACAGAAATATTTTTGGAAAATGACATAAATTAGTTTCATCAAAAAGTAAGTTAGGTTGAGTTATTTTTCCTGTTTTCATAGAAGTAGAATTTAAGAGACTGAGAAACCATATTGTCTTAAAGAGAGGAAGGAAGAAAAAAATGCTCTTCATCAACTACTATGAAGCAAGGACTCACATTTGTCCTGTAAGTTTTCCAACAGCTTTATGAATAGGCATTATCTCCAATGTACATGTAAGGTAACGAGCTCACAGAAGTTAAGTAATGGTTCCAAGGTAATGGTTCCAAGTGAGGAACTGGTATTCCACTGAAGAGAAATTTGTGAAAGAAAGGAAAATATTAGTGACCTCACAGTTTCATGCAGGTCTGCCTGTTCTATATGACTTTGTTCAAATTTACCCTGCCATGAATAACAGTGTCATGATAAGAACAAAAAGGTATAGGTGGTCAGTGAATAGCTGATTGATTGATTGATTGTGTCTGCTGTGTTTTCTTTCACCAGCTTCTGGTGAATGACTGTGAGAAACTAACTTAACCTCTCTCTTTCCTCATCTAATTATTGAGATCAATTTCAGGTTCTAACATTTATGAGTCTAATATTTATGAGTCTATGGTTCAGGGCTCATAAATCTCCTGAGAATTTAAAATTTTCATAAAATAGACACAATCTTCATACCATTGGATAATTGGTGAGTATTCTGGTTCTATTTCTATTGAGGAAATATTTGGACATTATACAAGCTAGTAATTTGCCAGATGCATTGCCTGATTCATATGCTATTTAAAGAGACACTGATAAGTAATTTAGAAACAAAGTAGAGGTATGTGGGGCTTTTTTGTGAAAAAGAGAAGGAACAGTAATATAAATAATTTTTTAAATGACATAATTTCCCCAAAACTTCTATTACAAGAAAATAGCTGGTGCATGAGAATCCAAAGGGAAATTGGATTAGAAATCAATGTGAAACTGTCAGGGAAATATTTCTTTAAAATCCAGTGATATATAAATATGCCAAACCTTTGTTAGAACTTCAGCCAGTTTAAGATAGAGTCGATCGTAATACTAAAAACTTTAGGAAAAGAAAAGAAATTGAGAAGCCTTTCAACCTTGATGTCTACTTCACATACCTCTTTTAAGAACTCTTCCTAGGACAAATCATGAAAAATGGGAAGGGTACCTTCACAGTCATTTTCCTCCTTTTTCTTCAACATATATTTCTTTAAGCACCTATCATTCCAGGCTCTGTGTTATTAGGCATGCCGAAGAATTTTAAAAATGGAAGAGACATTACCGTCTTCAAATGACTTAGGATTTAGGAGAGGAAAGAAGACAAGTGTACATATAATTGTGATGCAAGGGGAGGATTTTTAAAAGTCTGAAAAATCTGACTGGAATTTTGGTTGAGATGACTCTGAAATTACAGATGTTAAGTCACCCCACCATGAACATATAGTATCTACTCCATAAAGTTCTTGGGCTTTCCTTATAAGGTTAATTTCAGTTCATGTTGCTATTGTGAATGCATCTCCATTTGGTAGCTGGTTATTGCTGGTGGAGAGGAGAGATTTCACTTTTTTTCAAATTGATTTTATAAAACTTGCTGATTTATTGAAATTGCTCTAATAGATGGTTTTTTTATGTTGGTGTAGAATTTTGGTGGTCAGGCCTTATCAAGTTAAGGAAGTTCCAAGTTTTCTATTCCTAGTCTCAGGAAATGTTTTGCTTTGTTTTAGTTTTAAGTAATAAATATTCAAATATTTCCTGTATCATTGGAAAAATCACATGATAATCCACTTTGCATTCATTGATTTGGTGAATTACGATTAGTTGAATTTTCCATTATTCAATCATTTTTTTTCCAATCTGGGTTAACCTTTCCTTGATTGTTATTTAAGAATACACTGCTGGAGTTGGTAGGCTAATATGTTATTTAAAACTTCGGCATCTATCTTCATAAGTGAAATGATCCTATCTTTTTTTGTATAGTTCAAAACAAATTTTGGAATCAAGGCTATACTTGTATCCTAAAATCTGTTAGACAACTGCTTTTCCAGCCATGTTTGAAATTAGGGAACAGCTAGTACAATACAGGGTTACCTGTTCATTGACATTTCTTAAACTTAACCTGCAACCCTCTGGGTCTGAGATTAACTGCATTGTTACGTATCCGTTTGAGCTATCTATATTTTCTTCCATAAATATCAGCATTTTATGTTCTGGTGGAGCACATAATTTGTCCATTTAATCTAGATTAAATTTTTGAACATAGAAGTTGTTCAAATCATTTGTTTATTATTCTAAAAACGTTTGTGTGTCTATACTTATTTGCCTCTGTTCACTATTTTGGTATTTGTATCTTTCTGTTCAGAAAAGAGAAAAAGACAGTGGCCTGAGGAGACTAACAAAGACTTCATGGATCAGCTGCCTTATGGGAAAGGCAAGATTACAAGAATAAGGCAATGTAAGTAGGAGTATGACCAGTTCCCTGTGTGAGAATAATTTTTTTTTTAATGGAAGGAGTGGATAGAAAATTATTCAATGTTTTGGGAGTATAGAATACATATTATAAGGAAAAGACCTGGATGAAAATGCCTTAAATACAGGTTTGGCACTTAACCAAAGCAAAAATCTAAGGTAAGACTTTAAGAGGTAATGACCAATGGAAATGTTATGAGAAAGAAAGTCACAAGATTAGACATAGGGATTTTACCTGGCATGGAATGGGGAATAACTGAACAGGGAACAACAACAAAAAAGGATTTTAGTCATTCATGCATGGTTGTGAGTTATTTTTAATACAATAATTAAGAATCTCCTGAACTACTGTTTTATTCCTTCTTTTCCAACTACTATCAATTTTTTTTTTTTTTAAGTTGAGACTGAACTTACTGCCTTGACTCATATAGCATTTACTGTTTCTTTAAGTTGTTGCTATCTGGTTTCTGCCCCTGCTGTTCAACTTCTAAAAAGCATCATGGGCCTGCTATTGCCAAGTCAAATAACACGTTAGTATTTTTTTATCCTATTAGAAGTTCTGTTAATCCTCACCTCTGTGACATTAAGGTGGTTTTCTCTTAACATGGCTTCTATAAGACTTGGTTGTTTTGCTTTCCTTCTTTTTTTTTTTTTTTTTTTTTTTTTTTTTTTCGGTAAGCGGGCCTCTCACTGCTGTGGCCTCTCCCATTGCGGAGCACAGGCTCCGGACGTGCAGGCTCAGCAGCCATGGCTCACGGGCCCAGCCGCTCCGCGGCATGTGGGATCTTCCCGGACCAGGGCACGAACCCATGTCCCCTGCATCAGCAGGCGGATTCTCAACCACTGCGCCACCAGGGAAGCCCTGCTTTCCTTCTTTTCTGTAATTACTCCTTCGATGGCTCCAGCTTCCATCTTGTTCTCCCCCTCCATCCCTGCATGTTCATATTTACCAAGATTTTACTTTGGGGCAGTTAGGGTTGGGTAAATGATTCTAGGCAATTATATTTCTTCTCATGGCTTCAGCATAAATTCTACTTTGATAACGCTCAAATCTGGTCTGTGAACTTACTGAGAGCATGGTCTGTATCTCCCTCACCTTTGCAGGCCCATTGCCTGGCATTCATTCCATTAGTACGTTCCAAGAGCCTGTACTAAACCAGGAACCTGCTAGATACTAGAAATACAATGGTGACAAGATGAGGTGACCCATGAAATGATCATAGTAATACACAGTTCTTGAATGGATGAGTATCTGTCTTCAGCCTAGTCTCACTTTTAATTTCCACACCTGTCAGATATCTTCATCTAGATGTTCATGCTGAGGTATCAAGAAAAATATATCAAAAGCTAACTTCATCTTCTCTAAATTTTTTCTTCTTCCCGAGCTTTTTGATTTCTGCTAATTTTACTACTCTTTTCCAAGTCTCTTAAATTAAAAACTCCCAAGTATCTGATGCTTTTTTCTTTTATCTCTCCACTGTCAACTAATTGCCAATTTCTTACTAATACTTTTCTGGATCAGGCAGTTGTCACACCTTCACAAACATTCTAAGAATTTACTAATGGTTCTTCCTCTATTCAATCTCTTTTCCTCCAAAAAGTCTCATGAGTGTGTTACTGCCAAATTGATAGTCCCAAAGCCCAGCCCTGACCATGTCACTCCACTGCTTAAAAGCCATTACTGACTATCCACTGCTGAATAAAATCACTTTGCATTTTCTCTGTCTACTGCCCTACAGCTTCTATGTGTCCTACTCTTTTAATAGTTAAATATGTTCACACATTCCTATCTCTAGGCCTTTGCTTTGCTGTTTCAGCCCCTTGAGATATCTAGGTACCTCTGTCTCCACAAGTTCAAGTGCTTTCATTATTCGAGGACTACCTGGAATGAAATTTCTTTCATAAAACTTTTTTTCTTTTATGATGCTCTACCCTTTTAAAAAAATTTTCACTGAATTACACTGGCCTTTGTTAATATGTCATCTAACACCTTATAAATTGAATTACAGTAAGTTCTGTAACTGTCTATGATAGTTTGAATTATTGCCCTGCAAGTATTCACTCCCCTCCCTTTCCCCTTCTGGGTGGAATATATTTCTCTGCCCCATCAGTGTTGGGATTGGCCATGACATTTGTTTTGGCCAAGGAATGCTAGTGGACCTGACATGAGCAGAGGCCATAAGTGTGTTTGTGTGGTTTGGCTTGGGTCTTGCACTTCTCACTTTGCCATGAGATCATGTCCTGGGGAAGACATATGAAGCAGACCTAAGTGCAGTACTCAACCTAAAGCAAGTGCAGTTGAGATTAAGGTGGACCCAGCTGAGTCTATAATAGGTTACCAGTAAACCCATGAGTGTGAGGAAAAATGCTTATTGCTGTATGCCACTAATATTTTTTGGTTGTTTGTTATGAGGCAAAAGTTAATGAACATACTGTTTAACACATTTAATTGAAAGCCTACTATGTCCTGAGTACTAGCCTAGTTGCTAGGAATATAATAATTAGCAAAACCAAGCATGATTTCTGTCCTCATGGAACTTACAGTTGATTTGAGGAGACAGTAGTTAATAAAATTACATACTTCTAGGGGGAAAAACATACTTCTTGGAACATACAGGAAATAGACCTAGCTACCCATGGGAATCAAAGAAGATTTTCTGAAGATGTGATTGAATCTGAGATTTGAATGAAAAGTAAGAGTTGATGAAGAGAAAATCATGATGAAACAGAGGGGTGATGGGCTGGGGTTTGGGGTCTGGGAAAGGTAGGGTGAAGTGGGAGAAAAATGTTCTTGTATTTCAAACAGAAGGACTAGTCTGTGTAGCAACGCTGTGGTGAACAGGCATGTAGCATGTTCCAGGACCACAGAGAAGGCCACTGTGACTGGAGCCCATAGGGTAACGGTGTTGTAAACATAGGATGATGCAAGGCCTTGCTAAAGATTTGGGAGGTTTTTTTCCTACAAGTTTTTAGAGCCATTGAAAGCTTTTTATGCAATGGCATGATCCGATTAGTATTTTGAGAAGAATACTCTGGGCTGTGGATGGAGAGCAGGTTGGGTGGTGGTACTGCATTAGAGTGGAGAGACCAGTTAGGCAAATATTGCACCTGACGAGGCTAGAGATGATGGTGGTTGTACTAGCAGAGGCTGTGGAGATAGAAGAAAGCAGATGGCTTCAAGGTATCTATAGGAAGCAAAGGCAGCAAGAAAACACAACAGTTTGTATTTGGGATCTGAGGGAGGCTTCTTGGGTTTAATGACTTGACCAACTAAATGATAGTTGGTTCCACAACTGGAAAGTAAGAATGAATCTGTGGAGGAGTATTATGCTTGTTCATGTCAACATGAAGAGTTGACGTGAAAGTTGGGATGTTGAATAGGCAGTCTGGAGCTCAGCTGCCAACCCCACTCTAAGAAACCCACCTTCCTGAACTTGTGTTCATCATTCCCTGGGAGTAGATATATTATTATTGTTTCAGCAGAGATGGGGAAGATTAATTTGGAAGTGGCAGTGGGAGAAGAGACCTTGATCCCAGCTGCTGACACTGAGGCTGTTGGGAACATGGGGTCCTGATGGGAGAATCATGAGTGAGGGCAAAGAAGTGGTAGACATACTCAGAAAAAGAGGTGGAGGGTGGAGGAAGATTTACTGACTATAGAGCAATAGTTCCAGAAAACAGAGATTCTATCTCTCATTCTAGAATTTCAGCCAACTGGGGCAAGGGAGGAGATAATTAGGTTATTGGAAATATAAATTAGGGGGAAAATCACCAAGGTCACAGTCAGATGCATTCTTTTCATCTGTTTTACCATCCGACTTCATTAGAGAATTTTTTTAAAAAAAGTTTGGACAAAGTTTGACCACAGCTTTCAACGTCCTTGGAAAGAATAGGCAAGTATACTGTCAACCTTGGCAACAACAAAAGATTAAAAGAGCATTTTATATTTTCTCTGAATCTGAATTTCCAGATATATAATTATGCTCTGGTTACTTAAAATAGAAAACTGAATGAAATTTGGGGGACATTTTAGTTCACATTACTAGAAAAATTCTCTCCTGTAATGGCAGCCAACACTCAACTAACATTTTTAGAAAATTGTTGGGAACAGTTGGTAGCCACTGTCGGGGTGCATCTCATATTTCTGTCTGGCCAATATTCTGGGGGGACCACAACTTGATGGTTGCCAAGTCAAGTTCTCAGGACATGAAATGAGACAAACAAGCAGACAACACCCTGGGAGAGAAAGGATTGGCCACCAGTGGGTACCTGGCAGCAAATTAATGTCACAGTTCAAAGATTTAATTCTTACAAATGTTTTTTGCCTGCCAATGTGAACTTGGAAAGGAAAGATTATACAATTATACCTCCCTCTCTCAATCAGGGACCACAGATCTGGGAGAGTAGACTTTGGTAAGAATTCTCACCCTCTGCTGGCTTCTGCCAATTTTCCTAGGATTCTGCCTGTAGGCTCTGCATGGAGTGGCTTCTCCCAGCAGTTCTCAACCTGGTCACCAGACACTGTAGAGGATGAAAAATAATTTTCCCTCCACCCTTAATGGTGAGTGCTTGGCTGACACCCCCTTTTCTCTAAGACACCTCAAAAATGGATAAACTTATCTAGGTTAGAATTTTTCTCCACTAGGGCCACTGATATTCATGATTATCTTTGATAACTTTAACCTGCTTGTTTCCCCTTCAAACAAGATTTTATTCACCTAAGGCCTCACACTGGATTCAGGCTTGCTTAAGTTGGACCTAGTCTAACCCTGGACTCAGTTTGGTTTCTAAGTTGGATCCAGTCCAATTCTGAACCCTGTCTGGTTTTTAAGTTGGACCCAGTCTAACCCATACTTGTTTCCAGACCCAGTCTGGAAAAAAAAAATGCTCCAATAAAGTCTGAAACGTCCTAATGTGAAAGCTGCACTGCTAGGATCATAGAAGGGCTTATCCGCATCTGAGGCAGTGAACAGGTGGCTAGCTCAAGGGGCTCAGCAGCTACCTGCATAATTAAGTTAATTCTCAGGTTGGTTATGTAAGGCTTAGCATAAGTGACTTCATTTTGGTCCTGTTGTCTTGCTTTTAGCAATGGTTACTCTTTTTCTTCTGGCTTGCTGGTGAAGTCTGCACATGGTGAGAAGTAACTCTGCTTTTTCTGACTTCTGGGTGCAACTCCTCACTTCACCTGGGCAGGAAGGTCCCTGCTCTGAATCCTGCACTTCAGAAGATGTCATTCTGGCCCTCCTCCCGCAGGGCTCCTCCCCTGAGGTTTAGGAGTTTGTGGGCCCAAGAGGATGGGCTGAACTGAAACCCTTGCTGCCCTTCCCTCCCCCTCCATCTAAATTGTGTTCTGGATTCTTTGGTCCCTAGAATGCCCCAACCAAACACACTGAGCCCACTTCAAGGGCCTAATTGTGACTTTTTAATGGGGAAGACCATGTTGCTGCCCCTGGTGATTTGGAGGGAAACTTGGGCTGGGAAGTAGGAAGGGATTTCAGCCTGGGGACTGGGGCCAGGTTGAACCTCCCCACCAGCTTCAAGTACAAAACTCCAAAAGTCCACTCATTCTAAATTCAAACCTGCTTTTGCAGTTTTAATTCCTTTGAGGAAACTAAAAGGCTGATACCAACCAGGAAAAAGGGCCGGGACACTGTGGTGAGAACTTACCTAGCCTGGATGGCATCACAGTAAACCTCTGGGCATATGCGAGGAGGGCCCCTGTGCTGCAACAGACCTCTATCTTTATCATTTCCTGTGATTTTCTTTTCCGTTTTTACTAAAACAAAAATATTTGATTCCTTTAATTTTTCCGTTAGGCACTGAAATGACACAAATAAAAGATATTTGATCATTTTCTGTAGCAACTAATTTATCCTTAAGACCTTTTTTGTTGTTGCAGTACGCGGGCCTCTCACTGCTGTGGCCTCTCCCATTGCGGAGCACAGGCTCCGGACGCGCATGCTCAGCGGCCATGACTCACGGGCCCAGCCGCTCCGTGGCACGTGGGATCCTCCTGCACTAGGGCACAAACCCTTGTCCACTGCATCAGCAGGCGGACTCTCAACCACTGCGCCACCAGGGAAGCCCACCTTAAGAGCATTTTAACTACCTACTTTGATCAAAGAGCTCATCATATTTCATGAACTCCTTTTGATGTTCCAGCAATACATTATGACTTTAAAAACATTTCAGTCAAGTAAGTTTGACTAACACGGATACATCACATCCTTCAAACATCTGAGATTGACCACATCAAACCCACATCTCTGTTCAAGACTTCCAGATAACCTATCTTTACCTGAATGCTCATTTCTTACCTGCTCTATGTCTCTCCTAACCTGCTCCATCAAGCCGCCCACCTGACCTTCTAGAACTTTCCACTGGGGCCTCCAGAACTCATGACCTATCACTAACAAACTGCCTTACATCTTCAGTCTCCTCTGTGAATATTCCGTTCACCTTTTACTCTAACTGAAAACTGCCCTGAGATGAGTTTAGCGCTTTCCCTGTAATTTTTCTGCCCTTACACTAAATACCTGGAGTTGGGGTAGGTATCCGTGGTGATTCACTCTCTTGTGAAGATCCTGTTCCTCACTATTTCTTAAATTCTTCCCTTCCACTTTGTTCCCACAGCTCCCCTGATTTGGACTCATTAAACATCTCTAGATCCTTGCAATAGCCCCTAACTGCATTCCCTGTCCTCTGTGTGGCCTCCCTTCAATCTGTCCACATTTCTGTGATATTGATCTTTTTAATCATGCCATTTCCTTGCTTAAAATTCTTCAGTAGCTCCCAACAGCTTTCAAGGAGAAAGTTCAAACTCTTTCATTTAGTATCTAAGGCTTTTGTGACCCCATTTCTTTCTATATGTTCGGCTTTATTGCCCACACTCCTTCACATTCAACTTTGGCTCCAGCAGCATTGAGCAATTTGTAGTCCTCTGCAGTTTCCAGGGAACCAGACAACTTTCCAGGACAACTCCTCCCAGGACGACTTAGATGCACTACACCTGTGCCTCTAACACACTGTCCATCTCCATCCGTCACAGCACTGACTGCACCGTGCCATGGTCTGATTTGCAGCTTCCTAAGGGAAAACACCATGTCTCAGTCAGATTTAAATCCTTAGTACCTGGTAGGTGTTCGTTAAATGAATGAATAAGGAAAGGGATAACCAAAGCTGCTCTACCAATATTAATGGGGCATAATTTTGAGTTGTTTTTTTTCCATTCAGAAGTGGAGCTGGTTTATGTTGACCAGTTGATTTTCTTTCTATTGGTTTCCATGAAGTTAAGTGTTATATGCATATGTTGGGTGGTGTTGGAGGTGATGCGAAGAGTGTGTGCCTGTGTGTGTTTGTGGATGGTGAGGCTGCAGGAAAAATGACTTTCCTAAAGACAGCCTCAAAAACCAGCTCTCAGGAGCAGCAGAGAATAAATTCCTGGGACTGCCTGTCTCAGAATGCCGTTATGGGCTGGGATTAACGTCTTTTAGGGTTCTTCACCCTGGTTTCTCTGTGCACTTTCTTTTGGCAAGCCATCAAATTAACATGAGGCTCTCATTAACATCAAAGTCTAGTCAACCAGATTTACTGTTCACAGAAATAACCCTTAGAAATTTGACATGCACTAACCAGTTAATGAGGATAATGTGCTTTAAAATCAGACTTGCTGAAAAATTAGGCAGTGAAGGTGCCTTTCATGGACACTTCCCTCAGCCTGGAGTGTCCTCTCCTTGTTTTTCTGCTTGGCAAACTCTGATTTTTTTCTTCGAGACTTTCCTGGGTTGCTGGACACATTGTCCTGTGTTTCCACTGTACCCAGTGATAGAGCACTGACTGGAACAGATTATTTTTAATATCTTTATTGGAGTATAATTGCTTTACAATGGTGTGTTAGTTTCTGCTTCATAACAAAGTGAATCAGTTATACATATACACATGTTCCCATATCTCTTCCCTCTTGCGTCTCCCTCCATCCCACCCTCCTTATCCCACCCCTCTAGGTGATCACAAACCACCTAGCTGATCTCCCTGTGTTATGCGTCTACTACCACTAGCTATCTGTATTACATTTGGTAGTGTATATATGTCCATGCCACTCTCTCACTTTGTCACAGCTTACCCTTCCCCCTCCCCATATCCTCAAGTCCATGCTCTAGTAGGTCTGTGTCTTTATTCCCGTCTTACCCCTAGGTTCTTCATGACCTTTTTTTTTTTTCAGATTCCATATATATGTGTTAGAATATGGTATTTGTTTTTCTCTTTCTGACTTAATTCACTCTATGACTCTAGGTCCATCCACCTCACTACAAATAACTCAATTTCGTTTCTTTTTATGGCTGAGTAATATTCCATTGTATATATGTGCCACATCTTCTTTATCCATTCATCTGTTGATGGACACTTGCTTGCTTCCATGTTCTGGCTATTGTAAACAGAGCTGCAATGAACATTTTGGTACATGACTCTTTTTGAATTATGGTTTTCTCAGGGTATATGCCCAGTAGTGGGATTGCTGGGTCATATGATAGTTCTATTTGTAGTTTTATAAGGAATCTCCAAACTATTCTCCATAGTGGCTGTATCAATTTACATTCCCACCAACAGTGCAAGAGTGTTCCCTTTTCTCCACACCCTCTCCAGCATTTATTGTTTCTAGATTTTTTGATGATGGCCATTCTGACTGGTGTGAGATGATATCTCATTATAGTTTTGATTTGCATTTGTCTAATGATTAATGATGTTGAGCATTCTTTCATGTGTTTGTTGGCAATCTGTATATCTTCTTTGGAGAAATGTCTATTTAGGTCTTCTGCCCATTTTTGGATTGAGTTGTTTGTTTTTTTGTTATTGAGCTTCATGAGCTGCTTGTAAATTTTGGAGATTAATCCTTTGTCAGTTGCTTCATTTGCAAATATTTTCTCCCATTCTGAGGGTTGTCCTTTGATCTTGTTTATGGTTTCCTTTGCTGTGCAAAAGCTTTTAAGTTTCATTAGGTCCCATCTGTTTATTTTTATTTCCATTTCTCTAGGAGGTGGGTCAAAAAGGATCTTGATGTGATTTATGTCATAGAGTGTTCTGCCTATGTTTTCCTCTAAGAGTTTTATAGTGCCTGGCCTTACATTTAGGTCTTTAATCAATTTTGAGTTTATTTTAGTGTATGGTATTAGGGAGTGTTCTAATTTCATTCTTTTTCATGTAGTTGTCTGGCTTTCCCAGAACTAGTTATTGAAGAGGCTATCTTTTCTCCATTGTATATTCTTGCCTCCTTTGTCATAGATTAGTTGACCCTAGGTGCATGGGTTTATCTCTGGGCTTTCTATCCTGTTCCATTGATCTATATTTCTGTTTTTGTGCCAGTACCATATTATCTGGATTACTGTAGCTTTGTAGTATAGTCTGAAGTCAGGGAGCCTGATTCCTCCAGCTCCATTTTTCCTTCTCAAGATTGCTTTGGCTATTTGGGGTCTTTTGTGTTTCCATACAAATTGTGAAATTTTTGGTTCTAGTTCTGTGAAAAATGCCATTGGTAACTTCATAGGGATTGCATTGAATCTGCAGATTGCTTTGGGTAGTAGAGTCATTTTCACAATGTTGATTCTTCCAATCCAAGAACGTGGTATATCTCTCCATCTATTTGTATCATCTTTAATTTCTTTCACCAGTGTCTTACAATTTCCTGCATACAGGTCTTTTGTCTCCTTAGGTAGGTTTATTCCTAGATATTTTATTCTTTTTGTTGCAGTGGTAAATGGGAGTGTTTTCTTCATTTCACCCTCAGATTTTTCATCATTAGTGTATAAGAATGCCAGAGATTTCTGTGCATTAATTTTGTATCCTGCTACTTTACCAAATTCATTGATTAGCTCTAGTAGTTTTCTGGTAGCATGTTTAGGATTCTCTATGTATAGTATCATGTCATCTGCAAACAGTGACAGCTTTACTTCTTCTTTTCCGATTTGGATTCCTTTTATTTCTTTTTCTTCTCTGATTGCTGTAGCCAAAACTTCCGAAACTATGTTGAATAAGAGTGGTGAGAGTGGGCAACCTTGTCTTGTTCATGATCTTAGTGGGAATGGTTTCGGTTTTTCACTATTGAGGATGATGTTGGCTGTGGGTTTGTCATATATGGCGTTTATTATGTAGAGGAAAGTTCCCTCTATGCTTACTTTCTGCAGGGTTTTTATCATAAATGGGTGTTGAATTTTGTCGAAAGCTTTCTCTGCATCTATTGAGATGATCATATGGGTTTTCTCCTTTAGTTTGTTAATATGGTGTATCACGTTGATTGATTTGCATGTATTGAAGAATCCTTGCATTCCTGGGATAAACCCCACTTGATCATGGTGTATGATCCTTTTAGTGTGCTGTTGGATTCTGTTTGCTAGTATTTTGTTGAGGATTTTTGCATCTATGTTCATCAGTGATATTGGCCTGTAGTTTTCTTTCTTTGTGACATCTTTGTCTGGTTTTGGTATCAGGGTGATAGTGACCTTGTAGAATGAGTTTGGGAGTGTTCCTTCCTCTGCTATATTTTGGAAGAGTTTGAGAAGGATAGGTGTTAGCTCTTCTCTAAGTGTTTGATAGAATTCGCCTGTGAAGCCATCTGGTCCTGGGCTTTTGTTTGTTGGAAGATTTTTACTCACAGTTTCCATTTTAGTGCTTGTGATTGGTCTGTTGGGACAGACGTTTTTTAAAAACAAGGACTGTGTGTGTGTGTGTGTTTGTGTGTACATACCCTCAGTTCTTAGTATTGTGTCTAAAGCATAGTAGAAACCAATTAATATTTCTTGAATGTCTGGATCTTGGGAGGTGACAAAATCTGATGATGGTTGTATGGCTTGACCAGAAAATTTAGTTGCATATACAATAACTATATGGTTGTTTATATGAAAATAACACATTCTACTTTTAGAGAATTTAGAATACATAGAAGTATACAAAAAAGAAAATTTAAATTTTCTGTAATCTTCATACCTACCCCAAATTAATTGCTCTAACAACTTGAATACTTCTGTGTACATACAAAATTTGAGGGTCTTGCTTAAATACTTATGACACATTTAAAAATTTAGCTTAACTTCAGACTGAATAAAGAATCAAAAATATGACGCACTTCTAAGAAATCAAATACTCCCTTGAGGGAAAGCAGTTCCAAGGACAGGAGGGACATGTGAGATTAAAAAAAGGAAGTTCCATTTAGGGAATCATTTAGCCTTGAAAGAGCTATTTACCCTGTATGAGTGAGCATTTTATTCTGAAACCAGATTTTATTTGTATAGGATTAATCTTTTGACTTTTTTCTACTTTTTAAAACCTGTTTTTATAAAGATCAAAGAATCAATACACTCTACGGGGACTTGTTTATCCAGTGTATTAGCTGAGGGGTGGCTGGCAGCCAAGATGAAGAGAAATGATTCTGAAACTTTGAGTAGATGTTTTCAGATGGCTCCTGTCTTCCAGATCCTGCAGTGATGACCTGATTGTTCCTAACATGAACAGGTATATACCCGGGCTCTTCAATTTGATCTGTGGGCCAAACTGCAGTGACATCACCTGAGCACTGACATCACCTGAGCACTTGTTAGAAATGCAGAATCTCTATCCCACCCCAGATCTATTGGCTCAGAATCTACACTGTAACAACATTGCCAGGTGACCCTAAGCACATTACGTTCGAGAGGCAGGGAATGATACACATCACCACAGGTTCCTGGAATCCTGTGAATTGCACCAGCAGATTATTTGTATTTGATTATTTGGACTTTTAAACCATCATCCTGGTCTGGCTCTGTGGATGGGCCCCTTGGGCTCACACTGCTGTGTGGAGAGGTCTCTTGAAGCTCAGTTTTTCTTTTCTCCTGCGCACAGCCCATTTGGGGTCTGCTGTTGATTCCACCATGGCTACACCTTCCACAAACTTTTGTCCTGTTGAAATTCCTGGCTTTCATGCACTCCTAGAAATTTCACTAGATGAATGCTCTTCTGTTGGTCTTTTACAGTCCACAGCTGGCGTCTACCTCAGGATGGCAGCACTGTTGTGATGCTATTGTTCTTTTGTCTTCTTTCTCCTTTTTACTTGCATGCTTGGAGTTTCTACCCATCTGACTGTAAGATGAGGCAGGTTTTGTTTAAGTGTTACTCTCATTCTATAGACGAGACAAGTGAGGTTTAGAGGAGATATAAACCTTTTTTTTTTTTTTTTTTTTTTTTTGTGGTACACGGGCCTCTCACTGTTGTGGCCCCTCCCGTTGCGGAGCACTGGCTCCAGACGCGCAGGCTCAGTGGCCATGGCTCACGGGACCAGCCGCTCCGCGGCATGTGGGATCCTCCAGCACCAGGGCATGAACCCATGTCCCCTGCATCAGCAGGCGGACCCCCAACCACTGCGCCACCAGGGAAGCCCTTAAGTTCATTTTAGAAGTGAGAAAATTAAGGTTCAGAAATGTTAATGTCTTTTAAAATTCTCACTAAGAGTTAGGGAGAGAGTTTGATTCCAAAGCTGTACTTTTTTTTTTTTTTATATCACCACTCCTGACTATTCTTGGAGAGTTAAGTCTCTAGCTCTGTGAAAACTAATTAAAGGTAACATTTCATGACTGAATATTTAAGATCTATGGAGGAGAGAAACAGTGTAAGTAATAGAAACAAATTTATTCTTGATTTTGGGACAAATCACTTTTTTTGATCGTCCTAATATCCTAATTTTACTTTCCTTCTGATAATATTAAAATTTAGTTTGTATTCTGTCTATGGAGTGAAAGGAGTTGTTGACAAAGAAATGTGTTATTGCAAAGGTAGAGAAAAACTTGACTTGGCAACAAAAATTATTTGAGATAAATTCTGACATAAACAGCTGTGAATGAGTAATTTGAAGCTATCTTCAGAAATTCATCTAAGACTTCTAAGTTTGCAACAGTTTATTGTAAACATTGGAAAAAGAGACCCATGACTTAAAAAGCACAGTTTTATTGGGATTTAATGACTTTTGAGCCATAATGTACCAAATTAGATAGGTTTAATTCATGCAAATATGCTACTACATAATTCTTCTCAAATAAGTAGCTTCATCAATAGAACTTGTAGAAATTAAAGTCAAAGAACAGTTTGAATGAATAACCAATAGTCTATGGAACTTGATCTCTAACAACTAATACTTGGGCTATTGAGTCATTGCCTTTCACTTTTAATTGTCACTTTTAATTAGTTGACACTACATTCCACTAGCTGGGCAAAACAAATTTCCTCCTTTGAAAGTCAAATTGAGCACAATTTGATCCTTTGAGCTAAAATTGCTTTTTTAAAAAATTAATTTTTATTGGAGTATAGTTGCTTTACAATGTTGTGTTAGTTTCTACTGTACAGCAAAGTGAATCAGCCATACATATACATATATCCCCTCTTTTTTGGATTTCATTCTCATTTAGGTCAAGACAGAGCACTGAGTTGGGTTCCCTGAGCTATATAGTAGGTTCTCATTAGTTATCTATTTTATGCATAGTATCAATAGTGTATATATGTCAATCCTAAAATTGCTTTAAAATACAGTTTATTCTGAGGCAAAATTGAGGCTAAGAATAGAGATATTGAACTTTTAGGCATAGGCCAGAAACAAAAATTAGATTGCCTATTAGTTGACTAGCAATGTTAGATCTTTTGATTAAAAGAGAAAATTTAACTATCAAATGAAATAAAAATACTTTATGGTGAAATGAACACATCCAATAAACTTATTTGATACTTAACCATATATTATTTTTTGTTATTAGTTTCCCTTCTGTATAAGATTATATATAATCTCCTACCTAGAAGAGATTGTATTTCTTGGATTCACCATGGTTCCAACACATTATCAATTCTGAAATGCAATAAATATCTTAGCAGAAGATGACACTTTATAGACTTCATTACAGAAAAAATTCCATGAAATTGTAATTAGGTATCCATCTCACTGTGCTGGATGCTGTACAAAGCAAATGGCCTAATGATACAATTCTGTATTTTCTATCCTGAGAAATAGCATCAGAACCAAACAAATCTAATTACTGTTTGTTCATAAAATCATTCTGGGAATTTTCTAAGTGAAATATGTATATTTTTCTTATTTTGTTCTCATTGATGTTTGAAGTGATTATTCACAACAGAGAAGAAGCCTGATACAAGAATAGTTTCAAGCAGAGGTAAAGTACCAAACAAAAGAGGATTAAAAGCAGAGATAACTAGAAGCATTGTTTCAACCAAGAAACAATTTCTTCCTTAATTCTCAATTTCCTTTTAAGGCCCACTTTTGCTCAGGAAATGTAATATCCCTCATCCCACAGTTAAGACCACAATCAATAGAAACCTTAGGCAGTTATTTCTCATGAATCCCAGTGTCATTAAGTTCATCTAGAACCTTCAGTAGTTAATTTGGGTAGATGGAGTCATCTAAGGGTAAGAGAAAGATTCTATGAATTTGTAGAAAGAAAGCAATATATGAAACAATATCAGCATTCACTCTTTGATTTAGCAATTCATTAAATACGTATTTATTATTCCAGACACTAAGTAGGGAACAAAACCAGCGACCCCCCCCAAAAAAAATTCACATCCTTATTGTGGTTACATACTAGAGAGGGGAGAAATATAATCAGCCAGCAAAATCCACAGGGTATCAAATATTAATATGAAGAAAAATAAAACGGGGTAAAGGGGTGCCAGTTGACGAGAGTATTAGGGGTTTGCTATTTCAAATTGGGTCATCAGGGAGGCCTCCATGAGAAGCTGATGCCAAGCAGAGATCTAGGAAAGTGCAAAAGTGAGGGATGGGACACATGGGTAATGGTGAAGGGGAGCGAAAGGAGCTAAGAATTTTAAGATCCCTCTTGGGATGCATTTTAGAGAGACTACTTCTTGTGGAGCACTTAAAGTGGAATAAAAGGAGACCTTGAGAACAGATGTTTGCCAATTATTTTTGGAGCCTACCAAAAATAATTTGTCAATTATTTTGGATCAAAGCCTGATGGGGCTTTGGTGACTCAGTTTTGTACAGGTAATCCTGGGAATCAAACAGAAGGCCAGGAGAGCTGGGTCACGGGTTATGTGAGGAGCAAGTTCTGTGAGCTTTTCCTTCTGACCTTGAAACATTTGCTCTCCACCAAACTTGTGTAACTGATTCTCACTTTCACAGCAGCAGACCACTCTTTCTCAAGATAGTCCTTGGTCTGAAAGCAAATGAATTCCTGTAACATCTGCTTCACTCCTCCCCGTTCTGAGCCCCAGCTGTGCTACAGCCTAGGCACATACTGGGCGCCTTGGGTACACACACATGATCAGTCGCCTGCCTCACATCTGTCCTCTGCCCAAGGTCAGTCGTTGTTTCAAGTTAAGATGCTGCTTTGAGTCTTTAAAAGGCCTTATTAACTTTCTTTCTTTTTTTTTTTTTTTTTTTGTTTTTTGGCTGTGTCGGGTATTAGTTGTGCCATGTGGGATCTTCCTTGAGGCATGAGGGATCTTTGTTGCGGCATGCGAGCTTCTCTCTAGTTGTGGTGTGTGGGTTTTCTCTTCTCTAGTTGTGGCAAGTGGGTTCCAGGGCGTGCAGGCTCTGTACTTCACGGTACGCAGGCTCTCTAGTTGTGGCGTGGGAGCTCAGTAGTTATGGCACACAGGCTTACCTGCCCCGCAGCATGTGGGAACCTAGTTCCCCGACCAGGGAACAAACCTGCCTCCCCTACATTGGAAGGTGGATTCTTTACCACTGGAGGACCAGGGAAGTCCCTAACTTTCTTTAAATATTCTTTATTTATATTTTTCACATCCCTCACTGAACTTGAACATTCCTCACCTGACCAAAGGAGGGAATTACTGAACAATCCCTTTTGTGATTCAAAATATATTCTCCCTTAATTCTCTTCACTTACAATTTTATTTATTCTAAGCCTGAGCATTCTAGGTAGGCTGAGGTAACAAGCTTTCAGAAGCACTGATATTCAGCCAGGCCATTTCTTGTCACCAGTTCACCCCACAGTGTGGAGCAAAAAGTTATGCAAGGTTAAAACTATTTACTAAGTAGTAACCATGGTGACAGCTGCCAGAATGATTTCTAAAACTTTAGGTCCTGGAAATTAGGTTGTACTTGCTCTTGTTTTCTTGGTAGTACTATAAGATTTATTGAATGCAGTTAACACACTCAAATTTTTCTGTCTTTAGGAATTGTTTTTTGGCATTAAGTTGGATAGAGAGGTAATAATTTAGGAGATAACAATAGGATTTAAGGAACCTTGACAAGCTGAGGTGAAAAGACAAAGGGGAAAATTTTAAACATGTAGCAAAAGAATGCTAACACACTTAGGAAGGAGAAACAGATCTCTTACATTCAAGGAGAAGGGAGAGAAACCAATTTTTTGACAGTGTGACAGAAAAGATATTGGTGTGTTAGCAGACAGTAAGGTGAAGGGAAGTCAGGATCCTCTATTACCTCTGTTCCTTAATGTGTGTGTTTCTCTCGAAGTGTGAGTTTCAGTTGACAAGGTCTGGCTGCATCTTCAGTAGGACGTATGAAGATGGCTCCTTGGCCTTTGCTAAAGCAGCCCTGAGTCCTTCCTTCGGTGCTGGCAGAGAATATTTTCCCATCAGCTATGCACTGTCTGCTTCCTCCATAAGAGAAGGAATAAGTCTGCTCCTCTTCCATCTGCTTTGCTTCTTCCTAAAAATAATTCCTTTGGGTTTAAACCAAGGTGAGGTTGGAAAGACCTTTGTCCTCTTGTACAAGGCAAATCCCAAGGAGAGGAAATTCATTCATTCTTACTACACATTTAAGCACAGTTTCAGTGTGAAGAAACATGAGACCATTTCCTGGAAGCTGCCTGAAAGGGTGGGAGAGAGAAGGCAGTGTGAGAGGATATCAGGATACGCAGAGGAGGAGACAGGTCATTCCAGAAGACAAGCTTTGCCTCCGTCAACATTGCCAGGCTTTTCTGCCTGCCCTGGTTGGAACAGGAACTTCGGTAATACTCCCAAGAGTTTTCCTGCCTTCATTTTGGTGTTGTCATGTTTTCTGCGTAGCTCTCTATTGTTCAGACTTTGTTTCAAAACAGTATCTTAAATAACTGAATATATAAGACGGTTTAGCACAAATGTGTTTATTTCCAGATACCAAAAGGAAACTAGTTTTCGTGGAGATCCCCTTACTCTTCTGTCTAGAAGAGTTATGCCAATATAATTTTGGAAATCTGTGAAAATGTTCATAAAGGAATGTGAAGACACCCAAACCTACAGGTCAAAGACAATGCAGGAGAATCAAGCCCTAGAAAGGGCAGCAGCTAATTCCCGAGGGCTGGGAGGTGGGCATATACTCTCAATACTCTGTGGATGGTGGAAAGGAAGGAGGCAGACTTCCCTGGGCCAGGCTGACTTTCCAGGACAGAGTTCTTTATTTGGCTGCTGTAAATACCTTCATTCTTCCCTGGGGAAATTTGTCTAGTGTGGAAGAGAGAGTGAAAGGGGGTGAGGGTGGATTTGAAGATTGAGGTAGAATGAGGCCATAAATGACATATTATAAAAATTTCTCTCTTGGATTTAGTACGGGAAACTAGAAATAGTCTGTGGGGCTTGTGGTCAAACATAATTTCCTCAGAGCTGCTTTAGATTAGAGGCAATACCAGAATGAGAAGGGAGCCAGAATAAAAATATTTAATAATTCTTCCTGTTATTAAATGTCTTTTTTCATATTTATCTTAGCCAACCTTAGAGAAGGGATCCCATTCACTTCTAAAATTCAACCTGTTTGGGGTCTTTCATCTTTGAAAGAACTCCTACTCTCTTTGCTCCACTCAGTAGATCAGACAATGATTTATTTAAAAAATATTGAGTGCCTACTATGTGTCAGATGAGATGCTAGTTCTGGAGAGACAAAAATGAATGAGCTACAGTCCCTGCCCTCAAGGTGGAGATCACAAAAGAGCCCACAGTCTATCTTGGGGAGATAGAGATTATCAAATACATTATGGCAATATTGGTGAAAAGGGCTAACACAGGGTCCTATAGGCTTAAAAGGGGCAGCAGTTAAATCTTCTTGGGTAGATGAGAAAAGTCTTCATGGATCAAGGTCCAGTCTGGATCTTGGAAGGAAAAAGGAGTTCACCCGGGGGATCAAAAGTGGACATTTCAGTCAGAAGGCATTGTTGAGAGCAGCAAGAGGGTTCCCATCAGAGAGGGCTGGTATAAGGAGTTTAGGCTTTATCCTATAAGCCCTGGGGAGCTGTAAAAGATTTTTTTAAGTAGATGAATTACATGATCAAATTTGCAATTTAGAAAGGTCACTCTGGTGTTAGTTTGGAGGACATACTGCAGGAGGGCAAGACCACTACCATATTTGAAATCAGTCTGGAAAGAATTGTTATCAAAATAATACTGATTCTTCCAGTCTAGAAATGTGGTATCTGTCTCCGTTTCTTTTGATCTCCTTTAATTGCTCTTAGCAGTATTTTGTTATTTTCACTAAACAGTTCTTGAACATATTTTATTAAATTTATTTCTCAGCATTTTATGTTTCTAACGCTATGATAAATGGTATTGTTTTTAAATGTCAATTTCCAATTGTTTATTGCTACGATATAGAAATGTAGTTGTTTTGTGTATAGTAATTTTTTTTTTTTTTTTTTTTTTTTTTTTTTTTTTTGCGGTACGCGGGCCTCTCACTGCTGTGGCCTCTGCCGTTGCGGAGCACAGGCTCCGGACGCGCAGGCTCAGCGGCCATGGCTCACGGGCCCAGCCGCTCCGCGGCATGTGGGATCTTCCCGGACCGGGGCACGAACCCGTGTCTCCTGCATTGGCAGACGGACTCTCAACCACTGCGCCACCAGGGAAGCCCAGTAATATATCTTTTGATCATGCTTAACTAGACTATTATTTTTGGTAGCTCTTTTAAAAAAAATAGATTATTTAGGAGTCTAAAAAAGAACATGATTATATTTTCTGGAAAGAGTTTTACTTTTCTTTCAAATTTGTATATCTTTTTTCCCCTTGCCTTTTACAGTAAACCTTGCAGTAAAATTTTGAGTAGAAGTAGTGGACATTCTCACCTTTTTTCTGATCTTAGTGGGAAAGCATTTAGTTTTTCACTGTTAAGTATTAGAGTTTTTTTGGCCTCTTAATGTAATTAGATGGTTCATTTTGTGTGTGTGTGTGTGTGTGTGTGTGTGTGTGTGTGTGTGAAAGTCTGCTTTATTGGAATAGAGAAAATAGGCAACAAGAATCACACTTGGTCCTGGCAGCTCTGGGACCCCTGCCACCATCCATCTTAGTCCCAAGGCCTGGGGAGCTCCCGCCTACACAGGCCTCTCCTACTTTTTTGCTCCAGAAGAGGCTTCCACTTTGGAAAACTGCACTGAGCAGGAGCTTCCAATGTACATTTTGCCAACAACTTCATGATTAGCAGCAAATGCCCACAGTGGCAGCAACAGCAACAAGACTGGACTTGACATTTCAAGGAAAGAGGACTAAAAGAGTAAATCAGACCCACGGCACCAGGCATTAACAATGGTCCCATAACAGAAGACTCGACACTGGTGTGCTTAGCAATGCCTCACCAGGGGTAGGCAACATACCCATGGGAAGCTAATGGCACATGGACAGCCCTGGAGGGGACATGACACTGTCACTCCCAGTATTAGAAAGGATTAACTGAACAACTATGTTCACATTCTCTGGGAGGACAGTCAATTTGGGAGTTCATTCTTACTCTTTTCTGGAAAAGTATGTATAAAATTGGTATTATTTTTTTCTGCAAATGTTTAAAAGAATTCACTAGTGAAGCCATTGGGCCTTTTTCTTTATGAGAAGATTTCAAATTATATATTAAGCTTTTTAATAAACTTAAGGTTATTGAACTTAAATAACTTAAAAGTTTAAAAATCTTAAACGTAATTTGTATTGCTTATTCAGGCAGTTTTTGGTAATTTGTGTTCAAGAAATTTTCTCATTTCATCTGAGTTGTCAATTTTTTTGCCGAAAATTTTCCTGTAATATTCCTTTTTTACCCTTTTGATGTCTGCAGAATTTATAGTGATATTCTCTGTTTCACTCTTGATATTGGTAATTTGTTTCTCTCTTTTTTTTCCCTTGGTAAATCTAGGCAGAAGTTTATCAATTTCATTGATATTTTTACAAGCAGCTTCCTTTTAGTTTCTTTGTTTTTCTCTATTTGCTTTTCTATTTTTCTTGATTTCTATTATTCTTCTTTCTACTTACCTTGGCTTTAATTTGTTCTTATTTTTCTATCTTCTTAAGGATGATGCTCAGGCCACTGTTTTGAGAAATTTTATAATGCAACCAATTAAACCTATAAATTCCTCTTGAAGTACTGTTTTAACTGTACCCCACAAATTCCCATATGTTGGGTTTAACTTTCATGTACTTTAAAAGTTTTCTAATTTATTTTGTGATTTCTTCTTTGACCAATATGTTGCTTAAAAGTTCAATTTCCAAATATTTGGGGATTTTCTAAATATCGTTTCTGTTATTGATTTCTAGTTTAACTTGGTGTAGTAAAGTAATATATGTGGTATAATTTTAATCCTTCTAAATTTGTTGAAACTAATTTTTATAGCATGACATTTGGTCTATCTTGATGAATGTGCCATGTGCACTTGAAAAAAATGTATAACATTTCATTATAGCATATTGTTAATTTGTCTGATATGAATATAGCCACTCCAGCTTTCTTATGATTAATGTTTGCAAGTTATACCTTTCTTCCATCCTTTAAGTTTTAACCTATTTATGTCTTATTTTTAAAATTAGTTTCTTAGGGCTTCCCTGGTGGCGCAGTGGTTGAGAATCCACCTGCCGATGCAGGGGATATGGGTTCATGCCCCGGTCCGGGAAGATCCCACATGCCGCGGAGCGGCTGGGCCCGTGAGCCATGGCCGCTGAGCCTGCGCATCCAGAGCCTGTGCCCCGCAACGGGAGAGGCCACAACAGTGAGAGGCCCGCATACCACAAAAGAAAAAAAAAAAAAAAAAAAGACTAAAATTAGTTTCTTATAAACAGTATACAGTTGTCTTATTTTATAATCCAGTTAGACAATTTCTGTCTTTTAATTCAAATATTTAGACTATTTACATGCAATGTAATTATTGACATGGTTGAGTTTAAATCTACTATCTTGGCATTTGTTTTCTCTGTTTATTTTCATTTTCCTGCCTTATTTTAGATTAATTTAATATTTTTAGGGTTCTATTTTACTTCCACAAATGGTTTATTCATTAGCTTCTCTCAGCTTTTGTTTTTCTGATAAAATTCTTATTTTTCCCCCAAGAATATTTTCACTGGGTATAGATTCTCTGTTGATAGATTTCTTCTCTCTGCATTATCCTATAGCTTGCTTAGTTTCTAAAAAGATGTCTGCGGATATTCTCATTTTTGTTTCTCTGTGCATATGTGTCTTTTTTCATGCAATTAAAAAAAATGTTCTCTTTAATGCTTATTTCCAACAGTTCAATCGTAACAGCATTTGTGTGATTTTCTTTATGTTCATCTTGCTTGGGTGTTATTGAATTTCCTGGATCTGTTTGTTGATAGAATTAATCAAATTTGGAAAATATCTGACCATTTGTTATTCAAATATTTTTCTGCTCACCCTTCAGACTCTAATCATATCTATGTTAGACTACTTGATATTATTCTACAGGTCACTGAGGTTCTGCTTTTTTAGTCTTTTTTACTCTTTGTATTTCATTTGGATAGGTACTATGCTATGGCCCCAATTTCACTGATTTTTCTTTTACAGTGTTTAAACTACTATTAAATGCTTCTAGTAGATTTTAAATTTTAATTGTTATAATTTTCATTTGTGGATGTCCCCTTTGGTTCTTTTGTATGTCTTCCATTCCTTTCATTATCATGTTCATTTTTCCCCTTTGCATCCTTGAGTATGTGGAGTAAATGTATGGTAACATTTTAAGATCTCAATCTTCTGATTCTACCTCTGTCATTTCTGGATATGTTTCTCTTGACTGAGTCTTCTGATCATTTGTCATATTTGCCTGCTTCTTTGCATATCTAATCTCTTTAATGGTTGCTAGGCCTCTGATTTTATGTTATTGAGTGATAAATATTTTTGTGTTAATTTAATGAGTTCTGATCTTTTTCTGAAGACAGTTAAATCACTTGTGGATTGGTTGAATCATTTCACAGCTTGTTGTTAAGCTCTTTTATCTTGGATGAATATAGAGTAGGTTTTATTCTAGAAATAAATTTATTCTCACCCTTAAGGGATGGCCCTTCTACAGTCTACTGTGTGCCTTAAATATGTGGCAAGGTCTCTCCATTCTGTCTGGAGGGAATTCAAACTCTTCCTGGTCGATTTTTTGTTCTGGGAACTACTAACTGTTAATTCAGCCTGCTGGTGATTGCTTTCTCCTCAGAAATGTTTCTTGTCTGTCCTCGTGGAACTTCACCTTCTAAATAGGCAGAATGCTATTTAGCTAAAGACTCAAGATGAGCCTTACACAGGTTTCTGAGCTCCTTCTCTATGTAATTTTATACTCTCAGGTATGCAAATTTTAGCAACTTGGCCTCCCTGAATTCCAATCTGTGTCTGTTTAGCACAGTAATACTGCTGGACTCTCTTTGGGTTCTTCCTCTCTGTATCACTTGAGTGATGGGAAGTTTCAACTAGTCCCTCCCACCACCCCCATTTCTCACAGATCTTAATGGTTGTGCTGCCTGTTGTCTAATATCTGAAAATAGTTGTTTCTTACATTTTGTCCAGTTTTCTAGTAGTCTAGAGGGTAATTCCAAACTGCCTTACTTTCTGGTAGACAGAAATAGTAGTCTATTTTACCTTTTAATCTTTTAACCGTCAGCCTGTCCCCCTGTTAAACTTCTTTCACCCCCTACTCAGGCCCCCAGCATTTGTTTTATCTTACTTTTGGGGGGATGGGGTGGAAAGGGCTTAGATCTTATGCACAAGTAAAGGAAGATAAGGAAGAGAGAGCAAAGCACCTACAAGGCAAGCAAAGCTTTCTACTTCTAAGATTGGTTCCTCCATTAATAAGTGTCCCAATCATTTTTATGTGAAAACATTCTCTGTCTTATTTTTCAGCCTTACCTAATATTGCTAAGACTGTCTCCTTTTCATAAGTCTGGTATACTAATGTGCTAAAATAATCTATGGGTTTTTTTCTGTGTTTTAACAAAACTCTCTTGTTATTTTGTTAGTTTCTTATGGCTCAGTATCCTAAAAGGAGACCTTAGAAGGTAGTGAAGGATGGAGAAAACACTAAGATGGGAGAAATATTGGGTCTTAGGCACTGAGGTTATGAGAACATTCTTCTTGAAGTTAATGTTTGCTTCTCATGGAAGCATAGTTTTAATGTCTGCCCAGAATCATTTATCATTCATATTTCTACCTGGGAGAGTATTTATTTAAGAGTTAGGAAGGCCAGCACGAATACCCTGGGGAATGGACCCAGAAGATAAAGCAGATTTTTCCCATATGACCTGCTTTTTGTTATTTTTTGTTTCATGGCTTTGACATAACTGGTTCTTCCTTTATTTATCTCAAAAGATACTAAGGTTATTTTTCATAAGCACTGTTTTCTTTAGGTAGAATGAAGCCACCTTAGTAAACTAGTTAAACACAGTATTTATAAATGTCTTTTCACTTCTGTATTTGGGGAAACTGTATATGACACTGACAAATGTTCTTTATACTGTGTTGTAATTTTATTTTCCATAGTACTTATTATCGTGCTATATACTCAGTCGGTTCTGACAGATTTATTCCTGATCCACTGCAACCTGTCCTGTTGCTTTCCACTGAACCCTCTATACTCACTTTCTATCCTTTTCTGCTTTGCTTTGACCCCCCAGGTTTACAAAATACGTGGTCTGGCCCCTATATCTGGCTCTCTTGCCTTGATGGTTGGGTCCAGAAAATTGAGAGTCCCAGGAGAAGGTTGGAGGGCGAAAGAATGCTTCCTTCCCATAGTCTGGCAGTGGCGGTGCTCCTCCATAGATAACAGCTCTCATGGGGTGATTTCCTTCCCTTACTTCAGCCCTACCAGTGGTTCAGGTACCACTGTACCTTCTCTTTGTCCATTCAGGCTTTGGCATAGTGATAATTCCTCTCTGTTGGGGGTAGTTCACTAAGCCTTGTTCGCTGCCTTAATCTACCCATTCCTCTAGAAGTAAAATAAACTCCTGTTGTTTAAGCACTTTTTTGCATGTGGCTCTTTTTCTTACTGGGGCCTTGCCTGTTATAAATTCCTTTCCATCTCGTGTCTGGAGAGCTCTTTTAAAACCCAAGCCAAATTAGGCCACTCTCTTACTCCAAATTCTTCAATGATCTTCCTTTACAATTAGAATCAAATCCAAACTTCTTGGTAGAACCTCAAGATCTTAACTCTGCAATTTCATCTTTTTCCAGTCTCTCCTTCTCTTATTCTCTAATGGCCACACTGGTTCTCTTTCTCACCCATGAACATGCCAAGCTTATTCATGTCCTGGGGCTTGTATACTTGCTGTTCTTTCATCCTGGCAAGGTTGTCCCCTAGGTCTTTACATGACTGACTCCTTCTCACCATTTGTGTTCTGCTCAGTCACCTCCTCTGAGAGACCTTCATTGATCACATTCTCTAGATCCATATTTTATATACTATTACTTTCAATATTCTTTCCAGCAGAGTCAACAATTCTAGCAGAGGATTCTTTTCGTTTGAGATACCACACCTCTGTTTAAAGTCTAACAGGCTCTGCACACATGGACTCTCTCAGGAGTGTGGTCGTGGTGTCTCTGCTAAGTAAGGCATGCTACCTTTCCACTTCCCATTTGAAGCTCGGTTTCTTCACCTGCCTACAGGAGACTCCCAAAGCCTGGTTCTTCTCAGACACACTAAACGTCACGCAGACTGCTATGTTCATTCTGTATTGCAACAACAGAGTGGTGCCTCCCTTCCCCAGGTCTGTTGCTTACTTACCCAAAAGCTGATAAGTGTATTTCATTGTCCTAAAACGTAATCTCATGAGACAATGGATGAAAAATATCACATTAACTAAAAATATCCATGATATATGTTGGTTACTGATGCTCATTCTAGATGAAACTGAGCCCTCCTCAGTGACTCCTAAAAATATCATTGGCATGTAGAACTGTTGTTAAGCCTCTTTAGTAGGTGTGAGGAAGGAGCTGTCCTGGAACAGTGACTTTGCAACACTCTCCCCACACCAAAGGTAGCAGAATTACTTTTAAAAAAGCAGATAGGGCTTCCCTGGTGGTGCAGTGGTTAAGAGTTCGCCTGCCGATGCAGGGGACACGGGTTCGTGCCCCGGTCCGGGAGGATCCCACATGCCGCAGAGAGGCTGGGCCGGTGAGCCATGGCCGCTGAGCCTGCGCGTCCGGAGCCTGTGATCCACAGCGGGAGAGGCCACAACAGTGAGAGGCCCGCGTACCGCAAAACAAAAAAAAAAAACAAACAAAAAAAAGCAGATAACTTGTTTCCCTGGGGAAATTCCTAGAACAGAATGTTCTTTGATATTGGAAATGTTCTATGTCTGTGCCGTCCGGTGTAGGAGCCATGAGTCACATATGGCTGTGGAGCATTTGAAATGTGGATAGTATAGTAAGCAACTGAATTTTAAATTGTATTCAAATTTAAGTCGTTTAATTTTAAATTTAAAAAGCTACATGCGGCTAGTGGCTACCATATTAGATAACACAGCTCTGGAATCTTCCTACCAATACACCACAGCCCAAGTGCAAAATTGTGTACTTCTATTTGTTTATGAGGTATGATCCAATGATGGATTGGCAAGACTCAGAATTATTTTGGAAAAGTAGTACATATAAACAAGAATATATCTTGTTCAGGTACCAATTTGTGAGGGGTGTTGCTTTTTGGTCTGTTCATTCTGGAAGCCATATTGGATAGAGCCAAATCATGTATTTCTAGTGTTAATCACCAATCACTTCGGTATGTGATACGGATAGAATTTGTAGTTAGTGTAGCTTAGGAAGTCTCTGACATTCTTTGTTTTGAGTCTACACTGACAATTCCTCTCAGCTAAATCTCATGCTAATTCTTCTCCAATTCTCATACTTGCTGAAAAATCAGTATCAGTTCTGACAAATCCAAACAGTATTATCTCTTTTGATGTTGCTCAAAATCCATCCATTAAAGTACAGAGCCACTGTGCATTGGCTATAGAGTTGTATTAACTATATATTCCAAAGCTTTAGGTAACTCTGTTCTTATTTCATAAAATTGTGTAAATGCTGGTCTCCGGCTCTTTTCTGATGTGAATGGGCTCCATTTGAGCAATCTGTAAAACTTTCCCTTGGTGTCCTTTAAGAATCAGATACTAAGATGGCATTAAACATAGAAGGGTTCTCTTAGGAGGAGATGCCCATGTGAAAGGAATAGGGGGGTATGCAGAGGAAGCTGGGGGAATCCATCTGACCCCTAGGTCGGTCTATCCCAGAGTGAGGGAAGGAGGGAGCGAATGTTGGGTGGAGTGCCATACAGTGCCAGCAAAGCCATCAGGGGATTCTGCAGACAAAGTTGGCCAACAGTAGTCTTATGTCTCTCTGGAAAGGAATCTACCTTAGTATCACTGCTGTACTCAGTCAGTGGCTGGAACAGCTTAAGGGAGTGACAGCCTGAAAGCAATCACTGGATTTCTAAGCTGGGGCTCTTGGTCAGTTATTCTCTCTATAGTAGGAAGTAGGCAAAGTACTTCCTCATGGTCCCCATACCTTGTACACTTCTGCTTCAGTTACGACAGATAGGCAAGAAAATGAAAGATAAAAGATAGGATGACTAGACAATAAAATGTCTGAAGCCCTCTCCCTCATTACTCAGAATTATCCCCACTCATCCTCTGAGGTTAATTCCAGTTCTTCTCTATCAAATATTTCCACTGGCTACAGAACTGGGGTTAGAGTTTATCTTCTTGTAACTTTTCTGGGCTTTTCAGTTAAAGTGTTAACATACCCATTTACAAATGGGTCTCACTGGATCTGGCCAAGCAGGGCTACATTAATAATGTAGGATGGAAAAAATGGGGATGGAAAAATTGACCTCTATAATTTAAAAAAAACCCCTTTGTTCAATTCTAGTTCTTTATTTCCAGAATATACCAAAAAGAAACTTTTCTTTTCTTGTGTCCTGTTTGCAAGCTACTGTTATCAATTTATCTGCAGTTTGGGTGTCTTTAAAGGGGCTCAATAAATAATCCACTGCTTCCTCTTTTAGTTTCAGAATAATTGAGAAATAAGAAAATGAGTCATTAGGTAGGGGCCAAAATATGTGACCTTAATTACTGATAAAACTACTACTGGAAATTTGACTTCTACCTGTAGACAAGTTGGCTCCCAAATGCTGAATCTAGAATGAGGAGGTTCATCTGTTTAGCTTTGTCTGCGCTAGAAAGGGGCAGGCATCCTCTGTTCCAGTGCAGACCTCACCCAAGCTGTAGAGGAGAGCAAGCACGTGATTCCTGAAATCTTTCACAGTTGCTCTCTCAAATTCACCAGTCAGCTAAACTCACTTCTACTCTTCTGGGACTGAATGAGGAAGGGAGGCAGAGAGAGGCCAGGGGTGTTAAATAAACAGAAGGAAAGATCAGTGATGGGGAAGATACACGCCTTCCCTAACACGAAAGACAAAATGCCAAAAGGACATGGGTCGGGGATTCACAGGCTCTGTAACAAAGCAGAGACCAATCATTCTCTTGATCTGGGATAGCCTTAACATTGTCTAGAGAATTCTGAGTTTACTCATAGTTATATTTGTGTGCCATTTTCTGTCTGGATTCTTGAAAAATATATTTTCTGTTTTGGCTCAAAATTCTGGGTCAGAGTATTTTAAAAGAAGTTCATGGAAGCTATGAATTCTTCCCTACGAAAAATATATACAAACTCAATTTCTGCCTTATTGATTAAAAAAGAGATTGGATTTCTTTCTTGACTCAAAACTTCAGGTCTTTTTTCTACACTATTTTTATTTTGTATTCACACACACACACACACACACACACAGAGGACTTGAGGGTCTAAAGTCCCTTTCTTTCATTTTTGTTTTTCTTTTTTTTTTAATAAATAGCATTCTCTCACCATAGATATTAAAAACAACCTTAAAAAAGGCACCACATGGATATATCTTAATATATAATTAAATATATAAATTAACATATAATTTAGGCAAAGGTAATATGTTATTGTATTTTAATTGTATATATTTTATACATAAAGTTATAAGTAAATATATTCTTTTAAATTTCTAACTCTGTGAACTGTTTGTTTATGCCTTTTGTGCATTTTATCTGTTGGTTTCTTTGCCTTTTTGTAAAAGGTTTATAGTGATATTGCATATTGATACCCTTTGCTATGGTCCAAATGTGCTACAAGACTGTATCATGGAATGCGATCAGTTGCATAGGTCCAAGTGCATCTACTAGAGCCACAGTTGAATATACTTAACCCCTTCTTATAACTGAGTTCTGACTGCTTTGGTTTTTTTTGTTTTTTGTTTTGTTTTTTAACATCTTTATTGGAGTATAACTGTTTTACAATAGTGTGTTAGTTTCTCCTTTACAACAAAGTGAATCAGTTATACATATACATATCTTCCCATATCTCTTCCCTCTTGAGTCACCCTCCCTCCCACCCTCCCTATCCCACCCCTCTAGGGGGTCACAAAGCACAGAGGTGATCTCCCTGTGCTATGCAGCAGCTTCCCACTAGCTATCTAACTTACATTTGGTAGTGTGTATATGTCCCTGCCACTCTCTCACTTCGTCACATCTTACCCTTCCCCCTCCCCATATCCTCAAGTCCATGCTCTAGTAGGTCTGTGTTTTATTCCCGTCCTACCACTAATCTCTTCATGACATTTTTTTTTCTTAGATTCCATATATATGTGTTAGCATATGGCATTTGTTTTTCTCCTGACTTACTTCACTCTGTATGACAGACTCCAGGTCTATCCACCTCATTACAAATAACTCAGTTTCATTTCTTTTTATGGCTGAGTAATATTCCATTGTATATATGTGCCACATCTTCTTTACCCATTAATCCGATGATGGACACTTAGGTTTTTCTTAAGCTCACTTGAGATGAGCCCAAATCACTATAATCCTGACTTTTGAACTTGGGGAGTTTATGTGAAATGGTCAATAAACTCATTCTAAAAAAAGGTTACTTAATGCCATTTCTGTATTACTGTGGAATTAAATCCCCTTTCTCAAACTCACTGTTACATTACCTTTCTCAAGTCAGAAGCTCAAGCTGAATTTTATGGATTTGGGGAAAAATTATAGCAATTGAGTCACTCTGTATTGTGAGTTAGTATAATGCACTGGGTAGAAACTTAGGCATTGGAGTCAGGCATAGCTGTACATAAATCCTAACTCTTTGGCCTTGTATACACTACTAGACCTCTCTGGGACTTAAGTTCTTCATAAAATGAGGACAATGAGAGTACCTATATTACAAAGCTATGGTGAGGATTAAAGGAGATAATGTATGTAAAGCATTTAGCATGGTGCCTAACACATAATCAGCAGGCTATAAGAATAAGCTATTCTTACTGTTACTATTATTTAATTTTGCATTAACAGCATCTGCCACAATTGTTGACACAGAATAAGTGCTCAAGAAATATTTACTAAATACATGACTAGGACAAGTCTTGTTGCTTTATTCTTCCTGTGCCCAAGAGTAGTGGGCCTTACTTTAGTTTGTCATTGTTTGATGGAATTCAAAACAGACCTGCCACCCTTGAGTCCTTCTGTGACCAGAAGAATCTGTCTGAGGATATGATACTAAAAATTGTAGCATATCCAACTATTATCCTGTTAAGAGAATATCTGTGGAACACACATTTACTCAGGAAATTCTCTTTAGGATAAGTCAAAATGTTTCCACTCAGTGAACACACTCACTAAGTCCTTCATTACAGAGAGGTTTCTGGATCTATGTAAGTAGACCCTTTTAAAGGATTGGTGCAATTCTTTGGGAGTCAAAAGTCAAACTAACTTAGAATTTACCTGAGAGGTAGAAATAGCCTACCTAGAACCATTTGCTCTTTCTTTTCCCTTTTATAAATATACCTATACTTATATCTACCCAGAGAGACAGACATAGACATAGATGCTTTGAGATTAATTTTCATTATTCCATGGATTCCATGTAATTCTCAGCAAATCTCTCCCCCCACACCCACCTCGTACGTCACCAAAAGTTTTCATATCAGGAATCACAGATCAAGCAACTGTTTGTTTAAAAAGTGCTTCAGGGCTTCCCTGGTGGCGCAGTGGTTGAGTGCTTCATTGCTTTCGTGTTCTCTCTCACATGATTTTCCTCCTCTGCCTTGCTGGACAGGTAGAATCTTATGAGGATGTCAGCTTGCCAAATAATTGAGATTCTTGCAGTAATATAGGACCCAAATCAAAAACATTCCTGGAGACTAGTACATTTACAAATGTTATTGCTTATACAGATGTGCGGTGGAATGGAATAAAATGTTGGGTATGACAACAACAAATTATAGAAATATGAGGCTGCCTTCAGGCACATGAATATATACATGAGGATAGAAATATTTTGGTGGGAATTATTACTAAGGATGTGGGATCTTTGAAACAATGGGAACAGAGGATTGCAAGTTAAAAATCAGGGGAACCAGTCAATAAATATGTTTTGAGCACTAATTATGTGCCGGTCACGGAGGATACAGCTGTGAATGAGACACACAGAGTCCTAGCCTGGACTTATAGCCAGATGCAGAAGATAGACATTAAGTAAACAGTTAAATAATTCAGGAGGGCAAAGTGCTTTGAAGAAGTTCAGGGTCTTGTCGAATTATTGGTAAGTGTAGATTCAGGAGGAGAGAGGTTTTACGTAGTCTGGGAGGTTAAGGAAGATTTCTCTCTCAAGGAGAGGATGCTTAAAGTAAGACTTAAATCTTGGCTAGAGAAGTTGCTCCATCAAGGTAAAGGGAACAGAATGAACAAAGGTCCATGCAGAGTTGGGAGAAACCCAGTGTGTTAGTTTCCTACGGCTGCCATAGCAATGAACTGGGTGGCTTAAAGAACAGAAATTTATCATCTCACAGTTCTGGAGACCAGGTATTGGCAGTATTAGTTCCTTCTGAGGGCCAGGAGGAAGAATCTGTCCCCTGCTTCTCCTTAGCTTCTGGTGACTTTCTGGCAGTCTTTGGTGTTCTTGGCTTCTAGAAGTATCACTCCCCTTTCTGTGTACCTCTTCACAGGGTGTCCTCCCTGCATCTATGTCCAAATTTCCCCCTTTTATGAGAATACCAGTCATATTGGAATAGGGGCCCACCTTACTTCAAAATGACCTTATCTTAACTAATTACATCTGCGATGACCCTATTTCCAAATAAGGTCACATTCTGAGATACTGGGAGTTATAACTACAACACATGCCATTTAGAGGGTACACAATTCAACCCATAATACCCCATATGCCTAGCCTGCAGAGAAGAGAAGAGAGTGTGGTTTGATGTGATTTTAGAAAGATAATTAGGATCCAGGCACACAACGCGTTTTTAGGTCAAGTTAGGATTTTGTACATTTTTCTAGGGGCCATAGTAAACCATTTCTGATTTTTTTTTTTTTTTTTTTTTTTTTTTTTTTTTTTTTTTTTGCGGAACGCGGGCCTCTCACTGTTGTTGTCTCTCCTCCATTGTGGAGCACAGGCTCCGGACGTGCAGCCTCAGCAGCCGTGGCTCACGGGCCCAGCCGCTCCGCGGCACGTGGGATCTTCCCGGATCGGGACATGAACCCGTGTCCCCTGCATCGGCAGGCGGACTCTCAACCACTGCGCCACCAGGGAAGCCCCCATTTCTATTTTTAAGCAGGGAAACGAAAATGGTCAGATTTGTATTTTTAAATGATTTCTGTGGCTTCGGTGTGAGAGATAGATTAGTACGTGGGTAAAAGACTATATTGCATCCCTCCACCTTTCTTTTTCAGCCTTCCTCTAGTCATTCCCTTAGATATATTCCTCCCTACTTCAAGGCCTTGAATGCCATTTAGTTGGCCTTTGGAACACCCAAACCTCTTCCCTGTGTAAAAGATTCTCTTGGGAAACTTTCTATGCTTCTGAATTAATCTGTCATTCATACTGTTTTTCTCCTTTAGATATCAACAGATTACAAAGTTTAAATTTACACAAAAAATACTTGTCAGATAACTCGGTCTTTTAAGATCATTGAGACTTCACATTAAAGTTCAAATGAAAATATTGCTAATAGAAATATTTAGCAATTAATAAAAAGACAATTTGTGTGTAGGTGTAAAATTTGTGTAAAATCGAGTTTTTAAGTCTGGGTTTTTACAAAGCCACTAAAGAGTGGCTTTGTAAGTTCCTTTTTGGCCCATGACTTGCATAAGCAAAAGTGAGTCTGATTCAGGTGACTTTCCCAGAGCTCCTTCTGGCTCCCCCTCTAAACTGCAGGATTTCAAGATTTCAAACCCCACATCGTCTGCAAGCCCTCCCCAGCTGCCTTATGCTGTTAGGCAGAAAACTATTTTAGTGATCTAATCTCCTCATAGGATTATGCCTGGGGATAATAAAACTTTACTAAATGCCCCTGGGAACTTAAAGATAGTCTTTGTAGAGAAGGTAATCTATTGTCCTACTACATGGTAGTAAAATGGAAGAACATTGAAAGTGATTAATAGAGCAATTAAAAGATATAATAAAGAGGCCTCTGAGTCTGAGTTGCTAAGAAATAAGAAAAGAACGTCATTAAAAAATTGATCTTAAGCTGGAATATGTGCTTCGGTGATCATCGTTGGCAGGCTAGCAAGGTTTATTCTACCTTTTCTTTTAGTCCTAAAGCAAAACTCTTTCTTCTGTTATGAACATACTTCTGTGATTATTTGTTCAGGAACTTCTGTGTTAGCTAGGGTTTGGGCTAAGCGAATATAACAAGGAGAACCCAAACTAAAGCAGCTTAAAAAAGAGGAGCATCTTTTCTTCACTGTCACATAAGAGTGCAGAGGGAAGTGGTGTAGGGCTGGTGGGACCTCTCTGCTCAATGATGTCCCTCAGGAACCCAGGCTGGGTGGAAGCTCTGCCATCCTCAATGTGTGGGTTCCCAGCTGGGTCTAATGTGGTGGCTCCAGTTGTTAGCATTTCCCAACCAGTGGGAGAGAGAAGAGTCCAGGTCAAGTGACCTCATCTTTAAGAGATGATATAAAAATTGCAAAATCATCTTTGCCATTTCATGACCACTCCTAGCTAAAAGGGAGATTGGAAATACAGTGTCTAGCTGGGCACCCTTGTGCCTTGATAAAACTTGGCTGGTGATGGGGGGTGGTTATTACTAAAAGGGTTACTGGTGCAACTAATGGTTTGTGTCACACTTTTATCCTATGATGAAAGTATTAAGACGCAATGAGGGGAAATGATTAGCTGAAAATCTCACGGCTGTTGAAACTTGGATCTCTAGACTCCTAGTAGGGGACAGATTTTACAAAATGTCTCTGGGAATTATCCCTTATCCTGTTACCTTCTTTTGGCTGATATTAAGAAGAACTGTGGACAAAGGTCAAGAGTTTGTCACTTGGTTCCCAGGGATTTCTAGGAATTAATTAATTTTAAGTATTGGTCTAATTGACTAATTTGCTTGTCAGAGTAGAAAGATAATGGTAAGCTTCTTTTTACTTGCTTTAAAATGGTTTTCTCCATACCAAAGTGCTGCTTTCAATCCTAAATTCTTATTGGCCCATCTTTGTTTCTTTTACAGATTTTCAAAGTAAAAATTCATCTTTCTGAGGAAGTCTGTCACAGTTTATCCTAGTTAACTTTTTCACATTATTTTCTTTTATTCTGAAATTGTCACACTATTTGCTCAAATACACAAAGTAGGACATAAGATGACATAGAATGTGATCATTCTATTTCTATTAATAGAAATCCTTAATTCTTATTTTCATAGATATCTTCTCCACCACTTCCTCAAGAGAAACATGGGTTAAGCAAACTGAATAGGCAAGTATTGGGTGTGAGATTTTATAAGTGTGGAAAAAAAGACTTACTTTTCATTCTTTCTTTTTAACATAAGTATTAAAAGTAATTCTTTTCAAGAAAACCTCATTTACCCTGTTTTATTCTTAGAGATATATTGCCTTTGAGGGAGTTTTTGACTAACCCTAAAAAAATCTGGGGTGCTTTTGGCTCTCTAGGCTTTGAAAGGTAATAAGATTTTAGTATCCTGTTTTCTCTTGATCAGTTCTGGACACGATTGCCTCTCCTTTTCAGCATGGTAAAATTTTTGCTCCATCAATCTCACTTACACACTGGAGAAACCCAGGATTGTATTTTTTGGAGATGAAAGTTGTCCAGTACTACACTCCCCCTTATACCAACTATTCAAGATGTGTTTCTGACTAAATATTATCTTTAAAAGGCCCTCAGGAAAATAAGTGTTAGGATAGTATTTGCTTTCTTTAGACATAGTGAAGGTAGTTTTTCTCATCCTTTTCTAAAATTTCTTAAATTTGTTTATTGAATCTTGTCAAGTCTAAGAATAATGTGCAGTGGGGAAATGAGAAAGGTGGTCAAAATAGTGCTCTGATTATTTGATACCCAAATTCAAACATTTGAAGTTTTATTTTTCTTATCTTTTTTTTTTTAACTTAAGAGAACTTTGTTAAAAGACAAAAAAGAAAAAAAAAAACTTTGTCCTGTATCTCTCCTGCCCCTCCCCCCCGACAAACAAAATTTCTACCTCTTTTCTCACATCCATACTCTTCTATTACATATTCCTTTATTCAGACCTCAACACACCATGCCAGTTTGTCTCTATTTCAATAGGAACCACGTAAAAACCCAGTAGGTGAGACAGGAAGTTAGAGAAAATGGAAAGTTTCTGCTTGTTGCTGTTACCCAGGAGCTGCCCCTAAACTCTGTCTCTGTTATTAACTTCTGCTCCGTAGATTTTCCTGTCTGCTGTGACCCCTTATCTGCTCTGAACTGATTTTTGACCCCTGCAAGCCTTTGAGAATCAATATATGCTTCCACTGCCCACAGCTCACTGGGTTCAGACCCACCTTAACTTACAGGTTCTGAGCCCCTTCCTGAGTCTGACCCATTTCTACATCTTCTCCTCATCCTAGCCCTTGGCCTAGTTCTTATCCTTGTGATCTTCTGGACATGACAATTATTCGTTCTTCTTTAAAAGTTGATGAGCAAGCAGCTATGCTATGTCAGAAATGTCAAAAGTTTAGAGGGTATAGAATAACACTGCTGTTCCAAAGAAAGCTTAACACTAAAATTAAGTCAACACATTTAATTGTATGCATGGTGTTTATTGTGCTAGCAATAACATTTTAATAGTAAGCTATTCATTTAAATGAAAATAATATTTCTATACAGCTAAGGTAAATAGGGTAATCTGAAAAGTAGTTCAGAGATGGGAGAATAGAAGTCTGTTTCTTTAGGCTTCCTCTTCTCTTGATCAATTTCTTCTTCCTTAAATCCCAAGGTATTATTTAATGGCAGTTCCTACCCAGACTTGAAAACGTCTGAAGACAACACAAGAAATCATTACTTATCTCTTCTAAATTTCCAAAAGCTAGGGGAGGTTAAACAAGTTAGCCAAGGATTAAAACATTTAGATTTCAACTATGCTCAGTTTAGTTTTCAAAAAATAAAAAATAAAAATAAAATAAAAAAGAGAGTCATCTTAGAGAAACTCATTCAGATGATTAGAAAGCTAAAGTGGAAGTTGATAATGAAGAAGGTAAAGAAATAGCCCAATGTTGGAGCATTTTGGTTTTATTAAAATCTATTTTCAAAAGTAATGTTTTCATTTTCATTATAACTCCAAGTTGTTATAGAAAAATTAGTAAAAACAAAAAGGAAAAAATGTCATGCAGAGACTCCTGCCATTGTGGGGGAATTTTAACCTTAAGAAGTAATTACAGGAGGGGGTGACATCCCATAGGGAAAGCAAGATGCAATCCAAAGCAGTGGAGCACAAAAATAGCAATATTTTCATGACATTGTAATATCATTTAAGCAGATTGCCTTCCTAAAACCATCTTAAAAAATGGCAGTGTGTAGGTAATTTTGGTATGTGCACAGAGTATAAGATTAAGAGTTTTTATGGAGAGAATCATGAGTGTTGCAAAGAAGGGAAGCCCGGACACCAGAAGCAGTGAAACCAAACTTCTGTTACTTGGAAATATTGCTCATTACTGTTGGCCTTGCTCACTTTCCTCTTAGACACTTAGACATTTAACCCTTTTCAAGTCAGTTTTTATACTTCCTTCTCTTTCTAGTACCCTCTCCTATCCAACTCTTCCACAACCTTGGCTCTCACAACAATAAGAATAATAATACCAAAAGCAACTAACATTTATATAGCACATTACATTGTCTAAATGCTTTCATATATATCATCTCGTTTAGTATTTATATCAGCATTCATTCAACTATATTAAGTGATCTCTGGCTAATTTTCAAAGTGAACAGAACAGGCCTAGTGAATTAGGTGTTACAATCCTCCTTTTATCATGAGAAAATAGTGCTTAGGAAGTTTAGGAAACTTTCTCAAAAAGACACAGCTTTTATTTAAATCTAGGATTCAACTTTAGGATTGCCTACTTTATGTATTATGTTTTTTTCTCTATGTTACCTTGAATATTGAACTAAAGGGTCAGTGACTGAGTTTCTGTGACCTGGATCCTTAGTGCTCTATAAAAGAATTTGTTTTTGATAGAATTTTAAGCCCTGAAGTTTGTTTGGACCTAACTTTTAGTGGATACCATGCCCTTGATTCATTTTCATATATCTTATGCTGATAAACACTGAAGGATTTCTTTGATTCAGACACACTATCTTGCTGCATAAAATCCAAGGGGCTTTCCTATTATTTACAGACAAAAATAGTAAATCCTCCACCAAATAGCACACCTTAATTCCTTATTCATTATTTTTGCATATACCATATGTAAATTTCATTAGAATGAGGCTTTTGTGTGTTTTGTTCAGGGCTGTATTCCCAGTATCTAGAATAGCGATCCGTAGTACATGTTCAACAAATATTTGCTGAATGAATGAAAGCACTTCGCTTTTTGTTGGTGTGGAGGTAAAAATGAGTGTCAAGTGCTTCGTACACATCATTCATTCAGCAAGTTAAGCATTGGCCAGGCACTGTACTAGGAATTGAGGATAAAAGACAGATTATATCCTGGTCAAATGAGTATATATTGGTCTTAAATTGCAGGTGATAGAAATCCAGTACACTTGCTTAATCAAAAAGAAAAATGAAATGCATTGGCTCAGGTAACTGAGAAGTTTGAGAGAGAAATGTGGCTTCAGGCATTGCTTACCTAGCAGGGGTTCATGTGCTACAAGATGCATCTGCTTCCTCTTCACTTCTGCTTTCTTTGTGTCAGCTTTTTAAAATTTAAAAATTGTCTTAAAGATAAGCTATCTTTAAAGGATAGCAAGGAAGGAAAACCATATATTCCTGGCATACCTTGAGCTAGTGGTTGCAGACTGTTTCTAGAGAGTTGCTGTAATATAGATGAGAGATAATTATGATCTGAATTAGGGTATGGGAATGATAAAAGTAAACTAATCTGAACAATATTTACAGAGTAGAACTGACTGGTATAGAGGAAGAGTGAGAAGAAAGACTCCCAATTTTTTGACCAAGGAATTCCGTGAATGGTAGTGCCATTTACCAAGACTAGGAACACTGAAGATGGAACAACTATTCTGAAGAAGATACGTCTGGTTTTGGATACGTTGAGTTTGAGGTCCCAGTATGAATTTAAAAAGAGTGGACATTCTGATCTGAAAACTATGAAAGAAATCTGGGCTGGAAACATATAGTTGGGAGCCATCAGGATGAAGATGGTAATTGATACCATGGGAGGAGATGAGATTACATAGGAAAGATTAGGAGAATGTGAACAAAAAAGGTCCTAATACAGAACTTTGAAGAATACTTACAAATAAGGTATGAGTAAAGGAGGAGTCCATAAAGGATACTGAGGAGGAATAGCCAGAAACTTAGAATGTGGTGTCATAACAGCGAGGGGAGAAGGACCAGCATTACCAATATATCAAATGTTGTTGAGAATGTAAAAAAAATATGAGGACTAAGATATATTGGAAATAGAGGTGGAGGTCTTGTCAAGAGCACTTCAGTGGTGGTGGAAACCAGACTGCCATGTGTAGAAGTGTAGTCAGAATTGAAGAAACAAGTGGAAGACTTTTGATATATATTTTACGTAAAAGAGAGACAAAAAATAAGATAATGACCAGAGCAAGACATGGGATTGAGGAAGACCTTTTGTTTTTAATTAGGAAAGATAGAAGAATATTTGGTTGCTGATGGAAAAGAGCCAGTAGAGAGAGAGAAGTTGGAGAGACAGGAAAGAGGGAATAACAGAGCAAAGGCTGAAAAGTTGGGAAGGTGAGAAGGTGAGATGAGATGGGTCCAGAGCACAGATAGAGGGATTTGCCATTGATAGGAGGGGAGGTACCTTTTTCACTCTAACAGGAGGCAAGGAAAATAAGGATGGGTGGAAATATAGGTGGGATTATTTCAGCTTGGTGGTTGGAAATTGAGGGAGTTTATTATTGAAGTAATTATATGTCCGAGTTTGTCTGGGAAAATGTTGGTTGATATCTATGGTCCTGGTATAATTATGGGAGCTTCCCCTCTTATTATCAAAATTGTCTCAGTCTGGATGAGAAATTATATAGTCACCCTACTTAGGATGGCTTCTTTTTCTCAGTGGCATTGGAGGGGAGATGTAGACATAGGCTTGAGGAGAATGAAAGGTATGAAATAGTAGCCATGGAGAACGGGAGAGCAAACAGATCAGAGCAAAAAAGGTTGTAAGATGGTATTGCAGGCCCAACTGACTTGGGACTTTGACTTTCTAGAAGCACCACTGTATATCTGCCACTGGACAATAGCGCTCTAAGACCTGTATTAATGTGCCTATTTCCAGGTGAGAAAGCTGACTCAGAGAGATCATATAATTTGCTCACAGTCACAGTAATGAGAGACAGAACTTGGATTCAGATTCAAGTGCTTTTCTTTCCAAAATCTGTATATTTAACCATATACTATCACCTTGCATGGTCATGAAACCTTTTGGGATTCTAGGTAGTGAGCAGCACTACCTGTGCTCTTGACTACCATGCTGTATTGTGTGACCTTTCTTCATTTATGATATAGAGTTGCTGTTGCTTTGATTATGCACATGTATGTGCTTTATATTCCAAATCTGTAAATTATGCTTTTTGGAAAATACTCCTTTTGCACCATGTATAAGTTTGGAAACAAACCTGAGAGAGTGAAGACTTTAGGTTATAATTATTATTTTGTGCTTTCATCTGAAGTGTCACGACACACTGGTGTGGACCATTGGTTGTGAGGAAAGATCACTAGTGATACAGTACTAATAACAATCATTATAAAGTGTTTGCATATGATTTATTTTTTAAAATAAAAACAATTAGAGGATATCAGAGTCATCTTTGCATGTGTATGTTGGGGCAGGGGGAAGGAATGACCTCTGTGATTCCATAAACAGAGACACATTTTTTCCTTTTCTCTAGGGTAGATTGGGAAACTCTTTCCATTTTCCAGACTGCTGTGTGTATGCAAGGTGGGATGGGGATGGAGGAGGTGGGGAAGTGATATGGATTCTTTGAAGTATTTAAGGAAAAAACCCTGGGACTTCAAAGCTTTCACTGACACTTTGTATTGCTAAAGATGAATTCCCTATCATGTTTGAGAGAGAAGGAGTTTTGGTTTTTGGAGTAAACATTTGTATGAATCTTTGATTATGCAAAGGTAAAATAAAATCCTATTCTGGAATGCTGGATTTGGAATGAAAGAAATCCAACTGCTCCACAAAACAATGACCACTGTGTTTTCTGTGGTCACAGTAGCATTTCTGAAAGATTACTATGGGGTTAACTGGTTTGATTTCTCCTGGGAAGCTAGAACAAAGATGGGGTTTTGGCAGTAAGAAGAGTGAAAGTGTCCTAGGAATTTAATTGAGAGCTGAGGAATGACTGATGGGTTTTAGGAGTTGTATTTTCTTTTTTTTTTTTTTTTTTGCATTGTAGTTACCTTTTCCCACAAACTTTTCATTTATTCAACAGGCTTTTACTGATCACATACTATGTGCTAGGCAATATTCTAGGTGTTTAAGAAACATCAGTGGCAAAACAGACAAAGATTTCTGACAGAGGGTAGCTTATATCATAGTAGAATTCCTTCCATGAAGTCTTTTGAAGAACAAAGCCCTGTGTCAGCTGTGTTTTGGAGAAAGGAAGGTGGTGTTTAGTTTTGGAGTGGCACAGAGCAGAGACAACTTCACTAGCATGGGGAGTAATTATGAGATGGTGGGGATGGAGAAAAATGGTGGGGAAGCCTGGCATAGCCACAACCAGGAGAGCATAAGCTCTATTTGCAAAGTCTCAGGACTTGTAAAGGGGTCTGGACTTTGTGTAGCCACACGTAATGGAGGCCCAGATTGTAATTATTTAGGTTTTAAAGGAGGGAGAAGCCAAGAGCTAGTGGGCTTCTATGTTATACCTATAATCACATGAATTTAATTCTCAAATTGTTAACTGTATCACCTGGAGTGGGAGAAAAATAGGTGGCATCAGAAATACTGTACAGGGAATTGAGCTTAAATCTCATTTATGTCCATTGCATTTATGAGTGTCATCACCTCTCATGAATGCTCACTGTGGAAGAAATGCTGAGAATCATTGGTTCATCTGTTCACCAGGAATACGCATACTAACAAGGAGTTTGTCAATATAGTTTATTAAAAGCAACATAGACATCCTCTATTTAGTAGAATCCTAGATTACATTTCTCATTAGCTATTGCCAGATGGAGATATTTTTATTATCAACCCAAGGATATTGTCCTTGTAAATATTTCTTCCACTCATCCTATAAGGTCATAGTTATATGATTAATCAAATGATTGTTCTTGAAGAACACAAACTGTGTAAGAATACTTTTGGTTATTATGGTACTTTTCTATTCATTATTCTATTTTCTTTCCAAAGTTCTTCTCTACTAATGAACTATATTCATTTTATTCCAGGTACATCAGTAAGTAATGCCTTTTTGTGTTCTCTGATTACATTTATCACGTTAAGATGCACTTCAAAATTCAGTTTAGGCTTATATTTTACAATATGTGATGCACTTATTTGGTTTCCTAACTATACAGGACACCAAATGGACTTCTAATTCAACCTCATACTTATGGAGTTATTGACCTTCTGGGTAGTATTAATGAGATAAGGAAAACTTATAAGAACAAAATAAAAACACTTCATCTTTAAGTCATATATAAATATTTTCTTTGTCCCATGTGAAACCCTTCCTTAACTTCAGCTTTGTCTTAAACATCTCAATATCTTTTAAAATTCCTCATCAGATTCTTAAAATTAACCAGTTAGTAAAGTCTGCTATGCTAGGTACAATAATACCCCTCCCCAAAGATGTCCACATCCTAATCCCCAGAATCTGTGAATATGATGTTACAAAACAAAAAAGAATTAAGGTTGCTAATCAGCTGGATTATCTGGATGAGCCCAATGAGATCACAAGGGTCCTTAAAAATGGTAGAAAGAAACAGAAGGAGAATCGGAAGGAAATACATTTACAGACAAAAGGCACAGGGAGATGCAATGTGACTGGCATTGATGATGCAGGAAGAGAGCCATGAGCCGAGAAATGTGGGTGGCCTCTAAAAGCTGGAAAAAGCAAGGAAAAGGATTCTTCTCTAGAGCTTTCAGAAAGAAAGGCCATCCTGCCAACACCTTGATTTTGGCTTCTGACCTGCAGAATGGTGAAATTACACTTTCTGTTATTTTCAGCTGCTAGGTTTGTGCTAATTTGTTAGAGCAGCAATGGAAAATGGATATATCTGCTATTTGCAAGCTGTGATATTCATATTTTCATTGCCTCATCTTTCTCTTTGTACCTTCTCTGCTTCTTTAATGATATGAGAAGCATGGCTTAATCTGAGTAGATCAGTTTGGGATAATTGACATCTTTACTACATTAGTCTTCCAATTAATGAATATGGTATGTCTCTCCAGTTTTTTTTTTTTTTAGGTGTTCTTTGCTTTCTTTAATCAACATTTGTAATTTTCGCATACAGAGTCTCAGAGTCTGATCCCTTTTGTTAGACTTATACCTTGTATTGCATTTTTTTTACTTATTATAAATCATGTCTTTTTAGAATTGCTTTCCAATTGTTCGTTGCTAGTATATAGAAATATGGTCAATATTTGTCTATTGACTCTGTATACTGCAACTTTGCTAAAGACACTTAGCAGCACTAGGAGCTTTTTTCCCCCCTTTTGGTAGGTTACTAGAGATTTTCTTTATGGTCAATCATGTTATCTGTAAATATAAAGAGTCTATTTCTTCCTTTCCAATCTGCATACATTCTATTTCTTTTTCTTGCCTTGTTGCATTGGCTAGGACTTCTAGATGATAATGAAAAGGAGTGGTGAGAGTCATATCATTGCCTTGTTTCCATTCTAGGGAAAATGTTCAATCTTTTACAGTTAAATATGATGTTAGTAATATTACATTGAGGAAGTTGCCTTTTCATCTTAGTTTGCTGAGATTTTTTTAAATCATGAATGGGTATTGAATTTTGTCAAATGCTTTTCTGCATCAATTGATATAATTTTGTGGGGTTTTTTTCTATAGACTATTAATATGGTGGATTGCATTTGTTGAATTTTGATATTGAATCAACCTTGTGCTCTTGGGATAAACCCCACTTAAGTTGTGGTATATTATTCTTTTTATATATTGCTGCATTAGATTTGCTAACATTTTATTGAGGTATTTTGCATCTACATTATAAGGAACATTGGTTTATAGTTTTCTTGTATTGCCTTTGTCTCATTTTGGTATAGGAGTAATGCTGGCCTCAAAATCAGTTGGAAAGTGTTCCTTAATCTTCTAATTTTTGGAAGAGATTGTGTAGAATTTGTGTTATTCTTTGAATGCTTTGGTAAAGTTCACCATTGCAACAATCTTGCTCTATGGATTTCTTGTTTGGAATGTTTATATCTCTATATTTAATTTCCTTAATTCTTGTGATACTATTCCAGTTTTCTCTTTCATCTTGGATGAATTTAGATAGTTTTTGTGATTTCTGAGCAGTCTATTTCATTTATGATGTCAAATTTATGTTCGTAGGTCTCTGCCTAGTATCCCCTATTTTTTCTTTCAGTGTGTGCAGACTCTGTCATGACATTCCCTCTTTCACTCCTCTTTTCAAAGTCTCTGCAGCCCTGTTTGGATCTGATGTGTGTGTATTATTCAGTTGCAGGTCTGAGACATAAGCAATGATCTAACTCTTAGCTTAGTTCTCAGAGTCTTTCCTATGCTGACTAGGGTCAGATCCATGCATGTACAGCTTGGGGGTGAGCCCAGGAGTTCACAGCCATCTTTATAGTATTGCTTTCCTGAACTCCTTCCTATCTGTGATTTCCCTATTTCTTTCCAGTTCCTCGAGACTCCCCTTTTCAGTCCTGCTGCCAGAAAGCTGGAAGTTGATTTACTTTGCTCTGCGAGGCATTTTTCATGACTCCACCAGTGTTTGTGGATTTGTGGCTGAAAGATATATGGAGAGAAAAACGGTGAGGGTTCACCCCACTCTCTTAGGTCTTAGGACTGTAACTCTTCCAAGTGGAGAGGAAGTTTCCCCTCCTTCAGAGTTTTAGGTGACCCCTTACCCACTTCTCAAGCCTAAAGAGTTTTTTCTGGAACTATTTCTGTCTTCACTGAGGCTTACTTCTGGGTTTTAGGCTGCTTGGAGTTGAGGCCAGAGGATACCAGTGGTAGAGAAAGGTAAATGCACTGCTATTTCAGAGGTACTCCAATCTTGTCCTCTTTCCTGCCGCACCTGCTCCGAGTCTTCAGATAGCTGCTCATGCAATCTGTCTAGGTTCTTAGCTACATTCAGTGGGACGGACAGGATAGAATGTGTTTGTTCTATCTTACTCCATACTGGAACTGAATAGAACATTTTTATTAGATTGGAAGGTAATGCACTTTGAACTGATAAACTTTTGCAACTGGACACTAGTTCCCTATTGGAATGGTGATGATGGTGAAAGGGTTATATGAAGATTGAAGCTAAACAGCTTCTTCTTCATAACTTCACCCAGAGCTGCCTCAGCTCCTGAACTCATTTTCCTCTGCCCTTGCCCTCTATCCCACCCCCTATACTGGCAGCCTTGAAGGTCACATATTAAATGATTGGAGTTCTTTTCAACTCGGGGACACAGTTTACCATAAGTCTCAGTGTCACAAGAGTGCCAAATGAGCATCATAGAATTCTACCTCCATTACCCTATTTTTCCAGTCACTGATGGCTTCATTTGTCACATTTGCTAATTTTGTCATCATTTTCATGTGACATCATGTAACCTTGAAGACCATTGCTTATAAGAGTTCTAGGATAAAGTATAAGGATGCCTATATTTTTATAACTTCACTTTAAGGCATTCAAAAAAAATTGTTTTAGGTTGTTAGTTAACCAATTTAGGAGCATATTGAAATGGTGAGAGTTCACACTGCTCTAAAGCACATAGAAAGATGATTACATGTAATTTGCTGGAATCCTCCTTGTGTTTATGTCATCAGTAAATCTCCTGTAAGCAGTTTAGTTGTTCACACACTGAAAAGTATGTGGATTAGGGAGAGTAAAAGACTGTGTGAGAATTTATAAAGATCAGGAACGTTGGCTGGCCCTGCTGAACCCAATTTTCTCTTCTTCATGATCAGCTTAGAATCAGAATAATATTGCTGAAATGGACTATTATTGCTGAAATTAGACTGTTAGTTTAACGTTATGAAAAAATCCAATTAAATGGCTTGCTCCAGGTTACACAGCTGGTAGATGCCAAGACCAGGCATGGGTTATAGATCTTCTGACTTTCTGCCAATTGTACCATGTTTAGGAAGCAATTCTAAAGAACTCACCATTAACAGGAATGGCATCCAGAGTGCCAGAGGCCATCAACTGTACTAGGCATGCAGGGAGTTTACATCCTTTGGAAGCCTAGATCTTGGCTTTAGTTCTTGTTTGGGGTGGTTGAATTTTTTTGTACGCTTATGTATACGTTCAACTTAAAAGTCAGGAAAGGGCTAAAGATCAGGGAGTTTATGACTCTGCACTTTAGTGTCTCAACAAGACATTACCACAAGCTTTTGCTTTCAGTATATACTCGGTTGTATCATCCACAACAACAGTAATGAAGGCAAACATTCACTGAGAGCACAGGTATGCCAAGCACCAGATTAGTCACCAGTGATAAAGCAGGTAAGCCAGGTTCAGTCTCTACCCTCAATGAGCTCAGTGCAGTGTGGTCTGCATCTGCAGAATTTTTCCTGGCTAAAAAGTATAATTGGAGGCCAGTGTGTTTTCTTCTTTGCCTCTTATTCTATTTTGTATTCATTACTCTTTCTAAATGTGAGATATGCATTTAAGAAATGTTTAGTCTTGCTTACCTTTATTGAAGGCCCTGAGGAGTCTACACTGAATAAAGAACCAGTGTTGGAAGCGGATAGATTGTTAATACTGCCTCATTTAAGGGGTAACCACAGGTTTTTTTTTTCCTGGTTTCTTCATCACTCCTGGCAGCCTCAGATCTTGGAGTTCGCCTAAGTCTTACGTTCTTGTCTCATCCCTGCCAGTATCTAAATGATGCTACATATTTCTAGACCCAGCTCATCTCTGGTTCTACTTTCTCATCACCTGTTCTGATCTTGAGTGGCTGGGCTACATCCTCCATGGCATTTGCCCAGCTACGCCGTGTTCTCTGGTTCACCGCTCTTTGTTGGCACTGATATCTTGACTGGACTCACCCTGTTACACAGAACAAGTTATCAGCATACACCTATGTTCCTGCTAAATAAAATATGTGCTAAACACTGGATTATTAAAAAAGAAAGGAAGGAAGGAAGGAAGGAAGGAAGGAAGGAAGGAAGGAAGGAAGGAAGGAAGGAAGGAAGGAAGGGAGGAAGAAAGGAAGGAAGAAAAGAAAACCAGAGAAATCTGTTGCAGTGTAGGCTTCTTTGGAAAAAGAGGTGGAGTGAGTAAAGGGATGGTTTGTACTAGGAACTACAGCTAGTTTTTGCTCTGCTTTGCACTTTTATTCTGCTAGGTTATAACATCCAATATTTTTAAAGTGATGATAGCTAATGAAGTCCAAAAAGCACAGTGGCTCCTAGGGATTTTATTTGTTTCCATTGACTCTATACCTTTGGCCTTTTTGTGTATTTTATGTCTTCAAGAATTTAAACAAATACATAAGAGAAAATGGTAACTCTTGTCACACAGTATGTAATACAATATTTTTATTTAGGAGCAGTATAATTGATGATTATGGTAAATAATCGTCAGAGCCAGTTCAAGAAGGAACCAGATACACTGGCTTCTTCAATCTAGGTTAGGCATCTTTCAGAGTTATTAGTCTTTGTAGTGCTTTGCTAAGATTGGAAGTCCACCATGTTTACCTAGAGGCCTTCAGGTTGAGTCCCCATTCTTTAAAGGGGAATCCAAAAGACTACAGGCTACAACTCCAGACATGAGGGCTCTTTCAAGGAGTTTTAGTGAGGACTGATTAAGGCAAAACACCTAGATTTCTTCAGGACTTACAGATCCAAGGCCTAGAACTATTTGCAGCAACTTAGACTGAAGAGGATTCCATGAGGTATCTCTGGACCTGTGTGCTATTCTGTGTAGACTCTGAACCTATAAATGAGAGTCAGCCTAAACTCATTGGCTTATACCTTCAAATATCAGGAGAGAGAGGTGGTAGGAATAATCATCTGAGGGAGTCCAAATGGAACAAAATCATAATAATTTAAAACATAATAATTAATAAAAAATAACTTATAAAAATGAATGATATTTATTAGCTGCTTTACTTGCCATATCTGTTTACTCATTACAATATCCCTTAGAGATACTATTATCTTCTCCATTTTGCAGACAAGCAAACAAAAATATTGTTAATTGCCCAAAGGTCTCATGGATAGAAAATGGAATTTTTCTTTGTGTCAAATGCAAACTGTTTGAATGGCTCAAGGTAGAAAAAGTGGACATTACTGTTTAACATTATCTTCTTCTTGCTATGGTAAGGATATTCACATCACAGTTTTATATCTGGAAGATGCCCTTTGATTTAATGGTAGGTAATCAGAAACCCCTAAAGGCCCATTTGGCCAAGATCATAGTAATAAATGGCAGAGCTGAATAAAACTCAGTTTTTTGATGACCAAGGCAAAGCTCTCCCATTAACTCTTTGATATTAGAATTCACGGTGTTATGAAAGTTGAATTGGCTGCTACAATCATACCAGGAATCTGCTACCATCTAGTGGGTCAGCTAAGTAATTAATTTTTTCAAACAGTTTCAGATGTTGGGCATAGAGCAGCAACAAACACACACACAGTATACTGTTGTCAGAGAATATGGGGTGAATAAAGAATTACAGAGGTTATATAGTCCATTGTCAACATTTTACAGATGGGAGTTTCGGGAGATTGAATGAAATCTCCAAGATCACACAATATGATTGTGGCAAACCTAAGATAAAGCTCTGGTCTCTTCACTTTCAATTTAGTGTTTTTTTTCTCTGGTACTCCACCAATGGGAAAGAAGGATTCCTTTCAATTCACAGAATACAGAATGAAAGTACTTGCCTGAAGTATTGTGAGGCTTTAAGTGCATATAATGTCATTCAACTTCCCATTTTGGCAGTCAGTTCTTAGTTATATTAATCGAAGGGAAAACTGGTGTATGCAATATGGTTATTCATCTATATCTCCATATCTGTATATTTTATGGCTATGTCTGTACCTCCATCTGTATCTATAATCTTTTTTCTAAGGTTAACATTAGAATAAGTTTCCATTTCTTGGGCCCTTGATAACTTATAATAGCCTAGAAGTACGCTGGATGGCAGTAGACTGCCTAGTCAGTATTTTTAAAAGTTACTTAAATAAAAAAAGTTTAGTAAAGTACACATAATAGAGTATACAGCATACATTATATAAAATATACTTTATGCTATTGTAGTCATAGCAGTAGAGGAGTTATGTAATGTTTCAATGATGCTTATTTCAAAAACAGATTTTTATTTCTACATTTGATAACTTAATTTTGCATGTCAGATAGCATACAAGATCAACCGTGATAAACTTTTAAATATTCAAGAACCAGTTTGTTGACTCTATGCTTGAAATGGACAATAACTTAAAATGGTGGATTCTTCTCTCTTCCTCACATTTGCTAGTTTGTTTCTTCAATTCTTTTACCTCAAACAATGTATTGACTATCTGGAGGAGTTAAGAATTGTTTATTTGGTGGTGTTCTTTTGAAACACAGTGGAGCCAGGAGAGTGAGAAACACAGGCTTCTACCAGGAAAAAGCATTTCTTGTGTTTTGGGGGATGATCTTGTCTATATGTGAAATATTGGAGATTTAACACAAATTTTTACTTCTTTTCTGACTTCTCCAAGCCATTCTCATAGGTGGAAGCCATTATCAAATGTCTTATTTGTTATCACTGTCAATTTGGCAGTATGCTGGACACATTAATAAAAATTCCACCGCATTTTCAGCAATTTTATAACGACAGAAGAAAGAGAGAGAAGGGGGTGTGGGGAGGAGGGAGAGAGGAAGGAGGGAGGGAAGGAAGGAAAGAAAGAAGAAAGAAAAACAAAAACCTTTGGATCCAGACAAAAATATATTAAATGAGCCTGGCTATTAGAATGTATAGGTAGAAAATGCCTTTCTGACCAAACCATGAACAACTTCTTCTATCATAACTTTGGGCATAATTTAGAGAATTTGGTCTTCCTAAACTACCAGGCCCAAGGGGCAGAGACAGTGGTGTACAAATTGAGTACATGGGCTCTGAGTCAGATTACCCAGCTTTGAATCCCAGCTCCACCACAATTTACTAATGGGTAGCCTTCACCTAGTCACTTAATTTCCCTATGTGTCAGTTTTCTAATTTATAAAATTGGCATAATTATTGAACCTATCTCACAGAGGTTTCTGTGTGTGTTTTGTGTGAGTGTGTGAATATGAGATAGCACAGTGAAAGGGTTTTGAACAATGCCTGGCATATAATAAACAATAATTTTCAGCTATTAAAATAATTCTTATTAATGGGCTCTAGTTAGAGATCTTGAAGTAATCTAAGTCTAGCTTAGCTCAGTGGGGTCATGACTCACATAACATTTCTCTTGAACTAATCCCCATTCTAACCATTTAGAACTAATTCTGTGCCTTGGAGAATAGTTCTTCAATGTCTTGTAAAGAACAGGGCTTTCTGTGAATGTGTTAAATTTGACTCTGCTCTGTACTATGCGGGGGCTAGGCTACCACAGCAGGATGCAAATTAGTCTAATGCTGGAATGATTATTTCTTTTTTTTCCTCTGTAATTGTTTGAATTGCTTGATATCACAAGAGTAAATGACAATGTAGGCTACTCTTCAACAGCATACAGACAACGCTAAGTTCTGGCCTAGTTCTTGGCTAGCTGGTCCCTGAGAATGATGTCTTGATGACAGGTGGGGCCTGGCCCAGAAGACCTGGACATTGGAGCCCTGGATGATTTACATTGGAGAATTCCTTGGGATACCAAATCATTATCCTCCCCATCTCCCTCAAATATTGTTATAGACCATGGGAGAGGCCTTGGACAAAGCCAAGGACAGTGTGGACCTGAACTATACATCGTGTGTAAGAGTGATAAAGTCCTGGCGTCACATTTTGAGATTTCAGACCTCATTTCCATATCTGAGCTAGAATATTTTTCCTTTCTTGTTGGATCTCAAGTGCAGAAGGTGAGTTAATGATAATCATACTCCTCAGTTAATGCATGTTCTCTTCTTTAGTTCATGTAAGGCCCAGCTCTTATTTAATTTATTCCCATTCCTCATACCACATGTCCCTTTGCCTATAAGTAACCATTCTATGTGCCTCCTATGTATACTTTCATTGTGTCTGTTCTTATTAAATACAAAATTTTGTTTTGCATTATGTATTTTAAATTTATGTAGATGGTAATGTCATTGCATTTCTTGTATTTTTTGTCAGCACTATGATTTTAAGATCCACGCACATTGCTATATGTACATCTTGTGATGTTTCTAACATCTGTGTAATATTCCATGGTGTGCATCCCTCATGTTCTACCTGTTTATTCTTCTAGGCTAGGGCTGGATATCCAGTTTTTTTTTTTTTTTACTCTGTTTCCACAACAGTATCCTTCTACATATTCTCCTAGGCACCCATGTGAGATCTATCTATTGATCAATCGATCGATCGATCAATCTATTGATCTATCTATCTATTACCTGGAACAGAATATGGAGTCAGAGTTTGTACCCATATGTAAGTGACTAATGGCCTCTTAGAACACATACACCAGGGTGCACTCCAACCAGCGTGCACTGAGGGTTCCTTTATCTGCAAATCTCCAAAACCTGCATTATCCAGTTTTCCAAGTTCATTCAGTCTCACAGAGGTAAAGTGATATCTCACTAATGTTTTAATTAGCATTTCTTTGACAACTAATGAGTTTGACTATCTCTTTATATGCTTGTAAGCCTTTTGGGGTTCCTCACCAATAAACTGCACTTTTATTAATAGGCTTTATTCTTTAGAAGAGTTTTAGATTTAGAGAAAAATTGAGCCGATAGTACAGAGTTTCTGTATTCCCTCCCCCACCCCCATAGAGTTTCCCCTAATAACATCTGACATTAGTATTTTACATTTGTTGCAATTAATGAACCATAGTTTACTCAGACTTCCTTAGTTTTCACCTAACATACTTTTCCTGGTCCCGTACAGGGCACCACGTTACACTCCGTCTTCATATCTCCATAGGTTGTGATGGTTTCTCAGACTTTTCTTGTTTTTGACGACCTTGAAAATTCTGAGGAGTACTGGTCCAGGTATTTTGTAGAATGTCCCTTAATTGGGACTTGTTTGATGTTTTTCTCATCAATAAATTGAGTTTATGGATTTTTTTTTTTTTTTTTGCAGTACGCAGGCCTCTCACTGTTGTGGCCTCTCCCGTTGCGGAGCACAGGCTCGGGACGCGCAGGCTCAGCGGCCATGGCTCACGGGCCCAGCTGCTTGGCGGCATGTGGGATCTTCCCGGACCGGGGCACGAACCCGTGTCCCCTGCATCGGCAGGCGGACTCTCAACCAGTGCCACCAGGGAAGCCGAGTTTATGGATTTTTAAGAGGAAGACACCAGAGGTAAAGTTTCATTTTCATTCCATCACATCAAGGGTACACACTATCTACACAATTTATCACTGTTGATGTTGACTTTGATCACCTGGCTGAAGAGTGTTTTTCAGGCTTCTCCACTGTGAAGTTTATTTTTCCCCTTCTTTTTCCATATTGTACTTTTTGGAAGGAATTCACCATGCAAAGTCCGTACTTAAGGAAGGAACATCTACATAACTTATTTGAAATGCTTTTGCAGGGGAGTTTTATTTCTTCTCTCTTATTTATTAATTTATGCAATCATTTATTTATATTAGTATGGACTAATTTATGGACACTTATTTTACACTTTGGGTTATAATCCAATACCACTATATCTATTTTGTTCCAGACTTCACCACTGTAATCTCTTTACATTGGCTCCTGTGTCCCTTTGACTTACCCCAACGTTTGTATTTTTTCCTTTTTCCTTTTTTTGAGCACTTTCATTCTTCCTCGAACTACAAGGATCTCCAGGCTGATTTTTAATATTTCCTCCCCAGTCCTAGAATAGCCAGTTCTCCAAGGATTCTGAGATCCCTTTACTGGAGAATGGCATTAGAAACAAAGATCTGGGTGCTAGGTGTGTTCATTGCTCCTGGACTGTTGTTTCCTTTAGGCCTTCTCAGGTGACAGAGCAAGCAAATATATGTGTAAACTAACCCCTGTATAGACACACATGTATAAATATTTCTGTGTGTGGCCATCTGTATCTGCCTTCAATTGAACATGAGTCTTACTGGTATCTTCAACTCTAATCCATTACCTCACTGATCATTTCTGCCTCCCCCCTCACTTATTTGTAAACTTCCTCTCCAACAGTGAGAGACCTGGCTCATACTAACCCCCATCCCCTTAATTGTTCACTTCCAGAATGCATGTATCAGAATTGTTAATTTGTATCCCCATGGGAAATAACTTTATCAACTGGAGTACAGTGTTTATGCGCAATTCCTTTTGCCTTTAGCCCTACAGACTTCATTCAATTCTCAAGTTATGTAGGTTGATATCTTCTCCCTCTATCCCTTTAGTGAAGTTGTTTCATACATGTGTAATACGGTTAGATTCTCTTGTCACAGTCTGTATTCTTTCCTGGAATCTTCGACCTCCTAGGTGAAGATTTAGAATTGCATACATTAAGGTTCACTATTTGTGTTTTGTACATTTTTATGGGTTTTGAAAAATGTATGTCATTTATTCACCACTACAGTATCATACAGGATAGTTTCACCACCCTAACAATTCCCTGTGCTTCACCTATTCATTTGATTGATGCATTTTTATTCTTTTCTTCGTGGATTTTGTCATATTTTCTAAATTTTAATGCCTTGCTGGTTTTAGGTTTGCAAATATATTCTTTATCTGCGTATGGCTATGAAATTTACCATGGTATCCTTTGTTGAACAGAACTCTGTAACATCAACATTTTGCCTATGATTTGTCTTTTTTGAATTTGTATTAGGTAGTTCCTGATTCCATATTACAAATATATTTACCTACATTTTTTATTAACTCCAGAGAATTATCTTTTACTTTAAAGTCTTTAGTCCATTTGCATGTAGTCTACTTTGCATGTGCTGTTTGATAGGGTTTCAATTCAATTTTTCTACATAATTTAAAAATTCTACACCATCCAAAATAATCCAACCTTTTCACATTGATTTCTGGTGCCATTATTATCGTGTTTTAAGTTTCCGTGTATATCTGGATTTCTATTTTATTCTCTTTAACTCTTTGTATGTTATTACACTGTTTATTATTTGTATTATAATATCTAATATCTGGTTATGCACATTCCCACACATTACACTTTCTGTTTTAGGCTTCTTTGTTGTAGACTTTATATTTCTACACCCATTTTCAAATAAAGATTTTGAGTGACTGATAAAAAAATTAATCTGGAATTTTAATGGTGATTGCATTTAATTTATAGATAAATTTGGAGAGAATTGATATTTTTATAATAGCAAGTCATTCACTGCAGGAGCATAGACTGTCTTTTCACTTACTCAGGCTATCTTTTATGATTTTATTAGAATTTTAAACTTTTCTGAGTGCATGAGCAGATTTTAGAAGCTTTCCTCCAGCTTTCTCTGCCCAAGGATGAATCCACTACAATTCAATGCCCCTCTCCATTATGTTCCCAAGTTCAAGATAGCCTTCAGGGGATCCTCCAGCCTTCAGACTCTCCAATGATTTTCATAATTATTATTATTATTATGGTTGTTAGTTCCTCAAATCATGTTCGTTTTCTTTCACAGTTTCCAGGCTTGATTCTGAAGAGAGGGCCAGCAGCTGCTATAAGTCCCCATCCTGATAAGCCTGGGTGCAGTTTGTTGTTGTTAAGCGTGTTTGGATGAGGCAGCTGAGTATTGCCTTTGTGTGGGGGGAGAAAGGGAAGAAGTCACTTACTTGATTCATTTTAGTACCTGCAAAATACAGACCTGACCTGAAACTGCAGGCCCAGGTGTAAGAGTCCAAATGGAGGTCCACATTGCATGTGTCGAAATATTTGAAAATTTGAAATCAAGCTGACAAGCTGTTAAATAAATAAAGTATGTTTTATCCTCCTCACTTGGCAAATATACCTTCATAACAACCTGAAAATCTAGGTTTAAATTTAAAATCCTTAGATGCCTCCAAACTCTGTACTAGAACTTGGCAGAATGCAGAAAGCCAGCCTCCAACTCATGGCCTGTCCCTGTTTCCTTCCCACTTTGAATCTGTCCAGCTCTCTGATGATCTCATTTACACACATGTGCAGACCTTGGCCCACATGTCTAAACCATGTCTGCATTTTCTGCAAACAGCTGCCTTTTGGCCTGCTGACAGTGTGGTCTGCCTGGAGACCTGTGCAGGTGCTGGAATTCTGCAAGGAATTCTGGCATCCTAGGTCCTAGAGTGAGGTCTGGAAGGAGGAGAAATGAATTATTGGGTGGGCATATCCCTTTGGCCCCTTGGATTCCTGGCTCCATGGGGAGGGTGCTGGCTGGATGAAGGCTAGAACAGAATACCTTAAGGTGTGATGCCCAGAGCTGGCGCTTTGTGTACCAGGTCTAAGGGAGGTCCTGGTTAAGAACTAGTGTTGCTTTCAGGCTTTGAAGAAAAAGATAGAATTCCTTTCATTTAAATTCTAAAGAGACATAGTTGTTGCTTCACACGGTATAGGACAGAGCTTTCTGTCTGAGGAGTAAAATGAACTGTGTATGTTGAGAAGAAAGACATCTCCCTGCAAATGCCTTTTCTTTCTGTTCTACTTGATAGTGCAGATAAGAATCACAAGTTCCCTCTTTCTCAGCCCAGCTATTAAATGAGAATGGAATGACTTAAAACAAGGCTGGGAAGTATGTGGATGATGACTGGGGAAACAGCCCACCTTTTAACAAAACCTCACTAAGTGTGGATAATATAGTTGTTTTGAAGTTGTGTTATGACCAGGTTTAAAATCAAATGATGTGTTTACTTATCTGTGTATTGAAAAAAGTGCTCAATTCTGAAAATTCCACATCACTGATGTTCTTAGCATTTTATTCCATGGGTAAGATGAATCTTTCATTAAGGAGGTGAGGGTGAAGAGGGCAAGGTATAGACCTTGTTCCTATATTGTAAAGATTATGCTCTGAACCAGCAGTTGCACAAATCAGCCTCTGATTGGGAGGGGTCAACAGTACCGTATTTCATATAAAGTAGCAGAAAAGGCTCAAATCTCATAGGTATGCAAGTCAGACAGAGAGTGGAGTTCAAATGACTGGTCATTTATCATCCTTCCTGTGCTCAAATGCTTGTGCAGTAGATGAATGGTGACTAGTGATGGCCTCATTGCACTTGGAGCACAAACGAAGGCATGGAGATCTTGTGGGTAATGTGCTCTGATAGCCTGAGTTTCTGGGTAGAAGTCTGGTCCTTTGTCTGGTGTTTCCTTTATACAATCCATCAATTTAAGCAGAGGGGTGGAGGCAGCGACTGGTTTCACGGACAGGTGCTCCTGAGAGAACAGTCTCTTTTTCTTAGCTAAGCATCTAAACCATAGCACACCCTGGCTTCATGGTTGTTTTTCAAAAATAGCTGAGAAACAGAAGAAAGCTCTGGAAGAACTATTTGCAGGAACAGTGATTGATGCTAAATTTTTGGCAATAACGGTGCTTTTTTATTTTTTTTTAATTATTTTAAAATTTTAATTTACTTTTACAATTTAATTAATTTATTGATTTTTGACTGCATTGGGGCTTCGTTGCTGCACGCGGGCTTTCTCTAGTTGCAACGAGCCAGAACTATTCTTCGTTGGCGGTGAGTGGGCTTCTCACTGCGGTGGCTTCTCTTGTTGTGGAGCGCGAGCTCTAGACACGTGGTTTTCAGTAGCTGTGGCATATGGGCTCAGTAGTTGTGACTCGCGGGCTTAGTTGTTCCACGGCATGTGGGACCTTCCCGTACCAGGGATCAAACCCGTGTCCCCTGCATTGGGAGGCGGATTCTTGACCACTGCGCCACCAAGGAAGTCCCAACGGTGCTATTTTAAAATTTTTAATGTTTCAGAAAAACTTTCCTCAATGTTTGCATTATATAACGATGGAAATGCTTAGAGCAATAGCAATTTTAAAATGCAGCTGTGCTAATGAAAAATTATATAATTGACTTTATATAATTGCCAATTGATGAGAGTATTGATTTTATTTGAATCAAAATCAATCACAGGTTTCATCATTGCTGTCTTCTGAGTTAATAAACTGACGATCCTTCACAATTTAATTCTCTGCTTTTTATATAGAAACAATCCATTAGAATTAGAGTAACAGCTGAGTATAATTGTTGATTTAGCTTGATATTAGGTACCAAAACTGGGAACATATGAATGACAATGAGCTGTATATATGATAGACCGGATGAGAAAAACTTATTATAGATTAGAACTCATTTTTTTCCCTTCTATGTTAAGTTTCTAGCACTTTTGGCCTTATTCTGAGTTTATATTAACTTATTTTCATCTGACTAATTTTATAATATCTAAATTTATTCTGTGAATGACTTCTCAGATTATTGATATTGAAATAAATTTTTTAAAATGTTGATGATTTTGTTTCTGCTCAGCAAGTCTACATTTGACTTAAGCTTCTATTTACATTATTTCCCCAACCTTTGGAGTTTTTTGTTCTATTCTGCATGGCCACTGCCAATGACAAATATGTCGATCTTAGAATTTTCCAAATGACTAAAATTTATCTTAGATTCTTTCACTCTATCTTGTGGTGCCCCTTCTCCTTCTCCAAGGCTTTTCCTAACTCCTTCAGTTATTCCATTCCTGAACAACTCAGCCACATTGGGGGGATCCATCTGAATATCTGAATATTCCCTTGGGGAATATATAGATAGATGCCCCCCCAACCCCATATGGCTGAGCCACTTGCTGGTTGTTCATGGCCATCATCTGTTTTTACTGTTCGTGTCCTGTTCTGATTAGTTAGGACCTATGGCATATCAATTGTTAAATATTTTGAATCTCACCCCCATTAATGGCCTTTGGCCTCATTCCTTTCCTAACAGAATTTGTTTTTAACAAAGTATCTGTGGTCTCAGTTATTTACACATTTCTATGAATTTGGGTCAGTGTCTTACATTTTCCAGGGCACTGCACTGGAGCATAGCTAAGATGGTTTTGTTTAAGGCAGGGGTAATTTGGAAGAACGGGTAAGACCCCTATGGGGTTTGTTGGCCTCACAAATGGGCAGAGAAGATATGTCCTCATTCTGCGATCTGGTCTCCTAGAGAGTCTACTGTTCTAAAATATTTTCTCCCATCCATGTGTTTCTAAAATTTGAGTTATATATTGAGTCCTTTGGCTTCTAATTTCAGTCAGTATATTTCTTTAAGAAAACAAATATTTCTGGGAAAGAAAATACTAAATTAAATCAACATAAGGTTTTTAGCCCAATTTGGAGACTGGATAAACATATCAAATGTACTAATAAAAACACAAATGCATTGAAAATAGTCAAAAAATATATAAACATAAAATGTTATTATCACTGTCATTAGGACACTGGAAACCTTGAGGAGAGTTTGAGTAAAAAGGGGAATTAAGTAAAAAGTACAAAAGAAAGTCCAGAGCTGGATTTGGAGGGACTTGGAAGATGTATTCTGTCTCCTCTTTATTTAACCAGGTGGGTTGTCTAGAGCCTGGCTGTAGAGGTGACAGCATGACTTGTTTCTCTTTTAAGTTTTAATATTTTTTAAATTGAAGTATAGTTGATTTATAATATTGTGTTAATTTCTGCTCTACAACAAAATGATTCAGTTATACATATAAATGTATAAATACATATATATGTATAAATACATATATATGTATGTGTATATATATATATATGCATTCTTTTTTATATTCCTTTCCATTATGGTTTATCATAGGATATTGAATATTGAATATTCTCTGTGCTATACAGTAGGACTTTGTTGTTTATCCATTATATATAAAAGCTTACATCTACTAACCCTAACTTCCCACTCCATCCCTCCCCCAACCCCCTCCCCCTTGGCAACCACCAGTCTGTTCTCTATGTCCACGATTCTGATTCTGTTTCATAGATAGGTTCATTTATGTAATATTTTAAATTCCACATGTAAGTGATATCATGATCTTTTTCTTTCTCTGTCTGACTTACTTCACTTGGTATGATAATCTCTAGTTCCGTCCATGTTGCTGCAAATGGCATCATTTCATTCTTTTTTATGGCTGAGTAGTATTCCATTGTATATATGTACCACATCTTTTTTTTTTAACATCTTCATTGGAGTATAATTGCTTTATATTGTTGTGTTAGTTGCTGCTGTATAACAAAGTGGATCAGCTATATGTATACATATATCCCCATATTGCCTCCCTCATGCGTCTCCCTCCCACCATGCTTATCCCCTATCCCACCCCTCTAGGTGGTCACAAAGCACTGAGCTGATCTCCCTGTGCTATGTGGCTGCTTCCCACTAGCTATCTATTTTACATCTGGTAGTGTATATATGCCCATGCCACGCTGTCACTTCATCCTAGCTTACCCTTCCCCCTCCCCATGTCTTCAAGTCCATTCTCTATGTCTGCATCTTTATTCCTGTCCTGCCACTAGGTTTTTTAGAACCTTTTTTTTTTTTAGATTCCATCTATATGTGTTAGCATACGGTATTTATTTTTCTCTTTCTGACTTACTTCACTCTGTATGACAGACTCTATGTCCCTCCACCTCACTACAAATAACTCAATTTCATTCTTTTTATGATTGAGTAATATTCCATTGTATATATGTGCCACATCTTCTTTACCCATTCATCCGATGATGGACACTTAGGTTGCCTATATGTCCTAGCTATTGTAAATACTGTTGGAATGAATATTGTGGGACATGACTCTTTTTGAATTATGGATTCTTCAGGGTATATGCCCACTAGTGGGGTTGCTGGGTTGTATGGTAGTTCTATTTGTAGTTTTTTAAGGAACTTCCATAGTGTTCTCCATAGTGGCTGTATCAATTTACATTCCCACCAACAGTGCAAGAGGGTTCCCTTATCTCCACACCCTCTCCATCATTTATTGTTTCTAGATTTTTTGATGATGGCCATTCAGACCTTTGTGAGGTGATACCTCATTGTAGTTTTGATTTGCATTTCTGTAATGATTAGTGATGTTGAGCATCCTTTCATGTGTTTGTTGGCAATCTGTATATCTTTGGAGAAATGTCTATTTAGGTCTTCTGCCCATTTTTGGATTGGGTTGTTTGTTTTTTTGATATTGAGCTGCATGCTTGTAAATTTTGGAGATTAATCTTTTGTCAGTTGCTTCGTTTGCAAATATTTTCTCCCATTCTGAGTGTTGTCATTTCATTTTGTTTATGGTTTCCTTCGCTATGCAAAAGCTTTTAGGTTCCATTTGTTTATTTTTGGTTTTATTTCCATTTCTCTAGGAGGCGGGTCAAAAGGATCTTTCTGTGATGTATGTCCTAGAGTGTTCTGCCTACGTTTTCCTCTAAGAGTTTTATAGTGTCTGGCCTTCCATTAGGTCTTTAATCCATTTTTAGTTTATTTTAGTGTATGGTGTTAGGGAGTGTTCTAATTTCATTCTTTTACATATAGCTGTCCCATTTTCCCAGCACCACTTATTGAAGAGGCTATCTTTTCTCCATTGTATATTATTGCCTCCTTTATCAAAGATAAGGTGATGATATGTGCATGGGTTTATCTCTGGGCTTCCTATTCTATTCCATTGATCTATATTTCTGTTTTTGTGCCAGTACCATACTATCTTGATTACTGTAGCTTTATAGTATAGTCTGAAGTCCAGGAGCCTGACTCCTCCTCTGTTTTTCTTTCTCAAGATTGCTTTGGCTCTTTGGGGTCTTTTGTGTTTCCATACATATTGTGAAATTTTTTGCTCTAGTTCTATGAAAAATGCCATTGGTAGTTTGATAGGGATTGCATTGAATCTGTAGATTGCTTTGGGTAGTACAGTCATTTTCACAATGTTGATTCTTTCAATCCAAGAACATGGTATATCTCTCCATCTGTTTGTATCATCTTTACTTTCTTTCATCAGTTTCTTTCATCATAGTCTTATAGTTTTCTGCATATGTGTCTTTTGTCTCCTTATGTAGGTTTATTCCTAGGTTTTGTTCTTTGTTGCAGTGGTAAATAGGAGTGTTTCCTTAATTTCTCTTTCAGATTTTTCATCATTAGTGTATAGGAATGCAAGAGATTCTGTGCATTAATTTTGTATCCTGCAACCTTACCAAATTCGTTGATTAGCTCTAGTAGTTTTCTGGTAGTATCTTTAGGATTCTCTATGTATAGTATCATGTCATCTGCAAACAATGACAGTTTTACTTCTTTTCTGATTTGGATTCATTTTATTTCTTTTTTGTCTCTGATTGCTGTAGCTAAAACTTCTAAAATTATGTTGAATAATAGTGGTGAGAGTGGACAACCTTGTCTTGTTCCTGATCTTAGTGGGAATGGTTTCAGTTTTTCACCGTTGAGAATGATGTTGGATGTGGGTTTGTCATATATGGCCTTTATTATGTTGAGGTAAGTCCCTCTTTGCCTACTTTCTGGAGGGTTTTTATCATAAATGGGTGTTGAACTTTGTCGAAAGCTTTCTCTGCATCTATTGAGATGATCATATGGGTTTTCTCCTTCAGTTTGTTAATATGGTGTATCACGTTGATTGATTTGCGTGTATTGAAGAATCCTTGCATTTCTGGGATAAACCACACTTGATCATGGTGTATGATCCTTTTAATGTGCTGTTGGATTCTGTTTGCTAGTATTTTGTTGAGGATTTTTGCAACTATGTTCATCAGTGATATTGGCCTGTAGTGTTTTTTGTGACATCTCTGTCTGATTTTGGTATCAGCGTGATGGCGGCCTTATAGAATGAGTTTGAGAGTGTTCATCTCTCTGTTATATTTTGGAAGAGTTTGAGAAAGTTAGGTGTTAGCTCTTCTCTAAATGTTTGATAGAATGCACCTGTGAAGCCATCTGGTCCTGGACTTCTGTTTGTTGGAAATTTTAAATCACAGTTTCAATTTCATTACTTTTGATTGGTCTGTTCATATTTTCTGTTTCTTCCTGGTTCAGTCTTGGAAGGTTATTCGTTTCTAAGAATTTGTCCATTTCTTCCAGTTTGTCAATTTTTTTGGCATATAGTTACTTGTAGTTATCTCTCATGATCCTTTGTACTTCTGCAGTGTCAGTTGTTACTTCTTTTGCATTTCTAATTCTGTTGATTTGAGTCTTCTCCCTTCTTTTCCTGATGAGTGTGGCTAATGGTTTATCAATTTTTTTTATCTTCTCAAAAACCAGCTTTTAGTTTTATTGATCTTTCCTATCATTTCCTTCATTTCTTTTAAATTTATTTCTGATCTGATCTTTATGTTTTCATTCCTTCTACTAACTTTGGGGTTTTTTTATTCTTCTTTCTCTAATTGCTTTAGGCATAAGGTTATGTTGTTTGAGATGTTTCTTGTTTCCTGAGGTAGGATTGTAATGCTATAAAATTCCCTCATAGAACTGCTTTTGCTGCAGCCCATAGGTTTTGGGCCATCGTGTATTCATTGTCATTTTGTTTCTAGATATTTTTTGATTTCCTCTTTGATTTATTCAGTGATCTCTTGGTTATTTAGTAGCATATTGTTTAGCCTCCATGTGTTTGTATTTTTTACAGTTTTTTTTTCCTGTAATTGATATCTTGTCTCATAGTGTTATGGTCAGAAGAGATACTTGTTATGATTTTCAATTTTCTTAAATTTACCAAGGCTTGATTTGTGACCCAAGATATGATCTATCCTGGAGAATGTTCCATGAGTACTTGAGAAGAAAGTGTATTCTGTTGTTTTGGGATGGAATGTCCTATAAATATCAATTAAGTCCACCCTGTTTAATGTATCATTTAAAGCTTGTGTTTCCTTATTTGTTTTTATTTTGGTTGATCTGTCTTTTGGTGAAAGTGGGGTGTTAAAGTCCCCTACTATGATTGTGTTACTGTCAATTTCCCCTTTTATGTCTGTTAGCCATTGCTTTATGTATGGAAGTGCTCCTATGTGGGGTGCAAAAATATTTTCAATTCTTATATCTTCTTCTTGGATTGATCCCTTGATCATTATGTAGTGTCCTTCTTTGTCTCCTGTAATAGTCTTTATTTTCAAGTCTGTTTTGTCTGATATGAGAATTGCTACTCCAGCTTTCTTTTGATTTCTATTTACATCGAATACCTTTTTCCATCCCCTCACTTTCAGTCTGTATATGTCCCTAGGTCTGAACTGGGTGTCTTGTAGACAGCATATATATGGGTCTTGTTTTTGTATCCATTCAGACAGTCTATGTCTTTTGGTTGGAACATTTAATCTGTTTACATTTAAAGTAATTATCAATATGTATGCTCCTATTACCATTTTCTTAATTGTTTTGGGTTTGTTTTTGTAGGTCTTTTCCTTCTCTTGTGTTTCCTGCCTAGAGAATTTCCTTTAGCATTTGTTGTAAAGCTGGTTTGGTGGTGCTGAATTCTCTTAACTTTTGCTTGTCTGTAAAGGTTTTAATTTCTCCATCGAATCTGAATGAGATCCTTGCTGGGTAGAGTTATCTTGGTTGTAGATTTTTCCCTTTCATCACTTTAACTATGTCCTGCCACTCCCTCTGGCTTGTAGAGGTTCTGCTGAAAAATCAGTTGTTAACCTATGGGGATTCCCTTGTATGTTATTTGTTGCTTTTCCCTTGCTGCTTTTAATATTTTTTGTCTGTATATAATTTTTGATAGTGTGATTAATATGTGTTTTGGCGTGTTTCTCCTTAGATTTATCCTGTATGGTACTCTCTGCACTTCCTGGACTTGATTGACTATTTCCTTTCCCATATTAGGGAAATTTTCAACTATAATCTCTTCCAATATTTTCTCAGTCCCTTTCTTTTTCTCTTCTTCTTCTGGTCCCCTAAAATTTGAATGTTCATGTGTCCCAGAGGTCTCTGAGACTCTCCTCAATTCTTTTCATTCTTTTTTCTTTATTTTGCTCTGTGGTAGTTATTTCCACTATTTTATCTTCCAGGTCACTTATCTGTTCTTTTGCCTCAGTTATTCTGCTATTGATTCCTTCTAGAGAATTTTTAATTTCATTTATTGTGTTGTTCATCATTGTTTGTTTGCTTTTTAGTTCTTCTAGGTCCAAGTTAAACGTTTCTTGTATTTTCTCCATTCTCTTTCCAAGATTTTGGATCATCTTTACTATCATTTTTCTGAATTCTTTTTCAGGCAGAATGCCTATTTCCTCTTCATTTGTTTGGTCTGATGGGTTTTTACCTTGCTCCTTCATCTGCTGTGTATTTCTCTGTCTTGTCATTTTGCTTAACTTACTGCGTTTGGGGTCTCCTTTTTGCAGCCTGCAGGTTTGTAGTTCCCATTGTTTTCAGTGTCTGCCCCCAGCGGGTAAGGTTGATTCAGTGGGTTGTGTAGGCTTGCTGGTGGAGGGGACTGGTGCCTGTGTTCTGGTGGATGAGTCTGGATCTTGTCTTTCTGGTGGGCAGGACCACGTCCAGTGGTGTGTTTTGGGATGTCTGTGAACTTATTATTTTAGGCAGCTCTCTGCAAATGGGTGGTGTTGTGTTCCTGTCTTGCTAGTTTTTTGGCATGGGGTGTCCAGCACTGCAGCTTGCTTGTCATTGAGCAGAGCTGGGTCTTAGCATTGAGATGGAGATCTCTGGGAGAGTTTTCACCAATTGATATTACATGGGGCCAGGAGGTCTCTGGTGGTCCAGTGTCCTGACCTCTGCTCTCCCAACTCAGAGGCTCAGGCCTGACCCCTGGCCGGAGCACCAAGACCCTTTTGGAAAGTCTGAGGTCTTCTGCCAGTGTTCAGTAGATGTTCTGCAGGAGTTGTTCCATATGTAGTTGTATTACTGATGTATTTGCGTGGAGGAAGGTGATGTCCACTTCTTACTCCTCTGCAATCTTGAAGGTCCTCTGTACCACATCTTCTTTATCCATTCATCTGTCGCTGGACATTTAGGTTGTTTCCATGTCTTGGCTATTGTGAACAGTGCTGCTATGAACATAGGGGTGCATGTTCGTTTTGAATTATAGTTTTGTCTGGGTATATGTCCAGCAGTGGGATTGCTGGATCATATGGTAGTTCTATTTTTAGTTTTCTGAGAAACCTCCATTCTTTTCCACAGTGACTGCAACAACTTACATTCTCACCAACAGTGTAGGAGGGTTCAACTTTCTCCACACCCTCTTCAACATTTGTTAGCATGACTTATTTTAATTACTATTATTTGATGTATCATCTTTCCACCTATCACTAAGGTAAACAAACAAAACCCAAACTATTTGTGGTAACTTTTCAACTAGAGGCTGATGACTGATCTATCATTCTCATTGTCCTTCTGAACTTCAATTCCCAGCTGGAATTTGCAGGAAAGTTGACTTGGCTGGTGCCATGCAGGAGAAGAAATGACAGATGGCATGCTTCTTGCATGGGGTGAGGAACATTACAAGGTAACCTGCCCTGGAGCTGATTTAATTGCAGAGAGCAGCATCTCACCTTCAAGAGCCTGTGCTGATGTTCAAATTTAGAGACTTGCCACTGACCAGTTTTCTTTTCAGCTCTACCTCAGTGATTCCTTTCTCTCTCTTGTGTCATTTCCTCCCTAGTTTGTGAGTATAGATGCCTGTCTTTCCTATTAGAATGGAAGTTCCTCTGATGATGGGGAGTGTCCTTTGTAAATGCTGACCAGATGCTCAGTAAATGTCTATTTAAAAGGTAATGTATTCTGCAAAACATAGCCTGGCTAGATCTGATTTCCTTTTGGAAATGGAATAAAGAGAAGTACAAATATAGGATTTTCCACTTTTTTTTAACCTGATAATTATAGTTGTTAGTGAAATACCCAGTATTGCCAGTGTATATCCAGCTACCAATTTCAATGTCAGTAGAGTATGTATATAGGTTAAGAGTATAGAGTCTGGAGTCAAACAATCTGGATTCCAATTTTAACACTGTAAATTAGTTGCTGACCTTGGGAGGGTTATTTAACCACTTTGTGCCTCAACTTCTCCATCTGTAAAATGTGGATAATAGTAGTACCTACCTCATGGAGGTCAATGAAACTAACATGTAGATGGTGGTTTTAAAATGTCTACAAATTATTTGATACTCCATTCATCACACACACACAAAGATTCAGGCTCTTTCACCTCCCATTGAAACTGGATGGATCTTTGCACTGCCGGTTGAATAGAATGTGGGAGGAAGGATGCTGCCTGATTTCTGAGGGTTGATTAGATATGCTATCATATCTTGGGAAACTCACTCTGGGATTCTTCATCCACCACTTGCAAAGTATGGCTGCCCTGAGGTTGCTGTATGGAGACTACCTGAATAGACCACTAGAGAGAGATACCCAAGGAATCCCATTATTCCAGACCCCAGCTGTTTGATTCCTTCCAGCTCATGCCAGCTTATATGAATGAAAAATCTTTCAAGATGGTCCCAACCCAGCCATTGCCTGACTGTAACTATATGAGAAACTTTGAGTCCAGTCAATCCCCAGACTTGTAACCATATTTAATGATTTAATTATTGTTCTAAGCTGCTCTTTCAGGGTGGCAGGTTACAAACAATAGATAAGTGGCACAATTACAGAGCAGTATGTGCCCTACCTGATTTAAGGAAAGTGCTTAGTAAACGTTCGTTATTGTTAGATCAGTGTTTGCTGTAAGCTTGTTAGCAGTGTGCTCATCTCCCTGAACCCATTTTATCTGTAAATTAGATGTATTAGGACCTGGATTATCTGCTTCATGTAATGGTGATGAAGATTAGATGAGATAATAAATGTAGGAAAGTCCTTTGAAAAGTAATACAGTATGTAAAATGTGAAGTATTTTACTATTTTTAACATCTTTTAACCTAATCTTAGAAGGAGTTTAATATTGAGAAGATATACTTTATCACTACTGCTATCTTTTAAGAGATAAAACGGGTCTTTTTATTCTTAAAATTTTAAACATTCTAAGGAGCTAAATGAAAAGCTTAGATGGATCATTTAGTGTGCGTACACAAAGTTGCCAAATTGACACAGTTAAAATCTCTGAGAATAAAAATTGAAAATTCTGTATGTTGTTAGCTTGCCTCCAAGCTTTTCATGTTGTTCTAAATAGAGCTGCAGCACAAAGTAAGCTTGTTTAAGGTGATTACATACTATCAATTTTATTAATACCTGATTTTAGAATAGATTTCTGCACAGCCATCTGCATTTATACCTGTCATCCACCAGGTGGCAGTAAAGATTCTGATTTGAAATGGCCATGCCCTCCTGAGGCTATTCATGGCCCAACATACAAAGGACAGAACAACGCAACCAAAAATAAATAAATATATAAATAATAAATTTTTTTTTTTAAAGATCTGTGCTTCTGATAATTGAAGAGTGAGGACACAGACACACGATTCATTGTTAGAAACTTTCTTGCTGGGGTAGAAGCAATATAGGAACCTCCAACCCCTGATCTATGGATGAGTAAGTAGGTCCTATCATTAACTGTAAACCAGAATTTGCCAAAAAAGCTTAAGTTATGAGGGCTTCCCTGGTGGTGCAGTGGTTGAGAATCGCCTGCCGATTCAGGAGACACGGGTTCGAGCCCTGGTCTGGGAGGATCCCACATACCGCGGAGCAACTAGGCCCGTGAGCCACAACTACTGAGCCTGCGCCTCTAGAGCCTGTGCTCCGCAACAAGAGAGGCCGCGATAGTGAGAGGTCCGCGCACTGCAATGAAGAGTGGCCCCCGCTTGCCACAACTAGAGAAAGCCCTCGCACAGAAACGAAGACCCAACACAGCCAAAAATAAATAAATAAATAATTTTAAAAAGAAAGAGCTTAAGTTATGAAACTAAGAGTCTTGTGGCGGTGGGTGTGGTGGAAAGAACAATTAGGTACTTTCTTGGACAAATGGGAAAAAGAGTACTTTAGATCCTGGAAGAAATGGTCAAGGATGAAATAGCTTCTGGGAAAGGCCATCTTTTGACTTGATTATCTATGACTGGGCTTTCTATAATGAGAGACAAAAATTTCATTCTATACTTGACAGAAGTTTCAAAATGCAACAGCAGATTGAGATAAGGCAGTGTTAGAAATTTTCCCTTCTCCGGTACAATCAGTCATATAGCCAACTGGTGCTTAACTGGTTGATCTCAGAGGCTTTCCTTTTTCTAAGTGGGGTGAGGTGCCACACTTCTGGAGCAGTGATTTGCAGTGTTGGCTAGCAACTTCCATCAAGACTGATTAAATCTGAATCTCAGAGAGGAGGTCCTGGGCACCGTTCTGTTTTGTTTCCCTTCAGATGATCCCTTCTTCAGATGATTCTAATATGCAGCTAGGCTTGAGAATCACTGGTCTATAGGACGGGTGGGGATGAGACTTCTGTGGTGGGGAGAGGTACACAAAAGAGAGACTAGAGGCCTAGAAAGACAATCTTCTGAGCCTTCTTGTTTATTTTTAGCTATTTATCACTAAATGGAAATAAACAGTTAAGTTGATTAAATTCTCACTTCATTAGAGTATATTACATACTGACATAATAGAACAGCTTTTCCCTTATGTTTTAAAATTTAAATTTCCACGGAAAGCAGCTTTGTTTTCCAAGAATTTCCAGTTAGGTATAAATACACTAATCCTGTGTAGACCATTTAAGGAGATGGTTCCCAGGTGATGGTTTAAGAATCACCTGTGGGATGACTTAGGCATCCAGAAAAACACAGGATGTTAGTACTGCAACTTGAAAGACTTTAAACCTTGTAAAGGGCACAAAAATAACAGAAGCCTTGTGTGATGGTTAAATTTCAGGTGTCAACTTGGCTAGGCTATGGAGGCTTTTTGTTTAGTCATACATTAGTCTAGATGTTTCTATAGGTATTTTGTAGATGTGATTAACTCTCCCAGCAGCTGATTTTAAGTAAAAAAGATTATCCTTGATGAGGTGCGTGGGCGTCAGCCAATCAGTTAAAGGTCTTAAAAGCAAAGACTGAGGTTTCGCAGAGGAGAATTCTCTGTCAAGACGGTAACGTGCGTGAGTTTCCAGGCTGTTGGCCTGCCTTAAGGACTTTGGACTTCTCAGCTCCACGATTGTGTAAGTCAATTTTAATAATAAATCAATGTCTCTATGTCCTATTTTCTTGGAGAAACTCTGAATGATGGAGTTTGTGGATTTCATTCTTAGAAACAAAGTGTTGTTTTGTTTGTTTCTCTCATGAGGACCAGTGTTTTTCGAGGAAGGTGATATGTAAGGTATAAAAAAATTGAGGACAACTTATATAATAGACATTAACCAGTAAAGTCAGCTATGGTTGACAGTAGTAGGTGGAAATTCAGAAGTCTCTCTTTAATGTTGGGAAGCACTTAGGAAATAAGCATAAATTCTGGCAATATCTTCTCAGAAAATCTGTTTCCTACCAAATGGAACAAATACAGGCATAATTATGGGTATAAAGTCTAAAATTAAGATTCTTGTACTAAAATGATGGAATATTTGGGTCAGTGATTCTTAATATTAAGAAATGGTGAAAGGTGTTCAGAGTTGGCTAGAAAATATATCCAGGGGAACCATGACAACACTACTTCAACCAATCATGCAATATTTATTGAATACTTAGTGATAAAAAAACACCCAGTTCTGCCTGGGTCAGGTGTAAAAATACTTGACTAAAATGGACCAGTTTGTAAGCAGCTCATGAATAATTTGTAAATGTGACCTCTCAGATAAGAGCAGAGCAGAAGTTTTCAAAATTAATTGCACAGAGCCATAATTCTGGGTCATATTGAAAGGAAATGAGATCACTGGTTAAATGTAGACAGTAATAAATTGTATACCATAAGTTGTAACTCTTCAGGGGACATACACTACATTGTGATTCCAAAACTCATTTGATCAGTGAGCACGTTCTTCAAGTATGTCTATGAATCTTGCCTGGTGTGCTAGAAATGAAAGCTAAGTCTTTATTTTTTTACTAACTCTGCTACCTTGGGCCCTTCACCCACATTTATGGAGTCTCATTCCTCTTATATCTTTTATCAGTGCTGTTTACTTCTCAAGAGTTGGTTTTGAAACTTCAAGTTAATTTTAGAAATGAAAAATAGACTTTAAAAGGTCTAAAATGCTGCCTACAAGTGAAATGGGTAGGTTGTTGCTTTTTTACTTCATGGAATCACCTAAAGAACTTCGCCGTTTGAGGTTAATTTTCCTTCTTGGAATCTTTGTGGGAGGGTAGAACTGCACATTCTGCTACAGAAGCTGCAAGGGGCGGCCATTGGCTTTCCCAGTTCTTGGCAGCTGAAGTCTTGAGCACCTGATCTTGGTTTAGTTAATGAAATGCAACCTGCTGGGACTTAGAATCTTGAGAGGGGATCAGTGATGATTTTGGTTAATATAACTCCAGTTATATTTGCTATAAAACATGCTTCGTCTCTACCATAAAACTCTACATCTACCACGAGATGAATTTCAATTCCTTGAAGCCATTAACTATAAATATAGAAGACTTTCCTTGGCTTGTATTGGTTTCAGAGGAGTATTGATTCTGAAAACATCATCTTTCTTTCAAAGCAAAATCTGTTGAGTAAGAACACCTTCAGTTTCCATGGGCAAATCAAGCACATAGAATATCTTATAGTGTATATACGGTAAATTGAATTCAGCTGAAATCATTGTATTTCGAACTTTGACTCAATAAATTGCTCTGAGGACTCGTCTTTAGCAACAATAAACTTGTTCAGGCTCCAAAGATTTTCTTTTTGCCAGGCAGATACTACCTATTTAATGACATACAACTTGCAGCTGGGAGCAAGAGGGTATCCTCAGGAGGCTTTTTCTTTAATTAAAAACAAATTTTTTCTTTAAGAAGTGAGCTATTCCGGGCTATTTATGGTAGAAGGCTGTTAACTTTTTCTTAATGGTATGTATTAAGCCTGAGAAGCAATCAAGGCATGGAGCTCAGTGTGCTGGGAAGTGTAAAGTGGATGCTTATGCCATGAATCTTTTAGGACATAGCAAATCTAGAAAAAGGCAGGGGCTTGTGAGGCTGAGGCTGCCTCCTGGAGTGTCTTTGTGAAGGTCACAGGAATAGTGCTGGAGATCAACATGGTAGCATCATGCTCAGTAGCATTTATGGTTTGCATTATAGTTCAATTTATTTTGTTCACAGATCATCATACTTAACATTAACAATAGTACGAGGCTATTGCAGCTGATAACAAGCAGGGAGTATGCTAGTTGTCTCCCTAGGAGCTCTGGTTTTGCTTAGGTTAGGCTGTCAGATGTCATTCCCAGAGTGGTTTCAGCTCTAGGTCTGTGGGAATAATGGAAATAAATGTTAGAAAACCAGAGCTAATGGACGATAGTCATCCTACAGTTCAGCAGATGCATATAAGGTCAGGTTATGCATAAAGATAAACCTGTCTAGTGTGACTCGTGTATCCACTACAGCCCACCAGATGGGTCCAGAGTCAATGTAAGAAATTCCTAAGGCCTGAATATAAAGCCATCACTGTTATGCTAAGGTACATCGTACAGTTTTTTTTCTTTGAACTAATGGTGTATGTAAGTTTCTGATGTATGAGTGTGAATAATCACTGTCAGAGTGAAAAAAAGCAACCAATGCACATGAGGACCCTCAGTCATGGGACTGAGATGATAGTTCAGTCGTTATTTTAGTAACTCACTGAGTGTGAGGTTTTAATCAAATCACCTACTTTGTAATGAAGCAAATGTGTCTCCCCCTTGTTTATTTTCTTTTCCAAGACACTACAGCAGAGTTGTGTCATAATTCTATTTGCACAGTGCAAGAAATTGCATCTTTCATTGACCTCAATGAGTTTATGCCTTGGAGTGAGGATGAGAAAGGAGACACGTCCATGCTTCCCTCATATGTTTCTCTTGTGGTGTCAGCACCTAGTTGTGCTGAGTGTGATTCTAGTAGTATTTTCCCTCTGACTCAATTCTGCAGCATGAGCTAACTGCTTTATCTGTTGGCAACCCAAGGAACACTAATTGTTTCCAAAGCTGAAGGAAAAAGATAAGTGGCTTTGTGGGATTTATTAAAACACAGTAATTCCTTCCCCAATTGGGCATGCAAATGTGGTCACAATCAACTTGGGGGTTAGAAGAAATTGATCAAGGGGCCCAATAACTGTCAAGATGACAAGTCAGGTTTATAAAAAGACTTTAGTTAAGAATGAAATAGCATCAAGCTGTTGAGTGGAAGACATGAATTGTGGGTGTACCTAAGGATGGGAACACCTTGCGACAAAGGCTTCAGCTTCTACAAGCTGTTCAAATCTCTAGAGGTGGGGTAGGGTTTCAGTGAAAAGTACATAGCCAGCCAAAGTTAGTTTAATGGATTTAGGAACTGCTTCATGCTAAATAATGTGCCACTTCTGTCAACAAGAGCATAATTGTTAGAGTAAGAAAAACCATAGAAGAACTTGGATATTTTTGACAGCAATTTAAGATATGAAGAAAAGGCTGGTCTATGGGGAGAGGGGGGAGGGAAGACAAGTGCTCACTACTTAGTTTGGAATCAAAGTCAAGTGCTGGATTCAGAGCAGCTCACAACTGTTGATAATTAAATGAATCCAGGATTGTCCTACAGAGCTACAGAATTCTACCTGGAACCCAAGAATCATAATCTGCTGGCTATGTTCTAGAAACCTAATAGAACTTTTAGGTTATGGCATCATTTCTAGACATCAAGTGCCCCAGTCCCACACCCTTGTGAACAAGGTATAATTTGCTCTTTCAAAGCCACATAACTGCTCCAAATATAACAACCCTTTATAATTGCGGATTGTGATTATAATAAACAGGCAGTGGGTAAAATAGAGCTTGAAACCTATGGAAGGAATATGTGAGTGATTTTTAGGGCTTCCTTCTATCTGATCAAAATGAGTTTGGGTGGCCAGACAATTGGGTGATGCAGAAATTGAAGGACTAATTAAAGGCCATAGAAAAATATTGACTAATACGAGAGAAATGATAAAATATTTATAGAAGATAATGACTAGAACCAGAAGAATCAGTATATTAGAACCCTTCATTCATCTGTCACTGAAAAAAACAGTTTACCTGTTGACTTAGCTAGCATTAAATATTTCAGAAAGTTGTTAGGTTAAAAAATCTCAATCTATCAAATTAGTGTTACCTCTCCTTAAAATACCCTCTTTTTCAATTTGTGCTCCCAGGGACTGAAAGAATATGAATATACATGAGACACCAAAAAATGCACTGAGTTCCTAGAGAATAACATAATCTGGTGAAAACAAATTCAAAGGCGAAGTCATAAGGCTTTCCAAACAAACCGAATTCTTATTAAGGCTAGGGACACCTCAAAGGGTGGGAGGTGAGGTAACTGTTGTGTAATGGGATTTTAACTCTATATAAATTATATGTGGATTGAGATGAAGGGAGACTGAATTAATTTAAATGAGGGAAAACGATTAATTTAGTAGCAACAGGGACCAGATACTATTTTTAACTCTAGAATATTTATACTCAAGTAACTTTGCTTTTAATTTTTCAATTGAGGTGTAAGTGACATAACATTAGTTTCAGGTGTGGCCTTTAGCCTTTTTCTCCAGAAATAGTTCAGTGAACTTAACTTTCCCTTTAAGACACAATATTCGTATGTAAAAGCACAAGAATATATAGGCAGGGAAACTTGTTTTAGTTTAGATTCATATTGCAGACAAAGAATGTTGCCTGCCAGGCCAATAAACAATAAATATCGCCTGCCATCAGACACTGCAGCTGTCCTGACAGTGTGCCCTGAGGGGAATTCAGGATGGAGAAAAACAGAAAACTTTCGGTGCTCTGGATGCTGGCCCTGTGCATATCTAAAGCAATAATTTCAATGACCCCAGATTCTTGCACCTTCCCATATAATAGAAAAGAACTAAAATCATTAACTTGAGATGTCTGTTCTTTGTGATTAGCAATAATCTTTGATGTTCAACTTCATGTTTGTTTTTTCAGCAAAAAAAACTCCTATATATCCTGGCTCCTCCCTTACCTCCTCAGAGCTATCTGAGAGGCTGTCTCCTGGGCTACAGTCCTCAGTAAGGTCCCCAAATAAAACATAACTCACAACTTTCAGGCTGTATGTTTTTCTTTAGTCGACAGTTGTATCAGTAGTAGAAGCGGCAGCAGTAACAACTTTGCTAGTATTACTGCTACTATTTTCTAGGAATTTTATATGCATAATCATTTCACTTAATCATTACAGCAATGCTGAGGTAGATATTACAATTTTCTTCTTACAGAAAAGGGAACTGAGCTCTAGGCAGTATAATTTAAGTTTATAAAGATAAATGGAGAGGGGATTCTAATCGAGATTGGGTGATTCCAAAAATGAGTTTCCTTGATCATCTCCATTGCAGTGCCTCTCAGAATGTTAATTTTCTTTTGCTGTTTCTAATGATTCGTATTGTTGATAGTTGGAAGCTTGAATTTCACTAGTCAAAGGCTTTCGCTTCCATATCATTTTAGGAAAAGATATCAGTAAATCAGCAAAGTTAAAATTTTACCTCATTGAAAAGCCTGTTTAAGATCTGAGATAAACCAAAACCACTTTTTAAAATCATTTTTTTTTAAATTTCAGAAGCAATATCTTTAAAATGAATACAATTAAATCTAGAGAGAAAATATTTTTGTAGGAATGTGCACAGTTGAGGTCACCTTCAGTTTAAAGTATGGAGTTCTATCGAAATTATTTTATACTTTTAATATCTTTATCAGGCATTTTTTAATGGGTGAAAATGTAATATCTGAAAGAAGCAAGTGGTACTATTTCAACAGTGTTGCTTTAATTTGAGGAATGCTGCTTTCCTTCTGAGAATCCTGCCATGTTATCTTTAAGACTTCATGGTCTGTCTTCAAACTCAGTTTTTTCTGTTGAATGCATTAAAATCCCTGAAATGACCTCTATACTGTCATTATCTTAGATGTGAGGTTAAGATGGATATAGTACCAGGCTGGGGATCTGAATTCTAGTCCTAAATTTGTCAAAAGTTGGTCGTATATACTTGCTTAAGCTCCTTGACTTTTCCATATGCTTAATATTCTCATCTCATAAAATAGTCTCATAAAATGACTTTAAATAATTGTTAGAATAATTTGGATAAATAGTCTCCTTCCCATTATGATTTTAAAAATACATTGTACAAAGCTGGGTTCTTTGCTGCCTTTAAAAACTACTTACCTAAGACAATACACATGCATCAGGACTGTAGGGTATTCATTTCAGCGTCAATCTGAAATGAAAAAAAATGATTTAAATTATGGAGTGTTTTGTTTGTAGACTAGTAGGTCATTTCAGAAGGTATAACAAAATTTTTTGAACCTTGTTTAGAGGAAAGGATTCTTGTCAAAATGCAGTTTTATATTGAACTTTTAATTGACCATCCTTCACATCCTTATTCTTGAAGAGTTTACAGTATTCCAGGAAAAAAGACAAGGAAAAAATGACAATAGTTAATAGGTGCTAATTATTGGGTGTGCACTGAATGTTAAAGCATAACAGCTTGGGTGTCAGGGAAGGATTCCCAGAGGAGGTGGTGTCTAAATTGAATCCAGAATCTTGATGAAAGACTGAGTCATGTTATAGGGTGCGAACAGGGCAATCTGGGATGAGTCATTAGGTTCAAAACCTTGAGGTAAGAGCAACTTTAATGTACTTGAAAAATTGCAAGTAGTTCAGGAGAACCAACACAAGAGGAGCAAGAATTAATGATCAGTTTGGAGAGGAAACCAAGGGTCCAAATTCTTTGATTTAAAAAAATTGGACTTAAATTTGGAAGCAATGGAGAGCAATTAGAATGTATTAACCATTTTGTGCTTTGCAAAGGTTATTTTTGACCTCAGTATAGAGATGGAATTGGGTGTGAGGCACTGGAGGAAAACTGGAGATGGGAGACCAAGGTTGTAATCCCGGCAAAAGATGGCCTAAAAGTACTGATAATGTAGAAGAAGGTATCTACTGAGAGCTATTGAAGAGTTAGAATTGATAGGATTTGGAATTTAGTTGAATGTATATAGAAGTCAAGGATTCCATTTTAGACAATGTGTGAATGATGATAATATTTATACATTTAGGAAATAAGAGGGGGTTTTAAGGGAAGGACTTTAGGCATGTTGAGTTTGAATTTCTTGTGGGACAAGAGAGCCCCCATGGACAGTTGGACAAAAATGTTCGTGCTGAGGGGAGAGATTCTGGCTAGAGGTAGAGATTTGAAGATTGAAGGCATGTCCATGGATGAGAACACTCAGGGAAAATGTCATGTCATGAAAAGTGAAGAAGATCAAGGAAAAACTCTGAAAAACATGGAAACTTAAGGGATAGGTAGAAGAGGAAGACAATACTAAAGAGAGTAAGAAGGGAAGAGTCAGAAGGAAAAAGGTCGAATACGATAATGCAGATGACAGTTGTTTCAAGAAGAAAAATAATTGTGGGTATCAAGTGTTTTGCAGAGAAGGCTGGTAAGATAAGGACTGAAAAATGTTTATTAGATTTAGCAGTGTGACTTTGCCATTAGTGGTATGGTAGCATCAGAAGCCGTACTGCAAAGGGTAGAGGAATTTATAAAAGGTGTAAGGAATGAGAATATATACTGTTCTTTCAAGAATCTTGGCTGTAAGGGAAGGAGAAAAGTAGCTAGGGAGTAGTGTCTAAAGTATCTTAGTTTTTTACAAGATGTACAAACTTTATATGTCAATTATATCAATAAAACTGGGGAAAAAAATAAAGTATCTTAGTTTTTTAAGATCAGGAGATAAGTAAATTTAAATTAGAATCATTAAAGGTAGTGTTGAAACAAAAGAATATAACTAATGAAAGAAGATTTCAAGGAAGTGGGATGAATGGAATTCAGAGTGATACTACTGACCTGGTATCATTTTTGCTATTTTAACAATAATTTTGGATTTTCAGTCAGTAATTAATAGTCTTCCAGTATTGGTAATTTGCCTTTGTCATTATTAGCTAAATTAGGGCTGAATTCTGACAATGACATGGAGTGACAGTAACAGACTCATGAAATAAACTTATGATTTTCCTCATATAATAATCTCTGTATATCTCACTCAACCCATGTGTAAAGGGGAATTATGTTACCTAACATTTGGAATTGTTTTAGATCATTCTATAAATACATGTAAAACTATTAATATTCTGCTTAACAAATAGAAATGGTTTAATAATTGCTAGCTATGATACTGAGGATTATAAAATCTATACTGAGAGATGTAACCATTTTTCCTGAAGTATGGGAGAGAAGAAAAGGGGAGGGAGAGAAGGAGGTGAAGGGGGTGAGAGAGGAAGAGTCAGTCTCCTCTTTGCCCAGCTTCTCTTGGCTACTTGCATTTGACTGTCTTCGAAATTTTTATGATCAACTCCAGCACATAACAGTGGCTTTCTGAAAACGTTGGGAAATCTGTTGGGACATCTTAGGTATAGCATAGTAATGAGTTTTCAGAAGAATGAACGGGGTTGCCTTGCCTGAATATGGAGAGGGATAAAAATCAAGTCTAATTTTGCAGCTGTAAGTTTTTCTTCAGTCAGTGGGCCTCTATGGAATATAAAAATGGACCAGTTCTGAGTGCCGTGGTAGAGCCAAAAGCAAATTACACTGAGGGTCCTATTTCCTGATCATTTCAAGATCAGGGTGAGGGTAGGTAGGGGTAGATGAGCACATAATGAAACAGTGATTTAGTATGGCTCAGAGGCCTCTTCCGCCCCTCTTGTAGCAACTGTGCCAAGTATATTTAGAATGGCAGACAGGAATGGATCCCTGGATATAAATGACTTGGAGTGAATGTAGTAGATGGGCACTACTTATAAGGAAAAGAAACTGTCAAGCATTTGGACAAGGAGATTAAATGATAAACTTAATGATAAATTATCCAAATTATAGGGTAAACGGGACAAATATTTACACTAAGCATTGAGAATTAAAGTGAATGCTGTTCTAGCAGATTGAAGTTGGAAAGCAGAGGTGAGCACACCTACCTCACAATGAGATTAATGTAGAAAGACAATCAAAAAGGCTAACAAACACTGGAGGGTCTAACATCCGAGGGCTCTAACTAATCAAATGTTCATGAGTATCTCAACTCCATTCCTCTCACTGTTCTTTAGCAATTACGGAAAGTCTGGCTACTCAGCAGCAGCAGCACTGCTATAAATTTACTGGTTATAATGCAAGAAAATAGAACATTACAAAACTGCCTTCTCATCACGGTTGTTGAAAATAAAGTTTTAAAATGGCAATGTGTTATAATGAAAAATATAGTGAAAAGCAGATTTAAAAAAATGAAAAGCAAGAGGCTTGAAGGAAGCATGTGCTTCATGCATAAAGCTCAGTTTGTCTTGTATGAGGTCAAAAAGAAAAGTGTGTAGCTGGATGAACAAATGATGGGACTAGAGACGGGTTACAAAAGTGGTATTTTTAACAGAATATAAGGGAAGGATTTAGGCTTTTTTCTTGATGAGTGCATGAGACCATCAGAGCAAAAACACCTTTTAGGTAAGGTGACTTTTTTTTTTCTTTTTTTTCTCTTCTGGAAAAGGCAGCCTAAGCAGCTATTTATATTACCCAAAGCCAGTTGGTAGTCCAGGAAGGAACTGTTCGATTTAGTTGCCTTATGCTAAATGTTTTAATGCCAATAATGACCAAAATATCCTAATACTCCAAGTCTTTCAGTTTTTGCTTGGAATCTTACTTGTTTTGAATTTCAATGAAAGGTGAACATGATATATTTCTCAGCAGAATTTAAAGAACAGGCTTTTAGGGCTTCCCTGGTGGCGCAGTGGTTGAGAATCTGCCATGCAGGGGACACGGGTTCGTGCCCCGGTCCGGGAGGATCCCACATGCCGCGGAGCGGCTGGGCCCGTGAGCCATGGCTGCTGAGCCTGCGCGTCCGGAGCCTGTGCTCCGCAACGGGAGAGGCCACGACAGTGAGAGGCCCGCGTACCGCAAAAAAAAAAGAAAAAAGAAAAAAAGAAAGAACAGGCTTTTTTATTCTATTGTACCCTTTTCATCTGGAATTCTGACTTTACAAATTATTACAAACAAGGTTGGCAAATAGGTTTGGGATTGGAGTGTATACATGGAAATTGGAGGAGAAATCAGAATCTTCAGGGGTATAGAGAAGAAAGACAAACAATATGATGTAGCTCGATTTGTTAATTTAAGGCTTTGTTTGGCAGTATACGGTGAAAAACAAAACTTCACTAAAACGTTAAGAGAATTGGTACGTATAACCCCAAACTTAAAGAAACAAAAACAAAGGCACAAACAGCTTTTCACAGTCTAACTTTCCAAAAACCACTTCAAATATAAAAGAGCCTCTACTGAGAAGAGAGACATTTTCTAGTTGGTAGAGAAAGCCAGACTAGACTCAGTAGAAATTATGAGGGGAATATCACGGTTTAGTTTATAGAAAAATGTTCTCATAAATGAAGCTACCGGGCAGTGAAATAGTCTACCTCTAGGAGAAAATAAATTGACTGTATTTAAATGGAAGCTGAATGACCTGTGGAAAGGATTAACTGAGTAAAAAATTACACTAAATGAGCTTCAAGGTTTTCTTCTGACACATAAACGTTTGTGATTTTTATTAAGTTCTTGGATATTATCAAATGTGCTCTGATAGAATAGTAATAGAAATAGAATAGAAAAATAATAGAATAATAAAATGAAATCAGGTTTTGTTGCTTTCATGGTTTAAATGAACAAAAATTCATGTAAGTTCTTGAAAAAATTCTTTATCTTGTAGAAAGGGACTTCTGATTGGCATTAAATCACTGGCCTAAGTAGTATTAACTTTTACACTATAGTTAAATTATTTTTATGTAAAGGCAAAAATGATGGGTCCAAACTGGATCATAAATGTTTCCTTCCCAATAGACAACAAAACCAACCATAGTTAAATCCGGCCAAAAGGGATACAACTTAATATCATGAACTTTAGAAAGAGGTGAGCAAAGGAAGATACTATCTTGGTATGGTATAGAGTTGTTCTTAACCCTGCCTCTATATTCCAGAAATAGAAAGAGTGAGACATCAAAATTCTTGGGATTGTCACTAATATCTCCAAATTAGCTGTAAAGTGAAATGGAGTGCTCTTTTTATCTTTTTTGACTATTCTAATATAGCATTCTGAAATGACTGCTGGAGAATAATGGGTCAAATGGAGGATGTAAACAAATGGATTACTGCATCTGAAAAAGCCAACAAAACATTTCCCCATGAATAGGACAGGCAATCGATAACAAATGAGTAAATCTTACTATATAAGTTCTTAATACTATGCAGTGATTAAGTAGAGGGTTAAATTTTCTTACCTCTGAATTGCAGTAGAGAGGAGGTGAGTTTATAGAACAACACTTGGAGGCAAAGTCTGAGCGCTTGTCAACCAGCTCTTTGAGTTCTGTCTCTGTGGCATCAGGCAGTTTTCCTCTTAGCCTCTCTGCCAGTCTGAAAGGCCAATTTTATGTAAAGTTTTACTAGGTGTGTTTTATAAACATGTCTAGTGCAGAATGATAGCCACTTCAGATCTTTAGCAACAAAAAAGGAAAATATAGTTGCCCTTCTTAAGAAAACGTAATATCTGTGGAATGATTTTTAGTGCCTCAACTTGAGATTAGAAAGTGAAACCTGTCTCTTTAGATCGTGAAAGTAAACATACAAACTTGCTGAATTTGAATTCCCACCTTTCCCCTTTCATTCACTCAGTTGCATCAATCAGCATGGATGACTTCCTCCTCTTTTCTCCCTGACCTTTCATCTTCTCTCATGTTCTAGACTTCAGAGTCCTCAAAGAATACTTCCCTTACAGGACTTTGTCACCTTCATGTATTCTCCCTCATTTTATGTAATTTTCCCTTCAGTTTGCCTACTTCTCAACTAGCTATGCTAGAAAACACAAAAAAGTTTAGAAACTTTGTCTGTTTCTAGCTCTACTATTAACTAACTCTCTATCTCTCTTTCAAGATGGTGCTAGGATCTGAATTCTCTTGATTCTCTCCCAGTTTGATTGGGCTATGATCTTGGTAACTCTCTACCCTCATAATGGTTTATGACTCAGCCTGGTTTACGACTTTCTCCAAGAAATACTTGCCAGCCCAGTCAGTAGTGGGATTAGGAAGTAGAAGAGACCCAAATTTATCTGGAGCTGGGATTAGTAAAATGGATACAGGGAGAGGACAAGAGGGTGAGGGGGACTAACCTGCTTATAAAAGCGTTATTGAAAAGAGTTGGTCCCAGCTGGGAGGGAAAGCAAGTCAGACCGGAAGAAACTCACAGGATAGGGAGAAAAAGGGCATGTATGGGACTGTGAATACCTAAACTCGATCGTTTCAATCTTCTGTACTTTCAAAACTCAATGTCAATTTTACTGCATTAACATTTTTAATGTATTGAGATTATATAAATTATCGCTCAGTTGCCCCGTGTAATCCCGGAGTTCAATACTGTCGTCAGAACTTAATCTTGCATTATCTGTAACGTTCTGTAAGCCTCCATAATCTATTAATTATGTAATTTCCTGATAACTGGAGCCGGTGCTCCGAAGCAGGAGAGGCCACAGCGGTGAGAGGCCTGCGTATCGCAAAAAAAAAAAAAAAAAAAAAAAAAACCATTTTGAACTTAAGGATTTCACAGCTTTTTTTCTTTTAGAGCTTTGTTAAGGTAGACTTCACGGGGGTCACTGAAGAAGGTGTCATCCTTTTGGGATTCTTTATAAAGGTCTTTTTGTGGGGTTGTATTTGTGCTTACTTGATCTGTGTTGTTCAAAATGATTTGAAATGAATCTAAGAAATAAAGTTGAGAATGACGTGATCTTTTCAGAGATTTTCCAGGAAGCCAGTAAAACTTTTCATTATTATGGCCTATTATTTTAGTGTTAACACTTATTTACAAAGAAATGCCTTCCTCTTTGACTTAGCACATCTGAAGTCTTCAACTTTGCTTCAAATAGCAGTACTGGGCTACTATTATTGACAAATTTGGAGGAATCAGCCAGAACAAGTCCCTTACTTTTTCTTGTACTCAGTAAATGTGTTTTCTGAATAATCCGCACACAGTTGTTGTCCCTTGTCAATGAAAGAAGACAGTTCTCTCGTCAGTTGAGGGCCCTGTAAGAAAACAATTATTTGTCTTGAAATGCTGTTCAGGGAGATGTTAAATCAGAACTCCATGCAAAGTATCAAGATGAGTGTTTATTATCTATATCAGATATTGGCTAACATTTTCTACATAAGACCAGATTGTAAATATTTTAAACTTTGTAAGTCCTATACAGTCTCTGCTGTACCTACTCAACTGCCACCATGGCAAAAAAGCAGCCATAAACAATAAGTAGAGCTATATGCCAGTGAAACTTTATGAACACTGATGTTGGAGTGTGATATAATTTTCATGTATAATGAAATATTATTATTTTTAGGGCATTTAGAAATGTAAGACCATTCTTAGATCACAGACACCAGGTCAGATTTGCCCTATGAGCTGCAGTTTGCCAACCCTTGATCTATAGCAAAGTTGATAAAGAAAATGTAGCACATTGAACCTTAGCATTGAAACAGGCAGTAGAGTCTTCAGAGTGGCAGCATTCATCAAGGCTTTTCAGGGTTGGCTCAAGTATTTTACTGAGGAATACTTCTGGAATATAAGTCTTCCTACTTAGGTCAAACGTATACCTGGCATGAAAGAGAAAGGAGATAACACTCTTTAACATGGGTAGATTTGTATAGGCATGTCATGTTTTGAAATTTGACATCTATTAAGGCAGAATACCTGCCTTCTTAATTAAAAATAAGATTTAATTAAAATTGACTCCAAATCAACAGGTTTGAAGTTAAAATCAATATTCTCATTTGAATGCAAATTATTAACAGTTGCTTTGAAGCTATTGTAACTAGTTAATTTAACTCAAGTAAAATGCTGTATGTACTACATATAAATTTGTTTATATATTTATATATAAACAGATCTTCAAATGCCTATGCAACTGTCCTTTATGCAACTATAATACAATGAACCCTATATAAAGCATCAAGTGAGTAACTTAGGTAGCTTTTCTGTGAAAGTAGTTTGTGTAAATTCTTTCATTGTCTCATCCCATTGTTTATGCATTTATAAAAACAATGAGTACTTAGACAAATGTAAATTAGTTTCAATCCAAATTTAGTCTAAATCCTGCTCTCTAATACTGGTAATTGATTTTGGGGCCTGTTGACTTAATTGAGAAATATTTTTACACCTCAAGTATGCACGTATTGGTAGTTCATGCAACTCAGTATACGCAAACAATGGTTTATTTTAGTTCTTAGCTGGAGGAAAACAGATAAAGGCTTACCATTTCTTCCCATTTTAATTTCTTTGTCACTTAATGCTAGTGAAAATACTGTCAGATTAGATCAACCCTACTTACTGATCCAGGACTTTGGTGTTTCCATTATCACACACATCTTTGTTTGTGGGCAACTTGACATCTGGCAGGTCGGGGTTTTGGGCAGCTGGCATGAAGTAAGTGCACACAAAAATGTCCATGGGTGTTTTTTCTTGACAACAGTCCTTAAACTTAGAATTCTTTGTGGATAAATTGTCACAGATTTTTACTGTGTATTCAGGCAGCTACAAAAGCAATTGTGAGTTTGTGCATTGTTAGTTTCCTAGTTAGTCTAATTAAAAATAAGGAAGGCTTACAAAAGTCAGTGTGAATGCTCTTTCAAGGTACATTGGTAGGACATTTGCGGAGGGCAATTTGTCAATGTGTACTAAGAGCCTTCAAGTATACGATCTGATTTCCACGAATTTACTCTCAGAAAATAATTATGGGTGAAGGGAAGATTTAGCTATAAGGCTCTTAAGGGCAGCGTTGCTTAACATATTAAACTGACACAACCTAAATCCAATAAAAGGGGACTGGTTAAATAAAAAGATGGCATATCTAGGTAGATAAATGCAGCATATGCAATACATACATAGAGTCCCACTTAGCCATTATAAGTCAGGTTATAGAAAAACACCTATGGACACAGACAGGTATCCTTAATGAAAAAAGGCCAGGTAAAAAAGTATCTATTTCTAAAGAGGTCCACAGACACATGGTGACTTTTAAGTAACAGTTCAAATTTGTATCTACTTGAAAGGATTATATAAATGAAAGGTGAGAAATTTGGATGACTATCAAATTTTAATAGACATAACAAAAAACATTAGACACTCTTAATAATGGTTGTAGTATTGTCTAATAGAACAGATGATGAATAATGAAATAATTTCTATCTGTACTGTGCAATACTGAGCATTTGAAAAGTGGCTAGTGTTACCAAAGTTGAAGTTTAAACTTTAATTTAAACCTAACTATATATGACTAGTAGATCTGCATTGGGCTCTGTAGGTAGAGTAAGGTCTTGGGAATCAGAATCTTGTCCTTGTGTGTGGACTTTGCCCCTTGCTAGTTGTATGACTTCAAATTATTAATCCTTGCTAACTTTCTGTTTCCTCATCTGTAAAATTGAGTTAACAATATATTTAAATTTCATAGGATACATATGAGGAGTCATTGAGATGATGCATGTCAAAAGCAGCTTAGGAGGGGCTTGGGGCTTCCCTGGTGGTGCAGTGGTTGAGAGTCTGCCTGCCAATGCAGGGGATACGGGTTGGTGCCCCGGTCTGGGAGGATCCCACATGCTGCGGAGCGGCTGGGCCCTGTGAGCCATGGCCGCTGAGCATGCGCGTCTGGAGCCTGTACGCCACAGCGGTGAGAGGCCCACGTACGGCCAAAAAAAAGAAAAGAAAAAAAAAGGCAGCTTAGGAGAATGCCCCTCAATATTTGGCTCATGATGATGATGATGATGATTTTCTTACCTCCTTAGCCATGCAGTCCTCAGAGTCAGACTCACAGCACTTGGAGAGGATTGTGGTAACACCTTCAGCCAGTGGCAAAACATCCTCCAGATTCGCAGTAGGCACTTTTTGGGCAAAGTTTATGAGATGGCTAAACAGTTAAAAATGAATTAGTAGTTTGCCCATATTCTCAGTTTTTTGGGTTTCATTATGAACACAGAGTCGGGAGGAGTAATAGCATAGTTTTAATTCCTCAACGGCTGCATAGAGCACAACTGCTATGTGATGGATCCTTTGTGCAGAAGTCACTATTCAAAATTCAGTCATCCCCAATGAATCTTTTCATATTTTCAGTACTGATATAGAGCTTCTCTTCTGGCCAGATCTACGTAGTTGAAGCATGCCTTTAAAATGTTAGATCTAACGTATAGCTGATTCACTTTGTTATACAGCAGAAACTAACACAACATTGTAAAGCAATTATACTCCAATGAAGATGTTTAAAAAAAAATAGTTGTGATTAAAAAAATTAGATCTAAAATGGCAATAAAGAAAGCACTAATGTCTATTCATAAGGCCAGCGTTGTGTTTTTGTGACCCCCTCATAGTGTTTAAAAATTTTCATAAATTCATTTAGAAACTACAGATAAAAGAAATAATGAAGACCTATAGCCCTAGACCATAGAGTTAATAAATGTTGATGTTTTGGTGTATTACCCTGAAGTATTTTATAAGGCTTACAAGGTATTTTATAAGCGATTATGCTCTGCTATACCATTCACCTATTTTCCTTTTTCACTTAATATATCAGGAATAGGTTCTATATCATTCTTTTTAAATTGCAGCAAAAAACTTTTAAGTGTATAGTTCAGTAATGTTAAGTATATTTACTTTTATATAACAGATCTCTAGAAATTTATCTTGCAAATTTAAAACTCAATACCCATAAATACTACCCCCTCCCCATTTATCCACCCTCAGCCTTTGGTGAGCTACATTTTTGCTTCCTTTTTCTATGACTTTTATTACTTTAGATATTCTATATGAGTGAAATCATACAGTATTTGTCCTTTTGTGACTGCTTATTTTGCTTAGCCTAATGTCCTCAATGTTCATGCATGTTGTAGCACGTGACAGGAATTTAAAACTATATAATATGTAATATAGGTATGTATTGTATGTATGTATCACACATTATCCATTCATCTGTCAGTGGACATTTGGGTTGCTTCTACCTCTTGACTATTGTGAATAATGCTGCAGTTAACATGGGTGTGCAAATACCTCATTGAGGTTCTGCTTTGAATTTCCCTGGATATATATGCAGAAGTGAGATTGCTGGATCATGTGATGACTCTATTTTTAAATTTTTGAGAAACCTTCATACTATCTTTCACAATGGCTGTACCATTTTGCATTCCCATCAGCAATGCCCAAGGATTCCAATTTCTCCATATCCTTGCCAACACTCATTTTCTGTTCTTTTGGTAGTGGCCATCCTAATAGGTGTGAGATGATATCTCATGGTGGCTTTGATTTGTATTTCTCTTATGATTAGTGATGTTGAATATCTTTCCACTTACATATCTCTTGCTGAATCATCTATTCAATTATTTTTAATCAAGTTATTTTTTGTTGAGCTGTAGAATTTCCTTACGCATTCTAGATATTAAACCTTTATTAGATAGATGACTTGCAAATATTTTCTCCCATCCCATAGATTGCCTTTTCACTTGGTTTTTTCCTTTAAAGTGCAGTAGTGTAAGCTTGATGTAGTCCTATATATCTATTTTTGCTGTGACCTATGCTTTGGTGTCATTTCCAAGAGATTGCCAAATCCAATGTCCTGAAGTTTTTTCCTTATGTTTTCTTCTAGGAGTTTTATAGATTTAGATCTTTAATCCATTTTGAATTAATTTTAATATATGGTATAAGGTAAGGGTTGAACTTCATTCTTTTGCAAGTGCAAATCCAATTTTTCCAGCACCATTTGTTGAAGGGACTTTTTTCTCAATCGTGTAGTTTTGACACCCTTGTGGAAAATCATTTGGCCATATATAATAGCGTTTCTATATGAGCTCTCTATTCTTTTCCACTGGTCTCTCTATATCTTGTTATGCCCATACCACAGTGTCTTTATTACTGTTGCTTTGTAATATGTTTTGAAATCAAAGTGTGAGATCTCCAACTTTGTTGTTCTTTTTCAAGATTGTTCTGGCTATAAGGAGTCCCTTGATATTCCATATGAATTTTAGGATGATTTTTTTTTTCTGTTTCAGAAAAAAAAAATGCCATTGGGATATTGATAGAGATTACATTGAATCTGTAGATTGCTTTGGATAGTATGGATATTTTTACAACATTAATTCTTCCAATCCATAAGCATGAAATGTCTATCTGTAGTTTTGATTTCTTTTAGCAATACTTTGTTTTCATTAAATATTCTTTTAAAATTCTTTTAAAATATAATTATAACAAACTGTATGGTATTCTCTCATAATTTATGAGAGATATATCTCTCATAATTTATGAGAGATATATCATGATTGATTTAAATATGCTCTATTAGGAAATATCTAAGTTTTTCATATTTAAAAAAAAAAATGTGGCAGCAGTGTTTTTAGCTAAATCTTTGTCCACACTCAGTGATAGTTCCTTGGAGTAAATTCCTAGACACTAATGCAAGTATAAATTTATGATTAAGACATATATGTATATTGTTATAGGGGGTTTTATACTATGAATTCCTATGCTCTGCATGCCAAATACTCTAAATGCAAGGAAAACTAAAGGGAAGTTTTAGAGAAGATGCCATTTAGTATTTCAGTAGTTCTAATGGAAGATTATTTTTAAAGGACCCATGAAAGTAGTTTCTATGCCCTTTGGGGGAACCTTAAGATCTGGTGCCAGCATGAATTCTTTCATTACCATTAGAGGAAAAAACTTGTGGATCAGTGTAAAAGGAATTAAAGAGACTCTAAATACTGAAGTTATAAAGCTGGCAAATCTAGATGTCTGAGGAGTTGAGGGAAGTGTAAACACAGAAACTGTCAAAAATTGAAATTAACAATAGCCATACAAATCAAAGTGAAGCTTATAAACAAAGTAAGTAATTAGAATAAATTCATGAAGCTTAAGACATGTACACTATAGAGCACAAAGCTTCATATAACAAGAATTCAGGAAGTTTCTTCCCAAGAAAAACATGGGCAAAGCAAGTAACAGGTGATGAATAAAAACGATTGTTTTTGCTGGTGTGTTTGTAATACATGCTATTATGAACACTGAGGAGATAATTTCTAGTGGTCTACCAGTCTTCCCATATGAGTATATGGAAAAGGTTGATTAAAATCAAATTATGTTTTAGAAAAGTTTTGTTCCTTATATTTTGTGTAGAGAAAAGAAAAAATAACTGGGCCCTATTTGAGGATTATTGGAGCATAACACTATGGTTTGTATCTTCTATTACAAACATTTTCTTAGGGAATCCTAATATTATGGATCAATAGTGCAGAAACAAACAGCTATACATGCTGATGGTGCTAAATCTTTACCTGAGCCTTGATTTCTCCTTCCCATAAGCAGAGTATTTTGAACAGATTCTATTTGACATTGTGGTGAGAAGTGATAAATGTTTAAGCTGAAGTCTCTAGAAAATAAATGAGAGAATGTCATTAGATGGTCAGGATCCATTGAAAGCAGTGTTCAGGAATGGACAAAAAGAGACCATCTGGACTCCCTTTGATGACTAGAAAACTGAATTCTGACCAACGGAACTTTTTCCCCAGAGGTGGTTGTGTGTTTTTTTCCAATTAACAAAATATGAAAGAGGCATTTTAAAAACATTTACAGATTCCAGAATCGGAATCTTTCTAACAATATTTGAAAGGAACCGCATTAATAGAAGAAGAAAAAAGGACATAACTATGTAACAAAATGACACTTACCTCTTTCAAAAAGCATACTGTTGGGTTTGGTGAGGTACAGCATGACCCTACCATGGAGAGAGAACTCTTGGTGTAACTGACTAATAGTGTCAAAGGAGCTTGTCCATAATTAATGGAATATTCATACATAAATCTGTAGGGGGAAAAATAGGATTGGTCAGAACATTTGTGGGAAACAATCTTTTTCAGAAGTATTTTGATGGAAAAGGGGTGCGTGTTAGTTGATAGTTATAATATCTAAAAAGCACTAGGGATTTAGAGAAAGGGTTATAATACTAGTCACTTTTAATCAATATCTTCATTTAAAAAATCTTTTCTAAATTTCCATGTAGATTACTTGGGAGGGGTCATTTGTCCCTTTATTTCTTTAGCATCTGCCATATGCATGGCCTATGGTAGCTGCTTATTAACGTTGGTGGAAAAATTGAAATGAAGGTAATGGAATTATCTTTCATTATCTGTTTATTCTAGACAATTGCTGTGTATAGGCTTGTTTGTTTGTTGAAATTATTTTAATTTTTGTGAGCATAAGCCACTAAGTGTCTAAAGAGACTGAGATCTTCGGCAAAATCCTCCCTGAATTTACAGGGATGGGCAAGCCAACCAACTTTTATGAAATCATGACCTTGATTTCATACTTCTAAAGCCAGTTTGAATGATGTTGCTTTTGACTTCTGTGTGTGTATATATATATTTTCTATTATCATAATTTTTTCCAACTTTCTGATCTTCTGAGAGTAAGGAATCAATATACAATCGGCTCTTCATGAATGTTAAACAAGAAGGTAAAAGTAATATGTCCACTAATATAGTACAACAAGTGTCATGTTCACAAGTGTTTCTGGGAATGTACTGTAAGAATGAAAAAAAGCTGTTTATTTCTTATGCTCTACTGGAAATTAAATACTTGTGCACAGCAATAAAATTCTGTCAGATGGAGTATGCAAGGATCCCTAACATAAGAGGAATCACAATAGCTGCTGTCAAATATTTGAACGTGTCATGTGGAGAGAGGATCCAAGTGAGTCTGCTTCAGATACTAGAACTAGGATGAGAGGGTAGGCGTATGGGAAAGTTGACTTCATCTCCATCTGAGAAAGCTATTTGTAATAGGCACTGACAGAGATGGGATGTTGTGGGTGACAGTCAAGTTTTTGTTATTGGTAATTGTCTGGGTTGCGGTATAAGAGGTGTTTATATAGAATAGGGGGTTAGATTAGACATGTATGTTATTTTACGCCCTGAAACTTTACATATGATGAAAGCAGCTTACTGATCAGCAAACCCCTTGGGATCTTTCCTGAATGCCTCACAGATCTCATCATTTGTTGGCTCTACATAGGTAGGAAATTCTTGTGGCTGGTGCTTCAGGGCAGCCATACACAGTTTCTTTTCAAGGCCCTCTTTGGTGCAGCACTCAGCAGTTCCTGGGTGCACTGGGAATGGAGAGTCACTTTCACAGGACTTAGCAGACAATGCTGAAGTCTAGAATGAGAAGAAAAGTAAACTCACATATGTGTAAGTTTCCAGGCTTATAGTTCTCCATTTAGTATAACAACTTAATCTTAAATTTAAAAATTCTCATTAGTAACAAACTGGCCATGACAAGCTGCATTATTCTAGTTATAGGCTAGTACAGGGTCTTAAGTTAAGACTCTAAGTAGGACCAAAAGAGAACTTTCATTAACAAGTGAACTGTATGTGATTGCAGCTGTTAGAGGTTTGATCCTCTAGTTCGGTGTTTATCCACAGGGATATTAACATCTCTAAGGATGAGGGAGGTCATTTGAAAAAGCTCCATTGATTCTGATGTGATCTCCCATCTGTATTCTGTTCTAAATACGCTAAGAATGGGGACCACCCTCTTCCCTCCTGCCCTCCCTTTGTTAAATAAATAGGCTCTTAATCCTTGACTGCTTTGTCTTCAACATTGATTTGCATTCTCCTACTCAGTGGTTCTTTAGCCTGCTTTTGCATCAGTGTATAAAAATAAGAAATGCCTGGGCTGCATGACACAAATTCTGATCAGTAGGTCAAAGATGAGGCCTGAGGGTCTGTTTTTTTCCCCCAAAGTTTATTCTCCTGTGCATCATGGGTTGAAGCACTGGTACAACTTAATTTACTGCTTCAACAGTGGTACATAGATACGTATGGGCAGACTAAGCCCAGGGTAAGAGTACCACCAAAGCAGTTGTAGCAATAAAATGTTCTTTTGGGAAAGAATTTGATATCTGGAATAAAAATGTGGAATAGAAATAGTCCCATGGAAATAGAAATAAGCCCATGGAAAAAATTGGGGATTTACATGGGAAAAAGATTTTGACATCTTTACAGTTATTTTATAAGATATCTTTTGAAGATAAAACTTCTAAAGATCTTTCCTATTGATGAAGGAAAGCAAAGCAACATGATGAATCATTCATATAAACCAAAAGTAAACAGTGAATCTTTTCCCATTTCTTTTCCTGGCCACTTTCCTATTTTTCCTTTTTTATTACCTCCTTTCAAATAAAGAAACAAAGTTTACAAAGAAAGTAACATATTTGTAGGAAAAAACAATGCTTTGTACAGCAGGAAAAAGGTGTTATCCAAAAAAGTCAGTGCTATCTCTGTTCTTATGATCTGTCTCTAACAATCTTGGATGGGTTATGACCAAACATTTCTGGTCAAGGGATGGGTTAGCAAATATATAAAATAAAATGGAAATTAAAATGTGTTCTGTTTTTTTGATTGTAGTTGGTAGTTTGCTTGTTTATTTTAAGATAGTGCAGAAGGTTGTTGTTAGTGGGAGATAATGATTAAGTTCTTAGAAAGTAGATAAGGGCCAGGTAAAGAAATTAATAGGTAAGAGTGATAGAATATATTCTAATCAGATCTTTGGAGCATTGTGTCTGTTGGCTAACTGCTGCAGTCTTGAGCAGGGAGACATTTGCCTGTAGAGGCCTTTATCAAGATGCAGCTAAACGTCATTTTTATTCATCCTGATGACAGTATCAGTAAATTGCTAGAAACACCTGTAGTTTCACATTTTTCAGCTGTTGTCTATATTTTGAAAACTGTCATTTCAGCGTTTTTTGTTTCTGCATGTATACTCTAAGGTAGAAAACGCAGAACTGTGTGTGTATATATAGGGCAATTTTTGAACCCCCAAATAACTTGAAACCAACACTAAGTTTTTCCAGGGCAGTTGGTACCAGTCTTGGCATGATACAGGTATGGGTATTGGTAGGCTTCTAAGATACACAGAATATATTAGAACTACTTCGAGAGGTCCATGAATTAATAATACACACCCCAGTTTTCTCATTTGAACCTTGTAGGACTAATGGGCAGAATTGGTTCACTATACCAGAATAAATTTGGGCTCTAGGATAATACACTTCATATCTCCCTCAAACTTGGAGTAGGTGGGTTGCTGTCTAAAATTTCCCCAAGATATGATGTAAAGGCCTCTCTTGACCCCCTTCTATGGGCCAGCATAGACATGGCCAACCACACAACCCTACCCTGTTGTCATAACAGTCAGGGTCAGCCCCCTCAGCACAGCAGGCTTCTGTCAAGGAGACAACTTCATTCACAAGATGACTGATCTGTTCAAAGGTGCCACTGGGAAATTTTCTGCTGTATAGGACCATTGACCTGAGGAGAAATAGAAGTCAATGTATGCAGAATTTTTTTAAAGTTTTCACATTTGCACATATTTTAATATGAAATCTATTCAATTTTTTTTAGTGGAATATTGCACACATGTTCTTGACTAATGAAAATATGACATTGGCTTTAAAAAGTTTATCTAGAAGAAAAATGCATCTTGTAACAATAGAACTTGGGTTTGGGAGTTCCATCAAACCAGCCTCATGTTCCTTCCTCTCAAGCCTACCCAAAGGAATCTCTCCTTTACCTTGCTGCCTTTGTTTGCCAGCATCCTAGCATGTACTATTTGCCTTTTAATTCACCTTAGAAAACTATGCTTACTTGTTTTCTCAACTCATTAGCATACTTGTAACAAATTCTTAGACCATATTAACAATAGTTCAACTGGAATCTTTGGATGTCCTCCATTTGCCTGACATCTCTGCCCACTTTGACCCTGGGGCTAATGGAGATCAGTCCAGTCCCTGATGCAGAATTGAAGACCCCTTACACTTAGCTTCATTCAAGGTCAGGTAACCAGGAGAGTGAGCAAGTACCTCATACTTACAAAGATGTAAAGTCATCTTTTCCCAGGCTGGCGAGTTCCTTGCAGACTTTATCTTTCTCATAATCTCGACCTAGGAACCAGAAATATATATTAAAAAAGTATCTTTTTCCTTTTAAATGAACGTTGCATTAAATGTATATATACAAAGGGATTTTCCACATGATTCATCAATGGTGAAAGTAGCATTTTTCTCAATACCTATATGCAATTTCACTTTTTGGTGTCTTTCTGTTTTATCACAATGGATCAAAATTTGGCATGCTATAAACTTTAATGAAAACTAAATAAATTAAGAAAAAGAATGAACTACAGAGGGCAGACAACAGAAGCAAGAAGAATTACAATTCTGCAGCCTATTGAAGGAAAACCACATTCACAGAAAGATAGACAAAATGAAAAGGCAGAGGACTTTGTACCAGATGACGGAACAAGATAAAACCCCAGAAAAACAACTAAATGAAGTGGAGATAAGCAATGTTCCAGAAAAAGAATTCAGAGTAATGATAGTGAAGATGATTCCAGGACCTCAGAAAAAGAATGGAGGCAAAGATCGAGAAGATGCAAGAAATGTTTAACAAAGACCTAGAAGAATTAAAGAACACCTAGAAGAATTAGAGAACAAACAAACAGAGATGAACAATACAATAACTGAAATGAAAAATACACTAGAAGGAATCAATAGCAGAATAACTGAGGCAGAGGAACGGCTAAGTGACCTGGAAGATAAAATAGTGGAAATAACTACTGCAGAGCAGAATAAAGAAAAAAGAATGAAAAGAATTGAGGATAGTCTGAGAGACCTCTGGGACAACATTAAATGTACCAACATTCACATTATAGGGGTCCCAGAAGGAGAAGAGACAGAAAGGACCCGAGAAAATATTTGAAGAGATTATAGTTGAAAACTTCCCTAATATGGGAAAGGAAATAGCCACCCAAGTCCAGGAAGAACAGAGAGTCCCAGGAAGGATAAACCCAAGGAGAAACATGCCGAGACCCATAGTAATCAAATTAATAAAAATTATTGAAAGCAAGAAGGGAAAAATGACAAATAATATACAAGGGAACTCCCATAAGGTTAACAGCTGATTTCTCAGCAGAAAATCTACAAGCCAGAAGGGAGTGGCATGATATGTTTAAAGTGATAAAAGGGAAGAACCTACAACCAAGATTACTCTACACAGCAAGGATCTCATTCAAATTTGACAGAGAAATCAAAATTTTTACACACAAGCAAAAGCTAAGAGAAATTCAACACCACCAAACCAGCACTACAACGAATGCTAAAGGAACTTCTCTAAGTGGGAAACAGAAGAGAAGAAAAGGACCTACAAAAACAAACCCATAACAATTAAAAGGGTAATAGGAACATACATATTGCTAATTACCTTAAATGTGAATGGATTAGATGCTGAAACCAAAAGACATGGGCTTGCTGAATGGATACAAAAACAAGACCCATATATACGCTGTCTACAAGAGACCCACTTCAGACCTAGGGACACATACAGACTAAAAGTGAGGGGATGGAAAAAGATATCCCATGCAAATGGAAATCAAAAGAAAGCTGGAGTAGCAATACTCATATCAGATAAAATAGGCTTTAAAATAAAGACTATTACAAGAGAAAAGGAAGGACACTACATAATGATCAAGGGATTAATCCAAGAAGAAGATATAACAATTATTAATATATATGCACCCAAAGTAGGAGCACCTCAATACATAAGGCAACTTCTAACAGCTATAAAAGGAAATTGACAGTAACACAGTAATAGTGGGGGACTTTAACACCTCACTTACCCCAATGGACAGATCATCCAGACAGAAAGTTAATAAGGAAACACAAGCTTTAAATGACACAATAGACTGGATAGAGTTAATTGATTTTTATAGGACATTCCATCCAAAAACAGATTACGGTTTGCAAGTGCACATGGAACATTCTCCAGGATAGATCTCATCTTGGGTCACAAATCAAGCCTTGGTAAATTTAAGAAAATTGATATCATATCAAGCATCTTTTCTGACCACAGTGCTATGAGATTAGAAATCAACTACAGGGAAAAAAACGTAAAAAACACAAATACATGGAGGCTAAACAATACGTTACCAAATAACCAAGAGATCCCAAAGAAATCAAAGAGGAAAGCAAAAAATACCTAGAGACAAATTACAATGAAAACACAACAATCCAAAACCCTTGTGATACAGCAAAAGCAGTTCTAAGAGGGAAATTTAGAGCAATAGAAGCCTATCTCAAGAAACAAAAAAAATCTCAAACCATCTAATGTTATACCTCAAGGAACTAGAGAAAGAAGAATAAACAAAACCCAAAATTAGCAGAAGGAAAGAAATGATAAAGATCAGAGCAGAAATAAATGAAATAGCAATGAAAACAATAGCAAAAATCAATAAAATTAAAAGCTGATTCTTTGAAGGTAAACAAAATTGATAAACCTTTAGCCAGACTCATTTAAAAAAAAAAAAGGGAGAAGACTCAAATCAATTAAATTAGAAATGAAAAAGGAGAAGTTACAATGGATACCACAGAAATAGAAAGCATCCTAAGAGACTGCTAAATGCAACTCTATGCCAATAAAATGGACAACCTGGAAGAAATGGACAAATTCTTAGAAAGGTATAAACTTCCAAGGCTGAACCAGGAAGAAATAGAAAATATGAACAGACCAATCACAAGTAATGAAATTGAAACTGTGATTAAAAATCCTCCAACAAACAAAAGCCCAGGACCAGATGGCTTCACAGGCAAATTCTATTGAACATTTGGAGAAGAGCTAACACCTATCCTTCTCAAACTCTTCCAAAATAGAGCAGAGGGAGGACACTCCCAAACTCATTCTATGAGGCCACCATCAGTCTGATACCAAAACCAGACAAAGACACTACAAAAAAAAATTACAGACCAATATCAGTGATGAATATAGATGCAAAAATCCTCAACAAAATACTAGCAAACAGAATCCAAGAGCACATTAAAAGGATCATACACCATGATCAAGTGGGATTTATTCCAGGGATGCAAGGATTCTTCAATGTACACAAATCAATCAATGTGCTACAACACATTAACAAATTGAAGAAAAACCATATGACCATCTCAATAGATGCAGAAAATGCTTTTGACAAAATTCAACACCCATTTATGATAACTCTCCAGAAAGCGGGCATAGAGGGAACCTACTTCAACATAATAAAGGCCATATATGAGAAACCCACAGCAAACATCATTCTCAATGGTGAAAAACTGAAAACATTTCCTCTGAGATCAGGAAAAAGACAAGGATGTCCACTCTCACCACTATTATTCAACATAGTTTTGGAAGTCCTAGCCATGGCAATCAGAAGAAAAAGAAATAAAAGGAATACAACTTGGAAGAGAAGTAAAACATCACTGTTTGCAGATGACATGATACTATACATAGAGCACCCTAAAGATGCCACCAGAAAACAACTAGAGCTAATCAATGAATTTGGTAAAGTTGCAGGATACAAAATTAATGCACAGAAATCTCTTGCATTCTTGTACACTAACAATGAAAGATCAGAAAGAGAAATTAAGAAAACAATCCCATTCACAACTGCAACAAAAAGAATAAGATACCTAGGAATAAACCTATCTAAGGAGACAAAAGACCTGTATGTAGAAAACTATAAGACACTAATGAAAGAAATTAAAGATGATACCAACAGATAGATATACCATGTTCTTGGATTGGAAGAATCAACATTGTGAAAATGACTGTACTACCCAAAGCAATCTACAGATTCAATGCAATCCCTATCAAATTACCAGTGGCATTTTTATAGAACTAGAAAAAAAAAATCTTAAAATTTGTATGGAGACACAGAAGACCCTGAATAGCCAAAGCAGTCTTGAGGGAAAAAAATGGAGCTGGAGGAATCAGACTCCCTAAGTTCAGACTATACTACAAATCTACAGTAATCAAGACAATATAGTACTGGCACAAAAAGAGAAATGTAGATCAGTGGAATAGGATAGAAAGCCCAGAGATAAACCCACACACCTGTGGTCAGCTAATCTATGACAAAGGAGGCAAGGATATACAATGGAGAAAAGACAGCCTCTTCAATAAGTGGTGGTGGCAAAACTGGACAGCTACATGTAAAAGAATGAAATTAGAACACTCCCTAACACCATACCCAAAAATGAACTCAAAAGGGATTAGAGACCTAAATGTAAGACTGGTCACTATAAAACTGTTAGAGGAAAACATAGGAAGAACACTCTTTGACATAAATCGCAGCAAGATCTTTTTGGATCCACCTCCTAGAGTAGTGGAAATCAAAACAAAAATAAACAAATGGGATCTAATGAAACTTAAAAGCTTTTTCACAGCAGAGGAAAACATAAGGTGAGAAGACAACCCTCTGAATGGGAGAAAATATTTGCAAATGAATCAATGGACAAAGGATTAATCTCCAAAATATATAAACAGCTTATGCAGCTCAATATTAAAAAAACAAACAACCTGATCCAAAAATGGGCAGAAGATGTAAATAGACATTTTTCCAAAGAAGATATACAGATGGCCACGAAGCACATGAAAAGCTGCTCAACATCACTAATTATTAGAGAAATGCAAATCAATACTACAGTGAGGTATCACCTCACAGCAGTTAGAATGGGCATCATCAGAAAATGTACAAACAACAAATGCTGGAGAGGGTGTGGTGAAAAGGGAACCCTCTTGCACTGTTGGTGGGAATGTAAATTGATACAGCCACTATGGAGACAAGTATGGAGGTTCCTTAAAAAACTAAAAATAGTATTACCATATGACCCAGCAATCCCACTAATGGGCATATATGCTGAGAAAACCATAATTCAAAAAGACACATGCACCCCAATGTTCATTGCAGCACTATTTACAATAGCCAGGTCATGGAAGCAACCTAAGTGCCCATGGAGAGATGAATGGATAAAGAATTTATGGTACATATAAACAATGGAATATTACTCAGCCATAAAAAGAAATGAAATTGAGTTATTTGTAGTGAGGTGGATGGACTTAGAGTCTGTCATACAGAGTGAAATAAGTCAGAAAGAGAAAAACAAATATCATATATTAATGCATATATGCGGAACCTAGAAAAATGGTACAGATGAACCAGTTTGCAGGGCAGAAATAGAGACACAGATGTAGAGAACAAATGTATGGACACCAAGGGGGGAAGGTGTAGGGGTGGTGGTGGTGTGATGAATTGGGAGATTGGGATTGACATGTATACACTAATATTTATGAAATAAATAACTAATAAGAACCTGCTGTATAAAAAATACAATTTAAAAATTAAAAATATGGTCCATATCAAAAGAAATTAAAAACAAAAAAAAGGAAAACAAACTCAGATACAAATAGGTGTTTCCTTGCTGGCACTGGGGGGATGGGTAAAATTGGTGAAAGGGATTAAGAGGTACAGACCTTCGGTCATAAAATAAGTAAGCCATAAGGATGTAATATACAGCATAAGGAATATGGTCAATAATATTTCAGTAACTTTGGGGACAGTCAATTACTAGACTTTGGTGATCATTTCATAATGTATGCAAATGGCAAATCACTATGTACTACACCTGAAACTAACATAATATTGTATGTCAACTATATTTCAATAAATTTTAAAAAAGAATGAACTAATACTGAAAGCAGATAAGTCAAAATATATATGCCAACTAGTGAGTTAGAACCTACTGATATAGCAGTCACTCTTAGGTCCCATCTTTATAATAATGCTCAAATAAAGCTTTTTATTCCTCCTTCCTTTCTTTGCCTCAGTTTCACCTAAGGCCTCAAAAGAACCAAGAACAAAAAATAAATGGAGAATATGTCTACCTTCCAAAGTGAAGAGCCAGGCCCAGTAATGTGGGCCTTTAAATGGGGGGTGTGGGCACTGGTGTTGCCTCCCTTGCTTTACTACCCACCTCCAGACTCCCTAAGGGAAGTCTAGGAATTCAGCTGAGGAAAAAGATGGAAATTAGGCAAAATAAGTTTTGGAGAAAGTTGTCAGTGTGGTGGGTTTGGGAGAGTGGTGCGAGAGTGCATCTCCTTGTTTCAAGCATAGTAAGAAGGGCTTCAGAGAAAACACTGAGACCTTGATAGGTGACCCTTGGAAGGTGGGTACAATGGACAGGTGTCTGATTCAGACTGGAGAAATCTACAAGGTTAGAAGGGCTGGTTAAGTGGCCTGAGGCAACAAAGGAGAGGGTTGTGAGTGGGAAAGCTCTGCTGTGGCCTGTGTACCTGACACAGATCGAGCAGGAGAATAAACTGACCTGGAATCATCCTATATATATATATATATATATTTTTTTTTTTTTTTAAGGTAGACATTTATCTAGAAGGCAGCAGGTTACCAAAAGTAGAACACCTCTGTGCAGATGCAGATAACATGAAAATCAAAGGGAGGTCTTAAGGTGCCAGCTGGATGGAGAGATAGCCAGGGATGATGGGGAAAGAGATCTCCAAAGAGCCCATGAAGAGAAAATATCAACTTTGAACATCTCCTGTAACCAGAGAAAACAACACTATCTCATCAAGCTGCCCATTTGAATGAGTGTTAGTTGCTGCTTACCTTTCCTACTAGCTTTTCTTTTCCCTGTGTTAACCCTGGAGGAACTAAAAGCAGCCTAGAGAGCAGCAGGATAGGAGAAGAGAGCAGGCAGAGGAAAGTGTGTGCCTCCCTTTGCCACTAAAGGCAACAGGACTGAACCGTGCCTGATCTGGGGGAGTAGCTTCAATTTTAAATGAATTTACAAATTTTTGACTTTAACCAGACAGTCCCATGACTGTTAACAGGTGGTTATTTTGATGTTCAAAAGGACCAGAGGACCTTATTTGAGTGATGAGAAAAATCATAGAACCTACTCTTAAGTCCATTCGGGTGGTTGGGAAGAGCTAGTGTGCACAGGGGATTAGTTCTTTATTGATGGTGAGACCCACTTGTTCAACACACCTGTTACACATACAATAGGTGGACACATGGAAGGCAGCCAGTGTTTTTCTTCCCCGATTCATCATTTATGCAAGAAAGTCTAGGAAATTTGCCAACATTTTGATGCTATATCTTTCCAAAAAATGTAAGTATAGAAATGGCCCAGTTCCTGTTCTAAATGGTTTTAACATTTAGTAACTTATCCTTCTGGATTTAAATATTGGGAAATCCGTCTTGGATGATATGATGGTAACTACTGGTATGCATTTTACCCCCTAAATGTCCTCGCCTCAGCTCCATGGATGAATGAATATACATAAGGCAGGGTAGGAATTCTTTTTTTTTTTAATTGGGGTATAGTTGATTTAAAATGTTGTGTTTCAGGTGTACCGCAAAGTGATTCTGTTATACATATATCCACTCTTTTTAAGATTCTTTTCCCATATAGGCCATTACAGAGTACTGAGTAGAGTTTCCTGTGCTATACAGTAGGTCTTTATTAATCGTCTATTTTATATCATATGATATTGCTTATATGTAGAAATTCTTGTTTTATGGTTTGGAGTGGAGGTGGTAGTGGTTGGATACTGGCTGGGGAGGATTTTGTTTTGGTTATTTTTTTCCTTTTAAAAAGATTCTCGGGACTTCCCTGGTGGCGCAGTGGTTAAGAATCCACCTGCCAGTGCAGGGGACATGGGTTCGATCTCTGGTCCTGGAAGATCCCACATGCCGTGGAGCAACAAAGCCTGTGGGCCACAACTACTGAGCCTGCGCTCTAGAGTGCCCTTGAGCCACAACTACTGAAGCCCGCGCACCTAGAGCCTGTGCTCTACAACAAGAGAAGCCACCACAGTGAGAAACCCGCACACCGCAATGAAGAGTAGCCTCCTGCAACTAGAGAAAGTCTGTGTGCAGCAAAGAAGACCCAACACAGCCAAAAAAAAAATTAAAAAAAAAAAAGATTCTCTTTGGGCTTTGTTAGAATTAATGTTAAAAATGCCTGATTTCAGTGAAAATTGCCTGTGGAGGAAGCTGTTGTACCCTACGTCTTTCAGGTGGACGGTTCAATGCATATAACTAAGGTGAGAAGTCAGAACTGAGGGACAAAGACCTTCTTAAGTGGCATTTTGTAATAAGGGACCAACTCAAATACCATCAAAATCACAAAGAAGGTGGATAAACCTGCATGATCAAATCTCACATTATCTTGGAAACTAGGACAAGACAGTAGGATTGATGGTGGTTGTTTATACTCTATTGACTGAGAAACTTCATATCTAGTACATTTTCTTTTTTTTTTTTTTTTTGCCGTACGCGGGCCTCTCACTGTTGTGGCCTCTCCCGTTGCGGAGCGCAGGCTCCGGACGCGCAGGCTCAGTGGCCATGGCTCACGGGCCCAGCCGCTCCGCGGCATGTGGGATCTTCACGGACCAGGGCACGACCCCGTGTCCCCTGCATGGGCAGGCGGACTCTCAACCACTGCGCCACCAGGGAAGCCCTCTAGTACATTTCCTGTAATTTATTGACTTGTTTACAAGGTTGGATATTGTCACAGTTTCAGAAGGTCAAAATAAGGCAGAAATTTTCTGTTAATCATTAATGGTATTCAGTGGGACTGAAGATTAGGGCACAGAGGGAAAAAATTTAGGGTAGAGCTGTCTTCCTATAGTGGGAAGATGTAGTATTAGGATGTCAACGGAGTTTTATGTTGCTCCTAGGAAAACTGGGGAAAATGGCTGGCAGTGGATTTTAGTTCAGTGTGAGAGAACTTTATAGCTGTGGCTAATTAATAACTGAAATGCTGAACAGCTTTTTGAAGTGAGTTTGTTTTGTCCTTAAAATATTCAAATGGAGTTTAAATAACGGTATGTGTTAGATTCCTGAATTTAGTACACAGTAGTATTCTCATGATCTTTGAGATCAATTCTAAAAGCTTACAAAATCACCCCTTTTAGAAACAGTAAGAAATTATACAGAATCTTTTTTCTCGCAAAGCGCCAAAAAAATACTCAAATAAGAACTCCTTTGTTCTTAATGCAAAGGAAATAACTTTGCTTAATAAACTCTCCCTATAAAACTGCAGAGGTCACTTTTGTTTTATTGTGACCGTGCAAAATGAGAGCCTGCATTTATTGGGGGCACCTCTGAACATTTAAAAAACTATTTTGTTTCTAACTTTCCAGATTTCTCATTTCATTAAGAAAGTAAAGTTTCATTCAGTGTGTTGAGAACGTGAGTGCATGTGAATATAGCATAAGTGGAGACTACAGTTTATCTCCTGATTTAATTAAAGCTATTTAAACAACTGAGATTGCACAGAAACTCATGGGTGTAATCCATGGGTGTTATGTACTGCTTTAGTTAGAATGCAGTGACAGAAAACTGGGAAACTAGATCAACTACACAAAGACTTAAAAGGGTTTTGGAACCATTTTTGCTGGAATATTCAGTCTTGGGCAAAACAGAAACAAGGGGAAAAGCCCAAATATGCATTGAAGAAATTCAGAATTAAAATATGAGGGTAAAACTGCTCTTACAAAAGTAACCTGTAGAGGAAGCCTTTGCACCATGTATTTTTCAGGTGGATTACTTGAAATATTTCTGATTAACAAAAATTCATCTATTTATTTATTCAAAGAGAAGACCTGGAGCTGAACTGGTTAAGCGAGTATGTTAATCACTTTCATCTTCCAAACGCAACAAATACTGAATTTAATTTGCCATGAGATTGTTCTAAATCAATTCCCTATTCCATGGAGTACTGCTTAATGTTTTCACACCAGTTGAGCTCACTTTCATTTATATAATTAAATCCTATATCAAATGAATTGTAAATGACATACTCTGTTCTTTAATGTACCATGTGGTTATGAAGAGGGCAATCTGGACTTTGATATGGCGCTAGTAAATATTGGCATAATCCTAGTGACACTGGAGAAATCATTTTCACGTTGTGACCCCTAAACACTCAATGTTTACAAATGTCGTTAACAGAATTGTTGCTTTTTGCAATAGCATGTCCCTTTTCTGTCTGTATTGTGAAACATTCTGGTAAGCTATGCCTAATTCTGGACTTTTGAAAACATTTGGTTTACTTTCAGGAAATCTTTACTGCTTCATGAATCTCTCCTCTCCCAACGCAGCTGACAATACTCATTCATACATGCAACAGACATGTCTTGAAGACTTTGTGCCAGGCATTGGGTTCAGTATCGAATATACCATAAAGAGCAAAATAGACACATCCTTGCCCTTATGGAACTTTTAATCTAGTGGGGATAGATGATATGATACTCATCGTTATGGTACAAACTTTACTAAAAAGGGTATTTTGAATGCTTTAACTATTGTTATAATCATTCTCTAAAACCAGTTTGGTCCTCTAGAAAAGCTGTTTGTATACCAGGAGCAATGGTTGGACTCCATATAACGTTGAGTTGAATAAAAATGTTTATATAGGGTGCTAGGAACTGTCTTACGTTGCTATTTTCCTATTCTGGAGAATCATGGCCTTTCAGAACTGTTGGGCATTTATATTTTTGAAATTTTATTCCTTTGACGTTTTTATTTCCATTCTGCACTGACAGACTCATCTATGTCAGAAAAGGTCAGTGTATTAGTGTGGTTTTTTTTTTAACTTAAAGAATATGGTTTGTAGTATTCGTTCAAACTAGGTGGGCTAGATATTCAGAGTAGTGGTTTTAGTTGAGAACTTAAATATTGTTGGGCTGGTTTAGGAAGTTGCCCTGATTATTGGAACTAAAGAAAACTGCTGATATGTCATTAACAACATTGTCAACGAAGGAGTCGTATTCAAATTAGTACTTTTATTTCATTTTTCAGGCTTTTTGGGTCTCATTTCCACTGACATTTTAAATCACTATTATATAAAGCATTGATCTGGTTTCATACTGATGTTACAAGCAGGGGTGCTTTTTTTTTTTTTTTTTTTTTCCCGCGGTACTGGGGCCTCTCACTGTTGTGGCCTCTCCCGTTGCGGAGCACAGGCTCCGGACACGCAGGCTCAGCGACCATGGCTCATGGGCCCAGCTGCTCCGCGGCACGTGGGATCCTCCGGGACCAGGGCACGAACCCGCATCCCCCGCATCGGCAGGCGGACTCCCAACCACTGAGCCACCAGGGCAGCCCGGGGGGTGCAGTTTTGAGCTTAAATCAATGGAGAGTAAACCTAGAGTTCTGCATGACATCTATAGATTAACTATCTAGAGGAAATTAACTGTACCTCTTAGGATGCCATCAGTGGAACATTTCAGATGTTGAAAATTCAAAACCAGTAGAAGAGATAGGGGCAATGGGTCAGTTGCCCCGATACTAAAATTGCCATAGAGGATGGCCTCATAGACTCGCTCAAATTTGATGCCTTTGGTTTCAACATGGGTGGTAGCCCATATAGATGCTACACTCACCAAAGTCCCAGAGGAGGCATTCTTCCTCCACACATCTCATTCCACCTCGCTTTTCCTTCACAAGTTGAGCACCTTGTCATCAACAAATGCTTTTGCAGAGGTGAAGATAAAGGAGCAAGTTTCCCTCTCCCACCTTTGGCATGAGTGAGGGTGGTGTCTTTGGTATCCTGAATTGGAAACTTAGAATGTATTACAGGGCTTAGTTTTTAAAGCAATATAAGAATAAATAACATGATAAAGCACATACAAGAAACTTGAAAGCCACCAATACTTAAAGGTCTGATAGTAGAGATAAGAATAAGAATACAACACCGATAGCAGCAGTAGTGATCATTGCCATGGGAGAGATTGAAACAAAGCATATGAACCCATAGAATGGAAGAGAGCTTTTAGAAAGCCTCATGAAAGGAACTATTACTTGAAGTGGACCACGAATGATGGGCAGGATTTTAACAGGAATAAGTGAATTGGGAGAGGAATTTTAAGTGGAGAGAAGAACATGGAGAAATATCTGAAGTTAGAAAATCACCAGTCATATCTGGAGAATGAGTAATCTAATAAAACTGAAGCAGTGGAATTAAATACTAAAAAAACTTGATCACCAAAGTTTTACTTATTTTTTAAGGTAATGGGGTATCTATTGAAATACATTCATGGAGAGGAATGACAGACTCAGAGCTGTAATCAAGGAAGAGTAATCTTGGGATCTAAGCGAAATAGTACCTTGTTATTAAGGCTGTTCTGTGAAATATGTTGGTCTATGTAAAAATGCCTAGCACATCTCCTGCCTAACGTGGTAAAAACACAATGAATGTTAGCAATTCTTCTTATAGTAAAATCCAGTGATGATATCTATTATGAGATATATGCCCTTGTGATAAGGATCTCATGTGACTTGCTCCAGTCCTTCTCTCAGATGGTAGGCTAAATTACTTTCTGGTCAGAAGGAAATGGAAGAGAATATAAAAAATAGAAAACTCCCAGGAAGCATGGAAATGAGTTAACATGTACCCCAGTTATCTCCTGGCCAATTCTCCCTGGATCTGACCAATGAGATTACAGTCTATCAACAGTGAGATGCTTTCACTCAATGATCCTTTCCTTGGGGAAGTCCCAGCCTGTCACAGAACCCAGAAACCTACAGTATTAGGTTTCTATTGCTACGTAACACATTACGACAAATTCAGTGGCTTAAACTTACTGCTTTACGTTTCTACTGGGTAGACTGACACAGGTCTCACTGGGCTCTAAAATCAAGGTGTCGGCAGGATTGTGTTCTTTCTGGATGCTCTAGGGGAGAATCCATTTCCTTGCCATTCCAACTTCTAGAGGTGGCCTAGGATTCTAGGCTCAAGGCCTCCTTCCTCCATCTTCAAAGCTGGCAACTTTGTGTCTCTTAGTGCCTTTTCTTTTTAGCGACATCATCCTCTGACTGATTCTGTTTTGCTCCCTTTTTGTGATTACATTGGCCTCACTCAGATAATCCAGCATTGTTTTTCTACTTTAAGGTCTGCTGACTAGCAGCCTTTATTCTGTCTGAAACCTTAATTCCCCTTTGTGATGTGAGCTAACCTCTTAGCAGGTTCCAGGCATTAGGATGTCAACATTATTGGAGGACGCTCATTCTGCATAACACACACGTTACTCTTTAAGCCTGAGGTTGTACCCACCGTCACATGACTCCAAACAGAGACCAGAATTGGGGTGGGTTTGTATCAGACAGTCTGATAGCTAGAATCCCACCAATCAGCTATACATGTTCACCCCTAGCATTTCATTTACCTCCTAACAGTGATCCTAATTTTTATGTATTTCATTTTTGGACTCCACTTACCACATTATGTCAGGTTTTGCATTGTATTTTAATATGAATTGATTGGAGAAGGGATGGGAGGTAGGGATTTGGTTAGGGAAGCCATTACAATAGCTGGGTGAAGGTTAATAAGGGCCTGCACAAGGACAGTATAAGAAAGTGGAAATGTATGGACAGAATGAATTTCACTTACTTCCCCCTAAGTTGTTGTCAATGATTGGTTCTCTCTTACACTTATTCTAAGATTAGTGAAAATATTTCAGGTATGTGTCTCATGAGAGGCAGCAAAGCAGTGCTTTTGAGTGACTGTCTTTGTAAACCCAGTGAACTGATGTAAAATTCTGATCCTGACACTTACTAGCTCAGTTACTTTGGATAAGTTACTTAACCCCTCTTTTCCTCAGTTTTCCACATTTATAAGATGGGGATAATAGTACTGAGCTCATCATGGTGTTGAAAGGATGAAATCAATCTATCTGAAAGATTTTAAACATGTTAGCATTTTGTAAATCAACTATTAGCTATTCAATGGATAAAATCTAGTGCCAATGCTTCACAGTGGATACTATATATAAAACTTATAATGAAAGTAACAAAAGACTTACAGTTTACTCCTTCCAGGATATCTATTAGGTGTCCTAGTTGATATTTAATTTTCCTTAAATACTCAAAACTACCTTATAAGGTAGGTACTCTAATAACCTTAGTTTTGTGATTTTACACACAAAAAACTAGTACACATAATATATGGCAAGTAGTGTTCTAAAACTGAGAATTCCAGCAAGGAACAAAAAGTCCTTGATTTCATGGAGCTTACATTCTACATCTTACTTTCATTACAATAAACAAATGAACAGCTGGTAATAAGTTGATGAGTGCTAAAAATAAAAGCAAAATAAAACAAAACAAAAACAGGGTAAGGGAATAGAGAAAAATGGAGTAGTAGGTGCTATTTGAGGTAGATTGGTCAGGGAAGTCTTCTCTATATGTGAACTTGCAGCAGACAGGGGATCCATGTTCTAAGACGAGTGAGGAGCTAAGGCATATCCCTGGGGTGCAGAATACAGAGAGTGGGAGCTAGTGTGGAGGCCAGTGTGGCTGAAACAGAGTGAACTGGGGGGAAATAGAGACGAGGGTAGCAGTGGGCAGAATAAAGAAGTTAAGTGACCATAGATACTAGGGGGAGGGTAATCAGTTCCTTTTAAGGATTTCTTCATCTTCTTAATGTATAGATCAACCTTGTGGCCTTTTAAAGTTTGCTTACTCATCCCCATACCCCATATGTGATGGTGAATTAATACTGGCATTGCACCTCATAGCAATGAAGCATAATTTTGCTATTAGGTTAACATTGCTTTTTTTTTTTTTTTTTTTTTTTTTTTTTTTTTTTTTTTTGCGATACGCGGGCCTCTCGCTGTTGTGGCCTCTCCCATTGCGGAGCACGGGCTCCGGATGCGCAGGCTCAGCAGCCATGCCTCACAGGCCTAGCCGCTCTGCGGCATGTGAGATCTTCCTGGACTGGGGCACGAACCCGTGTCCCCTGCATCGGCAGGCGGATTCTCAACTACTGCGCCACCAGGGAAGCCCTGGTTAACATTGCTTTTGATGATGAAGTTAGCTACCTCTTTCACTTCAGCTTTTCCTCCTTTCCTCCTTTCCCTTCTCAGCCAAGCCTCTTTAATGCTTTTACTCTGGGTGCTTTGTGAACTTGGATCAGGCCATATTTGTTCCTAGCTCAGGACATTTGCCCCTGAGTTCGTCAGCTTGAAACATACTTCTAGAGATTTGCATGGCTGTCTTCTTTTCATCATGTAGATCTCAAATCCTATGTTCCCTCCTCAGTCACCTAAGGAGGTGACTAAGCACCAAAATAAGCATAAAATTATGCTTATTTTGCAGAGAGCATATACAGACATATCTGGGAAAGCATCAATAGAATATCTTCTTATTCTAAATTACTTCTCTTTAGCATTATGTACAGCTATGTTCCTGAATCAAACTGGGGACAATTTTGTTTTTCACATGGCTCCTGATGAAAGAGTGGCAACTTGTAGAAAAGAGAAACAGTGATTCAGTGGTGGTTTGGAAGATTGGGATGAACCACATTGTCTTAGGGCTGTTTCGATAGGTAAGTGGGAGAAGGAGAAATACAGTTCCCCCCCACCTCAAGGGGAATTGACTTTCTTCTTGCTATTTGATACCATGTTTAATAAAATTATGCTGAGAATGAAATGCTTAAAGCAAAAGGAAAATGTTCTTGCCAGTAGCTCTTATAAACAGCAGTGCTTTGCTTCCTGTAGCATTATTTCTTTGGTAATTGTGTAGCAGTGTCAGTAGCCTTCTTGTTTCTTGGGAAGAGGGGAAGATATGATTTAGATGAGTGCTTTATCCATTTCAGTTTTGAGTAAAGAAGCCAAGTGGAGGCAATTGGCAAACATAACTTTCTTGCCTCTCACAGGGTAGCTAAAGTGGATATTATAATATCATTTAGATTTGGCAGATTTGGTAAGCCCTTCTCTCTCAAGATGTACCCAAGGGCTTGTGAACTGAATCCCCAATGCCATTTGATAGAAGAGGATGAGCCTGACTGGAGCTAATGTTCATACTGTATCCACTTTAGAACTGAGGTTTTCCAAAGACTGCTTCCATGGGATATAGACATTTTAGGAAAGAGCCCATGTGTTTGGGAAAATTTATTGTTTTGAATAAAGTTAAATTATCTTGTTTTGATTTCTCAGAAGTCTTAGGACAACAGAAACATTGATTATGAACCAACCAAGAAAGACTAATGTCTGGCTTATTTCTTAAATATGTTTGGCCATAGAAACATCTTTCCAAAATGAGTCTTGAAGGAAATACACCTTGGAAAAGAGGTTCTAGACAAATGCTGTGGGTGGTTGGTCAGCTCTGTAGAACTAGGCAGAGAACTGCAACCCAAACCAATCCTCCAGCATCCAAAGTTCCTCTCAACTCCTTCAATCTGTACACTTCCTGCCGGGAGCGAGCACACCTAGCTTCCAGGTAAAACACTGACTTGATATTTGGGTTATGCTCAGGTATTACAGAACAGGGGGCTGATGGGTCAGGACTACTGTCCCCAAATATAGGACATTTATTATGTAGGTAATTGTACTTTATGTCTCAGGAGTCATGATCTGACCTATGGCACATAGGTAATCGAGTTCATTGTGAAGTTCAGACTTGCAAGGGAGCTTACTTGAAGTTTTTAGCATCTGTTTCATCAGAGGCTGAGAGAATGCTAAAGGATGTTGAAATAGAGGTTGCAGAATACTGTTATTCTCCAAAGCACTGTAATTCTTTGAAGTGAAGCCAGTGTACATTTACTGAGTCAGTAGTTCAAAATGGCACGTTTTCCCAGGACATATAATCCCAGGACATAACCATTACTGGACTTTCTGTATTTTGAAAATCCAGATCTGAACCTACTTCAGGAGGACTTTTCAGGTTCAGATCTGCCTCAGGGAAACTATGGGTGAAGGAGTAAGCTTTCAGGGTTCCTTGGGACCTGGGCTATTCAAAGGTCTTGTAAGGGACATGAATAAGACAAAATTTAAAATAATTTGAATGACAAAAATGAAGTTTAAAAAAAAAAATGAACGTAAAAAGAATAAGAAGGTCAGGAGTAAGGTTATTCTTGTCACAGTTAATAACTGTTAATTCCTGGGATACACGCATTTTATTCCACTGGTTAAATGTTATTAATATGAGTTTTAATGTATGACTTGAGTAAAGTGGTTAACTGGCAGCACTACATGAAAATTTTAATTTTTTGAAGCCGGATGAATGCAGATTCCTTTTATAAGCATTAAAGAATCAGCCAGAAAGTTAACTGGAACTGATTATGAATTTTGCAGCTTGGGAACTTATAAAGTTGTATATTGCTCAAAGATGAAGACACCATTTGATGAACAAACTTAATGAAAAATATAGCTCAGAGACCTTGATAGTCATATTTCTTAGCTAATGAATTCTTTTATGTGAGATATTTTAGAAACTATAATGTGTTTTCAAATATTACATATAGAGGATTCCTTGAAGAAGATCAAAGAAATCTGTTGACTTCATCATTGATATGGTATATTGTACTCTAAATGGCAATGAATATTTGAAGTCTGAAAAACAAAGCTCAGTGATGGATCACAGACTCCATTTGCATTCTCCTTTAACAAATAAAAATTCTAATTTTGAACCATTTTTTTAAGATTTTGGTTATCAAGAAAACAGGGAAAGATAAGTGACAAACTATATAGCTTTTCTTTTTTTCATGAGATTATTATCGTGACTTCTTGGCTGCTCTAATTGAACACTCTATGTGACATTTGAGCTCAGATTAAGCCCCCTTTGATTCCTCCCTCTCTCCCCAACATATTCACTGATTCTTCTGTTTTTCACCTTGTGTATAATTTTTTAAATGGTAACAAAATTAGACTAGTTGAGAGTTCTTGTAAATGGTCACAGCACTGGAAGTCTTACCTCTCTCTAGAGCATGCACAAATGCTACAGCAAGCAGGAAAACCAGGATCTTCTTCATTTTTCTGCCAGCAAGTCCTGTAGCACCCCCGTCTCCTGTATGTTACCCAGTTAAAAAAAAAAAAATGACATCCCAAAGTAGCCAATTCCCTTTTACTAATAAGATTCCTGACTGTGAGTTTATCAATTATTAATCTCTACATGGAAGGAAGGGCAGTCATCCTTGGGCCACAAGAGATAAAATATCATCAATCAAGGCAAATAGACAACCTGGGGAAAAAGTAGTGGAAAATCTAGGAGATTTTAATCATTAACTTTGTCAAACTGCAAAAGAGTCAGGGTATATATAGATTTTTCCCCCCACTTCTGCTTTTTGCAAAAGCTTATCTAATGTATTTATGGGCACATTTTCCCTCCCTCTTTCTGTGTTGTCTTTGGACATTCCCTACTCTTCTCATGTGTATAAATGGAAACTTGGAGCTGTCTCTGTTTAAACCTACTACAAATAAAGATTATCTTAGAATATCACAGACTAGATGTTTAATAAGGGCAAAAAAAGTGAGAACCCAATTTATCACAATTGCTCAAATCCATAATTTTAATGCTATATATTTTATTGAAGACGATCAAGATAGTACTTTATATTTATGTGCTATATTACACAAATACATTTCTAAAGCACTGACATACATATTAGAAATAACCCTTGAAATCACAAAAGTTAGTGGCAAATCTTGGACTCCCCATAGCTAATTTAAAGTTCTTTTTACTAGTACTATACAACTAGTATATTTTAGGATAATATAACTTGAGAGTACACAGTTGGCCTTGTAGAATGCAGAATCCACCATCTTCATTTCAAAGAAGGAACTAAACCCCAGAGATTCTGTGGCTTGCCCAGAGAGGCACAGGTAGTTGTCGTTCATTCCATCATTGGAAACAGGTCAGCATCTCGTTCTTGCAGTAGTCATCTTTTCAGGAAACAGGGTCAGATAAGGGTTGGGTACACCAGCTCTGGAATCAAATCCCTACTCAGCTCTTATTGGCTATATAACCTTGGAAAATCATCTCTTTAAGCCTCATCTCTCTCCTATGCAAAATGATGATAACTTCTAGTACTTTTGTTACCAGAGTGTTGTGAGCTTAATTAAGATACTGTGCAAGGTTTACCATAATAACAAACACAGGGTAGCATGCATTAATGTTAACTATTGCTCTTATTCTAGTTATTGCCCCCTCTTTTCACTGGCTCTCCAAATTTATAATATCTGAGAAGGTTATTGAAACTAATGAGGCCTGGAACTCAGTGGAAAATCTTGAAGTCAGCCTGTATTATGAGTTTAGGACCATCACAGAGAAGTGGTAAAGAATTCTGATATCAATTTAGTAGCTAAGGATTAACTCCATGGTCAGATTCCATCAAAATCTCAAATTGCATAAGCAATTACAATTTTAGTAAGATCCTCCATCTGTATTGAAAATTGTTGAGTGTTAAGTTCAGAAAATACAGTCCAGGTAGTTGGAAAAAGATAACTAAGCAAGATTAAAGCAGAGATAGCTCTATAAAGCCAACGGAAATTCACATGCTAGAGGAGACTAAAAGATACTCTAAATATTGCTAGGGGCAATATGGGAAGATAGCCTTACTGTTCAAGGACCAACTATATGCTGTTCAGAGATGAACTTCCTTCCTACTACAAGTCTTCTAAACTTTTCCTTTGGCTAAACTCTTAGTTTACTTTGCAAGTTAATTTAAAAGTGTGTTTTAATCTTACTATAGATTATTTGGAAGTGCCAAATAATCAAGTGGCACTAATAATCAAGTGTTATCTTAAGTGCCAAAATACTTAAAAATAACTAAGAAGCCCAGAACTCAGAAACTTTATTAACACATTATAGTTTCCATTTTTAAGATAATACACATATCCATTTTTATAGAGTTTTATATTTAACAGTATTTCATCTTCTGATGATTAGTTCATTCAAGGATATACTGGATTGTTTCCCATTAATTTTGCTATAGTTTAAGATCAGCCTGTTCTTTCATTTAAGAAGCAATTATAACTTTATCTCTGATTTTGCAATAACACCTACCACTTTTGTTTAATGATAAACTACATGTAGCAAGAGTTGCAACATCTCATTTAGGTCCTCCTGAGAAATCTCTACACAAGCTGCCAAATGCATTCTCTTGCCTGAGTTTACCTTTTTCCAACTGAAAATCAGCACTCATGTGCTAATAGCTAAATACATGAACCTTCTCTTAGTCTTATTTATATAACTCTCCTTTAATTCTTTTACATGTTGATAGCTCACCGTCATTCTGTTGGAAAGAAATAATTGGCTTAAATGAGATGTCTCATCTTGCCATGACTACTCTAGTAAGTCCAATGGGGGTAAAAAAGATAAAAAAGACCAAGTGAAATCTTTTGCCACGGTTACAGCAGCAGTGACAGCAACTTAGAAATTTATAATGGAAATAGTTATTTTAGGAGAATTATTTATTAAATAAGTGGTAGATTTTCACAGGAATTTTTTGCCCATAAAGAATCAAATAACATATACAGAAGTCAAAATAAGTTGTTGTACACGTGAAATTGATATAATATTATAAACCAGTTAAAAAGCTGACTTGAAGTAATCTCCCACCTCTTTATCTTGCCATTGGCTTCAGAAGAAATGTAGGTTTTTCCCTAAAGAGGGCTAGTTCTAGGCAAAATTGTGAGATAAAGCCCATCTTTAGTTCTTTCGCTATCACATCTCTTCTTGTAGTAACTCTTAGATCTTACACCCTTTACTAAAGGAGTATCTTTAACATTTTTATGCTGCCACGGGCTGCTTAAAACTTTCCTATTATAGTAGTCCAGTAGAAATGACCTTCAAATAGATTTCATTTGCCAGAGTGTTTTCATTCAGATTCTCTTTATATTGTTAAAGTGCATTATCAGCATCTTTCCCTGATAAATGACCTGGTGAAATGGATATTAGTAGCATAAAGTGATATCCTTAAAGTTGATGTGCAGAGCAGGAATGGAGGACAGTCTAGATTGCAGGGTACTCTCATAACCCAATCACTTTGCTTTTCTCGACTCCCATGAGAAATTCCAATATCCTAATAAGTCTCCCTTTTTACTTAAGCCTATTCAAGCTGCATTTATTTGCAATTAAAAGCTTCCTAACTAATTAATGTATTTTAGACCAGTCTTCCCTCTGTTGCTGTCATTATTTATCTGAAATGTGAATAGGACCATGTTATTGCTTCCCTACTTATAACTCTTCAGTTAAATACCTGTGCTTAAAGTTTGTGACTTCATGCTACCTACCTCTGTAGGGTACTCTTTGCATATTAAAATTTAGTACAGCTGAACTGCTTGTGGTTCACTGAGCACATTGTGCTGCTGGGCCTCCAAAGGTCTTTGTTCACACTCTTTTCCTTGGAAGACCCCCTTTGTTATTTTGTGTGATTGCTCTTATCTTATACTAGAAGAAGGCTTTCACTTATTCATTTAACATATATTTAATTGACACCACTTTACGCCAGCTGTCATGCAAATAGTTGGTATTATAACGGTGTACATAACTACCTGGTCCTCATGGATCTTCTAATCCAGCTAGGAAAACAGATAATGAAAACAACAAATGTGTTGAATGGTGAGTGTGTGGAGGACGGAAGTGGAAAATGAGATGCAGAGAGACCAGTCTGAAGGCTGCTTTGAAGTCCAAGCAAGGGATGACAATGGCTCAGCCTGCGGTACTGGTAATGGGATGAAGAGACTCTATTTAGAAGACAGAATTAGGGTGGTGATAATTGACTAGATGTTGGGAGGGAGTAGGAGTCAGAGGTGATTCCCTAGGTTTCTGGCCTAAGCAAGTGAGTGAGTATTAATGCCATTTTCTGGGATAGAACAAACTGGAAGAGACACAGAGTTTGGGGGAAGATGTGTTCGGGAGAATTTTGATTAGGTACATGGATATACAGTTGGCTGCAGGTTCCACATCCTTGGATTCAACCAACCTCAAATTGAAAATACTTTAAAAATTCCAGAAAGCAAAACTTGAATTTGCTGACCATGGCAACTATTTACATAACATTTATGTTGTATTTACAGCTATTTACATAGGATTATATTGTGTTTACAACTATTTACATAACATTTACATTGCATTAGATATAAGTAACCTAGAGATGATTTGAAGTATACCAGAGAATGTGTGTAGCTTATATGCAAATACTACACCATTTTATATAAGGGGCTTGAGTATCCTTGGATTTTGATATCTATGGGATTGTGGAAGCAATCCCCCAGGAGATCAAGGGTTGACTACCACCCTGGAGTGCAGAAGAGATCTGAATTTCCGGGCTGCACTGAGTCTTCCTTCTCTGAGCTGTGCTCTCCCACAATGCTCTTAGTCTAGGTAAAATTTGTTCATCTAGGTATTCCCAACAGCTAGCACAGAAACTCAACATGGAAAATCCTGAGCAATAATCAGTTTAATGGAGGAATTTAAATATCTAGTGAGTTTGTCAATCCTGTGTTTAAAATGAAGGACTATGATAGAAGTCTATAATTTTTTTTTGCTCATTGAAATCCAGGTAAAATTTGAACAAATCACTGTTTTGATGAACAAGCTAATTCATTTATAATTTTACTTGGATTTTTATGCAAATCTGTGAATGATTCCTTTGTATTTAAAACAAAAGAGGCTATTATATAAATATTTTCAACAGAGGGCAGAAGTTAGAAAAATCTCACAAACATAAATGGTTTATTAAGCAAGATGGCTTCATTTATTTTAAAAGGAAATTTGAACTAAAATGAGAGAAAATTGTCTTCTACCATGGTTCCATCTACCAAGACTGCAGTAGTTTAAGAAGTCTTATATGATAAACTGGCAAATCATCAATTTCCCAAGAACACTTTCATAAAGAAACACACATCGCTAAAGAGAGCTATAGATAATTAAGAGAAATGCTTATTCAGACTAGAAAACAATTTTATATTCTGCCTGGAAAGACAAAGAAAGAAAGAAAAAGAAAATAAAGGAATCCAGGAACAAGGTTCATCTGAGCTTTCCTCAATAACCTTGGACAAACAGCTACATATTTCTGCCTCTGTTTGATGGAATGAAGAACTCCATAGTCGCCACTGTTATAAGCATCGTCAAAACTAGTAAACTGTCAGCTAAGTATTCTTAGTACTATTGGGAAAAAAAGATGTCTAGGTTCAGTTAAAAAGAAATCACTTTATAGCAATTTCTTGCTCAACTATTTTCCAACACTGAAACCAACTAACTGGTGAAAACTGGTCTGCCTATTAAAACTGAAATTATTTTCTAGAGCATTGCCAATGGTGGTATATTTTTTGTATCATTTATAGAGAAAGAGGAAGAGGTTGATAAAAGAGACAATGAGAGAATGGGGGAAAAATAAAAGATGAAAGAAAATGAGAATGAGAAAATGAGTCTACTTATGGTAAAATATCTGTTGTGAATAGTACAGATTGTTATGTCCCAAATGTACATATTTCTCTTCCAATTTTAAAATACTTTCTTAGAATACAGTCTATAATGATAGACTGTTAATATTCATATCCTGTGTTAAACTTCTTTAAGAGTTTCTAATCTGTTTCCTATATATTTTGTAATAAGCAGGACTCTATAGAAGAAAGTCTGGCAATTTGAATAAAAAGTGATACTTAAATTGGATTATATGGGTTTGAAGTTTTAAGGAGCATATTGTGACACTAGTTAATATTAGATAATCTAATAAATTCTACTTGGGGGAAAATGTATTACCTTGGTTTTCATGAATTTCTTTTTAGGTGGGTCTGGAAAGTTAAGAAATAGGAAATTTTATGAAACTAATTGTGATAGGCAGAATAATTCCCCGCAGACATCTCTGATGCCCATCCCCCCAACCTCCTCCCCCACCCCCTCCAAATGCCCACAGCCTAATGCCTGAAACTTGTAAGTGTTATGCTAATTGCAAGGGGGAATTAAGTTGCTGATTGGATTGCTGTAAAATATGGAACTTTTCCTGGATTATCCTTGTAGTCCCAATATAATCACAAGGGTCCCTTAAATGTGGAAGAATAAGGCAGAAAATAAGAGTCAGAGAAAGCTGTGAGGAGAAAAGCAGAGATTGGAGTAATGTGATTGCTGGCTTTGAAGATGGAAAGGGACCATGAGCCAAGAAATGTGGGCATCCTCTAGAAGTTGGAAAGGGGAGGAAAACAGGGGTGTTAAAATTTCCAGCTCTTGAGGATTTTTCCATTTTTTTCTTATATTCCTCTACTGTTGTAGAGTCTTGAATTTTGAAGCTCTGTTATTATATACATACAGACTTTTAACTGTTATCTTTCTAATGCATGTCCCCTTTTATTGGTATGTCCTTTATGTAATACTTTGTCTTAAAATCTCTTTTGTCTAATATTAATATGGCCATGACAGCTTTTACATGGTATATCTTTTTCCATGTTTTTACTTTGAAGCTATTTGTGTCTTTGTAAAGTGAATCTCTTGAAAAAGGAGTATAATTGCATCATTTTTATTAAGACTTATCTCCACCTTTTGATTGGAGTGTTTAGTTCATTTATGTTTAATGTTATTATTGATATAATTGAATCTATCATCTTGTTTTATGTTCTTAAATGTTTTCCATTTTTCTCTTCTGTATTTTGTTCCTTTGTTCTCTTCTTGCCTCTTCTTGTTGAATGTTTTATTAAATTTTTGCAGCTTCTTTGCTTTTATTTTTCAGTGGTTGCTCTAGGACTAACAGTACTCATCTTTAATCAAAGTTTATTGGTTTTATATCTGACACTTTCTATTTCACACTTCTCATTTCACATCTGATAGTTTTTATTTCCTACTTTCCACTTCATATTTTCATTCCCATTTCACATATTTTAAAAGCTTACACAGCATAATACCATTTATCCATCCCATCCTTTGTACTTTGTCACACTTTGTATTTCTTTGTTTTATAAACCTTTCTTTCAGAGCTATTCTTTTTGCCTTATATTTTATTTAGCCCTTTAAACATGTTTTCCTGTTAACTTCTGACAAGTAGTTAGTGGTCATTGTTATTGCTGTTCTGTATGTGGTATGTCTTTTTTTTTTCTCCAGTTGCTTTCAAGATTATCACTTTACCTTTGGTTTTCAGTAGTTATTATCTGATGTGCATGGTATGGTTTTTTTTTTTTCCTATCTATCTTGATAAGGGTTCATAGAGTTTCTTGTTTCTGTAAGCAGTGTTTTTCATCAAATTTGTGAAAGGTTCAGACATTATTTTTGAAGGACTTTTCTGCTTCATTCTCAAACTCTTCAGGATAATAATTACACATGCTCCCACTGGCATATTAGACTATTTGATATTATCTCACATCCCTGAGGTTCTACCCAGCTTCTCTAACCTTTGTTCTCTCTGCTCATCAGTTTGTATAATTACTGTTCATTAGTCTCAAGTTCATTACTCTTATATCTCCAATCTCATAAAATAAATTTAGCATTCTTCAGTTTTTGAATTTCTATTTGATTTTCTTTTTTAAAAAAAATTTATTTGATTTTCTTAACTTCTGTTTTGCTGCTGAGTTTCTGTTTACTCAAGACCGTATTTGCTTGAAACATATTATCTTTTAAATCTTTCTCCATATTAATAAAAGCTGCTTTGTTTGTAGTCTTTGTCTACTAAATACTATGTTTGGGCCATCTCAGAGTTGGTTTCTATTGATTTTTTTTAATCTGGATTATCAATGATATTTGCTTCAAGAGTAGAAATTTTTTCACTATACACTGGACTTTACTGAAGATATGTTATAATAACTCTGTATTCCATTATATTCCTGTAAAGATTTGAATTTTGTTTCAGTTGGCACTTCAGTTACTGGTCAATCATCTTAAACTCGTGTGAGCTTAATATTGTCTTTTCTTAGGGTGGATGTGTGGAGAGCACAAAGTGTTTCCCAAGCCCCTGTAACTTGGATGGGCTCAACCCTTCTAAACTCTATTACTCTTGTAAGGATGTAGATTTTAGGCTCTGTACAGGTGAGTCTGGAGTAGGCCTTACTCTACAGTGAGGTCTCTACTTCCAAGGTGTAGTCTTTCTAGTGTCTTAGCTGGGTGCTTTGGTGTTTAAAAAGGTGATAATGAGGTTTTCCCACTATCAAGGTGGGGCCTCCAAAATCTTCTAACACTGCTTGACCTCTAGTCTCTTTTCCTTTCTCAACACCTTACTAGCCACTTTTTGGTAAGCCATATATATGGTTACATATATAATTTTATATATAATTACATATAATTTTTATATAAAACTATATAATTTTCTTAAAGCAAAATTACTGAGATATAATTTAAGTTCCATAATGTTTACCTATTTATGGTATAAAATTGAGTGGGTTTTGGTATATTCAGAGTTGGACAACCAGCACCCTATCTAATTTTAGAACATTTTCATTACCTCAAGGAGAAACCCTATAGTTCTCCTTTTGGCATGATAGTATGAGGAACTCCATGGACTTGCTCCCAAAAGAAACTTGTGAAAATCTATGAAAATGATTCTAAGGACATGTAGCAAATGAAAAGCTTAATTAAGAAAATCGACTAAACTTGGTAAGAAAAGTGACAGTCTGTGGAATCTGAGCCAAGACCTACCCACTCACTCCTAGCTCCAGCTCAGCAAGACAAGTATAACTAAGTACTCAGGGCTCCCTTTCCCCCATCTCCCAGTTAGAAGGCTGTTTTCTTGAGAGGGGCAGGATGCCAGCACTTCTCCTCATACATTTACCTACCTGTTGCTGGGGCTAAGTTCCAGGTGAGTGTGGCCTAAAAATTGGTGCCCTTTTTCCTCCCAGCCCCCACTTGTGGGATGTAGACTCCACCTTGGGCCTGGCATGACTAGTTGCCCTTGCTTCGGCTTGTAGGCAGGAGCCCCAGGACAAGAGAGACAAGCCAAGGAGATTTGGGGTTGATGCCTGCTCCCTCCTCTGGGTGCTCAGCTCAGCTGACACTCTATACTTTCTATTTTACTATTAATATCCTAGAAAAAGGTATGGGGATAATTTTCAGGATCTTAAATTTGGCAATGGATTCTTATATATGATACTAGAAGGATGAACAACAAAAGAAAACAGATAAAATTAGTATCCTTTTGAAGTACAATTTTTTTTTTTTTAATCAAGAAAGTGAAAAGACAACCCACAGAGTAGGAAAAAAAAATATTTGCAAATCATTTCTGATAAGGGTCTTGTATCCAGGGAATTCCCTGGTGGTCCAGTGGCTAGGACTTTCCCTGCTGAGGGCCTGGGTTCAATCACTGGTTGGGGAACTAAGATCCCACAAGCTGTGCAGCGCAGCCAAAAGGAAGAAAAAAGTCTTTGTATCCAAAATACATAAAGAACTCTTACAATTCAACAACAATCCAATTAAAACTGGTAAAGGATCTGAACAGACATTTCTCCAAGGGAGGTATACAAATGGCTAATAAGCACACGAAAAATGCTTGACCTCATTAGTCATCAGGGAAATGCAAACCAAAACGGCAATGAGGCACCACTTCATACCCCTTAGAATGACTATATTCTCAGTCAGATAATGTGTTCTTGGGGATGTAGAGAAATTTGAACCCTCATAAACTGCTTGTGGAGATGTGAAATGGTGCAGCCACTTTGAAAAATCATCTGTAAGTTCATCAAATGGTTAAACTTACCATATGGCCCAGCAATTCTACTCCTAGATTTCTACCCAAGAGAAATGAAGCCATATGTCCACATGAAAATTTAAATGTTTATAGCAGCGCTATTCATATTAGCCAAATGGTGGAAAAACCTCAACTGTCCATCAATCTATGAATGGGTAAACAAAATGTGGTATATCCTTACAGAATACTGGGACTGAAATATGGATACATGCTTAACATGGATTAACCTTGAGACCATTATGCTAAGCGAAAGAAGCAAGTCATGAAAGATCACACATCACATGATTCTGTTCATATGACATATTCAGAATAGGCAAATCTATGCAGACAAAGTAGATTAGTGGTTGCCTAGGTTTGGGGGAATGGGGGATCCGTGTGGTGATAGGTAAAGGCTATAGCATTTCTTTTTGAGGCGATGAAAATTTTTTAAAACTGACAGTGGTGATGGTTGCATGTATCTGTGAATATACTAACACTTTAAAGGGATGAATTACATAATATGTGAATTATTTCAATAAAGCAGATATTATTTTTTTAAAAAAAAACCTTACTCATTAGCAAGCCTCATATGTCTTTGCCCTGTGCACACACATCCCAGACTTCTGTGTGGGACCTATGGGGAAGCTATGCCCCCTGAATATATTTCCTGCCTGCACACAGATTATTCCCCTCTGGTACCCTACTCTGCAAATTCCACTGTTTAAGCTGCCCTAAATTCTAATCTCTGCCTCCTCAGCTCAGTGGGATCACTGTGCTTGACTTTAGGATTTCAGCTTGATACACCAAGGTCAGGACATTTTACACAAACAGAGAATCAAGGTAACCTTGTGGCTCACCTTTGTCCTTACCCAGAGGGATCTCAAACTTATCTGTTGTCCAGTCCTGAAAACAGGTACTTCATTAATGCTTTCTCACAGCCTGAACTCTAGTATGGTACTTGACTTTCCTGCTATTCCTTTATACCCAGAAGGGAAAATACTCTAAATATATAAACACAATTACAAATACCTAAAATATAAAAAACCTTTGTCTATAAATGTTAACAATAATAAATAATTACTCAAGAACTTTACTGGCATATTCTAAAATCTTAAAATGACTAGACTTTAATTTTTAAATGTTAATATTTCTCCTCAACTTCCCTGTAACTTTGTGTAATTTTTTCTTTTTACCTGTTCTGAAAGTCTATTTTAATGCTAAGATGGAAATTAATCTTAGTATTGGAAGGATCAAGTGTTTGAAGAAACCAGCTTAAATTTTCTGTAATTTTGTTGAAGTGAACAAAATAATTTTTTATTCTTTTTTCTTTTGCCCTACCCAGGTATGTGGGGAGTTTCTTGCCTTTTGGGAGGTCTGAGGTCTTCTGCCAGTGTTTTGGTGGGTGTTCTATAGGAGAAGTTCCACGTGTAGATGTATTTCTGATGTCTCTGTGAGGAGGAAGGAGATCTCCGCGTCTTACTCTTCCGCCATCTTTAAGCCGTCCAAGCTATGCTTTTTTCCAAAATAATTTTTTAAACTAATTTACTTTATTGTAGTCTTGAATAATACCTTTATTTCTTTGCTTTGCTTGAACAGATGTCTTGACTCTGCGTATTGGATATAAGCCTTTAGTGTAATAGCTTCATATAGTCACCATTTTAATTATTTTTATTAACTATTCTGGTAAATACTTCATTATTTTAATAGTCTTAGTTTCTCCAGTGCATTTAATTAGTACAATTAGTGTTTGTTTGAAGTTTAATATTATTTGTGTGTGTGTATACATATGTATATATGTATATACAATATATATTTTTTGGATTGACATTTACCTTCTAGGAGTATTCACATGCAAAATCATTAGGTTAGGTCAAGATGATCTTTCACAGGAAAACAAGACCCTTAGGATGGGTAGTCTAATTAGCATGAGTAGTCTAATTACAGGGAATTTTTTTAAAAATTAAACAATACAAAATTGTCATTGTTTTCACATTACTCTTCTCATTCTTGATATCCCAGAGTTTAATTAGTGCTATTCAGACATTGTTTTGATTGAATTGATTGGATAACAGTCAAATCGCTGCCTAGTTCAGTCAAACCACCATTTGGAACACTCAAATGTGTGACTAAGAGAGAAAGGGATCTGATGAACTCAGTTTGGTGTCATATCTAAACTCTAATTGGGTCGGGGATAAAAAGCACTAGCAAAGAAAAGTTGTTTTCTGGTAGCAGAAAAAAATTTATTCTCATTCTATTTCTAATCAAGTTTCTTTTGAAAAATGGAATCTGATTACTTATTAGATAGTTTACTTTGGACTTTAACTTCAAATGTGGAGACTTTAAACAGGAGGTTAATGTATAATGAAAACTTTACATATTTCTCCCTTTCCTGTTTCAAAGTACTGCCATGTGAATGCTACATGAGGATTCACCCTGAAAAAGAGTCCAGTTAAATGTAAAGGGATACAGTACAATTTAAACACTAGGTATTTGTTTTTCTTTCTTTTTTTTTTTTTTTTTTGGTCTTCTTACTTCATATATCTGGGAATCTACTGCATCCCCACAAAGAAAATTTGGTATAAAGTCACAGTTCTTAAAAAGTTTTTTAAAAAATATGAATGGATATAGATAAGTGCTAATGTGAACAGTATCATATGCATTTAAATATTGCTTTACAATTTATAAACTGCTTTCCTATACTTTTAATTTCCTTTGTTCTAGACAGCAATTTATGTCTTGACAGGCAGAACATTAATTTTACAAACAAGAAAGTTGACTCAGTACCAATGGTACTTGTGATTTTTCAAGATTAGAATTCAAAATCTGACTGCAAAACCAGAGTACTTCCCACTAACTGGGTTAGAACAGATTATCACCATTGGTAGAGAAGGAAGGTGGCTTTCTCCTAATGGAGTAAGCAATCTCTTAGAACAGTGGAAAGAGCTTGAACTTTGATGTTAGATAAAGATTTGTATCTAAGGTTTACCTATCAACCTTGATTAATACAATAATATGAGTTTAATGAAAAAAGTCTAAATGGAAAAAGTTTACTTAAAGCACCTAGGTAAATATAAACATTCAACTCAATGCAAACATAACAACTTGTTTTCTATTTTGTATTTTTAGAACACATCATTTTTCTCAATCATGGATAAGTCATGAGGAGTTAAATTTCTTGGTTCTACAAATGTTGACTGAGAAATCGGAAGAAATAAAATAACCCCCCCTTTTAAAAACAGAACTCTAGCCTGTAGTCATTTGGCATAAGTATAGTGACACATTGTTCATAGCATATTCTTTGTTATACTGTTAATTATAGTATTTTGACTAGTATTAGTAATGCATTCATTCATTCATTCATTCATTCACACTTTTGTTCATCCAGGCACTGTTCTTTTTTTTTTTTTTTTTAACATCTTTATTGGAGTATAATTGTTTTACAATAGTGTGTTAGTTTTTCCTTTACAACAAACTGAATCAGTTATACATATACATATGTTCCCATATCTCTTCCCTCTTGCATCACCCTCTCTCCCACCCTCCCTATCCCACCCCTCTAGGTGGTCACAAAGCACAGAGGTGATCTCCCTGTGCTATGCAGCAGCTTCCCACTATCTATCTAATTTACATTTGATAGTGTGTATATGTCCCTGCCACTCTCTCACTTCGTCTCAGCCCACCCTTCCCCCTCCCCATATCCTCAAGTCCATGCTCGAGTAAGTCTGTGTTTTATTCCCGTCCTACCACTAATCTCTTCATGACATTTTTTTCCCTTAGAGTCCATATATATGTGTTAGCATACGGTATTTGTTTTTCTCCTTCTGACTTACTTCACTCTGTATGACAGACTCCAGGTCCATCCAACTCATTATAAATAACTCAGTTTCATTCCTTTTTATGGCTGAGTAATATTCCATTGTATATATGTGCCACATCTTCTTTATCCATTCATCTGTTGATGGACACTTAGGTTGCTTCCATGTCCTGGCTATTGTAAATAGAGCTGCAATGAACATTTTGGTACATGAGTCTTTCTGAATTATGGTTTTCTCAGGGTATATGCCCAGTAGTGGGATTGCTGGGTCGTATGGTAGTTCTATTTGTAGTTTTTTAAGGAACCTCCATACTGTTCTCCATAGCGGCTGTATCAATTTACATTCCCACCAGCAGTGCAAGAGGGTTCCCTTTTCTCCACACCCTCTCCAGCATTTATTGTTTCTAGAGTTTTTGATGATGGCCAATCTGACCGGTGTGAGATGATATCTCATTGTAGTTTTGATTTGCATTTCTCTAATGATTAATGAGGTTGAGCATTCTTTCATGTGTTTGTTAGCAATCTGTATATCTTCTTTGGAGAAATGTCTATTTAGTTCTTCTGCCCATTTTTGGATTGGGTTGTTTGTTTTTTTGTTATTGAGCTGCATGAGTTGCTTATAAATTTTGGAAATTAATCCTTTGTCAGTTGCTTCATTTGCAAATATTTTCTCCCATTCTGAGGGTTGTCTTTTGGTCTTGTTTATGGTATCCTTTGCTGTGCAAAAGCTTTTAAGTTTCATTAGGTCCCATTTGTTTATTTTTGTTTTTATTTCCATTTCTCTAGGAGATGGGTCAAAAAGGATCTTGCTGTGATTTATGTCATATAGTGTTCTGCCTATGTTTTCCTCTAAGAGTTTGATAGTGTCTGGCCTTACGTTTAGGTCTTTAACCCATTTTGAGTTTATTTTTGTGTGTGGTGTTAGGGAGTGTTCTAATTTCATACTTTTACATGTAGCTGTCCAGTTTTCCCAGCACCACTTATTGAAGAGGCTGTCTTTTCTCCACTGTATATCCTTCCCTCCTTTATCAAAGATAAGGTGACCATATGTGTGTGGGTTTATCTCTGGGCTCTCTATCCTGTTCCATTGATCTATATTTCTGTTTTTGTGCCAGTACCATATTGTCTTGATTACTGTAGCCTTGTAGTAGAGTCTGAAGTCAGGGAGCCTAATTCCTCCAGCTCCATTTCTCGTTCTCAAGATTGCTTTGGCTATTCGGGGTCTTTTGTGTTTCCATACAAATTGTGAAATTTTTTGTTCTAGTTCTGTAAAAAATGCCAGTGGTAATTTGATAGGGATTGCATTGAATCGGTAGATTGCTTTGGGTAGCATAGTCATTTTCACAATGTTGATTCTTCCAATCCAAGAACATGGTATATTTCTCCACCTATTTGTATCATCTTTAATTTCTTTCATAAGTGTCTTATAGTTTTCTGCATACAAGTCTTTTGTCTCCTTAGGTAGGTTTATTCCTAGATATTTTATTCTTTTTGTTGCAATGGTAAATGGGAGTGTTTTCTTAATTTCACTCTCAGATTTTTCATCATTAGTGTATAAGAATGCCAGAGATTTCTGTGCATTAATTTTGTATCCTGCAACTTTATCAAATTCATTGATTAGCTCTAGTAGTTTTCTGGTAGCATCCTTAGGATTCTCTATGTATAGTATCATGTCATCTGCAAACAGTGACAGCTTTACTTCTTCTTTTCCTATTTGGATTCCTTTTATTTCTTTTTCTTCTCTGATTGCTGTGGCTAGAACTTCCAAAACTATGTTGAATAAGAGTGGTGAGAGTGGGCAACCTTGTCTTGTTCCTGAACTTAGTGGAAATGGTTGCAGTTTTTCACCATTGAGAACGATGCTAGCTGTGGGTTTGTCATATATGGCCTTTATTATGTTGAGGAAAGTTCCCTGTATGCCTACTTTCTGCAAGGTTTTTATCATAAATGAGTGTTGAATTTTGTCAAAAGCTTTCTCTGCATCTATTGAGATGATCATATGGTTTTTCTCCTTCAGTTTATTGATATGGTGTATCACGTTGATTGATTTGCGTATATTGAAGAATCCTTGCATTCCTGGGATAAACCCCACTTGATCATGGTGTATGATCCTTTTAATGTGCTGTTGGATTCTGTTTGCTAATATTTTGTTGAGGATTTTTGCATCTATGTTCATCAGTGATATTGGCCTGTAGTTTTCTTTCTTTGTGACGTCTTTGTCTGGTTTTGGTATCAGGGTGATGTTGGCCTCATAGAATGAGTTTGGGAGTGTTCCTCCCTCTGCTATCTGTTGGAAGAGTTTGAGAAGGATAGGTGTTAGCTCTTCTCTAAATGTTTGATAGAATTCGCCTGTGAAGCCATCTGGTCCTGGGCTTTTGTTTGCTGGAAGATTTTTAATCACAGTTTCAATTTCAGTGCTTGTGATTGGTCTGTTTATATTTTCTATTTCTTCCTGGTTCAATCTCAGCAGCTTGTGCATTTCTACGAATTTGTCCATTTCTTCCAGGTTGTCCATTTTATTGGCATAGAGTTGCTTGTAGTAATCTCTCATAATGTTTTGTATTTCTGCAGTGTCTGTTGTTACTTCTCCTTTTTCATTTCTAATTCTATTGATTTGAGTCTTCTCCCTTTTATTCTTGATGAGTCTGGCTAATGGTTTATCAATTTTATTTATCTTCTCAAAGAACCAGCTTTTAATTTTATTGATCTTTGCTATTGTTTCCTTCATTTCTTTTTCATTTATTTCTGGTCTGATCTTTATGATTTCTTTCCTTCTGCTAAATATGGGGGGTTTTTGTTCTTCTTTCTCTAATTGCTTTAGGTGCAAAGTTAGGTTGTTTATTCGAGATGTTTCCTGTTTCTTAAGGTAGGATTGTATTGCTATAAACTTCCCTCTTAGAACTGGTTTTGCTGCATCCCTAGATTTTGGGTCGTCGTGTCTCCATTGTCATTTGTTTCTAAGTATTTTTTGATTTCCTCTTTGATTTCTTCAGTGATCACTAAGTTATTAAGTAGTGTATTGTTTAGCCTCCATGTGTTGGTATTTTTTACAGGTCTTTTCCTGTAATTGATATCTAGTCTCATAGTGTTGTGGTCGGAAAAGATACTTGATACTATTTCAATTTTCTTAAATTTACCAAGGCTAGATTTTTGACCCAAGATATGATTGATCCTGGAGAATGTTCCATGAGTACTTGAGAAAAATGTGTATTCTGTTGTTTTTGGATGGAATGTCCTATAAATATCAATTAAGTCCATCTTGATTAATGTATCATTTAAAGCTTGTGTTTCCTTATTTATTTTCATTTTGGATGATCTGACTTTTGGTGAAATTGGGGTGTTATAGTCCCCTACTATGATTGTGTTACTGTTGATTTCCCCTTTTATGACTGTTAGTATTTGCCTTATGTATTGAGGTGCTCCTATGTTGGGTGCATAAATATTTACAATTGTTGTATCTTCTTCATGGATCGATCCCTTGATCATTATGTGTAGTGTCCTTCTTTGTCTCTTGTGATAGTTTTTATTTTAAAGTCTATTTTGTCTGATATGTGAATTGCTACTCCAGCTTTCTTCTGATTTCCATTTGCATGGAATATCTTTTTCCATCCCCTCACTTTCAGTCTGTATGTGTCCCTAGGTCTGAAGTAGATCTCTTGTAGACAGCATATATATGGGTCTTGTTTTTGTATCCATTCAGCCAGTCTGTGTCTTGGTGGGAGCATTTAATCCATTTACATTTAAGGTAATTATCGATATGTATGTTCCTATTACCATTTATGTAATTGTTTCGGGTTTGTTCTTGTAGGTCTTTTCCTTCTCTTGTGTTTCTTGCCTAGAAAAGTTCCTTTGGCATTTGTTGTAAAGCTGGTTTGGTGGTGCTGAACTCTCTCAGCTTTTGCTTGTCTGTAAAGGTTTTAATTTCTCCATCAAATCTGAATGAGATCCTTGCTGGGTAGAGTAATCTTGGTTGTAGGTTTTTCTCCTTCATCACTTTAAATATGTCCTGCCACTCCCTTCTGGCTTGCAGAGTTTCTGCTGAAAGATCAGCTATTAACCTTTTGGAGATTACCTTTTGTGTTATTTTTTCTTTGCTGCTTTTAATATGTTTTCTTTGTATTTAATTTTTGATAGTTTGATTAATATGTGTCTTGGCGTGTTTCTCTGTGGATTTATCCTGTAAGGGACTCTGTGTGCTTCCTGGACTTGATTATTTCCTTTCCCATGTTAGGGAAGTTTTCAACTATAATCTCTTCAAATACTTTCTCAGTCACTTTCTTTTTCTCTTCTTCTTCTGGGACCCCTATAATTCGAATGTTGGTGCGTTTAATGTTGTCCCAGAGGTCTCTGCGACTGTCATCAGTTCTTTTCATTCTTTTTTCTTTTTTCTGCTCTGCTGTAGTTATTTCCAGTATTTTATCTTCCACGTCACTTATCCGTTCTTCTGCCTCAGTTATTCTGCTATTGATCCCATCTAGAGTATTTTTAATTTCATTTATTGTGTTGCTCATCGTTGCTTGCTTCCTCTTTATTTCTTCTAAGTCCTTGTTAAATGTTTCTTGCATTTTGTCTATTCTATTTCCAAGATTTAGGATCATCTTTACTATCATTATTCTGAATTCTTTTTCAGGTAGACTGCCTATTTCCTCTTCATTTGTTAGGTCTGCTGGGTTTTTACCTTGCTCCTTCATCTGCTGTGTGTTTTTCTGTCTTGTCATTTTGCTTACTGTTTTTGGGGGTCTCCTTTTTGCAGGCTGCAGGTTCATAGTTCTCGTTGGTTTTGGTGTCTCTCCCCAGTGGCTAAGGCTGGTTCAGTGGGTTGAGCAGATTTCCTGGTTGGGGGGACTAGTGCCTCTGTTCTGGTGGACGAGGCTGGATATTGTCTTTTTGGTGGGCAGGTCCACGTCTGGTGGTGTGTTTGGGATATCAGTAGCCTTATTATGATTTTAGACAGCCTCTCTGCTAATGGATGGGGCTGTCGTCCTGTCTTACTATTTGTTGGGCATAGGGTGTCCAGCACTGTAGCTTGCTGGTCGTTGAGTGAAGCTGGGTCTTGGTGTTGAGATGGAGATCTCAGGGAGATTTTCGCCGTTTGATATTATGTAGAACTGGGACGTCTCTTGTGGACCTGTGCCCTGAATTTGGTTCTCCCACCTCAGAGACACGGCCCTGGTGCCTAGCTGGGGCACCAAGAGCCCTTAGTCCACACAGCTCAAAATAAAAGGGAGAAAAAATAGAAAGGAAAGAAAGAAACGAAGGAAGGAAGAAAGCAAGAAACGAAGGGAGGGAGGAAGGAAGGGAGGAAGAAAGGACGGAAGACATGCAGAAAGGAAGTAAGAAAGGAGGGAAGAAAGAAAGAAGATAAAATAAAGTTAGTAAAATAAAAAATTATTATTAAGAAGAAAAATTTTATAAAAAAAAAAAACACTGGGACCGTCAGAACCCTAGGACACGTGGTGAAAGCAAAGCTACACAGACAAAATCTCACACAGCAGCACACACATACACACTCACAAAAAGAGAAAAATGGGAAAATAATAATATGTCTTGCTCCCAAAGTCCACATCCTCAACTTGGGATGATTCGCTGTCTATTCAGGTATTCCACGGATGCAGGGCACTTCAAGCTGATTGTGGAGCTTTAATCCGCCACTTCTGAGGCTGCTGGGAGAGACCTCCCCCTCTCCTCTTTGTTCGCACAGCTCGTGGGGTTCAGCTTTGGACTTGGCCCCGCCTCTGCACGTAGGTCGTCTGAGGGTGTCTGTTCTTCGCTCAGACAGGATGGGGTTAAAGGAGCAGCTGATTCGGGGGTTCTGGCTCACTCAGGCCGCGGGGAGGGAGGGGTACGGAGTGTGGGGTGAGCCCGTGGCGGCAGAGGCCGGAGTGAGGCTGCACCAGCCTGAGGCGCGCCGCGCGTTCTACCGGGGAAGCTGTCCCTGGATCACGGGACCCTGGCAGTGACGGGCTGCACAGGCTCCCAGGAGGGGCGGTGTGGAGAGTGACCTGTGCTCGCACACAGGCTTCTTCGTGGCGGCAGCAGCAGCCCTAGCGTCTCATGCCCGTCTCTGGGGTCCGTGCTGACAGCCGCGGCTCACGCCCGTTGCTGGAGCCCCTTTAAGCGGCGCGCTTAATCCCCTCTTCTCACGCCCCAGGAAGCAAAGAGCGAAGAAAAAATGTCTTGCCTCTTCGGCAGCTCCAGACCTTTTCCCAGACTCCCTCCCGTCTAGCCGTGGTGCACTAGCCGCCTTCAGGCTGTGTTCAAGCCGCCAACCCCAGTCCTCTCCCGGCTCCGACCGAAGCCTGAGCCTCAGCTCCCAGCCCCCGCCCACCCCGGTGGGTGAGCAGACAAGCCTCTCGGGCTGGTGAGTGCTGGTCGGCACCTATCCTCTGAGGGAATCTCCCCACTTTGCCCTCTGGACCCCTGTTACTGAGTTCTCCTCCGCGGCTCCGAAGCTCCCCCCTCCGCCACCCACAGTCTCCGCCCGCGAAGGGGCTTCTAGTGTGTGGAAACGTTTCCTCCCTCACATCTCCCTCCGACTGGGGCAGGTCCCGTCCCTATTCTTTTGTCTCTGTTTGTTCTTTTTTCTTTTGCCCTACCCAGGCACGTGGGGAGTTTCTTGCCTTTTGGGAGGTCTGAGATCTTCTGCCAGCGTTCGGTGGGTGTTCTATAGGAGAAGTTCCACGTGTAGATGTATTTCTGATGTATTTGTGGGGAGGAAGGTGATCTCCACGTCTTACTCTTCTGCCATCTTCTCTCTGCTTAATTCTTAAGCTATTCCTTTTACTTAAACCTCAACTTTAAACCTCAACGAAGTTCTTACAAGTTGAAGATAAAAAGTTTGTTGAGGGTTATTTTAAAATTTGTCTTTAATTTGGTTGCTACAAACAAGAACTGCTCACTAATGGTTACTACCTGACTTATTTTCTCTGAAAATATGACAGATAAATAACAATTTTTGTGTGTGTGTGTGTGTGCTACGCGGGCCTCTCACTGTTGTGGCCTCTCCCATTGCAAAGCACAGGCTCCGGACACGCAGGCTCAGTGGCCATGGCTCATGGGCCCAGCCGCTCCGCAGCATGTGGGATCTTCCCAGACCGGGGCTCGAACCCGTGTCCCCTGCATCGGCAGGTGGATTCTCAACCACTGCACCACCAGGGAAACCCAACAATATTTTTATTTCATGTAATATTTGGTATTATAGATGACTTCAATATGCAGAATATGTGAATTCTGTCATTCAGCTGTTTAAATTACATGTCATAGGAATCATGTACCTACAGCGTTCCCTGTCTTTAAGAGTCTAAAGATTGCAGCGAAACACTACTTGTTCAAAATGCAGTCAAAAACTGTGTTGTTACTGTATACTAGATTTGTTATATGAAGAAGAAAATGCTTCTTTATCTTGCTTAAAATTTATACTTTCTATTGTCTTATCTAGATTACAGCAGTCTTGCTCTTTAAAAGACTTTGTTGGTGTCAAAATTTGTATTCTAACTTATGGTTCTGCTTATGGCTGTATTTCACATTAGCATTAAAATATACCAGTTTAGATTTCTTTTGTCACCCTCCCAAGAGCATGTGTTTGTTATGTGTTGACATTGGGTATGATGATGAGGAAGCCGAGAACATATGGATGAGATTAGTGTTTGTGTAACTCAATTATCCAAGTTCTGATTGTTTCAACTGGCACAGTGAACCTAGCAGGGAAGGAAGAACTGTGGTCCCCTCTGCGTTGGAGATGAAGGTCTGTGTGACTGGGTTATCATTTTGCTAATGGGCCAGGTGCAGTTAATTACTACTTTTATCAATGTTCATTGACCCATTGGAATGCAATTAATAAATTGTTCTGTTGGCTTAAGGTGAGGGGAAATTTCAAATTTATTTAGAAAAAATTTTATCTTTCTCTAACTTGTGATCTTACGCTTTATGTATATATGTAGGAAGATTCAAATTCCGTTCAAGGTGACTAACTGAGCAAACTTACAATTTAAGAAAGATCACAAATTTTTAAGTGTACAACACAGTATTTTTGACTATAGGTACAGTGTTGTACCACAGATCTCTAGAACTTATGCATCTTGCTTAACTGAAATTTTACGCTCGTTTATTAGTAATTTAAGAGGGTAAATCTCATGTTAAGTGTTCCTACCACAATAAGATAAAATATTTTTTAAGAGATCGGTTAGCATTGATACTGGCTCTTGAGTTATACTGGTTGTTCAGAGACTGATCTACCGTTATTGAAACACAACAAGATTTGATGTGTTAACTTGGAATTCTGAGTTTGCTAGTTGATGAAGTTTGAATTGTTTCTCGCTAAAGGCCTTCATCCTGTTAGGCTGCACGTTAAGTGTACCAGGGAGCAGAGTGCTTAGTCACCACAGCACCCTCTCAAACCTTCTTACAAGTCAGAGAAAACCCACTTAATGCCTGCCTACAATCAACCACTCCAGAGATTCTTTCACTTACTTAACTGGTGCTATCATAAGGACTAGCCTGAGCACTTTTTTTTTTCTGTACTTGGGCCTCTCACTGTTGTGGCCTCTCCCGTTGCGGAGCACAGGCTCCGGACGCGCAGGCTCAGCGGCCATGGCTCACGGGCCCAGCCGCTCCGCGGCATGTGGGATCTTCCCGGACCGGTGGACGAACCCGTGTCCCCTGCATCGGCAGGCGGACTCTCAACAACTGCGCCACCAGGGAAGCCACCAGGGAAGCCCCTGAACGCTTTTTATCACTGTCTTATTTCTCCTAAAGATTGATTGTTGCACGTGATTTGTTTTCCACAAGTGCAAAATACCACTGTGGTAACAGAGCAAACTTGTGCTATCTGGGACATAGGGGGCAAAATTAAGGCTGTTAATAAGAGGTGACTTGGAGATGCTTTGTTCTAAATCAGAAAACAAAAGCTTAGCTCAGCAGTGAGCTTTTCTTCCCTCGTGGTCCTTTCTGGGGTTACTTATTTAAAGTGGTGGGAGCATCTCAGGGCATTTGACCAAGTGTCAATGAAGTGAAATGGCCTGTGTGTTGATTTTGCCACTTATAAATACTCATCAAAGGAAAATATCTCAAATCCCCAGAATAAATCAAGATTTAAACTTTTATTTTTCTTAAAATGTAATGCCAATTAATTTACTTAGTACTTTCATACCAGGAAAATGACATACAACCACCACTGTGAACCTAGTACCAGAAAATAAATTTTACTGTCCACCTACTCTGTGGAAGATATGATGTGCTATAATTTTCTATTCATTCTTTTCTTTTTAAAGATTTAATTTTATTAATTTTTTTTGACTGCGTTGGGTTTTCATTGCTGCATGCAGGCTTTCTCTAGTTGTGGTGAGAGGAGGTTACTCTTCGTTGCGGTGCATGGGCTTCTCATTGCAGTGGCTTCTCTTGTTGCGGAGCACAGGCTCTAGGTGCGCGGGCTTCAGTAGTTGTGGCACATGGGCTTAGTTGCTCTGCGGCATGTGGGATCTTCCCGGATCAGGGATTGAACCCGTGTCCCCTGCGTTGGCTGGTGGATTCTTATCCACTGCGCCACCATGGAAGTCCCTCTATTTATTCTTTTATGCCCATTTCTATAAGATACCCCTTTATTGTCCTCCTATGCCAGAATTAGCTGCATCAGAAAGCACATTATTACACCTAAATGGAAAAGTTTATAACACATCATTGCAGCTTGGAAGAAAGAATACTCAGTAGACCAAATAATTCTGGCACATGATGTGATGTATAAGCGTAGCTTCTTGGTAATTCAGAACCAACACAACCTGGAATGATGAACCACTGGGACTATGCATTCCTCAAAGTAGACATAACTTATGCATAGTGATGTTCAATTAGGTTTTTCAAGAGACACTTAAGGCACTTAAGGGTTATACTAATCATTGACCCTTACCTCTGTTTCCATGCAACTTGTAGATTGTTTTTACCCTCATTTTACTAGATATTCCTAATTGCCCTTCTCCATACATTAATACACAAAATTTCACACAAAAAATATTTGCACTTAGAATGTCAGATACATAAAGATCCAAATACACACTGGCACATTGGGAAAGTGGGAGAACACTGATATGACATGTGATATTGCAGGAAGAGGGATTATACTTCTACTTTCAATTCTTTATTTCTAACAAAAGCTGTAAGTCTGGCACATAGCAAAAAGGCTGAACAGATTGACTAGAGCTTGAAAGTTTGAAGGGACCTGCTGGATAAGGTTCTTGACACAGAAGGGTCATAAACAATGTTGGGAACTTGATGATTTTGAATGAGAGACATAGTGGGTCTAAGGTGGGGGAGGGAGATGTAGCTCCTCTACCTTATGAGTGGAGGCCACTACTCCCTGCTTCTCTCTCTTTCCAGATTCTTATTATCATGTTGGGCTGTTACAGGGACGTGTGATATTGTCTGGTCCAACTATTTCATTTGGAAAACCAAGGTCCAAAGTCCTCATTTGGTCCTCTTCTCTCACAGTCTAATAAAATAACCTCTTATTAGTTTCTGTATCTCTTGATTTTTCTTTACTGCAAGACGAGCTGTCCTGAAGCACAGTTCCATTCTACTCAAAACAGACTCACCATTTTCATATAGTAAAATATATAAACTATATAGAATAGTAAGTGACTTCCAGTATTTGACTTCATCGTTTTTCCACATGCCTCATTTTCCTAGTGGGAGGGTTAAGAACAATGCCCCAAGCACAGTTAAGTGCTGAAGAAGTATTTAATGTTATGACAACTCCCCTCTCTCACCATTACTCATTCCTTTCTACATCTGCTTTTTTTGATTGTATGGTTCTCTCTACCTGCAGTGTCCTTTCTGCCATTTTTGTTTGGAGAATTCTACTGAGTACCCAAAGCCTTTCTTCACTCTTCTCGTCCATATGTATTTCTCCTTTTTCGATCCTCCTAGTCTTTGCTTATACTATTGTTATTAGCACTCTACCTGCATTCTACTTGTATCATAGCTAGCTGTGTACATGTTTAGGTGGATGGGAAAAGAAAGTTTTGTAGTGTCACCTCTATGACGGGGGGATCATATCTTGTCTCACATGGAATATAGTATATAACAATGATGAATTGTCAAGATCATATTGCTAAGGCATGAAAAAACATTTGTAAGGGGTGATTCTGGGCAATTGTTTTCCATTTCCTCCAATTAGGATTATAGACCAAAGTGGCAATACACACTTGGAAGGATTCATTGCTACTTATTTGAAAGAGTTAAAATACATTTAATATACTATAATGTTTCACTTGTCTCATTCGCTTAATATAGATGTGTAGAAATAACATATGAAAACTGGTATCAGGAAACTTTTAATTCAATAAAAGTAAGTCAAATAGTGACATTGTAAAGACCAGAATTCTGGGGTCCTAACTCCCAGATCACTGCTACTTCCATTCCTCTTCCTGCCAGATCCAGAGGCAAGCAGACTCAGGAGGGAGATGAGACGTTTTAGAGACAAGTAGTTTATATTCCAGAGCAGAATACAGTGAACATATTATTCTTGTGCTTTTTTATCCCCCCCCCAAAGCAATTCCTAGATTATTATTCAACAAGTTTAGCCCCTGAATTCAGCTTCTTACTCACACCCAACTTTACACATCCTTTAACAGAAGTGCCTGATGTTATGTCCTTCTGCCTTATGTTCTATCAGACACTCCCACAGAGGTGCTAATAAGCAGTACATTGAAGTGATTGTTACAGTTTGATGACTAAAGGAAAGAATCGATGATCATGTGTATTCCTCTTCTGGATTAAGGAAAATTGACGCAATCTAATTATTTCAAACTTGGCATACTGAGTCTATAGTGACAATATGAAACTTCTCTGGTTTTTTGATCCTAGTCTAAGGAATTGTCATTTTGTTATGCTTGGGATCAATATATTTATAATTTGTGTGCTTAAAACTGATCCTGGGAAATCACCAAACCAGTATATTACTTCTTCTAAGTTAGTACAGTGAATGAGACTTGATTCTGTGCTTTTCAAGTGATGTATCTGAAAACATTGCCTACGGAGCACAGACTCTTTTATTACTAACTATGTACTGATACCACTTCATTTTTTTCAGTATAGTTCATTCCTCAAGCACAAGAAAATAAGAAAAAGCACTAACAATTATTAAGAAAAATGCCCATAGGTGTTTAAATAGTGATTTCATGTAAAAGGCAGCATTTTCCTCTTCCCCTCTGAGTTGGAGGCCCGGATCTCCTGGCCAAAGGGAGGGGTCAGCATTCTTCATCTTCCCACTTCTAGGTTATTCTAGTCTCACAGAACGACTCTAGTTGAAGTTATTAAAAAGCCCAACTCCCTCATTTCAGTTGAGATCTCAGTACTACTGGGAAAATATTATCCTCAATCCTAGTTACCTTTATTTCCCATTTTTCACATCACTTTTTAAAAATAAATGTACCACTTACCTCAGGCCCAAAACTCATCCCACAGCATCATTCTCATTGCCTCATCTTGAACCCTGCTTCAGTGTGAAAAGAAACATTGTCAGGCAGAACTCTTTCAACATCCACAACATCTGCCTCAAAATGTACCCATAACTTTCTTAAGTACTTTCTTATTATCTTTCTCTGGGAAGAAGGTAATTTTCCCAGGCCACATGTGTCTTTTTCCTTGCACCCATCTCTTCCTGCCTTTTCTGGAAGATTGTTTCATCAATTTCCTGTCTTGTAGCTTGGACTTCCCTACCTTTTACAGATGTTTAACCTTTCTCCCCCTAAATCAAAACCTCTCTTCACCCTGATTTTAGCTCAAGTTATTAGCTACTCTCACTTTGCTTAACTACATGCTCTATCAAAAAGTAGTTTCCAACCCAAGTCTCTGTGCAACACATATTCATTCACCACCTGACCCAAATACAACTTCTTTTCTCACCATTGTTGAAAACACTGTCTCAAAAGTTGATAAAGATTTCCTTCTCACAAAATTTGGTCTCTATTTCTAGAACTCTACAACCTGAGTGACCACTGATTTCTTTTGGAATATCTCTTCTATTGGTTTTCTTCACTCTGTTCCTTGAAAGGTTCTTTTACCTGAGCCTTTGATTCCTCCCTCTTTATCATTCACATCGAGTTATCAAGGTTAATAGCTTCTACACCTGCAGGAGTCCACCTTTCTATGACCAATGTTATTCTCCTGGTTGACATTATTATCTCTTGTCTAGACCACTGCAGTAGCTTCCCGACTGGTTTCCCCAAATCTTCCTTCTTTTTATAAATATGTTCTTCACAATAGTCACACTATTATTTTTATTTTTCAGTAGTTTTGTAATCTTAGTAAAAATAACACATGATAATACATATTATAAAAGTAGTCAAACAGCACTGAATATAACAACCACCACAACAAAAACCCCTCAGGAAATACCACTATAAACACTGACACCAATTGTTTATTGAACACCTACTGCTAAGGTGATCTCTGTAAACATTCAGGTGATTAGGTATGCAGTCAACAGGTACGTGTTTGTCTATATCTATATATACACACAAATTTAACATAAATGTTAATATATCTATGTTATTTTTTAAAAACACAAACATGATCAAACCATTCCCTTGTTTAAGCAACCTTGCTTATTCACCGTTATTGAAAGATTGAAATTTAAAATCTCAGATTTGCATTCTAGTGCCCTTCAGAGTCTAATTCCAGTTTACCTTTCATATTTTGCTATTTCGCATTCTGGACTACCCAGCTTTCTCTGGACAGTCTACTTTGTGCTACCGTGTCTTTGAGCATTTTGTTTCCTTTTTCCAGGGAATAACTTCCTTTCTTTGTCCATTTGATGAAATCTTACTTTTCTTTGGCTCAAATGCCAATTTGACTTTGGATCTTCTATTATAAAGCACAAAGGATGGAATAACTCAAACTGGGAATATAATATTACTTAGTAAACATTTCTCTAACAGCTGTTAGAAAATTCTACTTTGTATATTAATTACTTATTTGTCTATTTCTTATCACTAGATTATAAGTGTCTAGAGGGCAAAACTCTTATTTGTCCTTAATTCATTAAACACCTAGTCTAATGGATTTCACTTCGTAAGGTATCAACAAATATTTGCTGAATTGAGTTGTACAAATTTAAAATTTATGGCTCTTTTTGTCTACTTGGTATAGTTTAATGAATATAAATGAGTTTGTACTTACTGTAGTAATACCAGATGGTTTGACTACATCAACCTATATTCTCCAGAACTTTTGTTTTCCCAAATATATTTCTAGAATCCCTAGGAATGCTTACATTCATATCCCAAATGTCTCCTGGGCTGGACCAATTTGTAGATCCTCACTGAGGACACTTTAATATCTGGCTAATGGGGCCATTGAATTAGAAGTTTTCCCTTGCCAACTGGAAGAATCTTAACTCTCTTCCTCTGTAAGCCCCATAGTGTCAGGGAAGATGGTGATACATAGAATCTGAGCCTCTGCCTGTAGTCTTTTCAAAGCTGCTCTGAATAACTTAGGTATGCTGACACTCCGGCTGCTGCTCTGATGTTGCCCTTGACCTCTATTACTCTCAGATATATCTGCTTGTGTCTGTTCCTGCTACCTAGAGTTTCTTTCCATATCCTCCTGTTTAGTGTTCATCTGCTCCTTCAGTTGGTACCAGAACCCCCTCTTCTTTGCTTAGCTTTTTGTTGGTGGGGAAGTTCTTACAGTAGACAGCTCCCGTAGTGACAGTTTTCTCCAACAAGCACTTTTAGAGTGGAGAGAGTCTTCAACACAATGCCCCCACTGGGTCTCTCTGCAAATGGGCTCCTAATCAGATGCCCTTGAACCAGTTCCTAAGTTATGTCCGTATATATCTGAAACCAAGTTGTTGACAAGATTCAAGTTCTTTTGCCTTGAGCTTTTGACTTCCGATTGAATCAGGGCTCAGGGCTAGACGCATATGTCATATAACTAGGTATTCTGTGATAGTTAGGGAGACTTCATCATCTAGAGAAACGCTGATGGGGTATTGTCTGCTTTTATAGGTCATTGCATAAAAGTCTCAGTACTATTACAGCCAAAATGCTTTATCACATATAAAATCATGGTTATAAAGAATCATTTAGGTCTTATAGGCTGACCAAATATATTTTCTTAGAATTCTCTATATAAGTGATTGTGCTATGTAAACCTATAAACCTCTAATGACAAGACACTCAGTATTTTTTAAGATAACTTCTCCATGTCTTTCAAGTAATACGTTTTATTTTTGATTCCAATACTTTCTATATATTTTAACTTGGGCAAAATAAAATCCTACTTGATAATAAACTATAATGGAAAAGAATCTGAAAAAGAATCTATCTATATATCTTGATATATATGCACACACACATATATATATATATATACATGAATCTCTTTGCTGTACACCGGAAACTAACATAACACTGTAAATCAACTATACTTCAATTAAAAAAAATTTTTTTAATAAAATTTTAAAAATCCTACTTGAATGTCAGTTTCCATATCCTACTTGAATGTCAGTTTCCATATCAGTAAATCTTCTAAATATGTCACTTTCATGGGTCTGTTGTGAGAAGTAAGTTATGTCTGTACACAGTAGGAACCCTCAAAACAGTTATTATTATAACTATTATACTATTACGGTGATGATTTGGAGAGTTCTGATTTTTTAGAAAAGACTTTCAAATTTTTTATTTTAAAAAGTCTTTTAAAATTGTTATGCCTCTCATCTTCTATATCTGAATATCATTTCAACCTCTTAGAACAACTCTTTCCCACATGCTGCTGTCCGTTGCCACGGACTTTAAAGTTACATTTCCCCTCAGATATTACTGAATTAATAAAATCTTTCATGCCTTTAATTTTTAATGTTAAGACTAAATTTATACTTTGTATGCTACCTATTTCTTAAGTAGTATATAATTTTTTTCATCTACTCATAGACAAATTCACCTTTGTTGCAGGAAAATTCCACTTGATGAGAAAATGTCTTTTGTAATCTTGATGTTTTGATGAAATGTCACTTGATTGCCTCTCTTTTTATAAAATAGTAAATATTTTCCTTTACTGTCCCAAGAACAATTTTAGTATTAAATATCAGAAATATCTTCTGACTACAGAAATTCAAAAAGCATTGGTAAGTGTTACCTAGAAGAACAATGGAATAATGGAGTACTTTTAAGAGCATACACAAGTGAGTTTTAGTCTGTTTCTTCTTTGTGTTTACATGAAGCCAAGGGATGTGATGGTAGAATCTTTTGTAGTCACTTGAAGGACATGGTCTTTTGGAACCTACAATTCATTCACTCTTCCTCACTCCTGTGTTGTTCTCATTTTCTTACTTAGCTCAAATTCTATGGCCAAACATTAAAATCACTCCTTTTAACTAAACTTTCATATTCTGTTCTGTTCTCTCCTCTCCCTCCCTCTCCTCTCTGCATTCTCCCTTCCCCCATCTCCCCTCTCCTCCCCTCCCCTTTCCCTTCTCCCCCTTCCTTCCCCCTGTCCCTCCCCTTTCCCCTCTTCCTTTCACCATGTTTTAAAATTTGCTTTGCAAGACCTAAAATTTGATTATATTTCTCTGTTTCATGACTGCATCCTCAAAGATGAAATTGTCTGAAGAGAAATATCAACCTTGTTTTCTTCTCAATTCAAATTCATGGCCACTAACAGCAAATTAGTATTAATACTTCCTGGAATGAATACTGTATTTTCCTAACCATTTTTACCCTTCTGTTCCCCTAGATTACTATTTCCTATTTTTTTCCCTGTCTCTTCCAACCTCCATCCCCTTCTCCCCTATCTTCACTCTTGGTTGATGACCTTACCACCTCTTTCATTAGGAACATAAATGCAACCAAAAGGTAATTTCCACAAACTCCACTCCTAGCCCCCCTGCCTTGCCCACTTTTACTAGAGGTAATGTCCTTGCTCCTCAGGCCAATGTCTTCACATGATTACCAGATCCTGTCTTCTCTTGGTCACTCAAGGACATTGCTCCAGTAATTTATCCTCTCTCTCCTGCATCATGATGATTTTTCTATTTTTCCAGCAGTTCACAAACATGCATGTTTATTTTTCCCTTCTTAAAAATATGTATGTATATAAGCTTAGCCACTTTCCTTTCCAGTTATTGTCCCACTTCTTGGCTTTCCATTACAACAGAATTCTACAAAAGAGCAGGCTATATTTTTTTATTCCAAGCCCCCTTCTCTCAGCCAGAATTTTGACTCTGCTACTTCTGCAAAATTATTCTTTCCAATGTTACTAGTGATGTCCTTTTTGCTGTAGTTAATAGGAAGTCTTCCAATCTCATTTTACTTCACCAACCCAACAGCAGTTCTTTTCCTTTAGAACATGTTCTTCACTTGTCTTCCAGTATACCACACCCACCTGGCCTCCTGCTCACTATTCACTTCTTTTCAGTGTCTTCGGTCAATTTCTCTTCATGTTGTTGATCCCTTTATGATGTATGACCTCAGGGTTTAGTCCTTATATCCTTTTTTACCTACATTCTTTCTGCAATGACCTCATCTAATATCAAGACATCAAATGCTCTCTTCATACTGACAACTCATATTTATATCTTTAGTCCAGAACTCTCCCATGAACTCTACACTCAAACCACAGGCACCTCATACCTAAGTTGTCCCAAGTTAAGATCTAGATCTAGATCTTCCCCCACAAACATGCACTTCCACAGTCATCCCAATCTCAGGCAAGAAGGACTTATTACAAGGACAACTTCTCTAGTTGTATGGGTCACGTCTTGGCATCACCTGTGACTGTTTTCAGCAAAGCAGACGCAATGATCTTGCCCAAGTATTATTTGGACTCTACCACTCATTTTCTCCCTTCTTATAGGTATAAAAGCAAAAGTCCTAACAATGATCAACAGACCTTATGTAACTCATTCTTTAACTTTCTATCCTTATTTTCTGTTCTTCCTGTCATTTTTTCTTCTCCAGGAAGTCTGTCCTTCTCTCTTTTCTCCCAAACGTAACAGGTGTGTTCCTACTTCAGGTTCTTTGCCCTGGCTGTTTTCACTGCCATAACACGTCTCCCTACAATATCCACACAACAGATGTGCCAGTATTTCAGGTCCTTTTGGTTTTTTTTTTTCTTTCAAATTCTACCTTTTAAAAAAGGCCTTCTGTGGCTACCATCCTTTTAAAATGTGTGTTTTCCCTTTCTCCTCCATTATTTAACTCCATTTCCTGCTTTATTTTTCTCCATTAGTGGTGGTGGTTACATACTTTTTTTTAAAACTTATTTTGTTTGTGGTGTATCTCACACTCATCAGAATAAGGTTCATGAAGGCAGGGTTGCTGTCTATTGCAGTCACTGCAGTATCCCCATGTTTACAAGAGTGCCTGGAAAATGATAGTCACCTAGTAAGCAGCTGTTTAATAAATAAATGAAGGCATTAGATGGTTTATATAAACTTTGGGTAATGTTGAAAAGGAGCACACTGTCATGAACAAATGATAAAATGGAAATTATTTTTTATAAATTAAGGAAAATATTCCAAGTATCTCGATCATCTAAGCACATATGCATTACCTATAAAAATAAGTAACAGCATAATTTTTTGGTACTTCTTTTACTTTTCTAGAATGTGGAAATTTACATGTATGAACTTGGAGAAGTTCTGAGGCTGTTTGCTGAATCTGATAAATTCATTATTGATGTTACTTTTTATTAAAAAACAATTCTGGCAAGCTGGAATGATTAGTATTAGTTGTATGCTTTCCTTAAAACATTTTTATTATGGAAATATACAAAAAATTACCAACTCATTGCAAATCCCATAAATATTATTTCATTTGTGTTTCTCTAAGTACCTTTAAAAGATAGGGATTTTTAAAAACACAAGATTTTTAAAAACACAACCTCAATACTATTATCATACATAACTATAATCCCTTAATATCACAGACATCTAGTCATCTCTTAAGTTTCGTCAAATGTTTCATTTTTTAAATAGTTTGTTTGAATCAAGAACCAAATTCCACAAGGCTGTTCCCCTCCTTCTTTTCTCCAACTTGTTTTTTGTTGGTGTGTGTGTGTGTGTTATTGTTTTCATTCAGCAATGTGTTATAGAAATAACTCCTTACCAGTTTAGAGCTAATCCTCATTTCTTGAACCACTACGTATTACTCCATTGTTTGGACATTCAGAATCATGCAATCAGTTCCCCCCTGCCCTCACCCCCCCACCCCCCACATTTGGGTTGCTCCTTGAATTTTGCCATTACCAGTAGTGCTGCAGTGAATAGCTTTGGACATAAGTCTTTTAATAGTTTACCAATACATCTTTGGAAAAGTTTCCCATAGGTAAATTTGCTGGGTCAAAGGAAAAGGCTTACTTTGTTACTTGTCAAATTCCCCTCCACAGGGTTTTATCATTTTTCAGTCCCACCAGGAAACATATTAGAGTTCCTGTTTCCCCAAATCTTGCCAACAGAGTATGTTATCAAAATTTAGAAATTTTGCCAAAGTGATAACTGAGTAATTGTATCTGAGAATAGTTCTAATCTGTATTTCTCTTATGAATAAGATTGCATATCTCTTCATGGACTTCTAGCATTTCATTTTTGGGGAATTGTTTCCTTGGTTGTTGATGTTTCTCTCCTCTACATTTTAGATGTTTTTAACAAACTAGGAACATTTTTCTCTAATGTAAATTATAGATAAATCTTCCCAGCTTGTCATTTGTCATTTTCCTTTGCTTATGGTGTGTTTTGCCATGCAATGTTTTTGCTTTTATGTAGACAAACTTGTCAACATTTTCCCATATTTCTTCTGATTTTTGAATTCTAATTAGGAAAGTCTCTCCACATCCAGTTTATAGGAAAATTCACTCATCTATTTTTATTATTGTATAGTTTAATAATTACACTGAATTCTTTGATTTATTTGGAATTTTCCCTTGTGTACTCTGAAGAATTGATCTATTTATTTTCTTTGTCCATGTGGCTATCAAATTATTCCAACACTATTGGAAAGTCCACTTTTCTCCCTTCACTGATTTGAGAAACCATCTTTATTATATACTGAATATCCATATATATAACATCTATTTCTGCATTTTCCATTTAATTCCATTGGTCTGTCTACTCATGTTCCAGTACCACACTGGTTTATTTAGAGGAGCTTTTATACCTGGTAGAGCTAGTCTTCCTTATTGTTCTTGTTCAGTGTTTTCCTGGCTGTTTTTAATTGTTCTTTCAACTGAGCATATATAACAACTTGCATAACTGCAGGAAAAACAAGGAATTTTTAAGGATATTTTTGTTGGGATAATCTTCAATTTATACATTAACATAGGCACAACCAATATCTTCACTATATAAGCCTTCCTACTCAAGACCTTGTCTTTCATTTGTTTATGTCTTTTCTGATTTAGAAGAATTTCATGTTTTCCTCATATAGTTTATGTTTAGATATTTATTATTTGGTGTTGTAAATGGAATCTCTGCATTATAGCTTCAAATGGTATTAGTTTTCAAGTATAAAGTATAATGATTTTTTTCAAGTTGATTTTATAACTCGTTCCTTACTAATTCATTATTTGTACTTTTTTTTTTTTTTTTGCCGTACGCGGGCCTCTTACCGCTGTGGCCTCTCCCGTTGCGGAGCACAGGCTTCAGACGCGCAGGCTCAGCGGCCATAGCCATGGCTCATGGGCCCAGCCGCTCCGCGGCACTTGGGATCCTCCCGGACTGGGCCACAAACCCGCATCCCCTGTATCGGCAGATGGACTCCCAACCACTGCGCCACCAGAAAAGCCTACTTGTATTTTCTTTATTGGTTCTTTTGGGTTTCTTTATATGTATTATATCCTATACAAAGAAATATTCTTACCTCTTTATGCAATTCTTTTTTTTTCTTTTGGATCAGAAATTTTATTATTTATTTATTTATTCTTTTTTTTTTTTTTTGGCCATGCCACACAGCTTACAGGATCTTAGTTCCCTGACCAGGGATTGAACCCTGCATGGCAGTGAAAGGGTCAAGTCCTAACCACTGGACTACCAGGGAATTCCCTCTTTATGCAATTCATATGCTTCTAATTACTTTCCTTTGTCTAAATGCCTGATGTCAACCAGAAGTAGAGATTGTGGACTATCCCTATCTTATTCCTGACTTTGGTAGGAAAGTTTTTACTATTTCCCTTAGCTTCCCTAAGTTGAAAACTTTAAAGGTTTTATTAGAATAAAGCCTTTTATAAATTCAGTGATTTTATAATTAAAGTTGTGTACTTTGTCAAATGCCTTTCCTACCTTTAAGAAGATAGTCATATGATTTTTCTCCAAAGCTTTATACTATGATAGAGTATATAAATTATTTCCTGATACTGTGTCATTCATGCATTCTGGGAAAAAAAATCATTAATTTTTAATGTTATGTTGAATTTTTTGCTAATATTTAATATTTTAATTGACATTTATGATATTGAACTCTAGTTTCTTTTTTTGTTGTTGATGCTTCAAATTAGGTGTTATTTTTATATTTACTCTAACATTTTTTGTTATCTTCAGTGGGAGAGTTATTCTAAATTACCTAGTCCACCGTTACTAGAAGCAAATGTGCTTTTATTCATGTAATTGTTTTATTATTTGTCTTATTTTTATATTTTGTCTCATGTCAATTTAAAAATTGTATTAAATTAACATATAACTTACACACTGTAGAATATACAAAACTTAAGTGTACAGCTTAAGTAATGTTTACATATTTAATCACTGCCCTGGTCAAGATCAACATTTCCCTCACCAAACACTCACTCCTCATGTCTCCTTCACACCTATAGGCTTTTACTATTACCATGTTATAAAGATCTTTTAAATTTATAACTAAATTTAAGCAACTAATGAATAAAAGGAAAAATTAATATGGCACACATTCTATTTATGACATTTAGTGGATAGCAGGAAATAAATAATAAATGTTAATTTTCTTTGTAATTTAGCTGCCAAGAATATAGGTTATTAGTCTTTACCCATTATGTTTAATGGTATGCTTATGTCTGTTTTGTCTGTTTATAAATGTATTTATGTTTAGTATGGTTGGAAACATATATTGTGAGATCTGGAATTGGTGGTCATATAGTTCATTCTCTACATTTTTACAGATGAAGCAACTAAGAATGGGTGTTGTCTTGCCGGAGTTGATAGGGTTAGATAGTGACAAAACAAAGCAGAGCCCAATCTTCTGTTTCTAATCTAAGCTTATTCTACCTCACTATATTAATGTTTTTTTTCCTAACTGATGACTAATAGCAGATAGTCAACTAATTATTCAGTTAACTACTTCATGTAATATGTATACATACTAGTAATGTGCATTCTATGTACGCCATATAGTTTAATTCTTAGACATGGAAAAGTATGTGTTACTGTAATTTTTATCAAAGGGAGAAAAAATTTCAGAAAACTTAGTTCAAGATCACTATAATTATTAGGTGAACTGTTTGCAGTAAAATAAATGGGGCAAATGAATTGGTATCTGTATTCTTTATGTATCTCTTAAATTGCTACCAGTTGGAATCCTTCTCTTACTCTGCCTCAGAGCAGTCTCCTGCCTTTCCCAAGAGGTCCAATTCCAGCAGTGCTGTACTGTAAGCAGTTTGTTATTGGAAGTGACATGAAGAGAGCAGTAATCTTGGCAAAACCACCTCATTTGAGAGAATTTGTTGGCTTTTTTCACTCCTGTGTAGGAGGGTGTGAGTTCATTGCAATTAACTCCACAAAAACTTTTGTTTTTTAGAGAGGACAATGTCTCTTTTGAATTAAGCCAAGGAGTAGGCAATTCAAAGTGTGAGTTCCAGCTTCTGCAAGCTGGTTGAGATAGTAAATGGGAGAACTAGGAACTTTTCAATTAAGAGAACTCACCATATAGGTGGTCTTTATTAAATCTATGGTTAGCCTTGCTCAAATAAAATTATATTCCTAAAGATGTAGCAATCTATAGAGACTCGATGTTTTTCTGTTTCTCAGCTACTGACAAATGCAACTCATGCTCCTCAGTAACATAGCTCAGTACATACTGGTTGTTAATTGGGGGTACCTCCCATAGGTTACTGTGGTGTAGAATTTTTATGTCAACTATAGTTCAAAAAGTACCTCTTAAAAAAGATTCTAATTTCCCTACCATTTCTCCCCACCTCCTTTTACGATCACTGAGAAGGACAAATTGGCAAGAACATTGTGTATCTGACATTTTAATCTTTTGGGAGCTGTGTTTAAAAGTGCCCATTTTCTTCTCACTTCTGCAGACTGAGAATGTAATTAATGTGCTTTCTATTATTGTATTCATGTAGAAAATATTCCATTATGATACAAACTTTTAAATACCTTTTACATTAATAAGATCTTTGCTGGTAATCTTTGGTATTCAGGTTAACTATTGAATGAAAATGAAGACATTAATTTTTGTAATTGAAAAAATATTTTTCCCCTCAGTGGAGTATTGTTGATTTTGTATTTACTAGTTCTTTCATGAATTTTAACTAGTACATTTCATATGGCCTTATATTTTCCATAAGGAACTTTGAGATAAAGAGAAAGCATTGCACATAAGAGACAAGCGTGACTGGGCTTTGAGATTTGAAGTAGAACAAAACTGAGGGGAAAGGAGTAAAGGAGAAAGATTTAAAAAGAAAGACAAAATTAGAAGAAAATATTGGAGACAGAGTTGGGAATAAACTAAATGGCCAGCAACATCATCTTCTGGCTTGTTATAGGCATAAATTGTAATGCGATAAGGTCAAGCATGGACACAGATTTAAATGACCCACATTTTCCTTATCCATTCATCTGTTTATGGACACTTGAGTTGCTGCCACATTTTAACTACTGTGAATAATGCTGTTATGAACATGGGTGTAAAAATATCATTTTGAGACACTGCTTTCAATTCTTTTGACTATAAACACATAAGTGAAATTGCTGGATCACATGGTAACTTAATTTTTAATTTTTTTAGGAACTGCCATACTGTTTTTCAAAGCAGCTGTACCATTTTACATTCCCACCAGTGGTGCACAAGGGTGCACTCTACATGTATTCTACATCCTTGCTAACACTTGTTTTCTATTCTTTTGAATGTGGCTATCCTATTGGGTGTGAAGTGATTTATCATTGTGGTTTTGACTTGCATTTCTCTTATGATTTGGAGAAATGTCTATTCAGGTCCTTTGCCTATTTTAAAATCACAGGGTTTTTTGTTGCTGTTGAGTTTTAGGAGATCTCTATGTATTATGGTTATTAATCTGTTAGTCTGACTTGCAAATATTTTCTCCCATTCTTTAGATTACCTTTTACTATGTTAATAGTGTCATTTCTTCCATAAAATTTTAAAATTTTCATGAAGTCCAATTTGTCTATTTTTTCTTTTGTTACCTGTGTATTTGGTGTCATATCCAAGAAATTATTACCATTTTCAATGTTGTAATGCTTTTGTCCCATGTTTTCTTCTAAGAGTTCTATTGTTTTAAGTCTAACATTTAAGTCCTCATCCATTTTGAGTTAATTTTGGTAAATGGTGTTAGATAAGGGTCCAACTTCACTGGCTTGTGGATATCTTGTTTTCACAGCACCATTCATTTAAATACTGTTTTTTCCCATGGAATGGTCTTGGCACACTTGTCAAAAATCATTTCAGCACATATGGAAAGATTTTATTTCTGGACTCTATTCCATTGGTTTATGTGTTTTTCTTTATGTCAGTACTACCTTGTTTTCATTACTGTAGCTTTGTAGATAGATTTGAAATCAGGAAGCGTCAGTTCTCCAGGTTTGTTCTTTGTTGCCAAGAATGTTTTGGTTATTTAGGGTAACTTTAAGATTCCATATAAATTTTAGGATGTATTTTTCTATTTCTGCAAAACAAAGTCATTGGGATTCTGATAGAGATTGTATTATTTATGTAGATCACTTTGGGTAGTAGTGATATTTTAATATCTTACAATATGCTATTGTAAGGCAATCTGGCTCTGGAAACCATGTTCTTAATTACTGTGCTATACTATGTCCCTATATTAAATATTGGAATTAATTGTGCTTCCTCATTTCTGCTCTTCACACAGTGGTTGGCAAAGACTGGGTCCTGCCTTAACTTCCTCCTCATGTATAGAGCATTGGTATCACATTCTACTAAAGTCAAAAGCTAGGGCTAACTAGAAAAAAGTCTCAAGGCCCTTTTCTGCTCTTTAGTGGGAAAGATAGTATTTTAAATCTCCATGTAGTCATTTAGAGATGGCACATAAAAGGTTTCCATATTTATGACTCTTTAAAAACCAGCAGTTTTGATATGACATTAATTAAAAAGCTAACATTGAAGAAACTGTGTGCTATGTAGTAAAACTCTTGGACTTTTTCTGCTTTTTTGAGACATTGACTAGAAAATGGGTTTTAAATAGTAAATAATATTTTTATAAATTAATTTTAACAGTTTTTTTCATTGAGTTATAACTGACATCCAATATCATATTAGTTTCAGGTGTACATCATACTGATTCATTATTTATATACATTTTGAAATGGTCATCAGGACAAGTCTAGTTATCATCTGTCACCAGGCAAAGTTATTACAATATTGACTATATTCCCTATGCTGTACATTACATAACTGGCCCTCCACCTGTGGATTCTTTACTTTATAACTGCAAGTTTGTAACTCTTAATCCCCTTCACCTATTTCACCTTCCCTGCAACAACGCTTCTCTCTGGCAACCACTCATTTTTTTTCGGTATCTATGAGTCTCTTTCTGTTTTGTTTGTTCACTTGTTTTGTTTTTTAGATTCCACATATGAGATTGTACAGTATTTGTCTTTCTCTTTTTGATATTTCACTTAACATGATATGCTCTAGATAAATCTATGTTGTCCCAAATGACAAGGTTTCATTTTTTTTTCATGGCTGTATAATATTCAATTGTATATGTATACCACATCTTTTTCATCCATTCATCTATCAATGGATACTTAGGTTGTTTCCATATCTTGGCTATTGTAGATAATGCTGCAATGAACATAGGGATGCATATATCATTTCCAGTTATTGTAATTATTTTCTTTGGATTAAAAACTCAAAAGTAGAAATGCAGGATTGTTCTATTTTTAACTTTTTGAGGAAACTATATACTGTTTTCTGTATAGGCTGCACCAATTTATGTTCTCACCAACAGTGAATGAGGGTTCCCATTTATTTGGTAGATTTCACCTGTGAACCCATCTGGTCCCAGAATTTTGTTTGTTGGAAATTTTTAAAATTAAGGATTCAAATTCATTACTAGTAATCAGTCTGTTCAGATTTTCTATTTCTTCATTTAGTCTTGGAAGATTGTATGCTTCCAGGAATTTATCCACTTCTTCTAGGTTGTCCAATTTGTTGACGTATAATTGTTAGTAGTATCTCTAATGATCCTTTGTATTTTTGTGATATCAATTTTAACTTCCCCTTTTTCATTCATGATTTTATTTATTTAGGCCCTTTCTCTTTGTTTCTTGATGAGTCTGGGTAAAGTTTTATCAGTTTATCTTTTCAACGAATCAGCTCATAGTTTCATTGATCTTTTCTATTTTTTTGTTCTCTATTTCATTATTTCCACTCTGATCTTTATCGTCCCCTCCCTTCTGCTAGCTTTGGGCTTTGTTTGTTCTTATTTTTCTAATTCCTTTAGATGATAGGTTGGGTTGTTTATTTGAGATTTTCATCTCTTGAGGTAGGTCGATATCACTATATAACAATCTATATATAAAGCAGTCTGTTTTAAGTTGGTAGTCACTTAATTTTGAACACATTCTAGAAGTACTACATTTTTATCCCACCACATTTTATTTCATATTTTACATCTTTTTATTTTATGTATTCCTCAACTATTTTAGTTACAATTGACTTTACTGCTTTTGACTTTTAATCCTCATACTAGCTTTATAAATGATTGAACCACTACCTTTACTTCATGTATGCGTTTACCAGTGAGTTTTTTTCCTTTGATATATTTTCTTATTTCTAGTTATGACCTTTTCTTTTCTGCTTAAAGAAGTCCCTTTAACATTTCTTGTAAGGCCAGTTTAGTGGTGATGAACTCCTTTAGTTTTTACTTGTCTGGGAAATTTTCTCTCTCCTTCAATTCTCAATGATAACTTTGCCAGATAGAGTATTCTAGGTTGTAAGTTTTTTTCCTTTCAACACTTTGAATATGTCATGTTTCTTCCTTCTGGCCTGCAAACTTTCTGCTGAAAAATTCTTCTGATAATCTTATGGGGGTTCTCTTATACATTTCCTCTTGCTGCTTTTAAAATTTTCTCTTTATCATTAACTTCTGATGTTTCAATTATAATGTGTCTTGATGTGGATCACTTTGGGTTCATCTTGTTTGGGACTCTATGCTTCCTGGATGTCTGTTTTCTTACACCGATTAGAAAAGTTTTCAGCCATTATTTCTTCAAATAAGTTTTTTTCCCTTTCTTCATTTTCATCTCCTTCTAGGACCCCTATAATGAGAATGGTACTATATTTGGTGATGTTTCAGAGGTCCCTTAAGCTATCCTTTTTCTTTTTGTTGTTCTGATTGGGTGATTTCCACTACCCTGTCTTCCAAATTGCTGATCTCTTCTGAATAATCTAATCTGCTGTTGATTCCCTCATTTTTCATTTCAGTTATTATATTCTTCCACTCTGACTCATCCTTTCTTATATTTTCTAACTCTTTGTTGAAGTGCTCACTGTGTTCACTTATTCTTCTCCTGAGTTTGGTGAACATTTTTATGACCATCACTTTGAATTCTTTATCAAGTAGATTTATTCATATTTGTATAATTAACGTCTTGTTCTTAGATATCATCTTGTTCTTTTATTTGGAACATATTTCTGTTTCCTTATCTTGCTTGGCTCTCTGTGTTTGTTCCTATATATTAGGAAATACTGCTACCTCTCTGTCTTGAAGGACTGGCCTTATGTAGTTGATGATCCTTCTTGTTCAACCCTCCCCTAATTCTTGATTGTCTCTCAAATCTTTGTGTTATCTATAATACCTGATTTATTCTTGATATGCCTCTGTTGTTGAGGGTGTGCTGAGACCTTTCAGTGTTTGAAGGGGTGGAATCTCATTTAGCACACAGTTTCAGGCTGATTGGATGCCAGACTGTCAGATAGCGGTTTTTAAAGTATGTAGATAACTGCAGTCACGTGGGACTGCAATTGTATTCCTGCTGGCCTCCAGACTCGGAGATCTTTAAATGTTTCCTGGTGACAAGTGCTAAAATTGGGGCTCCTGATGAGTGTATAAGTTCCTTTCTGGGGACCTTCTTTGAGCTATAGCAAGGCCAAGTGTGTGCAAGGATGGTGTCTCCCTGATTACTAAATATATGGGAAATCTGAAGCCAGTCCCTCAGGGTAAATTCCAGGCTAAGTAAATAGGCCTTTTTCATGGGAAGACTGGGGTTGTTTCAGTCTGCTCTCTGTGTCATTCCCTGGGTATGGTAGCCCGTCAAGAACTGTCTTTCCAATTGTTACAGCCCTGTGGAGCTCAGGAATGCCAGCTGATCAAGGGGTGTCCCCTGTGTTGATTGCATGTACCTGCTTGCTTTACACATGGATGGATAATTGCAAAGGGAAACCTCTTTTTTAAATTGTTAAAATTTATAGAACACTCTGAGAATCTTAAGAAGGAGCAGGGAAATAATTCTATGTGGACAAATTAAAGAAAATAAAATATTCTATGGGTATTTAAAACAGAAAAATATAGACTATTTGTTAATTTCTATATATTCTCAAATGTAATTTTTATAGCTTAATAGAAAATTAAATGTATAGAATATCAAGAAAGGAAATACATGTGATTTTAGTCAATTCTGGGGAATACATGAGAACGAAGATACAATGTTGATATAAAGTGGCAAATTCTTATCCTTTAATGTTTAGTTTCCTGCTATTTAAATATAATTATTTGTTCACATGTTTTTCTTTCCTGATGCGAACTTGAGATTTGTTCCTAGCACTGGGGTAACTCTGAAATGTGATGTGCATTGCCTCCAGAGACTCCTGTGGGATTTGACCCAAATTTACCCTCTGTGAGACTTTGCTTGCCATTGCACAATGGCTTAGTCTTTTTCTTTTCTCCAACTGACCTCCTCACTTCTTGACCAATATTTCATTGGATTATATCTTAACTGTAACATTCACAAATATCTTATACTCAGTGTCTCCTCCTAAACTATGGAACATGTAGATGTCAGGCTCTTCTTTAGAATGAGCTAATTGGAATAAGGCAGTTAGCCTTGGGAATTACACCCCACTTCTCCCCACTGCTGGAATTTTGATCTGGTTCTAGGCAGATAATGCAACATGGCATGTAGGTATCTAAAACTTCAGTGTGTAATGGTTGAACGCCTAGTTTTCTGCTCTAAAAATCTCAGAAAAATGCTGTCAGATTTTTTAATACTTTCTAATTCTTCCATATCTATGTCTCATATCACATATCATGTTGAAAAACTACAAATTTACACAACTTTGGTCATAAGCAATCAAATTGTAAACAGAAAGGAACTAAATATATTGATGTCTGAAATGTAGTATATATATGAAATTCTTAGGGGTATTAATCTGTGTACATATCAAAAGAAAAAGCAAAAAGGAACATATTCTAGATGAGATTTGTTGAAACTAAGAAAAATGCCAAGTCTTCATCTATTAGAAACTGGCCTGTCAACAAGTACATCCTTTGGAATTAGAAATGAAAAATCGTCTATATCAGAATTAAAATAGTGGTTGGTAGTTTGGCTATTGAAACAAAGCAGGTGCATTCCATGCTTAAAATACAAGAAGAGGGATTCCCTGGTGGTGCAGTGGTTGAGAATCTGCCTGCCAATGCAGGGGACACGGGTTCGAGCCCTGGTCTGGGAAGATCCCACATGCCGTGGAGCAACTAGTCCCATGAGCCACAACTACTGAGCCTGCGCGTCTGGAGCCTGTGCTCCGCAACAAGAGAGGCCATGACAGTGAGAGGTCCGCGCACCATGATGAAGAGTGGCCCCTGCTTGCCACAACTAGAGAAAGCCCTCGCACAGAAACGAAGACCCAACACAGCCAAAAATAATAAATAAATAAATAAATAAATATTTTTTAAAAGGTCTAATTTTTTAAAAATAAAATACAATAAGAAAAGCAAAAATGACAAAAAATAAGCAATAAAAAGGAAAGCAATCAGGAATATGATATAATACATAATTTAGAAAAATGATTACTAAAATGACCAAGAAATCAAAAATCAAATTAATGAGGAGCAATAATATATTAAGTACTATTTGGATACTGCCAGTTTCTCTCTGGGAAGATTTATGTTTTCTGAGTAAAGGTAGCCTTAAAAAAATGAAATCAGATTCAAATTCGTCCTTTTCCCAGCTGCTGCTTTTTCATGACAGGCTGAAGCAGAAAACACTAAAAATGTCTGATGGTAACATTTTGAAAAAGCTATAGTCTCTCTCAAAATATAAAGGTAACTTCAGAAGACGTTTTCTCCAGCTATATCGTGATATTACTGACGTATACCATGTATTTTAAGGTGTACAATGTGATGACTTGATACACGTATAGATTGCGAAGTGACTGACACAGTAAGGTTACTTAGCAGTTTGATCCTATCACATAACTATCATTTGTGTGTGTCTGTTAACATTGAAGTTCTACTCTCTTAACAAGTATATAATATAGTGCTGTGAATGATAGTCACCATGCTATACACTAGATCCACAGAACTTATTCATCTTATAAGTGGAAGTTCATACATTTTGACCAGCATCTCCCCATCCCACACTGCACCCCCCACCCCCGCCCCAGCCTCTGGCAATCACCATTCTACTCTACTTCCATGAGTTTGGCTTTTTTAGATTCCACAAGTGAATGATTTGAATATTTTCTCATGAACCTGGTAAACTTGTTTATTGTTTTCTATTCTCCACGCATCTCTTCTCCTAGCTTCAGGTCCCAGATTAGATATAACCTCTCCTGGAAAGTATTTCCTGACTTCTCACAACTCCTCTATTACTTTCACATGAGATTGTGATTTCTCATTTAGTTATCTGTGTCTCCTAATAAACTATAAGTGCCACCATGGCCTGTGGCTCTAGCACTGAGCATAGGGTCTGGTACACAGCAGTGTATTTAATGAATCGATGACTTATATTGCCACATCAGGTTGTATAGTGCAATTTTGAATACTACAGAGAGGTCTTGCCTATTTGGTAAATGCACTTTGGATTGTCACTATGGGTTTTGTGGAAGGGAGAACAAAAGAGTTGGCAGGATCAAGGGTTCATTTGTTAGTTGATGCACCAGCAGAGTGCCCCTCTAAGGTGACATGGCAGAGCGAGCCTTTAAATCAGCACACATGTCCATTCCCTGGGTGTCATGTCTGCTCCATCCCCATGTAAATCAGGAGTATAGGAAGACCCTGATACCTGCATCTCCATAACTTTCCATTGCTTATAAGTTGATTCTGATTAAGGCTCAAAATGAGATGAGAAAAATGTCTCTTGTGTGTGAGGAATGGATAAGGCCTACTCCCTTAGTAAGGGGGTAAGCTACCTGCTCAGAATGGCACAAAATCTCATCTTTTATGTTTCATGGGTTTCTTCACCATGCCTCTGTGCCTTTGTGCATTCTGATCCTTTTTCTTATATTATCTTTACCCCCTTTTGTTACCTGTCATACTCCTCTTCATCCTCCAAGACTCAGTTTACTTGTTTGTTTTTTGGAATATCCCTAAAACCCCCATCAAGTTTGAAACTCTCTTCTGTTTTCCTCTCACTCCTTTATTCACATACTTTACCTTATGGTATTCACTGTATTGTCTGCTTCTGTTAACTACACTGTGAACTTACTAAGGCAGGAGAATATCGTTTACGTTTTTTTTACTCCATCCGTATAAATAGCTCAATAAAATGTTCACTGATACATGTGTAGATTCAAAATCACCAGTAAGACTAAGAAGAAAGGGACTTCCTTGGAGGTCCAATGGTTAAGACTTCGCCTTCCAATGCAGGGGGTGTGGGTTTGATCCCTGGTCAGGGAGCTAAGATCCCACATGCCTTGGGGCCAAAAAAACAAAACATAAAACAGAAGCAATATTGTAACAAATTCAATAAAGACTTTAAAAATGGTCCACATCAAAAAAAAAAGAAAGAAAGAAAGACTAATAAGAAAATGCAGAACTACAGGGGATTGTAGAGACATCTACTTGAATTCCACAACTTTGTATTAAAACCTATGTCTATAAGAACCTCTTCTTAAACATTTGGACCTAATTATTTTTATAATATAAGAGGTATTGGGGAAAATTGAGAATGAGAAAAAATATGTCAATACTCATTTGACTAATAAAAATTTGAAGGGATTTTTAAAATAGTGAACTTCTGAAGGAATTTGTAGCATAAATTATGACTGCATGCAATAAATATAAAATAAACAAATGAACTTGATACCTGTCCTATTTCAGACAGATATTTCACTTCCTTTTACTGGGGGAGTCAGAACTTCTCTGCTGCATTTCAATTATGCATTTAAGTACTACAGTAGAATAAAATTGTGACCTGAAAATTGGCCTGCTGAAACTGGCATCAACTACTTCAAGTGGTTGCTTTGAAATATCAAAATATAACCCTTATATGGGATGAATGCTTAACTGTTTCAAATATTACCATTCAGTTGCCATTAGCTGAGCAGAACTCAAGGCAAAGAAATAAAAAATGAGCATGACATGCACTCATGATCTAGTGAAGAGAGAAATAAACCAGAAGTTATAATTCAGTGTCTAGATACTTGACACACAGGGTGAGGTGACTACTGTGCTTCGGGGGAATATGTTGATGTTTAGTTCCACTCCTCCTCCATCCCCTCACATGACTGTAGAAGTTGTAACCTAATTTTTTCTTCTCCCATTACTACACCACAACTGCAATTCAAATTCTCAATCTACCATTTACTAGCTTCATGATCTTGGGCAAGTAACTTAATTCTTATTTTCCTCATTTGTTAAATAACAAGTTATTCAAATTTATTAAATACTTAAGTCTTCGTTGCCTCATTGATTTTTTTTAACATCTTTATTAGAGTATAATTGCTTTACAATGGTGTGTCAGTTTCTGCTTTATAACAAACTGAATCAGTTATACATATACATATGTCCCCATATCTTTTCCCTCTTGCATCTCCCACCCTCCCTATCCCACCCCTCTAGGTGGTCACAAACCACCTAGCTGATCTCCCTGTACTATGTGGCTGCTTCCCACTAGCTATCTATTTTATGCTTAGTAGTCTATATATATGTCCATGCCACTCTCTCACTTTGTCCCAGCTTACCCTTCCCCCTCCCCGTATCCTCAAGTCTATTCTCTAGTAGGTCTGCATCTTTATTCCTGTCTTGCCCCTAGGGTCTTCTGACCTTTTTTTTTTTTTTAGATTCCATGTATATGTGTTAGCATATGGTATTTGTTTTTCTCTTTCTGACTTACTTCACTCTGTATGATAGTCTCTAAGTCCATCCACCTCACTGCAAAAAACTCAGTTTCATTTCTTTTTATGGCTGAGTAATATTCCATTGTATATATGTGCCATATCTTCTTTATCCATTCATCTGTTGATGGACACTTAGATTGCTTCCATGTCCTGGCTATTGTAAATAGAGCTGCAATGAATATTTTGGTACCTTACACTTTTTGAATTATGGTTTTCTCAGGGTTTATGTCCAGTATTGCTGGGTGCCTCATTTATTGAATAAGAAAGCTTCTTTATTAAATAAGGATGATGATCTCTGTCTTGCAATGTTGCCATAGTATTAATTGAAATATTGTATTTAAAACACTTAGCATAGTTCCTAGCATGGAGAATTTCTCAACAATTTTTATTTTTTTCTGACCCTTTTTATCTTTTTACACTGTTGGGATTCAGAAGGAAATTTATTTATATGCTTGCAATATGGTTTGCATCAGAAAACACTCTATGATCGCTTTCATCTTCTTGTTTAATCCACTCTTTGAAGCCATGAGTAACTCCAGGACAGGGATTGTGGTTTTACTCATTATTGCAGTCACAGAGCCTAGTACTGTGTCAGTACAAGTGCTCAGTGATTTGTTCAGGGATTGGACAACATCTAAATTCTATTTGATTTTAAAATAGTAATGAAAGCTGAGCAAAGCTGAGCATGATATAATGTAAGCAGTATAAAATCCATATTATTTCAGTTTCTGATTCTTCCAATTATAGTGTACTGACAAAAATTATTGCAGATAATTGCCATCAAGTCATAATCAGTGTCAGCACACAGTGGCAAGACAATCTCTGATTTGATTTGATTTAATCAACAACAAAATTACCACAGATGATCTGATCCCAGAAGCTTTAGTGCAGTGATATAAAGTAAAATCCATGTCACTGCCAGAAACTAGGTCAAGCAGAAGAAAAAAATTTCTGGTGAGGAAGTGCAATAAAAGAGACAATAATAATGGCTTTATGATCAAAATGGGTAACATAGCCTTCCTTCAGATATTCTAAATCCCTTTTTTTCCAAGTTTTTACCAGCTTTATTGAGATATAATTGACTTTTAACATTGTGTAAGTTTAAGGTATACAATGTGATGATTTTTTTTAACATCTTTATTGGAGTATAATTGTTTTACAATGGTGTATTAGTTTCTGCTGTATAACAAAGTGAATCAGGTATACATATACATATACCCCCATATCCCCTCCCTCTTCCGTCTACCACCCACCCTCCCTATCCCACTGCTCTAGGTGGACACAAAGCACCGAGTTGATTGCCCTGAGCTATGTGGCTGCTTTCCACTAGCTATCTATTTTACATTTGGTAGTGTATATATGTCTGTGCCACTCTCTCACTTCGTCCCAGCTTGCCATTCTCCCCTCCCCGTGTCCTCAAGTCCATTCTCTACATCTGCGTCTTTATATCTGTCCTGCCCCTATGTTCTTCAGAAACATTTTTTTTTTTAGATTCCATATATATGTGTTAGCATACAGTATTTGTTTTTCTCTTTATGACTTACTTCACTCTGTATGACAGTTTCTAGGTCCATCCACCTCACTACAAATAACTCAATTTCATTTCTTTTTATGGCTGAGTAATAGTCCATTGTATATATGTGCCACATCTTCTTTATCCATTCATCTGTCACTGGACACTTAAGTTGCTTCCATGTTCTGGCTATTGTAAATGGAGCTGCAGTGAACATTGTGGTACATGATTCTTTTTGAATTATGGTTTTCTCAGGGTATATGCCCAGTAGTGGGATTGCTGGGTTGTATGGTAGTTTTATTTTTCATTTTTTAAGGAACCTCCATACTGTTCTCCATAGTGGCTGTATCAATTTACATTCCCACCAACAGTGCAAGAGGGTTCCCTTTTCTCCACACTGTCTCCAGCATTTGTTGTTTGTAGATTTTTTGATGATGGCCACTCTGACTGGTGTGAGGTGATAGCTCATTGCAGTTTTGATTTGCGTTTCTCTAATGATTGGTGATGTTGAGCATCCTTTCATGTGTTTGTTGGTAATATGTATATCTTCTTTGGAGAAATGTCTATTTAGTTCTTCTGCCCATTTTTGGATTGGGTTTTTTGTTTTTGTGATACTGAGCTGCATGAGCTCCTTGTATATGTTGGAGATTAATCCTTTGTCAGTTGCTTCATTTACAAATATTTTCTCCCATTCTGAGGGTTGACTTTTTGTCTTGCTTGTAGTTTCCTTTAGTTTCATTTGGTCCCATACGTTTATTTTTGTTTTTATTTCCATTTCTCTAGGAGGTGGCTCAAAAAGGATCTTCCTGTGATTTATGTCGAAGAGTGTTTTGCCTATGTTTTCCTGTAAGAGTTTAAAGTGTCTAGCCTTACATTTCGGTCTTTAATCCATTTTGAGTTTATTTTTGTATATGGTGTTAGGGACTGTCTCATTTCATTCTTTTAAATGTAGCTGTACAGTTTTGCCAGCACCACTTATTGAAGAGGCTGTCTTTTCTCCATTGTATATTCTTGCCTCCTTTGTCAAAGCTAAGGTGACCATATGTGTGTGGCTTTATCTCTGGGCTTTCTATCCTGTTCCATTGATCTATATTTCTGTTTTTGTGTCAGTACCATACTGTCTTGATTATTGTAGCTTTTTTTTTTTTTTTTTTTTTTTTTTTTTTTTTTTTTTTTTTTTTTTTTTTTTTTTTTGCGGTATGCGGGCCTCTCACTGCTGTGGCCTCTCCCGTTGCGGAGCACAGGCTCCGGACGCGCAGGCCCAGCGGCCATGGCTCACGGGCTCAGTTGCTCCGCGGCATGTGGGATCTTCCCGGACCAGGGCACGAACCCGTGTCTCCTGCATCGGCAGGCGGATTCTCAACCACTGCGCCACCAGGGAAGCCCCTATTGTAGCTTTGTAGTATAGTCTGAAGTCAGGGAGCCTGATTCCTCCAGCTCCGTTTTTCTTTCTCAAGATTGCTTTTGCTATTTGGGGTCTTTTGTGTTTCCATACCAATTGTGAAATTTTTTTGTTCTAGTTCTGTAAAAAATGCCATTGGTAGTTTGATAGGGATTGCATTGAATCTGTAGATTACTTTGGGTAGTATAGTCATTTTCACAATGTTGATTCTTCCATTCTAAGAATATGGTATATATCTCCATCTATTTGTATCATCTTTAATTTCTTTCATCAGTGTCTAATAGTTTTCTGCATACAGGTCTTTGTCTCCTTAGGTAGGTTTATTCCCAGGTATTTAATTCTTTTTGTTGCAATGGTAAATAGGAGTGTTTCCTTAATTTCCCTTTCAGATTTTTCATCATTAGTGTATAGGAATACAGAGATTTCAGTGCATTAATTTTGTATCCTGCTACTTTACCAATTTCATTGTTTAGTTCTAGTAGTTTTTTGGTACAATCTTCTTTTGGTTTTTGTTTTGTTTTGTTTTTTGGTGGTACGCGGGCCTCTCACTGTTGTGGCCTCTCCCACTGTGGAGCACAGGCTCTGGACGTGCAGGCTCAGTGGCCATGGCTCACGGGCCCAGCCGCTCCGCAGCATGTGGGATCTTCCCGGACCGGGGCACGAACCCGTGTCCCCTGCATCAGCAGGTGGACTCTCAACCACTGTGCCACCAGGGAAGCCCCTGGTAGAATCTTTAGGATTCTCTATGTATAGTATCATGCCATCTGCAAACAGTGACAGTTTTACTTCTTTTTTTCCAATTTGTATTCCTTTTATTTCTTCTTCTTCTCTGATTGCTGTGGCTAAAACTTCCAAAACTGTGTTGAATAATAGTGGTGAGAGTGGGCAACTTTGTCTTGATCCTGATCTTGGGGAAATGGTTTCAGTTTTTCACCATTGAGAATGATGTTGGCTGTGGGTTTGTCATATATGGCCTTTATTATGTTGAGGTAGGTTCCCTCTATGCCTACTTTCTGCAGGGTTTTTATCATAAATGGGTCTTGAATTTTGTTAAAAGCTTTTTCTGCATCTATTGAGATGATCATATGGTTTTTCTCCTTCAGTATTTTAATATGGTGTATCACTTTGATTGATTTGCATATATTGAAGAATCCTTGCATTCCTGGGATAAACCCCACTTGATCATGGTGTATGATCCTTTTAATGTGCTGCTGGATTCTGTTTGCTAGTATTTTGTTGAGGATTTTTGCATCTATGTTCATCAGTGATATTGGCCTGTAGTTTTCTTTCTTTGTGACGTCTTTGTCTGGTTTTGGTATCTGGGTGATGGTAGACTCATAGAATGAGTTTGGGAGTGTTCCTCCCTCTGCTATATTTTGGAAGAGTTTGAGAAGGATAGGTGTTAGCTCTTCTCTAAATTTTTGATAGAATTCGCTTGTGAAGCCATCTGGTCCTGGGCTTTTGTTTGCTGGAAGATTTTAATTCAGCGTTTCAATTTCAGTGCTTGTGATTGGTCTGTTTATATTTTCTATTTCTTCCTTGTTCCGTCTGGGAAGGTTGTGCTTATGTAAGAATTTGTCCATTTCTTCCAGGTTGTCCATTTTATTGGCATAGAGTTGCTTGTAGCAATCTCTCATCATCCTTTGTATTTCTGCAGTGTCAGTTGTTACATCTCCTTTTTCATTTCTTATTCTGTTGATTTGAGTCTTCTCCCTTTTTTTCTTGATGAGTCTGACTCATGGTTTATCAATTTTGGTTATCTTCTCAAAGAACCAGCTTTTAGTTTTATTGGTCTTTGCTATCATTTCCTTCATTTCTTTTTCATTTATTTCTGATCTAATATTTATGATTTGTTTCCTTCTCGTAACTTGGGCGTTTTTTATGTTTTTCTTTTTCTAACTGATTTAGGTGTAAGGTTAGGTTGTTTATATGAAATGTTTCTTGTCTCTTGCGGTAGGATTGTATTGCTGTAAACTTTGCTCTTAGAACTGCTTTTCCTGCATCCTGTAGGTTTTGGGTTGTCATGTTTTCATTTTCGTTTGTTTCTAAGTATTTTTTGATTTCCTCTTTGATTTCTTCAGTGATCTCTTGGTTATTTAGTAGCAAATTGTTTAGCCTCCATGTGTTTGTATTTTTTACAATTTTTTTTCCTGTATTTGATATATAGTCTCATAGTGTTGTGGTCAGGAAAGATACTTGACAGGATTTCAGTTTTCTTAAATTTACCAAGGCTTGATTTGTGACCCAGGATATGATCTATCCCGAACAATGTTCCATGAGCACTTGACAATAAAATGTATTCTGTTGTTTTTGGATGGAATGTCCTATAAATGTCAATTAAGTCCATCTTATTTAATGTATCATTTAAAGCTTGTGTTTACTTATTTATTTTCATCTTGGATGGTCTGTCCATTGGTGAAAGTGAGGTGTTAAAGTGCCCTACTATGATTGTGTTACTCTTGATTTCCCCTTTTATGGCTGTTAGTATTTGCCTTATGTATTGAGGTGCATCTATGTTGGGTGCATAAATATTTACAATTGTTATATCTTCTTCTTGGATTGATCCCTTGACCATTATGTAGTGTCCTTCCTTGTCTCTTGTAATAGTCTTTATTTGAAGGTCTATTTCGTCTGATATGAGAATTGTTACTTCAGCTTTCTTTTGATTTCCATTTGCATGGAATATCTTTTTCTATCCCCTCACTTTCAATCTGTATGTGTCCCTATGTGTGAAGTGAGTATCTTGTAGACAGCATATATATGGGTGTTGTTTTCGTATCCATGCAGCCAGTCTGTGCCTTTTGGTTGGAGCATTTAATCCATTTACATTTAAGGTAATTATTGATATGTATGTTCCTATTACCATTTTCTTAACTGTTGAGGTTTGTTATTGTAGGTCTTTTCCTTCTCTTGTGTTTTCTGCCTAGAGAAGTTCCTTTAGCATTTGTTGTAAAGCTGGTTTGGTGGTGCTGTATTCTCTTAGCTTTTGCTTTTCTTTAAAGGGTTTAATTTCTCCATCGAATCTGAATGAGATCCTTCCTGAGTAGAGTAATCTTGATTGTACGTTTTTCCCTTTCATCACTTTAAATATGTCCTGACTATGCTTTTGGCTTGCAGAGTTTCTGCTGAGAAATCAGCTGTCAACCTTATGGGGATTCCCTTGTATGTTATTTGTTGCTTTTCCCTTGCTGCTTTTAATATTTTTTCTCTGTATTTATTTCTTTTTGTTTGATTAATATGAATCTTGCTTCATTTCATATTATCCCAGAAGTCTCTGAGAGTGTCCTCAGTTCTTTTTATTCTTTTTTCTTTAAATTGCTCTGTGGTAGTTATTTCCACTATTTTATCTTCCAGGTCACTTATCTGTTTTTCTGCCTCAGTTATTCTGCTATTCATTCCTTGTCCAATTTTTAAATTTCATTTATTGTGTTGTTCATTGTTTGTTTGCACTTTAGTTTTTCTAGGTCCTTGTTAAACGTTTTTTTGTATTTTTTCCAGTACATTTCCAAGATTTTGGACCATCTTTACTATCATTTCTCTGAGTTTTTTTTTTCAAGTAAACTGCCTATTTCCTCTTTGTTTGGTCTGGTGTTTTTTTACCTTGCTCCTTCATCTGCTGCATATTTTTCTGTCTTCTCATTTTGCTTAAGTTACTGTTTGGGGTCTCCTTTTCGCAGGCTACAGGTTTGTAGTTTCTGATGTTTTTGGTGTCTGCTCCCAGTCGGTAAAGTTGGTTCAGTGGGTTGTGTAGGCTTGCTGGTGGAGGGGACTGGTGCCTGTGTTCTGGTAGATGGGTGTGGATCTTGTCTTTTTGGTGGGCAGGACCGTATCTGGTGGTGTGTTTTGGTGTGTCTGTGACCTTATTATGATTTTAGGCAGCCTCTCTGCTAATGGGTGGGGTTGTGTTCCTGTCCTGCAAGTTATTTGGCATGGGGTATACAGCACTGTACCTTGCTGGTCGTTGAGTGGAGCTGGGTCTTAGTGTTGAGTTGGAGATCTCTGTGAGAGCTTTCGCTGTTTGATATTACTTGGGGCCAGGATGTCTCTGGTGGACCAATGTCCTGAACTTGGATCTCCCACCTCAGAAGCTCAGGCCTGACCCCTGGCCAGAGCACCAAGACCCTGTCAGCCACACAGTTCAGAAGAAAAGGGAGAAAAAAAAAGAAAAAAAATACAATAAATCAAGTTATTAAAATAAAAACATTATTAAAAATAAAAAATAAAAATAAGAAAGAGAGCAACCAAACTAATATACAAATCCACCAATGATAACAAGCACTAAAAACTATACTAAAAAACAACAACAACAAAATGGACAGACAGAACTCTAGGATAAATGGTAAAAGCAAAGCTATACAGACAAAATCACACAAAGAAGCACGCACATACACACTCACAAAAAGAGAGAAAGCAAAATAATATATATGTATTTATATATACAAATATAAAATAAAGGAAGCAAGTAACCAAACAATAAACAAATCTACCGATGATAATAAGCTAAACATAAAACCAGAAACAAATTAGATGAAGAAAGAAAAACCCACATCTACAGTTGCTCCCAAAGTCTACCGCCTCAATTTTGGGATGATTCATTGTCTATTCAGGTATTCCACAGATGCAGGGTACATCAAGTTGATTGTGGAGATTTAATCCGCTGCTCCTGAGGCTGCTGGGAGAAATTTCCCTTTCTCTTTTTTGTTCGCACAGCTCCTGGGGTTCAGCTTTGGATTTGGCCCTGCCTCTGCATGTAGGTCGCCTGAGGGCATCTGTTCCCCACTCCGACAGGATGGGGTTAAAGTAGCAGTTGATTTGGGGCTCTGGCTCACTCAGGCCGGAGGGAGGGAGGCATACGGAATGTGGGGCAAACCTGCAGCTGTAGAGGCCGGCTTGACGTTGCAACAGCCTGAGGCATGCTGTGTCTTCTCCTGGGAAAGTCCCTGGATCACGGGACCCTGGCAGTGTCGGGTTGCACAGGGTCCCGGGAGGGGAGGTGTGGAGAGTGACCTGTGCTTGCACACAGGCTTCTTGGTGGCGGCAGCAGCAACCTTAGTGTTTCATGCCAGTCTCTGGTGTCTGCGCTGATAGCTGTGGCTCGTGCCCGTCTCTGGAGCTCGTGTAGGTGGTGCTCTGAATCCCCTCTCCTTGCGCACCCAAAACAATGTTCTCTCACCTCTTAGGAAGTTCCAGACTTTTTACTGGGCTCGCTCCTGGCTAGCTGTGGTGCACTAACTCCCTTCAGCCTGTCTTCACATGGCCAACCCCAGTCTTCTCCTTGGGATCTGATCTCCGAAGCTGGAGCCCCAGCTCCCAGCCCCCGCCCACCCTGGCGGGTGAGCAGACAAGCCTCTCAGGATGGTGGGTGCTGCTCAACACCAGTCCTCTGTGCAGGAATCTCTTCGCTTTGCCCTCTGCACCCCTGTTGCTGTGCTATCCTCCATGGCTCTGAAGCTTCCCCCGTGCCCAACCCCGTCTCTGCCAATGAAGGGTCTTCCTAGTGTGTGGAAACTTTTCTTCCTTCACAGCTCCCTCCCAGAGGTGCAGGTCCTGTCCCTATTCTTTTGTGTCTTTTTCTCTTTTCTTTTGCCCTACCCAGGTACATGGGGCATTTCTTGCCTTTTGGGAAGTCTGAAGTCTTCTGCCAACGTTCGGTAGGTGTTCTGTAGGAGTTGTTAGGCATGTAAATGTATTTTTGGTATATTTGTGGGGAGGAAGGTGATCTCCATGTCTTACTCCTCCACCATCTTGAAGGTCCTCCCCTAAATCAGCTTTGAACATTGTATTTCAGGACAAGTTTTCCCTGGTCAGTAATGGATTTTTTTTAGACTCTTTCCACATGCAACCAAAGTAGCAGCTGTAGTCATAAATTTTCTTGAGTGTGCCTTAAAAATGTCTTTATAAGCCATTTGTGCAGTCACTTAATAAATACGATTTAAAATAGGGAAATATTGTAGACATCCTGATTCACCAGAGATAGAGTGGAAGAAGCCAATCAAAACTTAGTTTTATTACCTACCAAAAAAGAAAAGACTAATGCCATATATTGGAAATCATTTTCTCTGAAATAGAAACTTGAGGCTTCTAAGTAGTGTTCTTAAATCAAGGTAAATATCATGGACTGAAAAAAATTCATATCTTCTTTGCTTCAGTAGAAGCCACTAAGAACATTTTTCAGCCTATTAATAAAAATTATTTTTATTAGTAATATATAGATAAAATTTATTGTGAACTTAGTCTATTTTAGGTACCATGTTAGTTATGTTATATATTTTATGTTGATATTTTCAAATCAATGAAACAGATTAGGTATCTTTTCCCTTATAGGACTTTAAGAAGTAACTTTTTCTAGGTTGTAAGATACTGAGCCAGAGGACCTGAATCCAAATCTGTTTGATATAATCATAGAGACTACAGGTAGGAAAGTCCATGAACTTCCAAACAGTAATAAACATTCCAGTCTCATAAGTAAACTCTAATTTCACACATATACATACATACACACAGAAAACACAAAATAATAATTAAAGGAAATGAAGAGGCTAAAACCTGTCTTACTGATTTAACTTGCTTTAGCTCCAGCTTGTTTTGCTAAAAGGTTAGATGAAAAAAACTTATTCAGTAGTCAATCTGAGAAAGAAATGGAATATTTGATTTGAGCCAAACTGAGGACTATAAATTGGGAGACAGTCTCTCAGAGAGCTCTGAGAACTGCTGTGAAGAGGGAAAGGTGGAGGCCAGTATCTATATGATCTTAGTAAAGGGGGTATGTGCAGTCAAGCACACACCTTGGTTGAAAGTTGCTTCTAGTCATGAGGAACAGAAATCTTAGTTAATGGCTGTAGTGTTTTTCTAAGTATGAGAAAGTGCAAGAATACAGGTTCACAAAAAATTTCTTCTGAAAATGTCTATCTGAAGATCTGTTCTGCCAGTTTCTTCAGAGCACAGAGTGTTTCATCCTGACCTTCACCTGAATACCTTTCAGGGTGTACTATAAGTCAGCGACTGTAGTGGCTAGTGATTTGATTCTTGTAGAACTGGATAGTGGACATTATTCTTTATCTTATAATTCTTTACATTTTGGTCTTAATTTTGATCAAGGTTTGGGAGCATTTCATGACCATTTTGTCCCATGGTGCTAGGAATGCTCATTCCCAGATCAGTTGAAGATTTAATTGACAGGACACTCAGTGTGTTTTACTGGACTAGGCCCTGTTGACAGTAGCCAAAACCTCTGGACTACCTGTCTTCCTAGTCTGTTATGGTCCAGGAAATGGTTCCTTTTGTTGCCTCTTCTCATGTCTAGAGTTATACTTTTACAATCAGTTATCTTATTGGACAATATATTTGGTCAGTTGTTTCAAGTCAGCTATCATCATTCATTTTATCTGAGGCTCAGTCATGCCATGCACTTGGTAATGCAAGAAACAGTAATCTAATAAAATAGGCAGAATACAAGAAATATAACTAGTAACATTAATAAGGTCATAAGTATTTAAGCTCAGAACTTCCATTAGGTGTGGCCCAGCATCTCCCCAGGTCATCTAATCTGTTGTGCACCAAATGCTATCTTTAAGGGAAATGATATACTGGTATTTTACATAAAGTTCACCAAAGATGTTTGCATGTAAAAGACCCCTTAGAGGACTGAGAAAGGAATGTTATCTCCTAAGGAGTTACTTGGCTGGTGCCAGAAGAAGAAAATCGATCTTTATTGTTGAGCAGGTATTTCTGCCATTGAGGAGGTCTGGTTAATTCATAGTGCAAATGAACAAAGCACACTAGAGGGAAGGGAGGAGGCCAATGGGCAGAGAAAAAGTTTTCTGTTTAAATTTTTCTTGTCTTGCCTTAAAATGTGAATTTTTATTTCATCAGGTGGATATTTGGAAATCTCTGTCAGGGGTGTAGAATTTAATGTTAAGGTGAAAGTTGAATAAAACTAGCTGAGTGTGGAAGGAACTAATTAATATTTTCCTTAAAAAATTAAAAAGGTACAGTTGGCCTTTGAACAATGTGGGTTTGAACTGCACAGTTCCACTTACATGCAGAATTTTTTCAACAAAGCCCTATTACAGTACTACATGATCCAAGGTTGGTTGAATCCGAGGATGTGAAACTGCAGATATGGAGGAGTGGCAGATAGGGAGGGCTGACTGTAAAGTTATAGTTTGATTTTCAACCATGTGGAGGATGGGCACCCCTAACACCCACTTTGTTTGAGGGACCAAATGTATATGACTTTCTATGAAATTAGTGCATTGTGTTTCTGTATTTCGGAATAATACTCTTTTGAGCAAGCTCATATATTACATTGTCACACAATTTCCAAAGTCATCCCACAGAATGTGCATTTGGGTCAATGAAAATCCCCACTATTTATAATTTAGTTAGCAACTAAAGGACAAATCTGTAAATCCAAATTGTAATATAACAGTATTAACTACTCATTAAGCAGCAGTTGATCGATAACAATTTCCATTCAAATGTAGGACATTAGCTCAATTTCCTTTTAGTTCTCAATTTTTACTATGAATTATATTCAAAATGCTTGATGTTTCTCCTGAGCTCATATCAATTTAAATTTCAATTATAAATGCCTTCTGTGTACTTGAAATAGAGCAAAGTACTTTTCTTTCAAATATTCTTTGTGTGTAATGGTGGATAATATTTAACTGAAAGTGAATTTTTATTATCTTGACCATTGATTGCTTTTGAGTCTATGCCTGAGGGTTTCCTCTACTCCACATTCACCCAAGTGGTTAAAATTTATTAAAGTCAGGATGATGAAAGGAGAAAAATGTAGATATATGCAGAAAAACTTAACACTTGATTTCACTGTCAATTTTATTATTTTAACTTTATTTTTAAAAATTAATGTATTTATTATAAAAGTTTGGAAAAATACCTAATATGTGTGTGTGTGTATAAAATCATTGATATCTTTGACAGAAATAATTATTAATAATTCAATGGTTGCTAACTTCCATTTTTCTCTTAATCACATATACAGATCATTTTTACAAAAACATAAATGTAGATCACAGTTATTAATTGGTGAGAACTTTATTTTTTCTTATCTCCTCCATGTCTTTTCTGGTTGGAAACAAAAGTGTACCCCTTTGAACCAACAAGTACTGTTTGCCAAATAATTTTGGTTCTCCTCACTTCTGAACATTTGGGAGTATTTCACTTTGTGTTTATCTTTAGTCAGATGGGATTATATTTGAGAAAGTTCTGAGCAATTAGTTATGATCAGAAATGATATATATCATTATAAAACCAGATCATTTATTTGTAAATGAGCAATCCTCCACAGAGTTATGTTCCCAACCACCATAGCAAACAGCATTTAAATTAATGTTTCACTGATTTGAATCTGTCATCAATTAGATGAACAAAGTCCCCTTCTGACTAGAAAAGGACATATAACATGATCAAAAAATAAGCCTGTGTTATTTTAATCCATTAGGATTTTTAGGTTTGTTATCATAGCATAACTTAGCATATCATGACTAATACACATTCCAATTCTCATCTGTTGCCAAATGACTTCAACTTATCTTCATGCAAGGAGAAAATCTAAACCAAAGACTATGGAAAATAATGAGACAATTGGGTCAAAATGTGCAAATTTTGTGAAAATTATTTTTAAGACAATTTTTTCTATAAAAAATATATGCTGTGAGTTAATAACAAATCAAAGTTTCAGTAAGAAGTTTCTCCTTGTTTTATCAGGACCGTAAATGGAGTGATAATATCTCCATAGCAATGGAAAGTTGAAGAAACCAAGGGCCTGTTCTCATGCATATGATAAAATAATAATGTGTTCCTAAATATGTCCCTAAGAACAGGCAGAGTTGTAGGGATAGAAGAAAAATTTTAAAGCCAGAAGATAAATAATATTAATAAACTATTCACAAGACTGATAAAGAAAAAAGGCACTGATTATAAATGTAAGGAAGAAAAAGGGAGATAACCACAAAAACTTTGGGATTTAAATTAATTAAAGCAGTTATTGTAAACAATTTTTCTTAATAAATTTAAATAGAAAATTCCCCAAATATGTATAAGGATATGCAATTTATCAAAACTCACATAAGAAAAAATATAAAAACTGAATTCCTTGGTAATTATTAAAAGAAGAAACCAAAATTAAAAACTTTTCCCAAATAAGATTCAAGGATTATGTTGAGAATTATACCAAACTTTTTTTTGTGTGTGTGGTATGTGGGCCTCTCACTGTTGTGGCCTCTCCTGTTGCGGAGCACAGGCCCTGGACACGCAGGCTCAGCGGCCATGGCTCATGGGCCCAGCCGCTCTGCGGCATGTGGGATCATCCCAGACTGGGGCACGAACCCGTGTCTCCTGCATTGGCAGGTGGGCTCTCAACCACTGCGCCACCAGGGAAGCCCTATAACAAACTTTTAAGGAAGAAAAAGTAATCATACACAAAGCTTTTTCTCTGTCATCAAGAATGGGACAAGTGGGAAGAAATCAAGATGGTGATGTAAGAGGATGCAGAACTCACCTCCCCCCAAGGACACACCAAAAACACATGTATCCATATGTGGAAAAATTCTCACTGAAAACTGAAGACTGACAGAAAGACTCCTGTACAACCAAGGCTGTAAGAAAAATCCACATGGTACCAGGTAGAAAGTTAAGAGAAGAATTGAAGTCAGGACCTGTGCCCTTGGAAGGGGACACAGAAGGGAGGGGAGTTCCCTTAGCTGGTTAGGAGACCAGTGGAATTAGCAAGAAGGCAGTAGGAAACCTATACTCCACTTGTGAAGAGCATGAACACACATGCTTACTCCAGAAACAAGGCAGAAGCAACAAATTGAGACTGCACAAAACTCTGGCTGGTTTCCCACAACTGCTCCTGTGTGTGCTCCAGCCTGAGCTGAGTGCCAGCTCCACCCCACTAGCTTCATTACACAGGTCCACACTAGGGTGAGGGCTGCTGTGGCCCAGAGGAGTGCTCAGTTGAGAGGGATGGTGCCAGCCCAGACCCAGAATGGAGCCCAGGCTATGAATGGAGCAGGGGCAAGCATTACTGAAGCTTACATAAGCAGCACATCAGAAGTGGTCCTGGATTCCACAGCCCACACCCAGACCCATGCTGAGTGCCAGCTCCAGCCCCTCTTGTTCCAGCACTGCTACTCTCTGGGACCCTTAAGGGTTATGGTGCTGGGAATGGGGGAGCACGTACTTAAAGGGAATGGAGCCAGCATGGACCTGACCCTCGGGGCTTCTGCTGCAGCAACTTGTGACCTGATCCCAACTCCGATGGAGTTGGCCACTGATCAGAGAAGCCCCAGCTCACACCTGGCACTGGCTCTAGCCCCTTCATCTCTAGGGCCACAACCTCCCAAGGTAATAGCTGCCAGCACACCCTAGAGGAAGATGTGACTTATGCTCACATCAGATCCAGCTCTCCCACCAATGCCAGTGAGCACATGCAGACTGTATAGGGACACTCACACAAGAACACCCCCTTCAAGGCCAAAATTGTAACTTTTATCTAATTTCATAGAGACGGAAAGTTGCTGCAATTGAAAGAAAGAGAAAGAGAAAATCCCTGAAAAAATAACTAATGAAACAAATAACTTACTAGATAAGAGTTCAAAGCATTAGTAATAAGAATGCTAACTGAATCAGGGAAAGAAGAGATGAACACAGATGGAATTTTAACAAGGAACTAGAAAATATAAAAAAGAACCAATCAGATATTAAAATAAAATAACATATGAAAAACACTAGAAGAAATTAACAGCAGACTAGGTGATATAGAAGAAAGCATAAGTGATCTGGAATATAGAATAATGGAAATCAGCCAATCAGAACAGCAAAAAGAAAAGCAAATTATTTTAAAAATGAGAACAGTTTAAGGGACCTCTGCAACAACACTGTGCATAGCAACATTCTTATTACAGGGATCCAAGAAAGAGAAGAGAGGCAGAAAGAGGTAGAAAATATATAAGATGAAATTATGGATGAAAACTTCCTGAACCTGAAGAAGGAAAAAGAGATACAGGTACAGGAAGCATAGAGGGTCTGAAACAAGATGAATGCAAACAGACTCACATTAAGACATATCATAATTAGAATGGCAAAAGTTAAAATAATTCTAAAGGCAGAAAGAGAAAAATAAAGAATTATATGCAAGGGAACACCCATAAGGCTATCAGTGATTTTTCTGCAAAAGCTATCAGAAAGAGAAATCAAGAAAACAATCCTGTTTAATATAACATCAAAAATAATAAAATACCTAGGAATAAACTTAGCCAAGGATGTGAAAGACCTATACTCTAAAAACTATAAAACCCTGATGAAGGAAATTGAAGATGATACACAGAAATGGAAATATATCCATGTTCATGGATTGGAAGAATTAATATTGTTAAAACATCCATAGTGCCCAAAGCAATCTGCAGATTTAATGCAAACCATATCAAAATATTCATGATACTTTTCACAGAACTAGAAAAAAATTTTAAATTTATATGGAAACACAAAAGACCCTGAGTAGCCAAAACAATCTTAAGAAGAACAGAACAGGAGGTATCATGTGCCATGACCTCAAAGGGAACTTGAAGTCAATATTACAAAACTACACTAATCAAAACAGTATGACATTGGCACAAAACCAAAACCAAAGATCAATGAAACAGGATAGAAAGCCCAGAAATAAACCCATGCACCCATGGTCAATTAATTTATGACAAAGGAGGCAAGAATATACAGTAGAGGAAAGACAGTCTCTTCAATAAGTGGTGCTGGGAACACTAGACAGCTACATTTATTTATTTATTTTTAGTAAATTTATTTATTTTTGGCTGCGTTGGGTCTTCGCTGCTGCATGTGGCATTTCTCCAGTTGTGGCAAGTGTGGGCTACTCCTGATTGCAGTGTGTGGGCTTCTCATTGTGGTGGCTTCTCTCATTGTAGAGCACAGGCTCTAGGTGCATAGGCTTCAGTAGTTGTGGCACGCAGGCTTCAATATGCGGGGCACAGGCTTAGTTGCTCCATGGCATGTGGGATCTTCCTGGACCAGGGCTCGAACCTGAGTCCCCTGCATTGGCAGGCAGATTCTTAACCACTGCACCACGAGGGAAGACCGACAGCTACATTTAAAAGAATGAAATTAGAACACTTTCTCACCATATACAAAAATAAACTTAAAATGGATTAAAGACCTAAATGTAAGGCTGAAACTATAAAAATCCTAGAAGAAAACATGGGTAGAATATTCCTTGACATAAATCATAGCAATAGTTTTTTGGATCTGTCTCCTAAGACAAAGGAAACACAAGCAAAAATAAACAAATGGGACCCAATTAAAAGTTTTTGCACAGCAAAGGAAACCATTGACAAAATGAAAAGACAACCTACTGAATGAGAGAAAAACATTTGAAAATGATATGACCAATAAGGGATTAATATCCAAAATATATATAAACAGCACATACAACTCAATATCAAAAAAAAAAACAACCTGATTAAAAACTAGGCAGAAGACCTGAATAAACATTTCTCTAAAGAAGACATACAGATGGCCAAAAGGCACATGAAAAACGCTCCATTGCTAATTATTAAATAAATACAAATCAAAACCACAATGAGATACCATTTCACAGCTGTCAGAGGACTATCATCAAAAAGTCTACAACTAACAAATATTGGTGAGGATGTGGAGAAAAGGAAACCTTGGTACACTGTTGGTAGGAATATAAATTGGTGCAGCCACCATAGAAAACAGTATGAAGGTCCCTGAAAAAAACTAAAAAACACAACTATGTGATTCAGCAATTCCACCTTTGGGAGTATATCCAAAGAAAATAAAAACACTAATTCAAAAAGATACATGCATCCCAATGTTCACAGCAGTATCATTTACAATAACCCAGATAAGGAAGCAACCTGTGTCCATCAATAGATGAACAAATAAAGAAGATGTGGAATGCATATATATACATATATATAATATACACAGTGGAGTATTACTCAGCCATAAAAAGAAGGATATTCTGCTATTTGCAACAATGTGGATGGACCTACAGGGTATTATGCTTAGTGAAATAAGTCAGAGAAAGACAAATACTATATTTTATCAATTATAAGTGGAATCAAAAAAAATAAATGAATGAATATAACAAAACAGAAACAGACTCACAGATATAGAAAACAAACTAGTGGTTAGCAGTGGGAGGAGGGGAGATAGGGGATATCAGATAAGCATACGGGATTAAGAGATACAAACTACCATTTATAAAATAAGTAACAAGAATATATTGTATAGTACAGGGAAACATAGCCATTATTTTATAATAACTTTAAATGGATTACAATCTATAAAAATATTGAATCACTATGTCACATACCTGAAGCCAATATAATATTGTAAATCAACTATACTTCAATTTTTAAAAAAGGGAGATGAGTGCTTCCTATCATCCTTTCTGTTAAATAGTTGTACTGAAGGTTTAACCAGTGCAATAAATCAAGAAATTGAAACAAAAGGAATAATACACAAAAGTACAAAATAAACTTAGTGTTCAAAGATATAATTTTGTACATAAAAACATAAGTATCTACATATGAATTACTATTATATATGCATTCTTAGAATGTCTCTAACAAGGATACTTTTTAAAGGTCAACATGCAAAAAATCCGTCATACTTTGACATGTCAGCAACAAATGTTTAGAAAACAACACTATTACAATATCTTAAATATAGTTTCTTACTATTTGAGAGAAAGATGACCTATGTAAATTAAGGAATGTTTATGGATTAGAAAATTCAGTAGTCTAAATATATTTATCTCTGGAATTTGAGCAATAAATTAACTGTAGCCTCAATCAAAATGCTAGTAGAAGATACCGCAGAATTGGAAAAGGGAGTAGCACAAGAAGATTTTGGTAGAATTAGAGTGTGTGAAGTTAGTGAGTTCAAGGAATGTGGACAAATTAGCAAGATCTTATGGAAACAAACCAAATAAGAAGACTGCAAAATATTTGAACTCTTACCATTACAAGGGCAGAACTAACAAGAAACACAGTCTATGTTTGATCTAACAGAGAACAACTCAGTAGCCTTGACCATAGAATTAATTTTCATCATAAGTGTAGACTGTAAAAAGCATGTGAAAATGAAAGCATTTGAGACAAGTGCAGATGTTTAATACTTCCCCCTTGGACAAAGTTCTGGGGAAGTTCATGGGAATGGTTTATGCAATAAAGGATGAGTTAATTAGGAGATATTTAGTTAAGAGTAAAAGGATTAAATTGAGCCTAGGCTCTTGAGAGCTTATTGATTACCAAATATGCAATAGCAAACCCATTTCACCATTTGTGAACTTTAGACATTGATATTGTAGAAAAGAGATTAAATATTTACTTATGCACTTTGCCTCTTCTGTGTTGTCAGATATATAGTTTCATAGAAGGAAACAAAGAGAGCAGATTTAAAATAAAATTTAACTTTAATCATATTAAACAAGTAGTTTTCTAAACTGATAAAACTTACTAGTTTTTTTCCTTAAGGCTCATGCTTTTGATGTTGTATCCAAGAAGTGTTGAATGCCAAAGTCAAAAATTTTCTCTTATGTTTCTTAAAACATTTTTCGAAGGTTTCACTTCTACATTTAGGTCTACTATCCATTTTGGGTTACTATTTGTATTTGGTGCTGAGTATCAAAGTCCTTTTTTTTTTTTTTGCATATATATAATTTTTCCAACACCATTTGCTAAAAAGAACATTATTTCTCCACAACATTATTTACTCAGTACTTTTGTCAAAAATCAGTTGGCCATATATTTGTGGGTTTGTTTATTCTGTTTTCATTGATATACTTGTCTTTACACTATCACATTTTCTCTATTACTGTAGATTTATATGTTTTGAAATCAGATAGTATTAGTCTTCCAACTTTGTTCTTTTCTCAGAGTTGTTTTGGTCATACTAGGTCCTCTGCATTTCCATAAGAATTTTAGAATCAATTTATTTTCTACTAAAAATAGTACTTGCTAGGATTTTTAATTAGGGTTAAGTTGACTTTGTAGATAAATTTAGGGACAATTGACATTTTCACATTATTGACTCATGAACACAGCATATTTCTCCATTTGAGTATTTTTAAATTTTTAAACAATGTATTATAGTTTTCAGTGTGTATATACCATACATCTTTTATCAGATTCCTAAGTATTTAATATTTCTGGGTGTTATTGTAAATTATATTTTTCAAATTTCAATTTCCAACTATTTATTAGTGGTACATAGAAATAAACTGGATTTTTGTATGTAATTATTTAATACCTTGTAAACATGCTAATTAGCTTTAGTAATTTATTTATAGATTCCACTGGACTTTGTATACATGCAATCATGTTGTCTGTAAAGAGGGTTTACTTTTTCTTTCCAGTATGAATATCTTTTTTTTTTCCTTTGTCTTGCCCGATTGCACTGGTGAGATCTTCCAGTACAATGTTGAATAGAACTTGCCTTGTTCCTTATACTAGGAGGCAAACATTCAGTCAGTATCATTAACTGTTAACATTAAGTGATGGCAGTTTTTCATGTTGAGAAACTTCCTTTGCATTCCTAGTTTGCTGAGGATTTTTTTTTAAGATTTTAAAAAATTTGTTTATTTTATCTATTTATTTTTGGCTGTGTTTGGTCCTTGTTGCTGCATGTGGGCTTTCTCTAGTTAAAGTGAGTGGGGGCTACTCTTGCTTGAGGTGCGCAGGCTTCTCATTGCAGTGGCTTCTCTTGTTGTGGAGCACGGGCTCTAGAGCATAGGCTCAGTAGTTGTGGTGCATGGGGCTTAGTTGCTCCATGGCATGTGGGATCTTCCAGGACCAGGGCTCGAGCCTTTCCTTCTTCTGTTAAGATGATTATATGGTTTTCTTTTAAAATTTGTTTATATAGCAAACTACATTGATTTTCAGTGTTAAACCATTCCTTGGATAAGTCCCATATGGGCATTTGGATGTGTTACTTTTTATACATTGATGGGCTGAACTTGTTAAACATTATTAAACATTTTTGCATTTATGGTCATGATAGATATTACTCTGTAGTTTTCTTTTCTTGTAATTACTTTGTCTAATTACTAAAGGTGGCTCACAGAATGAGTTGGGAAGTGTTATGTCCTCTTAATTTTTTTGGAAGAGTTTTTGTAGAATTAGTATTACTTTCTCCTTAAATATCTGGTGGAATTTATGAGTGAATTCATCTGAAGTTTTCTTTATGGAGATGTTTCTAAGTAGAAATTTAATTACTTTAGAGATATAGGACTATTCAGGTTAACTGTATCTTCTTGCTTAAGCTTTGGTAGTTTATGTCTTTTAAGAAATTTTCCCATTTTATCTGTCAAAAATATTGGCATAAGGTTTTCATAATAATTTCTTGTTATATGTTTCACATATAACAAGAATATATAGTGATCACCTCTCTCATTGATATTGGTGATTTTTGTCTTCTCTCTTCTCCCTTATCACTCTGGTTAGAAGTTTATGAATTTTATTGATCTTTACAAGCCAGCATTTGATTTCATCAAGTTTCTCTATTTTTCCTGTCTTTAAAATTTAATCAGTTACTGCTCTTATTTTCTTTCTTCTGCTTACTTTGGTATTAATTTGCTTTTTTCCCCCCAAGGTTTTTTAAGAAAAAGTGTTTACCATTGATTTTTAGGTCTTTCTCTTTTCTTCTAATAATAAAAGCACTTAATGCAATAATTTTTCCCTCTGAACACTGCTTTTGGAGCACCTGCCAACTTTTGTTAGACTTAAAAAAAAACTTAGGTCTGCCTAAAATATATTTTATTTTCTCCTCTGATTTTTTTTTTGACTTGTGGGTTATTTAGAAGTGTTTTTTGTTTAATTTCTAAATAATGGGTAATTTTCCAAATATCTTTAAAAAAATTAATTCTGCTATGTTTATGACAATAATTTTATGATTTCAATACTTAGAAATTTAATGAATTATTTTATAGCTTAGAATATATTTTATCTTAGTAAATGTTTTGTGTATAGTTGAAAATGCATGTTCTGCTCTTGTTGGACTGAGTGTTCTTTGATCATCAATTAGATCCAGCTAGTTGTTAGTACTATTCATGAAAATAAAATGAGAAATTCTACTGTCATTCTTATGTTGGTTTTTCTGTACCTCATATATTGTTTTCCTTTGGCTGCTTTTAAGATGTTTGTATTTTTACTATTTTCCAGCAATCTGTGATGTGCCTTAGTGTGATTTTCTTTACATTTATTCTGATTGTGGTTTGTTGACCATTTTCGGCCTGTGGGTTTATCCTTTTCATAGAGTTTGGAACAGGTTTTTGAAATTTTTCAAATATTTGTCCTGTCCCTCCACCTTCTCTCCTCCTGGGATCCCATTTGTATGTACATTAGTCTGTTCGATATTGTCAAACATGTCACTAAACTCTGTTCATTTTCTCTTTTTTCTCATTGTGCTATATTTCTGATGGTTTTTGTTGTTATACATTCAAGTTCAGTGATATTTTATTTTTCCTTTTCTAATATGTTGTTAATCCCATATATTTCTTATTTAAGATATATTTTATTTCTTGGAATTCTTTTTGTGTCTTTAAAATATATATTTTTCATTTTTTTCTTTAACATGTTCATAATTTCTTTCACCTTCCTAAATATAGGAAGTGTATTTTTCAAAGGATTCTTCAATGTTCTTCTTATTCTTTTTTATTTTTATTTGTTTATCATTAAGGATAAATATCAATTCAAAAATTAGGATAGAGTTGAAAGTCAAGGCTCCTTCTCATCCCTTCTATTCTAAATCTTTTTTTTTTTTTGTATTACTGATAATGGTTTTATTTTTTTAACTGTGGTAAAAGAAATAATGAGATACACCCTCCTAATAAATTTTTAAGTCTACAGTACAGTATTATTTAACTCTAAGCACAACATTGTACAGCAGATCTCTAGAACCATTTCATCTTGCATAACTGAAATTTTATATGCACTGAACAGCAAATTTTCACTTCTCCCTCTCCCAACCCCTGGCATCCAGCATTTTGTACTTTTTACTTCTATGAGTTTGACCATTTTAGCTACCTCCTATAAGTGGATTATGTAGTATTTGTCTTTCTGGGACTGGCTTATTTCACTTAGCATACTGTCCTCAAGTTTCATCCACATTGTTGAATATGACATGATTTCCTTTATAAGACTGAAGAATATTCCATTGTATCTATATACCACATTTTCTTTATCCATTCATCTGTCAATGGACTTTTAGGTTGCTTCCATATCTTGACTGTTGTAAATAATACTTCAGTAAACACAGGAGTGCAAATATCTTTTTGAGATCCTGATTTAAATTGTTTTGTATAAATACCCAGAGTTAGGATTGCTGGCTTATACAATAATTTGCTTATACAATAATTCTATTTTTAATTTTTGAGGAACCTCCATACTCTTTTCCATAGCAACTGAACCATTTTGCATTCCCACCAACAATGCACAAGGGTTCCAATTTCTCCAAATGTTTGCCACATTAAATTCACTTATTTAATTCTTTTGATATTGGCTATCCTAACTTTTGCAAATATTTACTTTCATTCTGTCAGTTGCCTTTTCATTGTATTGATTGTTTGCTGTACAGCTTTTTGAGACAAAATAACCATATATTTTACCTCACAGATTCCCATGCAAAGAATCATCGCCTATTGTATATTTTTATTTTCAAGAAACAAAGAACACAAATGTGACAATAATAACAAAAAATCTGTAAGGATCATCAACGTTCTTTGGTCAACAACAGTAACAAACCAGCACTAAGTGTTGTGTGGTGTCAGTCTTAAAATTATTTGTTCCCAGTTCATGGCAATATAAGTGTAGAAATGGAACGTAAGCATTTAGAAACTTTTAAAGAAATTTGACTTTGTTGTGACATAAAAGCATGTGATTTTTTTCTAGAAATTTGTTTTTATTGTGTTTTACAAAGGTGTTCTTGAGAGATTACAAATTAAACAAAGAAACTGGTCTTTTTCAGCATAGATAGTTTAAGAAGTACTTATCTCTATCAACAAATGTGGAACTAACAATCTTATTTTAAAATCAATTATAAATAATTATTTCCTTATTTGGGAAAATATGTATTACTCTAGTTCAAGAATATGTAATTCTGTTCTCAAATCCCATTTTGAGAGAGCACTTTTATCAGTGCAATGCTCCTTTTATCCAGAGATGTTTAAATTCTAGGAGTTCTGGTGATATGGCCAACATTTTATATTTAAATATTCATATTTAACTTAACAACTGTGATTATAATATTAAAGACAAATGACTGCTCAAACAAGGAATCTAAGACTCTAAAATCATGAAGTTTCCTTTTTTTCACTGAATTGTTTGGGCAAAATTCTTGAAAAATATAATCATATTGTCTCATCTTTAGGACACATTTTCCTTTCCATTTTAAAATTTCTGATATAAGGATATATCCTTTGTTTTATATTAAAGAAAAGTCTCCAGACATTTGGCAGAAGAGTTCATTGTGAGATAGTTGTCATTGCTTGCATAATATGAACCAATGTCATCTTAGTTACTTGTATTAAATTTGTCATATTTTTCTTAAATGTGACACCCTAATTTGTACTTGAAATGTCATTAAAATTAGTCTCTGATGTAGAGAAATGAAAAATTTCTGTGTATGAAAATATTACTTGTTACAGAAAGTACAATTAAAGACAGTGAAACTTGTCAACTCTATCAGAAAAAAAAAAAAAAAAAAACCCAGGATTTTCTATGGTGAATTGTTCAATATGCCTTGAAGCTATGCTATCAGCTTGACTAGTACTAAAAATGGAGCACAGCTTACAAAAGCAGTATTTCAAAATTTTATTCAGAGTAATTGATTGGAACTGTTGGTACTTTCAGTCCACTACTGGTTGTTACTGGTTTCAAAATTATAAGGAGCTTGCACTGGAATGTAAATCAAAACACTGGTTCATCAGGAAAGCCTTGCTATGTAAAAACAGTGTGCTTAAGGATGTAGATGATTTACTCTCTGACACAGTTTATTAATTCCTTATGGGCTGATCAAACTTTAAAAAGGATGGGCTTAGATTCTTGTATCTGTTAGGAATGTTTTCAACTCTAACAGACTGATTAGTATGTCACCTCAGGCAAGGGAAACAAAAGCAAAGATAAACAAATGGGATTACATCGAACTAAAAAAGCTTTTACATAGAGAAGGAAACTATCAATAAAATGAACAGACTGCCTACTTAATAGGAGAAGATATTTGCAAGTGATATATCCAGTAAGGGGTTAATATCCAAAATATACAAAGAACTCACATGACTCAACATCAAAAAAACAGCCTTATTTTTTAAAAATGGACAGAAGATCTGAATACATTTCTCCAAAGACATATAATTAGCCAACAGACACATGAGAAGATGCTCAATGGAACTAATCAGGGAAATGCAAATCAAGAGCACAATGAGCTTTCACCTCACACCTGTCAGAACAGTTATTATGAAAAAGTCAACAAATAACAAGTGTTGGTGAGGATGGGGACAAAAGGGAACCCTCACACACTGTTGATGGGAATGTAAATTGGTGCAGCTGCTATGGAAAATAGTATGAGATTCCTCAAAAAATTAAAAATAGGACTACCATATGATAGTACCTGAAGAAAACAAAAACACTAATTAGAAAAGATACATGCACCTCTATGATGACTGCAGCATTATTTACAATAGCCAGGATATGGAAGCAACCTAAGTGTCCATCAGTAGATGAATGCATAAAGAAGATGTGGCGTGTGGGTGTGTGTATGGTTGAGTAATATATATATATGACTATTTATCAAATAGTCTTTAAAAAAAATCTCCTTTCTGCACATACAAGAAATTCAGAAGTAGGTAGATAATTGCTTGCTGATATTGGTAGAACTACTCAACAGATTCAGACTCTTTTTTTTTTTTCCTCTTTATCATCCTTAGCATGCTGACCTTTTTCCTCATATTGTCACCTGTGATCATAAGATGTTTATAATCAAGTAAGTAAAATACAGAACCAATTGCATTTGTCCTTTTTATGAGGAAAGTGAATATTATCTTAACTCTCATTGGACAGAACCTTGAAACGTGACATACTTAGCTGCAAGAATACATGAGAAATCTAATATGCGGCAGACATAGTGTTTTCAGGATTGGTATAATATAATGGATAAATTAGGTTATGCTGAATTAGCATACAACCCCAAACTCTCAATGGCTTGATATAAGTTTATTTGTTGCTTACACAAAATTTGTGGGTCCATATGATTACTCAGTGTAGCTCTCTTCCATGTGGTGACTTCATAATCCAGGCTGGTTTGATTTTGTGGCTAATGGCCAGAGGGTAATGCTCTAGCATGCTTATGCTCTCCTGCTCTCCGTAGCTGCTTTGTGTGCTTACCAAAGTCAGTGTGTTTGTATGCAAATCTGTTTACATCACATATTTTTATGTATCTGGTAATTTAATTAAAATTCTATGTAAAATAATATTTTTAAGAAGGGTTGTTTACTGAAACTTGATTGAATGCTTTTGAAAGAAGTGATAAGGGGGAATCACTAAAAATTACTCTAAGTTAGGTATAAGAAACCAAAGAAATCTAGAAGGATTCTGAACTCAGATTGTCGCATAAGTGTCTTTACTTTGTTGCTCCACTTTAAAGAACTGAAATTTGAAATTATAGATAGTATATTGTGGGGGTAAACTACTCAAGAAAGACACATCAACATGGATCTCCAATCAGAGAAATTAAGCTTAAGGAAATGCGGTGGGCTTATATCTAAAGACAAGAGGATCTCTACTTTATTTGTCAAATATTCATCACAATTCAATTCATGCTTTTTAACCTTTCTAATGGAATATTTTCTCTGTTTTTCAGTCTTTGCATTGATTTTGGTTGGTTTCATAATGAAGTGGAATAGCAATAGTTTTTTTTAACTGAATCCCTTGCTGCATTTTAAAGGAATGCAAAAAGAAAAAGAAAAAAAAACACCAAAAAACCACAAAAGTCAAACTGACTCTGATACCTGATTTGCTTTCCTCTGAGAGGCAGAGAATTAGAATGAGAATTGAGGTTAAAATCAATTATTGTAGAAATTGGTTATAAAGAAAATATTATAAAGAAAATTATAATATATAAATTGTGGCTGCCATTTTCTAATATTGTGATTTTTTTCCTTTTTATCTCTTTGTTCACTTTATTCAATATGTTATCTGAATATTCCAGGCCTTGACTTTTTACCTACAGTCTTGAATTCTTCTGGTCTCTTGGCTATTCTATGACATTTTCAGAATCATTTTGAATTCTATGTACCATCCTCTGAATGCCTATTTCAAGAAAGCTTGCCTTAGGGAATACATAATCAAACATTGAGATAGATAATTAACTGTAAGAATAACACTTCAAGCTCCTTAATTATTGCATAGAATACCTTTCTAGGTCAAATACTGTATAGTTGCTTTCTCTCTGCCTGTTTTGTTCACAAATGTGTGCTGTGTTTCTTTCATACGTGCCCTATGCTGCAAGTTCATATTTCTTCATATTTGTCAGCTTTCGATGAGATTGCTTTTCTCAGATATCTCTCACACTAACATTTGTCCTTGTTCTATCAAAATTCAATTTGTCAAGTTTTTTTTTCAAACGCTCTTGTTTTCCTATAATCAGACCTCTATTTACTCATTCATTCATTCATTCCTATAGATACCTCAGTGTGCCATGTGAGATCAGGGGATGCTTTAGGACTGGCTTTGAGATAGATGTTTATGGTTCATATCATGTACATTTCTTTCCAGCTTGCAAACACTCTCACATCAACATTTCATTTACTCTTCACAAGGGGTATTATTATTCCTGTTTTTTTTTCCCCCATGGGAAACTGAAGACAAGAAAGTAGCAGTCATTTACTCAAGGACTTGAAGAGTAAGCAGCAGAATTGGTACTATAAGCCATTCTCCTGGCACCTCCACATTGTCACACCCAAACACCAGACTAACATGAACATAACATGAACATAACAAGTCTCTAAGGCCTGAATATATTGGGGATGGGGGCACTCATGCACAAGAGGGATAAAGCAAAACTCATCCCAGTGATGTAATTTGGGTCCTCCATGGCCAACTGCTTGGCCCACTATATGTTGGATACTCTACCATTTTTTTTTTTAACATCTTTATTTGAGTATAACTGTTTTACAATAGTGTGTTAGTTTCTCCTTTACAACAAAGTGAATCAGTTATACATATACATATGTTCCCGTATCTCCTCCCCCTTGCGTCACCCTCCCTCCCACCCTCCCTATCCCACCCCTCTAGGTGGTCACAAAGCACAGAGGTGATCTCCCTGTGCTATGCGGCAGCTTCCCACCAGCTATCTAACTTACATTTGGTAGTGTGTCTATGTCCCTGCCATTCTCTCACATCATCACAGCTTACCCTTCCCCCTCCCCATATCCTCAAGTCCATGCTCTAGTAGGTCTGTGTTTTATTCCCGTCCTACCTCTAGGCTCTTCATGACATTTTTTTTTCTCAGATTCCATATATATGTGTTAGCATACGGTATTTGTTTTTCTCCTTCTGACTTACTTCACTCTGTATGACAGACTCCAGGTCCATCCACCTCACTATAAGTAACTCAGTTTCATTTCTTTTTATGGCTGAGTAATATTCCATTGTGTATATGTGCCACATCTTCTTTATCCATTCATCTGTTGATGGACACTTAGGTTGCTTCCATGTCCTGGCTACTGTAAATAGAGCTGCAATGAACATTTTGGTACATGACTCTTTTTGAATTATGGTTTTCTCAGGGTATATGCCCAGTAGTGGGATTGCGGGGTCGTATGGTAGTTCTATTTTTAGTTTTTTAAGAAACCTCCCTACTGTTCTCCATAGTGGCTGTATCAATTTACATTCCCACCAGCAGTGCAAGAGTGTTCCCTTTTCTCCACACTGTCTCCAGCATTTATTGTTTCTAGAGTTTTTGATGATGGCCAAACTGACCAGTGTGAGATGATATCTCATTGTAGTTTTGATTTGCATTTCTCTAATGATTAGTGATGTTGAGCATTCTTTCATGTGTTTGTTGGCAATCTGTATATCTTCTTTGGAGAAATGTCTATTTAGTTCTTCTGCCCATTTTTGGATTGGGTTGTTTGTTTTTTTGTTACTGAGCTGCCCGAGTTGCTTATAAATTTTGGAGATTAATCCTTTGTCAGTTGCTTCATTTGCAAATATTTTCTCCCATTCTGAGGGTTGTCTTTTGGTCTTGTTTATGGTATCCTTTGCTGTGCAAAAGCTTTTAAGTTTCATTAGGTCCTATTTGTTTATTTTTGTTTTTATTTCCATTTCTCTAGGAGATGGGTCAAAAAGGATCTTGCTGTGATTTATGTCATAGAGTGTTCTGCCTATGTTTTCCTCTAAGAGTTTGATAGTGTCTGGCCTTACATTTAGGTCTTTAACCCATTTTGAGTTTATTTTTGTGTGTGGTGTTAGGGAGTGTTCTAATTTCATACTTTTCCATGTAGCTGTCCAGTTTTCCCAGCACCTCTTATAGAAGAGGCTGTCTTTTCTCCACTGTATATCCTTCCCTCCTTTATCAAAGATAAGGTGACCATATGTGTGTGGGTTTATTTCTGGGCTTTCTATCCTGTTCCATTGATCTATATTTCTGTTTTTGTGCCAGTACCATACTGTCTTGATTAGTGTAGCCTTGTAGTATACTCTGAAGTCAGGGAGCCTGATTCCTCCAGCTCCTTTTTTCGTTCTCAAGATTGCTTTGGCTATTCGGGGTCTTTTGTGTTTCCATACAAATTGTGAAATTTTTTGTTCTAGTTCTGTAAAAAATGCCAGTGGTAATTTGATAGGGATTGCATTGAATCTGTAGATTGCTTTGGGTAGTACAGTCATTTTCACAATGTTGATTCTTCCAATCCAAGAACATGGTATATTTCTCCACCTATTTGTATCATCTTTAATTTCTTTCATCAGTGTCTTATAGTTTTCTGCATACAAGTCTTTTGTCTCCTTAGGTAGGTTTATTCCTAGATATTTTATTCTTTTTGTTACAATGGTAAATGGGAGTGTTTTCTTAATTTCACTCTCAGATTTTTCATCATTAGTGTATAAGAATGCCAGAGATTTCTGTGCATTCATTTTGTATCCTGCTACTTTACCAAATTCATTGATTAGCTCTAGTTGTTTTCTGGTAGCATCCTTAGTATTCTCTATGTATAGTATCATGTCATTTGCAAACAGTGACAGCTTTACTTCTTCTTTTCCTATTTGGATTCCTTTTATTTCTTTTTTTTTTTCTCTGATTGCTGTGGCTAGAACTTCCAAAACTAGGTTGAATAAGAGTGGTGAGAGTGGACAACCTTGTCTTGTTCCTGATCTTAGCGGAAATGGTTTCAGTTTTTCCCCATTGAGAACAATGCTGGCTGTGGGTTTGTCATATATGGCCTTTATTATGTTGAGGAAAGTTCCCTCTATGCCTACTTTCTGCAGGGTTTTTATCATAAATGGGTGTTGAATTTTGTCAAAAGCTTTCTCTGCATCTATTGAGATGATCATATGGTTTTTCTCCTTCAGTTTGTTGATATGGTGAATCACGTTGATTGATTTGCGTATATTGAAGAATCCTTGCATTCCTGGAATGAACCCCACTTGATCATGGTGTATGATCCTTTTAATGTGCTGTTGGATTCTGTTTGCTAGTATTTTGTTGAGGATTTTTGCATCTATGTTCATCAGTAATATTGGCCTGTAGTTTTCTTTCTTTGTGACATCTTTGTCTGGTTTTGGTATCAGGGTGATGGTGGCATCATAGAATGAGTTTGGGAGTGTTCCTCCCTCTGCTATCTTTTGGAAGAGTTTGAGAAGGATAGGTGTTAGCTCTTCTCTAAATGTTTGATAGAATTCGCCTGTGAAGCCATCTGGTCCTGGGCTTTTGTTTGTTGGAAGATTTTTAATCACAGTTTCAATTTCAGTGCTTGTGATTGGTCTGTTCATATTTTCTATTTCTTCCTGGTTCAGTCTCGGCAGCTTGTGCATTTCTAAGAATTTGTCCATTTCTTCCAGGTTGTCCATTTTATTGGCATAGAGTTGCTTGTAGTAATCTCTCATGTTCCTTTGTATTTGTGCAGCGTCAGTTGTTACTTCTCCTTTTTCATTTCTAATTCTATTGATTTGAGTCTTCTCCCTTCCTTTCTTGATGAGTCTGGCTAATGGTTTATCAATTTTATTTATCTTCTCTAAGAACCAGCTTTTACTTTTATTGATCTTTGCTATTGTTTCCTTCATTTCTTTTTCATTTATTTCTGATCTGATCTTTATGATTTCTTTCCTTCTGCTAAATTTGGGGTTTTTTTGTTCTTCCTTCTCTAATTGCTTTAGGTGCAAAGTTAGGTTGTTTATTTGAGATGTTTCCTGTTTCTTAAAGTATGATTGTATTGCTATAAACTTCCCTCATAGAACTGCTTTTGCTGTATCCTATAGGTTTTGGGTCATCGTGTCTCCATTGTCATTTGTTTCTAAGTACTTTTTGATTTCTTCTTTGATTTCTTCAGTGATCACTTCGTTATTAAGTAGTGTATTGTTTAGCCTCCATGTGTTTGTATTTTTTACAGATCTTTTCCTGTAATTGATATCTAGTCTCATAGTGTTGTGGTCAGAAAAGATACTTGATATGATTTCAATTTTCTTAAATTTGCCAAGGCTAGATTTTTGACCCAAGATATGATCTATCCTGGAGAATGTTCCATGAGCACTTGAGAAAAATGTGTATTCTGCTGTTTTTGGATGGAATGTCCTAGAAATATCAATTAAGTCCATCTTGTGTAATGTATCATTTAAAGCTTGTGTTTCCTTATTTATTTTCATTTTGGATGATCTGTCCATTGGTGACAATGGGGTGTTAAAGTCCCCTACTATGATTGTGTTACTGTCGATTTCCCCTTTTATGGCTGTTAGTATTTGCCTTATGTATTGAGGTGCTCCTATGTTGGGTGCATAAATATTTACAATTGCTATATCTTCTTCATGGATTGATCCCTTGATCATTATGTAGTGTCCTTCTTTGTCTCTTGTGATAGTTTTTATTTTAAAGTCTATTTTGTCTGATATGAGAATTGCTACTCCAGCTTTCTTCTGATTTCCATTTGCATGGAATATCTTTTTCCATCCCCTCACTTTCAGTCTGTAAGTGTCCCTAGGTCTGAAGTGGGTCTCTTGTAGACAGCATATATATGGGTCCTGTTTTTGTATCCATTCCGCCAGTCTGTGTCTTTTGGTGGGAGCATTTAATCCATTTACATTTAAGGTAATTATTGATATGTGTATTCCTATTACCATTTACTAAATTGTTTCGGGTTGTTCATGTAGGTCTTTTCCTTCTCTTGTGTTTCTTGCCTAGAGAAGTTCCTTTAGCTTTTGTTGTAAAGCTGGTTTGGTGGTGCTGAGTTCTCTCAGCTTTTGCTTGTCTGTAAAGGTTTTAATTTCTCCATCAAATCTGAATGAGATCCTTGCTGGGTAGAGTAATCTTGGTTGTAGGTTTTTTTCCTTTATCACTTTAAATATGTCCTGCCACTCCCTTCTGGCTTGTAGAGTTTCTGCTGAAAGATCAGATGTTAGCCTTATGGGGATTCCCTTTTGTGTTATTTGTTGTTTTTTCCTTGCTGCTTTTAATATGTTTTCTTTGTATTTAATTTTTGACAGTTTGATTATTATGTGTCTTGGCATGTTTATCCTTGGGTTTATCCTGTATGGGACTCTGTGTGCTTCCTGGACTTGATTGACTATTTCCTTTCCTATATTAGGGAAGTTTTCAACTATAATGTCTTCAAATATTTTCTCAGTCCCTTTCTTTTTCTCTTCTTCTTCTGGGACCCCTATAATTCGAATGTTGGTGCGTTTAATGTTGTCCCAGAGGTCTCTGAGACTGTCCTTCTATTCTATTTTAGATGTTTCTTATTAATTGCATACAGTTTTAACAAATCCAATTTAACAATTTTAACTTGTATTTTGAGTACATATAATTCACATTTATTGTAATTATTGATACATTGGGATTTCAATATACTTTCAAATTTTGTTTTTTCTTAAGTTTTCTATTCTTCTTCATCTCCTTTATACATATTACTGTTTATCAATTTTTTGCTATTTTGCTATTTCTGCTATTTTGGACATTATGCACTCTTTCTATTCATTACAGGCTAACCTAGAAATTCTAAAGTAAATCCTTTACTTGCCAAAACTCTAATATTAATACTTTTACTCTACTAAAGAATGAAGGAATCATAGCATATTTAATTCCATTTATTCCTCCACTGACCTACATAATTATTTTTGACTTGTATTTTATTTCAATGTATTTTATAAACCTCCTAATATGTCATCATTATTATTGTTTACAGTCAGTATCCTTTGAAATTAGCCACACATACCACCATGTTGGAGACTTTTTATTACTTCCTGCATCTCAGACTTTCCAGTTGGCATTTTTTTCTCTTGCCTGTAGAATCCTCTAGAAGTTACTCTAGACTGTGTTTGCTGGTGGCAAATCCAAATTTTGTTAGAAAAAGTCTTTATCTTACTTAACTATTGAAGAATTTTTTTTTTTGCTATGCATATCATTCTAGGTTGGTAGTTACTTTGTTGCAGCAAATTTGTTGATATAATTACACTATTTTCAGATTTCTTTTGTTACTGTTGAGAAGTCAATTGCAATCTATCACATTTTTAAAATTAACTTTTCCTTTATTTTTGCAGTTTTTCTTCATCTTTTGTTTTCTGTAGTTTCACTGTGATGTTTCTATGTTTAAATTTCTTTTTATTTATGTTGTGAGTTCTAGAATCCTGTATTGACATCTTTCATCATTCTAAAAAATTCTCAAAATTGCTATCTCCAAATATGTTCTATTTTCTTTCTTCTTAATTTTTCTAGCATTCAAACTAAAGCATTATAGACCTTCAATTTAATTTTATGTCTCTTACACAGTTTTCTGCATTTTATTTTCTATTGTTCTAGTTCTTAATTTCAAGTTCACTAACCCTCTTCAGTTGTCAAGCCTTGCATTGAGTAATTTCAATCATATTTCTCAGTCCTACAATTTATGTTATTTTTCTTAATATTTGTCACTTAAAAAAAATTGAAGTGTAGTTGATTTACAATATTGTGTTAGTTTCAGCTGTAAAGCAAAGTGATTCAGTTATATATATGTTTTCAGATTATTTTCCATTATAGGTAATTACAAGATATTGAATACAGTTCCCTGTGCTATATAGAAAATCCTTGCTGCTTATCTATTTTATGTACAGTAGCTTTTATCTGTTGATACCATATTCCTAATTTATCCCTCCTCACCTCCCTTTTCCTTTTGGTAACTGTAAATTTGTTTTCTATATCTGTGTGTGTTTCTGTTTTGTAAATAAGTTCATTTATATCATTTTTTAGATTCTACGTGTAATGATATCATATATTTGTCTTTCTCTGACTTACTTCACTTAGTATGATATTCTCTAGGTCCATCCATGTTGCTGTAAATGGCAATATTTCACTCCTTTTATTGGCTGATAATATTCCATTTTGTGTGTATATGTGTGTGTGTATACACATTTTCTTTATCCATTCATCTGTTGATGGACACTTAGGTTGCTTCTGTGTCTTGGCTATTATAAAATGTTTCTATAAACACTGGGGTGCATGTATCTTTTTTAATTATTGTTTTCACTTTTTCTAGACATATACACAGGAGTGGAATTGCTGGATCATATGGTAGTTCTGTTTTTAGGTTTCTAAGGAACCTCCATACTGTTTTCCATAGTGGCTGTACCAATTTACATTCCCACCAATAGTGTATGAGAGTTCCCTTTTCTCCACATCCTCTCCAGCATTTATTATTCTGACAGGTGTGAGGTGGTATCTCATTGTAATTTTGATTTGCATTTCTCTAATAATTAGTGATACTGAGCATCTTTTCTTGTGCCTATTGGGCATCTGTATGTCTTCTTTGGAGAAATGTCAATTTAGGTCTTCTGCCCATTTTTTGATTGGGTTGTTTGAGATTGAGTTGCATGAGCTGTTTGTACATTAACTGCTTGTCAGTTGCATCATTAGCAAATATTTTCCTCCCATTCCATACATTTTTTTCTCATTTTGTTGATGGTTTCCTTTGCTGTGCAAAAGCTTTTAAGCTTGATTAGGTCCCATTTGTTTATTTTTGTTATTCTTTTTGCCTTGGAAGACTGAGTAAGAATATATTGCTATAATTTATGTCCAAGAATGTTTTGCCTTTGTTCTCTTGTAGGAGTTTTATGGTGTCATGTGTTATATTTAGTCCTTTAAACCATCTTGAGTTTATTTTTGTATATGGTGTGAGGGAGTACTCTAATTTCATTGATTTACATGTTGCTGTCCAGCTTTTCCAACATCACTTGCTGAAGAGACTCTCTTTTCTCCACTGCATATTCTTGCTTCCTTTGTTGAAGATTAATTGACCGTAGGTGTTTGGGTTTATTTCTGGGCTCTCTATTCTGTTCCATTGATCAATATGTCTATTTCTGTACTCGTACCACTAATTCTCTTTGGTTGTTAAAACTTGCATTGAGTAATTAATTTAATCACTGTAGTCCTCAGTCCTATAATTTGTATTATTTTTCTTAATATTTATGTCATTTTTTATATTTTCTAATTTCCTGCCAAACTTTTATATCTCTGGTTTCTTTTCTGATGTCTGTCCTTTTATTTTCTTATCATGTCATGTTTCCTTGCATTCCAATACATCTCTGTGTGTTAAACCTTATATTTTTTGAAAAAATGTAAAAATAATTTTAAGCCTAGGATTTTTATTGGCTATTGCCAGGTACTGGAGAAGCTATATATCCATATCCACCATATCTACTTTAAATAACATTGTAGGCTTGAGGTTCCTTGGACCACTTAATCATTACAAGTGGGCTGAAAGTCCTTTAGAGGCTGTTTTACTTTCAGTTCATCATCACCCTCTGGGGTTCAGAGTCCTGGCTAAAATGGATGGTGGTTTATCAAAATTTCCTCTTTAAGTTGACACTGGACTTTGATGGATTCCCTGATCCTTCACAAAAATGTAGCTCAGTTTCTTCTGTATATGCAAATGAAACCTGGAGCCACGTTTACCTCTCTGAATATATTTTTTCCTAGATTTTAGCCTGTTAATTGTTTACTATCTTCTTAACAATTGGAGAGGAAGCATTTCTTATACTATTCAGCAGAAAAGGAGTCTAAATTATCTGGTCTTTAATTCATAGAGGCAGAAACTCCTATTATTTTCTCTTAATCTCTGTTCTAACAGCTCTAGTTATGTGTTCTATCTCAATTGAAATATTTTTTCTTGATCAATTTTTCTAAATGTTTGCCAATTTTACTAATGTTTTAATTTTTGTGTGTGTTTATTGAATATCTTCACTGCATCTTTGTTTTCTGTTGCAACAATTTCTGCTCTTATCCATAGTTTCTTTATTCATGTATTTTAGAGATTTATTTTCAAATTATTTTGCTTTCCTTTTCTAATTTGTGAATAAAAATAATTTGTTCCTTAGGTGCTTTCAGCCATCCTATTAATTTATAAATGATGTATTTTTATCATTCAGTTCTAAAAATTTGTAATTCTCTTAAGATTTATTTAGTGGTATTATCTTTTCAACATGCATGAAATAGAAGAATAGTATAATGAATCTCCATGGACCATCAATCAGATTCAATAATTATGAACTTTGTCAATGACATTTCAAATACCCCTATGCATTATTTCCCTTCCACTCGATTATTTTGAAGCAAATCTAAGATTTCATATTATTTCATTCTTAAATACTTAAGTATGAAGTTCAAAAGATAGACTCTTTTTATAACATAATCACAATATCATTATCATAGCTAAAAGTTTAACCAAAGTACCTTAATATTATCAAATAGTCAGTGCTCAAATCTTTCCTATTGTCTCACATTTTCCCTTATTAAGTGCCTTGCTTGACTCAATATTCAAACATAGTTCACACGTTGCATTTTGTTGATGTGATGCATATCTCTTAACCTATATGTTCCCTCCCCTTTTTCTTCCTTTCAACTTATTTGTAATGAAGAAACTAGTCATTTGTCCAGTGTAATCGCCCATGTTATGGATTTTGCTGATTGCATGTTGCTGTGTCTGGTATTTCCTGTAGACTGATAATTAGATCTTGAGGCTTTATAAGGTTTGATTTTCTTCAGAGTACATCAACTATGGTGGTGTGTATTTCATATTTCATCATATCAGGAGGTGTATAATGTATGATTATCTTTTTTTAAAATGTTAAAATTGATCAGAGAATTCAGGTATTTTCAGTGTGATCTGTTATTATAAAGTCTGCTCTTCTGTGTTTTTAGCACCCACTAACCATCATTACGTAGGTCCTCTATTTCATTAGATCTTAGAAAGTGATAATATTCTAATTCTAGCAATTCTTTTAGCACTTTCTAGCACTTCTTTTTCTAGCCTTCTATCACTTTTAATATTCTAATTCTATAGCTTCTTATTAGCTGGGGTATTTCTATGAAGATGAACTTTGTCATTAACTATTTGGTTATGGTATACTTTGTGTAGGAAAGGCAGCATAAATGCTTAATATTTTCCTTTTATATATCAGTTTCAGAATAATAATTTGATTCTTTAGCATCCCTAAATGTGAACAATAAACTTCAAAATAAGTTTCATTATGAATTTTTGAATTTTAACATATCTGATATGCTACAATTCACTGCAGTTATTCTGGTTTTTTTCCTAGTTGATTTTGGTGAAAGTGCTGCTCTGTTGCTAGCTATTTCATTTCACCTAGTAGTGAAAGTTATGATTCTTTTCTAATGTCAATTTTACATTGAAAAATAACATATGTATATGTCTATAAGTTATCAGTACACAATTCAGTAACTTCAAGCAGTACCTCTTACATTCAGTAGTGTTCCAAGGGCAACCTGTACTTATTTCTCCAAAGCTTACTATTGACCATTTTTTATAATAAAAGTGGCTTCATATTGTATGTACTCTTTTGTACTTGTTTTCCTTCATTACACATTAATTTTGTGAAGTTCATCTCTGCTCCATGTGGCAAGTTTGTTCATTCTCATTTTTGTATAATATTCCATGTATGGATATGCCACTCTTTATCCATTCTATATTGATGAGTATTGGGTCATCCTCAGGTTTAGGCTGTAAGAATAGTGCTGCTATGGACATTCTTATACATGTCTTTTGATGAACATATGTACTCATTGGAGACATACCTAGGAGTGGAATTTATGAGTTATAAGGTATATATATAGTGTAGTATAGTGGATATATATGTGTGTATATACATGTGTGTGTATATTTATATTTCAGTCATACTACATATTGCTAAACAGTTTTCCAAAGTATTCATACCAGTATTATTCTTTTTGATATTTAAATTGCCTCATCTTTGGCCAAGAGAATCTCCTCTCTTGGAACACATACACACACACACACACACACACACAAAATATTTTCAGATTAACAGTAAGTACAAGTATTGTTTTTAACAGTATGATTATCGAACACAACTTAAGATTTTCTTGCAGATCTCCTTGTCCTCAAGGTATGTCACACTGGAGATATACAGTTTTAAACTAACTTGAGATATTTTTCTCTGTGATTATGCTACCAACTAGATACATAGGTCCATATGTTTCATTTTTCTTCCAAATTCACTTTTTAAATTTTGATTTAAATTTATTTTATATTTTATAAGAATATTTTCAAAATTTCTGCATCTATGGCTTTTAAAGTCATTGTTCGTGATTTTTAAATAAATTGCAATTGAGCAGTTGAGCAATTGCAGTTGAGCAATTGAGAAAATGAGTTGTATGTAACATTTAAAAAATTGGCTATTTAGAAAACATTTCCTGTGTTTTTAAAAATACTGCATATATTCTGATTCTTTGGAGTAGTGTTTTACAGATGTTCATTAGATCAAACTTATAAATGCTATTGTTCAAATTTTCTCTGTCCTTTCCGAGAAGTGAGAGTCAAATTTTCCAAGACTGATTTCCTTCAGCTAACCTACTGGAGGAGGATTATACCTCCTGCAAGGCTCCTCATAAACCAAGTAAAGCCAGCTGCTTAAGGCAACAGATCCTAGCTAACCACAAAACATGGGCCCCAGCTCCCTGATAGTGCCAAGAGGAAGGAGACTTGTGCATACCTGGCCGTGAACACCAGTGTGATGAATCCTGCAACTTGTTTCCAACATGTGTGGCAGTATCGCTAGTCTTGGATGCTAGCCTCTGATCACGGCAGAGGTGGGTTGATTATCCTTCCAACCTCTTATGTGGGGATGTCAGGAGGAAGAGCTGGATCCACATTCTCTCACATAGTGTTGCTGTTATATCACAACCCATGATAATACCAGAGGAATGATTAAACTTTTTTAATGAGCCAGCTTGAAGCCCCATGGCCCAATCATCAGGTTCCCTCTGATGTCTGACCCTGCCAGATTGCTCTGGGCTGCCATCTTGTGACAGGCAATGAGGGCCACACAAGCCTGCTACTGATCCTGTCTCCTTGAGTTTCCCCCAATGACTGCTAGTCTAGTAAGCCTTATGTACCTGCCATCTGGTCATTTGCCCTTGTTTGTGTGACATTACTAATTTATTGCTGCTTGATCAATCAACTAAAAATATTAAATAAAATATCCTACTAGGATATTGATTAGTAAACTCCCCTTTATAAGATACAACCAGGCCAAATAATCATGGCTTAAGAGTTCTGGCTCTGTGGGAATTTGGGGCTCTGACAGATGCAGTCATGAGACAGCAGGTGGTTTGACTTAGTTCCTAGAAGGGAGACTGTTGTCTGCCTATCTAGCCCCAGCTAGTAGGCACAGAGATTTGCAGAGATTTTTCAGTCTTCTTTGACATGTCGTGGGGCTTGCTAGCTCTAGCTTCAAGCAGTGATCTTGCCATGGGCCCACTATTTCCTACTGTAAAATTTTGGTCCCTTTTACCCTCTAGGAGCCAAATTCCTACTGCCTTCTTCTGTACTAACACTCTAGTAAACCCACAGATGAGCTCCTGCCAAGCTATGTTGCTATGGTTTTCTTTTTTATCTCATTTAGCCAACATTGTTTTCTATTTGGAACAGGTTTTTGAAGTAAAACCACAATATTCCACATTGATCTCTGCAAATTTTAGGCATATGTATTTTAAAGTCCTTGTTTTCTAATACTTTAAATTTGTTAGCGCCAATTTTTTTTTGCCTTGACATCGGATTACTTTATGTGATTTAGAATTGTAGTTTGGTTTTGAGTGTGAGGTTGTCTGCTTGTCTATTTGACTTTATGTTCACCCTTCCCCATCTGGCAGTTCTGTGGCTGTTTTCACAAGGCATCTGAGGCTCCAGTCTAGAAGTAGCCACATAAGTGGCTCAGCACTTCCATTCCACAGTTATTTTCTAGATCCAGCAATTGAGTCAGCTGGCATTTACGCCCAGTCCTGATTTAAATTAGCTTTGTTTTCTCCTGGCAGATGATATACAATTCAGTCCTGAGTAGGTATCAAACATTTTTCACTTATTATATGAGTCAGGAAATTCTGCCATAATCCTTACATTCATGGAGTGACACTTAATTTGACCTCTGTGATAGTCTCTATTATATTATACAAACTCACATCTGCTTCTACTGGTTTTATGGCCTAGGTCTATCAAGGCTTTGACATCAGCCTCAATTTATTGGTCTGTATTTCTAGTCCAAAGAGGTGTTTAGCTTGATTTGAATGTAATGTTTTTCAAAAAAATTACACATATCTGTCATTGTTATGTATGTGGAATATTTTGTACCACAAAATAAACAAGTGCTCAAAAATCAGGGACTTTTAAATAGGACAGAGGAGGCAGCTTGAAGAGGCTCACACTGGCCAAAGCTAGGACAATTTAAGCTTTGAAATAAAGAAATGTTAGTAATGGATTAAAATCCATTGAATAAATAAAAAGTCATGAGTTTATACTTATATCAATCAATAAATGAACAAATAAAGCAATGATGGAATGTGAAAATTACCATAATGGAAAGACAGAAAGAAAGTAAATACAGTAACTGTTAACAACTGTGGAATTCAGGTGATGTTCTTTGTATTATCCTTGAACATTGTGTTTATTTCAAAATGAGAGTATAAAAACAGCAACATACTGAAATTTAAAATGTTGATTCAAGGAATGAAAAATTCAAAATTAGGAAATATAAGAAAATACATATAAATCAAAGAAATATGTTTAAAGGAAAAAATATATTTAAACATCTCACTAGATCCTTTTAAGAATGTTAGGCAACATTCAACATCCATTTGTTTAAAAAAACCTTAGTTATGTGGAATAGAAGTGACATACTTTATATGATAAAAGTACCATCTCAAAGCAAAATTTAGCCTTATGAATATATTAAAATAAAAAAGATCTTCCCATTAAAGTTAAAAAAAAGACTTGAGTATCTGCTTTCATCATAAGTTTTTATACTTTAGAAATATTGTCTCTTCAATATTACATGAAAAATAATGAATAGATTTTGAAAAATATTTTCACAGCATATGGTTATCTAGAGAAGCAAATATAGGCAATAGGGAAACTGTTCAAGTTTTTAAAGTAGTCATTTGTTAAATACCTATATAAAAATCAGTGCTATTCTATATGTCCATGTAATCATTTTGAAAACACATTGAAAAATAACCCACGGTAAAAATGGGATTAAAGCTTTTGAGTTATGGAAGGATTTTAAGCAGTTTATGAAAGGTGGAAAATATGAAAATTTATTCCACAAATTAGATACATTGAGTTGAGGAAGCCACAGATAGGAATACATATAGAACTACAGTGGAATTTGTCTTCAGTCTGCCTGAAAGAACCTTTGAGACCGACAGCTCAGAGTGGATAGAAAGTAAGTGAGAAAGAGTGCTAAAATTGCAGGGATTAGGGGAAGATGTTACAGTGAGCTCTCCTCCTGGAGAGGAGGTCTTTATCATGTAGAAGGCTCAGGGTGTATTTTAAAATGATTCCTTTCTTCTCCCCTTGCCAGACACATAAGATTATCTTGTCTATTCACTGTGAGGACCTGGTGGGATTTTTGAAGGTAAAAACCATTAAAATATGTCCCTCTCCCAAGATTGTGGAACTCAGAGTTTTTCATTTGCATGCTAATCCACACTCCGAATCTAACTATTAATTAACATTACCACTTAAGTGTTCCTATGTCATGGCTCCAGTGGCTTCTGTTCTAGATAGGCTGATCTCACCTGTGAGCTTCTGACTTCCCCTTTCTATATTCTGGGGTGGCAGTTGCTAGGCACCTTCAACTTTGTGACAGGTCCAAGAAAAGTTGTTCAGTATTTTCTTGTTGTAAAGACAAGAATGACAACTTTTAACTCTTTACCTGTCAAAGCTGAAAACTGAAGTCCAATGAATTGATTTAAAAAATTATTAAAGATAATTTTTTAGAGCAGTTTTAGGCTTAGAATGTAACGGAGAGGAAGGGACAGAGATTTCCCATGTACCCCCAACCACCTCATATGCTTAGCCTCCCCCATAGTCAACATCACTTACCAGAATGGTACACTCATTACCAAGGATAAATCTACACTGACACATCATAATCACCCAAAGTTCATAGTATGTCTTAGGGTTCACTCTTGGTGTTGTACATTCTATGGGTTTGGACAAATGTGTAATGACATGTATCTATTATGATAATATAAAACAGAGTATTCTCACAGCCTTAAAATTCCTCTGTGTTCTTCCTCTTCGTGCTTCCCACCCACTCCCACACCTGGCAAACACTGATCTTTTTATTGTATCCATAGTTTTACCATTTTAAGAATTTCATAGAGTTGGAACCATTCAGTGTATGGCCTTTTCAGACTGGCTTCTTTCACTCAGTAATACACACTTAAGGTACCTCCATGTCTTTTCATAACTCAATAGCTCCTTTCTTCAGCACTGAATAATATTCTGTTGTCTGAATGTACCACAGCTTAATTATCCATTCACCTACTAAGGGACATTCTTGTTGCCTGCAAGTTTTGGCAATTATGAATAAATCTGCTATAAATATTCATGTTCAGGGTTCTGAGCGTGTATGTTTTCAACTCCTTGAGTAATAACTAGGAGTGTGATTGTTGGATTATATGGTGAGAATATGTTTAGTTTTGTAAGAAACCACCAAACTGTCAGAGTGACTGTGCCATTGTTGCATTTTCCCCAGCAATGAATGAGAGTTCCTGTTGCTCCACATCCTTGTTAGCATTTGGTGTTGTCAGTGTTCTGAATTTCAGCCATTCTAGTAAGTGTATAGTGGTATCTCATTGGTGTATTAATTTACATTTCCCTGATAACATGTTATGTGGACCATCTTTTCATAACATGTTGATTTGCCATCTGTATATCTTCTTTGTAGAGTTGTCCTTAAGGTTTTTGACCCTTTAAAAAAATTTGGATTCTTTTTTCTTCTTATTGTTGAGTTTTAAGAGTTCTTTGTATATTTTAGGTAACAGTCCTTTATTAGATATGACTTTTGCAAATATTGTCTCCAAGTCTGTGGCTTGTCTTCTAATTGTCTTGACATTGTCTTTCACAGAGTAGAAATTTTAGATTTTAATGAAGTCTAGCTTACCAATTATTTCTTTCATGGATTGTGTCTTTGGTGTTGTATCTAAAAAGCATCACCATACCCACATTTTACCCTCATAAGCGATTCACTTAAAGTAGGCAATGCTCAGTCAAATAAGACATGTTATAAAATTTTTTTCTGGTTAAATTAAAGCATAGATGGTCACTTTACCCTACTCCCCAACAATCCACTCTAAACTACCAAAATTTATGCCTTGAAAATCTCACAAATCAAAATCAGTGCAAAATGAGCAAGCAAAAAAAAATATCTCCAGTATTTTATGTTCACCATTTTTCATATTGCCAAATGATGAGTTGAAAATGCAGAATTTAGGTCAGGTCTTTCAAAAACCTGATATTTGGCATCATGAGTTTAGAATATCAAACTGTTACCTAAAATTTTCAGTTTGACTCTCTCATTTAGCATTCTCTTATAGTTTTACAAAAATAAAATTTATTTGAAATATGTGGTTGTCTACATTATGTTACGTATAATACTTTTTTTAAGTTTTTTTTGATGTGGACCATTTTTAAAGTCTTTATTTAATTTGTTACAATATTGCTTCTGTTTTATGTTTTGGTTTTTTGGCTGCAAGGCATGTGGGATCCTAGCTCCCCAACCAGGGATCAAACCCACACCCCCTGGATTGGAAGGTGAAGTCTTAACCACTGGACCACCAGGGAAGTCCCTTACATATTGTATTAATCAAGGTTCTTTATTCAATATAATTAAATAAATTTAAAAGTTAACACCTACACACACCCCCCACACACACACTGTAAGGATACAGAGGCTGAGAAGGTCCAAGATCTGCAGTTGGCCAAGTGGAGACCCAGGAGATTCAATACGTAGTTCCAGTCTGAATCCTAAGGCCTGAGAATCAAGAAAACCAATGGTTTAAGTTCCAATAAAAAGCCTGCAGACACAAATACCAAGAAAAGCGAATATCTCACTCTGGGACTAATAGCGGGAAAAGAGCATTGTCCCAGCTAAACCAATCAAGGGAGGAGTTCCTTCTTACTCAACCTTTTTGTTCTATTTAAGTTTTGAATGACTGGATGAGGCCCATCCACATGATAAAAAGTACAAGCTGTTTTACTGAGTCTACTGATTCAAATGTTAATCTCAATCTGAATCACCCTTACAGATATACCGAGAATAATGTTTAGCCAAATATCTGGGCACCTTGTCAAATTGACACATAAAATTAACCATCGTATATACGAAGGAAAATCTATTTCAAATGATCATTTTTTTTTTAGGGAAAATTTTATATTGAATTAATGTACAAAGGATTGGTTTATTTGTGACTTCAAAGCTTACCATCTAGGAGCGTTTTATATCTATTCATATACAAATGATCATATTCTAAAGCAATGAGATTTTTCACTGTTTATAACTGAATCACATTTTGGCCTTAACTAAATTTCCTATATTTATTGAAAATATTTCCTCTATTTTAAAATAAGAAAAATATTAAATGCAATCACAACAAATAGTTCACCAAACCAAAAGGTTTTGAGAAAACCCACTCCTGAATTTATCTTTATATTAAATATTATTTTCATGTTTCATATATGAAAATTGATGTTTGTAAAGAAATACATTTCTAAAATAACATAGAAAAGTATAGACAAGTTATAATAAAAGATATATGCTAAATTATTTGGGAATATTAACTAAAGTATATTTTAAGTCCATTGACAGAACTTTTTTCTTTTTAACATGTGTTTGATACTTGTTTTTCCAAAGAAACCATGATTTAAAAATTATAATAAGATCACATTGTTACCTATTTGTTCTGGTATGGTAAAGAAAAATGGAATCATAGATGTTGATAAAATACAGAAAAAATATTAAACAAGAAACTAATATATTGACTTTATAAACTTTGTTGTACAAACATATTACATCACTAGATTTGGTGATCTTAGCTAATTTTTAATCTGGAATGGCTTAAGAGCAGTTTCAACAGCACTATAAGGAAATAGACTGAATAAATGAGCCACTGTGAACTGAGCTTTCTGTTTTCATCTATGTTGACAGATCTGATCATGGTCAAATATAAGAATGTTTAAATATTAAGTTAAATTCAAAATGAAATTTAGTGTAATGTCAGAAGTTTCTAATGCCAATTTAAAAATAACATGAAATTATCATTATTGTTTGTGTAAATATGCCCTTTGGTTGCATGCTTTTTATTTGAATTCCTTTTATCCATATTTTGTAACAGTAAGATTATCCCTTAATTACACTATAATACAGGTTTAGGCCTCTCACTGCTGTGGCCTCTCCCGTTGCGGAGCACAGGCTCCGGACGCGCAGGCTCAGCGGCCATGGCTCACGGGCCCAGGCGCTCCACGGCATGTGGGATCTTCCCGGACCGGGGCACGAACCTGTGTCCCCTGCATCGGCAGGCAGACTCTCAACCACTGCGCCATCAGGGAAGCCCTACAGGTTTAACTTTAACCTCAGTTTTTGTGACCATTCCCCCAGATTTCAAGTACATTCTCCTTGCTTATTACAATCCTGTCATTTAGCAAAATCTCATTCTTTGGAAATAACACTTAAGTTTAAGGAAAAAGGGGAAGTTTAATGTTTTACCACTCTGCTAAGACAATATTTGCTTTGAGACAAGGCATGAGAAGCAGATGCTTTAAGTTCCAATACTGGTCCCAAGAATCTACTGAGGAATGAAGGGAACATTTGTTATATGTGATATTGGCTGTTTCTGGTTTTGGCAGTATAACAGTTGTGGAAAGGACACTAGACAAGGGGTCAAAGCTTTTAGTTGGGTTACTAAATTAGAAAAATTTAGATTTGCCAAATTAGAAAAATCACTGGAACTACTTTGGGATTTTGTTCATTCATTTATACTGTATATTAGTAGAGTTATTGCATAATATTTTGTCTAGTTATTAGCCCCTGATGGAATCTTTCACATCTTCCCAGTTAAGTACTTACCAAGTCAAAACCAGAAAACCTCATAACATTGAAAAGTAAGGCGCGTGATTAGGTTGTTGATATTTAGATGGCCTTTCAAATAAATTTTTCTTTCATGTAAATATTTAATGATCTAATGACACTGAAGTTTCTTAGGGCTGCATTTAACCTTCACTCCATTGTGATCCATTTAAATTTCAGGAGCTGATATTTTGTTGACTTAGGTTTGAATTAGGTTGCTTTCTTAAAAAGTCTAGTGAATATATATATATTAAAAAGGTGTATATGTATGATTTTTAGGCATTTACATGTCTTTTAAGCCTGTGGATATTATCAGGTATGATATCTAAATAATAGGATATACTCAACTTTCAATAACAAAATGATATGTGTGTCCCAATTTATCCTAATGTTTATCTAATTCTAGGCTTATGGATAAGAAACGTTTTAGAGTTTCTTTGCATTATCCTCTGAAGCAAAGCAACCAAAGTTAGACTTAATAAATGGGACTTTTACTCTGTACTGTAATTTGAGTGCATTTAGACATAAGTGATTCTGAGGAAACATTAAATATTAATACATTATTAAAAGTTCACTGGATTTCTGTTTCCAACCAAGTAGAATAACTGGAATGGAAATTATTTTCCCATGTAAAACAACTAAAAACCTGGACAAAATACATGAAACAATTATTTCCAGACATTGGCCATCAAGTAGTGCAAGACTATAATCACTGAAAGAAGGAGAATGAATGAGATGAGTTTTATACTTACTGGGTAAAGGCAATTTCTGGTCTGTAGCAGAGGGAATAAGGAAGGTGCTGCAGCTAGAGAATAACTGTATTCTTCACAGAAAGTGCTATCTTGAAAAGAGATGTGAGTGGCAAACCTCCATGACTACCACAGTCCCTATCTTGCACAGCATAATTCCACTTTTCCACATGCAGCAGCTCTTCATGGGCCTTTCTTCTTGAGGGAAAACTTTTAGAAGAGAGGGCTTAGTGATCTAACTGTGGATACTGTCATTCATGTTATATTGGGGCCTAATACCAGTACTTCTTCCACTAGCATCTGATTCGAAATCTTCTTCATGCTTAGCTTTTACCTCTGCAGGTCTTGTTAGATTACCTAGTGGTGTAACCTAAACTGTCATTCCTGAATAGTCTGAGCCCTTGGAAACCATACACTTTTTAGGCATGTGTTTATTCCCAGTTTTATAATTGGGACAGGGAATCCTAAGAGAACCCTAACTGGATCACCAGATTTTTACATAATTCTCCCACTTTGATAAAAGCAGCCCTGTGTTCTTTAACTGATCAGGGTAAATTATCCCTACCTAGATACTGACTCCTAACTTGCTGGTTTCCAGACAGCCATATATAGTTATAGTTATATAACTATAGTTATATAGTTATATAGTTCCAAAAGACCCTCACTATGTCTCGTGGCAAGGGTGCACCCCATGTTGGGGATTAGAAACTCTACTCCTATAGAACCTAGAGTTTCAGGGATGAGAAGCACAAACTTCCCAAGTGTGTCATTGGGAGCAATGGGCATTGGGACTACTTACCTATGGAAAATTCTCAACCATGTGACTATAGATAGGAGCAAAGTGCAGAGCCCTGGTGAAACTCTAGGGGGCAAAATAGAGTCTGTGCTGTCTGCTCCTGCAGTTCGCTCCTCTACTTCTGCTTAAAGTCAATCTCAGATGTACACTTGACCTTTAAACAACACGGTTTGAACTGCAACAGGTCCACTTACGTACAGATTTTCAAGAAATATACTATCTGTCCTCCTTATTCATGGGTTTTGCATTAAGCGACCCTGAATTTTGGTAAACATGGAAGCTCTTGGAACCAACTCCCCATGGTTGGCATTGTAGGAGTCCCCAAAGTAGAAAACTAACCTGAGGAAAGAATGGGATGGAGTTTAGATCAGAGGAATTCGGTCTTGTTAAGATTATAGTAAGATCATCTGAGAGTGCGTGGAGACACAAAGGTTAAACCCAGGATCAGTATTACTGATTTTTCCATTTGCCCCAGGTTCCAACATAGCTTGACATGGCACTTATACTCATCCTGTCTGTATTTAAATTTTGATATTTTGTTCCTCATGGATTTTTATTTTTTAAAAGATAATGCATTAAAATATTATTTATCATGACTATTGCGTTTTTTGGCACCTCCTTAAAATTGCATCTGAAGTACTCCCCTTACCATAGTCCCAGGCTGGATAAAAAGCATAATTTCAGTGTTGGAAAACTGCATAGAAACTCATGCATAATAGACCAGTATTTTATAATGAACACAAGTTCCAAATGAACTAAAAGCATAACGGCCAGTAAAATTTACCATCTTAACCATTTACAAGTGTCCAGAAGTGTTGAGTGTATTCACATTATTGTACAACAGATCTCCAGAGCTTTTCTGTCTCATCTTGCAAAACTGCAACTCTACACCCATTAGACAATGGTTCCCCATTTCCCTCCTCTTAGTCCCTGGTGACTACCACTCTACTTTTTGTTTCTATGAATTTGATTACTTTAGATACCTCATATAAGTGGAATCATACAGTATTTCTTTTTGTCACTGACTTATTTCACTTAGCAAAATGACCTCAAGTTCATTTATGTTGTAGCATATGGAAGGATTTTAATTTCTTTTAAGACTAAACAATATTCCACAGTAGGTATATATTAAATTTTTTTATCCATTCATTTTGCAATGACCATTTGGGTTGCTTGCACTTCTTGGCTATTGTGAATAATGCTGTTGTGAACATGGTGTGCAAATATCTGAGACTCTGCTTTCAATTCTTTTGGATATATGTGTAGAAGTGGGACTGCTGGATCATATGGCAGTTCTACTTTTAATTTTTTGAGGAACTTCTATACTGTTTTCCATAGAACTTTCACCATTTTACAATCCCACTAAAACTTCACAAAGGTTCCAATTTCTCCACATCCTCACCAGCATTTCTAATTTTCTGTTTCATTGATAGTACTCATCCTAATGGGTATAGGTGACATTTCATTGTTTTTATTGGAGTATAGTTGCTTTACAAGGTTGTGTTAGTTTCTGCTGTACAACAAAGTGAATCAGCTATATGTATATGTATATCCCTTTTAGGATTTCTTTCTCATTTAGGTCACCACAGAGCATTGAGTAGAGCTCCCTGTGCTATACAGTAGGTTCTCATTAGTTATCTGTTTTATACATTGTACTGTATATATGTCAATCCCAATCTCCCAATTCGACCCCTGCTCCCCCCTCACCTGGTATCCATACATCTGTTCTCTATGTCTGTGTCTCTATTTCTGCCTTGCAAATAAGTTCATCGGTATCATTTTTCTAGATTCCATATATAAGTGATATTATATGATATTTGTTTTTCTCTTTCTGACGTGCTTCAGTCTGTATAACAGTCTCTAGGTCCATCCATGTCTCTGCAAATTGCAGTTTCATTCCTTTTTATGGCTGAGTAATATTTCATTGTATATATGTACCACATCTTCTTTATCCATTCTTCTGTTGATGGACATTTAGGTTGCTTCCTGTGTAATACTAACATTTTAACAATACTAAGTCCTCCAATCCATGATCATGGGATGACTTTCCATTTATTTGTGTCTTAACGTCTTTTGTCAATGTACAAATCTTTCACCTTCTTGGTTAGGTTTATTTCCTAAGTATTTCATTATTTTTAATGATACTGTAAATGGCATTGTTAATTTCCTTTTTGGTTTGGTTATTATTAGTATATAGAAACTCAACTAATCTTTATGTTGATTTTTTTAAACTTTAACTTTGCTGAATTCATTTATTAGTGTAACAGGGTTTTTAAAAGTTAATATTTGGGCTCAGAGAATGATGAGAATAGTCCTATTGAACTCTGAGCTGGTCAGAATACATATGAAGAATTACATCCAGTTATGTTTGCAATTTAAGAGGGACTATGGGAAACTAAATCATGTCCTGGAATGCTAGGATTAGATTATTTGCTTTTATAAAAAGGCAGATTGTTTTGTGATAATCAAAGCAGATTTAACATCTGTTACTGTAGATGATGGGGACAAGCCACTAAGTGGATGTTTACCAGAAGCAGTTTCTACTTAAGGAATTTTTTCATTATAAGAATTGTCAGAGAATACAATGATCTGAGTGGAAAAACTAGAAAGCATTTCATTCCTATAAGCTTTCAAACAGAGATCATAAAACCATATAATATTAGAATGTCACTGAGCCACTGAAATATTTTTTATCAATAATAATGGATATAAGCATATCAGTAAAACTTGAATTAGATATCTGTTTAGCATATATTAGATATATTCATGTTTATTTTGTATCCCAAAGTAATTCTCTAAGGGGTTCACTCCTAAAATGAATATGAATACAAATTTATATGTACCTATGAAATAGAATATTAAAAAACAGCTATCTGCAAATTAGTGCTTAAATAAGAAAATGAAGGTTCCTAATCTCTTAATAACCGAAACCTGTAATAAGTTTTATTTATTTTCAGACTGGTTAGAAAACAATCAGATTTTGGTTTGGGCATTACATAAATTTTCAAGACTTTCAAATTATCAACTAAAAGTTATATATTCATTTGGGTAGTAATCTGTTCTGAAAATGGCAGAGCCTCACGTTTAAAAGTAAAAGGTAAAGGGAAACAGCTCATGTGGCAATTGCTGTGTGATATCACTATGACAACAGCCTATGGATTTATCACAATCACAGTTTGGAGTTATTTAGCTTGCAAAATGCAGGTGTTCCCTTGTGCATGGCAGATGAGTAATGATGTATAATGAAATCCTGAGCCACTACAATGTTTTCATTCCTCCTACTATTTCTGGTTAAAATAATATGTTATGGCTTACTGAGTCTGCCTGAAGAGCACTTACTTTCCTTCTAACTGTATTCTCTGTTCCTTGGCATCATGACAACAGCTATGTTGCATTTTTAGTTGGTGATTTTAAGCATGTGCTACTGAGAACTTATAAATGAGAAATTCCCTGTTCAACCTTGGCAAATATCTAGGCTCTGTGCCTAGTGAATTTATACTCAATGTAGGGACAGAGCTCATCAAGAAGCTAAGTTTGTATTACAAATTTAACAGTTCCAGAGGAAAATAACATCTGCATACTCCTTTCTTTCAAAGAATAGCATCTGCTTTATTGACGTTTAGACATTCAATGGTGGCTGCCCCAGTCACCAGATCTTATTTGAAATGCCTTTTTTCCTGTTTCTTTTCCACTTCCCCATTGAGTTCCAAGCTTCTGGCAGCCTGCTGTGATCCTGACAGGGGGCTCCACTGGTCACAGAGTCTGCATTGTCTCCTGTGAGCGTTTTGTGTCCCCTGACACAGTGGCACAATGGGATCCTCTTGCTACACAATAGATTACCTGTGAAAACCGCTCCCTTGAGAAGACAGCCTCTCCAATCCCATATTTCTCCAAACTGGAGATCTTCACAAACCTCACCTGAATCCTGAAGTACAGCTACACTGAGGAGTCTGAGGACCAATAACTCTGCCATGTTGTTCTCACAACACTGTTTCTGGATGTTTTTATACTCCAGGTCTTGAGCTGCATTTCTCTGTGATACACATTTTCTGCACTGATTTACTCAAGTTTTTTAATTTGTTTCCTTCTGCTGTTTCCCCATTACTTGTGAGAAGGCCCAGTTGAGTTCTTAATACTTTGACATGCTTCTTAATTTGGTTTCTTTCTTTTTCTAATACTACTATAGATGGATATTTGTGTCTTTTTCAAGTTTAGGGCTATTAGCAATGCTATGGATATTCTTACACATGTTTTCTAAACACTTTTTGTTGGTTATAAACCTAGGAGTGGAACTGCTAGGTCGAAGATATTTTATCTTTTGTAGGTATTGGTAAAACGTTTAATGAATTTTTTCCACAAACTTACACTTCCTCCTACATATGTATGAGAGTTATAGTAGTAGTTAGAGGGTTTTGAGCAAACGATGTTCTGCTTTGAAAGTTACACTCTGGCTAATCTACTGAGGATAAATAATGTCGATGTAAAGGTGGAAGCAGGGAGAGGAGTGAGGGAACAGCAACTGTAGTCATCTAAGCTATAACCAGAATGGCTACAGTGGAGGTGGAAGCAGTTAGATTCTAGACACATTTCTAAAGGCATAGTCAATAGGTCCTGCTGACAGACTGGACATGGGGTGTAAAAGAAAGAGCTAAGTCTGAATCTCATGAGTTTGCCTCATCAGCTAACAGCAATGAAGACTGAGGATGAGATCATAGGTGTGGGTATGATCAGATGTTCTGTTTAGGACATGTTAAATTTGGGGGTGCCTATTTGACATCAAGGGGAAATGTAAGTAGTTCATTTAATATGAATACAGATTTCAAGGAAGAAATCCAGAGTAAACATATAAATTCTACTTACAATGATTGAATTACCTTGAAAACTTATCTAATAATACTTTGAGAATGTTATGCTGGTATTCTTCGTCTTCCCCTAACAAATTTGCCTGATGTTTTGTAACCACTTGTTGTAACTGCCTCAGTTCTTGAAGGGTGGTTTCCCCAAGAAAAATTTGCTATGAGCTCTACTTGTTACTTCAGGAGGGAACTTTCCATTCCAGTTCTTGATTTTAACTATAGCTGGGAGAGATGTTCCAGGCTGCTGCTTTTAGAGATTTTGTTTCTTTTCTTCTGTTAGATTTATTTAGTCCTCAAATTCAAGAACTAGGAAGAAATATTCTCCTTTTCTAAAAGCTGCTTTTTTTTTAAAATACAGCAGGTTCTTATTCATTATCCATTTTATACACATCAGTGTATACATGTCAATCCCAATCTCCCAATTCATCACACCACCACCCCCTCGCCACTTTTCCCCCCTTGGTGTCCATATGTTTGTTCTCTACATCTGTGTCTCTATTTCTGCCCTGCAAACTGGTTCAGCTGTACTGTTTTTCTAAGTTCCACATATATGCATTAATACACGATATTTGTTTTTCTCTTCCCAACTTACTTCACTCTGTAAAAAAGCTTCTTTAACACCAGGTTTTGCTAGTGCATTTCCTCTTCCCTGTTACATTTGCCTGTCAGGTCTCTCCTGGCATTCCACAGTCTCATTGCCATTGGTCTTACTTGTTCCCTAAGATTTCTACCTTTCTCCTAAAGATATTCTTCCTCCTTTATTTATTTTCAATTTTCTCATTCTGTTGTTCTGATAGTTAAACAAAAGCATGTTCTTAAAAACCACCAAAGAGAGGCATTTTAAGCAAAAGTTTTATAAACTGCCCTCGTATCCTCTGTATTTACAACAAGGAAATGACATTTTCAAAACAAGTGACTTCATTCTCAGAATCCTAGAGTCATGGTCAGAGATTTTATAATTAATAAATCAAGAGCCAATCTGAAGTCATATAGATTCCAGTGATTTAATACCCCTTCAATCCCCACTGGAATCTATATGGTTAGACATTCTACTGTCTCCTCCTTCAGACCAGAATATAATTTTGAAATATTTACAAAGAGATAGAATTTGAGCAGGCTGTCTGCCCCTCCTGCCAAGTTATGGCCGTCATAGTCCACATGCTAAGGCTCATATTTACTTAAGTTTCAGCAGACCTGCTACTTTTCTTTTCTTTCTTTCTTTTTTTTTTTTTTTTTGGTGGTACGCGGGCCTCTCACTGCTGTGGCCTCTCCCGTTGCGGAGCGCAGGCTCCGGACGCGCAGGCCCAGCGGCCATGGCTCATGGGCCCAGCCGCTCCACGGCATGTGGGATCTTCCCGGACCAGGGCACAAACCCGCGTCCCCTGTATCGGGCAGGCGGATTCTCAACCACTGCGCCACCAGGGAAGCCCTAGACCTGCTACTTTTCAAAGACTAGCATGTTCAGTTATGACTCTAGGAAAACCGTTGTTGGTGGGCTTCCTGATTGGGAGACAACAGATAAAAGCCAAGGCCACACCTGTGAAAAACAGGCACCAGAAACAATACGAGCCTCTGCAAACAGCTGAAGTGAAAATGTCCCTCTTGTTAAACCACTACAAAAACATCAGGGCCCTTCCAGGAATCCCAATCTGTTATTTTTCTCCAATGCCATTCCTTGCTTATCTCAATTTTACTGATCAAGACAGCAGATGTTGGGGCTTGAAGGGGCCCGGTAAATAGCCAAACTTATCCCACCGGAACTCTGAACTAATTGAGATATAGGACATGGAATAAGATAGATCAAAAGTGAAATATCCGCTTTATTACTGAATGGCTAGATTGGTATATGGTGCTTAGGTATGCAGACAGACATGCTTCCCTGTTCAGAATCTCAAAATTGGATGTACAGACTTAAGGCAGTGCTAGAAAATCAGTCTTCCTAGAGGGCAGGGGTGGAGGAGCAGATCATCAGCGATGTATTTGATAGGAACCTGACCCTCAAGAGGACTAGAAGGGAAACATCTGAGGCACAATGAGCAGTTATTCTTCCAAAGTCACCAATAAAATGAACTCTATCCATTTTGGGGTAAGTGAGTACCAGAGTATAGCTCATAAGCTCAAGGATGACTTGGAATAATTCTTCTATTGATACATGGCAACCAGAGGAGTAATAAATAAATCTTTCTTCCACTGAAGTGCCCCCATGAAATGGCATGGCCTGCACAAGATTCAAATTTTAGAGTGACTACTCTGAGTAGCATGAAGAATCTGGTAGAGGCAGAGAAACCGGTTAGGAGGCTATTTCCATGATCCAGATAAAAGGTGATGGTGGTTTCCCCACATCTTGGGTATGTAGAGAAGAGGAACTAGCAACAAGTATGTCATATCTAGGAGAAAGAATCCACAGGGTCAGATTGGATGTTGGTGGTAAGAGAATGAATTAGAGGGCTCCTGCAGGTTGCTGGCTTATACAACAGGAAATAGTAAAGTCCTTCATTCAGGAAATAAAGGAGGAATTGCTGTTCCTGGATGAGACTAATAAGCTCAAATTTGTACATACCAAGCTTGAGATTCTGTGGGACACCAAAGAATCACGAGGCTGCTAGAAATAACAATATGATACATTAGGAGAAAAGGTGATATACCCTGAAAATACATCCTTGAGATTCATTATAATTAAGATGGAAATTGAAGCTTTGGGGGTTATGAAATCATTCAGGAGGCTGTGCATATTGACCAGAGGGCAGAAAAGAGATCACTGAGGAACAGGTAAATGAAAGTGGCAAGCAGGGGAAAAGAAGTCCAGAAGTAGCCCGAGAGGTGGAGTGAAAGTCAAGGGTATTGAGGGTGTCAAGGAAAAAGGGTCTTTCAAGAAGAGGAATGCTTTTGATATATCAAATGAAATAAAGCTGGTAATATAAACTGGCTGTAGTGACAGGACACGAGAGTGCTCGTGACCTTTTCAGGAACCACGTCCATGTTACACAGAAGAGATGGTGAAACAGGTGGACAAGGTTGAGAGTGATTAGTGAGAAAAAAAGACTTCTCTTTAAGAAGTGATGACATAAAAGAGAAATATTGTGGCTAGAATTTTTTATATCCACACATTTTTTATTGATGAATTCAAGTAATAATAATTGAATACATTTAAAAAAATACAGGTCTATTAATGAGAAGAGTTAAATTCTTTTCTTTTGGGGGGGATAACATTTTGCTCAGTTGGGATTCAAAGTTCGTACTCCCTTTCATCAGAATATTTCCTGTTAGTGCTGATCTATAATGAGATTTTACATGTTTCGTCTTTGAAAATGCCTTTTCACACAGACAGATATTACCAATTAATGATTTTAGTCTGTGAGCACATAATTTTAATTGAAAATATGCATCGTTCGGAAGGGAGCATTTAAGAATTCTATTGCTTCTTCTCTGTACATTTGCCTTTTAATATATTATTACCAAGCAGAGCAATCACTGCCAATTAAGTTTAGGTGAAAGCTCTTTGATTGTACAGTTAAATGGATTTTAAAAAACATTTATTTTAAGCCTAATTTTATAGTAGTTTTAGTTTTACAGCAAAAGTGACTGGGAAGAACAGAGTTTCTATAAACTTCCTGTCCCCCCACGTGCACTAACCCTGGCCACCGCCACTATCAACATCCTACACCAGAGCACTACATTTGTTATAATCTGTAAACCTACAGTGACACATTGTTATTACACAAAGTCCATAGTTCACATCAGGGCTCTATCTTAGTATTGTATATTCTATGGGTTTGGACAAACGTATAATGACATGTATCCATCATTATAGTTACATATGGAATAATTTCACTGCCCTAAAAATCCTCTATGCCTGGCCAATTCTTTCTCCCTCCCCACTAATGCCTGGAAACCACTGATCTTTTTATTGCCTCCATGGTTTTGCCTTTTCCAGAATGTTATGTAGTTAGAATCATGTAGTATATAGCCTTTTCATATTGGCTTCTTTCACTTAATAATATGCATGGAAGGTTCTTCCATGACCTGATAGCTCGTTTCTTTTTAGTGCTTAATAACATCCCATTGTCTAGATATACTACAGTTTATTTATCCATTCGTCCACTGAAGGACATCTTGATTGCTTCCAAGTTTTGGCAATTATGAATAAAGCCGCTATAAACATCCCTGTGCGGGTTTTTGTGTAAACATAAGTTTTTAACTCCTTTGGGTAAAAACCAAGGAGCATGATTGCTGGCTCATATGCTAAGAGTATGTTTAGTTTTGTAAGAAAGTACTAAGCTATCTTCCAAAATGGCTGTATCATTTTGCCATTACCCCTAGCAATGAATAGAGTTCCTATTGCTCTACATCCTCACCAGTATTTGGTGTCAGTGTTTTGGATTTTGGCCATTCTAATAGGTGTGCAATGGTATCTAATTATTGTTTTAATTTGCAATTCCCTAATGATATATGACATGGAGCATCTTTTTATATGCTGATTTGCCATCTGTATATCTTCTTTGGTGGGTTATCCTTAAGGTTTTTGACCCTTTTAAAAAATATTGGGTTGTCTGTTTTCTTGCTAAGTTTTAAGCATTCTTCATATATTTTGGATAAGTCTTTTATCCAATAGGTCTTTTGCAAGTATTTTCCCCCAGTATGTGTGTTATCTTATTCTCTTGACATTGTCTTTTGCAGAGCAACATGTTTTTAATTTTAATAGAGTACAGCTTATCAATTATTTCTTTCACATTGTGCCTTTGATATTGTGTCTATAAAGTCAGCACCATACCTAAGCTCTTCTAGATTTTTTATGTTACTTTGTAGAAGATTTATAGTTTTGCATTTTACATTTAGGTCTGTGATCTATTTTGAGTTAATTTTTGTGAAGGCTTTAACGTCTGTGTCTAGATTCGTTTCTTTTTTGCATGCAGATGTCCAGTTGTTCCAGCACCACTTGTTGAATGGACTCTATTTTCCTCATTGTCTTGCCTTTCCTCCTTCTGTCCCACTGATGTATTTGTCTATTCTTTCACCAACACTCTGTTTTGATTACTGTAGCTTTGAAGTAAATCTTGAAGTTGGGTAGTGTCTGTCTTCCAACTTGTTCTTCTTCAATCTTGTGTTGGGAAGGAGTTTTTAGACATTGGAAAAGACTAGAGCATTCCTATTTGGTGAGGAGAACTTATCTATATTCAGGTTAAGTTGAGCAGAGAAGGAAAAACTTTAAATTCAACATCTTTTTGTCAAAAGAAAATAGGCTCCAGTCTACATTTCCAGATAATATCCCTCTCACCATTAATATTAGACCTAATTATTTGAGTTTTGTATTAGAAATTTAATATTTTAATGTTGATTTTAAGAAATTTTTAATAATGGAGATACTTAATATATGTTGAAATATATGTTCAAAGTACGAAATCTCTAATTGCTTTACCCAAATTTAATGGGAAATAAAACTAAAAATTGTTATCAAAAATAAATTCCATTCTTGGTCATATTCTCATTATAATTCATAGCCTTGTTGCTCCCTTCCTGTTATTATAAAAACTCAATGGTCCAATTTTTCATGACTTGATTTATGATACATGGGGAGAAGTGATAAAGAGGTGACCCGGCAATACTTTCTGCCTCCATTTCCAGAAGGAGTTGGAGAGAATGCAAGAGACAACAGTTAGCTTATAGTCTCATAAATAAAGAATACAAAATCTATAGCTTTTTCCTTTCCTTCTTGCAGAAAGGGTAAGAATCATTTGCAGTGTTTTAAAAAATATGATAAAAGAAAACTCCACTTATGTAGGCTGTATAAAACAAGTATAAATTTTTTGATTTGGATATTACATTTCACTGGTTTATAGAGTGAGATTTATTATAGTAGCAATGTATACCTATTTAAAAATGAGGTTCCAGGAAATCCAAATATTTGTGAAGAAATATGAGTGAGTACATTAACTTTTAGTGGGTGTTTTCTATGAGGCAAGCACCATGCTGAATATTCTTACGTGCCATCAAGCTACCTCATTTAATTTTTATACATTGTCTTTAACCTTATCATAATTTACCCCCCATCTTATAGATGAGTAAACTGAGATACAGATAATTTAACTATCAATGCCATTCACCAGACATTTGAACCCAACTCTTCTGATTTAAAAACATAATCAACGTACTCTTCATTCCACTGTGGCTAATTTAAGCATGTTAATTATTTTGTCACAAATAACCCATTTACCTTTACACAGTAAAGACAATGGAAAAATTAATAGCGAGTTGATCATTTTCTTCTTGAAGTCATTGTACTGACAGTAATTCAATTTCTATAAACAGTTTAAAATTTTTTGGAAGCAGAAAATTTTACATCATTTTTTACCCAAGTAAAGATGTTGGCTTTATGCAGCTTTTAGAAAAGGATTTATTGTGCTTAGGTCTGAAATACGCTTAGGTTTTCCACGGTGCTTAATCTCCCCTGAAGTAGTATCAGGTTATGTTGCTGCTAAAGTAAACAAATTTCCTGCTGCGAGCAGAATTTTTAAGATTTCCATAGCTGACATTTTTCTCCTGAACCAGCAACAGAAAAAAAAGAAATAGAAGAGAAGATATTTACTGTGATAAGAACTCAAAGGCAACTTCCGGACACAATATCTTTAAAGTTGTTACTCTTCTTTTTTATACAGTTAGAGATTTAGAGATTTAAGAGGAAAAATAGGCATAGCATTTACTGTATTCATTAAATTAATTAATCAGAGCCTTTTAAGGCCAATTTAAAGCAATCTTAATTCAAGTGGATGCTCATGATATGTATTTTTTCTTCTTTTCCCCTAAATGCCTCTAAAATAGTGATTATTGGGATACTCTTGATAGACAAGGTGAGAAGAAAGTCTTAGGAACAAAAGGAATTAGACAGTTCTCAGAGTTAGTGAAATACACAGTATCATCTCAAATATTTCCTGGCAAGTTAGGACTGGGGTGTAACCACATCGATGGTATCATCATATCTGGATAAAAGACAAAGTAAGAAGAAGGTTTGGTCAGTGATGAAAGCATTAGAAAATGGAGGAACAAGAACTATATTTGTGTTGATGCAGCAGAAGGGTGTGTCCACTGCTTAACAACTCACCATGTCATTATGAGGCTTCCCATGTAGTATGTGTCAGCTCTGAAACAGCTCCATCTGCCTGAAAATTCAGCTTCTCCCTGCAATGGGATAAGTTGATATTTCAGTTCATGTACCTGCTTTCTTGAGCACTGTCAGCATGAGTCAGGATCCTTGAGATGGGTTAAGTTTAGGGCACTGACGACATTGTCTTTGTCAGCCTGTGAAAGTCAACAGCTGTAACCTGCACCTTGGTAAATTCACCAAGGTAATTCACTTGGCTAGACAGTTCTTCCTGATAATCCTTCAGCATTAGTAGATGAGCATTTCACCATTCAGTAGATGAACACATTTTTCTCTGGGAAGATTTATACTCTGTGCTTTTTTAAAAACAGTATGGTTAGTTTCCAAACTATTCTCTAAAAAGCCAACATTGTGAGTCCTTTGGGAATCTTTCTTCTGTGTTCAGGGTTAATTGCTGTGTTAGACAAATATTTCTTGAATTAGTATGTGAAAGAATGACTAAGAGATAATTAAACAACAATAGAAAATAACTAGATGGGAAAGGGAAAAAAAACCAATGATGCATTAGAACAAAATCACCTACTTGTTAGCTTTCAGCCACCATGATACTATAATCTTAAATACACCTGGATAATGACTGCATTTGTAAGTCTGGTTTTATTACCATCTCCCGTTTAAGTTAGGTTGTGAAAGTTGGGCTATGGGCTTGAAAGTGAAGAGTGAGAGAAAAGTTTGGAATACTTTGGGATCCAGCTCATCACACATAAGAATTTTAAATGATCCATAAGTTAAAAAGAGTAGGCGCGTTAATAGAGATTTTGGTTCCTGCTTCCTTGAAACATTTTACATTTTGTTTCTCTTTTTCATTATTTCTTTTTTTCTTCAGTTTGAATATTTTTTAATTGAAGTATATAGTTGATTTACAGTGTTGTGTTTATTTCTGCTGTACAGCAAAGTGATTCAGTTATACATATATTTTTTATATTCTTTTCGATTATCATTTATCATAGGATGTTGAATATAGTTCTCTGTGCTCTACAGTAGGACCTTGTTGTTTATCCATCCTATATATAAAAGCCTACGTCTGCAAATACCAACCTCCCATTCCATCCATCCCCCAACCTCCTCCCCCTTGGCAACCACCAGTCTGTTCTCTGTCCCTGATTCTGTTTCTGTTTCATAGATAGGTTCATATGTGTCATGTTTTAGGTTCCACATAAGTGATATATGATAGTTATCTTTCTCTGTCTGACTTACTTCACTCAGTATGATAATCTCTAGGTCCATCCATGTTGCAACAAAAGGCATAATTTCATTATTTGTTATGTCTGAGTAGTATTCCATTGTATATATGTACCACATCTTCCTTATCCATTCATCTGTTGATGGACATTTAAGTTGTTTCCTTGTCTTGGCTATTGTGAATACTGCTATGAACATAGGGGTGCATGTATCTTTTTGAATTATAGTTTTGTCTGGAGTATATGCCCAGGAGTGGGATTGATAGATCATATGGTCATTCTATTTTTAGTTTTCTGATAAACCTCCATACTGTTTTCCACAGTGGCTGCACCAACTTACATTTCCACCAACAGTGTTGGAAGGTTCCCTTTTCTCCACACCCTCTCCAGCATTTGTTATTTGCAGACTTTTTAATGATGGCCATTCTGACTGGTATGAGGTGATACCTCATTGTAGTTTTGATTTGCATTTCTCTAATAATTGGTGATGTTGAGCATTTTTTCTTGTGCCTATTAGCCACCTGTATTTCTTGGGAGAAATGTCTATTTAGGTCTTCTGCCCATTTTTCAATTGGGTTGTTTTTGTTGTTCAGTTGTATTAGCTGTTTGTATATTTTGGAAATTAAGTCCTTGTCGATAACATTGTTTGCAAATATTTTCTTTCATTCTGTAGGTTGTCTTTTCACTTTTTGCTTTGTTGATGGTTTCCTTTGCTATGTAAAAGCTTTTAAGTTTGATTAGGTCCCATTTGTTTATTTTTGTTCTTATTTCTGTTGCCTTAGGAGACTGACCTAAGAAAACATTGGTACAATTTATGTCAGAGAATCTTATGTCGGAGAATTTTTTGCCTGTGTTCTCTTCTAGGAATTTTATCTTGTCATGTCTTATGTTTAAGCCTTTAAGCCATTTTGAGTTTATTTTTGTGTATGGTGAGGGGGTGTGTTCTAATTTCACTGATTTAAATGTGGCTGTCCAACTTTCCCAAAACCACTTGCTGAAAAGACTCTTCCCCATTGTATATTCTTGCCTCCTTTGTCGAAGATTAATTAACCATAGGTGTGTGGGTTTATTTCTGGGCTCTCTATTCTGTTCCATTGATCCATATGTCTGTTTTTGTGCCAATACCACATTGTTTTGATTACTGTGGCTTTGTAGTATTGTCTGAAGTCTGGGAGGGTTATGCCTCCCACTTTATTTTTATTCCTCAGGCTTGCTCTAGTGATTCTAGGTCTCGTATGGTTCCATATGAATTTTAGAATTATTTGTTCTAATTCTGTGAAAAACGTCACAAGTAATTTGATAAGGACTGCATTAAATATGTAGGTTGCTTTGGGTAGTATAGCCATTTTGACAATATTAATTCTTCAAATCCTAGAGCATGGGATATCTATTTCTTTGAATCATCTTCTATTTCCTTTATTAATGTTTTATAGTTCTCAGTGCATAAGTCTTTCACCACCTTGGTCAGGTTTATTCCTAAGTACTTTTTTTGGGGGGGTGTGATTTTAAAAGTTACTGTCTTTTACATTCTCTTTCTGATATTTCATTGTTATTGTAAAGAAATGGAACCGATTTCTGTATGTTAATCTTGTATCCTGCTACCTCACTGAATTCGTTTATCAGTTCTAGTAGTTTTTGTGTGGAGTCTTCAGGATTTTCTATATATAGTATCATATCCCCTGCATATAATGACAATTTTACCTCTTTCCTTCCAAATTGAATACCTTTTTTCTTTCTTTTTCTTGTCTGATTGATTGCTGTGGCTAGGACTTCCAATACTATGTTGAACAGAAGAAATGAGAATGGGCATCCTTGTCTTGTTCCAGATTTTAGGGGAAGGCTTCATTATTTCTTTCTTTCGGAAAGAAAAAAAAATACAATTATCTATTCAAGGACAAGTACAGCAGTTTCTTGAAATTGGGATGCTCCAGTTAAACATCATTGACAGTGATTTCTAATTGACAAAGTCATCTGGCAGCAAAGTAGATTGGTTAATCTGTGAATTAGGGTAGGTGAGAAATTCTGGTTTGGCAGTAGCACTTACTGTATTTTTCTAGATAACATGTATTTTATGGAGGTTAAGAGCAACTAATTCTCATTCTAAGCACAAAAAGGAGCAATTTGTAGTTCCTTATTTAAATGTTCTTTTTTTTTAGGCAAGTAATGAAATTCCAACCAATCACTTGACTTTGTAAGTTCCTGAAATCTTGTTCTGATTACCACAGTATCAATAACACAGTGGGACAATCTCACATTCTGCAGATTTCTCAGATGGTCCAGCCCCCTTAGGACTACATTGTGATAGAGAACTGTAGAATTAATGTAGCCCTGTGACCAGCTCATGAATATATACATTTGTTCAATAATGTTAATGAAAACTACCTTTGAGCCTTCTTTTTGTTGAGTTTAGAAAAGAAATCATTCATCAGATGAATAACTGAATACATGTCCCTGTGTGTAAATAAACTCTAATAAATGTACCACATCCACCCTAGCAGCTACAATTTGGGGTACCTCTTAGTTAAGTTTGCTGTAGTTCATTGTCATTGCCAGGTTTCATGCATTTTTTTTTTTCTCTCACAAAAGCCAATAAAGTAAAACAGCTCTTACTTTACAAAGTAAGAAACCAATATGAGGGCTCTGACAACTGTAAACTATGCCCATTCAATTACACCTTTGAGAACGGACTCCTCTGTGGGTCCATGGACCTAGTAGAACCACTCTGAGACAGACCTGGGTCAGGACTGCACTGTTACCTGGCCTTGTAGCTTCATGATGTGCCTTATATCCCTGGGTATCAGCATCATGAGCGCTGTGTCTGACAGTCCTGTAGTTATAATTAATCCAAGAGCATGGAATGTCTTTCCACTTCTTTGAATCATCTTCATTTTCCTTTATCAATGTTGTATAATTCTCACCATAGAATTCTTTCACCACCTGGGTCAGGTTTTCTAGGTTTGTTTTTTATGTGATTAAAAATTTTTTTTTGCTTTCTCTTTCTGATATTTCATTGTTGGTGTAAAGAAATGCAACAGCTCTGTTTATATTAATCTTGCATCCTACTACCTTGCTCAATTTGTTTATCAGTTCTAGTAGCTTTTGTGTGGAGTCTTTATGGTTTTCTATATAGAGTATCATGTCATTGGTATCTAGTGACAATTTTACCTCTTCCCACTTGATTTGGATAACTTTCCTTTTTCTTTCTGATTGCTGTGGCTAGGACTTCCATACTATGTTGGTTAGAAGTGATGAGAGTGGGCCTCTGTGTCTTGTTCCAGAATTTAGTGGGAAGACTTTCAGCTTTTTACTGTTGAGTATTATTGGCCGTGGGTTTGTCATAAATGGCTTTTATTTTGTTGAGATATATTCCCTCTGTGCCCACTGTGGTGAGAGTTTTTATCATGAATGGATGTTTAATTTTTAATCAAGAGCTTTTTCTGCATCTATTGAGATTATCATTTGGTTTTTGTCTTTTGTTGATGTTGTATAGCACATTGATTGATTTGCATATGTTGAACCATCCTTGTGACCCTGGAGTGAATCCAAGTTGATCACAGCCTATGATCTTTTTTATGTGTCGTTGGATTTGGTTTGCTAATATTTTGAGGATTTTTACATCTAGATTAATCAGAGATATTGGCCTGTAATTTTCTTTTTTGGTAGTTGTCTGGTTTTGATATTTAGCAAAAGTGGCTTCATAGAATGACTTTGGGAGTGTTCCCACTTCTTCAGTCTTTTGGAAGAATTTGAGAAGTCTTGGTATAAGTTCTTTGTTGAATGTTTGGTAGAATTTCCCAGTGAAGCTATCTGGTCCTGGACCTCTGTTTGCAGGTTTTTTTTAAAATCACAGATTCTATTTCACCTCTAGTGATCAGTCTATTCAAATTATCTGTTTCTTCTTGATTCAATTTTGGTGGGCTATATGCTTCTATAAACTTGTCTATTTCTTCTGGGTTGTCTGTTCTGTTGGCATAACTACTCATAGTACTCTTATGATTTTTTATATTTCTGCAGTATCAGTTGTTATTTTTGCTCTCTCATTTCCTCTTTGATATTATTTTCTTCCTTCTGCAGACTTTAAGATTTCCTAATTACTCATGTGATTTCTTCTTTTACCTACGTGTTAATTTCCAAATATTTGAAAGATATTTTGGATACTGCTGTTATTAATTTTAACAGAATTCAGTTCTGTCCAGAAAACATACTGTATAGGATTTAAATTTTTCTAAATGTATTGAAGTTTAGTTTATGGGCCAGCATACTGTTTTTGTAATGCTGTTCATTTGTTAATAAATTTTCTCATAATTTTTTTTGCCTGAAAACATCTTTATTCCTTCATTTTTACATAAATAATGCTATGCTAATGTGTTTTTTTCCTTTCAGCATGCTGAAGATGCCACTGACATGTCTTCTGAACTACATTGTTTCTCACAAGAATGTGATGATCATTCTTATTATTTTACCTTTATGCTTTAAAATTTCTTCTCTTTGTCACTGGTGTTCAGTACTTTGATCATAATCTGCCTTGCTACGGTTTTATTTGTGAGTCATCTTCTTTGTGTTTCAATATTAATGATTTCTATTGTTATGAGTTCATGTTCACTAATCTCTTCTATAGTATCTAACATGTGTTAATATTATCTGGTAAATTTTTCACTTTCAATGCTGTACTTTTCAGTTCTTTATATTCTATTTGGGTCACTGATATGTATTCCTCTTCCTTCCTGATTTTGTTAATAAGAATTTCAGTTGCTTTGGCTCCCTTGAATGTCATCTCTCTCCTTATCTCAACAGAACTGCCATGCTCTACCTGGATTGTTCTCCTTGAACTGTGATCCAGATAGTTAGGGAAATCATAGGACTCATCTGATTTGTACTTTTTTTCTTTGCAGGGATCACAGTCCTGTACTACCTGTTGTTAAGTGTCTAAAACATATATTTTTGTGCAGATTCTAGTTGTTTTTAGTGGTAACATTGTTTCTGAGTCTGTTTTTTTCCATTATGGCCCAAGGAAAAAATCTATAGTGTATTTTTAACTTGTGTCTGAAAAAGAATAGGTCCAACCCACTCAATTTATGAAATGTGATTATGTCGAATTACAGATAATAATAGTTACTTCTTAGCTGTCAACTTTTTAATAAGCTATGCATCTCTGATTCAAGTAAGAGAGAGGAATATTTTTTGTGCCTCTCAATCTTCTGTTCTCTTAATGGGACCCCAGAAAAGTTTGCTTAAAAATCACCCATAGCCTTTAAGGTCCAGATCACATACTACGTCTTCCAAAATGAGTTTCTCTGATTCCTTCAAGAGTAAAAAATCTTTTGTCCTCATACTTCTCACAACAAGTATCCATATATCTTTGTTAGGGTACTTCCTATTTACTACTCTGAAATCAGGCATGTCTCTAATTTTTCCAGTTTGTCTGCAAATTCTGTAAAGGATAGAACCAAATCCTATTTAACTCTAAAACTTCCATGAGAGCCTACAGGATACATTTCATATAGCAAACGATTAAGAAGCATTGTTTGTTTATTTTTTTATTGAAGTATAGTTGATTTATAATATTGTATTAGTTTCAGGCATATAGCAAAGTGATTCAGTCATACATACATATATATCTATTATTTTCAGATTCTTTTCCCTTATATGTTATTACCTGTGCTGTGCAGGTCTTTGTTGATTATCTATTTTATATATAGTAGTGTGTATACGTTAATTCCAAACTCATAATTTCTCTCCCCCCCATTCTCCTTTGGCAAACATAAGTTTGTTTTCTATGTCTATGAGTCTGTGTCTGTTTTGTATGAGTTAATTTATTTTTTTCAGATTCCACATATAAGCAATATCATATGATATTTGTCTTTCTCTGACTTACTTCACTTAGTATGATAATCTCTAGTTCCATCCATGTGCTGCAAATGACATTTCATTCTTTTTATGGCTGAGTAATATTCCATTGCATATACATACCATATCTTCTTTACCAATTCTTCTGTCAATGGGCACTTAGGTTCCTTGCATGTCTTGGCTATTGTAAATAGTGCTGCAGTGAATATTGGGGTGCATGTATTTCTTCGAATTATGGTTTTCTCCAGATGTATGCCCAGGAGTGGGATTGCTGGTTCATATGGCAGCTCTATTTTGAGTTTTTAAAGGAACCTCCATACTGTTCTCCATAGTGGCTGTACCAATGTACATTCCTACCAGCAATGTAGGGGGTTTTCCATTTCTCCACACCTTCTCCAGCATTTATTGTTTGCAGGTTTTTTGATGATGGCCATTCTGACCAATGTGAGGTGCTACCTCATTGTAGTTTGGATTTGCATTTCTCTAATAATTAGCAATGTTCAGCATCTTTTCGTGTGATTTTGGCCATCTGTATGTCTTCTTTGAGGAAATGTCTGTTTAGATCTTCTGCCCATTTTTCTATTGGATTGTTTGTTTTTTTTGACATTGAGCTGCTTGAGCCGTTTGTAGATTTCGGAGATTAACCCTTTGTTGGTCACTTTGCAAATATTTTCCCCCATTCTGTGGCTTGTCTTTTCATTTTGTTTATGGTTTCCTTTGCTGGGCCAAAGCTTTTAAGTTTTATTAGGTCCTATTTTTTAATTTTTGTTTTTATTGTCATTAATTGAGGAGGTGGGTCCAGAAAGATTGCTGTGATTTATGTCAGAGTGTTCTGCCTATGTTTTCCTCTAAGAGTTTTATAGTATCTGGCCTTATATTTAGGTCTTTAATCCATTTTGAGTTTATTTTTGTGTGTGGTGTTAGAGAATGTTCTAGTTTCATCCTTTTACATGTAGCTGTCCAGTTTTCCCAGCAACACTTATTGAAGAGAGTGTTTTCTCCATTGTATATTCTTGCCTCCTTTGTCATAGATTAATTGACCATATAAGTGTGGGTTCATTTCTGAGCTCTATTGTTCCATTGATCTATGTGTCTGTTTTTGTGTCAGTACCATACAGTTTGTAGAGTAGTCTGAAATCAGTCTGATTCCTTCAGCTCCATTTTCCTTTCTCCGGACTGCTTTGGCTATTCAGTGTTTTTGTGTTTCCATACAAATTAAAATTTTTTTTTGTTCTAGTTCTGTGAAAAATGCCATTGGTAATTAAATAAGGATTTCATTGAATCTGTACATTTCTTTGGATAGCATAGTCATTTTGCCAATATCCATTCTTCCAATCCAAGAACATGGTATATCTTTCCATCTGTTTGTGTCATCTTCAATTTCTTTCATCAGCATTTTATAGTTTTCAGAGTACAGGTCTTTTTCCTGCTTAGGTAGGTTTATTCCTAGGTATTTTATTTTATTCTTTTTGATGCAATGGTAAATGGGACTGTTTCCTTAATTTCTCCTTGTGATCTTTTGTTAGTGTATAGAAATGCAAGAGATTTCTGTATATTAATTTTGTATCCTGCCACTTAACCAAATTCATTGTTGAGCTCTAATAGCTTTCTGGTAGCATCTTTAGGATTTTCTATGTATAGTATCATGTCATCTGCAAACAGTGACCATTTTACTTTTTCTTTTCTAATTTGGATTACTTTTATTTCTAATTCCAAAACAATGTTGATTGAAAAAGAGTGGTGAGAGTGGACATCCTTGTTTCATTCCTGATCTTAGAGGAAATGCTTTCAGCTTTTCACCATTGAGTATAATGTTAGCTGTGGGTTTGTCATATATGGCCTTTATTATGTTGAGGTAGGTTCCCTCTATACCTGTGTTCTAGAAAGTTTTTATCATAAATTGGTGATGAGTTTTCTGCATCTATTGAAATGATGATATCGTTTTTATTCTTCAATGGGTTACTGTGGTGTATCACTTATTGATTTGCAGATATTGAAAAATCTTGCATCCTTGGGATTAATCCCACTTGATCATGGTGTCTGACCCTGTTTATGTATTGTTAGCCTTAAGTATAGATTAGAATTTTAACCCTTAAAAACCTTAATCTCTAGTGAAAACTGACAAACATCAAGTAATTGTGAACTGTTTGGCATACTAGCATTTCCTGATTAGAATATGCCATAACCTCTAGAAACATACTATTGTCTCCTAGTATAATTTCTTTCCTTAATGTAGTACAAGACATGTATCTAATAAACCCAACATCTTTAGTTTCCTTCTTGTAAGGAGACAAAAGTAGGTAATATTAGACCTATTTAGCAATTAATGTCCAATATTTTATCTTATTTGAAAGGCCCTGGATAACTACAGGGCAGTTAATATAAATCCAAACTACAATGAGGTATCACTTCACACTGGTCAGAATGGCCATCATCAAAAAATCTGCAAACAATAAATGCTGGAGAAGGTATGGAGAAAAGGGAACCCTCCTACACTGCTGGTAGGAATGTACATTGATACAACCACTATGGAGAACAGTATGGAGGTTCCTTTAAAAACTCAAAATAGAGCCACCATATGAACCAGCAATCCCCCTTCTGGGCATACATCTGGAGAAAACCATAATTCGAAGAAATACATGCACCCCAATGTTCACTGCCATTTGCAGCAACATGATGGGCCTAGAGATTATCATATTAAGTGAAGAAAGTCAGACAGAGAAAGACAAGTAACATATGATATCACTTATATGTGGAATATAAAAAATGATACAAATGAACTTATTTACAAAACAGACTCACAGACAACAAATTTATGGTTACCAAAGGGGAAAGGTGGGGGGAAGGATAAATTAGGAGTTTGGAATTAACATATACACACTACTATATATAAAATAATCAACAAGGACCTACTGTATAACACAGGCAACTCTATTAAATATTCTGTAATAATCTATTTGGGAAAAGAATCTGAAAAAGAATCGATATATGTATAACTGACTCATTTTGCCATACTCCTGAAATGAACACAACATTGTAAAACAACTATACTCTAATATAAAATAAAAATTTGTTATAGTCTAATATAAAATAAAAATTAAATTAAAAAGGATTAAAATTTTAATATGTAATTAAGACTACTAAAGATAAGGGGAACCTTTATGGAAATACATTTTGTTAAGTGGAAAGAATGATTTTATCCTAGAGTTGTTTATTTCTGGATGGGAAAATAAGGGACAAACTAATATGAATACAAAACGTTGTGGAAGGTTTGTAAAAAGCAAAACCTGAAAAAGAATTTTGTACAGGCTTGAATTATATAGATTAAGTTTAACTAGGTAAATGGATTCCTTAAAAATTAAAAGTAGGCTGGTGCAGGACTGGATGTGGTTCTTCTCTCTGTTAAGAGAAGAAAGTATTCTTGAAATACTGCTTATGACAATAGATTGTGTAAGTTTCTTTGCCTTTAAGTGATCAGTATCTGTTTTTGAAATCTTTTGTCACTTTGGTTAAGTGAATAAGTGTTTCACAGTGACCTATGATCCTATTTGACTAACTTCCCAAATGTCAAATTCTAACTTAAGTTCTTTTGACCTGCAGCTAACTCTGGGGTGTTTCAAAGAAATCCCTAGAGATCTCAGAGAGGAGATTAGGCTTATTTGGTATGTAAAATTACTTGAGAAGCATTGTCAAGTTACTGAAGATAAATCTTAGATTATATTGTATGGGTAAATTTCATTAATATATATTCCAAAGTTTATGTGGAATTCCTAAAAATCTGGTATGCCCTGGTATAAATGTAGTGATAATTCCAGATAGTCTTAAAATGTTGTATATCACAGAAATATCAAGTTTCTTGTCAATTGCATTGCTTTGAAATTTATTTTTTAAACGGCAGGTTCTTATTAGTTATGGATTTTATACATACTAGTGTATATATGTCAATCCCAATCTCCCAATTCATCCCACACCCTCCCACCCCCCCATCAGTTGCATTGTAATCAGATTTTTAACCATACAATTTTAAGTCTTGTCATTTATAGATTGTCAATGTTTTATTCTGATGTTTTTATGAAATGCAGGTCTTCAAGAAGATTCATAAAAAGGACTTTATGGCAAATTAAGTTTCTGATAACTTTTAGATCATACCACTGAACTGGGTAAGAAAGTACAGAACTCTAATGAAAAGCCTGATGACCACATTCAGATTAACAAGCATTAATTACATTGGACTGATTGAACTGATAAATATGACTTTAAAAGCCAGTATATATATTAAAAAATTTTTGTTTTCCAGAAAAACCTTTCCTCTTATGCTATGACTTACAAGTTGATAAAGTATACCTTTTCTCCCTATCTGATCCTTCCAGAATTTGGCTTCTCTAGCTGGCTCCACTGTGGACTCAATGGCTTATTGTAAACAGATTACAACTATTTATATTAGTGATTGCTGTAATTTGTTCTCTTTGTTTTCAAGTTATTTATGCTTTGTGTCTCTCTCTTCTATACCATGACCTTATTAATGTTACTAGCTATATTACTTATCCTATTTTATAAGATTGTCTCTTGCATTAACCAATGTGTAACGAGGCCTCTGACAAAAATTAATGATGGCTAAAATATTGAAGCAGTTGCTCATATATATATATAACTCTACATAGAATAATTAGTGCAACTCTAGATATGGGAAGAAGCAACAAGGGAAAACATTTCCTGGATCATAATACACTAGTAGGACAGGTGATCCAGAGAATTTTAGCTTATCAACAGGGCCTAATCCAAAAATTAACACATTTAGTGACTTATCAACATAATCTTTGCCTGATCTAGGAGTGAGTCTTCTTTTCACCGTGGGACAAAATTGGTCATGAAATCCCTCCCAAACATTGGTTAAATTTATGACCAAGAGGAGGCACAATGGAGTAAGAAAGTCACTTACCATATCAGTAAACAAAGGATGTTGCAGCCCTCAAGCCATAGCTCCTTCAGCCACCCCTGACTGTGCACCCTGAGGGGTTTCAGGATGGAAAAAAGCAGGATACTGGCTCTAGATAGTTAAGGGGTATATCAATGAGCCCAGACTCTTGCATCTTCCCATACACAGAAAAGTGCTAAATTCATTAACTTGAGATGCTTGGTTTTTCTGTAATTAACAGTAATCTTTTGATGTCCTGAGTACCTGGATTTTTGCTGCAAATAGTCCTAATACATCCTGGCTCCTCCCTTCCCTCTTCACAACAGTCTCTCAGAGCTACTGCGAGCCTGTCTCCTGGGCTATAGTCCTCAGCAAGTCTGCCAAATAAAATATAATTCTCAACTTATAGATTGTGCAGTTCTTTTTTTTTCAGTTTACAATATTAAATTTCAAACATGGGATATTATGCATTTTTATATGTTCTATATTTTTACTTTTAAATATTTCAGAAGGTTCTAAAAACAAATTAGAATGTTGAGAATAATTTTCAGTCTTCCAGCTGCTATGTTATAATAGATTTCCTTAACATTAATTTTCACACACAATTGCCTGTCATTTCAAAACAATATTTTAAAGATGAAAAATAAAATAAATGCCAAAACAAAGATGTTGTCTTTGAGTAAGCACTATAGTTAAAAGAAAACATGTTTTTTTTAAGAAAAGATGTATTATTAGCAATATAACACTTTGAGGGTATATATCCAGTTCCTCACTATTACCTGAGGAAATAAATAAAAGGAATCTATGCACAGATAAGCTAGAAAACATGCATACATAGAGAAGTCACTCATCATGCCAAGGTTAGAAAGAAAAACTGCCCCTGACACCCTGTAGCTGGCCTGGTACTCATAGCTAGGTCTTGGTATTCTTTGGTTGGACATGCACCATTTCCCAGAGAGCTGACATCAGACATGGCAAAAACAAGATTATTGTGTAATCATGTCTAAAAACAGGCAAAAACATAACTATTGTACAAACCACAAGAAAGATCAAATATCCCCATATTCCAGTGAATATGAGTGACTGCTGCTTCTTTATTAAAGTCTTTAGCTTCATTTCATTCTTCCTACCTTCTATATAAGGTTTATTAAGATATCCAATCATAGAATTTTTCTCCACTTCCTGACAGCATGCAAGCCAGAGCAAAATCCTGCTTTTATAAACCTTCCCCCAAAGCACCTAACACAAAGCCCAGATCCTAAAATAAGTCTTTCTCACACCCTCTTACTAAGTAAGCTGCCCCAGGGTTTGCCATGGCTGGGTCCTCCCTCACAGCAACAGCAATAAAATTGAGATTTGTTTCCTTGGTGGTGTTTGGCTGGAGGGCGCTGACAAATGTCACTGGTTCTTTGAATGGGCAAATTTGTCTCATTATCGTAATTATATTCAATTCTTTCTACAAAACATTTTTTCTATGACTTATCTGAGTACATGGATTTACAGTCTCTCCAATATCTAAACTGCCTAATTTCTTTTGTATAAGTCAATATTTTTTAAAAATGAACCTCTACTTCAATGCTTATTATAACAATATGCTTTAAGTCTACTATCTTTACCCTTTGCCATATTATTTTAAATTATTTCAATTTCTTTAATTTTTATACAAATTATGTACACAAATTTCAGTTTCTACACTTCCCTTTCATGTTTCAGGATATAACAATAAACAGAATATTACAGAAAAGAGTAAAACATCTAAATTTATGGAGGGTAACTTTTTGAGCTTGGCTCCTATTCTACATGGTTGACTTTTTCCTGTAGCACTGTGATTTTTTAATACATTCCTTCAGCTGCTTAGTCTATAAACATATGAGTTATCCTTAGTTCCTTTCTTTCTCTTACTACTCATCACTTTCTTCTTCCACTTCCCTCTCCCCTGGGCTGCACTACAGCCCAATTCTAACTTAACAGTAAATCCTTTACGGTGTATGAAGACCTGATAATTTATCTTCATCTCCATGTGCACTACCCCAGGTCAAATAATGTCCCTCTCTAACGTGCACTCTCAAAAATGCCTCCTAATATATTTTTCGGTTTCCAGAATTTCTGCTTCCCCAATGCACATTTTCTATCCAGTAGCTGGGATGAACTTTTATTTATTTATTTTTGGCCATGATGTACGGCTTCTGGGATCTTAGTTTCCTGACCAGGGATTGACTTTGGGCCCCGGCAGTGGAAGCTCAGAGCCCTAACCACTGCACTGCCAGGGAACTCCCTGGGAGGAACTTTTAAAAACATATATCATGTCACTTCCCTTCTTAAAACTTGCCAATGGTCTTTCAGTAAACTTTAAATTCAAACTCCTTATAATGGTTTACACGGTCTGGCCTTGTCTGTCTCCTCTGACTCATTTCCTAATCTTTTCATTTTGTCACTACTGGCTCCTCTTCAGAGCCCTGTTAATATGTCTCCTCTTCAAAACAACTCTTTCCTACCCCTTCCCTAAAAGTCTGTCTCCTGCTAATCACTTTCAAATCCCTTATGCTATTTTTTTCATAGCTTCTGTCACTAACTGATATTACACCATTTATTTCACTTGGCTAGTTCATCTTCCCAACCCATCAAATCTGAGGATAATGGAAAGAAACACTAAAAGTCAAAAATCCTAGGCACAAAGGTGACCAGAGTTATTAATGCTAAAACTATGAATTCCCAACAGTGCAAACTCCAAGGCAATTCTGTTAAATAGAACACAATTTATAAGAAATATTAGAAAACACTGGGAACCAACTCCTACTCCTTTTCCTAAGCAGTCAATCTGCTGTTGCAGAAAGGGACAGACATTCTAATAAACTTCACCAAGATCCTTTCATGTAGATGGACAAAGACAGAGGCATGGGAGAATGACCTGGGGGATATGCTACCAAAAATTGAGGTGATTCTCCTCTCTTCACCACAGCCAAAATAACAAGTTATTTTAAAATAGTAATAAACTCAGAATCAGTATGCTTTTTCAGTCAAGTCCCTTTATTTTCTAAGTAATAATTAGATATTACCTGCACTATTTCCTTTACGGTGAGGTCTGTCTCCTTAATGGTGACACTCTTTCAAATTTCTAGCAGAGATCTGAGACCTTCTCTAAACTACTCACCCCATCCTAGTTTTATGAGGGGCAGAGAAAAAGATGCTGCTGCATTTAAAGTGTCCTGGTCTAATCACTACTTCTCTCTCTACAGATACCCTGCTTTCCTCTTTTTATAAGGTCATTCATCACCATGGATTCCAAATTCAAATGGTCCTTTCTCATTTTGAGCATAGAGAGGCCAAGAGTCATCTATTCTCTAACAGACCTCTTACAAAATGATAAGATGAAAAAGAATGATCACAACGTAAGCCATAAAACCAAAGAACATAGTGTGCTTTTACTCTTTGCCCTTGTCAAAACTTATCTAAATTAATCTAGAGGGAACAGAATAACATGGCCTTGCTGATTCATTCTGTCCAAGTAGCCAGTTCACCAGATTCATATGTTCCTCAGAAAAGACACATTATCACCCAGAAATTGGCCAAAGAGCCCAACTAGTTTGCTAAGGTAGGATTATCTAAGGTTCTTCACAAAGTGGATATTGGAAGTGAAGAGAATTGAAACATACTTAGAGGCCCCTTCCCTAAACAACCTGGGGTTGTGAAAGGAAAATGTTAATTTTCCATTGTTTACCAACAAGGTCTGGGTAAAATAGGCTTGCTGTGAGTGAAATAGGCTCACTTCAATGAGGGGGAACCATCCTTACACTGAAGGGAAAGTCTGGAGGCCACCCAAGCCAAAGGAAGCGATGGGGATTGATGCACTTGAAGGCAATTTGCAAATACTGACCAACAGTCAAAGGGCGAGTGGATGTTAGTGTGCAACACATATAAGCACTCAAACAGAAAGCCATAGGCATGAGGACACTGCTCTAATTCAGCTCCTCCATTCCATTCCAAAGCAGAGCACCTGGAGTACAACCTGATAACGGAAGAGTTTAACTCATCCACAAGGCAGATGGAAAACAAGGGTAGAAAGATATGGTGTATTGTATACTTGAAGAACAACTGAGCAGAGAGAGAGAGTTGATTACAGGGGCAGCACTCTAACATATATGGAGAAAAAGTCAAAAATGCCTAAAATGACCTATCTCTCTTCATACCTTCAGGCTCTATGGATGACTGCAAGGATAATGAAAACTATTAATCAGGCCTTCATCCTGAATTCTAAGGATGACATTTTATTTGTTATTTTTTAACACATATTTAGTGGAGAATGATTGCTTTACAATGTTGTTAGTTTCTGTTGTACAACAAAGTGAATCAGCTATATGTATACATATATCCCCATATCTCCTCCCTCTTGCGTCTCCCTCCCACCCTCCCTATCCTACCCCTCTAGGTGGTCACAAAGCACCAAGCTGATCTCTCTGTGCTATGAGGCTGCTTCCCACTAGCTATCTATTTTAAATTTGGTAGTGTATATATGTCCATGCCACTCTCTCACTTCGTCCCAGTTTACCCTTCCCCCTCCCCGTGTCCTCAAGCCCGTTCTCTGCGTCTTTATTCCTGTCCTGCCCCTAGGTTCATCAGCACCGTTTTTTTAGATTCCATATATGTGCGTTAGCATACGGTATTTGTTTTTCCCTTTCTGACTTACTTCACTCTGTATGACAGATTCTAAATATATCCACCTCATTACAAATAACCCAATTTCGTTCCTTTTTATGGCTAATATTTAAGGATGACATTTTAACCTTGCTCAGTTAACTTGAATTTACCCTTGGACCATCCACCATGAATACTTTAAGACAAATAGCAGTACTAGATAAATGTACTCACATTAAAGATCAGTCAAAGGAAGAGAGAAAGCAAGGGAGGAAGGAAGGAAGAAATGAAAAAATAAAGAACATGCACCTTTTGTACCTACGCAAAATTTCTCCAAAGGAAAAAAAAAAAAGGATTAGCCTAACTTTCAAAAGATAATTTTAAAGAGCATTCTTTTGCAGAAAACCCCACATTCTTATTATTAAAATAACTAGTTACAAAAGCTAGTATTAAAAGAAAAATGTTTGGAATGAAGTAACATCACCAACAATTTCAAAGATTCATTAGGTTTTGATGAAGAGAAATTAACAGTGATTCACATAGCTATTTAAGTTGCTTAATGAGTAGATTCAGAATTAAAATTGGATTAGTTAAGTTCCATTAAATATCATCTATTTCTATTCCAACAGAAGTTGGAGCTCATTGCTTAGATGTTTATCAAAATATTAAAAGTAAAAATTCTAGGTCACTGGGTAATATAGAATTTTCCATCCCTTTGATTTTATTATCTGTGCCTTAGGTACAAACAGGACTATTTATTATCAAGGTGGGAAATCTCACAGGGTGATCAAATTGAAGACTTTCCCTCAAGTATTGTTTACATTATATCATCTAGATGTATCTCTTCCAACCTTAGTTTTTTGATTACTTCTGTTCTTCTAAATTTGACTCATTTATCACTGTATTCACAAATTTTCCAATTTTTCCAATTTTTTTTACTCTGCCTTAAGGGAATAGAGTTCTTTCCACTTTTAAGCTCATTTCCAAACAATAGCTATTGATTTTATGCAAAAATTAAAAGCAAACTAAATATTCAAAATTAACAGTTTCAAACTATTTTGGTAGGGATTCCTTTCTTTCATTTATTAACAGATTTTATCTTTAGAGCAGTTTTAGGTTCACATACTCCGTACGCTCACACACACAGCCACCTCCCCTATCAACACCCTGCCCCAGAACAGTACATTTGTTACATTCAGTGAACCTACACTGCCACAACATTATTATTGTATAATATTTTTAACTGAAATTTTTCTAAGAATTTCAGTGTTAATCTGTTTCTTCAGGCAGTTTAAATGGTGCTGTTTGAGAGAGAATACATATGGTTTTAGAAGCTCTGAAAATACCTCCGATTCAGTGAGGCACAGTTTGCAAACCAGAGTTTTAAATAATACCAGCTGGAAGTTTTAAAGCACTACTTATTGTATCAACTGGTCATCAGATAGTAAGAACTCAACAAAACAATTTCGTGAACTATTTTTTCTTTATGCATTCCATTTTTAAATTTTTTAAAGAATTCTTAAGAAATTAAGTTTGACAGATGAAAAGATGCCCAACATTGCTAATTATCAGAGAAATGAAAATGAAAGCTACAATGAGGTATCACCTCACACCAGTCAGAATGGCCATCATCAAAAAGTCTACAGATAATAAATGCTAGAGACAGTGTGGAGAAAAAGGAACCCTCCTACACTGTCAGTGGGAAAGTAAATTGGTACAGTCACTATGGAGAGCAGTATGGAGCGTACCTAAAAAATAAAAATAGAGCTACCAGATGATCCAGCAATCCCACTCCTGGGCATATATCCAGAGAAAAACCTAATTTGAAAAAATGCATGCACCCCAACGTTCATTGCAGCACTATTTACAATAGGCAAGACATGGAAGCAACCTAAGTGTCCATCAACAGACGAACTGATAAAGAAGGTGTGCTGTACATATATATATATGTATATATATATATATGTGTGTGTGTGTGTGTGTGTGTGTGTATACACACACACAACAGAATACTCAGCCATAAAAAAGGATGAAATAATGCCATTTGCAGCAACATGGATGGACCTAGAGATTATCATACTAAGTGAAGTAAGGCAGAGAAAGACAAATGGCCTATGATATCACTTATATGTACAATCTAAAAAAAAAAAAAAGATACAAATGAACATATTTCCAAACTAGAGACTCACAGACATAGAAAACAAACTTATGGTTACCAAAGAGGAAAGGGGGGTGGGGGGAGATAAATTAGGAGTTTGGGATTAACATATACACACTGCTATATATAAAATAGATAACCAACAAGGACTTACTGTATAGCACAGGGAACTATACTTAATATTTTGTTATAACCTATAGGGGAAAAGAATCTGAAAAAGAAGATATATACAACTGAATCACTGTGCTATACACGTGAAACTAACACAGTACTGTTAAGTCAACTATACTTCAATACAAAAGTAAAAAATTTAAGAAAAGTTTGAATTATTGCCATACAGTGCATACTTCTTAATAAATTACACCTTTATATCTGTATAAGTGGTGTTTCTGTCTTGTATTTGCATAGTACTCTTGTTTTCAAAGCACAACATTACTTCATCTGTTAAACATGAGTACATTTATTGCACTGTAAAATGACCTTCATTATCACAGCCCTGAAACTGCTTGGCATCCTAAGTAATCAAAGAAAGCCCAATTATAATTGGTCTACTATACCTTCAAGTACAGAGGAGTGTAGATTGTTTTAAAGGATCATGTAATGGTTTGAAAAAAACAATGGTGGCAGCAGCAACAACAAAATAACCATGTGTCCTGGTTGTTATTATTTATGCAGACACTGCAATTACATTAAACTTTTTCATATGCCCATTAAACCAATATTTTACTGTTCAAAATGTATGACTTTATTACAGAATTCTCCATTTATTGTTTATATCGTTAAAATTTTTGTTTGCAAAATCACAGTATGTAGCTTAGAGATTAAAGGCTTTAAGATATAGAGCAAAAATTAATTATTGACTAGGCTGGGGGACTAAGTGCCGGAAGCCGTCCAGCATTGCCAACTGTTGCCTGAGCAAAGCTCGGCGAGAAGTTATGGCATGAGGAAGCAAAGCTCCTCTCCTGGTGGGCGGCGGAAAGCATCTCTTCTGATTCTAGGAAAATTCTTGCTAAAAACTGAGGGGGTTTCTGGAGGGTTTAGGCCAAGAAGATGGAAGTATTACAAAGCAAATCCCCCTCGGTACGAGACCACAACAACCCCTGTAACCACAACAGTAGCTATACCCACTGTAAATAATTTACTTTGGAAAAAAGTCCCTTGGTCAGGCAACAAAGGAGTGTTTCAATTAAGGAGTAGAAGTTTAAAGGAAGAATTAGATGAGCTATGGCCCAAAGAAGGAATAAGGGATAAAGAAGGGAAGCAAATAGTGGGGTATTATGTACAGGATGCTCCCAAATGGTGGATTATGTGGTATGCCCCCTCTCCGGTATATTGGAGGAAAAAGAGAGAAGTGGAAGGAATTTACTGTAAATATTTTACGAATGAATTATATGTAACTATGAAAGTTAAAATTGATTGCCTTATGTAGAAAATAGAATTGTATTTTTGCACAATGTGTTTTGAACAAGGTACTGAGAATACTGGGACACAGGCCAATATATGTTGTTAGATGAAGTAGAAAAGAATAATTAGCTTTCTAGACCTAAACATCCTGTTTGCGCGAAAAGATCTTAAGACGGAACAATGCTTGCTAATGTTTCTGTGTATAGGTGTAGAAATGAGGTAATGAGCCAAAAATAGGAGTTACGTAGAAAATGCTGATGCTATTATTTACAAAATCCTATATAGGAAATGATATGTCAAAAATAAAGCTGTCAGAAGCTTAACAGAAGCTCCTGCACCGCATCCCCTTGCCCCGTTTATTTATTTTTCTCGCCGACGCCGTTGCCTCCATCTCGGGGACCCCTGGCTCTGCCGGGGCTGGACCTCGGTAACTAAGGATTAACCTAAAGGCTTTGGCAACAGTATAATTCTTTAACACTCCCTAAATATGAAGTGGTTGCAACTATAGCTTCACCTTAGTAATTCCATTAATAAAGGCTCTATATTAGTGCATGGGTTTTAAATAAATACACAGAGACTGAGAACACACTGTAATTAATATAAATACCCAAATCCAAGGAAGGAACCCTGTCCAATAAAGATGACATAGAACACAGGACAATGCATCAGGAAACTTTGAACAGTGCAAAGATGACATTCCTTAACCTCATCTGGTAGCGTCTAGATACTAACTAGTCAGGAAAGATGGGAAGTTATCACCAGACAACTTTGGTTTGTACACGATTGTACCTTATTGTCTCTATGTTCATGGTTATGTTACTATCGTAGTAGTCAGGTGATATTTTAGCCAGGTATCTCTACATAATAAGACCTTAAGCTAGAATGAAAAGTGCTATGCCTTATTTTGGACTTCGCAGACCCAAGGCAGCAAAATGGGAAAAAGTGAAAATGAGGCAAAGAAAAATGAGAAGCATTAGGAAGTGATACTTGACCATGCTGGCTGCTACTTCATCATGAGCCACGAAGAGACACAACATATTTCTGGAGAGTACATGTGCTTGGCCTAGGAGACTTTTCTCAATGGCTGCAAGGAAAAACCATGCATCAGAGCATGATCTGCCTAGCTCCCTCCTGTCTCCTATGTCCCATTGGTCAATCACCTTCAACTTCTGGGTTTCATTTCATCATTTGGTCCCGTCTTTGGTTGTCTGGAAACAACCTTGAGAGGAGAAATGACTTTGATCAAAGGAGCAGCCTGAGGCAACCCCACAGAGAGACAGAAACAGAGAAATAAACTGAACTCATCATCTTCTCTCTGGGAACTTTCTTGCTGGGACTCCCCATGAGCTGAATCCAAGCAGAACCACACCAGGGACCCTCGGATGCAGCCCCTACAAGTCAGCTTCCCCTTCCTGGGGCACAGAGCAGGGTGGGAAAGGGTGGAGATTGGATGGAAAGGATAAATAAAGCTACCCAGCACACCTTTTTAGTAAATAGAACTTGTTATTTTGTAATGTGGAGTTATTAAAGTGAAATTTCATTTTTTATTAAAAAAGAAATTCCCAAGGAAGGCTTTCTTCTGGGTTTTTTTTTTTTTTTTTTTTAATAGTTCACCCTACCTCCTGCTTTTAAACTAGCCTTATCTGCTAGCTCAGTGGTTCTCAAATTTTTGTGAGCGTCAGAGCCACCTGGAGGGCTTGTTACAACACAGACCACTGGGCCCCGCTACCAGAGGGCCCAGTTTCTGACTGGGTAGGCCTGAGGTGGGCCCAAGAATTCACGTGTCTGACACATCCCAGGTGACCCCATTGCTGGTGGTGTGGGGACACACTTGGAGAACCACTCCACTGGCCGTGACAAAGCAAGTCTCCGATACACACGTTGTCTGAGGCATTACTCAGACTCCTCTTCTCCCTTCACCATTGGGTGCCCATCCATCTGCCGCCCACCATACCTGCTGCTCTGTCCGCCTCTTCCCCGCACCCCCCAATACACCCAGAGTTTTGATCCTTTATTTATTTTTGCTTGAGATGGCTGTGAATTCATGGCTTTAATGAACTGACTAATCCTTGCCCTGCTCCTTCTGGACTAGCCATTGGTCACTGACCAGCCTCTTGACCATTTCCCTTCCTTTGGATCATCACCCCTCTATCCCGTTTCTGGTTTAGCCCCTGCAAGGCTCTGCATCTCCTGTTCTTTCGGTTACTGACCCCTTGGCTCCTGGTTCTCAGGTGGATTCCAGTTCCCAGAATTTCAGAACCCCGTTCTTACTTATTCTCTTCCACAGTGTCCACCCAGGGCTCCTTTTCCCACCTCTGGGACAGGTAGTTGTGGATAACTGAACAGTTTGGGCCCTAACCCCAATCAATACATGCAATCACAATCCTAGTTTCCAGAATAAGAAGATAAAAATTTAACATATGCTCCATATGATACAGATTGAAAGGATTTTTTTCTCCTCTAAGTCTGGGTGCTTTATACAGTAGTAGTTTTTGTTTGCTTGCTTTTTTAGGTAGATTAAGCTGGAATCAGTGTGCAAGATGGATGGGAAAATTGAAGAGACCAAAGGCTCTTTAGAGGTTTAGAAAAAATAAATATCTTCCAGGTAGAACATTTACTATAACTTTAGTTTGTGTGATAACATACTCATTGGAATTGGGGGAACACAGGGAGGAAAATGCATTACTTTGTGTCCTCAGAAGATTAAATTTTCTATTGGACAGAGCTTTTAGGCTACATATCAATCTTACAAATGGCTAATGTTGGAGAGACGAAGGTCTCATCAACAGTGAGCAGTTTTAAGACATCTGTCCTGCTTTCCTTCTCACAGCTCTGCTACTGTGTGTACCCTTCCTCTTAATCTTACCCACACAAGTTTGGTCACTGCTGTCCTGGTAAAGTGCATTTATTTTCTTATGCACACCATTCTGCTTAAATCATGTTGTTAAATTTGCATATTTCAAGGTAATGATGACATCCCTGGTGATGATGTGATTCATTCTGAAAATGGAGTCTGGGAGTCAGCATCTTTTCCTCACTGCCATAATTACAGTCTCCTGGGAAAGAAGACATGCCCTAAAATTTGTGTTTCACCTCATGGATATCTAACATAATAATCTCTCTATATCTGATATATTAATATATAATTATATATAATATATAGTCTTTGAATTCAACTCCCTTTTAGACTGAAAGACTGCCTATTATTGAATACTTTAAACCTGTAATTTGGTTATCCGAGTTGATTTTGTTTTTCTTTACTTTCCATTCTCTTGGGCATAAGTTCCTACTATTGAGAGAATGCCAACTAAGGGCTTCCAAAAAAGAATTCTGGAAAGCTAATGATGCCATCATACACTGCAGGATGGAAGTTCTTCTTCCCAGTGTTTTATCTTGGTTTACATATGGCAGATCACAACATGCCTTAGTCTCTCAACTGGAAGCCTGAGCTAGAGAATCCATGGATGGTAGTGAGATTTCCTCAACCTCAGTGAAAGTTAAAAATTTGGCAAAACTGGAATACCTGATACCTTTATTTTACACAAGCCTTAAAGAAACATTATGCATAGTGTTCTTCCTGAAGTGTCCCACCCATTGAAACCACTAACATACTCCCTTTTGCAATTCTGCTTAACCCCAGACACTGAATATGTATGGTCATACTGGAAAATTCATAATATTCAACTGGTCTCTGACTAAGAGTTCCTCTACTTTTCTCTATTTCCATGAAATAGCAAAAAATAAAGTTTTTTCCAAAACTTTTCTTTCAAGATGTTCATAAATCTTTTGACATTATCTTCCACAATGAGATGACATGGCTCTTTTGAGTAAAACTAATTTGAAACTAGTTAGAAAAAGTTTCACAGTTGACTCAAGAAGATACAGCGTTTGGAGTAAAACTGCTTGTGAAGATAAATGCTAATTCTGAATAAGAGAAAACATAATATGTTTTTACAAAATAAGAGTAAGAAGTGAGAAAGGAGGGAGCAAAAATGACAGCAATTACTAAAGTCCCCTAGAAGCAAATAAACACGGTTTTTTCCTTCCCACATAGAGCAGAAGAAACAAAGATTATGGATTTTTTACATAGTCAATCTTCTCATTTTCAGTATGACATATAAAGATGTGATTAAAAGAAAGATTGTAGCATTTGTTAGAGGCCTCTTTGCTCTCATTTCTGCCCTTCTCCTCCTCTGTTCTCAATCTCAAATAACCACATTGCCCTGGCTTCCATGTCCTCCTGGCTTCTAGTTGGTTAGGTCAATGAGTCACTGGCAGAAGACTAGAAAGAGGAAGGAGAGAAGAAGCAGAAAATGTCTTTCCTTTCTGTCACTGGTGGCATTTTCTGTACCATCTGCACCCCTTCATGGCTCTAGTTGTCCACTAGACCATCCTTCCCTCTGTGGTCCCAGCTCCTCCTGGACAGGCTCCCTATTGTTCCAGCTTCTTTGGGATGAAGATGGCTCCTGAGCCTGCTAATGCCACCCCTTGACTCTCCAGCACTTGGAATGGAAGCAGCTTCCAACTCTTTTCTATTTGGTTTCTTAGCTTTTCCATACTTGGGTAACCAATTCTTGATATTAAATATTTCTATTTGAAATATCTCAAGTAGTTTCAGTTATCTTGATTTCTATAGTGAGTGATTTCTCTCTAATGATTTTTAAAATAAATTTTATCTTTTAGAACAGTTACAGATTTACAGAAAATTTGTGAAGATAGTACAGAGTTCTCATATACTTTGCACCCAGTTTTCCCTATTATTAACATCTTACATTATTAGGTATATTTGTAACAACTAAGAAACATATTATAATTGACTCAAGTCTATACTTCATTCAAATTTCCTTAGTTTTTACTAGATATCTCTTCCTGCTCCAGGCTCCCATCCAGGATACATTATACTCACTTATCTTCTGAGATGCCTCTTGGCTATGACAGTTTCTTAAACTTTGCTTGTTTTGGATAACTTTGACAGTTTTGAGAAGTACTGGTCAAGTATTCTGTAGAATTGTACTTCTATCAGGATTTAACTGATGTTTTTCTCATGATCTGACTGAGTTTGGGGGAGGAAGACTGCAAAGGTAAAATATCATTTTCATCATCTCATAACAAGGGTACATAGTATCAGCATGATTGATCTCTATTGCTGTTGATCTTGGTCACATGGTAGAGGTGTTTGTCAGATTTCTCCATTGTAAATTTCCTCTCCCCCCCCTCTTCTTTTCACATTGTATTCTTTGGAATGAATTTACTATATGGAGCTCACACTTAAGTAGTTTGGTACTCTATTGATTTCTAAGCTTACATCTTGTAATTTTGTAGGATTAAAGGTAGTGCTACTTTATTGTTCAACAGAATGGCTGGCCCCAGTCTAATCTAAAGAATTATTTGTGTCCATATTGGCTGTGAGTGATTTTTCTTACTTAATATAAATAAATTATAGTATGTCTGTGGCTTATACCAAAATACCTTTGCACTGAAAGGCACTACTTCTTTCTCTAATTCAAATTAAAAAATCTTAAATCAGTCAAAGTTCTTTTATCTTATTCCTGCAAATTAGAAATAGGCATCATACTCCACAACTTGAAGTGGGATATCAGAGCCATGCAATGTTTAAAACCTCAAAGATTTCCCTTCCCTGGAAGGGAACTAAAAGAACAATTAGGTATTCATTTGGTAGAATTGTCCCATTATCCTCATATACGTAGGTGATTAAAAAAAAAACACCCAAGTAGCACCAGAATAAGAGGCTCAGATGAAACAGTTATGTCAGATCCACTGATCACACAATTAGCAATAAGGGCTAAGTTCTTAGCTGTTTTTACTGTAAAAAAAAAAAAAAAAAAAAGTGGAACTACAGCCTAAGATTACACCATTTAGTCTTCTATAATTAGAGAGAGTGGTGACATGGTCCTTAGCTTCTTTCAACAAGACTGTCTATTAAACAAGTATAGTATAGTTCTGCCACATTTAGCTTACTCCTCATTTATCCCTAATGAGTAACAAACATTTCACAGATTGGCACTTGTCCATGGACCACATAGACTATAGTAGCACTGATCTAGGAGACAACACATAATGGCTTAGTAGCTGTCCACACTTTAGTGTTGCCCTTGGAATGTAACTGTGACAGAGCTGTATGACTTCAATTATTCTAAAAATCTGCTTAGGGTACTTCCTTGCTATTATTCTAGGCATATTTTTTTAAATCTAAAATCAAGAAGAAGTATAATCTCAGAGATGAGAAAATGACAGAATCATTCAGGAATCATGCAAGGGATTAGATTCTGAAGTCAGGAAATCACATCCACATAACATTGTAAAGTGTAGAAAAATGGAAGAAAGGACTTCATTGGGAATGCAGAACATTTTTTTTGTAAGGAGACATCAAATTTATGTGAATTCATCTCTTTTCCTCATCTCTGATAGGCATTATATTCAATCCCCTAAATTGCTCTTTAATCTGTTCTGGCCTCTCCATTCCCATTGCCTCTGCTAAGTACAAGACTCTTATTTTTCCTGTATAATCAGTCATAGCCTCATTCTTTTTTGTTCACATTTTGGGTACCCTGCTTTATTTCCTTGAACACTTGTAACACATATTTTATATTGAGTTGCCAATAATTTCAATATCAGAAGTACTGAAATATCGAATTATTTGACAGTTGAATTTGTATGTATATGGATAGATTGATGAATAGATTTAAGTGGATATTGATGCAATAGTCCATTGAAATTCAACATAAAGATATAGATTATTGTCTGGTCTAGCAGACCCTTTTGCTGTCCCCAAAAGAAAGTGATTTTTTTTTTTTTTTATGAGACAGGCCTCATGACTGGACAACTGCCTGTTTTTTTATTTCTGGTAATGATAATATTTATAATCATCCATTATTAGAAGCATCCATCTGAAAAGTCTAGTACTTTGAGATGTGCTCAATGGGTCTTTCTTTTATTTTATTAAAAAAATTTTTTTTTTCTTTTGGCCGCACTGTGCAGCATGCAGGATCTTTGTTCCCTCACCAGGGATCGAACCCGCCGCCCCCTGCAGTGGAAGTGGGGAGTCTTAACCACTGGACTGCCAGGGAAGTCCCCATGGATCTTTTTTTTAGACAGAAGTATTTAAACTTTGTTTCTTCTCCAAATTAAGAATATTTACAAATATCTAATTTCTTAGAACTTTTGAGAATTGATTTATTATTGAGAATAAAAGAGTATAAATAGATTTACCAACTAATCTTCTATTTTCCTGTTCTATGTAGTCAAGATGGGTCAGTATGTTATTTTTCAATAATTAGTACTTATATTTCACTAAAAATGTCAAAATAATGAGTACATCCAATAAGTGATAAAACCTTCAAATTTAAGATACAGAGTAGAATATTATTTTTATTTAAAAGGCAATAATGGATAATTTGGAGACGGGTCAATATTTTGATAGAACATCTTGATTTGTTACTGCATCGGGCTGGATTTTACTAAATGAATTTGTTGTCAGGAGGCGCCCTCTACAGAATCATATGTAAGTTGGTTATGAAAAAAATCACTTCTCTAAAGAACATGTTAAAAACTTAAGCTGATTATAATTACATTAAAATTTCTTAACTTTCGACTCTTATAGTCCACATCCATTGTTAGAAACATGCAAAAAAAGAGAAATATTAGCTAATTTTTTAAAGTCTTTTAAAATGTCTAATTTCTTCATTTGCATACTATTGGGAATTCTTCATAGTTATGATGAGTAACACTAAACATAAATCGTATCTTTAATTATAAAAAATTAACATAACACATGTAATCAATGTCTTTTAAAAATGGTATAAACCTTACTTAAGTCTGCCGATAAGTTTGATCTTTGGTGATTAGTAGGAAAATACTTTGACAAAGCAAGAATTCAAAAAACACTTTGAAAGAAACCCAGATCTGTTAACTACCTTGTGTTTTTCATTGTGTAATTGATTCAAATATCTCTGGCTTCAATACATTTTAAAAGAGGGATCCCTAAATACAGGGATATATTTATCAGCCAGCTGTCTGGTAGGCTACTAAGAAGACTAAAGAGATGCTGTTTATACTGTAATGACAACCATTTCATCTAAATGAAAGTAGCCTAAATTCTACTTCCCTCAGAGCTGGGTGGTGAAGAGCATTACTCATTGTTAAGTGTAGAACTTTTTTTTTTTCTCTCTTGGATCCTAAGAAAAGGGAGACTTAATCTTGGGGGAGAGAGAGAGAAAAAATGAAACTTGTGACTAATATCTACCATATGACTAAAATCCGTCATGATTAATCAGGAAATTAATAGCTAATGTTTGAATTCTCTAATGCATGAGACACTGTTGTACTTTATACGCCCTAACTTATTTAATGGTTACAAATATGTTATGAGTAGATAATACTATTATTCCCATTTTATAGGTAAGAAAACCAAATAGACAGGTTAAGTAACATGTCCAACATCCACAAAGCTAACAGTTATGGAACTAAGATTCAAACCCAGGTAGTCTAGCCCCAGTCATGCCCTTAACTATGATGCTCAATTGTTTTTATAACAAATATTATTTTTATCAAAGTAACTGTGTACTGATGTCTTTACAACCATCTCTCTAGTCCTGACTTCCTAAAGCATTTATTAGCTCAACAAACATGCTCAGCACCTGCTATAGGACAATAATAATTCTAACTGCTAGGTATTCAAAATTGATTAAATCAGGACCCACTTAACTTGGGGCTTTACATTTAATGAAGGAGACAGACATAATAACAATGAGATGTGATGAATTTTAATAGATGTATGCTTGAAGTACTAAAAGGGCACAAGAGGGGGACCTTCTCTCTAAGGGAAGTCCAAGAAGATTGAGCAGCACATGCAAATACTCAGTCTTTATAGAGCAAGGCTTGTTTAGAGAAGCACAAGTATAGAGCTCAGAATGGCTGGAGCATAAAGGTCAAAGGCAGACTGAAATAGAAATAGAAATGGAAAAGACGTAGGGGATAAATCAGAAAGCATATTGTATCCAATTGTCTATATGATATTTTTCACTTTGAAAACAGCATGTTTTAAACAGAACTCATTTGAACAAACTAGTGGTTACCAGTAGGAAGAGGGTTGCGGGGGGGAAAGACAGGGGAAGGGGATTAAGAGGTACAAACTACTATGTATAAAATAAGTAAGATACAAGGGTATATTGTACAGCACAGAGAATATAGCCAATCTTATAATAAATTAATTTTTTATTGTAGTATAGTTGCTTTACAATGTTGTTAGTTTCTGCTGTACAGCAAAGCGAATCAGCTATACCTATACATATATCCCCTCTCTTGTGGATTTCCTTCCCATTTAGGTCACTGCAGAGCAATGAGTAGAGTTCTCTGTGCTATTGTTAGTTTCTGCTGTACAGCAAAGCGAATCAGCTATACCTATACATATATCCCCTCTCTTTTGGATTTCCTTCCCATTTAGGTCACTGCAGAGCAATGAGTAGAGTTCTCTGTGCTATACAGTAGGTTCTCATTGGTTATTTTATACATAGTAGTGTATATATGTCAATCCCAATCTCCCAATTCATCCCACTGCCCCCACCCCCTTGGTATCCATACATTTGCTCTCTACCATCTATGTCTCTATTTCTGCTTTGCAAATAAGATCATCTATACCATTTTTTAAGATTCCACATATATACATTAGTATACAATATTTGTTTTTCTCTTTCTGACTTACTTCACTCTGTATGACAGTCTCTAGATCCATCCATGTCTCTACAAATGACCCAGTTTCATTCCTTTTAATGGCTGAGTAATATTTCATTGTATATATGTACCACATCTTCTTTATCCATTCCTCTATTGATGGACATTTAGGCTGCTTCCACGTCCTGGCTATATAATAACATTAAATGGAGTATAATCTACAAAAATATTGAATCACTATGTTGTACACTTGAAAGTAATATAACATTATAAATCAACTATACTGTAATAATAATAATAACAGAGCTTATTTTCTTCTGGTGACATGTGGTCCTTTTGTGGAGTTTCTCATTTGGGTTAACAGCACACCAAACTACCCAATTAACCAAAGCAGAAATATCTGAGGCATCTTCAAAGCTTCTTATTTACTCATACTTTACATCTAATGAGTCTCCAAGTTCTATTGATTCTTTCAATATATCCCAAATCTCCATACGGTCTTCCATTCATCTCTCAATCTGGCTGCTACCTCTTTACTTCAGTTCTTATTCTGTTTGTCAGCATCTTTTGAGGCAATCTCCTATGTTTCTTCTCTCCAATGTACTCTACATGTTATAGGAAGCAATCATTCTAAAATACCAATCATGTCACTATTCTGCTTAAATCTTCAGTGGCTCCCTATTACCCTCAGGAAAAAAAAAAAAATCACCAAATCCTTAGAGCACTCAGCTCTTTACCATCTGCCCTAATCTATCTTTCCAGTAACTTCTTCTGTACTACTTAATGTACACATACTGGAATTCAGCTATGCTGAGCTACTTATCATTATTCTAATAAAAATGTAGAATAGCTTAGTGGTTAAGTATGTGGCCTACCTGCTCAATCTGACTAGATTTCAAATCCCATCAATTCAGTTGTTATCTGTGTGGTTTTAAGAAAGTGATTCAAATTCTGAGACTGAATACTCTCAGTTACAAAAGAAAGAATACAGAGAATTGTTGGTTGTGAGGAGCAAATGAGACAATGCACTTTGCAAAATGCCTGGCCTTTATTTACATTTAATAAATAGTAACTTTGTGTCTTTTAAAAAAAAATTCTCTGTACCTGCAAATTTGCTGTTCTGTCTTCTTGGAATATCCTCTCTCTACACAAGTGTTTGTCTGACAACTTCTTATTCACACTTCAATATTATTTGATGTGGTAAATACTCTAATAGCAAATAGCCCAAATGTCATCTCTCCCAGGGGGTCTTGCCTGGACTCCTAAAGGAAGATTTAGAGAATCTTGTTAAATCCTCTAATCGTGCATCTATTATAGTAGCTATCACAGGACTGTAATTATTCATTTTCCTGCACCTGAGGGACACTCTTTGTGCGTGCTGTGCTCTGAAATATAGCAAATGCACAATAAATGCTTACTGAATGAATGATATTGACCAGTTCAAGAAGATGGTTTGTTGGCTTGACTGTTATCACCTTACCCATTTCTGTTATCTTCTCAATAAAATTTTAAGACTAGTAAAAAATCAGATGTCTTTGCACACTTACTTATTTGTTAAATATTCATTGGGATTCTATGCTATGGCATTTTGGTAGATTCGGGGAAAAAAGCAACAACGATATCAAAACAAATACTTAGTACACACGACTGATATTTAAAACCAAGATTTGATGTGCTCAAAACCCCTTTCCTTGAAATAATGCTATGATCATCAGTTAAAATAACAAGCCACCTGGTTAAGAATGAATTTATCAACCTTTTAGAAGTATATTAATCTGCAAATCCCTGCACAGACACTGTTCTTTTTTCTCACATACCCATGCTTGAAATACACACAGTATTACTGATATAGAGACTGAGTTTACTGAGACAACACAGTAAATATCTTTTGCATGGCTTTGTATATCAGATTGGCCTAAGCTTAGGAGATAACTTCTGAAACTGGAAATACTTGATAAGTCTACACACGCATCCACAGGTTGGAGTGGGGACATTCCAGGTATAGTTATACAGATGCACACATACAGGTGAGATTCTTAGCCTTAGGTCATAGGATATTGATTTTCAGTAAAACACTTAAACGCTTTCTCCCTTACTCTTCTCACTTGGAAAAAGAGAAAACTGATTATTTGATCACTTCGATCTCTTCACGATTCTCCACAATCTGTTTGCCTCAGTTCATCCATCTCTGACCCACAGCTCCACGTCCCTGTGCCCTACCCCTTGTCACCTACGTCTTCTAGTGGCCTCATCTCTGTGTTCCTTCTCTTGGCTTCTCCAGGCACTGATGTTAGTATGTCCTTTTTGAAACTTCTCCTGCTTTAATTTTCATGAAACACTTCACATTCTTTTCATACCTCTCTAATTTTTATTCTCATTTATTGTCCAGGACTGTCTTCCTTTTCCCACCTTCTAGGCATCCCTTAAAGTTCTTTACACAAGTTTCTTCACTTTCCAGTTTTTCACTTACTGAGTCATCTCATACCTACAGCTTCAACTATCACTTTTATGTGGATGACTCCCCAAACCTACGTTGGAAATGTAATCTCTCTGGTACACTCCAATTCCATATTTCAGCTCCTCCCTTGGTATCAACATCTGGCTCTCCTGAATCCACTTGAAATTCAACATGTCTAAAACTTAGTTGGTACTGTCTCCAGGGTGCATGTCTTTCTTTGGACTTCGTTGTTTTACCCTAATGGTATTAGCATCCTCTAGTCACTGAAATTCTAAATCTAGTACAGTCTTCAGTTGCCATCTTAGCCTCAATGGCCCGTTCCTGCAACGTGTACCTGTATCAGGTATCCTACCCCACCCCTTCTTTTCCATTTTCACTGCCTCTTCTTTAATACGGTTCTCTCACCAAGGCTACAGAAATTTCCTTGCCCACCCTTTTTCCCCCAATTGATCCTGCTTACTGCTACTCTCAACTTTGCTCTTCTCCTTAGGCTTTGGTGTACTGTAAGTTTAGGTAAATCTCCTTCTCCTCAGTTAGTTTAGACCATAGGGACCCACACATGCCCAGTTAGCATACCCTTCACCCCAGGTTCCCAGACATGGTCCTCAAACCATGGGAGGAAAGACGACACAGATCATCTCAAGTAATAGATAACCCAATGTGTATCATACATCATAGAGATGCCAGGAGTAATTAATAGGTTATTCAAGATACAGTCCATTTGTAGAGGTTAATTTTTTTCTACTCATTTTAGCACTTCAAGAAATTTCTCAAATCAACTGCAATCAAATCAAATACATACAAATAACATACTGATTACTGACAGCACCACTGATTACATTATTTTTGTCCTCTTCCCTATGTATATAGGTTTCTACTTCAGGAAATGTGTCAAAGTAATAGCTTAGTTTAGGCAACTCAAAATGTTAAGGGGGAAAGCCTTAGATCTGGGGTCAGAAAATGTATTCTATTTTCCTTTCCAAATCGTGGTTAGCTGTGTGAACTTGGTCAACTTTTTGAGTGTCTCTGTGATCCCATTCTTTCACATTCATATAATATGCAAATAATGCCTGTCCTTATTACCTCCAGAGTCATTGGAAGGAGAGATGTAAAAAAATCTTCAGATGTTCCCAAACCTCTGAGAATTTGGCTAATCGTCCAAATCAGCGGGGAGAATTTCTAAGTACCTGTCCCCAGTAATCTCATTTTTAAAAGCTCTCCAGGTGATCTGTCATTTGGAAACTACATTTTACAAATTTTAAAGTGAGAGTTATCATTGTAACACTGACCATTAGAATCTAACATTTGCCTTTCTAGGTCATTGGTCATCCTCATTTCTGAGTTTAACAGCATTTAGATTGCCTTTGGACTGCTTTTAGTTGTAGACTTTATATAAGTAATCATCCTGAGAAAAAAATTGAAAAACTTTCGATAACAAGTTTTGGCCTTTACCCTAAAGGAAACCTTGCCTTCTTGCAAAAGGCTGATAAATGGATTTAGTCAGTTTAGATGATTAGAGCATTTTTTAGTCTAAGTTGACAATGTAAATCCACCCTTACATGCAATGCATTAAGCTAAATTCTCAAAAGTTATAGGTACTTCAGAAAACCCGGAAACAGGTATTTTAGAGGTAACAAAATGTACTGAATGAAAAAATACTTCTCACTCTAATCCTTTTTTATAGTTCTGAATATCATCTTTCCAAGGACTCTAAGGTTTTGACTTCCTAAGCATTCACCATAACATCATGCTATGTTTTTCCAGAAGCAGTGGATTTAATTTTATCTGTCACATAACTGTTACTGGAGTTTTGGTAAACTATGATTTTTTTTTTTTTTAAGGCAGTAAGCTTAGGTGTAAGAATGAGCTGCTGAAATAGAAACCAAGCATGCAAATAGAAATTATTTTGTAATTTTTTCTAAGACTCAGTACACCACAAAAGACAGATTAAGCAGGAAATAAGTCTAATGAGATTATTCTTTGATTTATTAACATCATTTCATAGTATTCAGCAAAGCATTCATTGCATTGTGGTGACAATATAAAAAAGGTCAAATAGATCTTGTTTAGAAATTGCCTTGATTGACACGGACTACATTTCCTTTGTAAAAGAAAAGAAACTACAGTGTTTAAGCCCCAATTTGCTCCAGGTGCTTAAGCTCCACATTGTTTTGACACATTCCAACTCTAAGCACACCCAGGCATTCATGATCATACTATTCATACACGCCGACCCCACCCCCGTGTTTTAACTATGTGAATGAATTTCAGTTTTCCTTATGTAGGTTAGCACAGCATAATGGATAATCACAAAAGCTTGGGACTCAGGCAGATTTGCGGTCCAACACTGTTTCTATCATGTATTAGGTGTGTAACTTTAGTTAACTACTAATTGCTGTAAGATCTTGCCACTCAAAGTGGTGTCTGTGGACCAGCAGCATCTGTATTGCCTGGGAGCTTTTAAAAATGCAGATTTGCAGCCCCACCTCAGAACTACGGAGTCAGAATCTACACTTTAAAAATTCTCCATTAAAATTGCCAGTGAGGTGGGGAGGTGGTGTGGAGAATCAAGACAACAGTTTTCACAGTGTGTTGTTTTATGAGATACAGCAAGTGATTCATAATTTAATGATTATTACATGACGAGTTTTATATGTCTTTTAATTTGTAATAGAATTCTTGCAAGCTAGACATTACCTCACTGTCTCATCAAAAGCTTTGCTATTATTCGTAATTCACTTTGATGATCTATTTGTCAGTGGGTAAGTGAGATTACATAGGGTGATGGTTCACAATTTGTTTTTTGCACTTTAAGAATTGCAGATTAGATATAGAACACCTTTATCTTCTTCGCTTTATTTCCCTGAACATTTTCTTCTAAGCACTGCCTCCTATTAGTATCTGTTTAATGTCCTTTTTTCCAAGACTTTCTATGCCTTTGGGTGTGTTGATAAACTTCACAAGAGTGTGACTAGTATCTCTACCCTGAACTTGGTAAAGCTTTGGGAAAGATAGTCCTTTCTGGATCCTCAACACAGATATAATCCAGGTTTAAACACACACATGGATGAATCTACAACCTTAATCCAAGACCAAAGAATTCTATCTTAAAAGATTTCTCCAAACAGCTTTTTCTTTTTTTTTTTCTTTTTTTTTTTTTTTTTTTTTTTTTTTTTGCGGTATGCGGGCCTCTCACTGCTGTGGCCTCTCCCGTTGCGGAGCACAGGCTCCGGACGCACAGGATCAGCGGCCATGGCTCACGGGCCCAGCCGCTCCGCGGCATGTGGGATCCTCCCGGACCAGGGCACGAACCCGTGTCCCCTGCATCGGCAGGCGGACTCTCAACCACTGCGCCACCAGGGAAGCCCCCAAACAGCTTTTTCTTGTATCCAACAATTTGCAGTGATTTAGGCAGAGATATGTAATAGTGAGAGAACTGAATTCAGCTTCTGGAGCCCATTTTGTCGTTTAAAAACTACCTCTGTGATATTGGACAAGCCACTGAATTTAGTGCCTTGGTGTGGAGTGGAAATAACTGTACACTGTAGCTTAACAAGTCTACCGTGGTTTACCATAGCTCCTCCTGTTGTGAGGGTCAGACCTGATTAACGTATGCAAAGGCCCTTCACAGGCTTTACCTTCCTCTGATCCCCAACCCTGTTACTCTCTTAAAGCACCATTGTCCCTTTCTCATAACTGTATAAACCTCTAAGTTAATGTATAAACCTCTAAGTTAATGTATAAACCTCTAAATTAATTACATTTTAGGCACGATTTCTCTATTGGTGACTTCAGCAAAGCACATTTTCTTGTTAGAATCACTGAGCTTTTCCTTCTGGTCCCCTCTTTCCCCCTTCTAATTACGAGGTGAATTCACATTTCTAGAATTCCCGAAAGGATTTCTTGCAAGCTCAAGGGCCTTTGCAAGAACTCACAGATCACAGTCTCTCTGGAGAAGCGGAGGGTTGTCACAGTCTGCAGCCTGCAATGAACTCTTTATTCCTAAGAGAACGTTAAAACGATAACGTTTATTGAATGCTTAATATGTACCAGGCACCATCCCAGGCGTTTTGCACATACACACTCATTTAATCCTCAGAGTACCCAGTGACTCTTATCGACATCATCGGTAGTTTGCAAACAAGGAAACCCGAGGCACAGTGAAGCTAAATCCCTCTCCCAAGGTGTGGAAGCCGGGCAACACAGTGATGCTTTCTTTTCTTTGCTGCACACGGATTCTGAATTTCACAAGAAGGTATCCGGCTGTCCCTCGGCGGGGTGTGAATAGCTTCTTTGAAATCCCAGCAGCTGGCTGCTGCCTCCTGAGGGTGACGTTACATCGGAGAGGAACGTGGAGGCAGAGAGCGAGCGCAGAGCCCCGAGCGCCCAGCCCGCGGGAAGGCGCCGGCCCGATCCGAGCCGCCAGGCGGTGGCAGGTGGAGCCGGGGCAGGATCGGAACCTGTTGCTGAAGACCAGCCGGGACGCTTCCGGTTTCCAACGCCGCGGGGGGCTCTGCCCTGGCGTGGTGTGCAGGTAGGGGAGCGGGTCAGGCCGGGTGGGGTCCCCAGCGCCCGCCGCTGGCTTGGATGATTCGTGCTAGCGATTGGGGAGTCTTACCTTGGATTCTGCAACTTCACTCTTTCGATCTTTCCCAAATCCCTTCCTAGTTCCACAGGGCACCCTCTATGGAGTCACAGTCCAGGAAGGCGACGCTTTGGTCCCCAGGCTGACTTTTGGGGGCTTCTCTGCCCGGGCTCTTCGGACCACAGATGCATGTTCTCAGGTTCGCAGCGCTGGGATGGGAACAGCGACCGGGGAAAGTTGGGGTGGTGGCCTCTTTCTTAACCTTAAAGTCCTCCCCAAACCCTCTCCAGAGCCGTATTGCTATAGCTTTTGTGTCGAGTCTCCTTGAAGAGCATGCTTGATAGTAGAGAGTTTTCTAAACTGCTCTCTTCATCCGTGATGATTTTGAGCAATGATCATTGCGTATCTGAGACTGCATCTTGTGTGTTTTTATTTGCCAGAAAGGCTAAAATGTGGTTTCTTATCCGGGTGCAGGACACCACAGAGCCCACAGTGAAGGCACTTGGAGAGATTTTTAGCTCTTTCTGGGGGGTGAGATAGGGTTTCCAGACAATGCCAAGTTTAGCCTCTTTTTTGCCAAACTCCCATTTTCCGGAGGTTCAGCCCTTGGCCAAAGATAGGGTCTGGTGTAGGAAAATAGGAAAAACTGTGGTTTTTGTTAGAGACAGAACTTTAAACTAAGAAACAAAGATACATTTGTTTACCCCTTCTTTTACCCTCAGCTAGACTGTAGAGTTTTAAAAGATTTATTTATTTTAAAGTCTTAAATATAAGACGACATAAGCTGTAAGAATATAATGGATTTTTTTTCTGACCAAAGTATTAAGTTATTTTAACCATGTGTCTAAATTCCTCTTTCCATTATACATCCAAATCATTTTCAATTGATAACAATTAATGAGGGGGAAGACAGGCAAATTGTGGTTTGTAATGTGTGGACACATTTCTGTTTCCAGCTTCAACCCTAATTACGTAAAACAAAATACCTTGTGTAAAATCATCTTAATATTTTAAGTTATGATTGAATCTGCAAAAGTGCTATGAAATGCTCAAAAACAGAACCATTATCAAGAACAGAGAGTTGAGTGGCAACTGTATGCAGAGTTTGGTTAGAGTCTTTCATCCATTAAAAGCTGCTGTCATTTAGGTCTTCTGCCTATTTTTGGATTGGGTTATTTGTTTTTTTGTTATTGAGCTGAATCAGTTGCTTGTAAATTTTGGAGATTAATCCTTTGTCAGTTGCTTCATTTGCAAATATTTTCTCCTATTCTGAGGGTTGTCTTTTGGTCTTGTTTATGGTATCTTTTGCTGTGCAAAAGCTTTTAAGTTTCATTAGGTCCCACTTGTTTATTTTTGTTTTTATTTCCATTTCTCTAGGAGGTGGGTCAAAAAGGATCTTGCTGTGATTTATGTCACAGAGCGTTCTGCCTACCTTTTCCTCTAAGAGTTTGATAATGTCTGGCCTTACATTTAGGTCTTTAATCCATTTTGAGTTAATATTTGTGTTTGGTGTTAGGGAGTGTTCTAATTTCATACTTTTATATGTAGCTGTCCAGTTTTCCCAGCACCACTTATTGAAGAGGCTGTCTTTTCTCCACTGTATATTCTTGCCTCCTTTATCAAAGATAAGGTGACCATTTTCTCCAAAGAAGATACATAGATCGCCAACACACATGAAAGAATGCTCAACATCATTAATCATTAGAGAAATGCAAATCAAAACTACAATGAGATATCATCTCACACGGGTCAGATTGGCCATCATCAAAAACTCTAGAAACAATAAATGCTGGAGAGGGTGTGGAGAAAAGGGAACATTATTGCACTGTTGGTAGGAATGTAAATTGGTACAGCCACTATGGAGAACAGCATGGAGGTTCCTTAAAAAACTAAAAATGGAACTACCATATGACCCAGCACTCCCACTACTGGGCATATACCCTGAGAAAACCATAATTCAAAAAGAGTCATGTACCAAAATGTTCATTGCAGCTCTATTTACAATAGCCAGGACATGGAAGCAACCTAAGTGTCCATCAACAGATGAATGGATAAAGAAGATGTGGCACATATATACAATGGAATATTACTCAGCCATAAAAAGAAACGAAATTGAGTTATTTGTAGTGAGGTGGATGGACATACAGAGTCTGTCATACAGAGTGAAGTAAGTCAGAAGGAGAAAAACAAATACCATATGCTAACACATATTTATGGAATCTAAGAAAAAAAAATGTCATGAAGAGCCTAGGGGTAGGACGGGAATAAAACACAGACCTACTAGAGCATGGACTTGAGGATATGGGGAGGGGGAAGGGTAAGCTGGGATGAAGTGAGAGAGTGGCATGGACATATATACACTACCAAATGTAAAATAGATAGCTAGTGGGAAGCAGCCACATAGCACAGGGAGATCAGCTCGGTGCTTTGTGACCACCTAGCGGGGTGGGATAGGGAGGTTGGGAGGGAGATGCAAGAGGGAAGAGATATGGGAACATATGTATATGTATAACTGATTTACTTTGTTGTAAAGCAGAAACTAACACACCATTGTAAAGCAATTATACTCCAATAAAGATGTTAAAAAAAAAGTTGCTGTCATTTAAGAGAGCAGGTCTTTACTATATACTGCATTATCTTTAAAGGTGTATATTAACGTTATTGAAAAGTAGATATTGTAATAACCTAAAATGTACTTTCACTATTACTTGATAATGCAATAATGTGTTACTCATGTTATTATCTTCTGTTTTTTAATCAACAAATGTTTTTTCTAAAATCCATATCATTGAAAAAGATCTTCCTAACAGCCATGTTTTCTTGATGTCTATAGGTATCTTCAGGAGAGTCTGAACCTCAAACTTATTTTTTTCTTAATCTATCATCTATCTATCCACTTTATCTGACATTTTTATTCCTGAAAATTTTGTGAATACATTACTAAGTATTTAAAAGTATGTATTAGTAATGTGTTGTTTTATTTTTATGATTCTCTTACCTCATAGCTCCTGTCAATCACGCTACTCACCATAATTCTCTTACAGATGTCAAAGGCTGTAGAAGGTATACATATAAATTTACTATTAATCAGTGAATGATTTGCTCCTGCAAAATTGTTTATTTATTGTTCTTGGCTTTTATGTGTGTATGATTTTTGATAAAAAAAAAAACTTCTTGCAATACCTCTCTGATAAATATTCATGAATGTTTTCACTGTAGTGCACTGAAATGGATTTCTGGCTGTAATACAAACATAAAATAGGAATAACTTTGTTCCTCAAAGCTTCATATATTTAAAAATAAACATTTTCTAAAATACTACCCTCCTTATTCTGGAGAGAGGGAGTTGATTTTAGGTGGACACTTTAAAACTGTCATACCTATTAAAAGAAAGAGATAGATATACCTTAGGAAAGTGAGGTTATATTTATCTAGTCTTTTAATAATCTTACCAAATAGTTCTCTTAAACATATGAATCTTATGCATGCAATAAGCCTGTTGTTGACAGCTGACTTTTCTTTCCTTCCTAATTACCTTTAGTTTTAAGTTCAAGCTCTGGGTGATAAACTGGCTCTTAAATGAATTTTCCAATTGCCTTGAAACTGAGCATTCGGGGTCTAGAGGATCCCTTACTCTATTGAACCAAAGGCAGATGGAGAGATACTGCCCCAGCAGTGAGGTACAAAGGTCAGTCACCACAACAGACAGCTGTTTTGAATGGGTCTCATGTCCTTCAAGTACCTCGTGGAATTTTGAGATAGAAGACATAAAAATGGAGAGATCAAGTTCTCTTCCTAATCAGGCTTCTGACTGGCTCTGTGCCTGAGGCAAATCATTTAACTTCTCTAAGATTTCTCAAATATAAAAGGATGAGTTAGAATATGCTTTCTAAAATCTTTTCGCCCCTCTGGGTTTCCCTGTTCCTATGGTAGGAGGGCAGACCATCCAGGGTGAGAAGGCACAGATATCCTTGATTTGCTACTTGACAGCAGCCACTTTTAGGCAAGGCCCTGAAAATTCTATGAAATCAGTATCTCCTGTGTCAACTGGACTATTAGAAGGAATGAATGGGGTGTACAGGTGATTGTGCTGGATGCGGCCTCTGGCACATAGAAGATGCACAGTGATGTTCTTTAAGCCACCCATCTCTGACAAATGTAAAGTTTTCTCTGTCTCCAGCAGGGGAGATGAGCAAAGTGCAGGTAAGTTCCCTCTGCATGTTCAGGGGGCCATTACCGGTAGTATAGCTCCTCCAGCATGGGAGAGGGAGATCAGGAGATGGGAGGCTCAGAGTCTCAAGCATATGATGAATGCCTCTTTGATCTCTCATCAACCCTCCCATCACACACAAAAAGATCAAAGTCAGGACATCACCAAAATTAAATTTATCTCCACACCACACAAGACTGAGAAGACAAGCCCTATTCCAGTTCCCTGTCAAGCTAGGTGCAACTCTGTTACAGCTAAACACACCAGACATTAATTACATTGGGGGAATCAGAACAGTGGCCTATCCCAAATCACACCATGGCAGTAATTTAAAGAAAAGAGAGAAGAAAACTACAAACAAAATAACACCTGAAATGCCAAGAAATGGATTCTCTCTTAACTTTGTTGCCTCTGAAAATTTAACATTTCTAAATATTACCAAAGTATATTTCTTACTTTATTTTCTTTTTGGGCAGTTGAGGGGTCTCATTTAAGTGCCTACATAAAATCTGGGTTCCATTGTGGCAATTGCAGACTAAGGCATCTTCTACTAGAACTAATGTATCTTTTTCTAGTCCCTCACAGAAGTCTCAGCTGACCTTTGTTTTCAAAACTCTGGAGGGTCTACCAAGCATATGAGAATATTATAGTTCTGGTTGCTTTGGAAAACAGTTTCCCAAAGCCAAATGAGATAGTGCTGGCTAATCTTTAGTGAGCTCTCACTTCGTGTGTATTATCTCACTTACTCCTCGTGATTTCAGAAATTGAGTACAACCACAATCCCTGTTCTGTTGATAAGGAAACTGAGGCTCGGAAATAATTTGCCCAAAGTAAACGTGTTTGCTAGACTGTGAGGAATTGTGATAATGAACTCCTGCAGCCTTCAAGTCCATGTGCTTTTAAATTCTGTACTGCAGGACCCCCAAGTATATAGAAATAGCAGCTTACGATCAAAGTACTGATTTCTGCATATGCCAAGCCTTTCTGAACAAACAAAAAAGCTGCATTCTTAAGAAGAAATAAATATTACAGGCTTGATGAAGTTTCTTATAAGCTGAAATAGGAAACAGCCATTACTTGTGAAGCTTTTTCAAATGCCTGTACCTGAGTCCCACCACTGGACACCAGTGGGTCTGGAGTTGGGTCTGGGTATATGTATTTTTATGATTCTGAGTGAAAAGAATCCACATGATTACTCTTAGTGAAAATAATTGGTCCCATCCCACATTGCTATTTGCAGCCATAGACAGAAGAAATGTAAGTATTATCTGGAAAAAGGGATATTTAGAGAAAACAGAACAAGAGGATAAACATTTTGTGAATCCAGTCTCCCTAGAACTCCAGTTAAATCAAAGTTATCTATATTAGAGTTTTCTGCCTGAGAACATAAAACTCAATAAGGGAAAATTTCAGATCAAGAAGTTGCCCATGGCCTTACAATTCTCATATTCTTTAGGGAAGTACAGCAGGGGATCTGTCAGTTTTGCAAACTGCTTCCTCTTTCACAGAATGTCATCTCAAACATCCTGCCTCCTTGCAAAACTGAGACATTTAGAGAGGTATCACCTGTAATACCTAGAGTTTCTCTGAACTCTCCTACTTTCCTTTAAAGTAGGGGATCTCATTTAATGGCTTTACCTAAAGACGAATTAATTGAATTGAAAGTACCTATTTAAAGTGTCTAAATTTTCCTTTTCCATTGCACCCCTGTCCCTGCAATCCTGGCACACTGGTTCTAAAGTGAAGGTGAGCTCTCCAAGGACACAGCTTCCAACCCTTATAAGCAGGGTAACAGGCACCCTCTAGCAGAGGTTATAGCCTTATACCTCCCTTGGCCCCCTACTCACAATCTCCTGGTCTTCTCTCTGGAATTCCCCATCCTCAACAGGTTTACAAGGTCTTTTTGTCCTTCGGTGGCCATTTATTACATCATTTATATCACAGTGCCCCTTCAGGCTTGAAAGTCTTTGGCTAGAATCCTGCCACTTTGAAGACATTCCCTTTGTCTCCACTTCTTTCAGCTGGAAAAGCTACCTCAACTGATTTTTGACCCATAGCATGGTTTATACTTCCTCCAAAACTAGCAGCCCTGGGGGCTTGCTGAAGATCAAGCGGAGCTTTCCTAAGTACCCCTATCCTGAGCTTGCTTTTCATCCAGGTTTTAGTAACTTCTTCTAATTCAAATTTTCCTACAGAAGTAGGCCCTTGAAGTTTCTGCAGTTTGCAAGCCTGGCAAATTACCTCCAAGTTCATGCTTAGTTCTCACTCCTCTTGTCCTCATGTGGTCCCTCTAGCCTCAAACGTTTCAAGCTTAGTCCTACTTAAAGCTTTTGCAAGTACTCTTCTCCCTGCCTGGGTATCTAGCCCGTCAGTGTTGCAAAAGCAGAGATTCTTTTTGCTATTTAAGTCTCAGGTCGGTGTGCCTCTCCACACCACTTGTCATCAGGGTATCATCTGATCTGTGCATGAATCCACTTGCTACTTGAGACCACCTCCATTTCCATGTTTTCTTGTTTATGATCTTACTCTCCAGAAGGAGAACCTAAGCTCCATAAGAGATGAACTTAATGATTTTGTATTAACTCCTGGCCTCAGTGCCTAGAACAACGTGGCACATAGTAGAAACTTAGCAAATATTTGCTCAGTGAAAATTTCATTTCCATTACCCTATTAGTTTCTCCTGCATCCTTTTGCAGGTCCAGTCAAGTTGCTAAAACTTTAGCCTTAGCTCCCATTCTTCTTTTGCACTTTTTTTTTTTTCTCCTTTCCACTGATCCTACCTTAACTAAAAGGCCAATCTGTATGGTATGTATTTTTTCATTTCACGTGGGAGAAAAAATTTTGAAAAAGCCACTTATTTACCATTGACTGTACTATTTTAATATACATGCAGGTTCCATGGTATCTATTCCATGGATACCACATAGCCATGGTATATGTGGATTTTTAAGAATAATCTGGGTCTGAGCACTAAGAAAGACTAAAATATGGTACAAAATGGTACATTTACTTTTTGGTAAAGTTAAATCCACCCATTCTGCTATTTTCATTGGCATGATAATTTTTCATCTTTAGAATATTTTATTTTTAAAATATAAGCATATGTAATTTTATATAAGTGCCCAAATTATATCATTCTGTTGCAATTAAATTCTTAATTCTTCAATTTCCTTTCTTAATTGCCTCTGCCACTCTTTTCCTCCTGTTTCCAAATTACAAGTAACCCATGTTAGCAACTGAATTCTATTATTGTAGATTTTCCTATGCTTTTATAACATGTATAAAAGCATGTATACATATGCAAACATGCTTGTGTATACACATATGCACAATCTTTTTGTCACATTTTTTAAAATGTATACTTGTTTTGCTTATTCATTAATACCTCGCGAGAAACCCTCCATTGCAACTATAAAAGATATAAGTTAAAAATTTAAATGTCTGTATATTACATGATATGAATAATAAACAATGAATTTGACCAATCCACCGCCCCTTTTAAACATTTTCTGTTTCCAGTGGGTTTTATTTATACAGTTTTATGACAAAATGAGGCTATCATAAAAACATTTTATGTTTTTAATAAGTTCAAGAGGTAAAAATATTTTCAAATTTTAATGTATATTGCCATATTGCTTCTAAAGTGTTACAAATACATTTTCACCAGAAAATTATGAAACTACTCGTTACTCATGTCCCCACAGTCATAGATGCTGTAACTCTTTAATTTTTAATTGTTACATTAATTTGAATCTCTTAACAACTTGTGAAATTGAATATCTTTTCATGTTTTTCAGATATTTGGACTTTCTCTTATGTAAATTGTTTAATCCATATCCTTGTTGATTTTTCTGCTGGGTTATGTCTTTTTCTGATGAATTTATGTGTTCCTTGAAAATTGTCAATATTAACTCGTATAATATTTTCCGTATTTTCTACTATCTTAATACATAACTTATACTATGCACATTTATTTTTATAATCAAAATATTTAATTTTTATTATGTGACTTTTAAGATTTTGGTATTGATATGATTTTCCCTATTCCTAGGTTAGGCATGTAGCCTTCTCAATTTTATTGAAAGATTCTCATTTTTTAATGTTAACATTTGTACTTAATTCAAGTGAATTTAAAAAATTCACTTAAAAAAAAAACCCAGTATACTATAAGATAGTGGGCAAACTTTTCCTTCTTCTAAGTGGATTATTGAATGTTTCATTCTTCCCTACCAAATTGAAATATCACTTTTGTCATGTATTAAAATTTCATATTTCATATATGTATTTCTATATTCTGTTTCACTGCTCTATTTGTCCATTTCTATGGCAATTCCAAATTGTTTTGTTTATGTTTGCCATGGAGTGTTTTTCTGATGTTTTAAAAAGCATGTCTTCTCACTATTCTTCCTCATAATTTTCCTGGTCTTCTAGGGCATTTATTCTTCCCTCTGAGCTTTTTATCATATTCCAAAACAAATTCTGTGATCTGCTTTGCAAATATTTTCTGCAAATGAACTTTTGTCTATACATGTTTTAAATGCAATTATATTCAAGCTATATACTAATTTTGGGACACTTGCCATTTATTTAAATGATTAAAATTTTCCTTCCACAAATATGGTGCTTTACTCAATTTGTCAGATTAAACAATCTTTTAGTAGGATTTTATTTTTTATGTAATTTATGCTTTATATTCTTTCTTGTTAAACGTATTTCTACCTACTCTATATTTTGGTTACTGCTGTAAATTGGATTTTTTTTTTCATTTTAATTTCCAGGTGCTTATTGCTAATACTAAAGAAGGCTACTTTCTTTTTTAGTATAATATGTTTTGAGCTACCAGTTAACTAATTTCTTCAATTAATTATAGTAGCTATTCACTAGAGTGTATTGGGGTGTTTTTTACTTTGGAATAAAATAGTGTTATCAGCAACAAAGAGATGGTTTTGTCTCTTTTCAATGTTTTTACCAAATATACAATATTATTGTCATTGTACACTTAGTATAATCCCGAGACAAAGTTGAACAGTGATCAAAAATAATAATGCTATCAGGCATGATAATCAAATTTTTGCTTAAAATAAGTCTTACAACATTGTAGTTTAAAATAGTTTGCTTGGTTTGGGGTCCGTGGTCTTTTTTAGTACTTATTTTACTTCTTTACCTTTTGCATGTTGTTTTTATTAGTAATGCTAAGTTTAAAAAAATTATCTATTAATACAATCACATAATTTATATTTCTTAATTTGTTGATGTAATAAATTATGTTGATGGATTTCCTGACATTTAATCATCCTTGTATCCCTAGAATAAGTCCTTGCTGATTATTCTTTTTCCTTATTCAATCTGAGATTTATCTAGAAATGAGCTTGTTAGAAGTGTCTAAAAGCATCTTTTAATATATTACTAATTCTATTTGATAAACTTTAAAAAATACGCCTTTATATTCTCAGAATCCATATAAATGAGATTGATGAGGTGTTGGTAGTAAAGTGGTGAGCATAGCCGCCTTCCCTATAAATCACAGTAATTTATATTACTATCTATATTATCAAGTTTTGGTATTATATTCATGCTTACTAATATGTATAAAATAGATAACTAATGACAACCTGCTTTATAGCACAGGGAACTCTTAGTGCTCTGTGGTGACCTAAATGGGAAGGAAATCCAAAAAAGGGGATATATGTATACATTTGGCTGATTCACTTCACTGTACAGTAGAAACTAACACAACATTGTAAAACAACCCCCAATAAAAAATAAAATAAAGGTGTATGTACTACAAAAAGTAATTTGAGGGGCTTCCCTGGTGGCACAGTGGTTGAGTTCGCCTGCCGATGCAGACGACAGGGGTTCGTGCCCCGGTCCGGGAAGATCCCACATGCCGCGGAGTGGCTGGGCCTGTGAGCCATGGCCATTGAGCCTGTGTGTCCGTAGCCTGTGCTCCGCAACGGGAGAGGCCACAACAGTGAGAGGCCCGTGTACCGCAAAAAAAAAAAAAAAAAGTAATTTGAGGAATTTTCTGTATTTTTCTATGGTCTAGATTTTAAATAATTTTGGAATTGTCTGTTCTTTAAAGGTTTAATAGAGTTCTTCTCTGAACCTTGTTATTTTACCATTTAATTATTTTTACATTTACTTCTGCTAGTCAAGTTTATTATTTCTTTTTGGGAAAAATTTCGTTAAATTAAAGTGTTAAGAAATCATCCATCTAGGTATATGCGACTGTTGCCATAGGTACAAATATTCTCCTATAAATTATTTTTCTGTAGCATAATATTCTTATTACATAAAATTCTTTATCTCGTTATTTTGTTCTTTTGCCTTTGTCTTTAATAAGGCTCAAGAGAAGTTTATATAATTTTGTTGAGTTTTTCAAAGATTCAGCTTTTTAAAATGTAGTTTTTCTGTTTGACAAATTGTTTTTATTCATTCTATCTTCCTTATTGCTTTCCCTATTATTATTGATAATAGGTGATTTTGATCATTTTGACTGATATTATTGGTAATTTTTCTAATTTCTTCAGATAAATATTTCAAGTTTTATTTTTGTAAATTCTACTAAAGTTAAGGCAATATATTGTTTTAAAAACTATTTTTCATTGCTTTCTAGAGTTTCTTTTTTTTAATACATTATTTGAACTGAGGTTTATCTAGAAGTGTTTTTGTTAGTTTCCAAATGGTTAGGATGTGTTACTGACCTTTTAATTTATAACTAACTTTATTATAGCCAAAGAATATGTCAAGTGTACATAGATAACTCTGAAAATCAATACAGACAGAGACCACAACCCAATAAAAAATAAGCAAGGAAAATGAATAGGTGAATGATACGTGAACATATAAAAAAAGGAGATGCTCCAACTCACTAGTAATCAGAGCATTCAAATTAAAACAAGATAGAGTGACATTAGCACAATGGATGAATAAGACATCCCTTGCATATATGCTCCACTCAACAACAACAATTTGGCATTCATCTGTGGACAAAAGTTCCTTTGTGGTAACTGTGGGATCCAGCTAGCATACTGTGAAACCCCAGTACAGTCCAAGAAGGAGGAGAGTTGTTTTGAGAAGACAGAAAGAGGCCTGTACTCAGGCAGCTGCCTTGTGAACCCTGGTCCTGGATGCATACCCAGAAATGACTTTGTACCCCTGAATGTCCAGCTACAGCCCTGTCTGGCTTTTGTTCTGTCAACACCATATACTAAGGGACCTGGGAGGAGTCTCACCCACTCGTGCATCAAGTTATAGACATACAGACCTTTGTGCCATTTCTGGATGCTGTGAACCTGGACATGGCCTGTGAATTGGCTCCAGCCCCTCTGGGCCCTGAACCAGGAGCATCTGAAGAACACTGATTCAGCCAATCACCCACATGTGAGAGAGCCTTAAGGGAACTCCAGGAGTCCAGTGGTTCTAGCACACCATTGGGAAAATACCAGGTATTAGACACACTGAAGACAGTAAGAGGAACAGGTTGACTTTACTCATACCACCCTTCCCCTAGGAGGCAGAGCTTAGTCCCAAGAGAGCCCTTCTTGGCCCATGTTTTCTGCTGTGGGGGAAACTGAGAGCATGGGAGTGAGTACCTGGCTTCCCCAGCTGCATGGGATGCTGCCCAAAAGGCTCATTCATCCCTTGCCCCACTCAGTACTGAGTCATGAACTGCATGACTCAAGGGCAATGAGCAGCTAGGAGAATTGCAGCCAGGGCTCAAAACAGATGCGGATCCTACTTCCCACATCACAGACTCCATTGGGAGGCCTGCCTATAAACCACTGGGGAAGCTTCACCTGTGGATTTCCCTAACTGTCCCACTGGCACCCCCAATACTCCACATGCCTCACCCCCCCACACACACACCACCCACCACATGGCCAGCTCCCTGTGTGAGTTCCAAGGACTGGAGAGAGATTTGCAGAAGGTTAGTGGGCGCATACAATAAGCTGGCCCAAACATGTAGACCTTGGAGAGACCATAAACTTGAGCACTTAGCACTGCCCTTGGGAAAACAAAAGGGAGACTGTCAGCACTCAATCTGGCTTGACAGGATCAGAAGGTATATAAGCTTAAGGATTCTGCCACAAAAGGGAGCAAGAAGTGTGGAGAAAGTATATCCACAGAGGGCATGCAAAATCCTCAAACCCTAGCAGGGCTGATGGAAGGTTTCATACTGAAGTGAGTCAACAAACACTGGAGATGACTGCTACTTCAAATGTGATGATATCAACACAAGACTTTCAGGAACATGAAAAATTAAAGAGACATGACACCACCAAAGAAACACAATAATTTTCCAGTAACTGACCCAAAAGACATGGAGATTTGTGATTTACCCAATAAAGAATTCAAAATAGCTGTATTGAAGAAATTCAATAAGCTACAAGAAAACACAGAGAATTCAATGAAATCAGGAAAATAATACATGTATAAAATGAGAAGTTTAACAAAGAGACAGAAATCATAAAAAAGGAACTGAACATTAACTCTGGAGCTGAAGAATACATGAAATGAGGAGTGTAGTAGAGGGTTGCAGTAACAAAATTGATCAAGCAGAAGAGAGAATCTGTGAAGTAGAGGACAGGACCTCTGGAAGTATACAGTCAGAAGAGAACAAAGAAAAATGTGTGAAAAGAGTGAAGAAAGCCTATGAGATATCACCTCACCTGTAAGAATGGAGTATCAAAAAGACAAGAGGTGTTTTGGTGCAGATGTGGAGAAAAGGGAACTCTGTGCACTAGTGGTGGGAATATAAGTGGGTACAGCCACTATGGAAAACAGTATGAAGGTTCCTCAAAAAATTAAAATTAGACCTACCATATGATCCAGTAGTCCCATGTCTGTTTATATATTCTAATGAAATTAAATCACTACCTCAAAGAGATATCTGCATCCCCATGCTCAATGCAGCATTATTCATGACCAACATATTGAAACAACTTAAGTGTCCATCCAAAGATGAATGGATCAAGAAGATATGGCAAATATATACATTGGAATGTTATTCAGCCATGAGAAGAAGGAAATCCTGACATTTGCAACCACATGGATGGACCTTAAGGGCGTTATGTTCAGTGTAATAAGACAAATATTGTATGATTTCACTTATATGTGCAATCTGAAAAAGCTGAACTCATAGTAAAAGAGAGTAGAATGGTGATTGCCAGTGGCTGGGGGTTGGGGAAAATGGGGAGATTTTGGTCAAAGCATACGAACTTCCAGTTGTAAGACTGATAAGTTGTGGGGATCTAATGTTCAGCATGGTGACTACAGTTAACAATATTGCTTTATATACTTAAAAGTTGTTAAGAGAGCAAATCTTATATGTTATATGTTCTCACCACCAAGAAAAAGGGTAATTATGTGAGGTGATGCAGGTGTTAACTAACCCTACTGTGGTTAATAATTTTGCAATATATATGTACATTGAATTATCAAGTTGTACACATTAAAGTTACACAAGGCTATATGTGAGTTATCTTAATAAAGCCAGAAAAATAAATAAAGTCAATGTAGAGACATTTGAACCCAGCCTTAAAGAGGGACTGAGCTATATGGAATATTACACAGCTGATTCCCCCTTGAGCTCTCTGGCTTATATTTCTTTAAAATGTTATTATGGATTTTAAAGGAAAAATGTCTTTGTTCTTGAGTACCCAGGGAGACCCAATGCCATGTTTACATGTAACCTGAACCAGGATTAAGTGGAGGCCAAATCTGGGTGATTAATAAAATTATAAAAATTTTAAATGAAGCTAGAAAATAATTAAAACAAGGTGTCTTTTTACAACCATCAGATTGAAAAATTTTAGAAAGTCTATCAAAGCCAAGTACTGATGAGGATCTGGAGCAATGGAGACTTATTTAGTTTGATCACTTTGGAAAGTGGTCAGATGTGGTAAAATTAAAAATGTACATGCTTGATGTATGCGTATAAGGAGACATGTATACGTCTCATTGTCATACAATGTTAATTACAGTATTATCTGTAATTGAAAATGGAAACAACTTAAGTCAGTAGAAAATGGGTAAATATTCATATGATCAATACTACAGCTAGGCCAAAGAGCAGCTGCCATGCCTTGGTTAATGGAGAGATTCTGGAAGGATTTGAGTCCTGCTCTGTCATAACTTTAGAGAGCTATTTGTCCTTTCTCTGTTGCAGCTCTGTAAAACACGGATAATAATACCTACCTCAAGAGTTAAGTATAGAACAAGTTAATCCATGTAAAGTAGTTAGAACAGTGGCTGTCACACAGAAAGAATTCATTAAATGTTCATTATTATTATTATTCAGAGAGTAAAAAGAATGAACTAGATCTATCTATATGCACATGGAATAATCTTGAAAACACTATACTGAGTTTAAAAGAAAAAAGTTGCAGAATTAAATATACACTATGATAACTGGAAATCAGTAATAAACCAAATCCCCACAAATCAATACATTTTAATGCTTGCAAATGTTTGTAGGGAGAATGTAAAACACAAAATGAAATCATATATAATAAGAGCATAACGATTGCCTGAAACCAAAAGGACAAAGCATTAGGAGGCTTTACTTCATATTATGTTTCATTCATAAAATAACAATCTTGCAACAAATAAGACAGATGTTAATACTTGTCAATACATAAGTCTTACCTGTAATATTATGACCTTTATATTTAAAATGTTTCAAAATAATAAGATTAAAATGTGGTAAAAATTTAAAGCTGAAAAACTTAAAATTGAAAAGCCAGACATGTGGGAAAAGTTTTATAAAAATGTAAAAAGGATTAAAATATTATTTAATAAAGATCTCATGTAAATCAGTAAGAAAAACACTAAGATCTCATGTATTAATGGACAAGTTTCATGAAAAAGCAATTACAAAAGAGAAAATGTAAATGGCTTAAAATACATAAAAAGATTCTGCCATTTCACTAATAAGTTTTAAAATGTTTGTTGAAGCAAAAATGGACAATTTTATTGCTTTCTCATAACCAAATTAAAAAAAATTATATTAGTGAAAGAGTCACTGTATATGTTGCAGGTGTTAGCACTGTAAATTTTCAGATAATATCAAAATAATTTAGTGTAGATATAAAATAGTAGTCACTGGGAAATATTTTGACATACAATTTAATATAAATTTACACTTATTTCATTGCTAGTAAATCAAAAATGAATAAAAAACTCCATAAACAATAATGTTTGGTTATGTCAGTATATATTTAACATCCATTGCCCTTAGGGTACCATCCAACTTTTTATTACAGCCTAAAATGTGCTTTTTGATTTGGTCCAAACCTATATATTATGTAGAGCTTTCCTTGCACTATGCTACCTCTCCATCTCTAGGTTTTAGCCACAGTGAACTTCTGCCAGACTCTGTTTCCTCTCGGTTTTGGTGAATATTGATTTCTGCAGTCCTTACTGACCTTCTCCCATCTGCCCATCCCCTGCCTAAATTTAATGACTCATCCTTCAGGTATTGACTTAATCTTTTTCCCACAGGAGACCTGTCAAGTCCAGGTTAGACAGATTTCTCTGATATGCTTTTGCCCTAGAGCTCAGGGTCCCCACTCATACAACTCATCATCCTTGTAGTTAATTTGTGTTTTGTCTTTTATGTAGGACTATTAGCTTTATGTAGGCTGGTAAGTCTGAGTATTGTGTTTAGTTAATAGGAGAACATACTGAATGAATGCATGAATTAATGTATGAATGAATGAATAAAAAATCATAGAAAATGCTGACATGTTAATAGTGTGGGTTCTATAAGGTTTTAAAATTAATAATAACTTCCTTTCTGCCCACCTGAGTTTGGAGCTATTTAGAGATACATGCAGAAGTAAGGTACAGAGACATCGAAATATTAGCTTTATACCCTCCTACACTGTTGGTGGGAATGTAAATTGGTGCAGCCACTATAGAAAACAGTATGGAGTTTCCTTAAAAAACTAAAAATAGAGCTACCATATAATCCAGCAATCCCACTACTTGGGCATATATCCTGAAAAGATGAAAACTCTAATTCAAAAAGATACATGCACCCCCATGTTCACCTCAGCACTATTTACAGCAGCCAAGACATGGAAGCAACGTAAATGTTCATCAACAGGTAAATGGTAAAGAAGATGTGGTACATATGTACAATGGACTATTACTCAGCTATAAAAAAGAAAGAAATAATGTCATATGCAGCAACATGGATGGACCTAGAGATTATCATACTAAGTGAAGTAAGCCAGACAGTGAAAAACAAATATATGATACTACTTATATGTGGAATCTAAAAAATAATACAAATGAACATACTTACAAAATAGAAATAGAGCCCCAGACATAGAAAACAAAATTATAGTTACCAAAGGGAAAAGGGTAGGGGAGGGATAAATGAGGAGCTTTTGATTAACAGATACATACTACTATAAAGAAAACAGACAGACAATAAGGACCTACACTATAGCACAGGAAACTATATTCAACATCTTGTAATAACCTATAATGGAAAAGTATCTGAAAAACAATATCCCTATCTATCTATCTATTTATCTATCTACAAAAATTGGTGAATTTTTGTGTAACCATTTTAATATTGAAGAAGGAAGAAAAAAGCAACATTTTTGGTATATCATGCTTTATTATTTCAAGAAAGCTAAAAACACAACTAAAATGCAAAAAAGATTTGTGCAGTGTATGGAGAAGGTGCTGGGACTGCTCGAATGTGTCAAAAGTGGTTTGTGAAGTTTTGTTCTGGAGATTTCTCTCTGGACAATGCTCCACGGTTGGGTAGACCAGTTGAAGTTGATGGCGATCAAATTGAGACATTAACTGGGAATGATCAACGTTATACCATGCAGGAGATAGCTGACATACTCAAAATATCCAAATTAAGTGTTGAAAATGATTTGCACCAGCTCGGTTACGTGAATCGCTTTGATGTTTGGGTTCCACATAAGCTAAAAAACCCTTCTTGACCGTATTTCCGCATGCGATTCTCTACTGAAACGTAATGAAAACGTTCCATTTTTAAAACAGGTTGTGACAGGCGATGAAAAGTGGATACTGTATAATAACGTGGAATGGAAGAGATTGTGGGGCAAGCGAAATGAACTGCCAACAACCACAACAAAGGCCGGTCTTCATCCAAAGACAGTGATGTGTATATGGTGAGATTGGAAGGGAGTCCTCTATTATGAGCGCTTTCTGGAAAACCAACAATTAATTCCAACAAGAACTGCTCCCAATTAGACCAACTGAAAGCAGCAGTAGACGAAGAGCGTCCGGAATTAGTCAAAAAAATGCATAATCTTCCGCCACAATAACTCAAGACCACATGTTTCTTTGATGACCAGGCAAAAACTGTTACAACTTGGCTGGGAAGTTCTGATTCATCTGCCGTATTCACCAGACACTGCACTTTCAGATTTCCATTTATTTCAGTCTCTACAAAATTCTCCTAATGGAAAAAATTTCCATTCCCTGGAAGACTGTAAAAGGCACCTGGAACAATTCTTTGCTCAAAAAGGTAAAAAGTTTTGGGAAGATGGGATTATGAAGTTGCCTGAAAAATGTCAGAATGTAGTGGAACAAAAGGGTGAATACATTGTTCAATAAAGTTCTTGGTGAAAATGAAAAATGTGTCTTTTATTTTTTACTTAAAAACTGAAGGCACTTTTTGGCCAACCCAGTAACTATCTATCTGAATCACTTTGCTGTTCACCTGAAACTAACACAGTATTGAAAATCCACTATACTTCTATAAAAAGAATAGCTTCATTACTGATGAAACTGCTGATTGAGAATGTGGTGAGGCTGTGGGCAAAGGGGATTTGCTATAAAAGTTATTCCTAAATTAGACAGTTTTCCACTTAATTCCTCAAACACAGGGAGACAACCTAGTTCATAAAATTTTTATGAACACAGAGCATATGATCCTTTATAGGCAGCAAGTTCCAAAAGAGAGTAATAAAAAGGCCAGAGATTCTTAAGTTCATTTTTTTCTCCCAAACTCCGAGTCTTATCAGAGGAGGAGTGAGTGAAGACTCAGAAGGTTCATCTGAGAAAAGCTCTCTCCATGCGGAAACATCAGACGGAAGGAATGTTATCTCTAGCGATAGTAATTTGGGTTTTCCTTTTTTGTTTATATTTTCTGTATTTTCTAATTATCATGTATTCTTTTTAATTGGAAAAATAATTCTTAAAACATAAGTTGCAACAGTTAATTTTTCTTTGCTACTTATTTTCTCACAAGTGTTAGAACGAATCTGCACTACATCTATACCCATATAGAACTGTAGCTCTCATGTGAGAGAATGAAAGAAGCACCTAATGGAAAAATAAACAAATTTCTTGGGAATATCTAAAAGAAAAATATCCATATTAATGATTTACAACTGCACAGGGATAGCCTTTTGTGTGAGAAAATTACGTTTTAAATGAAGTGATTGGTGCTTAGAGAGCTTAGAGATATGAGTACTCTTTCTTTACAGTACTTTGGTAATGTGACCAAAATTTTTTTCCCTTATCTCCTTTTCCAATATTTTCACACTGTTTTTTCCACTAGCAATCAGCAATCATGCATTTTATTGGAGCTAATGTGAACTTTATAGCTAGAAAGAACATTAGACATAATTTTGATTTTTCTTTTTCTTTTTATAGATTATCAAACTAAAATATATAAATATTAAGTCAATAATTTAAGGACAGCCAAGATGAGAAGTCAAATTTCTTATCCTCCACCTTGATGTCTTCTCTGCTTTAGAATACTGCCATTTACCGTAGTTCACAACTTTTGAGGATCTTAAAGGAAGAAATGTAGGGAAGTCCATAGCAATGAAGAAAAGGAAGAAAGTTCCCATTCCCCTAAAAACTCTATGAGTAAAGCATTATGGGTAGTACTACTAGGTCAACTGACCTGTTCTCTGTGGAACATGTTATTAAAATTGAAAGTACTTATCTCTTATATTCAAATATTTTTAAAACCTACCTTTTAACCTCGTGTTTGATGGTTTTAGTGCTCTGTTGCACAGCATAATTGGGTATTTTTCTACACAAGTGAGTAACAAGGATAACACTTCAAAAATAAAACTGAACTTAGAGCACCTCCTCTTACAATTGCTGTTTGGAAACAAGAGCCACTGTACATTTATTAGATAGAGTCTGATAACACTGTTTCAAGGCTGGGTTGGTTTTTTTGGTTAGCCTTTTGTTAGACCTAGAGAGAAGTTTTCAACTTTGTGTCCTCAAAAAGGTTATCTGTGTGTTCCAATGCATTCAGTATGAACAAAATTTTAATTTAGCTTGCCAGGGTATAGTGCAATAAGTTTTGAGGGTGGTTATTTTGGTAAATATGGGCAAAAGGGCCTAGGAAATTATCTTTTAGCTAAAATCATAGAAAACAGACTGCCATCGATCTTTAGAGTATGTTGTTTGGTGTTTATTTTAAACAGCTGGGAAATGTTTGGTGGGAGAATTTTTTAAATCTGTTGCAATTGTAGCATTGAACATGATAGGATTTGATAACTAAGAGATTAATCTTACAAAGCTGTGTGCCACAAGCTGTGTTCTCTTGAGTATTATAAATTCATTATTATAAATTCTTGGGCATTATAAATTCATGTTTATATCAAGAATTCCAGATATCAATTATTAGATATTGCAGATCATATATTAGACAAAGACAGATGCTAGCCTTTCAGGTGAAGTAGACACAAGCTCAATATAGAATAAAACTATAGTCACACATTACTTAGTGGGCTTTATTTAAATAGAATAACAAAAAGTTGGGGGAAAAGTCTTCAACATTTTTGGTTTACTTTCAATGAGAACAATTATTTTATAGACGTATAATTAAAATTGTTCTCACATTAGCATCTCCTTAGCTGGAAAACCAATACCATAGTGACTTTTCTTTGTCCATCTATGCAAGGCACTAATATATGCATAGAAGAGAAAATTGTTAAAATTTTCCCTTTTTTTATATTACCATTATCAGTAAAGGCTGACCAAGTGTGAATGCAGTAATTGTAGAAGAAATAATCTGATATTATTAGTGATAAATCTCATGACCATAAGTCAAGTTATAAGAGAAGGGACTTAATACAGCACTAGTTTCAATTAAAATGCATTATTCACTTGCACTGGAGTTATTTAAAAGACGATAACAAGTTTTTTTCTTCTTCCCACAACTATCCCATCTAGTGTGTTATTTCTGCACATCAATTATGAAGTTTAACCCTAGGTTAAAGCACATTTTCCCTTTAGGAAGGCTGGTTTATTTTTAAAACAATATGTGTGCTATATCCAGGGTAGTCAGGTTAAGGGTTCTGTGTATAAGTCTGAGTCTCCAAACTGTACAGGCCAACAAGAACAAATAATATCACACAGCATACCATTGCCATTAGCCAGAAGACAGAGACTGCTACAAACAAAGTTATCTTTAAGCAGAAAACAACAGACACCGATTTCCAGTAGAGATGTTTCTCAAGGTTCCCCCCTCAACCCTTTGTGGAGAGCAAAGTGGATCTGAGGGTGGGGGGTGAAACAGCATGGAAAAGAGAACTGGAAAACAGGGAGCCTAAGATTGTACTAAAATTATCTCCAGAAAGAGAAATTTTGTCCTAGGAGTAAAAATACTTAAAATGTCAATAGTGCTAGTAATATTTACAAGAAAAGTATTCTTTTATATCTATCAGTAAAAGTTTTATAGTTTTAAGTGTATGAGTTTTACACATCTTTTCTTATATTTATTCCTATATATTTCATTTTTTGATTCATTGAAAATCAAGCAGTTTTTAAAATTTTACTTTCTAGTTGTCCATTACCAATATATAGAAATAAGTTGATATGTGTACATTGACCTTATAGTCTAAGACTTGCTAAATTAGTTTTTTAGCTAAATTATTATTTATGGTGGATTTTCATAGATCTGGGATTTCTCTCTCTTTTCACATGAAAAGATGCTCACAATCCTGAGTCTTCATGAAAAAAGCAAGCTAAAAACTATAGACACCTCTATACCATGCACTCTCAATGGGGGCGCTATCACCTCCAAGGGTGTAAAAAGTTAGTCTTTGGGAGAGATAAAAAAATATTTCTCTTTTTATGTATAAAACACAAATATACATACATAGATGTAAATCAAAGATATACACAGTGCCTAACAGATGGTATTAAAATTTTATGGTGGGTGATTATGAAAATAATATCTAAGATGGCTCTGGGTGGGAGGGTGGAATGACAAAAATGGTTGAGAAATACTGCTCTACTCCAATGTTCCAGTAAATGGAATTAAAAAGACTGACCAATAGTAAGTGTTGATGAGGATGTGTAGGAACTGGAACTCTCATGCATTACTGGTAGGAATGCACAATGGATCGGTCCCTTGCAAAAACAGTTTGACATTATCTCGTTAAAATTAAACACACTCAGACTGTGACTCAACATTCCCATTCCTAGATATTTATGCAAGATAAATGTAAATATATGAACACGCAAAGACTTGTTCACAAATGTTCATAGCAACGTCATTCATAATAGCTAAAAAGTGGAAACAATTCAAATGTCCTCCAATTTGTGAATCTATAAACAAATCTGGTATATACATACTTTGGAACGCTACTCATTAATAAAGAGTAACGGACTCTTGATACATGCGAAACAGCAATGAATCTCTAAAACATTATGCTAAGTGAAAAAAAGTCAAATCTTAAAACACATACTGTTTGATTTTATGTGAAATTTAAAAAAAAAAACACCAAAACTATAGTGGTAAATAGCAGATCAGTAGTTTCTTGGGGCCAGGGTTTGGGAGAAGATATTTACTGGAAAGGAGCACTAAAGAACTTTTTAGAATGACAAAAAAATATTCTATAACTTTACCGTGGTGATAATTACATGACTATAAGAAACTGCCCAGTGCATTAAAGTACACACTTAAAATGGGTGAATTTTATTGTATATAAATTATACCTAAATAATACTGCAAAAAAACCCACATTATAACTCAGTGAATAATAGAAGAATCTGTAAGTGCATATGGAAATAAAAGTTCTTCCTTATAACAGATTGCTAATAAATAAATACAGAAGAAACTGTGGAATTAAAAACACACCATTTGGCAACCACCATCATAATAACTGACTCAGACAGGAATCATCAATGAAGGTTAACACTGGTGGGTGAAGGTTTACTGACCATATCAGTTTCCTAGGGCTGTCGTTAACATATTCATGAATTTGGAAACTTAAAAAAACAGAAATTGATTCTCTCACAGTTCGGGAGGCCTGAAGTCTGAAATCAAGGAGCAGGCAGGACCATGCTCCCTCTGAAAGTTCTAGGAGAGAACCCTTCCTTGTTTCTCTCAGGTTTTGGTGGCCCAAGCACTCTTGGCCTGTTGCGGCATAACTCCAATCTCTCTCTGGGTCTTCCTGGGGCCACCTTCTCTGTGTGCCTGAGTCTTCATCTGCCTTTCTCTTAGGAGGCTGCCTGTCATTGGATTTAGGACCCATCCTAAATGTGGGATGATCTCATCTGTAGCTCCTTAACTTAATCAAAAGCGCTTTTTCCAAATAAGGTCACACTTACAGGTTCCAAATGAATCTTTGGGGAGCCACAATTCAACCCACTACAGGGAAAAATAGGATATTTACATTATCTCAGATTATCCCCCTCAATGTAAGTACTTTTTAACATCTTTATTAGAGTATAATCGCTTTACAATGTTGTGTTAGTTTCTGCTGTATAACAAGGTGAAACAGCTGTTCGTATACATATATCCCCATATCTCTTCCCTCTTGCGTCTCCCTCCTTCCCACCCTCCCTATCCCACCCCTCTACGTGGTCACAAAGCACAGAGCTGATCTCCCTGTGCTATGCGGCTGCTTCCCACTAGCTATCTATTTTACGTTTGGTAGTGTATATATGTCCATGCCACACTCTCACCTCGTCCCAGCTTCCCCTTCCCCTTCCCTGTGTCCTCAAGTCCCTTCTCCAAGTCTGCATCTTTATTCCTGTCCTGCCCCTAGGTTCATCAGAACCATTTTTTTTTTTTTTTTAGATTCCATATATATCCCCACAACGTATTTTTAAGTGCAAAGAGAAAAAAGAAACTCCACAATGGAGAACCCTGGTAAATGAAGGTCAACATCATCTGTAATAGTACAAATCTATAGTGTATGCCTCCTTATGTGAGGCCCTGAGGCGAGTACAAGGTCAGTTCTGAGGTACTTATGCCAAAAATGCAGAATGTGAATCTAATCCTGAGGAAACATTAGACAATGGAGTGACATTCTGCAATAATTTTCAGCAAGTCAAGGTTATGAAAGATAGGAAGGAAGGATGGAAAGACACAGCCAGAGAAAAATTTCTTTAGCTCTAAAGGACAGTGTTGGGAGGTGGTACTATCTGAGTAAGACTTATAAGATATAGTGTTTTATCAGTGATAATTTCCCGATTTTGATTATTATTTTGTGGTTGTGTAGTACAGTGAAGTGTTTAGGGGCATATGGGCCTTATATCAATATCTTACTGCCAAAGACTTCAGAAAATACTATGTACATATAGAAAGATAATGATAGAATAAATATGGCAAAATGTTAGCATTTGGGGAATCTGAGTGAAAACTATATGGAGGTTATTTTTATTATTGTTATAACTTTTCTGTAAGTCTGGAATCACTTAAAAAGTTAAAAAATTTAAAACTTTGAAAATATATTTCTATACTTGAGGTCCCAGAATGTCAGTCTGGCTGGAACACTGATGTTATATATGCCTTGTTTTTGTTTTTAAAAAAAGAAAACACAAAGCTGAAGGATTTATACATCCAAGTCTTTGATATCAAGACTTACAAATATATATTAGTCAAGACAATGTGATATTGGTATAGAGTTCAATGGAAAAGAATAGATGGTATCCAAAATAGACTCACATATATACAGTAAATTTTTGACAAAGATGCCAATATAAATGAATGAGGAAAGAGAGCCTTTTAAATAAATGGTGCTAGAATAACTGAATATTTCTGTGGGAAAAAAATGAACATCAATCTTTACCATATACCATATAGAAAAGATCAAATTGAAATGGATTTTATACATGAATGTGGAGTCTAAGATATAAAATTTATAGAATATGTAAGAATAATCCTTGAAACCTTATAGTAAGTATATCTTATCTAGCATACAAAAATTATAAGTTCCCAAAGCTGATAAATTTAACAAAATTTAAAACTTTTGCTCCTCAAAGACACCATTAAGAAAAAGAAAGTACAAATTGTAAAAAAAATATTTATAGAACACATATCTCATGAAGGACTTTTGTCTGCAATACATGAAGAATTCTTTCAACACATTAAGACAAACAGCACAATATAAAAATGGGCAACATATTTTAAGTGATGCTTTACAAAAGAAGATTTTAAGTGGTTAATAAGCACATAAAAAGTACTCAACTTCAGGGAAATGCAAATTAGGACCAAAATGAAATACCTATGGATATAGCCATTAGGATGGCTAAAATTTTTTTTTAACATCTTTATTGGAATTTAATTGCTTTACAATGGCGTGTTAGTTTCTGCTTTATAACAAAGTGAATCAGTTATACATATACATGTTCCCATATCTCTTCCCTCTTGTGTCTCCCTCCCTCCCACCCTCCCTATCCCACCCCTCTAGGTGGTCACAGAGCACGGAGCTGATCTCCCTGTGTTATGCGTCTACTTCCCACTAGCTATCTATTTTACATTTGGTAGTGAATATATGTCCATGCCACTCTCTCACTTTGTCGCAGCTTACCCTTCCCCCTCCCTATATCCTCAAGTCCATGCTCCAGTAGGTCTGTGTCTTTATTCCCAACTTACCCCTAGGTTCTTCATGATCTTTTCTTTCTTTTTTTTTTTCCCCTTAGATTCCATATATATGCCCTGTTTTCTGTATACTGGCCTTTGGCAACAGATCTAGTAACCTGACTGTTTTTTTAAAGTATCAGTTGTTAGTTAGAGAATAATCACTGTACTTCCTTGTCAACCTGTGCACAGGCTTAGGAAAAATAAAATTTCTGGACTGTTAATGATTTACTTTTAATTATTTCACTGAGTTTTCTATTTAGAGTTTCACCTGTTTTTGATGAATATTAACTCTGCTGTGGAATTAAACCTAATTAGAGTTCAAGGACCAGTTCATTAGAACATGCCAGTTGTTTTCCTGCAACATGCATCAAAGAGTGCTGCCATCATGTCCTGGTGTCCCAATATTAGATTGTGTCTTTATCTAGACATGTGGGTTTTCTTGTATCATCTTAATTGCTGTTAAAGAAAATTTGTGTGATAGTGGTGTTATGTGCACTTAATGATTAGAAAAAGAGATGATGGCTAGGTTGCTGACTGGTGAAAGAACGTTGTTACAGTGGGATATGTGTTTCTATGTTCCTTGTTATTTTATGGCAACTAGCGGTGTCATAAACAACTAGTATTCTGGTATGATCTACGGTTTTCATAAGTGTGCTTTGGTTAGAATGCAGTAGCCAGATTAAATTAGAGAAAATGTTGAGTGGAACTTCTGGGAAAGGAAAGCTAAACTTGTATATGATAAAACTAAGAGAACTAATAAGGTCTTGGCAGTAGGAGGTATTAGTATTAGTTGCTATACTAAAAGGCACTAAGGTTCTGGGACAGAGATGGGATGCTTTAAAGGCTCAAAATCTGTTTTTCCTATTTTCATAGCCCTCATACCTTTTAGAACAATAGGTTAAGTTTTCATATTAGTTTAAAAATGTGCTGTCACAAAGCTAATCCATTTCTTTAATTTTTTAAAGTTCTATTTTTTCTTCCCACTGCTGGTACATTCTGCAGGTAATGATAAAGTTAAGTTGTTGCACGACAAAATTTACCGATTTATTTTATTCTTAACCAGCGAAAGACTTCTCTTTGTCATTGACAATGTTAAAAGGTCAACCTAATATGGGAAGGAAGGCTATCATTTTTTTTAAACTGTAATGGAATCAGCTCTTCTGCAAAGACAGTCGTCCATTCTTTCACATAATGAATGTACAACTACAAAACAATAATTATAGCCACTTAGCAGGAAGTAGAACAAAATGCAGTTTTAGGGTTTAAGAAAGGAACCAAGGGATTAGTCTCACTGCCACAATTGATGAAAAGGTTTGCCTATGTCATAAGCTTGACATGATGTGAAGTAATAGTCCTAATATTTTTTGGTAAAATTAGAATAAGGCAATATTTCTTAGCCTGAATTATCCTCCCTCCTTTTCTCATATGAGATATAAGATATAAAATTAAGACAGGGAAGAATATTTAGAGCCTATCAGATGATTCCTCAGGTTATCGGCATATTAAAAAAAAAAACTTGTCTTTCTCCAATCCTTTTTCACTGGGGCTGGATCTTGCAAAGTGGACATATTCTAAAGGACTTATTCTTTTTTTAATTAAAAATGCATTTAGTTGAAGGGAAGAAACAAAGTATGAAAGGTTGCTACCTAAATTTCAAAAAAAAGATAATATGATTTTTTTCCACACTAGTGTTTTTATTGTTAGTCTCATATCTGGAATGAATTACACTGCAATGGGTCTAAATATCTGGAATTACATATACTGTATATGGGTTCCTCTCACTATAAGCAAACAATATCCTATTACAAAAGAGAAAAAAATGCTTACATTTTCTCAAAAAGAATGCTAGCAAATAGCAAAGCATAGAAGACTATAGATCAACTATTACCTTAGATGGAATTTACACAATTACTAGACAACAGCAATGCAAAGGACACAACAGACTAATACAAAACTCTGAATTTTTTGTTTTCATGGTCACTATTATCATAAGTAGCTTTCACTTTTAACTTAAAAAACACATAGAAATATTGACTGTTTAAAAATAATATTAGCTCAGCTTTTGCGGTTCACTTCAAGATTTGAGATTAAGCCCAATTAATATCAAAAAGCAACAGAGATTTTACAATACGACTCAAAAATTTAAAAGAAATAATTTTTGTAGGTCAACATTTTCAGGATTCCACAAGCACCAATTTTGAAATATACTAGAATATTTTAATTTATCCTTTTTTGTTGTTACTGCAGTTTTAAAATGTGTGAAGAAATCTTTTTTTCCTATTTGTTTAATCCCTAGAACTTTTATAGTTAAGTTTGAACTACATAAATTTTTCCCACAAATATCCAAACCTTTATATGAATTAAAATATGCCATTTCTCTTTCTGTAGCAACTGAATGATCAATATGGAAGAGAAATATAATTGATTTTGAGGAAGGTTACTTAGGAAAGCTTATACTGAAGAAGCAATGTCGCCTATGGGTATTGTATCAGTAAGGTTCTAGTTAGAAAACCAGAGACCTATTTTAGCAAGAAGAAATTTGATACAGATTATTAGGTGCTTGCAAAATTGTTGGGATAACTGGAGGAATGAAAGTCAAGGAAAACTGCTGCTAGATCTCAGGTTGACTCCAAGCTTTCAGAGAATCAGGACACAGGAGAAACTGCCAACAGTGACCGCAGCTCACTGTCACAGAAGGTGCCTGACTTGCAAGAATGCCCTGAGTCTGCCAAAGTCCATGCTACTTCTGTTTGCTGCCAGAGGAGTAATAGGATCACTTTTATGTCTCTTCTGCCTTCCAAACATCATCTGAGTAGCTCTTGTCAGGGTCTAATGTGGAACTCTGCTGGCAGGGTTAGATACAAAGAAGTGCTCTGAAGGATTTGGAAATGCTGATGAGTTGGGAACAGCCATATGGGATAATCTTCCCTTTGGCTATTCAGCGTTCTTACACATCTTTCTATGCATATTGGACTTCCAAATTACAAGATTAACAACATAAGTCTTCTGTCTAAAACAGTGAGAATCTCTCTCATGGAAATGAAGATGTGCTTACCCCCTCCCAAAATATAGGAAACCTGTCAATCACTATATCCATTACTGTGTGTTGCTCATTCCTCGTTGAATTGCCACAATTTCCCTTTGATATCCAGTAATCTGAAGACTAATTCTAAATTTAACCACTACCACCATACATTACATATTACTTGTGGAAAAGGGAGGTTAAAATAGTATATGTATATAAACAAACATACGTACGCACACACACACACACAAATATATTTCCTAAAAAAGCAAGAAGAAAGTATTCATAGTTAATACAGACTTCATTTATGCACCTGGTCATTATACCAGAAATGGTATTTATAACTTTGTTCCTTACTTATTCTTTGTTGGTTTGATCTCAGTGGGGATGTTTACAGGCTGTGTTCTTTACCAAGCTGACTGACACAAACCTTCATTCTCGGTGTCCTTGTTGTATAGGTTCCACTCAGTTTTACCACTGAACATGGAAGTATTAAGAAAATTCTCTAGGATCTAGACATACCTTCATTGTATACAACAACATCCCTACTCCCCCTTGATAATCTGATAAACTACTTAAACTGATACATTAATCTCCTTCTTTGCCTCTTGGTTCAATGACACTCTGATCCCAAAGTAGTTAAGTGGGATCTCAACCACCTGTTCATGGGAGCCATTTTTGTGTCCCCTGGTAGTGGCACTTTTCTTTAAGAACCAAAAAGTTAAACCAAAAGAGCCTAAAGATGGAGGGCTGGAATGGAAAATTTTGCAATTGGGTTATTATGAGTGTTAAAGAAAAGAGTCACTGCTACTTTTACCCTCTGGTATAAGAGCTTGTGTATTCTGTTGTGGGGAAAAAAACAGCATCTAATGGTTGTGTTTCAGAGAAAATAGACTAATTTTTAGGACTGGCATCATTCTGAAAGTTGTTATTTCTCAAGGAGACAGTCTACTTTTTAAATAAAGCCCATTTTTTCTGAATGATAGATTCCATGGAAAGACCAGTGAAGCCATCAGGCACCATATGATTGCTTTCCTCCTCCGCCTATATTTCTGGAGCAGAAGCATAATGGGTAACATACTAGGAAAATGAATAATATACCCAGTAAGTATTTACATAATAGTGCTGACAAAAGTATTTCAACAAGAAAAGGCAAATCCATATCCATAGTAAGAGTCTATTTTTGTAAGAAAGGAAACTTACTGCAATGGTGTTAGCCAGATTAGTCTCAAAGAAGGGAGATTTGTGCTATTGAACCCAGACATAATATCCATGGATACTTTGATGATAAACCAATTAAGTAACCACAGGGTAGCTTGGGAAAGAGGCTGAGTGACCAACTGGAATAGGTCATATTATATACCTGCGTACTGACAGCCTCCTTTTGGTGGGCATCTGTGTGAGATATAACCTTACAACCTGTGCTCATTTAAATTGCTTGATCTGTATACTTCTTCCCCAGACCCAGTACAGTCCTCCCAAGTTGGTCCATAAGCCATTGACAATTAATCATTATGTATCCATATCTTTGGTAATCTCTCAAGACAGACAAACTACACAACGTGATGCACTAATCAATTTGCTACCACTGGGAAGATTTCCCTCTCCTGATACCCCTCAGAGCCACTCCTGTCTTCTTTTGGTTGGTGTCATCACATCCCATGGAACTATTTAGCTTGTCATGAGGAATTGTTCAAAAGGCCTTAGGTGTGGCTGGAGGAAGAGGTGGTGAGACAGCAAGCACAGATGTGACAGGAGATGAACTTTATTTGTATAACTGACTTATAATTTCAGGACCTACTCAAGTCTGATCATATATATACCAATTTCACCATAAAGTTTGGTGGATCAGATAATACCTAGAGCACAACAGACAAACCAGGTCACATGGTCATTTATTTTTCCACTGTCGGCAATTCTGTCTCAACCTAAGCATAGTAGCAAGCTAGAAACTGTTTTTGACAAGGCAGTTTGCCATTTTCATAAGAGAATATGGATTTTCTGTAAAACCCTTAGGTGTGGCTCTGTTTTTCTCACCCTAGAGTTGAGAGGACTTCCATTCATCATCCCTGTCTGTCACAAATCTTTTAAGCACAATTGGATCTATACAACCTTAAGAGCCAGGTGGCAGGGTAGCTCGGGAACCACAGCCTGAATCTGTTGCAAAACCTCTTGCTCTGGGCTCCTCTAAAATTTAGCAATATTAGGGGTTATTTAGCAAATACATCAGTTATCTATTAGTAAATATTGTTTGTAAAAGTCACATGAGCCCATCAAGTGCTATGCTTCTCAGTTGTTGACGGGACAAGATACAGCAACTGGCTTTCCCTTCTGAGTGAATAACCATTCATGCTTTGCACCATTATTCTCCCAGAAACTTCATTAAGATGGCAGGTTCCTGAATTTTCATGGGGATTACCTCCTACCCTCTTGTACTCCTGTGTCTTATCAAGGCATCTACGGTATTAGCCAATTTCTGCTCTCCAGGTCTGATTAATATGATTTTATCATTTTAGTAAACCAGTAACAGGAATGTGAGCAAGTTCCATGTAAACTAGATTATAAAACAGAGCTGAAGAATTGACATAGGTTGACATGGCCCTGAGGTATGTCATGAGTGAATATATGCTACTGTCTCGGCACATAAAAGCAAACTATTTCTTGTAGTCTTTGACGGTTTACATGGAAAAAGATATTTTTTAGACAAAGAGCTGCAGCCCAGGTTCCAAGGGCTCTGCTGATTTATTTCTGCAGAAGAAGTACTTCTGGAGTAGCAGAGGCAATGGAATCAATATCTGATTTAAGTTTACAAAAAGACCTTGCCATTCTCCGAAATCTATCTGTCTTCGTTTTTTTCCCACTTGAAATTATTTTTAACTTGTATTTTAACAGCTTTATTGATTTATGTGTAACTGATATTCAGAGAACTGCACATATTCAATGTGTATAATTTAGTGAGTGTGGACACATGCACACCTGTGATGCCATCAGCACAATCAAAATACTAGATAAATCCAACACTTCCCAGTTTCCTTGTGTCTCTTTGTTTTTGTTTTATTTTGTTTTTAGTAATAACACAACATGAGATCTACCCTCTTAACACACTTTGAAGTGCACAATACTATAAGGTTGACTGTAGGTACTATGTTGCACAGATCTCTAGAATTTATTCATCTAACATATTTGAAACTTTATAACCAGTAAACAACTCCCCATTTCCCCCACTCCCTAGTCCTTGGCAACCAATATTGCATTCTCTGCTTCTAAGAGTCTGACTATTTTAGATACTTCATAGAAGTGGAATCACGCAGTATTTATTTTTCTATAACTGGCTTATTTCACTTGGCCTAATATCGTCTAGGTCCATGCATGTTGTCACAAATGATAGGATTTCCTTCCTTTTTTAAGGCTGAAAAATATTCCAGTGTGTGTGTAAGCTAGAGGTTAGTGAAAGACTTTATATCTGCTGAAGCCCATATATCTGCCCATCTGCCCACCACAGCTGGAGGAGTACAGTACTATTCCTAGCTCTCCTCCACCTTCCAAATCTCATGTATTTAATAACTGCCTTTCACTGCTGATCTAACCCAGAGCAAAGTAAGTTTTTTGGTTTCCAGCCTTTGTGATCAGGGAGCATACAGACAAGGGTGAGAATGGTGCTAATCTATTACCAGGCAACCTGACATAGTGGGTAAGGGTATGAGCCATACTACTTGGGTTCAGATTCTGGCTCCACCACCTCCACCTGCCAGCTGTGTGACCTTTAGCAGGTCACCTAACTTCTCTGTGACTTGGTTGTGCTAGCTATGAAATGTAGATAATCTCCCTACCTCAAAGAAATTGAGAATGCACATAGACTGTGTATAACATGCCTGGCATACAGTAAAGCTCAATGGGTTAAGGAATTATCATTATTAAAATCTAAATGTAGAATATGGTTTTGCCAAAATCCAAATAAAATGAACCGGCATCAAATAATCTATTTGTAACTGTGTGATACCTGAGTTCTTCTTTTTAGGTATTCCTTCCCACATGAGTCATAATAATTTAACATCTCCTGGTGCATCGATACTTTATGTTTAAGGCAACATATTCTAGCAGCTAGTTTAGGTCTAATTAGCATTGTTCTTGGGTAAGGGAGGCATTGTTGTCTGAAGACTCAGGCTAATACACTTTAATCATTATTTATTACTTTTTCATGAAGGCCAAGGAAATTTTTTTTAATGTTTTTAGCACTTAGATCTTTCCTTATCTAGGTAGGATCACAAATGTGTTTTAAAAAAATGTCCATTTTAGGAATCTTTAAAAAATAAAAATATCTCCAAAGGTTTACTTATTACCCATAAAGTAATAAAACAGAAACTTATGATCTTACAATTTAAATTTCTCTAGAATGTTTCTCCAGAAACACTGATTGCAATGTAATCAATTAAATATTTCACAAGCTGAGTTTATAGTTTGTTTTAAATTCTTTCAAAAGTAAATATACTGTAACAGATTGATTACAAAAAAATCGTTGCAATTCTTCATCCCTCCTTGTATCTATACCCTTCAAATGTGAACCTGTAGATTCTCTCATGAAAAGGTGGAGACTTTCTCCCCCTTGAACCTAGGCTGTGCTTGTGACTTTTTGACAACAGGAGGTGATGGTATTCAGGACTTGTGCCTTTGTGACCTTGACTCTCTCTTGCTCCTCTGTCTTTATCACAAGAACATGCCCATGCCCCAGCTAGCCTACTGGAGGATGAGACTTGTAGAGACAGCTGAGGCAGAGCTGACTCAGCCTAGTTGTCCCAATCAGAGCCTCAGACACCTGAGAAAGCCCAGTCAATAAGAGCAAAGCCAACCTATAGTTGTTCAAAGGTGTGTGGGTGAACCCCACCATGACCAGTTCAGATTAACATAATTTCCAATAGCCTTAAGAAGGAAAACAAAATTATAGGCCTCTAAGTTTGTATGGTTGTTTGTTACACAGCATTTTTATAGCAATAGATAAGTATGCATGACACAAATTAGCAGTATGTATACTTAAATTCAAAAAGTATTTTTGTTTAGCAAAGTCAGAAAAGCAGCATTCCCATGTCTTTGATTTTTTTCTAAATATGCAAAGATTTCAAAAACACAAGTCAGGGAAAATTTAGAATATTTGCTTTCATAACCAAAAGGAGGCTTGTATTTATTATTCTCAAAGAATCTATAGGCAATACATGCAAGTCAGAGGAACTCATTCATTCTTAACATTTTATGTTCTACATATACTTGCTGCCTATGTTGAAATAAACAAGGCAATTTGAAGAAATGAATGGTTTATCTTTAGTATTGCTGGGCAGCAGGGAAGTCAGCCTCTGAAGAAATAGCTTTGAAGCAACTAAGGTGGAAAAATCTTTTGTAAGTATTTTGGGGTGTGGAGATAATCTGAAGAAAAGTAAGAGAAAAATGTTATAGTGTTAAGCAATACAGCTTCTAACATTCAACCTGAAAGTTTTCAAAATGAAATATTAGTTGGCATAAATAAAAATAAAATCATCTACAGTATTGCTTGAGAAGACAAGAGGGGTTATTTCTCAGTAACTCCACTTTAACTCTGGACCAAGTGAAGTTTTCCAGCTGGGGGAAATAGGACATGGAAAAAACTGAGAAGAGGAGGTTAAAGTTAGTACAGGAAAATCCAGTCTTTCACCTATAATGTGACAGTCACCGTACTAGGTGCTGAGGATACAGTTTTGGCCAAAGGAAATATCCGTTAATCCATATGAAAAGAAGAATAAAAGCATATTAAGATATGAGTCATAAAATTTGCCTACATGATCAGAGAATGAATCACAGAGGATGAAGTCAGTGACTGTGTCTCAATTTATGTTTATAGTTTACCAGGTAGAGAAAAAAAAGGGAGTGACAGAAGTAAAAAGAAATTGTGTATACAAAGGCATGGAGATGTGTATAAGTGACTCAAAATGGGAAAACTCCATCTACCAGGAGCATAGGTGCTCTGGGACAGAAGAGGATGGAGATAAAATATGATAGCAATGATGGTATGTTAGTTACCTACCGCTGCAGACAAATTATCTCAAAACTTAGTTGCTTGAAAGAACAACATTTATCTTACAGTTTCTGTGGGTCAGGAACCAACTGGGTATGGTTCAGCTGTGTCCTCTGACTCCCAATCTCTCACAAAACTGCAGTAAAGATAAATACCTGACTTGTGGCTTCATCTGGTGGCATAGCAGGGGAAGGGTCTGCTTCTAACCTTACTCACATGATAGTTAGGAAGATCCAGTTTCTTGTGGGCTATTGGCCCGAGGTCCCCCTCAATTCCTTGCTGCTCCCTCTAAGCAGCTTATAACTTGTCAGTTCCTTCATCAGAATAAGCAAGAAGAGCCAGAGAAAGAGTGTAAGCAAGATGGAAGTCACAGTCCTTTGTAACCTAACCTCAGAAGTGACTTGCATGACTTCTGTCATATTCTATCCATTAAAAGCAAGTCCCTAGGTCCAGCACCCATTCAAGGAAGAGAGCACAGAGGTTACACAAGGGCATAGATAATGGGAGGCAGAGATCGTTGGGGCTATTTTAGAAACAGCCTCCAAATATGGTAAAAGCAATTTCATCCATCAGGAGTACTGGTACTCTGGAAGAGATGGATGATGAGGAAAAATGAAACTGATGATGTATGCAAGAGATAAATTGTGGAGGACACTTTAGCAGCCCAGTGGAATGACAGGCGAGTTTGCACAGGAGGGATATATTGATCCCTGTGCTTGAGACTAAGAAATACTAATGCTTATCACCAGAGAGATCTAGGAACAAAAGACTTTCAAGCGCCTCAGCAAAGGCTTACAGCTTACAGATGAACACAGCACTAGTCCACACTGCTGGGGACTCTTGTTCCCTACTCCTACCCCACAGGTGTGCTGCTGTTGGAGAGATGCTCACAGCCTCACCTGCTTGCCAAACATGAGCAGGGACATGAGTAGGCAAATGTCAATTCATCTAAGGGGCCCAGTGGTCAGCAAGAGAAATCTGAAAACACCAGCACAGGCAGCTCAGAGAAAAACAAAACTATCGAACATGCTAGAGATAGTTTGCACAAAAACGGTATCAAGGACATTTTAAAAATTTAACACAGAGCATTAAAAGACTGAAAATAAAAATCATTATTTTGGAATCAAATCATTCTGTAGGCAAGTGGAAAGAGATAATGTTAATAACTGAGAATTGAATCAGTGACCTGGAATATCAAGTTAAAGAAATTGCTCTTTGAAAAAAATTGAAGCAATAAAAAACAATGATATGGAAATAATGGATACCTAAAATGCAAATAATATTAATTCTAGAAAGAGAAAAAGGAATGGAGAAATAATAAGCAATTAAGGAATAAATGAGAGAAAAGTCCTTGGCCTGAAGAAAACTTTCTTTCTCAAGAAATTAAAAGAGAAATAAGAATTAATATTAAAGGTCAGAGGGGTGATCATACCCACTCCCCTTAGTAATAGCTGACATTTATCAAGCACTGATTACATACCAAGCGCTGTTCTCATGCTCCACTTATTCTTCAGAACAAGTATATGACTTAGGTACTGTTATATTATTATTTTCATTCCCATTTTACACCTGGTTAATCTGAGGAACATGGAGTTTTCATCATTTGCTCAAAGCCACAGAGTTAAGAAGTTGCAAAGCTAGAATTTGAACCCAAACAGCCTGGCTCCAGAGATTGTGGCTTTAACCACTATGCAAAATTCCTCATTGCAGTCAGCAGTATAGTTAAAGGGCCCTTCTCATATATTACTCATTGAAATGGGAATTACAGACTCTTTAGAGAGTAAGCACACACTACCTATTGAGATTAAAATGATACGTATTCTGTGACTTTCTTCTCAAGCTCTTATGGAACATTCTCCAGCATTGATCACACCTTGGGTCACAAATCAAGCCTTGGTAAATTTAAGAAAATTGAAATCATATCAACTATCTTTTCTGACCATAATGCTATGAGACTAGATATCAATTACAAGAAAAAAATCTGTAAAAAATACAAACATATGGAGGCTAAACAGTACTCTACTAAATCACCAAGAGATAACTAAAGCAATCAAACAGGAAATCAAAAAATACCTACAAACAAATGGCAATGAAAACACAATAACCCAAAACCTATGGGATGCAGCAAAAGCAGTTCTAAGAGGGAAGTTTACAGCAATACAATCCTACCTCAAGGAACAAGAAACATCTCAAACAACCTAACCTTACACCTAAAGCAATTAGAGAAAGAAAAACAAAAAAACCCCAAAGTTAGCAGAAGGAAAGAAATCATAAAGATCAGATCAGAAATAAATGAAAAAGAAATGAAGGAAACAATAGCAAAGATCAATAAAACTAAAAGCTGGTTCTTTGAGAAGATAAACAAAATTGATAAACCATTAGCCAGACTCATCAAGAAAAAAGGGAGAAGACTCAAATCAATAGAATTAGAAATGAAAAAGAAGTAACAACTGACATGGCAGAAATACAAAGGATCATGAGAGATTACTACAAGCAACTATATGCCAATAAAATGGACAACCTGGAAGAAGTGGACAAATTCTTACAAAAGAACAATCTTCCCAGACTGAACCAGGAAGAAATAGAAAAATATGAACAGACCAATCACAGCACTGAAATTGAAACTGTGATTAAAAATCTTCCAACAAACAAAAGCCCAGGACCAGATGGCTTCACAGGTGAATTCTATCAAATGTTTAGAGAAGAGCAACACCTATCTTTCTCATACTCTTCCAAGATATAGCAGAGGGAGGAACACTCCCAAACTCATTCTATGAGGCCACCATCACCCTGATAACAAAACTAAAGATGTCACACACAAAAAAAGAAAACTACAGGCCAATATCACTGATGAACATAGATGCAAAAATCCTCAACAAAATACTAGCAAACAGAATCCAACAGCACATTAAAAGGACTATGCACCATGATCAAGTGGGGTTTCTCAGAATGCAAGGATTCTCCAATATATGCAAATTAATCAATGTGGTACACCATATTAACAAACTGAAGCATAAAAACCATATGATAATCTCAATAGATGCAGAAAAATCTTGACAAAATTCAACACCCTGTTATGAAGAACACTCTCCAGAAAGTTGGTATAGAGGGAACCTACCTCAACATAATATAGGCCATATATGACAAACCCACAGCCAACATTGTTCTCAATGGTGAAAAATTGAAACCATTTCCTCTAAGATCAGGAACAAGACAAGGTTTCCCAATCTCACTGATATTATTCAACATAGTTTTGGAAGTTTTAGCCACAGCAATCAGAGAACAAAAAGAAATAAAAGGTATCCAAATAGGAAAAGAAGTAAAGCTGTCACTGTTTGCAGATGACATGATAATATACATAGAGAATCCTAAGGATGCTACCAGAAAACTACTAGAGCTAATCAATGAATTTGGTAAAGTAGCAGCATACAAAATTAATGCACAGAAATCTCTTGCATTCCTATACACTAACGATGAAATATCTGAAAGAAAAATTAAGAAAACACTCCCATCTACCACTGCAACAAAAAGAATAAAATACCTAGGAATAAACCTACTTAAGGAGACAAAAGACCTGTATGCAGACAAGTATAAGACACTGATGAAAGAAATTAAAGATGATAAAAACACATGGAGTGATATACCATGTTCTTGGAGTGGAAGAATCAACGTTGTGAAAATGACTCTGCTACCCAAAGCAATCTACAGATTCAATGCAATCCTACTGAGCTACCAATGACATTTTTCACAGAAGTAGAACAAAAAATTTCACTATTTGTATGGAAACACAAAAGACCCCAAATAGCCAGAGCAATCTTGAGAAAGAAAAACAGAGCTGGGGGAATCAAGCTCCCTGACTTCAGACTAGACTACAAAGCTACAGTAATCAAGACAGTTTAGTAATTTGCTCAAAGCACAGCACTAGCCCACAGTGCTAGCCCACAGCACTAGCCCACAGTACCACAGTATGGTACTGGCACAAAAATAGAAATATAGATCAATGGAACAGAATAGAAAGCCCAGAGATAAACCCACACACATATGGTCACCTTTTTTTTGATAAAGGAGGCAAGAATATACAATGGAGAAAAGACAGCCTCTTCAATAAGTGATTCTGGGAAAACTGGACAGCTACCTGTAAAAGTATGAAGTTAGAACACTTCTAACACCATACACAAAAATAAACTCAAAATGGATTAAAGGCCTAATTGTAAGGCCAGACACCATAAAACTCTTAGAGGAAAACATAGGCAGAACACTCTATGACATAAATCACAGCAAGATCCTTTTTGACCCACCTCCTAGAGAAATGGAAATAAAAACAAAAATAAACAAATGGGACCTCATGAATCTTAAAAGCTTTCGCACAGCAAAGGAAACCATAAACAAGACCAAAAGACAACCCTCAGAATGGGAGAAATGATTTCAAATGAAGCAACTGACAAAGGATTAATCTCCAAAATATACAAGCAGCTCATGCAGCTCAATATCAAAAAAACAAACAACCCAATCCAAAAATGGGCAGAATACCGAAACAGACATTTCTCCAAAGAAGTTATACAGATTGCCAACAAACACATGAAAGGATCTCAAAATCACTAATCATTATAGAAATGCAAATCAAAAAACCACAGTGAGGTATCACCTCACACTGGTCAGAATGGTCATCAAAAAAATCTATGAACAATAAATGCTGGAGAGGGGGTGGAGAAAAGGGATGGAACCCTCTCATACTGTTGCTGGGAATGTAAATTGATACAGCCACTATGGAGAACAGTATGGAGGTTCCTTAAAAAACTAAAAACAGAACTACCATATGACCCAGAAATCCCACTCCTGGGCATATACCCTGAGAAAACCATAATTCAAAAAGAGCCATGCACCCCAGTGTTCATTGCAGCACTATTTACAATAGCCAGGACGTAGAAGCAACCTAAGTGCCCATCAACAGATGAATGGGTAAAGAAGATGTGGCACATGCATACAATGGAATATTACTGAGCCATAAAAAGAAACAAAATTGAGTTATTTGTAGCGAGGTGGGTGGACCTAGAGTCTGTCATACAGAGCAAAGCAAGTCAGAAAGAGGAAAAAAATACCGTATGCTAACACATATATATGAAATCCAAAAACAAACAAACAAAAATGGTTCTGATGTACCTAGGGGCAGGACAGGAGTAAAGATGCAGATGTAGAGAACGGACTTGTGGACACGGGGAAGGGAAAGGGTAAGCTGGGCTGAAGTGAGAGTGTAGCATTGACATATATACACTACCAAATGTAAAATAGCTAGCTAGCCGGAAGCAGCTGCATAACACAGGGAGATCAGCTCGGTGCTTTGTGATCACCTAGAGGGGTGGGATAAGGAGGGTGGGAGGGAGGCTCAAGGGGGAGGGGATATGGGGATATAGGCATACATATAGCTGATTCACTTTGTTATGCAGTAGAAGCTAACACAACACTGTAAAGCAATTATACTCCAATAAAGATGTTTAAAAAAATGATGTATTCTTTGTCTCCACATTTTACTCCAAGGAATCCATTCAAAACATGTAAGGATATTTGTACGAGACTGTGGATTACAACATGGAATACTAAGAAATAGAGGTAAAGTGGATGCGTGACAGTAGAATAATGATTGAAAAACCTGTTGCGTACTTGTAATGGACCTTGTAATTGCTTCCTTAATATGCATTTCCTTTTCCTTAGAAACAACCTTATTTTTATTTGGCAGTTTTTCCTATATACACCCCTTTTAACCCATGCCAACAGTCCATGCTCTCTGAAAGATGGTGACAGCTAACTCTATCCTCGTTTTAAGCTTGAGATATATAACTGAGGCCATATTAGTGTTATGAAATAGAACTTTCTGCATTGATGAAAATATGCAATATAGTGGCCAGAAGCCAGTAAGCTACTGAGTACTCAAAATGTGGCAGTGTGACTATGAAAATTAAATTATTTAACTGTAATTTAAATTTAAATAGTAACATGTAGCTAGTGTTTACCATATAAGTGCAACCTCAGCTAATCAGTGCAATATCATCACCTGACCACAATAATTAGTTCAAGGATGGTGATGTCACTGATTCAAATCAATGAGACTAATTGAGCTTTCCTGGGGTCTTCTGGGAAAGAAGTTTTCTGCCTATTTTTAGAAGATGCTTCTGACAAATTCTTTCTTCCTGGATGCGGTTGAGGATTATGTGGTCAAGGGAGTAACTGAGAGCCACGCTGGAAACATGAAAGGTAGTCATCTTTAGAATAAGTAAACATGATGGAAGAGAAGTGTAGACAGAAACAAACCAGTTTCTTCTTGACGCTAAACTACTGAATAAAACTAACTCTGTAGTTGATCCTACATTTTCTAGTAACATATGCCATAGATCACTCATTATTAAGCACATCTCAGGGGGATCTCCTCTTGAATTGGAGTATATCTGTAATGTGAAAGAGGTTGTATCAAAATACAATTTAGAACTAATTTCAGTTCAACTGAACTAGTTTTAAGAAATATTTTAAAGGCAAAAAAAGCTAACTGCAAAAAAGATTATGATGTTACATTTAAATGAATGATTCAAAAATACTTAGAAGTAAGAGATTACAGACAAACAAGGGGAGAAGGCTACAATGATGCATATGGTAATGGATTAGAGCCAGAGATACCAGTATGAACTCACATTTAGGTTAATATAGATAAACATGGTTACATATAGAAATATTTGTAGATGTGTGTGTATATACAGTAGTTAGTGTACATGTCTGTATTTCCTTGCTCTGTCAGCTAAGAGGGCTCAGAAGCAATGATCTGTTCTTTCCCTTTCCCCAGTAGCAATGAACACACCTGGACCTAGATCTTAGTTTCTAAAACCATTCTCCAATGACCAGGGCTCCTTAAGAGAAAAGGCTGATCATGGGATTGGAGCAAGGAATTGCACAAGGTGAACCTGAAGCATCTCATGGTGCCAGAGAGTAAGTAAATGTCCTCTTCCCCCACCCCAGAAAAAAAGGTCAGGGTGTATGTTAAAGGAAACAACTTCAAGAGCTCCCAATAACCAAAGCTGAAACAATCTGAGCAACAAAATAAACGGGCAAGTACTGAAAAGAGGTAGAATATTAATTAGCATCCCTAAATGTTCATTTTGCCAGTCTTTAACACTAAAAATGGAAGTGTTACAGAGCTTGCCAGGCAGCCACTTAAAACCCTCACCTGAAGCAATTCACGGCTCAGATAAGAGCTTTATCTGGAACCATCAAATCTCTTAGCACAGATGTGTCTAATTTCTACGGCAAACCTTCCACGAGGCTTTAATTTTCACTTCACTCCATTTGCCTGCTTGGTTATGGCAGTTCTTTCACACAGTTTAGCTTTTAGGGAGCCAGTATTAACTGACATATTCTTATAAAAAATAGATTTGCCGCAGAGGATATCTCACTCAGATAAAGTGAGTGGGGCTTCCCTGGTGGCGAAGTGGTTGAGAATCCGCCTGCCGATGCAGGGGACACGGGTTCGTGCCCGGGTCCGGGAAGATCCCACATGCCACGGAGCGGCTGGGCCCATGAGCCATGGCCGCTGAGCCTGCGCGTCCGGAGCCTGTGCTCCGCAACGGGAGAGGCCACAACAGTGAGAGGCCCGCGTACCGCAAAAAAAAAAAAAAAAAAAAAAAAAAAAAAAAAAAAAAAAAAAAAAAAAAAAACAGATAAAGTGAGTGTAAATTAGGTTTCGTTTTCCGTCTCCATATAGAGATTATAAAGGTCATTTATATTGTTTGTATGTATTGGGGTGGTATCTTGGTGACATTTCCTCTTTTCTTTGATAGAACCATTCTTATATTAAAAATAAAAAGCACATATAAATTAGGAAAATAATGGTATAAGACATGTCATAGTTTATCAGGCATAAATTATCATGTTTTAAATGTTTTGGAGCTCTTCAGTAATAGACTGTCTTATCCATCACTAAAATATAATTTTAAAAATCATGCTTTTTATTTCTTCATTGCAGCTAATTTGTAATAAAAGTTGATTATGTTGACTATCTGGCTACATGTTTTATTTTAGAGTGAGGATTTGCATGCATAATACCACTAACATTTTTAAAAGACTATTATCCAAACAGCAGTATTTGAAAGCATAAAATATATTTTTTTCACTAGGATCTAAAGAAACAAAGGTAAGTACGACCAAACCATTTCTCCTCCATCCTTTTTTTTAAAACATTTTAGTTTGAGATAACTGCAGATTCACATACAGTTGTAAGAAATAATACAGAGAGATCCCATGTACTATTGACCAAGTTTCCCAACATGGTAATGTCTTACGTAACTATAGTATACTACTTCAGCCAGGAGTTTGACATTGATACAATTCATTGACCTTACTCGGATTTTGCCAGTCTTATATACTCTTATGTGTGTTCGTCTTTAGTTCTGGGCAATTTTATACCATGTGCAGATTTGTCTGACCACCATGACAATCAAGATACAGAAGAGTTCCAGCCCAAGGATCCCTCATTCTACCCTTTTATAGCAATAACCACCTCCTCTCTCCAACTTCCTTAAGCCCCAGCAACCACTGATCTGTTTGCCATTTCTAGAATGTTGTGATCTCTATAATGTTATATAAATGAAATCATATAGTATAAAAAGCTTCGAGATTGATCTTTTCCACTCAGCATAATTCTATTGATTTGCTTTTGCACATTTGGCAAAAAACAGTTGGGTATGTTTGTGTGGGTTTACTTCTGGGTTCTCTATTTTGTTCCATTGATCTACATGTCTATCCCCAAGTTGATCTATATATTTATCTCATTTCTATTAAAATCCACACAAGATTTTTTTGTGTGGACATAGGCAAGGTTATTCGAAATTTTATACAGAAAGGCACAGGGCCTTGCATGGCTAAAACAACTTTGAAGAAGTTGTTTTAGAAGGAATCACTCTACTTGATGCTAAGGCTTTCTATTGATATATAGCTACATTCATAAAGGCAATGTGGTATTCGTACAGAAATTAACTCAAAATGGATCAGAGACCTAAATGTAAAACTTCAACAGTATAAAAACATCTAGAAGAAAATAGGAGGAAATATTTGTGATCTTGGTTAGGAAAAGATAAATTCATAAACTGGACTTCATAAACGCTAAGAACTTCAACTCTTCAAAAGCCTGACTGAACCTTTACTGATACACCACCTGACCAGGACATACAAAGGAGAAGGCTAATAATTGATTTAGTAATTCTTAGTTGACCTCCCACTATCCGTCTCTGAAAAAGTTTAGAGAGGCCAAACGTGCAGTGAACACTTGGAGAGGGTATTTTATTGGAGAAAATTGGTGGATAGATTAGGAGAAAATATTTGCAAACCACACATCTGATAAATGACTTGTATATAGAATATATAAAAATCTCTCAAAATTCAATGTTAAGAAAACAAATAAACCCAGTGAAAGCTTGGCAAAAGATTTAAGCAAACACTCACTGATATAACAAACACATGGAAGAATGCTCACCACCATTACCATTAGGGAAATGGAAATTAAAACCACACTGATGTAGATAAGGCCAAAAGACAGTGGAGTACAAAGACGCTCAGCTCACCTTCTTTCACAGGCACACCAAGATCACAACTATCTGCAGAACCACCATCTTTGAAAAAGACCAAAATCTACCAGAAAACTTCTACAACTAAACATGAAAGGAAGGAACCCCAATGAGCCAGGCAGACTCGCAATACAATCAAGTCCCACACCCCATGGTGGGCGACGCACAAACTAGAGAATAATTACACTGCAGAGCTTCTTCTGCAGGAGTGGGAGTTCTGAGCCCCAAGCTGGGCTCCCCAGCCCAGGGGTCCTGCACCAGGAAGACAAGCCCCCGGAGCTTTTGGCTTTGAACGCCAGCGGGACTTAATTTCACGAGCCCCTCAGGACCAGGGGAAAAAGAGACTCCACTCTTAAAGGATGCACACGAAACCTCACAGGCACCTCACCAGAACTAAAGCACTAATTTGATAGGAGCCTTGGCCAGACCTACCTGCTGGTCTTGGAGAGTCTCCTGGAGAGGCTGGGGGTGGCTGTAGCTCACGCTGGGGACACAGACCCTAGCCTAGTGGCAGCCACACTCCAAACTCCTTCTACCCTGTGGAAGCCGGAAGACGCTGCTTTCAGGCGCCTGGTGAGATCCGCCCTCTGGCTCATTAGCACTAACACCTGGTCCCACCCAACAGCCTGCAGGTGTCAGTGCTGGGAGGCCTCAGGCCAAATAACCGACTAGGCAGAGACACAGCCCCATCCATCAGCAGACTGGCTGCCTAAAGACTTTCTGAGCCCACAGAAGTCTCTAGAAAAGCCTCTACACAAGGCCCTGCACACCAGAGTGCCAAGACACAGCTCCACAATCCAGTGGTCAGGCACCCATCCTGCGCTCCTGGAGGCCTGCAAGAGCCTCTTAAGATTTAGCCATGAGGTTGTTTGGGGTTTTTTCCCAGCATTTTTTTTTTAACTCTCCTCCCTTTCCCTTACATGCCCTAATCTTTTTTTTTTTTTCTTTTGTTCAACTAGATATATATCATGTTGAGATTATCACAGAATAAAATATGTTTCAATTTTAGATTTGTTTCTGCATATTTGCCTGGACAAATGATGTTCTATTACATTTTTTCACTTTTTATTGACATAATTACTGATTAAGAAGAGCAACTGAATTATGTCAGGTTCAGTGAATTAGATCTGGGAGACAATTTAGATGTAAAGAGCTGTTAATTGCTATCTAATTAAAAATGAAAGCCTCTGAACCGCCCTATATGACTACCCTTCCACCCTTCTCCATAGTACATGATGTTTTAGTAGAGAAAACTAAAATTCTGAAATGACATGAATGGGCAAAAATCAAATGACATTTTGGTAATTCCTGAGACTACCAGTTAAGACATATATGCATATTGTCAAAGCAAGCCAAAATCTAAGAGAGGAAAGAACGGGGTAGAAGGATGGATTTCCTCATCTTATAAACAGGAAGAGGGCAGGAACTGTGTCTGTCTTGTGTGATACATACTAAGAAGATGCTCAGTAACGACTGCTGGTCATCAGTGTGCCCCACAGGGTCCTTGTGAACGTTCTTTTTCTTTTTAAATACATTTATTTATTTATTTTTGGCTGAGTTAGGTCTTTGTTGCTGCGTGTGGGCCCTCCCCAGGTGCGGTGAGCCGGGGCCACTCCTCGCTGCGGTGCGTGGGCCCCTCATCGCGGTGACCTCTCCCCTTGCAGAGCACGGGCTCCAGGCACACCGGGTCTAGCAACTGTGGTGCTCGGGCTTAGCTGCTCTGTGGCACGAGGGATCCTCCCGGACCAGGGCTTGAACCTGCGTCCCCACATTGGCAGGTGGACCCTCAACCACTGTGCCACCAGGGAAGCCCCCTTGTGAACATTCTTTATGTGAAATAATGCATAGAGAATTACTGAGTACCAAGACATAGTAAGTGTAAAATAAATGTCTTTTCCTTGGTATCACCTGTTACGTGCTTAGTGATCAAAGTATCAATCACTGCTCTCTGCTGAAGGCTAAAAGTATTTTTTAAAATAGTCCATGAACTAGCTTTGACAGGATACAAAGATTTAGACCCCTTTTGTTTCGCAATATGGAAAACGTTTCAGCATTTTGAAGCCCTCAAAGTCTTCTAAGTAAATAGTTCTGATGGTTTGGAACACAGATGTCATTAACAACTCTATTTCTTTCAGTCTGACTGTAGGCAGGCTACATTATTTTAAGCTATTCTTGTCACCTGTAATGTTCTACTGAGGCCTTTTAGCATGTGAGCTGATAAACTGACCATTAAAAAATAGATCTTAATTAGGTAAGGGTATTCTGGAAATTCAGATACAGAGAAGTAATCTACATATATCTACATGGGTTTTTGTTCTGATTTTTTTCCTGATTATAAGAAAATAATCTTATGTCTATTTATTTGAACATTTTATTTTTTTCATAGCTGAGATATATTTAATCTATTTTTAAATATATCTTTATTGGATACTTGAACATTTTAAACTATATAACAGGAAAAATTGAAATTGATGGATTGTATTAGTTCTGTTTGGTATTCAAAATACTTTACAATCACATTACTCATATTGTATGCAATTCTTCAAAAATGGATCCTCTTAAAGAAAAACATTTTGAAAGAGTATTAACAATTTATTGCTAATGCAGAATAAAAAGCAAAATGATTATTGGTAGAGATTGAGTTGAATATAAACAGTGTAAGATGACACAGGGCTTCAAAAAGATGTATCCTGTGGGAACAAAAAATATATATTTTAAATGACTAAACTGTTGATGAACTTTGATATTCATATTTAAAGGCGTGAAAATTAGTAAATATTTTACAAGTCTGTAATTTCCTTATAAATTTTCTTAGAAATATTGAGAGAAAAAAGGAAAAAAAACTTTTTAAAAAACAATGAAGCATTAATAGAATGTTAGACTCCATCAGAAACACCTACTGCAGTTGAGAGGCTATTTCATGCTAATATATCAGTGATGTACATGAGTATTTTGATGTGTGGGGTGTGCCCTGAAGATACATGACAGCTATAACACTAACCTCTGAGCATTGAAAAATATGAGTTGTGGTCCACACAGCAGCTTGCTAGAAATATGTTTAAGACCCACTAGAGATTCTGTGAATTGCTTTACTAAAAGCCTTATTGTTTGCTGCTGTTGCTAATGCACTGGAAAGAAAAATTAAAACAAAGTAACATTCAAAAAAATTTCCATGGCCCTTGGTGTTTCTCCTGGAAAGACAGCTAATATGATTTTCTACTACTTTCTACTTATAGAGATTGTTGCAGGAGCAGACAGACTTGGCTAAAAATATAATCTAGGAAAAGCAAACCAAAGCTTGAAATTTTGCTGGTTATTTAGGTTGCTTGGATTTAAGCATTAGTAAATTATTCTCTTATTTAGGTAATCTTTATTCAGTTATGACAGGTGAAACCCCTCTAAAGGATCTAGAAAAGTCAGAGAAATAAATTAACTTTCTGAAAAACAAAAATTAACAAAAATTTGAGATTTTCCCTAGGCTGAGGATAAAAGGGTGTTTCTTTGCTTTCTGGAAGCAGATGGCTAGGATTCCTGGAAGAGAGAAAAATGAAGGGAATGAATGGGGAGGCTAAGAGAAGTTCCCACCAGTTGAGGTTAAAATAAATTTCCCTAGCAAAACCTTTTATTACCGTAGGTATGGCTGGTGAATTTAAGCAAAATGCTATCTAACATTCAATTTAAGGTTGTTTCCATTTCTGGCTCTGCTGCAATTCCCCAACATCATCCCAGATCAAATAGTCTAACATAAGTATACTTTGAAAACTTAGAGGGGAGAGGCCAAGGAGGCAAAAAGGAACAGATAATTTAATGAAAGCCAGAATCCGGGATAAGAAGGAACCAGATACCCCATTTCACCATTTCACTCCACATGCCTGCACATGTAAATAAATGTTAGTAGTCTTAACACAGACCTAACGTCTGAATTTCCTTCAGAAATTCTGAAATATTTTTACCCCTAAAAATAATTTTAGGTTATGTTTAAATTCAAATTTCATACTTGATATTGTCAACCTTTATAACAAAAAGGTAAGTGGTTTAGCCAGCAAAATCGAGTTTATTCAGGAATAGTAGAGGAATTGCAATTTGGGAGAAACTCTGGCTAACCATAGGCAAGTCTGGAGCACAAAACGGGAGAGCGTTCTTTTGTAGAGGGAAGGAGGAAGTTGGGAGGGGTAGTTTGAATGAAAGTTCGCAGGAGAAGAGCAAGAATTCGGGGTTGTGGCGGCTCCTCATTGTTGCAGCAGTTTCTCATTAGCTAGGTTGTTGCTAAGCGTCGAGAAAATCTTCTTTCTTCCTGCTGGGGTATTTAAAGATTCTTCCTGCTGGGGTATGTAAAGTATGCTGCCACAGGTGGTACGAGTGGTGCATGTGTGGTACATGTGTGAGCACTCTTCCTTCAGGGCTTTCCGATTCCATTTTGAATGGGGCTTTCCTTTATTCATTTCCACAGTATATAAATTTGATATCTAATTTAATATTTGATAAATCTACTGCTGCTCAGATAATGTATTTTCAATATTCAACATTTTGTGCTTCAAAAATTAATAGTTTTTCATTATCCATAAAATATTCATATTTTACAAGTGAGGAAATTGGTTACTTCAAACTAAGATGAATCAGTAACTCAAGAACTGAGTTCATAACTTAAGAATTGATGATAACACTGTATAGACTTTGCATTCAAACTTGAATTCAAATTTTGGCTTTGTTGCTTATTTTCTGTATGATGATGAATAAGTTACTTAATCTTTTGAATTTTCAGTCTTTTTGTTTATGAAATAGGGAAAATGTACATGAATTTCAGAGTTGCTGGGATGATTAACTGAAATAATAAATGTAAAGCAGCTAATATGTGACTCAATAAAATTCTAGCTATTAGTAGAAAATGCCTGTCTCTATAATAATGATAATGATAACAATGATAATAGTAATGTTACAAAAACAATAATAATATTAACAGTATTGTTTTTTTCCCAATTTGTTTGTCATCTTTAAGCTCAGATAGGATAGGAAGGTTTGCTTGTTTTGTTTTTCCTTTGCATATCATTATTAGGATATTGACTTGTGGAAAAGAGGTTTCCTATTAATATAATTTCTTGAATTTGTTTGACAAGTGTAATAAAATATGGCATCTGAACAAAAAAGTAGTTATGCTGTAACTGAACACATCAAAGAGCAGAGAATGGGACGTGATGTAGACTTCAGAAATTTCCTAAGTGTTGTTAGAAAACTACTGGCAAGAAGATGGTTTACTTTAGGGCTGTTATTTTCCACAATCTAGGCAGAACTCAGAGGTCTGAGAAGTATCTTTCTATGCATTCTATGCATTTTCCCTTTTCATAGCTTCATATTGAGATAAATGATTCCATTTTCTTGTCAATGACAGTACCCAGTTGCTAAAATATAATTATTTGAAAACAGTTTTTAAGAGCTAGTTTTCTTTAGAGGAAAAAGAAATATCTGTTCTATTTCCACTTATCTATACATTAAAAAATAAAGTTCCATTAAGAAAAATTAAATAAATACTTTGTCACAAAAATCTTTGTTCTGCACATTACTTCCTTTTAACAAATTTATTGAGATAATTCACATACCATGCAATTCACTGACTTCTGTACATTAATTCTTGATAAAGATATACTTAGTCCCATGAAATCTAAGATTCCAAAGATAAAGTCAAAATAAACATATTTATGTTAAATACCCAATCTGTAAAAAGGACTAGAGGAGAATAGAGTAGGTCCTCAGGGGAGACAGACATTTACAATACATTTTTCCCTCAAGGCAATAAAATTTAAATTAGAGGAATTGGATATAGGGACATAAGTAAGATACTTAAACAAGGCTATATATAAGTAAGATATTTAAACAGCTTATATACAATATGATATAAGAGATATCATGATAGTCAAGGACTTACAATAATCAAATACATGGCATAAAATTAAAGTGATTTAGGGATTTGGGGGAAGAATATATATTTCACACTAGGCTAGTCAATGAAAATTTCCTAGATGAGATAAGATGTATACTGTGAGTTTAAAGAAGACAGAGCAAAAGGGACATGTCCCTGGGTAATGATTTAAAAATGGGTAAAAACATGTACAAAGGCAAAGAAGTGGAAAACCCTAAGACACCCTCAAGGAACAATGTGTGGAAAAAAAGTTAGCTGGAGTGGAATGTTCCTCTTGAGGACTGCACATATATTCTCCATCTGGGATACTCATGAGGCTGTTAGCCAGGAGTTCCACAAAGCCACAAGACATGCAGCATACTTTCCTGAAATATTACATTTTTACAGGAGTAATTAATTGAAAGTACGATGTTTGTTTTTGAAAAATTCAGATATATTGTGAAGTGAAAACGTATAAGTCATTTGTTAAGTGTTTAAGCCACTCCCACAAATTTAATGGGTATGGGTTCATTCTCCTTAGCTATTTGAGTCCTTTAGTTCCACTAGTAGAATAACCTGAGTATTGAGAATTGAAGAGAAGTGTGATGAGATCCACTGGGTTTAGTTTGTGAAGGAACTTGAATGTTAGATTAATGAGTTTGGACTTCACTTGGTAGGAGTGAGAAGCCTTTGAAGAATGCTAAAGAGTAGGAAAACACAAAAAATATACTATTTTAGGAAATTACTAAACTATATTACTATAATTACAACTTAATATACAGGATGGATGAACGAGGAGAGATTATAGGCTGAGACCAACTTAGAAGATGCAAACACAAAGGATTTGTTAAGAGTTGCCTTGTTTTGAGAGCCAGTTCTATAATGTGATTCATAAAAACTGTTTAGGGAGCCTTCTAGACTATTTTGAAAATTAAAAAGACCATTTCATTGAGCCCCTCAATTACTAATTTAAAATCTAAGCATTGTTTATAGTGAAAGAGAAATCCTATGAAGCCTTGACTTTAAGGAAATACAAAGAGACACTAAGTTATAGTGCCATGCCATTTCTAAACTGTACTAATAGAAAATATTACTCATTAATAATTTGTGTTGATTTGTCTTCATCAGAAAAAAATTAACTTTCCAAATGAATCTTATCAGAAGTAATTCAAGAAACACATCTCGTTTAATATGAGAAATTAAAGCAGACCCAATCAAAAGCTACCCTAAATAGCAAATGTCGATCTGATCATGTGTTCTAAGAAAAACAGCAGTAATCTCAAAAGGTGATAATGTTTTTGAGGATTGGCATTGTTGTTGGAATATTTAATGAACAGTTTAACTGTGGCTCCCTGGCAATGAAGAGGTCCTGGAATGGTAAAAACTATGATGGAGTAAATAGCAAAGTCTCGTTTCTGCTCAGCTGGATCGCTGCTTCAGCCACCTGAGCCTTCAGCTGCATTTACTTCTCTCCATTTCTGTGGATCGTAAAACATTCCTACACAGGAAGTAGACAAGCTACCATAAGAACAAAAGCTCTTAGTGTGCCCCATCAGTCCTAGGCTTCTCTTGACGATAAGTCTGTTACTTTTGGCTTTTTTTTTTCATTTTTTTCAGGCATGGGACCCTATTTCATAATAAGTAGGAGGATCTCAATTTCTTGAAGCTTCCAGGATACCCATAGTACAGCTATCTCTTTTTCATAAAGGCTTACAAGGCTTTTTTTTTTTTTAATGGTTTTTACATTTATTAACTGGGTCAACAGTACAAGTCTTTGAGTACATTTACTTAGTTTCAGATTTTACATGGTTCCAGATGTAAAATGATATACGGTGAAATCCCTGGTTGAAAATGTAAAATGCTTTAATACATTTCTGAAGAGTGGTAAACTACCTAGTTTAAATACTCCTGTGCTCACTTTCCACTCAAATCATCCAAGATGGAAACCTCATAAACCCCAAAGCATATATAGCTGGGAGTGGAATGAAGTGGGCTGGGGATGCCTAGGACCAATTGGAATTTCCATGTTAAGGTATGACTCCAAACTAGTTTCTCCCCTTCGTGCTTTTCTTGTGCTTGTCTTTATTTGGTATTTCCAGAAGATATGGGTATCATTAACTCCTGGAAATCAGTTCTTTCTTCAAAATGATTGCAGGCATAAAACCAGAAGTGTGCTACTAACATCAAGGGGATATTCAAGTTAAAGAAGGTTTTATATGCAATGAATACAATCATAGGGTATTGTTAGGTGCCACAAGAAATTGGGAAATCTGTTATCTTTTGTTGTTGTTGTTGTTGCTCTAGTGTGTGTGTTTGTTTCTATTTTATAAGTTCTGTTGCTACGGTTTGTTCTCTCCCCCTTCTTACTTATATTTTACTACACTAAAAATTTTTTTATTGGAGTATAGTTGATTTACAATGTTGTGTTAGTTTCAGGTGTACAACATAGTGATTCAGTGATACACATACATATAATCATTCATTTTCATATTCTTGGGAAATCTGTTATCTTTCTGTAGTCTAAACATTTAAGGATCAATGATTAGGAACATAGAATTTTAAACAATTGTAGTACAACAGCAAATTTTATGTTAGATTTTAGAAGTGTATGAAGTACTGACAATATACGTGGTATGATTTATATTTAATATTTTTAAGGGATGTATAATTGACATCTGAAACACTTTCACTTAATTTTCAACACAATATATATACTTTGACAAGTAAATTTAGCTGTTCAGAAAGTAAATAAAAAGCAGCCAGATTTCTGGGATACAATTGAGCACATTCATTTGAGTAATGCTAAGTCATAATATGAAGGAACTTAGTTAAAACTCAGACATGAGATAATACCATTTTCATTTTAAATGGATTTTTTAAATGAATAATATAGAAGAATATATAATTAAAATTATAAAGCATAAAAACTACTTCAAATAGTATAAAATATATGTGAATACATACATGTTTACAGAAAAAATTATTTTAGAGAAAATACAAAGAAAAAATATGATCTATTACTACATAAGCAGATATATTTTTATTTTCAACCTAAAAGCACCGTAAAAATTAAATTGCAGATTGCTAACTGGAAATAATATGTGAAACATATTTAACAAAGTAAAATTCCTAGTAAGAAAGATCTTATGAACCAATAAATGAACACTTCAATATGAAAAAAGACAAAAGAAATAAACAATCACTTTAAAAAATAAAAATTCCAAATTCTGAAACAAAGTTCAACTTCATTAGTACTTAAAGTACTTAAATGTATATTTAAATAAGAAATTAACTGTTGAAAAAAATGGTAACTTGGCAAAGTTAAAAAAGAAGTGGTGGGAATTTTAGTGCCTACTACTGGTAAGAGAACAAACAAACCTTTTTAAACACAGCCAGAATAAATGTGAATTAAGACCAACCTTCTAGTAGACCATTATCAAAATCTATCAAGCAGAAAAATGATCATACCTTTTGATGTGTTAATTCCCATTCTAGGAGTATTCTAGAAAATGCTAATGAAGAGAAGCAAAGATAAAATATCAAAATATTGCTTTAACACCAAAAAAGATGGAAATTGTCTAATTGTCCAACACTAGGTGATAGGTTAAATAAATTTTAGTACATCTTGCAAAGATCCATAGTCATCAATGAAAAATCATTCTTGGAAAGAATATTTCTTGACAGGAACAAATACAGTGTATCCTTTTATCCCCCTAGTTTTATTGGAAAATAATTGACATATATCACCATATAAGGCTTACAGTGTACAATATGATGGTTTGATTTACATATCTTGTGAAATAATTCCCATAGTAGATTTAGTTAACCTCCATCATCTCATAAATATACAACAAAAAGAAAGAAAAACTTCTTGTAATGAGAACTCAGGATTTATTCTTTTAACTTTTCTACATATCAAAAAGAATACAAATATATCTTTTTAATACAATTCCAATTTTGAAACTTTTAAGTAACATGAGTGCCACTTGCTAGGATATTCACAAATCCTTAGGCCTTTGGGGTTTATCCTTCTGATAATTACATAACAGAATGTTAAAATGGAACTGTTCCGGTTTTAGTTTCGGCCAAAAATCCCAAGATGATTATATGGGACCACCATGCAGACTTGTAAAGGAGTATCAGGAGGAACATTTATTCTCAGGTTGAGGAGATAAACAGGCCCAGAATTTGATATCAGAAGAGGATAGGGAGAGAGGTTTGTTGGGAATGTGTTGAGTCATCTACTTGCAGGATGGAGGAGTAGGGTTGCATGCCCCTCAATTCATGCTTAGAAATGGAACTAAAGGAGACACACAGAGAGTTTAACAGATGCACTTAATGTTTCAGAGAAGACAGCGGACTTGAGTCTGCCTTATACCGGAGTCTAGATCCAAAGTGCCAGGACCTGGCTGGCTGGTTGTTTTACTGATGGTGGAATGACAGAGTTGGTGGCATTGGCCAGCTTCCTCTTCTAGAGTCTTTCTGGACAAAAGATGCATGAGTGTTAACTGTGGGCTGAGGTCACTGACACACCTGAACCATGGTTCACTCTGATGCTCTACAGCAGGGTGAACTGTAGGATTTCTCGAGGCTGAGAAAAGAGCCAGCAGCCGCCAGAGATGAATTTCCTCACATGAAGAGAACTATCGATGAGAGATCCATGGCAATAGTTTGTGTCTCTGAAGAGCCCAAGAAAGTGCCCACAGAAGTAAGGGTCAGCTTTAAAACTTGGTCCAGTCCAAGGAACACCTCATGGCAACCCTAGAAAGAAAAGTGAGACTTTTCCTGCTCCTTTCCATCTCCCTAACCTTGTCCACCTACAACTCTCAAGGATGGAAACTGAGATTGACAAGACGGAGATGGAGATATGCTAGAGCAGGTCAGCAAAGAGAGCAGACAAGGAGGCATCCTTGGTGGAAATTTAAAAGTTTGTTTATTATACTTGTCTGGCTATATAAAGAACTATGCTGCTTTTTATCATCAGAAAATGATTAGAAAGTATTAAGACTTCTTCCAAATTTTACCCAGGGGCAATGGGGAAATTAGCCTCAAATAATAAAATTAAAGGGTCAGCAGAAAACAAATACAGTTTCTTTTACATTGCATCTCACAAGTTATGCTTGTTCAATGTAGCTGTTATATTCAAATAAAATTGTCCCCATCCCATGTGCTTTGGAGATCCACCTGTCTCCCCCTCCCAGTATCTCCAGGATTTCTCTGGATATATATGAAGCAATCCTGTTCCTATCTTTTCCTTTATAGCTGCTCTTTTCTCTCTGCCCTACACTAACCCAAACATTAGAACATTTCCCTTGATAATTGAAAAATATCTCCTGCAAAGGCAGTTATACTTAATAGACTCACTGACAATTTGGGGTTGTAGGCAGGGAGTAGTACAAAAGTTAGTTTAAAATTAAATATTAGACATGATAGATTCTAGAAGTTCCTTGGTCATATTCATCTCACTGAACCTTTTTCTGGTCAGTTTCCGACTCTCAACTGGCCCACCCCCTCACCTATGTTGCTGACCCTCTACTTTTAGGAGACTCTCTCTATATGTTTCCCAACTTTTCCAGTTATCAGCTGTGAAACCTGGGTCAGGTTACTTAACATTTTCCTGTCTTACTTTCCTTATATATTAAATTGAGATATAGTTAGTAGCTACCTCATACTGGAAAGATTAAATGACACACATAAAGCAATTACCATAGTTCCCAGCACAGAGGTGATATTAAAATACTCAAAGGTAATAAAGTACTTAAGGTAATAAAAATTTTAAGGATAATAAAGTACTTAACTCTATCTTGGGGTATTCTACTCAATGTCATTATGACCTAGAGGGTAAGGTTTTATTGGGACAGTTGCCTTCTCACAGGAAGAGAACTCCTCCAAGTATTTTTCGAAGTGAAACAGTTCTCACCCCAGTAGAAGGTGTTACCTCCTTAAAAATAATATTATCATTCTCCCCGGGAAATTTATGTAAAAATAGTATAAATGCCAGTAGGAGATATACTGAAATATTAGATTGCACATTTCTAGATATAAGGCCCTGAAAGATTATTCAGTTCTCTGTGCATATTGTATTTTATAGCTAAAACCTGAATTACTTTTCTTGAAATCAGAGATCTTACTCATTTTCATGACATACTAATAATTTCAAAGATATAAAACAATTAAAGGGACTAATCAAAGAAGGTCTAGGATACTGAAGGTGGCTCTTTAGGACCCCTCTTCCTGCATTAGATGCTCACTCTCTGGCCCAGAGTAAAAGATGAGGTCTCTAAGTTAGGTTTTGTGGTATCACCTATCACAGCAGAGTGAGTGTTCAGTTCATGAAATATCTCCATTTTATATCTCAGCTTACATGACATTTTCTAGGGAGTCATACCTCTTCAAAGGCCATCATCTTAGAAAATAGCATTACTCTACCTGGAGGTCCAATTATTACATCCAGAAGAACATTAGTCTGAATCATCAGCCTTCTTTTCTTTCTCTGGGGGCTTTCTCCCAATGTTTTGGGAGAAAGTGGGTTACCAGCCAGCTTTTTCAACGCCTTCAACAGTTCACTCTCTGACCTCAGTTACTATTTCTTTGCCACAAAATTCTAAAGTTATTATTATTTGTCTGACTACACTTTTTAGTATTTTAAACAAAGAATAATGTTTCTATTACCTTGATGACCACCAAGATTTGAAATACCCAATGAGGAGTAGGAATAAAGCATGTTCACAGTGACCATAACTCTTTCAAGCTCTTTTGAAATCCTTTTGCCATCTCAATTACTGATACCTTCAATTGTGCACAGTTATTTGAACCTTCTGATATGATTTAATGGAGACAGTTAATTGAATGTGCAATGTTTCTAAAGTCAAATTCACTTCCTCCTCTGGAAAATCTAGTTTAACACGTTTTATATCCATCAGAGGTTTCAACTCAGCTTCTTAAAGCATTTATCTCGAGGAGCATCATTTACATACATCTGATTTTCATTTAATTATATCACTGAACTTACAAACGCTCTATTACACCATTTAGCTGTGACAGAGATTTATGTAACATTTGACACACCTTACATTAGTGAAACTTACAGTATCACTCAGGGCAATGTGTCTTTTTTTTTTTTAACAATACGGATTAATGAGAATCCAATCTTCTTTCTCCAGAGAAAAGAAGTTCAAGGGTTCTCTCCCAATATTGGCTATTAATCAGCACCAGATGGGAGGGTGATGCTGGCAAAGCTCCTCTTACCCTCTCTGATGCTTCCAAACTCTTTTTGATCCAAAGGAGTGCTGGAATCTCTCCTCAGCCTGGACTTCTACAAAAGCTCTCCCTTCTGTGGTGTCTTCCCATATCATCAGTCTGCACGTTTTCCCAGACTGTGGCTGAGAAGAGCTGGAGCCAGTTCATGGGCTCCTGCTGCTTCCAAAGACCCATATGAAGTCTGTCTGCCTATTAAGCAATGCACAGGGGGGCGAGACTCCTCCGGAGTCCCTTGGCATTTGGTGCTGGATCCACAGCTCCCACAGAGGCACTTTGGTTCATGAATGGATGCCAAATTTTAGTTGTTAAAAGGGGGTGGAAAAAGGAGAGACATTTTATGCTTCCTTGATGCTGGTGTCCTAGGGTAATATATTTGAAAGTGCTTTGAAAATAGAAATATTAGGTGGTATTACTATATGTCTTGTAGTTACTGCCATTGATTCACCCCTAGTCTGAGCATGTGTGTTTACAACATTTTTGTTCTTGCTGTTTTTTCTGTCTCTCCTCTTCAGTTATTTTAGCAATCTAAGTTGTCATAACTGCTTGCATTTAATTTACTCGGTTCAGAATTATTAAATTAGTTACTTAATAACTGTAATACCTTTTAATGATAATCATCAGAATTTAGATTACATAATCTAACAGATAGAAGTAAATACTGCCACCTTCCTGTCCTTAAGTCCTTCCTTGTATAAATACATGGAAATTAAAAGGAAAACATGAAGAATACAGTAAATAATAATAGAGGCAATAGGAGAAAGCCCAAAGAGAGAAGGATGACAAAAATGGAGAATGCTGGCCATAGTTGGCTTTGGTGTGTCTGACAGTCTAAGTAGCCAATGCTTGATGACAGTTGCCAACTTGGTCCCTTTAATGAGTCTTTGATACAAGAATAAAGAATATAGACTGTTCTTTCAGATGACCAATTCTTTCTGTGATATGTGTGAGACAGTATATTACAGTATATTTAAACCTAATAAATTAGAGTCTTTATGGATTCTTTCCTAATTGAAATTTGGAAGATATAACTATTTGGGGTAAAATAATATCTCATCTAGCCAGTATATGACCTATTACTACTGTGAACTTATAAGAAGAGCTTAAGCTATGTCATCTGGTTTTATTCTGTAGACTTGAATTCTGACAATAATATGGAAGCATTTTTTCCAGACTATAAAAAAAATCTGGAAACAGGAAAAAAGTTGAGAAACATATAAGGAAAAAAGAAAAAAGATAATATCCAACCATTCCATCTCCCAGAGTAATCTACTGTTAGTGTTTTGGCAAGTACAATTACAGGAAGAAAAAAATTTTGAATAACTTCTTCCCCTGACTTCTCTTCCTGAAGTCCTAGACTCTCTTCCTATAGATAGGAGTCTGAATAAGTTGTAGTAACTTGGGGTTCTAAATGGAGCTCATGAAGTTTGTCCTATTATATCTGTTTTCTCTCCAGAGTTGAAGATGAATGAATGGTAAAGAAATCTCACAAACAAGTATTTTATTTATCACATATTTTCCCATGTAGAAATAAAGAATATAAGACTAATTCATGGTAAAATGGCTTATGTTTACAATTTAGTTACTAACATGTAAATACTAACTTGTAAAATCCAGACTTTGTGTTATTAAAAGGACGTCACACCTTTTCAATGAAATATTCCAAAACTACTGAATCATCTGTATGGGTAGAGTGTAAATTTGCCTTCCTAAAACTGGTATACTCAATTTTCTTATTCCTTATATTATTTCATCTAGGAATGAATATGATTCACAGAGTACACTTTAAATAATTTTGGTTTTAAAGGTGTTCAACCAGGGGTACATTTTATTTAAAACTTTTTAATCAACTGTATGGAAATTTTAAATGCCCGGTGAGAAAGATGTCAGATGTATGAACAGCAAAGAGCAGTTGTCTTTGATGCATTACACTGAGATAAGTGAGTTTCCCTAGGATCAATCAGGACCTGACTTTTCTCTGCCTCACTATAGTAATACTATGGGTGATGATGTTGTCCCCAAAGTCACATTATAGGTCAATCTAATGGCCAACACTATGACCTCATGTACAAAAGTTTTATAATTGCATGTCAGGAGGAAATAACACTTAAATACGACAGGTTCTTTGTTTGACTCTCTGTATTCCATTTTGCATGCTGTCTTGCCAAACATAGTTAGCAAGCCAATAATAGGAATAGTGAAACCCATGGTGGCCCCCAAAACAAAATATGATTTTAGTTTCTCAAAAATCTATTGGAAGAAAAGAGACACTTCTCTTTCAAATGGCTGACATGGAGTTTAATTTAATACACCAGAAGATTCCATCTTAACCCTCCTAACACTCTTATCGCAAGAGATATACCATGGATGCATATCTGCTTTGGACACACACGGTTGCTTTCAGCCAGGTAGAAGAAAAAAGAATGTGCAAATATAAAGCATTACGTCTTATGATATATTCTACCCATATGCTTGCCAGCTCTAACTGAATCCACAGGCAGATGGTTTTCATTAGTAACTCTTAGCTACCTACATTTTTCTCATGCCTTTCTCATTTGTATTTAAAGTGCTTCCTTGTCTTAGGTACAAATATCTTTAAATATTTGTGTGAACGCTTCTCTTTTGGAGACTTTGACTGAAATGATTTTTCTCAAACTGGTAGGTATTCTCAGTGTGTCTCTAGACCCCAAAGACATTCTCAGCTTGACTTTGTATAGCAGTCTACATTTGGTTCTACTCAAATTCCTTTCTTTTTCTCTTCTCCAAGCCCTCACCTCATCCCTTGCTCACTTTGCTTTTCACTTCTTGCTTTTATATGGCCTTAGGAATATGAAATACAGAAAAGCAAAGATGAACTTTAAAAATTTGAGGAAAGGGAAGAAATTAAATGGCAAAATAATGGGAACTGTTGGAGAAAAATGATCCTCTTTGAGTTACTTTATATTAGTAACAAACTTGTTTACTCCACTGTCAAATTGATTTTCATTTAAGGACACGTATAGCCAACCTTCTGTCCAATTTACAGGGCATGAAAAAAAGAGTTAACAGGTAGGCCTGAGACTGCTGTCTTTCGAAAGGCCTGCTTGCATGTTGGGCCGTGGTTTAGTCTGGGAACTTAAGTTCTAAACAGTTCCTTATACTGATATAAAGTTTCCTTAAATGGTAGAGTGGCTCACTGTGCCTAGTTTGTTTGTACGACCACATAGTTCATGCTGCACGCTTACTTTCCATCTGGGAGTCTGGAATTTTGATATATACTAAAAAGAAGTTGCCTATATGACCACTCTCTAATTAAAAACCTTTTCACACATGTTGTCAAACTCAAACTTGTTGCTGGAGGAATTAAGCATGTTCACTGAGAGAGGACTCTTGGAAGCCTGTGCCTGGTTTCCTGCAGATTTTACTCTATGTGCCTTTTTATTTGCTGATTTTGCTTTGGATCCTTTTGCTATAATAAATATTATCAGTGAATATACTATATGCTGAGTCCTGTGAGTCCTTCTAATAAACCACCAAACCTGGGAGTGTTCTTGGGGACCTCTGACACACATTGATTGAAATGTCTTTCTTAAGATTTATAAATTTTCAATAAATATTTATTGAATACATATTATGTGAACTGAATTATGCTATGTGAAACCAAGATAAGTAACCCAGACCTATTTTAAGAAATTCACAGTTTTGTGGCTATGTCAACATACAGAAGTGTATAAAAAGAATATCCAATTAACGGAGTTAAAGCAGAACAAGGAAAATGTAAGAAGCTTATTTCAATGGAAATTCTGAAGATGTAGATACTTCATCTCATTCAAATATCAGGAAAGTTCATGGCATGTGAGTTAGCGTGTTAGTTAGCAGAACAAGTAGGTTTTGACAGGTTATGATATCTGAAGGCAGAAGGAAGAGGAGTTTTGGAGTGTTTCTCTTGAAACTTCACAAGTGGATAGAAGGTATAGTAAAGAAGTGAATAATATAGAGTATATCAAGGAAATACAATATAATAATAATTGTTACTTGTGGCACAAAGTGGAATTTTCAAATGCTCTTGATTAAAATCCTAATAATTTGAATGCCTTATTTATAATTCATTTTTATGCAAAATCTATGGATTATTATAGAAGGCCCATCAATATATATACATATTGCTGATACACTTCATTGTACAGCAGAAACTAACACAACATTGTAAAGCAAGTATACTCCAATAAAAAAAATTCCGTAGTATTTTAAAAGCATCTCTCTTAAACTCTCTTAAACTTAAGTTCTCCTGGTTTCTAATCATGTTTTTCTTTTCTGTGTCTTCTTTGCTCAGGTCCATCATGAGTGAAAACTGGTACTCAAACTCTTCAGAAAACTGGCGTCACATTTGGAGTGTCAGTGACACAAAGCATGATTTGTATGCAGATAGCAATATCACCTATGTGAACTACTATCTTCACCAGCCTCAAATGGCAGTGATTTTCATTATTTCCTACTTTCTGATCTTCTTCCTATGCATGGTGGGAAATAACAGTGGTTTGCTTTATTGTAATGAGGAACAAACATATGCACACGGTCACTAATCTCTTCACCTTGAACCTGGTCATAAGTGATTTACTAGTTGGCATATTCTGTATGCCTATCATGCTGCTGGACAATATTATAGCAGGTATGTTGATGTGCATGCAGCTCAAACATACTATGAGAAAATATTTGTCCCATATCCCTGAAGCCATGGCAGCAGCATCCATTCATTCACAAATATTTAATGAGTTCTAAGAACTGCTCCAAGTAGCTGTCCTCATGGGGTCTACATGCTAAAGGAGGATAAAAACAACAAACCAATAGCTATATAGTACTCAGAGAATAAGAAGAATTATGGAGAAAAATAGAACAAGTGACAGAGACGAAATGTGGAAGCCGTTATTTTTACAGAGTGTTCACTGAAGGTCATCAGTGAATGGTGACACTTCTTACTGAAGACTTTGAATTTGCTTAACAGTTCAGGGCACATATAATATAGTAGAAATATTAAGAATATTATGGACTGTAAAGTTCAAAGAACGTGTGGTTTCAATTGATGCAATGTCTTCGATCTAATATAAATAGATATTTAAGCCCTCTTGTGGTTGGCTGAGAGATTTCCAACAGTTTTTGATGGAAGATGGAGAACAGTAGCAATTTCTCACACAGCAGTAGTTTCATTCATATAGTGGTAATTTACATGTGCAACATAAGTAATAGTTCGAGTATTACCCTAGAGTACTTCTGGGTCCTTATTACCACTTCTTTAGCACTACGTTATACACGCTGGAAGTACAGGAACAGCGTATCTATGCCTCCCGGTACAGTTTTGGTGCATAGTACCTGCTTAATAAATATGTGTTGTATTAACTAATGAACAGCACTCAATATATACATATTCTAAATCTGTATGAGAAAAAAATGAAACCAAAGCAGCATATCAAAAAATATTTAGATCAACATGAGCCATATCATAGTTATTTCCTGTCTGTGGCATTCAACATCGGTTTACTGAAGAATAAGAGGTTTCTCTTTAGAATTTACTTCTGTTTCTTTCCTTTCTCTGGAGTGGGAGTCAGGGAGAGTTTAGATTGCCTATTCTATCATCAAGTACTACATAGATTCTGTGTTTTTGTGATGCTTGTAATTAAAATACAATATTTATTAAGGATGTACATTTTTAAGATACTGTGCTAGACAAAAAGAGAGTGAAAGAATTGATAAAAATTTTTGTTGCTCTCAAGAAACTTACTTTACCAATAAGAAATGCTCTCAATATGTCCCCCCTAAATATCTATAATTAAATTATTATTTAAGAGTTTTTCATATACAGTACCCTTTCTTACCCCTGATTCCCATTCCCAGGAGGCAGCCACATCCAGAGTTTTTTGCCTTTATTTTTGGTAATTACTACCACATTTCTAAATAACATGTTTTTATTCTAATATATTATCAGACTGCAGAAGATGTAATTTAGTTCTCATTATCCTCTTCTACCCCAAGGGGTGGTTTCCCTCACCAAACTCCACTGAACTGACAGCACTAGGACAAAAGAACATAAATCCGTAGAAACTGAGTATCTGAATGTGAAATTGGAAAAACAAAATGACTGGCTGAAACGTGGTACAAATTCAAGCAGATGCATTTATGCAGAACCACAAATATACATTCACAGTCTTTACCTCCCTCATTCTCTCAATATGAGTATATCATAGGTTTTTGTTAAATCAATATTTAGAGTATGCATTCCTATTATTATATGTATCTTACCTCTTGCTGAGCCAAGTAGAGTACTATGATACCAACTTTTTCTCTTATAAAATGTTTTTTGTTTTCCTGGCTTTAATAGGGGCATCATATTTTGATTTGCTTAGTGTTTTGGGAGTGTACCTATCAATAATGTATGTTCAGATTCTCTTCCAGGAGAGTTAAATTTCTTGTCAATACCTTCAAACATATGGAAAACACATCCAAAAAAATGTAAATGGCATCTTTTTTCCTGGAGATACCCCTCCAGGTACTCTCTATCCTCTTGGCCTATCAAGACACATTGCTCTCCAGGTATGGAGCTCAGCTATTGCTCTGGGATGTTCCTTCACTGAGAAACTAACAATTCTCTTCACCTCTCTTTATGCTCAATCCCCTGTGTTCTGGATGCCATTTCTTTTTTCTTGGTTTATTCCCCTATTAACTTCTTGTGAAAGGGTGCACTGAGATAAAAAATGTTTGAGATGTTGTAGTGCAAATATCTTTATTCTGCCTTCACACTTCATTATAGTTACCTGGATAAAGTATTCTAGGCTGGACTTTTTTTTTCCCTAAAAATATTTAAAGAGATTGCTCTATTGTTAATGTTGAGAAATTTGGTGTTGCTGCTGATGCTATCTGACCCTTGCTTCTTTTATTTATGACTTGTATTTTTCTTTTCTTCCAAAAAGCTTTTAGAACTTCTCTTTACCTCAAGTGTTCTGAATTTCAGGCATTTAAGCCTTGATGTAAGTCTTTATTTTCCATTTTTTTGTGCTAGACACAAACGAGGTCTTTTCAATCAAAAAATGAATGCTTTCAGTCCTGGGGAATTTCCTTGCAGAGTTCTACATTTTCCTTTCTTCAACTCGTATTAATCAGATATTGGAGGTGCTATGTTGCCGTTCTTTAAAACATTTTTTTCTTCCATTTTCTTCTCCTCATTATTCTACTTGCAAAAATCTTCTCAACTTCCTCTTCCAAACTTTTTGTTGACAAAAAGTCAACCGCCATTTCTATTATCATATTTTAAATTCTTTGAGCTATTTTTATATTCTTTGTGTTCCTTGTACTATCATGCACATATTTTTCATGGACAACATGTATTTTATCTCTGAGGTTATGAGTAGTAATTTTCTTTGTTTTTTAATTTTTTGTCTACCTGATTCAGATTAGTTTTCTCCTGTTTCATTCTTCCTATTTGTTTTAGTTTCTTTCTTTTATGGTTGAGGTTTCCCTAATAGTCAACTACTATTTAGCTGCTTGTATTTCAGAGTGAGGTACTATGTGGCTGCCTTGAACCTCTGCAGGACTGGGGTTTGAGGTTAGGCCCACTCTTGGCTTCACTAGTCTGGGTCATTCATTGGGAAATCCACAGCTATCAGAATCTGCCAGTGAAAATATGTCAGTGTTCTTGGAAGGATCACTTGCCCCAGAAGGAAATTCTCTAATCTACTGCCATAGGGATTATAAAACTGGCAGCTGCATTGTGGAGCTGAATGGGTCTCTGGACCTGCAGTAGGAGAACGTGCAGAGTGTATATGTAATTTCACTCTATCCTCCTGCATCACTGTGGCATCAAGCCATTCAAGCACCAATTTTGAGATGGTCTGGATAGACGACAGAATGTTGTTTTAAGTATGCTTGGCTTATTTAGGTTATTGGGAATATTTTTAATTAGATAAGAGTATTTTTAAAATAAGCTATAGGATATTTTTTAAAAGATAAATTTAAAAAATCTCAGCCATATGTAACATTCATCTCTTGGGAAACTAGAATATTTGCTAATGGAAGAAATAGTGTTACTTTCCTGTAAGAGCAGAGGTGCGTGTAGAATATCAAACTCTAAATTTGATTTGATTGATATTAAATATCAAATATAATAATTTTACCAATTTCTTTTATAAATATTCTAGTAACTGGAGTTCAGTTAGGAAGTTATTCAAACAGACTACTTTTGTTCGTGCAAAGTGCTCTTTATTCTCCAAGTATGTCTTAGTCAGTTTAGGCTGTTATAACAAAATACCATAGACTGGGTGGCTTAAACAACAGACATTTAATTTCACAGTTCTGGAGGCTAGGAGTCTGAGATGAGGGTGCCAGCATGGTCGGGTTCTTGGTGAGGGTCCTTTTTCTGATTGGTAGATTGCTGTGTATTCACATGGCCTTTACTCAGTGCGTGCACATGGGGAGAGGTCTCACGCTCTCTTCTTCTTCTTATAAGGGCACTAATCCCATCATGTGGCACAATCCCCATGGCCTCATCTACATCTAATTACTTCTCAAAGGCCCCACCTTCAAATACCATCACATTGGGGGTTAAGGTTTCAGTATATGACTTTGGGAGGGAACACATTCACTCCATAACAAAGTACCTCTGAGGTAAATCATGTCATTAGATTATATATAATTAAATATTAACTTTATTTGTTATACATGTGACTCCTGATTCTTCATAATTTATGGAATACATTTCCAAATTAGAGAAACAATATTCTTCCTGTTTTATTCATTTAAAGGGCATTATTACATAAGGGTTAATGGTTTGGCCTCTGGAACCATATTGCTAGGGTTTAAATCCTTAATATGCTTCTAACTAGCTGTGTGGCAAGGTATGTGATATTTGTGTGTTTGTTACATATTCTATATCATGAGGAGAATAATAAAGCCTTCAAAAGCCTGTTGTGGGGATTATATATGTTAATAGATGCAAAACATTTATTACAGTGTATAGAATGTTGAAACTACTGTGTAAGTTTTGACCTTATTAGTATACTGAAAAACAGAGATCTGAATGTATTAATGAAAATAATGGGAAACATTGATTGTTCCCTGGATATCATTTAGGAAACAGTTTTATCTGTCTAATTTCATGTCTTTCTCTTCATAATTTCAGTGAAATTAAAAAATATACATATGATCTTTCCAAAGACTAACTGTCCCATTTCCCTTTCAGGATGGCCTTTTGGAAGTAAAATGTGCAAGATCAGTGGCTTGGTCCAGGGAATATCCATTGCAGCTTCAGTCTTTACTTTAGTTGCAATAGCAGTAGATAGGTAGGTCAGCACCAAACTCTGAATCCAGAAAATTGGGCATATCTGCAACTAATCCACCTAACCAGTGAAAAATGCATAATCTATTAAATTTGGGTATATCTGCTTAAAATTGTATCCATAATATGTACCCTTTTAAGAGCAAGGCTTATATATATATATATATATATATATATATATATATATATATATATATATATATAATATACACACACACCAAGGGTTTAATAATAAAATAAAACCACTGAAGTTTCCATATTTTAAGATTAAATAATTAGGGATGATGCATGTCTTAGTTTGGGCTGCTATTAACAACATATCATAGACTATTTGTTGAATGAATAAATGACAAAATAATATTTGAAGTTTCAACAGCTGGTTTACAAAAAGAGCAAAATACCTAGAATTGCATTTTTGAAGTTACCCATAATTTAAGGGTGAGTAAATGGGAGAATTCAATGATTAGAAGACTAGATGAAAACTTGGAATTTAAGACAGAAGAGCTTACACCTTCGGTGAAGGACAATGGAGCAGTCAAAGTTCAAGATAACTAGTCATTATAGAAAGATAAGATAAATTTGTCTGGAGTTGCTGATGGGCCACTTAAAAGCTCTAAGTTTCCTTACCTGCAGATCTGGAAAGTAATCATTTTCAATTTTATAGAGTCATCACAAAAATCAAAGAAGATTCAAGAGATGACAGTACTTTGAAAAATATAAAATGTTATACAGTTGCATAATAGTATGACTCTCTTCTAATGAACATACTGAATACCAGTAATAACAAAATTAAGAATCACAATAACAAAATAGCAGTAAAATGAATCAGGCTTACTCTACATACTGATAATTGTCATGCTCAACAGAGGACACAGAACACTGGGAAGGTGCATCAACAGAACTCATCATGGAAACTCTCAGACTCATAGCTGTGAAACAAACCACCAGAACACGTAGTGTTAAAACAGTAACGCTTTAATATTCGTCACAACTCTGTGGATTGGCTGGGTGCCTCTATGTGGTTCTCCTACTCTGTGTCTTGTAGCTGAAATCACTCACGCTTCTGCTTATGCCATGCTTGCTAATGTTCAACTAACTGGCCAAGGCAAGTTGCATGGCCAAGCACACAGATCATGTGTGAGGGGACCACAGGAGGGCATGAAGGGACATTTAAGAATATGGGCTCTGGAGCCAAAATACATGTGTAAAAATCATGTGTCATTATGGGCAAGATTTGTTACCTTTTCTAAGCCTTTTCCCCATCTTTTAAATACGAAAGCTTACAGAGGCAATCCATGCAAACCAATGGAAAGGAGCCTGGAACAGAATATTAAACACTCATGCTCAATGTTGACTAGTTACAATAGTACTCTGATTATTAATAGTGTCTGATATACTCCACTCATTAATTTTTTGAGTTGAAATTTATCTCATATATTAATTACAGAAACTGGTAATGCACGCCTCCCTACTAACAGTAACTTTCAATATTTGAGGGGGAAAATGTATGGAAGACTGTAATTACTGAAATAAATTTAATTAATGACTTGGTCAGAAGTTATGAGGCAGTCCTTCACTGATATTTGCCTTTAATTACAGGTTCCGGTGTGTCGTCTACCCTTTTAAACCAAAGCTCACTATCAAGACAGTGTCTGTCATCATTATGATCATCTGGATCCTGGCCATCGCCATTATGTCCCCATCTGCAATAATGTTACACGTCCAGGAAGAAAAACATTACCGAGTGAGACTCAACTCCCAGAATAAAACCAGTCTACTGGTGCCAAGAAGGCTGGCCAAATAGGGAAATGAGGAAGCTCTATACCACTGTCCTGTTTGCTAACATCTACCTGGCTCCTGTCCCTCATCCTCATCACGTATGGAAGGATTGGAATTGCATTCTCCAAGACAACAGTGCCCCACTCAGGCAAACAGAACCAGGTGGTGTCCTGGCACATGGTGTCCAAGAAGCAGCAGAAGGCCATTAAGATGCTCCTGACTGTGGCCCTGCTTTTCATTCTCTCCTGGCTGCCCCTGTGGACTCTGATGATGCTCTCAGACTATGTTGACCTGTCTCTGAATGAACTGCGGGTCATCAACATCTACATCTACCCTTTTGCACACTGGCTGGCCTTTGGCAACAGCAGAGTCAACTGCTTTTCGCCTCCATCTCTGCCAAAAAAGAGAAAAGTCCAAGGAAACCTACACCCTAAGAGCTAAAAACAATGTGATCATCAACATATCTCAACTGTCAGCTCAGGAATCTACAATTAAAAACCCACATGAGGGCTTCCCTGGTGGCATAGTGGTTAAGAATCCGCCTGTCAAGGCAGGAGACACGGGTTCGAATCCTAGTCCGGGAAGATCCCACATGCCGCGGAGCAACTAAACCCACATGCCACAGCTACTGAGCCCGTGCTCTAGAGCCCACGAGGCACAACTACTGAAGCCTGCGCACCTAGAGCCCGTGCTCCACAGCAAGAGAAGCCACCAATGAGAAGCCCACACACAGCGACGAAGATTAGCCTCCGCTCAACACAACTAGAGAAAAGCCTGCGCACAGTAACGGAGACTCAATGCAGCCAAAAATAAATAAATAAAATAAATTTATTTAAAAAAACAACAACACATGGGGATATTGTGCTTTGTAGGAAAAGTGCTGAAAAACCCATACAGGAATTAATGATCAAGAATTAGAACTTACCGGGGCTTCCCTGGTGGTGCAGTGGTTGAGAGTCAGCCTGCCGATGCAGGGGACACGGGTTCGTGCCCCGGTTTGGGAAGATCCCACATGCCGCGGAGCGGCTGGGCCTGTGAGCCATGGCCGCTGAGCCTGCGCGTCCCAAGCCTGTGCTTCGCAACGGGAGAGGCCACAACAGTGAGAGGCCCCGCATTCTGCAAAAAAAAAAAAGAATTAGAACTTACCCCGATAGCAATGAGATGTAAAAGGAGCTGGTGTGATGATTTTAACTCTACTGTGTTATATAGTGAAATACTGTTGCTTTTTATGGCTTTGTACTTCAGTTCTTCTTAATGTTAGAAGCTCTCTCTGGAAAATAGTAAACAAAATGACCTTCTGTTCGTAATCAATCTTATTGTATTTAAAGTATATACAGAGACCCATATACAAATTTGCCTGGATAAATCAATTTTCTAGGACCAGTTTTCAAAGCCTGATCTTTTCCAACTTAGCTATTTGTGTATGAATCAAGCATGTGTTTTATGTGTATATATATGTATGCAACACATATACATTTTCTTCAAATGGTGATAAATGGGCAGTTCTTTGCATGAGAACACATTTTATGAATTCTCCCTTTGCTTTTGAATTGGAAATTTTAGACTACAGAACTATTTATCTGTTTGTGCTTTTAAAATGTACTTAGCTTTCTTAGAAATAGGAACTGCAATAGCAAATAAAGGGACACTGTATTTCTTTGTAATTAAAAGTTGATGTTTTTTCCTTTCAAAGAGTACAAAGTTGGTAAAGTCATAACATTGTTCCATAGGAGTTATTGTTGGCTTTTTAATATTTTCATAAATGAATTTAAGCCCTAGCTGAACCCATGTTTCTTGTAGAGGTGATTCAGGATCCCAACTTGACCTCCTTTCTAATAGAATCTCTGACATAAAGAAACAAATCTTTTAATAATGCAGCAGGTGCCAGAAGGGTGGCAGCTCTCTTTTAAAGGGCTTAATCAGAGATGTTCAACAACCATCACAAGACTCCCATAAAGTTTGAACAGAGCAAGACTGATTATTCCAGATCTCCTACTGGGCACAAAATGTAAGGCACAGAAGTCCTACTGGATAGCAAGTTAATACTACTATTAAAAAGAGAATGGTGAACCCCTGGATTCTGCTAGGTTATGATTATGTAGTGACAATAGTTGTAAATGCTAGCTTTTATTGTAGGATGAGATAGTCCTTAGAAAATTGGGAATTATAAAATAACAAATAGTTTGGCAAATAAAAATAAATCTCTGGGCCTGGACCTATCATGTTTTTCCAATCATTAACGTGGTTCAGGCTAAAAGCTTTTCAACTTTATAGGCCTTTGAGAAAATAATTGTTCAGTTTTCAATTGGTTTATGCTATATGATATTTGAATATATATGTGTTACATATTTCCAAAACCTTTTTCAAATTTCATTATTTCCTCTACAGCATATGGTCTATGTGTTATGAAGAACTTATTTGGGACTTCCTCAATAACCATTTTTCTGATTATAAAACTAATAAAAATTACATTATAAAATATAAAAACAGGTATTATAAAAACAACACCTAATACTTTTGAGTTTTTATGAAGTACAGAGTAGTACAAAAATTACATGTAATTCCTCTTTGAGAAAAAAAAAAGCAGTGAAAACACTTATTCTAAACAAAACTTAGATCAGCATCTTATATGTATGTCTTTGCCAAGAGTGATTATTTAAGAATGATTATTTTGTTGCTGCCTACCTCACAGTATCATTAACACATTAAATTTCTTCAACTTTGCTACTTAATTGTGAAAAATCATTTTAATTTGTTGTTTTGATTACTAGTATAGCTGAACATTGTTCTGTGTCTCTTACTAATTTGTATTTATTCCTCTTCCCATTCTTAGGCCATTTTCCCGTTGTATTTTTGTCGTTGTTTTTGTCTTTTATTTATTGCTATGCACTTTTTTATCAGCCATCAATAACAGGCAGAATGATCTTTTTTAAAAACTTAAAAATAATGTCACTTCTCTGCTTAAAAGCCATTAATCATTTCTTTTCAAATTAGGAAAGTAAAACAAACTCCTTACCAAGACTTACACACCTTTACTTTTCTACCCCTGTCCACCTCTTAAGCTCATCTCAAACCCAACTCTCATCATTTACACTGCCTGCCTGTATGTTCCTCTATCTTTGCCAAGTTCTTTGCTGCTTCTGGGTTTGCACCTGTTTTCTTCCTGCCAGAAATGTTCTTCCCATTGGCCTCCATGGGCTGGCTCTCTCATCCTTTAGGACTCAAACTAAAACTCCCCTGAGCTTTGTTTATTCCTTCATAGCAATTCTCATTATCTGTTATTATGTTCAGAACTCATTTATTTACTTGTTTACTATCCATATGCCCTACCAGAAGGTAAACACTATAAGGGCAGGACTGTTGTCTTGTGTATCACTGTATCTCCATTGCCTGGGCAAGTGTTTGGCACATAATGGATGCACAATAAATATTTATTGAACCAATTAATTAAGTAGTTGCAAATATTTTCCAGTAATAATTTGCATTCTAGTTTATTTATGATTGTTATATTTTATTTTTAGACATTGAAAAGAATTCAGAATATAATGGAAACACTGGATAATTTAGAAAAGCAGATGAAATAAAACGATTCCTTATCTGGTCACCTAGTGATAACCATTCTTTCTGTCTTCTTGGGGCAGGTGTACATGCTTTCTTTAGCAAAGTTAGGATTCTGGGGCATGTACTTTATAAGTTTTTATTCATTTCGCCGTGATTTATTTCAGACATTTATTTATTTCAATTTATTTCATTTGTGTATCAAGAACACATTTCCATGTTGTTTAATATTCTTCAAATATTTTATTCATGTTAATACCATTCCTTAATTTATTAAAGTTATTTTTGTGGCTGAAAATATAAGCTACTTCTCAAATCTATAAAATGATGCAGTTATATATACCTTGTATAATACTGGGCACATTTATAATTATCTTCGAATAGACTTATAAAAAACATAATTGCATGACTAAAATGCATGTACATTTGTTAATGTTTTAATACACATTGTCAAATATTTCTTAAACAGGTTTTAATATTTTATACTTCCCTTAGTGGTGTTTGCTCACTTACACACTCTCAAATATTGCATATTCTATAAAACAAATTTTTCTTGCTAGTTTGGTAGGATAGAACGTGTATCCCCATGTTTAATTTCATTTCATTGTTATGCAGCTGGACGTTAACTTAATCTTTATTCAGTTTGATTCATTTGTATTCACTTATCTTCACTTGTATACGTAGAGGAGGAAAACATTTCCCTTCTCTTCTTGGTTCTTTGGCTGACCTAATAATTAAATTGACATAAGACAGAGTAACAGGAGAAAAACAAATTTAATTACATATGTATGGGAGCCCCACAAAGACATGAGAGGCTCCTGGACAGTCAGGCAATTGTGGCTTATATGTCATCCTGAGCTAAGGAGAAGTGGGGTAGGGGTTGAGACTTCAAAGGAGTGGAAGACTATTCACAGGAAGATGGGAAGAGCAAATATTTATTACACAAATCTTTGTCATGCCATACAAAGTCTTTCTTATGTAAAAAAAATATATGTTTGGCAATAGCTCTCTTCCTGGTACAGGCTCCCTATCTAAATTCTTTTAGACAGTTAAGGGAGAGATAAAAAGCTCTTCTTGAGTCTATCGGGCCTTAATCATGTTCAGCTTGAAATAACCACATGCCAAAGTGGCACATTCTGGAATGACCTCCTCTGAACCCCATCATATTCATTTGCATTTCCTTCTTAGTCAATTCCCTCTTCATGTCCTTTGCTATCTTTTCAGTTAGGTTACACGATTTTCTTTCTCAGCAATCTGTAAAAGTGCTCCCTAATTCAGGATATTAATCTTTGACCATCAGACATGTTTCAAACATTTACTCTATTTGATGTGTGACTATGTATATGTATATGCATAGATATGAGGATAAAGGTTAAGCCACTATGATGGAATTCAAAAATACATTGGCTTAAAGAATATAGATGTTAATTTTGTACCTGATGTTAGTGGTCCAGTTTAATGGGGACCTTACTGCCATATAGTAGCAATTTTACAGATGAGGAATTGACCTTACAGAAGTAAAGGAAGTTGTCCAGAGTTGCATAACAAAGTAACTCATGGAGCCATATTCTAACCCATGTCAGCATTTTTTTTTTTTTTCTGTACGCGGGCCTCTCACTGTTGCGGCCTCTCGCGTTGTGGAGCACAGGCTCCGGATGCGCAGGCTCAGCGTCCATGGCTCACGGGCCCAGCCGCTCCGCGGCATGTGGGATCTTCCCGGATCGGGGCACGAACCCGTGTCCCCTGCGTCGGCAGGCGGATTCTCAACCACTGCGCCACCGCGGAAGCCCCATGTCAGCATTTAATGAGTATTTATTATGTGGCAGGCACTGTTCTACAGGAATCATCTCATTGAATCCTTATATACTATGAGGTGTTACCAATATTCACCTTTTCAGACAGACACAAAAGCTGAAGCTTAGAAATATTAAGTATTAACATAGGGAAGCAATTAACGTATTTATTCAGGATTCAGATTGTCTGGGGTTGCATCTTGGGTCTGCCATCTAGACATCAATTTCTAAAATTCTCAATACTTCAGTTTCCTCAACTGTAAAATGGACATAATAATAAAATCATTTGAAAATTTAATGCAATACCATATGTAAATAGATTAGAACTATACCTAGTACTCTTCCATTTATCAAGAGGAAACACAGTTCATATCAGATTAATGTCTATTACCAATTTTTTAGAGGCTTAGTACTACTTAGATAAAACTCAGAGTTAAAGATGACTGTTCTAAATTGGCCACTTGGACAACAGTCATTAAAGACAAACAATAATATAAAAACTTGATCTTTTATTGAGCCTTATGTGCCAGAAAATAAATATAACATGCATTATGACTTTCTTCTACTTCATTGCTTTCTTTTATATTTCTAGCTATCTTTCTTTTCCAAGCAGTACTTTTTGCAAAAGAGTATTTACCTTATTACAAAAAGAAGAAAGTTACACCTATTTCTTCTACAGATCTTTCCATATAAACAGAGAGTTCTCAAGTACACATCTTCAGAGACTGTGAGAAATTAATGAAATTGTGCTGCCAAATAACTAAATGGTGAAGTAACACACAATGTAAAAGTGAAGTAAATGTTAAGATAATTTTAAAATAATATCCAAAATAGCAAGTGACTTTGCACATTTTAGTTGTTTTTATTCCCCAATTCATAACCTTTTTACAATTATTATACCGACTATTATTTTAAAAGGAGTTCAGACTTTGGAGTCAAAGGACCAGAATTCAGATTCTGTGTACTAAATGCCCATACACTTAGACAGGTGACCTCTCTGAGCTTCAGTTGTCTCATGTATAGATCAATTTTGATAGTGACATTTGCATTACAGGTGTTGTGATGAATGACTGAATCAAGGTATGGAAATTTCTAGAAACATATGACACTGCACACATATTTATCAAGAGTAACTCTTCCTCCATTCATCATCCAATGTGATTTTTCCTCAAGATCCTTATGTTATGGGATCAATCACAAACATCTGTGTTCTATTGTTTGTTGAAGTTCCATTTATATGATTATAACCCACATATAACTAGGACCTTATAGCTATATCTGGGTTACAACATTGTATTGTTCTTGTCTTATTCCAACCTTGGGGCAGGATTCAACACTTTTCTTCACTCCCCAAAATAAATCCACTCCATTTGTGTCAATGGGGACTCTTACACATAGCCAGATGGGAAAAAAGGGCACATCATATACCATAAAGAGAAACTTCATAAAAATCAATATGAAATGTCTCTATTCCACCATGTTGTCCACAGAGTTCCATCTTTGGCTGCCTTTTCTTCCCCATTCAGTCTCTCTGAGTAAAGCTGTCCCTCATCCCAGTTCATCCTCTTGGTTAATTTCTCTCTCTTTTTCTTTTTACTTCCCTTATATACCACATGAGCTGAGATAAAGGATTCCTTTAAAGATAATAGGTACTGTCATCCAAAGGAGAGAAATGGATATTGGGCAGGCAAAATTCAATAAACTACAGTTTATCCCATGTTTTATCAAAGTCAGTCTTCTTCCCAAACACTTGATTATGAATATTCTTCCGCTTAATGAAACACAGCCCTAACACATACAACTAAAGACATCCTTAAGCCACTTCCAAAATGAGATGACACAAATTCATGTTTGGTTACTGAATCCAACTCTAGGTCCTTATCTCACAGTGATGTGATTCACTCTTAATCATGGATCTTCAGGCCACGCAACCAATGGCTGTGATAAATTTAATAATACTCAATACACATGATATACAATGACTAAAAAAAAGTATAAATCATAATAAAATTACTATTTGGGGAAAGGGCAAAAAATATTGTAATTACTGGCTTGTAGTACATTCTGTGGCCAAATATGAAGCATTCCCATTATTGAGGAGATGCATGATGAAAACAACTTAAAATTCTTATTAATATGGGTTGGAGAGAGGGCTGTGGGAATTATGTTAGTGGTTTAGCAATCTCAGCTCTTTATTTGGCAGAATACATTTTTACAACTTCATGGGCTAGTAATTAAAGCTATAGGTCTTATGAAGTCAAGTTTCTTAGGTCTTTAGCAGCAGACTCTTTCCATTCTCCCAGCCACTTGGAACACCTCACTTCTACCAGTCAATTTCTGTATTAGGTCTCTTTGAGTTATGAGTAATAGAGCCTGAACTTAAATTTGCTTTCAAAAAGAAGGGAATTTATTGCCTCATATTACCTGCATATCCAATAGTGGGCAACTCAGGTATGACTTGACCAGGTGCTCTAAAGACACTGGCTAAAACCTATATCTCCAGCTCTTGGCTCTGACTTTTTCCATGTTAGCTGAATTCTAAGGCATGTAATTTCCTTATAGTAGCTAGCTGGATTCTCGGAGTCCCAGATTCAAAACTAAAAATCTTGGTAATGTTAATGGAAATAGAACTTTGTGTCTTCCCCAGATAGTTTTCATAGAAATCTGAGGATTACATCTTATTTAATGGAGCCAGGTACATATCCTTCTTGTGACAGGGATTTTGTCTAGGGAGATAAAACATATTGACAGCCCAAGCTACAGCTTCATTCCCACCCCTAGATATTGATAATATCCCTTTACAAACCACAGGAACTTAAGATGTATGCCCTCCACCACACAAACACCAAAAATATTGTGACATTACAACTAGAAAACTGGAAATGAAGGCTCACGCTGAGCAGGCACAAGTAATAAATGCACTTGACACATAGCGTTCACGCGTGTAACTTCATACTCAATCTTTCTAGGATTATGCTCCTTCAGTGGTAATGAAGATGGTAAATAATAATTTACCACATAAAAATAGTACTTTGGGGTCTTATAGGCATTGGTCCACACATCATTCAGTATTCTTCCTGGCCACTAAAGCAATGAGGATAAACTCAGAAGTCAGTTAATTTTTTTAAGGGAAATATGAATGTGATCTTTCACATTTCCAGCAGTAATGATAGCGCTGATGTGTCTTCTGCCTTATGAAATGCCAGCAGACCCATGTACATGGTCCTACTTCCCTCTTTCCAGAGGATACTTATTTTGGGGGAGGAATTATTAGAAATTTTGGAAGAATGCTAACTAGAATGACAGTGACAAAAATCTAAGTTGATAACCGATGGGCAAAGCAATGCAAACTGAAATGCTTTTGACTTTTCAGAGGGAGAAATTCTTTAGCAAACTATGCAGGATTCCTGTTGCCATTCCAAAGATTCCAACCCAACCAGTTTAGATAGTCTGAATCCCACTAGGTAGTATATTTGAAGCAATTAATAAACTGTATTAGTTGAATTTTAGTCTGACTATGGTACTTAGGAAATACTATTCTGTGAGGGCTATTACTCAGTTTGAAAGAGTATTTTTTAAATGCTTGATAATGTAAAACAGAAGACAGAAATTTCAAAGGATGCCACGTTGTTAATGTTGTTAGAAAATCTGAAAGGCCAGCCTGAGATAATGACAGTCACCTTGTATTAAGATCTTACTATGTGACAAGTACTTTACATTCACTACTGCTTTTAATCCTCACTACGACTGCAAAGTATATACTACCCACATTTCACATGAGAAAATTGAAGCCCAGAGAGGCCAAATAAGGTTACTCAACAAATAATTTTGAAACCAGTATTTAAATTCAGGAGTGTTGAATGCCAAAACCCATTAAAAAATCAATTTATTTAAAAAGCCCTTTTATGAATTCTTGTTTGCAGGTAAATATTAAGTAAAAATAGCATTGCTCATTCAAGCCACTGTGATGTAGATAAATAGCACAGACTGGAGTTTGAGGCATTGGAATTTTAACTCTGCAATCTGCTAACTACATAACTAGCAAGGAAATTTACTAAGGTATTCTAAGACTCACTTTCCTTATTGATGAAAGGGAAATAATGTATTTATCACATTATTTATAGGGAGTAATGCAGTATTGGGTACATATGGAAAACTGTGGCAAATAATTTCAGTGTAAGTAGCAAACAATTTCAAGATATTTGATATCATATGTGCTTAAGACTGTAACGACTCATTATTTAAGCCCAGGGACCAGGGACAATAGTGCAAAAATAATCCATCAAGTTTATCAATATTTAAAAGTCTTAGGTAGACTTACTGGAACATAAGTAAATGTTTTTCAGTCTTAAGTACTTAAAATCAGTCATGTTCATCATCTCTTCTTGTAACATTCAAAGAAATGTTACATCTTTCTATTTATGAGATTTCAGTTCTTTAAAGGAAATGATGCTTTGTACGTTCAGATGAGTTGGGCTGAGTGTATTGCATTCCATTGTCATGGTGTAGTTCAGGAGCTATAGGAAGCAGGCAGTATATGTCATTAGATAAATATTCCAATGCACTCTTTATGAAGACAATTTTGAGGAAGCCTGGACAATTACAAGTCACCTTCATGAAGTTCTGTTGCTCTAGAAAACACACTGTTGTATAAGTATTTTAAAATAAATTTTAAGTTATGGAAATAAAATGACATCAAACTATACAGAAATAAAATACACATAAATTATTCTAATTTTGTGATTTAAAATACTAAAAAACAAATACCTCGTCTGTCTAGGAGAAAAAATTGCATGTCCTAAGAAAATCTTTTCTAATTGTAAGGACATGCAATTTTTTCCTTCAGAGTCACAGAATATAGGAATCTTCAGGAAGCAAAGACAGCAAGTATGTCCTTATAACTCCAAAAAAATTTTGACTTAGTGTCAAAAACATCCAAGGCTGGTGTAAAATTGTTTACAAACCTGAATCTGAACTAATGCACCTATATCCTTTAGGGAAAAATAGTTTTTATTTTGAAGGAGAGTAAAGCAATGACAGAGAAAGATAAATTCTATAGATGAGGGAAGACAGGAAGAGGAAGAGGATGGTGGAAGCATTCCTTTAAGGAGAAATTTTAGAAAACTAAGGATTTCCTTGAGCATAATTAAGGCTTTGCGTAGAGAGCACCTGCTCCCATAGTTAAAGAGTAACTCGCAAAGCAGATAGTCTTCAGCTGCACACTGGGCGGCCAATTCATCAGCACTGTATCTTCATTATTTCTGCATCTTTACCTTCTAGTCGCCCCTTTTATGGGGACAGAGCGCTTCATCAACTATGACTTGTCTAGTCAGTAATGTTCTTCCTAAAGCACTGCCCTGCCTTGAGGCTCACTGCCTGGAGGAAGTCTTCAGTGCTGGGAAAGACAGCAGGAGAAAGGCTCAGTGCCATTGTCTAATTCTGGGCTGGAAATCCCACTCTCTTCTTTATTCCTATTGCTGAGAGCCCTTTTAAAAAATAATAAATAAATGGAGGTTGGTACTTAACAATATATACCAACAGTGTGATTTCTTCATTATCCTGTCATTAGTTAGCTGCCTAATGATCATGTTAATTACCTAAGTAAACACCTCAGATCATCTAATATGTGTGAGGAACTTACCAGATCCTGGGGATAAAAATAAATGACTTAGAGCTATCTCCAAGCAACTCAGAGTTTAGTGGAGGAGATAAGCATGCCAACAAATAGCTGTGGTGCAGTGGGGGAAGATGCATCTACACTGAAGTAGACAAAGAATAACAACTCAGAGAGGGCAGAGTCCAGAATGTCCAACTCAGCCTGAAGGAGATACAGACATTTTCACTGAAAAGATGACGTTTAACTCAGATGCTAACGGCAGAACTAGCAGAGGCATAATCAGGTTGAAGGAGAAGCCATTCCAGGCTAAACAAGGAATTGGATGCAGGACTGCTGGAAAGGAACCTGGTACGTTTAGGCAAGAGAGAGAAAGACACTGTGGCAGGAACATGACAGGAAGAGAGGGAGAAATTTGTATGATGAAAGAAGTTGGAACCAGATTTGGATGGTCTTCTATAACATGCTAAGACATATAGGTCTTCCTAGTATAGTCTTATGATTCCATTCTTTTTTCTTCTTATTTCCATACACAGCATCTTTGTTTCTCCTCTAACCTTCTTTCCTTTTCTTCTTGAGATCCTCTCAGAGAAAAGCACGGCTACATTTAATCACAGTATTTTGTTTGCTTTGACCCTCTTACAGAATGGATTTGATTAAATAAAAGTAAAATTTCTGCCTTGGCATAGCCATTAGAGGTAAACCCCTTCTCAGCTGGAGTTTGTGATGTATTTAGCTATATAGCTAATCACCATGGTCTGTACCAATTGACAACAGTTAAACAAAAATGAATATGTTTAATCAATGAGCTGGGCTCAAATAAAAGAAATCTTGTTTGTTTTCTCATTGCCCTCCAGACTCGAATCTGTGGATCCATTCTCCTCTGGGCTCTGAGAGCGTCTCTAATAGATCCCCCAGCCTTTCTGGTTATTTTCAGTTAATAAATAATCTATTTTTCTGGGTATTAAAATTTTAGTCTAATCAAGTATAATTTTAAAACCATCTTAAACTGCTCCCCTTCCAGCTCACATACACTCAAGGCAGAGAAACATACAGGGGGCAGAGAAGCATGATCAGCCTCTTAATTTCTCCTTTCATCTTCTTCACCCACCATTTGTGGCTCCTGCAGGATCAGGCGTGGGGAAATTGACACGTTAGGGATGGAGAGGAGGTGGGGAAGCAGGAAGTTTCTTACTTGATGCGTGAAAAGTTCTTACTGTATTCTGGCTTCATGAGCCTTCTGTGTGACAGATGTGCAGTTAGAGGCTAACTCATCCTTCATGAAATATAGATGACGATTCCCTGGCTAAAGTCTGGGCACTTTTACTCTCAGTTTCTGCATTTGATCCTGCACATACAGCCTCTTTTATTCTGAGGTTGCCTTGCTACTGGGAGAAAGTCCTCTTGGCATGATGCCATTCAGCAGACATTTGTTGAATCAGAATGAGACACATTGTTAGCTGTTATAAACCTATGTTTATGGACTAAAAGGATAAAAATATCCAGACTCTTGCCTTTGCCTTGGTCCCTTGCCTTTTAAGGAGAATTCTCTCACAGGTCTTACCGGGGAGATATCAAAACTGAATTCTATGTTTCATTACAACTATCCTAACCAGGGACTTCCCTGGTGGCACAGTGGTTAAGAATCCGCCTGCCAATGCAGGGGACATGGGTTAGATCCCCGGTCTGGGAAAATCCCACATGCTACAGAGCAACTAAGCTCATGCACCACAACTACTGAGCCTGCGCTCTAGAGCCCACAAGCTACAACTATTGAGCCTGCGAGCCACAACTACTGAAGCCCATGCACCTAGAGCCCGTGCTCTGCAACAAGAGAAGCCATGGCAATGAGAAGCCCGCGCACCACAGAGGAGTAGCCCACCCTCACTGCAACTAGAGAAAGCCCACGCACAGCGGCAAAGACCCAACGCAGCCAAACATAAATAAATAAATAAATAAATAACAAAAAAAAGTAGAGTAATAACATTTATTAAAACAAAACCCCCAAAACAAAAAACTATCCTAATCAACTAAAGTTACTGAAGAACTAGGAACTTGAGGGATCTTGGTATGCCAGCCCCTTACTGGCCCTAATTAAATACTCTTTCCCCAACCAGTAATCTGGGGACCAATTTCCTCCTCTCCAAAGTGTTAGTTTTCAATCATTTATTGGCATATCCATAACGACAGTCCTGCAGCAGTGCCAGGATAACAAGCATTTGATACATATGAATAAACAATGTAAACCAAGTTTTCTTTCTACAAACAAATGTTAAATGTTTTTATGACAGGTTTAATTCACAGAACAAACTGGGAAAGAAATAATTTTGCTTTTAAAATAAATTGTAAAAAGTGTTTACAAGTTTTTGACAGATTTTGTGGTGATGTATATATTCTCTCTGTGATACTCTTGTCATATAATAAACCAAAATCATTCAGTGTTGAAGATTTCAAAGGAAAGTACAAGAAACTGACTTTACTATTCTGTACATTTGGATGAAATGGAAAGGTACAAACTTGTGCTAAAACACTAAAAGAGATCTTTGTTTTAAAATATTGTGCCTAGCAGAGAATCTGTAACAGAACAAGCTGAGTTAATTATATCAATTTCATTGAACCCAGTTGATTCAAAATTACACACAGAGTGTTGTGTGTGTTTGTATTTGCATGCATTTTGTTGTTGTTGCTGTTGTTTGTAAAACTCCCAAATATCTACTGGTATCTTTGCTAGAAGAAAACCTTTAGAACAAAATGGATTTATCACATCTTCCCAGGGAGAAAGAAAAATCCATTGATTTTCACAATGTGAAAAAGCTTTAATGTGAGATTATCAAAGACATTAAATCTGATTTGCTTTCTGATTTCCTTCCAAGCATCTTCTACAAATCCCTTTTGAAGACATATATTTAATCAGGCTATTCCCCTGCTTAATGATAATTCCCCATAATCTGCATAATGAAGCCCTAGTTCTGCACACATTCAAATGTAAAGGCAACTCTCGTTCCATCACTGACCTACTTTCCAAAGATCACCGTTTCCTGCCCTGTACCAGATTAGTCCTGCCCCGAAGTCTATAAACTTTTCTCTGAACAATCTTTCTTTTTTAAAAAAATTTTAAATTAAATTAAAATTTTTTTATACAGCAGGTTCTTATTAGTTATCTATTTTATACATATTAGTATATATATGTCACTCCCAATCTCCCAATTAATCTCACCACCCCTGCCACACACATGTTCCCCCCTTGGTGTCCATACGTTTGTTCTCTACATCTGTGTCTTTATTTCTGCCCTGCAAACCAGTTCATCTGTACCATTTTTCTAGGTTCCATATATGTGCATTAATACACGATAGCTGTTTTCTCTTTCTGACCTACTTCACTCTGTATGACAGTCTCTAGATTCACTTACATCTCTACAAATAACCCAATTTCATTCCTTTTTTATGGCTGAGTAATATTCCACTGTGTATATTCTCTGAACAATCTTGAGCCCTTTCTCATCCCTGTATTTTTGCTCATGATGTGATCTCTGTTAACAAACAAGCAAACAGACAAGCAAGCAAAAAATGTTTAAGAAAAATAATAAAGTGGGTTTTAAAAAAATATTAGAATATTTGAAGACTAGTAATTCTGCTAGTAACCTTGCTTTTCATTTTACAGGCAAAATTGAGAGGGTCAGAAAATATCTTCCATCTGCAATAACCACAGAATTTACCAATTTTACTGCCATGTACTGCTCCCCTATTTAAAGGCAAACTTTCCACTTGTGCACTGGTTGTCATCCTTCTCATTTATTCAAGGGCTTTCCTCCCATGATTATGCATAATAAATTCCCTGCCTTATTCTTTACTAGGTCATGTCTTGAGAATCAAAAATACTCTAGTATCCTAAAAACAAACACAACAACTTTCCCCTGAGCTCTCGCCTCTTTCCAAATGCGGAGCACAGGCTCCGGACACGCAGGCTCAGCGGCCATGGCTCACGATCCCAGCCGCTCTGTGGCATGTGGGATCTTCCCAGACCGGGGCTCGAACCTGTGTCCCCTGCATCAGCAGGCAGACTCTCAACCACTGCGCCACCAGGGAAGCCCTCAAGAGGTTTTTTAAAGTCAATGTCTCCACTTCCTTTAGTCAATCTCCATGGAGACCACTTCAATCAATCTCCTATCCCTCCCACTCCACCAAAAGTGCTCTGGTCAAGGTCACCATTGATCACCATGTTGCTTTCCAATGGCGATGATAAGGTCATGATCAGGCCTTATTTTACCAGACCTCTCAAGAGTATTTTTGCCAACTGATCACTCATTCCTTCCTTCTGAAAACTTTCTTCACTTAGCTTTTGGATTATTACTCCCAAGGAGTTCAGCTCCTACCTTACTTACAACATGTTCTCATTGTCCTTTCTGGGACCTTTCTCCTGTTAGAGATCAGAAACTCAGATATTTCTGCTGAGACTAAAATTTCAGATGCCAAATGAAAGAAAATTTATTTGGTAGTTAACAGAGTGATATGGTAGACTCTGGAGGTGACGTGATTAGAAGATGAAGATTATTTCAAGTTTATGTGAAAGTAACAGTAACGGACAAATGCTCAAGCCAGGAAAAAAAAAAAGGCATTCTAAATTGTTTTTGTGGGAACTGTTATTAAAATGGAGAAAGAGTTGAAAGCTGACAGAAAAATCCATAATATTTGGAAACTGAAAGGGAGTGGGAGGAAAAAGAGAAAACAGTTTGAAATATTTAAATTGTTATTTTGATAAACGAATCTGAGTATCTGCATGATTTGGAATATTTTTAGAAAATGCTTTATTATGTTAAATACATAAAACAATGATCAGGGCAAATAATTTGTAAGAGAAAATCTCTTGGTCAAACAGGATCAAAGTAACAAATGCTCCTTGGCATATTGTGGTTGGTGGAAGAAAGGGATTGAAATATTTTTTGTGGAAGACACGGTTAATAAATTGGATTTAAAAGGAAAGATACATACTTTCATAGAAGCCCACATTGCCTTTTTAGGAAAACAGGTGCATTTGGTATTGTTACTACCACTGTCATTTTGTAAGCAGCTTTTGGCAGGAAAGAGCTCTCCACAGGAGGCACCCTTTTGCCTTGTCACTAACCTTAAACCAGGAAGGACCCCCATGCTCTACTCAGCTCCAGCCCTAGCACACCTTTCAAATCTTTTGATCACACAATACCTTGCCTAATCTGTTGGTTCTTTTTGTAGATCAAAGAAATAGAAGTGAAGAATAAGTAATTAACAGATGACTAGATCTTTTCTCTAGCTTCCCCTTCTGTAATCTCCTGAACAGTGTGAACAAGATAGCCATCTACAGAAAAAAATCACAAGAAGTCCACAAGCCTGCCCACAAGCCTGCACACAGTGAGGGACGGCCATGACTCTGACCCCCTATCTCAATGATTAACTGAGATTACTTCCCTGTGTCTCTTTAAAAGCTTTCATGGCCGAGCCGAATCCTCTGAGGTCGCTTCTGGGGGACACTGCATCCACCATCTCCCCAGACTGCCGGCATTCTGATTAAAAGCAACTTTCCTTTCTACGAACATCTCTCTCACACACACATTGATTTTCAGTTGGTGAGCGCCTGAACCTGATTCAGTAAAAACTTTAAGTCCTGCAGGTGGTAAATGTACTCACTTTGTGATCTTGGTTATCTCCAACACTTTACAGACCTTTAGGACAAGATGATAAAGAGCCTTAGCTGTTCTTTTATGTTTTCTGTAGGGAATTAATTAGGAGCTGTCTTTGCACCAGTTCTCAATTTGAGGTGAATGGTGAAAGAGGTCATTCTGACAGAAAGTACTGTGCTGTTGGCAAAAAAGAGAAAAAATTTGAAGGGCATAGTAAAAGTGGTAGTGCAGCCTTTCCATAGAGTGAAAGTCAGGTTTGAGTTTTGAAGTACCATCCAAGGTGACTATTGAGGAATTTTCTAAAATCACTACTCATCTATTTTACTGCATTTACAAAGCATGTTAAGTCTGACATCTGTTGACATCTCTGTTTCCAAGTTAGAGAATGCAGAAACAGGGCTTCCTTTTAACTGTTCCCTGTTGTTACCCAAGACAGCAGGTTTCCCAACACTATCCCTCCTTCATGTATCTATTCTCTATTAGATTTCTGGTTCAGTCCTTAGTTCACTGTCCCTTTGCCTTCCTTCAAGCTTTGGTCCATGCAGTACCAGTCCACACATAGCAACTCAGTTTAAATTGAGTATATACACTGATGCATGTGTTTTAGATTCACGCTGATCCTTTTCAAGGCAGCCAAATCATATACTCCCCCTCAACACCCAGTTCAATATGAAGTCTTTCCTGGGAAACCCAGAGACAAACAATCCTTCCATTTTATGCATTCTTACAGCATGTATTGTATCAGATATATTAGAATCGAATCATATGCTGTCCTAAATTGTTTCCTAACCATTCTACGAGTTTTTCTTCTTTTCCTTAGAGAACTTGTAAGCTTGTTGATTTAATGCTTATGGCATATACAGTTTGTGCAGCCCTATTCCTCCATCCCATGACCAGTATATAGCATGGAAGCAAGATGCGCTGAATTGAATTATGCCTGACAGCTAGTTTCAGAACTGGATCTGCTAAAATCAGAGAAATGCAAACTTCTCTGTGCATATCCTCTCTGGGGTGTTTTCTTCAATGTAATAATATCCATTGTTGTGAAAGATGGAGAATGAGAATTAGGTTTCCTATGGAATGAAATTTTTAATTTTTCTAAGGTTAGGTTAAATAAATGTCATAAAACCACAGGAGTTTATCAGGACTCTGATTTCACATAAGAAAAAACATTTGATGCGTATGAAGAACCTTGAAATTATGTGCTCAAGGTGGTCAAGTCAAAGTTGCTCAGGCTGGCAGGTCTAAGACAAAGGCTGTAAGCAGAACTCAGTGTGAGGCATAAACAAGTAAAATGGGGCAATTAAGGAGAGAGTTTGCCTGGGGCCTTCGGATCAAGGTCAGCGATTTAGAAACTACACCCCAAGAAAGATTATAGATGAAGTGAGATAATTGGGCTGCCTCTTGATCAGACCCAATGCTCAAAATTAAGAGTAATATATGTAAACTGCTAATTGCTGGACTACTATTCATCCTCCAGAACGTTTTTTATCCTTGAGAATCTAATGAACTACACGAGCACTAATGTCTTAAAGTTTTATGTCCTTCTGTCCTTATGACTTATGTCTACAGCATTTCCCCATTCATTTCAAGGTTGTAAAAACCTGAGTTTAAACTCTAAATAATTTTGTGATTAGTTTGCTGTTGTTTAATACTCATGCTTGGGAAGCTGATGTAACATGTGACATGTAACAAGGATGTATAACACATTTTTCAAAAATTGAAAATATGTTAAGTGTTTAAAGTATTTGAGGGAACAAATCTGATTATTTTCCTTGTATCTCATATAACATTGAAATTCTAATACAAAACATGCAAAAAGCAATAAGTACATAACATTGCTGAGGACACGAAGTGGTCATTAGCATATAAGGTATTTTTGCAAATATACAGAAGATGGGAAGTAGATAGAATCACATTGATGGATGAATCACAAAAGAATACAGAACATACATAGAGGAAGACTGAAGAGAAGTGAGAAAGGTTTTTCCTGAAGAAGCAAGGTTTACAGGTCCTGCCAACCCACCCATCATATTTCGCATCCTCTCTTACCTCCAAATCCAAAGGATTTGCCTATAAGATAACCTATAATTGCATTATGTTTTAGTTTTAAATGTGTTGAAATAATTTAAGATTAATGCCTTATAAATTCAAACATAAAATCTGATTTTTAAAAGAAACATAAAATTGTTGGAATTCCATAGCATGTGAAATGATAACACGGACCACAGAACGTAGACACACCCGTGCCCACTCTGCCCTGGATTTGCTACTCCCTAGAAAGTCATGCATACATCTTCTGACACCATGTCCAAATGAATTGTTTTAGGTGTCAGCAGATAGCACTTGCTTCCCCTTTTCTCCAAACATGAATATGAGCAAAACCTATGACCGGCATCAAGGAGAAGCATATACCAAATCTTCCCCTGCTAATACTGTGGTAGGTTTCCTTTGCTTATGGTATTTACTCAAGTATGGCATTTCTGAGTGCTGCCCAATGGCCATGCTGCATGATGCTCTCCACCACTACAGGGGGTAACTACAGAATGATGACGACAAAGCCATCTCTTTGCCCCTACTGTGCAGTTCTATGTCTTATTTTTTTTCTCCCCTCCAAAAAGAAGAGAAAATCAAGGTTAATTATAAATTTAAGAAAAATGCTATATACAGTAACGTCTGATTACTATACAAGTAAGTTCTTAGAACAGCTGGGAGAAATAATGGGAAGGGAATGAAAATATGTGCTCTGTTTTGTGCTCATTGGCTGAGCTGTTGGGAATTTGTAGATGATTTAGTCCTTTCATTCCCTGTTTTATTCCATTATCTGCTTTATGCTTGGAGCCATGCAAGTATTATTGTGAATTTCTTCCATTGTATATTTGATGACTCACCTATGCATAAACACCAATGTGACATGCAATATTAATAGACATGAAAAGCAAAATTACCATGAGATAGTTTTATCCCATTTCACACTGTAAAGTTAACAGGTGCTATAACTTAGTGTTGCAAGTGATTTTTTTCATTCTCAGAAACTTCATGAATTTGTTATTGAATATTTAATGAACTTAAGTACATAACTTACCATCTGTGCCTCAGGGTTTTCATCTTTGAAATGACAAAGTGAGTGGTTTTCCTTCTATTTTTTCAACTGAAAAACCTTTCAACTGAAATAACACATTGAAGATAAAACAAATCAAAAAAGTGGAATTTCCTCATTGGAATGGATACAAGACTTTCAGGCTCCTCTGCACCCACCCCCTTTTCCTCCACACTTCCCAAGTGTGTCCATCAGGCCTTCCAGCTCTGGAAGCATTTCTGAAACTACCAGACTAGATCTTCTCTAAGGTTCTTTTTGGCTCTAACATTCAGATGGAACAAAAACAGGAAGCCCAAAGTTGCAGCTCACAAGGGATTGCTGCTGTTTAACATGAAAGAGAGAAAAAAATATTGTCCATAACATTTGCACTTGATTAATACTGATTAATAAAGAAAAGACAGGTTTCAACGTGAGGTTAAAACCATTAAGAGGAAACCAAGAACTTCACCTTGCAGTTCAAAGTATGGTCCCCAGAGCTGCACCAGCACGAAATACAGGATCTCAGGCCCTGCCCCAAACATACTGAATCAGAATCTGAATCTTAACAAGATGTATAGATAACCCATTTTGTCTTAGTGTTTGATGAGCACGCTGCTGAAGCAATGACTTTCAACTCTGGCTGTCCATTAGAATCACCAGGAAAGTTTTAATGAAACACCGATACTTGATCACCATCCCCATTCTCTTTTAATTGGTCTGTAGTGGGACATTGTTAGTTTTATAGCTTCCAAGTGATTTAAATATGCAGCTAGGGGTGAAAACCACCATTCTAAGTAAATAATAGAACCCTACTCAAGAAACTAGGAAAATCTCCCAGGCATAACCAAACAGAAGACATGTTTCAATCCAGCCCCCGCGGAAACAGCCACGCATTGTGATTAATGACTGAGACACTCTGCTGAAAAGGGTACATGTCACTTATCAGTGATCTGACAACCCTCAAAGGTACGTGTGCTGGCATTCGGAAGCAAGTATCTGAAGATGACAAACCTCACCTGACAAATGGATGGCTGAGTCTTGTGGAGACAGAGATATAAAAACATTAGCTATGAAAAATGAAGATATAGATGGCTTATTAAGACAGTTTCAAAGGATTTTAATTTTTAGATCATAGATTATGAAAACAAATGCACAAACCTCACCTGACAAATGGATGGCTGAGTCTTGTGGAGACAGAGATATAAAAACATTAGCTATGAAAAATGAAGATATAGATGGCTTATTAAGACAGTTTCAAAGGATTTTAATTTTTAGATCATAGATTATGAAAACAAATGCACTCACTGTTAGCCATAGATACGTGCATCTCATAAATGAAAAAAATTTTTAGGTAAGGGTCAATTTGTCCATATTGTCTACTCAGAGAAGATGTTGGCTTCCAACAGAGCTCCATGGAAACCAACTATAGCCAAATCCTTTAGGCAATTAATTCAAGAAGAACATTGAGGCGGCAGATCAGGCCACTGGCCCACAATGCTATATAGCTAAATATGCAAGACAAATTCTAGACTTTTCCTCACACCAGAAGAGGAGTTGGTGACCTTTCAACGAATGAATGTAAAGTGGCAGAGTTGGACTTGATCCTAACCCATAGTTACAACAGGGCAGGGACTCTTGCTTCTCTGATCTTGCAGCTAAAATTCCCTATCATGGAAGACAGGATCCCTATCCCTCAAGTCTTGATGTCTGGTGTGACTAGATCCCTGTGCACTATTTCAGAATTCTATAAGCAACAGTATACCCCCACACATCTGATATTGCTACTCTCTGCACATTTCCTCACAAAAGTATATTCCATAGGACTGGATGTGTGTGATCTCCAGTGTCTCCTTAACAAATACGTTTGTTTGGAGAATTATCAAAATGATCAATAAAGGTACAAAATGAAATCTTTAAAAAAGAGATGAAAATATCCAAGCAAAACTGTAAGATGAGCACTTTGGAGAACGTGATAGCTAATTGAGGGGTTAACTAGGCAGAGCCACAGTGCCCAGATATGTGGTCAAACATTATTGTGTATATTTCTGTAAGGGTATTTTTGGTGAGATTATCATTTACATTTGTGGATTTTGAGTAAAGCAGTTGCCCACCAAGTGGGTGGGCCCTACCCAGTTAGTTGAAGGCCTGAATAGAACAAAAGACTGACCTCCCCTGAGCAATCGCAAATTCTTGCCAGCAGATGGCTTCCCTGCTTAAACTGTAATATCAGCTCTTCCCTGGGTCTTCAGCCTGCCAGCCCATCCAAAAGATTTTGGACTTGCTAGCCTCCATAATCACGTGAGCCAATTCCTTAAAACAAACACATGCAAACTCACACACACACACACACACACACACACACACATGCACCTTGTTGGTTTTATTTCTCTGCAGAACTTTGACGAATATAGAGAACAACAAGTACAGCATAGAGGAAAAAAGATTCCAAGTGATTCTCAGTGCGCATCAAAGGAGCCAAGTATCATGAGCAACAATTTAGAATCTAAAGGTCTATATGACAGTTTATAGAATGTGGGTGATAAACAAACCTGAACTTGAAATGTTACTCCTGGTGACAAATATGTCATTGGCATCACTGAGATGATAATACTGGTATTAAAATGGCAACATGATCATTGATCAAAAGTAGGTTGTTCATAATAAATGAATACAATTATTCATATGCAACAATAAGTAATGGTTGAGATAGTAAAATTGCTAATAAAACAAAAAACTTATTGCTCTGTTTCTTCATCTATAACAAAATAAATGAGTTAGTAATTTCTGAGACATGATATCAGATAACAAAGGGCTAGACTGTCAAATCAGCTACCTGTGAATCAGAGATCTCCAGTATCAGGCTTTACAAAGAGTTTCAAAAATGAAAGTAATTATGAGACCCAGGTGAAGCAAGAAAGGTCTGGAACCTCCGATGCAATATCTGGGTATGCCATGGCCCCAGATAAACACATAAGACCACTAAATGATGTGGGCAATCATATCACTTACAAAGAGGGAGCTATTTAAGTCATGAAACATCTCCATTTTATAACCAGAGAGCTGCATGTCTTATATAACATTTTCCGTGCCCCATAAATCCATAGATTTCAGGTTTCTTAACCATAAGCAATCCTAGACAATCAGGCACATCCTGCTAAAACATTCTATAGTGAAGAACTCTCTCGTTAGCAGGTAGCATTCATTCAAGAGGACATCTGTCATTACTATATGTACAAGGAGACTTAACAAGTTTACCTTCATTTTCCCTTGATGTGTCTCATGGTGTATTAGGGTGCCATAACACATTACCACAAACTGAGTGGCTTAAAACAACAGAAATTTATTGCCTCACAGTTCTGGAGGCTAGAAGTCTGAAATCAAGGTGTTGGTGAGGTTGGCTTCTTCTGGATGCTCTAAGCAGAATCTGTTCCATGCCTCTCTTCTAGCTTCTGGTGTTTGTTGGCACTCCTTGGCATTCCTTGGCTGTGACAATATAATTCCAATATGTGCCTCCGTTTTCATGTGGCATTCTCCTCTCTGTGTGTCTCCTTGTCTCTCATTATAAGAACACCAACGACTGGTCTTGAGGCTTACCCAAATTCCATATGACCTCATCTTAACTTACATCTTAAATACATCTGCAAAGACCCTATTTCCAAATCTGGGCATATTCACAGGTTCCAATTAAACATGAATTTTGGGTTGATGCTATTCAATCCAGTACACTTAATAATGGGAGAAAATGGTATTCAGACCTGCCTCTTAACCATCTAATTCCCAGTTCATACTCTGACCTGTGTAAATATCTCTTTGCTACACATTTCTCAGGTATATTTTTGTTAATTCTCTTACAACATCTTCTACAATATTTTATTACAATTAGATTCCCTCTACAAAGCATAACCATGGCCACGTCTCTTCACAAATCTTTTGATATTCTCTTAGCTCAATAATTCTTTTTCCTTCTTCATCCACAGTAATTGAAAATTTTTTACATGTGTTGTTGGGGATGTCTTATCATCTATGTAACTTTTTCAATGTGAAATTCACTTCTGTTTCTGACTAGTTTCTATGGGTATTACATGCATTGAAACTTCAAATCAACTTCCCTAAATTTTGTTTTTTCTTGGGAATTGTCTCTTTATTTACCTGTGAGCTTATCAAGCTTTTGTTTCACTATAGAGCTGTAGCAGAGATATTAAAATAATACTTTAGGTACCATACATCAATTAAAAGTACCCATTCCTTCCCCAAATAAACAAGTTCCATCTATCACATATCCGCAGTGACTAGAGTAGCAACCTGAAGTCATTGTTCAGTAATTTCTATACTCTTATGTTTTTTTTAGACATAACATATCACAGAAGCATCATTGTCAGCCCTTCATTTGTCTGTTAACCACAAAGGTAGCAACTTTGTATTACTTAGGTTACTAGTTAAAAATCCTAAAGGCCTCACTGTTCAGTGATATCCTGTCATAATTTAGGCTTCCCGTAGGGTTCCTATAAATATACCTAGGAGCCTGGCCTTCTAGACTCCTAGCCATTAACTTTTAAAGACATCAGATTCCATAGTGTTCAGAATAGCCCATTGTCTGTGAGGGTACAAGCCCTCTCCCAGCATTGATCCATTCATTCACAGGGTCGACTATCAAAATGATGAGCCATGAGGCAGCCTCATGTCACTGCATTTATCCAGACAATTGAGATGGAAACTACAGATAGAGCTTTAAAATTTTTCTCTGGAGAAAACAGTTTCAGAGATTTCCTCCACACTAGCCATTGGTCGCCATTCAGATTTGTTACAAATAAATACAACAATCTTATGCAAACTACATTTATTAATATACAGCAATGTTAACTAAATATATATTATTATTTAATTATACCAATAAGTAAATTACCTATCAATCATTAAATAAAGATACTAGTATGATCTCTTGTTCTGAGGTGCTCTCGAGGAATTTCCTGACTTTGTTTCGCCCCACCATCTGGCGTGATCCACTGATCTACTTATGAGCACCCTTCCATTGGCTATAATCTTTAGTTTCCAGTTATAACACGTCCTGAAATATCTTTTCCTCCATGGTACTGTTTAGCCATAGAACCAGCTGTAGTATCATTCTTACTAATGCTTTTCCTTGGCCCTACTTATAAGAGTTGTAAGGTAAACAGGCACAGAAACACAGAACTGTCTCTGCCACTTAGTAATGGGGCCATGTTCAGTTTAGCCATAATTTGGCAACATGGGGTGAATTTATGACCAATTCTATAATTGGGGTATCTTGGGGAATACATAACATCAAATTTAGTGATATGGATATTGGATCTTTTGTATTTATATCATCTTTTGGGGGCTATGTAAATTTAAACCCTGGCCTAGGACAACAGGATGAAGCAAAACGAAAGCTTTGTTGTGTAGGAAAGATAAATCCTTTCTCATCCTCTAACCTATCCCCCAGTTCCTACTGTTGATCCCCCAAACCTTTCCAGTTGGGCTCCTACCTTATGTACTCTCATTTTTAATCTGACATGATCGTTTAAATAGCTCAGCCAACCTTAAAAACTTTTACGTCACTTTTTTTGAGTGTTTTAATTATGCATTCCAATTTTCAGTGAGACCACTGCCTTGAAGATGGTAAAGAATACGGTATGCTCATATATTATTTTGTTTCTTCACGTATCTCTGTACTCTGTATTTTGAACTTTGTTCAGAAATGCATACTTTAGGGCTTCCCTGGTGGCGCAGTGGTTGAGAGTCCGCCTGCCGATGCAGGGGATGCGGGTTCGTGCCCCGGTCTGGGGGGATCCCGCGTGCCGCGGAGCGGCTGGGCCCGTGAGCCATCACTGAGTCTGCGCGTCCGGAGCCTGTGCTCCGCAGTGGGAGAGGCCGCAACAGTGAGAGGCCCGCGTACCAGAAAAAAAAAAAAAAAAAAAAAAAAAAAATGCATACTTTATAGAAGACATTTGAAGGTGGGTAAATTAAAAGGAAATCCACTCTTCCAAAATTTAGGTTATAATCTCGGAGGTTACTTCTATTGGAGGAAAAGAAAGCTGCAAGTAGAATAGAAGAGCACTGCAGACCCATGGGGCTGTGGTAAAGGTTTAGTTTAATCCACTTAAACACTGGCACTTGTCCTTGAAGAACTTTTCCCAAATCCATTTTCAAGCATTTTTTTTTTCTACCCATACTGTGTCCACTTTCTTATCACATTAGTCCCTTTATCGGGTGCAAAGGGAACATGTCCCTCTCTGCCCATTAGCTCATGGCCTGAGAACACACATTCTCTGCTTATTTTGTGAATCCAGGCAGTGAGCTCTAGGGTTCTGCCCAAAGCATTTACTTATTGTTTCCATTTTTTTCTGAGCCCAGTATCTCCTGGATCCACTTTAATTCTTTCCCTATATCTTCACAGGAATTTCCATAGCTGAATGCTCATCTGGAGGCATTCTTTAATGGCTTATTAAGTCATCTAGGGCCCATTTACTTGACTTTAAACCAAGGCCATTGGCTACAGCCCAAGATACCATGAATATGTAATTACTCTTCTGAGAGTTGGAGCCAGAAGTACCTTCCGCAAGCAGTTCTCAGCATTGTGTAGACCTGGTCTTGCCTTCTCGCATTAAGGTTTTCCCATTTGTGGGATGTATGCTGTTGATTTCCAAACAGCAATATAACCCCCAATCTGAGAACTCCCATCTGTGAAAAAGGAGCCAGCTTTGCCTCCACTGTGAGGGATCATAAGGTACAGCCCACAGAACAATGAGACTGGTATGAAAACAGAGGGTTCTAGTTACAGCTCCTCAGGCAGTGAAGCAAACTGTTCCTGTTTACCAAACACAAGTTTGTGTGCCCGACACACAGCGAGGCCAAACCAACCAAAACGTCAGAGTTTGGAGCAGAGAAAGTTTTACTGCAGGGCCATGCAAGGAGATCCTGGTAGCTCCTGCTCAAAAGCTCTGAACTCCCTGAAGGGTTTCAGGAAAGCATTTTTGAAGGTCGGGTCGGGGCGGGGGGTGGGGGTTGGGGTGGGGGTGGCAGGGTGTTCCAGGGTATATGATCAGCTCATGCACAATTCTCTGACTGGTTGATGGTGAGGTAACAGGGCAGTTAACATTATCAATCCTTAGGCACCAGAAGGTCTGGGAGCTACATGTTCTTGATCATCAAGTAGTTAAATTCTTCCATTTGGCGGTGGGTTTTAGCATCTGAAAAACTCAGGAAATAGGCATGAGATACCATTATCTGGGATCTGGGTACTTCAGAGAGGAGGTACAGCAGAGGATACGGAGGAGGGGTCTGTCCCAGGAAGACCCCAAGGGTCCTTTTTGGTTACATTCCTGTTTGTGGTAGACCCCTTCCTCCCAATTACTCTTTCCCCACTGTGCTGCTGATTATTTTGCTTCTACTGAGTGAATTTTGCTATGCTGCTCTATCAATATTCAAATGTCCTTCTGATATCACCCAAGATATGATCAGTTTTTCTGGCCTCAGATTCTCTGATAGTCTTCTGTAGTGGGGAAGGTTTCCACAAATATCCAGTAATCAAGCTAGAAATTGTCTTTCAAATGGGCTATAAGGAGCAGATGTCTCAGGCAGCCTCTGAGTGTGAACCCAGTGGTCTCCAGGTGTAGTTATTTGCTTTCTACCTGTACCTGCTGGTTGCAAATAATATTTGGCTGCACTCCAATACTGGGGTTACAAAGAAGGCCCTAGAGTCTATAGGGCCATACTTCTCCCTCCACCCCCACCCCCACCCATAACATGCTGTACTTCTACAGTCTTTACCATATCAGATATTGCTGGATCTATAGGACAAATCACCTGGTATATTCCATTGTTAATCTCCAGGAGATACTGATAGTTACCTGAGGTATGACCAGGCTATTAAAAAGGGAATTAGTGGGAATCAAACTCTAGCCTCACTCATTTCCTTAATCAGAGCAGTGATTTAAGGGTCTGACCAAAGCATCTGACTCATCACTCCAATCTCCCTCTAAGCAGCATCTACTTGATCCTTTTCTTTCCCTAAATCTCTATATAACTTGCTCTTTTGGAATTCTTAATGTTTACTACAAAGAAGACTCAGACAATTCTAAGGTTTAGCATGGATGATTAAAACTGTGCATGTTCTCAGAACTATAAATGTTTCAAAGAGGTAAGGGAGTAGCCAGGATATAGGAGTTTTTGCTGAAAAACCAAACAAAAATATTTTTTAAAAACATGTGGTCGAACATCAAAATATAATTGCTAATCACGAAAAACCAGACACCTCAAATTAATGATTTTAGTACTTTTCTATGTATAGGAAGATGCAAGAGTCTGGGGTACTGAAATTACTCCTTTACTATCCTTTAGCATCTTAAGGTAGTTAAGATCCTTTAGCATCTTAACTATCTAGGGCCAGTATTCTATTTTTCTCCATCATGAATTCCCCCAGGGTGTACCATTAGGGGCAGCTGCAGTGGTTGATGGCTTGATGGCAGGCAACATTTGTCGTTTACTAGAATGGCAGACAACATTTTTTTTTTTTTTTTGTCCACATAAGCCAGCAAGTCGGTCATTGCCTCTTAAACATTATTTTAGCTTCCCAAGAACAAGATTTCATAAAGCACCCAAGATTAAATTGTATCCCCCTGACATTATAAAGCTTATCTCCTCTAGGGCTTCTTGCAAATAGAAGAGCAAATACAAATTTAAAATAAGAGGCTTAATTCTCCTTGTAGAAGATAAGAGAAGAGGCTTCTCCCCACTTTCTTTTCTTAGAGCATTTCCTTTAGAAAACCTTACAATGAAAATTCTTTCTCTGTCTCTTTGAAATGTACCCAAATCGTTTTAAAAGCTAACTAACCTCTTGTCTGCTTTATAACTCAGGAATGTCTTTTTCAAGGACCTGGGAATCATCTCTTTGAAACGTAACCATCAAGGAAGAAAGCGCCCCTATCTCCCAGTTTCTGTGGGAGGGCAGGGGCTGAACTTATGAAGGCGCCTCACTCAATACTGCCTCCTATCATGAAGGTATGAGAAGCTTCTTCCACTGGATAAAGCTAATTAGCTAACCCAGTTGGGCACCCAAATTACCAAGAGAATTTCGGATGAACTGTGTGACAAAAGGTGTTGTTAAGTCCTCCTAATTGAGGACTAGATAATGTTTACTGTGAGAACACGTATGTCATGAATTATATGTGCTTGGCTACATAAAAGGCTGAAATTTCTTCCTGTTTTTGCAGTCTTTAGTGAATTACTTGTGACCAAATAACATTCTGGTTTAATACTTATTCAATAATAAAACTGTTTTCTTTCCCTTCTACCATTTTGGAGAGGTTTTCTGGTTTGGCAGGAGATTTTAGTTTCGATTACATTTCCTCCACAATTCTGGTTAGGAGAATGAGTCCCGAAGTTGAATTGAATGGGCCACCTGAACAGTCTTATGGCCACACAACAATCGGATCTGAGACCCTGAATAATAAAGTTTCCCTTCTAGTTGTTTGCTCTTTTAAAATAATTCTCAAAAACAAAACAAAACAAACAAACAAAAAACACCCAAAAAACACCCTCTCCAAACTTAAGGGTTTTTTAAATTGAATAAGCATTGATAGAATCCCACTCAGGATCACTATATGGCTGGAAAATATGGGAAGCTAGGAATGTTGCCTGCAGGTCTCTCTCTTATAAAGCTAAAATCTTTTTTTTTTATATAGGGTTTTGTGGTTTTTTTTTTTTTTTTTTGGTACGCGGGCCTCTCACTGTTGTGGCCTCTATCGTTGCGGAGCACAGGCTCCGGACGCGCAGGCTCAGCGGCCATGGCTCACGGGCCCAGCCGCTCCGCGGCACGTGGGATCCTCCCGGACCGGGGCACGAACCCATGTCCCCTGCATCGGCAGGCGGATTCTCAACCACTGCGCCACCAGGGAAGCCCAAGCTAAAATCTTTGTCATATTTGGGATGGGGGTATATAAGAATCCAGTCTTGCTGTTGCCTAAGGACTGTTCTTTTGATGCGGCTAAATTATGAATTTGCTGGGGTATTAGACAGACCTCATTGCAAGCAAATAAATTTCTGGAATTTATGAGATAAATATTAGTCTAAGAAAAAAAATAAATGAATTCATTTGGGTAGCCAGAAAAAAAAAAAAAATGAAGAAAAATGGAAGAGGACATTCAAGGATTAAAGGCATCATCCCTTTCACAGAAACTCCTTTCTTTACTGTGCCTGCTTCCTCTGTTTCTCCCAGCATCTCATTATTATTCTTTTCTGCCTCACACTGACTCCTGGAAAGGGAGAGGTGATGATCTTTTAGACTAGTCTTTCCCTTGATTAGTGGATTTCCTAGCAAAGAGGGAGGAGGGTACAACCTCTTTAATCAGTTAACAAATTCCCTGCTCTGTTGGAGGACAAGGAATTGTGTACCTCATGACTCACCCCTAAGTCTCCTTCCTGTCTCAGCCCACATTCCACCTCCAGGAATCTCTTCTCATCACACAGTCACACACCCTGTAGCTAGAAAAGCAGACATAACAAAGTGACTTGATCTGGAAATAATTGAGAACTTTGATAAAACACTGTGCCCCCAGATGAAGGCAACAGGATAAGTAGTAGCTGCACTAGTTTTGGGAAAAGGCAAACAAACAAGACATTAAGCTGATGGATGTCAACATGGAAGAGAAACCAAAGTTATGTATAGATATAGAGACAGAGATAGAGCTAGAGATGTTTTTTTGGTCCCAAAAGGAGAAAACCCAGCCCTTCCTTCCTTTTTGTATCACCAGCAAAATTGATGCCACTGAGAAGCTACCCACAGCTCCCAGGTATTCACATGCCTTTCTTGCTAACAGGTATACATTTAAAGACTTCCTTTCCCCTGTGCCCCAGAAGTTTTCAGAAGCACTCTGCAGCAAGTTTTCAGTTTACAGCCCCACACGTGGAGATGTGCACTGCCTACTGCATGGAATTATGCAATCAGCAGCTGCACAGAATTACACAACCAGCAGACTCTGCTTCTTTCATGGAGCAAGCTTGTCAGGGGTCAGAAGGAAGGTCACTCATCAAGGGATATGGTAGCCAAGTGATGCTGACTACTCACTCCCCTCCCACAGCTATGAAAGACCTAAGGGCGTTAGAGACCCAGAAGAGGGTTGCTGACGTCCATCCTTGAATCCTTTCTGCTAAAGGTGAGCTGGGAGAAGGTAGAGCGTTGTGCCCAGAAGACAGGTGAATGTCCCATTGATTTCCATCAGTGTTTTGCTGAGGCTTTCTTGAAATGTCCTGACATGGATCCAAGAGCGGATCAAAATGCCCTGTGGCCCTAAACACTTTTGTCTCAGCTCTCTTGCTGACTATCCAAACTCAATTTAGGGAAGAGGTCATAGATCGCAAGAACAGACTATTACTCAAATCTTAACAGCAGCTACTTAGTTTTGGGGACAATCTAGAGAAAGGTAAAGAAGAAAAGAATATATTAAAAATTGCTGTGTTAGCAGCTCAGTTAGAACTGTTTACTGAAAGGGAATAACCCCTATTCTGGACGGCCCATAAAAGGAAGAAAGGAAGAAGGGAGATGATGTCCTTATTGCGAGAAGCTGGGATGGCAGAGAACCTCTGTGAGAAGATTCACCTGCAGGATTCCTGCACCTGCAGGATTCCTGCACCTGCAGGATGCAGGAATTGCAGGGACAGGAGAATCAGGAGAGTCTTGGAGGACAAAACTCTCAGAAAATACTCGGCAAAATAGCTTAACTGGGGAAATCTTAAGAGGTGGAAATCGGTGAACCATATGTGTCAATAACTTTTCCTCAGGGTAATCAATCTTGCCTTTTCTGATAGATACTTTTGCTACTTATTCTGTAGTTTCCTTGGGAACTTCTCATTTTCTATTTGATGATAGATCAATACAGGTTGTTGGTATCTTAGGTCAGCTCTCTACTTGTTCCTTTCCCTCCATCATCCAGGCAGAGCCTCTTACTAGGAACATGTGTTCTCATTTTCTCCTGATTCTCCTGTTGGGGAGAGACATGCTGTACAATTTAAAGTCTACCATAGTCTACTCTGGATGGAATGTCTGTAGTGCTCCTTGGAAAAGACCCCCTGAGCTGGTTACTCTGTGCTTTCTGGTAAAAAGGAGTATAGGAAAGAGTGGCAGTCTTACACGGTGCTAGACAGGCGCCCTGAGCTGAAACAAATTGATGCATCACTTAGAGCCCTAGAGAATAATGATGCTGATTTAACTCAAGGTAATACAACCAATAATAATTGTTTACCAGACAGATAATCCATGCCCTTGTGTAAAACAGTATCCTTTGTCAAGTGCTCAATTAAAAGGAATAAAACCAGTTATAAAAGAATTAGAAAAATAAAGAATAATTGTTAAAAGGGTGTTTTAGTCCATTTAGACTGCTATAACAGAATATCATAGATTAGGTAGCTTATAAATATAGAGACTTATTTCTCACAGTTCTGGAGGCTGGGAAGTCCAAGGTCAAGGCTCCAGCAGATGAGGTGTCTGGTAAGAACCCACTTCCTGGGTCAGACAGTGGTCTTTTTGCTGCGACTTCACAAGGTGGGAGGGGTAAGGGCTCTCTTAGCATCTCTTTTATAAGAGCACTAATCTCACGCACGAGGACTCCACTCTCATGACCTAAGCACCTCCCAAATGTCCCACCTCCAAATATCATCATATGAGGGTTAGATTTCAACATATGAATCTGGGGGGACACATTTGGTTTATGCCAAGGGAATAATCCCCCTTAACACTCCCACAATGCCAGTAATGAAAGAGGTAAATTTGATAAACATGGTCAACCATTTTATAGATTTGTACAAAAGTTTAGCCATTAATCCCTGTACACTTATCTGCAAAGTTGTTTCTCTGTAACTGACCTATGTTCTGCATTTTCTTTTTCTCTCTTTCTCTTTTTTTCTTTCTCTTCCTCCAGCAGATGAGTTTAAATTTCTGTTTCCTTTTCCTTATGGTGTCCAATATTTAGGTCAAAGGATTCCTCAAGGGTTTCACGACTCTTCTAGTACTTTTTCTCGTTATTAAAAACAAAGTAGAGAAATTGGCCTCACCCAAGTATTAAAAATGCAAATGATTTGCCAGTGCGGCAGAAACTAGAGAGCAATGCAAAATGGATATTTTGGCTCTAATACAATCCTTTGCTTCATAAGAGTCCAAATCCAAAAGTTTGTCATAAAAATATAAGAAGTTTGTTTATTTTTTGGATAAAGCCAGTTAGCTAACCCAAACCCAGATGGCCACCCCAATTAACAAGTGTATTTAAGTTGAACTATCTATGACAAATAGTGCTGTTGAATCCTCTTACTTGAGAACTAGGTATTGTTCCTCTCGAGGGTATGTCTGAAACAAGTTCTATCTGCTTGGCTATATAAGAGGGTGAGATTTCTTTCTGTCTTTCCAATCTCTGGAGCGAATTACCTCTAACACAGATCACATTCTGATTTAATGCTTATTCAGTAATAAAACTGTTTTCTTTCTCTTCTATCTTTTTTGAGAGATTTTCTGGTTTAGCAGGAGATTTTATTTTTAATTATATTTTCCCATACACACAGACAATGCCTACAGTTTCAGGAAGAGTATTTAATTTGTGGGTTGAGATGGAGGTGTGTCAGATACCTTTTTCAGAGTAATTTGGCCAATCTCCCACCTTCATCAAACGTAGGCGGTCAGGTGTCATACCATCTGGAAATGTCTCCTCATAAAAGTTCTTAGCCATCTGGAGTTTAGTCATCAAACACAATTTCTTCTATTCTTCAGTATCCATCATTACAACGTGCCAGTAATGATTTGCCAGCCTTCTGCCAGTAATCTCTGGAAAGTGACCTCATCTTAACAGAATACGCTTGGATTCTGTAGTCATCTAATCTTGGCCTCCAACTATCTGTTTAAAGTTTGATCAATCACTTGAATTAACTTGGTAAGAAAATATAACATCTTCCCAGGTTGCCAGAAAAGCATTAGAAGGCTTCCCAGTAACAGGGAAAAAATGATATTACTGATTTTTTTCTCCAACTGCTGCATCTTTTAGTGGACTTGCTTTAAAAAGGGCTATTAAAATTTTCATTGATTTTTTTTTCTGCCTGCCACTCTCATTCTCTCCTTAGGTATTTCACCCAGATCTAAGTCTATTTCCTTTAACTTCCATGAGTAAGATTTTTCTCCCCAAGGCTTTTCCTACTTCAGTCCAGGCATGGGTAGGCAGCCATACTGACAGCTAGTTATCATCACGTTTTTACATCCTGTCTTAGTCAGCTTGGGCTATGTAACAAAATACCTAGCCTGGGAGGCTTAAACAACAGACATTTATTTCTCACAGAGCTGGAGGCTGGGAAATCCAAGATCAAGGTGCTGCAAGATTTGGTTCTTGGTGAAGGTCCTCTTCCTGGCTTGCAGACCTTCTCACTGTGTCCTCACATGATGGAGAGAGCTCTAGTCTCTTCCTCTTCTTATAAGGTCACTAATCCCACCATGGGGACTTCACCCTCACAACCTCATCTAAACCTAATATTCTTCCAGGTGCCCTGCATCCTAGTACTATCACATTGAGGGTTAAGGCTTCAATATATGAATTTTTTTTTTGGGGGGGAGGCACAAACATTGAGTCCATAACACATCTCATCCTCTTTTTTTCTTTCCAAAAGTGTGTTAGCCATTATGATTTATGGTTGATTTATAAATCATTATGATTTATGATTGTCCAAAAGACAATAGTGCCACAGTGACAATCTGATTTAACTGAAAGGATTGGACAGTTCAATCAGATACCCACTAATCAGAAACCTTGATGAGAATCAAGAATTACTAATCATTTCAAGGGCATAATAATTAAGAAGCACAGGTGGAGCAGGGAGAAATCCAGGGTCTCTATTGCAGCTCCCCGGGTCCTTTCTTGCTGCTCCAGCTGAAGGTTAGAATACATCTCTCTAAGCAATGTTTGTAGTCGTATCACTTACACAGAGGAGCCATTTAGGTCTCCATGTACACTCAGACATGTACGTAGCCTAGGTGACATTTTCCAGGGAATGATGCCCTAAAAATCTGAAATCCCTAGCTTTCTTTAGAGTAAACGATCCCAAATAGCCATGGTCATATTGCTAGAAGGATTTCATAGAAAGATTCTCCTACTGGCAATGACTTTAGACTGTTTACCTGCATATCTGACATTAGCACGTTTACAGGAAAATTTGATCAGGCTACCTTGTTTCTTTCCTTGAGTGTTTCTCTAGGTAGGGGAGCAAATGGATTGCACATTGGTTGCTCACCCATTTCCTTCTTATCCCTCTAATCTATGATTCTGAAAGTGTGCATTAGCATAAACCTGTATGTCATTCTAAATCTGTTGGTTGAAGTCATCCAATAATGCTTGGAGATAGGGAAATTTTATTTGTGTCACCAAAAATATGTAGATGTATCATAATATCATTGTGAACAAAATTATCCTTTTTGATACTGTAGATGGATATCTAGTTAAACAAACCATATACGGAGGCAGTGGCTAATATGAGAGTCCTGGTGATGTGGTAACGAGGGCCATGGACCAAGAGGGATCCTGAGCTCTAGTTTCATTCCTCTCATATCAGTTCTAGGACAAGTTACAATGTTTCTCCTTACTGCAGTTTTCTCCTTTATTAAATAAAATGAATTAATGATCACTAGATTGTTTTTATACAAGTATTCGGTACTTTCATTATTGATATGTAGCTGTGATGACAAATATAACTGATTATGATATTTATCTAGGCAAGTTTTTGTTAAAATACCTGTGTCCCACCCCACCTCGGATCCATTAAATTGCAATCTCCAGTTATAAACCCCTGAAATATAAAAGTCAGATGATCAGTCAAGTTTAAAAAATATTTTCCAGGATTCAATATAGAAAACATGTTTACCAAATATGTGCATGAGAAAGTAAAAGAGCTGGAATGTATAATTCATGGAATATAGAATTAGTGTGCTTTGTTATTCAAATGACTGAAGAGTAACCGAAAAACATGACAGGATGGAAGAGGGGTTTATGTTGAAAACATAAATTACATGACTATAGGATAGTTGAGACCAGGTTTTCTTCAACCATAAAGAAATATGTACTAACTTGAGGCTGTATAGTGTCCAATCAAGGAAAGTAATAGATTCACTTATACTTCGCATAGTGACTGTAAGAGTCCCATGGACACATTTTAGAACATCCAAAAGAAAGCACGAACAGTGAGACCACATTATATGAAGAACATTGGGGGACTTTGAGATTAGTTAATCTGGGAAATACAAGACCAAAGTGGGTTATAAAACTCTTCCTTATGTTTGTTTCTCTCAAAGGACAAAAGCAAGAATTAGGCATGGAAGTTAACAGAAGATTTCACCTCAGAAACAGGAAAAACGTTTCAAGTAATTAGAGCTCTTCAGACAAAAATAGAAATAACTTTCTGACTTGTGAAGGAAGTTGGAAATGATGGAATCTAGAGCCCTTTTTCTGATAGTCTGTATTTCATTCTAATACAGAAAAAGTTATGTAAGCAAAGTAACAGTCGATCTCCACAGGCTAGGAAACCTATTTTGTTTAGTTAAAAAATCTATTTGAAACTTTATATAACTTTAGAGGAAATGTAGATGTAAATATAGTTATTAATACCTCTTAAGGTCAGAACACAATAGAGAGTAACAATTAACAGAAAAGAAGAAATGTTAATTGTCAGAAAAGATTTTATGTCTTTTTATAATTTATGATTAACTATTCAGTACAGATAAGATGTATTTCTCCCTCTGAAGAACATTATTAATATCAAAATATGGCATCTGTGAAAGATAAATAACACCAGAGAATTCTAAATAATTTTGTGGACAAACTACCAATTTAATTTTTTGACAGTACAATGTGTGTAAAGAAATATCCTAACTCACCATGGTAAATTTTACTACTCTGACTGTGATAAGCAATTATTTTCTGCCATTCTTAACATGCAGATTAGCGACTATTCCTTTATTTCTGCACTCTCTCAGTACTACCTTGGAGAGAAGTGCACTAAACTATTTTAACTACATCTGAGAACAGTTAATTGTAAATACAGGATTTTAAAGTTACTTCCTCTGTGTGTTCATCATTAAGCATGTCGAGTCTCTTTCACAAGCTGACAATTACAGAACTAGGTACTCCTAAAATCTCAACTTACTGATTTAGGCGCAAAAACCATATACGGATAGTACACAACCATTCACTTGCTTCAGGTGATATGTCGTGATTAAGCATAAGCAACTTAGTAAATTGTTTGTAGCAGTCACTAGAGTGTGTAAATCCTATTTGAGCTTCAAAATGTGGTACAGGCCTTACCCACGTTTATGAATCTACTTCAATTTTTCTTCTGATTCTATTCTGTGAATGGTAATTTTTAAGGGCTTTAAAATAAGGATACTGTGGTATCTCGTGGAAAATTTAGGGCATCTTTTGAAGAGTCTATCCAATTCACACCCATATTTTAAAAAAACTCTTAGCACAGGTGTAGCCCCCAGCATCCCTATTTATACCATAGGATCCTGTATTTCTGGAAATAATTGGATGGGTCAGGGTTGTACACCTTGACTCAATGTGGATTAATAAGGGGAGAAGATAAGGATGAAAGAAAATGTGAGGTGGCCACCACCTACTAATCTTGGGCACAGTGGAGCAGAGAAAATAAAAGGAAAAAAAGAGAAACCTGGTCTGCAAAGAAAGATGGATGTGCCAGATGCCAAGTGAGCAGCAAAAAGAGGGAACAGAAGGAGATTCTGGCTCTGGATTCTTATGTTCTGAAGACTCTTCCTGAGGTCCCTCTGCATTCCTGCTCTGAGGTTTCCAAGAGAACCCACAGTATCCTTTCAAAAATCATCCTTTCTTGCTTAACCTAGTTCAAATCATTTCCTATTACTAGTGTTCAAAAAAAATCTAAAACAGTACTTATTTATATATCCCTAGGTATGTGGTAGAGCTTTACATACATTTAATTCCCAATCAAAACAGTAACATGGGTATTATTCCCATTCTACAGAGAATTAAATATGTGAATATATGTGAAAGACTTAGGGTCGGCCCAGCCATGTACTAAACCCTACATAAGTAGGGGCTAGTATCATTGCCCTTTTTTTTTGTTTTTTGTTTTGTTTTGCGTTACGCGGGCCTCTCCCTTTGCGGAGCACAGGCTCCGGAAGCGCAGGCCCAGCGGCCATGGCTCACGCGCCCAGCTGCTCCGCGGCATGTGGGATCCTCCCGGACCGGGGCATGAACTTGCGTCCCCTGCATCGGCAGGCGGACTCCCAACCACTGCGCCACCAGGGAAGCCCCTATCATTGCCCTTTTTGATTGAGAGTTCCTTCAGGACAGACCATGTTCTGATCTCCTAGTTAGAATACATGGCACATAATAGGTACTTGCTAAATGTTTCCTGATTGAATGAATAAGGTTGAAAAATGTATGGTGGTATACTGTAATTTTAGTATATGATTGTAAATTTAGTATGATTTTAGTATATTATTGGAATAAAACTAAATTTCTTTAGCTTGTCACTCAGCAAAATAGTCCTATATCAACCTATGAGTGTTACCACTGAAAATTCATTTTGTACTGTTTCCACTTCCGTTGCAAATTTTTTTCCCTTGAAACATCTTGTACCAGTGGTAGTTATACAATATATGATCAATCAGCACCCAGAAATTGAGAATTCCTAATGATAATGGAAATGTGTAGCCCTGTATGCAATACTGCTTGTGTGTGTGTGTGTGTGTATTCTTTTATCTTTCCAGTCTCACAAGATTATTAATAATGGGTTTTAATTTAGATACTGTATGTGAAAACATATAAAGCTTTACCATATATGCACTATATACTATAATCATGTAAAACATGTAAATATCATGTGTGCTACTATAACTTGAGAGAAAATAATATTCATATAATTGGGTTTAAATGTATTATTGCATAGGACTTATACTTCCAATGCATTTTTACATGTTATTCCCTTATGAAGAATAATTATTGTTAAATATGAACAGAATAAGGCTCCAGGATTTTTGTGTTTTAACCAAATTAACTCTATTAGAACTTTATTAGTCAAGTTGGGAGTTGAACCCTTGTCTTTGGATTTAAAACCTATGCTCTTTCCAATGATTTGGGGACAGTTGCTATTTTTAAAGATAACTTTTAAAATTACTGGAGTAGTAATATGCCAAATAATCCACAGAGGGCACAAAACTAACAACTACTGAGCACCTACTACATAGCAGGCATTGTGCCAAATGATTCTACATGTGTGTCTCCATTTAATCCTCAAGCCAAACCTTTGTGACCTATGCCTTCCATCACAGAGCAGTGCTACAAGCAGCAGAACATGGCATCGTTCCACAAGTGATTCTGAGTCCCAGAAAGAGCACTGTGGAATGATTTTCAATCATGATTCATTTTGTGTTATTTGATTACTGCCGCTTGTAGCACTGCTACAATATAGAGGACTTAGTGATGATGCATGCAGTGATTCATAGTTGTCCATTTTGTCAAGACATAAACTAAGACTCTGCAAAGTGATGCCATGCTCAGAACTATGTAGCTAGAAACAGTGTTAGGGCCCAGTCGTGTATTGATAATTACTAGCAACCTTTTAAAACAATTATGGCTAAATTTTTACAGAAATAATGATAAAATTAGCCTTCATTTTACAGCTAAAGAATTTCTCAAAATCACACAGATATTATGTAATCAAGTCAGGTCTAGAAATCAGGTTCTCTATAATAAAGTTTAATGCTATTGCTATCATAAATCACTGTCTTTTTTGAACTGAGAGTAAAGCAAGGACAAATAAAAACATATAGAATGCTATTCAAGAAACCCCATATAATTTGGATGTCACTTCTTTCCACTGGTCCCACATGCCACGGAGCAGCTAGGCCCATGAGCCATGGCCGCTGAGCCTGCATGTCCGGAGCCTGTGCTCCGCAACAGGAGAGGCCACAGCAGTGAGAGGCCCGCATACTGCAAAAAAAAAAAAAAAAAAAAAAAAAAAAGGGACCTAATGAAACTTCAAAGCTCTTGCACAGCAAAGCAAACCATAAAGAAGACGAGAAGACAACCCTCAGAATGGGAGAAAATATTTGCAAATGAATCAATAGACACAGGATTAATCTCCAAAATATATAAATAGCTCATGCAACTCAATATTTAAAAAAAAAACCCAATCCAAAAATGGGCAGAAGACCTAAATGGACATTTCTCCAAAGAAGACATACAGATGGCCAAGAAGCACATGAAAAGCTGCTCAACATCACTAATTGTTAGAGAAATGCAAATCAAACCTACAATGAGGCATCACCTCACACCAGTAGAATGGGTATCATCAGAAAATCTACAAACAACAAATGCTGGAGAGGGTGTGGAGAAAAGGGAACCCTCTTGCACTGTTGGTGGAAATGTAAATTGATACAGCCACTATGGAGAACAGTAACGGAGGTTCCTTAAAAAACTAAAAATAGAATTACCATATGACCCAGCAATCCCTAATTCAAAAAGACACATGCACCCCAATGTTCATTGCAGCAATATTTACAATAGCTTGGTCATGGAAGCAACCTAAATGCCCATCGACAGATGAATGGATAAAGAAGATGTGGTACATGTACACAATGGAATATTACTCAGCCATAAAAAGGAACAAAATTGGGCCATTTGTTGAGACGTGGATGGATCTAGAGACTGTCATACAGAGTGAAATAAGTCAGAAAGAGAAAAACAAATATCGTATATTAACGCATATATGTGGAACCTAGAAAAATCGTACAGATGAACCAGTTTTCAGGGCAGAAATTGAAACACAAATGTAGAGAACAAATGTATGAACACCAAGGGGGGAAAGCGGCAGGGGGTGGGGATGGGGGTGTGATGAATTGGGAGATTGGGATTGACATGTATACACTGATGTGTATAAAATTGATGAGTGATAAGAAGCTGCTGTATAAAAAAATAAAATAAAATTCAAAATTTCAAAAAAAAAAATGTAGGGGACTATGTGCAAGACCCAGAGAGAGGAGTTGAGAAGCTGGAAAAAGCAAGAAAATGGTTTTTCTCCTTGAGCCTCTAGAAAGGAATGCCTGCTGACACTTTGATTTCAGTCCAGTGGTACCAGTATTGGTCTTCAAACCTACAGAACAATAAGATAACCTATTTGGGTTGTTTTAAGCCATATGTATATGTATATATGTATACACACACACACACACACACACACACACACACACACACACACACACACATAATGTTAAAATAGCTAAGCTAAGCAAGGAGGCCATTACGTAAGTAAACCAAAACTTAAGCCAGAATCAATGCACTCAAATCTGAGAAAATGAAGCTTAAGAACAACCAATCATAAACAGCCAAATAGAATCTGTAAAAGAATATATATATATATCTCCAAATCTCTTTTCTGTACAACTGAAACTAACAAAACATTGTAAATCAACTATACTTCAGTTAAAAAAAAACAAAACAGCCAGCTAGGCTTTCCAAAATAAGATACCACTTAAGCTTTTGCCAGTCAAATAATTTCCTTGCTTTTCTTCCATGTCTGCTCTATAAAAACCTGTCTCCTGCTCCTGTTGATAAAATGCTCCTAACCATGTTCACCTTGGCACTGCTCAATTCAAACTGATATTTGCTCAAATAGTCTTGAAAATTTAATGTGCCTCAATTTATCTTTTAACAATATCTATATATCTCTATCTATTCATACTCATTCCAATCCAAAACCATAGTGTTCATTCTAGTGTTCTAGCATTCCTTCTTCACTCATTTCTAACTTCTTTCTCTGACAGTAGGAAACCTGGCTCTCCTTACTATAATATATAGTATATACTATATAATTATTGTTCAACAATACTACACACAGAAAGTAGTTTCAAAAGTGCTAGCCCACACCCCTGTGAGAAAAAATGTTTACCAACTGTACACAGTTTCTTCTGGATTTACCCTTACAGTATCTACTAAAAATATTGTTTTACCAGATTCCTTATCAGCTCCTTTCTTTCCCACCACAAGGGACATTCTCAACCTCTAAGCAGCCACTTCCTGCTCAGTATTTCTGCCGTCTGGCTCCAACCAGTTAGGAATCAATCAACAAACACTGTAAGGAGAAAAGCAGTTCAGGCAATTGGGCTCACTTTTCTGCCTTTCTTCCTTGGGTATTTACACTTCATTTTTTTGTTGTCATTGCCTTGTACAGTTTCAACTTTTATTTGTTCAATGGCTCACAAGATTGTTTAAAACTCTATTCAGTTTCCTCACCTCTTAACAACCATTTTCTGCTTGACTTCTAAGCATATCTAAAGAATGCTAAACTCATCACAGTGAGTTTCATTTTTTTCTCTGGAATCTTGGCTCCTTAACTCTTGACTGCCTTAACTGCAGTCCAAAGCTTTCCAACAGATGGAATGTTTGTTTTGCTACTTTTTTCCTTCAGCTCTTCAGTTACTCTTGGGAGCTATGGTCAGCAACTAGTCCTTAACAGCTAGATGGGGAAATCTCCAAAGCCTGTAACTATTTCCCTGGATGGTATTTTTAGTGTTTAGGTTTCTCAGTTAATCCAAAATTAGCAGCCTGCAACTGTAACTTCTCCTGTCCCCACCTTTTTAATGGAGAATTATCTTTGGTTTTAAATTGTTTTGTACTTCTTTTCCATTTTAGAACTTCTAATCGGAGTTTTGAAGAGAATGTATGAGTCCTTGCAAGCAAGTTATCATATTGGTCTGGACATCTCTATAGGTTTGGAGTCAAAATTTTTTTTTCTTACTCAAAAAATAGAACACTTTTTTAAGTCAAAAAACTTTCATTGTTAATTTGGGTAATTCCAGAATTATTTTCATGACATCATTTGCCCTGAGGAATGTCTTCAATTATGGATGTATTAGCAAAAAGCATTTTAGGCTTTAGAAAAAAAATTAGAGTGAATTAATATGTGAAAAGTGTTCACAAATCAAATAAACACACAAATTGAATAGCTTTCATCTTTTCAAATCCACCATTAAGTAAAGGAATTATTTACTTTATTCAATTTTATATTTCAAAAAGTGTGGGAAATTATTTTCTATATAGACAAATGTAATGAGTATTCGGGAAAGTGACACTGTGTGACTGACATAGGCACGTCCTCCTCCGTAGAACCTCCGATTTCCCACTGAGTATTCAGGTGGGTTAGCTGAAACTCAGGAAGGCAGCAGAGAGTATATGGAGTTAATGTGAAAGTATCTTGGAAACCCTCATCTCTCACTGCTCCCCATTACATTGGCAAAATTAGAACTGATTTTTCCCATCAACACCCATGTACTTATCTTGCCAATTCTTTCTTTTCATATTCAAAGCAATCAGTCACATTCCATTTAACCGGATTTTATCTTTGTGAGACACAGGTCACGGAGTAAAGGAGTGGGGCTGCCTAAGATTTCACACAGTCCTTCCTGAAGCATGCTTATTCACTTATCAAATATTCATCTAGCCTTGTGAGAGTGTTAAAAACATAAAAGTGAATGAGACATAACCCATATTTTCAAGAAGGCTTATTGTTTTGGAGGAGGGATATCTATAAATAAATTTTATACAAGGTATAAAAATAATTAACCTTTATGTGGTGCTTCACAGATTACACCACATACTAACACGCAGTATATAAATTAATTCTATGATAAAGAATTAATATTTTAAATCTCTATCTTCAATGTACAAAAAACTACATGTAAATTTTAGTTAAGGTACTTACTCCCAGGATGCAAATAAAAGGAAGAAGAGAGAATTCACTTTGGGGTGAGGAGAAATGCACTTTCCTCTAGAATTATCAATCAACACCAAAGAACAGTGAAAACAATGTAGTTTATAGCTTTTCCGTTCAGTTGCTATACCATGACCCTTTTTTGTGCACTCATATTTTTGTGGAAGAGTCTTTTTCCTTCTTATGATTCTTAGGCAGATCTTCTGTCTCCAGTGTTCTCTTACACAGGCTTATAAACTCACCCACCATCCTACTCTATTTGGAAGAAGACTAGACCTATATAAAGGTCTCTGGGTTTTCTGTTTTAATCTACATTCTACCTGTATTCCAGAATCCGTTGCTTTATTTTTTTTATGTAGTAAAAGTGCCTGTCTATTACTAGCAGAGGCAGAGTAAGCGCTTAATGAATATTTATCACATGGATGAGTTATCACTAGTGAATTCATGATATTAGCCACATATTACTAAGTGCTCACTGTGTATCAGGTACAGGACTAATGTTTCTCATAGACTGCCTCAACAAATCCTCAGACCAAACCTGAGACATGGATATTTTCACTATCATCATCCCCATTTTACAAATGAGAAAACGAAAGCATAGAAGAAAAAAGTAACTTACAGGTCATAAAGCTTGTGATTGAGATAGAATTAGGCAGTCTGACTGTAAACACCATGCCCTTTAACCATCATGCCATAACCTGCTTCTCTCATTTCAACAATTATAGACATTTTTCCTTCTTTAAGAATGTCTTAATTTGATTAGTCATTGAGATCCATGTTCATTTCTCAAATGCATTACCCTTCTCAATTTTATTCTTAAACAACAATGCTAACTCTTAGTGTTTCAATAAATATCAAAAATATTGATCAGGAGGAGCTTCAAGATGGCGGAAGAGTGAGACGCGGAGATCACCTTCCTCCCCACAAATACATCAGAAATACATCTACATGTGGAACAACTCCTACAGAACACCTACTGAATGCTGGGGGAAGACCTCAGACCTCCCAAAAGGCAAGAAACTCCCCACGTACGTGGGTAGGGCAAAAGAAAAAGGAAAAACCAGAGACAAAAGAAAAGGGACGAGACCTGCGCCAGTGGGAGGGAGCCGTGAAGGAGGAAAGGTTTCCACACACTAGAAGCCCCACCACGGGCGGAGACTGCGGGTGGCGGATGGGGGAGCTTTGAAGCCGAGGAGGAGAGCGCAGCCACAGGGGTGCAGAGGGCAAAGCGGAGAGATTCCCGCACAGAGGATCGGTGCCGACCAGCACTCACCAGCCCGAGAGGCTTGTCTGCTCACCCGGCCGGGGCGGGCAGGGGCTGGAAGCTGAGGCTCGGGCTTCGGTCGGAAGCGAGGACTGGGGTTGGCGGCGTGAACACAGCCTGAAGGGGCTAGTGCGCCACTGCCGCCACCAAGAAGCCTGTGTGCGAGCACAGGTCACTCTCCACACCACCCCTCCCGGGAGCCTGTGCAGCCCGCCACTGCCAGGGTCCCATGATCCAGGGACAACTTACCTGGGAGAACACACGGCGGGTCTCAGGCTGGTGCAACGTCACGCCGGCCTCTGCCGCCGCAGGCTCGCCCCGCATCCGTACCCTTCCCTCCCCCCGGCCTGAGTGAGCCAGAGCCCCCGAATCAGCTGCTCCTTTAACCTCGTCCTGTCTGAACGAAGAACAGACGCCCTCAGGCGACCTACATGCACAGGCGGGTCCAAATCCAAAGCTGAGGCCCGGGAGCTGTGCGAACAAAGAAGAGAAAGGGAAATCTCTCCCAGAAGCCTCAGGAGCAGCAAATTAAAGCTCCACAATCAACTTGATGTACCCTGCACCTGTGGAATACCTGAATAAACAACGAATCATCCCAAATTGAAGAGGTGTCCTTCGGGAGCAATGATATATATATATATATATATATATAATGTTATATATATACAATATATAATATAATATATCATATAAAAATTAATATATTATATATGATAATTAATATAACATAATATGTTAATATATATAATTATATATACAATATATAATTGTTTATATAAAATAATTATATATACAATATAATTATATATAATATATAATATAGTTATATTTATATAATATAAATATATATATTTCCCTTTTTCTCTTTTTGTGTGTATTTGTATGCTTCTGTGTGTGAATTTGTCTGTATACTTTGCTTTTACCATTTGTCCTAGGGTTCTGTCTATCTGCTTTTTTTTGTTTTTTTTTTTAGTATAGTTTTCAGCACTTCTTATCATTGGTGGATTTGTTTTTTGGTTTGGTTGTTCTCTTCTTTCTTATTTAATTACTTAAAACAATTTTTAAAATAATTATTTTGTTTTTTATTTTAATAACTTTTTAATTTTACCTTATTTTATTTCCTTCCTTCCTTTCTTCCTTCCTTCCTTCCTTCCTTCCTTCCCCTATGCAAAAAAACTAGCAAGACAGGAACACAACCACACCCATTAGCAGAGAGGCTACCTAAAATCATAATAAGGTCAAAGACACACCAAAACACACCACCAGACGTGGACCTGCCCACCAGAAGGACAAGATCCAGCCTCATCCACCAGAACACAGGCACTAGTCCCCTCCATTAGGAAGCCTACACAACCCACTGAACCAACCTTCGCCACTGAGGGCAGACACCAAAAACAACAGGAAATACGAACCTGCAGCCTGTGAAAAGGAGACCCCAAACACAGTAAGTTAAGAAAAATGAGAAGACAAAGAAACACACAGCAGATGAAGGAGCAAAGTAAAAACCCACCAGACCTAACAAATGAAGAGGAAATAGGCAGTCTTCCTGAAAAATAATTCAGAACAATGATAGTAAAGATGATCCAAAATTTTGGAAATAGAATGGAGAAAATATAAGAAATGTTTAAGAAGGAACTAGAAGAAATAAAGAGCAAACAAACAATCATTAACAACACAATAAATGAAATTAAAAATTCTCTAGAAGAAATCAATAGCAGAATAACTGAGGAGGAAGAATGGATAAGTGATGTGTCAGATAAAATGGTGTAAATATCTACTGTAGAGCAGAGTAAACAAAAAAGAATTAAAAGAATTTAGGACAGTCCCAGAGGCCTCTAGGACAATATTAAATGCACCAACATTCGAATTATAGGGGTCCCAAAAGAAGAAGAGAAAAAGAAAGGGACTGAGAAAATATTTGAAGAGATTATAGTTGAAAACTTCCCTAACATGGGAAAGGAAATAGTCAGTCAGGTCCAGGAAGCACAGAGAATCCCATACAGGATAAATCCAAGGAGGAACATGCCAAGACACATATTAATCAAACTATCAAAGATTAAATACAAAGAAAAAATATTAAAAGCAGCAAGGGAAAAGCCACAAATAATATACAAGGGAATCCCAATAAAGTTAAGAGCTGATCTTTCAGCAGAAACTCTAAAAGCCAGAAGGGAGTGGAAGGACATGTTTAAAGTGATGAAAGGGAAAAACCTACAACCAAGATTACTCTACACAGCAAGGATCTCATTCAGAGTCAATGGAGAAATTAAAATTTTACAGAAAAGCAAAAGCTAAGAGAATTGAGCACCACCAAACCAGCTTTATAGCAAATGCTAAAGGAACTTCTCTAGGCAGGAAACACAAGAGAAGGAAAAGACCTACAATAAGAAACCCAAAACAATTAAGAAAATGGTAATAGGAACATAAATATCAATAATTACCTTAAATGTAAATAGCTTAAATGCTCCAACCAAAAGACATAGACTGGCTGAATGGATACAAAAACAAGACTTGTATATATGCTGTCAACAAGAGACCCACTTCAGACCTAGAGACACATACAGACTGAATGTGAGGGGATGGAAAAAGACATTCCACGCAAGTGGAAATCAAAAGAAAGCTGGCATAGCAATTCTCATATCAGACAAAATAGACTTTAAAGACCACTACAAGAGAAAAAGAAGGACACTAAATAATGATCAAGGGATCAATCCAAGAAGAAGATATAACAATTGTAAATATTTATGCACCCAACATAGGAGCACCTCAATACATAAAGCAAATACTAACAGCCATAAAAGGGGAAATTGAGAGTAACACAATAATAGTAAGGGACTTTAGCATCCCAGTTTCACCAATGGACAGATCATCCAAAATGAAAATAAATAAGGAAACATAAGCTTTAAATGACACATTATACAAGTTGGACTTAATTGATATTTATAGGACATTCCATCCAAAAACAAGAGAATACACTTTATTCTCAAGTGCTCAGGGAACATGGTCCAGGATACACTGTATCTTGGGTCACAAATCAAGCCTTGGTAAATTTAAGAAAATTGAAATCATATCAAGTATCTTTTCTGACCACAACGGAAATTACAGGAAAAGACTGTAAAAAATACAAACACATGGAGGCTAAACAATACACTACTAAATAACTAAGAGATGACTGAAGAAATCAAAAAGGATATCAAAAAAATACCAAGTAACAAATGACAATGAAAACACAATGACCCAAAACCTATGGGATCAGGAAAAGTAGTACTAAGAGGAAAGTATATAGCATTACAATCCTACCTCAGGAAACAAGAAAAATCTCAAATAAACAACCTAACTTTACACCTAAAGCAATTACAGAAAGAAGAACCAAAAAACCCTAAACTTAGCAGAAGGAAAGAAATCATAAAGATCAGATCAGAAATAAATGAAAAAGAAATGAAGGAAACAATAGCAAAGATCAATAAATCTAAATGCTGGTTCTTTGAGAAGATAAACAAAACTGATAAACCATTAGCCAGACTCATCAAGAAAAACAGGGAGAAGACTCAAATCAACAGAATTAGAAATGAAAAAGGAGAAGTGAAATCTGACACTGCAGAAATACAAAGTATCATGAGAGATTACTACAACCAAAGATATGCCAATAAAATGGACAACCTGGAAGAAATGGACAAATTCTTGGAAAAGCACAATCTTCCCAGACTGAACCAGGAAGAAATAGAAAATATGAACAGACCAATCACAAGCACTGAAATTGAAACTGTGATTAAAAATCTTCCAACAAACAAAAGCCCAGGACCAGATGGCTTCACAGGCGAATTCTATCAAAGATTTAGAGAGAGCAAACACCTATCCTTCTCAAAATCTTCCAAAATATAGCAGAGGGAGAAACACTCCCAAACTGATTCTACGAGGCCACCCTCACCCTGATACCAAACCAGACAAAGATGTCACAAAAAATGAAAACTACAGGCCAATATCACAAATGAATATAGATGCAAAAATCCTAACAAAATACTAGCAGAGTCCAAGAGCACATTAAAAGGATCATACACCATGATCAAGTGGGGTTTATCCCAGGAATGCAAGGATTCTTCAATATATGCAAATCAATCAATGTGATACACCATATTAACATACTGGAGGATAAAAAACATATGATAATCTCAATAGATACAGCAAAAGCTTTTGGCAAAATTCAACACCCAGTTATGATTAAAAACTCTCCAAAGTGGTTATAAAGGGAACCTACCTCAACATAATAAGGGCCATATATGACAAATCCACAGCCAACATCGTTCTCAATATTGAAAAACTGAAACCATTTCCTCTAATATCAGGAACAAGACAAGGTTGCTCACACTCACTACTATTATTCAACATAATTTTGGAAGTTTTAGCCACAGCAATCAGAGAAGAAAAAGAAAAAAAAGGAATCAAATCAGAAAAGAAGAAGTAAAACTGTCACTCTTTGCAGGTGAGATGACACTACTCATAGAGAATCCTAAAGATGCTACCAGAAAACTGCTAGAGCTAATCAGTGAATTTGGTACAGTAACAGAAAACAAAATTAATGCACAGAAATCTCTTGCATTCCTATACACTGATGAAAAATCTGAAAGAAAAATTAAGGAAACAGTCCCATTTACAATTGCAACAAAAAGAATAAAATACCTAGGAATAAACCACTTAAGGAGACAAAAGACCTGTATGCAGAAAACTATAAGACACTGATGAAAGAAATTAAAGATGATGCAAACAGCTGGAGAGATATACCATGTTCTTGGATTGGAAGAATCAACATTGTGAAAATGACTATACTACCCAAAGCAATCTACAGATTCAGTGCAATCCCTATCAAACTACTACCAATGGCATTTTTCACAGAACTAGAACAAAAAATTTCACTATTTGTATGGAAACACAAAAGACCCCAAATAGCCAAAGCGATCTTGAGAACAAAAAACAGAACTGGAGGAATCAGGCTCCCTGACATCAGCCTATATTACAAAACTACAGTCATCAAGACAGTATGGTACTGGCACAAAAAAAGAAATATAGATCAATGGAACAGGATAGAAAGCCCAGAGATAAACCCATACACATATGGTCACGTTATCTTTGACAAAGGCAGCAAGAATATACAATGGAGAAAAGACAGCCTCTTCAATAAGTGGTGCTGGGGAAACTGGACAGCTACATGTAAAAGAATGAAATTAGAACACTTCAGAACACCATACACAAAAATAATCTCAAAATGTATTAAAGACCTGCATGTAAGGCCAGACACTATCAAACTCTTAGAGGAAAACATAGGCTGAACACTCTATGACATAAGTCACAGAAAGATCCTTTTTGACCCACCTCCTACAGAAATGGAAATAAAAACAAAAATAGACAAATGGGACCTAATGAAAATTAAAAGCTTTTGCACAGCAGAGGAAACCATAAACAAGGCAAGAAGACAACCCTCCCAATGGGAGAAAATATTTGCAAATGAAGCAACTGACAAAGGATTACTCTCCAAAATATATAAGCAGAACCTGCAGCTCAGTATCAAAAAAACAACCTAATCCAAAAATGGGCAGAAGACCTAAATATACATTTCTCCAAAGAAAATATACGGATTGCCAGCAAATACATGAAAGGGTGCTCAACATCACTAATCATTAGAGAAATGCAAATGAAAACCACAATGAGGTATCACCTCACAGTGTTCAGAATAGCCATCATCAAAAAATCTATAAACAATAAATGCTGGAGAGGGGGTGGAGCAAAATGAACCCTCCTGCACTGTTGGTGGGAATGTAGATTAATACAGCCACTATGGAGAACAGTATGGAGGTTCCTTATAAAACTAAAAACAGAACTACCATATGACCCAGCAATCCCACTACTGGGCATATACCCTGAGAAAACCATAATTCAAAAAGAGTCATGTACCACAATGTTCATTACAGCTCTATTTACAATAGCCAGGACATGGAAGCAAACTAAGTGTCCATTGACAGATGAATGGATAAAGAAGATATGGCACAAATATACAATGGAATATTACTCAGCCATAAAAAGAAACAGAATTGAGTTATTTGTAGTGAGGTGGATGGACCTAGAGTCTGTCATACAGAGTGAAGTAAGTCATAAAGAGAAAAACAAATACAGTGTGCTAACACATTTATATGGAATCTAAAAAAAAAAAAAAAAAAGGTTCTCATGAACCTAGGGGCAGGACAGGAATAAAGATGCAAATGTAGAAAATGTACTTGAGGACATGGGGAGGGGGAAGGGAGGGTAAGCTGAGAAGAAGTGAGAGAGTAGCATTGACCTATATATACTACCAAATGTAAAATAGATAGCTAGTGGGAAGCAGCTGCATAGCACAGGGAGATCAGCTCGGTGCTTTGTGACCATCTAGAGGGGTGGGATAGGGAGGGTGCGAGGGAGGTGCAAGTGGGAGGAGATATGGGGATATATGTACACATACAGCTGATTCACTTTTTTTTTTTGCAGTACATGGGCCTTTCACTATTGTGGTGTCTCCCGTTGAGGAGCACAGGCTCCAGACGCGCAGGCTCAGCGGCCATGGCTCACGGGCTCAGCCGCTCCGCGGCATGTGGGATCTCCCCGAACGGGGGCATGAACCCGTGTCCCCTGCATCGGTAGGTGGATTCTCAACCACTGCGCCACCAGGGAAGCCCTGATTCACTTTGTTTTACAGCTGAAACTAACACAACATTGTAAAGGAATTATACTCCAATAAAGATGTTAAAAAAAATAGTGCAAATGGTCAGTTACTTTAAGGAACAAATAAAATTGCATCAATGAAACACAATAAAAATAGTATGCTAGAGGACAATATCAATAATATTTTCCATACTTTAGTAATAGAAACAGGTGTCCAGTGATCTATAAGTGTTGTGCTCAACATGTTTTATTCATAAGAAACGTATCAGCACGTTAGTAGTCGTACCCTAGGTATAAGTAGTGTCTACATTTTACAAATGAAGAGATGGTGCCAAGATTGATGATGTAAATTGCCCAGAGCTAGTACAGAAATTGTACAGAGCTAGTAAGCTGTACAGCAAGATCCAAAACCAGATGATCTGGCTCCAAAGCCCCTTGCTCTAGCTCTCTGCCATCCCATTGTTAGTAAAGATAAACACTGTCCAATTTCCACTTTCCATCACTTGTTTGATAGGCATTTTCAATTATCTCCTTCCCTCACAGGTGAATTATTTTTTTTATTTTTAATTTTTTTTGCAGAAAATACACATACTCAAAGACGTGCTTTTTTTTTTTCAAAATGTGTTTGGTCCCTCATCTAAATGTTTGTCTTTTTTTTTTTTTTTTTTGGTTTGTTCATCTCAAATCTGCCATTTCCAGCAATCCCAAGTCTGGCTTTTTGTCTGTCTCACTATGTCAGTCTCAGCTTTCCATCTTCCTCATCACACATGGTTGGTAGGTATTTTAAGACCTGGGGCTCTTCTCTTGTTTGTCTTTACTTTTCTCAAGACTTCATTGAAAAATTTTAACATAATCATAGCTACTCATATTGAAGGAAATTTACACTTGGTGAGCTTTTGTAAGTAGACCTGGGAGTTAGGACAGCATTGCAGAACCTATGTTTTATTTTTATCAAAATTTTATTTCTTTGTATATTGCGTTCTGTGAAAAAAAATCACTTAAAGTGGGACCCTAAACCCTTTCAAAGACTTCATTAACATTTTTATCCCTGGGAGCCTTATCTTTTCTAAACTAGAATCAGAGGTCTACTTAGGGCGTTTAAGACTATTTTACGATCTGCCTTAATTTGGTTTGTGCCCTAGAATATCCTCATTTAAAATCGCAACAGGGCTTCCCTGGTGGCGCAGTGGTTGAGAATCCGCCTGCCGATGCAGGAGACACGGGTTCGTGCCCTGGTCCGGGAAGATCCCACATGCCGCGGAGCGGCTGGGCCCGTGAGCCATGGCCGCTAGGCCTGTGCGTCCGGAGCCTGTGCTCTGCAACGGGAGAGGCCACAGCAGTGAGAGGCCCGCATACCGCAAAAAAAAAAAAAAAAAAAAAAAAAAAAAAAAAAAAAAAAAAAAATAAAATCGCAACAAATAATTTGTATAGAGTACAAAGAGTGGCGTATATTTTGACAACTATTAATTTAAAACATAAGTACAGGGTGAATAACACTTTTTTAACGTAAGGCAGCACACATGTATGTACATTCTGAGTATGCTCATTTGTCATATAAGAAATCAATGCCAAAGAAAGGAAAGGTACAGTCTTTTAGCTAAATGAGCTCTTGGTGATTTTTTATTTTCTCTGATTATTACATCTTTTCACTTCGAGTTCACTCACCATTCAAAGTCTTTTATCCATAACAATAGTATCAGCAATATTTAACAACTACCAAATGTCAAAAGATCAGGAATCAGTGAAAGTTTTCTTGTAAACACATATTCGATACACATTTATCTGAAAATGTCAGGTAAAAAGATGAATTTTGCAGCTAGATGAATTTACTTTTTTACCAATGAAATGATCATTTATTTATAATCATTTATTGAAAATTTTCTTCAATATGTATGTATTTCTCCCCTCTACATAGAAAAAAGTGGAACATTATTTAATCATGACTTTTATCAATAGCATTCATCATTTTATTGTGTGGAATTTTAATCTTTTCTCTGTTAACCTACCCTTTTTCATTAATTTTAAGCTGCTGGTGATGATTTCTGTTATTGTGTCTACTTCAATTATTCATAAATCCATTTTTTTTCATTTATTATTCAACATCCCTAGCATCTAGAACTATACTGTAATAAAACTTAGGGCTCCACAAAATTTTACAGCGCAATGGAGGAGAACAGACAAGCAATAAAAATAACATTGCATTGTTAAAAAGGTAGTTAAAAGTCTGTACCTGGTACAATGGAAATACAGAAGAGAAGTCAGTGTGGGGAGATTCAGAACAAGATTGAGAAATTTTACATTATGAATTGGAGCTAGAAGAGGGAGAGTAGGGAATGGTGTCTGAGGAAGGAACAGACTTGGTATAAGGTGCAGCATGTGCAAGGGCCCAGAGTTATGAGAAACTAACTAAAGAGGGAAGATGATGTGATCAGATTTCTGTTTTAGAGAAATCACTCTGGCATTGCTCTTAATCTTTTCTGGTTTTGAATTTCTAATATGCTGTACTTGGTGATCAGATAAATAATAATTTAAAAACAAAAGATAAATAAGACTGGGTAAATGAGGCTAATCATACTTGGTTGTGGTGGAAGGACTGTATAATCACTTTTTTATACTCAACATTCTGGAGGTTAGAAGTTTATGAGAGCAAGATGCTTAAGTCAAAAGTCAAGGCAATCTTCGTCACATTTAAAATATTTACAAATTGCTTAATGATCCTACAGTTCTATTTGTAGGTTAAATTCAACATTATATCCCCCAAATTATATATAATTATATACACACTTGTGTTATATATACGCATATATACAAGTTCATTAATAAGTATAACCCTGAAAATGACATTTTCTTACTAGTGATGATAAAATAAAATGGAATAGTGACTGTTGATGGGGAAGTCTGGCTATTGAATGAAAAAAGAAATTCTCCAACAAGCAAAGAAAATGCCAAGACAGAAAAGCAAGATGCTGACAGTCAATAGAAAAAGATGGTGTGGTATAATGAAATTCACAGTAACTTCTTTCTTTTCTTTGAAGCAATAAGGTATTTGTATATGTGTAGCGTTTTCAAAATAATACAAGGAACCAACAACATAACTGAGATTCAGGAGAAAATGAGACCATCAAATTAGGATTAGTGAACAGAGGAGCCAGAAGATAGCGATCAGGAATATGGTCACTTCATCTAGATACCAGGAGCAAGGAGAAAGTTCTTCATGAATTTAAATGTGGCAACACAGGGGATTTTAGCTTCCCTGCGACATTTATTGGTGTAATGCTTAGTGAACATGACTGAACTTCTATTCTGACAGTCTTATGGTGAAGGTGCCATCAAAAGGGTTGGCAGGCTTTCCTGGTTTATATTCCCAAAAGTGTTGGAAGACGGTGTGGATGAGACTACCACCAGTCACAAATTTTCATGAAATTAATTATTTGGGGAGTTAGGAAAAGGAAACACATGCATTGGCAATGACATATCAAAACCATGCCATATTGGAATTAAATAACTAGTAAAAGATCTAGTACACCTTTTCTTTTTGATGGCACTTGCCATTTGGTATGGCTCCTTACATATTTAGATTTTATTTTGAAATCTAAAATAAAACAGATTCTTTTGGAGTGCATTGAAATTTTACTATGGATAAATATCCCCTAAGAAGGTAAAAATTACCCCCTAATTATTAGGAAAACTTCTGAAATAGTGATGCATACCACTATGCGCATATGCAACAAACTTTCAAATTATACTGACTATCTGTGGAGATATGGACACAGATGTGGATCCTGATTTACCTAATAAAATATCACCTAGGTTCTAAAACACTGGTTTAAAATATTTGGCAGGGTCGGGGGCTGGTGTCACGGCATCTTTGTTAAATTGATGAATATAAGGAAACCTCTCCTCCCCCCCAAAAATCCATACCCACATACTCATAAAGTATTGCATACAGTTTCAGCAGGTTCAGGATGCTCCTGAAGTTCCATCCATGGAACTAAAATGTACTATTCCTGCATGAGAAAATTTGGCAACAAGCTACCTTTTTTTAATCTTTATAACATTTTGATGCAAATTTAAGTTGTCAAGTCAGGAATTATGCAGGAAAACTGAAGAGTAAAATAATTTTTTTAAAAGCAAGTGGGGACTTCTTTCAGTTGTATTAAATTTTCTGACCTTTATTTTCTATGGTCATTTGTTTCCTGTTCAAAATGAATATATTTTAGGAGGATTTCTTAGTTACCTCCCAAACTAATCTCATTCTCTACTTGCTTTATGTGCTGCAACTGCCATGAATTAAATATACTCAGTTGTGTTCTGTAAACATATGAGTAACCACAACCAGACTGTCCTCAGAGCAGGGAGGGACTCTATCACCTCTTTCTTTTCTAGTAGAAAATTCATAATAAAGTCTGAGATCAGTAATTTTTCAGACTGACAGATGACAGGAAAAAACATTTGGAGAAAATGAGCAGAGAGCCAAATGGAATTTTTTCAGAGAAAACTTTGAAATGCAGTTTAATTAGATTGACGATCAATTAATGTGGAAGGAAACAAGTATTTCCTGAAGGCTAGAAATCGGAGGCATTATTAAATGAAATTTCAGATTTCAAATTGGAGTAGAAACTGATATTCATCTCCTAATGAGAAAATGTTTGACTCTTTATTAAAGGCTTTGAAATTCTTAGAAATAAATTTGCCTTAATAGTTTGTGACACTCTGAGCACCATTCATGATGCTGTATCTTAGCATCCTCAGAGTGTTGTCACTGCTAACAATAATAGTGCTGCTTATCTTGCTTATTTTGGAGAGAGAAAGAACTCATGCCTTTCTTTCTGTTTTTTGTAACTATTCCAGCTGGGTTAATATTCTAAGATTCTGAAACTTTTGTCCCAAACATTTGCCTATGTTGCCATATTTAACTTCTATAATTTGTCTGGCCATCAGATATTAGTTATTTTGTTTTCCAAATTAGACACCATATAAATTCTCTAATTTATAACCTGAAGGTTAGGGTTCTCTTTGCATTATCAATTTTTCAACTACAAATTGAGAAGGGAATGCTTTTCTGAGTCTCTGAGCCGTACCAATTGAACACAAACTAGGAACAAAGATGTAAGGAAAGCAGCGCTGATTGAAGGCAGTCAACATAATAGGAACATTCGTGGCTAGGCTCTCCTAAATTTAACAGCTCCATGATATGATTCTCCATTGATTATACATACTTATACATGAGATTGTTCTTAGTGAGTAATTTTGGATTCTACCACTATTCATCAAAATAATCCCAGGCTGCAGAGCATCAAAATTGTGTTGTCTAATACAGAAATGCGTTTGCATGTTAAGAAGACTGCAGAGCTCCCTCCTCAGCATGATCATCTTGTTGCCATGACCACGGCACTGGCCATAGTGCTTTGCCTTAAAGTTATTAGGAGCTTGTGATTGTCCAGGGACTCCAATTCTTGTAAAATCAAAGTAAAAGTCTACTACATGTCTTATAGCCATTAGAAACATCTTTAGTAATTATTTTTGTTAAAATGAGGGAAACAAAGTTAGATACCAATTTTCACATCTATTGATAAGAGCAGACTTATTACACAGCATGGCAGAATGCAGCTTTTATAAACTGCGATTTTTAATCACAGTTTCAATTTCAGTGCTTGTGATTGGTCTGTTCATATTTTCTATTTCTTCCTGGATCAGTCTTGGCAGGTTGTGCATTTCTAAGAATTTGTCCATTTCTTCCAGGCTGTCCATTTTATTGGCATACAGTTGCTTGTAGTATTAATATGTGTAGTATTAATATGTGCCTTGGCATGTTTCTCCTTGGATTTATCCTGTACGGGACTCTGTGCTTCCTGGACTTGATTAACTATTTCCTTTCCCATATTAAGGAAGTTTTCAACTATAATCTCTTCAAATACTTTCTCAGTCCCTTTCTTTTTCTCTTCTTCTTCTGGGACCCCTATAATTCGAATGTTGGTGCGTTTAATGTTGTCCCAGAGGTGTCTAAGACTGTCCTCAGTTCTTTTCATTCTTTTTTCTTTATTCTGCTCTGCAGTAGTTACTTCCACTATTTTATCTTCCAGGTCACTTATCCGTTCTTCTGCCTCAGTTATTCTGCTATTGATCCCTTCTAGAGTATTTTAAATTTCATTTATTGTGTTGTTCATCATTGCTTGTTTCCTCTTTAGTTCTTCTAGGTCCTTGTTAAATGTTTCTTGCATTTTGTCTATTCTACTTCCAAGATTTAGGATCATCTTTACTATCATTATTCTGAATTCTTTTTCAGGTAGACTGCCTATTTATTTCCTCTTCATTTGTTAGGTCTGGTGGGTTTTACCTTGCTCCTTCATCTGCTTCGTGTTTTTCTGTCTTTTCATTTTGCTTATCTTACTGTGTTTGTGTTCTCCTTTTTGCAGGCTGCATGTTTGTAGTTCCTATTGTTTTTGGTGTCTGTCCCCAGTGGCTAAGGTTGGTTCAGTGGGTTGAGTAGGTTTCCTGGTTGAGGGGACTAGTGCCTTTGTTCTGGTGGATGAGGCTGGATGTTGTCTTTCTGGTGGACTGGTCCACGTCTGGTGGTGTGTTTTGGGATGTTGGTAGCCTTATTATGATTTTAGGCAGCCTCTCTGCTAATGGATGGGGCTGTGGTCCTGTCTTGCTAGTTGATGGGCATAGGGTGTCCAGCACTGTAGCTTGCTGGTCGTTGAGTGAAGCTGGGTCTTGGTGTTGAGATGGAGATCTCTGGGAGATTTTTGCTGTTTGATAGTACGTGGAGCTGGGAGGTCTCTTGTGGACCAGTGTCCTGAACTTGGTTCTCCCATCTCAGAGACACAGCCCTGATGCCTGGCTGGAGCACCAAGAGCCTTTAATCCACATGGCTCAAATTAAAAGGGAGAAAAAATAGAAAGGAAAGAAAGAAAGGAAGGAAGGAAGGAAGGAAGGAAAAAAGGAAGAAAGGAAAAAAGAATGGAAGAAAGGAAGAAAGAAAGGAAGGAACAAAGGAAGAAAGGAAGGAAGAAAGAAAGGAAGAAAGCAAGAAAGAAGATAAAATAAAGTAGGATAAAATAAAGTTATTAAAATAAAAAATAATTATTATGAAGAAAAATTTTAAAAATTAAACAAACAAACAAAACGGGACGGTCAGAACCCTAGGACAAATGGTGAAAGCAAAGCTATACAGACAAAATCTCACACAGAAGCACACACATACACACTCACAGAAAGAGAAAAAGGGGAAAAAAAAATATATATCTTGCTCCCAAAGTCCACCTCCTTAATTTGGGATGATTCCTTGTCTATTCAAGTGTTCCACAGAGTCAGGGTACATCAAGTTGATTGTGGAGATTTAATCCGCTGCTTCTGAGGCTGCTGGGAGAAATTTCCCTTTCTCTTCTTTGTTCGCACAGCTCCGGGGGTTCAGTTTTTGGATTTGGACCCGCCTCTGTGTGTAGGTCGCCTGAGGGCGTCTGTTCTTCGCTCAGACAGGACGGGGTTAAAGGAGCAGCTAATTCGGGGGCTCTGGCTCACTCAGGCCAGGGGGAGGGAGGGGTACGGAGTGCGGGGCGAGCCCGCGGCAGCAGAGGCCGGCGTGACGCTGCACCAGCAAGAGGCGCGCCGTGCGTTCTCCCGGAGAAGTTGTCCCTGGATCCTGGGGCCCTGGCAGTGGCGGGCTGCACAGGCTCCCGGGAGGGGAGGTGTGGAGAGTGACCTGTGCTCGCACACAGTCTTCTTGGAGGCGTCAGCAGCAGCCCTAGCGTCCCACGCCCGTTTCTGGTGTCCGCGCTGATAGCCGCGGCTCGCGCCCGTGTCTGGAGCTCCTTTAAGCGGCGCGCTTAATCCCCTCTCCTCGCGCCCCAGTTAGAAAAGAGGAAAGAAAAAGTCTCTTACCTCTTAAGCAGCTTCAGACTTTTCCCGTACTCCCTCCTGGCCAGCCGTGGCGCATTAACCCCTTCAGGCTGTGTTCATGCCACCAGTCCTCTCTCTGGGATCCAACCGAAGCCCGAGCCTCAGCTCCCAGCCCCCGTCGTTCCCAGCGGGTGAGCAGACAAGCCTCCCGGTCTGGTGAGTGCCGGTCTGCACTGATCCCTCTGTGCGGAAATCCCTCCGCCACCCGCAGTCTCCGCCCGCGAAGGGCCTTCCTAGTGTGTGGAAACCTTTCCTCCGTCACAGCTCCCTCCCACTGGGGCAGGTCCCGTCCGTATTCTTTTGTCTCTGTTTTTTCTTTTTTCTTTTGCCCTACCCAGGTACGTGGGGGAGTTTCTTGCCTTTTGGAAGGTCTGAGGTCTTTTGCCAGCGTTCAGTGGGTGTTCTATAGGAGCAGTTCCACGCGTAGAAGTATTTCTGATGCCTCGTGGGGAGGAAGGTGATCTCCGCGTCTTACTCTTCCACCATATTCTCTCCGGCCAAGGGCAGGGATTTTTACCAGTTTGCACATGACTGTATTCTAAGAACCTAGAACAATGTCTGGCACACAATCAGAGCTCAATAGAAATTTGTTGAACCTGTAACCCTTGGGAAAGCTTTTTCTGTCATGTTTTTGGGCCAGAAGACAGGCTGCAGTGAATTCCACAGTGAATGCTGGTGAGGGATGGGAAGAGAAGAGGCAGTGAAGCTAGGCTACGCTCTTGAGAAGTTTGGTGGTGAAAAAAGCAGACACTGGCTAATAAGGCAGAAGCAGAGACAAGCAGAAGTTTGATCCTTCCTTGTATGATGAGGAAAACCTGAGCATGCTTGTAGGCTTAGGGAGTCTGGAGAAGTAGGAGAACTGGATAAGATTCCAGTTTAGAAGGGTGAATATGGAGGGAAGAAAACTAGAGAGCTGGCTATGTAGTTAAAGAAACTGTTTATCCAGACCATCCACATCACTCAAAAGCATTTCTAACAGCCATGAAAATCCAAAGCAAAGGCAAAGTGAATCAGAGTGGCTATTTCTTCTGGCAACTTGAGTTTCACATTGAGAACATTATAAATATTAAAGCATTCAGCTAGAGGCTATGTTGCCGTCTCCAAGCACCAGGCGACATCTGAGATGCGAAAGTAAGAGTTAAGTAAGAGTACGTCTCATCGATCTTCTGGAAATTAGGCTAGAAAAATGTGACTCATCTCAGCAGCCAATATACACAAATGAAGATGTCCCATGCATATAGCTGGACGCATTCCTGTGTAGTCTGGAGGGTTGCAATGGGCTTATTTGAAAGTGTAATATACTTCACTAATAAGCCTTCAGATTTTCTCCCTCAAAATGCACACTTCTACTCACTTGTTTAGGTTAAGCACATAGACCCTTGCTTATCCAGAGTTAATGGCCTTCTTTTACACTGGAGCCCCTAATTTCTACAAGAAGCATGATGACCAGGGAAGAAGGCAGTTGCAATACTAATTCTAATTCTAATCCCAGTTCTACTAAACTCGGAAGTGAGATCATGGAAAATTCACCTTTGGGCCTTAATATTATCCCTGCAAAATGAAGAGTACTGGACTAGATCTAAAGGTCCTTTCCAGATCAACGTTTGCTACTTCCCGATCCTGACAAATATGATAACAGAGAAAGGAAAAGGCTGAGAACAGAAGGGACACTATAGTCGTAACTCTACGAGATCTGTGTTCTGCAGTAGAACCTTACAGACTGGAGTGTGTAGTTAGGAAGTTTGTACCATGGCCAAAGCGGAGCGCTAGGTACTAATGAAGAATGCAAAAGAAATAGAAAATTTTGTTTGTTAATTGTAATTAAAGGTCATATGGAAGCCCTTCCTCCCACAGCATGTAACAGCCAGAGCCCCTCTCTCCTGGGCCCCAGAGAAAGAGTGTCACACACTGAAGAGGATTTGGAGGCAGCAAGTCTGTGGACACTATGCTGCAGTGCATGTTGCCACCATGGGGAAAGCAGTTCCTTGATCTTTTGAGTCGTTTGCCAGGTTGTGCTGATTATGAAAGGATTACTGTTCCATTACATGCATAGTTCATACAACTCTACTTGTTTCGACATTTTCTAGGACACATCAGACACTTTTAGCCAGATGGGACTTTGTGAAAATTGTGATCTTGTTTTGAAAAAAATCAAATTGAATCTTTTGAGGTCTGTTGGTCATCCATATAAAGATATATATATATATATATATACCTTTTAAAAAAGATTATCTGGAGGAAATAATACTTGCAAACTTTTATTGAACACATAATGCCTGTCAGGCCCTGTGTTCTTGGCTTTTTCTGGATTATCTAATTTTATGCTCAAACAGCCCCATGAATCATTATCATCCTCGTTTTACAGATGAACAGACTGAGGCTTAGGCACATCGAGTCATTCACTCAGGTCACAATTAGTTGGCTGTATAACTAGCAATTAGACCAGCAGTCTGACTTCAGTGCCCACACTCTCAGCCAGGGCACCATAACTTCTTGGGAAGTTTAGAACTCTGATCTCTTTGTCATAGGAATAGAAAGCAAGGACAAAGATGATACTTAATATTTTAGTGAATATGTATGAAGCCCTGCCCTAACAACTTTACTTATCTCATTTCTCACAGCAGTCACACAAGGATGTTTGACAGTTCTGCCTCCTGTAATCAGTTCATTACAGATGAGCAAATGGAAATCTAGTGAGATAACCCAAGATCATTCAGGTATGAAGTGGTAGGTGGAGTTCAAACCCGAATCAGTCTGCCTTTGCAGTTTAGACTGGGAACTGTGGCAAGACAGTATCTCCCTGTTACAGAAAGAAACGCCCTCTTCCGGGATGTCCTGTCCTTCCCACACTCCTGAGTCCTGGGGTGATGTGCTCCCACCACTCCTTAGGTCTCAAAGCTGAGGGCTGCTTTTCTAAAAACCACTCTGGGATGACACATTTTAAAAACAGAAGTGCCCCTTTTCCTTCTCATACCCCTAGCATTATTGCCACTTTCTGTCTCTTCAAGTTCTGTGGGTTGGACTTAGGCAAAAAGCCACTCCCATAACCTCTTATTTTCTTTTTTAACACTTATACTCCAATAAAGATAAACAAACAAACAAACAAAACCCCAAAACGTAAAAAATATTATGATACAACCTGATGTGAGAAGAGGAGTCACGGTCACTTTATTTGAGCCTCTTTAGAGAAAGTCCAAGTAGCAAATGAACTTGATACTATTTCACTTTGTAGGAGGAAATAACATGTTTCCATTACTCAGTGATGAATCTAATGATAAAATCTCGATTGAGCCAGGTCTATATTTTGTTAACATTTTTATTGCTACGTGCTCCCAATACAACAAACAGCATCAGTAGTGTACACTTTGATAAAAAGGAATTTTTAGCTTAGTAGAAAAGGAAGCTCAAAGATCAGAAGTATAATGAATATATACATCTTTATGGGAGGTGTATGTGTGTGACCAGCTTTCTCTGTGGACCAGATGCATGCACACACAAGCAAACTAGAGGAGAATTTCATGCTCGGGAAATTTTTAGGGGAAAAAAATGACTTCTATCTGAGGTTCAGGGATTGTTTTACAATCTGGAATTCACCTAATTCATTTGACTTTCAAAAGTCTTACACCAAGTAGCAGCGATTCTTTAGATTCTTTAGAGGTATAGAGTCAATAGGTGAAGCTGTTATTTTTTACCATGGTTAAAATGCAAACGTTCTTGCACATTCTGTGCTTTGAGAAGTTAACATATCTATATTTTAGTTTGCATAATGTATTTTTAGACAGTTCAGGAACTGACCTCAAAATCATGCTGTCAACACTTATCTTTCTTTTTTCTTTTAAGTGTAATTCATGAAGTATTTATCTCCTTCACATACTTCTTTTTTGGTGTTTCTAATTCTCTATTTCATTAAACAGCTAGCTATCTGAGCCCATACTATTTTATGTTTCGTTGAAGGGGAAAAAGTTACCAACTTTGCATCAACTACTCTAAAAATGCAAAATTTGCATAACATCAATTTTGTTCGATTTTAGCTCTTTGATTTGGCTGCTGTAGTTTGCTTAAATGTCTCCTCTATGTACAGAACAAAGCATGCATCTCTAATTATGTCTCTCTAGTTTACCAAAATATGTCATTGATATTAGCGTAAATATTTAGTACATAAAAATACTATCCAGAAAAAAAATCAACTTTTAATAAATATCTTCAGTTCTGAATTCTATATACAAGTACTTTACATCTACTCCCTGGAGAGAGCATTTCTGGCTTCACTGTGAGTAAGGTGATCACTGACATAAATTACTAGCACATTATTGCAGTCAGATGCATGGTGGTTGTGAACATGTAGATATGAACCATGCGGAAAATAAATATTGAAACTATTGACAAATGCTTTCTTGAAGCTGCTTCCAGAGCCCTAAAGCCCTGCTTATACTTGTTATTTCTAGTTCAACGATGCTTTTCTCAGCTACTGACATACAAACAAATGATCTCAGTACATTTTTCCTTTGTTAATAATTACAGTACATTGAGTATACCTGTTTGTATACATACGTCAACAATGGGACAATTAAAAACAACACAGGAAAGCAGGACAATTCAATGGTGTCTATTGAGGCCCCGGTAAAAGGGTTTCCATTTTGTCCTGCACAGGCTCATTACTGGTCTCTGTTCCCTGTGACTATAAGTATACTAAGACACCAAACTTATTCTTTTTTATTTAAAGGATGGAAGGTAATAGGTAAGTTGAAATCTCTATATCTGCAGCTTACCTTTTTTTTTTCTTTTTCTGTAATTTAGGTGTCACATTGTTGATCAAACAAAACCACAAAACAAAACCCTTTGTATTGTCAGTAGCAGTGTTTCTAACTTCTTTGTAATATTCTGCTTTGAAAATCAACTCATAGAACGTCAAATAAGGCAATACTCAATGACAGGCACCTAGAATATCCAGAAATGTAATATAGTAAACAATCATTTGAGAACACATCTCTTAAAATAATACTGATTTCTGCAATATACAGTATTTACACAACAGCTCAATTTGCTCATACAATATTTCTAATATAGATAAATAGGAATACAAGTCTAAGAATTCTTTGCTCCATTTTCAAAACCTTCTGTTAAAATGTAAACCATTGGCACCTCTTTTTTATTTTTACTGTAACTTTTTAAAAACAACAACAAAAAAATCAGCTGATATGCACAATTGATTCCAGTCCCTTTTCTGCTTTAGAAAATGACCAACACACTTACTAGCAACTTACTTTCCTTCGGTTAATAATCTTTGGTGCTTTCTTCCAATGAATTCTGGTAAATGAGTCAATGCAGAACAAAAGGAGGATGAAAGCAACTAGAAAGTGAACCAGCACTTTTTGTTCTTCCACGTACAGATAAAATGAGTTGATGATTTATGGAGATTTCCACTTTAAACAAGCTGTATGCACCATGGGGAGAGGGAGCTTGTCCAGATTTTCCATTGATGTCTAGCCTTTTGGCTTCACTTTCTCATCTTTCCAATGTGGATGATCTTAGCGGACGTCTCTTGTCAATAATCTTTTCATCTTTCTTTGAGGTTCTTGCCTGAGAAGAAGCACCTACGGAATCACTGGCTGCAAGGAAGGGGGAAGCAGCCATTTGTGGAGATGGACTGAGGTGGCCACTCTTGGTGGGTGGGGAGGCCAGTCTCAGAGTCTTATTTTCTGCTGGCTGAGCTCTCCTCTGGGGTAGGTTAGCACCACTGGATTTACTGTTTGGCTTGAAAGCAGCATGTGCATTTGGACCTCCTACAGAAGAGATCCTGCTCAAAGATTTCTTCTTCTCAGCAGGAGTCTCTGAATAGTAAGGAACCAAAGATGTAGGCATCATTAGAGATTCGGGGAGGTCACTGGAGTTAAAGATAGCATCATCATGAGTTTCAGCAGCTTCTGGAAGGTATGGTGGTGGCAGGGTGCTGCTGCGCTTGCTACATGACTCACAACATAACTTGTTATAACCTGGTATGGAGCAGTATCGCGCCAGCACCTCCATTTGACAGAATATGGATTTATCTCCCAAACATGGCTCATCTGCAAAGATTAAAAGACAACAGAATGAGACATACATCCAAACATAAAAGGAGGACAACATGGATGGAGCTAGAGGGCATTAAGCTAAGTGAAATAAGTCAGACAGAGAAAGATAAATATTGTATGATCTCACTTATATGTGGAATCTAAAAAAACAAACAAAACAAAAAACAGAATCATAGGGGCTTCCCTGGTGGCACAGTGGTTGAGAGTCCGCCTGCCGATGCAGGGGATGCGGGTTCGTGCCCCGGTCCAGGAAGATCCCACATGCCGCGGAGCGGCTGGGCCCGTGAGCCATGGCCACTAGGCCTGCGCGTCCGGAGCCTGTGCTCCGCAACGGGAGAGGCCACAGCAGTGAGAGGCCCGCATACCGCAAAAAAAAAAAAAAAAAAAAAAAAAATATGAATCTTAGGATGAATCTACTAAAATAAGTATTCTCTGTGTGCAAAGCACTTGAATTGACCAGCACTTTCACATCTCCATCACGTGTCTTTAGATCAAGGGTAATTTTTTCTTCCTAGTAGAAATACATATCTGATTTTAGAGTGAGAAAGTAGAATTAGTTTTATCATATTTTTAAGATATAGAGGGCATAGGTTTTTAAAATTTTATGGTAGTTCTGTCTTTATAATAGAGTAGTCTCTATATTAAATTTAAATTAAAGATAAAAATAAATACTAAAGACCTGTTGGAACATATTAAATCTTAAAACTATATTTACCAAAAGAAAAATCAAGATACTATTTTGATTTGGAGACCATTCTCCAGAGTGAAGGCAACAGTTTCATGTTTACCATTGAATGTTCTCAGGTTATTTGTTATTTGAAAGCACAAATCTGGGTAAAGGGTGCCAACTTTCTTATGAATAATTCATGGTTCTTTAATTTCATTGAATTGATAGTACTTTAAAGAGTACTAAATGTGCTTCCCTGGTGGCGCAGTGGTTGAGAGTCCACCTGCCAATGTGGAGGTGGGTTTGTGCCCTGGTCCGGGAAGATCCCACGTGCCGCGGAGCGGCTGGGCCCGTGAGCCATGGCCGCTGAGGCTGCGCGTCCAGAGCCTGTGCTCCACAATGGTGAGAGGCCCTAGTACCGCAAAAAAAAAAAAAAAAAAAGTACTAAAGTAACACTCACAAAACACTTGGTAGATGTGTGTGTACAGACTATTTCTATTATTTTTTAATTTTATTGATCATAGGTTATAAGAATTAGATTTCAAAAAATCCAAACATTGATCTCATGAAAATGTTAGTCTTTTCAGCCATTCCAGAGCATATCCTATGCAGAGCCCGTGCACACAGTCTAACACAGAATACTGATCCCATATCCAATTAATAAATGCAAATAATTGTAAATTGTGGCATTTATGGAATATAATCACTTAAAATTACAATGTAATATTGGGTGATTCTACATTGCTAGGTAAGGAACCTGCTATATAACTTGCCAAAGAAATTAAATCCCTTTTCTAAAGTTCAAGGGGAAAAAAAGAGGGTCAGTCGTCAGGGCCAAAACAGGCTAAACTTACCTACCTTTGTTAGCGTTATAATGCCATGCCCACTTCCCAAGTTGTGGAATGACTTGTACTTCCCCGACATTTACACATCTATGATACAGTATGATGTGTCTGAATATTTCATATTAGCTAAGATAATCATCTAATTAGGTTGTGAATGCCTTAGAATCACATTAATGGGTTTCACCTCAAGTATCAATCCCTTTTCCTAACTGAATTATTTTTTCTATGCCTATAGCTTTCTATGCCTATAACATTTTCTTTAGGCTTAAGGAAAAGTATCAAGCAAATTCTTGCTGACAGTTGGGCATATTTGCAGAAATATATACCTCTACCAGTTATTAAGATCAATAAAGCTGACTCAAAAAGTGTTTAACCTCCTGTCAGTAATGCCTATGTAAGAGTAAAATACCATGGTGACAGGAAACGTCATAGCTTCTAACTAGGTAAATTTGTTCTTTTGGCTTTGACTTGTGATTTGAAGTTTCAAATATACTTTCCAGAGAAAAATGATTAAATATGTAAGTCCTCTGTCTCCCCCTCATGGTCATACTTGTTCATGGCCACCCCACATTTCAAAGGAAAATGTACAACGAAATATTTTATAAGGTTTCTTTGGAAGAGGAGCCAGGCAGTGGGAGGATAGGAAGAGAGAGAGGGAGAGAGAGACAGGCACAGAGAGTCAGAGGGGAAGGGACACGGGGGCTGGGAGAGAGAGAAGGCAGGGAAGGCAAGAGACACGGGGAGATGGAGAGACAGATGCAGAGTGGCAGAGACAGGGAGGTGGGCAGGGAGGGTGAGGAAGGACAGAGAAAAGTGGAGGAGAAAGAGAGACACTGACAGACACATGTGCCAGAAAAGGGGGAAGGAGGAAGTGTTAGAGAGAAAAAGAGGGAAATAGAGACAAAGGAGAGAGTCAGGAAGAGATGAAGAGAGAGAGAAGAGGAAAGGGAGAGAGCAGGAGAACCAGAGAAAAGAGGTAGAGGTAGAGAGACTAGGGGGGGAGAAAGAGAGAGAGAGAGAGAGAGAGAGAGAGAGAGAAGAAAGAGTGAGGTGGAGAAAGCACGAGTGATATACACAGAAAGTGAGCAACATACAGATGGCAAGTGACAGCAAGTCAGAGACAGAGAGTGAAACCCACAGAGGAAAGGAGAGGAGAGAAAAGTGGAGATACAAAATGAGACACAAAGGACACAGACAGATGCAGAGAGAGAGACAGAAAAGGAGGAAGAAGGAGACAGTGATAGAAACTGAAACCATCCAATATATGCTATTTGTTTTACAACAGCAAATTGAAATTATACATATGTTCCCTGACTTATGACTGTTCTACTTACGATTTTTGGACTTGATGATGGTGTGAAAGCCATATGCATTCAGTAGTACTTTGAACTTTGATCTTTTCTGAGCCAGTGATACATGGAATGATACTCGTTTGTGATGCTGGGCAGGGCAGCAGCTGCAGCTCCCAGCCAGCCAGGCGACCACGAGGGCAAACGACTGACACACTTATAACCATTCTGTACCCAGACTACCATTCTGTTTTTTACCTTCAGTATAGTATTCAATAAATTATGTGAGGTATCAACACTTTATTACCAAATAGGCCTTGTGTTAGTTGATTTTGCCCAACTGTAGGCAACCGTAAGTGTTTGGAGCACGTTTAACGCTAGGCTATGGTGTTCAGTAGGTTAGGTGTTTTAAATGCATTTTCGACTGACGGTATTTTCAACTTAGGATGAATTTATCAGGATGTAACTCCATTGTAAATTGAGGAAGATCTGTACGTTAAAGAAAAGAGACTCTGCTTTTGCAGTATGGCAAGAGTTAAGTTAGGCAAATTTTAGCATATGCATAAGGTATCTATTTTGAAAGCACGCTGTTCAAGACTATGGAAATGATGGGCAGGTATTGGAAGTGGCTTTGTGAATGACATTTATCATCCACATGCCTAAATTGAATGATTTTAGTAAAGTATTTCCAAACCTGCATTATTATGCCTTTGACAATGATGCGAAGTTATAAAGAAAATCAAAGAGAGAAAACAAGTAGCTCCTTCTAGAAACACAAATTGACAGAAGCTACATATACATGACATGGCCCTCACCCCAGCATTACTGCCTAATGGGAACCACAGGGGCCGCAGTGGTTATGATAACTAACCGGAGGGGAGACTGGCGCAGACACCCACCTTAAAGAACTCTATTAAGCTAATATTTCAAGAGTGTTTTCCTTTAGTCATTTTTCAGTAAGCAAATGGAAATTCCAGAGCTTGCCCAGAAAGGAAGTTCTGCTTTTTGAGGCTCAAAAACCATGATCAGAACAGTGAAATCAATCAGTGTCATACCTACCATTACAGGGAGGCAGCTGACAGGCTCGGACAGACTCAGGCTTTTCACCGTCGCAGTGGTCACCCGCCCTGCAGAGGACCTGCCTCACCTCTGTCCCTTCGCCGCAGGTTACTGAACACTACAGAAACAAAGGCTGTGATTATAGACGTTTATTCCACCAGGACTGTCTTTCTTCCTTTCCCCATGTGCACACTCAGACACACACAAGCACACACGCATACACAGCTCTGGAGTTCTTTCTCTGCGGCCCAGTGTTACAGTGACTTGGGAGACAGAGAATCCTAGCTTTATACCCTGGGAGCATTGCTCTTTCTCTGAAAGCTTCATAGAGTTGCTGTAGGACTAAATGAAGGCAAAGGGGACAATGTATGTGAAACAGTTATGCCTGGCATGCAGTAAGCATTTGATGCCAAACAAATCATTGTTATAATATAACACCTCCTGTAGTTCCTAAAAGCAGTAGCGGAGCTCGTTTTCAGAGAGCCCGTCTCAGATCGAGCTTCCCATTCTCTCACCTTCCTTACAAATGGTGAATTTACTGACATGCTGTGTTGGTTAATTAAACCTCTTTGGAACGACTATTACTCTATTCCCACAAATTCATTTCTTTAAGGAATGGGCTAACTGCTCTAAAACGAAGCCCAGAAGCAGCCGTGCTATTGATCTAGGTAGGAGCTGTAGAGGAGGGACGCTTGTTCCAGGACTCTGAGGGGAACGAGACATGAGTTATCCTTAAGGTCCTGTGCAGGTCACTTTCATTTGCCTGTTCCTTCCCTCCTGGGCCTGCTCTCCACTTCCTCCTTTGTCCTCCGTCTACTTTTTGCTGCCCTTTCCTCTGATCCACTCTACTATCACCCCATGATTCTTCATTTGGAGTTTTTATTTATATCAAAGAACTGTGGTTAATACGGGCAATGAGGCACTGACTCAGCCAGTCACCAAGAGACGTCATCTGGACAGGCACCGACTGGGCGCTGGGGAAGCAAGGCACCTGGTTTTTTGAGAAATGCATGGACTAGTGGTGAGCACAGGCTCAAAGACAGGAGTTACAATACACTGCTGTGATCAGCAGGCCACTGGAAGGCCTCTTTGCCTTTGGAATGCAGAGGAAGGGCTGCCGGGAAGGGCAGCACTGGAAGCCGGTACTTTGGACCGTGGAGCTGAGCCTTGGTGGATGAGGGGCAGATGGTCACATAGGAGGAGGGAGACGGGCAAGCCAGCCAAAAGGGAGCAGGCTCAGACCAACACGGTCTTTGAAACAGTAAACAGTTTACTCAGACTGGGACAAAGAGTTAGAATAAAGGAAGATGAACTAAGAAGAGTTATCATGGGAGGTATTGTGGTTATCATTTTGCAATGTATACAAATATCCAATCATTAAGTTGTACACCTGACTCTAAGGTAACGTTACATCAACTATACTTCAACAAAAAGAAAAAAAAGAAGCCTTCGTGTGGTGTCAAATGGGGCAGGGCCCTGCATTCAAGGTCAGGGATTTGGAATGTATCCAGGAGGAAAGGTGCAGTCCAGAAAAAATACCGGACAGAATATCAGTCAGTCACTTCTCAGAGGCCTCTGCGTCACAAGACGTCCAAACGTGCTTTGCCCCCATCAACTAATCTTTCATGCAAACACTGTTTTAACCTGTGAGTTTTTCCTAATACCTACAGATGCGTAATGCTTCCAAACTACGCGACAGTTTCGCAATTCACACAAACCCTACCTGATACGGAAGCCAAATTAAAATACACTTCACGTGCTTACCCCTCCCCTCACCAACGCACACAGAATTCGCACACCCACCTCGTTCCAGGGCCCCGTTTTCCACTGGGCCGGGCAGGGCACTCTGTTACAAGGCCGGCGGCTCTCTGGACGGCCACCCACGCAGTACTTGCTGTGCACCGAGCGGTTGGTGCCATCGTGGGACGGCTGGAGGCAGCGCACGGCGCGGAGCTGATAGCCGGAACCGCCGCAGGTTTTGGTGCAGTGCTCCCACTCTTCTGCCGCCCAGCTGAGGATGGGGGTTAAGACTGAGCTTGGGGACCGGGTTGCATGGTGTGCCCCTCCCTGCACCGCAAGCCTAGCTCTTTCTGCCCTCTGAATGACGTGCCCCCGCCCCGCGGGGCAGGTTCAGAAAGACGGGCGCGTCAAACAAAAAGTCTTAAAACTTTCTAACAGTCATAGGCGGGGCACATCTATTTGTTATGCCCTAGTATTCTGTCTCCCAGTGACTCTGAAACAACCCGCTCTTCTCCAAAAGGATCATCCACAGAGGGTTTCTGAAACTCATCTTAAAGTTGTCCCCTTAGGTTCAGGCATGATGGTAGTTTCCCAAAATAGCACCAACTCATAAAGAAGATGTGGCACATATATCCAATGGAATATTACTCAACCATAAAAAAATGAAATAATGCCATTTACAGCAGCACGGATGGACCTAGAGATTATCATACTAATAAGTGAAGGAAGTCAGAGAAAGACAAGTATGATATCACTTACATGTGGAATCTAAAAATATGCTAAAAATGAACTTATTTACAAAACAGAAATAGATTCACAGACATAGAAAACAAACTTATGGTTACCAAAGGGGAAAGGGGATGGAGGAGTGATAAATTAAGAGTTTGGGATTAGCAGATACAAACTGCTATATATAAAAGAGATAATCAACAAGAACCCCACTATATAGCACAGGGAACTCTACTCAATATTTTGTAATAACCTATAAGGGAAAAGAATCTGAAAAAGAACATATATATATATATCTTTTATCTCTCTTTTATATATAGCAGTTTGTATCTCCTTATATATATATATATATATATATATATATAAAAATATATATAACTGAATCACTTTGCTGTCTACCTGAAACTAACACAACATTGTAAATAAACTATACTTCAATAAAAATAAAATAAAATAGAAACCAACTCATTATAACAAATAATTATAAAATTATAAAAACCATCTCATTAAAATAAATAAAACCAACTCATTCTCAGCCATATTGCCTCACAGTATTAAATTTCTGAAAGGAAATTTAAAAAGGCTCCATCTGATACCTGCTATGACAAGGTGATTTGGTTGCTGCTGCTTTTTCACTACCTCATGAGTTTACTCATGTTTGAATATTCTAAATGAGATTACAGTTCCATCTCTATGGTTGTTGCTGTGAAGGCTACCTGACATATCCATCATGTTTGGAAAATTCAGTTCTTCATATAGGTCCTTATTGGACCTGATGAAAAGGTAAAGGTTGTATGCATCTGGGCCTGAGCAGAAACTGCTTCCATGAATGTACCTGATAGAAATATTTCCAAGGAATTTATTTTCAAAAAGATTTCCTATGGGACATTCCCAAATTCTATGTCAAATTCAATGTCAGTGCCCCAGCCCTGTCCAAATTAGCTATGGATACAATATGACAGACAGTTCATCATTGCATATGTCCCAAAGGGTTGTCACCATTGATTCCAACTAGGTAATCAATCTGTTAGTATGTAATGGAGGCATACTATTTATCCTTTCCAAGTTACTTTCCCTGTGCAATTTTTTTTTTTTTTGTATGTATGGAGCACCAAAATATAAACAGGTTAAAACCTTGGCAGTCTTTGCTATTCAGAGTTTAAGACTGCCATAGGTTTTCAACTGGCAGTAGAATGAATTGTGGCAAGTAAGAAATTTTACTCAATTTTGAAGGCTTCCACTGTGACTCTTATTTAAAGATAGGTGTTAACATGAGAAGTATATACTTCATAGTCATAGATACTTTTTGTTACCTTTATTCCCTCCTGAAATTCCCAGAAGACGATAAAAAAATACATAAAATGGCATACACTCATAAAGTGTTCAGCATGATGGTTTGATTTACATATATTGTGAGATGACTACCACAACAGGTTTAGTTAAATCCATCATCTCATATAGATGCAAAGAAAGAAAAGAAAAAAAAAATCTCCTTGTGATGAGAACTCTCAGGATGTACTGTCTCCATAACATTCCTACGTATCATACAGCAGTTTAATGCTGCAGTCTATATACATGTGAACAGCCAATGTTCACCAGACACAGAAAGTCTCTAACACAAATGCTGAACGAAGGGAAAAAAGAAATAGAAGAAGTAATGCACAAAAAAAGCAAATAATCTTTAAGAGCCTAAGAAAGATAAACAAATATTATTACATCTTTGAAATAAGAATCAAATGTCTGGAAAACAGAACATTTGATAAACAAAACAGCGCTTAGATGTTAAAACTCTCTTGGATGTTAATGACATAATAGCAAAAATGGAAAAATTCAGCAGGAAGAACAGTAAATACCAGGAAAGAAAAGAAGATCTGTCTCGAAACCCTAATTACAAATTTCCCAGAAAGAATATTGAAAATCATAGGGGAAACTTTTCAAAGAAAAAATACAAGAAAATTTCCCAGAGTTAAAAAATATTACTTTTGTGTTTTAAAAAGTCTACAAGTGGGCTTCCCTGGTGGCGCAGTGGTTGAGAATCCGCCTGCTGATGCAGGGGACACGGGTTCGTGCCCCGGTCCGGGAAGATCCCACATGCCGCGGAGCGGCTGGGCCCGTGAGCCATGGCCGCTGAGCCTGTGCGTCCGGAGCCTGTGCTCCGCAACGGGAGAGGCCACGACAGTGAGAGGCCCGCGTACCACAAAAAAAAAATAAAAATAAAAATAAATAAATAAATAAAAAGTCTACAAGTATACAGCACAAGAGATGAGAAAAAATGAGCACAAAGGCAGTTTATCACTATGAAATTTCAAGACACTAGGAACAAAATGATCCTACAAACTTTGAAAGATAGAAAAAAAAAAGAGGCCACATAGAAATAACTGAGAATTAGAATAGCAAATGACTTTTCAAGAGCATAACTGGAGTCTAGAAAATAATGGAGCAAGTTTATAAATTCTGAGAAAAATATATTATAGGTTGGAATGTTATACATATGTGTGTGTATATATATATATGTGTGTGTGTGTACAAATGATCGAGTATGAATAGAAGACTTTTTATATACCCTTATACTTTAACGTCTTATATACTTTTCTTAGGTGTGTATAGAAGCTTAATTCTTATACACAATTTTTCCTTTGTATGCCCTTTTTTCATGAAACAACGGAAAGATATGCCCTACCAGAATGAATGAATACTCTATAAGGTAAGAAAAAGAATGCAGAAAACAGGAGGTCCAAAACAAGAGACATGCAGTAGGAATCCCTTGGAGGATGGTAAAAAGAAGCCCCAGGAAGGAAGCTGTGTAGGAGCTCAGGCAGGAGCTAGAACACAGAGAACTCTCTGGGACATGTCTCTAAGAAGACACAAGGACAGGATACTTGAGTGCGTAGCATTTAGAGGAGAAGAGTTTGGGGATGAATTAGTGAAAAGTAGTAGAAAATGAGACATAAGAATCAAGACATTCACTAACTCTAGGAGAAACAAAGTTTAATAAGAAAAGAAACATAAGCAGAGCATGCTAAGTGACTCAACTGTCAAGAGAGACACATGTTGTTAGAATAATATGAACTCTGAATATCAATATCAGTATTGATACACACACACACACACACACACACAAATGAATCTATATATAAAACAGAAAGAGACTCACAGACATAGAAAACAAACTCAAACTTATGGTTACCAAAGGGGAAAGGGAGGGGAGGAAGGATAAATTAAGAGTATGGGATTAACAGATACAAACTACTATACATAAAATAGAAAAGCAACAAAGATTTACTGTATAGCACTGGGAACTATTGATATATTCACTATCTTGTAATAACCTATAACGTAAGATAATCTGAAAAAAATACATAACTGAATCACTTTGCTGTACACCTAAAACTAACACAATATTGTAAGTCAACTATACGTCAATAAAAAAAGAGAAGAATAAATAAAAGCAGTTATTTTTGAGAAGCAGAGATATGGGAAAAAACCCCACAGGACTACAGCTTTATATAATTCCTGTGAAATGATCTGATCATTGTAACCAGGTATATGTATTAGCTTTGACTAAAAATTAAGTTAAAACTAAAAAGAGCTAGACATTTAAATCCTTTTTATTTGGTTCTCAGTATATGATAGTTAAAATAAACACTTACAGTGGATGTGTACACTCTTGAATATTGCACATTCTTCTAATAGGTTTTGGCTTTTTGTTGGCCTCACAGAAGCTACGATGAACCATTTTATTATCACTTTTCCTACGGCATCCATATTTAGTGTACTGGAAACCTGGTAAGGGAAATATATTTCTTTGGATTTAATCACTTAATTCATTCCATCATACATTTGATCATTCACTCATTCATTCATTCATCAAATATTTATTGAGTCATAAGTCAGGCACTGTTCTAGGTGCTGAAGTTTCAGAAGCAAATTAAATAGTTAAATAAAAATTAAACAAAAATCCTTTATCTTTAATAAATATTACAAAGTATTAAATAGCACCTGCATGCTTGTTAATAAACTAGACCCTGATAAATAGTCTCCTGTGAGGGTCAGATATGAAAGCTATGGCGACAGTACCCAGTGACATAGGCGTCTACAGAAAAGACATATAGAAAATTGTAGGTCTCTTTGAATGGCTGAAGTAACATATGTGAAGTGGGTGGGAGATGGGAAAGGATCTGTTCTTAAAAGACTTGAATGCCAGACAAATGTTTGGACTTTATCCAGGGAGTTATTGAAGGTCTCCACAAGCACTGACTTAGACGTTTAAAAAAATATATGTGTATATATTTTTTAATTTTGAAAAATTTCAAATCTACAAAAAAGGTGTAAGGAAAGCACAATGAACATGTTACATGCCTTGCATCTAGATTAACCTTGTGTTACCGTGTCACCATATTTGATATATATTTATATATATATTAATTATAATATATAATACACATACCATATATACATTTATATATAAAGTCTTGCTGAACCATTTGAGAGTAAGTTGCTGACATCCTGATTCTTCACTTCTAAATACCTCAGCTCATAACAAGCACATTCTCTTACATAACCACAATATAATCTTAAAATCAGAATATTTAACACAAATATAATCCTATTATCTAGTATAAAGACGATATTCAAAATTTATCAATTGTCCCTAGAATGTTCTTTATAGCAATGTTTTTCCAATCAATGATCATGCACTGCATTTAGTTTTCACAGAATTAGTTAGGAAAACTTTCTGAGCCTCTTTTTGTCTTTTAATATTTTTGAAATGTATAAGCCAGCTGTTTTGTAAAATGTCCCACAATTTGGGTTTATTTGTCAACTAATGATTAGATTCATTCAGGTTTTCACTTTGGGCAAGAATATGACATAAAATTATGTTGTGTCAAATATCATATATTAACGCATATATGTGGAATCTAGAAAATGGTACGGATGAACCGGTTTGCAAGGCAGAAAGAGAGACACAGATGTAGAGAACAAACATACGGACACCAAGGGGAGAAAGGGGGGGTTGGGATGAATTGGGAGACGGGGACTGACATATATACACTAACATCTATAAAACAGATAACTAACGAGAACCTGCTGTATAGCACAGGGAACTCCACTTCACTGTACAGTAGAAACTAACACAACATTGTAAAACAACTATACCCCCGTAAAAAAAAAGAATTATGTTCTGTCTTTAGGGTAACACATTAGGAGACTGAAGTATCTGAATCAGGGAAATAATATAATTCTACTCAAATTCATTCATTCATCCATTCAAGAAAGATTACCCTGGAAATAAACAAAGAGAAGAAAATCAAATTTAGTTGGCTAGTTAAGAGACTTCCCTTCCAAAGTTGTGAGGGAAACCTGGTGAGGGAGGAACAGATCTGCTAGATATCAAAAAAGTGTATCTGATAAGTCTTGTGACCAAGTAGACGTTGACAATAGAAGGGAGGATCCAAATTAAATGAGCATCTTGTGATGAATAAAGTGTCATTTAAAATAATTACCTAAAAACATTTTATGCCCCCTCTGGAGAAAAAAAAAATTTTTAAATACATCCTTGAATTTAAAATTATGAAATATTTACCCAGGCATTCCCTATACAAACAACAAAATAATTTCTTGTTCTCAAATATTCAGTATCATTGAGAGAATTCTGTCTAGGCCAGTTGTATTCTGGAGCATTTGTTGTTCTGAACTAGAGGAATGGATGATGGCAGAGATTGAGAAACTCTAAGAACAGCTTAATGGATCTACTCTAGAGAGAGCAGAGAGGCAGCAGAATGCAGTACGAACATGTATGAAGAAGCTAGACTACCTCCCTGGGTTTGTATCTCATGGCCCCGGGCAAATTACTGATCTTCCCTGTGCTTCAGTTTGCCTATCAGTACGATAGAGGTAATAATAGTACTGACCTCATAGAGCCATTGTGAGCATTCATCATTAATATGTAAAATGGTACCTGGTACATAGTGCAACTAAGAGCTCTTTCATTAACACTGAAAAGAAATGCATAGGTATGGAAAGTAAAAGTGGAAAAGAAGAAAGGCAAGAACCAGAGGACACTGAATTTGGGAGAGTCTGGAAAGAGTAAAGCGACTAAGGGTAACACTACATGGATATGAGACAAGGAGGAAAGGCAAAAGGGGATTTTAAGAAGGTCTACCACTGTTATGAATGGATTCCTATCTTTTGTAGATCCTGAGATTTCAGTCAAAATGCTTTGTATTATTTGGTTATAGTTGGTATTTCTCAGATTATGTCCTCAATTAGAGACAATCCTTAAGGCAGAAGGAAGAAGATTGGCTTTTTTATGAATTACATTTTAATATAATAAATGTGTTCAATTGTTACCTCCACCACAGGGTTTGGAACACTGAGACCAGCTCTTCAATGCCCACTCAAAAGTATCTAATTCTTCCTGGATGACATTGTTGTTGTTGATTGTAGGTGCAGAGTCCTCATGGATGATGTACTTATATGTCAGGCTAGAGCGCGTATCATTCTCTTGAGGTATAATCTAACATACACACGAAATAGATATGTAAATCACCTGAGAGAGTTTTAAATTTGAATGAAAAAATTACAAATATTTCAGAATGTGTATCTTATTAAAATTGGAAGACTTTCAAGTAGCTTCTAAAAACAGAATGTTTTTCTATCACTAAAGTACAGGTATGCCCTGTTTAAGGGAAAAAAAAAGCAAATATATAAAATACCTTGACATTAAAAAGTAAAAAAAAAATCCACTGAAGAGTAAGAAAAAAATTTGTATTATAAAAATAATAACCTTACAATAAAATTCACCACAAATTTCTTCAAGTTATATATCTCCTGAGTGTACTTAAAAATTGTTTGAAAGACTGTTTTGTTATGATAATAAAGATAATAATGTTCCATCCAGAAAATATAGACATCATGGAAAAATATAAAGAAAATAAAAATCATCCATAATTCCAGTAAACCAGAGAAAACTAAAGTCACTTTTATTATTTTGGGATATAGCCTCAAGATATTTGCATATTGTGTGTGTGTGTGTGTGTGTGTGTGTGTGTGTGTGTACACATACATACTTTTCTGGTCTTGCTTATTTCACTTAATGTGTCACACACATTTCCCAAGACAGTAAATATTCTTCGAAGACATACTTTTAAATGTCAGCATAGTGTTTAATCCTAGTGTGCGTTATTTAATCATATAAATGAATATTTATATTTTGATTAAAATTTATCCCCAGTTTTGTGATGATTTCTGATTCTCTTCAGTGTGCTAAAGGGTACAAACACTTTTTTATAGCTCTCATAATAGACTAGTGAATGGCCCTTCAGAATAGTTAGAACAATTATTACTTTCATAATGAAAGTATATGACAATGCCCCCATTCAGCACTGCATACTGTATCATTTTCTTCTTTGTTAACCGAATGGGCAAAAGATTGTTGTTTTAATTGGTATTTATTTGATAAATAGTAAAGTTTAATTTTCCTAAGTTTATTGGTCACTTGTATTTTGCCCACTATGTGTTGCATGTTCATGTTAGGTCCTCTTTTTTTTTTATTGCTATACATACCTTTTTTTTCCGAAATAATCTATGCAATAGGAATATTAATCCTTTTTATAAGAAACTTTGCAAACATATTCTCAGTTTTTTATTTGATTTTTAGTTCATTAGCAAAGCACTCTTTTTAAAAAAGATAGTTTTTACTGACTTTCATGTAGCATTTATAGGATTATATCAATTACACAAAAGGAGAAACATGTGCAGTTCATTAGTGTTTTAAACTAAACTTTTAGAAACAGCTTTTGTTTGATACTAAACCCGTGAGGATGAAGGATTTGGTTATCTGGGTTCTCTTTTTTCCCCCTTAGTCTTTGTTTTTAAAACAGTATTAAAAATGGAGCATCAATCCCTATATTGGCCCTTATATGTGGCCAGATGTCTAAGCTTTCAACCCCAGATGGCCTAGCTGCCATGCTCTGGGGCTTCGAACCTGGGGTTGCAGTCTTTCAGAGAGGAAAAGAAAGGCCATGATGACAGAGCACAGCTTGTCCATAACCCCTGTCCTAGCTACACATTTCCTTCTTATATCGCCAGCCCACATGGCTCCCTGGGGTCACACTAATATCACTGGCAAAGACTTAAGGCAGGGCTCTGAGGCCAGACGCCTGTGCTCCTGGAAAAGAACGCTCTGTAATTACATACGAGTAAAACAGAGCTTCTGATCTCCAATCATTCAAACTTAAAATAATCTAAATAAAACTTTGATTAATGTATATTTTCCTATAAGGTTATCTAACCTAAGGAAGAGAATGAGAGTCCAGAAATAAGCCCACTTAAATTTGGACAATTAATTTCTGACATAGATGAAAAGGCAATTTAATGGAGAAAGGACAGTTTTTTCAACAAATGGTGCTGGACATTGTGGTGGCTTAAAAAATGTGTCCACAAGTCTTTTGACACTTTCCCTCTCAATAAATGGAGCTTAATTCTTCTCCCCTTCACTGGAGGGCCGGACTCAGTGACTTACTTCTAGTAAATAGCAGCAGACATGAAAGGATGTCACTTCTAAGATTAGGTTAAGACTGACTTCTGTCTTGGTTGCACTCTCTCACTTTCTCAGTCACTTGAATCACTCACTGTTGGAAGCCAGCTGTCATGTGATAAGGACACTTAAGCAGCCAGTGGGCTCATGTAGTAAGGAACAGAAGCCTGCCAACCACCATGTGAAGAAGCTTGGGAGCAATCTTCCAAGGCCTTTCAACAACCATGTGACTGAGCTGGGAACTGAAAAGATTCTCCGCATTGGAGCCTTGAGGTGACTGCCGCCAGAGCTGAGAGCATCCTCATGAGATACCCTGAGCCAGAACTAGCCAGGTAAGCTACTACCAGATATCTGACCCAGAGAAACTATGAGATAATAATGTTGCTTGTGTTCAGCCACCCAGTTTGGGGTAATCTGTTATGCAACAATAGCTAATATGGACATCCATATGCAAAACTAAGGACCTAACCTAGACAAAATGTATATAAAAATTAGCTTAAATGGTTCATAAATTTAAATGATTAAAATGTAAAACTATAAAACTTACCAAAAAAAGAAAATATTTTGACCTTGGATTAGGCAAAAAAAAAAAAAATCTTATATAATAAGAAAGTCTTGATCCATAAAAGGAAAAATTGATAAATTGGACTTCAATTAAAGTGAAAATATTTTCTTTGTGAAAGACACTACTAAGAGAAGGAAAAGAAACTACAGACAAGAAGAAAATATTTGAAAGCCACATTTCACAAAGGACTTACATATTGAGTGTATATAAAGAACTCTGAAAACTTAAAAAGAAAAAAGCAACCTACTTTAACAATGGACAAAAGATTTGAACAGACACTTTATCAATGAGAAATAATTTTCAAATGTAAAAAAAGACTTAGAACTGAGTGGGAAGATTTGACTTTAGATTAGTATAATATTTTTATAGGGAATCCAATAAATATTGTTATACAGACTCTAACAATATTCAAATTAAGTTGATGGCTTCTGGTTTCATCCATGAGGAAGTAATAGAGTTGTCTTCCTGAGATTAAAAACAATAAAACTGGATAGAATATTAGAGGGAATTTTTTCTGCAAGAATAATATGGCAAAGGACAATGATCCCTGTGAGAAGAGTAACATGCCAGGCAGGCCCTGGCTTCCTGACAGGGCCAGGTCTGGACCCTGGTACTGGGAGCAGGAACCCAAGCCAAGACAGCAGTCTCACTGAACTGAGGAGGAGGGTGGAGTTTTGGAACTTTCAGGGCAGGGCACTAAAACAAAGGGGGCTTCGTGGAGGGTGGTCCAGAAAGCTGCATGGGCCTGAGACTGAGGGCTGGTCCATGCATGCCCAGGCCAAGACACCATGCTGTCTGTGAATGAGTAGCTGCTGCAGGGCTGAGAGCAGGACAGAGATACCTGAGGACAGGCAGGTCTGAGGGCCCTAGGTGTTCTTATGGCCTCCCTAACACTTCAGGTATTCAGTTAAGGCACCAGAAAGCCATGCCATAAAAATAAGAACAAAATTGAAATAGACCAGCCCTAAGAAAGGATAAGCCAAGCCTCAAAGGATTAGTGGGAATGGACAATAAATTAACTACCAGACAGAATAAAACCTAGTGCTTTTAAGGAAGGCAACATAAACCAAATGCCCTACAACTTATCATCTATACTGCTCAGTGTACAATAAAAAAGTGTAAGAAGTATGAAAATGTGAACCATAATCAAGAAAAAAAAAGCAGCCTATAGAAGCAGACAGTATGAAATCTCAGGACTTAGAGGAAAAGTTGGACATAATGAGTGAAAATACATGGACATCTCAGCAGAGAAATGAAAATTATAAAAAAAGAAAAAAGAACTGAATGGAAATTCAAGAAAACAAAAGTACACCATCTGACATGTAAACTTTACTGGATGGGCTCAATGACAGATTGGAGACCACATAAGACAGTCAGTGAACTTGAACACAGTTCAACAGAAATTATCCAATTTGAAGAACAGAGAAAAGACGAATATTACAAAAGGATGAACAAAGTTTAAGACACTTGTGGAACAATTTCAACTGGTTTAACATACATGTAAATGAATCCCAGGAATAGAAAAGAAAGAGGTGGGGAAAAATCATAAACTTGAAGACATAACGGAAAATTTACCTCAATTTGGTGAAAAACATCAACCTACAGAGCCAAGATGCTTGGTGAACCCCAAACCAGATACATACAAGGAACATCATAAACTAAGCATGTCACAGACAAACTACAAACCAAACCAAACCAAAACAAAAAGATAAGGAGAAAATTGTAAAATGCAGTCAGAGAAAACTGACACATTAAATGCACAGCAGCAACCTAAATGAGGTTGACTCCTCATCATAAATAACAGCTTCAAGAAGACAAATGCTATATAAATGAGTCAAAGACAGCTCCTGTATATTGGGCCCTAGGTCGCTTATTTATTCACAGAAAGTTGAGACCCACCCATTAGCTCTAAAGCCAGCTGGCACCAAACTCAGATTTTCACATATCCAGTTGTTTTAAATGTAGCCCAGAAAAGTAGATTTCTAGCCATCTGGAGCCTGCTTGCTTTGCACCCCAAATCCACTAATTATAAATAAGACTTTGTGGCTATTAGGACCCCAAGCTGCTGCTGCTACCTTTTGGAGTTCTCAGACCCGGTCTCCCCGCTGTGCTGCTGAGTGACATCAGCTAGACACATAAACCCCTTCTCAATTTCCCCTTCCCTCACGAGTTACCTTGCCCCTGTCTCCCTCCTGATGGTGGCCCCATAAGCAAACCTGCTAAGGCATCACCCAAACAATATGTGTGGGTGCTACTGCCACCTCACGGTCTTATCTATTTCCTAGATCAGCCCCCAAATTCCTGGAACTCCCTACAACAACAGAAAAACATCTTTAAAGTGCTGAGAGAGAATAAAAAACAAAACAAAAACTAGCCACCCCCAATTTTATATCTAGTGAAGATATCCTTTAAGAATGAGGGTGAAATAAAGAGAATTGAAAACTGAGAGAATAATTTGCTAGCATGCATACCTGCACCACGAGAAATGCTAAGGGAAGTTCTTTATATTGAAGGTAAATGATACTAGATGGAAAATCAGATTTACAGAGAAAAATGAAGAGCATCAGAGATGGTAAATATGCGGCTAAATATAAAAATCTATTTTTTCTCTTCTTGTCTTTAAAACATAACTGATTACTAAAATCAAAAATCATAATACTGTATTATTTGGTTTATAACCTATAAAATAAAATAAAATATATGACAAGATTGCCCAAAGAATAAAGAGGGGAGGATACATGGAATTATAAAAAATAAGCAAGGTAAACATGTTTTGAGATAAATTAATTATATAAATATAAACTAAACCAACTACATAGTGAGCCTGTAACGCCACATACCAAGACAATAACAGGATCATGTAAAGGTCCATCGGTGTGAAGAGTTTCAATGTCATCTTCAATGTTATAATCCCATTCCACGCCAAGATCTATGAAGGTCTTCGACTTGGCTTCCTCCCCTTTGCCATTTAAAATATAGTGGCCTGTAGCCTGATTCTTAATTGCTGAAGGATGAAAAATGAGTAACCGGCATACATTTTATTTTATCATACTACAGCTTTGAAGATCCATATTAAGTCTATCCCCTTCTATAAATGAAAGACCGTGTTTATGAGCATCAAAGCGATCAAAATGAGTGTTACTTCTGATAGGACTCCTACTTCATTCATTAGGCAATCAAAATTCTCAAGAAACATTCCTAACCAGTTAAAAACAGTGGCAAGATGGTTAAATAAGAAATAAAAGTTAACATATATTCCCATTTGAAAACACTGTCGAAGAGGTTAACAGTTTCTAACCCATTCATCATATATATTTCCTCAGGAAGGTGGAAATATTTTTAAAAGAATGGCTATTTCCACAACAAATAATACAATGATTTATGCTAGGACAGAGTATAACATTGTCTTTTTTACTGTGTATCTCTTTCAAGTTAAGTCAAAATATTATAGGTACTCAAAATAGGTGAACTAATTTTTAGGCCAACAAACAATTAGTCCTTATGACTATAAAATTCTCAGGTCACATTACCTACTTATATGACCAGGAAAAGCTCTTTACTGGTGATAGAATTTGTAATATACTATAGATTTACGATACATTATAAAATAAAATGCTTTCTCTAATGGATAAAAAATAAACGGGATTTTAAAGTTTGGAGGTGCATCGGCATTTAATGATGTTAGGAAATAAAATTTCAAAAGTTGTTACCCATTACCGAAAATGTGTAGAAAACATGAGTAATTTTACTTAAATGCATTAATTACTCTTGACATTTTTAAACTAGTCTAATTTTTCCAAGGAGAATAATCTGAATTCTAGAATGAAAAGTAGGGAATTTCATTTACTGGAGAAAGAAATACAGCTAGACAGCAGAGACTATTTTGGAATCTAGTAGTGGATATACTTTAAATACCAAAAAGAAAAAATTCTACGAAACACCATAAAAAATCCATTTTTTAAGTTACTAAGTTTAGAAAAGTAATTTACTATAAATTTTCATAGGTTTGACAGATGTGTAAGTTTCAGAAATCTTCTTAGTGCTTTTATAGCCCAAGGAATATGTGAAAGCTATGTTTACATTTGTACATTCACTTTGAATACAAACCCCTTTAGAGTGACATTTCTACCTGATCCTCTCATAAAGGAGGAAAAGAATCTTCTTTTAGAAATTATAAACAGGATAATTTGCAGATAATAAACAGAAAACATGCAGAAAATGAATCTGCATGTGCCAGTCAGAAACTGGACACATAACAGATATCAGGAAAATTTTTATTGGACTAGTAAAATCCAGATGTGGTTGCTTTTCAGTCAAAGAACTTAAAATGCACCAAAAGAAGAGGCATGCAGTAGGGCACCAACCAAAATATCAGAACTAATTTGTCAACATAAATATGGCAAATTTTTCTGATATTATCCTTAATTTAGTGCATTTTATTAACATTTATTTTTCTCATCTCCTAATACAGAGCAAAAATGCATAACAAATTCAAACTTGTGAAATTATTTTTTTCGTCATGGTGAACCAACCCAGGTTTCACCAAAAATTAAAACTCTAGTTTTGAATATTTCTTATTTTAGAGAAAGAATAGTTGGGAGAAATGAGCAATAAAAACCACATAATAATGCATTTACATATAATTTTGAATTTTATGTGTATATATAGAGATACATACATATGTATCTCTATCTATATATTATTTCTTTGACATTTCTATGTTTTCAGTGCATGTTAAGGCAGAGCCAGCAGACAGAAACACTTACCAAGAATATGAGGAGAAGCCTCGTCTTCTTGGATTAACACATGTCTAGCACCAGGGGGTATATCAAACATCTTAAGGTACCCTTTGCATGTGTAGTAAACATTGGAGGGAGCAAAGAAGAAAACAAAAGCAACAACCATGGTTAGTCAGGCATTACATTCTAATTGCTCCTGTGTGCAGAAGAGGGCATCCATAAACCGAAAGAAGCAGTTTCAGAAATTAATTTCAAAGCATTGGTAGCTTTTGTGACATCTGGCATAAGATCAGAGGAATCTTTTTTTTAATTAAGTTGAGGAAACAAAATTAATCTAGTTTCTAACCCATTAGTCACTTATTTTGTGCTGACCTACAAATTGTGTCAACAATAATTCAGGCAAATACTATACTCCCCTGTGTCCCTCGATGTGACTTTAGTTTTCTAAACCATCCTTTTGAATAGGGGTCCATTTTTAGTGCAATTAGTTGGTGAACTTCTTGAGATATTTTATCTGTCTATATACTATTTTAAAAGCCTAAGTGGCAAGTATAAACAGCTAAACTTCTAATTAATGAAATATCTTCAGATTTAAACACCTGCTTTATTCAAAGAAATTACAAAAGAAAAATCAATGAGTAGCTTTCATTTATATTTATTGTGATCAGCAGTTAATTTGAAAGCTTTAAACAAATTTTAAAGGGGAATGTTTTAAAACATATGCTGTAGATTTGGTTGGAATATGTCTGCAGGTTATGTTGTGCATTGCCTCTACACGTACCCTAAGTTCAATCTTCTAATTGAGAAATCACAAAACCAATATGCTGGATAGGTTGTCTTGGGTTTTAAAATCACATATGAATCATATTGCAGTCATTGGCTTATATAACAAACTTCCTTAGTATTATCACGTGTCCAAAAAATTATCTTAAGATCACTTAGAATTAAGATCCTAACCATAAATCAACGATAATCAGGGCAAATAGAGAAACCAAGATGTTTTACCTCGCTTGTAAGAAAAAAATGAATATAGGAAGATTATGCAACTTATATTACATCATGAAACCTATAATTCATATATTACGAGTATTGACAGAAACTCAGTTATAAATACAAAATTGCTTATGGAATCAGAAAGAAATCTGTTTCTCTGTCATTTCCTATATGGACAATGATTACCTTTGTGTAGATTTACCTAACTCTTTTACAATATTTATTAGTGTCTTATCTAAATGGAGTGGTCATTTTGGGGTCAGGGTTTTTAGCATCTGAGCCTGGGTGATACTCAGTACCTGAAATGTACCATGTTTGCCTGAGTGCAATAGCTGGAAGTAACATGCTTAAGATGCCAAGTGTAGCAAAACAGCTTGATGCCATTTATGGATGCTCATCTTTCTGCAGTTTGCTACAACTTACCCAGTACATTTTTAGCTTCCCTTGTTTCAGCAAGAGAAATATTACGAGCTCCTTTGGGTAAAGTGAAGGCGCCTCTCATCTTCCCTTAAATAGAATGTCTTTAATTAGTGGAGGGTTCATGTTTATCAAAGTCTTGCTGTTTCATTGACTATACTATAAGCTGTATATATTTTATTAGGTAATATATAAAATATGTTCCATAATTTTATATGTTGAAGTCAAAATGCATTTATAACAGTTAGCTAATGCCAGTAAACTGTTAATAGTCAATGAAAGTAAGACTAAGAGTGAATGAGAAATGATATAGGTGATTTGAAGTTGAATACTTGCAGATTTCATTTTCCAGCAACTTGAATTCTTTATGGCACCTCTTGCTTAAATTTTTCCCTGTTGGAAAAGGTTAATTAGTCTATTGAATAACTACGATGATAACATTAGTTCAAAGAAATGGATGTTAGATTATCTTCAAACAGTGTGAATCTGTATGACTGATTAAAGCTTTCTTCTCTTCTTCAGAACTTGATTCACAGGTTTAGCATAATTTTTGAGGTATTTGAAAAAAAGTATCACTGCCTTTTATTACACTTAATATAGAATGGATAATAATGGTAAAAACCATTTTCTTTACATTCATTCACTCTGGAAATAAAACAAATTAATTATTTTACACCTAAATGAACAATACATAACTGCAATAAAGAAAGCACAGTAAATTATTTCACATTAAGATGGAGAAAATCACATTACTCCACCAAAACCATTGTATATGTATATAATTCTAATTCTGTTTGCTTTATTAAAATAATACAATCCGCCAGAAGTGGCAATATTTGATTTTTAACAATTTTCAAAGTACAAAGCATAGTAAATTATCACACAGGAATAGCAAAGATATCAGTAACTAGAGTAGGGAATGCTTAAGAAAAACACATTAGAATATAGTCATCTACCTCTGCCTAGCTCTAAATATATCAAAGAGCAAAGCTGATATGTGTGGAAATGGCTTGAGCTGCGTACCTGGGGTATAATGGGAGTAAAAAGAACTAAGAGAATTACTCTATTTGGATAAAGAACAGTTTTTTATACTTTCTTATTTTTCTAAAAGGAAAAATTAGCGCTATGACAATGTGCTCAAAGTAAACCAAATCTTTGTTTTTGTTTTGTTTTATCTTGTTTTCTGTTATTCTATAAGAGACTATATCTTGGATGTAAAAGAAGCTTTTCAAGGGAAGCCTCACATTAAATTTATCTTTAAATGCTGAATTCTCAGAGACATTTGTCCAATCAATTTGTGGAATAACTGAATAATATTTGTTACAAATTTAAAGAAATTATTCAGTAATCAATGTTTATATCTAAGTCATGAAAATTCCAATGAATTATTATGAAATACTAATAATTTTGCATATTATTTGCTTTTGGTTCCATCTGATGAAACTTCACCACATGCCTAAGTCCAGGCCACTGACTGTGTGATAAGCAGAGAAATTCAAACACATAAGCAATTATACCTCAGGTTATTTTTTGGTTGTGTGTACCTCAAACTTGTTTAATATAAAATTGTAAATATTATGTGAAATATAGACCCTAGATTTATAGATTTATAAATAGGATAAACTTGTTCACTTTTAAAAGAAGCAAAATGAATGTAGTATTTTTAAAGTTGTATTTAAAGTTTTATAATATTTTTAACTTCTGATCAACAATTTATGTGCAACAGAAAATTCAAAATAAACATTAATTCTAATAATTAGGTTTAATGCATTTTATTAAGGACACAGAATTAAACAAAACACAGATTTCAACTAACTATTGTAATTGATATTGGTTTTATTTGTTCCTTATCTACATTTAGTAGATTTATTTTTTATCATGGACACTATAGAGTATGAATTGTCAACGTTGTTAAAATAATTCCTTAAAAGGTAATCTGAATAAAAATAAATCAGCAGCTAATTTTTTATGTTTATAGAGAAAGCGCGGCATTCCTAAAAGAAGTCTCAGACAAATGCAAATCATGGAGAAGGATACTGAATTCATGAGAGACCTCATCTTACCAAGCTTCCTGGGTGTTCTGGTAAACGTCCCCTTTACCGTTCGACAATGGGAATTATCTCCTCCACAGACCCCACACTTATCCTCAACCTTGTTAGAACCGATTTCTTTATCACAGCCCACTTTCTGGGGAGAGAAGATATTAAATGTAGCTAATTTTAACGTGCCAAGTAAAGGTCAGCATCCTGGAGAATGATACACCATTTGTTCCATCATGGGCCCACAGACAGGAACCAAACTTCCTCTCTAGCTCTGATTTTTAATCGCTCAGTCTTTTAAAGAACTACTATAAAATAAAATGACTTGTACTCTGGGCAGTAAAGTATAAATTTCCCTCAGTCTAATGAAGTGTTTCCCCATCATATATAGGCAATCAGCAAACATTTATGGAACATGGAAGTTGTAGCTGATGCTGAGGAGACAAAATTAAGAAGTGTTTCTCCCTTGTTGCCTTCATATTTATAAAGATGAATACTAAAATAGTGAGTTGTCTATTAGTACAGACTTTACAAGTTGGTAAGGGATGTGAGACGAAACATCACAGATGTAGTGGAGATTTTCATAGTGCCCTGAAGGAACAGACGGTGTGGAAAGGCAATTCAAGAATAAAAAGGAATTAAAACAGAGCCATAGAAGTCATCAAAAGTGGGTTCAGATAATAATATTTGAACCATACCTAAACTAATGGAAAGTTAGTGTTGTATGGTGGTGAAGAATAGTGAAAGATCTGCAAATCACAGGCTGTGGAAGGTGTTGAATATCAGGAAGAGGTTATATTTTCACATTAGTTTAACAGGGAACTACTGAAAAGTGTTCTGAACTGGGGTAGGTCCTTAATATAAATCAGTGTTGGATAATGATAATGATACTGCACTCAGAAGTTTGGGATGAGAGTGAGCAGAGAAGATAATGACAACATATACATTTAATGCACCAGATACTGTGGGAGGTGAAAGATGACCAAAACACAGATTCTACTTTCGGGAAATTTTAGTTCAGCTATGAGGCATCTGCGAATCTGAGATTCTTTTATATAACACTTTAGTTGTGCTGAAGTGAAAACAAATCAAACAGGAGCAATGTGTTCGGTTAATAAGGATAATTTCTTATCACTTTAACCTGTGAACATGAACAAAAAGTAAACTGCGTTAAAAACAGATTAAATGGGCAAAAGACAGTTTTTGCATCTTCACTAGTACTTTTGTTCTGATGTGGAATTCAGTGTTTAAACTTAGAATTAATTGGAAGGTGAGACAGGGAGAGAGAGAAGTTTCTATCATCTTTTAAACACATGATAAAACACATTTAGCACTGAATTTTTAAAAAAGACTTGATATTGTATTAGTGGATGGCTACTATAATATACTCAAAGCCAAGGCATGGTTCCCAAGTTGTATTCCCAGACTTGAGGTATCAGAGGAAGCCGCCAAAAATGCATTTGGCTAGAAATTAGCAAAATGAATTAAATCTTGATTTTGCCAGTGACCAAAGTTTGATTTGATTAATTGCAATTTCTTCCAAATTTAGCTTAGCTACTGAACTGTTCATAGATTCTCATTGTAATGTGATCTCAGATAAGAAAGAGTTAAAATATTTTTGAAAATATGCAGATGAATGAAAAGACAAGTAGAGTTGCACACTACTGTACGAAGCTTTGGGGGAAGCAATCTGAACTCACCACACACTCTCCGCGCACACATATGCTGTATGGGTCTTTGTAAGAGCAGCGCGTTCCGTCATGCACCAGCTGTTTCATATAAGCAACATCTCCAGTCTCTTTGGATTGACAGTAAAGGTGGCATCTTTTCTTGGCTGCATAAGATGGAGGATTAAGTCGACTATTTATGTAAAATGGTATATTTGAACAGTATATTTTATTTTGTTTGTAAAATACACAGTTTCAATGTGGTTTCCTGAAAACAAATTGTATAAATAAATAAAGAGTAGGGGAAAAGTATGCATACTTGGCATATTTGTTTTAACCAGGGTGACCCTATGCTTTGACATCTAAACTGGGATAATTTTGACAGTGAAAAGGGGCTCTATTAATAATATACACAGGGACAATAGGTATAAACTGGGACTGTCCCAGGCGACGCAGGTCGTACGGCTGGCTACCCTAGATTTAACCACAGCTGTTCAATAAATTTCATTCAGAATCAATTTAGTTTTAGTGACACTTAGAGCACTGAAAGGGTTTCTCTTTTGTTTGACTCAAAGGCCTAGTATAGTTTTTGCTTCTTGTAGGATCTCATTAATTAAATCTAAACCTAGTACAGTTTTTGCTTCTTGTAGGATCTCATTAATTAAATCTAAGTTATGTGACTCACTTCCCCAAAATAAATCAAAATAATGCATTGCAATTTTGAATTCCTACACACATGCATCTTTCCTTTAAAACAGCTTTTAAACTGAACTCAGCAGTGTATTATATCACACAATAATTCTGTAACTACTTTTTGTGTGTGTGTGTGTGTGTGTGTGTGTGTGTGTGTTACACAGGTCTCTCACGGTTGTGGCCTCTCCCGTTGTGGAGCACATGCTCCGGACATGCAGGCTCAGCATCCATGGCTCACGGGCCCAGCCGCTCCGCGGCATGTGGGATCTTCCCGGACCGGGGCACGAACCCGTGTCCCCTACATCGGCAGGCGGACTCTCAACCACCGCGCCACCAGGGAAGCCCTCTGTAACTACTTTTTATTCACTCAAGTAAGAAATATGTCAAGAAGTTCCCATTTGAACAGATTTAACCGAAAATTCAGGGGTAAGAAGTGAAACATGACAAGGGAATTTCCAAGTGTATTTCTGGATAACCAGTGTACGGTACAAAAGTAAAAGGTTATGAAGTGCCTTTTGTTATTAAATAATGGTTTTTGTCTTATTCTTGACTTGATTGTAAAATAACTATATTTTTCTCTAGTTATTCAGAAAGGAAGGATCACAATATTCCAGATGCATTTCCTAGTAGAGGGATTTCAGTTGTATGAGGAGACTCAACATCTCTCCCAGGCGTTGCTTTCTACTTGTCTTTCCAGTAGTGATGGTGGCAGTGCTGCTTCCCAGGAGTTATTCCATAATTCTCACCTCTCTAGAGAAAGGCGTGTGTTAGCCTTATTCTTGGAAACCCAGGAGGAGCTACCCCTATAAGCACCAAGTTTTCTAAGTTACCAAGCAGAGATCAAGAGTCCAAGGGATTGCGTGTTGACAAAGCTTAAGCTCTAAGTAACCATCCACACAGCAGGAAAAGAGAGCGCAGCTACTCACAGTCGGGATGTTCATATGGCAACCAGTGGTGTTTGGTATTCTGGTACTCAAAGTGGGAGTTACGCTGCTGGCACTGTTGGGCTCTGAAGTCCTCAAAGTGTTTTTGGCATTCTTCTGTATTACAAAGCTGGTACTCAAAATTAACACCAGGACAATCCTGACCACCATTGATGGGCCTGAAGAAAAGACAACATTTAAAAAGGCCTTTTGGCTCTGGTCCAGCAGTTGAAGCTTGCAGACAACAGTGCTGGAGGACAGAAAGCCAAGGCTTCTGAGCTGCCAGCACACAGTGAATGAACTCACACTTCCTAATTTCAATCCCTTTCCTAAAGCATTATCCTCTCCCTGCTGAGGTTTGGTTGTGGGAATTCCCAAACTCAACTTAAATCAGTATCTTTTAAAGCAGTGTATTTTTCAAACAGTGTATTTTAAACGCACAGCAAAAGTATATAAAGAAACCAAAAACAGGTATATGGTCTCAGGAAAATTATATTTTATATCATGTATATAACATGTAGAAGCAACCCAAAGAAACATTGATCACAGCTCTATGCCTCTGTTTCCTAACATGTGAAATGAAAATAATAATCCAATCTTCCTTAGAGAAACATTTTGAGGATTAAATGAGTTAGCATGTTTAAAACACTTAGAACAGAGTGTGGCTCACGGTGAACCCTCGCTGTTGTAACTACTCTAAGGATAACTTTTCCCCCAACAGTCCGTTGGTCTTCTTTCACCATCTTCCCATCACCCGGCTCTGGAGCATTCTTCTCCTAACTCGCAAGTGAGGGAGCCTCTGGTTGGTGCTGCTCCTGCCAACAGGCCTGTCCCTCCTCCAGCGGGTCTCACAGCCCCGGTGCCCAGGTCCTTCGAGCACAGCGATCTGCTTTCCCCGCTCAGCTCCTTAACCCTCCTCAACAGCAATTTCTTTCACAGTCTCTAGTCTTAACCATGGACTACTCTTCGCAAGATTGATAAATGGGGATTTGCCCAAAATAGAAACTTAAACCGTTAGTTTTCATGTTCTGTGTTGTACATGTGCTTCAAGAAACAGAGCATTAGTGACATGATATTGAAGCATTTTCTGGTCTATCCCAATAACCAGAATGACAGGACTTATACTCACATTGGATTATTGCACTGGCGTGTTCTAAAGCGAACACCAGTTCCACAGGTCCGCGAACAGGAGCCAAATTTGGTCCATGATCCCCAGTTGCCATCTTGTTTTTGCTGATTAGCATTCTTCCACATGCAATGACCCTTATAGCACCACTTAGGGAAATGACACAAAGCAATCATGAAAATCGTGCATATGCTAAAGCTGAAGTTGTTATACGAGGATCACCAAGTGAAGGACTTCACTTCTTTTTTTTTTCTTTTTCCAGGCAAAAATACACTTAAAATTATCTCAAAGCAGTGCCCTGTACACTGGGTAATTTAGACTTGCATTTTTAAGTATAAAATTAAAATTAAAAAAATAACATTCACTCAGACAAGGTTTTAAATGACACAGTGAGTATCAAACATCATAATCAATAAATGATCTGAGCACCCAACTTGCCCAGTAGGTGCTATTCTACCCTTCATCCCTCATTATCTATAGTACTGGAGTTTTTTTTTTTTTTTTTTGTGGTATGCGGGCCTCACTGTTGTGGCCTCTCCCGTTGTGGAGCACGGGCTCCGGACGCTCAGGCTCAGCGGCCATGGCTCACGGGCCCAGCCGCTCCGCGGCATGTGGGATCTTCCCAGACCGGGGCACGAACCCGTGTCCCCTGCATCGGCAGGCGGATTCTCAACCACTGCGCCACCAGGGAAGCCCTATTACTGGAGTTTTTTAAGGGCAATCTGCTCCCCTTTAAAATAATGACAGGAAACCATATGTCTTAATTTAGAAAATAATTAACATAACATCTAAAACATATATAACTTTCAAGACACTTGTACATAATTGTTAAAATTTTCCTTCACAATGATTCTGAGAGATATATGATCTTTACCTCTCTGATGAGGAAAACTGGGCCCCGGAAAGGACCATGAGTAGCGTAAGACTCTCTGACCAGAAAAACTAAGTGGGGAGTACTAAAACATGGATACTGTAGAGGCCTAGAGCTTACAGTACCCAGCACACAGCAGATGCTCAAAAGATGTTAGTTCTTTCCCCTTCCAACATTTTGACTCACTTTTTTATCCTATATACAATGAAAGTGTTTCTTAAAACTCAACTCTGGGAAATTGAAACATAACACAAATATATTTAGGGAAGTTGGATGTTCCGAGTTGGTTTACAGAATATCTTTTTCATAAAGCAAAAATGAAACAACTCATTGTTGCTTCTGTTTTTTCAGTCAGAAGTCTGTAATACTGAATTTTCCCAAAGCAACACACTGTACAAGTTTAGCATAGTGCCTAAGAGTTTAAACGTGAACAATGGGAGATTTTATTATTATTATTATCATGCTTGTAATTCTCATAGCAAGTACAGTTTAAACACATTCGAAATAGAGCTTTAAAGGGCTTCAGAAGACCTAAAAGCTATATAAATCTTCCTTGCCAGGTTTTGGTCCTATCTACAATATCTTATTTCCAAACTAGTCAAAGCTCTCCAACTTGAGTTCTTAACATCCCTTTGTTTTGGGTTTCATGATCTTTCCCCTCCTGAGTAGTGTAGCGTGGCACTGGGCCAGTTTCTGAGCATTTGATCCTCACTACGCAACTTGAGATTGAAACTTCTGGGCATCTTTCCCCAAAGAGCGAGGCCAAATCTTCTGTAGAAGTTCACATGACTTTATTTCTGGACAACTTTCACAAGGAACGGGATGCCAGCAAGTAAATCAAATCCCATTAGGGCCCAGATACTTGGCTGAGCTGCCGCTTCCTATTCTATCAGTAGGGGGCTGTATAGTGGCCTCAAAGATGTCAGGTCCTAATCCTTAAAAGCTGTAAATGTTACCTTATTTGGAAAAGAGCTTTTGCAAGTGTAATTAAGTAAGAATTTTTAGATGGGGAGATTATCCTGGATTCTCCAGGTGGACCCTAAATGCCATCACATGTATCCTTATAAGAGAGGGGCAAAGGGAAATAAATGTATACACAGAAGAGAAAGGGGCAATGTGGCCACAAAGGCAGAGACTGGAGGGGTGCAGCCACAAGTCAAGGAATTCAGTCAATCACCAGAAGCTGGAAGAGCTAAGGACAGATTCTTCACTAGAGCCTCTGGAGAGAGTATCATTCTGCCCACACACTGATTTCAGCTCAGTGAAACTGATTTTGTTCTTCCAGCCTCCAGAACTGAGAGAATAGTTTTCTGTTGATTTAAGCCACTAAGTCTGTGGCAATTTGTTACAGCAGCTATAGGAAACTTGTACAGAGTGTTCATGCATTCCCATAATGAAACTTTATGTACTATGGTTTTCTTAAAAATGACAATACATGTTATTTAAAGATGATTATTATGCAACATATCTTAAATCTTTATTGTATAAATAGATTATACTCACTTTTCCAGCAGCACATTCGGTCCCATCAAGTGGGGGTCCTTTTTTAGTCTTACAAAAGTAGGGATTATCAGGATGGCTACACCAAAGCTGTTTACATGGGTCAAAGGTTCGGAACTAGAAGAGAAAAAAAACAAACTCTCAGTGACATAGAGATGGAATGACTTGTACCAACAACACCTTCTACACAGTTTCTTCATGTCATGTTTCTTGGATATTTTAATTTCAAGTTAATCGTCAAAGTTGCGGCATGTTAAGAAAACAAACAAACAAACACTGCCTAAGAATTCCAAGTAAAGATTACTTTCATTCCGCTTTTCTAAAATAACACTGATAAACAATGATTTGTCTGGGATTCTTCTGTTGACTTTTACTATTCTTTATGCCATTTCTATCTTATGGTTTTCAAATAGACAATATTGGGATTTTAAAAAGAATGAGTAATTAGTATGAACGTTTTAAATATGAAAACATTATAGTGGTTTTGCAGCTCTCAAGCCATCAAAATGGCTTCTCTTTATCCCTGAATGTATGAACCAGTCAAAAATAAATAATAAAAATGCCCATCATAATGAGCCAACTAAAAGCAGAAAATATTTGTCAAACTTTCTGTGTAAGATAATGTATTCCAGGTATAACAAAATATACAAAACATTCATAGAGTTTATAAAGTACTTTCCATATATTTGATCTTCGTAACAATCCATGGCTGAGAAATATGGGTTATAAGGTAAGACTATAGTTATGGATACAAATAAGACAGTAACAGAGACAAACCAGAATCTTAAGTTTTCTCACTCTTAAGAATGTCTTTTATTTTCCTAAAACACTACATTATAATATCCAAATGTATATGTAAGCACACATATTTGTGTTACTGTTTCCTCATCTGCTCTCTAACAGTAAATATCTTATCATTCTTTAGATAAATTTTAAAAAATATACATATATATATCAAACACCAGTTTACCCACATCTTCATTACCTACACCACTAATTATCCACATACAGACTCATGATCATAGCTTTTTTTTTTTTTTTTTTAATTAGTACTCATTTTGGATCTGGGTTTTTTGTTCTTATTCCTATTACCTAATGCAGAAACTGTAATTTTCTACACTAGTGAGCCAAAGCTTTAGAATTCTCAGGTCAGAACATTATCACAGGTCATCAGGAGCTGACCGTGTATACCTTACAAACAAACCAAATATCTGTATATATCTGCATATGGAGGAATTCAAACAGCAGATCAACTTCTTTTGATGAAATACTTTCTTTTTCTTGCTCTAACAAATAAAGCTTTCTCCAACATATAAAAAGCCCTGTTTACCAGATGTGTGACTTAAGCAAGTTGCTTAATCTCTCTAAGTCTTGGCTTGTTCATCTGTAAAATAAAAGTATACCAACTCCCTTCTAGCCTGTCACAAGGATAAAATAAGATAGTATATTTAAAGCACTTAGCTTTAGCATGTACTGACACAGCAAACACAAAATCGTTGGTTCATAGTCTTGCAACAGTGAGTCTGTAAATGTCACCAAACAGGAGCTAAGCAAGTAGATTTCAATATGCAAAATCTAAATTGACTGTGAGTAACATACCGCAGTGCACATTTTATAACCAACACCAAAGTCAAAACGACATTGCTCATCCATAGAATAATTGATTCCAGGAAGTTCTGGGAGTTTGGGCCAGTCATGTTCAAAAGGGTCATCAAGGAGACAGTCATAGGAACTGTAGGAAGGAAAATACTTCATGTAGTTAAATGTTCATTGTTTTATCATGTTCCAATGAAAAAGTATTCTTAGGTTACATACTCTGGAATTTCATCAGATCATAAAGCAAGGTTACAAAAGCATACCTTTTAAGGTTTTTGGTTTCAGTTCCATTTAGAAAAAGACCATTCATCTTTATTCATCCCAGGAAAATAAGCCAATCATACTTAGAAACACAGTAGAACCATGACAACCTTGTTCGTGTCCCTAGCTGAACCCGCACGTGGTGTGGCAGGGCAGATCCTGACCCCTGTGCTACAGGGTATAGGTGGTACCCTATGCAAGCATCGCATGACCATCCCCTCCTCAAATCAGCTTTGACCATTAGTCCAAGATTCCATAAATAATTTACTAAGAGGAAATCACAGTAAAAAAATTTCACTTAAATTCTAGGCTCACGGCTTAAACTATTGCAATTACATCGTGGAATTGTGCCAAAGGCTGAGTCACAAGAAAATGTTTATCACGAACAAAAGTTTTCATTCCCTGGGAGTTCAGTTCTGATCAAGGTCCTAAGAGGCAGCTTCACGTCTGTATTTCTACTATAACACTCCCATGACACACAGAAGGAGACATACTGAATGTATCTTTTCAGTTCTTGGCCGCTGCAGCGGGACCAGTGGTAACGATGAAATGCTGCTTGCACCAAAGGAGCCATGACACTTCCCATGGCAGTCTCATCACCGCACCTGTTGCCTTGTCCATCGTGCTCCATTCCCAGCCTAGAACACAAAGCGAGACCTTATGGTAAGAATCATCATAGGGGCCATGACTTTGGCGTAATTTCTGTTTTGAAAGTAAGTACAGGAAAATAGGTGTTTTTTAAGTTAATGGGGCTTTTGTGGAGAAGTCACAGACACTGTGAAACTGAGAGCAATCTGACACAAATGCCTTTTTTATTCTATAGCTATGAAAAGCCCAGGAGTGTCTCTGCAAGCCAGAGTCACTCATTTAGTTTCAGTCCATGACCTCTTCACTGTTTTCAGCTCTTCAAACTTGGCAAGGGATGAGAGTTGCATGCTGGCATGCACTCTGTCCAAAGTATGAACAATACTGAGAGAAGCAGACAGAAAAGACCTTGTTTTTTGTTTTTTTGTTTTTTTGCTTTATAGCTGTCAGCGGTGACTTACACATGGCCAGTTTCATGGGCTACTACAAAAGCAGATGAAAAACCATCCTCATGATTCAGGGTACAACTTCTCACTGGATGACACATGCCTGTGACTGGAGCATATCCTGTAGAGAATAACAATTACTTTCATTTTCATTTTATGAGAAAATCCATTAAGAATTACTACTGGACCTTTGCCTAGGGGGAAGAAAAACGCTCGCTTTTCAGGAAACAGAGGCAGTATTATTTCTCTGCTCGCATTGCACCACATTCTCTTGGGAAAGCCACAGGTAATGGGCTCTAAAAAGATTCATTTGGTCTGCATTTTCTCCTCCCCTAAGGGAAGGAACTGCCTGGGGTTACCATTCTGTTCTGCCCACCAACTAAGCTCTGTCTTTCTGCTGTAGTGAATGGTCCTTCATATCATGGTACTGATGAAAGGAGCCAGAAATTCCACCAACGTTGAAAAGAAAACGGTCAGTCTAATTTTTTCCCAAGTCTACATCAGAATTTATTAGATAAATATAAGCTGACTTTGGAAGAAAGCTCTTTGGCAGCAGACATTTCCCATGGCATCTCCCTTCCCATTCCAAACAGTTAGTGGAAATAGCACCACATTTTACAGCATCCCCTTTGTACCCCAGATGCACACTCATTATTGTAAAGGAGAGTGTAATTTATCATAGTATTTAGGTGGCATTTAGCATTGCAAATTCCACAGAAGTCACTGGAAGCAACAGAAAGAAAATGTATGCTTGGCTGATGCATGGAGGAAAGTGATGGCGGAGATCTGAACATTTGAACAGACTCCCTGATTTAGGATTACTTTTGAAAAGTCATGTCCTTAAGTTTTTCTTCTACATATTAATGGAAATACCTTGCATTCCAGCAGGTCCAAAGTCTTGCCTGGTTAAGAAAATTGCATGATCATGGTGTTCAGAATGATTGGGATCAGATTTTTGTTGTTGGCAAGCCCAGCGACACACGTTCTCCAAGCTCCGGGATGGGTTTCCCCTTTCTATGAGGCTGATGGACTAGGAGGAGACAATATGTTAAAGACATACATAGCATTTTCCCAAAGGCTTCCTTTAATAACTTTCTCTGAAAGTAACATTTGAGATTACAGTAATTAAATAATGTACGATAATATTATCAGGGGCTTACTTGGAAATAAATACTTATTTGGAAATTCTACATGCCCATGAAGGATACCTTTATGATCAATATTACCTGTGTGAAAGGTGGCTGACACCATTAATGGAAATACGTGATGCTGAGATTCTTTTGCTGTTGTGAAGCAACTCGATATTAATCAATTGGGTAAAAATTCTAGTAATTCCTGATTTAGCTTAGATTTTTAGTTTCATAAATATTAAGAACAAAAATAGAGGATAGATGGAAAGATTTGGGCATGAGACTTTTTTTCCCAGAGATGTTAAAGTGAAAGATCTTCAGTTTCAATTTTTTTTGGGGGGGGGGTCCAAACTTAATCAACATATGGGAAGAATATAAGTTCATCAGTGAGCTGGCAAAGCTGGTGGAATCTTTTTTTTTTTTTTTTTTTTTTTTTTTTTTTTTTTTTTTTTTTTTGGTGGAATCTTTGATTTGAGGAACAGTCAAATTATAAATTATATAAACCTCACACTGAAAAAAAAACCTACCCTTTTTTTTTAACCTCACAGCAATGAAGAGGGATGTACTCATATCCTGCAATTCCAAGAGATGGATTGACATTCCTTTGAATGCTTCTACTATCACATTATTGTCAGGAGTTAAAAGTTCAGAGGGAAAGGCCCCATCCTTCAAGAACCCAGGAGCCATACTTCCCTGAGTAGTTCTGATGGAATGAGAAATTGAACTTGGAAACCAAAATTAGTCCCCACTTGGCTGACCCGCTGAGAGCTTTGTTACATTTAAGCAAATGTTTTTATCAGTGTTTACATTCTTAAGAAAAAGTTTGGTTTATTATAGTTGAACACATACTTCTCCAAACAAATGATTTAATAACCAACTAAAGGCTGTTAACATTTCCATCTGGATCTGACTAGCATTCAGTGTTGGAGACACAAAGTAGGTCAGGTTTGTGGGATAAACTAAAGATCAATGACACCCTCTCACCAGAAATGATAAGTTTTCATACATAATAAAATGCAAACACATGGATTTTTTTCCTGTTTGCTAAATGCATAATTTCATTAGTATTCCATAATCAGGAGGATTAATTATGGGAGGGGGGACATGTAATTTTAAACATCAAGAAAGCTGCCAAGTTAGTCACTTCCCCTTATGTTTTCTCCTCAAAGGGAGAGACCACTTCCTCCATTCCATTATTTCCAAGGACAGGGACACATCTAGTGTCATTTTAAAGCCAGCTAAAGTTACATTACATAAAAATGCCTATTGTATGTATTTTTACCCAACATTTTGCTTTCAAAAAGATTAATGCCCTTTTTAAATAAAAAAATATATTCACTGTGTGCTTCACTTTTCTTAATCGAAAAGACTCATATGTCCCATATTGTTTTCAAGAAATCATGAGAGGGTAAGGATTTCGGTTAGTTTGCTTCACAGATATATGTGAAGCATCTAGAAAGCATCTGACACATAGTAGGCACTCAATATAGATGTTTTGGAATAATAAATGAATCATAAATTTGATGACGATGATAGATTAAGGAAATTCTTTTTTTTTATAATGGTATCCATTCATTTTCATTCATACAGTCATGTCAGAATCAGGATAATTATCTCCAACTCCATAAGACAGAGGTAAACACAGCAAATAGTACCAGCACAAAAATCATTCATTATCTACTCAAATTTAGAGATCTCCATTCATTGGGGCAGTTTTCTCCTCTCAGTTCAGAGCAACTGGGGTCTACGTGAGACATGTCTAAATTGAATGTTAGTTACGGCTTCAGCAATCTAATCTGTTTGCTAATCCAGTCCTTGACGTTCACAGTTGACACATAGTAAGACATTTTACCTTTGCATAGCCCAGCATTATCATGCGCACCAGAACCACATTTATATGCACGCCCAGGGACTCATCATGGTAAATTTCATTCACCTAGAAACAAAGTAGATAATTACCTGAAGAAAGGCAACACAAAGGATTTCGTGAGATGCACATTTAGGGTATGGTTGTGTAATCCCAAATATAGGAGTCCAGTCCCCTTTTTTTTTAGCTTAGTTTAAACTGATGTCTGAAATTAAATCATTTACTTTTAACTATGGAATAGTTCTTGGCTATGTGAATTACTGATTTTGTAAAGCCCACAGGACCATGAACATAGAGAATATGCTTTAAAAGGGCTTCATTAAACTACTGTGGTGTTAAAAGTCCATGTGTGCTATGATCCACACATAACATTCATCACAAGACGGTGACTCTGGTCAAGCATCTGCCAGCTGTGAGTGGCTGCAACCATGTGGAGGAAAAGAGCAAGAATGTCCTCCAGGTGCCCCTGCTGCCATCAGGTGTGCTAAATCTGGTTGGGGAAGCCCGTGTGCAGGAGCTGTGGTGGTCTATCTGTGGGCCAGTAACTGGGTGGCCCTCCCAACGCCTCCCCATCCCAGGAGTGGGGCAGCTGAGGCAACGATTATTTAGAAGTCCTACAGTAAAGAAATCCTTCCATATCTGAATTACTAAGATCACTATACAAGTACATATAATACCAGTCCTGGGTATAGCTCAGAAAGGCAAAGTTGAGTCACTGCTTTTTATTTAATTTTAAATGTTAAATTAAAATTTCTACAGGTAATTTGGTATACTTTAAAATCACAGATATTAGAACTTAAGCAACCTCAGAGGCCATAGTCCAACACAGATTTATATAGATGAGGAAGATGAAGACCGTAGAGATTAGCTAACATGCAAAAACACTCAGTAAATTATTGGCAGTCTAAAGTAGACATACCTTCTGGTTATACTAGTGCAAAATTGGTGTGAATAAAGATTGCTTAGTAAGTTGGCAAATGCTAGCAGAAATGGGAAAGGTGGCGTTATCTGGCTACATTTCAAAGTTCTTAGCTGTTCTCAGAAACAGGGAACCACCATTTGTCACAATAACTAAAAGAGGGATGGAAAACCAACCTCAATTCAACTTAAGATCCAGGAGGTTTGGACAGAAGGCACAGCAAATTTAAAGCCTACAGAGGAAAGACAGACCTTAAAAAGAAATATAACTCAGGGATAACAGAATGCTCTAAGAAAAGAAATTCACGAATTTCTTGCCACACTGACCAAGAAATCTCAAATGAAATTTTTCAGGAATCTAATGGGACTACACAGAACACCTTAAAATATCAAGGTCTTAAATGTAGATTAAACATATACTTACTGAATTTTTGGATGGAACTAAAAAGGGAAGAACAGCTAAGATGGAGGTAAAAGATCTAGGGAAGCTAGTATATACTAAAGAGGACAAAGTATAGTTTAACAAGAAAAGATTTAGGCTCCTTTTATAGTGGAAAAATACATTTCTTTATACATTTATACAGTTACAAACTCACACACACCCATAGAATGGTGAGACCCAATTTAATACCTATTCAAGATAAGCCAAGGGGTGAAAAAAATCTGCAATTCTCTCTTGTGTTGCACAGGTATGCAGGCTGGTAGCTCATGCCCAAGCTGTCCCGCTGTAGGCCATTGTACACCTGAAGTATTGAGTTCATTTTGTCTGTTCTGTCTTACAAAAGAGATGTATACAAACAGGAATGTATCCAGACTCCTCTCTAAGCAAAGAGGAAGGAGCCTAGAAAATGTGTCACATAAAAAATGGCGGGAGGGTACAGGGGCTAAAGCCTTACACAAGCCACTAGTAGTCTCAGTTGATGTCTTGGTTCAAGACCTTCATTGCTTGTGTGGTCTTCATCTTTCTGAACCTCGCTCAAAAATTTTATGAGTGAGAAGGACATTAAATAAAGCACATTAGAGTGTGGGAAATAGAAAATAAAACCTAATAGCCACCATGTGGAAACGGGGTTCAATTTATTCTGCGTATCTACAGCAAATAAAACTAAAAACCATGGGTTCACACTATTAAAGGGGAAGATTTCAGGTCATTATAAGGAAAATTGAATGCTGGCCAAAAAGCTATGATTTCTTATGATCCTTTTGGCCATGGACAGATTCTCCTATCTTACTCCATGCCTCATACTGCCTAATTGAAGATTCAATCCCCCTCTTCTTCTGGATTAATAATCTGATAAGACATTTCTAGCATCATAGTCCCAATACAAGTAAAAGTCCGAAGCCGGGTCTGTCACTAATACAATCATCCAGAGAGACTCATGGACATTCCAAGAGACTTCTCATAAGGCAGCTGTTCTGAATTAGCAACATGGCTTCACACACAAAGTTTTAACATGTACGTAATGTAACTGAAACGTAAGTGCATTTAATATTAAAAAATGTTCAAATCAATGTTAGTAAGGGCACAAAATAGGGGAACAATAAAATTTTAAACTAAAGAAAAATAGATAGAAAGAAGTGAATTAATTTCTTGAGGAGAGGTGACGGAGGGAAGGAAGGCCCTTACAGCCACGGCAATAGAGCAGTGACAGCAACACTTTTAAATGTTATGGGAGACAACTATATCAGAAAACTATTAGAAACATAAAATGAGAGCTGGCAATCATAACAAGTAGCTTGTGATATCTGAGCTAGCATAATGTACCCCAAATTGGTACATTCATTTTTATTTGGTAAATTTTAAAATCAGTACAGTGCCGAGAAAGTATCATGCACAAAATTCATGTTCCCAGTGGCAGTATTACGTTATAAAATGATGAAATAAAAAGACACTTTTTAAAAAGTCAAATTTACCATTCACCAAAAGAAAAGTATTATTTAACAAAAATCCCTATTATGCCAGGCTACTTAGATAACAAAACACTCCAGAGAAACCAAAATCAGTTATGGAATGTTCTGAGCTGGCACCTATTTGTGAATCTGTCCCAGAGTATAACTAAATTATTGGGGGTCGAAATAATCAACTATAAGGCAATAATATTTATATGTAGGAGAAAATATTCTTCCAATGTGGTAAATCAACAAATAGGTGTCTGTATTGTGCAAAGCACGGGATATCATTTATTATTTTGCTTTTCAAGGTTTAAAAAAGTTGCTTCCTGTACATTATTCACTTTAAAAATGTACATAATAAATTGACTGCTTGTCATCTTGCTAGACCTTATCAATAACAGGATGCAATGTTTTTATGCTCTGAGACACATAGGATATGATAAGAGTTGGAGAAATAATCAGCACCTCAGGATTAGATATATTCAAAGACCTGGATTCTGGTCCCAACTATTCCACCGATAAACTGAGTGACCTTGGGTTGGTCACTTAACCTCTCTGAGCCTCTGTTTTGTTACTGGCAAATTATATTCGTACTTGCTCTGCCTGCTTCACACAGCTGCTATTCAAATCAAACAAAATGCCACACAACTGCCCTCAGCAAAATACAAAACACATTAGAACACTTCTACCTATCTATATAAAAAGTTTTAAAGGTTTGTCAATGTATTTTCCAATCTATCTGAAAAAACAAAAACAAACAAAAAATTAAGCAAACAAAAAACCACAACTGCCCCCATCTTGGTTTTCATTGAAAAGGATTCAAAAAGTCTTATAATACTGTACATTTATTTACTCTCAATAGAATTAAAGATATAGTTTAAATTATCAAAAAAATTATGGGAAAAATTGTTCAACAATTTTTTTCAAAAATACTCTCCAAATGCTGTACAAAAGCTCTTTCCAGCAGATGGCAGTATGCACATTTTAGAGACGGGTGAAGGAGCAGCAGCTTTCACACCTGAATGTACTTACCTACCAGTTGGTATGTCTTGCCTTTTTGGATCTTTACACATAAATAAACTAACTTCTTTAAAATTAAATAGGAATTTAAAAATATTCTAACCCAAGGGAAACACTGAGTCATTGGACTCTTAAAAACAAAGAAAAATACTGAAGACATACATCTTTATTTAGATTGTTTTTCAGTGTCATCTGATCAAGACATTACATAAGAGGCATAAAGAAGCTTATGATCTGGCTCTAAATTAAATCACGAATTTTAACAATCAATAAATGATATACAGAAAGACCTAAAAGCATAACATACTGAATTAATCTTTTGAATCTGTCAAGATGAATGAAAATAATCTTTGTTAAGAAAGCATTTTTACAACACTTAGTGACGAGGAAAGCAACTTTTTCCTAAGTTATAGCAGAATCAAGAACAGAGAAAACAGCATTACATAGATCTTTCCAGGTTCCAGACACTGTTCAAAATACTTTACCTATATTAATTCAAGTAATCCTTGCGACAGCATTAAAGATACTATTATCTCCATTTTACATCTAATGAAATTGGGGCTCAGAGAAGTTAAGTACCTTGCCCAAGGTCACACAGTTAGCACACAAAGCAAAGGATTAACACCTAGGCGGTCTGGCTCCAGAGTCAGTAGTTTTTACCAACTTGCTACACTTCCACACACCTGCAGACCACAGCCCTGTCACTAGGCAAAACAGATCTAATTTTAGAATAATCAAGAGTGATTCATTACCCCTGAGTATAAGAAACTGATGTGAAAGCATACTGATAAAGATAACTTAAAAACTTCACTTCCTTTTCATAATTTTCCTTCGTGTAAATTTTAAGAAAATGAGGAATTAGACTCTACTTACTCCAAATAAGGATTTCTTGATGGTCAATATAATCTAAAAACACACTGGGAAAAAATAAAGAGGAGCTAGAGTAGATCACTGGAAAAACCAAATAAAAAAAGATGGGTTGAAATTTATAACCAGTGTTTCAGGTTGTAAGCAAAGCATTAATCATAAACATTCTAAGAAGTTATGTATTAGACACTATATAATGCAAATCCAAGTTTATCTATGCAAAACTGAGTATCCTTTCACCATGTCAGCCAATCTGTGGAGCATGGGTAAATTTTCTATGAGGTGTTCAGGGTTGAGCCCAGAGTATTTATTAAATTACCTGAAAAAAGGAGTAAACAGAACATTAATTCAATTTTCAGATGATCTTAAATTGCAAGGGGTTGCCAAAGGGAGGGGGGGAGAAAAGGTAATGATTTTAGGAATACTTGATTTGATTGATCAAGTATTCCTTTCCTTGAAAGGAAAATTCCTTCCAGGTTTGTTCCCTGACAGGACAATTTCTCCCAGGACATTTCCCTGGCAGGACAATCTGACCTGCTTTGTCTGACTTGCTGATAAACAGCTTTGTCTGGCTTCAACAAAGCAACATTAATTTTTCTTTCAGATGGGTGGATGCGGTCTTGAGAGGCAGTATAGGTCAGTGGTTAAGGGGCATGGGCTTCACAGCCAAACTGCTTGGGTCTGCTTTTAGCTTTGTGACCTTGGGCATATTATTTGTCTCTGTGCCTCACTTTTCTCATCTGCAAAATGGGATAATTATACTACTGTCCTTACAGAATTGCTGAGAGGAATAAATGAGCTCATATATGTACAGTGATTAATAGTGCCTGGGCCTTGTAAATATAAAAATGAAAATTGTTAGCCATCATTAGTAATATTATTCACACAGAAGCAAATAAATGGTATGCATGTATAATTTTTTTAAAGAGACTTCTGGTTACCTAAACGCAAAGAAGTAATGACAAGATAGCCTGCGTGATTTTGGCTGGACACAAAAGAATCCTGTAACGGACTGGGAAACTATATAACTCTATCCACAACCATCCCTTGTAGAGCTAAAATTTCCAAACACATACCTGCTTGGATCTGCAGTCCTGTTCTCTATGTTCTTTTTACTCAGAGGAGATAGCTGTCTCCTAACCTGTCAAACTCGTCTTCCCTCACCTCCAATTTCAGACTAATAATAACAACTTAAAAAAAATTGAAATATACTTGATTTACAATGTTGTGTTAGTTTCAGGTGTACAGCAAAGTGACTCAGTTATACTCTTTCTTCAGATTCTTCTCCGTTATGGGTTATTACACGATATTGAATATAGTTCTCTGTGCTATATACTAGGTCCTTGTTGGTTATCTATTTTATATATAACAGTGTGTTAATTTCAAACTCCTAATTTATCCTTCCCCTAATAACTACTTTTTATGAATTGTCTTATCTAATATTTACTGAACTGAATTGTGCCTAATGCTCCTAGAGGTGGGGAACTGAATAGTAAATGAGTTTGAATCTCTGTTCTTACCATGAGTATATTCTATTAGGTAAAATAAACTCTAAGCATGGAAAAAATAAATAAACACAAAAAGACATGCAAGGGCTTCCCTGGTGGCGCAGTGGTTGAGAATCCGCCTGCCGATGCAGGGGACACGGGTTCGTGCCCCGGTCCGGGAAGATCCCACGTGCCGCGGAGCGACTGGGCCCGTGAGCCATGGCCGCTGAGCCTGCGCGTCCGGAGCCTGTGCTCCGCAACGGGAGAGGCCACGACAGTGAGAGGCCCGCGTACCACACACACACACACAAAAAGACATGCAGATAAGGTCATTTCTAATGGGCATGGGTGCTATGAAAAAAATAAATTTGAGTGATGAGATAGAGGATGAGAGGGAGAGGAAGAAGCTACCTGAGACTGGGGGTTGGGGGTGGGTCACAGCCAGGAGACACATGTGGACAAGAAGGAAATGGGCATGTGTGTCTCTGGGGAACAAGTGATACAGGCAAAGGGAAGAGCTGGTAGAAAAGCTCAACCTCTATTATCATGAAAGCTCAAACCCTACAACGGAGACATCTTCATCACTTTAAAAAGAGACTGGGAAAAAAAAAAAAAAAAGAGACTGAGACCCAGAGAAGTTATACAATTTTTCCCCCAAATGATTAGCACAGCCAAAATTCCAGTAAGTCTGTGTGGTATCAGTGCCTATTCTCTGTTCACAACCACCTTGCCTGTCTTGTTCTTTCTGTCAGAGAGGATGTGCTAACTCTCTATTTTCTTAGGCTCTTTCTCACTTCCTTAAAGACATTTGCTCCAAAAAATCGACTCCATTTTCCATATTCAATCGCTCCCTTTCTTGAGGTTCCTTTTCCTCTTTTACTAACATTCTCAATTTTCCTTCATCATGAAAAAATAAGCCACCTACAATATTTTGTAGCATTTAGTACTGTTTACAACTATGTTCATCAATGATACTATTCAATTTCTTTATCAACATTAGCTCCTTTTTTGCTGCCTATCACACACATCAGCGTGTCTCAATGTTCTGTTTTCAATCCTCTTCTCGCATACTTTTTGCAGCAATATTTCATTCACTGCTGTTTATTCAACCAATATCTATAGCTTGATGAATTCCACATATCTCATACTGATTCACCTCCCTCATGCTTCAAAACCATCTGTTCAACTCTGGTAACAGATCTATCTATTTGGAAGTATACCTATATATCACAAAGTATACTCACCCTCTCCAGAAAACCTGGTCTTCTCTCAATATTCTATCACACTTAAAGATGAAACCATCTTGATTCCTTCTTCTTCTTCAAGTATTATAGTCTGTCACCAAGTCCTGTGGGCATCTCTCACGCTTGTCTCTTCCTTCCACCTCCACATCCGGCAGCTCAGTATGTGTCCTATTCAGTTGGACTGCTACCACAACCTCTTAAAACTTTTGCAAATGTTTTCATTTGGGTAATTTGGGCCAATTTTGGTAGTTCTCCAGATTATCAGGGTCAAATGGTGGTTTTCCAGAAGCGTGGGGCTCTCCTTTTAAGTTAATTTTGCTTTTACTTCCCTTAAGCATCAAAGGAGCTTTGGGAGGAGTAAGAATAGGCAATTCAGCTATAAACCTTACAGACTCTTCCAGCCTTTGCAACAGTGGAAACATACCAAAAGCTCAGGTAGAACTGACTTCTTTCTTCAAGAATGAGAAAGACGATTCGCTTAGTAAGCTAAAAAGCCTTTCTGTGTTTTAGGACCCTTGGAAAAATAAAGGTTGGAATAAACCAGGGTTAAAACGTTCTTTATTGATTTTTCAGTTAAAATCAAAGGGACAGGAGAGCTTCAAGATGGCGGAAGAGTGAGATGCGTAGATCACCTTTCTCCCCACAAATACATCAGAAATACATCTACATGTGGAACAGCTCCTACAGAACACCTACTGAATGCTGGCAGAAGACCTCAGACCTCCCAAAAGGCAAGAAACTCCCCATGTGCCTCGGTAGGGCAAAAGAAAAAAGAAAAAACAGAGACAAAAGAATAGGGACGGGACATGCACCAGTGGGAGGGGGCTGTGAAGGAGGAAAGGTTTTCACACACTCGAAGCCCCTTTGCGGGCGGAGACTGCGGGTGGCGGAGAAGGGAAGCTTCGGAGCCACGGAGGAGAGTGCAGCCACAGGGGTGCAGAGGGCAAAGTGGAGAGATTCCTGCACAGAGGATCAGTGCCGACCAGCACTCACCAGCCCGAGAGGCTTGTCTGCTCACCCGCCGAGGCGGGCGGGGGGTGGGAGCTGAAGCTTGGGCTTCGGAGGTCAGATCCCAGGGAGAGGACTGGGGTCGGTGGCTTGAACACAGCCTGAAGGGGCTAGTGTGCCACAGCTAGCCGGGAGGGAGTCCGGGAAAAAGTCTGGAGCTGCCTAAGAGGTAAGAGATCATTGTTACGGGGTGCACGAGGAGAGGGGATTCAGAGCACCGCCTAAACGAGCTCCAGAGACGAGCAGGAGCCGCAGCTATTAGCACGGACTGCAGAGACAGGCATGAAACGCTAAGGCTGCTGCTGCCGCCACCAAGAAGCCTGTGTGCGAGCACAGGTCACTCTCCACACCTCCCCTCCCGGGAGCCTGTGCAGCCCGCCACTGCCAGGGTCCCGGGATCCAGGGACAACTTCCCTGGAAGAACACATGGCGGGCCTCAGGCTGGTGCAACGTCACGCCGGCCTCTGCCGCCACAGGCTCGCCCCGCATCCGTACCCCTCCCTTACCCCGGGCTGAGTGAATCAGAGCCCCCGAATCAGCTGCTCCTTTAACCCCATCCTGTCTGAGCTAAGAGCAGACGCCCTCTGGTGACCTATGTGCAGAGGCGGGGCCAAGTCCAGAGCTGAACCCCAGGAGCTGTGCGAACAAAGAAGAGAAAGGGCAATCTCTCCCAGCAGCCTCAGGAGCAGTGGATTAAATCTCCACAATCAACTTGATGTACCCTGCACCTGTGGAATACCTGAATAGACAACAAATCATCCCAAATTGAGGAGGTGGGCTTTGGGAGCAATGATATATATATATATATATATATATATATATATATATATATATATATATGTTTGCCCTCTTTCTCTTTTTCTGAGTGTGTATGTGTATGCTTCTGTGTGTGATTTTGCCTGTATAGCTTAGCTTTTACCATTTGTACTAGGGTTCTGTCGGTGCTTTTTTTTTTTTTTTTTTTTGCAGTACACGGGCCTCTCACCATTGTGGCCTCTCCCGTTGCGGAGCACAGGCTCCAGACACACAGGCCCAGCTGCCATGGCTCATGGGCCCAGCCGCTCTGCAGCACATGGGATCCTCCCGGACTGGGGCACGAACCCACATCCCCTACCTCAGCAGGCAGACTCTCAACCACTGCGCCACCAGGGAAGTGCACCAATTTTTTTTTCTTAATAATTATTTTTTATTTTAATAGGTTTATTTTATTTTATCTTATCTTCTTTCTTTCTTTCTTTTTTTCCTCCCTTTTATTCTGAGCTGTGTGGAGGATAGGCTTTTGGTGCTTCAGCCAGGCATCATGGCTGTGCCACTGAGGTGGGAGAGCCAACTTCAGGACACTGGTCCACAAGAGACCTCCCAGCTCCACATAATATCAAACGGCGAAAATCTCCCAGAGATATCCATCTCAACACCAAGACAGAGCTCCACTCAGGGACCAAAACCTACAGTGCTGGACACCCTATGCCAAACAACTAGCAAGACAGGAACAAAACACCATCCATTAGCACAGACGCTGCCTAAAATCATAATAAGGCCACAGACACCCCAAAACACACCACCAGATGTGGACTTGCCCAACAGAAAGACAAGATCCAGCCTCATCCACCAGAACACAGGAACGAGTCCCCTCCACCAGGAAGCCTACACAACCCACTGAACCAAACTTAGCCACTGAGGACAGACACCAAAAACAATGGGAACTACAAACCTGCAGCCTGCAAAAAGTAGACCCCAAACACAGTAAGATAAGCAAAATGAAAAGACAGAGAAACACACAGCAGATGAAGGAGCAAGGCAAAAACCCACCAGACCTAACAAATGAAGAGGAAATAGGCAGTCTACCTGAAAAAGATTTCAGAATGATGATAGTAAAGATGATCCAAAGTCTTGGAAATAGAATGGAAAAAATACAGGAAACATTTAACAAGGACCTAGAAGAACTAAAGAGCAAACAAACAGTGATGAACAACACAATAAATGAAGTTAAAAATTCTCTAGAAGGGATCAATAGCAGAATAACTGAGGCAGAAGAACGGATAAGTGACCTGGAAGATAAGATAGTGGAAATAAGTACTGCAGAGCAAAAAAAAGAAAAAAGAATGAAAAGAACTGAGGACAGTCTCAGGGATCTCTGGGACAACATTAAACACAGCAAAATTCAAATTATAGGGGTCCCAGAAGAAAAACAGAAAAAGAAAGGGACTGAGAAAATATTTGAAGAGATTATAGTTGAAAACTTCCCTAATATGGGAAATGAAATAGTTAATCAAGTCCAGGAAGCACAGAGAGTCCCATACAGGATAAATCCAAGAAGAAACATGCCAAGACACATATTAATCAAACGATCAAAAATTAAATACAAAGAACAAATATTAAAAGCAACAAGGGAAAAACAACAAGTAACACATAAGGGAATTCCCACAAGGTTAACAGCTGATCTTTCAGCAGAAACTCTGCAAGCCAGAAGGGAGTGACAGGACATATTTAAAGTGATGAAAGAGAAAAACCTACAACCAAGATTACCCTACCCAGCAAGGATTTCATTCAGATTTGATGGAGAAATTAAAAGCTTTACAAACAAGCAAATCTAGGAGAATTCAGCACCACCAAACCAGCTTTACAACAAATGCTAAAGGAATTTCTCTAGGCAGGAAACACAAGAGAAGGAAAAGACCTACAATAACAAACCCAAAACAATTAAGAAAATGGTAATAGGAACATACATATTGAAAATTACCTTAAATGTAAATGGATTAAGTGCTCCAAACAAAAGACATAGGTTGGCTGAATGGTTACAAAAACAACACCCGTGTATATGCTTTCTACAGGAGACCCACTTCAGACCTAGGGACACATACAGACTGAAAGTGAGGGGATGGAAAAAGATATTCCATGCAAATGGTAATCAAAAGAAGGCTGGAGTAGCAATTCTCATATTAGACAAAATAGACTTTAAAACAAAGAGTATTACAAGAGACAAAGAAGGACACTACATAATGATCAAGGGATCGATCCATGAAGAAGATATAACAATTGTAAATATTTATGCACCCAACATAGGAGCACCTCAATACATAAGGCAAATACTAACAGCCATAAAAGGGGAAATTGACAGTAACACAGTCATAGTCGGGGACTTTAACACCACACTTTCACCAATGGACTGATCATCCAAAATGAAAATAAATAAGGAAACACAAGCTTTAAATGATACATTAAACAAGATGGACTTAATTGATATTTATAGGACATTCCATCCATAAACAACAGAATACACTTTCTTCTCAAGTGTTCATGGAACATTCTCCAGGATAGATCATATCTTGGCTCACAAATCAAGCCTTGGTAAATTTAAGAAAATTGAAATCATATCAAGTATCTTTTCTGACCACAATGCTATGAGACTAGATATCAATTACAGGAAAAAATCTGTCAGAAATACAAACACATGAAGGCCAAACAATACACTACTTAATAACCAAGAGATCACTGAAGAAATCAAAGAGGAAATCAAAAAACACCTAGAAACAAATGACAATGAAAACACGATGACTCAAAACCTATGGGATGCAGCAAAAGCAGTTCTAAGAAGAAAGTTTACAGCAATACAATCCTAACTTAAGAAACAAGAAACATCTCAAATAAACAACCTAACCTTACACTTAAAGCACTTAGAGAAAGAAGAACAAAAAAATCCCCAAAGTTAGCAGAAGGAAAGAAATCATAAAATGAGATCAGAAATAAATGAAATGAAGGAAATGATAGCAAACATCAATAAAACTTAAAGCTGGTTCTTTGAGAAGATAAACAAAATTGATAAACCATTAGCCAGACTTATCAAGAAAAAAAGGGAGAAGACTCAAATCAACAGAATTAGAAATGAAAAAGGAGAAGTAGCAAATGACACTGCAGAAATACAAAGGACCATGAGAGATTACTACAAGCAACTCTATGCCAATAAAATGGACAACCTGGAAGAAATGGACACATTCTTAGAAATGCACAACTTTCCGAGACTGAACCAGGAAGAAATAGAAAATATGAACAGACCAATCACATGCACTGAAATTGAAACTGTGATTAAAAATCTTCCAACAAACAAAGCCCAGGACCAGATGGCTTCACAGGTGAATTCTATCAAACATTTAGAGATGAGCTAACACCTATCCTTATAAAACTCTTCAAAAATATAGCATACGGAGGAGCACTCCCAAACTCATTCTATGAGGCCACCATCACCCTGATACCAAAACCAGACAAATACGTCACAAAGACAGAAAACTACAGGCCAATATCACTGATGAACATAGATGCAAAAATCCTCAACAAAATACTAGCCAACAGAATCCAACAGCAAATTAAAAGGATTATACACTATGATCAAGTTGGGTTTATCCCAGTAATGCAAGGATTCTTCAATATACGCAAATCAGTCAACGTGATACACCATATTAAATTGAGGGAGAAAAACCATATGATCATCTCAATAGATGCAGAGAAAGCTTTCGAAAAAATTCAACACCAATTTATGATAAAAACCCTCCATAAAGTAGGCACAGAGGGAAGTTTCCTCAACACAATAAAGGCCATATATGACAAACCCATAGCCAACATCATCCTCAATGGTGAAAAACTGAAACCATTTCCATTAAGATCAGGAACAAGACAAGGTTGCCCACTCAACCAATATTCAACATAGTTTTGGAAGTTTTAGCCAAAGCAATCAGTGAAGAAAAAGAAATAAAAAGAATCCAAATCGGAAAAGAAGAAGTAAAGCTATCACTGTTTGCAGATGACATGATACTATACATAGAGAATCCTAAAGATGCAACCAGAAAACTACTAGAGCTAATCAATGAATTTGGTAAAGTAGCAGGATACAAAATTAATGCACAGAAACCTCTTGCACTGCTATACACTAATGATGAAAAATTAAGAAATGATGAAATGATGAAATTAAGAAAACACTCCCATTTACCATTGCAACAAAAAGAATAAAATATCTACGAATAAACTCACCTAAGGAGACGAAAGACCTGTATGCAGAAAATTATAAGACACTGGTGAAAGATATTAAAGATGATACAAATAGATGTAGAGATATACCATGTTCTTGGATTGGAAAAATCAACATTGTGAAAATGACTCTACTACCCAAAGCAATCTACAGATTCAATGCAATCCCTATCAAACTACCACTGGCATTTTTCACAGAACTAGAACAAAAAAACTTCACAATTTGTTTGAAAACACAAAAGAACCTGAATAACCAAAGCAATCTTGAGAAAGAAAAACGGAGCTGGAGGAATCAGGATCCCTGACTTCAGACTGTACTACAAAGTTACAGTAATCAAGACGGTATGGTACTGGCACAGAAACAGAAATATAGATCAATGGAACAGGATAGAAAGCCCAGAGATAAACCCATGAACATATGGTCACCTTATTTTTGATAAAGGAGGCAAGAATATACAGTGGAGAAAAGACAGCCTCTTCAATAAGTGGTGCTGCGAAAACTGGACAGCTACATGTAAAAGAATGAAATTAGAACACTCCCTAACACCATACACAAAAATAAACTCAGAATGGATTAAAGATCTAAATGTAAGGCTACATACCATCAAACTCTTAGAGGAAAACATAGGCAAAACACTCTATGACATAAATCACAGCAAGATCCTTTTTGACCCCCCTCCTAGATAAATGGAAATAAAAACAAAAATAAACACATGGGACCTAATGAAACTTAAAAGCTTTTGCATAGCAAAGGAAACCATAAACAAGATGAAAAGACAACCCTCAGAATGGGAGAAAATATTTGCAAATGAAGCAACTGACAAAGGATTAATCTCCAAAATATACAAGCAGCTTATGCAGCTCAAAATTAAAAAAACAAACAACCCAATCCAAAAGTGAGCAGAAGACCTAAATAGACATTTCTCCAAAGATATACAGATTGCCAACAGACACATGAAAGAATGCTCACCATCATTAATCATTAGAGATATGCAAATCAAAACTACAATGAGATATCCCCCACCGGTTAGAATGGCCATCATCAAAAAATCTACAAACAATAAATGCTGGAGAGGGTGTGGAGAAAAGGGAACCCTATCACACTGTTGGTGGGAATGTAAATTGATACAGCCAGTATGGAGGTTCCTTAAAAAACTAAAAATAGAACTACCATACGACCCAGCAATCCCACTACTGGGCATATACCCAGAGAAAACCATAATTCAAAAAGAGTCATGTACCAAAATGTTCATTGCAGCTCTATTTACAATAATGAGGACATGGAATCAACCAAAGTGTCCTTCAACAGATGAATGGATAAAGAAGATGTGGCAGATATATACAATGGAATATTACTCAGCCATAAAAAGAAACGAAATTGAGTTATTTGTAGTGAGGTGGATGGACCTAGAGACTGTCATACAGAGTGAAGTAAGTCAGAAAGAGAAAAACAAATACTGTATGCTAACACATATATATGGAATCTAAAAAAATTGTTTCTGAAGAACCTAGGGGCAAGATGGGAAGAAAGATGCAGACCTACCAGAGAATGGACTTGAGGATATGGGCGGGGGAAGGATAAGCTGGGACAAAATGAGAGAATGGCATGGACATATATACACTACCAAACGTAAAATAGATAGCTAGTAGGAAGCAGCCGCATAGCACAGGGAGATCAGCTCAGTGCTTTGTGACCACCTAGAGGGGTGGGATAGGGAGGGTGGGAGGGAGGGAGACACAAGAGGGAAGAGATATGGGGACACATGTATATGTATAACTGATTCACTTTGTTATAAAGCAGAAACTAACACACCACTGTAAAGCAATTATACTCAGTAAAGATGTTAAAAAATTTTTTTGATAAAATAAATAAATCTAAAAAAAAAAATCAAAGGGCCCTCTGAAGCAGCAACACTGTGTGGATATCATGTCATATTAATTTAACCTGTGATGCAGGGATTGTGTTCGAGAATGACAGGTCCAGGATATTCCAGGGAAGGCATACATGTTTATCTAAGGGGCAGCTGAACTGATGCGTTATTACTCCACAGTGTCTCTCTGACCTGGTGTGTTCAGTCCACATTGGAGACATTAAGGCAATTTGTTGAGGCAGGGAGGGGTAGTGTAAACCATAAGGAGTTTGCAGCCAGATGAACTATGGTTTGTCCCCTAATTCTGGCACTTAGATACTATGTGTCTATGTTTATAGCACAGTGTCTAACAGAGTCTTCCTCCAAATCATTCAAATTCATCCATAATTCTCTTTTTCAAACACAGACTAATCTTCTTTAAAACCCTTTTCATTAACCCTCATCATTAGCAAGGTGAAATTTAAACTCCTTGGGATGGCATCTACATTTTTCTAAAGGTAGCCCCAGATGCTCTACCCAGCCTCATCTGCCATCTCCCCTAAATACTCTTCAATTTCACCTACAGATACACCTCCAGTGGCTGCAAAGGCATTATGAGCTACCACTTTTAGAATCCTTTTAAAATCTGTTCCCCATCTTCCAAAACCCATCTTCTCTTTTTCTAGCTGGGAAATGCCACTTCAGTCTTTAAAGTCCAACTCAGGTGGCACATCCTCTATGAAGATTTCATTTGCCAACGGCATTATTTGCCAAACCACATCCCTTTCTTTTCAATTAATGTTTACACAGTACATTGTGGCTGAATCTTTTGAAGAAACTAACACTTTTAATTATTATTTCTTGATTTTATTTCACTGCTAGAATTAGCTTCTTGTGAAAAGGAGCTAAATTTTATTAATTTTTGCCTCCCTAGAATCTAACAGGACTTGGCCTATGGGAGGGTATGTATGCTAGGTAAATAAATGTCTAGAAGACTGATGTGAATTCAATTGTAAAAAAATGGATTAAAGATAACTAAAGATAATAACCCAAAATAGAAAACTGGTGTGTGATTTGCTCAAGTTGCCTGAACATGTATACTCCCCAGATAAATCTGCCTTGCACTCACATGCAGCATTTTCAGAAACACTAGTTAAGAAATTAAAAGCAGTGTAGAGACCGAATCATCACTAAGTAACCAATAACCACATTTATTTGCTAACCCTAGAATAAGCCCATTAATGCTCTGTTAGGACTAGAGTACTTCCATGGAGTACAAATTTTCTTGTAAGAGTATTAAGTAGGGAAGCTTGCCATGTCCAGAAAACACATCTGTGAGTTACTAGTTCATTGTCCATCACAGATGGCCAATTTCAGAATATGAAAAAATTGAATTCTCTTTTAATTATTAATGAGTACTTGTAATTACAAGATTTTTTTTCATACTGAGAGCCATCCTTTTAAATGAATTGTTTTCTTTTCTTTTGGTAAATCCTGAGATTAAAGCATTGACTCAATTCTCTGCAGGGCACAACAGACCTAGATCACTTCATAGATCTTAGCAAATGACAAGGATACCTGCCACAGCAAAGTGTTGGTGACAGGGAATATCTGGCACATTGAAAGAAAACAACCCACACCCTTAAGTGCAGAATCTGCTTTATCACCCTGTTAGGGAGAATCTTAAACTAGATTGCTAGCTGATTCATTCAACCAGACAACTGAATTCTCAACTTCAATGACTTGAATGGTATTCTAACAAGACACAGGAATGAGTGAAGGAAAGACATCAGAGTTTTATCTGGCAATGGATATACAAAATGCCTCGATTTTCTAACAAGAGGTAGTGAATCTTAGGGAGGAAGAGCACTGGATTCTGAAGGCAGAAAGATCTGTACTGGCTCAAGTCTTGGCTGTGCCACCTATTATCTGTCTGACTCTGGAAAGGTCACCTAAACGCTCTAAATCTCAATCTCTTAGTTTACAAACTAGGACTGAAAATGAACATATTTCATAGTTGAAGAATTTTCTATAATTCTTGGGGAGTATTTAGCACAGGACCAGGCACAGAGCAAAGGCTAAAATTTAGTTGGTAGTAGTATAAGCCTCCATCCTTAACAACATTAAATCATTCTTTTGAATCTAGACCTGAAACTAGATAATTTCAAACATCTTCAAAGACTTCATCATTAACTTTGATTCCACACAATCTATTTTTTTTCATAGACTACCCCATCTACATGAATGGCACCATCATCCAGCAGTATTCAAACCAGAAAAGTGTAAATCATGGTGGATTCCTCCCTTTCCTTCAGCCCCCTATTTGATCCACTGACAAATTCTATTGATTTTACTATCAGTACTCCCTTATTATTGCAATCACCATTGTCCAGTAAACCATCTTCTCTTGCCTAGACATCTACAGTTGATTTCTAATTGATCTGTCCTCATCGTCCCTAGATCGCTGCCATCTATTCTTTACAACACAGAAAGAGGCTTTCAATGGCTTTCCATGAATTTGCTTCAAATTGAATTCAATCTCCTCCCATGACCTGAAAGGTGCTTGCCCTCTTCTTCAAGCTGCACCTGACTCCTTGTACACTGGACTCGAGCCACAGTGGCTTTCTTGACCATCTTGTCTATGTATAATCCCTATCACCCATTAGCCCTGTTATTCCCTTTCCAAGCAAACTGTTCGTTCCCTGCATAGCTCTTATCACAATCTGTGATGTGTTTATTTGATTTCCCCACCAATCTGTAATCTGAATATATGTTCTGTCTTTTGTGTTCTCAACTAAATGCTTGGTAAACAGCATTAAAATATTTGTTAAAATACTAAACCAGTTAAAATTTTATTGGATGTGGCAATGTGGCAGACAGTGTTTTAGACACTGTAAATATGAACCTTAATAATGTGTAGTAACTGCACCCAAGGAGAAAACAACCTATCCGAGAGCTGCTGCCAGGGAATTCACACATTTTATAATAAGGAGGGGATAAGTTGTTTAAGGTTCACAGGAGTTGATATTTGATCCTGATCTTGATAAATGAAATATTACCAGAAAAGAAAAATGGGGATGCAGGGGGAGGAAGGAACAATGGGAAGAAGTTATTTTGGAGAGACCAAAGAACAAAGGCATGAAGGTGGATTTTAATTGCCAGGGTACCTATTACCCATTGCCTTGGTTCTGAACACAAAAGAAATTGTGAAAAGATGAGGTTTTCTGAAGCCAACGTATCTTATTTCTTCTGCCGAACAATAAACGCTGTAACCGAAACAGTATAGAATACTTGTGCTGTTATTTCGTCATCTATAAAGTGAAGGGATTGTAATAATATGCTTTTTATAGTTCTTCCAAATGGGAAATCCCATAATTCTTGGTTTTTCTTTTATATTATAAGCTTCTTGAGGGCAGGGATCATTGTACTGATGGTTCAATAAGTGTTTAATGAATAGATTCACTTTTACACAAATTATATTCATGTGATATTTCGCCCAGTAATCCCAATATATGTGGATTTCAAATTCTGATGCCAATTTATTAACAACTGTGAAAACCAACACAGGATCTACTTTTTGGATTGCTTTTGGAAGCAAGTTAAATTTTAGTCAATCTTGGAATCTTAATACTTCTCTAACCTTTCCTTTATCCTATCATAAATGGATATATTAAAAAGAAAAGCATTCCAAGAGACAAAGAAAGGATAACAATAAGATAGTGATGCCTTCAACCTTCATCACTAAAATGTGTAAAAGTGAATATGTGAAGAAAGAAAAGTGCCAATGATCCCCAGAGTCAAGACAAATGATGGTAAATACTAGTTAGGTGTTGTAGCGGCTGAGAGAAATTCTAGCTTCCAAAAGGATTAGAGTAGATGGAACATATGTCTTTTATGTCCTTTTAATTGACTTTCACTCAATAATTTGGTAAAAAACTAACCAGTTCCAGCAACAACAACAGCAAAATGGCATGATCCTCTAGCACCAGCTTGTATTTCCTTCAAATCAAACTAATATTTAGAAGAGCGGTCTTCATTTCATCACCTTTACTGAACTCTGTGCTTCATGGTCTTAACCTGCCAAGAATTTCTTTACATTCTCCCAATGTCTTAAACATAGTAAATATCCACCTAATATTGGCTCAATAACTAGTTCTTAAATAGAACTAAACAAAGAAGAGAAACCTCTCTGCGAAGTTCTGTAATTGCTATCTATCTATCTTCATTTTCTTATTTTGCATTAATTTCCTTCATGCAACCTATATGTACCCAAATTCAAGTATATACTATGCATCTTTTTGGAGCTTTGAATATTCAACTATCTTCTCTGTCTGGAATTCCCTGTCATTCATCTTCAAAGACCTAACTTCTAACTAACATTCAAGGCCTAGTTCAAGCATACTTCTTCCTCATATCCTTCCTCATTCCTCTACTTCAAAGACATCTCTAATATTCTTCCTCCATAGCACAGAATCTGTACTTTCTTTCAGTCAATTAGCACTTTCTAGATTGCTTTATACATACTAATTTACAAACCTAATTTCCCCTAGTAAAGTGCATCCCCAAGGGGGAAAAGCATCTCTATCATATTAGGTTTCTGGTTTGAATAACTGAATGCCTAAGAGAGTTGTTTACTGAGAAAAGGAAGGACAGACAGTCAAGACTCAATTTGTTTGCTCTCAACTCTGAAGGTATCTGGAAGAAAACTAGGCTGAAACAAAAAAATATAATTTTTAATAAAACTTCATCAAACTGGTACACTTAAAATACATATTATATGTCACTTAGGCTTTAATGAAAGTTGATGTTTAAGAGTAATGGTTTTCAATATTTCAATATTGATCTTATTTACTATTATAGCACATATTCATTGCATATTTTCTCATGTTGTGCTTAGCAAAAATACACAAGTCACTCTCTCTGACAACATATCTCTACCCATAATTGAAGTCTCCCCAAAATATCATTTTATATTATAAACTTTAAGAGTTAAAAACACAGTAAATGAAACAAGGGAAAAATCAAATAAGGGCTTCTTTTAATGCATTTAATTTTATCTTTAAGTTCATTCTGAAATAATTTGACTTACAAAAAAGGGTGAAAATATAGAACAAAGAATTTCCACATACCCTTCACCCAGGTTCTTCAAATGCTAACATTTATCAAAATCACAGTATACAGTACAAATCCAGAAAATTAATATTAATGTGATACAATTAACTAATCTAAAGACGCACTTAAAATTTTGTCAATTGTCCCACTAATATCCTTTATTTGGTCCATGATCCAATCTATGACATTTGGTTGCCATATCTTCTTAGTCTTCCTGAATCTGGGACAGTTCCTCAGTTTTTCTTTCATGACCCTGAGAGTTTTGAAGAGTACTGGTCAGTTTGTTTGTAGAATGCCCCTCAATTTGAGTTATTCTGATGGCTCCTCATGATTATATTCTGTTATGAGCTATAATAGCACAGAAGTGATACTGTGCCCTCTAGAGCACAGGATGTTAATGTGACTCATTAGGGGTAAGATTAACTTTGACCCTGTGGTTAAGATGCTGTCTGCCAGGTTTCACAAATGTAAAGTTACTCATTTTCCCTTTGTGATTAATAAGTCCTTTGTGAGGAGATACTTTGAGACTATGTATAGATCCAGTTTCTCATTATATTTTCGTCCACTAATTTTGTTATTCGTTGATGGTACTTCTCTGCAAAAATTATTACTGTAGTGTTTCATAACTGGCAATTTTTAAAATTTCTATCATTTCTGCTACATTTATTAGCTGGAGTTCTACTATAGGGAAGAAATGTCCCCCATTTACTTAGTCAATTATTATATTATATTAGGCAATAATTTACATAGTCATTTATTTGCATCAGTAGTAATTCACAAGAATTTCTTGTGTGTATATGCCCAGCAGTGGGATTGCTGGGTCACATGGTAGTTCTATTTTTAGTTTTTTAAGGAACCTCCATACTGTTCTCCACAGTGGCTGTATCAATTTACATTCCCACCAACAGTGCAAGAGAGTTCCCTTTTCTCCACACCCTCTCCAGCATTTATTGTTTGTAGACATTTTGATGATGGCCATTCTCACTGGTGTGAGGTGATACCTCATTGTAGTGTTGATTTGCATTTCTCTAATAATGAGTGATGTTGAGCATTTTTTCTTGTGTCTGTTGGCCATCTGTATGTCTTCTCTGGAGAAATGTCTATTTAGCGTTTCTGCCCATTTTTGGATTGGGTTGTTTGTTTTTTTGATACTGAGCTACATGAGCTGTTTGTATATTTTGGAGATAAATCCTTTGTCCATTGCTTCATTTGCAAATATTTTCTCCCATTATGAGGGCTGTCTTTTCATCTTGTTTATGGTTTCCTTTGCTGTGCAAAAGCTTTTAAGTTTCATTAGGTCCCATTTGTTTATTTTTGTTTTTATTCTCATTACTCTAGGAGGTGGGTCAAAAAAGATCTTGCTGTGATTTATGTCAAAGAGTGTTCTGCCTATGTTTTCCTCTAAGAATTTTATAGTGTCTGGCCTTACATTTAGAGAAAACCATAATTCAAAAAGACACATGCACCCCAATGTTCATTGCAGCACTGTTTACAGTAGCCAGGACATGGAAACAACCTAAATGTCCATCAACAGAGGAATGGATAAAAGAAGATGTGGTACCTATATACAATGGAATATTACTCAGCCATAAAAAGTAATGACATTGGGTCATTTGTAGAGACGTGGATGGACCTAGAGTCTGTCATACAGAGTGAAGTAAGTCAGAAAGAGAAAAAGAAATATCGTATATTAATGCATATATGTGGAATCTGAAAAAATTGGTATAGACGATCTTATTTACAAAGCAGAAACAGAGACATGGACATAGAGAACAAACGTATGCATACCAAGGGGGAAAGGGGTGGTGGTGGGATGAATTGGGAGACTGGGATTGACATATATACACTATTGATACTATGTATAAAATAGATACCTAATGAGAACGTACTGTATAGCACAGGGAATTCTACTCAATGCTCTGTGGTGACCTAAATGGGAAAGAAATCCAAAAAAGAGGGGATATATGCATACATATAGCTGATTCACTTTGCTGTACAATAGAAACTAATGCAACATTGTAAAGTTACTATACTCCAATAAAAGTTTAAAATATAGAGACTTTCTTTTGTTGTATGTATTATAATTCATTATTATCTTTTTTTTTCTCATATTATCTCAGATTTGGCAATTGGGAGCTACTTTAATTTGGGTCTACAACAGGGTTCTTAACCTAGATGAGTTTCAAGTGGGCTTTGTTTTTCTTAAATGGTAAGTATTATTTTCCCCTTAAGTACAATTTTCATGGTTTGCCTCAAATTCGTAAATAAATCCAAGACTCGAAAAAAATTCAAAACCACTGTTCTTATCTACTAATACATACATTATGACTGCTGTATTATTTTGATTAGTTGGAGTTTTGAGGTTTGAGGTGATGATTATGGACCAGGCCAGAAAATTAAGAAAAGAGTAAAAGTCAGCATTTTCTTCATTCCTGATGTTACACAGTAGTTAACATTATAGCCTACTTTTTTTTTTTTTTTTTTTTTTTTTTTTTGCGGTACGCGGGCCTCTCACTGTTGTGGCCTCTCCTGTTGCGGAGCAGAGACTCCAGATGCGCAGGCTCAGCGGCCATGGCTCACGGGCCCAGCCGCTCCGCGGCATGTGGGATCCTCCCGGACCGGGGCACAAACCTGTGTCCCCTGCATCGGCAGGTGGACTCTCAACCACTGCACTACCAGGGAATCCCTATAGCCTACTTTTTTTAGTGGTGCATCTGAAGCATTAATGAGTACATATGTTCTTCAATTCTCATCACAGAGTGTCCTTCAAACATATTTTTGAAAACTGTGTACTACTGACTATTAACATAAATGTTGAAGTGACATGGAATTAAAATGGGAGCCAGAGACAAAACCAGTCTGGCCCTGCAACTAGGTATTTGACACTAGGTAAGTAACCTAACAATTATCCTCAGTCTCCATAATCTTCAAAAAGGAAATGTTAGAGAGGATCACCTCTATTGTTTCCTCCTGAGTTCTAAAGTATGATTCTATGCTAGGACATGTCAATGGTATCTTTTACCTAAAGGACCTCTGGCAGAGAGAACAAATGGCTGAAGAGACAAACACATTGGAAAAGAGACTTCTATTATAGTAAATCACACTAAACTGATTTCTTAGAAGGAGCTTCATGAATCTTGCTTGAGTTATAGGACATTAGACTTCAGCGATGAAAAATTTATATGATAGAATTAGTCTTTGAAATTCTACTTTCTTTTGTTCTTGATCATTAAATAGCCTTCCACCTTGCCTTTTACGATTGTAAGTCAAGACCATTTTAAAACTTTTTAGGGCATTTCCTCCTTTTACCTTCAGAATAATGCCAGGAACCATTCTTTTCCATCATATATTAAGAAAGAAGACCTGGTACCTATTCCTTTCATTTCACTGGTTTTCCTCTCAGCAAGGTTTATGTTTTCCCCTGCAGCAGTTAAGACATATCTCATAAAAAAGAAATAGTATAAGGGCATAAAGCCCTTGAGTTAGTAATTATCAAGTCAAAAGACTTTAAAAAGAAAACTATATTCAGCTCGAGAAAAAGTTCTTACCAGCCTAGAATACTCAGGGTTCAGTAAGCTGAGCTTCAAGGTAGCTCAGATAACAAATTTCTGCCAACAGTGTTTGGCTATCAAGATACAAAGAAAAACAAAATTTTGGGGAAATTTCCAGGATAGTCTAATTACTTACATTTTTCATTCTAAGGAATTTCATTTCTATTTCTTTACTGTCAAAGATTTTCCCCCCATTCTCTCCTCTCAGTTCTTGTCCTTTATTGTCCTACTGTGATTTTTAACTAGGGGTGTTCATCAAAATTACCCATTATGCTTGAAAAACAATAACTCTTAAGTCTGTATCCCAAACACTCCTGATTTGGTAGCTTTTTCTTGATTCTGCAGCTTTTTTCTTACAGTTCATGATTCATCAGACCAGACCACTCTTTCTTCAGTTTTTTGCCTGGTTCTCTTCTTCACAGAATGCCTGAATCTCTGCCTACATGATATGTCAGAGATGTTTTCCCTAACTTCCTATTCAAAGTAGCCCCTCCTTCTCTCTCCTCAACAATACCCCTTTACTCTTATCTATATTTCTTCTTGGAAGTTATTACTACCAAATATTACACATTTATTTCTTCTTTTGACTATTACTTTTCTCCTAGTCCAAGCACCAAGACGGCAGAGAATTTCTATTGTGTTCATTGGGATATTTATACTCTACGTCTAAGGTAGGCCTTGCCCATAGTAGGCAATGGATCAACATTTGTAGAAGGAGATATGCTTCACAGCTGAGAACCACTTTTCCAGAAGTCAGCAGTTACAAAATAGTAAAACAAAAATCTCTCAGTATAACAAGATACGACACGAGATCCTAAAAAAGACTTACTATATATCATATATCTTTTATTTGAAATATAAAAAGCTTCTCAATAATCTAAGACTGGGCATTACTCATGCTCTTTTAAAATATATTCATATCTGTTTATTTTTTCTTTATAGATGAGTCTGGGAGAAATTTCGAGATCTACAAAAAGGAAGAGTTAAAAATAAAAGGAGATGGAAGGCAACGGACAATTCTCGCCTTCACTGATTCTTTCGCAAAGGAGCTGCGGCATGGGTGGAGGGCAACTCTCCCCTCTTAAGGAGTCATATCAAAATCATCTGGGGCCTGTTCAGACTTGTTCACTTGACCCTTGAGCCCCCAGAGAAAAGTGTTAATTTAGTGAGCTGTCTTTCCAGTGTTCAAATCCCCAGATTCGCACAACAAATCACCTATGGAACTTTACCACATTCATATGCACAGTCACCACTATCACTAGGCAATACGGCCCTAAAATGAAACATATTTGTGTCAAAGAGGTGGCAACTAGTATGGTTAATCTAAAATAGCAGATAAACCAAAGCTATTTAACATGACTCATGACATATAATATACTGTGTTTTAAGTGTTTTCCTTGGTTACACTTAAACTATGATTAATCTGAGTTAAAATTAAATATAATGCATTTTCTAAACAAGCTTCACCGCCCAATAACCCTACCTCCTCCTCCTTCTACCTTGTTAAAGCAGAGGCAATAATTTATTCTCTCGCAGTTTCCATGGGTCAGGAATTTGGAAGCAAAACTTGGCTGGGTGATTCTAGCTTGCTTTTTCTCATGAAGTCAAAGTCAGATGTCAGCTGGGGCTGTTCAACTGAAGGCTTGACTGGGGTCAAAAGATATAAGGATTCCACTTTTGTTTTTCATTTTATTATTTTTTAAAGCCACTTTTATTGAGGTATGATTGACATGTAAAAAGCTGTACATATTTAATGTATATAACTCAATGAGTTTGGGAATAAATACACACCCACGAAACTAACATCACCATCAAGACTGTAGACATATCCATCACCTCCCAAAGTTTCCTCCTGCTCCTTTATTATTAATGAATTTTTTTTTGTGGTAAGAACACCTAACATAGTATCTACCCTCCTAGAAAATTTTAAGTATACAATATAGTATTGTAAGCTATAGGCACTAGGCTACATAGTAGATCTCCAGAACTTGTTTTGTGTAATTGAAACTTTGTACTCTGTGACCATCTCCTCCTCATTTTCCTACTCCCTCTGCTTCCTGGCAATTATCATTCTAGTCTCTGCTTCTATAAGTCTGAATATTTTAGATTCCACATATAAGTGAGATTATGCAGTATTTGTCTTTTTGTGTCTGGCTTATTCATTTATCATAATGGCCTCCTAGTCCACCCATGTTGTTGCCAGTAGCAGGATTTTCTTCTTTAAGGTGGAATAATATTCCATTTTGTGTATAAACCTCATTTTCTTTGTTCATTCATCCATGGCTTGACAATTAGGTTGTTTTCATATCTTGGATTTCACCTTTAAGGTGGCTTACCTGTACAGATGGCAAAGTGATGCTGGCTGTTGGCCAGAGGTATCAGTTTTTCTTCACATGAGCCTCTCCACAGAGATGCTTGAGTGTTCTCACAGCATGGCAGCTGCTTTCCCCCAAGACCTGTTTCTGCCCTAAACACTGGGGTAGAGTTTTTTTCTTCTACCCTTCCCCTAGACGCAATGGGTCTTTGTCTATTCCCTGGACACAACAGGCTTTGTTGCACCTCCTCCAGCAGTGTAAGACTCTTTCTTTTTGGAGAAAATGGTCCCAGGAAGGGAGCAAGGCTTTGTGCCTGCCTGCCTCTCCAGGTTATTCTTGACAATGAAACCAGTTCAGTGAGGTCTGCATCCCTTTCTCTCCAGATTTTGATCCAGGCTCATCAGTGGCAAAAGAGAACAGGTTTCATGAGATTGGGGGCTGAGATGGGGCTCCATCCCAGGCTCCATACATCACCCTGAGAAAATCCCTTGGTGTTTTCTGCCCTGAGAGTCTGGGAAAACCAGGGGCATCAAATGCGGGTGGGAGGCTGTGCTCCTTGTTTAGATCTCCCACAACAGTTGAGCAAATAACAACTGGCCATCTGCTAAGCACCTTCTCAGTTCTAGACATGCTATGTTCACACTCTCCTTTCTTCTTTAGAACTCTCCTGTGAGCATAGGACTGCTATCCCCATCTCACTGGTGAGGAAACCGAGGCATTGAGAAGTTACTACTTGTACCTACAAGGCCTCTCACCTTGGGAAGGCTTAGACCCAAGACTGTCTTGCCTTTCCTCCATAGTCTGCCGCCTCCTACACATTTACAGGTGTTTAAAATAAAGGATGCAGCTCAGGAACAGCCAAATGGAAGAGATGCATAAAGCAAGGTTTTGGGGGAGGGGTACAGAGCTTCCATGCTCTTTGCAGGCTTTCACCCTCCCAGCACTGTGATGTGTTCACGAACACAGAAGCTCCACCCTGTCTTCTTTTGATGGTTACCATCACCACATTATCATTATCTGAGACTCTTTTACAAACTTCAAATAATTTAAAAAATTTACCTCAATTTTATTGACATTTTAAAACCTCTGTTTTCTCTAGAAAAAAAAGGTAATAATAATTCCCATCTTGCAATACACTTGAAAAAAATATAGACACCCAATAAATGCTAATTTACTTCCTAAACACTGCTTTCATTATATTGTTAAGCTGATTAAAGCCTTCATTTGTCATTTATATCCTCTTATTTCAAGTCCAAAGTTTCTGCCTCTCAAGATTGTTCATAATCTACCTCTGTTATTTACACTCATTTGTTCATTTATCCATTCTTTCATTAAATATATGCTTAACATTTAATAATTTAAGAATCCTTTTCAAGATAAGAAAGTATGAAATAAAATACGAGCATCCCTTTGAAAAGGAGTTCAGTTTAAATTAAAGACACAACCATGAAGCAAATCACTGGGACCTCAAAGTACTCCCTTGGTTCAGGAACTATGTGGTAAATATCACCTAGGTTTTGATACGGAGACTATATTTGACTACCAGGTAAACTAAAAGAAGAGCGTATTTGCTGACTAGTTAACTAAGGTAAAGGTACCAAAGGAGACTAACGGAAACTGTGCTTTCCCTCTACCATAGGGACACGTTTCTCCCCATATCAGTGCAAGGAAATACACTTTTTTTTTTTTTTTTTTTTGTGGTACGCGGGCCTCTCACTGCTGTGGCCTCTCCCGTTGCGGAGCTCAGGCTCCGGACGCGCAGGCCCAGCGGCCATGGCTCACGGGCCCAGCCACTCCACGGCCTGCGGGATCTTCCCAGACCGGTGCGCGAACCCGTGTCCCCTGCATCGGCAGGCAGACTCAACCACTGCGCCACCAGGGAAGCCCAGGAAATACACTTTTTGCTGTCAATTTCTTCTACAGTTTCTGTCTGAACCTATGTGGCATGTAAAGAAAGCCTCTGTGGGCTTCCCTGGTGGAGCAGTGGTTGAGAGTCCGCCTGCCGATACAGGGGACACGGGTTCGTGCCCCGGTCCGGGAGGATCCCACGTGCCGCGGAGCGGCTAGGCCCGTGAGCCATGGCCACTGAGCCTGCGCGTCCGGAGCCTGTGCTCCGCAACGGGAGAGGCCGCAACAGTGAGAGGCCCGTATACCACAAAAAAAGCCCCCAAAACAAAAAGAAAGCCTCTGTGTTTGTGTAGGGCTTGAGTTTGGTGAGCCATTATTTTAGGTAACCATAGGAAGTCATAAAATGGCTAGCATAGGAGTTAATAATTATTCCAACACCGTTAGGGAAAAAAAACAATTTTCTTGGCTTCAAATTTCCGTGAGGTAGTTTCATTAGAATATCATTATTGCTTTTCTTCATGCCTTCAACTCTTATTTAATTGATAAATTTGGGATAGGGCATGCTCATCTCAGTGTTGTAGATCTAACAGTCTACAATAGGGCAATGGGGGTTGGCGGGGAGGAAAGAAAGAGATTCAGTCTTCTATCTGTCATGCTTAAAGCTCTTGTCCTATAAAGGAAACTTGAAATTATCTAGTCAGATAGAGATGGGGGGTTGTGAGTAAGATTGTCTAATTTAGAACAAGGTTTCTAAACCTTAGCACTGTTGATGTTTTGGACTGGATAATTCATATTCCTTTATTATGTAGGGCTGCCCTTGTGTTGTAGGTGGTTTAGCAGCATCCCTGGTGTCTCTTACTAGTGGGAGTAGCATCCTTTCCCAGTTATGACAACCAAAAATGTCTGCAAACATTGCCAAATATCCCTGATGGAAGGGGCTGGGACAAAGTGCTCTTCACTGAGAATCACTGATTTAGAATAAGAAAAATCTTTGTGGCTATAAATTTAACTCATAGGCAATTCAGCTCTTATAAATAATAAAACTATTTATTCTCCATCTGTCTGTTCACCACGTCTATCTTTCAGTTTGCTCTAAACTTGGGAAGGGAAGGGGGGACTGTTATTATTATCTTCTCAAGACCTCTACCTACATTAATTACTTCAGATGCAATGAACTTATTAAGTTTGAAAAATTATTTTCTCTTTTCCAGTTCCATTCTCTGATGCTCAATTAGCTTTAGAATAATTTCTAGTATTTGAGCCAGAGACTCAGCCTATTACTTAACCTATTTAATGGTATTAAAAACAAAAGTCCTTTTTCGATGGTTATAAAACCAAAACTGCAGCACTTTATTCCTTGACACCTAAGCTTACTGTCTGGTGAATATACTATATTCATTTCTACTTTCTTGTCAATGGAGTCTACCTAGAAAACCTTTACAATTCCATGTGCCCTTTAAAAAACTAAAGAAAACAAATGAAAAAACCCCCGAAAACAAAGCCCTAAAGACCCAATTTAACCTCCAGCTTCCTGATGAATTAGAGAATTAGTGAACATCTTGTACAGTCTTTCAATTTTATGAATACAGAAACTAAACCCCAGGAAGGGACATGACTATCTAAGGTCATGAAGTCAACCAGGAACAGAGCTAGAGGTAACGTCACTGCCTCCTCTACGTCCCAATTTAATACTCTCAACACTTCACAACTTGATGACTGTTGCTCCCTCTAAAGTCTTGAAGAATTTATAATGCAGTGCCTCCCGATATATCTTAACAATAGCATGCCTTTTATCGCTCAGCCTTTGCATTTTTTTGCATCTTTTTTTATCCTTGACAAAATTATAAGTACTGTGAGGCCAAGGACTGTATTGAGTCTCTGCTGCATTACTCTAAGAGCCTCCTGTAGGTCTGAGCAACCCTTAGGGTCTAGGTCTATCCTGATTGACTGCCTCTCTAGTGGTAGGAGAAAGCAGCCCAGGGGCACAATGCATAATGCAAGTAAAAACAACATCTCCACAGGAATTTGTTTTCTGTGTGATAATCAGTCTTCATAATGGGAATTAGTGCCAATGAACAAATAAAAATGTGTCTGAGTTTCTATACTCATTTTCCATTTCACAGAGACATGGTATATATAGAATTTTCTACATTGGCATGTCAATGAACAAAATATATTTTTAATATATTGGCTTCAGTATTAGGATGAATAAACTCATGATAAGTAAAACTGATAATTTTTCTTCTCCAGTATAATTCTTGGAAATCTAATTTTAAGTATGGAAAAAATGAAGGTAAAATACCCAAAGAATTACATTAAAAGTCAAAAGCTGAAAGAGAGAATAGGCTTAGGTACTAAATTTGCCAGATCAATATAATACGTATTTTACAATTCTAGAAAATAAAACATATAAAATAGAGTATACTACAATCTCAATTATCTTTTAGAAATAGATGATTTATATATTATTTCTTCTCAACTGCTCTCTGCCAGTTCACAAGGAAAAAAGAACACCAGTTTGAGGATACTGACTAAATTTCTTCTGGACAAGAGTAAGGCTAATAAAGAAGACATAAAGAACAAATTTAAAAAGAGTCCTTTATAACTTCCAGGGCAGCACTGTGCCAAGGGCTGACTGTGCTTTGTACACATATTACCTTCAATTGTAATGTTGAAAAACATTACTCTATTCAAAAGCTCTAACAACAAGCATCCACACAGAGTTAGCAGGCCTAAATAATTCCTCATCATCCTGGGATGCAAAATGATGCTGGAAAGAACTATCTTGTATGTTAAATATGTAGATCAATATTTGAATTGAATGCAGTTATGGACACATTTTGGATGTGGGGTGCAGTCATGGGAGACGTCACAGAGGTTTCCAAAAGACTCTAGCAAAACAGGGGAAGTGAATTAAAAGATCACAAAAACCTCAAAAAGGAGTCACTACTCACAATGTTCATCAGGGTGAGGAGGTAGTTTTGGACGTGCTCTTTGCCATGGAAACGGACCACAGAGTCATCCACTCCCAGGAGCACCTCGATGTTGTAATCGTTTTCTCCCGCGTGTCTGCGTTGCCTCATGGCTTCATTCAGCTGCTGGTCAACGCTGCTGTAAACAGTACCTAGATCATCAAGGCCTTCCAGATCCGATTCTATTAAGAAACAAAAGGAACCCAGGCATTTCAGTTTCCTCAATGGGCCTTCTAGTAACTTCTTACAAAAAAAGATTTTCTTGGGGGCCTATAATTATCATCCATAGTCACCAAGATGTAGCTTTTCAGTTTATTCCTTAAATAATGTGCACATGCATGTGTTCAGATAGACCTCCTATAAATTCAACACAGAACAGCAACATTGAGGGCAAAATAATATTACTGCATAGAAGCAGTGCCACCAGCCAGACCGACTGTTCCAGGAGGAACAGAGTATCTAGTCTTCCTCCAGCTGTATCCTCAGTGCAGAGCCAAAGGGTGCAGAACATACGCGGGCTAAGTAGCTATTAAATAAATGGAGACTATAAATTTCAAGTTCACAGACTGGTAAGTTTACAGTGGTTAAGTTACTTCAATTATGGAGTGTGGAATTTGGATCACATAAATCTAAATCCAAACTGCTTCTTTTTCAAGTAGCCTTAACTTAAAAATCAAATTATAGCATGGCAACACAACAAACAGCATTTAGTGGTATAATTATCAGTGACCATATATTACTTTATTTCTTATAAGTGTGGTTTCCTAGTGAATGCCGCTAGGCAGACAGTATAGGTCTTCCACATTTGTACTGGCCATCATCTGGATAGCAGGCCATTTCGATAGCTGTATATCCGAATCAGTGAGATACCAAAGTAAAAAATCAGTCAGAAAATTACCTATAACAGAAGAATATAAACGTATAAACTATTTTATGCTGTGGAAGGAATTTAATTTTTTTTACTTTCCAAGCAGATATACATATACGTAGATACACAGAGAGAGATATACATGTACATGCATATCTCTAGATCATCTATGTATCTATCTATCTATCTACCTGCTATCTATCTATCTATCTATCTATCTATCTATCTATCTATCTATCTACCTACCTACCTACCTGTCTATCTATCTACCTGGAGAGAAAGAGAGTGAGAAGCATTCTCAGGTTCTAGTTATCTAGATTATCTAATTACCTAGATTCAAATTACCATAGTTTTGGTGAAGAAAATGCTTTGGTGAATTAAAAAATAAAATATGTTATTTGAATACTAAAATAAAAGATATTAATCAAAACTGCAGGTATAGAACTGAAAGAACACTCACTCCCATTTCAAATATATAAAACCTGGAAAGGATTTTATTTTACATACTGCCTTGATGACTAAAACAATCACATATCTAAAAACAAGTTTTACAGAACCAATTCTGACTCATGCTTTATATGGAGGCTTATTTAGTGTTGTACTGAGGCCTGTAAGCCATTTGAAGCAATGTCTGACATTAATGGATAGGCATTTCCCTCTCCATCTTTGTGGTGTTAGTAAAGTTGAGGGGGAAAAAGCAGTGTCTCTTGGTCAAGAAGATTGATGACTAAGCCCTAGCCACATGGGACTAGAAGTAGTAGAAGTACAGATCTCACTCATACCCTTTCCACTTTTAAAAAATATAGAGAAACACCAGCACCCTCCCCCCCCTACAAGTATGGGCACAACTTCTGAATATGACTACTCAGGTTTGAAAGCTATACTGTAATTTACTTTGACCCAAGCCCAAATGTTAGATCATTAACTGGGATTTTTCTGCTCATCAGGGAATCACATTGGCTCTACAATAAGTAAATAACTCTCACCACCATCCACATCAAACAGAAAGCTTTCCTCAAAAGTTGTTTTTAAGAGCTGTAAACCCATACTGAGGGCAAGAGATTACACCTGCAAACAGCTTTACTATTCAACCTCAGTCTCTTCACACACTTGAGAATGTGAAAGGTTGTGATAGCTAGTGTACAAATATGAAATTCATACATGAGCTCCCAGTTCTAAAAATGGCTCTTTTTGGCAGAACTGTCAGTGGCAGTATCCAATGGAAATATACTAGCAATGTCATCATGTCATTAAGTCTGATGCATGAATGAAGAAGGCTGAATACTTATTTCAGAAGGACAGTTCATCTTGCTCTAAAAACCTTTCGTTTGGCCTTTGCATCCCTCCTTAAATAGGTGGTTTTTTGGTAAGAGAATCTATTTTTTCATTGCATGAGGAACCTGAGAAGGAAGAAGGACGTCTTTTTCTTTCAACCATTGCTTTCATTCAATCAAGAATACTTCTTACGTTTAGGTCTTTAATCTATTTTGAGTTTATCTTTGTGTATAGTGTTAGGGAGTGTGCTAATTTCTTTCTTTTACATGTAGCTGTCCAGTTTTCCCAGCACCACTTATTGAAAAGGCTGTCTTTTCTCCACTGTATATTCTTGCCTCCTTTATCAAAGATAAGGTGACCATATGTGCGTGGGTTTATCTCTGGGCTTTCTATCCTGTTCCATTGATCTATATTTCTTTTTTTGTGCCAGTACCATACTGTCTTGATTACTGTAGCTTTGTAGTATAGTCTGAAGTCAGGGAGCCTGAGTCCTCCAGTTCTGTTTTTCGTTCTCAAGATCGCTTTGGCTATTTGGGGTCTTTTGTGTTTCCATACAAATTGTGAAAATTTTTTTGTTCTAGTTCTGTGAAAAATGCCATTAGTAATTTGATAGGGATTACACTGATTGCTTTGGGTAGTATAATCATTTTAACAATGTTGATTCTTCCAATCCAAGAACATGGTATATCTCTCCAAAGAAGATATACAGATTGCCAACAAACACATGAAAAGATGCTCAACATCACTAATCATTAGAGAAATGCAAATCAAAACTGCAATGAGTTAGTTATCACCTCACACCAGTCAGAATGGCCATCATCAAAAAAGCTACAAACAATAACTGCTGGAGAGGGTGTGGAGAAAGGGAACCCTCCTGCATTGTTGGTGGGAATGTAAATTGATACAGCCACCATGGAGAACACTATGGAGATTCCTTAAAAAACTAAAAATAGAACTACCATATGACCCAGCAATCTGACTGCTGGGCATATACCCTGAGAATGCCATAATTCAAAAAGAGTCATGTACCACAATGTTCATTGCAGCTCTATTTACAATAGCCAGGACATGGAAGCAACCTAAGCGTCCACTGACAGATGAATGGATAAAGAAGATGTGGCACATATATACAATGGAATATTACTCAGCCATAAAAAGAAATGAAATTGAGTTATTTGTTGTGAGGAGGATGGACCTAGAGTCTGTCATACAGAGTGAAGTAAATCAGAAAGAAAAAACAAATACCGTGTGCTAACACATATATATAGAATATAAAAAAAAATGTTTCTGAAGAACCTAGGGGCAGGACAGGAATAAAGATGCAGACGTAGAGAATGGACTTGAGGACATGGAGAGTGGGAAGGGTAAGGTGGGATGAAGGTAGAGAGTGGCATGGACATATATACACTACCAAATGTAAAATAGCTAGCTAGCAGGAAGCAGCCACATAGCACAGGGAGATCACCTCTGTGCTTTGTGACCACCTAGAGGGGTGGGGTAGGGAGGGTGGGAGGGAGATGCAAGAGGGAGGAGATATGGGGATATATGTATATGTATAACTGATTCACTTTGTTGTAAAGCAGAAATTAACACACCATTGTAAAGCAATTATACTCCAATAAAGATGTTTAAAAAAGAAAGAATACTTCTGTCCCTATTTCCTCCTGTGCCACACAGTGTTCTTTTCTGTGGTTCCTAAAGTGGGCAATGTCAAACATTTCAAAAAAAGACAGTGGTGGAATAACTTCTGGTACTTTTTATTTATATACATCCCTATTAATTACAAATAGTTCTGAGGCTATGAAATATCTTCATTCATAATGAATTTTTCCCAGTATACATACTTTACGATATAATGATCACAAGCTTTGTAATCACATATACCTGGCTTCAACTCCTGGCAGTGTCGCATCCTAGAAGTGTGATTTTACTTAAGATGCCTAACCTCTCTGAGCCTCAGTTTTCTCATCTGTAAAATGGGATAATAACACCTACTTTGCAGAGTTGTTGTGATTATATAATTAATATTAGTAAAAACACTGTATACAGTGCTTAGATATAAGTGCTCAACAAATTGTACTTACTGCTATTACTACTACTATGATGATGATTATGATGATGATGCTGATTTCCCATTAAGAAAAGTTTTCTACACCTTTTAAAGCTTCCTACATTTTATTTTATATGTCACATATCAAATGGTTATAGTTCTTTTAAAATAGAGGTGAGAAAAAAAATCTGGAATTAATAAAGGAAAATCTGAATTGCTGATAATTTTAGAAAGAATGAGGGTAACAATATCTCATGCAGAGCAAAAAGTAGATAAAGCAGAGAAGAATCTAGGATGTTTACTTTCAGTTAAAATTAGGATTAAATCCAATGAGATAAACTTGCTTAGTAGATTAAAAATCTAACATCAAATTGGAAAGAGCTTATAGATGGCACTGATCTTCACTCAGTGCATATTTATTGAGTACCCACTCAATAAATGGTAGATCCTGAGAAGATTAAGAACTCTTTAGTTGTTAACTCTGGGAACCACACAGTGGTACCAGATTTATATTCAGAATGAAGCTGAATTTGTATCATGTACTCACAAACAATTATATTGGCTTAAATCACTTCCACAAGTTCTACTTTAAACGGACCTAATCAGGGTATTAGAACATGCCTTTTAGTAATAGTTCACACCTTTATAAAGCTTCAGAGTCTAAAAGCAGGCACACACTTTGACAAAATGTGTGTAATTCTAATTCTGTGTCTACTTCTACCATTCTCTCTGTGCCCCCATAAGTATAGGAATAAGAACATTTAAAGTTGAATATTATGTTAATCATGTCCAAACACTCCCTATCAGATCTGTTTTATGCTTTAAGGACTGAGGAATCACAGAGATGTCAATAAGCAAGTTCAAGAAGTGAAAGCAGAGTGACATTTTGTGTTGGGTGTTGCAAACTATGGATCTCTGTGACACACTGTTGGCATCCTGCTAAGTAAGTGCATTCAAGGTGATTTGAAAGGCTGTGGCTGCGTTGGACAGCAGAGATTGATTGATGTGATAACAGAATTAGCAGGAAAACTGAGCATCTTAAAATATATCGATCAATAAATAAGGCCTTGCAATAAGTATAGTGTGCTACTATTCCCCATGCTTCATTCCAAAAAACTGATGCTTAGGGTACTTTTCAAGCTTCACAGAAATATCAAAGGCAATCCCCTTAGCAGTTAGAGTGAGTTTTCTGTTTTTCAAACTATTTGGGAAATGTATGTTTTTGAAACTTACCTTAGAAGTTACTGATGAGAATTAATTAATATTTTGGAAACATTTTGATTGTACCCTTTTTTGTACCCCGCAGCTTCCCACTGGCTGTAAAGGCACTTTCAGAAAAAGAATGATTTTACTATAAAGCCTGTTTTTACAGAAAATATGAAATGTTTGGGGGCAAACAGGTGACCAATCAAGTTCCAGTAAATATAGTTATTTTTAGAGTTAAAAATAGGATATAGTGTTAAACCAGAATTTTGAACTTAACAAACAGATAAAGTAGAATATAATTCATTTTGCTAATTATAACACTTGGGCCTAAGACATTTTCAGGATGGAATATGGCATGTTTACATGCTTAATTACGTTTACAGGAAATCTAAGTGTAGACTGGTGAAATCACTTCTCACCCCAGAAAAAATCCCTATGGTTAAAAAAATGACAGGAGACAAACTTAAAACTGGAAAGGTACAAGTTCTGATCAAATACGAAAACTAACACAAATACATCTGGGGTTGGAATACAATCTTAAGCATACTGTGATAGGGAATGTGATAGAAGCATCTACCCTACATCCATTCTTTTATGCCTAAGGAATAGATTGTCAATTCTATGTGAGGTAGAAATAAACCCAGTTAAAAGTCATTTGCAGACTCCCTTGTGACTAAGGACCACACATCTCTAGTCCTTCACTTAGTATTCCTTCCAGGCGCCTGGACCTTGGACATGATATCAAGAGTTCTTTGAGGTAAGCCTGGATTCAAGGCATGTGCTTAGTTTGGTAGAATAGCTATAAAGAAGGGATCTGACCCCAAGGTGACTATGGAGCTGGCATCCCAGCCCTGGAACTGACTTTGTTACACAAAGTACTATGGAGGATCACACTTCCATCATGTTTAGGCCATGTTTGGGTTTTCTTTTATATGTCACTGAATCTAGTCTTAATAGATATGACATTGACAATATTTAATTTTATTGTATAGATTCCTCCTGCTCTCCTACTCCCTTTGGGAATGCAAATTAATTTCATGTTAATAAGAGAATGATAAAGTAAGATTCACTTTACCAAAATGTCCCACAGCAGCTTTCTCTGTAGTGCATCTACTTCAGAAAATGAGGAAAAAAATGTTTTGCAGTAACAATAAACACAGAATGAATCTATATGTAGAAATTTGGCATTCTTCATGAACAGACTCCTGCCATGAAAATGAAGTGACTGGAATGCCACAGCTGGATTTTCCAATGGTAGGTGGAGATCCTAAGATCAGAGCTAAAAATAGGCGTAAAATCCAACACATGTCATCTGTTAAGGTCAGAAACAGAGAGGAGTTAACTTAAGTAATTGTTTTGACCTGTTTGTATCATTGGACAGTGATTTTTCCATTGATAGTTTAAATAAATTTATATTGTTGTGATTCCAAAAAGATACAGTAACAGCATCTCCACACATATGGGGGCACCATTCTACCAAGATTAATAAAATGTTTCTTTGAAAAGCAGCTGAATCCTTCACCAAACAGGAAATTCTATAGTGATAGTTCAAAGAACTATATTCAGGCCAATTTATGATGCCAATTTTGAAGTTTCATTAAGTAACTGTTGCTCTTTTTAAAAAAAGACATTATCATTGAATGAATATTAGTTTCCGTGATTTCTTTTTCCCAATAGTTCTAATTCTAAAGTACACGTTTGCTTTTGTTTTTCACTGACTACTTTAAGGGGTAGCATATGGCATTTTTAAATGGAAAATTTCTTACTTCTTAAGTAAAAACAATGTTTTCATGCTTTGAGTTTGTGATCATTAGCAAACGAACAAAATAGAAAGGTCACTTCATTGTCCAATATATAGTAAATCCTGACTTTTATAACAATCTCCTATATGTCAGTTAGAACGTTTTTAGCTGCAAATAAAGAAAACTTTATTTAAAGTGTCTTAAACAATAAGGAAATATATTAATTTGCACTACAAGAGGTCCAGAGGTAGGGTGATTCCTGGGCTAATCAGTTCATCAATAGGTCAGGTACACATTTCTTTCCATCTTTTCATATCCTGCTTTGTCTTCCAATTCACTTCTTTGATTATTTCAGAATGGCTGCACCAATTCCAGCATCAGAGCTAGGTACCACTTATCTTTTTTGCATGTCTTTCTTAAAAATAGGCAAAAATCTTTCCTAGAAGCCCTCTGGTACATTTAACTATGTGTTTCAGTGGCCTGAACTGAATCACAAGGCCATGTAAAAATCATTCAAAGATAAGAACTGAACTCACACATGCCTTATTCCAATCAGAAATCAACTTCTGTAACTGGAGCCAGTCTCCTCTGAAGTACATGTTTAGGAAAAGTGTGGGTTCATGAATAGTACAGAGATCCTATTTAAAAAGATGAAGGAAGAAGGCCTTGAAATAAAAGAGGAGGGGGAAATGGAAGCTGCACAGGCAACTCACATTGCTGAATCCTCCTTTATAAGTCCTCCTCTTCCCACATTCCCTAGTAACAGTCTTCCATTGGTCTCTTTTACTCTATCTTAGTTTGCATTCATGCATTTTATGTTTCATTTCTCTTATTGTAATCTGCTTGACTACAGATAACTTCTGCATTCTTTTGGCCCGGTAATGGCTGTTGACATTCAGTCCTTCATTCCTATAGTAGTGGACTCATCACTGCTGCTTGTTCAGCCCCATTCCAACCGTTTCTTGAATAAATCAATGAAATGTCTGCATGTGAGCAGGGTTGTCAAAGTACAGTATTCTCTGTTCAATACAAATGTCAGATAAACAACAATTTTTTTAGTATAAGTATGTCCCAAATATTATCATGGGACCTACCTAATACTAAAAACTTCTTCCATGTTTATCTGAACTTCAAATTTAAATGAGAATCCTGCATTTTTAGTTGCTAAACCTGGCAAATCTAGGTGTCGAGCTTCTGTCTTTCTCCAGGCAGTTCATGTAGGTACAACGATCTACACCCTCCTGCCTTCACTTCCCCACTCCAACCCTGGACACTCAGCTCTAGCAGTGGGCATTGACCCCCATACCTAATTTACTAGATTACATTCTACTAATCTGACACTGCTAGAAGTTAAAGTTTTCTAAGTCAATTGGTACTGTATTCCATTTCCTTGACTCTAGTCATTGGATGGGCAGATGGCCTAACTCATGCCAATGAAACTCTGACCTAGGACCGTTTTATTTGGAACTATGAGGGAAGAGAAGTTCTCTCTATTGAGCTTGAAACTGGCAGAATATAACAGTTAAGGTGCTTGGGGAAAGCTCGGGACAGTTGTTGGTCTAAGATTAATGCAAGAAGAGGAAAGTGAAGATTATTAATGGAAAGAATAGTTCTGTTCCAGTGATGACTTCAAGCCTCTGAATTCAACCATTCTTTAAACCTTGATTTTTTTTCTGTTTTGTGAGTCAATAAACAATATTACCAGCTGATTTTCTTCTCTTACGGCTTTCAAAAAAAATTCTTGCCAAAGACAGTTTGATGTTATTTCCTAACAACTGAAAATAAAAGAACCCTGATGAATAAACCCATCTACGTCCTTCCTGCTACCATAATTGATTTTCCTTCCCACTCTTTAATAAACTATTCTTGGGCTGTACAGTCCCTTGAAAAGGACGATATATTCTGTTTATATTAAATATCTCCCAAATTAATTATTTTAGTCTCTTTATATCATTTTAAATTTAAGGGCTTTTCTACTAGTGATCTACTTTTTAGTTTGTTTCTTCCATTGCTCTTATTCAGGTAAAATCATAGTTTAATTCTGGAAGACAGGACAGTTTTTAATTTTCAAATTTTACTTCTCTCTACATTTAATAGCATTCTAATGAACTTTTCTCCTCCTCTTGACTAAATTATATTCTTTCTTATTTATGGCTTTTGTAGTTCAGCTCTACTAAATCAGAGTAGAGGAAGTGGTCCCTATACCTAATTTACTAGATTACATCCTACTAATCTGACACTGCTAGAAGTTAAAGTTTTCTAAGTAAACTCAACTGCATAAAGTACAGATGGAACTCCATTTCATAGCTGCCAGTTTCAAAGCTCAAGTTACTTCTATCAGTTGCCTCCTATATGCTACTTTATTAAGGGTAAAGGGATTTCTTTACCCAAATTTCCCCAGAAACTCTACTTTAGCATACTAAATTTTTCTCCAAGGGTATATGGAATGATTTAATAAAAATTTAAACAAGTCCTTAGAGCCAAACTATGAATATTAACATTAAGTATTTATTATTTCTGATAAATAATTAAAGAACAGGGCTACTTGACCTGGCACTGTTCTAAGCACTTGGGAGTACAGCGGTGGACAAATCACATGTGGAGCTTGCCCGTATAGAACTTACGTTCCAGTGATAAGAATGATGAAGTAGTGTAAGAAGAATACAACAGGATGAGGGGAATAAGAGTGACAAGGTGAAGTGTGCACAATTTTTAGTTAAGATGTTCAAAAGAAGGCAGAAAATGGACAGAGATCTTGTAAAGTAATGGAATGAGCCACATGAATATCAAAGTTATATTTGTGTGAGATACATGTAAACTTTTTATACATATATGTAAATCTTTAATTTATAGGTATATTGTAGATCTTTCAGAAAGAGGTTGTAGAGTATAACACAAAGAAAGTCAGAATAGATTCAGAGTGTGGTAGGCAGACTTTCTAAAATGGTCCCACAAAGATCCCCAGAACTTGTGAATTTGATGAGATATGATTACGTTTAACGTGCAGTTGACTGTGAGACAAAGGTATTATTCAGTTGGCCCTGATCTGACCTCCTGAGCCATTCAAAGCAGAGAGCTTTTGCTGAGAGAAAGGGGGAGGAGAGAAGTTCTGGAATGTGAACCATGAGAATGACATGACTTGCTGTTGCTGGTTTTGAAGACAGACGCAGCCTGTGCAAGGACCAGAGAGAGGTCTTCAGTTGCTGACATTGAACCCTAGTCAGCAGGGAGATGGGGACCTCAGTCCTACAACAACAAGGACCTAAACTCTGCCAACAACCTGAATGAGCCTGGAAGTGGATTCCTTCTTTCCCAGAGCCTCCAGAGCAGAGTTCAAACTGTCTAGAACATTGATTTTGGCCTTGTGATACCCTAAGCTTAGAACCCAGTCCAGTGACCTTGGTTTCTGATCTATAAGAACTTCGAGCTAATAAATGAGGGTTGTTTTAAGCCACTAAGTTCTCGGTGTTTGTTATAAGGCAACAAAACAAATAAAACAGAGGTCTAGGCCCAGCTTTGCTGTGATCCATCTGTATGATTTTGAGAAAGATGTCAAACTTATGTGCACATCAGTTTCCTTATCTATAAAATAAATAGGCAGTGCTAGAGGATCTTCTTCCTGGCTAAATTTCCATAATTAATAATTGGGCCATAATTTCACTATTTTAGATTATTAAAGTTGTTTATTGTTATGATTTTTTTGATCATATATGATTGATCATATGTATAGTTAATCTGTTGCTAAATCCTTGATCAAGGGTATAATTCACAATTTAAATATATTTGTACATGGAAAAAGGTACTACAGTATAAGAGATCCTACATAATGATATAAAATATTTCATGACAGTGTAGAAGTCTAGTAATTTATCACAATAATAAAAAAATCTTCTCATTCACCTTTAAAGAGGAACCGAGTGTCCATAAAGTCTGGAGGCACAAACAAATATACAGAACATTGTCAAGGACATCTTCAGTCTCTGCTCTGAAAGATAAAATATTATCTATGTTTCCAGATTTTATAGACAACCTATAGAAGGTTGAGTAAAGGTGACATTTAGATTATTTAGCTATTTACACATCCATAACACAGACCAGAATTTTATACTAAATGATTAAAAATTCACTTTATGCCTTTTTGTTGTGATGCAGCAAAATTTTACTATGCTACTACCTCCAATAAATTTTCTTTTAAAATTTAGTTATAAGAATATAAAGTTAAAAATATGTATTATCAGAACATTAAATATTGAAGAAATAGTCTTTCAATATGTTTTTATCTAAAGTGCTATGGTCATTTGAATAATACTGATCAAATAGTTTTGGCCTATGTTTAGATGGAGGGTCACTCTTCATAATTATACCTTATGTAGTCAGTATATTTGAGCCATAATAATTACTGTATATTTTAGACAAATTTACAATAAAACCATATTTGTTACCAAATACTATGAATGGAATAGTACAACTCCTAACCTACAAAAGACATTACCCAAGTTAAATTTAATAACATACCATTTTTGGCATTCGAATAAGATTGTTGAGCCATTCCTAGAGTGAATTTGCACTAAAGTCACTTATTTGCTAAAAATAAAACTATTCTTAGTGTAAGGAATAAAATTTGCTAGAGAAAAGAAACTCTGTTATATTTACATTTAAAAAAATATATGACCATAATACATCCTTCCAGATAGTATTGATCATGTGGAAGAAAAAATTTGGGGTATTTTTCTATCTTCTATTTTTTTAACTTATGGAATATAGTTTGAATAGCTATTTAATGCTTTGAATTCTAACATTTCTGTCCATTTTGACTGACTGATTTTTCTCATCCTTCTGGGTTGCAATTTCCTGTATCTTTGCATACTTGGTAATTTTGATCAGATGTCTGACATAGTGAACTTTACCTTCTTGGCTGCTGAATATCTTTGTATTCCTATACATTTCATGAGCTTTGTTCTTGGATGTTGCTAAATTACTTAAAAACAGTTTGGTCCTTTCAGGTCTTGTTTTTAAGATGTATTAAGCAGGATCAGAGCAGTGCCCATCTAGAGCTACTCACCACTACTGAGGCAAGACCCCTCTGCATGCTCCATCCAGTGCTGGGTGAACCATGAGATGCTCCAGTCTGCCTCATGGGAACAAAAGTACTAAGCCCAGCCCTATGGAAGTGTGGGCACTGTTCCCCTAATCCTCTTGTGTGTTTTTTTTCCCAAGCTTTGCAGTTTCTTTACCTGTATGTGCTGATCATGACTCGACTACATACTAAAGGGGACCCTCTTCAGATCTTCAGAGTTTTACCTCTGTGTAGCTCTCTCTTCCTCCAGACTCAGTCTGTGAACTCTGTCCACCTTCATCTCCCAGACTCTCAGCTCTGGCTTCTCAACTCTGTCTGTCAGGCTCAGCTGGGGTTCTCCTTCCCTGAGATTCAGACTAGAAATCCTCCAGGCAGTAAACTGGGGTAATGTTGAGTCTCACTGCATTTGTTTCTCATCTCTTGGGGATCACTGTCCTTCACTGCCAGATAGCCAGTGTCTTGCAAACTATTGTTTCATATATTTTGTTCATTTCTGGTTGTTTAAAGCAGGAGGGTAAATCCAGTCTCTGTTATTCCACCTTGGCCAAGAGTAGAAGTTCACTTAATTTGGTTTTGCTAAGAACATATGGTGGGGTTTAGAAACTTGGATTTATAGGCATGTTACTCTGTAACATGACTTAGAATTTTCTATAGCCATTGAGCTTTCCTTAGTTCACTTTCTATACACATTTAATTGGACTTACGGAAGTGGGGTAGTAGTGAAATGTTCAGTGTAAACACCCTGAGATAACACTCTTTTAATACAAAAATCATAATTTTATGAGATAATAAATTTCCTGGAATATGTCCTTGCAGCACACAGTATCATATGAAGGGAGAGAAAGCTGAGCAGTATTCAGTAAATCTCAAAAAGAAATTCTATTCACCTTTCTCATAAAACGATATGAGTCTAGTGGGAAGCTGCCGCATAGCACAGGGAGATCACCTCTGTGCTTTGTGACCACCTAGAGGGGTGGGATAGGGAGGGTGGGAGGAAGGGAGATGCAAGAGGGAAGAGATATGGGGACATATGTATATGTATAACTGATTCACATTGTTGTAAAGCAGAAACTAACACACCATTGTAAAGCAATTATACTCCAATAAAGATGTTAAAAAAAAAAACAAACAACAAAACGATATGAGTTTCTTTGTTCATTACAAGCTGGCTGAGCCAAGAGGCACTCAGTGTAAATAAGTTTACAGAAAGAAACTGTCTTCCAAGGGTAGCACCCCTCCAAATCTGCTTAACACACACATGGAGCAAGTTCAAAAATTTAAACCTTAGCAAACATAGGTATCGCCTTACAGTCCAAAGAACATGATGTTTGACATAGTCATTGAAAATGTTTTGCAGGCTTCCCTGGTGGCACAGTGGTTAAGAATTCGCCTGTCAATGCAGGGGGCCTGGGTATGAGCCCTGGTCCAGGAAGATACCACATGCCACGGAGCAACTAAGCCCGTGCGCCACTACTACTGAGCCTGCACTCTAGAGCCCGTGAGCCACAACTACTGAGCCCATGTGCCTAGAGCCTGTGCTCCACAACAAGAGAAGCCACTGCAATGAGAAGCCTGCACACCGCAACGAAGATCCGCAACTAGAGAAAGCCACACGCAGCAACAAAGACCCAATGCAGCCAAAAAATAAGTAATAAATAAATAAATAAATGTATATTAAAAAAAAGAATGAAAAAAGAAAATGTTTTGCACTGCGTTTTTTAGAGATTTACAAACTAGGTTTTAAAAAAAAACCACATTTAGATGATAGAAAATTGGGGGTGAACTTTAGGAAGTCATGTTACAGAAGTGAAGGAAAGAAATAAATTCTGTAAATCAGGTTCATTGTGGGCCATCCCTTAAAATCAACAACAAGGGCCACAACAAGCAGGATGAAACCACTCACTCAAAAAAGGAATCATCTTGTGATAAGTGAAAAAAAAAGGGAAACAAGGACGATTCATTGGTGTACTAGGTCTGATTGTTATCTAAATTCATCTTTCCAGATTTTAAAGATCTTTTTGCAATTTGAGTGCAAGAAATCTAAACATTTATATGTTCAACTCAAAGTGAGGAATGATGTATTTGATAGATTAACATAGATGGATTGAAACCATTAAACACTGACATCAAAGTCAATAAATGCTGAATTTCTTCAAATATCAGATGGGAAATCCAGACTACAGGCAGCAATTCTATTCCTAAGTGAGTGTGTATGCATTTCATCTCGACTTATTCAGTACTTTTAAAGATCTAATTGGTAATATGAGGAGAATTCTCACAAATGAAAATGTTAGTTACTAGAAAAGGCTCATTACCTCCTTTCCTCAGGCTCCTCTTCTCTACCTTCCCCCCCTTTCTTTCAGTTCCTTGCTCCCTTCATTCCCTTGTTGCTTTATTTCTTTCCATCTCTTCCTTAATTCCTTCCATCCATCTATTTCCAAACATTTCTTGAGCACTTTTTCAGCATAGAATTCGATCTGGTTTCTAGGAATAAAGCCCAGTTCCTATCGCTGAGGTGGTTACAGCTTAATAGGAAAGAAATATAAACAGATATTTTCATACAAGGTAAGTATGTAACTGAATAAGAACCGGCTTCCTACCTGGAAGTGTCTGGGAGCATTTCAACAGAGGAGGTGAAAGCTGCACTGGATTTTGAAAGACACTCAGAAGTTAGACACTTGGAGAAATAGAGAGGGCTGTTCTAGGCAAGGACATAGTGTGTGCAGAAGACCTGAACAGTACTGATATCCTGGGAGAACAGACTTTAAAGAGGATGGAGCAAAAAAGTAAAGTGAAGATGTGTGCTGACAGATGTGGTCACTAAGGGAGACTGAAGCAAGATCATGAAGAATCTTACATATTTTACAGACAGCCTTGGAGCCAGTTTTCTGGGGGCCTGAATGATCTCTGTATCATGCCTGTTATCCTGGCATAAATACTAGTAATGTTTTCTCTCCACTTTCAAATGTGGCCCAGTTTGAACAAATTAAGTGGTTGCCCTACTTAGAGGTCTCTCAGTATAGAGTGTGATTTCTAGAAGGAGAGCGGAATCTACATAATTCTCTTGTTATGTGTGCACTTAGGTTCAATGATAACAGTGAGACTGCAAGAACAGGCCTCCCATGTTCTCGTTGCAGTGATGTGCTTTCCTAGTTGTGGATGCAGGTGTGTGAATCCGGTGATTTGTCAGTCGACATCCATCCCAACTTCCTTGTGTCCTGTACTGCTGCAGAAGCTGAAACTGTGAGTCCCAATGTGCTTGCAGCTAGGCTCCCAGGTGAGCATGGGGTTCAGCCAATTAGAAGCACTCAGGTGAGATCTGAACTCAGAAGTGGCAAATGTGGTTGGAGATGCGCTGTGGGGACCGGGGGTTTTATATTAACATCCTAGGTCGGGTAGCCGGCTGCGTGGATGCTGAGAGGAAAGTGCGGTAGCAGTAGCGCCAGTTTGTTATCCTCAGAGAGCATCTTCGGTGGCAAGTTCTTGGAGTCAACAGGTCCAGCAGCGGCAGCGTGCCCCTCTTCCCCCTCACAGCAATAGCAGCTGCCCGGGTGGGCCCATCAGCTGCATCGCTCTGGGAACTAGTACTGGAGCCCAAGACTAAGGGCCACTCCTCCAATCCTTCCAACAATTTAAATGTGCAATTAGTTCTTTATACTAAATCCTTTCATGCTTAAAATAGCTGGTGTGGTTTCAATTTCCTGGAACTGAATCTTGACACATATATAGTAAGTTATTTAGCAAAACTGGGCCTCAAATCCACAGCCATGTAATAAGAGGGTTGAGCTATTCAGTGACCTGCAAGATCCCTCCTACCTCTAGAATTCTGATTCTGTGATTCTATACTTTTGTGGAGTTTGACAAATACCTCTATTTTTCTCTCCCGTATCCCTCAGAAACTGCTTCCAATATGGCCTCTAGCTTACATTTCCATATACAGTAAGTTCCCTACATACGAACCTTCAAGTTGTGAACTTTCAAAGAGGTGAACGTGCCCCTGTATGCCAGCTGTTGTACTGTACTACTGTACTTTTCAAGGTACTGTACTGTAAGTTTAAAAATGTTTTATTTTTTGTTTTTTTTAACGTATTATTTGTGTGAAAAGTATTATAAACCTATTAGGTACAGTACTATATAGTCGATTGTGTTAGCTGGGTACCTAGGCTAACTCTGTTGGACTTATGAACAAATTGGACTTACGAATGCACTCTTGGAATGGAACTCGTTTGTACGTAGGGGACTTACTATAACTGTTTCACTAGTATCACTATTATTACATTTTTAGTATTCAGAAAATGCACCAAAAGCCCGAGGATGTGTTCAAGACAGGGATGAGAGAGGACTCATTCATTTAACAAACATCTAGTGAGCACCTATTATGTGACAGGTGTTCCTAAGTAATATTTTATAAACGCCTTGACCTAGTCCAGGCATTTGTTTACACAAAACATTCCTGGAAGTACATTTTCCCTTTGTGTGGTTTGCAATGCAATAATAAAGTTCACTCCCCAACCTGTAGATTAGCCGTCCTTACCCCTTTCCACTCCAGCCTACAGTCACTACAGCTGCTTCTTTACAGAAGCTGACCTGAGTCAAATCAGGATTTCTTTTCCTTTGTCTGTAACCACTGTCTCCACTTCTAGCACATTTTGCTTTCTCCAGTTGAGTGAATCGTCCCACATTCTCTTCACTGATGCAGTCTTCCAACTCGACATTTCATTCCTCTCTACTCTTAGTTTTCCATATGTCTCTTTAGGTGGTCCTTTGCTGGATCCTGTCCTTGTCTCCAATTGGCTGAGAATCACCCAAGCAAGGCTCTTTTCTTTTTATACATGTTTCCTTGGATAAATCATTCAGTCATAGAGTTTTAATACATTTTAAACCCTTGAGCTACATATCCTGAGTTATAGGACATTTCTACATTGCTGGTCCAATGGCTTCTCATTATTATTATTCTCAAATCATTAACTTATCTCAACATGGTACATCCTTCAACAATCTTCTTGTACTTCCTTTCCAGGCAATCAAAACCCTGAAGTCATTTTTACTTTGCCTGCCCCATCAAGCCATCGCCAAATTCTGGTAATACTTGCTACACAATATTCTTAGATTTGCCATTTCTATCTGCACTTTCGCATCCAATGTCATATTCCACATTCTATATATTGGACTGTCTTCTCTTTTGCTGTTTTCTGTCCACATCCATCCTATGTTCAGTCACTTAAATTATCTTCTTTAAATGTTACTCCAAGAGCATTTGGTAGTGCAAATTTCCTTTCCTCATTAAATCTAAACCTTTTATCATTGGCCAAACATTTCACTACCTAAAGTACACATCTCTTTTTGTATCCTAGTTTTATTTTTTTCTCCAGAAGAGTTAACCTAATTATTGGCCATTACACAGTCTACTCATTTTTGCCATTTTTCTTACATCATCAGCCTAGAATATTGTCTACCTGAATAAAAGAATATCTCAAAAAATCCTTAAAGGAATTGATCAAAGCCTTCCCTGTTCGAGGATCATCTCCTCTGACTCTAATCAATATATATAGCAGTCCCAGATAACTTTCCACTAACATCTGTCAAGCCAAAAATTCAAAAAAGAAAAAAAAATTGTTCAAGGGTAAATTCATGTGCTATATTTTTCCTCTTGTTTGATAAAAGTCAGAATAAGTTCTTGGTAAAGCAAAGACTGGTCACAGGTAATAAAACTCATCATAGCACATAACTTTATATAACAACAAGGCTGAAAGCTAGGTATATACTACATAGTGTTTGTTAATAATAACTGCTGTAATCATATAAGAAGCATATGATATATGAGTTAGTGCACCTTTATCCAATTTGCTTTGGAATGCTTCATTATATTGATTCCATCATAATGTAGACAGAGGGACATAAATAAATGTTCTTGAATGCAGAATACTTTTGTGAGTAAAAAAAAAATCTGATAATTAACGATTCCATCCATTTTTTAAAAATGGGGTAATGTGCTAAAAAGTAGTCCAATGAGCCTGAAACACATTAAGAGATCAATAAATGTTCATTAAACAAATAAATGAGTCAACAAATAAACAGATAAGTGGTTTGAGTTTAGAGAAAATGAGGATTTAAATGGATCATAATGTATCAATGCACAAAAAGTGGAAGAATGGAAGAGGAAAGCATAACAACTACTTGTTACTGAAGTTTCTAGTGGTACTAGAAGTGATAATATCAAAGAAAAACTGGAGACAAGTCATACATCTGAGAGTAGGTGTATAATTAAATAAATTATATCTCATCATAATACATACAAAGGCACACACTATAACACTGTATGGAATTATATTATAGTTCATGTATATGTATACATTTATTTACTTATATATACATATAAAATACAGTCAATCCCCAATATTTGTTGATTTTGTATTTGTGAATTTGCTTACTCACTAAAATTTATTTGTAAGCCCCAAGTCAATACTCACAGTGCTTTCTCAGTCATCTGCAGACATGCATAGAGTGGCAAAAAAAATCAATAAAGCAAGAAAATAAAATAAAAAAGAATAATGATTTATAAGGGAGAAATAAACATGTCATTATTTCTATATGACATGATTGTTTTTATAGAAATCCAAAAGAATCTACAGAATTTATAAATGAATTAAGCAAGTCACTGAATACAAAGCCAAAATAGAAAAATATTACTTGAATTTTATATATTACCAGCAAACAAAAACAAATGAAATTTATCAACAATTAGGAAAAAAAATCCCATTTAAAAGAGTATAAAAACTCAAATTCTTCGGAAAAAAATCTAACAAAGATGTGGTAGACCTCTACACTGAAACTATAAACATTAATACTTAAAGACATTGAGCCACAGAGTTGGAGAAAATATTTGCAAGACATATCTAACAAAGTATTCATATCCAGAATATAAAAGTACACCTACAAAACAATAAGAACAAGACAGCATCCAATTTTAAAATGTGTCCTTAAATGTGCACTTCACAAGTATAACAATAATAGCCTATGGATATATACAAATGTTCTTAACATTGTTAGACATCAGGAAAAACAAATTAAAGTCAGGTAAAACATACCTATTACAATCACTAAAACTGGAAAATAAAACTTGACAATATCAAGTATTGGGTAAGATATGGATCAACTGGAACTCTCATACACTGCAGGTGGGAATATACGTTGGTATACTACCTTGTAAACCACTTAGCATTATCTAAGAGTTGAATATATGCATATCCTATGACAGCAGTTCTACTATGCAAACACTAAGTAGAAATGAGCACATATGTACACCCACCACATTACACGAACAAGAATATACATAGCTATTTATAATAGCTAAAACTGAAAAAAATAGATAGGATGAATAAACTAAAAATAAACTAAATAAACTAAAAATAGAGTTGCCATATGATCTAGCAATCAATCTGACTTCTGGGTATATATCTGGAGAAAACTATAATTCAAAAAGATACATGCACCCCAATGTTCATAGCAGCACTACTTACAATAGCCATGACATGGAAGCAACCTAAACGCCCATCGACAGATGAATAAAGAAGATGTGGTATATATATATATATATATATATATATATATACAATGGAATATTACTCAGCCATAAAAAAGAATGAAATAATGCCATTTGTAGCAACACAGAAGGACATAGAGATTATCATACTAAGTGAAATAAGTCAGAGAAAGACAAATATCATATGATATCATTTATATGTAGAATCTAAAATATGATACAAATGACCTTATTTACAAAACAGAAACAGACTCACAAACATAGGAAACAAATTTATGGTTACCAAAGGGGAAAGGGGGGAATGATAAATTAGGAGTTTGGGATTAACAGATAGTTACAAACTACTATATATATGAAACAGATAAATAGCAAGGTCCTATTGTATAGCACAGGGAACTAAATTCAATATCTTGTAATAAACAATAATGGAAAAGAATATACATATATACATATATGTATATATGTATATATATACGTATATATGTATATATATACGTATATATATATATATATATATATATATATAGAGAGAGAGAGAGAGAGAGAGAGAGAGAGAACATTTACTTATATATAAAAAAAGGAATCACTTTGCTGCATAACAGAAACACAACATTGTAAATCAACTAGATTTCAAAACAAACAAACAAATGAACAAACAAACAAAGGGGTAAGAAGGATCTTTTGCAGGTGATGGGTATGTTCACTATCTTGATTGTAGTGGTGGTTTCATGAGTGTATTCATACGTCTAAATTTATAAAATTGAACACTTTAAATGTAAAATGTGTTCAACAACTTATCAATTATATCTGAATAAAACTGCTTTATAAATGGAAAAAAAAGAACAAACTGCTACTGCACACAGCAACATGGACTAACCTCACAGATATAATGTTAAGTTAAAGAAACCAGATAAGAAAGAACAAATGTTGCATGATTCAATTTATATTATATATATTAATTTCATGAAAGGCCAAAACTATACTATGTTGATAGAATTCAGAATGGTGATTACCTTTGGTGGGTTACTGACTAGGAGATGGTACAAGGTAAGCTTTGGGGATGCTGGAATTATTCTATAACTTGATATGCATGATGATAACATTTGTAAAAATTCATTGAGCTGAAAACTTAAGACTTGTGAACTTTACTGCATATATACTATAGACTGAGAAAAAATTACAAAAAAAGACCAAAAAGATTTAAATATAAATTGAGTCTCTCATATACCAATACCTGTTTGACACATGAGTATGGAAATATGAAACTTTGGAAAATATCATGAAGGATGTAATATAGAAATCTAAATTGATGCAAAATAATTTATGTAAGAGTGGCAAAAGGGCCCCCACAAAGACTGACTTCTCTCCTTCCCAAAACAGTGACTTGATAACAAAAATACTTCAAATCAAGCCACAAAATTTACTTCCTAGGGGGTAGAATGTCAGGTTAATGTAAGCCCAGCTAGAGTATAGAGGACATTTGCCAGATTTTTGCCAAAGAATGCCTATGAGATCATTCTTCAAAAGCCCTTGCCTTCATACTCCTGACATGATATAAACTACTTTGATATTTATGTATGCTGAATACTCCTTTAGTATACTTTATAGGTCTTTAAATAAAACCATCTGTCATTCTAGCTAACCTTAAGAAAAAAAAAGAAACATGATTGTTCTACAGCATGCTTGTGTATGTAAGAATCATCTAATTCTAAGGGTCTCTACCCAGACATTTTACTGCACTAAGTCTACAATGGCCCTAGAATCTACATCAAGAAGTACTCCAGCAGATCCTGAATCAGGTGGTTTGGGTGCACATTTATGGTACACTGCTCTATATACTACAGTATGAACTAATCATTTTCTGTTGATCTGCTTATATTAAAAATGTAATGGCTTTTCTCTATGTGATCATAATTAGCTTGCATGCTAGAACCTAATACAATAAACAATAAACTACATATGTTCTTCTATTTCAAAAACTTATAAATGTTTTATCTGCTATTTAGATTTCATTTTTCGCAGTCCTACCAGTGTAACAATATTAACCTATGAAATAGTCCAAGAAGGAAAGTAACTAAAGCCTTTCCATATTAGTTAAGAATTATTATATGCATAAAATGATTTCTCACCATGTAAAATATTAATTTTTTTATTAATAAGAGAGGTACCTCAGACTTGGACTGGAGCCACCTAAGTCTGCTAACATATACACTCAGGATTAATTGAGTTTAATAATTTTAAAAGCCAATGTGTATTATTAAAATACAGGGGAGGGGGCTTCCCTGGTGGCGCAGTGGTTGAGAGTCCGCCAGCCAATGCAGGGGACACGGGTTCGTGCCCTGGTCTGGGAAGATCCCACATGCCGCGGAGCGGCTGGGCCCGTGAGCCATGGCCGCTGAGCCTGCGCATCCGGAGCCTGTGCTCCACAACGGGAGAGACCACAGCAGTGAGAGGCCTGCATACCGCAAAAAAAAACAAAACAAAACAAAACAAAAAAAAAACAGGGGAGAGATTATAAAGTGAATTTACCTAGGCTGAATGAAAGGCAGAGAGGCCTTCCAAAACAAAGAAACAAAAAAAAAGAGAGAAAAGAAAATAGGGAAAAAAATCTAAGAAAGACTGAAGAGACCAGAGAGTAATAAATAACATGAATTTTAAAACTGGCTACTGACTAGATGAAAATCAGAACATTCAGGTTGTTGTAACTGAAAGAGCAAGACTTCCTAAAAACCCATGCAGAGGACTAGGAAGTAGAAAATATAACATTCAACAAAATTAATTTTTACTACTGGAAAAATAATTTCTTAAATAAGCAACAAAACAAAACAAAGCAAAAAACCAAAACAGTGAAAAAGGTTAATATAGCTGCTTATATTATCAGCCTTGGGAAGTGTCTTTGATTTTTTTGCTTCTGTAACAATATAAAATGGAGATGCTACCCATGAGACTTAACCTAGATCTCGAGGTATTACCATGCAAATAATGAATTAAGATTAGTGAATTGTTTTGAGTTTCTCAAACTATAGTATACAGTTATCCAGATTATTATGCTTTGATTTATACTAATTAATTAAATTATATGAGTTAACATTTTACTAACATTTATTATCATGAGCATGAAAAATTAAGCAAATGCCACAGTGGAAATATATTACAGAGAAAAGGCCATGTTGAAAAAATATATGTAATTGCTAAATCTTTCACTGGAAGAACACAGTTATTTCCCCTCCTCCTTCCAGATATTGGGCACCATTTGAATTTGAAGGTGCTAGAAATACTAAGACCTTGTTTGGTTTAATAACATTATTGAGGATATGCCAGCAATTCTGATGAGATCTACCTACCAAGCACTTGAAATGCTAACTGAATGACTAAACTCTATTAGTAATTATATCAATCTGAATGCACATTACTACTTCAATATGACAAAAACATTATCAATGAATTATCATCAAGGGTAAAATTAAATAGTCTTATCTTTAAGAAGCTGGCAAAATTAGTAAACTACACTGAATGATTAAGTATTACATCATTAGGATTATTTTGTATATAATTACTGAACACTTTTTATTACAGAACTGTAGGAAGAATTATTCTAAGGGAGGAGGACAGAAAGACTGAGCAAATCATTATTCCAATTTCCAATATGGAAAAGGTAATTGTGGCTTGCTGATCTCACAAGGTTACTGACTTTGGATGGGACAGTTCTAATTTTTCCAATCCTTTTTTAATTGGGGTAAGGCCACACAGTTATGGAATCACTCTGACTGCCTAGATGGCATTTGCTTTTACTTATCCCTGTATAGTTCATGTGTGTGTTATAATCTTAGGTCAACGCCTTTTACACAATAAATAGATTATTTTTTCCCTTGAATTTCCTACTTTCTGGCAGTGACCAATATTGCAATCATGATGAAGTTTAAATCAAGCAATGTTGCAGTAAGCTGAAAGGAATATAGACCCTTGACTTGAAAGATCATGTTCTCATAAGATTCTACAGGAGCTAACAATTGTCAAATAGAAATTTCTTTTTAGAGAATTCTGTTTTCCAAATTTTTGACTGTGTGACATAGCAAAACAGCTTGTACAAATACACTTACTTGCTTACATTTCTACATGTAAGTAAAAAGACCTTCTGTTAGAGACTGAGCAACAAATATTATTTATTAAAATTTATAGTTTTACACAAATCAACATACATTACCAAAGAGAAGAATGAATGCCAGTGTTTTTCTGTATGATGGAAATTCACACACACACACACATACACACAAAACAGATTAAAAGACACTACAAAATATTTTGCTTATTAGCACCATGTAGACTTTCACACTTAAGATATTTTCTTCTGTCATTTTATTTTATATTTTTTTGAGGTATGTGGGCCTCTCACTGCTGTGGCCTCTCCCACTGTGGAGCACAGGCTCCGGATGCACAGGCTCAGTGGCCATGGCTCACGGGCCCAGCCGCTCAGTGGCATATGGGATCCTCCCCGACCGGGGCACGAACCCCTGTCCCCTGCATTGGCAGGCGGACTCTCAACTACTGTGCCACCAGGGAAGCCCTCTTCTGTCATTTTTAATATTAATATTTAAGATTGTATAATAAAATTTTGCCAATTGAACTATTGTTTTAAAATATACTTTAAATACAAATACTAATAAATATCTCTATTTTGTCTCTTTGGTATGAAACAGCATATACTATATTTACTGCAATAAAAGATTTTTCTTTAAGATCCTCTTTTATTTTTTCTTATTTAACATACACTCATTAACAACAAAATTAATACTTACTATATCCTAGGCACCATTATAAGCGATTTAATATATTAATTTAATTAATCCAAAGACAATGGGAAAACTGTAGAATCAATCACAGTGAAAAAAACCACATTATTTTCAAGGAAAAAACAATATGACTGGCAATTTGACTTCTCAGTAAAAATGATGAAAAGCATAAGGCAGTGGAATCATATTTTTGAACTGTTCAAAGAAAATAGTCCACTAAAATAACCTTCAAAAATAAGGCAAAATAAACATATTTTCATATAAGCAGAATGAAAACACAAATAATCAAAACCTTTGTTAGCAGACCCACAGGAAAAGTTATACTAAAGGTATTTCTTCAAAACAAAAGTGATATCTGGTGAAAACTTGTATAGAAAGGAATGAAGAGCACCAGGAAAAATAGAAAAATGAAAATGAATCTTTACTATTTTTTGGGAATTGAAAAATATTTGTAAGATTAAAACACATCAGAATAACAATTCAAATGTTGGTAGGGAATGGTAAATGGGATTAATTGGTCTAATATTCTAGTATTTCCCTAGGAAGCGTCAAAAATTTTATTAAACTATAATAAGTAAGGTATGTATAATTTTGGGGTAAACACTAAAAATATAAAAGAATATTTATGTAAACAGCTAATCAAAGGTGGAAATGGAATAATAAACACTTGAGCAATTCAAAAGAAAGCAAGAAAATGGAGAAAGAGGAAGACAAATTGGGACAAGACAAATAGGAAAAGAGTAAGATGGTAGATATAATCCCAGATATATCATTACTATTGCTGTGGCTGAATTGTGTCCCCCCAAAAGATGTATTTAAGTCCTAAGTCTTGGTACCTATGAGCATAGCCTTACTTGGAAGTATAGATCTTCCGTTGCTTACAAAGAGGTTATGTCCTGATAAACCCATCCTAAGTTGAAAATATCATTAACTCAAAAAGGAAACTAACACAATATTGTAAATCAACTATGCTTCAATTAAAAAAATGCATTTAATAACACCTAACCTACTGAACATTATAGCTTAGCCTAGCCTACTCTACATTAGCCTAGAGTTGGGCAAAATCATCTAACACAGAACCTATTTTACAAGAAAGTGTTAAATATTTTATGTAATTTATTGAATACTGTACTGAAAGTGAAAAACAGGATGGTTGTATGCTTACAGGATAGTTGTAAATGTCATGGGTTGTTTACTCTTGTGATCGTGTGGCTGACTGGGAGTTGCCCAGCTTCACAAGAGAGTAATGTATGCATATCACTAGGCTGTAAAAAGAGCAAAATTCAAAATTCAAAGTACAGTTTCTACTGAATGCATACCACTTTCACACCACTGTAAAACTGAAAATCTTAAATCAAACCATGGTTAAGTTGGGAACCATCTGTAACATCATTGCAAATGTAATCAAGTTAAGATGAGGTCATACTGAATTAGGGTGCACCCTAATTCATTGACTGGTGCCCTTATAAGAAGAGGGAAATTTGGACACAGACACACTGGGAGAACATCATGTGAAGACAGAAGCAGAGATTGGAATGAGGTGTCTACATGCGAAAGAATGCTAGGGATTGCCTGCAACACCAGAAACTGGAAGAGAGGAATAAAACAGATTTTCCCTCAGAACCTCCAGAAGGAACCAATCCTACTGACACCTGGATTGCAGACATCCAGTCTACAGATTGAGGAAGAATAAATTTCTGTGTGTAGACCCCCAGATGGGATACTATGTTATGGCAGCTCTAGGAAACTAATTACATTAAATGAAAATTAAATATATATTTGAATTTAAAAATAAAGATTGTCATGCACCAAATTAAAAAACACAGTAATATACTGCTTATGAGACAGATCTTAAATACCAAGATGCAGAAAGATTAAAAATGAAAGTTTGGAAAATGGTGTACTAAGCAAACACTAAAGAAAATAAAGCAGATGTAGCTATACTAATACCAGATAAGCTAGACTTTAAAGCAAGGAACATTATTAAAATAAAGAAAACATTTATAAGATTTTTAAAACTCAATCCACTAAGTAGATATAACAATTTTAAATTCACATGCAACTAATTGTATAGTTTTACAATATATAAAGCAAAAACTGACTGAACTAAAATGAGAAAAAATACCTTTAATCATGTGTGGGTAGTTTTAAACAACCAACACTAACTAAAGAACAAACAGATTTAGAAAAACAGTACATTTCTAGATGATATGAACAAGACAGTCAACAAACATGACTGGTAACAAACAGCTCTGTATCCAACAATGACAGAATTCACATTCTTTTCTAAGTGATCATTGAACATCTGTCTATTGTTGGACCATAACATTTTATGCTGGGCCATAAAACAAGTCTAAACAAATTTCAGAAAATTGAATTCAGTGTTTTTCCACTCTAATGGAATTGAGCAAGAAATCAAAAGCAAAAACAATTAGAAAATCAGCAAACATGTAAATAAAGGAATACACTCATAAACCATGTGTTAAAGAAGACATCACAGTGGAAATCAGAAAATATTTTAACTGTATAATAGCATATTAGAACTTCTGTGATGGACATAAGGCTGTACTTAGAGGGAAAATTTATAGCCTTGCATGCCTAAATTAGGAAAAGAAGAAAGGGTGACTATCAGCTTCCTATAATTCATCTCAAAAAGTTAGAAAAGGAAAAAAAATAAAAGTCATTAAACTAGATGAAATAATAAAGAGAAAAGTGGAAATAAAATAAAAACAAATATAAATTTAAAAAATCAACACAGCTAAAAATTAAATCTGTGGAAAGATGATATAATATTGGAAGACTTCTACAAAGATCAGAGAGAGACAAGTGCAAATTACAAGTATAAGAAATGAAAAAGGGAATATTATTACAGATCCTTTAAAAACTTTATACAACTTTATGCCAATAAATTTTAAAATTTATAAGAAATAAACAAGTTCCTTGAAAAACACAGCTTATTAAAAATGATGCAAGAAGAAAGTGAAAATACAAATTGTACTACACTTATTAAGGAAATTAAATTTGTAATTAAAAACCATCCAGAAACTCAAAGGACTCCATGGACAAACTATGAGAATTAATAACTGAATTTAGCAAGGAAGATGGATATAAAGTCATTATTAAAAGTATGTTTCTATATTCCAGAAACATACAAAATTTTATTTAAAGATAGAATTCATAACAGCATTAAAAAACATCAAATAACTAGGACTATATCTAATAGAAGATATGCAATACTTACACAATGAAAATAAAATGTTATTGAGAGAAAATAAGAAAAACCTAATTAAGTAACAGGATAAACCATTCATAGTTTGGAATACTCATTATTATAAAGCTATCAATTGTCCCCCAAATTGATTTATAGATTTAGCACAATCCCAATTGAAACTTCAGTAAGTTATTTTTTTTTTGTGGATGCTAGAAGGGAAATTTTTAAAAAAATTACATGGAAGGGCTTCCCTGGCAGCGCAGTGGTTGGGAATCCGCCTGCCAATGCAGCAGGGGATGTGGGTTCGTGCCCCGGTCTGGGAGGGTCCCACGTGCCGCGGAGCGGCTGGGCCTGTGAGCCATGGCCGCTGAGCCTGTGTGTCCAGAGCCTGTGCTCTGCAATGGGAGAGACCACAGCAGTGAGAGGCCCATGTACCACAAAAAAAAAAAAAAAAAAAAAAAAAAAATTACATGGAAATTCAAAGGGCCAAAGGCAGCCATGGTGATCGTTAAAAGTAGCACAGATTTGAACAACTTACATCCTCATATATCAAAATCTATTAGAAAGCTAAACTGGTTTAAAAAAAGTGCAATGCTGATGCAAAGACTTACAAAGAGGCCAATGGAAGAGAACAGAGAGTCTAGAACAGCTCTATACACATATGATTACCTAAAATACAAGACAACACTACCATGACATGGGAAGAATGGCCTTTACATTAACGGTGCTAGGTCAACTGGATATTCACACGGGGGGAAAATGAATCTTGAGCCATACTTCACATCAAACACAAAAATTGAAAGTAGATGGTTTGTAGACCTAAATATGAAAGAAAAAACAGGAGAGCACTTACATGAAAACATAGACTATCTTCATGACTTTGGAATAGGCAAAGATTAAGAGACCATGAAAAGTGTTAACTATAAGAAAATTTTGGTAAATTCAGTCTTAACATCTTTTCACCAAAATATCCCAAGAAAGTGAAAAGTAAGCCACAGTGTGAGAAAAGGTACATATATACATACACACACACACACACACACAATTATATATATTAAAAAGTACTCAAATGTGCATGAACAATTCCTCTTCTACAAATAAATAACAAAAGCAGAAAAAGGGATGAGACTGAAACAGGCAATTATGTAAAGTGGATAACCAAAAGGTCAATAAACATATGATAAGATACTCAATCATACTAGTTATCAAGAAAATGCTAATAAAAACCAGAATGAGATATCACTACACATCTCAAGACTGGCTAAAATAATAATAACAACAACAATAAGACAAAGTGTTGATGAGGATGTGGAACAACTAGACTTTTCTATACACTTTCTGTTAACAGCATATACTGATAAAGCTACTCTGAAAACTGGAAATATCTACTAAAGCTGAATATATGACACAGAAATTTCACTCCTAGGTGTAAACCTACCAGAACTGTATACGTATGTGCAACAAATAATATGTACAAGAATGTTCATAGCAGCCCTGATTATAACACCCAAAGATGGAAACAACCCAGTCCATTAACAATAAAACGGATAAAGAAACTGTGGTGCAGAGGGAGACCTTCAAGATGGTGGAGGAGTATGATGTGTAGATCACCTTCCTCCCCACAAATACATCAGAAATACATCTACATGTGGAACAACTCCTACAGAACACCTGCTGAATGCTGGCAGAAGACCTCAGACCTCCCAAAAGGCAAGAAACTCCCCACATACCTGGGTAGGGCAAAAGAAAAAACAGAGACAAAAGAATAGGGACAGAACCTGCCCCAGTGGAAGGGAGCTGTGAAGGAGGAAAGGTTTCCACACACTAGAAACCCCTTCACAGGTGGAGACTGCAGGGGGCGGATGGGGGGGAGCTTTGGGGCCATGGAGGAGAGTGCAGCCACAGGGGTGCGGAGGGCAAAGTGGAGAGATTCCCTCACAGAGGATCGGTGCCGACCAGCACTCACCAGCCCGAGAGACTTGTCTGCTCACCAGCCGGGATGGGTGGGGGCTGGGAGCTGAGGCTCAGGCTTCTGAGGTCAGATCCCAGGGAGAGGATTGGGGTTGGCTGCGTGATCACAGCCTGAAGGGGTTAGTGCACCACGAGTAGCTGGGAGGGAGTCCGGGAAAAAGTCTGGAGCTGCCTAAGAGGTAAGAGACCATTGTTACGGGGTGCACGAGGAGAGGGGATTCAGAGCACCGCCTAAGTGAGCTCCAGAGACGAGCAGGAGCCGCAGCTATCAGTGCGGACCCCAGAGACAGGCATGAAATGCTAAGGTTGCTGCTGCCGCCACCAAGAAGCCTGTGTGCAAGCACAGGTCACTATCCACACCTCCCCTCCGGGAGCCTGTGCAGCCCGCCACTGCCAGGGTCCTGTGATCCAGAGACAACTTCCCTGGGAGAACATACGGTGCACCTCAGGCTGTTGCAACATCATGCTGGTCTCTGCTGCCACAGGCTCGTCCCGCATTCCATACCCCTCCCTCCCCTGAGTGAGCATGAGTGAGCCAGATCCCCCTAATCAGCTGCTCCTTTAAGCCCTCCCTGTCTGGGCAGGGAACAGATGCCCTCGGGCGACCTACACACAGAGGTGGGGCCAAATCCAAAGCTGATCCCTGGGAGCTGTGGGAACAAAGAAGAGAAAGGGAAATCTCTCCCAGCAGCCTCAGGACCAGCAGATTAAAGCTCCACAATAACTTGATGTACCCTGCATCTGTGGAATACCTGAATAGACAACCAATCATACTAAAGTTGAGTAGGTGGACTTCAGGAGCAACTGTTGACTTGGGCTTTGAATTCTGCATCTAATTTTTTTCTGGTTTTATGTGTATCTTAGTATTTAGAGTTTATTATCATTGCTAGATTTGTTTATTAATTTGGTTGCTCTATTCCTTTATATATATATATTTTTTCCTTTTTCTCTTTTTCTGAGTGTGTATGTGTATGATTCTTTGTGTGATTTTGTCTGTATAGCTTTGCTTTTACCATTTGTCCTAGCGTTTTGTCTGTGAGTTTTTTTGGTTTTTTTGTTTATTTTTTAGCATAGTTTTTAGTGCTTGTTATCATTGGTGGATTTGTTTCTTGGTTTGGTGTTCTCTTCTTTCTTTTTTTAAAAATTACATTTTCATTTTTTAAAATCACTTTATTTTATTTTATTTATTTTTCTTTCTTTTTTTCTCCCTTTTCTTCTGAGCCATATGGCTGATGGGGTCTTGGTGCTCCGGCAGGGTGTCAGGCCTATGCCTCTGAGGTGGGAGAACTGAGTTCAGGACACTGGTCTACCAGAGACCTCCCAGCTCCATGTAATATCAAACAGTGAAAGCTCTCCCAGAGATCTCCATCTCAATGCTAAGACCCAGCTCCACTCAACAACCAGCAAGCTACAGTGCTGGACACACTTTGCCAAATAACTAGCAAGACAGGAACACAAAGCCAAACATTAGCAGCGAGGCTGCCTAAAATCATAATAAGGCGACAGACACCCCAAAACACACCACCAGACCTGGACCTGCCCACCAGAAAGACAAGATCCAGCCTCATCCACCAGAACAAAGGCACGAGTCCCCTCCACCATGAAGCCTACACAACCAACTGAACCAACATTAGCCACGGGCCAGACACCAAAACAACAGGAACTACAAACCTGCAGCCTGAGAAAAGGAGACCCCAAACACAGTAAGTTAAGCAAAATTATTAGACAGAGAAACACATAGCAGATGAAGGAGCAAGGTAAAAACCCAACAGCGCAAAACAATGAAGAGGAAATAGGCAGTCTACCTGAAAAAGAATTCAGAGTAATGATAGTAAAGAGGATCCAAAATCTTAGAAATAGAATGGAGAAAATACAAGAAGCCTTTAACAAGGACCTAGAAGAACTAAAGAGCAAACAAACAATGATGAACAACACAATAAATGAAATTAAAAATTCTCTAGAAGGAAACAATAGCAGAAAAACTGAGCCAGAAGAACAGATAAATGATCTGGAAGATAAAATAGTGGAAATAACTACCACAGAGCAGAATAAAGAAAAAAGAATGACAAGAATTGAGGACAGTCTTAGAGATCTCTGGGACAACACTAAATGCACCAACATTTGAATTAAAGAGGTCCCAGAAGAAGAATAAAAAGAAGAAAGAAAAGAAAGGGATTGAGAAAGTATTTCAACAGATTATAGTTGAAAATTTCCCTAATATGGGAACGGAAATAGTCATTCAAGTCCAGGAAGTGCAGAGACTTCCATAAAGGATAAATTCAAGGAGACACACACCAAGACATTAATCAAGCTATCAAAAATTAAATACAAAGAAAAAACATTAAAAGCAACAAGGGAAAAACAACAAATAACACACAAGGGAATACGCAAAATGTTAACAGCTGATCTTTCAGCAGAAACTCTGCAAGCCAGAAGGGAGTGGCAGGACATATTTAAAGTGATGAAAGGGAAAAACCTACAACCAAGATTACTCTACCCAGCAAGGATCTCATTCAGATTCGAGGGAGAAATTAAAACCTTTACAGACAAGCCAAAGCTAAGAGAATTCATCACCACCAAACCAGCTTTACAACAAATGCTAAAGGAACTTCTCTAGGAAGGAAACACAAGAGAAGAAAAAGACCTACAATAACAAACCCAAAACAATTAAGAATGGTAATAGGAATGTACATATCGATAATTACCTTAAATGTAAATGGATTAAATGCTCCAACTAAAAGATAGTAGTCCATTCAGCCTGGCTGAATGGACTACAAAACAAGACCCGAATATATGTGCTGTCTACAAGAGACCCACTTCAGACCTAGGAACACATACAGACTGAAAGTGAGGGGATGGAAAAAGATATTCCATGCAAATGGAAATCAAAAGAAAGCTGGAGTAGCAATTCTTGTATCAGACAAAATAGACTTTAAAATAAAGATTATTACATGAGACAAAGAAGGACACTACATAATGATCAAGGGATCAATCCAGGAAGAAGATATAACAATTGTAAATATTTATGAACCCAACATAGGAACACCTCAATACATAAGGCAAATGATAACAGCCATAAAAGGGGAAATCGACATTAACACAATCATAGTAGGGGACTTTAACATCCTACTTTCACCAATGGACAGATCATCCAAGATGAAAATAAATACGGAAACACAAGCTTTAAATTACACATTAAACAAGATGGATTTAATTGATATTTATAGGATATTCCATCTAAAAACAATAGAATACACTTTCTTCTCAAGTGCTCATCGAACATTCTCCAGGATAGATCAGATCTTGGGTCACAAATCAAGACTTGGTAAAATTAAGAAAATTGTAATCGTACCTTTTCCGACCACAATGCTATGAGACTAGGTATCAATTACAGGAAAAAATATGTAAAAAATACAAAAACACGGAGGTTAAAAATACACTACTAAATAAACAAGATATCACTGAAGAAATCAAAGAGGAAATCAAAAAATATCTAAAACAAAATGACACTGAAAACACGATGATGCAAAACCAATGTGATGCAGCAAAAGCAGTTTTAAGAGGGAAGTTTATAGCAATATAATCCTACCTCAAGAAATAAGAAACATCTCAAATAAATAACCTAACCTTACACCTAAAGCAATTAGAGAAAGAAGAACAAAAAACCCCCAAAGTTAGCAGAAGGAAAGGAATCATAAAGATGAGATCAGAAATAAATGAAGGAAACAAGAGCAAAGATCAATAAAACTAAAAGCTGGTTCTTTGAGAAGATAAACAAAATTGATAAACCATTAGCCAGACTCATCAAGAAAAAAAGGGAGAAGACTCAAATCAACAGAATTAGAAATGAAAAAGGAGAAGTAACAACTGACACTGCAAAGGATCATGAGAGATTACTACAAGAAACTATACGCCAATAAAATGGACAAGCTGGAAGAAATGGACACATTCTTAGAAGAGCACAACCTTCTGAGACTGAACCAGGAAGAAATAGAAAATATAAGCAGACCAATCACAAGCACTGAAATTGAGACTGTGATTAAAAATCTTCCAACAAACAAAAGCCCAGCACCAGACGGCATCACAGGTGAATTCTATCAAACATCTAGAGAAGAGTTAACACCTATTCTTTTCAAACTCCTCCAAAATACAGCAGAGGGAAGAACACTCGCCAACTTGTTCAATGAGGCCACCATCACTCTGTACCAAAACCAGACAAAGATGTCATAAAAAAAGAAAACTACAGGCCAATATAACTGGTGAACATAGATGTAAAAATCCTCAACAAGATACTAGCAAACAGAATCCAAAAGCACATTAAAAGGATCATACACCATGATCAAGTGGGTTTTATCCCAGGAACATAAGGATTCTTCAATATACACAAATCAATCAATGTGATAAACCTTAAAAACAAATTGAAGGAGAAAGATCATATGATCATTTCAATAGATGCAGAAAAAACTTTCAAGAAAATTCAACACCCATTTATTATAAAAACCCTTCAGAAAGTAGGCATAGAGGGAACTTATCTCAACATAATAAAGGCCATATATGACAAACCCACAGCCAACATCATTCTCAATGTTGAAAAACTGAAACCATTTCCTCTAGGATCAGGCAAAAGACAAGGTTGTCCACTCTCACCACAATTATTCAACATAGTTTTGGAAGTTTTAGCCACAGCAATCAGAGAATAAGAAGAAATAAAAGGAATCCAAATTGAAAAAGAAGAAATGTTGTCACTGTTTGCACATGACATGATACTATACATAGAGAATCCTAAAGATTATGCTACCAGAAAACTGCTACAGCTAATGAATGAATTTGGTAAAGTAGCAGGATACAAAATTAATGCACAGAAATGTCTTGCATTCCTATACACTAATGATGAAAATTCTGAAATAGAAATTAAGGAAATACTCCCATTTACCACTGCAACAAAAGAATAAAATATCAAGCAATAAACCTACCTAAGGAGACAAAAGACCTGTATGCAGAAAACTATAAGACACTGATAAAAGAAATTAAAGATGATACCAACAGATGGAGAGACATACCATGTTCTTGGATTGGAAGAATCAACATTGTGAAAATGACTCTACTATCCAAAGCAATCTACAGATTCAATGCAATCCTTAACAAACTACCAACAGCTTTTTTTCACAGAACTAGAACAAGAAATTTCACAGTTTGTATGGAAACACAAAAGACCCCAAATAGCCAAAGCAATATTGTAGCAATATGCTACAAAACTACTGTAATCAAGACAGTATGGTACTGGCACAAAAAAAGAAATATAGATCAACAGAACAGGATAGACAGGCCAGAGATAAACCCATGCACATATGATCCTTATTTTTGATAAAGGAGGCAAGAATATACAATAGAGTAAAGACAGTCTCTTCAATAAGTGGTGCTGGAAAACTGGACAGCTACATGTAAAGGAATGAAATTAGAAGCATACACAAAAATAACTCAAAACGGATTAAAGACCTAAATGTAAGGCCAGACACTATCAAACTCTTAGAGGAAACCACAGGCAGAACACTCTATTATGACATAAATCACAGCAAGATCCTTTTGACCCACCTCCTAGAGAAATGGAAATAAAAACAAAAATAAACAAATGGGACCTAATGAAACTTAAGATCTTTTGCACAGCAAAGGAAACCATAAACAAGATGAAAAGACAACCATCAGAATGGGAGAAAATATTTGCAAATGAAGCAACTGACAAAGGATTAATCTCCAAAATTTACCAGCAGCTCATGCAGCTCAATATCAAAAAAATGAACAACCCAATCCAAAAGTGAGCAGAAGACCTAAATAGACATTTCTCCAAAGAAGATATACAGATTGCCAACAAACACATGAAAGAATGCGCAACATCAGTAATCATTAGAGAAATGCAAATCAAAACTACAATGAGGTATCACCTCACACCAGTCAAAACGTCCATCATCAAAATATCTACAAACAATAAATGCTGACGGTGTGGAGAAAAGGGAACCCTCTTGCACTGTTGGTGGGAATGTAAATTGATACAGCCACTATGGAGAACATTATGGAGGTTCCTTAAAAAACTAAAAACAGAACTACCGTAAGACCCAGTAATCTGACTACAGGGCATATACCCTGAGAAAACCATAATTCAAAAAGAGTCATGTACCACAATGTTCATTGCAGCTCTATTTACAATGGCCAGGACATGGAAGCAACCTAAGTGTCCACTGACAGATGAATGGATAAAGAAGATGTGGCACATATATACAATGGAATATTACTCAGCCATAAAAAGAAACGGAATTGAGTTTTTTTGTAGTGAGGTAGATAGACCTACAGTCTGTCATACAGAGTGAAGTAAGTCAGAAAAAGAAAAACAAATACCATATGCTAACAAACATATATGGAATCTAAAAAAAAATGGTTCTGAAGAATCTAGGGGCAGGTCAGGAATAAGCATGCAGACATAGAGAATGGACTTGAAGACATGGGGAGGGGGGAGGGTAAGCTGGGACAAAGTGAGAGAGTGGCATGGACTTATATATACCACCAAATGTAAAATAAATAGCTAGTGGGAAGCAGCCACACAGCACAGGGAGATCAGCTGGGTGCTTTGTGACCACCTAGAGGGGTGGGAAGGGGAGGATGGGAGGGAGACGCAAGAGCGAGGAGATATGGGGATATATGTATATGTATAGCTGATTCACTTTGTTGTAAAGCAGAAACTAACACACCATTGTAAAGCAATTATATGCCAATAAAAATCTTAAAAAAAAATAAGGAAATTGTTGTGCAGCCATAGAATGGAAAACTATACAGCAATAAGGATGAATGAAACATAGCTACACAGAAAAGGATGAACTTTACAAAAATAAATTTAAGTGAAAGAAACTAGACACAAAAACTACCTACTGCATGATTTTGTTCATTTAAAGTTCAAAATCAGGCAAAACTAACTTATAGTACTTGAAGTTAAAATAGTGAAGGGAAGTGTCTGAACACTGACAGTGTTCTAGGTCTTGATCTAGACGGAGGCATTCTTGAAAAATATACAGTGCTGTGGGACATTCATGCAAAGACTAATGATTCTCTCCGCAGCTTAATGAAGAATATGCTAGAATAAGCATATTGCCTATTTCTTCACTTCCCAATACAGAATGTGGTACAATGAATCCGAAAAAACAAATGGCTTCAAAGCTTATGACTATGTTAGCAATATGAAGAAAAAGTGCACACTTTGTAATTGTCATTCTATATTTTTCTTATTGTGACAAAATTAAAAAGATTTATTTATTTAATTAAAAATCTGGGTGCAGCCTATTCTACTGCATGTTTGGGAATAGTTCTCTTTTTTCTACTATAGAATTTTTATTATTATTTTCTTTCTATGCTTTGAATCATCCAAGCTAAGAGTTGTTTTTAGCATTAAGCAGCTAACCCAGAAGCAAAGAAAACCAGTCACAAGGGATTATATCCTTCAGGACTGTACTAGAATTATTATACATATGAATTTTTTAAATTGGATAATTTTATGTGGCAGAAGGAAGAAGAAAGTTATAAATAGAAAGTAAAAGATGTCACTAATTATTAACTAGGCAGTATGAAATAAACATTTCTATAAATAGATTTTTATATTTTTTCCTTACACTAAATTTTCTTCCACTTCTGTTTCTTCCATCCTGTCCACATTGGTGGATTATTTATTGCTCTTTCAGTTATATATTTCAAGAGAGTGAGGTGACTGATTATGTTTTTGCATAGTTGCTTGGTTTAAAATTCTGTGAAAGGAATTTATTTTTAAATTTGGAAGCTGTTACTATGACATCAAAAAAATGACAACAGAAAAGGCTCACAAAGTAATACTCTCAACAGCACCCTTAATTCTAATGATTATAATCTTTTAAACCTCTTGCCCTTGATATAAGCAGTTACTACCTCTAAATGAAAGGAGGTATTTCTAAGAAATCCCAAAAGCCACTACTTAAGCTTTATTGTTCTGATTCTTCACTATTGTCAAGAAATGCGTCCCAGATCCCACAGGTTACTGCATGAAAGAAGATTGTTTTTATAGTCATGGTTCTAAGCTGCTAGCCCTGAAATGTTTCCTCCCACTATATTTCTTATTGATCTAGACCTTCCTGGTTATCTATTTTATCACCAATGCTTCCATTTCTTCTATTTCTAGCATTATCTCACCCTTCAGACTTTGTGCTAGGCGCTGTCTCTCTGTCCCACAACTGTGACTCACTGGTCTCTGGAGACCCTGAGTAAATACTCTATTTCATCCCTCTGTGTTAGCAAATTGGTCCAGCACAAGGTCCTTGGCTTTAGCACAAGGAATTGCTCCCTAACAGCCTATGTATTTCTGGGAGTTCAGTCTATTCAATACCACAGATATTTCCTGGGTATCTATTATGTGCCCAGCACTCTGCCAGGTGCTAAAAAGAAAATAAGTAAAACAGAGATTCCTGGCCCTTCAAACGTTTTGATGGACAAGACAGGGCTTAAACAAGTAGGTACAGAGATATATGACTGTAACGATTACTGGGAAGAGAAAGTACTTGGTACTCTGGGGACATATGATGGTTGACCTGACCCAATCTTCAGGGTCAGGAAAGGCTTAAAAGTAACATTCAGCCAAGATCTAAAGAATGATAATTAGGCAGTGAGTCACAGCAGGCAGGAACTTGCATGGCAGGATAAGGATTTGTGTCCATGAAAAGGGACTTACTTTCTATTGGAAAATTATAAAAAAATTAACCAAAGATAGGGCATGGGGAAAAACTTTGAAAACTTGACAGGGGGAACTAAATTAAAAATATATTCCAGTGCAAGGATGGTTTCACTCCAAAGAAAAAAATTAATCATTCATCATGAATTTTGCCAAAAGTCTCTCTGTGCCTCCAAAAAAATAATTTGAAAAACCACCCCCCAGAGATATGATAAGGACATTATGTGGCATAAAATTCTATAAGAGAAAATACAGGTGACAACAGGGAAAGTTGCAAAGCTAGATATCAATTTATGTGGTGAAGAAGAAAAGGGGCAAAATGCCATGCACCAGAGATATGGCAGCCATATAAATATAGGAGAGGCACATTTAAGATGAACATTAAAAGAGGACCATTAGGAAACACCTCCTGAGCATTGCAGACCCACAAAGGCAACTAAAAGGGAAATGCCTGGCCCAGCAAGGGACTGTCACCACCTTGCCTCAGCACCTGTGCCAGTGTCCGTTCTGACTGGTGTGTGCCCATGCCACATTAGTAGTTAAATGCTTTATTTTCTTTTTTTTTTTTTTTGGTTCTTGTGGTACACGGACCTCTCACTGTTGTGGCCTCTCCCGTTGCGGAGCACAGGCTCCGGACGCACAGGCTCAGCGGCCATGGCTCACGGGCCCAGCCGCTCCGCGGCATGTGGGATCTTCCCGGACTTGGGCACAAACCCGTGTCCCCTGCATCGGCAGGCGGATTCTCAACCACTGCGCCACCAGGGAAGCCCCTAGTTAAATGCTTTAAATATCACCCTTAGAAAGGAGAGAGGATGGTAATGATTACTATCTCTTTGCAGACATCTTTTCAAATCATCAGTGCAAATCCTGTATTTACAACCATAGCTGGTTCTTTCTCTGCAACTTTATTCCATGTGAATTTGTATAAGAAGTTCCAGGAGAATAGAGAAAAGAAGATATCAAAAGGGGGAAAGGATTTAGGATTACATATCATTGCAGAACCATTCCCCTTGAGTATTGTTAAAACCTGCTCAGAAACGTCAATTTAGAAAGGCCTACCTAGATTGCTAAAGAGAAAGGACACAGCAGTCACCAAGTATGACTGGTCTACCTCTGCCTCTCTGTTCCAGGATTTTCCAAAGCTATGTAAACTTTCCTTCCACACATGCTAGAAATATTCCATGTTGCCATCTGATGTGACATAGTTCCATTGCCAGCAGCTCTGCCACTTTGAGCCACTTAGGTCTACAGCCTCTATATCCTGAGTGGCCATTTACTTTGCCAAATATTGGAAAGAAATAAAGAATTCCTACTTAGAGGTCAGTCTTCTCTCTACTTATGCTCAAAGAAAGGGCATTTTCTCCATTATTTCAGCTGCCATTTCTTAGCTCAAATACTGGGATTAACAAACCAACAATGGAAAACCTAGGAAAATCTGGAAATAACAGTGAATGAGCACTTTGAATTTGTTCAAGTATTTATCCCTGAATAAACTACACTTGACCTTCGAACAACATGGGTTTGAACTGCACAGGCCCACTTAAATGTGGAGTTTTTTCAATAGTAGATACTGCAGTGCTACAGAATGCAAGGTTGGTTGGTTCCCAGATGCAGAATTGCAGATACAAAGGAACCACGTAAAGGGAAGGCTGACTATAAGTTATACTTGAATTTTTGACTGCTGGGGGGTTATTTGTTTAACCCCTGCGTTGTTCAAGGGTCAACTGTATTTCAACTTGAACTGACACGAACCCGTGTCCCCTGCATCGGCAGGCGGACTCCCAACCACTGCGCCACCAGGGAAGCCCGACACAATCTTATTTTAACTTTTTGAAACCTTCAGAAGATTTCAGTGGCAATGGAAAACAAAAACCTGTATTGCAAAGGCAGTAATCATGCATAGATGGTAGGGTAAAATAGTAAGATGCTGAATATAGCATGTCAGAAATATGGCATATCTAGTGTGGGAGAGACAGAGGAAGAGGGAACAAGAGGTCAAAAGTGGGACAACAGCAAATAAGGCACACATATCGAAAACCTGCATAAGTATACTTTTAATCAGTGTTTGTTGAACATCTTTTGCTCTTAAAATGACTGTTTTTAGGATCTTCAGAGAAGAGTGAGGGAGAAAGAGCAGATACTAATGTTTTGGGAACAAAGAAGGCTCTCAGTATGACAACAAGCTTTTCAACCTAATCAAACAAAGGAAGCCCTTTTTTAAAAAAAGAGGCAATTCAACAAAGCAGGTGGATAATGAGAGGAAGGGTGAAGGCATAGGGGTAAATATATGGCTGTTCTTTTACTTTTATCTGGGAAGAAGTTTTAGATTTCCAGAAAACACATACACTTAATGGAATTGAGCCTAGAACCAGCTGGAATCACAATATTTCTCTTTTATAAATAAAGCTCCAAGTATTTTTAAATTGACTGATTACAATGAAGTATGTCAGTTTTTTTGGAAGGTGTACACTTGCAGTTATAGATTTTTATGACCAGAATTTCTTATTAAAAGCTCTTGAATTGAAAAATGGCATCCAAAAAAATCTCACTTAAATGGGAGGTTGTGTGTAAAATAGAACAAATGTAATATATTAGGAACTGGACAAAAGGGTTATTATTGCTGGCTCTCCCACCTTCTAGCTGAGTCAATAATTTATTTAATCTCACTGAACTTGAGATAGCTCAGTAAAATGAGTATAATAATATCTATTTCATACATATTATTCCTTCATTTATCTATTAATTCACTGGACTGTTAAGATTTATGAGGGCAAAAATCAAGACTGTGGTTCATCATTCTAAACTCAGTTCTTAGTATATAACAGACACTCTATTATATTTTTTTGAAAAATAAATTTAAGAAAATACTTATAAAGCACCATACATGTCAGGCACTGTGCTGAATGCTTGGAATTTACAGAGAATAAGACAAAAATGGGACTTACCCTTAGGAGAAAAAAATAAAGCACTTTACCTGTATAAAATAAATAAAGGTAAAGTGTTTATCCTAGTGCCTTGCACATGATAAACTTAAAATGAGTTTCTAGATGTCATTTGAGTTTTGCTTCCCCATATCTAAGAGGCTTGTGGGAGTCCAAAGCCCTCTCCATGACTTCAGCAGATTCCCAAAAGCTGACTGCTTTATGGCTCCCTTCATTCCGTGTCTTTATAGAATGCCTCCCTTACATCTAATGCTAACTAGAACACCAAGTCCTTTTCTTTCTCTGACTCCAAAGAAAGATCCTCTCTCAACAAATATTTGATGAGTTTACTTCCTTGAGGTTCTTCAGGGAAGGGTGACCTAACCCACTATCTCCTATCATTTAAGGGTGCCCGACCCCCTTATCGTTCCTCCCTCTCTTCCTTTTCTGCTACCCCAAGCAAATCCATCCTCTTTTCTCAAATAGGAAAGTTCTGCTCCCACTCAAGTCCATTATGATCACATTTTCTGACCCAAACAGACTTTTTTTTTTTTTTTGCTACAAAATATTTCTTTTTTTTAAACATCTTTATTGGAGTATAATTGCTTTACAATGATGTGTTAGTTTCTGCTGTATAGCAAAGTGAATCAGCTATACGTGTACATATATCCCCATATCCCCGCCCTCTTGCATCTCCCTCCCACCCTCCCTATCCCACCCCTCTAGGTGGTCACACAGCACTGAGCTGATCTCCCTGTGCTATGCGGCTGCTTCCCACTAGCTATCTAATTTACATTTGGTAGTGTATATATGTCCATGCCACTCTCTCACTTCGTCCCAGCTTCCCCTTCCCCTTCCCTGTGTCCTCAAGTCCATTCTCTACATCTGTGTCTTTATTCCTGTCCTGCCCCTAGGTTCTTCAGAACTTTTTTTTTTTCAGATTCTATATATATGTGTTAGCATACGGTATTTGTTTTTTAAAATAAATTTATTTATTTGTTTCTTTTTCGCTGCGTTGGGTCTTCGTTGCTGCACACAGGCTTTGTCTAGTTGTGGTGAGCAGGGACTACTCTTCATTGCGGTGTGTGGACTTATTGTAATGGCTTCTCTTGTTGTGGAGCATGGGCTGTAGGTGCACGGGCTTCAGTAGTTGAGGCACATGGGCTCAGTAGTTGTGGCTCGCGGGCTCTAGAGCACGGGCTCAGTAGTTGTCGCACACGGGCTTAGTTGCTCCGCGGCATGTGGGATCCTCCCAGACCAGGGGTTGAACCCGTGTCCCCTGCATTGGCAGGCGGACTCCCAACCACTGTGCCACCAGGGAGGTCCCCGGCATTTGTTTTTCTCTTTCTAACTTACTTCACTCTTTATGACAGACTCTAGGTCCATCCACCTCACTACAAATAACTCAATTTCGTTTCTTTTTATGGCTGAGTAATATTCCATTGTATATATGTGCCACATCTTCTTTATCCAGTCATCTGTCAATGGACACTTAGGTTGCTTCCATGTCCTGGCTATTGTAAATAGAGCTGCAATGAACATTTTGGTACATGACTCTTTTTGAATTATGGCTTTCTCGGGGTATATGCCCAGTAGTGAGATTGCTGGGTCCTATGGTAGCTCTACTTTTAGTTTTTTAAGGAACCTCCATACTGTTTTCTACAGTGGCTGTATCAATTTACATTCCCACCAACAGTGCAAGACGGTTCCCTTTTCTCCACACCCTCTCCAGCATTTATTGTTTGTGGATTTTTTTGATGATGGCCATTCTGACCGGTGTGAGGTGATACCTCATTGTAGTTTTGATTTGCATTTCTCTAATGATTACTGATGTTGAGCATCCTTTCATGTGCTAAACAGACTTTTTATTTTTTGCTAACATAGCCTGGTTCCTTTTTAAGGAGAATTCTCAAACTATTGATATATAATAAATATAATAAAAGAATAGCACTTTCCCTGCCTATTTATAATACCTACTACTTTCATAACTATATTATTATTGTTGTTGTTGTTATCAGAATCTCTCATTTGTATTTCTGAATAGAACCACATGAAACCATCTTAGATGGGCCATTAATAGTAAGCAAGAGATCCTATGCAAGAGGTAGCTTTGGGCTTCCCTGGTGGCGCAGTGGTTGAGAATACGCCTGCTGATGCAGGGGACACGGGTTCGTGACCCAGTCCGGGAAGATCCCACATGCCGTGGAGCGGCTGGGCCTGTGAGCCATGGCCACTGAGCCTGCGCATCCGGAGCCTGTGCTCCACAACGGGAGAGGCCACAACAGTGAGAGGCCCGCGTACCACACACACACACACACACAAAAAAAGAGGTAGCTTTCATTATACACTGATGAAATATAAGTGCTTCCTTTCATATAACTCTATATGATGTCTCCAAACCACCATCAATATGACTTAGAATTTTTACCTGCAGTCACATAACTTATAATGGCTATACAACTGTCTTAGCTTTCTATTTGCTGCATAACAAATCGCCGCAAACTTAGAAGCTTAAATCAACACTCATTTGTTCATTCACAGTCTTACAGGTCAGCGTCTGGGCAGGGCAGAAGTGCTCTTGTAGGTCAGAGGAGTTTGAACAGGACTCAACTGTTTTTTTTGGGTTTTTTTTGGTTTTTTTTTTTTTGGTTTGCACAAACCTGAAATCAAGATGTCAGCCATGCTGAGATTCTCATCTAAACTTTGGGGTCCTCTTCCAAAGTCTGGGTTGTTGGCATACTTCACTTCCCTTTAGCTCTGTGACTGAGGTCCAAGTTTTCCTGCCAACTGTAAGGCAAGGCTTTAGCTCCTACAGGATTCCCTTCGTTTTTTGTCACAAAGCCCCACAGGCAGTTCACAACAAGGCTTCTTATTTTCTCCAAGGTCAGCAAGAGCACATCTCTCTAATACTTCATTTTCTTTTCATCAGGCCCTCTAATGAGGTCAAGCTCACCCAGAATAATCTCCCTTTCGGTAGCTTCTCATATTCATAGGTTCTGCCCACACTCAGGGAGAGGGGATTATACAGGGAATGTACCCCAAGGGGTGGAAATCCTGGGGTGATCTTAGTATCCTTCTTATCACACTAACTATCCAACCAGTGATCCTGAATGAACCTCTTCCCCGGAGGCCACAGGGACAAAGCAAGCAAGTGGCTGAGACTCTCAAATGACACAGCTCACTTCCATCTACTTCACATACTGGACTTTCTGGCAGGTAATTTCTCTTCTAACAAGTAGTTATCTAGGTAAATTAAAAGGCCTATAAACCTCTGGACCAGATAAATCACTTAGAGAGATCATCTAGTCTTTAAAACCTTTTCCCTTACTCACATTCCATGATTTTATAGGAAACAAGTTCAAATCAATCATAGAACCTATAGTCTAGAATTTATGATAGAGTGAAAAGAGCATTTAATTTTTAATCAAAATTATGGGATGCAAGTTCTGCATATACCAATTATTCATTCTGAAATTCTGAGAATTTATAGTATCATTATTCACTTCAGTTTTTTAATAAAAATGGTGATAATCATTGCGATAATAATGAAAATCTTCATAAGATTATTGCAAAGATCAAAGCAGAATGCATATTATAAATATAGTAAAAAGTGGTATACACATATAATTATTATTTATATTATTGGCATTATTATTAGCACCAATCCCCAACCAGGTTTGGCAGAGTCTAGGCAGGGCAGAACTGGTCTTGTAGGTCAGAGTTTGAACGGGACTCAACTGTTTTATTGTTTGGTTTTTTTTCCAGGTTTGCACAAACTATTGTTTTTAATACGCCCAACTCCTTTTCCTCTTTGTCCCTTCTCCCTCAACTTATATATTTTGTATCAGTGGGGATGGAAACAACAACAGAGCATGTTGCTATAGAACAGCAATAATTGAGGAGAACACAGAATGCTTCTGGTGTCTACCAAAGAGTATGTTAATTCTACATACTCATGAACATGTTTTACCATAGGGCCAGTGGGTGCTCAAGCATTTTCTATAGATATTTACCATCTTCCTAAGGATATACTGAAAGAAGCTGTCAGAATATTCAGACTCCCAAATGAATTCTCTGACTGTGGTACAAGTGCTATTATGATAGAAAAGACCAGTGGAAGCCATTGAGGCAGTGACTCCTTAAAAACAATACCAATTGTTTTAAAATTACTATATTCCTGTTGAGCCATTCAGAGAAAACTACTAAACTCAAAGACCTAAAGGATTCAGAAATGGTGATTCCTGGCACTTCTCCATTTAACTCTCCACTTTGGGCAAGTACAGAAGGTACAGGGGTTTTAAATAATGATAGTGAGTTTTTACAAAAGTAATCAAGTTGTCATGATAATTAAAGCTGCTGTTTCAGATACTGTTTGCTGACCTGATGAAATTAACAAAGCCTGCTTCACCTAATGCAGCTTTCATTTGATAAGTGATACTTTGTTTTCCCCCCCTCTATTCTGTTAAGACAAGAACACTACTAGTAAACTGTGTTTACCTAGCAGGGCCAGCAGCCTACCACATACAATAAATCCCTCTCACACAATCCCACAGCACACCATTCTAGTCTACAATACTGCACTCGTATCACTGACAGGTTCTAGAGAGTAAGAAGCAGCCGTTACCCCAGATGACTCTACAAAACAAATGTGTGGCAGAAACTGAGAAAAAAATCTCATCAAATACATGATTTTGCTACCTCAGGAGTTTTTAAGGATCCATTGGTTTAGAGCATGTCAGCTTATTTCTTTCATAACGAAGGACAAGTTGCTACATCTTGTATATTCAACCACTGAGGAGTGAGAACATCCAGTTAGCCATTCTGACTTTTGGAAGTGAGCTTTATCACTGACCCATTCACCATATTATTTTTAAAAGTTGACAGTTTTGAGGGGCCCCAGGCAAAAAAAGGGGTTTCTCCTGCTTGCCCAAGATAACATTGCAAGTTGCTCTATTTTTATTCATTATGGTCAGACAGTTCAATGGAATGTGAAGAATCTGCATGGATTGGGGTGTTGTATAAATACTGTGGTAAGTTTTAATAAGAGAATCACAGCACAGCCTTTGTGTATACTTATGGTATAGTAATAAGGTCAAGAACATGTATGCAAAAAACTTTCTTTTTTAAGAAAATAGCTCAGTTCCTACTCATCTCTGGGGACACTGAATGCCCAATCATGAGATGCCAGATAACCAAGCAATTTGATCATCCTGAATTGCGTGTTATCTAATTAATTTTGCTATTATGACAGGAATATCCAACAGCAGTCCATCGCCATCATGAAATAAAACCGATCATTATATGGGACCAGGTCCTGAAGGCACAAATTGTTGATCATTTTGCTCACATGACCCAGTACGTGTGCCTGCTCCTAATACTTTTCTGCTTCTCCCCCGATTCACACCTATATGGTCCTGGGAGTTCCTCTTTACTAATAACTAGAGATGAAAAACCTCTAGTCTGTCTTATTGATACTTCCACAAGATATACAGAGACTATGTTGAAGTGGACTGTGAAAATGTTACAGGTCCATTTAAAGGTGGAGCAAAAAAAAACAATGAAAAGTGATAGTTCACAGTTTGCTGAATTTAAGCACTATGCATCATCTGCTACTTTGTATGGGAGGAGAAACAGCCCAAGGTTATGGCCTACACGTCGATTCCTAGGTTGTCTGGTCAAATAATCAGTCATGGAAAAAAAATGAAATTGGAATTTTGGTGACCAAGAAGTTCAAAGGAAAAGTTGGGATAGAATTTTTGGAATGTAATCATAATCTGAAGATACCTGTATCCCATATGAATCATCACCAGAAGTTTCCTCCAGAACAGGTTCTTGATCAGATGGACAGGATAACTCCTTCTGTACATGTCAGTTAGTCTCCTTGCCCAACCAGCTTAGCAGTGAATAAGGCTGTGCATGGGAGCGACAACATGAACTTAACCTCTTCAGGTCTAGTCTGGATCTCTCCACTGCTGACAGTCCAATTTGCCAGGTACAGGATCCATCTGCACTATGATGCCATACCATGGAGGACGATACCTACATAACCTATTTCACATCATGGCACACATAGTTAATGATAAAATCTGTTTGGCACACTAGAACAAACAGACAAGAATACTTCGTGCCAAAGGTAAGGAGGTCATTATAACACACCTATAACCCAATTTTGGTACATGAAAGTACTATGGCAAATCAACTGGAAAACATCATATTAAGAGGACCAGACAGAATGACTACTCCGTCTAATTTCACTGTGGAAGATTTAGCAATTGTTCTCACTGAAACAGAAGCTTGTTTGGGATTTAGATTTACTTTTATTGCTTAACATGAGTGTCCCAACATGAATTTGAATTCCTTACACCACCATTATGTGTCTCACATAATGATATCTCCAATGCATGAGTTCAATTCAAGCAAAAGAATAAGGCTATAGGTTAACACTTAAGGTTCATACTCCTTTTTATGCACCCAAACGAATGCCTTTTTGAAAGCACAATTTGGGAAATAAAAATTTGTGAGATTGAGTTACACTCGTATATTTTATGCTATGAACCAGTGACTGACATATGGTGCTGTTTCAACAAATGCCAAAATAGAAGGGTCATGAACCAAGGAGCTGAATCTTTAAAAATTAACCCAAGGACTAAAATCAATTTTCCCCCTAACTCGGTGATTCTGAGTACTACTGATTTCGATATTTTAGTAACAAAGGGAAGAATATTTTGGCACGGAACACAACAATAGTTTCATTGTATGGAAAGCTGAAATTGAATGCCCAAGTTGTTTTAGTCTCCTCATTGGCTAAGATGCTTGGTGAAAGCAAGGAGAATATAGAATGAATAAAAGAAGCTATAAATATAAGTTATGACCCAGAAGCCACTTGAAGAAGAAACTTTGCAATAATACACATATATACCTTTGTAATTTTTCTCTCACTTCTTTACTTCCCCTATTACAATATATATGGTGAGTAAGGGGGTGTCTATATTTACCATTTGGTCTACATGTTACAGAATATTTAGATGATAATATAACAAAATGAGGAAAAATAGCTATCATCTAGACCTAAAAAACAGTGACTTTTTGACAAGTATGATTTTAGGATATCTTCCATTGGGGTATAAGGACAACTGGATCTATCTATAGTCAGGGAATTCCACATTTATATTAGGTAGGGAAATTTTCAGAATTGTATATATGGTGGAAAGAGGGTCCTTGAGAGTCAAAAGGCAGAAGTTATTACTCATCTCTTTATTTTCTTCTGCTTAGTATCTCTGAAGGCAGCTCTGACAAACTGCCAACCATAAGACCTTTGCTAAACCCATCAGATTCCATTTTTACAAGTTAATTTTTAGAAGATACCTAAAGGAATTGAAGGCTGATGGAACTGAGTGATCCAACAACAGCACTCAGAGAGCACCTCCATGACTCTGCAAGTGAAGAGCTCAAAGGTGCCTCATTCTTATAAGTCTAGCACTTACTTATTTGTTCAGCTCTTTCATTCTTTGAACTACACAGGATCTTTTCAATTAATTCCTTGTTTTCTTTGTTTAAGTTATTACAGCCATATTCTGTTGTTTGCAGGCAAATAACCCTAAGATTACATGCCTAGGAAGTCACAGACCTAATTTATAAAACCACTCAGAAGTTCCCCTCCTCCTTAAATTCTCATTCACAGTTGTCCTGGGGAGCCCTAAATCTGAGTTGGGATTAAATGATATACCAGTCATTCTTGAACCTAGCTGTGGAGCAAGAATTACCCATACAATGTTTTAACAACACATATGCTTAGGCAACATCCTAAACTTATTAAATTACAATATCTGGGGATGAAACCCAGGAATTTGTATTTTGGGCAAATGCTGTGGACTAGTATGCTGCACGTTAGGATTGAAAGCTGCTTGATTAGACTTGCAGACTGAAATTTGGAAGCCATTGGACAATTCAGCTGACATCATATTAAAATATATTCAATATCACATTCAAAAATGTTTTTGTATCTTCAACCATCAATTTTTAAATTATAACTTTTAAACTTTTAAATTCCAGGAGAGACATTAAACGATAACTGCTTCTTAAAATCTAATTTTAGTTGCTAAAAAAATACTAAAGCATAATATTCTTCCTTAGAAGATTATTTCCACAGAATCGTCAAGTTTGTGCCAAATAATTTTACAAAGACCTGGTAAAAGCGAAAATAAGGGTAAAACGATTACTCTGAATACAACTAAAATGATCTTGTAGGGTAAAGAAAGCGAAAGTAATGTAAAATATAAACTAATGTCAAACTCATCAGCACTTTACATGATTCCATTTTCATTAATTTTATTTGTGTACTACATCTTTTATGCACTGTGCACACACTATCTTGCTTTCTTGCTCTCTTGTTCTCACTAACTCTTGCTCTCTCTCCTGTTACCACCTGTGCGAGTGCCCGTGCTCGAGCACACACACACGATACACTTCTCTACCATGTAGAGAAATCCCACTAATGAGCCCATCTTGCAAGAACTTTACATCACTATGTTATATGTATAAATCACTGTAGCTCATATAAGAGATTTTGCTCTCTGCCTCAGCCTCTACTCCTTTCGCCTTCATACGTAATAGTGTATTCCTCTCTACAATTCTGCCTTTTACCTTTTCCTGATTTGTCCTTTTTAAGCTTCTTTCAGACATCACCCAAACATGACTTTAAGACTTTTCATTTTCATAATTGGTATCCACTTTTGCATATTCCTGCTCTTCCCTCCTAGCTTCATTAACCCCAATTCCAAATAGGTAAGGATTAAAAAAATTATAACACCTAGTTTGGCAAATGCCAAAAAATGCTGTGTAATTTATAAGTTTGAATATAAATAAATGTCCAAAGAAGATCTATAATCAAGTAACATACTTCTTTGTAGGCAGTTATTTTAAAATACCCCTGGGGTTTCAAGTAGAATTTAGTATGGTTTAACTTTTATTTAAATTATCTCCTGCTGGACAAATAGTTCTTTCCCTGAAGCAAAGTTTATTGCCTATAGTATATCCAGTGAATAGAAAGGTCTTCTATTTCGGGAAGAAATGTTTTTCCCCACTATTTCTAATTTATATTTGGTGCAACTTCCTTATAAGTGCTTCTAAATAAATGACAACAGTTCACTGCTGGTATGGTTGAGTCGAACCTATTCAACTAACTCTCTTATAATTAACTGTAACATTAAGAAAAGTAGAAAAAACAGCTTTCTGAAGTTACTTGACTTAGGTATATGTATCTATCTATCTATCTATCTATCTATATATATGCATATATATGTAAACATTGAAAATAAAATGATATAGCTAAAAAGATAACAAATAAAAATTAAATTACATAAAATATTCAGTTAACCCAAGAGAAGGCAAGAAAGGAGGTACACAGAGACAAAGAGCAGGTAAGAACAAAAGAAAAACAGAAACAAACAGTAAAACTTAATAAGACCTACCTCCAACCATATCAATAATTAAATAAAATAATTAAATGAAATGTTCCAAACAAAAGGTAGAGATTATAAAAATGGATAAAGAATAATAATAAGAAGCTAGACCAAACTATATGCTAAGACAGTTTGAAAGTAAAAATATCAAAAAAGAGACAGCATATATAAAGTAAGCATAAGATAGCTGAGTGCAATATTAATATCAGATAAAGTAGATTTCAAGAAAAACAGTGAAATTTGTAAATTTCATAATTATAAAAAAATTTAATTATAAAGTTTTTTAACAGTTGGACTTCCCCACACAAACGTAGAGAACAGACATATGGATACCAAGGTGGGGTGAGATGAATTGGGAGAATGGGACTGACATATATACACTACTATGTATAAAACAGATAACTAATGAGAACCTACTGTATAGCACAGGGAACTCTATTCAATACTCTGTGGTGACCTAAATCGGAAGGAAATCAAAAACAAGAGGGGATATATGATATGTATAGCTAATTCATTTTGCTGTACAGCAGAAACTAACACAACATTGTAAAGCAACTATACTCTAATAAAAATTAAAATAAATAAATAAAAGTTGGATTTCCCAATTTATCAGAAAGACATAAAAATCAATTGCTTTTAATATACTCAAACCTCATTCAGTTAAGTAATCTCCATGTATTTTTTTCATGTTTGTTAAGTATTCTGTAACACAGTAGAGAAAATGTCCCTGCATTAGTTGTCTACTTTCATGTTGATCATGCTTTATATTACCGTTTCTGATTTTCAGCCATTATCTATACGCGTACATACTTGCTATGAGGCTTCATCAAAAAGTCAATTAATTTCTATATTGGTATTTCTCCAAAAAGTCTCCATACTCACTCAAGAGATGCCACTCTTGGTAATCTCCCTAAAATACATCATTTGCCAACCAAACTACTTCCTATAATCAGTAACCAAAATAGAGCATCTTTTTTCTTTCACATTTCTCTTTCCATCAAAATTGTGTTTGTGTATATGGATGTATATATATGGGCATATGTTTATATATATACATACATTCTTATTTTTAAATGCACATTTCATCCATATGTGTCCCTCTAGCCATACTGCAATTAAAATTCTTACTCAAAAATATTGACAAAGCACATTCTGCAAAGACAAATTAAGCAACAGAAAGCAAGAATCTTGTGCTCCTTTAGTTCTCTAACCTAAAAAAAATTAACCGTATGATTAGTGCAATAACAGAGAGGGACAATATGACTTATTTTTCAAATCTGTTTTCAAATGTTAAAGTAAGGAGAGGAGAGGAGAGGAGAAAAAAGAGAGAGAGGCAACCAGATATATACCCAGGGCAGCATTACAACGTTTTACAAATCAAATAATAACTAACTTTTCCAACATCTATTAAGTGTGAACCTAGGATTCAAATGCAGGCAGTCTGACTGGAGAGCCGCCCTTTTAAGCCCACTGTTCCATTTTGTGAAAAATAACCAGGGTATAAAAACACTGTGAGGTTTTTAAGGGTTCATAATGAAGCTGATCTTCAGCAAAGTGAACTAGCCTGTCTTTTAGAAAATCTTATCCACAGGCATACGTGTTTTAAAAATAAGGTGAATGATAGAAATACAATATGTAGTTGACACAACAGAGTTCATTTAGAGAAATAAAAACTCTTATTAATAGCTAATGCTATGCAGAATCTCAAAAACCTCTTCTTCATGTCTGGCTATTAAAGGAGGTTTAGAGTAAGAAAGCTATCTAATTTTTCAATGTTTAATAGATATTATCAAGTTATAAATTACCAATTAGAATTTCTTTTAAAATTCTGAGTACATTCCCTGTAGAGGACTAAATCTAACAGCTGATATAAAGTATCAGAGAACTAAAATTCACAAGATATTTACAGGTTAAAAGATGCTTTTCTTTTCATATGAACATTTTATATAATCCTCATAACAAGTATGTGAGGGAGGCATCCTGTGTTATTAGACCTATTTTATAGACCATGAAACAGAGGTCCACAGAATGTTAGCCATGCTCCCAAGTTATATGACCGATAATTGTAAGAATTAGCATTGTTCTTAAGCTTGTGATCTGAACCCCATACTCAGTCAGCTATACTTGCTACCTCTTTTATTTACCATAAATAATTACAAAAATAGAAACTATCTTCCATAAATAATGGCATCACAAACTTGTTTGAATCACCTAAGTAAAACTAGGGTGTCAAGTCACCTGCAGGTTGACACTTGAGGAAGGGAGTCAGGCTTGGAGGTGTATGCTAGGGTTGTCATGGGTGAGTCTTATCTCACTCTAGCTGTAGTGCACAAGGGTAATTAGCAAGAAGAGGCACTTACAGTTCGGGGGTGAACTTGTTATGGTGACTACAGTACTATCAAAATTTCCCATTGAAATTAACTTGAATTTTGTGCCTAGGGCAACTTAAGTGGTACTGGTCAAAACAGAAAGGGGTCAGTCTCTTTCTAACTGATTAAAAAGCTCAGTCTTAATAATGCTATTTATTGCTGTCCTACAGTACATAACTAACAAAAGAGGAAAAAAGCAGCTTTTTTGCAAGTTCCTAAAGAATGTTATTTAGCAACATCAGACAATACTGAAGTAATTTTCTAACATCAAAGTATAAAAGCATAAGTCCAGGTAATTACCAAATAATCGCTAGCAGCCAATCTCTGTCTCATTTGTTAGTGAGATAGAAAATAACTGAAAACATATTATTCATTACTGAAGAAAAAAACTATTCATCATATATAAAGAAAATATTAATATCCACCTTTGAATAGATATGTACCCATTTTGAGATGTATCTTTCATTTTGCAGCAGAAATTATGGTTCTACTCTGTCCAAACCCTATTGCCCTGTTCCTATTTCTCTGGGGCAAATGAAAATAATAATAAGTCCGACAGGGCAGATGGTCTTATTTGCAGCTGGCATTAAGCAACTCCAAATATCGTTTTAAATGGAGGGAGTAAAGGAGAGGCGGAAGGGACTGAGGGAGAGAGGAAAGGAAGGGGAGACATGCTGCTCTTAAATAAGAGCAACTAGGATATTTTGTTTAATCATAAATTTATACCATATAAGACAAGATACAATACTAGAAGCATCTCTCTCCTGAAGAATAACAACATTTTCCTTAGTGGCCTTCCTCCATGTGAGTTTATAACTGTTTCTGGAAGGGAGTAGTATATCAAAAAGAAAGACTTGCAGTGTTTATATCTGGATAAATTGTAGAAACAGTTTCTCCTAAACTTATTTATGGCCCATCTATGACCAACTCATTTTCAACTCCTTAGACAACAAAGCCAAAAAACCAGAATTCTAGGGCTGGTCAATAGGCATCACCATAAGAAAGAAGTTGGAAGACAGGGAGGAGTAGAAAATGAGGGAAGGAAGGAGGGAAGGAACGAAGGAAGGCAAACAAAGAACCTTACCAAGAAAATACATAGTGGACACAGTCATCCCACTCATGAGCTGATCAATTAGTCAATTTTTGTCTATAAATTACTAAATGGACAGAGTATTCAATTATGTAATTGGCCAATCTTTTTTTTTTTTAAACATCTTCATTGGAGTAAAATTGCTTTACATTGGTGTGTTAGTTTCTGCTTTATAACAAAGTGAATCATTTATACATATACATATGTTCCCATATCTCTTCCCTCCCATGTCTCCCTCCCTCCCTCCTTATCCCACCCCTCTAGGTGGTCACAAAGCACCAAGCTGATCTCCCTGTGCTATGTGGGTGCTTCCCACTAGCTATCTATTTGTAATTGGCCAGTCTTGCTTTTTAAAACAACAAAGTCCTGAATGTCATTTCAGTATGAATCTTTACCCCAAAAGCACTAGATATAAGCAAACAATCAAGGAATATTATAAACTTAAAAAAAAACATCATGAAATAATACCTAGAGATGCTACATGAAATAGAACCAACATTCTTTTAAATGAAAACCTGGCCTTGCAATAAAGAAGATATCGCCAGGACCAGAAAAAAAGAAGGAACTGAAAACCTCTGAAGTGTAAGCCTCATTAAGCAGTCAGGTGAGGAAGCATGTTAGGGCAAGGTGAGAGGGTTTGGGGGGAGCAGGAGATAGCGACCACCTCAGTTAAATAGGAGCATAGATTTTAATACCCACAAAAGGACAGGAGAAAAGGACTAGAGTACAGAGGCTCTTGAATAGTCAGATCATTGAAAGACTGACCAATTTGTAAACGGGATAATATTAAAAGTTTTTCCATTAGCACAGGGAGAAATAGAGACTCTTCTCTACAATGAATGCTGTTGTGACAATTCTGTTGTCAGCTTCCCATGTCACAGCTGTAACTGCAACTGGGAGGCTTAGACCCCAGCCCACTGATCATGCCAGGAAAGGCTGGTGCTCCCCCAACCTCCACCCCTCATCTGGTAATACAAGCCTGGAGCCAAAGTTCTGCCGGGTCACACTGTTATTGTACTTGACCGAGGATCATGCTAGAAGAGGAACTGGCACCTCCCCAATCACATAGCTTGAAAGCACCAAAGCCCAAATACTGAGATCCCGCTCCTGAAGTCTGTCATCAAGACCTGTTAGAGTTGTGTTTGCTGCCCTCAAATGTGATGGGCAACAGAGGCTCTGTGTCCCTGCCCCAGTACTGCTTTCCCCCTAAAATTTCCCCAATGTGCACTGCTCTAGTAACTTATATGTGTGCTGATTGGCCATTGACCTTTGTCAGCCTTGTGGGCTTTCAACATCTAAATTGTTACACTAGAAAAAAAATATTTGAATTTCTTTCTTGTTCAAGTCACTGCATTCTAAGGTCTCTTGTTGCAGCTTAGCCTACATGCCAACCAATACAAAGGCGACATTCTGTCTGGGGTCTACAAGACAACTCACAGGTTTGTGATTCCTTAGGAGGACTCACAGGACTCAGCATATCAACATGCTCGTGGCTAAAGTTTATTACAATGAAAGCATACAAAGAAAAATCGACAAAGGGAAAAAGCACAGGGGTGAAGTCCAAAGGAAACCAGGCACAAGCTTCCAGAGTCCTCTCCAAGTGAAGCCACACAGGATGTGCTTAATTCCTCCATCTATGAGTCGTAACAACACATGTGAAATTCTGTCTACCAGAGAAACTCCTTAGAGACTCAGCATCCAAGATTTTTACTGGGGACTAGTCATATAGAAAACATCTGCCTGGCACATACCAAGTTCCAGATTCCCAGAAGGAAAGCAGGTGTTCAGCACAACCACACTGTTTGTACAGTTTAGGCACAGTGAACCCAGTACTGGGAATGGTAGGAACTTCCTGAAATCCAAGTTCTCAGTTGCCAGCCAAGGGCCAAACTTGCAGACAGGCTTTTCTAAGGATATCAGTCTCAGGATTGCTATGTTAACTCTTTTCTGTATGTATGCTCTAATATTGTATACAGATCTAGTAAAAATATAAGACATTCACAAGAATAATTTATATCATATTTGTTAATGAATATCCCTCAGGTAGGAAGGAGTAGAAAGGGATGAATAGTGGGGCTTTAAAAAAATAGAAAGATCCAAAGCAAATACGGGAAAAATATTGATAGCTCTTTATGATACATACATAAGTAATTTTATTTGTGTTCATTTTTGTAACTTTAAAATGTTTCATTTAAATTAAAAGATGAAAGTGAAAAATGGCCAAAAAATTTAAATCATACAAAAAGGAAACTATTTCTTATCAGAGTATATCATTAATAGCATCTAGGAAGGACTATGCAGTAAAGAAACAGCTTTGTGAATCAACCCAAATGTCCCAAGGTTAAGAAAAAAGTTGTAAGGTCCATAAGAGTATGTCACAAATGAAGTAATTTTTAAAATATTCTGAAAAATATTTTGGAATAATAAAGATAATGGGTACCCAAAAGAGAGGGAGCTTAGATCAATATTTAAACTATCGTCAATCAGTCAATCAATGCCCCACACATACCATTCTATGTATCCTAAGCCACAAAAGTTCTTTGCATATTCTAGAAATATTAACTACACATTAACAAGGGGTGAAATTCTCTAGAACTCTGATGTACAATAGTTATTTAGCTCACCATTTACTTATACTGTATTGGCCAAAAAGTTCCTTTGTGTTTTGAGTAAAAATAAAAGACACATTTTTCATTTTCATCAAGATCTTTATTGGACAACATATTTACCCTTTTTTTCCACTACTTTCTGCCATTTTTCAGGCAACTTCATAATTCCGTCTTCCCAAAATTGTTTATCGTTTTGAGCAAAGAACTGTTCCAGGTCTTTTAAAATCTTCCAGGGAATTGAAACTTTTTCCATTAAGAGAATTCTGTGAAGACTGAAATAAATGGAAATCTGAAGTTGCAATGTCTGGTGAATACAGTGGATGAATCAGAAATTCCCAGCCAAGCTGTAACAGTTTTTGCCTGGACATCAAAGAAGTATGCAGTCCTGTGGTATCCTGATGGAAGATTATGTGTTTTCTGTTGACTAATTCTGGACGCTTTTCGTTCGAGTGCTGCTTTGTTTCAGTTGGTCTAATTGGGAGCAATACTTGTTGGAATTAATTGTTTAGTTTTCCAGAAGGAGCTCATAATTAACAGAGGACTCCCTTCCAATCCTACCATATACACAACATCACTGTCTTTGGATGAAGACCGGCCTTTGGTGTGGTTGGTGGCGGTTCATTTCGCTTACCCCACAATCTCTTCCATTGCACATTATTGTACAGTATCCACTTTTCATCACCTGTCACAATCCGTTTTAAAAATGGAATGTTTTCATTATGTTTCAGTAGAGAATCACATGTGGAAACATGGTCAAGAGGTTTTTTTCGCTTAACTTATGTGGAACTCAAACATCAAAGCAATCGCTTTGATAACATAACCAAGGTGGTGCAAATGATTTTCAACACTTGATTTGGATATTTTGAGTACATTGGCTATCTCCTGCATGGTATTACATTGATTGTTCTCAGTTAATGTCTCAATTTGATTGCTATCAACTTCAACTGGTCTACCTGACTGTGGAGCATCACCCTGTGAGAAATCTCTGGCACGAAACTACGGAAACCACTTTTGACACGTTTGATCAGTAACAGCACCTTCTCCACACACTGCACAAATCTTTTTTGTGTGTGTTTCAGTTGTGCTTTTACCTTTCTTGAAATAATAAAGCATAATATGCCAAAAATGTTGTTTTTTTTCTTCCATCTTCAATATTAAAATGGCTACACAAAAATTCACCAGTTTTGATAAACTTTTTTTTTAAATGCATGCTGGTACGACAGCTGTCACAACACAATCTAACAAAATTGTTTTGAATGAAGTTAAAGACAACTAAGCACTACTAGAGCCATCTTATGGGGAAACTGAATGAACTTTTTGGCCAACCCAATATTTTCCTAATGAAGGTGACAGAAAGGAAGAGAAAGACTAGATGCCTGCACACATGTATGTATGCAAGAATGACAGAGAGAGAGAGAAAGAAAGGGAAAGACAGGTGGGAACAGGAGAGAGAGAGAAGAACTGAGGAGAAAAAGAACGAATACAAATGAGAGAAAATATATGTCTGGCCTCTACCACTAATCTAGATACTTCCAAATTTAAAATGCACTAGAGGTGCAAATGTCCTATGTTTTCAAATAATACTTTTTCAAGATGTCTGACAAAGTTCAGCTTACATAAAGAATGTAAAATAACAATTAAAATCATACTTAATTTCATTGATTTACATGTAGCTGTCCAGCTTTCCCAACACCACTGGTTGAAGAGACTGTCTTTTCCCCATCATATATATTCTTGCCTCTTTTGTCATAGATTAACTGGCCATAACTTTGTGGGTTTATTTCTGAGCTTTCCATCCTATTCCATTGATCCAGATGTCTGTTTTTGTGCCAATACCACGCTGTTTTGATTACTGTAGCTTCGTAGTATTGTCTGAAGTCTGGAAGGGTTATGCTTCCAGTTTTCTTCTTTTTCCTCAGGATCACTTTGGCAATTCTGGATCTTTTGTGGTTACATATAAATTTTAGGATTATTTGTTCTAGTTCTGTGAAAAATGTCATGGGTATTTTGGAAGGGATTACATTAAATCTGTAGATTGCTTTGGGTAGTATGGCCATTTTAACAATATTTATCCTTCCAATCCAAGAGCATGGGATATCCTTCCATATCTTTGAATCATCATCAATTTCCTTTAGTGTTTTACAGTTTTCAGCATATACTTCTTTCATCTACTTGGTTAAGTTATTCCTAGGGTTTTTTTTTTTGGACATGATTTTAAACAGGATTTTTTTTTTTACTTACTCTTTCTGATATTTCATTGTTAGTGTAAAGAAATGCAACAGATTTCTGTATGTTAATCTTGCATCTTGCTACCTTGCTGAATTCATCTATTAGTTCTAATAGTTTTTGTGTGGCAACATTAGGGTTCTCTACATGGAGTATCATGTCATCTGCAAATAGTGACAGTTTTACATCTTCCCTTCCAATTTAGATATCTTTTATTTCTTTTTCTTGTCTGATTGCCGTGGCTAGGTTTTCCAGTACCATGTTGAATAGAAGTGGTGAGAGTGGGCATCCTTATCTTGATCCTGAATTTAGCAGGAAGGCTTTCAGCTTTTCACTGTTGAGTATTATGTTGGCTGTGGGTTTATTTAAATTAGTAAAGATATGGAAACAACTCAAGTGCCCATCAACAGATGACTGGCTTAAGAAAATGTGATATATATATATATATTTTTTAAAAAAATTTATATATACAATGGAATATTACTCAGCCACAAAAAAGAATGAAATATTGCCATTTGCAATAACATGGATGGACCTAGAGAATATTATACTTAGTGAAGTAAATCATAAAAAGAAAGACAAATATTACTTGATATTACTTATATGGGGAATCTAAAAAATAATACAAATGAATCTTATGGTTACCAAAGGGGAAAGGGAGTGGGGAGGGATAAATTAGGAGTAAAGGATTAACAGATACAAAACTACTATACATAAAATAGATAAGTAACAGGATTTACTGTATAGCACAGGGAACTATATTCACTATCTTGTAACAACCTATGATGAAAGATAATCTGAAAAAATATATATCTATAACTGAATCACTTTGCTGTATGCCTGAAACTAACACAATATTAAAAATCAACTACGCTTCTATAAAAAAACAAAAGAAAGAAAGAAAGCTAAGTGAGAAAGCATATGAAAGAAAAAAAACATATTTATATAGGCAGGAAGCACTGGAAGATTTTATAGCGTGATCACAGCCCTGCAGTATTTGTTCGAGAAGTTCTACATAAAAATTACATCATGAAATACTAACCAACTCTTTTAAAGCCCCTGGGATTCTGCATGACCACTTATATTTAAAATAATAACAAGTACATTTATTTTATGATGATGTTGATGATGCACCAGCCGCTGTTCTAAGCACTTTATCTCGTTTAATTCTCGAAAGAACCCAATGAGGAAGACACTGTTTTCCCCATTTCATGTGCTGAAACTGAGGAATAGAACTAAGTAAACTGTCTAAAGTGGAGCCCAGATTCACCCAGGCAGCCTAGATCCAAAGCCTGTATTTTTAACTTATTTTGCCCACTTCATTTCCTATTATCTCATTCTTTATGAAAACGTAATATTTAACCAAAAATAGCTACATTTCCTATACTGATTACTCATAATTTTGGCAAAGCTAATGTTATTATACAGGAAGGAGCAAAAGGGTATGTTTCTCCTGTGAATTAAAAGAAAGCTTCAGTAGCATTTCTCCCTGACCAACATTCAAAGCATAGCAAAAACACCTGTCTAGGAAAGCACTTCATTTCCTAAGCTGTTCTATGAATACCTGAAAGCTATTTTTAAAATAAATAAATAAAATAAACTGTTCCTGAAAATTGTCATGACTTCCTGACTTCCCAATGATGACCTCTTTTTCCTGGGCTCCTAGAAAAAAGAAATTCTGGCCAAACATTTAAAAAATTAATTAATGAATTAATAAATTATTTATTTTATTTTTGGCTGCATTGGGTCTTTGCTGCTGCGTGCTGGCTTTCTCTAGTTGCAGCGAGCAGGGGCTACTCTTTGTTGCAGTGCATGGGCTTGTCATTGTGGTGGCTTGTCTTGTGGAGCATGGGCTCTAGGCACATGGGCGTCAGTAGTTGTGGCACATGGGCTCAGTAGTTGTGGCACACAGGCTTAGTTGCTCCACGGCATGTGGGATCTTCCCGGACCAGGGCTCGAACCCATGTCTCCTGCATTGGCAGGTGGATTCTTAACCACTGTGCCACCAGGGAAGCCCCAGTCAAACATTTTTTTTAAGCTCCTTTTATGTCCGGGGCAATGGAAAATCGCTATGAGCTCACAGGGATGCCTAACTGCCTTAGAAAATCATATTGATAGAATTATAGGGCCGCAAACAAGGGTGCTCATCTTTGTCCCACGGCAGCCTCTGCTCATCAGACGACATTTGTGGTACTGTGTTCAGTTTGGGTACCACCATTTAAATGTGACATTAGAAATGCAGAGTCAGGGGTAGTTACAGGGAAGAAAATCCTTCTCTCAATAGCACTTTTCACTTCTAAAATACGAAATAGTTCATGTTTCTTTATTATACGTATACTGTCTTTCTCCATTGCTAAAATGGGTGTTGGTCAAGCTAGGCTACAGGTTTCAGGGGTAGAGGAGAAGGGAAGGAAAAGGAGAGTATTTCTGGCATAACACATGACATTCCCAAAGGCCTACACTGAAGAGAAAGCTTAGCAGTCCAGGAACTGAAATTTCTATGCAGCTGGAGTGTAGACAGTGAAAGAGATTGGTAATAGAATAGGCCAGCCAGGAAAGAGAAGGTCAGATCATCAAAGCCCTTGTGAGTCAGGACAAGAAGGGGCTGAGGGGGTAAGGATGCGGGTGGGTGGAGAGGCAGGGGAGTAATGAGAAGCCATTGAATGGTTTAAAGAAGGTACCAAGTGTCTGTGACTACAGTTTGGATAAGGAACTTTAGTCGTATCAATTGAAATTGTCAAAACTGTCAATATTCAACTGTTTTGGACCCACACAGATGGCAATTCCCTATGGTTCAATCTCATTAAAACCTTGCTAAAAGGAAGGATAACTGGAGACCAGGAAACTGTTAAATAATGCGGGTAAAAAGATGAGGAAACACCACACAGTGATAGGCTATGGTTACTGAAGCCGAGAAGCTGGATGATAACATGTCAAGGCTATTACGGATGGGCTGCTTTTGTAGGAAAAATAATTAACTAGATGACCTAAAATCTGGATTCAAGAGCTTGAAGGAACCTTAGGAAACATGACAACCAACTCTAACCACCCAACCCCACCCTATATTTATATCTGATTGTAAAATCAGAAAAGTGATGTCTTTTCACTCTTTCACTCAAAAAATTTATTATGAGTATATTCTGGGTGCCGGTCTGAGCACCACGAGTATAAGGATGTTTCAAGGAGCTGAAAACTTAGTATGTCCGTCTGGAGGGTGGCTACAAGTATAACAGAGAAGCAAGCTCCTTAGATCTCACTGCTACTGGCAAATGAGGACCAAAACTCATATATTTTTCCTGACTCCTAGAGACAGAGGTCCTTTGCACTGTACTGTGCTGCTCAGGATTCCTAAGCTTCACCTGAGATAGGCAGCTATAGACAGGTCTCTTAGCCTCACCGTGTCATCTAGGAACCAGCAGAGCAGCACACTTAGGATAGGAGTTATTGGCAAGCAGTTCTAACTAACCCCGGCACTGTTCCCTCGATAGCCCTCCTTACTGTGGTGGTCTCTGTGCTCTATGAGCGCAGGGCTTTTATGTTTATAAATCTGTTTTCCCCAATATTGCCTGATCTATCACAACCCTACCCCACCAATTTCTTCTTGCCTTCCTACATATCGAAAAATTCCACCTCCTTAATCCAAAGTAGTGGGAAAATCATATGATTATACCATAATATTGTAATTGAAAATTCAGTTTATCTGAATATCCAAATTACCCTTATAATTTTGTCTCTGCATGCCCCCAAATTAAACACTGGGGTAAGGTGATAGCTAAGTTTAAGGCAGTCACCAATTTTTCCCAAGAACAGTTCTAGAGGGCAAAAAGTGAGAAAGAGAAGTCAAGGGGGGGTAAAGGAATCCAAATTATTTCATTGACTTCTTTGCCTAAACCCAATTTATTTCTTCTTCCACTTTTTTTTTACACTATGTTTTTTCAAAGATAACTGGAGGCAGCTAACTTTATTCTAACAGTTAGAAACTAGGAAGGAAATTTTGATGCACTCTGTCTTCAAAAATTGTGCCTAAAAAACATTCTACTTCTAACCCTCAGATATTTTGCAATAGAAACATTATTCCTTATTTCCTTCTTATTATTTCCTATTCTATTCCTTATTCTATACTTTCCTTATTCTTTCCTATTTCTTCTTCCTAATGACCTAGAGATTTTGGATTGGAATTGGAGTCTGCTATAAGATACAATCTTTATAAACTAGGAACCAGAATAAGCAGGAGAACCTGAACTAAAATAGTCACTACTTCCCTCAGGTTAATAAATTTTCTTCTTTGTTGTTTTAATTTTTTTCAAATATGTAATTTATATATGAATGCATGATTGCATTTAGAAATTGAGCAGTTAAAAACATGCAAAAGTCTTCTCTCACCATCCCATCTTCCAATTACTATCCTATTCCTAAAGGAAGTATTGTTATTTGTGTTAGCACTGTCACCAGTTTTGTCATGAAAAGTCAAGAGATAAATCTTGTTACCCTCATATATAATATTTTGACATATAATGACAAAATACACAAGCAATCCTTTCCATATACATAATACCTAAGTAAACTCAGAACCAAGGAAATAAAAAAGATGTAAAGATCATTTATCTCAAAACAATAAAATAGTATATACTTAAGTTAAGAAATATGTAATAACAGCTGGATTAATGAAAAGATAATCCAGTGTAAGAAACAGAGTTAAGAATTAATAATATCAAGTCATCAGTTTTCATATATGACTAGTTAAAATTATCATGAACAACATAATCCATGAATTAATTTTTGGAACTTTTTTTGTTTATTAAAGAACTAAAGTTGAAAACAAGCTATTTTCATGCAAAGAATAGTACTAAATTAAAAGTAAACAGTCTAAACAGTCTATATCTGGATGTAAATACTAGCTTACTCTTTTTTTTCATACTGATTTTCCCACAGGAAGGAACAGATTAAAGGGTGGATTACTTCAAGCACTATAAAGGTCTCTAGACTGACCCCACTCTTCAAGGGAACTCTTTCAGAGGAATAATGCTATAAAGAACAGTGAATGCCCAAGAAAACCCACAACTGAGCCCTTCAGAGGGCATTCATTCACCCGTCCCCATTGACTGCCCTGGCCTCTCTGAGGCAATTCAAAATAATTCACTGCCCACCATAATACTGAATTCACAACAGAGAGGAAAAAAGGTGATGGAGCTGCTTTGCATCTGTTTAATTTTTACAGAAATGTTAAGGGGGTTAATCTTCTACAAGTCCAGTCATGTGCTTTCACAAAGGGCCAAGAAAGGAGTCGCAAAGCCTGCCATGACTCAAAGGGAGGCTCTTTGTGTCTTCTTTTCTGCGCTATGGCTGACAAAGAAGCTGCCTAAGTTCTTAGGCATTGGGCTCTTGCCTGAATTCTGAAGTCAGTGAAGCAACAATGATGTCATTGCTTCTGAAGAACACTGTTGGCTGAGATAATGAAGATCTCTTCACCCAAAGCATTATCATTTCTGTGGCACACATTTCCTAAACTTTCAAATACAAAGGTATCCTACCTGTTGGGAGGGGTGTCATATTTTTCTTTTATCTTCTGCACTATTGAAAAGAAAGCATACTGAGACAAGTTTCCCTCTCACCAAAACATATCTTTTTATGTTTAACTAGCAGATACTATTGGACTAGAGTAGTTTACTCATACATTTAAAGGAGAAAAAAGATTGTACTTTTCAGTGAGGGATAGGTATATGATTCAATTAATACTCTGATATTAAAAGTCCAATGGCTGTTAGGCAACTTAATCATTATATAAGTAAGATCCATTTCTCACCCTTTTAGTTCTCAATGTATGTATACAAATGGCTTGGAAAAGCAAATCGAATTACCCAAAGAATATAAAAACAATTGGAAGACAGTTGTTTCCCCCCAAATTTTAAAATAATGGACCCCTTCGAAAATCCTCTATAAGATATGAAACCTCTCTGGGAGACAAGGGACCACACAAATATGCACATAAATATAAAATTAAATTCAAGGACTTTTTAGACCTCTTGATGCCTTTGCAGACTAAGAAACTCTGCTTTACAGAGTACAAATATGTAGAAAAAAAATTTTGTCCAGCTCTTTTTGGAAGTATTTCTGTAGAACAATGACTATCTTAAGAGACTGAGCATTTTCTCAAAGCATTTTCTACTTCCCTCCTCTGATCTCTGTCTTAGTGGTAGGCTCTTCTTCAACCATGTACAAAGCTAGTTACGAAAAAAGTAGATCTCCCTTATATTATTATAAATAAGAAACTTGAAGGAAGATAAAATTGTAGTCTTTATTGTCGAAAGAGATTGTTGGATGAGGTTAGATGAAAATAAGAGATGGATATGAATTAAAATAGGCCAACCATGTGTGCTTGAGGTTGAAGTTAATTATCTCCTTTAGTCCCCAGATTTGAGGCAAATATTATTATCCACCTTTCAGATCCTACAAAATCAAGGCAGACATTTACTCTCTTCTCAGAAAGATGGTCTAGTGTTTACCAGGTAAAGCTTAATATAAAGACACATTCCATAATTCTAAAAGAAAGAGATATGCAGTCTCCCATATATTAGGACAAACAAGAAGGCAAAGTGGGAGAAAATGTGTATTTATGGAATTTAGAGTTTGGTAAAGTTCAAAGTAAAGTGTGTTAGTGGTGAGTGGGAGTCACTGATGAACAGCAAGAGAGAGAAAATAGATAAATAGGTTCCAGGTGCCCGAGGACCACGTTAAAATGTTTATATTTTATCTAGTAAGGAACGGGAAATGACTTACAAGTTTTAGACTACATAATGATTTATAAGTATTTCCGTTCACAAAGGTCACTAAATTTTCAATCAAAAGCAGCAATCTCCAAAGCAAGATATCAGGACACTTACATTACAGAGATATGTGAAAATAGTTATTGGACTATGGAGAAAAAAATAGAACTTCTACCAAAGTTATCTTTGTTATATTTTTTATAATTTCTCTCTCTGTAAATGTCCTATAATACGATACATATGTTCTATAATGTATAAACTATAGTAATACATTTGTGTGTATGTACACACACACACACACACACACACACACACAGTGGTGTGGGCACATAATCCACAAAGTTTGGTAACACTGTATCTCTAAATGGACTAGAGGGAGTTTAGAAATAGGAGAATAGTTAGGGGACAGCTGCAGTATTCAAAACAAAACATTAGGTTCTGAACAAAAGTAGAAACAAAGGAGGCTGAAGGGGCTATCTTGAGAGCTTTCTGGGTGTATAATTCGTGGGTCTTTCTTGCCAACTAGATAAAGGATACAAAAGTCAGAGGGTTAACTGGGTGGATGCCAGAACCATTCACTAAGACTAAAATCTAATAGGAGAATCAAGGAGCAGTTTAGGAATTGGTTGATGGTTAGAGACAAGTTCAATGTTGGCCATGGTGAGTTAGAGGTCTTTGTGGGATATTCAAGTGCAGGTGGCTAAAAAGTGGTTGAATATACAGTCTTGGAGTTCAAGGGGAATGTGGACGATATACACCATCGTGTAATTCGCCCACAGATCACCAATGGTACAAAAACGCGAGAAAAGAAGAGGACAAAAACCTTAAGGAAGACTTTCATGAAAAGGATGGAAAGAAGAAAAATTATCAAGGAAGGAGGCTAAGAAATAAATCCAAGACTCCAGTCATGAAAGCCAAAGGGTGAGTCTAATATCACAGAGAGGTAAGGTGAGTAAAAAGCAAAATGTAGCAGCATAGTTTATCAGTAAAGAGTTTTGTTATTTATTCGGAAAATAAATGAAATAGCAAGGGCTGAAAACCAGATTCTAATAAATTAAGGAAATAATACATATCATAAGGTGGTATATGGCAAAGTGTAAAAATGAACTCTTAAGGACTACGGAATTTCAGGGAAAAAAGAAAAAATCACTTTCACTGAAAAATTACCCTTGAGCTGGATAATGAACACTAAATAGAGGTGACAAGAAGATACTCAAGAAACAGAAAAGAGTATAAGTTTATAGAAATAATAACGAACAAGGGATGCAATAAGGTAGTCTATCTAACTACATTAGATGTCTCTCCCCAATCTACATCTAACCAGGCACAAAAATCTCTTTTTTTGCTTCTTACAAAGATGAACACATGACATTACTTTTGAAGTACACTGTGTGGAAATATTTATAATTATTTCATGGTTAAAATTTTAAGATTTTTTTTTATATTAATTAAAAACTAAGTAACGCATATAACAGAGAACTCTGATCTCTGCCCTGTCCCTAAATACTCTGCTCGGAGATTGAATGGGGGTCAGGGATGGCATAAGGCATTCTGTTGTGCATGTTACCTAAAAATTTTTTAAGTTAAAAAACGTTAATGACTATAATGATCACATATAGCCTCACATGAAAGTGGCCCTATGAAAATGTTTTGCTCTGCTTCTTAAAATGCATTCAACTCTATCCACTCTTCCCTTTTCATGTTGGAGTACACATATTGGATGCCTTCATCACCTGGATTACTCCAGTAACTGCCAAGCTGCCTCCATCCTGTCACTCCTCTATTTTATACTCCATGTGGATGGAAGACACATCTTCTAAAATACATATCACAAAACTATATCACTTCTGTGAGTACACTGGGGGTTTGCTGTTGTTGTTGTTTTAATTTGTAAAATAAGGTCTCTGTAATCTGGCATTAACTGACCTTTCCTGAAACAAATATGAGAAAGGGATACAAACTATTGCTTTGGCAGTGGTAAGAAAGGACAGCGAAAGATGTGAGAGATTATGAGTCGACTGCCCATCTTATGTAGGGCAGTACATCACCAACAGCATCTTAAGATGGTCGAAATTTTCATGATGAAATAATGGTATCTGGAGAAGTTCTCCAAAGTACCTAAGGTCAAAGAGCTCATTGGCAGCAGAGCTACTGTCTGAATCCAGGTTTGTCAGGCTCCAAAAGCCATACCAGAAAGATTTACGGATATTTGGTAAAGTTGATACTGGACGCCATAAAAAAGAGTTTCTCTTTTGAAACCATGTAGGATAAAACTGAATACAGGGGAAATGCACTACTAAATAATCAGTAAAGACACCCAAATAACTGATCAGAGATAGGAAGGGATAGGAAGTCTACAGTGAGTGTGACAGAAGCCAAGAGAACAGAAAACCTAAAGAAACAATATGCTACCAAATGTCATGAGAGGCCCAAGAGAATGAGCTCTAAGAAAAAAAAAATCTGTTGAAATGTTTAAGTGTCTTTCAGTATCTGGGGAAAACTATTTATGTAAAGTGCTGAGGTTGAGAGCCAAGCTGAGGGGGAGCTGGATAAGAGACTAAGCGATAAGAAGGGAGTTCAAGAAGATACATTCTTCACAGAAATTTGGCAATGATGGTGATGGAAAAAAATATCTACAAAGGGGCAAAAGGGCTCACATTTCAGCCAAGTATTTATGAAGACAGAGGAGACCTATACTGTCCAACTGTACACTCTCTGCATCTCCCACTTAAAGCCCATAAGCATCTTTATGGAAATTCATAAAGATGAAAAATGCCTTTAGAATGAGAAATGAAATGTGTGGCAGTTGTCATGGTGACTTAGTAAACAAGCCCTACATCATAAATCTGGAGCACCCCACAATCTCTTCTGTGCTGTGCATCTCCTTCCTGATTCCCATTCAACAGCCACCCTCAGACACTCAGACTATGTAAGGAAGTCCCCTCAGACCATCAACAGGGGACTGCATCACATAGTCTGGGTTTGATAAACAGACATCTGAGGTGATAAGTGCTCTTTCTGGATTATCTTCCTTGGAATTTTCTCCTGTGAATTCCAGAGAAATTTTGACACTGTAGGTCTTACAGAGAATTTCATTTTTGACCTTCCTGACAAATGTCAGTTGAAAGCTCGTTTTGTTCCATTTAAAAAGTACCTGCAAAACCTGCACTTTTTCATCAAATTAAGAGTATGGAAAAACATTTTTAATAATTTTCCTTGGGCAAGGTACTTAACATTTCTGAGTATCAGAATCAATCACTTATCCATTCAATCAATATTTCTTGAAGATCTGCTCTGTGCTGGTCCTTGTGCTACACCTTGAATAAGCAATGTTGAGCAAACAAGAAAAATTGGGGTAATCCCACCTATTCTATGTCACATAATTCTTGGGAGAATCAAATGAAATAAGGTACATGAAAGAATTTTGAAAACCATCAAGAAGATATATACCATGGTGCAAATCTTTGGCTTGTCTCTTTACATTTAAATTAATTTAAAATTAAGTAAAACAAAAAATTCAGTTCTTTAGTTGCACTAGTCACATCTCAGTTGCTACATATGCCAAGTGGTTACCGTATTGGATAGCACTGCAGTAGAACATTTCCATCATCCAGAAAACTCTATAGGAGAGCAATTTCCTAGAAGCTGAAAGTAGAACACAAGAGTGAGAATTTGCATGACACCAAAGGGAGAAAAACAAAAGTGATGCTGTGATGAAAGCATATAACAAATCACATGTTCAAAGAAAGATAGTTGGTGGTTCTTATAAGATTATAAAAGTACCACAAAGGGAAAGTGTAGTTATGATAACATAGTAGTAAGAGGTAACTTACATTGAGTGTTTAGTACATGCCAGGAACTTAAATCAAGTGCTTTACAGATAAATCCAAAGACAACCCTTTGAAATAAGTACTATTATTTTCTCTGCCTTGTTGATGGATGAGGAAACGGAGTCTCTGATAGGTTAAGTAACTTGATATAGGTCACAAGGGTACTCAATGGTAAGCCTCTGAGCTAAAACTATATTAAAGAAAAAAAAAGAAATTTACCAAGGGGGGTCAAGCAGGGTGGGGGGGGGCAGGTGGGATGAACTGGGAGATTGGCATTGACATGTATATACTCATATGTATAAAATAGATAACTAATAAGAACCTGCTGTATAAAATAAACAAATAAAATTCAAAAAGAAAAAAGAAAAATAAATTACCACATCAAAAGCAGCTAAGACATTGACTCAATCAGCTTAAATTAGTCATTATGTAAAAAACAAACAAAAATCCCTTGAGGTAACATGATTTATATTTGTGCCTTTTCTACTTTTAGTTATTAATAGTTATTAACAATATTATCATTATCATAGTATCACCACTATGTCTCTACCTGAATTTTCATCTTGCTTCCTTAGGAATGTCTTCCTTTCTTCCAAGTCATTGCATCCAGGCATCCTTCACTATCTACCTGAAGTCCCTCAAACACTCCAGCTTTCACTGATATTTCTAAAGTCGCATAACATGCTTTCTAGATCAGTCATTATAAGACTAATTGTGTAATGGTTTTGTTTAGTTGTTATGCTTCTTTATCATTCTTTATGGAAGTACACTATACTCTATGGGATAGCATATGTTAAGTACCCAATAAACAAATAAAAATAATATATTTATATCAATAATATACTAAATGTTTGCCTAAAACTCATCATTAATAATTACACATTATGTCTTCATACTTTGTGAAGGCATAAGCTGTAGACACATTCCATCTCTGATAAATGTTTTAGTTTTCTTATGAACTAGCTGAAAAATGTGAGCTTTTTTTCCTTCTCTGTGAGATAGGAAATAGTAAAGATTGTTTAAAAGATACATGTTAGATAGTCTTGTAAAAACAACAAAAAAGTCACTGCTTAGATTTTTGGATTTCTTTAGTGTTCTAAAGACCCAGTTTGAAGATCTAATTTTAAAACTGGCTCAAAAGATCATATTCAAATGCTTGAGTCTGTTTTTACAGGATATCCTTGGCTAACTTTACTCTAAGAAATTTAACACAGTTGGACTGTATTCCTTTGGCTTTGAAATACCTTTCACAGGAATGGCCATTAAGGCGGGGTTAGAGTATGTATGCAAAGGGGGTGGAACAGAGAATGTGTGTGATCCTATCTTAATGCAATACATCCTTATATCAATCAAAATATGTTTTCTGAAATAATCACTTATAGTTTGTCTCCATACCTAGAAACATAAGGGGAAATCTCAATAGATTAAACACTGAACACCTAGTTTCCCATTGCCATTAGTTTTTCTAATGTCTATTACATTTAAGTTGTTCTTTTTAAGCTTTAGTTACTGGAGCTGGGGACCTAAGGTAAGGGACTGCCTTCATGACTGGTCTTATTAATTTTTCCTTTGTTATTGCCAAGAATTGAAGAAGACTAAAACAGATGACCTCCCTATTTGTACTGAAGGAGGATTGGACATGGTACCTCTATCACTTTCAATACCATTATTCTATCTCTGGACAAAAAGTTAGAAAAATCTGCCAAAGTAAGTAAATGGGCTCCTGAGGACTGCATTAATACTGCTATTCTCTGATTTGCATAAAAATCACTTCTTATTTTAATCATATCATAAATAAAATATCAGGATTCTATATTCGCAAAGAGAATAAATTTGATTTCTTCTTTTAATCACAAGTACTGTAAAATTTGGGATAAAATTCCATATTTGCAGATATTAATTGGAAAAAGAAAATAACAGTCAAGTAGGATTAAGACTCCAAATTTAGATATATAGACATTGGAAAACTGAAAATTCCCAAGTTTTTCTAGTGACTTGGGATGTCAAAACCATATCTGTGATTTGTTTTAGATTACAAATCATGAGGTAAGGTATACTTAAGTTATAAAGATAAAATTTATTTTTTCTGACATTAATTCCATTTTAACTCTGTTTTTTTTTGCTATTTTGCACTTGACATCTTATCATTCTTCACCCTAAATTACATGTATACAATAAGAGGGGATACGATTCTAACAAGGGCCCTTTCAACAACCCCTTGATATGTATGGTTTCTGCAACTACAACAATATGGAACTACAACAATGTGAATCCCAGAAATAGGCTGCTTTGTGAAATGGGGATGATATTTAGAAAATATAATTATCTTCTCGGCCTCTGTGCATAAATGACTTGCTAATTATCCCCAAACTCTAGCTGGGAGGTTGGGAAGGGGAAGGAAAGAGGCTGTTGGACACTAGGATTGTTGCATCAAGAATATAAAGAGACTCAATATTCACCTTCTGAAATTCAAATAAGATTTTTCAAAATAACAGAGATCTGGAGGCAAAAAGAGAAAGGAGTTTCTAGATCCTCCCAGTTCTCACGTATCAATGCTAGGCCTGGAGACCAGAATACAGAGGTTTTTTATCTGTTTGTTCTTTATTTGTGTCTTCCTCCTATGAGAAAAAGTCCTGACCATTGTCAGTCTTAATCATGAGGCTGGGGTAGTGAGGAAAAAGCATTTAATTAGGGGACGAAAAAGGCAGCCTTGGCCCTTTTGACCTTGGACTGCTTTGGGGATGAGGAGACAGTGATCCGGATTTCTTCCCAGTTCCCCTTCGAGGTAAAGTCTCAAGAGAAGGGACACGGTGCTAAAACATACAGATCTCTGAGGACCTCCAAGGGACAAAGCCTGTTTTCCTGATCTACTCTGGGGACTCTGGAAGGAGAACACTACATTTGCTCGCACATTGATCCAGTTGCAGCCAAGGAAGCCATGAGTCCCCTTGGTTCAGGTGCTGTAAGAACAGCAGTATCTGAGCTTTCTGGGGAGCCTGTCTAAGAAGGTTGCTGAACCAGCATCAATGAGGTCCCACAACAGAAGCTGCAGGCAGATCACGTGGGCTGGGGAAATAGGAGCCCTAGCCAGAACTCAGGGTGGTCTGCTGCACCCATGAGAGCAGACTGGAGTCAAGCTGAGAAGGGACAGCAGTGAATGCCAGCAGAGCTAGCAGCAACCAGGCCAACAAGGACTATCACCCCAGTGAGGTCCACTCAGCCAGCCAAAGAAGCCCACATACCGGCTAACATATAAAACTTCTGTACAAAATCAAAATGAGATGCGTTTCACATTTAGGATATCTGGGCTTTTTTTTTCTTCTGTTTTTTTTTTTTCTCTGTGAATATTTGTAAAGAATTACTATGTGCTACAAAGTCACCATTTCTATTAATAAAAGGAAGTTCCTGTTTCATAATTCCTACTACTGAAAGTAAATTCTTGGCTTCCCATTTCCTTAATTTGTATTCAGGATACAAAACTTGAATAATTCAGATTATTTGAGTTGCTTTATCAAAGTTGTCATAAGGTCACAAAAGGAAGAAACAGAGACCAGTGACATGCTTGTGGATACTGTGAGTTGAAGTCTGAGTCTCATTATAACTGGGGCCATATAACTAGGAAAGATGAAAAGTCCAAAAAGGTTGGGATTTTACTTAAGGATAAAAATCTGGGTGGTTAATGTAATAGTGATTTTGTCCAACATCAAAGCTTATGGATCTCAACTCTATAAAAATAATCCCAATATATACCATAAATGTTTATTAATAATTTGTAGAAGTCTGAGATAACAGGATGTTAGAATATGTCTTCCATAAATTTAAGAGGAAGAGAAGTAGTGAGTGATAGTGTCTTTAAAATGCCCAGTGGAACTCAGATGATAGCAACCCTATAACAACTACAAATGCTTCCACTGACTCTTCAAATGTTGGGTCATCACAGATGAGAGAAGGATGTTGAAGACAGAAAGAACATATCTAACCTGATTAAATTAATTGTATCTCTTTTAAACATAAATAGGGAGGTGCATCTACTACACCTAGCAGTGATTTCCTTAGGACTTCCCACTAGACTTGAAAGCCAAGCCCAGCATTACAGAATGAGGAAGGACAACATTTATTTGCATCAAATTGCTATATTGACTTTATCTACAAATGTCATCCAAAACTGGGAATGTAGAAACTTAAAAGCTGTTCTAATATTTTAATTTCTTATTACCAAAAGGCTGTTCAGTGACATTTTATTAGTACGGAACACAGGACATAAAACTAATCTGCTTTTCCACTCATTTGTCTCACCAAAAGGGGCTTCGACATTGCTCTTATCCCCTTAGGACGTGGGTAAGTAATGATAAAATGGAAAATGTGAAAACAAAACCTGCCAATGTGCTGAAACAGAGGACTGAATTTAGAATGCAAAACGTTTTAGTACCACACAGACTTTATTCTTAACATTTAAAGAGCACACAGAAATCTATATAAAGCACAGTCAAGAGAAATAAGCCTTGAGCATTGGCTTATATTCAGGTATTGCCTAAAAAATACTTAAAAACTGTCCTTTGGACAAGAATATACACAAAATCTTAGGCTGCTTGGTATTACTAATCGGAGCTCTGAAATAATGAACAAAGATCTCAGCACAGAATCAAAGAACAAGTTAACGTGGAATGGCATGTAAGTGGTTAAAATAGTTGTGAACGATGAGCAGAAAACAAAAAAATGGAAAAACAATTTGAATCAATGCCTCTTGTCAAAGATTTTTTTCCAGATATTTAGTAAGGTACTGTAAAGTCATCTAAGAATATGCTGTATACAACTACATATCTGCAGTAAACCGTATAGTATATATATTATATATTAAACTTAGGGAAATGGCTCCAATCATTCCTAAAATAAATCTTTCCATCATATACAAAGTCCCATGTTCAAGAACTTCCATTATGGATTTTTAAATTTACATATTTAGACCAGATGAATCACAGCTGAAAACTGGAATAAAATTTCTGGTGTCTAGAAAGAACAAAACCAAGTATTCAGCTCCCCTTGCAGAATCATGCATTAAAGGAGCATTTATTTTGGTCTGAGTGTAGCCCTCACATTTTAATTCATAGTCCCCATAATCTAATCTCAAACAATTTTCAAATAAAAGTATTATTTCTGTGCTACACTTATTTTTTCCCATTGTCCCATTTCTCTATGTCATCTACCTGAAAGATTCCCCACATCGAGACAGGGATAAAAAGATCCTATAAAGAAAGAGAGGATTGAGAATAACACACCTGAATACTCTGCAGGGATGCAAGGGCCCCTGCACACATCAACCAACATTGTTTGCAGAATACCAAATGAAGATGGTCAGAAGCAAATAGCATTGATCCTCATAAATTTTATATTTGAAGTTAATGACTCATGATTTAGCAGGAGAAAGAAAACAATGACAAATATAAATAAAATCTACTTTATAGAATATTATCTTCTTTGAAAATATCACTCACATTAGTCAGAAACAGAAATGATGAAGCAAAAGATTACTTAACCTCCAGAAATATTCTTACACAAGTAATCCTTACACAAATGCTTCCTACCCATTTACTAATGTGAAAGTTTATAAATTGTACATGTAAAGAAAATAAGTACAGGCTTTAAAATGGGTTTAAACAGGAATACCTGGCATGTGCAGAGTCAAAACATACTTAATATTTTACTAAAAATAGGGTCTATCCCTCATAAGCAAACGCAGTTGAAATGAATAAAACCAAACATTAAAAGTATATTTTGAGGGCTTCCCATGAGGGCTTCCCATGAGGGCTTCCCTGGTGGCTCAGTGGTTAAGAATCCACCTGCCAGTTCAGGGAATGCGGGTTCGAGCCCTGGTCCGGGAAGATCCCACAAGCCGCGGAGCAACTAAGCCCACGCACCACAACTACCGAGCCTGCGCTCTGGAGCCCGTGAGCCACAACCACTGAGTCCACATGCTACAACTACTGAAGCCCACGCGCCTAGAGCCCGTGCTCCACAACAAGAGAAGCCACCGCAATGAGAAACCCGCGAACCACAAGGAAAAGTAGCCCTCGCTCGCCACAACTAGAGAAAGCCCGCGCGCAACAACCCAACGCAGCCAAAAAAAAAAAAGTGTATTTTGATAATAGGATATATTTTATATTCAGAAAGAGCAAACGCATTTTAAATACTAACAAAGGTTTTCCTTGGTATGAACTGCTCTTTCATAAGTCAGTAATTGATATAGTTACTTCTGAGAGGCAATCATTTAATTTAAAAATCAATATTTGGCCTAAGTTACCTGAATTAGCTTCATACCCTAAGATAAATTAACTGCTTTCAATTTCACTCCAATCACAAGACACTATATCTGAAACCTTACAATTCTCTTTCTCCATTAATGCCACATCAATAACTAAATAGTAATCCAGCAACTCTGAATTCTCAATACCATTTGTGTATTTCCATATTCAATACCTTATTAGAAAAAATACGGAGTTACATTTTGTAACACTTTAATCCTGGTCTGTATAAATGCTCCTTTCATTGTACCTATTCATGAAGAAATAGAATAGGCCCAGGAAGACATGTTAATAAGGGGAATATTATCTTTCATGTTTCACATCTGAAAGCTCCTTTAATCTTCACTCTGCTTCCTGATTACTTTATATAATAATTCAATCTTTAACTGCCTTCTTTTGTCAATAATTATTATAAATACCTAGATGATAAAACATACAAAACCAACCTGAAAAGGAATTCCATAAATACTATTAGTATTTCCGCGTGAATCCAATGGGAGTAGCCTTGACAAACAGCTGAACTTTAGATTATATTATAAACTAATCTGTGCTTCTGTGAAAACTTTATCATTTAACATTTACCTAAAAGAATGTTTGCTATTGACAGACCTTAATGATTTCATAATAGTATGTGTCTTGCTTCATTTAATAAGAAAACATCTGCTAAAATTAATTTTTCGTGTTTGATTTTTCTTTTTCTTTTGGTGGGTTACAATGTCCACCAATGTTTCTCTTTGATTGGGGTATAAGTCATGAGAACTTCCAAATACAAAGGACTATAGCACCTACTCATGTGCCTACAGATCAAGGAAGGGCTCTGTGCCTAGGAAGTTCCTAGCGTCACTAAAATAAGGAATAGTCTTCCCATTATTCTAGTTCTTGTTTCATAGTTTCATTCCCTGGCAACCAGGAGCAACTCCCAAATCATTTCTGACTTGTACATGTTTCCCACCTGGGACAAAGACACTCCTTCACAGCGCCATGACAACCACACCAGCAACACAAGCACTTGGGTTCATGCAGGAAAATGAAAATCCTGAAAGGAAGCCAGGAGATAAAGGCTTACTATTCCTTGTTTCCCACTGGTAGGAAGTAATTACAAAAATTACTTTAACACAAAGCTTCTGGTGAATGAACAGTTTGTAATTTGAGGGGAGAAGCCTAAGGGCCCAGGGATTAAGAAAAAAATATGAAAAGCTGAATGATGTCATACAAGTACAGTCCCCCTCTCCCCCCAGAAAATAGACTGCCTAAAGCAAACTTCTTATTGATGACAATGGAGACATTCTTAAGAGATGATCAGAAGTACATTTTGGTTTTTATCTGAGTTTAGACTGATGACTGATTTAAACAGTGGAGGTGAACTTTATGACCCTTTGATAGTTTATTAGCCTTGTCATTACCAAATAAAATTTCAAATCAGTGAAATACAAAATAATTTTGTACAAACTAAAGGTGCCAAAAGTGAATGTGATCTCCATACTCCCAAAGCAGAAATCAGAAAAAGAAGTAAATTCAACTCTCCCCTAAGATGAAGTAGACAAATTTCTTTATCATAAGCATGCCAAGTTTATATTTGTTGTTAATGAAAAGGATGGTATTCTTTGCCAGAACCTGGCTGCGCTATGTGTTGTGAATACCTGCCAGTTCTGCACTGGAAGAGATTATTTATCTTGCCAAATGTAAAACTGCTTTAGGTGTTATTCTTTTTTTTTTTTTTTTTTTTTTTGCGGTATGCGGGCCCTCTCACTGTTGTGGCCTCTCCCATCGCGGAGCACAGGCTCCGGACGCGCAGGCCCAGTGGCCATGGCTCACGGGCTTAGTTGCTCCGCGGTATGTGGGATCTTCCCGGACCAGGGCACGAACCCGTGTCTCCTGCATCAGCAGGCGGACTCTCAACCGCTGCGCCACCAGGGAAGCCCTAGGTGTTATTCTTAAAAGAGTAATTCTAGAGCAGAGTGCCCTATTTATGATTTTACAAGTTCAATATATTTTTAAGCACTATTCATATTTTTCCTCATTTCAAAAACAATATAAATTCCTTAAGGGTCAAGGAAAGAAAATCTGTGCCATATTTGGGAATGGTTGAGGGTTTTTGTTGTTGTTGAATTGTACTATATAATATATTGTCTCAACAAGTTCAAAGCTGTGACTTTTATTGGAAGACTAGATAAATATTCTTAAAGATAAGGAATCAAAATACAGATTTGCATTTAGTCAAGTGGAATAACTTAGGGCTCTTGAGTATGGTAGAAGCATAATTTTTGTTTTATTTTTATTTTGTTGTTTTTTTAAGGACATAATGTCTTCTCTCCTATAGTGATAGGTAGCAAACATCTTTCATGGGCTCCCAAACCTGTGCAGTGTTCATTTTCTGATTCTCACTGATACAGATTTTGGAATTAGAGAGTTGAAGGCAAGCAGAGACATTCTAAGCATCCATGAGCCAATATCTGCCACCTGACTCCCAAGATAACCTCTACCCATCCCTACTACAACAGGTATATAAAGACACTCATGCAATGACTCTGGGACACGATTATGAAAATACACCATGAGTTTTTATCCCAATGGATCCTTGAACGTAATATATCCAAAAGCATAGCCACTTGTCATCCTTCATCAAGCCTATTTCTACTTCTCATCTGAAATACCTGAATTCTGGAAAGAGAATTCTCTAGTCTTCCAGATTAGGATTCTGAGTCATCCTTGATCTCTCTCTCTCTCTCCCCCAATCTACTCTATCAAATAACCCCATCAGTTTTACTTCAATCTCAACCCAATTTGGCTCCTTCTCTCCTTCTCACTTCTACTCACGTAGTTCAGGTAATAATTTGTTTTAATTTAGAACACTTGCAACAAATTACAGACCTCAAATGAATGGCAGTTCTGAGTTGATAAAATGACAAAGCAAGAAATGTGGCCAGGCAATCAGTGTGACAAGTAGCAAAACATTGGGTTGGCCAAAGAGTTCATTTGGGTTTTTCCGTAAGATATTATAACAGCAGAGTATTTACTTACAGGGATCCTACTGACAGATGTGCCTTGCTTATGATTAAAACTCCTCCTGACTTTCTGTTAGAGAAATTTATGAAGCCCATGGCCCTCAAATACATTTCTTTCTAACAAAGTCTTATGTATTTTATTCCTCTTCTTATAACTCATTGAAGAGAGACCTCATGTCTCCTAAAATAACATCCTATACTGATCCAGAAAAGCACTATTTTATATGGTACTACAGTTTTCATTTATAAATCAATATACCTTTCTAATCCTGGAATCTGTTTTAATTTTACATTTTAGAATGATGGAAAAAATTATAAGAATATATTCTTAATTTTCACTTGGAAAGTATTTAGGCCATGAAGAAGCTTGGCTCTCAGTCCTATAACCAAGAAGTTAAAAGAAGAATTTAAACTTTATAGTACGGTACTTCGAGTTCTAAATTTGAATCTCTATTTAAGGTAGGAGGATATTTACACTTTAAAAATATATAGTTACATTTTAAGACTCTCAAAAGGAGGTAAATTGATATCACCAGCAACTCAGTTCAATCAGAACTGTATAAATAAGAAAATAAAAATTGTTAAGTTCCTACTAAGGTTTATCACAGAATATTCTAAGAGAACTGAATAGTTCTATTTTGGTTCCAGTTTTAAGATAACTGAGAGTTAACAAAGGAACCCCTTTTGCTTTGACCCGTGACTGTTGAAAACCTTTCCAATATATATTACTCTAGGTTGTGACCTACTTCTACCATAAAGTAATCTTCTATTTGCAACTGAAAAACTCAAACAGTCTTCAGAGTCTGCATTCTTAAAATTTCCTCATATAATCTGAGTATACTGATACTGATGCTACTGGAATTTATATTTTTAATAATTTCCTAAAATAATGTCCCAAAATATCTTAATTACATCCAATTCTTTTAAACTTATATACCTTGACTCCTAAGTTATTTCTCCTAACCTAGAATCTAAAAATGCCATAATTAGTAAACATAATATTTCTTGCAATTTTCTGATTTCAAGAAAAAAAATAATCTCTCCTCCTCTATAAATATCAGACTATTGGAAAGTACCAAGGGCTGATATTTATAGATACAGATATCTTCAGGGACTGAAATGGAGTAATAGGGTACAGTTTGGTGAAACTGTAGTGTGACAGATGGAGCAAACAGGATAAGAGTCATAGACACTAATCTGGTTTCCAGTCCTCCAAGACCATTCCATACATGTGGGCTATGGTTTTCTCAAATATGTTTGACCGTTGCCTCAAGAGATATTATATATTGTTAATATATAACAACCAAGACTACAGAAAAAGTACTGTATCCTATTATCTATCCTTTGACATACCCAGTCTTCTGATTTAGAATAACATTTTTAAAACATGAAAATACTTATAAATGAGAATTAATGGTAATGTATTCACAACACGAGGGCAAGCAATGTCTAACTATTCAACTTTAACAAAACTCAACATGTAAATCTTTTGCAGAAGATAATTAATATCAATAATTAATAATAACAGCTAACACTGATTAGGCAACTATTATTGCTGAGGGCTACATTCAGCAATCTGCATATATTAGTTCTAATACTTATTATAATTGCACAATATATTTTTATTTATTTATTTTTTTGCACGATATATTTTTGTTTTCTATTCACAGATAAACAAACTGAGGCTTAAAAACATTAACTACTAATCTAACAACTTGATATTGTAGAGTTATTGCTCACACATGTCTATCTAACTGCAAAGTGTATCCTCTTTCTATTACACCACAGTGGCCCTCTGGGATAGGTTTCAAACCAGAAATTTCTCAGAACACTGTCAGACCATGTTAATTTTAAATGTACTTTAAATTGTACTATTCCAATTAATACAACATATTAAGGGAAGCTTGTGGCTTCCCTTAAATAAGACTAATAACTAGGTAACAACTCTCAAAAGACATCATTAATCTAGAAGACAGATGGCTGCTAAATTAAGAAGATTATCTGTATCCCTGACATTTCCCTAGGGGATATTTCCATTGCCTTCGATTCAGAAAGTTGGCCTGGCAAAAGAAAATACACTTGACCCTTGAACAACAGGGGTTTGAACTGCCTTGGTCCACTTATATGTGGATTTTTTCTAAAGTAAATACTACAGTACTACATGATCCGCTGATTCTCGGTTAGTTGAATCCAGCATTGGTTGATTCTGAGGAAGTGGAAACTCTGATGCTGAGGACCCGCATATATGGCGGGCAGACTATAAGTAATACATGGGTTTTCCAGTGCAAGGAGGATTGACACCCCAACCCCAACGTTGTTTAAGGGTCAAATGTACAGACTTTCTGAGATCTGGTTAAAAAAACATGGATTCCCGTAGTTCCTTTCTTCTCCATAAAGGGAACTTCTATACCCAACTTATAAAAACATCTCTTTAATACAAAGTTACTTTCAGATCTCATTAAAACCAAAATAGAAAACCTTCATGTGCCATAATTCACTTGACTTTAGTGGTTCAGCCTACCTTAAAATAAAATTTGACAAAATCATTCAACTCATTGTCTCTTCCATATTGTAATAAGGTTTGCAAAATAGACAAAGTCAGATAGCATTCTTATTTTCAAATGTATCTATCAGCTGGACTTAAAACAAAATATAATTCTTTGCCATGTCAATATATCTCATTTTAAAAGTTTTAAAGTAATATTAATAATGCATAATTTGGATACTTCTGGAAGACATAAATATTTTCAAATTTTAACACAAGCTAGAGAAAAGATCATTTTAATGGGAAAATTTAAAAGAAGTCATAAATAACAATAATGCCCTGAAATAAAATAATACCTGTAACATATATTTCTCTTATGCATTTAAAAACAGGCAAGCCATATTTCATGATTTATAAACATAAACTTATTTTGCTACCTCCACATTTTATATAAGAGCACATGACAGTCACCTTCTCTTAACTGATGGGAGAGTTGTTTTCAATATATCTTAGAATCACAGTTAATTATTATCAAAGATGCCTACCTCTGTAGTGGAAGTCTTGGGACATATCTATGGGAGCCCGTTCTACTGCTGATCTCTTGTAGACAACATGAATCCTTCCCTTTTCTTCCTCCATCTGCTTACCTCTTTCCAAGGGTTCAATGAAATACTCATCATTATCACCTTTTATCATTCCAGCCTAGAGAAAACATAAAATGTGTTAATGTTAAAAGAAATATCTATCGTCTTTAGCTCACAAGTAGGTTTTTAAATGGCAAGAATACAAGTTTTGAAAACTAATGGGTTTTCTTTCCACTTTTGGTTATAAATGTAAAATGGTTAAGCTACAATAAATGTCAGTTATTCATATAAGACAGACATTCATCTATGGTAGGAATAAAAAATTCATACAAGGTAGAATAAGAGCTTTATATAGGGTAAGAATGAGGAAATCATACAATCTATATATTTTATCAGACTAAAAGAAGAACATTTATGTATTCTACTCAGTAGCTTATCTCTAAAAAAATCTTATGGGCACATAAATTCAAGAAACGTCTCTGATTTCCCAAATTAACCCATTGTGGAGCTTCTGTCCATGCATGTCAAGTATTTACATCTTCTGTAACTCATTTACATCTTCCTGCCATATCACTTTGGTATGAGAGGAAAGAGTTCCATGGGGCACTCACTACATCAGGTTATTTCTGTCCTTAATTAGCCTAAGTTTCATTGGAAATCCCACATTTCTAATATTTATTAATTTGAAGAACTAGCTCATATTTGTCCCATATTAATCTAATTTCATTATTTTACATAATTTTTTCCTTCTCAAGTTTCATCCTTTTGCATGAAAAGGTTATCTTACATGCAATTACTTCCTTCCACTTCTCTAGTGTTTCTTTCTGACACAGTTTCATCTTTGGTTTATTTAGAAAACATCAGGACTATACTATTCAATACTATAGCTGAAGAGAAATGATGGTTTTGTCTGAAACTTATTCTTCCTTAAGTATTGAGTCCACATTACAGTCAAATAGTTATAGTTCATATTCCTACTGTAAAGGTCATACACTAACATGTAGTATTAATTTGAACAGCAGTACATTTATTTGAAAACAAAGTTGAAGAAATAATGTGGTAGTGTGGAATTGTAATTATTTTGAAAATATTTATCAGATCTAAGTCACATTTTTCTTCTGAGGCCCTTATTCTATATTTTCAAATATGAGGTCACTGGCTCTTATGGACTATAGGCAAGGCTGGGGGGAATGGTTCCCACCCCTCCTACCCATTGGTCTAATGGCTCCACCCCTCCATGTCAAGCAGCACAGACATGAAAGGTAGGTAAACCTTGCCAAATAGCATTCGTTTTCAGCAAATATGCCTATGACTATGGCTTTTCTGTTGTAGTCAAATCTGTCACCCCTTTCCAATTCTGTTTTCTCCCACTAGATACGCTCTATCCCCTCCTTTGCCTGTGTAAGCCTCATAGAGAATTCTTAGAAGCTATGGTGTCTCCACATGCCATTTCTACATCCACCTAGATGTTGTGCTCATACAAACAGCCTTTGGATTTACACCTTGTCTTACAAGGAAAGATCACTACAGCTCTTTCACAGTGTTTAGTTTTTATCCTCTTGAACAAACTTCTAGCCTTCATTACAAAGAATATTAAGCTAGTGGGCATTCAGTAGTAATGCTGATCTTCCAGACACAACTCCAATATTTGGAGTTATTTTCTCATCTGGTCAATTACTTTTCCCCTACTCTTGTACTGCAAAATGCAGTGTTTTCACGAGTGGCCTGATTAGATCTTTACCCTGCAGAGTTGTTCCTCCTGTCAATGGATTCATCTCTACAATACAACTTCCAACATCTTTCTCATGCTTTTCAGTTGTCATTTAAATCTTTTTAGCATTAGTGTCATATTCTTTTTTTTTTTCTTTTTTAAAAAAATTGTTTTTGTTTTGTACGCAGGCCTCTCACTGTTGTGGCCTCTCCCATTGCGGAGCACAGGCTCAACGGCCATGCCTCACGGGCCCAGCCGCTCCGCGGCATGTGGGATCTTCCCGGACCGGGGCACGAACCCGTGTTCCCTGCATCGGCAGGCAGACTCTCAACCACTGTGCCACCAGGGAAGCCCCGTGTCATATTCTTAAATCTCGTTTTACCAGTAATTTCAACATCACTTTTTTGTCTTGCTCAGGCATGGATGGGTTAATAATGTTCATAAAACAGATTCAAACTAAGCACAAACACAGTAAACATATAACAAGTTAACTGTACCACGCCTAAGGCTGAAATGTCCAGCCTCATTACTAGCGCCATCTGTTGGTGGGAGGCAGCGTTAACTGGCTTTGTCATGGAAACACAGGTCTGTTGATGTATACCTAAGTTTACAGATTGAAGTTTATCAGTATTCATCTTCATTGCAGTCTTTTCTTTGCCCCAGATCCATTCAGGCACAGTGTTCTGTAAAGTCTCTTACATTCTTTTCCCATCTTTCTATTTCCACTGCCACATCCTTAGTTACAGACCTCATCATTGTGTATTTGGATTACAGAAATTGCCTCCTATTGTGAGACTTTCCATAGATCATAATGATTCTCCCAGATGAGTGCCTAACCCTGGGTGGAAACAGGGTCAACTGAAGCAGCCAGCAACCTCTGAACAATGGGCAATGGTTACTGGGGACACTTGAAAGTCATGGGGAAAAGCAGTAAGGATTAACCCACATGCCATCAAAAAACATTTCTACATACCTTCCATTGCAAACACTCAAATCTCAGGCCCCATGATGTTACTTCTCCACTAGATCACAGGTAAAATTTAACACAGCTAACCCTAACCCTTAGAAGGCAACTGAAAATCTAAACCAGGTTGGGGCAATATCAATGGGAAGGCAAAAGCTGGCTTATATGACCACCAATAATTCTATGGACAGGAAATCTGAGAGCCTACCCTTTTATTCATCAATTTAAGCAAAGTTCAATGGAAAAAAAAACACACCTTATCTAAAGCACTGTACTAGATACCATAGTAAAATTAAAAATTCTCAAAGACATGGTTCATTTACCCTCCAGTTGAGGGCAATATAGTCAAATAAATAAAATATGTGCCTAAAGGTATTCAGTGAGGTATGTTATGAAAAGTCTAGAAAGTAAGTGAGATGGCAGTTGAAAGTCAAATCAAGTGAGATTCTTTTCCCACAGTCCTGCTGCACAAGCAAACTGTCAATAGGAGCTGTTGATTCTCCATCTGAAATTATCTAAAATCTATTTCAACTGAAATCTCCCTAGTGCCCATGGGAATTTCACTTTGGCCACTGCTGTTGTTCACACTGTCTCACATTTTCACATAGCATAGCAGCCAAAATTGCTTTTTCAAATTATTGTATTATTTTAGGCAAACTAGAATGTGGTGACCAATGGGCTGAATATGTAATGGCTCAAAACATCAGGTGTTCCTTTCTTGCTCACATAAAACCTCAGAACAGTTCTAGGTCAGCTGGGAGGGGGCTCCACTCCACACAGCCATGCAGGGGTCGAGGCTGATGGTGGCTCAGCCATTTCAATACAAGCTGCCCAGTCAGAAAGGGAAACAGCAGGAGGAAGCCCCCATGGGAGATTTTTATGAGCTGGCCCTGGTACTCACCACTACCACTTACTTCCATGCGTAGTATACAGTCACATGGCTGGCTCACAGCCAACTGCAAAGAGTGTCAGGAAATGGAATCTGGCTGTGTGCCCAGGGAGAAAAGACAAACGTTTTTTGATGAGCAGATGGCAGTCTCAACCTCAAATAAGATCATGTCACTCCTCTGCTGGAAACACTTCAGTTGCTTCTCATTGCACCTAAAACCACACTCCTCACCATGGCTTTCAAGGCCTGCATCATCCAGCCCTGCCTATGAACCCCAAGCGCTGCTACTCTCCCATACTGACTCTGCCCCAGCCTTTGGGGCCTTTGTTCAGTGTTGTTTTTCTTTTGATATTCCCAAGCTCTTTATAGCCTCAGGATTTTGAAATGCTGTTGGTTCTACTTAGAAGGCTCCTCTCCTACCATTCCACACTTCCCTTAGCTAATTTTTATTCACCAGGTCTCAGCTTAAATGTTGCTTCCTTAGAAATGATTTTCTGACTTCCTCACCCCCATGTAGATGAAATTAGGATCCGCCTTAGCTGTTCATTCTGACTCAGAGCAATGTGTTTTCTCTCACAGCCCTTAACACAAATGCCAGGTTGTTTTACCTAAATGTTAACTTTATGATTCTCTGTTTCCCCTGTGGCAGTGTCAGCTCCTGGGGCAGACTTGTATCTCTTAATTCACCTTTGTCTCCTTCAGCACCAGCACAATGGCTGCACAAAATATGTCTTCAATACATTTTTTGATGAAAAATGACATAAATGAATGGTAAAAGGGAGGGGATGAAGAATTTTTAGAGACTTACAGTGGTCTTCAGAAGGTGGAAGGATTGCCATACTGGCGATGTGAGAGGAGGCATTAGAAGTGAGACAGCTCAGGCTTGAGCAAAGGTTGTGAAGTGCGAAAGCCCAAGACATGCTTGAGGACAGTGGGTAACCCGTTCATTCAGAGCAGAGTCTGTGCAGGGTAGTTCTGGGAAACAAGGTTATGGAGGCCTTGTTTCACCTCATGTCTGAATTTTAATTTGTAGAATGGAGAACAACAACTAAGGTTGATCAGATGGACTAAAACAAAGTGGTGCTTAAAGATTTATCTGATGATTAAGTTCCAGATGGAAGAAAGAACTAGGAAGAAAGCAAGCACGGGCACTAGGAAAAAAAAATCAAAGTTCAGGTGGCAGAAGTGGCAACGTGAACAGAAAAGGGGAAAGAGAAAGGAAAAAGGGATGAATTCAAGAGTTAGAACAGGAAAAAAGAAATACTTGGTTGCTTAGTGTAAGCTCCTCTGCTCAAAACCTTCCAAGGGCGCCCCTTCCACGCAGATAAGTAATCAAAGTTCTTAGGATGGCCGCTCTCAACACCACCACCTCCTGGGCCTCATCTCTTTACTCCTGCCCTTGCTGGTTCCACTTTAGCCACAGTGGGCTCCTTGCTGATCCCTGACACCCCAGGCAGGTGCCCTCGTTAAGATCTTTGCACTGGAAAGGCACTTTCCACTTGCACTTTCCTTTCTTGGAATCTTCTTCCCCCAGAATTCCACATGCCTGACTCCTTCACCTCCTTTAGTCCTTGACTAAGTGAAGCACACCCTGATCACCCAACCTGCTTCCCCCACCCAGCACCCCAAGCCTTCTTACCCTGCTCATCTTTTCCATTACACTCACTGCTTCTAACATACTAAATAGCCTAATCATTTATCATGTTCATGGTCCATTCTCAATCTCTCACCACTACCCTGCTGGTCAGGAATTATTTTCAGTCTGTTCTGTTCACTCTGTATCCCAAGTGCCTAAAACAGTGCCTGGCACAAACTAGATGCTCAATAAATATTTGTGGAATGACAAAATGAGAAGAAAAGGAAGAGAGGAAGATGCAATCCAAGATGACTCCTAAATTTTGAAGTTGAGTGACTAGGAAATTAATGCCTTTGTTCACAGAAACAGAAAGCTACAAGGGAAAGCTAATTGGAAAGGCAGGAAGAAGATTACCTTATTAAGCATGTTCACTTGGGGTAGGGGTGAAAATGCCCAGCATGCAGTGGAGAGACGAAGAATTGTTATTCAGAAAAATTGCCATAGCCATAAATATATTGGAAATGGGATGCATATTCTCAGAGGTAATAGCTAAAACTGTTGGGGGAAAAAATGAATAAGAAAAGTTCATAAAGAGATTTGAGGGAGGGCCAAGAGCAAATCTTGGGAAATGCTCACAGAACCTTAGAATATTACTGTATAGGAAATTCCTAAGATCTGAACTCAGAACCAGGCCCTACATGGCCTGACATTGCCTATTCTTCTGGCTTCTCCTAATGCTTTACATCTTGCTGTTTCTGCTCTAGCCACATGGTCCCCAGCCTCACTGGCACTATCCCCACCTACATAAATTAGCTTCCCCTCCCCTCTCTATCCTAGACTTTTTCTTTTCAAGGCATTACCTACATGACTGTCTGTCACCCTTTTGGAACATAAACTTTATCAAGCACAGACTTTGTCAAATTCACTACTGTATCCCAGGGCCCAGAACAGTGCCTGGCTCAAAGCAGGTGCCTAATATTTGAGGGAGAGGAAATTAATGTAAAAAAATGGCCAAGTTGAAATAAAACATCTTGGAAAGAAACTGAAAAAGAATGGCAAGACATATGGGAGGAAAACAGAGTAGAGCGTTATAGGCATCAAAATAGGAGAGAGCTTCATCAAAGGAAAAGTAACTGCAGTGAAGATGACACAAAGAATGAAGACTGTGAGAAGAAAACTAGACAAACAAAAGTGTCTAATTAGAGTAGAGTGGGGGCTGAAGAGATATTACAGTGAATTATGGAAAGAGCAGGTGATAAAGCCACACATCGATATATTTCAGATCCTAGACTATTCAGAGACATTATAGGTAGATTCTTCCACTGCTCTTCCCACCCCACCATATTGATTTTTCTCCCTCTGTAGCTACCCAAAATGGAGTAACTATTTAAAAAGTACTCTTGTGTTTATTTTACAATCTAAATGCCCATCAACAGATGACTGGCTTAAAAGGATGGGCTCTGTAGGTATGTATATGTGTGTGTGTATGTGTGTGTGTGTGTGTGTGTGTGTGTGTGTGTGTGTGTGTGTATATATATATATATATATATATATATAATGGTGGAATATTACTCAGTCACAAAAAAGAATGAAACACTGGCAATTGCAGCAATGTGGATGGACCTAGGGAATACTATGCTTAGTGAAATAAGTCAGACAGGGAAAGACAAATGCTGTATGATATCACTTATATGTGGAGTATAAAAAATAAGACAAATGACTCTATATACAAAACAGAAACTGACTCATAGATATAGAAAATAGACATGGTTACCAAAGGGGAGAAGGAGGAAATGAGGGGCAAATTAGAAGTATGGATACAAACAGAAACAAACTACTATATGAAAATAGATAAGCAACAAGGATTTACTGTATAGCACAGGGAATTATATTCAATATTTTGTGATAACCTATTATGAAATATAATTTAAAAATAAATATATAACTGAATCACTTTGCTGTACACCTGAGACTAACACAATATTGTAAATCAGCTATACTTCAATTAAAGGAAGAAAAAAAGGTACTTGTGCTTTGAGACAAGACTGACCCATGCAAAAAATCATCAATACTAATAGTTAAGTAGTAAATGCTCTTTTATCCACTAAGATATTCCTTTAGGTAGTCATGCATTCAACACACATTTTTGGAAGCTCAAAGACCATGCATTGCATACCCTAATATTAAATAACTCACATTCCTGCTCACAGGTCCTCACAATTTTATTTCACAAGATACAAGGGAGGGACTTAAAAGAATAAAACCCAATATGTGTAAAATAAAAAAGTCTCAGACTATGACATTCTAAGCATTGGTATTATTTACAGTGCTGCCAGAAATTTACAACTTTTAAATTATAACAGAAATATTTAGAAATGTCAACACACGAGATTATATATGTTCATAAAGGATTCTGTTTAAACAGATACAGTAATTTCTTATCTATCTCTAATGGTATTTAATTAATGTATGGTACCAAGACAATATTTCATGAATGTCCCTTTATGACACAAAGTCCTCCACATTTACCATTCTGTGATATCATGTAACAATATAGGAAATATTTATGGTATTTCTCAAACTATTTTCCAAAATTTAAAGCAGATTAATTTTTAAAATATTTACTGTTTAGTACAGCATTAAGCACATTATATTCAACATATTTTATTATATTTTAATTAAATCTTCACACAATCCCTTTGACATCAATTTATAGGGGATATTTATAAAACTGTAATCTGTGCTAAAAAGCCAGCTGCATAATTTCCCTCTCATCTGGTCAACTCTTCCAGATACATCATTCAGCTCAAACACTGCCAAGAATCCAGAACTAAGCCAAATAGCTTCTGAGCATGGAAACAGCTATCAAAAAAGGCCACCCTCCTTACTCACTAGGAGAGGTCCTTACACCCATATTTGACATCCAATTTCACTAAACTAGGTTAGATGGTTTCCTAATCCTCATCAGAATGCAAATGGCAAACAAGAGTAATGGGTGTGGGGTCCAAGGAGTTTCAGATGAGATAATGTCTATGAAGACTTGTAAACCATAAAGCCTTACCACAAATGTGAAACTCTAGTCTTTATATGTCGACAATAATAAACAGCAGTCACTAAGAAAAGACTAAATTGTGTTCAATTTGGTTTAAAATGAAAATCAATATAAAAGACATTTAAAGAAGTTTCAAAAGTTTTACTAAGGTGTTTTGAAAATTCTGTGTCAGATATTTTAAAAACCTTATGCTATGGAAACATTCTATTTTTAGTTGTGAGACCTAAATGTTTTACTGCAATGATTCTCAAATCTATTAAGGAAGGAGAGGAGAGCAAGGTAGCTTTTCTTTTAGAATGCCAGGAAATATGTATCAAATAATGTGATACATAATTGAAGCTGAAGCTAACTGAATATCCATTATTTTGTGTTAAATTGGTTACAACCTTATACTAGGTCATAACATAGAAAATTAGTAATAAGTTTTAAATGTCTAGTTTAAGTTTTAATTAAACTAATTTAATTAAACTTAGTTTAGTTTTAAATGTCTAGAGGAATACTGAGAAAATTTTATATTAATGTTGTATATGTATGTGAGAGAGAATAAATGTAAATGTAATAGTCAAGAAAGACTATCATATACTGTAGTAATACAACTCCATCTTAGCTCACTAAGGTTCATAAAAACACATTTTGAGAATCACCATTTCACTGTGTTATTTCCTCCAACATTTATTCTATGACTATGTCAGTAAAGCACATTGCCTAGTTCCAGTTTATCATTAGAATGGACAGATGTTATTATATTGAATATGAATATGATTTCTACATCCTGCCTGAATTTCAGGGAGTATTTCAATGACATCCCCCAAATTTCTACAGAGAAGGCATTAGAAAAGGCAACATAGTTGAGAAAGGATGGAAAATAGAATGAGAAGTGACACAGCCATATTTGTTAACCAAAGGACTATTTATTTACATAAAGAAGCTTATTATTTGGGATGCACTTGGATAAAGTTTATGAAGATTAAGAAATAGCTAAAAATTCTCCCAAGCCTTGTTACCAGTTTCCACAAAGCCTTCCCTTATTCCAAAGCCAAAAGTAATTTTTAGCCTTTCTGGACTTCCAGCATTTTATCTATATTTCTATAGTACTTATCACTGTCAATATTATATTATAATTATTTACATCAACTGTGCTAGTGTCTGGAAAGTAAGAGATATTGAGTAAGATGTCAGCTGAACTAAACTATAAATGTAATCAAATTCAATATTTATCTTTGGGTTTGACTGGCATTTCATTCAACAATGGTCCCTCTGGATGACTTCTGAATCTCAGCAGCATTCAACATAATCCTCTGCTGAGGAACTGATGACACTACACATATATTTGCAGAATCTTTTCCTTGAAAGGAGTGAAAGGCCCTCCACAAGGCAGGTGTTTTAGTTTGAGTCCTAAATTAAAAAAAAAAAAAGATATGCCATTTGACTCAACTAATCTTGACTCCATTAATCTTGATTCAATTAATCGCTAAAGCAAATGGGTCTAACCTTAACCACTGAACACTAGACATCACCATTTCAGTTCCTTAGTTATACAGCATAAACTCCAACCCTTGGCTGTCTGACTCTTACGAAAATCTAGGTTGCAAGAAATAAAATTCTAGGAAGGTTTCCTGAAGGCGAAAGAATTTTCTATATATCCAGTCTAATTGCTTTATTTTTTCTCCTTTCCATTACCAGCCCTGCCTCCATCCAGCCAGGCTGCTGTTATTTGGGCCCCTAATAAGACTGTTTTCATTCAACTATGTAAAGCACTAAAACATCACCCTATGATGAAGATTACACAAGAGAGTCCTAGGAAGCTCATTATCTTTATAACAGTATGTTCGCTGTTAGAAGACTTCTCTCAATATAATACTCTGTTTGCTATGTGAGAATCCAGGGGAAAAAATCTCTCAGCTTTTAATAATAGGAACAGTTTTTCTTCTTCTTCTGAAAAACTGGTTCAATTTTATTTTATAAGCACTTCATATTATGTAATTAACCGATATCTGTGAGAAAACTCAAAGTCAAATTTGTATTCTACCTTTAAGACAATCTTGTGTCATGAAACCGTGGATACTGAACTTTTCTTGGATATTAGTTTTCCTGCTCTTGTTTTCCCTTCTGTTTTCAATATTTTACTGTGTGAATGCATATAAACTGTCCCATATCTTTACCACATTGAAGGAGGTAGGTACTTGTTGAGTTAAAGTACAAGACTGTATACTGCAAGCTAAAACTAAGACATTATGGTTTAATTTGAAACAAGAAAGTAAATTTTTCTGAAAATGTGTAAATTATAGGATTAAATGTATTAACAGTGTTTACTTAGCATTATTCAATATTTCACAAATATCTGAGTTGTCCTAAAAAAGTTGAGGGTAAATTATTTTTATCATTTTTAGCATAGTGTAACAGTTCATAACTCTAAATCTTGCAGTTTATAACTCTAATTTATTAATGATTTATGGTGTACAATATAAAATATAAATATTAAATGTATTTATTTCTGAGTTGGGTGTTGATTTTATGTAGCTAGGAATTCCATCTATATTAATAAATACACCCAAGGTATAACCTCAGTAATCTTGGCAGAGGACTTATGTGAACCAAAACAGCATGTCTTCTGTTATTTATTTCCTCTCATTGCTTTGTAAAACATAAAGCAAACCAAACAACAATATCAACAAACAACAACAAAACTGAATCAAAGCAGCCAATAAGAGAAGAACAAAACAGCAAAAAAAGTTTTTTTAATGAAAAAAAATGAAAGAAGAAGAGAAGTTAGTCCAACCAAGCTTTAGGATCCAAATTCAGCAAAATGAGAGAATGTACATGAGTGAGAGGCAGAGAGACAGAACACGCACTTCTGAGGAGTCCTTGTACCTTTCACTCTACAGTAAAAATCCACTCCAGGTCCTCCTCCACCTCCAGTATAATATGTGCCTCGTACAAATGTGCATCAACAGTCATGATAAATTTGCTGCTAAACATTTATAAAGTTAAAATGTCCCACAATGTTAAGGTACAGAAAATACAGTTGATATTTTCCTTTGTAGAGAGAAGAGGAAAATTGAAAAACCGAAATTATGCAACATTCTTAAGGCCTTTTTGCAATTTAAAAGTCAGTTTAATGATTGAACAACCCCAAAAGAAATCATGTGTACTGTGGCTCACCCATAGCTACTGTGCTTGTATCAATACAATCACAGAGGGAAAGGATGGGATATAAAAGTGAAGAAGAGGAAGAGGGTGTGAAGGGGACTGAATCTGAAGATGGATGGGGAGAGAGGCTTCCCCTACCCTAATTTCCAGAAAGTCTTAAAAATCTCTAGTAAAATCTCAGTTTTCATAAGCGTTTGACATTTGTGGAATTTATGGCATATAAATACTTTATTCATTTAAAGAAAACTTTTGTTCTTTTTCATAAAGAGAATAATTCATCCCTAATGTATCTGATTTGGTTTTTATATTGAGCTTTTCACGTAAAGCCATTTTATCTAGTAATTTCCCCAAGTCAGGATGAGGTTTATAGGGACATACAAAAAAAATCACTAAGAAAAAACTTCAATTAGATGACTAATAGGATCAAAGACTGTGAACCTTCATTTTATTAACACGATCAGTTCAGAAAACCAGTAGATCCTTTCTGATTAAATGTACGGGACTTCCTTTATGATCTTGTCATTAACATACCTAACTGCCAGGCTTAAAGATAAGGTGACCCTAGCTTACAGAGCACAAAGGAGGAATCTTGATTGATTCACACAAGATGTGGGTTCTGATTAGAGCTTTGCTACTAACTACTATGATTTTTGAAAAGTCATTTAAGTTCTTTGGCGCTCAGTTTCATAATCTGAAAAATTACAAGAGTTTTACTAGATTAATCACTAAAATGACTTCCAATTAAATTATCGTCCAATAGTAGAGCACCCAGGAAAGATGTATTTGAAAAGCTATTCCCTGCCAATATCCCAAGACCCACTTAGTCCCATGATAAATAACTTGAAATATGATTTTAAGATTAATATAAAGTAGGTCTCAAACTTCAGTGTGACAAAGAAATTAGGTCCCAACCTCAGAGATTTTTCCATGTTTCAACTCCAGAGAGTCTGATTCAAAAGGACTGGGATGGAGATCAGAAATCTGCAATTTTAACAAGCACTTCTTTTTAAATGCTGTAAATAGTTGTAGTCTGGAAATTATAGTTTGAGAAAAACTGCTTAGAAAATAATGTGCCAATCAAAATGAATTTGGGTATATTTACTCCCTTATGCTAAAACAAATTTTCAGAAGATGACTATTTAAATAAAACATGAGTAAATGTAAAATATGAATCGAACTCTAAATAATAGTCATCTACTAAAGATATAATAAAATATGTATACATTTCTCAGATATTTTAAGAGTCTGCAGAATGAGTCAGGCTGTCTTAACAGTTATAAGAAAAATAAAAATTATATTCTTTCATTTAGTAGAAAATAGATATCTACTAATAATCAGCTTTCACAGCAAAGAAAAAGCTTTATAAATTCCAACAATTAAAAAATAGTTTAAGGGGAATGTGAAGTCCAAAAGAACTTAGAAATTATTCAAAATTGCATTATAACATTATAATACATACCAAAATACATATACATTCCAAAACCTCTTGAGTCAAGAAGATTAATGATTAATAATTATTATAGCTAAGAGTGTTGCATTATACTACATTTTAAGGATAGATATTGAAGATATATTTACTGTTCCTAAAAAGATAAGCCAGATCACAATTAAAATTAATAGAATTAAAATTAGTAATGACAGGTACAATTTAAAGTACAGAAATTCTGCTTGCAAATAGGAATTCAATCTAGATCAATTCAACTATTCTTTCAGCACTTGCTATTTTTCTGCCATCAGGTGGATATTGGCAAGCTGGCGTCATGTTCAATGTCTCGAAGGCCAGTGTTTCTCAAAATGAATCACCTGGAGATCTTGTCAATACAGATTCTGACTCAGTGGTTTGAGATTCTATATTTCAAAAAATCTCCCAGGTGATGTGGATGCTTCTGGCCCTTGGACGACACTTTGAGTAACAAGGCCTCTGGGCATTTCAACCGCATTGAGTTAAACAGAAGAAATCCCATGAATTAGATACAGGTCAATTGTGGTAGATTTTATTTCCTAAAGATGGCCTATAACACAGCCTATCATCCCACATTGCTTTCCTCAGTATGACTTTGCCACTCTCCCATCAAGAGGAAGAGTTTAAATTGTCCTACCACCACCTTGAACCCAGGACAGCTTTTGTGATTCACTTGTAATGAAAAAAAATGTGGTGGAGGTGTCATGGCATGATTTCTGAGCCTAGTTTGGAAGAAATCTTGAAACTTCTGCCTCAGTCTCATGGAGCACTCTCTTTCTAGATGCTTCCTCTCAGATCCAGCTGCCACACGGTGAGTGACCCAAGCCACATGAAGAGGCTATGCATAAGCACCCTAGTAACAGTCCAAGCCGTTGAATCACGCAGCTTGGTCACCAGACATGTGAATGAAAAAATCTCAGTATAGTCCCAACACTCAGCCATTCAAATCACTCCCATTCTTTTGAGCATTCCAAGATGAGGATCCAGACATTCTGCAGCAAAGGCAGATCATTCGTACTTGCCCTCTCTGAATTCCTGCTACACAAAAATCCAAGAACATAATAAAACAACTGTTGTTTTACACCCAAGTTTGGGTGGTTTGTTACATAACAATGGAAAACAAAGAATGGAATTAGAGTTAAGGTAGAAGAAGCATGTAGTGAATGAAAGCAAATATTTGATCCTTATATATTATTTTTAATTGTTTAGACTAAGTCATATAGCTAAGAGAGGGAAGGTCTGGTGACAGAGCCAAAACTGTTAAAAGAATGCAAGGGAAAGTCTGGCTGGAACAGAAGGTGAGTCCTGAGATGAGGCAAGAGATTATAACAGAAATTGAATGGGGACAATAGCAAAGGAACTTGGGAGGCATCATCAACAAATTAAATGGAAACCTGAGAACATACAGAGGAATTCAAAAATGGAACATGAACTGTTAAGACTGTAGGATGGTTTCTGGTTCCATCAATGAAGCCTCTTTCACTAGACTAACTAGAATACCCATAAAGCAAAACATAAATCAAACCAGAGAGAACAAAGAAAAAGTTGTAAGGAGAGAAGCGAAAGCAAGGCAAAAGAACACCCAGTGGGCATGAATAAGAATGCGAAGAAAGGACTATGGCACGATGGCTAAAATGGCTCATTCACAGTTCCAGGAACTGTGATACAGGGAGGAATATGACAAAGTCCTACCCAATAAAGCTTAAAATACTAGTGAAGACAATAAACAAGTAAGTAAATAATGTACTTTCATACAGTGGTAAGCATTAGAAAGAAAATAAAGCAGGCTAAAAGGACAGAGATATTTGGGGAAGGAGAAATGGGAGAGATCTGTAAGATCTGTATATACTGAATATTAACCAAGCAAGAGTCTATGAAGAACAAGTCGTAATGAGAGAAAAAGGAAGGAGTAACTATGGATAAATTATCAACAAATGAGAAGAAAGCCCAAGATAGCTTCTTAACCATAGTCTGCCAGTTGTTCTGGTCAGAAAGTACTAGCCAATGGAATGTGGGTGGAAGTGACAATGTGCCACTTCTTAGACTGGTCCATAAAATCCTCCATGTCAGTAGATGAGAGAAGAGAAAGGTTAGGCGTTTGTCTCTATTTCCCCTCTGTACCACACCATATATCTGAAAGTGGTGGTGTCTAGTCCCTTTAAATACCCCCTTTCATGGCCCCAGCTTTAATACCATTTCCCTGCCTTGCCCTTTGAGATCTTGGGATAAAACAACATTCAATGCTTGATGGGCTCTGGGTGCCTCACCATCCCATGTTAGTTCCCTTACCCTTGTCCACATCTCATTAAATAGTCTCTTTATGAAATTCTTCTAGTTAAATCTTTTTAAAGAATGTCACCTCTCCATATCAGGACCCTGACAGATATACTACTCTACATCATTAAAATTTTTTTTTTTTTTTTTTTTTTTTTTTTTTTGCGGTATGCAGGCCTCTCACTGCCGTGGCCTCTCCCGTTGCGGAGCACAGGCTCCGGACGCACAGGCCCAGCGGCCATGGCTCACGGGCCCAGCCGCTCCGCGGCATGTGGGATCCTCCCGGACCAGGGCACGAACCCGTGTCTCCCGCATCGGCAGGCGGATTCTCAACCACTGCGCCACCAGGGAAGCCCCCAACATCATTAAAAATTTGAATAAAGAGCATAATAGTTAGGTCTTTAAAAGAACTAGTAAACATGATAGCACTTTAGAACTGAGAGTGATCTTGGAAATCTCGAGTCCATTCACCTTATTTTGCACAACGGTACCAATAACCAATGATGCATTTTCCTTCTACATTTTCTATATAAACGTTATATTTAGCTCACACCAAAATAAAGTATAGGCCAAGCTTTTTATGTATTTCAGAATATTTATTTATAATATTTACAATATTTTCAGGGGAAAAGTAACAAGAAGCAATTCTCAAAATTAATGCCCAGAAACTAGTTCTACATCGGAACAGCATCTACCTCAGCTGGAAAGCAAAGAACATATATTTCTCAGTTCTCATTCTTTCAATGAAACCCTACTCCGTTTATAGAGCTGCCAAATGGCTGAAACAGCCCAAAACAGTTTACAGTATTGAAATATACTGACTTTTTTCCCTGATGATCTTCTTATGATGAAAAAAAACAAGCTTTAACCACAGCTGACGCTGATCATTAATGTCTGCTCCTGATCAAAAGCCACACCCTGTCTGCAAGTCACATTAAAATGCTAAACCATCTCTCTAGCTAGAAATTCAGTAACAGCAAATGTCCATTATCAAGCTCTGTGGATAATGACATTTTCTAGTTCCCTCTACTTCCCTCTAAATTGACCCTTGCTCTGCAGCACTCATCTCATATCTTGGGTTTCTTCTAATGTTCTTGTTCTGAGGTGCAACATTAACTAATGTGCACTATTCCAAGAAAAGAAGGCATATCTGTCAAAAAAGCTATACCTTGTTACAAACCTAGCCTTGACCTCAGTCATATCAAATATGAGGCTAAAGCATTTGTTATCTTAAATAGCTACATTTGTTGATCTAATGTGTATCTGCACAGTCTAGTGTTTCACACATTTTATTAAATCCTCATGAATCTTTCCTCCTGCACCTTTGGTCTATGAAATACAGTGTCACACGAACATGGTCTCGTCCCATAAGAAAATTTATTAAAGTTATATGCTGTTGCTAAAATATATCTCAATGTTGTAACCTTGGTTAAATAGTACACATATATATAAAATCACTGATTAATGCTTTTGTTCTTTTTAAACTGTATGTGTATATCAAAGGGATGTGAGTTGGGATTAGAAAAAAATTGTTTCTTTCAACAACAAAGCCATAATTTATTTAGAATGGTTGGCCTCCCTTGCTTCCTATTACTATCCAGCACATCAATCAACTGGACAAGTGAGGTAGGTAAAATCCCAGTAAAAGAGTAGCTAGCTGACATTTGGCCATATACACTATCAAATACAAATGGCAAGCCTCCGGCTTCAAACCTACACATATCCTGATCTTCAAATGGCCCTTGAGACAGAGTAAAGAGACTGATGTTGGTCTGCTTCCTGAGATTCATATGCTGCAAACAAAATGGAGCCTCTGTCCCCCAGGAGAAGGTAGTTATGCACCTAAATTTTTGAGGCCTAATCCTAATTACATGATATTATAACAGATAACAATGTCAGTTTCCACTCATATAGCCCATTCCACATTTATCTGCTCATTCAGCTTTTTGTTTTTGTTGTTGCTCATTCAGTCTTTAAAGCCACCTTGTGCTATTTAAAAACCAGGACTCAGGGGCTTCCCTGGTGGCGCAGTGGTTGAGAGTCCGCCTGCTGATGCAGGGGACACGGGTTCGTGCCCCGGTCCAGGAAGATCCCACGTGCCGCGGAGCGGCTGGGCCCGTGAGCCATGGCCGCGGAGCCTGTGCTCCGCAACTGTAGAGGCCACAGCAGTGAGAGGCCCGTGTACCGCAAAAACAAACGAACAAACAAACAAACAAAAAAACCAGGACTCAGGGAAGTGAAAATGACATGTTCAACGTCATATAGTGAGTGGCAAAACTAGGACTTGAACCCGTATCTTTCAACTCCTAACCTGATGTTCTTTCCACTGATCTCGGACCTATAAGAAATGAAAATCCCGGAGTTCCACTGTAGACAGACTAAATCAAATACTCTGGGGTTGGGTCCTATGGTAGGCATAATTCTAAGGTGGCCACCATTAAGGTTCTTATGACTGTCAAAGATTTGAAAGAAAGATAATCCCCAGGTCTTCAAAGTTACGGAGAAACAAACATTCATAAATATTACTATGAAATTATGAATTATTACAGCCTTTCTGGGGATAAATTAACATTGTAAATCAAAATTCTCAAAAAGACATATATCTGTTGACTCAGCATTTCCACTTCTAGGAATTTAAATTTACACATACCAAGTGGAAAAAATAAATAGGAATTAAGTAAATCAATTATGGCACAGCCACATTAAAATTAGGTTCTTGACGCATTTTTACTGCCATGGAAAAATGCTGAGCTCTAATAGTTAGCAAACAGCAAAATGCCATGGCTAGTCCACACCACTAGAAGCATCTGACATCAAGGATTTGTCAACCAACTTCCTAAAATATTCTCAAAGTAACTAAATGTTTATAAAAGAAAGCTCTGTACAAAGTCATTGTAACACAAAGATGATCAGATCAGTAATTTTTTACCCATGGATCTGTATCCCCCTAAGTGGATATTTTATGGTGATGATCATAATCCAATTTCTATCACAATGTAGCACTCTCAAATAAGTGTTTAGGTTGAAAAGTGTTTCGGTCGACACAGAATATACTCTGCTGGGGTTATGTGATCAGTAACATTCACCAGTTCCAACGCCCGCAGCCAGGTCTCCACACTGGTCCACTATGAACCAGTCCTCCAGGGAGTCATAACAACAGAAGCAATACTAGGATGAGCTCTCCTAGAGTCACATGACTTTCATTATTTCAGTACTAATAATTCAGACCCATAAAGTGAACGAAACAAGAATCCTTTCTGCATAACAAACAAACTTATGGTTACCAAAAGGCAAAGGGCAGGAGGATAAACTAGAAGTTTGGGATTAACATATACACAGTACTATATATAAAATAGATAACAAATAAGGACCTCCTGTATAGCACAGGGAACTCTATTCAGTATTCTGTAATAACTTATATGGGGAATGAATCTAAAATTATATATATATATATATATATATATATATATATATATATATATATATGAATCACTTTGCTGTATGCCTGAAACTAATAATTCTTTCTGGTCTTACAACTGCTAGGTGGAGTCATGTGGTATATCTATATTCATAAATATCAATAATAGGTCATACACTAATAGTAGTAATGGCAAGACACAGGCAGTTTTGGAGAAACAAAAGTACCCTTACTATTTATAAGATTCTTTCCATTAAATAGGATGGGTGTTTAGTCTGATGGAACTGTTTCATAGTTTTGAGTTCCCAGAACTGTTGTTGTTGCTTTTTCTCCTTCCTGTTGAGTTTTAGCTATTGTGATTTACAGTGAGATTAAGACCGAGTAAACTGACAGCACCTTCCTTTACATGTACAGTGTACAGCGAAGAAGCATGACTAACGGAGAGGTAAGAGGAATAAGACAAGAATTTGTGGTCCCATAAACAAGCCTGCTGAAAAGCTCAATGTATTATACTGTTCAGAAATAAAAGTTCCTTCTTTAACGTAGAAAAATTCTAAATCAGTATTTCTCAAACTTTTCGGTACCAGGACCCTTTTATATTCTTTAAAATTATTGAGGTTTCCCAAAGAGCCTTCATTTATGTAATTTATGTTTCTTCATATTTATTGTATTAGAAATTAAAGCAAAAATTTATCAAATATTTAATTCATTTAAAAGTAAAATAATCCATTACATGGTGATATAAATAATACATTTTATGTAAAATAACTGTGATGTTCAAAACAAAGAAAATTTAGTGAGAAGAATTTTACATTTTTGCAAATCTCTTTAGGTCTGACTTAAAGACAATTGGATTCTCCTACCTGCTTCCTTTCTTTTTATTTTATTTAACAAAGAATTTATTAAAAAAAATTTTTTTTTATACAGCAGGTTCTTATTAGTCATCCATTTTACACACATCAGTGTATACAAGTCAATCCCCATCTCCCAATTCATCCCATCACCATCCCGCGCTGCTTTCCCCCCTTGGTGTCCATACATTTGTTCTCTACATCTGTGTCTCTATTTCTGCCCTGCAAACCGGTTCATCTGCACCATTTTCTAGGTTCCACATATATGCGTTAATATATGATATTTGTTTTTCTCTTTCTGACTTACTTCACTGTGTATGACAGTCTCTAGATCCATCCACGTCTCTATAAATGACCCAATTTCATTCCTTTTTATGGCTGAGTAATATTCCATTGTATATATGTAACACATCTTTTTATCCATTCATCTGTTGATGGGCATGTAGGTTGCTTCCATGACCTGGCTATTGTAAATAGTGCTGCAAGGAACACTGGGGTGAATGTATCTTTTTGAATTATGGTTTTCTCAGAGAATATGCCCAGTAGTGGTATTGCTGGGTAATATGGTAATTCTATGTTTAGTTTTTTAAGGAACCTCCATACTGTTCTCCATAGTGGCTGTATCAATTTACATTCCCACCAACAGTGCAAGAGGGTTCCCTTTTCTCCACACCCTCTCCCTGCTTCTGAATTCAATCTGTTGTAATATATGTTTTGTAGCCTCTGGAAAATTCCACTGTACACTTGAGTAAGAATGAGAGTAAAAGAAGTGAATAATGTCTTAGTATTATTATAAAAATAATTTTGAACTCACAAAACCCCTAAAAAGATCTTAAAGACATAGAGAGACCAACCTTTCTGGTTTGCATGGGACTATCCCAGGTTTAGCACCAAAAGTCCCATGTCCTGGGGAAACTCCTTAGTCTGGGCAAACAAGGCTGATGTTTGCCTCTCTGTACTACACTCTAAGAACAGCAGTGCTAAAAACAAAATAAAAAAGATAGACTTGCTTAAGATCACAACATCCGCTAACTACTGCTATACCTTCAAAATCACAAGTCTACCTAATTCCTGGCTATACATAGTTATTGTTAGTTTTATACAGTTTTAATAAAAACATACAAATTTGAAATCATCAGAATCTGTCAAGTAGCATACTCTTAAGCATATGCAAAGTAAAGGTTTGATATGTTATATTAGGAAAATCAAAATTAAGCTCTATTTAATTTTTTGTGGTTTGGGACCTTGGGATTGAACCAATGTAACTTAATAAATGTCCCTTAAAATATATTATTTTTTGAAAGAAAAGTACTACATGCCATTCCACTAGATATTTATTTTTTAAATGCAATGAGAATTCTTACTATTTACAGTAACTAATTACCTTGAGTAACCACAAACGTATTTAGCATCCTGAGAATTATTTCATTTTTCAGAAAGCTTCACTGAATAAAGTATATTAAATTTGCTTTATGACGTTCAAGTGCCAAACCACACGTTTTCCCTCCATCACCTTTAGTTCCTTTTAAATGAAACTGTGTATGAGTAAGTCTTTAGTCAAATAATGCAGTCATCTTTTTCCATCATTTTTCTTTTTATAGATGAAGTATTTCTAAAATGTTATGTATATAACAACTAACAGTGACCAGCATAATCTTTTAATGAGTCCTAAGGTTCTTTTTCATAAAACATGATGACAAAATCATATTATTTAGATTAAAATGTTATAAGAAGCCACCATCGTAACCAGGTTTTCCTTCATATGAGATATTTTACATTATTGAATTGGCAATAGACATTCATTTCAAGCTCAAGACATTTTTCTTGCCATTTTTTTCACAAAATTAAATGCGTACCTACAGTTGCTATGTTACTGGTATAAGCCTTACCTTGGCATAGCAATTTTGTTTAAATAAATCATTTTCTAAAAAGGTGTTTGCTGAAACTTTAAAATATATTTCCAACAGCAATAATCCCCTAAAAGAAAAAAATGTGACTTCCTTCTCCAACTTTATTTTTTTGAGTTTTTTTACTCTTGTCTACAAGTTCACTAAGAAGAATATTTATGATTTTTTAAGAAAAACTTATGTCATAATATCAATGCAAAATTTCAGAAGATATAAAGGACATTAGTTAACAGCTTTTCTACTTCAAATAGAAAAAAAGCAAAATATTTTACAATGAAATACCACTAATATTTCAAATTTCACAAAAAGGTCACTTGTAATTGCCTCAAAGAAAAATAATTATATAATACAAACAATGTAAAAAAGCATCAAATAGGCAAGTGAAAGATAAGCTTCACAGTATTTTTCAAACATATTTCAAAAGAGACAGAGGTCTGGTTCCCTTTTTATAATTATTCATCAAAATCTGTTAAAATATTAGACTTTAAAAGGTATTTTATTGAACATCAACTGCCTCTAGCAGAAACATCACACTCACACACTAAGATCCCTGCCATCAGTTTCTCTAAATTTTAGCTTATTCTCCACAAGGCCAGTCAACTTTTTGAGAGGGGTGAGGGGAATCACTTCCCTGATTAAAAACTTCCATGAATATCAGTTTCCTAGAAAAGTCTGAACTTCTTTTCTTAGCATAGTATAATATGCTAATTCAGGACCCCAAACACTGTATCTTTTGCTAATTCATTCCTCCAGCAAGTAGACCTTAAGTGCCTTTCAGCACCTGGCCCACAGCGATGCTCAGTCACACCTTCTGCATCAGTCACAGCAACCTCCTTACAAGCTTATGCCCGTGTGCCCTTAGACACACTCTTCCTTCTTCTTGTTAAGATACAGCACAGTGCAGGTGAGAATTTTACACAAGAGGAACAATTCATGAAAATTAAGAGTGTTCACTTTGTCAATTTTGCCCATCCATAAATAAATTAAAATAATTTCATTAAGTCCCATAGAGGGAAAATATATCTATTCCATTAGGATTTCTACTCTTTAACTAGAATTCTGATGAGAAAAAAATTACCATTTTTGTGTGTGCCATTTTTTTACTGAAGTAAAACTGACATACAATAAAAACATATATCTTAAGTGTTTAGTATAATGAGTCTTCATGACTGCAAATGCAACCAACACTAAAAACAAAATATAGGACATAGTTGTCAAAATAAAAAGGCTCTTTCATGCCCCTTTCCAGACAATTTTTCACTCCCATCCTCACGCAACCACTTTCTGATTTTATCATCGTAGATTTAAAAAAATCTATTCTCAGACTTCACATAAATAGAAACATAGTGTATGTAGATTTTTGAATCTGGCTTCTTTCACTCAGTAAAATATTTTTGAGATTCATCCATGTTGTTGCATGGATCAGTAGTCTCTTATTATTATTGCTGAGTAATATTCTTTCTATGTGAATATACCCTGTGTTTTTCATGTATTTATTGATGCTTTGTATATCTTCTTTTATGAGATGTCTGTTCAGCTCTTTTGTCCATTTAAAAAAATTATATTGTTCTTTTCATTACCAATTTTAGAATTTCTTTAAATATTCAGTGTATTCACATATCATTTTTCAGATATATATCTTGTGAATATTTTTTCCCAATCCGTGGTTTGCCCATTATTTTAATGGAGTCTTATAATGAGCAGAATTTTTAATTTTGATGAATTCCAACTTATCAATAGTTTTTATGGTTGCTGATTTTTGCGTCCTGTTCAAGAAATCATTGTTTACCCCCCAAACTTTCTATTAGAAGCTTCTGGGTTCTAGATATACATATAGGTCTATGATACATCACAAATTAATTTTGTACATGGAGTAAGATAGAGGTTGAGGACTCATGAATGGTTATTTGAACTGTCTCAGCGTTTAGGAGAGACAGTATTCAGCCCTCTTAAAGTAAGGCAAAAAGCACTCCATTTCTCCTCTTTGGAAAGAGGATGAGTGGCCACCTCCACCAGGTTTGGACCCTGGGGTTAAGGTAGAGGAATGGATAACACCTTGGTCTCTATGCATTCCAAAGGAGTTGATTTAGAAATTGCATGGTTTCCAACTCTTGTGTATGCCCACAGGTTACAGAAATGACTTTAAGTATTCTCTGGAGTCTTTGTTGTCAAAAATTGTAGTGCCATTATTCACAGTAGTCCATTATTCGATGTGCCAACAATCCTCTCTAGATTCGGAGCATCCTTCTCCTGTTATAATGGTTCTCTCATCAGAGATTGCATCGTTCTCATGAGAAAAAAGCTAAACACAGAGCTGGTCTTGGTTTATCAGTCAATTCAATACTGTAGCTACCAACATAAATATCCCTAGTCTTTTTCTACGCAGAACCATTTTCTGGTGTTCCCCAAAACACGTTATAATGAAATGGAAGCCTTAGCAAGAAGTCCTCAGTGAGTGACTACATTTGTTGATTCTGCAACTTAATAATGTTGAGGCTGACATCTGAGCAATTCTCATGTCTTTTTCCACATGGTCACCAGATGACTGCTGCAGCTCCAGCCATCATGTTTTCTTTGGGTTCTGTGAGTCAAGATTTCAGACAGGGCACAATAAGGATGGCTGGTCTTTGCTTCACAATGTCTGTGGACTGGATCAGAAGATTTAAAGGACTGGAAGGGGACTTCCCTGGTGGCGCAGTGGTTGAGAATCCGCCTGCCGATGCAGGGGACACGGGTTCGTGCCCCGGTCCAGGAAGATCCCACGTGCCGCGGAAAGGCTGGGCCTGTGAGCCATGGCCACTGAGCCTGCACATCCGGAGCCTGTGCTCCAGAACGGGAGAGGCCGCAACAGTAAGAGGCCCATGTACAGCAAAAAAAAAAAGGACTGGAAGGGACTCAAATGCCTGAAGTCTAGAATTATCTGAAGAACTGAGGAATCTTCATTTATACATCTGGCACCCTGACTGCCATATCTTAAAGACTGGGTTCTGAGAGAGATACCGGAGGGGGGCATATAAGAGGAATCACCTAGATGGGAAGTACCTGAGAGGGACTGCTCAGAGTGTCAGGAAAGGCAGCATTACATGAAAAAAACTTACTGGTGTATTTTAACTAGTATCAAGAAAGAGGCAGTTTTCTGTGTGTGTATGTGTGTGTGTGTTGGTGTGTGTGTGTTTTACCTTGAAATAGATCTTTGGCTGCTACTTAGGAAGATACTTGCCATTCATGTAGAAAAGGGTAACATATATCTTTGAGTTCAAAAACTAGACCAATCACTGGAAGTTCTTTGACTTTGGGGTAGTCACCTAATATCTCCAAACTTTTGTTTTCCCCTTTGTATAGTATTAATACTACAATAATAAGAGGATTATTATAGTATATATTAATATGTTATAATATGATACTACGATAATAATACTATCTTTTTTTTTTTTTTTTTTTGGCAGTACGTGGGCCTCTCACTGTTGTGGCCTCTCCCGTTGCAGAGCACAGGCTCTGGACGTGGGCTCAGCAGCCATGGCTCACGGGCCTAGCTGCTCCGTGGCATGTGGGATCTTCCCGGACCGGGACACGAACCCATATCCCCTGCATCGGCAGGCAGACTCTCAACCACTGTGCCACCAGTGAAGCCCAATAATAAGGAAGCCCAATAATAATACTATCTTGATCAATTAATATGAGTGTTAAGTAACTTACCCATCATGATGTCTGCAACATAAGAAGTAATTTTCATAATTAATTCCCTGCCCTTATCTGCCTGGAGAAATCCTGTTCAGTCACCACAACCCAGTTAGAAGACATGTATACCTAAAACTCCCTCTCTCACAGGGGCAAAGTCAGTTCCTTCCATGTTACTCACACTTCTATTACAGTGCTTTAATCCAATGTTATAATTATGCATTCATTCATTCAACAAATATTGATATTTCTTGAGTGTCTACCACATGTCAAGGACTATGTTTGGGAATTGATGTGCATTGTTTAGTAAAAACAGTTTTGAGTTCCTATCATCACAAAGCTTACCCTCTAGTGTTAAAATGTCTTTATCTGCACCTAGAGAATGATCCGGGTGAGGGTCTCCACTATATCTTATTCAACACACTCCCTGGCCATTGATAGAGTCTCACAAATGTTTGTTGAATTAATTTTCTGCAAAAGATAGAGTAGCTTAAGACTTGTTCACAGCTAGCTCATTGTTAGGCAATCCAGCACAATCCATATTAAAATAAATTAATACAATTTTAACAGGCAATGTTTCCATTTAGAGGAATCTGCGATTCCAGAGATAATACAATAAAAAGATTAATTAATTAATTAAAAAATAAATCCAGGACACCTCATTCATATTCCCAGTTCAAAAATCTTGTTCCACGTTTATACTCTTATTAGGGCAACTATTCCTCAAAATCATGACAATATAAAAGAATGATAACTGGTCATTTGGTGATCCTCTGTGGTCAATCAACTGTGATCTATAGGTCACCAGTTCCAACCAACACAAGCCTAATGGGCTGCAGAACAGTTACCAAAGGGACACACAGTCACGTATTCATGGAATTGAAATACATAGGTAAGTAGTCACCCTAATGAGTACTCCTTGCATGTATCACCACATCCTGCAGGAAAATTAAAAAGCAGCTCCGTTATTGGCTACAATGGCAGCAGGCAAGAGGACATACGCTGCATAGCTACTGCTGTGCATGTCTGAGTGTAAGTGGGTCTGATGCTGACTTCCTTTCTGAAGAAAAACTACAAACACATAAATGCACAGACAAATTAGGTAAAGTAGCAGGATACAAAATTAATGCACAGAAATATCTTGCACTCCTATACACTAATGATGAAAAATCTGAAAGAGAAATGAAGGAAACACTCCCATTTACCTTTGCAACAAAGAGTAAAATACCTAGGAATAAACCTACCTAAGAAGACAAAAGACCTGTATGCAGAAAAGTATAAGATACTGAGGAAAGAAATTAAAGATGATACAAACAGATGGAGGATACACCATGTTCTTACACTGGAAGAATCAACATTGTGAAAATGACTCTACTACCCAGAGCAATCTACAGATTCAATGCAATTCCTATCAAACTACCAACGGCATTTTTCACAGAACTAGAACAAAAAATTTCACAATTTGTATGGAAACACAAAAGACCCCCAAATAGCAAAAGCAATTGTGAAAAAGAGAAATGGAGCTTGAGGAATCAGGCTCCTGGACTGCAGACTATACTACAAAGTTACAGTAATCAAGACAGCATGGTACTGGCATAAAAACAGAACAATAGATCAATGGAACAGGATAGAAAGCCCAGAGATAAACCCATGCACATATGGTCACCTTATGTTTGATAAAGGAGGCAAGAATATACAATGGAGAAAAGACAGCCTCTTCAATAAGTAGTGCTGGGAAAACTGGACAGCTACATTTAAAAGAATGAAATTAGAACACTCTCTAACACCATACACAAAAATAAACTCAAAATGGATTAAAGAGCTACGTGTAAGTCCAGACACTATCAAACTCGTAGAAGAAAACATAGGCAGAACACTCTATGACATAAATCACAGCAAGATCCTTTTTGACCCATATCCTAGAGAAATGGAAATAAAAACAAAAATAAACCCATGGGACCTAATGAAACTTAAAAGCTTTTGCACAACAAAGGAAACCATAAACAAGATGAAAAGACAACTCTCAGAATGGGAGAAAATATTTGCAAATGAGGCAACTGATAAAAGATTAATCACCAAAATTCACAAGCAGCTCATGTATCTCAATATCAAAAAAACAAACAACCCAATCCAAAAATTGGCAGAAGACCTAAATAGACATCTCTCCAAAGAAGATATACAGATTTCCAACAAACACATGAAAGAATGCTCAACATCACTAATCATTAGAGAAATACAAATCAAAACTAAAATGAGGTATCACCTCACACCAGTCAGAACGGCCATCAACAAAAAATCTACAAACAATAAATGCTGGAGAGGGTGTGGAGAAAAGGGAACACTCTTACACTGTTGGTAGGAATGTAAATTGGTACAGCCACTATGGAGAACAGCATGGAGATTCCTTAAAAAACTAAAAATAGCACTACCATAGGACCCAGCAATCCCACTACTGGTCATATACCCTGAGAAAACCATAATTCAAGAAGAGTCATGTACCACAATGTTCATTGCAGCTCTATTTACAATAGCCAGGACATGGAAGCAACCTAAGTGTCCACTGACAGATGAATGGATAAAGAAGATGTGGCACATATATACAATGGAATATTACTCAGCCATAAAAATAAATGAAATTGAGTTATTTGTAGTAAGGTGTATGGACCTAGAGCCTGTCATACAGAGTGAAGTAAGTCAGAAAGAGAAAAAAACAAATACCGTATGCTAACACATATATATTGAATCTAAAAACGATTTAAAAATGGTTCTGAAGAACCTAGGGCCAGGAGAGGAATAAAGACGCAGATAAAGAGAATGGACTTGAGGACACAGGGAGGGGGAAGGGTAAGCTGAGACAAAGTGAAAGAGTAGCATGGATATATATACACTAGCAAATATAAAATAGATAGCTAGTGGAAAGCAGCTGCATAGCACAGGGAGATTAGCTCAGTGCTTTGTGACCACCTAGAGGGGTGGGATAGGGAGGGTGGGAGGGAGGTAGATGCAAGAGGGAGGAGATATGGGGATATATGTATATATATAGCGGATTCACTTTGTTATAAAGCAGAAATTAACACACCATTGTAAAGCAATTATAGTCCAATAAAGATGTTAAAAAAAATGCACAGACAGCTCCTTCTCTTGTTGCTAGAAAAGCAAATAAGGAAAGAATTCCCTGCTACTCTCAGCAAAGTCTAAATTGGGAGGTAAAAGATGTACGCAAATCTCAGTGTATGACGCATGACAAAAATTTATTCCTCTTGTGTCTTTCCAAGACCGTAAAAAATAAGTTGGTAGCTGTCATCATGGTCTTATCCGAGACATTTAAAGATAAACATTAAACACCTCGGGGTATTTTTTTCCAATTTAAATCTAAACCCAGGTTTACAATTACCATCTGTGTTAAAAGTAATGCGTTCAAATGTGAATTTCTCTAACTTTTCAAATCCAGGGATTTAAGTGTATGAGCATTTGCATTTGAATGTGTGTTGAGTTTTCTTTCTTTATTCTTCTTGTTTTGTGTGAAGCTATAAACATGTTTTAAGGAATTAAGTGGTCAGTTAGTCTCACACATGGAAATGGCATTTAAAGGCTGGATATAACAGAGGAAAATAGGATAACTGACTTTTTTATTTTTTTATCTGTTTCACTGTTCAAGTTGGGATGCAAACTGGAGGAAATAAAGAATAAGTTTGGATCATAATAGTAGATAATTCATAATGGCCAAGAAGTGGAAATGAGCCAAATATCCCCCAACTGAAGAATGGATAAATAAAGTGTGGTAGAGCCATACAATAGAAAACGATTCTGCAATAAAAAGTAATGAAGAGAGGAGACCTTCAAGATGGTGGAGGAGTAAGACGTGCAGATGAACTTCCTTTCCACAAATACATCAGCAATAAATCTACACGTGGAACAACCCCTACAGAACACCTACTGAATGCTGGCAGAAGACCTCAGACCTCCCAAATGGCAAGAAACTCCCTACGTACCTGGGTAGGGTAAAAGAAAAAAGAAAAAACAGAGACAAAAGAATAGGGACGGGACCTGCCCCAGTGGGAGGGAGCCGTGAAGGAGGAAAGGTTTCCCCACACTAGAGGCCCCTTCGCGGGCAGAGACTGTGGGTGGCGGAGGGGGGAGCTTCGGAGCCGCGGAAGAGAGCACAGTAACAGGGGTGCAGAGGACAAAGTGGGGAGATTCCCGCAGAGGATCGGTGCCGACCAGCACTCACCAGCCCGAGAGGCTTGTCTGCTCACCCGCCGGGGCGGGCGGGGGCTGGAAGCTGAGGCTTGGGTTTTGGTCGGATCGCAGGGAGAGGACTGGTGGCGTGAACACAGCCTGAAGGGGTTAGTGCACCACAGCTAGCTGGGAGGGAGTCCGGGAAAAAGTCTGGAGCTGCCGAAGAGGCAAGAGACCATTGTTTCAGGGTGCACAAAGAGAGGGGATTCAGAGCATTGCCTAAACGAGCTCCAGAGATGGGCGCGAGCTGCAGCTATCAGCGCGTACCCCAAGAAGGACATGAGATGCTAAAGGCTGCTGCTGCCGCCACCAAGAAGCCTGTGTGCGAGCACAGGTCACTCTCCACACCTCCCCTCCCGGGAGCCTGTGCAGCCTGCCACTGCCAGCGTCCCGTGATCCAGGGACAACTTCCCTGGGAGAACGCATGGTGCGCCTCACGCTAGTGCAACGTCACACTGGTGCAACGTCATGCTGGCCTCTGCGGCCGCAGGCTCACCCCGCATCCGTACCCCTCCCTCCCCCCGGCCTGAGTGAGCCAGAGCCCCCGAATCAGCTGCTCCTTTAACCACTTCCTGTCTGAGCGAGGAATAGACGCTCTCAGGTGACCTACAAGCAGAGGGGGGGTGGTCCAAATGCAAAGCTGAACCCCAGGAGCTGTGTGAACAAAGAAGAGAAAGGAAATTTCTCCCAGCAGCCTCAGGAGCAGCGGATTAAATCTCCGCAATCAACTCGATGTACCCTGCATCTGTGAAATACCTGAATAGACAATGAATCATCCCCAAATTGAGGTGGTGGACTTTGGGAGCAAATGTAGACTTGGGGTTTACTGTATGTGACGGACTCGTTTCTGGTTTTATGTTTATCTTAGTTTAGCATTTAGAGTTTATTATCATTGGTAGATTTCTTTATTGATTTGGTTGGTCTCTTCCCTTTTTTTTCAATATATAGATATATATATTTTGTTCCTTTTTCTATTTTTGTGAGTGTGTATGTGTATCCTTCTCTGTGTGATTTTGTCTGTATAGCTTTTCTTTTACCATTTGTCCTAGGGTTCCGTCTGCCCATTTTTGTCTGTTAAATACAGTTTTTAGTGCTTGTTATCATTGGTGGATTTGTTTCTTGGTTTGGTTGCTCTCCCTTTCTTTATTTTTTCTTTATTACTTTTTAATTTTTATTAATTTTAAATTTTTTCCTTTTTTTTTTGTGGTATGCGGGCCTCTAACTGTTGTGGCCTCTCCCGTTGTGGAACACAGGCTCTGGACGCGTGGGCTCGGCAACCATGGCTCACGGGCCCAGCCGCTCCGTGGCATGTGTGATCTTCCCGGACTGGGGCACAAATCCGTGTCCCCTGCACCGGCAGGCGGGCTCTCAACCACTGCGCCACCAGGGAAGCCCTAAAATATTTTTTAAACTTTATTTCTTTTTATTTTATTTATTTATTTCTTTTTTTCTCCCTTTTCTTCCGAACCGTATGGCTGACAGGGTCTTGGCCTGTGCCTCTGAGGTGGGAGAGCTGAGTTCAGGACATTGCTCCACAAGAGACCTCCCAGCTCCACGTAATATCAAACAGCAAAAGCTCTACCAGAGATCTCCATCTCAATGCTAAGACCCAGCTCCACTCAACAACCAGCAAGCAACAGTGCTGGATACACTTTGCCAAACAACTAGCAAGACAGGAACACAACCCCACCCATTAGCAGCGAGGCTGCCTCAAATCATAATAAGGTCACAGACACCCCAAAACAAACCACTGTATGCGGTCCCGCCCACCAGAAAGACAAGATCCAGCCTCATCCACCAGAACACAGGCACTAGTCCCCTCCATCAGGAAGGCTACACAACCCACCAAAACAACCTTAGCCACTGGGGGCAGACACCAAAAACAACGGGAACTACAAACAAGCAGCCTGCAAAAAAGAGACCCCAAACAGAGTAAGTTAGGATAAATGAGAAGACAGAGAAACACACAGCAGATGAAGGAGCAAGGTAAAAACCCACCAGACCAAACAAATGAAGAGGAAATAGGTGGTCTATCTGAAAAAGAATTCAGAATTATGATGGTAAAGATGATTCAAATTCTTGGAAATGGAAGGCAGAAAATACAAGAAATGTTTAACAAGGACTTAGAAGAACTAAAGAGCAAACAAACAATGATGAACAACACAATAAATGAAATTAAAATTCTCTAGAAGGAATCAATAGCAGAATAACTGAGGCAGAAGAACAGACAAGTAACCTGGAAGATAAAATAGTGGAAATAACTACTTCAGAGCAGAATAAAGAAAAAAGGATGAAAAGAATTGAGGACAGTCTTAGAGACCTCTGGGACAACATTAAACACACCAACATTCAAATTATAGGGGCCCCAGAAGAATAAAAAAAGAAAGGGACTGAGAAAATATTTGAAGAGATTATAGTTGAAAACTTCCCTAATATGGGAAAGGAAATAGTCAATCAAGTCCAGGAAGTGCAGAGAGTCCCATACAGGATAAAACCAAGGAGAAACACGCCACACACATATTAATCAAACTCTCAAAAATTAACTACAAAAAAAGAATATTAAAAGCAGCAAGGGAAAAACAACAAATAACGTACAAGGGAATCCTCATAAGGTTAACAGCTGACCTTTCAGCAGAAACTCTGCAAGCCAGAAGGGAGTGGCGGACATATTTAAAGTGATGAAAGAGGAAAACCTACAACCATGATTACTTTACCCAGCAAGGATCTCATTCAGATTCGAGGAAGAAATTAAAAACCTTACAGAGAAGCAAAAGCTAACAGAATTCAGCACCACCAAACCAGCTTTACAACAAATGCTAAAGGAACTTCTCTAGGCAGGAAACACAAGAGAAGGAAAAGACCTAACAATAACAAACCCAAAACAATTAAGAAAATGGTAATAGGAACATACATATCAATAATTACCTTAAATGTAAACGGATTAAATGCTGCCATCAAAAGACACAGTCTAGATGAATGGATACAAAAACAAGACCCGCATATATGCTGTCTACAAGAGATCCACTTCAGACCTAGGGACACATACAGACTGAAAGTCAGGGAATGGAAAAAGATAGTCCATGCAAATGGAAATCAAAAGAAAGCTGCAGTAGCAATTCTCATATAAGACAAAACAGACTTTAAAATAAAGACTATTACAAGAGTCAAAGAAACACACTACATAATGATCGAGGGATCCATCCAGGAAGAAGATAAAACAACTGTAAATGTTTAGGCACCCAACATAGGAGCACCTCAATACATAAGGCAAATGCTAAGAGCCATAAAAGGAGAAATCAACAGTAACACAATCATAGTAGTGGACTTTATCACCCCACTTTCACCAACGGACAAGTCAACCAAAATGAAAATAAATAAGGAAATACAAGCTTTAAATGAGCATTAGACAATTTGTACTTAATTGATATTTCTAGGACATTCCATCCAAACACAACAGAATACACTTTCTTCTCAAGTGCTCATGGAATATTCTTCAGGATAGATCATATTTTGGGTCACAAATCAAGCCTTCATAAATTTAACAAAATTGAAATCGAATCAAGTATCTTTTCTGACAACAATGCTATGAGACTAGATATCAATTACAGGAAAAAATCTGTAAAAAATACAAACACATGGAGGCTAAACTATGTATTACTAAATAACCAAGAGATCACTGAAGAAATCAAAGAGGAAATAAAAAAATACCTAGAAAAAAATGACAACGAAAACACGACAACACAAAACCTCTGGGATGCAGCAAAGAGGGAAGTTTAAGCAATACAATCCTATCTCAAGAAACAAGAAACATATCAAATAAACAACTTAACCATAAAACTAGAGCAGTTAGAGAAAGAAGAACAAAAAAATCCTAAAGTTAGTAGAAGGAAAGAAATCATAAAGATCAGATCAGAAATAAATGAGAAATAAATGAAGGAGGGGCTTCCCTGGTTGCGCAGTGGTTGGAAGTCCGCCTGCCGATGCAGGGGACACAGGTTCATGCCCCGGTCCGGGAGGATCCCACATGCCACAGAGCGGCTGGGACCGTGAGCCATGGCCACTGAGCCTGTGCGTCCGGAACCTGTGCTCCACAACGGGAGAGACCACAACAGTCAGAGGCCTGCGTACTGCAAAAAAAAAAAAAAAAAAAAAAAAAAAAAAAGAAATGAAGGAAACAATAGCAAAGATCAAAAAAACTAAAAGCTGGTTCTTTCAGAAGGTAAACAAAATTGATAAACCATTAGCCAGACTCATCAAGAAAAACAGGTAGGAGACTCAAATCAACAGAATTAGAAATGAAAAAGGAGAAGTAACAACTGACACTACAGAAATACAAAGGATCATGAGAGGTTACTACAAGCAACTATATGCCAATAAAATGGACACCCTGGAAGAAATGGACACATTCCTAGAAATGCACAACCTTCCGAGCCTGAACCAGGAAGAAATAAAACTACAGGCCAATATCACTGATGAACATAGATGCAAAAATCCTCAACAAAATACTAGCAAACAGAATCCAACAGCACATTAAAAGGATCGTACACCATGATCAAGTGGGGTTTATCCCAGGAATGCAAGGATTCTTCAATATAGGCAAATCCATCAATGTGATAAACCATATTAACAAATTGAAGGAGAAAAACCATATGTTCATCTCAATAGGTGCAGAAAAAGCTTTCAACAAAATTCAACACCCATTTATGATAAAAACCCTCCAGAAAGTAGGCATAGAGGGAACCTACCTCAACATAATAAAGGCCATCTATGACAAACCCACTACGAACATCGTTCTCAATGTTGAAAAACTGCAACCATTTCCTCTAAGATCAGGAACCAGACAAGGTTGTCCACTCCCACCACTATTATTCAACATAGTTTTGTTAGTTTTAGCCACAGCAATCAGAGAAAAAAAAGAAATAAAAGGAATGCAAATCAGAAAAGAAGAAGTAAAGCTGTCACTGTTTGCACATGACATGATACTATACATAGAGAATCCTAATGATGCTACCAGAAAACTACTAAAGCTAATTAATGTATCTGGTAAAGTAGCAGGATACAAAATTAATGCACAGAAATCTCTTGTATTCCTATACACCAATGCTGAAAAATCTGAAAGAGAAATTAAGGAAACACTCCCATTTACCATTTCAACAAAAAGAATAAAATACCTAGGAATAAACCTACCTACAGAGACAAAAGACCTGTACTCAGAAAATTATAAGGCACTGATGAAAGAAATTAAAGATGATACAAACAGATGGAGAGACATACCATGTTCTTCAATTTGAAGAATCAACATTGTGAAAATGAATATACTACCCAAAGCAATCTGCAGATTCAATCAATGCCTATCAAACTACCAATGGCATTTTTCATGGAACTAAAACAAAAAATTTCACAATTTGTATGGAAACACAAAAGACCCCGAATAGCCAAAGCAATCTTGAGAAACAAATACGGAGCTGGAAGAATCAGGGTCCTGGACTTCAAACTATATACTACAGTGCTACAGTCATCAAGATAGCATGGTACTGACACAAAAACATAACTATAGATCAATGGAACAGGATAGAAAGCCCAGAGATAAACCCATGCACATACAGTCACCTTATCTTTGATAAAGGAGGCAAGAATATACAATGGAGAAAAGACAGCCTCTTCAATAAGTGGTGCTGGGAAAACTGGACAGCTACACGTAAAAGAATGAAGTTAGAACACTCCCTAACACCATACACAAAAATAAACTCAAAATGGATTAAAGACTGAAATGTAAGACCGTACACTATAAAACTCTTAGAGGAAAACATAGGCAGAACACTCTATGACATAAATCACAGCAAGATCCTTTTTGACCCACATCCTAGAGAAATGGAAATAAAAACAAACAAGTGGGACCTAATGAAACTTAAAAGCTTTTTCACAACAAAGGAAACCATAAACAAGACGAAAAGACAACCCTCAGAATGGGAGAAAATATTTGCAAATGAAGCAACTGACAAAGGATTAATCTCCAAAATTTACAAGCATCTCATGCAGCCCAATATCAATAAAACAAACAACCCAGTTCAAAAATGGGCAGAAGACCTAAATAGACATTTCTCCAAGGAAGATATACAGATTGCTAACAAACACACGAAAGGATGCTCAATATCACTAACCATTAGAGAAATACAAATCAAAACTACAATGAGGTATCACCTCACACCAGTCAGAATGGCCATCATCAAAAAATCTACAAACAATAAATGCTGGAGAGGGTGTGGAGAAAAGGGAACCCTCTTGCACTGTTGGTGGGAATGTAAATTGATACAGCCACTGTGGAGAACAGTATGGAGGTTCCTTAAAAAACTAAAAGTAGAACTACCATAGGACCCAGCAATCCCACTACTGGGCATATACCCTGAGGAAACCATAATTCAAAAAGAGTCATGTACCACAATGTTCATTGCAGCTCTATTTACAATAGCCAGGACATGGAAGCAACCTAAGTGACCATCGACAGATGAATGGATAAAGAAGATGTGGCACATATATACAATGGAACATTACTCAGCGATAAAAAGAAATGAAATTGAGTTATTTGTAGTGAGGTGGATGGACCTAGAGACTGTCATACAGAGTTAAGTAAGTCAGAAAGAGAAAAATAAATATCATATGCTAACACATATATATGGTATCTAAAAAAAAAAATGGTTCTGAAGAAACTAGGGGCAGGACAGGAATAAAAACACAGATGAAGAGAATGGACTTGAGGACACGGGGCAGCGGAAGCGTAACCCAGGATGAAGTGAGAGAGTGGCATGGACTTATACATACTACCACATATAAAACAGATAGCTAGTGGGAAGCAGCCACATAGCACAGGGAGATCAGCTGGGTGCTTTGTGACCACCCAGAGGGGTGGGATAGGGAGGGTTGGAAGGAGGGAGATGCAAGAGGGAGGACATATGGGATATAGTGTATGTATAGCTGATTCACTTTGTTATGAAGCAGAAACTAACACACCATTGTAAAGCATTTATACTCCAAGAAAGATGTTAAAAAAAGTAATGAACTGATGTGTACAACATGGATGAACCTTTAAAACATGCTAAGTTAAAGAAGCCAATCACAAGGAACACATACTGTATGATTCAATCTATGCACAATGCCTAGACTAGTCAAATCCACAGAGACAGGAAACAGATTAGCAGTTGCCTAGAACTGAGGGGGTAGGGAAAGGAATGGGAGGAAACACAGAGAGTGACTGCTAACAGTTACAGGGTTTCCTCTTAGGGTGGTAAAAATGTTCTAAAATTAATTGTCATGATGGTTACACAATTCTGTGAAAATAGTAGAAACCACTAAATTTTAAGTAGGTGAATTGTATAATATGTGAATTGTATCTCCATAAAGCCAGCTGAAAAATAGATAACACTTTGTAGCAGTAAATGACATAGGTAACTACTTTGTGTAGAAAAAGAGAATGAAATAAATACTTATCCATATTACTAAGCATAAATCTGGGAGGATAGAGAGGGAGGCAAAGCTAGGAGAAAGACCTCTTCTGAGTCTAATGCCACAAACTGAAAATATTGTATCTCATCCAATGAGTGCAGCTAGCAAGTGTTCTAATAATCTGTGACAACATTTCTCAATGTGCTTCAAAGCCTGTTACATACATAGTCCTCAATAATTTGAATACTAGGGGGAAAGCAATTCTATAATAGTAAAAGAGAAAGATTTTTTTAATGCATTTATTTTGAAAGGCTGAACAGGAAAACAGAGCTGACAACAAAATATCAAAATGTTACTTTTATCAGGAAGACCTAGTTATAAAAAACAGACTAGCTAAACCAAGGTAATATACATAGGGTGGAGGATCTTCCTTAAAGTGTTAAACCAGTGTTTAACTGGTGTCAACCCCTGTTAAACCCACTGCAGAAAAACACAGCTAAGTGCTGCCGCTTTAACTAAGGGATAAAACTTTAGAAGACAATTTGATTTGCATATCAACCATGTCATGTGCCTTTGCCTACATTTATGAATCTTTAAAGAATGATTTCGGTTAAATACAAAAGTTCCATGGGTAAGATATGACAAACAATGCCAAGCGTATCACTGACGGGCAGAAGCTTCAGGTAAATAAATTAATACAAGGGACTGAGCATCTATCAGTTAGGATGCTTAGAGAAGCAAGTAACAGAGAGAAAACTATATGAAATGGAAACAGGAAAGGATTAATCATCTCATATACATGAAGCTGTATGAAAGGAGTGCTTAGCTGCTTAACTGACCTCAAGGATCCCAGAACTTTTAATCCTTCTACCTCGTATCCCTGTTCTCCAGTGAAGTCTCTCCTAATGTTTCATTTCCAAGCCAACTGAAGCAGTTCTAGGTGTCTGCTACTGACAATTCCACATCCAAAGGGAGGAAGGGAGGGAGGGAGGAAGGGAGGAAGGGAGGGAAGAAAGGAGGGAAAAAAGAAATAAAACATTTACTTGATGTATCCCTTATTTGGGAAAGGGTCTTTTCAGAGGTCCCCTGGTTGACTCCCTCTCAGGTCCCAGAGCCAGAATCAGGTCACATGACCATGCTTAAACCAACCCCTGGCAAAGGGAATGAGACCACAGTGACTGGCTCATTCTAATCACGATTTGCCCCTAGAGCTGGAGAGAGCAGTCATCACCTAAAATCCACTGGGAGGGAAGAACAATGAACAAAGGCAGAGCTCTTCCAGGAAGAAAGGTGGGCAACAACTACAAAACAAAGGTGATCAAAATCATACGTGATCCAAACACCATCTCACACACAGAACAAATAAACAGGCTGTGACCTACAGAATGGAAAGCTATGATGAAGTCTTCACATTCGTAAAGGACCACGAGAGACAGAAGATCCCTTATTAATTTCAGGCCTTACAAACTATAGCTCTCCACCAATACATGCAGGGCAGACTCCTGAGAGGAAGTAATTAGACCATTCATGTAAAGGCTGACTCACCATCAACTGAGAATATAGTCTTTGGATAGAAGGTTGAACTGGCTAATCTAAGATTTCTTGTACCCCCTTCTCTAGTTTGGCTGAACCAAGCATGTAGGAAATTTGCCCACAACTTCCTCCCTCATCCTCTTAACAAATCTGCCAATTCAAATTAAAAACCTAAAACGGATATTCTTAAGTGGCAAGAAAAGAAACAACAAAATGATTTTTCATAGGTCGAACAGCCTTTTCTTGTATCAGACAATAAAGAAAATTCAAAGGGGTCTAAAGCAATTCTAAACATCAGTACCATTTGTCATTTCTTTCATTTTCTTCAATCACAGCTCCATTCCTATTCACAGGCAACTGTTCTTACGGTTGGTCTAAGTAGAAGAACAGATTGCTGATCACACAAGGGCTCTGGCTTCAGCCAGAAGTTACTAAATAAATACCAATATCTGAGAACTCCTTATGCCTTTCTTTGTTGTTATTCTAACTGCCAACATGAACAAGCAAAGGAGCAATGAAAGAATCTGCCATTGAGACCATGGGGGGAGCCCGTTACTTCCAATCACGCCCCTCTTCTCTACCAAGTCCTACCTTCCAATTTCCATTCTGACCTATTTTCATGCAGTTAATATTGATGGTTATTTAGACAAATAACATGATCTCAACCCAAACTTATCTGACATTAAGAACAGAACTTCAGTCAACTGCAAGCAAAGTTATTACGTATATATTCAATTACTGCAAAATTTGAGTCAGGACATTCTCCCTGACATCACATTTGAAAAAACATTTAACAAAATGTAGATGTGAAATCGACTTAGGTTTTTCTTGTGTTCAAAATCGGCTCAGATTTTGAGATGTGAGGTGAAAAGGACCTAAATTTAATTGAGAAATGTCTTTCATTGCTCCACATTCCCCTTCGCCTCATTTACATTTTTATTTACACATTTGATATCAGATATTAAACATAAAGAGCACAAGTGACTCTAAAAGGCAAAACTCCTGACCCTAATGCAGCAAGTGTCAGCCAAAGTTTGTCTTTTCCGGGCTTCCCTGGTGGCGCAGTGGTTGAGAGTCCGCCTGCCGATGCAGGGGACACGGGTTCGTGCCGCGGTCTGGGAGGATCCCACGTGCCGCGGAGCGGCTGGGCCCGTGAGCCATGGCCGCTGCGCCTGCGCGTCCGGAGCCTGTGCTCCGCAACGAGAGAGGCCACAAGAATGAGAGGCCCGCGTACCGCAAAAAAAAAAAAAGAAAAAACAAAGTTTGTCTTTTCCTTTGTTTTGGAGAGGAAAATAGGAAGCCATCCCCATTCAGCTCATATCTAAAAATGTACCCACTTATCTCTGCTGGCCCACAGATTTCACCAGTGTATTATTTGCCAGGCACATCATATTGCTACTTACACAGAACTTTTCACCAAAACCTAGACCTATTTTTTTAATCCTAAACAGTTAATTTTTGAGTATAAATCCAATGGGAGAAACTCTCTGTTTTTATCTCACCTGATCTTTTGCCTGTCATGTATGCACTTCACCTTATTACCCTCTCCTCTCAGAGGAAGCTATAGAAGTTTAAAGTTCAGACCCCTTATTTACACAGGCATTTCCATGATGCACTGCAAAAATAAGACATTTTAACCACAACTGTTTAGACCACTGTCTTTTTCACTTTGACTTCCCCTCTATCACCCTTGTCCTTATGTTGGGAGGCATTGATGAGCATTTGGGGGATCTGTATAGATAGAAATTGAGTTGGGAGTATATTCAGTTTGGGTTCAGTGGGATATATTTCTGTGGTTCACAGGAACTTTCTTGCACAGTTCAGTTATTCATAGTTGTGCCCAGGGTAGAAATGCCTTTCTGGGTTACAAAAACATGAGTAACAAACTAGTTTATGAGTGTTGTCAATTCAAAGATTATTTATGATTAGTCACTGTGTGTGCAATCTTGAAATACCATGAAAAGTTAAAGCTCATATATGAAAGAAATTTGATAGATGCGTCCCACATTTTGGCAATAATCCTAAAAACTTACATGACATTATCAGTAATAGGCTGTGATACTTACAAGAACTTCTTTAAATTTTTCAACAATAAAAATATTATTTTAAACAGCCATGATAAATACTGAGTTATTTATCTCTCTCTGTAGAAAATAATACAAAATTGTTGTAATATGAAGAAGCAACATCAGAGTAAGTGCACCTCCCAAACAAGTAGAAGAAAAAAGGTTGTATAAGTGCAACAGCTGTTTCAATTAAGAAAATTATGGTTTCACTGAATTTTGTGATTAATTGTGGCATTTTTTAAGCTCTTTACTTTGTAATTTTTCATGGTTTCTTTCTCATTCTAAGTAATCACATTACTACCTAATTTGTATTAATGATTCTGCATTATTCATCTTTAAAGGGACCCCCACATTGATTCAGTTTCAGATCCCATAAACCCTAAAGCTACATTTGACTCATGGTTGAAAATGCTATCTTTCCTTGGCCTAGGAGAAATCATACTATTCTCATTTTCCTCCCCTGTACTGACTACTCCTTCTCCGTCTCATTTCCATTTCCTAGATCCTTCTCTAACCCATAAAAAAAAGCGTACCTCATGGAGGGAGGCATGAAGACTCTGCTCTGGACCTCCTACTCTTTTCTGACTATGTACTTCCCTTAGGTGATCCCATCCAATCTCAGGGCTCTAAAGAGCATCCTCCAACTGTGGATGTCACCTAACTTCTCTGGGAGGCTCTAGTCTTGGTTACACAACTGCCTTCTCGACATTTCCAAAGGAACATCTCAAACTCCACAGCCAAAAGAGGACTCTTGAGTTTACTGTCTAAACCCCCTGCTCCCCTAGTGGTCCCCATTTTAGGAAATGGCCCATCAGTACTTTTCCTCACATCTAAAGTCTAAGAGTTACCACTGTTTCCTCTCTTTCTCTCACTCCACACATCACATTTATCAGCAAGTCTTGTCAAGCTACCCTCAAAACATATCCCAAATCCATTACTCCTTTCCATCTCCCTTCCTGCTGCTCTTATAGTCCAAGCCACCATTATGCCTTACCTCAAAAACAAGGTTTCTGGGCTTCCCTGGTGGCGCAGTGGTTGAGAGTCTGCGTGCCGATGCAGGGGACGCGGGTTCGTGCCGCGGTCCGGAAGGATCCCACGTGCCGCGGAGCGGCTGGGCCCGTGAGCCATGGCCGCTGCGCCTGCGCGTCCGGAGCCTGTGCTCCGCAACGGGAGGGGCCACAACAGTGAGAGGCCCGCGTACCGCAAAAAAAAACCCAAACAAACAAGTTTCTGCCTTAGACTCTGGCCCCTCCCCCATTACATACTCTACATAGCAAGGTGATCTTTTTTTAAACAGTAAATTGTACCACATCATGCTTCTCCTTAAAATCCTCCATGGCACCTAAAATTAAACATTTTACTCTGGCTTACAAAGCCATACGAGATCTGGCTTTTTCCCATCTCATTTACTTTGTCTTCTCACCCAAAGCTCACCTTCTTGGCAGTTCCTCTCTGTCTGATATGTTTTGCCCCCTGATCCTCCTGATTTTCCTCAAATCTCACACTTTTTTTTTCAGCTGTCAACCTAAATATCATCTCTTCCTGAGCACCTCAAATGTGTCAGTCACTTCTTATCACATCACTCTATTTCATTTCTCTGTGTCACACTTAGACCTTTGATAATCTGAGAGTTTTCTTATATGTTTATTGGTTTACTATCTATCTCTCCCTAGAAATCTTGTCTGTTATTTTCATCATGGTATCCCCACCAGCTAGAACAGTGCTTCACATACCTTCTTACAATTTTTCTGAAAATTGAACCCTCAATACATTGTTCTGAAAAATGACATGATAATCTTGGTGTTGATGACTCCAAGCCTGTCTCAAAGATTATTATTATATTGTTTGGTTTGAAAAAGGGGTAGACAAAGCTGTTACCACATCTTTCTTCACATGACCACAGCTTGGAACTATTCAATATATTTTTTCACTTCAAAGAGGCACTGAACAATATAATCAGTTTTGTGGTCATAAATATGCTCCAGGAGCCACAAGACCAGGCTTTGGCACTATGGAAAAGCAGGTAAGGCACTCCTGCACTAGAAAAAGACATCCCATTTAGTTTTTTAGGTGAGATTTGCTTATTGTGTCTGTGAAAGAGGCATCAAAACTACAAAAACCTACATTTAATCCCTTATAAGACTATTCCCAAATTGCTGTTCTTAGCAGAAGTCTTTTACAACATGGTGTTCTACCATGCTTGTGTAGAGGTAGCAACTAGCTTGTCTTAGAGAATTTATTCCTAGGCTTTCAATAGTGCCAATGTCATGAATACACATAAGGCCTGGCATGATTATGCCATTTAAGAATGTCTATGATGAACTATAATCTGTGGAATATATTCTACTACTGCAAAAGTGTAGACTCCATGAAGCTTTTGTCAATCAGCATTATTGGTCCAATCCATCTGGTGGTTGGTACCATCACCACCATCTCTCTCACTTGCCTTGCTAGAGATACTTTCATAAGGGTGTCAGCAAGAGGGACCAGATAGACAAAACAGTATGAATGTTTCCGTCCATCACTACCCTCAGAAAAAGAAGAAATAGGAGGAATAGGAAAAGGAGTGTTGCAGGGATGGGGAGAGAAAGAAATAAAAAGAGGAAGGAAGGAAAAGGGAAGGGAGAGAGGAAGTGAACAGAGAGAAAGAGAAAGAGAAAGGAAGGAAGGAAGGAAGGAAGGGGGACTTCCCCAGTGGTGCAGTGGATAAGACTCCACCTGCCAATGCAGGGGACACGGGTTTGATCCCTGGTCCAGGAAGATCCCACGTGCCACGGAGCAACTAAGCCCGTGCACCACAACTACCGAAGCCCATGCACCTAGAGCCCGTGCTCCGCAACAAGGGAAGCCACTGCAATGAGAAGACTGTGCACTGCAACAAAGAGTAGCCCTGCTCGCCACAGCTAGAGAAAACCTGTGTGCAGCAATGAAGACCCAACACAGCCCAAAATAAATGAAATTAAATCTTAAAAAAAAATTAATAAGGAAATGGGGAGGGAGAAAGGGAGAAAGGGAGACAGGGAGGGAGGGAGGGAGGGAGGGAGGGAGGGAGGGAGGAGGGATGGGGGAGGGAGGGAGGAGGGGTGGGGGAGGGAGGGAGGGAGGAGGGGTGGGGGAAGGAGGGAGGGAGGAGGGGTGGGGGAGGGAGGGAGGGAGGGAGGAGGGGTGGGGGAGGGAGGGAGGAAGACAAGCGAAAAGAAAGAAACTGCCATCAGATAAGATGTTCCAAAAGAAAATAGCACTAACACACAATTTCCATTATTTCCACTGAAGAGACAGACTGCAGACAAGTGAAAGGACAGCATAACTTTTCATAAAATCATCTACAGACCTTTAAGAGTGTCAGAGCCTAATTCTGGCCAGAGAAGTTGGCCAGATATCTAAAACTGGAGAGGATGGATCAAGTCTGACCCAATCCTGGCTGGATCTACGAATTCTTGAAGGTCAAGTAGCATTTAGCACAAAGTGACTGCCTGTCTAAAGTGAATCTGAGCTACTCAGAACAGATGTCAGGGGAAAAAAAAAAGCAAAACAAAAAACAGAACAGTTGATAATGGGAAAAGAATGGCACAGATTTCTCAATAATATCTGAGGTCATTTTTACTGATAGATTCCAAAATGGTAGCAAATCGTAAGTATAGTAGATTGGCAATCAAAAGAAACTATATGAAACCAAAGATTTAAAAGATAGGTGTGGACACACTAGTGGAAAAGCTAGCGCTATCCTAATGCCAGTATATTTAGAAATAAGGCCAGCGCTATTTTATGACATAAATTGAACATTTTTCAGACCCAGAAATTTGTAGCTACAGATACAAAAATAGAATGATACTGGGGGAAGAAAGTTTGTTACACTAACTGGCTCCAAATATTTTCCAAAATTTCAAAGTAATGAAACCCAAACCCAAACCCAATATATTTCTGAAAATATTTTTCATAAATAAATTATGTATGTTGAAGGTAATATATGCCACCCATTATGTTCATATGTTCATATGTAAAACTTCCATTATTGGAAGTTTTAAAGAGAAACAATACTTTTAAAGTTTAAGGGTTGTTTCCTTTTATTTAAGGAATCATATTTATAAAAACAGAAACTGACTACAAAAATAAAAGCATGTGCTTTGAAATCTGAAAACGTATCGGCCAGCAATAAACTTCATCATCTGCAAAGTATCATCTATAACAATAGAGTCATGTTATAATATATGCATTTATAATATATTTTCTGTATTAACATAATTAATAGAATATAATGTAATACAACATAACATAATTAAGTAAATATAGCCATAGTATGTATACCAGTCAATGCACACATTTGGGATATTATTATTTCCATAAAACTGATCTTTCTTTTCCCTTCTCATAAACAAAACTGTCCCAATTACCTTGAGGAAGTACAAGCTAGAACTCAGGTATTTTACATTTCAAACTGCTTCCAAATGAAACTGATATGGCAGCTTGAGCTGCCATATCTGGCCAGAAAACAGCATGTTAGCACAGGAGTCCACCAGGCCCTCCTGTTCAAACTGCCTCAGCAAACAGCCTCAATCTTTCAACCAGATTTCTTAATAAGTCAAATTCAGTACTGGTCTGGGGGCCTACAGTTCTCATAGTACATATGTAGGCTTGAGCCAACTTTATGCATCAGAGCCGACAGGGTCTTTGTAGCATAGTCGGTCTTAGCCACACACTCCTACCAAATGAGACAGGTTCCCTTGCTTCGCACCACCACCTTTTTCAGAGCCTCTCCCACAACCTGAAACCACTATTTTGGTTGCAAGTACTTGCCCATGTCAAATTGCCAAATACTGTTCTACCAGGTTTCAAGCTGATGATGTCCTAAGGAGTGTAACAGATTTTATCTCAGAGATAAAGATAAAAACACTAAACATGAAGAATGGTCTTGAAAGAAGGTCAGAGAGGGACCAGGGGAGTGAGAAATGCCCCTGAATCCATTGCTGTGTACTTTGACTCTACTTAGAAATTTGCTATTACATTTGTATATCAAAAGATCTGAAGAGTCCTACTGTAAAAGAAACCTGGGTGCTTAACCAAATGCTCCCTAAACATATTTGACTACAAACCTTTGTTCTGTTTTATTACATTTCCTCATTTCATTTTTCTTACTACCTATTAACATTCCAAAGAAACCAGGCAGAGAACGTCAGATACTATGGTATGATCTCACTTATATATGAAATCTAAAAAAGAAAAAGAAAAATAGCTCATAGAGAACAGACTGGTGGCTGCCAGAGGCAGGAGGGTGGGAGGTGGATGAATGGGTGAAGGGGGTCAAAAGATACAAACTTCCAGTTATACAGTAAATAAGTCATGGGGATGTGATGTACAGCACGGTGACTATAGATAATACTGTATTGCATATTTGAAAGCTGCTAAGAGAGTAGATCTTAAGAAGTTCTCATCACAAGAAAAAAAATTGTAACTATGTATAGTAACAGACCATTTTGCAAGATACACAAATATGGAAACTTGTATACCTGAAACTAATATAATATGTTAATTATACCTCCAAAAATGCAGAAATAATGACATCATCCCTCTGAGGAGAATCTGCATTTATTAAGAAGTTCCTGAAGAATCTTTGATAATATCATTGCAGATCCCATGGCTGTTGGTAGTAGAAATAGTTGTAGTCAGAGAACCATTCCTAACACATCTTGAATTATTCCACCTAGTAGCTGCAGAGTCTGCCAAATGTTAAAAATAGCAGCTAAGATTTATTGAGAGTTTAGTGTGTAATGTTCAGGGTTCCAAGTATTTACATATATTTACAAATGCAAGTCACCTAACAATCCAATAGATAAGCACTATTTGTTATCCATGTCAGACAGATGAGGAAACTGAGGCACAAAAATGTTAAATCACTTAAAGGTAAACACAGCTAGTGTGTGGTGGAAGTCAGATTCAAATCCAAGCATCTGGCTCCAGAATCCCTGCATATTAATATCTCTAATAAACATTTAAAATGAGATAAATCTGTATATTAATATCTTTAATAAACACTTAAAATAAGATAAATCTTTAATAAACATTTAAAATGAGATAAGGCCATAATTACCCTTTGGAGAACAACCAAGTAATACAAACACAAAGTGGTATGGTCGAGTATATAGTCTTTAAGACTGGTACTTGCTGACTTTCTTCCACTTTGCTTGTGAAAAAAGTGTTTTAAAACAAGGACCAGAGAGCAAACTCATTAGGAATGGTTATCATGAGAGTTAAGTTTAAGTAAAGTACCAACTGAGCTTCAGGAGTTAAAAGAGAGACTCCCTTCCTCCAAAAACAGCAAACTTCTCATTCAACAGTGAGAAAAGGAAGAACTGGATAGATTTTTACTTTAAGGTTGTATTAACTTTGCCAATTTGCTTGGCAAAGGTGGGAATACGTGTAGACACACACACTTCTGAACTCTTACAACAAAGACGAGGAAAATTAAGATTTTATGCTCATTCACAATGACTAAAAGCATTTTGAATTAAAATATTGATGAAATAAGTAAATTCTATATTTCAACTCATAAGGACTGGCCATTTTATTTTGTGGTACTAATTTTTTGAATTAAGTGTTGGATCTTTTATTACAAAGTAATACATTATTGCATAGAATTCTGAAATATTAAATTTTATCCTAATAATTCGCTTTGACCTGAACATTTTTGGTTTTACAGGTAATTTGTTATAAAATGATTTGTTGGGCTTCCCTGGTGGCGCAGTGGTTGAGAATCCGCCTGCCGATGCAGGGGACACGGGTTCGTGCCCTGGTCCGGGAGGATCCCACATGCCGCGGAGCAGCTAGGCCCGTGAGCCATGGCCGCTGAGGCTGTATGATTTGTTGTTGAAAGGGCTAGAATGACTAAATTAAGAAAACCCAAGGGTATGGGGAATTGTGATGAGAAAATATATAGTATGAATTAGTGTAATTATATTATTAATATTTTATTAATATACTCATATTAATGGAAATGTAAGGTCATGTTTTGGATTCAAACCACCCCATCACAAGTGTAAATTGCTGAAAAGGTTTGTAATGGTTTGGAACGCAAGCTTCGGAGTCTGACAGACCTAAGTAGAAATTCCAGCAGGTTCAGTGTTCTTGTCTGTACAATTAGGATCAGTACAGCAATCAGCCTAGGGAGTTGCTTCAGGAATTGCTGGCTCAGCGCCTCAGCACAAGCTTGACACAGAGCACTTCACACTTCTTAGCTGCTATTACTGTTATTCTTATTAGTCAGCAGGCTTTGTCCTAGATAATATCACTTTAGTTTAAAAATTAGGTTAATAAAATATAGATTGAGGAAGACGCGAAGAGGGATGTTAGTAACACTAGGAGGCAAAGATAGAAACAGTAAACAGTGCTTGGCCTGGCTACGTAGGAATAGTGGAGGAGAAACAGGGTTTGAAATGCATGAAGACAGAATCTGAACTGCAGAAAATTCTCCCAACCCTCAGATGTGTAAAATATTAACTGAAGGAATGGATTTTCATCAGTGCCTGCTCAAGACGGAAATTCACCCGTCAGAAATATACTACATAGTTCAACATATGTAATTATGAACACTATGTACTGATTTTTTCTTTTATGATGAGAAATGTAGGAGATTGAATTCCTTTGTAAGGCAGAACCCAATGGCAGTACTACAAACAATAAAGATGACTGTATGCACATGTTGTATGCTTCTCAGTTATCATTAATAAAATACTAATTCTAATCAACCATGCTAAAAGAAAATCTGACAACTTTCCATATTCTCTACAAAAATGATATTGCAGAACCACTGATAAATAAAGAGGCAATTAAAATTTGGGAGCTAAAAACTGGAGAAAAAACAGAGAAATATGTCAAACAGTCACAATAAGAACATTGTGCTTCTTCTGGATTTTGAAATGTTAGTAATATTTGTCAGCTTTATCAAGTTTGTAATTTTTATGATTCTTTTTCTCGTGCCAAATAAATAATCAGTATTGTTGTACCTAATTTTATACAAGCTTCAGACCCCACAAAACCTGAATCCACCTGACTTTAATATATCCTCTCTCTACAAAGCAATGTCCATAGTGCATTGCTTAAAGATCTGCTATATCCTATAGCTAAAGAGAAAAACCTTTTAAATCATTTCTAAATGATTTTTAGAAGTAGCTAGATCTGCTGAAAAATGCTGATAAGTCACTTACAAAGGCACTCACTTATCCCTACCAGCATTCATGTCCTCCAGATCCCTACCTTCCCTGCTACACCACCCCTTGGAGAGAAACTGTGGAAAAATGTGCATTTTCTGCATACATGGTGCTTAGAATGGTAGGCTCCTCTTGTATGGTTGGTTCATTATTTATACTTTATTTGCTTCTTCACTTGTTCTGCTTTTAAACAGGGCACACCTGTGTAGTGCTCTAAGCCAACACAAGGAGGAAGTTCAAAGGATCAGGACAGAAGAAAGTCCTTGAGACACTTACTCAAGTGAATGTATTCAAAATGCCATGTATTGTAAGATAACCGTCTTAAATGGTAGAAATAACCATGGCAGGAAATCACCCAAAATGTAAATAGTAGAGATCTTTGAGTTGTAGGGGTGTGTGCATTTTTTCTCCTTCTATGATATGTTTAAAGGTTTTTTTTTCACTTCTAAATGCAAAATGAAATCAAGATGTGCTAAATTTATACCGAACAAAAATTAATAAATGAAGAGTGCTTTTTCTAGTAACCCGAAATGTCCTACATTAGTGAATGAATTTTATCAGGCTCTGCTTGCTCATTGTCAATAGGCATTACTTACAAGAAACTGGCAGAACATAGCAAAGATTAGAGACAAATCATTTAATTTCACAGGCTGAAAATCATTAAACACATACACAACACAACAGTAATAACACTAATTCATTTGCAATATAAGGGAACAAAACCAATTTTATTTTTAACAGGTTTGGAATGCTCAGTGACCTGGGATCTAGGCAGGCAGAGAGGAATGAGAGCTACTCCAAATTAGATATTACATGCTTCTGGAATTAGTCAATATAGATTGTTGGATGTTTTACTTTAAATAGAAGTGGCTGTTTTGCTTTAAATGGAATGCAGTAGTCCCTAGATAAGTCACTAAAGCCATGAGACATCAAAAGATGCCTCCATGTCACCAAAAAACAAACAAATATTTATTGAGGACTTACTACATGCTAACTATGTTGCCTGCTCTATCTCCAGCCTGGAGACACACAACTATTACATTTTACTCTGAGTTGTAAAGATGACACAGCTAAGCAGTGGCAGGTCTAAGATCAACAGATCCTACAGCCTGGCTTTTCATTACTATACAGTACTGTCTTCTCTCAGAATCATGAAAGACTGATTCAAAACCAACATTTATCCTTAAAACATACAGCACACTTCATGTCCTTCTTTCCTACTCTCTCTGCTTTTTTGTTCATGAAATACTCATTATCTCAACAAACCATTACAGAAAGACAGTGATTCATCTTTGGGAGAGAGGATACAAAGTGAAGAGCAAGAACCACAAATGACAGGGAGTCCCTGTCACTGACTGACTGTGTCAGTGACTAAAGTCTATCCCAGATTGACAAGAGAGCAGAGCTTTAATGAGTGAGTCCAAGGCTGGTAATATTTGGAGGTGGGGGTAGTGGCCTTCATGGTGATGAGAAAAGAAATGGGTAAATTCATTTTCTTACTGTCAGGAGGGAAGAGGTAATCCTAGGGCTGTGTTTAAGATTACTAGAATGTACATCACTGAAATAACAGGTTTCAAATATCCAAGTTCACATCAGCCAACCATCCCAGAGGCCTCCATTCTCCAAATTATAGTCAATCAGTCTTTCTCGCCACCACCACCCCATGCCTCTCTCTCCCCCTCTCTTCTTCTCTCTGTCTCTCTCCCTCTCTCCCTCCCTCTGAAATATGGCCACTTATGCAACTAGAGACAAACTGATCATGACATTGATTAAAAACAAGCATAGACCAAATGTCCATGCCCTCCTTGCCTTAAAAACAAAAACAGCAGCAATCAAAAGAATGCTTAAAGTTAAGCATAAGAAATTGACAAAAGAATAGGAACAGAAAAATGGTCAAAATAGGTATCTAAAAGGTTTGATACTAAGGTGTAAGTGGTTAAATAAATGCAGACAGGGTTTTAAGAATATGAATGTTTTATAACACTCTTTCGATCCAGTTTTCTTTTGTGGAATTTGAGTGGATGACGATTCAATGAATAACTGAATGAATGATGAAAACTATGAACTCTTATTAAAATCGTCCTATGACACTTTTTTTTTTCACACTCCAGGCTTTTCTAAGATACCCTGAAGCCCTCTCCATGGTCCCCAGGTTAATAACTTCTAAAGTAAACAATGATAGTGATTACAAATAGGTGCTTTAGTGACTAACTCCAGATACCAGAAAGGGTTTCTGCTTATTTGTGCCATATCGCTTTCAGTAAGAGTAGGGCTGAATGTAACAAGGACCTTGAAAGAACGCTTAAATATTCTGTTGGAAACTGGTGACCACAAATGACGCAATGTGATCAAGCTCAGTTTGTTTACTGCCCATAGGTCATCAATTGCCAAAAACTGGCAAAACATAGGAAATATTAAAGAAAAATGCTAGTGAAACACAGCTTTGTATACAAAAAGTCCTTTTAACTTCTCAGAGGTGTTTTACACACTGTAAACCATTGAACATCAAAACTACTATTAGATAACGAATGTATTACAAATGCTCAGGACCAGAATCCACTTTAATTTGATTAAGTTTGGAGTTTGATGAAGGATGAGGACTCTGTTTAAGGAAGAAGCCTAGGATTAGAGAACAGATTGAAACCAGGGGGGTAAAGCTTAGAAAGAACTAGTAATTGTGCAGATATTGGAAGATGGCTTTCCCAGTGTATATCAATACCTGGTCATCAAGAACATTTTGGATAAAAAATTTTAAATCTATTTACTTAATCTTTCAACTCTGAGATAGTCATACAAATCCACACAATCACAAATATTTTTGAAAAGAATACTTAGGGATAAATGCGAATGATCAAAACCAATGTATATAGCAGAGCATCAAGATTAAGAAAATGGAGTTTTAAAGCTGGACAGACCCAAGTCTGATAGGTGGACACTGCATCCACCTCTAGAAAAAGTTTCAGTTAGTTTCTCAAAGCTTCAGTTTCATCATCTGTCAGAAGAAGATAATAATAGGATTAAATGAGAAAATGCAGAAGAAATCCAGTGCCCTGCACATATAAAAATCTCACATTATACTTGTTACTAACAACTATCATCCTAATGTCAATAATAACACCATTATCATAAAGCTATATTATCAGGGGAAGATTTTAGTACTCCCAATTTTTAAACAGAGCCAAAAAACAAAAAGTTAAGTATCAAGAGTATCTCCTTATTTATTTTTTTTACTGGTCATTGTCTAATTTGTAAACAGATATGGTCATCTTAAATAGTAACAGATTTTTTTTTCTTGTTTATTGGAGCTGCTCAGGATGGATTTTCTAGTTTATCTTGCTCCTCTATAGAGTAACTGAGCTGTGTAAGGAATAATTATGTACCATATATCATATGACTATGTGTGTGTGTTAACAATTTGAAACAACTTCAAAAGCCACCAGAATTTCAAAAAACTGAGGGAGAGAAGAAAAAGAGCTTTAGGAATGCCAAAGTTTTAGAGACCTCACATGAAGAAAGATTTTTAAAAATTAAGTTAGCAACAATAATTAATTAATCAGTGTCCAAGCTCAAAGATCTATCAATTCCTTGAAAAACGGAGACACATCATTTATAACAAAATCATATATTAATAAAAGCCATACAAAAAACAGGCTTAGAATTAAAAAGAAGGTTAAAATAAGTTGTTACCTATACCTAAATTTGGAGAATACTTTTAGCTATACTGTGTCAGAAAGAAGAAATTGCCACTACTCATGCTAGATAAGGTAAAAAATACCCTTGTTTATTTTATAAGATCAAAGGAATATTCAAACCTGGAAAGTACCATTACAAAATGATGTCACCCATTCACAATCAAGAGATATAAAAATGATCACAAACTTTGAGAAATCTCCCTGTGGAATTTATTGTAAGACCATGAGTCAAAAGAAGCATTAAGCTATAGGCCTTCATATGGTCACTGCATCATTACATATGAAATCAATAACCAGAAAGAAGCTAGATGTCCTGTCATAAAGCAAAGGCTAAATAAATTTGCAATATTCAATTAAAATCAACAGTCACAAATTGAACATGTTCTACATGCCAGGCACATCATTAACTAACACAGAGAGCCTTGCTCTCAATACAGTCTCACTCTAACATATCAATTTGATGAAATACGATACAAACATTAGGAAGACAGTAAAACAAAACAGATAAACCTTCATGGTAAAAAGTTAATATATAAAAATATGAAATAGAAAATATAAAATACAGTGATCTAAATCATATAAAAAGTGGACCTAGAGTGGAAGTTAATTATAGGGTGCTAATTCATTAACACCGGTCTTAATTTGACAAGCTACTTCTCATGCCATCTGTTATTCATCAAACATCCCCTTTAAACACTTTTCTTTAGTGGACAGGAGAGATTTTCTTCTGTCAATTCCATCTGTTTGTGGCAACATGTGCTATAGCACACATAAATGCTACTATACTCAGAGAATGAGTATAAGCAACTCATAGAGATTCTGAAATTGACAAACCTACCCCCTTTAAAAGAGAGGGTCTTGTAGGCAAGTGAATTTTAAATGTACTCCTATGACCAATGGTAAAAGTTCCAAACACATACACTTTTTTTTTTTTTTTGGCTGCCTTGGGTCTTTGTTGCTGCACACGGGCTTTCTCTAGTTGCAGCGAGCAGGGGCTGCTCTTCATTGCAGTGCGGTGGCTTTTCTTGTTGCGGAGCATGGGCTCTAGGTGCACGGGCTTCAGTAGTTGTGGCATATGGGCTCAGTAGTTGTGGCTCACAGGCTCTAGAGCACAGGCTCAGGTGCTCTGCGGCATGTGGAATCTTCCCGGACCAGGGCTTGAACTTGTGTCCCCTGCATTAGCAGGCGGACGGACTCTCAACCACTGTGCCACCAGGGAAGCCCCAAACTCATACTCTTTTAACACCTTTATTCAAATAAATCTAATTTCTCTGCTCAATCCTTCAGTTCAACCATGCAATGAAATGTTTTCATATTCCCTGATCTTTGGCTGATTTAATAACTTCATTTACTTGGGTTAAGTGATATGTTTGCTACATGCAATCCAGTTTTCACTCAAAGTTTTATTAAAAGTACTAATAAACATTTCACATGTGAAAGACTGATAGACTGGCCTGTCCTGGTTCAAGTAGTGACATGTTGAATGATATTATCTGGGAAACAGTCCTTATTTCCTTTCTCTAGTTCATCCTTTATTGTTCCTTTCCCTTTCTTATTTATTCAGTCATTCAGCACACATTTATCATGCACTTACTATATCGTGTATTCTCTTCTGAGCACTGAGAGTTAAGCAGTGAATAAGAAAATAATCCCTGTCCTCACAGAACTCGTGTTGCAGTTAAGGAGATAAAAATTTTAAAAAAACAAATATAATTTCAGAGCATGATAACTGCTATGAAAAAATAAAGCAAGGAAATGGTTAAAGAGTGGCTGGGGTGCGGGGCCTGCTGTTTTGACTCTTCTGAGAGGTAGGAGGTTTAAGCAAAAGCCTGAATAGAGTGAGGGGTTGATAAAGTCACCAACCTCAGGGGACTATCAACACCTGTAACAACTTAAGCAATATTACTAATCCCTCTTGAGAAATGTAAACCAGAGAGATGATTTATACTTGTTTCCTTTCTGTGCTGTTGGTTCTAAAAAGTCTAGTCATGGCCCATGGCTTCTGGAACAATGAACAGTCATGAAGACTAAGAGCAGCCTAACCCCAAGCACACCAAACAAACAAGGCTGCATTTTACACAGGTACAGTTGGTCCGTAGCTCTGAAATGCCCAAACTCTCAAAAAGCCAAACCCCCTTCATATTTTTGTCAGGTTATCTATGCTTGAATATTTATAACCCAGTAGCATCATACATTGCAATCAATTAAAGAAAAACATCCTAACTAGACCAAAGAAGAAGTAAGACAAAAGCCATCCTGAAGAGCAGGCTTAATTATTCTAATGAAGTATCTTCCCACAGGTCCCCAAATCTCTAACCACAAGAGGATCCATTCTCCAAAGCCTCTGTCTAAAAATAGTGGTAGGATTTAGGTGATTTTTTTTCTTTCTTTTTCAGTGTTTTTAAATCTATTTTGGATATTAAAACAGACAAACAAACAAACAAACAAAACTGAAGTATCTGATGAGACTTTTTTAAAAGAAAAATTTCCTCTTCCACATCTCTGCATCTATTTTTTTTTTAACTTGGCCAGTTACAGGTGGCTAGCAACAAAGAGCTCTACCCTGCCCTTAGCCACATAGAAGCCTCACTGAAAAGGATCAAGAACCCTGTGTTTCATCAATTTAACATCCCAGCATTAGCACCAGCCAAGCAGACACAGCCAGGCTGCCAAGACAAACAATGGGGCTTGGCAGAAGCGGGGCAAGTTTCTGGAGACAACCCTCCAGTCTAAACTTCTTAAGGAGTCAGTATAAATGCGCTTTTATTGAAAAGGTGCTGCTCCATCGAAAAAGCACAGATTCAGTTCAAACACTGCCACCTTTCACTGGTTATGTTGGCTTAAGGTGTGTGCATCTCAGTGACTGTGCAAAACCTGCGTCACGGCTACCTGCTGCTCGCTTTTTTAATCCCCAAACCAAAACTTTTGGAGCCACGCTGAACACTGGCTGTTTTATCAGAAAGAAAATAAGAGTAAAGAGGATGCTGGGCCGCAGAGCCTTTCCCTGCCTCCACACCGACCTCATCCAAATAGGGAGTCTACAGTCAGTGAACTGATTATAGGTCCCCTCTGTTTCTCTAGTATGGTGGACAGAATTTAAATTTAGTATGGGATAGCACTCCTTCATTCCTCTTCTACAGTTTGTCAGTAACCAAACATTTCTTAAAGGTTAAGCTTCTTAGAGATGGTGGGGGGAGGCTCAGTTCTGAAACCTAAAAAACACCGGAAATATTTTACAGGAAATTCTGAATTTTTAAATGTAAATCTTAAATATTACCATTGATAAACAATTTATTGAACATCTACATCTGCTCTGTGCTGAACTCCGGGTAAGATGCTAGAGATACAAAAGAGAATATGGTACTCAGTCTGCTTGAAGAGCTAGCAATCTAATTCAGTCAAATACTTCTGGCAACAACTAAAAATAAAATTACAACATTCGGACAGTTTGAGAGATTTGTGTTCCCAAGAATTTGCAAAAAAGAATCTCTATAAAGTAATGTACCAGAATTCCATGAGCCGCTTTGAAAGGTAGTCTCATTACTGAATGTTCAAACTGCATAAACTTCATCCTAGAAGTTTTAGATATTTATTTAAACTGTGTGTCACCAAAAGAGGATTCAAGTACTCACAGCAACAGTAAGCCACCTTCACAGGAGTGGCAGAAGTATTTCATTCATTTATCCTCTAAGTATTGGGCTTCTAAGAGAATCCAAGCACTCCCTTCTAGGTGCTGGGAAGATGATGGCAAATAAGAGAAAAAGCCCCCATCCTCATGAAGTTTACAACTCGGCTTGAGAGAGAGAGAGAATATTAATAATCAGCAAATACATGAGCAATATTGCTGAGTCAGTGACAATGACAGTGATCAAAATCAGTCGAGTCTTGGGAAGAGTTGGAGTGGAGGCACAAAGCATTGGGAGGACTGTTTTAAGAGAGGGTAGTCTAGAGAGGCTATTTTGCAGAAGCAGTACTTGCTCAAAGATCTGAAAGATCGAAAGGAGCCAACCATGTAGAAGGAACAACCAGCAGAAGGAACAGCAAGAGGAAGAAATGAGCTTAGTCAGTTCCAGGAAGAACAAGGAGGCCAACGTGGATGGAATGTAGTCAACCAGGGATAAGTGGCAAGACTAGGGGTCAGACTCAGCCAAAGGGGGTCAGACTCAGCCAAAGTCCAGACCATGGAAGGCCTGGAGACCATGGAAAGAAGTTTGGATTTTATTCTGACAGTAACGGGAGACTAGTGGGGTGGGAGGGTTAAATGGGGGGTATGGAGGAAGGATGATCTGATTTACCTGATTTACTTGATGATCTGATTTAATTGATTTACTTGTTACAGCCAGTCTCGCTGCATTCATTCATACAAGTATTTGTTGAGTATTTATTATATTCTAGATCTTGGGGATATAAGAGTGAACTAAAAATGGCAAAATCTCTACTTTCATGAAGTTTGGGCATGAGGGGAGATTCTAGGGGCAATTAACACAAAGCAAATAAACGAGTTTAATACATCCAGTGATGAAAATTCTTATGAAGAAAAAGGCAACGAAGAAGTGGAATTTGATAATGGAAGGTGCTATTTCAGACAGGTTGGTTGGGGAAATTCTCTCTCATAGAGGGACAGAGATCTGCCAGGGAAGTGTTTCAGGCAGGCAATCAATGGAAAGGTCCAGAAAGAGAGCATACTTGGCTTGTGGCTGGAATGTGGCCTGGGGGAGGATGTAGAAGAAGGAATTAAGAGAGGTAGCATGTAGCAGAGTCTTGGCTGCCTTGTGAACAGCGGTAGTTTGGATTATATTCTGATGGACAAGGAAGACCACAGGATGCTTCTGAGCAGAGAAGTGACAACCTGATCTACATTTTTAAAGGACTGGTCTGACTGCTGGGTAGAGAAAAGATGGTAAGGGAACAGGGACAGATGCAGGAAATCATGTTAGAACATAGGAAATTTGAGTGGCTTGGACAGGAGGACATGGTCAGATTCTGGATAGTCTGAAGGCAGAGCCAACAGAATTTGCTGGTGGACAGGATAGGGGATGAAAAAGAATGAAAGCCTTGAATGATGATTCTAATGACTTTAGCTTGAATGCAATGCTTTTTCTAGTTACCCTTCCACCTCTCTGGCTGCATCTTTTTATATATCCCTGGTGGGTTCCATTTAGTCTAATTTACTTGCCCAAGTTCTATCCTTGGCCATCGTCTCTGCTCTGTCTACACACTCTTCCAGAACATTTCTGTGTATACCCATCGCTTCAATTATAGCTGTCTGTGATGATTCCCAAAGTAACCAAACGGGAAAAGGTAATACTTTAGGATCAGATAGATCTAGACTCAATTCCAAATTCTAGCACTTCTAGCTTTGTGATCTGAGGTTGGCTGTGTGACCTCTCTGATCCTGCTTCACCATTTGTCAATTACAGATGGTAATACCTCCAGGGGATACTGAGAGAATTAAATACATTAACAACATTACTGTATCCCTGGTACATTAAAAGTACCCAAACATCGTTTCAAAGTTGTGTTTTATTTTGTTTTCATCTTTATCCCCAGCTCAAGGCCCCTCCAAAAAGCTTGCTCCTCTCCTCTCTTTTCCATACAGTCACCCTCCTTCAGCCTCTTCAGGTCCAATTTCCAATTGCCTGGTCAGCAGATTCAAACTCCTACAAACCTCTGGATTTCACTCCTTCCTGTTAATCCTATACCTAGTTACCCCTGGATTCTGCTGACCACCATCTCAAGTGTTACTACCACAACCTTATCTCAGGCCACATTACTTCACACTGAATCTGTTTCTAACTTCTCCCAAATGCTGTGCCAGTGATTCTCCCAAAACACAAGATCATATCACTCTTTACACAGAAGCAATGAATGGCTTCCCATTATTGAAATAAGTCCCAAACTTATTCATATATACTCAAGGATACACTGGTGTCGGGCCAATTGTAGATCTCCAGCTTACTCTCCTGAGTTATCCTATCTTAACTCTATACTCTTACAACTGAAAAGAGTCACATTATCCTCTTCCACCATGACTTGCTCCATACTATTTCCTCTGCTTAAAATTTTCCCTTCCTTCCAGCTCTCTAAATTCTATATCTACTTGTCCTTTAAGTTCAAGCCTTACCTCCTCTGAAGCATCTTCACGGCATGTGTCCCAGACGAAGATGGGATCCCTTTAGGTGATGCCATAGTAGCAAGTTCGCATCACTTCATTACTGCCCTCACCACATCTCATTATAATTGCTTGCTTACTTGCACAGTGCTCCCCACTGAACTATGATCCTTGAAGAAACAACTAGTGACTCATCTTTGCATCCTCAGCGGCTACCACCCCACAGCAACCCTGCAGTCCAATTACATCCGAATGTTCCAGGAGATGTAACTCTATCCCAACATCACATGGCCTATATTATCAGAACAAAGAAGATCATGATCCCAGGACCATTTTGCTCCAACAGCCATACCTTCTCAAAATCAGAATCATGTAAAGATATATTATTTCATTGATCCTTCAGAGATTTTCAGAGTTTGGAAAAAAAGCTCCTTATATAGAGCTCAAGAAAAGTCTTCACTGTATCTAAAAATAGTCAAATGATAAACGATTTTAGACGGTCTCATTTACAAACTCTAACTCAATCAAAAAATATACATAGTGTACAGATAAGAATCTGGTTGGCAAAGCTTCACAATTAACATGGTTATGATGCTCACAAAATTTCTAATTTTTTTCACAGTAATCATCATCCAAAGTTTATAGGCGTCTTAAGGAACAATAAATCAGGGCAATAGCCAACATTTATTTTCAAATATGAATATTTTAATAGCAAATATATAATTATTTCACAATTTTCATTTTTTAAAAAAAGTACTTCATAGTTTTACTATAGATTACCCACATGGCAATTATATAAGTGAGGAGCTAGATATATCACATATGTTAAGGAACTCTCCATATCTAGCCATATTTAAATGACAGATCTGGAGTAAGAAATAATGATTAATAAAAGCATTGTCCAAATACAAAAAGGCATGTAATATTTTCCTTTAAGGCTTAAATGATGACTTAGGAAAGTCGTATCATTCCTTTCAGACACCACTGATTAAACAGAACATAAGGAAGTTAAACTAATAATGTTAAAATTTGCATATATTCAAACAAACAAACGAGTTTGAGACTAGAATTTGAATCTTCCTGACTTGGATTACTGCTGATTTTGCCAGTCCACATCACCTGATCCTTCCCTTCAACTTCCAGTCACACTTTTATGTTAAAGTATACATCATCTATTTTCATACTTGGAGGGGTAGAGGGCGGGGGAAGTAGTCTCCTGGGTTTCAATAGGAAGATAGCACAGCATCTTTCTTACCAGGAATAACCATCAGATAACTGTTCAGAATTTTCCATATGCAATGTCCTACAGTATACACATAATTATAAATCATTTTACAATCACATAATTTAAACCCCACTCTTCAATCATTACGTACATAACAAGTTAGCACTCTTGCCCCCCCTAGTGGATGAATAAATACAAAATTGCTTTTTCCAGAAAGGTAAAAATTATGTCCGAAGTGTACGCATGTACAGTCCTCCCTTGGTATCTGACGAGGACTGATTCCAGGACTCCCGTGTGGATACCAAAATCTGAGGATGCTCCAGTCCCTTATATAAAATGTAGTCTGCATATAACCTACACATATCTTCCCATACAGGGATGAATAATTATCTCTAAACTACTTATAACACCTACTACACTGTAAATGCTATGTAAATAGTTGTAAATTCAATGTAAATGCTATGCCAATAATTGTCAGCACACGGAAAATTCAACTTTTGCTTTTTGGAAGCTTCCAGAAATTTTTAGAATATTTTCTATCCACAGTTGGTTGGATCTGCAGATGCAGAGCTTGTGGATGTACAGGGCTGACTGTATATTCAGAAATATGCTTAGAAGACAGATATAGTAACTATTAACCAGTTAACAGTGTAGTCCAAGAGCCTCATGGAGACTGACGTGAAAGATTCCATATTATAGTGAAATGAGATGGTTTGAATTCTAACTGCAACCCATAGGAGCAATGTCATCTCAGGTTAGCTGGTTAACATCTGAGGCTCCACGTCATCATCTCTAAAATGAGTCTGATAATAGTGACTTCACAGCTTTGTCGTGAGGTAACATAAAGTGCCTTGCACTGTACGTGGCACACATTAGAACACTAATAAAATCAGCTTCCCTTCCTCCTCCTGCTGTCACCCTTCACATCTCAATGGCTGGCATACACAAATTTCTCAGGCCCACCCTTTCCAAATATTCCCAGTGTGCCATATTTTTTGAGATAATTTTTCTTAGGGAAGACTTAAAATTTGTGTACAAGATAAGAAGAGCAAGTGGTTTCCACTCACGTTCAGTATCACTTTAGTCCAGGCAGATACTGGCTCTCCTGGTGGTTTCATTCTAAATCAGGATTCCAGCTCTTTCAGCATATCCTCTGACTCTGTGCCTGGCCACAGGCAAAATGGCTTAGCTACACTGACTGGATTTTGCCACCTCTCAGACAGATACTCTAACTGCCTCCTATTGTATTTCTCAGGGGTACAGTGAGGATTACCAGAACTATTTTTTGGAAATTCCTTTAAATTTCAAAGCAAAAAAAAAGAAAAAAAATTATATAACAGTAAGCATTTAAAAAAATTATATGCAGTATCCTATACATCCATGACTTAGAGCAGTGGTTCTCGAAGTTCGTTCTGTGTATCTCTAGGGGTCCTGAGACCCATTCTCTCAAAGGAGTGTGCAAGGTCAAAACTATTCTCATCTTAATATGCAGATGTTTTCGCCTTTCTACTGTGTTGATATTTGCACTGATGGTGCAGAAGCTACCATGAGTGAAACTTCTGGCACCTTAGCATGACTCTAGGCATTGGGACCGAACTGTCCTAGTAGTCATGATATTCTTTATCTCTGTACACTTACAGTAATAATAATAATTGTTAAAAAGCCAGTTGAACTTAACAGTGTCCTGATAAAGCAGTAACAATTTTATTAAATCTTTAGCCTTAAGAACAAAATTTTCAATATTCTGTAACATAATGGGAAGTATACAACCATAATCACATTTCTATCGCATACCAAAATATAAGGGAGATTGCAAGGAAGATCACTTATGCAATTGTTTGACATGTGACTTGAACTAACCACTTTTTTTCATAGAACATCATTTTCACTTGAAATAACAATGAACGTAAATTGTGGTTATTCAAACTTGGCTATTTGGCAAACATCTTGAAAATGAATAAAGTGAGCCTGCCTCTTCAAGGAAAACAACTGACAGGATTTCTAGCCAATGATAAAATTCAAGCTTTCTAGTGAAAATTAGAATTTTGGAGTACTTGTATCTTCCACTGTAAGCCTGACAGCCTCCCAACACTAGAAGACTTTTTCTGATTCTATCTGTGAATATATTAACAAATGTTGATATTGTAATATCTCATAGCTCAGGGAACCAATATTTTCCAAATGACCAATGCATGAAATTAAAAGATCATACACAGCTAAATGATCCACTGAAAGTACAACATGGATTTTGGTGTAACAGAGTACAAAAATACTTGATATGGTTTCAGATTCCACACTGCAACTAACCTTTAAAATGTTACTATTTGTTGAGTTTTAGGACAGAATAAAAGAATATTCTCAATTATTTGAAAAGGCTATTATGGGCTTCCCTGGTGGCGCAGTGGTTGAGAATCCGCCTGCCGATGCAGGGATAACGGGTTCGTGCCCCGGTCCGGGAAGATACCACATGCCGCGGAGCGGCTGGGCCCGTGAGCTATGGCCGCTGAGCCTGCGCGTCCGGAGCCTGTGTTCCGCAACGGGAGAGGCCACAACAGTGAGAGGCCCGTGTACCACCAAAAAAAAAAAAAAAAAAGGCTATTAAAATACCTTATTTTCCAACTGCATATGTTCATAAAACCAAGTTTTCTTCATATACTTCAACCAAAACCAACACATTAAAATACAAAAGCAGAGATGGAAACCTAGCAGTCTTCCATTAAGACAGATATTAAAGAGGTTTGCAAAAATGAAAACCAATGCCAACCTTCTCTCTGATATTTTTTTGAAAATATGGTTATTTTTCATTAAAAGTTTATGTTAACAATATAATGGACTCCTTATTGTTAATTTAAATAAACTAATAAATCAACATTTTAACATTTCTTCAGCTTTAATTTCTGATATGGTAATGCAGACAGACATAACCTGTATAAACAAAATCTCTTTGAGGTTTTCAATAGTTTTTCAGAGTATAAGAGTTCCAAGCTCAAAAAGTTTGAGAACTGCTGCCTTAGAGAAACCAACGTCCCCCACTGAAGAAGGCTGTCAATAGAGATCATTTCTCCCTCAGTTTGAAGCTGGAATGTCAAAAATTATGCAAAATAAAGCAGATACTTTAAATTCCTAAGATAAATACAAAGAAGACCTAGAAATGAGAATTGAGTTTCTGAAAGTGATATTACTTCACATCTGGAAATCCTGGTCCAGGAAAAAATGAGATGGGACTTGACAGTATAAATGACAAATAGAAAAAGTAATAATGTTTTTATAAATATTCTGATATTCATACATTCTCAATTCCATTGCATCTTCTGTTTTCGCCAAAGCCAAAATTTCATGCCCCATAGGAGAAAAGAAACCTATAAAAAACAAACTACATACTGATCATTTTTCTTCTGAAAATAAAATGTTATCCTCTGTTACTGCAGAATACATGCCAAATACAGAAAGATCCTGGTGAAATATCTTTTAACAGCATGCAAAGCAATTCATTGTAGGTTTATACAGTATATTAAGGACACATAAGCAGTGCTTTTGAACAAAAAAGTTGCTCATAAGTTTTTGCTTCCATGAAAAGCAGATTGTTTTCTTACTGTTTTCACCAAAATAAGCTAATTAACCTACTAGATCAGGTAATAAATATCTTCGAAGTTAAGAATCTAACAATGTCATCTTGTCCATTCCTCAATATTTATCTGAAAAGAAGGTATAAAAATGGAATTCCATTCAAGGGAAGTATTGCTTCTTTCATTTTGCAGTTCTAGTGAATCCCCAATCTCTATAACAGAAAAATTGGAGATATGCTAGTCAGTGCTCTCATGGTGATAATTACCATATATGCCACACAAAAGACAGTCACGATGAAGGGTAAAAGTATTTTTTTACTCATAAATAGCTCATGTTGGCAGCTGTAGAATGACTTAAGTGACTCAGGAAAGTTTGGCTAATGATTTGTTTCATGTTAAGACGTTCGTCAATCTGAGTTGTCTCAAATTTAATTGTAATATTTTATGATCATGAATATGAGTGAGGGAGAAATTCACCTCAAAATTAGCATAAAGTACAGCAAAACAAAATCGAAAATTTGCAACAAGGGTAACTTGGTACTCCATTTCCAAACTCCAAAAATAAATGTCAGTATTAACAAAAACAATGATAATTAATGTATGTAGAGCCTTGCTATTCAACATGTGTACCCAAAGCTACAGATCCCAGAGATCCTGTTTAAAACGCAGGTTACAGACTTCCATATCTAGGAAAATAGGGTAGACCTACTTCTATTCCACCTAGGGATTCTTTCCACTAAGTACAACTGAATACCCTGGACATTATATATACAACAAATATATGACTCTAACATGGAGAGAAGAGAGAATGGTTAGAGATCTGTGGTGAGATGCTTGCTTTTCTTTTTGCCTCATGTACTCCAGACCTGGAGAGGAAAAAGCTGGCAAGTCAGAAATAACAACAGGCACAGACAAAAAACAAAAGCTCCAACAAAAGACTGCTCTCTTTAGCCAAAGAACCAGGAAAGGGCTAGCCCCAGAAGATAGAAAATTTTAGACAACAACAGCTCTACTCTAGCCAAACACCACAGAAAAATCTACGGCCCCATCTACACCCACACCAGCACCAGCCAAGTGAAGAGCCTAGACTTTCACTCTGTCAATGCTGTTATGAGTCACCCCAACACTCCAGCTGACGTATGAGGGAAAGCCAAGTGGGAAGCTGGAACTTTCACCCCCACAAGTCAGTAACCAGCCCTTCCCCAGTCCTTTGTGTTATCAGTGGAGATCACATGGGAAGCCAAAACTCCCACTCCTACCCAGAAGTAATGAAGCATCCTTCCCTCTCCCCATGATCAAACTATATGCTGACCATAAGCAATCAACAAACTCACTTCAAATATAACAGTATAAGCAAGATGAAAGTAAAAGAACAAAAAAAGATATGTCATGTAAACATCAATCAAAGGAAATCAAGTGGCTACATTAATATCAGATAAAACAGACTTCAGAACAAAGAAAATTACCAGACACAGAAAGAGATACTATACAATGATAAAATCATCAATCCACAAAGAAGATATAGCAATCTTATGTGTATGGAGCAAATAACAGAGCTGCAAAATATGTTACACAAAAAACTGACAGAACTGAAAGGAGAAATAAACAAACCCACAATTATATTTGGTGTCTTCAACATGCCTCTTGCAAGAACTGATAGAACCACTAGACAGAAAACAGCAAAGATATGGAAGAACTGAATAACACCATCAACCAACAAGACCTAATCAATATTTACACAACATTCCACCCGAGAACAGCAAAATACACATACTTTCAAGAGCCCACAAAGAACAGACTATATCATGGCCCATAAAAAAATCCCCCCAAATTTAATATAACTGAAATCAGACTGAGTGTATTCTCTGACTACAATGGAATCAAACTAAATATAATAGGAATAACCCCCAAACACTTAGAAATTAAACAACTACTTTAAATAACCCCTGAATCAAAGAGGAATTTTCTAGGGAGATTAAAAAAAAATGTAATGAATATACAACACATCAAAATTTGTGGGACTCAGCTAAAGCAGTATAGAGTGGGAAATTTATTGTATGAAATGAATACATTAGAAAAGAGGAAAAGTCTCAAATCAATTGTTTCCACTTGAAGAACCTGGCGGGGGGTGGGAAAAGAGTGAAATAAACTCAAAGCAAGTAGAAAGAAGGAAAAAATAAAGAGTAGAAATCAATGAATCGAAAAGAGAAAAATAATAGAGAAAATCAATGAAACGAAGAACTGGTCATTTGAAAACTTTAATAAAATTGACAAGTCTGTAGAAAGACTGAAAACAAATAAAAGAGAAGACACAACTTACTAATATCAGGAAGGAAACAGGAGATTCATTCAAGACTCTACAGACATCAAAAGGAGAATAAGGGAATACAATTAACTGCATAAAAATAAATTTGACAACTTAGACAAAATAAACTACATTTTTAAAAAAACATAAACTACAACAACTAATCCAGTATCATATAGATACTTTGAATTGTCCAATAGCTATTAAGGCAAACAAATTCATAACTTTGAAAAATCTCTCTGCCCCCAAAAAAGGAATCTAAAGGCCCAAATTGCCTCACTGGAGAATTCCACCAAATGGTTAAAGAAGAATTAATACAAATTCCATACAATCTCTTTAAGCAAGTAGAAGATGAAGGAACACTTACCAATTCATTTTATGAAGCTAATATTACCCTGATACCAAAACCAAAGACAATAAAAAGAAAAATCAAACTCCACATAAATATCCTTTATAAATATTGATGCAAAAATCCTTAATAAAATATGAACAAGCAGGATTCAACAGTATAAAGAATTATACAACATGACCTAATGAGGTTTATTCCAGGGATGCAAGACTGGTTAAATATTTCAAAATCAATCAATCAATGCAATCCACCACACTAACAGGATAAAAAAAGAAAGAAAAATCACATGATCATATTAATTGATGCATAAAAATCATTTAACAAAATTCAACACCCATTTATGATAAAAATGCTCAGAAAAATAGGAAGAGAAGGGAACTTCCTCAACTTGATCAAAAGCATTTTCAAAAAACCTATAGATAATATATACTTAATGTAAGATTCAAGAGTTTCCTTTTAAGATTGGGAACAAGGCAAAAGTGTCTACTCCCATGCACGGACTACAGAGCCAATTAGTGTGGGGTGGAGGAGCGCTAACAAAAGGGACTGGAGTTTCTAAGCAAATCTGAAGCACCTGGAGCCAACTTGAGCCTCCAAAACTTCAAAGAATGCATATAAACTCCTAGGCCGAAGGATGAAATCAATTCTGTGGATGTCAAATTAGTGGTGCATCTGAAAACTCTGTGAAAACGATGAGGATCTAAGCAAACTCAAGACACAGTAACAATTAATGAAATCAATTAACATGCAATGATATGGATGAATCTTGGAAATACAATATTAAGTGAAAAGAACATTTCACAAAAGAATTGCATACAGTGTGATGCTCTTAAAAAAATACATACACAGTTTAAAAAATAAATGAGTGGGAGACCCTCAAGATGGCAGAGGAGTAAGACGTGGAGATCATCTTCCTCCCCACAAATACATCAGAAATACATCTACATGTGGAACACCTCCTAAAGAACACCTACTGAATGCTGGAAGAAGACCCCAGACTTCCCAAAAGCCATGTGGCTGATAGGGTCTTGGTGTTCTGGCCGGGTGTCAACCCTGTGCCTCTGAGGTGGGAGAGCTGAGTTCAGGACATTGGTCTACAAGAGACCTCCCAGCTCCACGTAATATCAAATGGTGAAAGCTCTCCCAGAGATCTCCATCTCAACGTTAAGACCCAGCTCCACTCAATGACCGGCAAGCTACAGTGCTGGACACCCTATGCAAAACAACTAGCAAGACAGGAACACAACACCTCCCATTAGCAGCGAGGCTGCCTAAAATTATAATAAGGTCACAGACACCCCAAAACACACCACTGGATGCGGTCCTGCCCACCAGAAAGACAAGATCCAGCCTCATCCACCAGAACACAGGCACTAGTCCCCTCCACTAGGAAGGCTACACAACCTACCAAAACAACCTTAGCCACTGGGGGCAGACACCAAAAACAACGGGAATTATGAACCTGCAGCCTGCAAAAAGGAGACCCCAAACACAGTAAGTTAAGAAAAATGAAAAGGCAGAGAAACACACAGCAGATGAAGGATCAAGGTAAAAGCCCACCAGACCAAACAAATGAAGAGGAAATAGGCAGTCTAACTGAAAAAGAATTCATAGTAATGATAGTAAAGATGATCCAAAATCTTGAAAATAGAATGGAAGAAATACAAAAAGCATTTAACAAGGACCTAGAAGAACTAAAGAGCAAACAAACAATGATGAACAACACAATAAATGAAATTTAAAATTCTCTAGAAGGAATCAATAGCAGAATAACTGAGGTAGAAGAATGGATAAATGACCTGGAAGATAAAATAGTGGAAATAACTACTTCAGAGCAGAATAAAGAAAAAAGAATGAAAAGAATTGAGGACAGTCTCAGACACTTGTGGGACAACATTAAACACACGAACATTCAAATTATAGGGGTTCCAGAATAAGAAGAGAAAAAGAAAGGGACTGAGAAAATATTTGAAGAGATTATAGTTGAAAACATCCCTAATATGGGAAATGAAAGTCAATCAAGTCCAGGGAGTGCAGAGTCCCATACAGGATAAATCCAAGGAGACACACGCCAAGACACATATTAATCAAACTATCAAAAATTAAATACAAAGAATAAATATTAAAAGCAGCAAGGGAAAAACAAATAACATAAAAGAGAATCCCCAAAAGATTAACAACTGATCTTTCAGCAGAAACTCTTCAAGCCAAAAGGGAGTGGAAGGACATATTTAAAGTGATGAAAGGGAAAAACATACAACCAAGATTACTCTATCCAGCAAGGATCTCATTCACATTCGATGGAGAAATTAAACCTTTACAGACAAGTCAAAGCTAAGAGAATTCAGCACCACAAAAGCAGCTTTACAACAAATGCTAAAGGAACTTCTCTAGGCAAGAAACACAAGAGAAGGAAAAGACCTACAATAACAAACCCAAAACAATTAAGAAAATGGTAATTGGAACATACATATTAATAACTACCATAAATATAAATGGATTAAATGCTCCCACCAAAAGACACAGACTGGCTGAATGGATACAAAAATAAGACCGTATATATGCTGCCGATAAGAGACCCACTTCAGACTGAGGGACACATACAGACTGAAAGTGAGGGGGTGGAAAAATATATTCCATGCAAATGGAAATCAAAAGAAAGCTGGAGTAGCAATCTCATATCAGACAAAATAGATTGTAAAATAAAGACTATTACAAGAGACAAAGAAGGACACTACATAATGATCAAGGATCAATCTGGGAAGAAGATATAACAATTGCAAATATTTATGCACCCAACATAGGAGCACCTCAATACATGAGGCAAATGCTAAGAGCCATAAAAGGGGAAATCTACAGTAGACAATCATAGTAGGGGATTTTAACACCCCAGTTTCACCAATGAACAGAGCATCAGAAATGAAAATAAATACGGAAACACAAGCTTTAAATGACACATTAAACAGGATGGACTTAATTGATATTTATAGGACATTCCATCCAAAAACAACAGAATACACTTTCTTCTCAAGTGCTCATGGAACATTCTGCAGGAAAAATCACATCTTGGGTGACAAATCAAACCTTGGTATATTTAAGAAAACTGAAATCATATCAAGTATCTTTTCTGACCACAGCACTAAGAGACTAGATATCAATTACAGCAAAAAATCTGGAAAAAATACAAACATATGGAGGCTAAACAATACACTACTAAATAACCAAGAGATAACTGAAGAAATCAAAGAGGAAATCCACAAATACCTAGAAACAAATGACAATGAAAACATGATGACCCAAAGCCTATGGGATGCAGCAAAAGCAGTTCTAAGAGGGAAGTTTATAGCAATATAATCCTACCTCAAGAAACAAGAAATATCTCAAACAAACAACCTAACCTTAAACCTAAAGCAATTAGAAAAAGAAGAAGAACAAAAAATACCCCCAAAGTTAGCAGAAGAAAAGAAATCATAAAGATCAGATCTGAAATAAATGAAAAAGAAATGAAGGAAACAATAACAAAGATCAATAAAACTAACAGCTGGGTCTTTGAAAAGAAAAACAAAATTGATAAAACATTAGCTAGACGAATGAAGAAAAAAAGGGAGAAGACTCAAATCAATAGAAATAGAAATGAAAAAGTAGAAGTATCAACTGACACTGCCGAAGTACAAAGGATCATGAGAGATTATTACAAGAGCTCTACGCCAAAAAAATGGACAACCTGGAAGAAACGGACAAATTTTTACAAAAGCACAGCCTTCTGAGACTGAACCAGGAATAAATCGAAAAGATAAACAGACAAATCACAGCACTGAAATTGAAACTGTGATTAAAAATCTTCCAACAAACAAAAGCCCAGGACTAGGTGGCTTCACAGGTGAATTCTATCAACATTTAGAGAAGAGCTTAACACCTGTCCTTCTCAAACTCACCCAAAATATAGCACAGGGAGGAAGACTCCAAACTCATTCTACAAGTCCACTGTCACCCTGACACCAAAACCAGACAACAATGTCACAAAGAAAGAAAACTACAGACCAAAATCACTGATGAACACAGATGCAAAAATCCTCAACAAAATACTAGCAAACAGAATCCAACAGCATATTAAAAGGATCATACACCATGATCAAGTGGGGTTTATCCCAGGAATGCAAGGATTCTGCAATATATGCAAATCAATCAATGTGATAAACCATATCAACAAACTGAAGAAGAAAACCATATGATCATCTCAATACATGCAGAAGAAGCTTTCAAAAAAATTCAACACCCACTTATGATAAAAACAGTCCAGAAAGTAAGCATAGAGGGAACTTACCTCAACATAATAAAGGCCATATATGACAAACCCACAGCCAAAATTGTTCTCAATGGTGAAAAACTGAAACCATTTCCACTAAGATCAGGAAGAGGACAAGGATGTCCACTCTCACCACTATTATTCAACATAGTTTTGGAAGTTTTAGCCACAGCAATCAGAGAAGAAAAAGAAATAAAAGGAACTCAAATTGGAAAGGAAGAAGTAAAGCAGAATCCTAAAGATGCCACCAGAAAACTACTAGAGCTAATCAATGAATTTGGTAACGTAGCAGGATACAAAATTAATGCACAGAAATCCCTTGCATTCCTATAAACTAATGATGAAAAATCTGATAGAGAAATTTAGGAAACACTCCCATTTACCACTGCAACAAAAAGAATAAAATATCTAGGAATAAACCTACCTAAGGAGACAAAAGACCTGTATGCAAAAACTATAAGACACTGATGAAAGAAATTAAAAATGATACAAACAGATGGAGAGATATACCACGTTCGTGGATTGGAAGAATGAACATTGTGAAAATGACTATACTACCCAATGTAATCTACAGATTCAGTGCAATCCCTATCAAACTACCAATGGCATTTTTCACAGAACTAGAACAAAAAATTTCACAATTTGTATGGAAACACAAAAGACCCCGAATAGCAAAAGCAATCTTGAGAAAGAAAAATGGAGCTGGAGGAATCAGGCTCCCAGACTTCAAGACTATACTACAAAGCTACAGTAATCAAGACAGTATGGTACTGGCACAAGAACAGAAGTATAGATCAATTGAACAGGGTAGAAAGCCCAGAGATAAACCTACGCACATTTGGTCATCTTATTTTTATAAAGGAGGCAAGAATATATAATGGAGAATGGACATCCTCTTCAATAAGTGGTGCTGGGAAAACTGGACAGCTACATGTAAAAGAATGAAATTAGAACACTTCAGAACACCATACACAAAAATAATCTCAAAATGGATTAAAGACCTGCATGTAAGGCCAGACACTATCAAACTCTTAGAGGAAAACATAGGCAGAACACTCTATGACATAAATCACAGCAAGATCCTTTTTGACCCATATCCTAGAGAAATGGAAATAAGAACAAAATAAACAAATGGGACCTAATGAAACTTAAAAGCTTTTGCACAGCAAAGGAAACCATAAACAATACAAAAAGACAACCCTCAGAATGGGAGAAAATATTTGCAAATGAAGCAACTGACAAAAGATTAATCTCTGAAATTTACAGGCAGCTCATGCAGCTCAATATCAAAAATACAAACAACCCAATCCAAAAATGGGTAGAAGACCTAAAAAGATATTTCTCCAAAGAAATATACAGATTGCCAACAAACACATGAAAGGATGAACAACATCACTACTCATTAGAGAAATGCAAATCAAAACTACAATGACATATCACCTCACACCAGTCAGAATGGCCATCACCAAAAAATCTACAAACAATAAATGCTGGAGAGGGTGTGGAGAAAAGGGAACACTCTTGCACGGTTGGTGGGAATGTAAATTGATATAGCCACTATGGAGAACAGTATGGAGGTTCCTTAAAAAACTAAAATAAAACTACCATATGACCCAGAAATCCCACTACTGGGCCTATGCCCTCAGAAAACCATAATTCAAAAACAGTCATGTACCACAATATTCATTGCAGCTCTATTTACAATACCCAGGACATGGAAGCAAGCTAATGTCCATTGACAGATGAATGGATAAAGAAGATGTGGCACATATATACAGTGGAATATTACTCAGCCATAAAAAGAAATGAAATTGAGTTATTTATAGTGAGGTGGATGGACCTAGAGTCTGTCATAGAGAGTGATGTAAGTCAGAAAGAGACAAACAAATACCATATGTTAACACATATATATGGAATCTGAAAAAAAAAAGGTTTTGAAAAACTTAGGGGCAGGACAGGAATAAAGACACAGAAGTAGAGGATGAACTTGAGGACATGGGTAGGGGGAAGGGTAAGCTGGGATGAAGTGAGAGAGTAACATGGACATATATACACTACCAAATATGAAATAGATAGCTAGTGGGAAGCAGCCACATAGCACAGGGAGATCAGCTTGGTGCTTTGTGACCACCTAGAGGGGTTGGATAGGGAGGATGGGAGGCAGACTCAAGAGGGAGGAGATATGGGGATATATGCATAGGTATAGCTGATTCACTTTTTTATAAAGCAGAAACCTAACACACCATTGTAAAGCACTTATACTCCAATAAAGATGTTAAAAACAAAAAATGTCTGTTCTCAGCACTCTTATTTAAGACAGTGCAAGAAGAGGACATAAAAACATTCAGATTAAAAAGGAAGAAATAAAACTGTCCTTAATTCCAGATGATATGGTTGTCTATGTAGTAAATTCCAAGGAATCTACTCCCCCCCAAAAGTCATAGATCTAATAAATTGAGCAGGGTAGCCATACAAGGTACACATGCAAAAATTAGGTATATTTTTATATAAGCAATGAACACGTGGGCACTAAAATTTAAAAACAACACCATTTACAACCATTCAGGGAAAAAATGATGAAGTAGTAGGTATAAATCTAAGAAAATATGTACAGGATATATATGCTGAAGACCACACAATGCTGATGAAAGAAATCAAAGAATATCTAAATAAATGAAAAGATATACTGTGATCATGGATTGAAGATTGAACATAGCGAAGATGTCAATTCTCCCAAAATTTTTATACAGGTGTAATACAATTCCTCTCAAAATCAAAGCACGATTTTTCATAGATATAAACAAGTTTACTCTAAAATTTATACAGAAAGGCAAAGGAACTAGGATCGCTAAAGCAATTTTTAAAAAGAATAAAGTGGAAGTAAACTGTCTAAATAGATTAGACTAAATATACAGACCAAAACTACAGAATTTCTAGGAAACAAAGCATTTTGAGTTTGTCAAGGAGTTCTTAAATGGGACACAAAGATCATAAAATAAAAGAAAACATCAAAAAATTAGACTGCAAAAATTTTTTTTAATTGTGCTCTAAAAACAAGCTTTAAAAAGGCTAGTCACAGACAGAAGAAAATAAAATATTATTATCCAAAATAGAAAAAGAATTCTTAACTTCAAGAAGACAATCTGTTTCTTATAATCAGCAAAAGATTTGCACATCTCAAAAGGAAGATATGTGAAGGACAAATACACACACAGAAAAAATACTCAACATCACCAATCATTACAGCAATGAAAATAATCAAAACTTTTATGAGCTATCCTTACACACACATAAGAACAACTAAAATTAAGAAGACTGACATTACCTAATGCTGGCAAGGATACAGAGGAACTGGAACTCTCTTAATTTGCTGTGAGCAATGAAAAGTAGTAAGGCCAGTTCATAAAATAGTTTGGCAGTTTGTTATAAAGTTAAACATATACTTATTATATGATCCAGCAATTCTACTCCTAAATATTTATTTAAACAAAGTGAAAACCTGTGCACACAGACTTCTACTCTAATGCTCATAGCAGCTTTATTTGTAATAACCAAAAAACTAAAGGTCTTTTTTGACGAATAAACATATTTTGATGCATCCATACAGTGGAATAGTAAGTATTCTGCAATAAAAAATACACAAATTATGGATTCAGCAAGAACATGGCTGAATCTCAAAACCATTATGATAATTGAACAAAGGCAACATACACACACACATGCACACAAAATACCTACTACATGATTTCATTTGTATAAAATTCTAGAAGAGGCAAAATTATAGTGAAAGAAAGCAGATCAGTGGTTGCTGGAAGTGTAGGAAGGGAACTGACTGCAAAGGCTCATGAGGGAACTTTTTAAAAATCATGATGTGGTGATGGCTCCATGACTGTATACAATAGTTAAAATTTATCAAACAAATTTTGCCTAAAATTGGTGAATTTCACTGTATCTGAGTTATAACCTCAACAAATCTTAGTTTTAAATTCTATAGCTAAACTAAATCTTCTAGTCTTGGTTAGGCAATATGAGTGATTAATCTTATAATAAATGTTTTAGTTTTATTTCTATTTCTGGCAAGCCCTTCCCTCTTTTATTTCTCTTCTTCCCCGAAGAATAACAATCCCTCAACATCTAATTCCAAGAAACACACTCTTCATTTGTCTCCAAGTTAGACATATAAACACACTTCGTCTATCCTGGTGTCAAGTGGAAAACAAATCTGTTGCTAACTGTGGTTCTCAGAGCGATTTACACTGCCCCTACCATGCATCCTCACTGCAAAAGAATATACTGATTTGGATAAAAGTGCATGTGGGACAAGGAGTACCCAAATCTCATTAAGATAGCATTTATTTACCACATTCCTATTCTAATATCTACCCCAATTCCATTCTCTCTTAAACACATCAGAATGACTGTAATGTGTAAAAAAAGGAAAGCAAAAGAATGATAAATTCTTAAAAACCTAACAATAAATTATAGACCATGTTGCATATAAAGGTACTATTCTAGTTATGTGAATATTCACATATGAATATATGTGAATATATTATATTCACATATATTATATTCACATATGAATTTCATATGTGAAATTCTTCAAGTGATGTCCTGAGAACTACTGGCCTCCTTGTTTCTTTTAAACATTTAACTTTTTCAATATCACTCATTAAACAAACATATACCTTTACCTTTTCAAATTTCAGAAGGATGACCCTCTACATCTTACTAGAATATTCCTGAGTAGAGCAGGCTTAAAGCAGAAGAACAAAAGACCAAGAGACAGATGAGTGTGTCTGAATCTCATTAAGGCACAGATGGAGTTACATTTGAGTCATTGAATCTGCTCTACATTCCTATACCAGACTAGAGATGAGGTCAGGAAAATTCAACTCCCTTGAATTTCTATACTCACCTTAGCAGAAATGGGGTGGACCTCCCAAGCTACTCACAGCAAATCTGCTGTGCCCACAAGTTTCATATAGGAAAAACCAGGAATTTTCCCCAGTTGGTGAAGATAGGCATCATGGTAGGAAGTGTGCGAAAAGTGATGATAAGGGTTATTACTGTTGTTATGATTATATCCTAGACTTAAGGTGGACACCTGAAAGATACTCAAGTAACAAAGCTGTCAAACGGTAGCTATAGACCATTCTTGGGAATAGATTGCTAAAAGCATAAGCCCGAACAATTCTCTTCAGTTTGAAACATGCTGGATTATTTCTCCTTTTATCTATTTCCCACATTACAAAATTTTTTAAAAACCAAGCATCTTCATGGGATTGGTATGCTCAAGACTCTTGAAAATAACTGTGTGAAATGTTAAGTTAGATGAAATGGATTAAAAAGAGAAATGCAGCCTTTTAAACTTCTGATTATTTCTGCAGCCAACCAGGTTTTCATTAAGCCTTGGGCATGTGGGTTTGTGATTATTTTCATGATAACAAACACTAAAACAGGAGAATAAGATCTGCAGTTTAAAGAATGCAATCCTCCAAAATTTCTCCACATAGTGCAATATACTGCTCTTGCATATCTTCCAACTCTGTTATTCCCTTTCTTGAACCTCTACAGATGTGCTAGTCACAGCCATTCATTCACAAGAGGCTTAAGCTAAAAATTTTTATAGTTTAGGCTAGAATTCAGTTATCAAGTAGTGATTTCAGATCTGGTATAAATTTTAAAAATTTGAGCAGATCATGAAAAATAGACAATAAATCAAACGTGTATTCCAATACAAAATGTTAGTAAGTTTGCCTGCGTCATCTTCAAGCCTTAATTATTTGCATTATGGTTTAACAGGTTATCGACTTTTTAAAAGATCAATGAGAAAATATGTTCACAATAAAATCATTCAAAGAGTATCTTTCTACCAGTTCTCTTACTTCCCAACTTTCCATTTTTTAAGTTTCATTAATTTCCAACCCCTGATTTCTTTTCTTTTCTCTCCTGAGATGTACCTTCCTGATCTTAAAACCATGTTTACATTTTTAATATCTTCTAAATTTCTAACAGAAATAACAACCATGTATCTAACTTCAAGAAAGCACTGTGTGCAGATTTACACGTTATCTTAGTTTAAGTCAGACCATAAAACCTCTATAATAAATACTATTCCTGCTTTATAAATGAGGAAACTATGACCTACAGAAATCAATTAATCTTGTCCAATGTAACAAAGTTTCCAGATGGCAGAGCCAGGCTTTATCTAGTTCTAATTTACTTCAAAACCCAGTACTTAGGGCTTCCCTGGTGGCACAGTGGTTGAGAGTCCGCCTGCCGATGCAGGGAACACGGGTTCGTGCCCCGGTCCGGGAAGATCCCACATGCCGCGGAGCGGCTGGGCCCGTGGGCCATGGCCGCTGAGCCTGTGCGTCCGGAGCCTGTGCTCCGCAATGGGAGAAGCCACAGCAGTGAGAGGCCCGTATACCACACACACACACACACACACACACAAAAAAAAAAAAAACAAAAGAAAAACCCAGTACCTAACTTCATCATCATGGTCAGTATAGACCAACCTAGTTAAACTAACGTATTTTTATATTCATACACTTTACCTATATCCCTGCTTATTAGTCCAGTACAGAGAGGCCTGACTCCCATTTGCAAATACAAGTTTTTGAACTGGAGGTTCTATGCCTGTTTCACAAAGGCAACTGACAATCTAGCTCTCTATTGCATCTCTGAAGAGCCCTCCAATGTTAATAAATTCAGGGCTTTGGATATGTATTTTTTAGAGTGCATCAAGAGGACCAAAAGCTAGTAAAATCAAACTTTCAAATAGGCAGATTTCTGATATCAAAAAGTTGAATCAAAAATAGGAGAAAAAAATGTATCTTCTCCAAAACAGCTGAATTACCAGATGGAAGAAAGAGTTTAAGAAAAAGAGTGTCAGGTTCATAATTTGAGGGAAGAATCTAGGCTTTTGACAGTCAATGCATTCATTAGAACAGCTGGTATGACAGCTTGAATGGGGTATTTCACCCCTACTCCCTGATGCTTTTCACTGCTCATCTGCTCTATCACTTCCTAATTCCTCCTCTCATGTTGCTAGTTTAAAAACATGGTAGGGCAAAATACAGTATTGCAAATAATAAATGTTCAATAAACTATCATTGTTGACTGGATTTAATGAAAACTGTGCTCATTCACCACTCTCATTTTATGGATGAGAGTTTTTTTAAAAAAGATACTGAGAGGTTGAATTTTTCATAAAGTCACAAGAGGAGAAGCAGCATGCCTACTCTATGTCAGATGTTGGTCTAGAGGTTTTAAATTCTTCATAAAAGGTATGTTGACTCTTAGATCATCATCTTTTTCACAGAAAACATGACTCATTATAAATATGTACATTAGCAGATTATATTGACTAAATGTTCAGAAAAATAAACAGAAGACAATAAAGGAAGAGAAAGTTAACAGATTTTCTTCTCTCTGGAGAAGGAAAAAAGGATGCCTGTGCTTAAAATAGGTCCTTAAAATTTTGCAGGAAGTAATTTCACTCCATTGCAAGAATCAATGACCTTCTTAAGAGGTGGCCTGAAGCCAAAAACAACCCACTAGATGAGAGTAAAGGGGAGAGTCACAGGGCCAACCAGCAAAGCAAAATTTTAATAGCAAATACTAAGAGAGACAGAAGCCCCAGGCAACATACATAGATAATCAGTTACATCATTCTGTAACTATCACCTCTGTTTCCAGATTTCCAAGGAGTGCACAGTCCATGCGGCAGTGACTCATTAACAATGCCTTTCCCTCCATATTCAGTGTTTTATTTTCTCCCTTTACATATAAACCAAAGCATGTCACTGTAAAGTCAGGTTTTATATGCTGACTAGCACAGAACCGAACAAACCTGGTATATATTAATTAGTAAAGAGTTCTATTCTGCTAAAAAGAGTTTAGTAATCTAAATAAGCACTACCATCAATAAGAACTCTGATGCATTCATAAAGCTTAATTTGTAAAAACTTTGGCCCTTTCCTTATCTATCTTCTTGGCCACATTTGAAGTAGAGAAAAAAATATAAAGAACGGTCCAAATCTTATGCACTTTGCGTTTGAGTCACCAAATTTCTATACATGTTACTAGAGCCAGAAAAGTTACACAATTCAGTTTCTTATTACTCAAATTGAAAAGGCTATGCTTACACTGTTAAGAAACTTACACTTTCTATACTATTACCTTTGTGTTTAGAAAGAATGCAGGTGACATTCACTACCTCTTTGTACAAAAGGGAAAAATACGAGAAGGGAAATTCTGTCATATCACTTCAAACTTTGTAGAGGCTACAACGCATGTAATAACAATTCCAAAATAAATAGCTAGAAAATAATCTAGTCACACCTACTCATTTCGGTTCAATTATTTCTTAATTACCTGCAGCAAACCCCACCCCCAACTTTCCCACAGTAAGCCATATCCACTAGGTGTGCTGCCAACCCAGATCCTGAGAACTTTACAAACAATTTAGGGAAAAGACTTTCTTGGAATATATGTCAGCATGGTAGAAAGGAAAAAGCATAAACCAGACCTACTAAGCAGCAAGAATTTTGCATGGAGACAAATTATTATTTCCTAGTTCAATTCAGCACTGTGTCTGTTCTACTTCTTCTCGTATAAGCACTCTTGTTCACCACAAACATACCACGTGCCCACTATGTGCCCGTCATTATGCTAAGTGCTGGGGATAGAAGATGACTATGATGGGAAAGCCTTTTCCTCATTTCTTCCATTTAACCTTTTGACATGAGTTGTAAGTTTGTAAAAAGAAATTCATTAGACTCTTCCCAAGATCCAGTTCTATTTCCTATAAACATAACATAAGAAAGGAGCATATGTACTCCTACAGAGGAAATTTTCAACCTATAGGCTTGGCAAAATGAGTTGATAAAATCCGGAATGATTAAGGGATCATCAAAGCAGTAGTTTTTAACGTGGCTTTCTAGCCACGACTTTGAATGTAATAAACCAAGTGTTCCTATTTTGTGCTTTATTTTGCTGAAAGCAGCGTTGTTCGTGCAAGTGTTCATTTCTGTAACGTTTTACCAGAGTAAAATAACTCCATCTTGTGGATTGTCACAACCATGGCATTCAGATCTCACCTTTCTTCAAGTTTGTAGTGACAGGATTATCATCAGCTTGCTACCATACAACCTTCACAATCTGTAGAATGCTTGTTTCCTATTGGATATTAATCCTCACAAGCTCCTCTCCAGTACCGTTGAGGTGTGTAAAAGTGCCTGCACTCCCAGTGTCACCACTGCTACCACCACGATTGAGCTTAGCTGTTCCAGACCACCAAGACGAGCATTGCTTAGTATCAGAGGTAGTTGGTTTTCCTGTGAGTAGTACACCAGCCCTATTCATTTTTAAATCCATTGAAATTCCTAAGAGAACAGATATTAAAGAGTGAGGAGGGTTCTTTAAAGCTGAGATATGGGAGAGGGGGCTCAGTGGCTTTCCCACTCTATGTGGTCTTCTGTCCTTTTGCACACTCTTCTCCCATTTATTTTCTGAAGATGATAATTATGATTCTATATACTTCAACTCAAATACACCTAGAAAATAACACCTTTATTATAACAATAAACACTCAGCCACACATCATTAAAACTCCTCCATTTTGATGCCATATTTTGAAAGCTCAAAACCTAAAGGGACTTGTCTCCTCCCATCCTCACCCCTCACTTTGCACAGTAACACTTTCTAATAGCCAGTATTTCTTCCTTGCGTCATTCCAGTTTCGACCTTGGGTGGCTGACAGAGCCTTGACACTTTGCTTGTCCAAAGGGAAGTTATTAGATATTAAATGCATGAACCAAATAACTTAAGGTCTCTTCCCTATGTTATCCACAAGTTTAAAATGGAAGGGAAGCAATGCTTTCAGAAATGTTTTATCCTAAAGACAAATGTAAATGTATTTTATCCTATCACTTAAAGCTACAGAAACTTCTACTCTGGAAATAGGTATACAGATACTACTACAAAATCCGGACCATGTTGTGTACCATGATGAAAAAAGTAGGAATAGTAAGGCCTTGGCATGTAGCAGAATTAGCACCTTTTTCTTCTATTTTGATAAGTTATTCCTTCTGTTCTATAGAATGTACCTTTAAACACACTCTTTTGGAGAACTTGCAAAACACTTTCTTATCATTTTCTTACATTATGGAAATGACATGACTGAAGACACATCAATGAGAATCTTTCACTTACTATATACATCATTTAATATTATATTAAACATTAAAATATTTTATCAGAAGATAGCTCAAAAATTATCAACCCAGAAGAATATCATAAAATACCAGCTGAGTTTTATTTAAGGAAAGTATATTTTCACACTCTTAAATATGATATCATAGGACTACAAACATTCAAGGGTTCTGCAACTGGAGCACAAGTATTGAAAATATGACAGTCTCCTCCAACAAAATCTCAACTTTTCTTGTTATAGGTTAACAATCATTGTTAGAAAAATAATGTCTGTTTGCATTAAAATTGACCAGCTAACCTCAACATTACCTAGAAGTTTGTCTAAATAAGTTGAACAACAACAACAAAAAATTTAAGTACATTGTTGAATTCACACTACTAAAGATAAGCCTTTATTTGTGCTTTGAGGATCTTTCAGCTCAGTTAAAAGATAAAAAAACCTACTGAATTTGCTTTTCCTACTTGAGACTTTCAAAAACTAATTTAGTTTTTGAATTTAGTTTTAAATTTAGTTTTTTCTTAATTTAGTTTTTTTAAAACTAAATTTAAAAATTTAGATATCAGCTGTGCCTCCTTTAGCTGTCTGGCCTCTGTATTTATACATAGAGATGCTTCTGCAGATGATTACAACTATGTATGTTCAGACATAACTAAAAGGACTAACACATTGCCCATTTTTTTTCCCATATTACATGTAGTAAAATATGTCTTTTGCCTTCTGGAGCTAACCAGTATATGCTGAAGCTGGCAATATTTACAATTTTGCTCAAAAGCAAACACTCTGTTTCTGATTGCTGTGCTCCATCCTGGTCTAACTGCTCCCTATAACTTTCTATATGATCCACAGTGCCTTTGGCAATTGAAATCTGACTTCCTGGCATCCTTGCCATTGGATCACTGACAGTGTCAGCTCCACTCATGGTTAATTAAAAAAAAAATGATATCACAACTCAAACCATCTTATGTTGCTAGAAATAGATGTGATAAAAAGGTTTTTTACTAGAAAAGCCTGGGAAAAAAACCACTTTGTTTTCAGAAGAAGAAGTATATTCAAGAGAATACAACTTTCAAAGGAATATAGGATGAAACTACCATCTTGGTGCACCTACTATACTATATTTATCAGACAATACTGACTTGTCATAGACAAGGAGAAAAGAAAGTTCTAACTCACCCTGGAATACTCTCATATACAAAAAAATGTGTTATTAATAAATGAGATGCATCTAGAACTAAAATGTTACTTAAGAATGTAGAATTCACTCACAGACTTTCCTCTCTCATTAACTTCCATATAAAGACACCTAATACTTTCAGTTAAGAACAGAATTCTTGGCCACTTAAGTAGAAAGGTGGTTCAAAAGTAAATGATCTGAATGATCAGTGTTACAATAATTCAACTCCAAACCTCTGAACTAATTACACGTAGTTCTTACTTTTTTGACACTATTCACAAGCTAACACAATAAAGCAGGGTGTTCCAGAGTGTGGTCCACAGACATCACAATCATCTGGAATCTTAAGACCCCACCAGACCTACCTAACCCAAAGTTCTGGAAGGCAACCCAGACATCTGTATCTTTAGCAATCACCCCAGCTGAGACTCATGCCAAATGAAGTTGGAGAACCACTGATCTAGAATCTGAAAGGTCTGAAAATAACTTCAGAAGATATTTTTTATTCTTTTGTCTACAGTGTGTTAACTACAATGAGAAATTTCTTCCCATTATTAAAGTATAATGAGAATCTATCTAAAATGATCAATACATAATGTAAGTAGCAAGCTTTCGATTTTTGCTGACAGCACGGTACTTGTTTTTAACTATAGTAAATCAAGTTCTGGATCAGAAGCCAAACAGCACACCAGAAGGAAAAGCTTATTTCAACAGGAGGATCTACGCCTACTGATATATAAGAATATTCATAAAAGTCAATATGAATTGTACTCAAACCAAATTATGTGAGAACACACTTCTTAGCCTAAAAAAAAAACTGCCTTCATTAACAACCAAAAAATGACTTTCCATATTAAGCCGACCTCAGCACCTGTTATTTGTTACACTCTATAAAAATGTATCTTTGAGGGCCTCTTGTATTTCTTCAAATTTTCTCTTTGAGGGGAGAAAAGCAGTAGTAACATATTGTAGTATGTTGCTCAGTATGTCCACCGCAAGAGTAGTGAATGAAAGAAAAAAAGTGGCAGAGATCATCCAAAAGCATCATATAAAGTATGCATGTGTGGGTATGTATATCTGCATATGTGAGTGTGTATAAATCTTGATTTAGTTTCAGAGACCTCTTAAGTTCATTTTTTCACTTTTTTTAAAGAAATGCAAAGCGCCGTCACTGTCTATGGCAGGCTTCTTGTGTTTGTCTGTCCAACATCTCTTTTCCCTTGCAGGGGAAGTACATCTCATAACCACACCTCATGCCTCTTTTGGAGAGCAACAGCTCTGTGGTCCATTTGGCTCCAGTAGACCATCAATTATCATGCCATATTTCAAAGGGTGACCCAATCCAAGATGACCTAATTGGAATCTGACTCCTGGGAATTTGAATGTAGAGAAAAGCCATACACGATGATAACAGCTGAAACCCAATCTCCAATCTCCAAACCCAATTCCAATCTCCCCAAAAATAGATTTTGACAGAGAGTTCTTGAGCTGTCCTGGGTCCTGCCCTCTCAAAACTTGGCTCTTTGGCTTTTCCTTCAAGTTCTGTAAGTTACCTAATATACTTCCAGTATTTTCTATTATTCCTTGTTAATCAATACTATTTCTCTTGCCAACAACAAAAAGCCAACTGATAAGGATGGAATATATTGAGAACACACCTTGTTTTGGTCCACTATTTGTAGGGCACTGTTTCTCAATGAGCATTTAAACCACTACAAAATCCCAACACTTTCTCCATGAAATCCTTTCAGAATGATGAAAAATCAGAAGCCATCCTTGCATTTATCCTACTAGCCCAACATGAAACTCTCTATAGGCATTTTGTTTACTTTCTACCTAAGGACTTGAAGTCCCTTGCTCTTAATGTCCACTACAGAGTTAAATGCCCTTATCTTTTTTGACTTGCATGTTAAATACTTTACTGCCCATCCACATGGGTAATATAAATAAATGCCCATGTATTTATGCTTATCTTTTAAGTCATTTATGCCCCTATTCACATCAAGCATGTAATTTTTAGCTTAGCGTATACACAAATAATACAATAACTAGGAAATGCACACTATCATTCACTATGCAGAATAATATGCATAGTTATATGCCCAATTCAAAAAGTACATCAACTGCAATAAACAAACACATGCAAATTATAAAATACACATACATCTTTAAAGTACAATATGAAAGTCTCCCTGTGTAGACACACTTCACTCACCCTCCAGATTTCCTCTCTGCTAAGAATTGCTAAGAATTGGGGTGGTAGCTTCCATTCTGTACCTCAACAATGACTCATCCATAGTAATGGTTCTGAAGAAGTCTAGAGGCAGACTGAATGTGAGAGTTAAAATAGATTAAAATTTTTAAATTGTTAAAATTTCCCGCCAGTAACTCTTGGACTGAAAAACAGTTATTTTTATTTTACTTTTCTAAGATATTTTTCAAGGCAACTGTAGAAAACAATGAGTATGGTCCTATTTAACAAGGGGAAATCAGTCCAAAAGGATTTAAATGATTTTCTGTAACCTGAGAAAAATAAGAGTTGGGGAAAATATTTTATGTTTTTAAGATAGAAACTTTGCAATATCTAGCTGATTCAACCATGAATATATTTTATTATATCAATAGTTAAGTCACAATCACTTGTAGCTATTTACTAGTAGATTCTATAACACTTTCTTCTCAGGAATGCTATTTTGGCATTATTTGAGTTAACAAGAGCAATTTATTTTTTACCAATTTAAACTTGTCCCTAAATTATATCATTTGGTTTCTATAAACATTCTGTTCTTGGAGTTTGTTTCCTTTGCTCAGCCATTTCTGTCTCTTCCTCTGGCCCCAACTCTTCTTGCTCTAGAAACATAGGTATTCTCTGTATATGTGGAGTCAGAGGGTACTTGGGGAATCTCTGTACCTTCTGCTCAATTTTGCTGTAAACCTAAAATTGCTATTTGAAAAAGTCTATTTTTAAAAAATTGGTATTCTCCAAAGCTCTATACTTCAGCTCTCCTATCTGGACATCCTCAACTCTATCCACTGTCCCAGCTTCAGTTACCTCCTTTATGCCTTGTCTTCCAAATTCCCCCCTGGCCATGGTATTCTCTCCAGAGTTCCCCCAACTTCCAAACATCTACTAAATATCACATGTGCACATCCTGTTGGCAGTTCACATTCAGTGTGTCTTAGGGAGAATTTATCAAAGGTTTTTCTTCTCCTGTTCTTCTATTTTCCAGATTTCCTAATAATGCCAATTCAACACTTTCAGCTTGCCTTTGATCCCCCTACACACACTCTCCTCTTCCTCTCCATCCACATTAGTTGCCAAATTGTAGAAATTCCACTCAGTAATGTTATTCAACCTTTCCCTTTTCACTCTGTCCGTGGGTACTTCTCTAGCTACTAATCATACTATCTATTATTGTACTGTATTGTGTTATTGTACCTGTAGCTACTGCACTAGCCTTTGAACTGCTCTCTACCATTTCCCTTCTACTGCTCTTTCATGTAACCTATGTAATTAATCTTCCTGAATACAATTCTGATCAGGACACTCTTGTTTATAGCCACTCCAAACCTCTTTACAATGTTCTGATGAAGCCAACTAAAGTTTTCATTATCCTCCTTCCTTCCCCATACTTGTCCTCTCCAAGTCTTTATTTCTATATTTTCCTCCCTATGAACTGCATTCCCTCTCTTTCCTATTTCTCTGTGCTTCAAAATTAAATATTCTTTAAGACTCACCTCCCTGAAGTCTTCCTTGACTGCTAGAATGGGAGATGGGAGTAAATATTCTTGTCATTCTGTCCTCTGAATGCCCATTTGCCCATCTCTCCACACCTAGATAGATAAATAGATAGATGGATAGATAGATAGATATCCATTTCATTTTCATTGGTATGACAGTTATTTCTACAACCCCTATGTTATCAGGCCTTGCCCAACTATGGGCACAGTCAGATGAGTCTTAATAGTAATAACTTAAGTGTCACCAACTCTTGTACCCACTAATATGGGATTTCTAGGCCCATACAAGTCACAAGTATTTCTGGAAGACTCCAAGAGATGTTTCCCATACACTTGTGAACAATTCTCTCACTGAAGTTTTTATTTAAATATCCTTTTATATTTCCATGGAACTCAGACATAAATCTATCAAGAGGTACAGAAGTAAAAATATGAAGAACAATCATTATTCTATGCTCAGAATTGTTACATCCCACAATGCCCAAGAAAAGCTGGATTCTTCTTCCCTGAGGTAAGCTCTCTCTCAAGAGGCTCATAAGATTTTCATGCAGTAGGCTTCTCCTAGGCTTACCTAACCAGTCTACCAGCTGTTCTCCACACCTGTCTATATTTCTGCCCAGACTCAAACTGTAGTCCCCATTCTTCATTGTACTGTAAACTCTCAAAGACCATGTTTAAATAATCTATATCCATGCTCACCAAAACATTTCACATAGTTTCATATACACAATCAGCCCTTAATTGCAAAATAAATTAAAATAAAATAAACAAAAACTCTAAATTAATGATAATTTAGCAAGATTTAAAAATCAATCCAAATATTCATAACCTTTATGTCAGATAATCCAAACCCTAAGTATTTAACCCTAATTCTACACAGTCAGTGGTCAACCTTCCTTACCTATTTCTCCAATGCTTACACTCCCTTAAAATAAAAAACACCTTTTGAAATCATTTTCAAAGGGTGAGAATGAGAACCTGGTACATAGTCTACAGGATTGTTATTAAACATAATACATATAAAGTACTTAGCAGAGTGTCTGGCATGTAATCAGCACTCAAAAAAATCTTTGTTTAAATCATTCTCATTGTAAAAGCTATATTTGCTTATAATTGTTCCAAAACAAAATTCTACAAACACCCTCATTCAGATTCGATGGAGAAATCAAAAGCTTTATAGATAAGCAAAAGCTAAGAGAATTCAGCACCATCAAACCTGCTCTACAACAAATGCTAAAGGAACTTCTCTAAGTGGGAAACACAAGAGAAGAAAAGGACCTACAAAAACAAACCCAAAACAATTAAGGAAATGGTCATAGGAACATACATATCAAAAATTACCTTAAATGTAAATGGATTAAATGCTCTAACCAAAAGACACAGACTTGCTGAATGGATACAAAAACAAGACCCATGTATATGCTGTCTACAACAGACCCACTTCAGACCTAGGGACACATACAGACTGAAAGTGAGGCGATGGAAAAAGATATTCCATGCAAATGGAAATCAAAAGAAAGCTGGAGTAGCAATACTCATATCAGATAAAACAGACTTTAAAATAAAGAATGTTACAAGAGACAAGAAAGCACACTACGTAATGATCAAGGGATCAATCCAAGAAGAAGATATAACAATTATAAATATATATGCACCCAACATAAGAGCACCTCAATACATAAGGCAACTGCTAACAGCTCTAAAAGAGGAAATCAACAGTGACACAATAATACTGGGGGACTTTAACACCTCACTTACACCAATGGACAGATCATCCAAACAGAAAATTAACAGGAAACACAAGCTTTAATGGGAACATGTGTATATGTATAACTGATTCACTTTGTTATAAAGCAGAAACTAACACACCATTGTAAAGCAATTATACTCCAATAAAGATGTTAAAAAAAATAAAATAAATAAATGACACAATAGACAAGATAGATTTAATTGATATTTATACGACATTCCATCCAAAAACAGCAGATTACACTTTCTTCTCAAGTGTGCACGGAACATTCTCCAGGATAGATCACATATTGGGTCACAAGTCAAGCATCAGTAAATTTAAGAAAACTGAAATCATATCAAGCACCTTTTCTGATCACAATGCTATGAGATTAGAAATGAATTACAGGGGAAAAAAACGTAAAAACCACAAACACACGGAGGTTAAAAAATACATTACTAAATAACCAAGAGATCACTGAGGAAATCAAAGAGGAAATCAAAAAATACCTAGAGACAAATGACAATGAAAACATGACGATCCAAAACCTATGGGATGCAGCAAAAGCAGTTCTAAGGGGAAGTTTATAGCAATACAAGCCTACCTCAAGAAACAAGAAAAAAATTTCAAATAAACAATCTAACCTTACACCTAAAGGAACTAGAGAAAGAACAAACAAAACCGAAAGTTAGCAGAAGGAAAGAAATCAAAAAGATCAGAGCAGAAATAAATGAAATAGAAACAAAGAAAACAACAGCAAAGATCAATAAAACTAAAAGCTGGTTCTTTGAGAAGATAAAATTGATAAACAATTAGCCAGACTCATCAAGAAAAGGAGGGAGAGGACTCAAATCAATAATATTAGAAATGAAAAAGGAGAAGTTACAACAGACACTGCAGAAATACAAAGCATCCTAAGAGACTACTACAAGTAACTCTATGCCAATAAAATGGACAACCTGGAAGAAATGGACAAATTCTTAGAAAGCTATAACCTTCCCAGACTGAACCAGGAAGAAATAGAAAATATGAACAGACCAATCACAAGTACTGAAATTGAAACTGTGATTAAAAATATTCCAACAAACAAAAATCCAGGAGCAGATGGCTTCACAGGTGAATTCTCTCAAACATTAAGAGAAAAGCTAACACCCATCCTTCTCAAACTCTTCCAAAAAACTGCAGAGGAAGGAAGACTCCCAACCTCATTCTATGAGGCCACCATCACCCTGATACCAAAACCAGACAGAGATACTACAAAAAAGAATATTACAGACCAATATCGCTGATGAATATAGATGCAAAAATCCTCAACAAAATACTAGCAAACAGAATCTAACAACACATTAAAAGGATCATACACCATGATCAAGTGGGATTTATCCCAGGGATGCAAAGATTATTCAATATACATAAATCAATCAATGTGATACACCATATTAACAAATTGAAGAATAAAAACCATAACTCAATAGATGCAGAAAAAGCTTTTGACAAAATTCAACACCCATTTATGATAAAAGTTCTCCAGACAGTGGGCATAGAGGGAACCTACCTCAACATAAAAAAGGCCATATACAACAAACCCACAGCAAACATCGTTCTCAATGGTGAAAAACTGAAAGCATTTCCTCTAAGATCAGGAACAAGACAAGGATATCCACTCTCACCACTATTATTCAACATAGTTTTGGAAGTCCTAGCCATGGCAATCAGAGAAGAAAAAGAAATAAAAGAATACAAATTGGAAAAGAAGTAAAACTATCACTGTTTGCAGATGACATGATACTATACACAGAGAATCCTAAAGATGCCACCAGAAAACTACTAGAGCTAATCAATGAATTTGGTAAAGTTGCAGGATACAAAATTAATGCACAGAAATCTCTTGCATTCCTATACACTAATGACGAAAAATGTGAAAGAGAAATTAAGGAAAAACTCCCATTTAACACTGCAACAAAAAGAATAAAATACCTATGAATAAACCTACCTAAATAGGTAAAAGACCTGTACTCAGAAAACTATAAGACACTGCTAAAAGAAATTAAAGACGATACAAACAGATGGAGAGATATACCATGTTCTTGGATTGGAAGAATCAATATTGTGAAAATGACTATACTACCCAAAGCAATCTACAGATTCAATGCAATCCCTATCAAATTACCAATGGCATTTTTTACAGAACTAGAACAAAAAATCTTAAAATTTGTATGGAGACAAAAAAGACCCCAAATAGCCAAAGCAGTCTTGAGTGAAAAAAATGGAGCTGGAGGAATTAGGCTCCCTGACTTCAGACTAAACTACAAAGCTACAGTAATCAAGACAATATTGTAGTAGCACAAAAACAGAAATAGAGATCAATGGAACAGGATAGAAAGCCCAGAGATAAACCCAAGCACCTATGGTCAAGTAATCTATGACAAAGGAGGCAAGGATATACAATGGAGAAAAGACAGCCTCTTCAATAAGTGGCGCTGGTAAAACTGGACATCTGTATGTAAAAGAATGAAATCAGAACACTCCCTAACACCATACACAAAAATAAACTCAAAATGGATTAGAGACCTAATAAGACCGGACACTATAAAACTCTTAGAGGAAAACATAGGAAGAACACTCTTTGACATAAATCACAGCAAGATCTTTTTTGATCCACCTCCTAGAGTAATGGAAATAAAAACAAAAATAAACAGATGGGACCTAATGAAACTTAAAACTTTTGCAAAGCAAAGGAAACTACAAACAGGATGAAAAGACAACCCTCAGAATGGGAGAAAATATTTGCAAATGAATCAACAGACAAAGGATTAATCTCCAAAATATATTAACAGCTCATGCAGCTCAATATTAAACAAACAAACAACCCAATCCAAAAAGATCTAAATAGACATTTCTCCAAAGAAGACATACAGATAGCTACGAAGCACATGAAAAGCTGCTCAACATCACTAATTATTAGAGAAATGCAAATCAAAACTACAATGAGGTATCATCTCACACCAGTTAGAATGGGCATCATCAGAAAAGCTACACACAGCAAGTGCTGGAGAGGGTGTGGAGAAAAGGGAACCCTCTTGTACTGTTGGTGGGAATGTAAATTGATACAGCCACTGTGGAGAACAGTAGGGAGGTTTCTTAAAAAACTAAAAATAGAATTACCATATGACCCAGCAATCCCACTACTAGGCATATACCCTGAGAAAACCATAATTCAAAAGGACACCTGCACCCCAGTGTTCATTGCAGCTCTATTTACAATAGCCAGGTCATGGAAGCAACCTAAATGCCCATTGACAGACGAATGGATAAAGAAGATGTGGTACATATATACAATGGAATATTACTCAGCCATAAAATGGAATGAAGTTGGGTCATTTGTAGAGACGTGGATGGATCTAGAGACTGTCATACAGAGTGAAGTAAGTCAGAAAGAGAAAAACAAATGTCGTATATCAACACATATATGTGGAACCTAGAAAAATGGTACAGATGAACTGGTTTGCAGGGCAGAAATTGAGACACAGATGTAGAGAACAAACGTATGGACACCAAGGGAGGAAAGCGGCGGCAGGTGTGTGTGTGTGTGATGAATTGGGAGATTGGGATTGACATGTATACACTAATATGTATAAAATGGATGACTAATAAGAACCTGCTGTATAAAAAAAATAAATAAAATAAAATTCAAAAATTCAAAAAAACACTCTCAAAATTGACTATTTGTTAAATTACACATAAAAATATACTGTACATTGCTAAACACTGTACACTGCCTACAGCTTATATTAAAGTCTAACTTTAATATAATCTCCTCTATTAAAATTGAAGTTATTTATAGCTTTTAACTATCTACTTCCATTACTATAATAAAGAGCAGCTTACAGAAAAATCAAGCCATAGGAACCGCATACAAATGAATGCTTTCAGTGAGCAAACAAAATTATTTCAACAGGTTTCCAGGCTATTTAACTATAGCACTGGTCTACCTAGATCTCTGAAATAATGTCAAAATATCTAGAGTTTTATTTGAGATGGCCCCAAAACTTCCCACTAAAAACAGAGCTTTAAATGTCCCTTTCACCAAACAAGGAAGGAGAACTCAAGAATTTCAAGTAAAAAAATGAAAACATGGGAGACTTCTACAGAAATGAAGCTTATGTGAGATGGCAGGTTAAATTGCTGGAACCAATACAATAAAAGAAGGCTCCAAAGGAGGGACATTTCACAATCCAATAGGAAATGGAACATCTTTTCTTCTACACACAAATCCGTGACTGGAAAAGAAGACTGGAAACCTTTCCTCCCACCATTGACCTTCTGAGTAGGTGTGGTGGGCCAAACTTCATCCTCAACATTCACCACAGATTCTGATCTGTTTAACATCTGGTGCAGTCTGCATGGTCAGTGAATGCAATTTAATCCAGTTAGTTTCTCTCCATTCAACTTATATTTCACCTCCATGAGATTTCCTCTCTCTCAGAACAGATGAAGCAGCACCTCCTACATTGTCCTGGTTATAATCCTCTTGAGATGACAGCATCCTTCATGTTGAGGGCACTTCACAGAACACTTAAGGTTACTTGAGAATCGGGGCCAGAAACAGAAAGGGGAATGAAGTGACCTACAAAGTTGGTTATTCATATCAGGTACTGCAATGAGAAAACAGTGATCCTCTGCAATCAGACTGTTCCCATTACTAACTTTTAGAATAACTACAGATGATTATACTTATCAAATTGAACCTTGAAGTCTCCCCCCACACAGGTTCTATTCTATTCAATCACTACACCTTATGTAACAGCTGTTCTGGTATAGAAATGAATCATAACCAAAAAAAAAGTCTTCATTTCTAACAATGTTAAAATGTTAAGACATTTTTTAAAGGTTAAAACCATTATAAAAGTTAAAAAGTTAATGTCAGACAGAAGTTAATAAAAGGAAGAAAGACATATCTAAGGCTAAGCGAATATCAAAGTGAGCTAATTTCCGAACACTAGCAACTGTTTAACAGAATTCTTTTAAGTCTTAAAAATATAAACTCCCAACTGTAACTGTACCAGATAGAAAATCATATTTACTTACTTTATTTTCAGACAGGGGCTCTTCTATCAAAATGGATGGGAGAGGATAATGATGCCTGAATTTAATATCTTAATTTTTAATTTTAAAGGAGTTTGGGACATTTTCAATAATATCTCATATAGCAAAGAGTAAAGGCTTGACTATTCTAAAAGTTGAATATGAGAGGAAAAAAATGTATGCAGAGTATTTATTCAATCTACATTTGACACATGCATTAAAAGGAAAAATACTTTCTATTTCCAATGAATTTTGAGGCAATTTCTTTACAATTTCATAAAGATAACACAGGCCCAGAGTAACAAGTTCTGTTTTTCCTAAAAAGCACAGTTTCTAGAGTTCTTACCTGTTTACACAATTAACATTAAAAAAAAAACCTGAGGACAATGTTTTCCCATATATTTAATAAGCATTTTGTTTTTCAATATTGTGAAAACAAATTAAACCAAACTAAAATTTTATGCAAGTGTTGCTCTCAAATTAAAATGAAATATACAAGAAAACTTATTGCCTACCTTGTGTAAGGTAATATGTGAAGCAATTCTATACTTTGCACTAAATTTTAAGACAAAATATGAAGAATCTGTATTGAAAACTTTTAAAAAGTTTTTTAAATGATTGCATGACTCATCCCTATTGCCTTTGCTAATTTAAAAAATATAGAAAATATCAAAATGTTACCCATTCAAAAGTGACTCATTTGACATTGAATTACTTCCATGCCTAATCTGAACAATATCTTTAACATATAACCTGATTACAATTGTTATACAATTGTATAACTGTCTACAAATGTTATAACTTGAGTTTTGCCCTATTGGGAAAAAAAAATTATTTGTCTCTGAAGGTTTAATGTATCTTGTTTTCTATTGTCAAGAAACGAGAACTGTGTGACCTAATGTATTTCCTTTTAAGTGTTAACTGCCAAAAACTTTAGAGCAACCTTTATCTCCCAAGTGTTTAACCTTGTTCAGTTCATATACTTGAAAATATTCCTTTTAGCTTCCTTCACATGGTATTTGTTTGTTTTGATCTCTCCTTAAATGCTTAGCTGGCACTGTCCTAACATGTAATCTCCTTGAGTGCTTTCAAAGTAAGTAAAAGTAGAGACTTCAACAAAAGTAGAAAGGGAAGGGGGATGGGGAGGGAGAGGGACAGACAGAAGGAAGGCAGGAAGGTACGCGGGCACCTACACACACACCTATACGCATCTGATCCTCAGAACTGCCGCAGATCTGCTGCTCTGTTTGAGGAAACAACACTAGACTCCTTCTAAATAAGTTCATGTTGACAATGTTCTATGATTTTTAAAGCTGAGCAATGATGATCTGTATCAGTAATAAACAATAAAAACTGAGTACATTTAAAAGAATAATAATAGTTAACTTGATTTACTATGTATTATGTCCCAGGCATGGTACTAAGTGCTTACATGGGTTTATTTATTGCTCACAATAACCCATGAAACAGGTTTTATTATTATTATTAAATTATTATTATCACCATTTTGCTAATGAGAAAATGAGATTTAGATTGGTTTTATGCCTAGTATGTGCTGAAGCCAGGACTCACACTGCTAACTCCAGAATCTGTGCCTTCAGCCAGTATGCTCTCTTCATTGCTATTAAATAAAATGCCTGTTGTTCATCTGGTATATAATTTCTGAAGTACAGAACTGGCACAGTGCTTAATGGGAAGTAGGCATAGGGCAGCCAGCTCAAATAAATACTGGAATGGATAGTAATTTTATATTGTCAAACCAAGTATTCATGTAAGCTGAAGAGAAGGAAAATTTAGAACTGGACAGAACAGGAAGCTGCCCTAAGACCTCTCAGAAGTACTCCGGATTCCTAACCAAGTGCTAGACAGGGAAAATGGTGGAGACAGGCATGGTGAGGCCTGCGTTCCAGTTCTTTCCCTGCTGCTTATTAAAAATGTGTGATACTGACCTCACCGCTCCACTTCCCTGGGTTTCAGTTTCCTCAACTCTTAAAACAATGGGAATGGCTCTATAACTGCAGCTCTCTGACTAAATCCTGGGAGGACATGCAGGCCTTTATTATATTCCCCTGTCAGGTGTGCTCACAGCTCCAGGGTGGTCCATGCTGGGAAAAGCATCTCTTCCACATCACTGAGAGTCAAACAGACAGAGTCTTAGGACCCCACTCCTATTTAGTCAGAGTAAATGCTTCTCCTTTGAGAGACGCCACTTCATTGAGGAAGAATACTCCAAGCTAGACAAGCCCTGGATAAGCACGTGGGTCAGATAAAGGACCCAGAAGCAAGCTGTGACCAAATCAGGGAAAGAAAAAAAAAAAAACACCTCAAATTTCTCCCTGAAACCTCATCAATTATTAGAGGAGCATCTGAAATTAAAAAATAAAATAAAGCAAAACAATCACTAAGGCAATTAGGATAACTCAGAAAACAAGCCAGCTATCAGCCACATTTAGTGTGGAAGACTTCATCACCTGATAGAAGTGACACTTAAAAGAACTTATAGGAATAAATCTGCTGATTTTCTTTTGGCTATAAGCGCCAAAGAAAGAGAAATGGGCAGTCAAGATCAGACTTAAGTAAAACAGTGAAGAACGGAAAATGTGTGGTCCTTTTCTTTTGTTCATCTCTCCCTGATGGTCTATTTTCCCAGGCATTGCCTAGTTCTTCCCACCTTCCCTGACCTATGCTTCATGTTCAGTCTTCCTCACCTGTCCTTTCTCCTAACCCTTCAGTGCCCTGCAGGAGCAAGTTTGCTCAACTGATAATGCGATTTAATCCAAGTTAGAAACTCCTAACTAGAGAATATGACATTTGCATTTTCTAATCGTGAAAATTCCAGGCAAAATGACTATGAGTGGGGGTGGGGTGGGGGGCAGGATCCCCTTAAATCATCCCCTGGGTACCTGTGAATAGCACAAATCAAATTCCCCCCAGAGTAACACAGGAGTGTGTAAGGGGTGCAGTGAGGTATCACAAAAGAATTGAAGAGTCGGGGATTTGCCAGCACCAGCCTTCTAGGGCTTCTCCCCAAGCAGGAAATTGCTGCACTGCTCCACCTCTTCCCTGCACCGGTGCCCAGGCAGCGGGCCAATTCGCTAACCCTTTCCCTGGCCTCGCACAGACAGCATCATCCGTGCAACCCTGGCCCCGCCATAACCCTGGCTGGCTTGAGAAGAGTTGGCAGAGAGAGTCCAGGCTGTGCTATTTAAAGCTATAAGCAGCTACTGTGGATGGAGATGAGCTGCTTTAGTGGCAGAGGATAAGGCCAGATGCAGAAGATTTTCACTTGCCATAATGAAATTCACACACCTCCTGGGGGTAGGCACCCAAATTTGATAGAAAACAGCTCAGTTCCATTTATTAATTACTAGTACTCATCTATCTATCCCAACCAGCAATTTTTTTCAAGGTTAAACTGCTTGATTTCAAATTCTCAAATTCAATTTTCAGCCTCAAAATATACTGATGAAATATATATACATTTTTGCTATATATACATCCCCCAGAAACCCACAAGTTTATATTTTACAAAAACATACACACATACACTGTTGTCTACAATAGGTATATGGATAGCAAGTACATATGTAAAAAGAGATCCAGATATGTGTCTATGCTGGAATTTAAGCTGCCCAAGCTTTCTGAAGTATTAGGAATACCCTCTGAGAACTAAGATAATGTAAGTCAAAAGTACAGGTTCTGAATGCGGGCATCCGGGTCTTCCGTGAGACAAAGCACAAGACACTTATTTCCCTGGGCTCTTAATCCGTAAGTGGGAACTGTTGTCAGGATTAAGATAATTCCTATAAAGGACAGATCTGTGTCTGGCACACAATTATCGATGCCCATAAATTTTTAACTAGTAAGAGAAATAGGATAAAATACCTATGAACAAAATAGTGCCATTTGCAGAGACGTGGATGGACCTAGAGACTGTCATATAGAGTGAAGTAAGTCAAAAAGAGAAAAATAAATATCGTATAATATCGCTTATATGTAGAATCTAGAAAAATGGTAGAGATGAACTTATTTGCAAAGCAGAAATAGAGACACAGATGTAGAGAACAAACTTATGGATACCAAGAGGGGAAGCGGGGGTGAGATGAATTGGGAGATTGGGACTGACATATATACGCTATTATGTATAAAATAGATAACTAATGAGAACCTACTGTATAGCACAGTGAACTCTACTCAATGCTCTGTGTTGACCTAAATGGGAAGGAAATCTAAAAAAGAGGGGATACATGTAAACATATAGCTGATTCACTTTGCTGTACTGTATAAACTAACACAACATTGTAAAGCAACTGTAAAGCAATGTACATACCTAATTAAAAATACTTTATTGCTAAAAATGTTAACCAGCAATAATAATAATAATAATAATAATAATAAATTCACAAATTTTTTTTAAAAAAAGATAAAACACCTATGGTAGCTCAAGAGAACCATGGTGACAGATTAGTTTTCTTCTGAAAGTCAAATTTTATCTCAGCCAACCCAGATAATCTGACCTTGTGGTCTCTTTGCCCCCTTACTTCCTAAAATGTGCTCAACAAGCACCTTATCTAGGGGACTCTTATTTATCCTTAAAAACTCAGCTCAAAAACCATTTCCTCAGGGAAACTTTCCCCTATCCCTAGCTTAGGTCAGATGACTTTTGTTAATTATTTCATAAAACAATGTCCCTTTTCCTTGATAGCATTTATGCCAGTTTATCTTTACTCAGGTGACTTTACAGAAAGTAAAGTCTGTATTTCCCACTTTATCTAAACTCCATGGGGGCAGATACGATGCCTGTTTTTGTTCATTGTTACATTCCCAGCACTGAAAGTATATAGTAGCCATTGAATGAATGAAGGAATAAATGACTCAGCCAAGTTCTATCCAGATATTAATCAATCTATTTATCTCCTCCTAAGAAGCAGAAAGAGAAAATTCACTCACAGGAATAGAAAGACTCCTAGGAGTTACCAAGAGACACAAAAGTTGGAAAAACCATTTATTGTCTAATAGAAGACAAACAATGCAAGAAACTGAGAAGTGTGGCTTTCTGTACTTGGTTTGAGAATAATTTTTACCTTCCATCAAGGAGAAACCACGGAAAGAAATGAAAGGTTACAAGGCAGAGTTCTGGGTACCAAAGGGAAAGGATGGAGGGGAATTCTGCACAGAAGCATTTCAATTAAAAGTTCATAAAACCTGGAAGGTGATAGTGAGCAGATTATAGTATACTGACATGGAACTTATGTCCTGTGTCTTCATTTATTCAGTAACTCACCACATATTTATTGTGCACCTACTATTATCAGGCATGGTGCCTGGTTTTGAGGACATAAGAGTAAGCATCACAGACACAACTCCAACTCTCATGGAGTTTACTAAAGTTTAGCATGGGGGAAAAGCATTAAACAATTTATGTGTGATCAGTGTTCAGAAAGAACCATAGGTTACTGTAGTAAAAACCTTGACAAGAAAGTCAATATGTTTATTTTCTTCCAAGGAATTAGTCCAAAGTATAACATTTTTATAATGTCTTTTTTTTTTAATTCCTTTTTTTAAAAAATTTTGTAACACTTTGCCATGCTGACTTGTATCTGCTTCCTTTGCTTAACAGGAGTAAATTAATTTAAGAGACACTATACCTCTACTATGGTGTTGAACTCAAGTGTGGGCTTGGATCAAGATGATGTTGCCCCTTCACTATAGTTCATATGCGAAAGAAGAGGAGATAGAAAACTAAAAGAAAAAGAAAACTGAGTTATGAAAACCACAGCATTAAAACGCTATTCAGAAGGATAGAACTGATTTATATGAAATCTTAGGAACCTTAAACTTTCAAGTTCATAACACACCCTTCAATTGCAAAAGTTATGCACTGGGAAATCTGAACACATCCAAGAAAGTTCTATAATTCATCTTGCAAAAGTGGTAATCAATTCTCTATTCTAAAATTCACACCATTCAGTCTGTCAGCATTGATTTGCTGAGCACACACTGTGTGCCAAAAACTGTTAAAGACCCACGGGAAAGAGTCCTTATCCTCAGTAGAGAGAGTCTCCCAAAAGTAAATGTAAAAGATAAATTTAAGGTAAGTTTGAGATGCAAATAATGGCTACAAATAAGATTAAAATCACTAATATAGTGTAGAGTGACTAAAGTTTCTGTTTTAGCTAGAATGGCCAAAAATTCTTTTTTGAGTTAACACCCAAATGATGAGTACAAATCTCTGTTTAAAGATCTAGAAAACAATGTTCTGGCTGAAGAAACAACATTTCCAAAAGGCCAGAGACAGAAAAAAATTGAATTTGAAGACAAAAGGAAGACCAGAGGGGGTCGTATATAGTAAACAAGGGAATGACATCAGAGAAGCATGCTAAGACCAGATCTTGTAAAACAGTGGTTTCCAAATGTAGTGTCACCTGGGAACTTGTTAGGAATGCAAATTTTCAGGCTCCTCTACAGACCCACTGAATCAGAAACCCCAAAGTGGCACCTAGAAATCTATGTTTTAACAGGCCCTCCATGGGATTCTCATGCCCACTAAGGTTAGAGGCCTCTTGGAGAGAACAATGATTCTCAACCCTAGCTGCATATTAGAATCATCTAGAGAGGTATTTAGTCTACTTATGTTGAGGCTTACCCCAGACCAAATGAATCTGTATCTCTGGGGCTGGGGTTTAGGCATCTATATATTCTTTAAAAGCTCTTTAGGTGATTATGAGACAATGATTATTGGAACTACTGACATAAGGGTCTTGAAAGTCATGGTAAGATGTTTGAATTTTAATGGGAAGCAACTGAAGGCTTTTAAACAGAGAAAAGTTTGTCGAATTTAGAAACGTCACTTCAACTTCTATGTGAAGGATGAAGAGGGTCAAAAATGAAAAAAAAAAAAAAAAAAAAAAAAAAAGGAGGTCACTGTAGTATCCAAGGAAGAGATGATAGTGGTTTAGATCAAAGTTGTAGCATTGGAGATTTCATAAGTAGATTCAGAACATATTTTATAAAACAACCTCAAGATTTATAGATGGATTTTATGAAAGAAATGAGGAAAAACAGGAGTCTAGCATAAGTCTAGGTTTTTGGCCTGAGAATTAGGGTCCAAACTTTTCTCTGTGGAGGATGTCATGCAGGGGTAGCTGCCAAGGGATGATTTTATGAAAGAAATGAGGAAAAACAGGAGTCTAGCATAAGTCTAGGTTTTTGGCCTGAGAATTAGGGTCCAAAGTTTTCTCTGTGGAGGAAGTCATGCAGGGGTAGCTGCCAAGGGATGATCTTCAGCCCTGTTAAATTTGAGATGGTATCTGACATCCAGGTGGAGAGGCTGAATGGGCAGCAGAACACACGGACAAATCTAGAGCTCAGGGGAGAGGTCAGGGCCAGACACACAGTCATTACTGCTTGATGGTATTTGAAGCCATAAAATCACATGAGATCATCTAGGTTGACAGTGTAGCTACAGCTCAGCGTAGCACTGAGCTGGTGTATGGACAGAGTACAAGGTTGACTCATGAGAGCCCACAAAGTGTGATGGCCCCAGACTGTGAAAGCACAGGACAACTGAAGAAGATCTCAAGGTCTCTGTGTTGCCCCGTGGCACAGTCCCACCACCAGTTCTTTTTTTGTTTTAAATATACATATTTTTATACATTTATTTATTTTTGGCTGCGTTGGGTCTTCATTGCTGCACACAGGCTTTCTCTAGTTGCGGCGAGTGGGGGCTACTCTTTGTTGCAGTGCGTGGGCTTCTCAGTGCGGTGGCTTCTCTTGCTGCGGAGCACGGGCTCTAGGCACGTGGGCTTCAGTAGTTGTGGCTTGTGGGCTCAGTAGTTGTGGCTCACAGGCTTCAGTAGTTGCGGTGCACGGGCTCTAAAGCACAGGCTCAGTAGTTGTGGCGCACGGGCTTAGTTGCTCTGTGGCATGTGGGATCTTCCCGCACCAGGGCTTGAACCCATGTACCCTGCATTGGCAGGCAGATTCTTAACCACTGTGCCACCAGGGAAGCCCCACCGCCAGTCTTGAAAGTAAAGTGACTTTAGAAACTTTCAAGCACTTCGTAGTGACTACTGGCCACTGAATAAATTAAAACGAGGATACACTTCAAAGTTCTACCTACCACTGGGAAATCTTTACATGAATCCAAAGAGGAATCTAAGGATCAGACACAGTAAGTAGTTTGTCTAAGTTCACAGTTTCTGTATTCTGCCAGAACTTGGCCTGGGGAGATGGTGCTCACCAGTGCTTCCAATGTACATGTAGCCTCCGGGCAAGGGGACCAAGAGAGGAAGTTGTGGTTGTACACAGTTAATCCAATCTGGGACTGAAGGGTGCTGAGTCAGACTGGCTTCGATGATGACTGGGCAGGGGGGCAAGAGCCAAGACGGTATTACAAACCAACGAAAAAAGTTCAAATTCCTTACCCGAGAAAGCAGGTCAGCTGGGAAAAGCCAGTATCCAGTATCATTGCACATAAACAAGAAACAGACAGTTGAGTTATGGTGTCTGGCACTAACTGAGAACGAGTTAGAAGTATAAATTTTCAGGTCCCTACGCAGACCAACTGAATAAGAAACTCTGAGGTGGCTATGAGCAAGCTATGTTTTAACAAGCCCTCAGGAGATCCTGATGTGCACTAAAGTTAGAGGCCCCTTGTGGAGAACAATGATTCGCAGCTTCCTAAAAGTCGCCTATTCCTCAAATGCAACCTATGACGAACTCTCCCAGGAAAATGGCTGCATCAACAGAGCTGGCACACATTCCTATGTTGAGATAACTCGGTACTCTCCCTACAGCACAGCCAATTACAGTCCCTTCTGCTCTTAATATTTTATAAAAATATAAATATATTTCTCTCCATATATATATATATATATATATATATACACATACAGATATATACACACATATACACATATGTGTGTAGACAGAGAGATACATAGGTAGGTAGATAGATTTCTCTCTACTCTGATTATTTCCACATTTCATTAGGAGTCAAGCTATAACATCTCCCAAAATTGTAATAGCAACTAGGTTCTCTGGAGCTTTCTAGAACACAGGATTTATTCATAGTGTATTAAAAATAAATTTTAAAAAACAGAAAAAGCATTATTAGAAAGTAACCATATCTCAAAAATAACACTCATACATGCAATTTCCAAGATTAATAAATAATGGTCAGTGTGACGTTTTGATTTCTTCCTTGGCCAGGAATGCACGGTCCCTAAGGATAAATAGAATACAAACTTAGTCATAGAGTCACAGAACATCAGTTCTAGAAGGAATCACAGGAAGCTTATAGTCAACAGTTTCCTAATTTTAGATCTCTGGGCTCTTAGGAACCAGTGGAGGCAATAATGGAGATCTGGGAATGACTGTCACTGTGTCATAAGGCTCAACAGAATGGTACAGGTCTACGAGTAATTTAAGCTTTTCATGTGAAAAGATCATCAACCAGTATAGAGAGAGAATAATTTGTACTCACTGGGAATTTTAACCAGCAATTTTGTATATTTTTGATCATTAACAGATAGGTACAATTGTTAATTACTTAATAAATATTTTAACTGGCTTAAAGTATTTCAAAACATAAGATCCAACAGGCAGAACAAAAAGAATCACTGATCTAATTCAAACCCTTAATTTTTAAGTATGGGGAAGAGTACCAAGGTAGTTTCATGGGTGCAGTTCAAATTCTATAACATCCTCATAGGTTAACATGTTTCTAAAATTTTTCCAAGCACAGCATATAAAAAAAGGCCTCTCCCTGAAAATTTTAGGTTAATGGCTAGGGCCAATAAATGGGGTCAAAGACTTCCCTCATCATTATGCTAAGTCTTGGTGTGGTACCACAGTTGAAGCCAAAGGTGACAATGACGTGCAGCTGACCAAACAGAAACAGAGATCTTACAGTGACTTAATTTTATCTGGACCCACATCACTATGCTTGGTCTGCCTTCTTGTCCTGGCAGCCAGTTAATTCCATCCTCAGAGCCAGGTATGCAAAATAAAGGACTATATGAAGCCAGGCAGGAAAGCATGAAATATTGGCGCCCTATAAGCAAGATCAAATATCCTGTAAGCCCAAAAGAAGTATTACTGCAAGATTCCAATCACTATGTTAAAAGCATCATGTTTCACAGATAATGCTAAATAAAACGCTTCCCACTGTGTTTGGGTTGCTAATGTTTGCAGAATCTCTCACTAAGTGCTATTCTTCCTATTCTCTTGGGCTTACATACTCAGACTGGGTCCCTCTATGTTCATGACACCCAAGTATCTAATAGCACAGTCCTCTCACTCTAAAGATCTTCCACTTTTAGGGACATCACCAGGCAGAAGAAGGCCTTCCAGAAATCTCTTATGTTTTAAATTGGGGTTGGAAAGTTCTATCAGCTAATCAAACAACTCACAAAGACCTCAAAAGTCTACTTTGATAACGCCATTTAAGTTCAAAAATGCATTTTCTGGTAGTTGGAGCTAGGGACCCACCATGCCACATTTATCTCCATCCCCCCCAATTGCCTCCATAGACTTATAGCCTTTTTTTTTTTCATGGAAGACTCTAGACTGGAAACAAAAACAGATATAAGATAGCATATTAACTACTATTACCAAATAAAAGAAATATGAAAACAAGACTCTGAACAACAGTATATACCACCTAATGTCATAGAACTCTTTATCACTATCCCCAAAATGTCTCACTCTGAGGTTCATAATTTAAAATACCTGACCAAAATGAAAAGCCTAAGAAGTATGTTAAAATTATGACTAATGCCTCATTAATGCCATTCCAGCCAGGGTATGGGCTATATCACACCACTAAAGGGACATGTTTCCTAAAGCAGAAGTAGTGTGCTGTGTAATGCACTGAATGATTAGTGGTCAGCTGCATAAAACTGAAGTATTATAATAATAACAACAATAAGAGGTCAATCACAGTCAATATATCTTTGTCAGCTCTGAAGAATCTAATACATGGAACAAGATATTTTCACTTTATATTTCTAAGTAGAACCTAAGAAAGAACTTTCTATATGGCAGAGCTATATATAAATAAGATGAAAAGTAGTGAGTTTCCCAACCTTAGAAGTCTTCAGGAGAACACAGATTAGAGTATCCCTCAGAGAAGATGATGCTAAAGGAGTCCTGCATCAAGTGGAGAAGGTCATCTGAAAATTACAGGATTTTCACCAAAGTATTCACTTCATAGAAGATTGTATTTTCCACAAGTTAGGTCACAGGCTGAGTTGGGTAACTGCAGCACATTTTTTTACTTTGCAAACTAAATCAACAACATTATTATTAATCACAAAATATTAAGGACAAATAATTATAATAAATGGAAAAAGAAAGAAAGGGATTGTAGTAACAATCATCGACTTCTCAGAGCCAGGCTGTGTGAAAGATGCATTAATATTCTGTAAGCCCTCAACATTAACAAGCATTACTTTCTTCTCTTTACTGACGGAAAGAGACTTCCACAAGGTTAAACAACTTGTTTAAAGTCACAAGCTGGTAGGTAGTAGAACCAGAAGTGGAGTTCAGGTTTGTCTGATTCTAAACCAATACCATGCCCGCTCCCAACATGAACCATCTCCCTAAACCACTTTACAAAAGTTTTGACTTCTGTCATCAATGGCATTTTACCAAATTGAACTCTTCCAAAGTATCATAACTCTAAATAGCTTGGCCACTATTTCTCTTCATTGGTGTTTACTGATTATTCTCGCTACAAAACTCTAAACTGGATATCTTCTAAACATTTTATAAAAGTAAGCTATAACAATCTAGATAATGCTTTTCAAAACCCTTCAGGCTATATAATATCCTTTCTTTGTTTTTTAATATTACTGACTCTGGAGTTAGACATTAAGTGCAATCATATATCCCTATTTCTTCAATCAATAAAATAGAATTTTTAGAAATTTGTTACAATTATGGAGTATTTGAACCTGTTTATCGAAGGACTGACAATTCAACTGCAATAAGAGCAATGATCTCTTGATATGTTTAGTTTATGTAGTCTAATACTGCTCAAAAATTAATCAACTCCTTTGAAAATAAATGTTTGAAAAAAAATACCATGTGTTTAAAATTTCTTATTTTAGAGATAGAGTATTCAAAGTCTGCCAACCTTAATAAAAAGTACAATTGAGTTTTTTTTTTTTTTTTTTTTTTTTTAATTAATTAATTTATTTTTGGCTGCGTTGGGTCTTAGTTTCTGTGCGAGGGCTTTCTCCAGTTGCGGCGAGTGGGGGCCACTCTTCATCGCAGTGCGCAGGCCTCTCACTGTCACAGCCTCTCCCGTTGTGGAGCACAGGCTCCAGACGCGCAGGCTCAGTAGTTGTGGCTCACGGGCTTAGTTGCTCCGTGGCATGTGGGATCTTCCCAGACCAGGGCTCGAACCCGTGTCCCCTGCATTGGCAGGCAGATTCCTAACCACTGTGCCACGAGGGAAGCCCCAACAATTGAGTTTTTTATTCTAAATATTTTTTCAATTTCACTGTGATAGGCTGACAATCGTAAGATAAAATCTCCCTTTTCAATTGTATTTCTAGTTAATCTCTCTACACTTCTAACAGTATTAAAAACATACAAGTGAATTCATGTCATGCCTCCTTGTCAACCATCCACATTGTAAGGAGCATATTTAGGTAACTTGGGGTAACAGAACTGCTAGGTGCTTTGCTGTCAGTCGACCTGGGTGCCATTCCAGCTCTTCCATCCACTCTAAGGACCTAACAACAAATATTGTCAGTAGTCTTTGAATCAAAATATTTAATGAAACATTGATTTTTCTCTACCTTTTCTATGGTTTTTCATATATATGTGTGCATATGTGTATGCTTATGAGTGTGTATATAAACATATATGTATGCATATATGTATTTCCATACACACACATACATATAGTAGATACATTAAATGACATAAAATAAAATGGGATTTAATATCGAGATCAACTCATTCACTAACAGCATACTGTGTGTGTCTTGTTTTTTTGAGTTAAGTAAACTTGATCAAATTACACTTTATGCTGTAAGCAAAAATCATTAAAACAACATTAGAAATACTCCTTAGAGAATAGGAAGAAGTAGGGGATAGAAACATACAGTTAACACAGTAAGAAAGGAGAACATTTCAGATGGAAGAATTACAGCTATAGAAGGAGGTTTCCTAAATAAGGCACCAAATTCACCAAACTTGAAAGATTGAAGGACCTAGATGATAGGAGAAGAAGTCAGATTTTTCAAAATCAACTTCCAAACACTCTCAGATAAAATTTGGGGAACAAATTCTAGAAAAAAGTTACTGAGAAAAAATACCTCCCTAAACTCCAGAGAAAAAGCCCATGACTTCAGCAAACTCTTTCTATGAAGAAAAGCAACATAATCAAGGAATACAAATCCTTGCCCTTCTCTCATCCTGAATGCCCATGCAAGCCTGCCAATATCAACTACATGGTCACTGAATTTGGTCTTAATAAACATCACTAGGTTTTATCCTCCTTTTTCTTTTCTCTCTCTCCCTTTTGTATTATATTTGCTCCTATATTCAGCTAAATACTGACTAAGACTACCTTGGCTCTCCCATGTATTCATTACATATATTATAAAGTTCATGAAATCAACTTACCGCACCGTCTCTTCATTTTTATGGCCATCACAAATATCTCCTACCTTCCTCAGAGGCTCCTCTTCCTACCCACCCCAACCTCTACCATCATTGGTGATCACTTTAACATATATGGTTATCTTTTCAATTGTCTGGTATCACAAATATTGCTTTCTCCAGGAAGCCTTCTACTATCTTTCCAAGCATAAATATTCTTTCCACCATTCACTCTCACATGTCATCTACCCTAGTCTTAGAGCATTTAAAACATTCGGCCTTGTACTTTGGTTCTATGTTTGCATACCTTATTTCCAGTACTCTTGGAAGACAAGGATAATGCCTGGCTTACCCCAGTATTCCCCACAGCACTCAGTCTAGCACTTTGCATATCCTAGCACTTCAGAAAGCTTTATTAACTTGGTCAGTATTCCTAGAAGCAAAGATTGTCACACGAGTAACAGTTTTTGCAGTTGAGGACCTTGAGTCTGGGTTTACTTTGCAAGAACTCTATGACCTCAAAGCCTGATTATGCACAAAGGCATCATATCAACATCTCGCTGTGCTTTTGTTCTTGTTCTAATGATAATTTACCAAGAAGAAGATATTAAAGATGTGGTCAGCACTATTTTCACAGTTCTTAAAGCCTTTTTTGAGTATCTTTTAAAAATCTGTATTAGAGTTATAATGAAGTCCTAGTTGCCACTGCATGGAGAAGAATGGAAGCATGCATTACTTCCCAGGCCAACTTCCCCTCCCCTTTTATTTTCTGTTTTTCCATTCCTACACAAAGAAAGATGTGTAATATCACATTTACCTTTTTCCCAATTTTTAGCTCATCTTTAAACTTAATTTAAAAATTTACTATACCAAAGATAGAGAAGATAATGGGAAATAAATCATAATCAAATTGATATAAATCAAATCATAAGCTGAACAAGTGGTACTCATAAATAAACATGAATAGTTTAAAGTAATTACAAAATAACTATTAAAAGGAAATATTTTCAAAATCACACAAGAGAAATATAGCCAAAAACTTTGGAAAAGGCTTGACATATGTATGATTTGGGGTTTATGCAAATTAGGTGCAAAATGTGAAAATGATCAAAGACTTTGCCAAACCTTCCTTCTTCACCCCAGATAAGCACAAACTGGCTGCCTATCTATTTGAGAAAGAAGGCATGGTGGGAAATGTAACCCATAGCCCAGATCCAGCAAGGTTCAGCACAGGCAGGTACCACTCACAACTAGGATTAATACTGTCAGCTCCCGTGGGCCATGGCTTGACCAAATCTCACGAGAAGCAATGAGGCTTGTTATGGTACTGTTTCTCCCAGAGTAGTTAAGCTAGTGGACTGGTACCCACTTTTTCCCTTCTACTAATGGAAATTAAAGGATATAGGAGCTTTGAGAATCTTCTAATCCTGCACTGCTAAAACAGCCTGGTGTAGGTGCCTAGAAGTAAAACAAGGTTCCAGTCCTTTGTTCCCCAGACCTACTAAGATCTCTTAAATCAGCATGTAAACTGTGAAGACACAAATCTCCCTCTGTCCCATCAATAAACACATGACACCTTCCATAGACACGTTTTATGGGAGAAAAAGGTGGGAGGCACCTGGCTTTTAGAGATCAGGTTCTCCTCATAAAAGCAAATGTTCAAATGTCAACATCTAAAGATCAGTCCTTGAAAACCCTAAGTCCACTATAAATAGCTACAGATTTGCAACTATTTTTAGTATTATTATTTTTCATAATTACTAGGCAAATGTTCTCAATCCCAAGCACACTGGCTCATAATACTTTTTAAAATAGTCTTCTATTTAGTCTGCAGTCTTCTGCAGCTGGACTTACTGAAATAGGCAGAGCGAGGACATGTTTCTGAAGGGACCAAATCCCAAAGTAAAAGTCTTGAGGCAGGGAAGTCTTAAGGCTGTTTTCTTTATAAGTTTGCAGTTGTCCGCAAAGACTTCATTTGGCCATGCACACTCCAAATCTTAAAAGGGTTAAGTTACCTCCAATACTAACCAGAAGTGACTATCAGATATTTTAGAAAAAGGTTCTGCTTATGGTTCCCAAGTTGTTAACTTCAAGCTTCCAAGACTCCCTGCCCTAACAGTGAAGACTTCCCATTAGATGCCTCAGGAGGCCTAAGACTGGTCTTGAGTGAGAACAAGGCAGGAGGAAGAGAAACTAGGAGGAAGAGCATCTCCCACCTGTGTTTTTACCAGGCCTTTCCTGAGTTTATCCATTTTACATATTATTTTATTAGATAACCCCTTGTGATTTCATTTGGAGGAAGAATTCCAAATGTTAAAAAATATTGAATACTTCTGTCCTAGATAAACTCCCTTGATCTTAAAATCAGCCCACAAGGAAATCACTGAGCTGGATAACCCGAAAGAGCCATCATCACTCAGTTCTTCCACGCCCAACCAGTTTCCTCTGATGCAATCCAGGGGAATTAACAAAGCAATATTGTTCTAGCAAGTCTAGAAAAATGCAGTTTCATTATGTTATGAATACATGACATAAAGCCTACTAACCAAATAACCCTTTATTTTGGCAAAGCTGAAGACCACAAAGTATGATTGTGAGCCGCCACTACACACAGGGGAGATTTAATCGTGTTACAGGGCAAATGCCAGGGCTCTATGGAATAAAGAAATCTATTTTCAGCTGGGATTCTCAGCCAGAAGTGTCTTCCCACTCAGAAGTGTGTGAAATGCCTGCCATCACCATGACTCCTGACCACTGGACTCTCACCTCAGAGACACAGAAGCAGAGAGGCAAAGCATGTCAATGGTCTCCAGCCACAGACCGCTGGGAGCACATCTGCAGTTGACAAGCTGGGTTTATTACATGTTGCACGGAGCAAGAACGCACACCAAAGGGATCCGTGAGCATGTCAGTAAGAGAGCTTTAGAAAGAACCTAATAACAGGATTAGGCTTTGGTTGGGTAATTTGGAGGAGGGTCTAGAGAAGCAGGCTTTTTAAAAATTGGATGCTGTCAGAAAACAAGAACAACTCCATGTTTGAATATTGTAACAAGTCTCACCTATAAGTGGGCAGACTAGAGCAGACATAAAGCTGCAACTGGTAAAGAATTAGCTGTCACTCATAAAACGTAATCTTGTGATTCACTTTGTTATAAAGCAGAAACTAACACACTATTGTAAAGCAATTATGCTCCAATAAAGATGTTAAAAAAAACACAACAACGTAATCTTGGCAAAGAATCGGAAAAGGTCATGCTAGACAGGAACAGATATTGTTCTTTGCTACACTGGGTGAAAATAATTGTCAATTCGTTCATGCAGAACACTTTGATGTTGATTTCAGAAACCCACAGAATAATATTTTAGTTATTATGCATATCTATGTCTAGATCACATTCTAGACCTCAGCTCTGAATATATCACTCAAGGCGTTTTTCTGTCTTCCGCAATAATGCCCATGTTAAAGGACCTTTTCTGTGATGATTTCATAGAGTTACCTGGAATAAGTAGACTCTACTGACTCTTTCAGTCAAGTTTCTAATGTCTAGAGAGATAAAAACAGCTAAGCATTACTGCTTGCTTTTCAAACTATCTGGGGTGAGTAAACAGTTTCCTCTCTCCCCAGTTGGTCTTGGACTGATAATTTTGTAAAACACAAGGAAAACTAATTACTAGAAAAATAAAATGAAAAAACAAGACACAAAACACCAGCCCCAACTTTTTATTATTATTATTAGGCCCAACACAAATATAACTCTGTCAAAACTGTCAAAAAAGTTTATTTATATAGTCTCGCCTTCCGTATTTGTCACAAACCTGAGTCTATGGACACATTTTGAGTAGTACTGCTTTTTTAACTTTAATTAAAGCATTCTGTTTAATACAAATTAATTCTGTCTCAGAGCACTGCCCATTTCAAACATACATAGTATGCCACAGGCAGTATTAGCAAAAAAGAGGTAAGGCGTTTCACTCAGGGAGAAGGCCATGCTATGAACTTTCCAACCTCAGTGAAAAATAAATACCTGTGGCTGTTCCTTATGAGCAAGAGATCAAAGGACGCATGTAGAAAATCAGATCACTGTACTCCCATCTACACTAGTCTAAAGTGCACCCATCCAGGTAGGGCTTCACTGGGATTCTTTTCCATGGCAGGGGACTTAACTTCATGGTTGCTGGGCAGAGATGTTCCCATTGGTATTTTTAGGGCAGGAGTGGCTGTGCTTTCTACTGGGACAACTTGGATTTGATTATAATCCCGGAGCTTCCCAGGGCAATGGCTTTATAGCCCATCAGGTTAATCCTCAGGCATCTATGTTATCTCAGTATCCCTGCTTCCCTTCCTAAGGTCAAGAAGGTCAAACCTAAATCCCTACACAGCAAGCTAAAGGAACAAAAAAGGTTTAGGAATCAGCTAATCAGCCAAATTTATTTACATTCCCATCAATTTTACTTCCTACTTCATCTCTGCTAAGGAGCTTATCCTGTCCAATGCAATTCTGCAATTTTAAGAACTTGTCCCCAGCTTAATGAAGTAGCCACTGGTGTTATCACTGTAATGTATTGATCTGCTCCCTGTAACCGTGCTTCTCTTCCTGCCATCATCTTTACTCTTCCTCCATAGCTGCTATCAGCTGGAAACTCTAGAAGAGGCTTCTGTTTCTGTATACCCACATAGGCAGCACTGCCTGCTGTAGGCTAGACACTGCCCTCTTCCTGCATCAAGTGCAAGGCCTGAGCCACTTATGTCTGGTTCGAAATTCTGTCCCCATTCATAAAATCTCTCTAGAAGATACTTCCTTATACCACATTTTTTTAAGTTAAACATGATCCTGATATGTATGTCTAATATAAACACACACATACATGTATACCAGATATTTTGGCACTTAAAATCTATGGCAAATTTAACATCTTTGCGGTCTGTGGGGATGGTAATTGGGACTGTTTCTCTCACCATTTCACAATATGCTTGGAAGAGTGCTTGACCCATAACTGGCTTCCCAGAGATAGCTTTAATTAATTAATGGATCAAAGAATGGAACAAATGAATACTTGTGGTTTACACTGGTAGAGACGCGCACGCGCACACACACACACGCTATATCAACATACACACAATGCCAACATTTAACACCGTATCTTAAAGATGAGAAATTAATCCTAATAATTAATGTTCGTTCAAACTTCATATCTATTTTCCTCTTACTTACAACAACTTGCTATTGCCCCAGATTTCTGTAACTATAACTAGATAATTTGATGTGTACAGTAAGAAAATTACTGGGCTTCCCTGGTGGCGCAGTGGTTGAGAATCCGCCTGCCGATGCAGGGGACACGGGTTCGTGCCCCAGTCCGGGAAGATCCCACATGCCGCGGAGCGGCTGGGCCCGTGAGCCATGGCCGCTGAGCCTGCGCGTCCGGAGCCTGTGCTCCGCAATGGGAGAGGCCACAACAGCGAGAGGCCCGCGTACCACAAAAAAAAAAAAAAAAAAAAAGAAAATTACTGATTGCTAAGTCGGGTTTAAAAATCACTATGATAACCCATTAAAATAATTTCCTTGCCTTCTGTCTTCCTTAAACTGATTTTCAAGCTTCAAATCTTCTACCTCAAGCTTCAGTCTTAACCAAGGAGATAAAAAATACGTAATCTTTTTATGCTGTAAAACTTAAAAATAACACTAAATTAAATTTTATACTCAGCATATTTTACTTAGAAGTATTATAAAACAGTACCTTTTAAAATAATTTATTTCTTTTTATATCCTGGTAGTGTTGAATCAACCTCTCTCAGTGAATACTTTAAACTTAGTCTTTTTAGAAAGCACTACCTATTGTTTTATTCAATGACTTAGTTAATTCAGATCTATTCAATGTTTGTGTGGATTGAGAGGAATGTGAGAGATTCCTTGTGTCTTCAAACCCCAGAGCATGGTCCAGCACCAAATGTGACAGTGCGGTCCTAAACTGACAGAGTCGAACTTGGAGATTTGGACCTGCCACACATGCTCTATTCAGTTTTCCATCCTGACTTCTAAAACGCTACAGAACATCAAGAGGCAGTACAAGACCCCCAAATAAAGCCTATAACCATTAATCCACCAGCCTTGGGTAAAAACATATAGTATCATAACTCCTTTGGGGTGTGGTTATGCATAGAGAGTAAAGTGGCAGAAGATCCAAGGTATTGTTGGGGGACCAGCCAAGGTAGAAGGAATGCAAGGAATATCTTGAGAACTCCCAGAAGAGAGACAAAACAAAGACAATAGCTCTGAACTCCCAAGAAACAGCAGCCTGGCAACCATAGAAAGAAAAATGGTTGCTCTTTCTGAACAAAGACTTGGAGTCAACTGTGAATGGAAGAGACATAAACATTGACACACTTTTCAAATAACATCTGGAGATACAAAACAAATAAAAATACTTCACATCTTCACAGCATGTGAAGAAGGATCAGTTACTACTGGCCTCATCCGCAAAACTAAAGAGCCATATACGGGTATTCTATTCAAAAATAAAGAAAAAAATGAATCAAACCCATAATACACAGAGAGAACTACATCTCATGTCCATAGAGTAATGTTATTTGAACAAATTCTGACAGAGGAGCTTCTCATTTCCCATTTTAGCATTCTTTGGGAAGAGAAAGAATGCTTTCAAATACTTTCTTTAAGAGGATAGCCAACGTTTCCACATAAGAAGGGAAATACTATCATTTTGAAGGAATCTATGCTTCTTTAGAAAGTTGTCAGAATGATTTTAAATAAATAAGGAAATAAAATCCCCAGTGTTACACAAGTGAACATATAAGCCAAGAATGCTAAAATAGTTGTCTTTGGTTTCTTAGACTAATGTTGTCTTCATGTCAAATTAAGCCAAAGCACACATCTTTGTCAGTAAAATGCTTTCTAATGCTTCTTCCTGAACTTAAAATATAATAGTGAGGTTTTCTTTCCACCTCTACTTTCCAAACCATGCTGAAGCCATGCTGCACTCCCAAACACCTGCAAACACACAGACACAAAACGCAGTGAGTCTTACCAGACCATCACAGTTGCTAATGGCAACAGAGGTTCCTGGAATGTCCATGATGTCACCAACATAAGCACAGTTAGCCTGCAAAGGCTCTGTTTTCCAGATTCTTTCTGAAGCACTTCCTGGTTGATGATCATTAATGGGGTCGGTTATATTCCCAGGCACCAGAGATGCCTCCTGCCATTCCACAACAGCGCCAGGAGCTACTAGCTGAGTGTTGGGCTTTAGTCGCAGATGAAAATCTCTTCCAAATGCTGTGATGTTAAAAAACAATTGCTCAGAGCTGGAAGACACGTCCCTCGCTGACCTCTTTTTGTGATTTGCAGAAAGAATATGGGAGAGATAGTGTCCTTCAAAATTTGTGCTGACTGGAGTCACCAGCTCATACTCTCTCTGTCTCTTTATTGGTAAATCTGTGGGGTGAAAAATAGAATTGTAGAACCCTGTATAACAAGAGAACACAGGAGGACATAACATAGGCATCAAGTGCCCACCTCACAAGACTGTACCTCGACTTGCATAATAAATATATTCTTGAACCATCTCATAAGTAGTAAATTTTGAGAATTCAAATCATTTCTCAAACGCATTTAGGTAACTCTGTGTTCAATGAATCATTTTTTAAGTTTTAAAAAAAGTTTCCTGCAATGTGAATATTCATCTCATTTATATTTTTGAGAATATGAACAGAATAACTTTCCATAAACTGTATCTGGTGTGCTTATAATCAACACATACTCCCAGTTAATTTATCATTGGCGTAACTGATAACTGCTACAAACTTTTAACAAAGTTGCTATTACGTTAGAAAAAGCTTTTTCTGATTGTTTTAATTTTTTCCTTGTAAGACTCCTAGAATTTATACTAATCACCATAGCTACTTTGTACTACATCTACCACTGGCCTGTAATTTATACACTGTAGTTCATGGTGTGGTAGTTTATACATATCTTTTCCATCATACCAACCCTAACAATCATACTTCACAGGTGAGGAAACTGAGATTCAGGAGGTGTGTGTCCAAGGTCAAATAACTGTGAAGCTCAGATATGTCTCCAAGTCATACTCCAAAGCCCATACACTCATGCTGCTACATCATGTTGTATCCCATAAATCACAGAACATTTTCAGCAAATGAGGAGAATGGAGTAAAAAAGAAGAAATAATCATCTATAAACTGAATACACTAGTACTGGTTAGTCAAGAGCAAATGGCATTGTCATTTTGCACCATATTCCTTACATGGGAAAGACACTCATTTGAATATGAATTCAATATTTGGGGTTCACTTTACAACACACGTGGCCACTTACATGTTAAACTGAATTTCACAATTAGAACTTAATTTCCCAAGTTTAGCCAAATGAGAGTACTGTGTCTGCTGAAATGCAAACATCCTGGGGAAAGATAACACATTAAGTCAATCATTTCTCCCATAATAGAAATGATTTTGAAGACAGAAGGATATGAAGAGGGCAACAGGATGAAGAAAGAATGCATGGAAAGGAAAATCTGAGAACATGAAGTTAAAAGTTCCTCCACCTTCATGATTCTAGCCTACCCTGAAAAAATTATATGATTCACAAATACTGCTCACCTATGGAAACTTCATGCATGTTATCTAACATATTAGCATACATTAGCATATGAGGCCCATAAATGAACCTACAACCTATGGTCTTAAAGTATCCTTATAGAATCACTATGTTTTCGTGATTTTCCTGCTTTTTTTTTTTTTTTTTTCCTGGTACGCGGGCCTCTCACTGTTGTGGCGTCTCCCGTTGCGGAGCGCAGGCTCAGCGGCCATGGCTCATGGGCCCAGCGGCTCCGCGGCACGTGGGATCCTCCCGGACCGGGGCACGAACCCGTGTCCCCTGCATCGGCAGGCGGACTCGCAACCACTGCGCCACCAAGGAAGCCCCTATTTTCCTGCTTTTTAAATAACTCAAAAAAAATGTATTAAGTACCAGAAGACAAATGATGGTCTTTTGCAACTTGGAAATTCCTTGAGTGCATGTTTGTTACCATTATGCCACTTATAATGACCGATGTATTTAAACAAAATATCCCCCTTTATTAAATGCACAGAGTAAGTAAAATTGTTGTACATATTTACTAGGCAGAGAAGGAGTGAGGGTGGTCATATCACAGAGTAGAGTGAAGCCTGGCTTCCACACTGAGGGCAGCAGTAACACAATTCCTGCTTCACAGGCTCTCTATATCACACTCAAAGACTTACACCAGGCACTGGGGTAAGCACGGGCACACAGATTCAGTCTCCCTTACAACCAAATCCTTGGTGAATACTTTTGTAAATTCTGGTTTAGAGAAAGAACTTGAAATTTTAGGGAATGAACTCAAGAGTCAAAGAAGCAGACTGATGGAGGGGAAAGTTTCCATAGGGATGGATGAATTGGGATCTTGGAGGTGGACGGACAAAGCCAACCCCAAATTAATTCCTTAAGGATAAGGAACTCCCCATTCAACTCAGTATTTCCAGTATCATCTAATATAAGATTTTGTACCTGCCAGGGTCTCTTATCAGTAGGATTTGTTTACATGTATAAGTTAGTAATGCAGGTAACTGGAGAACATTTGCTTTGTCTATGATGCTCCATGCACTGACTTACTACCCAAGGCCCATGAGCATCTGGCTGCACCAATAATTCCAGCTGTAACTCTTTCTTGAACCATCGGTTTACTGTGTCAAGGGAAGGAAAAGCGATGCTTCATTTAATGTATGGATATCTCATCTCCACTGAAGGGAATTCACACAACTGAAGTCTGTAAACAATATACTGATGCCTGCAGTAAGTGACTGGAGAACTAGAAAATTTAGGAAGAATGCAGGGAGTCTCCTCCACACCCAAGAGGATGCCCAGAGTTTCATGCTTACAGTAAACCATACACCCTAGATTCTCTGGGATGAGTCCATTTTTCCACTGTCAGACAATGTGTTCTGAACTTTTATTCAAAATAAAGATGGTGCATTTCTATAGAGCTTTGTCTTATCCAATGTTAAATAATAAGCCATTCCTAAAACGTACACATAAGAAACATTTTTGAAATTAAACTCTGAATGAGTCATTTTCCACTTGGGAATTAATGGAAAAGATGCATTTAGCCCCATTGGACGGTAGTTAATGGAATGGACAAAGGAGCTACCAAGTCACCTGCCATTTATTGCAGAATAAATATCAGGCACTCTGCTTTGTGCTTGAGAATATACCTTCTCTAATTCTTACAACAATCACAGTTGGTAGGTATCACTACCCTTTGTTTATAAATGAGAAAGCAGACCTAGAAGGCCTGACACATAGCAAACAAGGAGCCAAAGGAAATTTTCAATTCTGCTCATCTCGATGCTGAAGATCATGCTCTCACTCACTGCAGAATAGATGGAACACCTTGCTGTCAATTTTTTTTTTTTTTTTTTTTTTTTTTTTTTTTGCGGTACGCGGGCCTCTCACTGTTGTGGCCTCTCCCGTTGCGGAGCACAGGCTCTGGACGCGCAGGCTCAGTAGCCATGGCTCACCGGCCCAGCCGCTCCGCGGCATGTGGGATCTTCCCAGACCAGGGCACGAACCCGCGTCCCCTGCATCGGCAGGCGGATTCTCAACTGCTGCGCCACCAGGGAAGCCCTCAATTTTTAATTTAAGATCTGATTTTAAGAAAAAAGACCACAAGAATGATGACGTCCTGCCTACCTGAAGCCGGTCAACCTATTTTTCCTGTATTGTAGCTTCAAAAATTATTGTAAAAGGCTCTTAAATTCTTGGTCTCTGGGAGAAAAATAAAAGGGTGGTGGTTAAAGCTCAAAGCTATCAAAAGTATTTAATCTCAGCTTACAATCACATATGCAAACCAACATTAATTTACTGCTTTCAGAAATGACACATTTCACAGGCCCAAATACTTCTACAAAGCAATACAGCCTATGGTCAAGGAAGAGACTACAGTGTCAGAAAGCAGAAAAGTCAACACCTGAACTTGAGCAAGTTCTTTATTTTTTCTTTAGGCTTAGTATCCTCAATTGTTAACTAGAGGTTAGTAACAGTTCCAACTTCATAAGTTTGATGAGAGGTTTAAATGAGATTATCCAGAGGATTCAGTAAATTTTAACTATTTTAACTTAAATGTAAATTAGTCACTTATTAAAATAGTGCCCAGGCGCAATTTTAAAATATGAAACTACACAATTGTCAGCTGGGGTGGCTGAAGGGCCACAGCAATAGGCATGTAAAGGTTTGTGTGAGGCGTAAGTTCCACAAGCACAGAAAGCTGGGGCCACTGTAAAGCCACATTGTGGTCACTAATTACCCAAGCATAACTCAGAAGCAGTGAATTTTGCACGACCCACTGGCATCTGTGCCTGCCTGGTCCATTCCCACCTCCCCGCACCGACCCCGGTAGTATGGATGAACTGTCTGCGGTCTTACCTAAGAGCAAAGCCTCCGTTCGTGTACACATCCTAGCCCCTCTTGCCTTTGCAAGACGGCTTCAGCAATTGTCCTCAGTTTCTTTCCTCATCAATTTTCCCATCACTAGATCATTCCGACCAGTAAATAAATAAGCTGCCATATTTTCCATCTTTGACAAAAAACTTCCTTGATGCCACATCTGCCTCTAGCTAAGTCCCCATTATTTCACTGCCTTTTATAGCAAAACACTTTTAAAAAATTGAGTATATTAGATATCTCCAATTCCTCTCTTCCCACGCTTGTTCTTTCTTGAACCCACTCCAATCACGCTCTTGTCAAGGTCACTAGTAACCCCATGTTGCTGACACCAATGGTCAAAACTCCATCTTCTTACTTGCCCTATTAGCAGCATCTGACTCTATTTCTCTTTCCTTCTTAAAACACTTCCTTTCTTTAGCTTCCAGACACCATTCTCTTCTGGTTCTCCTCTTCTCCTCAGTGGTCTCCCCTTCCCATTCTCCCTCCTCATGTTCCTTTATTCTCATGACCTGAACGCACTGCAGTGTTGCGTGACCTGGTCCCAGACTCTCCTCTTCTGCATCTACCCTCCCTAGCCTGGTGAACTCATCCTGTCTCCTGACTTTGAATACCTTCACCATCATATATCTCCAGCCCAGGCTTCCTCCATAAGATCTTCTCTCGTCAATTCAATTGCCGCTGGATCCTCTCCCTGTGGATATTCACTAGGTACCTCAACACTTCCAAAAGTAAACTTCCTAACTTCCTGCTCCCAAACCTGCACCTCCTTGCCCATGTCAGTAAATGGCAACGCTATCCTCCCAGTTACTCAGACCAAAAACTTGACTAGACCATCCTTAATTCTTCTCACACCACATACCAAATCTTTTAATGAATTCTACTGACCCCATCTTCAAAACATCTCCAGACTCTGACCACTGCTCACCACGTCCCCAACTGCTACGCCAGTCCAAACCACCATCTTCCCCTTCACAGGTTATCCTCAAAACAGAGCCAATGACAGATCATGTCTTCTCCCCGAAACCCATCCCACTCAGAGAAAAACGGCCCACAAGGGCCAGCGCTGGGAATTCTCACATCTCAAGGTCACTGCGCTCACCATTTCCTCGGCTGAAGTGTCTTCTCCCCGACAGCTGTGTCGCTCGCCGCTCCATTCCTTCAGGTCTTTGCTTAAACTGGACGCTCCCATTAAGGTCTTTCCTGCCCCCAGTAACTGTCTCATTACTATCTCCCTTCTGCATTTTACTTCCACAAAACTTGTCACCATCTCACATACTCTAAATCTTATTTATATGTTTATTTGTTCATTGTTTCTTTATACCTACTAGCATATAAGCTTCACGAAGGCCAGGATTTTTATCTTTTCTCTTCACTATAGTTCTCCAGTGCCAGAAACTGACTCTGAAGTCACTCAGTAAATATATGTGAATGAATAAATGAGAGCAGTTTAGCCTGAGGGAGTAGTATCTAAAATTAGAGTCTAAAGTTAGAATGCATCTTCTTTTCCCCAAACAGTAATTTACCATCAAGCGATCAATCACAGCGAACCACCCAAGTTGTCATACACCTCTATTGCCCTAATTTGCTTGCAAATGTTGGGTGTATTTCTCACCATTCCTGCTGGCCTATAAATCAAGCATTTCATAGTATCCCAAACTTACATTTTAAGCTACTAAGAACAACGACAAAAATGGATCTAACCATGAAAACAGACCTCCTGGAACGCAGACACAGAGCCCCTCGTGCTTAGGAACCAGAGGCAGGAGATTAGCCCCCACTCTGCATCCCTCTAGACAGTCACAGAATCATAACTCTACAGGTCAAAGATGAACAAGACCTTGAAAGATCATCTCTTCCTTGCCTCTTTCTTACAATTAAGACATCTCAAGTAGAAGACATCATGTTTTCTTAAGTTAGAGGTGCAGTACCTTTCACCTACTCCCACCTTCTGGGAGGAGAGATTTTTCTCTGAGTATTTAGGCCTCTCCGTCCCCCTTAACTCACCCTTCCCCAGTGAAGAAGCATGACGGATGTGATTAGCAAGTCTGGGAAAAATAAGCAGTTTGCAAAGCTCAGCACCCCCTCGTCATTATTCCTGGCCTGGGAACGATCCTGATAAGGACGCTGTTCTCTTCCACCTCCCCAGCAGCAGGCTCTGTCTCAGCCCAGTGGACCTGACACAAGCTGGGTGGGGTGCCCTGTCCGCCAGCCCACTGCCTGCCCATGTGAGAGCCTTGTGTTCCTCCCCAGCCTCTTTTGTAAGAGATATTTTCACTATGTCTTTAGATTTTTCTGTTTCTCAACGTGTTCAGAACCCAGGCAGGTCAGAGGGGTATGTTTAATTGAGGACCCCTCAAAAGCTTGAACCACCTATAAGAAAAGGTACTGTCACATCTTTGCTGTCAGTCTAATGATAACATTAACAATTCTCCTGGTCAGGGAACTCTTTCATATCTAAATTCCTCATTCTAGAGTTTAACATAATGCCTTCTCCCTTCTTGCACTGCATGAAAAAAACCACCTTCTTGTGTATCTGTGCATGTGTGTATGTGTGATATGTATGTACTTCTTTTCACACACAAACACACAAATATTGCAGACAACTTACACCAAAGGATTTAAGGACCCAATGTTCTGTGCTTCCATATGCTTAAAGACCTTTGAGCTAGTCAGACTTTTTTTAAACATCTTTATTGGAGTATAATTGCTTTACAATGGTGTGTTAGTTTCTGCTTCATAACAAAGTGAATCAGTTATACATATACATATGTTCCCATATGTCTTTCCTCTTGCGTCTCCCTCCCTGTCACCCTCCCTATCCCACCCCTCTAGGTGGTCACAGAGCACCAAGCTGATCTCCCTGTGCTATGCGGCTGCTTCCCACTAGCTATCTATTTTACGTTTGGTAGTGTATATATGTCCATGCCACTCTCTCACTTTGTCACAGCTTACCCTTCCCCCTCCCCATAACCTCAAGCCCATTCTCTAGTAGGTCTGTGTCTTTATTCCCGTCTTACCCCTAGGTTCTTCATGACCTTTTTTTTTCTTAGATTCCATATATATGTGTTAGCATACGGTTTTGGTTTTTCTCTTTCTGACTTACTTTACTCTGTATGATAGACTCTTGGTCCATCCACCTCACTACAAATAACTCAATTTCGTTTCTTTTAATGGCTGAGTAATATTCCATTGTATATATGTGCCACATCTTCTTTATCCATTCATCCGATGATGGACACTTAGGTTGCTTTAGTCAGGCTTTCTGTTTTAATGTCAGCCCTGTTAGACTTTTCTAATAGTTTCCAAATTTTACTCATTTCTGAGGCTTTGGACCATTTACATATGTCTGTGTTTTAGCATGATACTTACACATAACAGACCCTCAGTAAATACAGGTTAAAGAAAAAGGAAAGTTGCCTCAAACTGAAACCTGAATGGGTCACTTTCACGTGTGCTGAGAAGAAAGTGTCATACCCTCTCTTCACCCTTAAAATATCTACACCAAACTTCTCATTTTCACCTGAGTATTCATCTTGTCTTCCTGACTTCACTATTTCTGTTCATGATGTGCTGATTCTCCCAAACTCCCACGCTGAAAAAACGGACTTCCTTTCAACTTTTTCCCCACTTTATATCATTCAAGTCCTACCAATCTCACCTTAAAATTTCTCTCAGGGCTTCCCTGGTGGCGCAGTGGTTGAGAATCCGCCTGCCGATGCAGGGGTCACGGGTTCATGCCCCGGTCCGGGAAGATCCCACATGCCGCGGAGCGGCTGGGCCCGTGAGCCATGGCCGCTGAGCCTGCGCGTCCGGAGCCTGTGCTCCGCAACGGGAGAGGCCACGACAGTGAGAGGCCCGCGTATCACAAAAGAAAAAAAAAAAAAATTTCTCTCAAATTAATCCCCTTCCTTCCAATCACCTTCAAGTTCTCATCACCTCACACTGAAAAGCTGCAAGTACCAAGTCCAAATGCCCCACATATAATTTCTCACTACCAAATGCCATATACATTGTATCAGTATATTTTCTAAATTACTGCCAGAAAAATTGTTTTGAAGTCTTGGATCTAATATGCCTAGGTTCTGCCACTCAGTACCTTTGTGATTCTGGTCACTTAAGACTTTTTATGTCAGTACCCACCTGAAAAAATTAGGGCAACAGTATTTAGTTCATAGGCTTGTTGTAAAAATTAAATGGCCTAATCCAAAGTGCTTAACACAGTATCCAGCACATAGTTAGTGCTCAATAAATGTTAGGTATTAATATTATTCTGTTATTCTTTACGAAGAGTTTCAACTGGCTCATCATTACTTCAAGATAAAATAAATTCAAAAAACTGATATCTGTATTTCCATGTCAGACCTGAAAATTGCTTGAAAGACCATCTACTAATCAAATCCCCTCACTTCACACATAAGAAACTAAACTCAAAGTTAGGTAATTTAACCCAAGTCAAAACTTAACTTTATCATTTAAGGCCCTCTGCATTCTGTCCCTAATTTCTTTTCAACATCATCTCCCATATAACCTAAAGAAACATTCTAATGTGCTCACTAGCTTAATCACTCCTGCCTTTAGAGCCCGACTCTATTGCATCAACCAGGGGAAACGTCTGTTGCTTTGTCTCCATGTATGCAAATCTCACCCAGCCCTCAGGGCCTTTCCCAAGTCTCATCTTTTCCATGAAACCTGCCCTGTTAAACTGCCTAAAGTACAGACCTCAGGGTCTAAACTTCCTAGCTCTGACTGTTGTGCAGTGACTGCATAACAGTTATAAAAATCTCTATGGGTGAAAAATTATATGTTTATGTCTTGTCCTTTCAGAGATTTTAAGCTCTTTGGGGCAGAGGTGTGATCTTAAACGTGTTTAAATGTCCCCAGTGTATATCAGTCTTTGAGGAAAAGAGAAATTAATGGCTATTTTTGGAAGTGGGGATTCTTGGGAAGGAGTGCTCTCACAGCATCACCCTGTAGCCCGGGCTTTGGGATCATTTATACTCCTTCACGCATTCAGCCACATATGCTCACAACTGAGGACGGGCAGGTTGGTATCCTTCTAAGTATGTTGTAGAACACTACACAAATGTTTCCTAGAAGAGACTAGATGTCCCCAGCACATTACGAAGACCACACTCTAGAATAGCAAGAGAAGAGAAGTCTTCAGTAGTACAATCAACATTGCTAGGACCTAAAATGGCTGCAGTACAAAGTCTCATGTATCACGGAAATTTTTAGCTGATCTAATTAAGACCAAACCTACCCCAGGCACACAGAATATTGGAATACTTGGGATTGATGCAATGTGGCTCTAATTTCCAAGCAAAGAAGGGGGCGGGCTATGACGGTTGAATACTAAAGGTCTGGAGTCAAAAAGCACTGCATTTGAAGGCTGGTTTCAATCTCATGTGCTCTTTAGCACATGAGCTTGAAATTATGAAAATTAAGGCTCAGACAGGTTACCTGTAAAATAGGAAGAAGAGATAAGACACATAAAGGGCTTAGTCCATCTAATAACATTTCAATAAATGAAAAATTAGCTGGTGTTATTATCACCATCACCATCATCATCTAGCTAGAGCTGTACACGAAGGAAGTCAATATCAGATTCCTTCCGTGTCCCAGCACCCCTCAACCCTCTCTCCACTGCAGTCCCACACAAATCGAGTGTTTCTGGTGGTTAGAAGGGATCTTAAGCTCCATGTCAACAAATGGCCTGAAGTCTAGACTGGCTGTAACAACCCATACTCCATTACCCAACCCAGGGACTGGGAATCTCTCCCGAGAATTGGCTGATTGCTCTACGCTAGAGGCAGTCACACAGGCAATTTCCTTTATCAGGTATAAATTCTCAGTATGCAACAATCTGGCCACAAGAATGAAATCAAACAAGCATTTTCAAGATCTGCTAAAGAAGCAGCTCCAACAACAACATTTCCAAATCCTGAGCCAAGGATAAGAGAATGACTTTCATAAGAAATGACAGGAGCCAGCTGCTCCAGGAAAGATGTGAGTGGGGTGAAGAGTGGACGTTAAAGAGGACATCACATGCCAAAGGGCTCACCAAAGCGGTAAACGCTAACGGAGAAGGGGACACATCTTCTCTCAAAGGCAATTAAAAATTAATTGTGACACATGCTGAAATTCTGAACGCAGCCAAATTCCTTTTTCCTCACTTCATCTCCTCTAGGCTCTTATCGCCACAAGGCAGACAAACACTTTGAGGTCTTTTATTTTAGTTGCAAACCTATTTTCATAGCTATTTGGGGAGGAGGGAATTTTAAAGTTCACAACTGTTTGTTCTTTCTTAATAATGAAATTATTAAGAAAGAACAAACAGTTGTGAACTTTAAAATTCTTCTCATTTTTTTAATCTGGCTTTTTCATAAATATTTGTTGCAATTGCACAATGTTTATGTTCAAGAGAGTCATTTAGGAAAGAACAGCACATTCTTCAGCATTCCAGAACATGAAATCAGGTAAGAGGAGATCTTTTAAGAATACTGTTTTAAAGAAAAATATTCAAGTATTTTCTTTGTTTGCTACACTTAAAATGATCAGATGATCAATAACAGGATAACGAGTAGAGATTTTTTTTTTTTTTTTTTTTTTTTTTTTTTAATTTATTTTTTTTTTTTTTTATTTTTTTTGTGGTACGCGGGCCTCTCACTGTTGTGGCCTCTCCCGTTGCGGGGCACAGGCTCCGGACGCGCAGGCTCAGCGGCCATGGCTCACGGGCCCAGCCGCTCCGCAGCATGTGGGATCTTCCCGGACCGGGGCACGAACCCGTATCCCCTGCATCGGCAGGCGGATTCTCAACCACTGCGCCACCAGGGAAGCCCGAGATTTATTTTTTTAAGTGAGGCCCAAATGCCAAACACTTAACATTCCAATCTTAGTTTTTAAAGAAGCACTTCTACTGGTTATATTTATCATCGTTGGAAATTTTACAGACTCAAGAGCAATATTAGACATTCTAAAAATTAATATTTCTCATATGTCTTACAATTTTTTGATGGATAATACTTTTGAAGACTAATATTGAGTCTAGAATTTAAAGCCAGGAAAATTAGCATTTGTCCCTAGGGCCAAAGGCTGGGGAAAATATGACAGATAAGAAATGCGGACAGTAGCTTTGAAGGTTTTCACTGAAACTTCACTTGTGTTAATTATATTTTCCAAATCTAAAATAGTCTGGCTTATGGTTTGACAAAAAGTATGAGAAACTAGGACGGTCCACTAGGCTGCTGTTTTAGTTTCCTATTGCTGCTGTAACAAATTGCCACAAACTTGGCGACCTAAAACAACATGAATATGTTATCCTACAGTTCTGGAGGTCAAAAGTCTGAAATACGTTGCACAGGGCTAAAAGCAAAGTGTCAGCAGGCTGCATTTCTTTTGGAAGCACTAGGAATGATCTGTTTCCTTGCCTTTTTCAATTTCCACAGGCTACCTGCGTTCGCTGGCTCAAGGTTCCCTCCTTCCATCTTCAAAGCCAGCAACATCAAACCAAGTTTTTTTCACCTCCCCCTTCCATCTACAAGGACTTTCCAACAGGTTATCCAGGATAATCTCCCTATTTTAAGGTCAACTGATTAGCAACCTTAATTCCACCTGAAGACTTAATTCCTCTTTGCCATGTAATGTATTTACAGGTTCCAGGGATTCAGACACAGACATCCTGGGGGTCCACTCCTCTGCCTGCCACAGCCAACAGCTCCCATCGATGTGCCGGAAGTCCTCACAGCTGTGACGTTATTGCACACATGTGCCGCCCGGTATCCGTCCCTCCTTGTCCTTTAACTGAACCCCAGTTTTCCCTCAGGTTAACCATCTCACACTCCACTCTCAGTCCCTGTCAGTCAAGAGTGAAACATCTCAATCCAGGCTAATTAGAGCACTGCATCACTGAGCACAGTTCATGGTTTGAGAATAAGCTTATGACTCGAGCCAGGTAGCCAATAAAAGCCCTACCAGGAGTGATTAACTGGAGTAGCCAGAACAGAAGTGTTCTGTCTAGTGGGGTAATGATAGCCTAGAGTTGCTGGTGACAGTCTTTGCCACAACTTGGATAGTCACGATCTTATGCTACTAGAGAAATAAAGCCAACCCAGAGGAAAAGTAAGAGAGAAACAAAGAGGGAAGGGAGAAAGGGAGGGAAGGGGGAAGAAAGGTGGGAGGGAGAAGAGGAGGGAGGGACAGAGAGAGGAAGGAGGGAGGGAGAGAGAGGGGAAGGAGGAAGGGGGGAGAGAGAGATTGATTCCTGACATTATTTGAGCCCTAGATCCAGCTATACCTGACTTTGATTACCTGATCAATTTTGTCTCTTAACCACTGTCAACTGGGTTCCTGTTATTTGCATCCAAAGGAGTCACGATTAATGCAGGAACATTCTCTCAATGAAATGGAAAGAAGAAATTTCAATAAATAAGGTGAAAAGGAAAGAAAGAATTATGTCCAGTATACACAAAATATAGTTGGTGTGGAGTAACTTTTTGCACTTTATTCCTTACTCAACTCCTCCCTCTACTGCTATATTCCAATGAATTAAGCAACACTACATTGAGATACCAACATGAAGATAATACATGAAAATAGAACTCTTAAAGAGCTGTCACATGGTGAGCTGAGTGGCTGGATAGTGTACAAGTCCATGACACACTAAATTAAGGTGCCTGGAAAGCCACAGTGGCAGGCAGACCTATCAGAAACGTATGCACTAGAATAAGGCAGCTCTCCTTGAGTAAAAGTGTTTTTTAAAAGCAAAAGACTGGGCTTCCCTGGTGGCGCAGTGGTTCAGAATCTGCCTGCCAATGCAGGGGACACGGGTTCAAGCCCTGATCCGGGAAAATCCCACATGCCGCGGAGCAACTAAGCCCGTGCGCCACAACTACTGAGCCTGCACTCTAGAGCCCGCGAGCCACAACTACTGAAGCCCGCGCGCCTAGAGCCTGTAGTCCACAACAAGAGAAGCCACCACAATGAGAAGCCCATGCACCACAATGAAGAGTAGCCCCCACTAGCCGCAACCAGGGAAAAGCCTGTGCGCAGCAACGAAGACCCAATGCAGCCAGAAACAATAAGTAAATTAAATAAAATAATAAATTAAATAAATTTTAATAGCACAAGACTAAGACATACTAATAATAATACCTATTATTCTAGCTTGCTTACCATGTGCCAGCATTTTATGAATCCTTTAAAACTCTGTGAAGTAAGTAAGACTAGTATGTCTATGTCACATACAAGACAGTGAAGCTTTGAGAGGTTAAGGTCATTGACTAGAAAGTGTTGCAGTCAGGATTTTAAATCACACAGTAAACAGAGTCTGTGCCCCTGACCATTTGACGGAGGAGAGGCAATGAATATTAATAGTTCCTCTAATGCATACACTGGTTAGTTTTTAGATTAAGGAATGGACTCTACATGTAAAAAAGAGAGGTTTTTACATATAAAAGAAAGAGAACACAAATTCTTATGAATAATTATTTGAATCATTCTTTTTATTTGTGTGCATTAGTACATATAAAAATATATGTATTAAATATGAAGAAAAATTGTAGGAAATGTGATTTATTATCTAAGTATTTGAAGATTCATATATTTAATCCTATTTTACTTTCTACAGGTTTCCTAAATACTATTTTTGTTTTATCAGTCACTTCAAGAACAAGACAGACTGTTTCACTGTTTCATGCTGCTCACAATTTGTTCTAAATTCCATAAAGATTCATCATGCTGAATTTGTGGCACTCATTTTATAAACAAGAGACTGACATTTTACCACAAAATCTCTTCTAGGGATTTATAGTTAGTCAGCAAAGTCACGTAAATGCATTCGGAAAATTAGAACGGATGAATTACATGTGGGGAAAGAGATTCCTAAGCTAGGAAACTTTTCCCACGCTTTACTATCCATTCTAAAGAATACACAACTCTCAAATTCTGTTCTATGAGGTGGACAAATCTTAGAGTACTGATAAAATTACAAAACATTTTGATAATACAGTGGTTCATACTTTGAGGTACGTGGTAACTAGAAAATGATTAATTCATTGCATCTTTCAGAGATTGCATAACCAAATATTTAAAACTAATGTTCAAATGTCAAGAAGAGCAGAACCAAACCTAATTTAAAATTAAAATATTTTAAATCAACCCTTTACTATATATTGCTACTAGGAATTCAGATCTTACAAACGTCTTCAAAAGTCATGCTTCTGTCAAAATGTATCACGTTAATTTGGTTTTACTCAGTAATCAACTTCTAGGGCACTCTCCTAAAGGAGTCATTGGAAAAGTGGGCAATAATCTATATACAACACTGCGTGGTAATATTCACTATCATGAGAAAATGGATATCATTAGGGAAATGATTACATAAAATAAGGTTTATTAGTATGATGGGATGAAAATGATGTTTATGCGGAGTTTGTAATGATATGGAAAATTACATTAAAATGTTAAACCAAACAAAATCAGGTATCCAATAAAAACTGCATAATCTGTGTATTAAAAGAAGACTAAATAAGAATCTGCTAAATTATAACAAAAGTTTGATATTTGGGATGATTGTCAAAAATCTGGGGGATACAGAAATAGAAGGTAACTGCAAAGGGCACATGTAAAGCATCTATAATCAGAACAAAAACTGATTAATTAAAAAGACTAACTCAACAATTTATAATAGAAGTAGCACAGCTTAGAAGTAAAAGCTGATCTCTATTAGAGGAACTCTGAGGAAAGCATTCCCCAAATTCTGGTAACCATCCTCTTTGAGGAAGCAGTAGGGTTCCATTTAAGTCTTCACTGTCATTAGATCCAGTCCAAGCAGTATAACCAAACTCTTCATATTGAAACCACTCATGATTATAGCAGGCAATTTGGAATTGTCCCTAATGGATTTCCAAGGTAATCTTGGTTGGCTACCCATAAGCAAAGAATGCTTAAAGATAATCGTCCTGGAAACAGAGATGACCTTAAAGATTTCTTAATATTTCTGAGCAATATTATGATTATTTGGTACAATGAAAAAGGAAAACAGTGAAGTATGGGGAAGGAATAGTTCAGCTAACCAGCAGCAGGTTGCTGGTGATAGGTAACATGCTGCATTTAATAACATCTTCATCTAAGAAGCTTAAAGCATTTAACTTTAATCATGATGATGATCTATGGAGAGGTGGGAGCTAAATCAGTAAAGTCAAGTGTATGATCTTTAGTGCCAGGGAAGAACAATGGCTTAGGTGGCTGAAATTCTAAATTTTACAAGGGATCCCTTTAAACTTGCTTTAGACCACATCTTTTAGTATTGCTGTTGGCAAACTGGATTGACAGATTTCAATCTTAGCTTATTTTATTTCCACTGATGCAACATGGCAACTTATCCCAAATAGACTTTAGAGCAAAATTAGTGAACATTCCAAACCTGCACGTAATTCTATTCAACTTGACAAATACTTATTGACCACAAACACAAAAGCGTAAAAAACTGATAAGCCTAAGTCCCTGGCTTTGTGGGGTGAAACAGGAAGTCACAAGGAGCCTTGATAACATTGAATAATTAATTGTATAGCCATTGTCACCATCCTCATTTTCCTGGGGACCAATTAAACCTGGACAGGGGCACAGAACAAGAGCATTTTAGGAAAATCAGAACACAGGCAAATCCCAGTATGATAATAACCTGTTTACTAGATCTATGCACTGAATAACAAATATTTGAGAGCCCACAAGGTACCAAGCTCTGTTTTACGTACAGGGGATACAGCAGTCATCAAGACAAAGTCTTTGCTCTCTCAAGGGCTACGCTAGTGGAAACACTTACTCTATACCAAGGAGAAGGTACAGTGACCCACTACACCTTGAAAACCAAATGAGTACCTGAAAATGATGAAAAATTATTTCTCAGGAAACCAGATATTTGAGAGGACAAATTAGCAACTTTATTTGGTTAAGAATAAAATGCAATGAAATTTGAAACTGGGAAACAGAAATAGGGCAGAGAAAGATCGATACGCACCAATTCTAAGAGCGGGGGTGGGAGAGGGAAGACAGCTGAACACCAAAGCCTCACAGTGGTTTTTCCTCTGGTAACACTCAAGCAAACTCAAAGTCGTGGCTTATGAAATAAAAGGACTCAGAGAATTCTTTTTTGGATTCTCCAATTTCTACAGAACTATGATTATTTCCTAAGCCACATGTGTCACAGAGCAAACCTCCTTACCCAATCAGGCCAGCCAGCCAGCTACCCACAATTACCCTAGGCATCCTATCAAGGCCGTATTCTGAGTCAGAAATGAAAGAGCTCCCTGATATGTCACAGAAGTATTCTACCAATCTCATGAAACACATTTACACATACATACACATTATATAAACATTTACATATGCACCTACATGTATGTATGCATGCATGTCTACGTGTGCATGTGTGTGGGTATATGTATGTATGGGTGTATGTATATATGGTGTATGCATGTATGCATGGGTGTATGTATGTATATATGGGTGTAGATAGGTAGGTAGGTAGATAGCTCCTCTCTGATTGACAAGGGAGCAGAGAACTAGGTGACAGTTCAAAACCTATTTGCCCGTTTTCCCAAGAGTCACACACCAAGAGGGCATTTTTCCACTGGGTGGAGAAAAAAGCAAAGAAGTCACATCCCGTACTACACACTTCATGGGTGACATATATATATATATATATATATATATATATATATATATATATATATATATATATATTTTCTAACCTGCCCCCATCACAGACTGCCCTCTACTCTAGGGGGTTGGAGCGTATCAGATATATATTTTTTACTGGTTTCCTAAGCCAAATACTAAAAAAGTATGTATTATTTTTCTATTTATAAAAAGAATTAAAAACTGACAAAATTAATTTATCCTGTTACAAGTCACCTTTTGTGTGGGAATCCTGCTAGGAAAGTGGCACAAGCACTAGTAATGTTCTTATCGATCCGGGTGCTGGATACCCAGAAGTGTTCCCTTCGTGAAGAATCAGCAAGGTGTACACTTATATGTACCACCTTGCATGTATATTATATCTAAATAGAAAGGAGTTTTAAAATTTAGCTTCCTAACAATTTGTGGTCTGTTACTAAATTATATTTACCTCATCTTGAGACATTAAATTATTCACAAATTATTCAGAAACATGGAATCTTCTCTAGCCAATTTGTAGATCAATAAATATAAATTCATTAATTCTACAAACCTTATTACTTTTTCCTAATTGTGTCATTGATTAAATAGCACCTCCAGGCAGTTATATAAACCTACTTTTGAATGAATTATTGGAAAAAAATTACTTAACTATATGTAGAAAAGTACATTTACCAAAACTCCAGGTTAGCAATCTCTTGATGCATGGGGACAGGGGAAAGGAATCTTATTATTGCACATCAAATTTTTAAAATATATTTTTAAATCCCTCTTAAGAACAACATAAATGATTATAACCCAAAGCCAAATGGTACACTTCTGCTATCACAAGATTCATGAGTCAAATCTATTTTTATCTTTATTTCTTCCCTTAATTCAGAAATGGTAAATAAAAATGATAATAATAAAAGAAATAAATCTCATAAAGCAGAGGAACTTGGGAGCAAATAAATTTTCAGCAACACAACCTAAGAGTGCCCTGCCCTCTTCTCTTATGTGCTGTTACTCATCTCCCTCTTACCAAATTAAAGCAGGCCTGTACTACTTTCTTCCCTGAGGACAAGAACTACCAAAGTAGTTTATATTAGCAAAAGGACTGGACCAAAGCCTAACCCAGGGCCTCTTACATATGAGCATGCTGAGTCTATCTGAAAATTTAATCAAAGTAATATATTTCATTCCTTGTAGAATGAGTAATCTTCAAATAGTTTTTTAATTTACATATTGAAATGTTGGGATGTTTAAGTAATCAAATGTTTAAGAAATAATAAGTAAGACAGCTTTCTTTTCCTACTTGTTGGAAGACTGGTTAAAAAGAAAAATCCTTCTTTAAAAAGATACATGTTGATGGCTGAATGCTATCAACTACAAATGACAAATGTCTCTTCACAGACACTGTATTTTCAATGCAGTTCTCAGTCACTTTCCTCCTGTCTGTCCTGCTCTTCCTGTGGAGGAGTTCCAACAATGCTAAGCACTGAGTAAGAAGGGAGCATTCTGACACACGATGTCATATGGCTACAAACAGATACTCTGGGCCTGGATCTTGGGGTCCCTCCATTAGTTTACAAGTATGGAATTCCCTGAGCTCTCCACTATGTGCTACAGCAGGTTACCGTATAACCTCTCAAGCTTCATTTCCTTCAAATCTAAAATAGACACAATGTGTCCCTATCCCCTAGTGCATTTGTGAGAAACAGATGACATAAGGCACGTAAAGCAATTAGCACTGTGCCTGGCACACAGCACACGGGCAACGATTTGTAACTACTTCTGCAGTAACAAAATCTTTTCATCTAAAAGATGACTTTACCATATCACCTGACAAATACACAATTTCCAGAGACTAACACTCTGCCAAAAGGAAAATTATCTTTTAAAGTAACCCAAGTTAAATGTGTATGAAAAGACTGAATGGAGCCTGGCTTCTTGACAGATGACTTTCAGTTTCTGCATTCAGAACAAATACATTATTATAAACAGCTTCAAAAAAGACCATGGACTTTGGAGGATATGTTACAAGTCACACTCTCTGAGCCTCAGTGTCCTCACCCATAAAATGGGAATAATTCCCATATCATCAGGCAATACCGAGGTTTTAGATGTTATCTGCAAAAGGCCTAACTAACACATTAGTAGATAACTATTTCAAAGCAGATGGCATAAGAAAAGCCATCAGAGGGATTATTCAAAGCTGAAAAAATTTTGAGAAAACTTTCCATCATCTGTGCTTTATTTTTCTCTTCTTTGTAGCATTCTTACACTTTGTTTCTCTTCTAATCAGATTTGCTCCTCTTAATGCTACAAAAGTTGATTTAATTTATCTCCATATCTTCTTCCAGTCCCTCCATCACCCTCCCAGTATCTACCAGTGGCTTGTCCAAAGACAGTTAATAAATCGACGCCTGAAAAGTCCAACTGCAGGAGAATTTTTACATCACTACAACTCAGCCTGAGGAAAGTGACACCCTCCTCCGGAAAGAGGAAGAGAAGAACAGAAATGTTACTGGACTACCAATTGTTTCTTTAACCATCAACGGGAGAAATTTCAGAAACAATATTTTGCTTCGCTTACTTCATTCCCTACTTTCTACTAAGATAAGAGTGACATCTGAGAACAAGGCTTACCTATTTGCACCATTTCTTCATTACCAGCCTGGAAAGGAGGGGGAAAAGTAAGAAAAAGAAACAGTTACTGGGTTTCATCTTATCACCTCATGCGTTTTATTTCTACCATTAATGCTTTTCAGGAGCTGGCTAATCAGGAGACGCTGGAGACCGGGATTGGTGCCTAAAGGCTGCACCTCAGTTTGTAGGAGGTTCTGTGACAGGAGCATAAGCCAATTCAATAATAATTTGGAACAGGGTGTCGTTTGCTCGTTTTAATTTTAATTTAACATTTATGAAGCCAGCAAAAAATAAATACTGACACTCGATATTCTCTTCTGAAAACTCCGGGTATTGGGTCAGGAGTAGAAAAGAAAGTCTCTGAATTTACACGTGCAAAAAGAAGTCTAAATCCTGACGTATCTGATTTGAGGTCAGGAATCCACCAGACAATTCTCTACTTTTCACCCTATGGTCAGACCAGGCAGACCCGAGACGCTACAAAAACTCACAGAGAAATTCTGTACCCAAAGTCCCACGGGCCCTGTGCTGATGTGATTTACTACAAACGGCTCGGCTCATCCCGCTGAGCCTTCTCAAGGACTCTTCCGAGAGCATCGGGCTTCACCTTGAGCCTCCAAAGGGCGGGGGCTGGGTCGAAAAGAAACAGAGCTGCACTCAACTTCGCTTTAAAAAGAGGAGGAGTTGTGCAGAGGGGGAGGGGAGAAAAGCGGCCGGCGCCTCCAGCCTCTGCCCAGGAAAACGTAGGGCAGGAAACGTCCCCCGGGCCCCCCTCCCCAACTGTCAAACCCCGGCCCTGCCGCGGTCCTCCCAGGACACGTGTCTGCTGGATCGCTCCCTGTCCGGCCCAAGGACTTCCTGAAACCCCCGCCTCCGGCTGCCCGAAAAAGCTGTGAGTCAGTGAGGAGGAGAGAAAGTCCCGCGAACCCGACTCCGGCTGCTGCAACCAGAGCCCTGGGATCCCGGACCCAGCGTCCAGAACTTCATTCAGGCGCCCAGACCGCCCTCCGGAAAGAGGAAACCCAGATGGCCCGGCGAGGATGCGAATTGGCTGCACTTTGTCACCAGGAATTGTTCCGAATGCCGCAAAGTGAAGTCCTAGGTGTGACAAGCCTGGGCTCCCGAAGTGGGAGTCCTAACCTCCAGTGCCATTCAACCCCCCACCCCAGAAAGCCCCGCACGCTGCGCCCAGCCCTCGAAACACCGTCCGTGAATGCACCAGATAACAGGGAAGGGGGGGAGGGGGGAGGAGGAGAGAGAGGAGGGGAAAGAGGGGAGGAACTTTTTCGGGAAAAGGTTGGGTTTGAGTTTTTTATTGTTATTATTTTCCACTTACTTGTCCATCAGCTGAAGTCCTAACCTCTACCAGAGCGGCTGCTATCAACCAAAGTGACAGGAGAACCATCACGACTCGAGTTCACTTTTCAACTACTGGGCAAAGCAAATGCCCAGAGCAAACCCACCCCCCCTCAAAATAAGTTTCTTGAAAAAAGAAAAAGAAAAAAGAACCAAAAACTGCAGAATTAAAGCAAAAAACACCCACAAACAAACAGAAAAAAACTGATCTTCCGTGCTTTGCTTCAATGAAAATGAAATCTGAGCTCTGAGACTGGCCCCCTCTGCTCTGCAGTTCTTTCCACTTCACCTTCTCACCCCGTCCTCCCAAACAGAGTGTGCAGGAGCGAGAAGGTGCTGCGAGCCGGGCATGGGCTGCGCCGGGAGAGGGGGAAGGGACGAGGGGCTTCCAACTATCTCTGCCCGAAGCGGCTTTTTCTAGGCTTTTCGAGCACCATGGGTCCCTAAGGTTAGCGCTGAGAATGCTTGGGTCCCCTGGAGCACAGCAGGGGGAAGTATTAGCGAGCGAGACGAGCGAGCGGGAGCGGGAGAAAGAGGCAGGGAGAGGGCGATTCCGCCGCTCGCACAGAGGTGGGGGCGGGAGGAGCCGGCGGGGAGGAGGAGGAGGAGGCAAGCGGAGGAGGTGGGAGGAGTGGGCCGCTCGCCGGCTCCTGTTGCTCGCGAAGCGGCCGTATGCTCGCTGCCGGCGACCCGCGGGGCGCTAATAAGGCGGCCGGAGCCCCCCGGGCGGCCCCTCCCCCCGCGGCGCCCACGTCACGCGGGGCCCGGTCCCGCGCCCCCCGCCCCAGCCCGGACGGCCGGGGCGGGCGCTGCCGGCGCGGGAGGAGCGGGGAGGACGGCGACCGTGGCCGGCCCCAGGCAGGGTCAGGCTTTGAATTCGCGCGAGGGGGCTCGACACCCCCATCCTGGGATCTTCTTCCCCGCGACATGGGCGAGGGGAGGTGGCGGTCCAGGGGAGCCACCGGCCCCGACTGGCGGGACCGGCTTTGAGTTAATTATAGGAAGGGGGAGGGTCTAAGGGTCGGTCCTGGGCTTTAGGAAATTCACCTCCTGCTCTACCTTCACTGCTCTCCCGGCCGGGTCTCCCCGGAGGGAACCCCTGGAACCTCCAGGTCATAACGACGCGGTCATCCTCCTTCCGGACACCAGCCGCCTACCACGTTTTGTAGGGGTGGTTCCTACCCCCTTTCAGTTCTTGTTTACGCTTTATTAGTTTGTGTTAGTTTTAAACGATGCCATGTCTCTTCCTTGAGTCACCCGGATGCTTCCGTTTATCACTAGAGTACACAGGCCTCAGCGTCTCTTCCTCTCCCCAAGATTAAGTTATCAAATGATTTCTGCCCTTTGTGGCCCAGAGCTTTCTGGGAGGAGATAGCACCAACCTGGGCTCCAGAGACTTGAGAAGGGTTTGCTGGAAGCCAAGCGCAGGCTCGCTTCCCTGGGGTAGATGCTTGTGGGCGCTTTCCAGGGAGCAGAGGGGGTGGAAAAGGAAAAATTTCCAACCTCCACTGACCAGTTTCTGACACTCCCTCCCCAGAACAGACCATGAGAGAAGAGTGAATAGGCACAAATTTAGGTATAATTTTCAAGACTTCAGCTGGAAAGAGCCTTTCAGAGGCCTTCCTAAAATAAAATGTGTAGAAGCTTCTGTTTGTAGCTTCTGGATGCTTCCATATGTCATAGCTCCTTTTCTTTTTTAAAAATGGTGTGCGTTTGGAGGGAATACTTTGGTTCATTATTTAAAGTCTGCATCTTTAGCTTACACATGGTAGGGTTTGTGTTCACTGATGTGTTTATCCGCTAAGTCTTCTCAGAATCATATATACAGGACACTTACATGTTCAAGTGAGAAACCAAACAACTTAATGACCCCACCCTGTAACATGGGGTATTAGGTTAATTAGTTAGTTTTTAGCTGGAATAATAATTAGACCTCAGCACTGAAGTATCTCTATATTACTTTTTCCCTTCAATTAAAGCCTTCAGCATTTTTGTAACCTATCATTGACTTTATCACTATCTGGGGGTGATTTGCTGAATTTTGTGCCTGGTTTTCTTATTTGTTAAAAAGAAATAACCCTCGTGTTCTATAAATAAAAATTATGTCAATTTATGCTGACAAGTAGAAGAATTATAGAGTACAAATCAGAAACCCTGCATTCTAGGCCCAGCTAACAGCTGTCTGACCTTGACAAGTCACTAAAACTCTATTTTGGTTTTCCCTCTATGAGATATTTCAGCTCCAAAATTATCTGATTTTAAGTAATAACAAGTACTGTATTTAGCCATGTGATTACTGTAGTCCTTTTTGTGTTAATTTCATAAAATTCAGACATTTGTTATCATCATAACTCCTGCGTAACAAGCAATTCATGTGACTTTCATAAAAGCAGTCTCTTTAGATGTTTTTGGCCATGACCATGGAAAGAAATGTATTTTACACTGTCACCTAGTAAAAATTTTCATGATTCAGTACTTATTACATGCAATAACCCTGATATTTTCTATCTTATTTGTTTTGCTTTTTTTTGTTTTGTTTTGTCTCCCAAATACTGCTCAGGATCCACTTCATTGATTTCATAACCCAATGAGTTCATGACCCTCATTCTGACAAACATTAATTTCAGAGTATATAATGAGGTTTATGTTTCTTGGATTCTAAATAAGTTGAGTTCTTATTAATAAGACTCTTCCAATATACAAAGTTTCCCAAAGTATGTCCCGAAAATTAAATGTTTCACAAAAAAAAGAATTCTCTGACAGTTTGTGAAATGCTCATATGAACACAATGAAATGGGTTTCTTTATTTCAGAACTTCACAGGGACTTTAATATCCTAAGTGCATTGTGAGTGTTCGAGAGAGATGTAGTGCACTCTGGTCCTCCTACTGATGTGACCACAGAATGCTTTTTTCTCATGCTTTATCCTCTGAGGAACACACTTGGGAAAATGCCATTATGAAGACCAATTACTAAAGTAAAATGAACTTTGAGATAGGTAGGATTCACATACAGAGTCCACCTCAGTTTTCTCAACTCTAAAATCGGTTTACTAATGATGCTTCTGCAAAATGTTCATGAAAATTAACATAATCTTGCATGCAAACTGTTGAGCACGTTGTCTAGAACATAGTAAGGGCTTAAATGAAGATTTTCTTAGATGAATCTGTATGGCGTATGTATAGATAACCCACTGATAATGAAATATGTCAAGTTCTAAGAAAAGTAGGAAAATATAAACAACTAAAACATTATGAACTTTTCATTTTACCAGAGATAACAGTAGGAATAAAAGGCAAAGAAGTCACTGAGTTCCTTCCACAAGCTGACCCCTGCCTGCCTGCAGAGCATCAAATCCCCACCCTTCCCTGCAGGCTTCTTTGCCTTCAGCAGCAGTGGTTTGTTCCCACATCCCCCGTCCACACACTTGCTCATACTGGCTTTCCAGTCATAAGACCCTTCCTCTTCCTGTCCCCAAGTCAAAGAAAGGCAAATTGCAGGAGATGCTAATAGGTGCCCCACAAAATACTAAAGCAATACTTTATGTTTTCTTCCAAAATATGTTTTAAGTAGAGAAATAATTTCAAAAGTAATCACGTGTATGTAGTCTCCCTAATTGTGATATCATCCCCTTTAAGACTTAAGTTTCATGAAGTCGACTGATATATGGATATTTCAACCTGTGCATCCTTGTGTTGGCAGCAGTTAACTAAGCGGAGAGGTTTGTGTGTGTGTATTTTCTGTTTGATGCTGTCAAGTCAATGTTGTCTATCTTGTCATAACTTGACATTTTGATACCTCATGTTTATTGTATACTAAACATAAAAATAAAAAAAACTTGTCATTTCTTACAGCAAAGAATTCATTTATAGGTTTGTCACTGTTTTTGCTGTTTACCTTTCCCACACTTTTTTTTTAATTGAGACTTTTTTTTTAGAGCAGAATTGAGGTTCGCAGCAGAATTGAGGGGGGAAAATACAGATTTCCCACATCCTCCCTGTCCCCAAACATGCATAGCCTGCCCTAATGTCAACATCCCCCAAAATGGAACAGAAGAGTGGTACATTTGTTAGAACTGATGAACCTACGCTGACACATCATAATCACCCAAAGTCCACAGTTTACATTACGGTTCACTCTTATTGTTGTACATTGTGTGGGTTTGGAGAAATGTACAACGACATGTCTCTATCATTGGTGTCACACAGGGTATTCTCACTACCCTACAGATTTTCTATGCTCCACCTACTCATCCTCCCCTACCCCTGGCAACCACTGATCTTTTTTATAGTCTCCTTAGGTTTGCTTTTTCCAGAATGTCATATTGGTGAGATCATGTAGTGTGTAGCTTTTTCAGATTGGCTTCTTTCACTTAGCAATATTAATCTTCCTCCACGCCTTTTCATGGCTTGATAGCTCATTTCTTTTTTAGCACTGAATAATATTCCATTATCTGAATGTACTACCATAGTGTATTCAACTACTGAAGGACATCTTGGCTGCTTCCAAGTTTTGTCAATTATTAATAAAACTGCTAGAAACATCCTTGTACAGGTTTTCGTGTGGAGATAAATTTGCAACTCCTTTGGGTAAATACCAAGGAGCATGATTGCTGGATCATATGGTAAGAGTATTTTTAGTTTTATAAGAAACTGCCAAACTACCTTACAAAGTGGTTGTACCATTTTGCATTCTCACCAGCAACGAATGAAAGTTCTTGTTGTTCTGCATCTTAGCCAGCATTTGTGCATCTGTGTTCCAGATTTTGGCCATTGTAATAGGTGTGCAGTGGTATCTCACTGTTGTTTTAATTTGCACTTCCCTGATGACATATGAGGGAGAATATCTTTTCATATGCTCATTTGCCATCTGTATGTCTTCTTTGGTCAGGTGTCTGTTAAAAGCTTTTGGCCCATTTTTTAATTGGGTTTTTTGTTTTCTTATTGCATTTTAAGAGTTATTTGTATATTTTAGATAGCAGTGCTTTATTTTTTGCAAAAAATATTTTTCAAATATTTCCTCCCAGTTTGTGGCTTGTCATCCTTTTGACCTTGACTTTTCAGGGAGCAGAAGTTTTTAATTTTAATGAAGTACTTTCCCACACTTTTAACATATCTAATGACCTTTGGACAATATTGATTATAAATAGATTGTAATTTTTAATTTTTTCCCTATGGCCAAATAAATCTGAAAAATTCTCACCTTTGTTCCAAGTGTAAGTACAGAACTTTACTGCATCATAATTGACTAGATTTATATCCACCTCCCTCTCTAAACTGCAGCTTCCTGGAGGGCACTGACCTCTGCTTTACTCACTTTCAATTACAAGTTTCTAGCACAATTTCCATCCCATAGAAGTTTCAGAGTACTTTAAATACTACACCCTGAGCACATCCAGGGAAAATTATGTCCTTTTTTCCCAACCTGGTGCTGAGCTTTGTTCCAGGTCCTAAGGATCTCAACATCTAGAACACAGGGAAACATCAGAGTAGGTACATGGGACTGACCATGATAGGACCATGAAAGCTAGACCTATTGACCATCTTCTCCAACACTCCACCCCCTATAGCCTCAAAGAACACAGCTACAAGGCTTGCAAAATGAGGAAATGGGGCTGATAACAGCACACATAGAATTAATTTGTTGATCATTGAGGACAAGAATTTTCCTCTCACATGCAACCCTCCCGTTTTATGTAATTAATACTGATTTTTCATTTGTGGTTCAGAGAATCAAGTATGCTGTGTATACATTATTCTTAATATTATTATTTCTTTAACCAAGGCATTAGGCTGATTAGGAATTAGGATGCTAACATTTCATACTCATAGAATAGAGCCTGGCACATAGCAAGCACTCAAAGAATATTTGTTGAATGAAAGAGGGAATGAATATTTACTGTCTCTACTTAACAGAGTGAAATGAGTAGGTTTTCTTTTCCCCCTACTATCAGTGAATAAGCAATTTCCATCTTGGACCTTTTTCACAAGAGTTTTTGGATGTCCCATTGAAAGAAAAAAATATTAAACAGGAAAATTTATGAACACAAGGATCAAGAAATTAGAAATGGAAAAGCCTTACTAGGTCATCTAGTTCATGCTTTGGCTAGTGGTTGAGGCAGTGATGTTCCCACAGCCTTTTCCTTCAGAGGAAAACCAGTATCTTACAAGGGTAAATTTGGACTTTAGGATGTTTTATTCAATCATTTGCTTTTAGAAGCAAATTCCACTATGGGACAAGACTTGAAGAAAAATTATTTCTCATTTTCCTTGATTTTCCTTCTTTTTCTTCATTTAAGATTGTTCACTTCACTCTTATCTTTGACTAACACTCTAAATAGCTTAACAATTGGCTTAACAATTAATATATTTAACTGTTTATACCCAACTAACATAAACAGATAATATTATCTACCTTCCATTGTTTTTATAATTTTTCTCTTTTTCCTCAAGTTTTTGGAATATTTGTGCTTGGAAACTCTGAATGATAATAGAAAATCAGAGTCTTCCTGGGGTTTAAACAGAAGTAAGCAATTAAAATTTAAAATTCTTCCAAATGTCCCTTGATATGATTCCAGAAGTGTTCCTGGACCCAATTCCAACTTGCATGTGTGTGGAGCCTTCCCCACACCAACAAGCAATTCCAGGGCACCAGCAGGGTGTCCAAGAATTCAACTCAGTTCTGACACTGTCTCCCCAGAGAGAGCATCAGATTCCACACGTAAAGGGCTCAGTCCTCAATACTGTCCTCCGCTTCAGATGCCAATCTCAAGTCCAGGTTGCTACCTGTGCTTCTAACTGAAGGGCTATAATCTGGAGGTTCCTATGACCCCCTCCAACTCAGGATGCCAATCCCAAGTACAGGTTATTACCTGCACTTCTGACCTACTTACTATAAATCAGAGCTTCCCACCAACTTCTCAGGTTCCAGTAACTTGCTAGAATGGCTCACAGAACTCAGGAAAACCTGTTTACTCACTAGATTACCATTTTATTATAAAAAAGGATATTAAAATATATGAATCAACAGTTGGATGAAGAGATACCTAGCACAAGGCATAGGAAAAGGGCACGGAGCCTCTAAGCCCTCCTCAGACCCACTCTCCAAACCCTGTGCTTTGCGGGTTTTATGGAAACTTCATTACATAGCCATGGTTGATTACGTCATTGGCAGTTGGTGACTGATTCAACCTCCAGGCCTTCTCCCCCGTCCCCAGGTGGAGTGGCGTGAACTGAAAGTTCCTCTCTAATCACATGGTTGGTTCTCCTGGCAACCAGCCCCCTCCTTTGGGTGGGATCCAAAAGTCACCTTCCCTGAAGTGTTCTGAGGATCTAAGGATAAGAGACCAAATTTTATCCCAGTGCTCCTTGCGTTCAGGAAATTCCAAGGCCTTTGGGAGCTGTAAGCCAGGAACTGTGGATGAAGACCAAATATATATTCTCCCTATAAATTACAAAATGGCAATGACATAACCTAATAGCTGTAGCTATTTTATTAGAGAAGCCTTTAGAATTATCATCAGATTACTTTGCCTCGATGCCATGATTTTCCTATGTTCCTACGTTAGGAACCCTAACACAGTGGAACTCCAGATAAAATAGGTGAGAATTTAAAATTATTGAATATAGTCGATGTATTCTCATGGAGAGGCAGGGGTTCAAAATCAGACATGTGACATAGTGTTTTTCACATAGCAGACCATTCAAGAAATATATGATAAATTTAATAAAATAGTTAACTGACTCCTACTAATTATACCAATGCTTGTATTTTGAAGTGCCATCAAACTGTTAACTTCAGAACTATGTGTGTTCTTTATAACCGTCGATTCAATGCTACAAAACATTTGGGAGGTACCTCATGGTACCTTTTGTACTGTGAATTACCATTTAAAAAATATTAGAATAGGATTCCCAGGACTTCCCTGGTGGCACGGTAGTTAAGAATCTGCCTGCCAATGCAGGGGATACGGGTTTGAGCCCTGGTCTGGGAAGATCGCACATGCTGCGGAGCAACTAAGCCCGTGCGCCACAACTACTGAAGCCCGCACACCTACAGCCTGTGCTCTGCAACAAGAGAAGCCACTGCAATGAGAAGCCCATGCACCGCAACAAAGAGTAGCCCCTGCTCACCACTAGAGAAAGCTCATGAGCAGCAATGAAGACCCAACGCAGCCAAAAAATAAATAAAATTAATTAATTTTTAAAAATAAACTAAATTTTTAAAAAAGAGTAGGATTCACCATTTTCAATGGAACTCAATAGGATTTTTTGAGGGAGAGATACAGCAAATTAGCAGTTACTGTTCATAAATTGGATTCTCTTATAGGAGGAGAATGTAGATTACCTTCTAGTCAGAAATTTAGTTAAGTGTTCTGAGGTTACACTAGAGTCAAAACAAGATGGAAAGGGTTTCTATGGGGGAAAAAAACTATATTAAAATTACATTTGAGAGAATCCCTGCACTTAAGTAAGTATTGTTACTGTTAGTTAACAAAGCAATTTCCATAATAAAATTGACTGTAGATTTTTGAGATTAGGATACTCCACTTTTTCCATGCTGTCTGAAAGCAGAGAAAGAAAGTCAGATGTCTTCTGGGTATTCAATCCAACAACTACACAGAAAACTACAGTTCTGCTATGTGTTGAGGCACAGTATATTTTGCACATCATTGCAGTTCAAACTAACAGAGAGTTTACATTTCATTATCAATTTTCTGAACCCTCATATTATTTATCCATTGGCTGGCAGTCTTCACAAAGTCTTCTAACAGAGAGAGTTTACATTTTATTACCAATTTTCTGAACCCTCATATTATTTGTCCATTGACTGGGAGGGAGTCTTCACAAAGTGTTTATAAGGGTTTTGTCTTTTTTTTAAGGGAAAAAACAAACAAATTTTGCATTCCACTGAGTTGCCAAAAGTTATCCCCAATTTTACCTCATAAAAACTTTTCAATAAGATCAATTCTTTCGTTCTCAGGGTAAATTATACATTAATTAAAGTAGCAATTAATGTTCCAGACTAGAATTGGAAATAATTTACATAGAGAAAATGGGTAGAAAACAACAATCCACCAAAGCAAATGAAAAATTAGTTATGAATCAACAACCGGTCCTAGGCTATCTGTCCTTAAAAAAAAACACAGCTCACAATCTTAGACTATAGTTTTTTAGGAATAAAAACAAAGACAAAACAAAACAAAAACTGAACTTTGATCTGGAAGTTTTGGGTTCTTATCAGAATAGATTGTTAGCCAGGTGAAAAACCAGATGTAATCAAGAGAGAAATTGTTACTGCTCTTATTTGGTTGCTATTATTACAAAAGTTCACTTTTTTTTAAGATGAAAAAACCCCACTAAGATTATGTCTAGTGTTCTTGTTCTGTTATTGTCACACTAAACAAAGCAAGAACCCAGAAGCTACCACTATTCTGGCAAATCCCAATGATAAATGCTTACTAGAGACAGTTCAAATGTGAAATTATAGAATAATTTTAGTAGTCTTATGCCATCCCAGAAAGAACTTTTGCCACCAAAGTAACAACACAGAATCAAATATTTCTAATGATAGTTTAATGCTTTGTACACATTAGGAATAAGTTATCAAAAATATTTAGTCCCTGATTTATTTTTCTCAATGATGCAAATTATTAATTTATAAAAAGTAACACAAATCTATAAACTCCAGTTAATCCTCAAATTTGTTGCCTTAGTTAAAAAAAAAGGTCCACCATTTGAACTAAATACTTGTTTATGACAATTCATGCTGAAAGCATTTCCATTTACTATGTAGTTTTCTTCTCACTATTAGAAGAAATGTTAGATACACATACGAAGTTGACCTGTGAGGTTTTTTAAAAAATGCACGTTGCATGCAACTCCAGCTATTCTGATTCAGTAGATCTACTATGGAAATTTGGCATCCATGTTTTTCCAAAGTTTCACAAATAATTCAGTCTAAACTGTGTCTAAAACATGCTGCTTAAACTTTTATGTACCTAATAACTACAAATTCTGATTCAGTAAGTTTGGGCTGGGGCAGTTCTAATAAGTTCCCCAGTGATGGTGACATGGCTGATCATCAGAAAACACTAAGTTGCCATACCCTAGGACTCACAATTCATAGATAATTACAGAAAATAGAAGCCACTTGACATTAAAACCAGGCATAAGCTACCTAGAATAGCATCTAATTTTGTCCCCTAGTCCTTACTAAACATCCAGTATACACAATCAACATATAATTCAGAACTAGGTATAAATAAACCCAAGAAAGCTTCTCTGTGGCATTGATTAGGGAATTAAATGTCCTTCTACTAAAAAGTCATGTGCTTTCTTACACAGTGACCATGTTAAATAAAACCAGTTTAAAGAAGGTTAATTATTAATTTTAAAAAAATAAATCACAGTCCACAGTCTACAATCCTACTCAGGAATGTTTGGTGCCCACAGGTACTCGGGATTGACATTTCCTTTTGCGGTGATACACATCTGAACTGCCCACGCACCAAGGATGAAGCTAAGCTGTGTCCACAATGCACTCTCCATTAGTAGTTTACCCCAAATGAGTATTAGAATTTGAGGAACTGTCTGAGATCATTCACCTTTAGGAAAATGAAGATGAAGGACTTAGTTGATGCTCGTATTGATAGACTAACTGCAAGGCACTCTTTAGGTACTGTAGTTGACGGACTTTGATTACTCTTACTCTTAGATTACTTAAGCATAAGAGTAAGAGTAAGTCTTAAGTAATTCTAATATGCTAGCACATTTCAAGCCACATAGAATGTTTCTTAGATTCATAATGCCGGTTTATCTCATATCCATAGAACAGGGCCTCATTAAATCTGTTTCTGGGTATATAAATGCCTCATTAATCCCTTTGATCACTCTAGAAAATGCTGTTTTTTCATCTTCTGTGAGAATAGATGAAGTGTTCTCATTATTAACACGCAGACAGAGATAAGCCTATTAATAAGTGCTTATCTGTAACAGAGATACAGAATGCATGCAGAGTGCATTCTGTAACAGATGTTAACTACCTACAGAGCAGCACATATTGTTTTATTTTGTTCTGTCACTATTCTTTTTTAACTATATCCTCTCCACTCTCAACCCTGCATACGTACCAAGCTCTGTGTTCCTTTGCTTCAAGGAAAGGCTAAAAAGAGAAAGAAATGTCCCACATACAGCTTTTCTTTTGTGCTTTTGTTTCCCCAAAGCTTAAAGGGAGAGAGGTGGGTGACTTCTCTTGATTGGTGTAAGAGACAGGATCAGGGATGTTGAGATATCTAGTTCTCATAAGGCCTGGGAAGTCAGGGCCCACAGAGTCAGCAAGGCTTTCACTGGGCCTCGGGAAGCTAAAACCCGAGCACTTGTGCAGCTCACCAAGCCGCAATGTCTGGGACACAGGGCATCTCAAAGGTAACCTGTGCCACCCAAACCTAGAGAGGTCACTCTGTATTTTGGTGAGAGTGAAATTCCAGGAAGTGAGGGACCAAATAACAGAGATTGAATTTCTTGCCAGCCCAGTTATCTGGGATTAAAATATGTTGTAACTAAATTTAAATAAAATAAAAGTAACATTGCTTGAATACCCCCAATTGTTGCAAAATCATACCTGCTGAACTTAAATTTGTCCATTATAATAAGGAAGTGGTGTCCACCCATATTTATAACAATAGTTAGGAAAGTTCTCTAAATTGGGACTTTACAAAATTCAGAAAAAAAATTGTTGAGAAAATCATACCCCTACCATGGACAGAAAGGGAAAGTTCAGATGTACTTTACCCTATGATTATATAAGTACAAACAACTACAGAGTATATAGTAGAACTCTAATATCAACTGCACTTACTTTGCACTAAGGAATTGGTGAGAATCTGTGGAGTGGCTGAGAGACTGTTGCCTTAACATTTAATTGGGTCTGGATTTACTTCCTTGTATTTTTCAAGCTTGGCTGATTATTTGTGTGAATCAACCTGATTTTGTTCCTTGTTCAAAGTGACCAGTGTTTTCCTCTATCAAGAGCCTCTTTGCTGGAAGATGTTATGCTTTGCAACTGTAAATGTTCACAGCTACCTTTAAGATCATCATTAACTAATTTCTCTAGAGTTCCAGTGGTTTTCTCCTTCTCATTGACTTTTAAAATGCCAGCAGTCTACTGTTTTTATTCTGGGCAAGATGTCTAGTTACTTAGCCCTGGTGCATTCTAGCCTGGGGCCTCTTCATCCTGTTGTGGCTGAGGAAGGGACACTTTAAATTCCAGTTGGTGGAAAGAATCAGTTCCAGATCGGAATCCCAGGTACAAAATAATTCTTTTTCAGGAAGAACAGAACCTCCATAATAGGGGCTGTTCACATGTAATGATTTTCACTTCAAGCTATTATCTCATGGACTACCAAGGTACTCCTCACTTTCTCACTGTTGTGTTTTTCTTTAAAGTCTGTATTGTAATGTGTGCATGAAGCTAAGCAAATACCTAAACAAAACTCCATTTCCTATAAGCAAAAATAGGCTGAAAATATCACTGGCAGATAATCAACATTTAACCATGAAATTATCACTTCATAAAAATGCTTTTCATAGAATACCCCATCTATACCCAATTTAATAACATATTCTAAACTCTTCTTCAAGTATCATAGTTTGTTCTTTAAAAACACTATATATTTAAGTTATTATATCACATATGCATCTAATGCCAATTATTTTCCCGTAAGTGTCAGTGACTTCAAAAGTGAAATCTTATTTTAACCAGAGAAAACACACTATTACAAAAAAACCATGCATGACTAATAAGCCATCTTGGGAAGTTTTCTGAAAAGCTATTGCATTAATATGAGTAAAACATTCTACATTGATATTCTAACAAATGCTTTGAGAATATAACTCCTTTATGTTCAGTCAGCTCGGGGAAAACAAAACAAAATAAAACAAAATTCTTATAACTATGCTAACTAGAGGTTGCTTAACTTGGTAAATGACAAAAATATCTGGGTACGCAGCATCCATTTATTTTAGTAATCAAAGCTCTCAGAAAAGCTGTGAAAACTGCTAAGATTTTATCTGAGCCAAACTCACTTTCTCCCAGTTCTTTCAGGACTGGATGGTAATTCTACCCATACCCTGTCAGTCATGGAACTGTTTCCATTCTAACTCCCACCTTCAGGTGAGGTAGAACCTTGAAATGAAGTGGACTTTCAATTCATTTATCCATTTTACTGTGTAATATTTGTGTTATACTGTTACTTTTATATATTTATATATGTAACAGTGTGTGTGTATATACATGTATATATATGCACACACATATAGTATCATATTAACATCATATGTATATATCCTAAGATATTATAATGCTACCATAATTAAAATCAAATATCCAGATTATTTATACTTGCAATATTGTGACTTACAAGAAATATATATATTTGGTCATTCAGATGATCAAATTAATTTCTCATATATATTTGGTCTTCATCCACAGTTCCTGGCTCACAGCTCCCAAATTCTGTGGAAGTTCCTGAGCAATGAGAGCATCTTTTGTTATTGTATTTGGTCTCTTGTCCTCAGTTCCTGAAAGTTCTTCAGAGCCACAAAGGTGAAATGGGTGTTATGTTATTCATGATAAGCCCCTTTCCACCACAACTGGGTTTCTGTTAATGAAGTTGACTTTTGGAAATCACCTAAGGATGGGGGCTGGTAGCCAGAAGAATCAATCAAGAACAGAGGGTTGGAACTTTTGGTTCCACCCCCTGATTTCCAGGGAGGAGAGAGGGGCTAGATTGATTGGCCAGTCATTGGCTGATGGTTTAATCAATCATGCCTAAGTAATGAGGCCTACAAAAAAAAGCCCAAAGGAGGGGGTTTGGAGAGCTTCCACGTTGGGGAACCAGAACACTTCCATGCACTACAGTGCTGGGCCCCAAGGTCCATGAGGAGGGAAGCTCTTTCGTTTGGGACCTCGCCCTATGTATCCCTTCATTTGGCTGTTCATCTGTGTATCCTTTAATATCCTTTGTAATAAATTGGTAAGATAGTGAGTAAATAGGTTTCCTGAGCTCTGTGAACCATTCTAGCAAATTATTCAAACCCAAGAAATGGGTCATGGGAACCTCTGATTTATAACCAGTTGGTCAGAAATACAGGTAACAACCTGGACTTGTGATTGGCATCCGAGTTGAAGGCAGTCGTTAGAACCTCCAGTCTGAAGCTTGTTGGTCAGTAGCAGTTAATAACCCAGGCTTGAAATTGGTGTCTAAAGTAGAGGCAGTCTTGTGGGACTGAGCCCTTTACCTATAGAATCTGATGCTATCCCTGGGTAGAAGTGAGTTGAATTCTCATCCGAGAATTGCTTGTTGATGTGGGGAAGACTCCACACACACACATATTGGAATTGGGTGCAGGAAACCAAAAGAATACTTATATATCATATTAACATAATGACAATGTAACATCATATATATATATAACAAATAACATTTTATATTCATGTACATATGCATACATAAAGTCTAGCAATTTTACTTTAATTATTGTAGCATTATAGTATCTTAAAATAATTCTCAGGGGTTTTTGCTTTTGTTTTTTTGCCTAAAACTTAGCTATTCACACTTCAGAAAAGGAAACAAACAAAAAGAGCAAAGGAGAAAGGAAGAAGAGGTAAGAAAAGGAGAACAAAAGGGAAAGGAGAAAAATCACATTGGAATTGAAGTTGTAACTTACTTTGTGGAGAATTGTATCATTATAAAATTAAATCTTCTCTTCCCTACATATGATATGCCTTTCCATTTAGGTCTTTTCTAGGGCCTTCAGTGAATTTTCATAAATTTTCTTATCAATACTGATCATTACTTCTTATATTTATCCATAGCTAGTTATAATTTTGTTGCCATTGTGCATGAGATCTTTTATTTTCATTGTATTTTCAAGTGGTTACAGCTTACTCAGTTGTAAAGCTGATACAGTTGGCCCTCCCTCAAGTTCTGCATTTGCAGATTCAACCAACTGCAGGTCAAAAATATTCAAGAAAAAAAAATTCCAGAAAGTTCCAAAAAGCAAAACTTTAATTTGCTTCACACCAGCAACTATTTACATAGTATTCACATTGTATTTACAACTATTTACATAACATTTACAGTGTATTAGGTACTATAAGTAATTTAGAGATGATTTAAAGTATAGGGGAGAATGTGTGTAGGTTATACGCAAATGCTACACGTTTATACAAGGGACTTGAGCATCAGCAGATTTTGGTATCCAAAGAGGGGGAGGTCCTGGAACCAATCCTTGGTGGATACAGAGTGATGACTATATTTTAATCTTTATTTGCTTGAGTCCTTTGTCTACATCTCAGTTGGTTCACCATTCCAGAAGGAGTAGCAAGTAAGATAATAAAGTCATTTATTGTCCTCTCCCCACATCAAAGACCAGCAAACATTTATGTAGGCTTTCTTCCTTGGCCAATGGTTGCTATGCACTGCTTTATTAATTTCCTGACCCTAAACCATTCTTACTCTCTGGTATAGTTCCTACTCGATCATGTTATGTTATTATATTAAAATCACGTTGTATTAAATCTGCTGTATCTTTAGAATGTTTACATTGTTTGTGATAACTGAGAAACAACTGCAGCTTTTTACACTTTGTAAGATTTTTCTAGTAGGTTTATATTAGCTGAATTAGAAAATTTTCCTTCTTTCCCTAGGCTCATCATATTTATTATTTTTTGAAAGTTTAGAAGAATTCACCTGTAAAACTATCAGGACAGGAGCCTTAAAAAAAAAAACACAGGGCTTCCCTGGTGGCGCAGTGGTTGAGAGTCCGCCTGCCAATGCAGGGGACACGGGTTCGTGCCCTGGTCCGGGAGGATCCCACGTGCCGCGGAGCGGCTAGGCCCGTGAGCCATGGCCGCTGGGCCTGCGCGTCCGGAGCCTGTGCTCCGCAACGGGAGGGGCCGCAGCAGTGAGAGGCCCGCATACCGCAAAAAAAAAAAAAAAAAAAAAAAAAAAAAAAAAACACAATTTTTAATTACTTCTCTGCTTATAGGTCTTTTGAGGTTTTCTAATTATTTTAGAATCTATTCTATTAATTTATATTTTCTATAAAATATACATCATTAAGATGTTTAGCATTGTTAATATAGTTATATAATAACCAATTTTAAAAGATTTTAAAGATATATAATTTTAACATACTAATTCTTTTTTTGTTTAGATTTCCAGCATGTTTTATATATATATTTATTTATTTATTTATTTATTTAAGGTTTTTAAAAGGTCCAGTCCCTAGCTTTTATGATTGTCTGTAAATTCTTAATTTGTAATCACTTATTTTACCTTTTGTATTAGTTTCTTTCTCCTGCTTTCCTTAAATTTGACTGCTCATTTTCAAATGTTGTGAGGTTTTTAAATAATTTCTTTTCACTCATTTGTATTTAATAAAGAAACATGGGTTGGCTATTATTTTCTAGAATGGCTTTGGTCCTTTACTGTAAGTTTTGATACATTGAATTTTCATTGTTCTTATTTTCTGTGTAGTTTCTAAACTGTCTTGACTATCTGGAAATTTTCTCTTTTGTTCATGAGTTGCTTAGAAATAACTGAATTTATTTTCTTTAAAATTATTGTATTAATCTCTTTTTTCATTTATTTTGCCTTGTGTTCAGGGAACCCATTTTAGTTACAGACTCAGACTTTCTTCAGCTGATTAAAACTTCCCTTATATTTTCACTAGTACTTCTTCTCTTTGGCTTTCTTTCTCTTTTTGAGAAATATATCATATATATTTTGAATTTCTTCCTTTTGTCAACCCAAATAAAGAGTTAAACTGAGGCAAGCTCAAATTACCAGACATTGAGTTTATTTGGGAATAGCAATTTGGGAAACACATGCTGTGACAAGCTACAGACAAGTCAGTTGGGGGTTTGGGGTGGGTTTTTTTTATGGGCAAGGAGTGCAAAGAGCAGGAAGTCCAACCAGAGACCAAGCAGTAAGTTCACTGGCTTGAGAATGGGGAAGGATTTTTAGCAGATGCTCATTACTCAAGAGATAATTCTCAGTCTTCAGTAAATTAGGTGTTTATGGGCAATCAGTCTCTCAGTTCTTAGTTCCATTCTTCTGAGGGTGCATGCATGAGTTTCTCCATTTCATGGTCTCTGGTTCCATTTTAGATGGAAATTCTTTCACCTGTCTATACCTCATCTTTTCTTTCATCATTTTAATCTGTTTCTCTTTATTTGGACTTTGGACAATTTACTGAATATGTCAAACTTTCAAAATTTACTTTGCTAAAATATGCAAACCTTTCTTCACTGCCTCTTTCATTGCTTTTAATTTGGCAACCATCTTTTTTTTTTAATCTCCTTTAAATTATAGTTAAGTTGCCCTTAATTGGGTCTCTTTCATCACTGACCATATTGGTTACATAAATGTAGTGTTTTTTAGAATCTTACTGAGTAAACAAAGTTTCAAAATTTACTTCTGCTTCTTATAGTAAGTTCTAATGCTTCAGAGCAGTCCCCTTCCTTTGTACTAAAAATAACTTATGTGTCTGATGATGTTTCTGACTCCACAGACACACCTGAGGTAAAGAAAATTCACTTGTTATCCTCAATTGGAAGCTGACAGGGAACTATCAAAGACTGTGTGGGTTTCTCTGTTCAAACCATTCTAGCATAAAAACACATAAATATGAAAAGTTGAGATTTACTGTAATCATACTTTGCTAGTTTAGAGGTACAGTGGCCTGAGGAGAAATAGGAAGTATCTGAAGCCAAAGACAGCAAACAGTGGCCAGGAATTAGCTGGCAGAGGACCACCATTCTTTGCCTGGCACAGTTGCATTTGTTAGAAGCCAGCCAAAGAAGAGCCCCACTCCTTACCTAGTGGGCCAAATAGGCAGGGAGTAAATGCATTTTGGGCACCTCTGCTTGCCATGACCTCCTGGAACCAATTGTGTTTCTCAGAAGCAGTAATAGGATCCATATTATTCCACAGACTTTGGATGGGGGAAAAGGGAAAGGGCTGGTGGCTCACATGGATTTTGCTTTCATTACTTCACCTATAGGGGATCGTGTGCCCAATCAACCATTTCTTTATTTCAATCCTGTTTATTTAAGCAACCCCAAATTCCTCAAAGTTTCTCTAAGAGAAAAATCACTGCTTCCTGGGTTATCAGAATTAATAAAGTTATTCCTTACTTTTATATTCCATTGGTCATTTCAAGTCACATGATCATTAGTCTTATGTGCTTAATTAATAATCTTTGTTAATGTAGGGTTTTCTGACATTAAAATGCATTCTATTGACATTCCAGGATATAGGTTTATGCTTTCTGTTTTCTCTCTTCCTCTGGTTATGAAGTCTCTGAAAGCAGTGCTTAACAACTGGGTCAGTTTGTCCTTTGACATCTGGGAAAATGCTAGACTTAACTTTTGTCCATGAATGGAAGAAAAGTCTATGCTGCTCTCTTAACATTTTCCCAGCTACCAGCATCTTCTAAAATAGCTGCAAAGAGAGTTTTGTTCCAGTACTTCAGAGATCCCTTTAGCCTTTTTTTTGGAGAGAATATATTTCTCTCCATGGATCAACTATAATCTGTTCCATTACATTGTACAGAAAAAAAGTTTTCATTTTAAATCTAAAGAGTAGACTACGCTGGAGGTTCATTCTTTTTTCCCAGTTTTATTGAGATATAATTGAAGTACAGCACTGTATAAGTTTGATATACAACATAATGATTAGACTTACATATATCATGACATGATCACCACAGTGGGTTTAGTGAACATCCATCATTTCATATAGATACAATATTAAAGAATTAGAAAAAAATGTTTTTCCTTGTGATGGGGACTTGTAGGATTTACTCTCTTAAGAACTTTCATATTTAAGGTGGAGCAGTGTTAATTATCGTATCATGTTGGACATTACATCCTTAATACTTATTTATCTTATAACTGGAAGTTTGTACATTTTGACTACCTTTATCTAACTCCCCCTCCCTGTCGCCTCACCTATGGTAGCCACAAATATGATCTCTTTTCCTGAGTTTTTTGTTCATTTGTTATTGAAGTATAATTGACCTGTAACACTATGTTATTTCCTGGTGCACACAATAGTGATTTGACATTTCTATACATTTCAAAATGATCACCATGATAATTCTAGTTGTCATCTGCCACCATACAAAGGTATTACATAATTTTTGACTATATTCCCCACACTGTACATTTCATACCTTTGACTCATTTATTTCCTAACTGAAAGTTTGTACCTCTTAACCACCCTCACTTTTCTCCTCCCCTACCCACCTCCCCTCTGACAACCACCTGTTTCTTCTCTGTATCTATGTCTGTTTCTGTTTGGTTACATTTGTTCCTTTGTTTTGTTTTTTAGATTCCACATATAAGTGAAATCATACAGTATTTGTCTTTCTCTGTCTAACTTATTTTACTTAGCATAGTACCCTCTAGGTCCATCCATGTTGTCCCAAGTGGCAAGATTTCGTTCTTTCTTTAATGGCTAAGTAATATTCCACTGTGTGTGTGTGTGTGTGTGTGTGTGTGTGTGTGTGTGTGTGTGTACCTCACGTCTTCTTTATCCATTCATCTATCAGTGGTCACTTAGGTTGCTTCCATATCTTGGCTATTGTAAATAATGCTGCAATAAACATAAGCATGCGTAAATCTTTTCTAATTAGAGTTTACCTTTTCTACAGATAAATACCCAGAAGTGGAACTGCTAGATCATATGGTAGTTCTATTTTTAATTTTTTTAGGAACCTCCATACTGTTTTCCACAGTGACTACACCAATTTACATTCTCACCAACAGTGTATGAGGGTTCCCTTTTCTCCACATCTGTTCAATGCTTGTTATTTGTTGTCTTTTTGATAATAGCAATTCTGACAGGTGTGAAGTGTTATCTCATTGTGGTTTTGGTTTGCATTTCCCTGATGATTAATGATGTTGAGCACCTTTGCATTTGTCTGTTGGCCATCTGTATATCTTCTTTGGAAAAATGTTTATTCAGGTACTCTGCCCATTTTTTAATCAGGTTGTTTGTTTTTTGATTTTGAGTTGTATGAGTTCTTTGTATATTCTGGATATTAATCCCTTGTCAGCTATACCATTTGCAAATATTTTCTCCCATTCAGCAGGCAGCATTTTTGTTTTGTTGATAGCTTTCTTTGCTGTGCTTTTAAAAGCTTTTTAGTTTGGTGTATTTATTTATATTTGCTTTTCTTTCCCTTGCCTAAGGAGACATATCCAAAAAAATATTGGTAAGATTCATGTCAAAGAGTGTACTGCCTCTGTTTCCTTCCAAAGTTTTATGGTTTCAGGTCTTACATTTAAGTCTTCAATCTATTTTGAATTTATTTTTTTTATGGTGTGAAAAAGTAGTCCAGTTTGATCTTTTGCATGTACCTGTCCAGTTTTCCCAGCACCATTTATTGAAGAGGTTATCTTTTCCCTACTGCTGGCTATTTTGTTGTAGATTAATTCCCCTTATAAATATGGGTTCATTTCTGGGCTCTCTGGTTCCATTCATCTGTGTGTCTGTTTTTGTGCCAGTACCACACTGTTTTGATTACTGTAGCTTTGTAGTACAGTTTGAAATCAGGGAGCATGATATTTCCCATTTGTTTTTCTTTAATATTGTCTTGGCTATACAGTGTCTTTTGTGTTTATATACAAATTTTAGAATTATTATTTCCAGTTATGTGAAAAAAGCCATTGCTATTTTGATAGGGATTGTACTGAATCTGTAGATTGCCTTAGGTATAATAGTCATTTTAAAAATATTAATTCTTCCAACCTATGAGGGTGATGTATCTTTCCATCTGTTTGTGACATCTTCAATGTATTTCATCAGTGTCTCCTAGTTTCCCAAGTACAGATCTTTTACCTCCTTAGTTAGATTTATTCCCAAGTATTTTATTCTTTTTGATACAACTGTGAATGGTATTATTTTCTTAATTTCTCTTTTTGATAGTTTGTTGTTAGTGTATAGAAATGCAACAAATTTCTATATTTTAATTTTGTATCCTGTAACTTTACCAAATTCATTGATAAGCCCTAGTAGTTTTTTGGTGGTGTCTTTAGGACTTTCCATGTATAGTATCATATCATCTGCCAACAGTGATAGTTTTACTTCTTCTTTTCCAATTTGATTTCCTTTTATTTCTTTTTGTCATCTGATTCCTGTGGCTAAGACTTCTAATACTACGTTAAATAAAAATGGTGAGAGAGAGCATCCTTGTCTTTTTCCTGATCTTAGAGAAAATGCTTTTAGCTTTTGACTATCGAGTATATTAGCTGTGGGATTGTCATTTATGGTCTTTACATGGAGGCTAAACAATATGTTACTAGGCAACAAATGGGTCACTGGAGAAATGAAAGAAGAAATCAAAAAATATCTTGACACAAATGAAACAAAAATTCAAAATCAATAAGATGAAACAAAAGCAGTTCTAGAACGGATGTTTATAGCAATACAAGCCTACCTCAGGAAACAAGTAATATCTCAAACAACCCAACCGTACTCCTAAAGGAATGAGAAAAAGCAAAACAAAGTTAGTAAAGGGAAGAAATTATAAAGATTAGAGCAGAAATAAATGAAACAGAGACTTAAAAAAACAGTAGAAAAGATCAATTAAACTAAGAGCTGGTTCTTTGAAAAGTTAAACAAAATTGATAAATCTTTAGCCAAACTCATCAAGAAAGAAAGAGAGAGCTCAAATCAACAAAATCAGAAATGAAAAAAAAGTTACAACTGACACCACAGAAATACAAACAATCATAAGATATTACTGTGAACAGTTAAACACCCATAAAATTGACAACCTAGAAGAAATGGACAAATTGCAAGAAATGTACAATCTCCCAAGACTGGATCAGGAAGAGATAGAAAACATGAACAGATCAATTACCAATAATAAAATTTGAATCATTAATAATAAAACTCCCAACAAACAAAAGTCCAGGACCAGATGACTTCACAGGTAAATTCTACCAAACATTTAGGGAAGAGTTAACACTTATCTTTCTCAAACTATTCCAAAAAATTGAAGAAGAAGGAAAACTTCTGAACTCATTCTATGAGGCCAACATCACCCTAATATTAAAGCCAAACAAAGATATCATAAAAAAAAGAAAACTGTAGGCTAATATCACTGATGAACATAGACGCAAAACTCCTCGACAAAATATTAGCAAAACAAATTCAACAATACGTTAAAAGGATCATACATTATGATAAAGTGGAATTTATCCCAGGGATGCAAGGGTAGTTCAATACCTGCGAATCAATCAATGTGATATATCATCTTAACAAATTTAAGAATAAATATCCTATGATTATATCAATATCTGCAGAAAAAGCTTTTGACAAGATTCAACATCTATTTATGATAAAAACTCTCAACAAGTGGGTATAGAGGGAACAAGCTCAACATAATAAAGGAGATTCAATCCTTATAACAAAGGGAACAATTTCAATTGTAGATTAATACCATTAAATAATATTACCATAAGAAATATATACTTTCTTGACAGTAAAAGCAATTAAAAATATGAAGAAATAAGTTGAATATTTTCAGATAAAGTATAAAGAAAATTCAAGGAAAACATAAGATAAAATTCCTTTTAAGATAAATCATTAGAAATATATCTTTTTATATAATCTATTTCCTCCCAAAGCAAAAGTCTTTTGAATTAAACTTGTCATATCGGATCCCTTACAAATATCTTAAGTACCACCAAATTGTACCCGAAGACGGCTATGCAGTTGAAAAAGGGGAGGCGCTCAGAAAAAAAAAAAAAAGTTGGCCCTCATGAGTATAACCAATACCACAAACACTACTCACTTTCGCATTTAATTCTGAGGTACAGATCATGCATGGAACAGTGATTCACTCACAAAAATTTTATAAATCGACTCACTACATTCTGCCATAACACTTCCAGAAAAGAATCTCCATCTTTGTGCTCTTGTAGTCTGATTTTGTTTTGTTGTGTTATCGTTTGTTCATTTTACATTACATTAACTCTTTAGCCAGAGAACAGAAGTCATCGGGTATGGCGAATTTCCCTCATTTCTACATTTCATATGCATTATCTTAAATCAATATTTAACAGCCCATAATGTTCTAAGAAAATGCATTTGCCATGAATCTTTTCAAGGCTCACTGGGTACTGGAGGACAGACCTAGTGATAACAAGGAAACACAGGCAGAGATGGCACAGTCTACTGTCCCTTTACAGATCAGCTTCTCCTAAATCAAGAAGGAAAATTGGGTGTATAAAAGCTAGATTACCAGAATATTGAGAGGATATTTCTCTATTAGCCATCTCATTGACTGCCTGATTATAAGCTGATCTGATTCACTAAATCAATACTCCCTTCCTCCTTCACTCTTGATGGGAAGTTTTCCCTAAAGTGGCAGGCTCAGTTTAGGGAACTGTATCAGTAAGGAATACTTTTGACTTCATAGACTAGAAATCCTACTAAGAGTGATGCTATTTTCCTCAGATAACTAGAAGTCTGGGAGTAATCTGTCCAGGCTAGCACAGCTACTCAAAAATATTATTAAGCACATGGCTGTCCATCCTGCTCTCTTTACTGTGTGAGCCCCATCTTTATGATTACGACCTCATAGTCACAGAATTATTGCTGTACTCTAGGTATAGAATTGATGTTATAGGGAAAGGAAAAACAAACAGTGAAGATAACATTCTGCACATTCTGTGTAATCCTAATTGGCCACAACTGTGTCCCATGGCCACCTCTAGTTTCAAGGATGTCTGGGATATTGAATTATTTTAGGTGGGTCCATTGCCACCCTTAACAAAACCAAGGAACTTTCAATAACAGAAATAAAAAATAGACATTGAATAGACAAAGAACATTATGTGCTAAACGGCCTTCCCTGACAGAATCATCTTCTTTGATATAAATAGTATATTGGGGCTTCACTGGTGGCGCAGTGGTTGAGAATCCGCCTGCCGATGCAGGGGTCACGGGTTCGTGCCCTGGTCCGGGAAGATCCTACATGCCGCGGAGCGACTAAGCCCGTGAGCCATGGCCGCTAGGCCTGCGCGTCCGGAGCCTGTGCTCCGCAACGGGAGAGGCCACAGCAGTGAGAGGCCCGCATACCACAAAAAAAAAAAAAAAAAAAAAAAGTATATTGTTAGAGACTCAGTTCTGCAACAGCTAATTCCTGCTGGTTACATGAGTTGCATGTATTGGCTCTCTAAATATCTAAACATGAATGTTATGCTTATTTTAAATAATCACAAAGTAAATTTTGTTTCATGAACATTTAAATACATTAAATACATTCTTCTTCACATGAACAATTAAAAAAATGTATACAGTGTACTGATATTAACCCTAAAATCTCTATTAAGTTTACTACTTCAAATATTTTATATCATTTTCAAGAACATAATTTCTTCCAAATCTTTCATATTTCAGAATATCCCACTTGATATCTACTTTATTGAGAATATTGAAGCCATCCCTTCTCCTGTAAGTTCATCTCTCCACTGCCAAAGCCCTACTTCGCCTAGCCTTTTGTCTATGAGAAAGGAAAAAAAAAGATCAGATCTCTATTTTAAAAGTAATTATTCAAATTACTGTTTTTTTTTAAAAAATGAACATTTTATTTTAGAATAGTTTATTATTTACAGAAAATTTGCAAAGATAGTACAGAGAATTCCCATAAACCCCATTCAGTTTCTCCTATTACTAACATCTTATATTAGTATAATACATTTGTCACAATTAATGAGCCAATACTGATACTTTATTAACTTTTTTTTTTTTTTTTTTTGGTCCACACCACGTGGTTTGCAGAATCTTAGTCTCCTGACCAGGGATCGAACCCGGGCCCCAGCAGTGAAAGCGCTGAGTTCTAACGACTGGTCTGCCAGGGAATTCCTGATACTTTTATTAACTAAAGTCCATACTTTATTCATACATTTGTTTTTACCTAATGCCCTTCTATTTTAGAATCTCATTCAGGATTCCACATTACAATTAGTTGTCATGTCTGCTTAGATTCCTCTTGTAATTTTGTAAACTATCACTAATATGGGATTTGTCTGATGTTTTTCTAATGAGCACACAAGGGTTATAAGTTTTGGGGAGGAATACCACAGGGGTAAATTGTTTTTCACCACATCGTATCAAGGTTACATGCTGTCACCATGACATTATTGTTGATGTTAGCCTTGATCCCTGACTGAGGTAGTGTCTTCAGGTTTTTCTCCGGTAAAGTTATATTTTTTCTATGTTGCTCTCTTTGGACAGAAGTTGTTAGACATAATCCCACACTTAAGAAGTAGTAAGCTAGTCTCCTCCTTCTTGGGGGGACAATAGTAGCTACATAAAATATTTGGAATTCTTCTGCTTGGGAGATTTGTCCATTCTTCCCAAATTATATATATTATATATATTATATATATATATATATATATATATTCAATAATTTGTTTATATCATTATGGACTCACAGGTATTTATTTTATACTTTGGATTATCTCCAAATACTACATTATGTCATTGTTCAAACTGTTCCTATTTCGGCCATTTGAAACTCTTCAGTTGAATTTGGTGTCCCTTTGACATACTCCCATCATTGGTGTCTGTGTTTTTGTTTGTTTGGTTTCCTTTTTCAGCACTTCCATACTTTCTGGCACTATAAGATGTTCCAGGATCATCTTTTATATCTCCTACCCCAGGCGTGGAATCAGCTATTTCTCCAAAAAGCCTTGGTTCCCTTTACTAGAGAATGGTATTGGAAAACAAGACGTGATAAACATATAATTTCACAATATACATAAATCAAAATCAAACCATCATGACGTACACCTTTAACTTACACAGTGATGTACATCAATTATTTCTCAATAAAACTGGAAAAAAGTACACGATCTATCCTCACCTCCAAAAAAGAGAAAGAAACCAAGACCTGAGTGATAGGTGCAAATTTACTTTTAAGTGCCAAATGTGATATAGTGTGGGAAGTACACTTGAATTGGATTCAAACCTGGAATGAGGAAAAAACAGATTCAAATCTTGGTTCTATGATTTTCTAACTGTGTAATTTTTAAGTAATGTTATTAATGTTAAGAAGTAATGTTATTAACCTCTATGACCCTTCATCTCCTCCTATGTGTGTAGTATTAATAAGAGCTAATGTCTGTAAAACAGGATTTCTCAACCTTGGAACTATTGACATATGTGCCAGATAATTCTTTGTTGTGAGATGCTGTTCTGTGCATTGTAGAGTATTTAGCAGCATCTCTGGCCTCTACCCACTAGATGCCAGTAGCATGCACCAGTAAAAATGACTCCATATATTGTTAAATATCCCCTAGGGGACAAAATTGCCCCAGCTGAAAACTACTGCAGCAGAATATTCAAGTGCTTCAAACACATTATTTCTTTAATGCTTACAAAAAATCCCATGAGATTGAAATTATTTTACAGATGAAGAAAGGGTAAAAGAAAAAGTAAGAAACTTTCCCAAGTGTTCCTAGACAAATAGGTATGCTGAGGTTACAGCCTAGAAAGTCTAACGTCAAAACTCATGGCCTTAACAATACCACAACTGCCTCTGTAAAAGATACAAAGAATAATTCTGCCCTTACAGAGCTACAATGAGAATTAAATGTGATGTCATCTATAAGAACATGTCACATGGTACTTAGTGTAGAGGAGGCATTCAGTAAATGCTGGGGGAATCTCTATCTGAATCACCTCCTGCCTCCACAGCAAGCTTTCTCTAATTATTATTATTCTAGTACTTACCTTTAGTTCTTCCTTCTACAAGTTCTTACCTTCTGCTACAAATGTACTCAGATTTCTTCCAAAGGAAGTAAGAATTTTCCCTTGATTGGTTTTCTCTTACAAGTTATTATATTTTAACACCATATTCATATTTATTTCCCCTTCCTTATCATTCATTCATTTCATAATGCTTTAAAATCTTGATTCCATTTCTGTCTGTGAACTTCTACTGACCTAATCAGGGTGATAGCATTAGCAGGAGCTTGAGAGACATATATGTCCACCACCTCTTTGCACAGACGAGAAAGTTGAAGCAAGAAATGCTTCATGATTTGCCAAGGACACATAACTAGTTTTTTCTATAAAAGCCCTTCATGTCCTCATCCCTATGGGTCTCTGCTTCATATGAAGCTACTAAACACTCCTCCTTAAAACTTCCTGTTTTGATTTTTGTGACATCTGTTTTCTACTATGTTTTCTACTATGTATCCAACCTCTCCTTTTCCACATTCTTAACTACTTTCTTTTCTTCTCTAACTCTTATATATAAACATTCAGCAGGCTGATGCCCTTAACTATGCTTCATCTCTTTCCATTAATTGTTTTATCTCCCATGACCTCAGCAGTCATATATATTTCTCTCAGATCTATACCTTTTACCTACCCCATATCCTGAGCCACAGACTCACAGCTTTAACTGCCTAATGAAAATTCTTACTTAGATGTCCTACAACTACTTTGAACAACATCTATGAAGGGGAAGTCATCACTTTTACTACTAAAGTATTCCTCTTAACATCTGAATTTTTCTTCATAGAAAATTTAAATTATTGTTATTTATTTTTATCTTCTTTTTAATCTCTACCCCCCTCATATCAAATATCTGTCAAGTTCTATATCTCTATTTCACTGTAATTTCTATTACTCTAGTTTTAGCTTTTTTAAACTATTGCCTGGAACATTTACATAATTCAATGAACAGCCGTCTACTTCAGTCTTTCCTTCCATAAATAATCTTGAAAATCACGACACATTAAATTTGTTGAAACACAGCCCACATAATGAATAGGCTGCTCAAAAACTATCAGTGGTTCCCCATTACCAAGACCAGTGCAGTTCAATACAGTAGCCACTAACCACCTGTAGCTATTGAGCCTGAAGTGTGGTTATTAAAAAGTGAGATGATGGGCTTCCCTGGTGGTGCAGTGGTTGAGAGCCCGCCTGCCGATGCAGGGGACGTGGGTTTGTGCCCCGGTCCGGGAAGATCCCACATGCCGCAGAGTGGCTGGGCCCGTGAGCCATGGCCGCTGGGCCTGCGCGTCCGGAGCCTGTGCTCCGCAACGGGAGAGGCCACAACAGTAAGAGGCCCGCCTCGCACAAAAAAAACCAAAACAAACGACCAAAAAATAAAAATAAAAAGTGAGATGATGCAACTAGAGATTATGATACTAAGTGAAGTCAGAAAGTGAAAGACAAGTACCATATGATATCATTTATATGTGGAATCTAAAATATGACACAAATGAACTTATCTATGAAACAGAAACAGAATCACGGACATAGAGAACAGACTGGTGTTTGCCAAGGCAGGTGGCATGGGGGAGTTGGGAGAGGGATTACTGGAGGTTTGGGATTAGCAGATGCAAACTGGTATATATAGAATGGATAAACAACAAGGTCCTACCATACAGCACAGGGAACTATATTCAGTATCCTGTGGTAAACCATAATGGAAAAGAAAATGAGAAAGAATGTATGTATATGCATAACTGAGTCACTTTGCCGTACAGCAGTAATTAATACAACACTGTAAATCAACTAAAATTCAATTTTAAAAAAGTGAGATGAGCTGGAAGTGTAAAATACATGCTGGGTTTTAAGGATAGTACCCCCAAATGTAAAATATCTTCATAACTTTTATATATATTACATGCTGAAATGGTAATATTTGGATGTGTTGTGTTGAGCACATTAAAATTAATTTCACCTTTATTAACTGAGTAATAGAAATTTCAAATTGCATATGTGGGTCACAATATATTTCTATTAGACAGTGATGGCCCAGACAACTAAGCATACACTGCTCAGATTTTCATGCAAAATCCACTAGAATTTCCTGACAGTTTAGGGGACTGCTATTCCCTAACCATGTCCCCACTTTTTACCACCTTCATGTCTCTGCTCATTCTGTTTGCTCCTAATATAGCTCCCTGTGCCCCATTCCTGCCCATTAGGACTCTTTTATTACTGAATACCTAAAACTTAATTCAAGAAAGTATAATCAAAAAGACATTTTACTGGCTGTGTAGCTGAGAAGTCTAGCTATTAATATGAGAAACAGTTGGACATGGAGGCTTGGATAATGTTATCAAGATGTGAGGTTCATTCTTATCCTCTCTGTCTCTTTTTTGCTCTCTCTCTGCCCCCCTTCATTTCTTTCTCTTTTCATCTCTCACCTCTTCTTTCCTTTGTGTTGGTTTCAATTTACTTTCAAGCTCTCTCCATGTAGTAAACTTTGTAGCTCCAAGTTCAGCAGCCTTAAAATTAAAAACTGCCTTTCCACTGTATTGGGTCATATATCTTCAAGGTAATAGTCAGGTTTGGGCCACATGCAAGTCATGAAGGATGGTGTCAACCTCACCCAACCACACAGCCTGACAAGATGGAAGATAGGTTATCCCTGGATGAAAATCAAGGTAAAGATACCAGAAGACAAGGAAATGCTTTCTGAGCAGATGAAACTAACAGATGTAATTGACATCTTTTTTCAAAGTTTATCTCAAATAGATTCCCATCATGGGACTGTTTCACCTCCCAAATTGGCTGTGACTTCTCCCTTCCCTAAATTCGCAATCCATATTTTTTGCTCCTCTCCTGTGGCAACTGCCATATTCTATATTGTACTATATTTATTTCTGTGATCATGTTAGATCCCTTTCCTCCAACTCTCATTTTATTACAGTATTCTAATGAGGCCCTCACAGGCCATTGAATGCATAATAGAAATCACATATTTATTGAATTGAGTTGTTGTTTAGGCCTGAATATTTTTCAGGTGGGAGGTTTATAACACAAAAAAATTAATTTAGAGCCATCAGCAATTAAAAGTAACTTAATATAGTTAAGGTTTTCATGAGAGAAGAAAAGTAATACTTGATTTCTATGTTCATACAGTATGTGCAGAAAATTCAAATTTGTAATAATAGATTAAAATATTTTAAAATAACCTTGATTTTTATATATGACTATATTTAGGGTTATAGGAGAAAAAAAGTGTTAGAAAAGAGAAAATCAGAAAGGATAAGAAAACAGGCAAAAAGTAGGGAAAATCAGGCAGAGTAGGAGGAGGAAAGGCTGAGTGTCACAGAGAGGAGACCTACAAAAAGCAGCAGAGTGAGAAACTGAGATCAGAAATCCATTTTCTAACTCCTATGCATTAAAGACAAAGGAAAAGAAAAACAGGGAAGAAAAATTTGATATGTGGTAAAAATAATCTTAGACTAAAATTAAAAGGCAGACAGCAATTTGGGGAAAAATTGTTAACAAGGATTACAGATTAAGAACAGTGCCTGACATAGTAGATTTGCTGAATGAATGAATAAAGCCTTGGATTTCTAATATATAACATAAGGAGCTCCTACAAATAAATAAAGCTATAGTAGAAAAAATGTCAAAGGACATGATCAAAAGAAGAAATATAAATGATGAAAAAGCATGTGAAATTTTAATGAATTCAAAATGCAAAATAAAAAAAAACCAAAAAGCAAACAAAATGCAAAATCAAGCCATGAGCTACTTTTACCTCATATAATGCTATGGGAATGTGAATTTATATTTTTCTGGAAAACAATTTGATATTGTATTGTTTAGCTATTGCTGCATAGCAAACCCCTTTAAGATTTCAGTGGCTTTCAAAAATAAGCATTTATTTCCCACTTACAGGTTTCTGGGGCAGCAGGGATGGCTCTGCTCCATACTGAAATTCTGGCTGGTGTGGTCACCTCTAATATGTATCTCATTCTTCCCTTGAAACCAGTGGGCTGGCCAGAGCAAGTTTTTCTCATGGTAAAGGCAGAGGTACAGGAGAGCAAGTGGAAATGTGCTAGACTCCTTAGGACTCAGGCTCAGACTCAACACAGACCATAAGCCAAAGGGCATCCTGAGACCAAACTGTGAGTCAAAGAGCAGGAGGGACATATGCTCCATCCAAATGAAACTACCATAGAGTTATGGATTCAGTGGAGGAGGAAGAATTGGGCCAAGCATTCGATCTCCTACAGATACTTTTCTGGAAAATGTTAATAAATGTCCAGAAGTCTCAAACTGGCAATCCAAATGTACAAGCCTGTCCCTGTCTATTGTTGTTTTTGTTTTGGTGGTTGTGGTTTGAATGCCCTTCCACAGGGCATGCATTCTCCAGTGTCAACCACAGACCCCACCACTCCATATTATCCCACGCTTAACAGCTTTGTAGGGACTCGATTTGACCCAGCAGGTCTTTGAGCTTGACTTCCTTCGTTTAGAGTGACAGCATTCCACCACTACTGCTAATTGTGAAAAAACTGAAAATTCATCAAAGGTCCAAATATAAGAAAATAAATTCATGTTCAGATATGATATACAATATTATCTAGACAAATATTATTTTTGTAAATTATATTTAATAATACCTGGAAATCTTTCCAATGTAGTAATGAAAAATGTATCAGGATTTATAGTTATATATGATTATGTTTTAAGTTTTGTAAGTGAAATAATGTATATATACATTAAATACATTTATTCAAAAGGACTGGTAGAAAACATATCAGATATATGTACCCATCTCTGAATGTTAAAATTACCAATAATTGTTGTTTTCTTCTTTGTATCATTCTGTATCATTGCAATTCCCTACAATGAATATTATTACTTTTTTAATCCAAAAATCAATAAAAAACAAAATGCTCTCTTGACCACAAATCTAGATAGGACATTTAAACATTAATCATACTACTGGGTCTTAAAAGTAATTTCACATAGTGCTATCCCTTTCAGTTTGCAACTTGGAAGCTTAATATAGTGGTTCCATACTTCGTTAACACAGGCATACCTCAGAGATACTGTGAGTTCGGTTCCAGACGACAGCAACAAAAAACAAGCATTGCAATAAAGCGGGTCACATGAATTTTTTGGTTTCCCAGTGCATATGAAAGTTATGTTTACACTATAGTGTAGTCTAGTAAGTGTGCAATAGCATTATGTCTAAAAAAAATGTACATACCTTAATTAAAAAGTAATTTATTGCTGAAAATGCTAACCATCATCTGACAACACAGGGTTGCCACAATCCTTCAATTTGCAAAAACCGCAATATTTGTGAAGCACAATAAAACAAGGTATGCCTGTATGCACCATTCACTCCTCCCTCTGTATTGTATAGTCCCTTATATTATTTATCAATGTGTTTTCTTCCCCAAATAAATTACACATGACCTTCGGTGCAGTGATAGCTTTATTACATTTCTCAGGTCACCCAGTACAATGCCTTACACATAATAATAATGATAATAATAACACACTAAATACATTATTTCATTTAATCTTCACCACAGTCTTACAAGTTACATAATGTCAATCCTATTTGGTCCTCATTTTACAGATGAGGAAGATGAGACTTTGAGAGATTAAGTAATTTACCTAAGATTACACACAGAATTAGTGGCAAAGCCGGGATCTGAGTCCAAGCAGTTTGGTTCCACAGTCTTCGCTGAACAAAGAAAAGTCATTAAATGTACTAGTCTTGGGTCCATGTCCATAAGATTCATTTCTTCTCTTTGTCTGCTCTCCTCTACATTCTAAGGGGGTCTGAGTCCTGCAGCCTGTGTTTCTCAAACCCCTTGTCAACTCATTTGCTTGGGTTTGGCTAGTGAGAGACACTAGTGGGATCCTGGCGGATGAGCAGGAGATTTACTCCCTCCTCTTGCTGAGAGCAGCCTCTTCAGCCTGGTCTCCAGCGCTCACTAGGCTGAGCTGGCATGGTTCCAGCTTCTGCTATGTGGTCCTGGCTCCCCTGGACCTTCTCCTTTTCCCCTCCAGCCAGGGCTTCCACACCTTGTTGTTGTTAATCTCTGACTCAGTGACCTGTTCGGCTTCTCGGCCCCTCCCTAATCTGTTTAACCAATTCCATGGATTACATTCCCTGTTTCAAATATAGACATTTTCCACAAAACATATTCTCAGTTAAAATTGTCCCAGAAGAATGCCACAGGTCTTCACATCCAAATTTCATAGATTATATGTATTTCTCAATAAAATGTTTTGGTTTTTTGTTGTTGTTTTGTGGTATGCGGGCCTCACTGTTGTGGCCTCTCCCATTGCGGAGCACAGGCTCCGGACACGCAGGCCCAGCGGCCATGGCTCATGGGCCCAGCCACTCCGTGGCATGTGGGATCTTCCTGAAGCGGGGCACGAACCCGTGTCCCCTGAATCGGCAGGCGGACTCTCAACCACTACGCCACCAGGGAAGTCCGAAATGTTTTTTGATTGATATTTATAAAGGAAATGTTTATATTTAGATCCCAAAACTCTACAGACCATTTTAAACAAAATAAAGTCCCACAGTATGAGGGGAAAGCCTTGTGCTACATTCCAAATACAAATGGTAGCACATTAGAATCACTCACAGACATTTTAAAAAGTGTTACTATGTCACTCTTGGAGCCCTGACCTCACATGTTTGTTCGAAATCGACTTCCACCAACCTATAAGGGCAGGCAGTTTCTTTGTTTACTGCTAGAGTTCCATCTTTTAGAATGATATCTGGCATATATTAGGTGTTCATTAGTTTTTAAAAATTAAGCACCTAGTAGGTGCTTTAGTTATTTCATCTATAAATTTCAGAGGATTTCCACCACAGTACTTTTGACTGAATTGCAAATGAATCAAGTGACCACTTTTTGATACCTTTTTAAGTTAATAGTTAAAACTATAGAATATTCTCTGATTGAAGAGGGAAAACCAGAGACCTATGGAAGAATTCATTTTTGGCCAGCAAGGATCAGAGCTTGTATTAACTTTAGAGTTGTCCTGAAAACCAAAGATCTTCAGAGGTCCAGAGAAGGAGAGAAAGAACTTTCTAAAACCACTACAAAAATAAAAATAAAAAAGCAGAGGATGGAATGGAGCCACTGAGAGTCAGAATTTCCCCCCTACCCACTCCAGCACAAGAATCAGGAGACTTTTTTGAGAAACAATGTAGTTTTGGCAAAGATAGTATGTGGCTTTGGATAGTGCCTTATGCTCCACTTTATCACATGTAATATGTGGATAACAATATCTACCCTAACCTATATCACAGGAATTGGAGAAGATAAAATCATCTAGAAATCAACTGTGTAAAAGATAACATTTTATGAACTGCCAGGTTCCATACCATTATCAGGGTGGAAGAAGCTATGAGATCAAAATATTTTAAAAAGAAGAAAACTCAATATATTGTGCACACCTAGTTTATAAACCTCAAATGACTTTGGATGACAGCATGGCCTACTGTAGTGAAACATATTCAAGTATTTCAAGCCAAAAGCCCTATCTAAAAACCAATATACTGATAAAAACTGAAAATTTCTACCAGTCCATATTCTTTCAAATAGTGATTTACATGTAAAGAATAGAAATTTTAAAAATACTCATTTTCATTTATATCTGTTTTGTATTTCATACTAGAAATTAATACAAAGACTGGACGGTTACTGCCCATCAATGGGAAGCAGGAACTGAGGAAACCCTGAGTTGTAAGCTCTGTGATATTTAAACAGCCAGCAGAAAAAAAGAAAAAAGACTACCTAAAAAAACCCTGAAAGCCAAAATCTGAGGTAGGGAAGCCTCCTACAAATCCAGGCACAGACCGCAAGCAATCTACCCCCAAACATGTGAGCTGCAAAACCTTTGTTGCCTCTCTCAACCAGGCATCATTCTTTCCCTGTGCCAGAGGGCTGCTTGGAGAAAATACTCCTTAATTGGTTTCATCTGTGCTGATTATGAGTGATTTTTAAAAATGAATCTCTAAATGATGTTTTCTTTTCCTCACTGCTGATTTGATACGGTTTTTTAATCCTAGCTGTGAGCTTAGTCCAGGCGAGGCTGTGCCTTCCTAACAGTCTGGGACTCAGGTAGTAACACTGTGGAGTTCTAGCTGTGAGGTCTATGGGAAGTACTTTTGTACTGAGAAGTATAGACCCTGGATACTCCAAGAAAAGGTCGGCATTGTCAGTTCAGAGTTCTCTTTTCTCACGGTAGCCTGGCAACCAAACTGCGTCTCTTTGATGGAGGGCGTTCCTACTAGAAAACAGCTTTATGAAAAGTGTCAGGGTCATCTTTAGAAACCCAAAGAAAACAAAACAAAACCCCCCCAAAAAAAGCCTACCACCAAGAAGGCAAAGAAAAAAAAACCTCCGCACAACTCAATTATTCAGCTACACACAACTGCGCCTGTCAGGTCTTGGTAACAACACTCACTTGAATTTAATTAAGTTTGTCCGCGTAGCCTGTGAACTGCTCTGCCAGACCTGCCGGATTGGGATGAAAAGCCTGAAGGCAGACCCCGTGAGGCCATTGTTGATAAGGAGGGGCATTGCATTCTGCATTTAGGTAAATTCCCATCCCCTTGCACAGAAAATGCCCTGGGGGAGAACCTTTTGAAGGGAGCATTGGAAGTTGGGTGGCCTGAGACCAAACACCGATGAGAACTTTTCCCACCAGGGACATGTCCGCCTCTTCTGGTGCTGAGAGTAAAATGCCTGGCTTTTGGAACTTGGAAAACAATTAGAAAGTCAAACAGTTAGATTCAAATGCCAGCTCTGCCACTGACTATCGCTTTGGAGAAGTCAGCTAATCTCTCTGAGTCTCAGTTCCTTCATTTTGTGAGGTAGGAAAGATCACGATTAAGTGAAGTAATATTGGTAAAATGCCTGACACTATTGGCTCTCAATGACTCTACTCCTTATTTCTCAGCTTAAATCCTCTAGAATGTATTCTCATTTATTACAAAATAATTTCCAAACTTGATAACATGATAGGGAACCTCAAATATAGCTAGCCGCACATGCCTGTTGCCTCCAAATGCCTCACAGAACTACCTGCCTTCTCCATTCACCTTTCTCCCTGCTGCACCAGGACACAAGCTTGTCCTCTGGAAGGAAATATCCTTTCCAGTGATTCTTCAAGATCCCATTCTAGTATCCCCAAACCCTCCTGTTTTACCTCTCCCAGGAAATTAGCCATTCCAGCCCTTGGGTTTTCAGAGCACTTTGTACTTTTCTCAATTAAAGAACTGTACACATTAAGTTGAGTGTTTCTCCCCAAACGAATCATAATCTTCTCATGGGCATGGTTGGGTACCATTTGTTTTTATATTATTCTAATATTTAACAAAGTGTTCAGTAAATATTTAATTGATGAAGGGATAACTTCCAGAACATCTTTATTTTCATCACTTCAAAATTTAATTTAAAAGATTCTAAGAGTAAACTCTTATTATTTTTTTGGCACCTCCCTACATTACCACCGAGCATCTATATAGAAATCAATAAGCCTAAAGTTTGAATCATGGTGAAAAGTACTGGAATAAAAATAAAAGAGAAAGTCAACGGACACTAATTTTTCCGAATCTATAGACAGCCTGACCACAGTATGCTGAAAACCCTTTCCTAGTAAGATAACAAATCCAGTGCAAAGGCAAGATATGGTAAATATTAGAAATTTTTGCTATTCAAATATTTTCTAGCAGTTTCATTCCACTAAAATCAAATTATTATTTTGATTTTAATTTTATTTTGATTAATTTGATTTAATCAATCAACAAAGTGGTTAATACTTTGTTTTATTTTAAAATAATCAATATTATTTTTATTTATTTGATTTTTTTAATTTAGCAAGCCCCTTTCTTTCTGAAAAGTTAATTCTACTGTTGAAAAAAGACAACTGGAAATAGAGATTTATAAAATTTTAGAATTCAAAAGTACCTGAGATATTAGCTAGTCTTTCATCCTGTTTTTACAAGTGAGAAAACTAGGACCTGGAAATGTTAAGAAACTTGCCCAAGCCTTGCTACTAGTCAGACTAAAATGGACTTATCTGGTCTCCCCATTTTTTTCAGCATGCCACTGAAAAGAAGAACCACCTGGTGCTATGGAAATGGTGGGAACCTTGGAAGAATGTGGACATTTTGCCATTGTGGACATTTTTTATAGTGAACTCATCGTGCTCAGACCTAAGTTTCTGGGAAGTTTAGGATAAAGAGAATCCCATTGTCTTCACAGCTCACTGGAAAACCAAATCTTCATTATTAGCATTCTGCATATTATTATTAATTTACTATCTGGCTAGCACTTAAATCTTGACTTCTTATCATGGCCATTTTGACCTCTACCTTTCTCTGACTAGAACAGTTCTCCACTTACGCAGAGTGTGGTGCCTGTACCAACACCACTTGCAAAGAAACTTGTATAGCATTTGACATTCCACATTCACAGGTATGACTGGTGGGCAAAGCTAACTGAACAGGGTGTATTAATTGCCTATATGCACACTTTCAGTGAATGTGTAACCATTTTCATAATTCTTTTTTCTGTTATGCTTGTTCTGATATCACTTAATGAAATATGTTTTTATGCTGCTGAAGCTAACTAAGAAATATGGACTTGTATTTTGTATGTGCCTTTCTTCATTTCATTTTTATGGTAATTTATATTGTATTTTATCGCAAATAAAAGGATCGCAAATTTAAAAAACTTGCACTTCACTACAGATAGTTTGAGAAACACTGTTCTAGAAATCTGCTCCTCCTTCATGCTCCAGCCCTACTGTTGGTGTCCTACTCCCACCCCTCTGCTCTCCCAACTTTTCCAGCAAGCCAAGCTCTCTCTGCCTTTACACTTAGCACTCCTCCTGTCTTGAATGCCCTGCCCACAGGTCTCCGTGTGGCCAGCTCCTTCTTTCACTGAGCCTCATTGTTACCACCCCAGCGCGACGCTGGTGACACTCCTTCATCCTCTACTCTAAACAGCATGCTCCCATCTAATGGCCCTTCATGTTCACCCAGTCAGTTTCTTGCCTAGCTATCACCATTGTTTAAACTCCCCTTGCTTCATTGTGTCTTGACTTGTTTATTACCTACAAGGACCATGTCTAGGTCACTGTTATCTCCCTGGTACCTAGGATTACACCCACCACATTTTGTCACTGTACCAATATTTGTAGGATGTTGCAGAAGGAAGCCCCACGTATTTTCAGGCCCATTACAAAAATTACATTATTCTCATCTTTGCCACAGGCCTATAAGGTAGTTATTATTATCCCTATTAACAGCTGAGGAATCTGACCTTCAGAGAAATTAAGGAACTTGTCCAAGATCACACTGTCACAGTGGCCTTTATGATTTCTAAGCTTTCCACTGTGATAGGTAAAAACTCTTTCAAACCTTGACATCGGTAATCAATTATCAACATTAGAGCCAACAAGAGGTATTATTTAAGTATTCTGGAATATTTTTTGCTTCTGATATTGGCAGAAAAGATGTGTGCGACTCATTTTAAACTGAAAACACAAGAATGGTTGCTACTATACATGAGTGCTCTTCAAAGTATCTCATTAGGGTTGCCAGATACAGCAAACAAAAATACAGGATTGCCAGTCATATCTGAATTGTGGATAAACAATTTTTTGTATATGAGACATGCTTGTACTTAAAAAAGTATTCATTATTTATCTGAAATTCAGATTTAACTGGGAATCTTTTATTTTGCCTGGCAAACATAATTTAGGAGTAAAAACACTAATGTTAGTCACAAAAATCAGTGGCCATTTCACAAATGGACTGAAGTTTAAATGCAGCTAAGGAAGTGTTTCAGGAATATGTAAATTTCTTCCAAAAAGGTTTATAGAAAGTTTCTGACACAATTACATTCCTAACAGGGTTTTACCACCAGGCAGACATGGGTAGGATTATTTGCCAGAAATGAAACCAATGTTTGCTTCAATGTGACAGATTTAAAAGGAACTAGGATAATTCATCATTTAAAAAGAGACAACTAAGGAATGATTTGCTAACAGTAAACAAATATGTGAGAATGATTATATAATAGTTATCAGCTGCTTTGAATTTCCACTGAGGTCAGAACAAGACATACATGACTGAAGTTAGGGCATGAGGCATTTAATTTGTTTTGGATGTAGTATTTAAGAACTTCCTGAGCGTTAAGTTTCTAAAAGCTTGTGTGTGGCATTCTCTGATAAAAAAACACTCAATCTGGCTTCAGTCAGTTCCTTTGACAAGCCAGGACCGGTTTCAGCTGTAGGCCAAAGGCGCTGTGTCAGGGGTGTAAAATGAAGAAAGACGGATTTGAATCTCAGAGATGTCAAGGAATAAAAATGTCACCATAATCAAGATCAGGCCGCTATGGCTTACTGTAGACTTTCCTAAACCAGGCATGAACAGTGGTGTATCAAGTTGTTACTAAGGCCCATAATGAACTACTCTGGGGAAATGTCGCATGCCATAACACACTCCAAGAGTCAAAACTCACATAAACATACTATGGAGTGTAAAACTCCTGATTGTTTTTATCCTGAGTTTCTCTACTTGACAAAACCAAGGAAAAACCTCCCCTCCTCTGACCTTTTTTTTTCCAAGAAATACCTATTAACAGGTCTCAGAGAGTGGTATTTTGCATGAGAACATTTTGCAAGTTCTGTGTGTCTGAATTCTGTCTGAAGGCTTAAATGTGGCCCCTGCTTCAACCTCTGAAGAAGAAACTGACAGCAACATCCACCAAAAGTCAATCCTACTGAATGCTCCTGTCACACGGAGTCTCTGCACTAGCCAGCATGCTGTGGACCACGGATGCTCCAGAACCTTAACTATTAACATGTGGGTCAGCGGCCACAGCAACTGAGCTGCTTTAACCATCAAAGTCCACATGGCTATCCTCTAGGAGTTTAACCTAATAACACAGATGAGCTGTGGTGCATCTAGAAACAACCATTACCTCAAATGATGGCTGAGCCCCGTTTAGATGGTTACTGGATCTGAAATAAAAGGGAATTCCAGCTCATCATTAATGACTTTCTTCAATGTGTTTACCTTATTTCCCAACAATCTTTTAAGAGCTGTTTGGTTTTCTTGCTAAGTTTGCCTCTTCTCAAAAGCACTTAGCAGATAGTAAGTAAAACTTTTTTTATGAATAAAGACCCACTATCCCTCTAAGTACCTAAACTCCCATAAGGGATGAGGAGACAATGGGGAAGACGTGTTCAACTATTACGTAACTCCATTATGGAAAAGTGTAGGTCTTTTCTCTGTGAATTTTCACTTATTCTCTAGGTTAGGTTGTAGCACTCTAGATATCTGGTCTCTTAAAACTCCTTGTACTTTTTTTTTTTTAATTAATACTTTTGTTTTCTTTTAGACTGTAAAATCTCTGTGGACACAGATTATATTTTTCATTCACTGCTATCTCCTCAGTAGTTAGCTCAGAGTGTGTTACATAATAGGCACTCAATAAATATTTCAAACTTAATTCAATTTCTTCCTATTATCTCCAGCTTGGTGCTTGATTAGGTAGAATTCATAAATATACTATGCCCTTATTAGAGAAAGGAAAAGACAATCAATGCTAATCAAATACTTTGAAAATTTGGGAAAATACACAAATAAGTGGGAAAAAACAGCCCATTATTCACACTCACAAATTGGGGACGTATGGCCAATCAACATTACTAAGTGAAATTGTTAAGAACCTTCATGCCAAGCCAGTGAGAAAGCACTGCTCTCCGCCTGGAGTTCAGGAATGCATAATCCTGCCTCAGTAAACTCATCCAACCTCATTTCTTACTGCTGACAAATAAGAACTTTGTGATCAAGACAGGGTGACAGCCCCAGCCTCCACTCATGCACATCTCTCTCTCTCTCTCTCTCTCTCTCTCTCTCTCTCTCACACACACACACACACACACAGCTATTCCTGTTTCTGTACCTTAATTCAAGTGCTTCCTTGTCTAGAATTCCCTCCTTCTCTAGCCCATATATTCATAGAGCACCTATCTTTCCAGGGCTTGCTCAAGGCTTTCTTTTTCTTTTCTTTTCTTTTTTTTTTTTTTTTTTTGCGGTACGCGGGCCTCTCACTGCTGGGGCCTCTCCCGCTGCGGAGCACAGGCTCCGGACGCGCAGGCTCAGCGGGCACGGCTCACAGGCCCAGCCGCTCCGTGGCATGTGGGATCCTCCCGGACCGGGGCACAAACCCATGTGCCCTGCATCGGCAGGCGGACTCTCAACCACTGCACTACCAGGGAAGCCCCAAGGCTTTCTTTAAAAGCCCCAGGCCTTGATGAGCTCTAGTAGTTTTCTGATGGCTTCTTTAGGATTTTCTATGTATAGTATCATGTCATCTGCAAACAGTGACAGTTTTACTTCTTTTCCAATTTGGATTCCTTTTATCTCTTTTTCTTCTCTGCTGTGCCTAGGACTTCCAATACTATGTTGAATAATAGTGGCGAGAGTGGGCACCCTTGTCTTGTTCCTGATCTTAGAGGAAATGCTTTCAGTTTTTCACCATTGAGAATAATGTTTGTTGTGGGTTTGTCATATATGGCCTTTGTTATGCTGAGGTAGGTTCCCTCTGTGCCCACTTTCTGGAGAGTTTTTATCATAAATTTGTGTTGAATTTTGTTGAAAGCCTTTTCTGTGTCTATTGAGATGATCATATGGTTTTTATCCTTCAATCTGTTAATATGGTGTATCACACTGACTGATTTGCATATACTGAAGATTCCTTGCATCCCTGGAATAAATCCCACTTGATCATGGTGTATGATCCTTTTAATGTGTTGCTGGATTCTGTTTGCTAGTATTTTGTTGAGGATTTTTGCATCTATGTTCATCAGTGATATTGGCCTGTAATTTTCTTTTCTTGTGATATCTCTGGTTTTGGTATCAAGGAGTGAATTTAGTAAAGTCACAGAATATAAAATTAATAAAAAGAAATCTCCTGCATCCCTATATACTAACAAAGAAAAATCAGAAAGAGAAATTAAGGAAACAATCCCATTTACCACTGCAACAAAAAGAATAAAATGTCCAGGAATCCCATTTACCATTGCAACAAAATGTCCAGGAATAAAACTACCTAAGGAGGCGAAAGAACTGTATGCAGAAAATTATAAGACACCGATGAAAGAAATCAAAGATGACACAAACAGATGGAGAGATATACCAGGTTCTTGGATTGGAAGAATCAACATTGTGAAAATGACTATACTACCCAAAGCAATCTACAGATTCAATGCAATCCCTATCAAACTACCAATGGCATTTTTCACAGAGCTAGAATAAAAAATTTCACAATTTGCATGGAAACACAAAAGACCCTGAATAGCCAAAGCAATCTTGAGAAATAAAAACAGAGCTGGAAGAATCATGCCCCCTGACTTCAGACTATACTACAAAGCTATAGTAATCAAGACAGTATGGTACTGGCACAAAAACAGAAATATAGACCAATAGAACAGGATAGAAAGCTCAGAGATAAACCCATGCACATATGGTCACCTTATCTATGACAAAGGAGGCAAGAATATACAGTAGAGAAAAGACAGCCTCTTCAATAAGTGGTGCTGGGAAAACTGGACAGCTACATGTAAAAGAATGAAATTAGAACACTTCCTAACACCATACACAAAAATAAATTCAAAATAGATTAAAGACCTACATGTAAGGCCAGACACTATCAAACTCTTAGAAGAAAGCAGGCAGAATGCTCTTTGACATAAATTGCAGCAAGATCCTTTTTGAGCCAACTTCTAGAGTAATGGAAATAAAAACAAAAATAAATAAATGGGGCCTAATGAAACTTAAAAGCTTTTGCATAGCAAAGGAAACCATAAACAAGACAAAAAGACAACCCTCAGAATGGGAGAAAATATTTGCAAATGAAGCAACTGACAAAGGATTAATCTCCAAAATATACAAGCAGCTCATGCAGCTCAATATCAAAAAAACAAACATCCCAATCAAAAAATGGGCCAAAGAGCAAGATAGACATTTCTCCAAAGAAGACATACAGATTGCCAACAAACACATGAGAAGCTGCTCAACATCACTAATTATTAGAGAAATGCAAATCAAAACCACAATGAGGTATCAACTCACAATCATCAGAATGGCCATCATCGAAAAATCTGCAAACAATAAATGCTGGAGAGGGTGTGGAGAAAAGAGAACCCTCTTGCACTGTTGCTGGAAATGTAAACTGATACAGCCACTTTGGAGAACAGTATGTAGGTTCCTTAAAAAACTAAAAATAGAACTACCATATGACCCAGCAATCCCACTACTGGGCATATACCCTGAGAAAACCATAGCTCAAAAAGAGACCACAGTGTTCACTGCAGCACTATTTACAATAGCTGGTACATGGAAGCAAACTAAGTGTCCATCGACAGATGAATGGATAAAGAAGATGTGGTACATATATACAATGGAATATTACTCAGTCATAAAAAGGAACGAAATTGGGACACTTGTAGTGATGTGGATGAACCTAGAGTCTGTCAAACAGAGTGAGGTAAGTCAGAAAGAGAAAAACAAATATCGTATATTAACGCATATATATGGAATCTTGAATAATGGTACTGATGAACCTATTTGCGGGGCAGGAAAAGAGACACAGACTTAGAGAAGAGACTTGTGGACACGTGGAAAGGGGAGGGTGGGACAAATTGAGAGAGTAGCATAGACATATATACACTACCGGGTGTAAAATAGATAGCTAGTGGGAAGCTGCTGTATAGCTCAGGGAGCTCAGCTCTGTGCTGTGATGACCTAGGGGGTGGGAGGGAGGCTCAGGAGTCGGGGGATATATAGATACATATAGATGATTCACTTTGTTCTACAGCAGAAACTAATACAACATTGTAAAGCAATTATATTCCAATTAAAACAAAACAAAACAAAACAAAACAAAACCCAGGCCTCAGTGGTCTTTACGTCCTTAAATTTCTTTTTACTGCCTGCAGAGAAATTAGCACCTTGTATACCATCTTGCTCTCTTATTGGCCACATATAACTCAACACCTCACTACGTCAATATGATTTTATATAATGTCATCTCACTGCAAAATTGTTTATATATGTATCACTTATTTTAATGTATTGAAATATGATTCAACATCTCGTAGTTTTTTATAACCTGCAGTTTCTATTATGAAATTGCTTTGGTTTCCTGGTAATGAGTATATTATACAAAAATTGCCATTTGAGGCCCACTTGACTTTTTTGGAGATTAACATACACAGCACATGGGATTTCTAAATACTTTATCATCAGGAGATTGAGTGAAGGGAATGGAAAATAATGTACTATATAAGAGGCACTCTAAGTCATACTTGTATTTTCAAATTCAATTCTTAAAATACACTATGAAGTATATTATCATACTTGCTTTTATGGATGTGAAATTTGAGACTTAGACACATTAAGTAACTTATTCAGGGATATATGTATCAGTGAGTTGTTGAGAGATAGAGAAAGAGAGAGAGGGGTAAAGATTGAAAATGAGCAATACAGAGAGAGACAGAGAGACAAAATGAAACACAGAGAGAGACAGAGCAAGAGGCAGAAAGAATTTGAACTGATACCTGTTTGGCTTTTTGAAATCTATGACAAATATGAATTTATCTATTTTTTAAGTCTATTGTGACTTAAACCTATTGTTTTCACAAACGTTGTCTGAGAATGAGGAATATTTTTGAAAAAGACATCAGAGTCCTATTTTTCAGCAGCACCCTAAATGTTATCTATTCTGCTTATGCTTTTTTTTTTTTTTTTTTGCAGTACGCGGGTCTCTCACTGTTGTGGCCTCTCCCATTGCGGAGCACAGGCTCCGGACGCGAAGGGTCAGTGGCCATGGCTCATGGGCCCAGCCAATCCACAGCATGTGGGATCTTCCCGGACCAGGGCACAAACCCGCGTCCCCTGCATCGGCAGGCGGACTCTCAACCACTGCGCCACCAGGGAAGCCCTCTGCTTATGCTTTTATACTTGAATAACTACTCATACACTGGATCACCATTAAAATTATTAGCTGTCAATAAATAAGTTTTATAGTCAAAGAGATAAATTTTGGTCAAACCTTCCTTAAATATGGAAAAATAACATCTAACTTATTGGGTTTTTGTGGGAATGAATAAGCTAATATATGTAAAATGCATGCCATATCATAGGAAGCACTAAACAAATATCAGCTGTTCTTACTATTATTATATTGTTATTATTACTGTCAATCCATTACCAACAAAACTGATACTTTACTCAACAATCAGTTGTATTGATTCTCAACACATACACCAGTCAGATATTAGAAACATTGATTTTTTGCAGGTTGGCTGATTTTTCTGATGAATTTGACGACATATAGCTTAATGTAATATATGAGGGGAAAAAGTACAATACTTGGAAGGCAAACTCCAAATTATGACCCATTTTCCTCACTGCTGCTGTGCTTGGGAAAGCTCTAAGGAAGATAAGCAGAGACCACTTCAGACACTGAAAACATTAGGCAGAGCTGACGGGGCACAATGTGGAGCACAACCGAGGTTCCATCAATCTCCTTTCTAGTATTTTATTCCACTTAAAAACTTTACATTTTTGGAAACAAATCTAAATTTTTATTCTTCTTTCTCTGCTGCTGCTGCTAATGCACTTGCTTTCTATGGTGTCATTTTTTCTGAGAAGGAAATATATAGTGTGAAAAAGCGCATCATTGTTAAAATACTTTCTCAATTTCAGCATAGGACTTGAGGGATAAATAAGTATTATACCTTAACACATAAAAAGTATAAAATATCAGCAAACTGTTCAACTCAAAGATTTAATATTCAAATTTGAGCTCTCATTCATAGTAATATGCCTAAAGTACATATGCCTCTCATTCATAGTAATATGCCTAAAAAACTTTTCCCTTTCAAAAAATAGTTTTCAGTTTCAGTAAACTGGTTTTGACATATCCACAGAGATAGTTTGGCAAAAGGTCTTCAGTGAGAGATCCAGGAAACAGGACCAATGAGTTTCATTGAACAAATCCCAAATACAATTGTAGAGAAATCCTGAAGACAAGATATTAAGAGCATCTCCTCCACAAAAGGCTTCCGTAATACATTTGCTACTGTTATAATGAATCATAACTTTCATGATCTCCGGTAGAGAGCAGTGCAGCAAATACATGACAGCTCAAGACTGGAGAGATCTAATTGTCCAGTAACTTTTCTAACACTAAACGTTTTAGGGTGATCAGAAAGGCAGAAAAAAGCATTTATTAGTGGTTTCGAATTTGTCATTCCTGTGTCACTGTATGTATTTATGTATGTATGTATTTAATTATTTTTAAATTTATTTTTATATATTATTTTTTGGCTGCGCCGTGTGTCATGTGGCAGTGAAAGTGCAGAGTCCTAACCACTGGACCGCCAGGGAATTCCCTGTATGTATGTTTTTAATTAATTCCTATAGCTGATACTCTATACTTAACTTCCTAGATGCAAGTGAATAACTAAATATTTGTTTTATGATTTTAGGAAAAACCCACACAAGCTAAGAGAATGATCAGTTCTGGTACAAAAGCCTATTGAACTGTAGATTTATTAAATATAATGAAATTAAATTTGAGTAAACAGAAAACTCAAGGCTTAAAGTCCACTGGATCATCTTTTTTTCCTCTTCCCAATTAAGCTGCGTGGCTGCAGCTGTGTCAAGGCTCTCTGAGGCTATTGTCCTCTAATCTCTCATGGTTCCCAGCACATATTGCCATGTTTCTCAGAGGGTGAGCTCTGGCCCCAAATGCCTAAGCACTGTAGCGAAATCTCCAAGATACGTGCTTGTGGCCACTGGAGAGCAGAAGACAGGCTCAGGAAAGCCCTGGGGTAGTTGTATTTTTCCTTTTCACTCTGCAGTAAATTTGCCAGAAATCTTTAATAAAGAAAACAGTCCTTGGTTCATCTTGTTCATGTTTAGTTTTTTATGGGGGTCTCATCCCTTCTACAGTAGGATGACACCTTAAGCCACTAGATTTAATATCTCAGGCCACTCTGATTTTCTCAGTGTCTGCTGAGCTTTTCTAGCAACTCATCACCCTAGGCTTGATCTTGAACAATAAAGGCCTGAGATATGAATGACTCCATGTGCTGTTAATCTATTCCTTTTCAGAGAACAAACTCCTTCATAAATATGTAAGATACTTTACTATTGTCCTGACAGTGGCCAAATATAACTTACTTTGAGACACTTATTCAATGTATGTTCTATACCACTCTTACAGTAAATTACTTTATAGAACGAGGTCAAACTTTTTCTGAAAATCAAATTTTTAGTTTAACACTCGATAAACTATAGATATGAATTCAAGAAAACACAACAGTATGCTATTAAAGTGATAAAGTTGAATTAAACAAAAGGTAAATAAACCTGATTACAAAGAGCAAATATGTAGCTAAATCTTATAAATTACACTCATTAATTGCATTTTATGTAAAATTTGGACACTTAAACATAATGTTATTATAAGTGAGATATTATTGGAATAAAACAAATCATTGGATAATTAAAGAAAATCACAATAAAATAGATATAAGTAGCATGACTAGAAGGAAGCTCAATGGGAAATGCTGATGCCTATAGTCTCAATGGTATGATGCAAAAAGAGAAAAGAAAAGGAAAAGAAGTACTGATAGTGAATTGAAAAAATAAAATGTAGGGTTGCACAGCCAAAGGAGTTATTTAAATATCTCTAAGAGGGTTATCAAATGTTAAAATTATAATTTATAACTTCAATATTAAGAACATAATAAATGAAAATGTTCAAGTCAGAAAGGACCCAGAACATGAAGCAAATTCATCTATGTCTGGAACTAATCAGTATGTAGGTAAATTATAATTTTAAATCCAATCCAATTCAATTCAGTTCAATACGTTGCCAGTCTTCTGATACCTCCTAAGGTTGAAAGCACTGTGACAGATACACATAAAAGAGAAGGAAAAGATTTTAGAATGATTTGTTGAATCAATGTACTACAAGGTTGCTTAGATTATGATCTTCAGTCCTTGTGTATTACATTCACCTAGGGTGCTTATTAAAAATGCAAAACATATAGTCTTATCCACCTTATAGAAGCAGAATAAATATGTAGGTAGAGAGTAAACAATCTTACCAAGCACACCAAAATACTATGTACACTAAAGTTTGGATATCTTCTAGGACTTTAATTGTGAAGGTAGAAGCAGCTCTGCAGTGTAGAAGATAGAAAAAGATCAAAGATAAAAAGTTCTTTACAGACCAATTCCCATCATAATTCAAGATATAACAAAGTTTTCCTGGCAGTTGGTAAAAATAGTTATTCTAATTTTCATATTTATAAGGTAGAGATTGGATGTTATAAGCACATGAAGAAAAGTTGTGACAGAATAAATTTATATCTTTATTAAAATTTATAAGAAAACATTTTAGGTTGTTTCTAATAAAACATTTTAATTACTGATGGTAGCAAACCATTTTTCCATCTATTCCTGCCTCCATACTAAAGGATTAATCATGAAAAATATTGCTAAAAGAGGTTCACCCTATTTGAAGAAATGAACAAATGAAAAGTCTTTGTCATGTGATAAACTTACTGGAACATGAAAGACATAGACCAGCTGAGGGAAAAGCTTAGAAATCCAAGATGACTATTCATGGTGGATAAAAAGAAGTGTTCTACTTAATTTTCAGGGGAAAGCCAAGGCTAGATTAAGAGTGATGACTAAAGACAGTTTAAAACTGTTTACTGCCACATCAACAATATGGTTATGCCCTAAAATATCTCACTACGTTAAACATGAAGATACTAGGTAAATAATGACAAAAATAACATTAAATAATTCTGAATCACCAGAAAGTAAAAGAAAAACAAAATCACCAAAGATCAAACAAAACCGAACTGAGCAAACAACCAAGCAAACAAATGAATGAATCATAAGCTGAAACCAGGATAGCAAGCAAAAATGGAAAACAAGGCTAGCCTGGGATAAATGACAACACCAGTGACATATATCATTGGGACCCAATGGCTGCACATTGAGGAACAGTAAACAGAACCTAGGGTCTACCCCAAATAGGGTAACTGAACTGAAACCCCTGCAGAAAGCTAGCACAACCAAACAGGCTATTCATTCTGTGAAAATGTTGACTGAGAAGAATTGGCATAACAGGTCAGGTAACTAAGAGGAAATTTATTTGTCTCTGGAACTCTGGGTGCAAAAAATAACAGTAATAATATACTCTCCTCTGAGAATTAAAAGTACAAAACTTCTCTCTCATATACAAATCTAGGGTTCAAATTTACATTACTCCATGTGTTCATGGAAAATCCAAACTGAGTAATTAAATTTATCTGGTCTCAAATTGAAATAAACCCCCTGGTAATGTTTGAAGAGAAAATGCCTGGGAATTTCCAGGATTACTGAAAAATATAAAGCCCTTTATAAGAAACATAAGGATAAGCTGCACACAAAAAATTAAACCAGATCCATACCTAAACCATCATAGTGAAACTGCAGAACACCAAAGACAAAGAAAGGTTCTTGAGACCAGCTAGAGAGAAAAGTCAAAATACCTACAAAGATATGGCTGACACATCCTAAAACGTGACCCCTGATGTGTTACACGTTTGTAGAAGCATAATTTCCTCCTCTTGTGTTCTATTGTTCATAGCCAATAAAATACGACAAAGGTGATGGGATAGTTATTCTCTTGATTAGGTTTCATTACATAAGATTCTGTTTCCAGAAAGGAATGCAGCCCAGTGGACACCTTGATAACAGGCTTAAGAGACCCTAAACAGACAACCCAGCTCAGCCATGCCTGAACTTCTGACCCACAGAAACTGTGAGATAACAAATGTAATGTTGTTTTAAGCCACTAGTTAGTGCTAACTTGTTAGGTAGTAGTAGAAATCTAATACATATTTGGGTACCAGGAATAGAGTTCAAATCCACACAGACATAGGTTCAGAGTCTGTGGGACATAGCTAAAGCAGTCCTCCAGAGAAATTCATAGCATTTAGCACACATAGCAATAAAATTAAAACAAATCAATAAAACATTCAATTCAAAAAGAATAGAAAAAGACCAACAAGGTAAAGCAAAATAAACAGAAGAAATTCCTAAACGTAGACACTGACTTAGAAAACACAACAAAAAGTTGATTCTTGAAAAATGCAAGATAGACAAATTACTAGCTGAGAAAGAGATATCTCAGAGAGAATGACAAATACACAAAATAAGAAATGAAAAAGGGGCAATATCCAAAACACAAATATTAAAAAACTTCTTTTGAGATTCTACTGAATAATTATATACACATTAATTTTTTAAAACTACTTGAAATATATAGCCTGTTAGGAAGATATAATTCATAAAATAAGCTTCAGTAGATGTAGAAGTTTTAAACAGTCCAATTTTCATAGATGAAATAAAAGAAGTTGTCAAAGAGCCTCCCCATCCCACAAAAGTCATCAGAACAAATGGTATGAAAGGGGAAATCTACAAAACCATAAAGACCAAATGATCTTAATGATTTAAACTATGCCAGGGCATTGATAAAGAAGTATAGCTCCTCAGTTCTTTTCATTATATGAGTTTAACACTGATATAAAAACTACACACACACACACACACACACAACTACATACACTATATTTCTAAATATAAATGTGAAATCTTAAATGAAATCTTAGTAAACAGAATCCAACAGCACTTCAAGATCAAATGGGTATTTCAATATTAGGAAATCCATTAATAAAATTCATCCTATTATAGATGTAAAAAAAATCATATGATCATGTCCATATATGCCAGAGAGGCATTTCACATAGGTCAACCTCAATTTTTTTTTTAAAAATTGATAAAATAGAAATCGATGAGTCATTTCTTAGTGTGATAGATTATATATATATTCATTGATGCAAAAGCCAACATCTTACTTAATGGAAAAACACTAGATGAATTCCTACTAAGGTGAGGAACGATATAAGGATGCCCATTATCTTTCTCATTATTTTACATTATATTGAAAATTTGAGCCAATGTAATTCAACTGGAGAAAGCAAATCACTGAAGCAGAGCTTCCTATATAGTAGGAGCCAGGTATGTCAAATGTTGTTCCCCTTAGCTCTTGGAATGTCTGAGAGGGTCAAGGCAATTTTCCTTTGACCAGAGCAGCCCAATCGACTTGTTCCAGTGAATCACAGTTTGAATGTTAATTCTTAACGTGTGATGTCCTGTCGAAAAGATTGGGAAGTACAGCTTTAGAAAAATTCTTTTATTTGTGCTCTAGGAGGCATGTACAAGAATGTTCATAAGAGCATAAATGTTAGCAAAAAACTGAAAACAAGTAAACGTCCTCTTGTGAAACGTCCATTGAAAGTCAACGGGATTAATGTATTGTGATACATTAATGCAATATAACACTGAACAGCTGTGACATGGATGAATCTCAGAAAGGAATGTTGAGTGAAAAAAGAAACTTGCAGCAGAATATGTACTGTATAATCCCATATTTTAAGTGCACAAATGTATAATATTTAATAATCACTGTACAGGGATATATACATTTATACATGCAAATACACATAGTGTGTATGTATATTCGTATAAGTATAAAAAAACAAAGAAATGATACACACAGCTCAGCATAGTGGTCATTCTTCTATGGGGTATGGGTCAAGGGTAAGGACACCTCAAAGGGGTCAGTAGGGTTCAATTCCTTTGTTTAACTGAGATATAATTGAAATATAACATTGTATTAATTTTAGCTGTACAACATGATTTGATATACCTACCTATGGCAAAATGATCACCACAGTAAGTTTACTTAACATCCATCACCAAACGTAGATAAATATATTTTTTTCCTTGTGATGAGAACTTTTAAGATTTCCTAGCAAATTTCAAATATACAATACGTAATTATTTTTTTTGAATTGAAATAAGTTTATGATGATTATATGTTATTAAAATTAAATATTAGAATATAAACAGAATGAAAATAAAGAATGGAAACATTTATGTTTCATATAGACATTAAAAAAAGGATTATTTAGCTATATTAACAAGGGAGAAATGTCAAGGCAAAAAATTACATGAGAACAGATGCTTAAAAAAATTGTAAGTCAATCATACTTCAGTAAAAAAAGAAAAAGTGTTAAAATTTACTACAAAGATATAAAAATTCTAAATTTGTACAACCCAATAACATAGTCTTAAAAAAGGTTTAAAGCAAATATGATAAAAGCCAAAAGGAGAAAGAGACAAATCTACAATCATTGTGGGGGGTTTTCTATGCAACTCTCAATAACAGATAAGAACGTGTAGACCAGGCTTTGTGGAAATTCAGATGACCAAAAATGTTTGACTATCTTGAGGAAGTGGTGACATTTGCAGTTCCATATGAATTTGAGGACTGGCTTTTCCATTTCTGCCAAAAAGGCCACTGGAGTTTTCTTAAGGATTGCATTGAATCTTAATTGTTTGGGGTTGTCTTTACAATACATAATTATTAACTACAGTCAACATGCTGTATGGTCATTGCATCCCCAGGCTTATTTATCTTATAACTGGAATTTTGTACCTTTTGACCCCCTTCACTTCTTTTGACCCCATTCCTACAAGTTCTATTTCTTAAACTGCACGGTGGACTCTTGGGAGTTTGCTTTATTATTATTGGTGGCAGGTGGTATGTGTAAATATCTTCATATTTTAAGAACAGAGGGAAAAGGCATAGATATAAATTATCCTCCACAGCTAATATTTCTTTTCATTTTATTTAATAATAATAATATTTAATTAATTAAATTGATATTTAGTTATCAATTAAATTAATTAAATAGGTTTAATGGATTTAAATTTAATTTAACATTAATTAAGAGGAATGAATATTTAATATTTCATTTATTTAATTTTATTCTAATTGTGTCATCTTAACAAGTAAATATAATTATTGATATTGTACAAACAATGGCACCCACATTTTATTTTTCATAGAAGCACTATGAAGAGGAAAACCATTCTGGCATTCTGTTCAGACAGCTAAACATTTCTGTAGGTTGTTTGGGTCATGATGTTATAACCAAGGTATAATTACCTTCCGGCTGCAATCTAGAATAAAATAGCTTCTTCAGGGTTGTTGTGAATTTAACCTCATTAAATAAAAGAAAGAATTTAGGAACACCTAAAATGTTTATTTTGGGATAGGGAAATTTGGTTGTTCCCTGGGAAATGACTGATGTAAGGTAACTCTTTGCTACTACAGAAACAGCACATTCTAGAATTCTGTGATTCGAAAGCAAAAACCCGCCACTTTTCCAATGCTTCATTGTTTCTCAGTAATAAAAATGTCAATGGTCCATGTTTTATATGTGACTGATGACAAACAAATGCAAACAAATTCAAATATTTGTATTATTTAGATTTAATTATAGTATGATCAATTCATTGAATGATGTGGTATCTGCCAGATATTGGGGTGTATCTGCTCTGTCACAATCATACTGATCAGACAACATCTGATAATTAGTCCGATTGCCTTAGCAACTGATTTCTATATCCCTATCTTTTGTGACTTTGGCTGCTGTCCCTCAATGAGTCTTCGTGGTGGTCTCGCTTAAGCAAAGCTCTGATGTGTCCCATTCTCTAACAATATCTCCGTGAATCCCAGGGCCTCAACCTTGACAGACAGAACATGATGCATTGCTCAGATCACAGTTTGAATCATATAGTCACCTTTGCTTCTGAACAACTGACCAAGTTGGCGACAGGCTTTAACACCACCTGGTTTCCCATATATACTCATGCAGGTTGTGTACTACGTAGGTCCAGGGAGCTATTCCTTGGACTGCAGTATGAATGGCATCCACCCCTGAGGCTGTATAAGGCTCTTCATCACATCTGATAGGGCTTATTTCCCCAAACCAGAGCTCTGGTAATAAAGCAGCTGTTTATCCCTTGTCTATCCTGTAAATGGAAAAATCTCACCTCTAGAAGGGGAACAGCCCGACAGGCATAAATAATGCCTTCACAGTTATTGTGGGTGTCTTCCTGTTTTTGCACCCGTGAAAATTCTGTGTGTTTCAAGGATTAATAACAAGATCTGTAATTCAGCTGAGCACTTGCATGAAAGGTGTCAGAGCTACATATGCTGTCCAGGTCACAACCCTTACTTATCACTATCTCTTAGAGAAGACATAGAGCTGGACAATCTCAGCAGAGAGCATTTGTGGGAAAAGCAAATCTTTTACTGAAAGGCCATGTTTGTTCCATTATAAGGCAGAGGTCCAGAACCTAGTAAAACAGAAAAACTCAGACATTGACATAGGTTGTGCTCTTTGCTTGATTCAAGATCTAGTTCACTTTTATCCCCCATAGGAAAACTTACCCGGTATTAAAACCTTGAGCAGTCCTCCTCAGCCCTCTGATGTTTGAATCTCATTTTATTGGCAACTGGTCCATTTGCCCATGCCATGTCATAAACATATGCCATCCTAGACTCACACCTGGAGGAGGCCTCCATTAGTGAAGCCTGGTATACATTTGTTTCCACTATCAGGGCACATGCATTCATGCATTCAATTGCACCCTTATGCCAATCCTCGTGAGAATGGGCTTGGCTGCATGAAACTGTCCATTCAATATAGCAGAACTGCTGGTGGCTCAGTATTTACCTCTCCCTAAGATTTCAAAGGTAGAATAAGGGGGCTTCTGCTCATGTTGCAAATTTATATCTGTCTACAGAATTATTTTTCTATTTTTTCAAGTATAGTTGACTTACAATATTATATTGGTTTCAGGCATACAACAGAGTAATTCAGTATTTTTACAGATGATACACAATTCAAAGTTATTATAAAATATTGAGTATATTCCCTGTGCTATGCATTATATCCCTGTAACTTATTTATTTTATAACTGGTAGTTTGTACCTTTTCATCCCTTTCACCTATTTCACCCCTCCCCCCACCCTATTCCCTCTGGTAACTAATAATTTGTTCTCTTCATTATGCTAAGTGAAGTAATTCAGACAGAGAAAGACAAATAATGTATGTTTTCACTTATAGGTGGAATCTAAAAAACAAAATAAATAAACAAATATAACTAAACAGAAACAGACTCTAGGGAATCGTCTTGATGGGCTCTACTATGAACTAGGGCCATGGCACCGTCCTCTTCACTGCAGACGCACTCATATACACCAAAAGGAACAATCTTTTCTCTGCATGAAATCGCCTCCCTGCCCTTCACCAGGTTCAACATGGCTACCTTTTAAGAAAAAAAATATCTGGAGTTCCCCAATACAAGGTCAGGTAATCCTAAACTGTGGGCCTCTGCTCATTTTTCCCTTTGAAAAGGCTCTGTGTCCGTTTTAGTTTTCCCTTGTTGCATAACAAATTTCCACAAACTTAGAAACTGAAGTCAATATTCAATTATTAGCTCACTGCTTCTGTAGGTCAAAAGTCTGGGTCCTCTGCTTAGGGCTTCACAAGGCTGAAATCAAGGTGCCAGACAGACTGCATTCTCATCTGCAGGCTCTACCAAGAAAGGAGCAGCATCCAAGCTCTGTCAGGTTGCTGACAGGATTTATCTCCTTGAGGCTGTAGAGTGCATTGCAGTTTGCTTCCCGAAAACCCGAAAGAGGGAGAAAAAGAATCTCTGCTGCTTGGAGTTTCTGCCTTCCGGGAAGGCCTAGGCCCTGTTTTTTTTTTTTTGGTTTTTTTGTTTTGTTTTTTTTTTCCAACGTCACTAATCATTAGGCCCTGGTTTTTAAAGGCTCACCTGATTAGTTCAGGCCAACATAGGACCCTCGCTCTTTTGATTAACTTACTATCAACTAACTAAGGATCTAAACTAAATTACATCCGAAAAACCCCTTCATCTCTGCCATATTCTGAGTTAGAAGGAGACGACAAACTCTGCCCACACTCAAGGAGATGGCATTACACAAGGGTGTGACTCAGTGGGGGTCACCCCAGGCTGTATCTGCTACAATATCCTCAAATGAAGATGCATTTGTCTTCTGCTATTAGCCATAGTCCAAAGGAGAGGACAAATAGAAAATGTATATGCTGGATCAACACCTACGGGGCCACACGTATCAATGTTATCCCTGCCATCCTTCTTCTTCCCTGTGGAGTTATAGCATAGCATTGAAAACTGTACCTTCACCGAGAACACCTAAGCTACAGCCACTGGGTATTTCCATTTTGGACCATATTGCCCAGATCTGTTGGCTCAGCAAATGTCACAGATAAAAGAGAAGCAGAACTCTGAGCAGACCAGCTGCTAAAGTGAAATATTTTCTTGCCCGAACACAAGCAATACGTTTTACTCTTTCCTTCCAACATGTTCATATTATATAAAAATTAAAACATTCTTTCTGCATGGAATGATTGAACTGATCCTTTCCTCTATTTTGTTTTATTTTGCTTCTTTTTTTTGTATTAAATTCTCTTCTTTTTTTATGCAAGTATTGTTAAGTTTCTTTTGGGCATGCATTCTTCACTTTAAGAAAGTTTTAGGGGCAAAAACTATAGGGAGTATGATTTAAGACCCCATTGCTTATTTGGCTAGTGATATAAAAGATTTTTTTTAAAAAAAAAAGCAAGTTCAAAACAATAGCATACCTCCACAGCAACTTGGGAAATACAATACAGCAAAGAGGTCAGCAAAAGGCTGACGAATGCATGCTTCTCCTTGAGACGTATGTCTTTTCATTTTCTGCAGTTTCCTCCACAACCACTATGCCCACTAACTGGTCTGAAGAAGACAAGTGGTTCAGAGGTGCCTCCCTCATTTTTAGAGTAGTAGGACACCCACTTCTTTCATTTACATTGCTTCGCCTTCTTCTCCCTTTCTTGGCTTTGAAGAGTCTGGATTTCTGGCAAGAGTAAAAAGAAGACTAAAAGTTTAGCTGTTTAAAATATTGATTGTGAGGGACTGCCCTGGTGGCACAGTGGTTAAGAATTCACCTGCCAATACAGGGGACACAGGTCCGAGCCCTGGTCCAGGAAGATCCCACATGCCGCAGAGCAACTAAGCCCACGCGCCACACTACTGAGCCTGTGCTCTAGAGCCCGCTAGCCAAAACTTCTGAGCCCGCGTGCCACAACTACTGAAGCCCGCACACCTAGAGCCCGTGCTCTGCAACGAGAGAAGCCACCGCAATGAGAAGCCTGCGCACCACAACGAAGAGTAGGCCCTGCTCGCCGCAACTAGAGAGAGCCCGTGCACGGCAACGAAGACCCAACACAGCCATAAATAAATAAATTAATTAAATAAATTAAAAAATATATATATTGATTGTGAGAATTATTGTCCTGAGCGTCATCCGTTTAGGGTAAAATAAAATAGCTCTGAGTCAAAGAAAAAGGAGAAGGCACTTCTCACACATTCTCAAACCACAAGTTCAAGACCATATACCTCTCACTGCAAGGATGATAATCACAGATATTAAGACACCACAGGACCCCTCAGAGTAGTGAACCATATTTAGTAATCCTGCTGACATATCCCTTTATCTGGCCATTTAAAAGCTACATTAATCTCCATGATCCTCCCTGAATTCTGAGATTTTAATACCAAGGGCTTCTTTCTATGACTTTCTCCAGGTTTGAGGCAAACACACTGTCCCTCAGGCTCCTTGTCTCCACACTGCATCTGAAATCTCTCTCCTCTTGCTTCCAAAACAATAGACTAGAAACATGAATATATTTTCCAGGCTCTGTCAGGCACTCTTCAGTGCCAACGTGGTGGCTGGGGGACATGGATGGCACCAGTCTAAGAAATGGACCAGAAAGACTGCTGCACACCACTATGACAACCCGGAAACTCAGACGCCCATGTTCCTCAGTTTCCACACAAAAATCCTGTATTATAAGGAGCAGAAGATTAGATTGGGGTTGTGTGGTATCAGGTGTAGAAAATTACCTTCAAGACACTATGCAGTGAGCCCACGCTTGGAGCATTAAATGAGGCATTATCATGCTAAAGGGACACTTTCCAGAAGCAACGGAGATAACCCTAAGAATGGCTTCTTGTATTCCTGTCTCCTGTTACCTCTGCTGCTTTCTCTTACTAATCCTTGGCTTGTTCTCTTCGCTACTCCTCTGGCATCCACCCAGCTCAGCTTCTGGCAAGGTTCCAGTTCTTGGCTTTGGCTGCCTCTTTGCTTTATGGATTAAATCTGATGCCTGCTCTAGTTTTCCTGGACTAACCTGGCAAGTCCTGTAATTTTGACCCTGTGTAGCCCCATGTCGCCATCTTGTTTGAATGTCGTTTTCAAGAGTAGCTTTTAAAAACAGTGATAGAACTCTTCAGTGCTTCTTCAGAGTCTCCAGTCACTTTTTTTCTTTTTTAAGCATTATGTCTTCTTATTCCTGGCCATATTTTGGAATATATATATATCCTAATTTTAAATTTAATAAATTTCTCTTCAAATAAAGATGGGGAAGCATCTTTTTAATGAATAAAATTCAATGCATTTAATGAATAAATTAAATTTAAAATTTTAATAAGTGGATTGCCAGAAGGTGTGAAAAATATTCCACCTGCCATATCAAAAATGAGAAATTTATTAATTCATATTGTACATCATCTAATTTTTTTTTAAAGGACATGGGCATCAAAATCTGTATAGGAAATATCTTAAATGAGGGACAGCTTTATTGTGGTAGAATAAGCATTGAAAATGTATCACTTGGATTTATGTCCCAATTCTGCCTTTCACTAGGTGAAGTAGCTTTTCTAAGTTTCGGTTTTTATTAACTGTAATATAAGGATAAGAATATTTAAAACTACACAATATTTTATTTATAATTAATACGCTTGATATTATGAGAATTAAATATATCCTCTATTTCTTTGGCTCTTTCCTTGGAAAGATTCCTTCCCTATATTCTGAGACTCATCAAGGGAAGTCTCAAATGTGCTCACCAACTAGGCAGTCACCCATGTCATCACACATTCAGAACACACTTCTGCCTCTGCTGGTACTGCTGGTAACATCAACACTTCTGGGTACCATCACCCCTTATACTGGGTACTGCCAAGATCTACTCAATACTAGATCTACCAAGTATCACTTCTCAGAAAGAAAACCAGAGCCAGACAGAAGTCAAAGTAATGACAGCAGCTCTTACTCTGGAACTATCGCAATCGGGAAAAGGAGACCTCACTATAGAACTGGGCTGAATTTTGAGTACAACATGGGCAAGTGGGGATATAGCCAAGGGGCAGAAAGGGGATCCGTGGATGAAAAATTACTAAGAGGAAACATCAGGGGTAAGTAAGGAGGGATTCTCTGGCTAAACCAACTTACAAGATTATTACTGAAGGCAGGCCAGTGTGATCAGATGCCAAAGAAGGGAGATGAAGATTTGATCAGACATCTATAGGGTGATCAGATATTGAGGGTAGAGATTCTTGCAAAACTGACTTAACAAGATTCTTGCTACAATTGGATGTTGCAAGCCCTACAAGGAAAGATGCCAAAGTTCAGGCCTGGAGGGATCAGAGGAGGCTGACTAAAGCTTAATCAAGGAGATTCCTGCCTCTTCTCACACTGAGAATTGCTCCACTGACCTGTTGTTTCCTCTGTATGTGTCTGTGTCTGCCAGGCACTCCTGCTGCCGCTTTCCACAGCTATTCCTCCTTCACCCATTAGTTTCTGTCACCAGACTCCAATGCCATCTTCCACAAAGCACCACAATCTCCCAGTGGACACTATGGTGAATGTTCTGAAATACTTGAAGGGCCAAGGTAGGGGGAATCTAACGTTTCTTAGGAGAGAACTAAAGCAATGTTGCTTTTCCCTACGCACAAGTTTCAATAAAATAACTTTTTCTTTCCGGTTTTACTTCCACTTCTCCCCAGGTGACCTAGACATACATTGACGGAGACAGAACCAATGACTAACACAAGTGACAAAATGATTATACCCAGAGTCACTCCTCCCCTCCAACTCTGTGGTTTTATTTTGGGGCCAAGCTTGTGAGTGACTCTGTCTTCCTCAGGAGTCTTCCTAGTCACTCATCTGAGCAAACCCTTGGCAGGCTGCCCTCTGGTTCATGCACATGCCTAGGTGTATCTAAATCCCAGCCGATGCTCAAATCAGATCACCTTAGTATACACAGAAAACGTTGTTATAATAACGAAGATTAAAAGAAAGGTCACAAACCATTTAAGAGGAGAGAAGGTGCTGTAGCTGGATTTCCCTTCCTGGTAGCTTCTAATGATTTTAGGAGTTCCGGGTGAGATTATTATTATAATTAAGCAATACTTTCCGCTCTAAGTTTTCTGGCTGTCAAGATGAACATAATGCAATCAATGTGTCCCCCCACTTCACCAGCTTGTAGTGCAAAATAAGGTTACATTTCTTTTAATATCCAAATCGATGTCAGGAAGTCCATTTGTGTACTGTGTTCCTCTTCCCAAGTGATTTCTGGGAATCGGGAATCGCTGAGGAATTCTCACATGTTCTACACATCCATCCTGGTCTTCCAACCTCTATTCCAGAGCTCTTACAGATCACATCACATTATCTCATAACTTGATTCTGTGTTCTCACTCCCCAGCCCAATATTCTCCAAGCAAGGGACACAGACCCCTTGGTTAATTTTCCAAATGTGTCTAGATCCTTACTGCAGTGTTCTGTAAAATTTAATTGAATGTTAAAGGGACAACAAAAGCACAAGTTTCAGGGTCTCACATGGCTAATTTCTGACTTTTATAGGAATTAAACACACCTTAAGATCCCAAGCTGCTTTGACATGGCAGTTACCAGATTAACCTCCACCAGATTTAGCCTCCATGGTGCTTGTTTTTTGGACATTTCCATGTCTCCAAGTCTGATCTTGCAACTTGTAATCTTACAGAATGGAAGGTCCTCTCCTGCTCACTTTAAAACTTTCTCACCCCACACCCAGGGAAAATCATAGGTTGGAATATCCTTTTCCTCAAAAAGTCACAACCCTTCTCAACTCATGGAGTGTGATCTAGAGCCTAGATAGGACAATAATAGTAGTTAATAGAATATTTCCTGAACGTTACATTATTTAATCTTAAGCAGAACCATATGAGGCATGTCTATAGTTCAATCAAAATCTATGTTTTATGTAATGATTACTCTGATTTTTCAAAGGTATAATGCAGAAAAAAATACAGCTTTTGCTAGTAAACAAACACAAAACACCTTAATTTTCAGCATCTACATTCAAGTTTAAGATGACCTCACACTACTACCCACTGCGTTGGTACTTAGTGGGGTAACTCAAGAGTCTTACTGGTGATATTCTTAAAATAAAATGTATTTGTTTTAAAACTTTGCTTCTACACTGCCTAAAACCCCAAACCTCCAGAAACTCACAAAGAGCAATAATTTCTTTTCAAATATTAAAAGTTCTGGCTTTATCAGGTACTCCAGTGAATTACTAGGACTACTTCTACTAGAGTTATTTATAGAAGTACTATTTTATAAAATATGTGAGCTCCCATTATGTCTCAAGCACTGTGCTTGGTGCCAATGCTGTAGCGTGAACAGGACAGAAAAAGTCCTGGAATCCAGGAAATTGGTAGCTTGACCATTAATGTGTCAGTCACTGTTTTAATTACATGGTCTCCTTGAATAGTTTACTATCTCAACAGCTTATTGAGAGTTAGGGTTTTACTTTCATTGTATAAATGAAGAAACTGAGGCTTAGAGAGTTTAAATAACCTATCCAATTCCTGAAAACAAACATGTAGTAGAACCAGTATTTGAATCAAAACCCTCTATTAACCACAAAGCTATGTTTATTGAGAACCCATAGAAGGTAAATGTTACTCTGGGACCTACACATCTTCTGAGAACAACTGTTTAGTTGCAGACAGAGAATGACTCTGCTTTGGTTAAATTTAGCTCAACTAGATTGATGGCATCAAATGTAAACTGGTGGCTGCCCATGACCCAAAACATCAGAATTATGCACCAAGAGAGAGGGCCAACCTGTGTGTGAGATGTGTTATGTATCTCTCAGGCTTACAAAAACCCCACAACTTTTTAAATAGTATTATTCATGAACTATTTTTGCACAGACTGTGCCTCCTAGCACTGCCATCCAATTTGTTACATTTCATATACCTTTCATAGCTTTTAAAATTAAAAAATATATATACATATATATCCAACTATTTAGAGCTTAATAATAGGATTTCTAAAATTAAAGTTTGAAATATCTTTAAGATTTTTTTTATGTGGACCATTTTTGCAAGTTTTTATTGAATTTGTTACAATATTGCTTCTGTTTTATGTTTTTTGGTTTTCTGGCCACAAGGCATGTGGGATCTTAGCTCCCCGACCAGGGATCAAACCTGTACCCCCTGTACTGGAAGACAAAGTCTTAACCACCAGACTGCCAGGGAAGTCCCTCAAAATATCTTCTTAGGTAGGGTTGCCAGACTTAACACATAAAAAATAAAAATAGAGAACACTTAGTTAAATTTGAATTTCAAATAAATAACAAATGCTTTTTTAATATAAATATGTCCTATACAATATTTGGGAAATATTTATACTAAAAGAAGTTCATTGCTTCTCTGAAATTCAAATGTAACTGGGTGCCTTGTATTTTATCTTGCACCCTTATTCTACAGACACAGGCTTAAATCTCTAAGCTGTTACCTTAACTTGTCTACTGGTTATTTCAGGGTACTTCATGAGAAATGAACACTTGTTCCAATCTATTTGGAAGTTCTGCTGTGGACCACTTAAATTGCTAAATGGCTTAGTAGGTCCCTGATGGTTACTTGCCATTACAGAGATTTACAGCATATGTGGACCTTGATCTGAACTATAGTCAACTCAAAAAACTGTCTGTGATACTCTGTTATTTTCTGCTGTTCAGAAGCCAAGGTAATTATGGATTTCTCTGGAGGAAAACACATCCATTGACTTTAAGTTGTTTGGGGGAATGTTAATTTAATGTAAGTTTCCTTCTGCTATGACTGCTACTTTCGTAGATTGTACACAACAGTTGGGTAGAACACAAAATGCCTTTTGTTAAGAAGTCTGGAGTTTTTGCTGTTTCTGTTTGTTTAGCTTTAAGGAGGCAATCTGGGGAGAGGGGGTGCTAAAAGGCAGAGGAAGTTAGTGGAGACTTGAAGCAAAGTTCTTTCACCTTAGGTCACTGAACTTCTGAGGTGCAGGTTACATTTTGGTTTGGAGAGTTTTATTTGCCTCAAGTAGCCATCTCAGCAGTCCACCACAGACTAGACAGAAACATGAACGCCCTTCTGTCATTCCGCTGATGTTGGCTCTCAGGACCTCATGGATCCAGCTCCACAGGAAAGCCTAATATTTGAACTTTTCACTCTTGGTTCATTTTATTAGACAGCAGTGAAAGTTAACCTCATACTAAATGCTGAAGAGAAAATGTAAAACACCCTTTTAATTAGCCTTTGCTTTTCTCCTCTCTATGAATAGATTTTTAAAGGAGTTATTTCCCCTTAATTCGCTTGTCTGATACTGAAACATATTTGAAAATATAGGTGATAAGAAGAAGAAAAATTAAAAAGATGAGTTACAGGGAGACCACCCAAGAAAAATGTTTTTTCATGCTATTAAATACTTTCCAGTCTTTTAAACTCATTTTTACTTCTGACCTGAACAGACTAGAACTGAATTTCTAAAATATTTTTTTTAAAAAAGAGGAAAATAACATAGTCTGTGTCCAAATTCTTCACAGAACTTGTGGAAGAATCTATAATGTGTTATAACATTTTAGTTATATCCAAAAAGTTCCTACATAAATAAATATCTTTTAAAAAAATAAGAGTTTATTTTAAGATGGAAAACTGTAATTGAATCCTCATTTTTTTCTTTCTTGATGCTATATAGTCAAAGTGTTATCCAAATGCCAGAGAACCTCAACACACAGCAACCCTAGCTAGGGACTTTTTAACCCAAAAATCAAAAAAGGGAAATTGTGCTGGAATAAAGAGTCAGAAATGACTTTATCCAAATATTATATTTAATTTTTAGATCTTTTGTCACAGTATTATAGAATTATATGTATATATACACACATAAATAATCTCTAAGTTTACTCTTATGAAACATACTTTGCTTATCATCTTAATACAACACAGCCAAAAGTTCTACATGACCTACACTTAAAAATAACTCCCACATAAAGATCACTGGCTATAAGGTTACAAACTGACCACTGTCAAAATGAACTGATCCTTGACTTCTTTTACAGAGACAATCTAATCACATTCTCTCTCCAGAGAGAGGAAATGCTGCATTGTTATAGTGGGTGATGATTCATTTAGGATCAAACAATCAAAAAGATAAACAAAGAGACATTTCAAGCATGTACTATTAGATTTCAGAAGACTCCATTTTCATGAAGGACCAAAGTTGTCAAAATAAGTATTTGGGAGGCAATGTGGCTTTACGGTTTGTGTGTGGAAAACAGTAGGTTCTAATCCCAAGGAGGGCACTGGTTCACTGTGTGACTGCCAACAAATCATAGAATTACTTTGAATTGGCTTGCCTGTAATACAGAGAATCAGGCTACCTCCTGTCCCAAGAATACTGGGATTGCCCAAGGGCATACATAATAGGTGGTTTTTAAATTTAAGAAGCCATATATAGAACTAAATTAAAAGGAGAAAATTACTTTGATGAGAACACTAAAAACAACAACAAAAAAGATTGTCTCTCTTATAGATTACTAAGTGTGATGTATAGTCACTGGAGTGGATGGGCTTTAGGAGGTCCTGGGTGTCTGTAACCCCACACAACTCGGCAGGTTACACAGCTGTGAAGCAGCCCCACCAGGCACATCCCAGAAGAAATGCAGCTGCACCCTCACAAAGGGTACTCAGCTTTACTTTTCTCTACTCACTTCACCACAAAATTTTTTATTCAAGAAACATTTATCAATCACCTACATGGGCCTGATGCTGTTTGCTCTATTCCAGGGTTTCAGCACCATTGACATTCTGGGCTGGATAATTATTTGTGCTGGGGATTGTCCTGTGCATTGCAGGATGTTGAGGAGTTTTCCTGGCTTCTACCCTCTAGACCCCAGTAACACTGACCCACTCTGTCCCACCTGTGGTGAGCAAAAATGTTTCCAGATGTTGCCAAATGTCCCTTTAGGGGTAAAATCACTTCCAGTTAAGAACCACTGCTCTATGCTAAGACAGAGATTCTCAAACTGTAGTGAACACAAGACTCACTAAAGATGCCGATTTAAAAGTAAGGCACTATCCTCCAAAGATTGTATTCAACAATGCTGAGTTGGGTACCAGTAATCAAGACTTTTAATGGACTCCCCTAATGATTCTGATGCAAGAGAGGTATGGAGAAAACCTTGAAAACCACTCTGCTTGGAGAAGAAAAAGCTTTAAGAAAGCTTGGTTTCTACTCTGAAGGAGTTTATCTTACAGTTAAGGACCCCAGACACATGGCTCGTGAGCTTATACACTGCAAGATAAGGCAAAAAGTAGGTTCTATATGAAAAATATAAAATATTTACTACAGAGTTTAAGAGAACAAAGATGAATTCTATAAAAACAGGGAAAGTTAGAAAAATTTTCAAGTATATAACAAATTGTGAGTTGTGGAACACTGAATGGTATTTTCACAGATGGTTTTGAGAGTAAAAGGGGTTCTAAACAGAGGAAATGGCATAAGCCAAAGCAGAGAGGCTGGATAATCTGTAACTAGAATCTAAGATCTGATCTATGCCCTCAAAATATATTTTGAGACAAATATGAAATATACCTAGTGCTGTGCCTGGCACATAGCAAGCAATGACTAAATGGTGTCTCCTTCCTGATTATAATTGTCCCAATCATCTGTTCCCTAAAGATACTACAATAACTCCCTCCCCAGAGAAGTTACCTAGAATACCTGTTTTGATCAGGAATCTGGCCATTCTTCTCTGTCCCATTTTGGTGGGATCAATGAAGAAGCTATTTTTTTTTTTTTCACGGTTCAGTTTTATGAAATTTAGCAGAGAGCTGGAATCATGATGTAATTTAATGAGAGAGCAGAATAGATAATAAATTAATCCTTATAATTTAAAAATGGCTCTGACTTCCCTTCTTCTATATCTTATTAATTTTTCTTAAGGAAGGTAGTTTCACTAAAGTATTTAATAAGACATTTTATCCTTTGTGAGGTGATGGTCCAGGTGAGGTATACTGTAGATTTTATTCTCTGCCCCAATTCTGTTTTTCCAGGATTAGAACTCACTGCTGACTGCAAGGTCTCTGATGAGCCTCGGATCTAGAGCTGAGCTTGGATCAGGCCAAAGTTCCCCTGGCCATTAGGACTAAACGACTCCTGTCTATATGGAACTAAGTGAATAAGCACCTTTTCTTTCCCCTTGAATTACCTAGAGTGAATTTGGGGAGATGAAGGAAAATTTTGTCAAGAAACCTTGCAGCACCTATTTCTGTCCACCCCACCATGGTACTTATAAGGCCTTAAGAGTCAGTCATAACCCACTTCTCTTTTACAAATTATTGGTTCAAAACCATTCTGACCTCCTTGAGGGCAAACAAGCTCTGTGCCTAGCAGAGTGCTTGTTGTATACAGGTGTTGGATAAAAGCTATTTTTTGAGTGAATTATTCAAATGGATTATTCATCAGTTTTTGTCACTATTGGTTCCAGAGTGTTTGACTTCTAAGCTGTTGTTTTAAACTAGGTTATTCATGTGGCCTTGCTGGTAGAGATAATCTTCATCTGAAAATATTCAGAGTTGTGTAAAGTCTTTTAGCGAGAGTAGAAGAACAATCTTTCCTTTTTCCAAGCTCATGACCCCATCTTGGACACCCACTAGTGCCCTCCTTCCTGTCTGAGATTCTTCAGCCCAAAGCCCATCCATGGAGATGACTGATGTCCCAAGAAGCTTTTGGTCACCCACCCTAACCACTTTCTGAATGTCTCTGTTGTTGAAGGATCGTATAGATATTCCCAAGGGAAGGGTGGAGTTCCCACTGTTTCTTTAATAACATTCATGTAAAACATTATCTATTAAACATTGATATTATGCAACCATAATTCTCAGTCAGAAGGCTGTCCCCAAACTTACAATATTTACTTCTGCTAGAAGAATATCTATTTTCCGCTTATTTATTTTCATTGAAAATTGATACCAGCTAGACGGTCTTGTTTCCTATAAAAGTCTACAATATGTTTTTAGAGAAATAATTCTAAATTTAGAAGTTTCTTCCCTAAACTTTATTATCTTTACAACATATTTCAGCTATCAGACTCAAAACTGAACAAAAAATTCCAATGAAAGCCAAATTATGGCTACAGTCAGGGGAATAATAGTCAATTCGTATTGAAAATAATGGTTATTGGTTATAAAAATGCAATATATGTTCAGACTAGAAAATATAAATCATAATGCCTAAATGGTATGCTTGTATTAATGTTTCTTGCCATTATACTATGACTTTTTTCCATCTCAATTACAGAATACATTTGTTTTCCATAAAGTCATTTCCAATTTTTCTTTATATGAGTAGAGCTGTTTTTTATTCTGGTACCAATAGTGTCACATGTTAGATGGGTAAAATATTAATCATATTTTACCATAAAATATGTAATTGTATTAATAAACAACAGATGGTGAGTTGATGCCCCTCTAAGAAATCTATGTTACAGGAATGTCTTAGTCTGTTTGGGCTGCTATAACTAAATCCCACAGACTGGTGGCTTATAAACAGCAGAAATTTATTTCCCACAGTTCTGGCCCTTACTACTTTCCAAAGGTTCCACCTCTTATTACCATCACTTTAGGGGTTAAGATTTCAACATTCAGACCATAGCAAGGAGTAATTAAGAATATGATTTCTGAAGTTTAACAGCATATGCTTAAACATCATTTACCAGTTGTGTGACTTTGGACAAGTTTCTTAATCCCAGTAAATCTCAGTTTCCTTCTCTATACAATGAGAATAATGTTAGTATCTACCTCTCAAGGTTGCTGAAGAAATTAAATAAAATCATGTATCAAATGTTTATAAAAGAATGCCTGGAACAAAATAAACAGTAACTTAACTGTTAGCTCTTACTATTTATCTTATTTTTAAAATCATTTCTCTGATTTTTGGAATAAAATAAGTTAGCTAAACTTTTTTACCATTTATTTATCTTGTCTGTGAGAAAAATAATTCAGTTCTATTCTATCCAATTCATTTTTAAAGCAGTTATTTTGAAGTCACTCTATAAAGCTGCTGAACACTGGAGGTTACAAAAGTGGAACCACAAATGATCCTTGTCTTCGTTGCACATAAAATTAATTTGGGGGACAACATTCACATGTAAAGTGGTTAAATAACCAGGTAAAACAGTCTGTAATTTAGTGCTACAGTTAGGAGTTCAGACATAAACTTGGAAAGGCATTCTAAAAACCTAGAGGGCTTCCCGGGTGGCACAGTGGTTGGGAGTCCGCCTACCAATGCAGGGGACACGGGTTCGAGCCCTGGTCCGGGAAGATCCCACACGTCGTGGAGCAACTAGGCCCGTGTGCCACAACTACTGAGCCTGTGCTCTAGGGCCTGCGAGCCACAACTACTGAGCCCACGTGCCACAGCTACTGAAGCCCACATGCCTAGAGCCCCTGCTCTGCAACAAGAGAAGCCACCGCAATGAGAAGCCCCCGCACCGCAACAAAGAGTAGCTCCCACTTGCCACGACTAGAAAAAGCCCACGCGCAGCAACGAAGACCCAACACAGACAAAAATAAATAAATAAATAAATAAAACTTAGAAACCAATGAGAACTGGAGTAACCATGGAAAAGTTGAGATTTAGGCTGATAAAGAGGAAGGTTACAGGAAAGAGCATATTAACCAAAAGATGAGATCTGGTAAAAAAAAAAAAATCTCAGAAAAATGTGAATAGTGTGGCATAGTTCAGGGTGTGTGTTGATGGATACTGGAATGGAGGAGTACCCTGAATGCCCAGCTGTATAGTAGGCAATGAGGAACCATGAGATGGTGTGAACAGATGAGTAAGAGAGCAAGAGTAGTACTTTAAGAATGTTAGTTTGGAAATGCTGCAGGTTGGATAGAGGAAAAAAGGAGGTAGTTTGCAGATTGGATAGGAGAAAGAGGACATTGGAGGAAGGAAAATCAGTTAGGAAACTATTACACTCATCCAAGAAGAAGGCGGTGAAGTCCTGGAGTAAGCTGGTGACAGAAAGGGGCAGACGGTATGATTTTGTCAAAGGTGAATTGATAGGACTGGGAAAATTCACTGGATGTATGGGGTGAAGTAAAAGGATGAGAAACTGGCTCGAATTCTAATCATAAAAATCCAAGGACAGATGTGTCCTCCTGCAGTCATCTAAATCCTTTCCACCTACATTGTCCTCACAAAACTGACACGACCATGTTTGAGAATCCCAGGGATATAGTACCTAAAACCTATATTCAACAACACTGGCAATATAAATTTTGAAAAGCAAAGTTTAAAATCTGTATAATCAGAATATTTTACAAATAATAGTCTATCTACTTAACATTTTTCACCACACGCCTCTATTTATTCACAGTGCCGTTAAAAATGTTCAGCGTTCATTCCTGAAACGAACCCTGGACTTCTGGATCCAACAGTAGAGTCAATTATATAATTGCTTAAACATCAAAGCTTTTCTTCACTAATGTCCTTACCAGGGGACATAAATAGGCAGGTCTCTTCTCTCTGATTGAGGCAAATGCCTATGTAGTTCAAACCAGCATACTGTACATTCCTGTGTGATTTTATGTGTTTGATTGTTGGCAGATGGAATATCTGCTTTTCCCATTGCTATCAACTGAATGTGTGCAGTGCACACCCTGCTCAAAGCAGACCTGTTTTGTCGGGCAGAAGTCAGGGCTCACTGCCCTGGGACAGCCCATTTCTTGGAAATGCTCATAGGATCTTCAGTTTCCCTTTTTGAGGTGTACAAGGAAAATATTACTCTGGGGAAATATCAAAGGATTTCTTGACATCAGCCAAAGAAACAGGTGCATGTATATTTGATTTGATAAAAAATGGGGGATACGAGTACAGTGGCCAGAGTCCAAGCATATCATTCCTCCTGTTAACAATTTCAATGGTCCACTCAGAAAACTTCCATCCTCAGTATCACTGTATCCATAATAATTTGAATGCCTTAGTTTGGAATTCAAGTTCCTTCATAATTTGGCCCCAATTGACCTTTCCAGCCATATTATGCACTACACCCATTCAAGATCCTTCCAGACTAAGCTGCTTTCTGTTCCCTGATCTTCAACCCAAACTCAGTTCTTGCTTATGCACTTTCTTCAACTTATCTTCCCCTACAGTCCAAATTCTCAGCATCCTAAAAGTCCCATTCATTCACCAATCAGTAAAGACTTTTCCCCTCCCCCCGGGAGAAATCAGCTTTCACTCCTTTATCCTCCCATTGCAAGTTACTCATATTTCTCTGATGGTACTTCCAATTTCTACCTTGAATAATGGTCAATTATTATGTGGACTGTATACTTCTTCGACAGTTTATGATCGATTCATCTCTGAGTTCTCCACCATAAGGTCTTGCATCTATGACATAATGGAAAGAATATCTGGAGTGAGAAGATTTAGATTCAAGTCTGCCTCTTTCTGCTGTGTCACCATGGTCAAGACCCTTAACTTCTCTATCAGTTCCTAAAATTCAATATATTTTTTAGAGGGATTAGATGTGATACTGGCATGACAGCCATTAATTAAACCATAAAAGTTAGGATAACTGAATATATTTTATGATATCAAATTAATATTAATATATCATGTATGAGAAAATTGATGGTGAAAAAATATATTTCTTGACATTGCTGGAAAGATTATTAATTCTTCTGTATAACCTCATATACCTGACCAATTCTTTTCACAATTGGGACACTCCCAAATTGGACCTGCTCATGAGAAGAGGACAAATTAAAATATGATCCTGTCACTAAAATTGAGCCTTCCTCCCCAGTCTCCTAATCATTGGTCTAGCATCTTGGCATTTTTATACTATAGCCAGGCTGTTACAGTCATTCACGAAGGCTGCCAGTAAGGTGAAACTGAGGTAGTCAGTCACTGAAACCAAAAAGACCACTATTTATTCATTCACTCCACAAATATTTATTGAGTGTACTTAAGGGCCAGGCACTCTTCTGGGTTCTAGAGTTAGAGAGGTGTGTAAGAAAAAATTCCTTCTTCCTCTCGAGATGTTTATAAACTAGTAGAGGAGAAATTTGAGCTCACATACAATTTCATTGCAGTACAGCATGGTGTGTTAGGTTTTAGAGTGAGGTAGAAGTAGAGAGTGGTCAAGAAAGAGCTTACTTGATGAAACATTCTATGGTTTACTATATCCATTCGTCATCAAGCAAAATGTATTCCCCACTTCAATGTGCCTTTAAAGTGCATTTAAGTTGAATCCATAGTGAAAAATGTGGATGGTGAGGATGTGATTTACTCCGTGCTGGACTTGAATCTTGAAATTCCCTAGAGAAACGTTTGCTTGAAACTCAGGAATTGTACTAAGTTTGTCTCTCATTATCCCTAACAAAAGGCCAAGGCTGGAAAGTGTTGAAATGGAGAGAGACAGAGTAGAAGAGTTAGATGTTGGTTAGTGTTGGAAAGAGAGGGATCCATTCTGCCACGCACGCTGGGGCAGAATGTGTGTGTGTGTGTGTGTGTGTGTGTGTGTGTGTGTGTGTGTGTGTGTTGTGGGAAGATGACTGAACACATAGAAGTTTGGTGATAAAGGCTAAGGCAAACTCTGCCCTCCCTTTCTGGGAGGGTCCTAGAAGAGGGAGCAAGATCCTTGGATACCTGTAAACATGGTAGAGTGGTACTACAGGAAGGCTGACAGGGTATGTTTAGTCTCTGGGGGCTCAGAAAGGACCAAGACAATTCAAGATGTCACTATTCCCTACAGAAGAGGAGAGCTTCTTTATAAAGTCTTTTTTATTGACAATGAATGACAACCACTGAATGTTATTATAATCACTCTTAAGTTGTATAAACTAAGCATAATTTCCAGACTTGATTTTATGTAATATCTATATGATCTGAATTTGAGAAAAATCTAGGAGTTGTAAATGAAAAAAGAAAATCCTGGAAATCAGGATTTGTTTTAATTTTATCGAGGTTCATGTAAGTTGAAGTAACACACTTAAAAAACTAAACTATCCATCTTATTTAGATGTTCTTGCTCACTTATTTGGCATTTTATTGAGACATCCTCTTAGTTACTAAATTTACTTAGATCTGTGACACGTGTCATCTTTGAAGACAGTTCTTCTTGTTCTTGGAATTAATTTAGTAATTTAAAGATCATTTACAGTGGTTGGGTTTGCTCAGACAGTTTCAGGGTCACATACCTGGGAATTCCTCTGTTTTGAGAATGTTTAGAAGACGACGCATCAGGGTAACCACAAAATACTAGGGAATGACTCCTACCGTGGTTCAGTTTAGGTCATATTTTAAAAATTCTTGCTTCATCTCAAATTATTATCTTTTTGTGGCCCAACATTTTGTGGTCTGCATTTCAATATTTCTAAAATCTTATATAATTTTCTGTTGCAGATTAACACATTTATCAATACAGTATGGACATTTAATTAGATAAAAATAGATCCTTTGTCCATGCTATGACTGCCTTTCTCAAGGCACTCACTGAAATATTAGAAAATATTTTATGGGTTTCTTAAGTGAGCCAACATTTGACTTTGTTAGTTAAACTGGAATATACTGACAACATTATTTCTAATTTTGTATCGATTTGGAATTGTACAGGTAATATAACATAGATACATATATACTGTATATATACACACATATATTGCTCATATATATACTGATACATATACACACATATATATAATTGTACAGATAACATAGCTCACACCCACATATATTTTTTATTGAGGTATATTTGTTTAACAGTGCTGTGTTAGTTTCTACTGTACAGCAAAGTGAAGCAGAGTTCCCAGTGTCACATATTATTTTTATAGCACATAAGAAAATTGTTTAGCATGTGCAACAATAGTTTTAAAAATACTCGTACTCCTTGACCCATTCATTCCTGTGGATCTGTTCTAAGGAAGTAATTATAAATACACAAGAAACTAAAGCCACTAAAATATTTATTGCATCATTATTTGTGCTAGAGAGAAATCCAAAACTATTTACATTTACAGAATAGAAGAATGCTTAGGTAACTGGTATTACAGCTATTTGATGGAATATGATGCAAACAATGCTTACAAAGATTTTATGACAATATGGAAAATGCTTATATTATAATGCTAATTGAAAAGGAATTTAGATACAAAATTGTACATGCGCAGACAGAAACTGGAAAGGAAACAGTGCTCTCAAATTATCCGTTCTTTAGACATTTTACTCACTACTTAATTCTATTTCCTTTACAGGAAGAAAAAGGAAAAAAAGCCCTAAACCTATATAGAGATATTTGCTTGAACCCAAAGATCTAGTTGTTTTAAAGGTTACAAATTTCAACCCAACAAGGATTAAGTCCCTTTAGTTACAATACAGCACGTGGCATAATTGCTATGTGTTTTTGAATAATTTGTTTAACTTCCCTGAGTCAATTTCATTTATAAAGTAGTGATGATAATGCCAACATCTTCATGAGATTTTGTGAGAACTAAATTACTGTGTCTCTTTTTGTGTTGCATCAACAATGGCAGAGTAGTAAACATACTTATGTAGATACGCCAGAACTCTTCAAATCAATAGGAAACAGAAACTTGAAGGGAAGAAACACGTAACTCACAGGAAGCAATTTTTTTAAAGGTCAGTTTTAAAAAACAAAAATCATGTCTCCCATGGTCTAAACCATCCCTCCTCACATCATCATGAAACTCTGTCATAGTCCATACATGTGCAATTTGAAAATCAACGTACAGCTTGAGAAGCTTCTTAAGGATCTTGCCTTTGTTGTCATCCACCTCTTTTCCTTATTAATAGTTTTCCCAGGCTAAAAACTAGCCTGAGGTGACATCAAAGAAACCAGAGGGTGATACTGGATTCCTTCTCAGATCTCAGATCCCCTGAATGATTCTCCCAATTTTCAAGCCAAAAATCTGCTGTGGGGTAAAGGAGTGTGCAGCTGAGATATTCTAGTCTGTCCACAGTAATCCCATCAGAAGTCCAGGTTAGGCCAAATTCTCGACTGCCCCTTCCAATTGGCAAGGTGGAAAATTCTATGCCTCTGTGGTTTAGCTACCAATTGTTTTGAGTAACGACTTTTCTGATGCCACAGGCTGCTGAGTCAAAATAATATGGGGTCGTAAAAGAGGAATTCCTTTACCAAAAATTGTCTCCGTACAGACTGCACTGGAGACTCTAGTAGAGGGGAAATGAGAGCATCTACTTTCTTTTCGTTAACATCAAGGTTAGTAGTGGAGGCCAACCAGGAGAGCTGAAACCTTTTAAGTCCTTCTTAAGTGAAAAATCTCAAATCAGAACATGTACTCCTGAGAATCTCCAGAGTTTATAACGTCTGACCCTGACACTAGACATACTTTGTGCTGCCATAGTTAAAAATGCAAACTAGTTCTCTCTTCAAATGGTATTTGCTTGCCTCATGACATGTGCTACAGTGATAGATTTGACAGAAGAGAGAAAGAAAATAAGAGTTCAGGTTTGATGTCTCTTTTGTGACGTCTCTATGCTGGCACCTAGGTTTTTTCTTTGTAAAGAAAAAACTTGGTACAAAGGTTTTGTGGTACAAACTTGGCCTTCACTTTCTATTCCCGCCTGTGCACCCATGATATTTCCTGAGAAGTTAGACCACCATGAGCTGTATCTGGAGTGCAGTGTAGTGCATAGGTTTTCACATAGTTTCACACTTTATGATCACTCCCATGAGATTTTTGAAGCAGGAAGCTGCATGGTAACATCTTCAAACCTGGTTGAACATTTGGCTGCACCGAAGTAGAATTTCCTTTGTTTTTCCCTCAGATTCAAATATAACAGGAGCCAAGTGACGAGGACAGGGAGTACCCTCTATTCTTGGTATGAAAAAATTAAGAGAAAGGGCTTAGTGATGTCCTTAGTACATAGTTGACACTTTCAGAACATTGAACTTAGTGAAATGGATTCTCCCCACCAATGAGAAAGGGAGACAGGTAGACTAGCATGCATGACAGTGTGCTGATCTGAGTTTATATAAGCTGGTGAGTGAGTGGGCCTAAGAGTACCAGGCAGAAGCAGGTGGAAATAAGTAGTGAGAATGGGAATGGGAGAGAGAAGAGAGGCCACTTAATAGACAGTCTGAAAATTAGGCTCATGATGTGAAATGTTAAATTTTGACAACTTAAACAATGTGAATATCATATCTTTGTATCTTAAATTTGGTATTTGGAAGATGGGATGGGAAAAGAAAAGTATATAAGCATAGGTATGCATAAAGTTTATAACCACATCCTAAAATAGACTGTTCTCACATCTTGTAAAAGTTATTGTGCAATATTTAAGATACACACAGGTTTAAAGAATAAATACCCAGCTTACAAAAGAAATATCATTGCAATAAAACTGTCCATTTACCCCTCTCAGATTGATCACCCTCTCTCACCCTTAAATTAACCAATATCCTGAATTGAGTGTCTATTATTTCTGTGCAATTTTTAATTTGTTACTATATGGGAATTAAACAACTATTTTATGTAGTGCTATTTTATGTCTAACCTTTTCTTCACTGAATGCCATACTTTCAACACATCTACTCTACCTTGATGTTAACGAAAAAAATGTAGATGCTCTAATTTCTCTTCTACTAGTCTCCAAATGCCATTTGCATGAAGACAAGTTTCAGTGGAGGCATTCCCCCTCTAGCATTAGAATATTGAAGAGGGGCTCCATTTTCTCCACAGGACTAAATAGCTCATTCTCAGTTTTACATAATTCTTTCAAGATTCCAGATGCCTAGGGATATGTTAATTTAAGGTATCCTATGATAGACAAGTAACGTGAAGTTCACAATTGAAGTCCCAGCTCTGTTCAACACAGACTGAGTTTGGCAAGTCCTTTTTCTTCCTAGAACTCATTTTGGTAAGTTATAAAATGGAGGAGGTGAACTACATATAAATTATCTCCATTGCCCTTTCCAACTCTAATATTTCTCCTTTTATTTTGCTCTTTTTCCTCTGCATAGAGAGGAACCCAACCCCCTTTGCTAAATTTTCTTTCTTTAAAACTCTCTTTTGTCATTTTCTTTAAAAATTTACTGAACAATAGAGGTGAGAATGTTTCTACACATACTTCCCAAAGTATAAACTAAAACCATTTTCTAAAAGCATTTTTTGGTCAATTTGGTTCAAGTAACCTATCTCAGCCTGTTTAGGATTCTGTGGGATCTGCTGAAGAGTCACAAATATTGCTACTAATAATCTGAACAATAGATACAACACCCTTCTCTACACAATGGAATTCAATAAGTTAAGCTGAATTTGAAACCCATCTAAGGCAATTATTAACCCAAGTATCTCAAAGCAGATATGTTTCTTCCTATATGAAGCCTCCCCAGGAAACGATTTAAAGATAGCCTCATACAAAAACACTGGTGCAGTGAGGATATGATTTCCATTCTCACAGTTTATGCATAGTTGGCTGTTTCCCCTGAAAAAAAAATTACATTAAACTGAGGCATTCCATGTTTAATCCCTGCCCATTTTTTATTGAAAAGTGTAAGGAAAATCAATTGAAAAAATTTTAAGTTCAAAGAAAATGAAACAGACTTCCCTATAATACCATTATAAAATGATAAATGACCATTTTGTTTCAATCAATGTAAGAAGTCACGTCCAAGATTCTTTGCTTAGGGGCATTACTCATGGGTCAGCATCCATTCATTCATTTAAATAATACTTCCCAAGTGCTAACTACTAATTTCAACTCAACAAACCATTACTGAATGCTGCCTGTGTGCCTGGCACTGCTGAGGTGCTTGACACATCCATATGTAGAATATATATAGGGATAGGAGTCACATGCAATAATGTATACCCAGGAGATACATGTCATAGAAGAGCCGCAAGTTTCTCCTTTAAAATAGAGAAGGTAAAGGAGTTGGGGGCATTTCTATTCACAACCTCTAAAGATATAAACATTATACTTAAGAGTTTGTTAAAATGTTTTCCAGTCCGTTCACCTTTGCTCAGTCTAGAAGTAAACACTATAAAAATCTAGAACATATTACAGTACTTCTGTCCTGGTATCCAAGGGAACTTGAATCGCGTGGCACATTTTCCTTTATAATTAAAATCTTGACATCTTATTTTATTCTTCCAGTTTTATTGAGGTGTAATTGACATATAGTACTGTATAAATTTAAGGTATACAGCATAATGATTTGACTTACATGCATCATGAAATGATTACCACAATAAGTTTAGTGAACACCCATCCTCTCATACAGATACAAATTAAAGAAATAGAAAAATTTTTTTTTCTTGTGATAACTCTTTGGATTTATTTACTCTCAACAAGTTTCATATATAGCATACAACAGTGTTAATTATATTTATCAGGCTGTACATTACATCCCTAGTACTTATTTATCTTATAACTGAAAGTTTGTACCTTTTGACTGCCTTCATCCAATTCCCCCTCCCTTCACCCCGTCTCTGGTAACCACAAACATGATCTCTTTTTCTGTGAGTTTTTGTTTGTTTGTTTTTGTACTATAACTGACCTATAACACTGTTAGTTCCTGTTACACAACACTGTGATTTGGTATTTCTATACATTTCAAAATGATCACAACAAATCTAGTTATGATATGTCACCATCCAAAGATGTTACATAGTTATTTACTATATTCCACACACTGTAGATAGCAATCTATATATACATGATTATTTTAAGTGGCTGATCTCTTAAGTTCAAACTCATTTTAACAACTCTGTATTTTTACTCCCCATGTTTACTGTTTTAATATCATATTCTACATCATTTTCTTTTCCGTATCCCTTAACTACTTATTGCAAATATAAATGATTTTATTACTTTTATCTTTTAACCTTCCTACTAGGTTGGTACATGGTTATTATCTTTATATATTTGCCTTTACCAATGAGACTTTTCCTTTCATAATTTTATTTCTAGTTGTGGCCTTTTCTTTTTCACCTAGAGAAATCACTTTAACATTTCTTGTAAAGCTGGTTTGGTGATGCTGAACTCTTTTAGCCTTTGTCTGTAAAACTTTTGATCTCTCCAACAAATCTGAATGAAAGCCTTGCTGGGTAGAATATTCTCAGTTGTAGGTTTTTCACTTTCATCTCTTTAAATATATCATGCCACTCCCTTCTGGCCTGCAGAGTTTCTGCTGAAAAGTCAGCTGATAGCCTTATGGGAGTTCCCTTGATGCTTTTAATCTCTCTTTATCTTTAATTTTTGCTGTTTTAATTACAATATATCTTCATGTGGTCCTCTTTGGGTTGATTTTGTTTGAGACTCTCTGTGCTACCTGGACGTGGATGTCTGTTTTCTTTCCTGGATTAGGGAAGTTTTCAGCTATTATGTCTTCAAATATGTTCTCTACCCCTTTCTTTCTCTCTTCTCCTTCCAGGACCCCTATAAGGCCAACGTTAGTACACTTGTCATCACAGACGTCTCTTAAACTGTCCTCATTTCTTTTTATTCTTTTTTCTTTCTTCGGGTCAGCTTCAGTGATTTCCACTACTCTGTCTTCCAGCTCACTGATCCATTCCTCTGTATCATTTAATCTACTGTTGATTTCTTCTAATGTACTTTTTATTTCAGTTATTGTATTTTTCATCTCTGGTTCTTCTTGATATTTTCTAACTCCTTGTTAAAAACTTCTAACTTCTTACTTCATGCATCCATTCTTCTCCCAAGTTCTTTGAACACCTTTATGATCATTACCTTAAACTCTCTATAGGGTAGATTGCCTATTTCCACTTCACTTAGGTTTTATCCTATTTCTTCAGCTGGAAGATATTCCTTTGTCACCTCATTTTGCCTAATTTGATGCTTTTATTTCTCAATTTATTTGCTTTTATTTTATGTATCTGGTAGATTGGTTATGTTTTCTAACCTTGGAGAAGTGGCCTTTTGTAGAAGATATCCTATGTGCCCCCAAAGTTCATTCCCCTCTGATCACCAGGAGCTATCTGCTCTAGGGGGTGTCCTCTATTTGGGCTGCATGAGTCCTTCTGTTGTGGCAGGCTGACTACTGTGAGCTGTCTTATAGGTGTGGCTGGTCCCTGGTCTGGCTGTTTGTCAGGTCCTGCCCTGTGTAGAGGCTGCTAGCTACTGCTTGGCAGGGCCAGGTCAAGAAGCTGCTGGCTGTGTGGCCCCAGAGGGTCCTGGGGGTAGTGCTGACCCACTAGTGGGTGGACCCAGGCTCTGGAGTGGGTGGTTGTGAGGCTGGGGGTCCCAGATCTAGTGTCAGCCTGCTGGTGGTTGGGGCCAGTTTCTGACATGCCTGGCTGAGGCGTCTGGGGTGTACCAAAGCTAGTGTTGGCCCACTGGTGAGTGGGGCTGGATCCTGGGGCAGCTGACTGGGGTGTCCAAGTTGTATTGGATTTGGTGCTGACCTGCTGGTGGGTGGGCTGGGACCTTGTATGAGATGCTGCAGGGCTGTGGTGGTCCTGGGGCTGGTGTCCACCCACTAGTGGATGAGGCCAGGTCCTGGGGCTAATGTGACCCACTGATGTGCGGAACCAGGACCTGGTGTCTCTGGATGCAGGGCCCTGGGGGTCCCAGAGTTAGTGTTTCAAACTGGGGGGCCTGGGTGGGCAAAATGGGGGGCCAGGGGTCCTGGGGCTGGTGGGTGAGGCTGGTCCCAGGGTCCTGATGTCAACCCACTGATGGGTGGGACCAGGTTGCAGGGCCTCTGGCTGCAGGGCCCTGGGGGTTCCAGGACTAGTGCCAACACACTGGTGTAGGGGGCCGGGTCTTGGGCCCTCTGATGGACAGGGTCAGGTCCTAGGGCAGCGTTGGGCTAAGGGGGTCTTAAGGAAACAGGCCTTCTGGTTGGTGGGGATGCCTCCCTGCCTAGTTAGTTACTTGGCCTGAGGTGTCCCAGTACTGGTGCAGAAAAGCTGGTGTTTGGGGCTAGGTCCCAGCACTAACGAGCTTGAGGGAGGAGTCCGAAACAGTGTTCAGCAGCACTAGTGTCCACGTGAAAGAACAAGCTCCCACAGATGGCTGCTGCCAGGGTCTATGTCTCCAGAGTGAGCTCCAGTTGCCCCTCTGGGAGGCTTTCCACCATCAGCCGGTAGTTCTGACCCAGACTTCTTTCAAATGACTGCTTCTGCCCTGGGTCCCGGAGCACATGAGATTTTGTGTGTGTCTTTTAAGAGTGGAGTCCCTATTTCCCACAGCCCTCTGGCTCTTCCAAAAGGAAGCCTCACTGGCCTTCAAAGCCAGACATTCTGGGAGCTTATCTTCTGGGTGCAGAAGCCCCAGGCTGGGGAGCCTGATGTGGGACTTAGATCACTTGCTCCTTGAGGAGATCCTCTGTAATTACAATTATCCTCCTGTTTGTGGGTTTCCCACCCTGGATCTTGACTATACCAAGTCTCTGCCCTCCTACCTGTCTTGTTGTGGTTTCTTCTTTATATCTTTAGTTGTAGAGCATCTTTTCTGCTAGGCTTCTGATTTTTCCACTGATAGTTGCTCTGTAAATAGTTGTAATTTTGGTGTGCTCATGGGAGGAGGGGAGCTCAGGGTCTTCTTCTACTATCTAAGCCACTCCCCCCCTTGGCATCTTATTTTGAATTAACATATTTATGAAGGAATTGTGTTTTCACTCTCAACACCAGTTTACCTCTGGCAGATATTTACAATACCAAACTTTTTTAAAAAGATATTTCTTCCATTAGTGCTAATAGAAATAACAGTGGAAAGTGCTGCCTTTCCCTTATAAGTTGAAGTTATTAGGATAGTTAGCAATATATGTGAAAAATGGCATATTGCTGAGCTAGTTGTTGAATTTGAGTAATCCACTTCTCAACAAGTGCACTATTTTCTTTCAAAATCATGAGACTATTCATATTTAGTTTCCAAAATCTCATTAGACTGTCTCCTTTTGGCAACCAAATTGCTTAACAATAAATAATTCATCAACCTCAAGAGGCTAAGAAAATTTTGCAAGGAGTTCTGGTTTAACAAAAGTGAAATGGTTTAGTTTATATAATGTACCAAGGAACTAATAATAGTTGAAAAGTTCATATTTGTACTTCGGAAGGATTTTTGATGAATAATACAATAGCATTTCAATTGCATTATGTAAGATGTTTGTTGGATCACATCACCTTTTTTCCCCCTAACTATTGCACATGACTTTTTTTGATATATGTACTGTCTAAATTTAATCAGATTAGCTTCTCTTTAATACATTTATAATATCCCTAAAACTTGCTCTTGCAGAGTAAAGATTAGATTATATAAAGATCTGTGGTCTTCATAACATCTCTGCTCAAATAGTTGCTACTCTTTGGAATATACTATTGGGAAAGATTATATGATACTCCTTCCTAGAGCTCTTTAAGAAGAGAATTTGTCTGCAGTCATTTACAACAGCTATAAAAATAAACACTAGCCTAAATTTCCCTTTCTCCCTCCTTCTCTCCCTCCATACTTGCCTTTTTAACTTCCTGTCTTCCTTCATTTCTTTCCTTTCCTTTCCTTTTCCTATCTTTCCTCTTATTTTTCTCTCTTCTAATATATTGTGTACCTATTTATTTGTAAGATGTCATGCTGGATGCTGGGACTAAAAAGATGAATAAGTCATGATCCCATAATATCTGCTGTGACACATAATAAATACAAAATAATCAATGACATAACAGATTGATAGATAAAGAAAACACTATTGACACATACAGGACTATACAACAGATGCTCTGGAGGCCTGGTATTTAATTGTAACTTTCTGATTCCATTTGTCTGATTTCTGTGAGGATCCATTAACCCCAAACTGAATGGGAAATCTCATCAAGATTAATTGGTCCCTAGGGCTAGATGAGAAATCAATAGCTATAATGCTTCTAAAATTGCATTTTATAGATTTTTAACAGCCAAATCTCTCCATTCTCTTTCTCATATTACCTCCCACGTTCCCATGCATTAAGTCCCAAACCAGAAGCCACTGTCCTTCTCCTTTTATTCTTTTATTCTTTCTGAGCTGTACAGCAGGCATGCAGAGGAGGAAGACAGGAAATAGAAAACTTTTCAATGTGAGCATCAAGTTGTCAGCCTGTTTCTGCCATATCACTCTGATCCACTCCTCCCCCACTAACCCTACCACAACCACCGCTTATCTACCAAATGCCAGACAGGGAAAGAAAACCCACAATACAAGATGGTGTCTCCAACTAAAAACAAAACTCTTTAATGCCCATACAATTCACTGAGAATACAAAGAAAAGTATTTGCAGGGCAACTTTCCAAGAGGCCCTCACTGCCTCATCCCAGGAGAAGAAACAGCCATGTGAAGACAATAAGTCCGGGGCACTGAGTAGTTGTCTATGTCTAATATGCTTCACATACATACATGTAGCTCACCTCAACCTACAAGGTAGCTACAGGATTACTCCCCATCTTACAGTTAAGAAAAATTAGGCCCAGAAAAATCATAAGCGCCAGAGCTAGAAAACCATCTCAAGCAGCACACATTCTTAAACTTTAGGTGGACCTGCAGGCCATTTTAACGTAAAGTGGTAAAGGATGTTATAGATAAAAATGTGTGCAGGGTGCTATTAAATCAAAAAGCTAGAATATACTTCATGAGTGCTACTTCAGAAACCAACCCTGTTTATTCCCAGTCTGGAGAACATCCTGGGGTAGCACTATGAAACCTGTCCCACACCAAGTGCCTGCATGCCTCCTCTGGGTTAAAAACTACTTTTTATCTCAGTTATTTAATGACAACTGTACTCTTGCACACATACCACATGATATCCCTTTATATGTAGGTGACCCCAAGTATTTGGAGTTATATTGCCACTTGGCAAAGTTATTTATCCCTATACCCTTAAGTCTTTGATAATTATTACAACTCCTAACTTCCTTACCTCCATCCATTGTTCACTCTACCACAGCAACTTCTCCTAACATTGACAGAGTGTGAACAATCAGCTCCATGGCATCTGTCAGGTGCTTTTTACAAATTTTTAAAATTTTCAGAAGGGAAAATTTTATAATAACCATTATAAGTATCTGCAAGATGCCAGAGGATCTTTTATAGAAGGTACTTAGGATAGGTTGCCCTTTTGTACACATACAAAAGGAGAAGGTATAATTTTGTCCCAAAAATTAAGCTAAAATTCTGCTAATTTTTGAGAAAAAATGATAATGTGAAATAGTTATAAATGCCAGTTTTTGTAGCTCTCCAGTTCTCTGAAGTGACTGGATTTGGTCCATCTGAGAATAATTTCTACTGCTAAATCAATGTGGAAATGGAGAGAGAAACTTGATAAAGCTATTCTCAGCCTGGTGATTTAGGAGTTAAACTGTAGAGCTGGCACTCCACCATTTGGTAATCCTCGCACCGCATACTTAACTTTGGCTATAAAATCTGTGAAGCCTCCTTCCGGAAGTCAGGTTTTCTTGTAATACCATAATTGGTTAAGTATGTATTATGGTGTATTTAGCAAATGAGCCCCTTGATTTTCAGAACAAATGGCACTCACATCTCACATACTTGCTATTAACATTCTGAATTGTGAATGACACACTAGGCTGTCATAAACCTGGGTGTTCAAATGACTCCCTCCATGTTTGAGATGCTATCTACTCTGTAATGAAATGACAAGACAGAATTGTGTCAGAAAGAGAGCACCCACATATACACCCTAAATTATGCAGACAAACATTTTGAAATTCAGCGGTAAACCAGGAAGGTGTCCTCTAGTAGACTTCCTTCTTCTTACACAGGCAAAGCTAACTATGTGTCCCGAAGCAAAACTGAGGCCTGCTGCAATTGTTCTTACAACTAGCTTATTGCAAGTTAACTGCTGCTGGTAAAATACGGGTAACTTAGTTACATGCTGGACAAAAAACTTTAGAATTCACAACTAATTGTAGAAATAACTAACACATATAATCCTATGGAAAGGGATACATTGTATAAATTGCCACCACAGAAAATTCACTTGGCCATACTACATCTTTATACACTAAACCTCCAAGTATGTCTTTAGACCATTCATGATAAAGTCGGAGTTCTATCCCATTTTCAGATAACTCATCTTAAGTTCACCCAGAAGTCTGAAATCCAGTTAACAGTTGGAAGCAAAAGCAAGTGACTTATTTACCTACTAAAATTAATTAACTTTGTATACTATAAATAAAATAAATATATGAAGTACAATACTTTTAGTCAATGCAGTTGAGTCTGGTAGCTAACTGATTAATTGGAAAAGTAGTTAAACAACAAAAAATTACAGGTATTATAAATATTTTATGTTAACTTAAATAAATACATACTCAAGTTCCAATCTTTTGATGTGAGGAGAAAGCCATTCTCTTGAGAATATATCCACTGATGGGAATTTCATCTGGCTTTTCTTGCATAAACCACACCCATAACATTGACTAAGATTTCCAGTTTTCGTTTTTTAAAAGGTACAGGAATCTAACTTCTTTAGTTAAGCAAAAAGCATATTAAATTCTTTTAGATTTCCATGGTTTTATAATCTTTTTTATAATCTTTTCTAAGTATCTTGCCGACACCTAATTTTACATAATTTTCAGCTGTTTCTCTTTATTGGGACATTCTCATTATTGGGACATTCCAAAGCATGTAGTTTTCATACAAATATTTCTCTTCTATTTCCCATTCATATTTTACTGATTTACATAAATATTTAATTAAATTCTGTCATTAAAATAATAAATACAACTGGCATAAAATATTTGGGAATAAACTATTCTTTAACAAGTGGGAGCTACAGTACATTTATAAAAACATAAGAGTAGATTATAGGCCATAAGCACTCAGGAGGCTACAGGACTCAGACTTTTACCTTTTATAGGAAATGAAGAATGTTTGTTATTCTGTAAAATATATTATATGAAAGTAAGTTAAGTGAAACCTAAGTTTTAGTAGCTGAAACAGTTGAGGGTGACAATATATTATGAGAATGTACTAATATATGGCAATACATTTTATGGAAATTTATAAACTTTTCAGTTACTTCTTATTATATAATATAGATAGTTCAGAGAATAAATTTGTCCATGAGTTAAAAAAAAAATATTTCAACTAACAGAGGCAAACCCAGAAAGATATTTATTGTTTCAATTCAGCAAATCTATAACGCAAAGGCCCTGGATCAACAGTGCTAAGATTCTCTTACCCTCCCCTCATGGTTATCAAACACTGTTGCAGAACCAGGTATTGGAGTTTAAAATTTTTCATTTATTGCCAGATTCATGTTATGCCCTTTTATTTCTGACATTTTAATCTGTTTTCTATTTCCACTAGTTTTTTTTTAACATCTTTATTGGAGTATAATTGCTTTACAATGGTGTGTTAGTTTCTGCTTTATAACAAAGTAAATCAGCCATACATATACATATATCCCCACATCTCCTCCCTCCTGCATCTCCCTCCCTCCCACCCTCCCTATCCCACCCCTCCAGGTGGTCACAAAGCACCGAGCTGATCTCCACTAGTATTTAACTCCCCTCTTCCTTTTGTCAAAAGATTATCTTCTCTACTCTGTTGTTTACTAGATGGAAAATATTCAAAATTCTATTTTTATTCTCCTAGCATTTACAGTTAAGGTAAACAGAATTAAAATTCATAGTCAGATTTAATACTTTCTAATATTTAGAGTGTATTGATATCTATGACCTCCCCAAGAACATGTCAGTAACTTGAGAAAGCTTTTACTTTCCTTATTTGTTCTACATTTTTTTCACAGTCAACACTGGAGGAGAATGAATAATAAGTTTGTATAATTTCTTTGCTTACTATTGAGTCTCACATGCCATTACTTGCTCCTGGAGTCATTAAGCTTCTTTCTGGAGTACATTGTTGAGTCTTTTAATAGTTATTATTCATTTTATGCCTGAGATGTACCATTTTTTATTTCTCAAAAACTTAAGTATACTCTAGAACCTAATATAATGTAGAAGATGCTTATTATATATTTGTCAAATGTGAGAATGAACGAATGAATGCCAAGCTCTGTCCTAGGCATGTTATGTGTGTATGCCTAATTGTTACAAAAACTATGCAATGTAGGCATTCTCTCCATTTATGAAGGAGGAAACTGAGCTTCAGAGAGGTTAGTAAAACTTGCCCAATGTTATATCACTAGTAAGTTTTAACATTTGCATTTAATTCTATGTGTATCTAACATCAAATTACATATTTTGACAAATTTGGGGGTTCTTGAACCCAGGAAATGAACGATCTCACAATAGAAAAAGGAATATTGAGGTTAATGAAAATAGAACATTTATGGATAAAAATATATGAGGAGGGACCTTTGTCTCTTTTCTTACTTTCGCCATTCCCTGTTTGCTTTCTTTTTATTTTTCCCTCCACTTTGGCTACCAGTACCATAGAATTGACAAACCTAGAACTCAAAGAGTATAATTAGTATAATTTGTAGTGGAAAAGACAATGAAAAGAAGAGAACAGGAATTAAACAGCAAACAAGAAAGGAAGATGCAGAGAATATAAACACATGTATTTGTAGACATTATTGTTGTCAAAAGAAGCATCTTAGATTCAATCACTGCTCTGTAGAAAGTTACCTAACAAATATGAAAGATAGTATCTTCAGATTTTTGCAGGTTTCCTTAAAAGTATTTTATATTCAATATTTTTTTCTTTACAATTTATTTTAAGATTGAAAAATGATTAGGTGTATGCACTAAAATAACCCTAGTTGAAATCAATATTATTTTCAGATTGCAAACTTATTAGAGATACTGTCCTTAGCTGGCCTTCTTGCTATGATTTATTGTACTAGGATCCAAACTTTTAAAGCTCTAGAAATGTTGGATTTATTACACACTATATTTAAGTTTCAAATACTTGGAAAATTAATTTCATTTATAATGGAGAAACTTTTTCAAGGGACTGTACTACTTAAATTGCAGTGGGAATAAAAATAGGGCAAAAAACAGCAAACATGTAAATGAAATAGAATATCTTTCTGAGATGTTGATGTTGTGGTCACGTTGTGGAAAACATTAAAAAAAAACAAAAAAGCTAAGAGCTTAGAACTTTTTTCCCTAGTTGCCACCAATATAACCTGTCTCAGTTACATTTGAAAGAGTCAGTTTACTGTTCTCTAAGATAAAATGTAATTGATTTCCAAAAACAATTATGTTTCTGATTTTTCCCAACATATAAATGAAAATAAATGCTTTATCCATTCAACTTGAAAGCTAGAAAAATAAAAAAAAAATTTTTGGAAATCAGGAAGAAGTAATTCATTAGTATAAAAGCAGAAGTTAAAGTTAATTGAAAAGAAAAAAACCAATCAAATTAAGTCATAGTTATTTCAAGGTATATCTGTTCAGAGTCTATAAGAAATCTGCTCAAAGTCATGGGTTCTTTCTCCTGCTTGATGCCAGGTGTAAGAGAGTATGTCTCTGTCCTGATATTTTACCTATTTCCTCACTTGGGTGATATTTCAGTTTACCAATTACCTGCCACTTAAATAAGAGATTTGGTTCTTTTAACTAAATGCAACCTGTTGAAATAAGCATGACATAGGTACCTTTGATTTGGAATGTACCAATAAGGACCTCATTTCTCAGGAATTTTAAACTTTATCTGTGTTGGGGATAGCATTTGGCTGCATCAACAGAAACCTGACTATACTGGTTTAATGAAATAGGACATTGAGTTGGGTTCCCTAGAAATATATTCAGAGATGGAGAATTGCATCTGAAAGATAAAATGGAAAGTACTCACAGAACATATATCTATAAGAAAGTGAGGGAGGGAGGACTGGGCAGAGAAGAAGCACATACAACTGAGCACATACTGAGCACAACTGAGCACATACAACTGAGGCCTCAGCCAGTCCCACAGCAAGTTCTGGAGATAAAATGATCTTTCAAAGTTGTCCCAAATTGAGGAAAAGAGCTTGGACTTTTGTGTCCCCACATCAGATAGTCATTGACAGCAGGCCACACCCTTTGAAGTAACATAATCTTAGACACATCAATTCCTTCCAGTTAAGAGCTATTCCCAGTGAGTAGTTAGTAGCTGTACTTATCAGCAGATGATGATAGGTATGTCACACTGAAGAGGGGCTCTGGGCTGAATGCCACAGTATACACTGCAAGAGCTCCTTTTCTGCTCAGATCCACTTGCTGTTATAGCAAGTATGCCCATCTGGGGACAAGATGCTGGTTGCTCTCAATTCCAGGGGAAACATAAAAAAAGAGTTATCAAGGGTAAGAACTACATTTCAAGACTGTATGTGATCTCCAACCAGTAACTGATGCTTATCATTCTCCTCTTCACCACTCAGTCTAGATTCCCTCACCTCCAGCTAGCACTTTTGCTGGTGGGGCAACCCACAAGCTCATCCCTGAGGTGTCTGAACTCCAGGCTACCATGCCCATTTGTAGGCCATGGCTACTGTTCTTGACTGTTCACTGTTAAAACTGGGCATGGGAGCAGCAAGAGATACCTCAGTGGATAAATTTAGCACCAAAAATATTCTCCCCTGTCCCCCAATTCATGCCTAGCTATGACTGGACTACATGGCCAATCTAGGCTGCAAGGTCTCACTCTCTGATGCTTGAGGTATGAGGGAAATATTAAACTGTGGAGTTGGTCAGCTGTTACTGAGCACCACTGAGTCATTGAAGAGAGATAATGAGAGATGCAGGGTGATAAATCAAAATTCATGATAAAATGCAAAAGCCGGTGGGTGTCCTGGTGGTATGTAATAAAACCCATCATCTCTCGCAGATGAGGGACAGAATTAGGAACAGGCTGAAGACAATTATAAGAGTAGCAGAGCTTCATGGAAGGCTGAATTCTCAACACTAACAGGCCTCCCATGTCAAGGTCAGTGCCCAAATCAGGTAGGAACAGGATATAGAGACTTGGGATGGAGATATCTGGGTAGATGCATTGAAAATCTTAACCTCCCAAATACCCATGAATATGCTGGACCTGCATAAACAGTCAACTCCATCTTATACAAAGATATTGCTTTAAGGCCCATTGCTTAAGATTGTGCACAGGACACAAATAAGGCAGGAGCCTCCTAGATAATGCTTGTCCCCTCAAGATCTACCCTCATATCCTCTCCTGGAAACCAAGCCAATTACAAGGATAAAATATCAGTCTAGCCCAATTTGAGATAAGAGAGTATCTGGCTAACACATCTTGTAAGAAGCTTGGGGAATTATGCAATGAACTGTCTCTTGAAGCTTCTAGATCAAGGGAGTGAAACATTAAGTTGGATAAGAGAGTCAGTTGAAATGGGATAATATTGTCATAATATAAAATTTAATACACAGGCAAAGACTCTGGGAGTTAGAGTTATTACTTCACTAGCATGGCTCTTGGAAACTTGAAAAAAGCAATGGCCCACTATCAGTGAACTATAAATGGCAGAACTATTGTGCTATATGGTAAAGAAATGGATAAAAATGCTCAGAAAAGTGGACATGATAGAGTAGATACACAACCAAAAGGCAAGAAAACCCACTGGCCAAATACATTCTGTAGCAGGAGCAGAGAAAATTTCATTTACCAAAGGGGTAGGGAAAGCAGTGGTGAGAGGGGCACCAGCATTGTTGAGAAGTTCAGTGGTGGTATTCTCTGTAGGACAGGAGCAAGTGTAGCAGATGATACTATAGAACTAAGCTCCCATAATAACAGAGGCCAGGAGAAGCAAAGGGGTGCAATTATTGCAATGCGAAGCAAGGTCAAAGTAGTAGTCAGGAGTGACCCAAATTATGGAGAACTATGGAGATAGTTGAAAATATATGGTCTTCCTAGAGGCATGATGGATAGGCAGCCAAAACACACATTGCTTAATTTATATAATGACAAGAAATTGAGGAAGAATGTTTAGGAAGTTGAAGGAAGCTACTCAATAAGAAAGTCACAATCTGTGGCTCTTTACCCAGGTTTGAGTTAGTTTCCCAATTTAGAACCCACTGTGTCAAGGAGAAGCCAGATCCCTATGAGGACAGATCCTGAGAGACCAGGGCCTATGACATTTACTCGGGTAACTACGACTTAGGGAAAGAATAATACCCAGTTGTTTCAAGGATTATTAGATATGTGGTCTCAATTGATATTGATACCCAGATAACCAAAGTGCTACTATACCCTGATCATTACCTGTGTGCTAAATAATGGAGTGGCCCAGGTTCAGTTCATAATGGGTCTGCTGGATCCACAAGCCCACTTGGTAGACATTGCCTTGTACCAACCTGGTACCTGTCAAAGCTGCTCTTCCAGGGGTCTACACCCAGAAAATTCTTTTTTATCAAGTCTCACCTCCTAAGGTTGTTACCTAAGGGAGTTCTGTTCTACACATTCTTATGATTGATTAGGTATTTATTTTGGGTCTCTCATAGGATCCAAGAATGCTCCATGTTTAATTTTCCTTCATACTCCTACTGAAGCCTGATTTCTTTGGAAATTCTCAGTCCTAGCTTATCCTGATTTAGTGTCCATGACAGTCATCAGTTCCAGGGTATATATGTACTTTGTCAATGTGCACTGTTCCACACTGACTCTGACAGGACCCTTTGGGCATCAGCAATTGCTACCATAGCCAAGAAAGAGCTGATTTCAAAATCACCGCCATCCACTGATGGGTCTATCCGTCACTGTTTTGGAAAGACCATACCCTGGTGTCTTATCAACCATGCTTATTGCTCTGCTCTCTGAGGTCACCAACTCCTTGACAAATATACACACACACACATACACAAAAGAATACAGGTATTTTGTGCATATGCTAAGTGCCCTAATTTTTACCTTGTTTGAAGTCAGTGATGAGACAAGCCCCCAAAATCTCACATTTAATTTCACCTTCACTTAGAAAGGTTGCACAGATTCAGGAAGGGAAGTGACATATATATATAATTTTTAAATCTAGATAGGCATTAAACTCCAAGTCATCATTGTCTTTTTGAGAGTAGACTAACTTCCTATATGAATATTAGCATTTATGAACGTATTTGAGAGCAGGGGAAAATGGTGGCAAAAAGGGCAGCTTGGAATTCCAGAAGACAAACCCTTTGGAGCAGAGCAGAATATAATACACTTGTATTCTTTCCTAACAAAGAGTGAATGTCTCAAAAAGGAAAGCAACCTTCACAAGCAGAGCGCTTAGATGGCTCATCCCACTGCCCCCGTAACTGCCCTATCTCTAGTGAACTTTATCAATCACTGGGTAACTGTCCTCTAAAAAGACGTCCTCTGTTGTCTAATTCATAATGTTCGAGTTCCCAGGCTGCCTTTACACATGAGGCTTCCTTAGGGTCACTTCCTTGAGGAATAAATTCAGCTTAATTTTAGTATCACACAGAGACAGTTGCGCCTCTAAATAAGTTCTTTTAAAGCATCTTCTTCAATGAGGGAATTCTCTGTAGAACCTTACTGTTGTTAATTGCTTCCCAGCTGCAATCAACTTTGGAGGGAAACATCTGCCATTGCCTTCAGGGTGAGTGCTTGGTTTTGTTTCTCTGTTCTCTCACAGCACTCATTTCCCTCTCATTTATTTGGGATTGTGGTGGTAAGATATTTCCTGATACCTTTTCCTCTGCCTGGAGTAAAACTTACATTATTTAATCAATGAACTGTCAGTGTTGATTCACTTCCTAGATTTCTATTTGCTTGCTGGTATTGGTTGTAATCATTTTGCTTATGTTGTTTTTTCTTCATTATTTTAAATAGAAATTTCAAGTTAATAGTAACCAAGTTATCGTCTGTCCCCTTGTTGTTCTAAAATCGAAGGAAAATAAACTTGCTACATCTGTGTAACTTCATTAACCATGGCAGCCAAATGATAGGATGTTGAAAACTTTGTGTGTACTACTGTCATAGAATGGCTAATGTGGAAATAAATCAGGGTTATAAAAATTCATGTTTTACTGGGTAGTTTGCCAAACCAAATTAAAAGGGGGTAAGACTTATAATCACTGGTATTGATAGTTTAGGTATCTATTTTAAGTTAGAGACCAATGAATATTAAAGTTACTTCATATAGAATATTTTATGTATACCAAACCCATTTCTTGAAATGCATTAAGGAAAAAAAGAGAAAACATTTTAAAAAGAGGCATATGATAGTATGCCATATATATACAATAGATAATATATGGCATACTATTGACATGTATCTTCAAAATTAAGTCTTTTGTCTTGACTATTTAAACCTTATTTTAAGTAATGCTGCTTTTTTTAAAAAAAATGAACTCAGATGTACAGAGCTGAAGTAATCATAATCTTTGGCTCATGACACACTCTCACCATTGGTTTATGTATGCCCCCCCTTGGTACATATGTATGAGTGCATTTTTAATAAGGATAGGTCTGTGTATCCCTACACCCAACATGAGAACTAGAATTTTAACAAAAAGTTATATCTCCCTGTGATTCTCCTTCATCCTGTCTCTCTTCAGCTTTCACTCAAGGTAACTATTATCCTTTGCCTTTTAAAAAATAAAGTTACATTTTATAAATATTCCTCAAGATATATGTACTACTCATTTTATTGCTTTTTAATTTTAAAAAAGTGTATTACATTGTATATAATGTTCTGGAACCTTTTTTTTTACTAAATATTATATTTTATATTATACGAACACCCACCCATATTATTGGTTATAGATGTAACTTTTCACTTCTGCACTTTATAACTATTTTAAACTGTTTTCTTACTTTTTTCTTTTATCTTCCTATAGACAGTTTTCTAGGTAAAATAAATGGATAGCATATATCAGTTTCACACATTCGTATAGCATTGACAATGTTAATACTAAATTCAAATGAAGCCAGCCCAGGGAACCCTCTTACACTGTTGGTGGGAATGTAAATTGATACAGCCACTACAGAGAATAGTGTGGAGGTTCCTTAAAAAACTAAAAATAGAACTACCATATGACCCAGCAATCCCACTACTGGGAATATACCCAGAGAAACCCATAATTCAAAAAGATACATGCACCCCAATGTTCACGGCAGAACTATTTACAGTAGCCAGGACATGGACGCAACCTAAATGTCCATCAACAGAGGAATGGATAAAGAAGATGCAGTGCATATATACAATGGAATATTATTCAGCCATAAAAAGGAATGAAACTGTGTCACTTGCAGAGACGTGAATGGATCTAGAGACTGTCAGAGTGAAGTAAGTCAGAAAGAGAAAAATAAATATCATATACTCATATATGTGGAATCTAGAAAAATTGTATAGATGATCTTATATGCAAAGCAGAAATAGAGACACAGACGTAGAGAACAAACCTATGGATACCAGGGGGAAAGGAGGGTGGAATAAATTGGGAAATTGGGATTGACATGTATGCATCTACTAGTAGATACATATGTATCTACTATGTATAAAATAGATAACTAATGAGAACCTACTGTATAGCACAGGGAACTCTACTCAGTGCTATGTGGTGACCTAAATGGGAAAGAAATCTAAAAAAGAGGGGATATATGTATACATATAGCTGATTCACTTTGCTGTACAGCAGAAACTAACACAACATTGTAAAGAACTATACTCCAATAAAAATTAATTTAAAAAAAACAAAAAAAAAAACAAATGAAGCAAGCCCAAGATGAGAGTTAATATCATACTTTCATTCTGAATGTAAAGAGCAAGAATCTTTGAGCAGCTTTGCTCCAAAATTAGAAATTAATGAGACTAAGTTTTTACAAGTATTCAAAAATATGAGATTAAAGTTTTTTAAATGTATCTCAAGGATTATATTACCAGTATAGTTTAGATTTCTATTAAAATATTTGATTAAAACACTGTAACTAAAACTTTTAAACATCATGAACTGAGGGCAAAAATGAGATATAGGTGCCATAAAAGCTAAGCTTCTTGCTGTGTTTATTCTAGGTCGGTAAGAACACCTGGTGCAGGTCCTGAGTGCAGGTGGTGAGAGGAACTCTGTTATGTAAACAGTAAGTGGTCAACTTCCCAAATGGCACCTGGGAGTTTGAATAATGCCACCTTCCTACACCCACGCCTTTGACAGTGCCCTCCCACAGTGATGCTGGGCTTGACCATGTGACATACTTTCCGCCAATGGGAAGTACAGGCTTGACTCAAACAGATACTTGAAAAAAAGTACTTGCACATTTCCTTTCTTGGAACACTGTCTCTGCCATGACAACATGCCAGGGCTATCCTAGTTGAGGGATGTGAGAGACACATGAGGAGTCAGCCCAGCCAAGGCTCTCTCAGATCAATCAGCTCCAGCCAACCTAATAGCTAATTTCAGACTATGAGCAAGCCTACCTGGCATCAGTCGAGCCCAGACGAGATCATCAGAGCCCACCTGCTTACCTATAACCTGGTGATAAAAAATAAATGGTTATTGTTGTTTATAATTTCTAACTAACATACCCCTCAAAGTGGTCTTCTTAGGTTCACCAAAACGGCAGGTGCTGGGCAGTGGTCTCTCTCTCTCAACCTCCACTCCTGTTTCTTGGACAAATGTTCCAAAATAGTTTTCCAAACTTCTGGGCTGATGTCTTCTTCGCTTATTTTTCCTACCCACAGTTCTCTGTCTAGTTTTTGTTTTTGTTTTGTCACTACTTCCTAATCCTTCTATCCCTATCTCCTAGTCAATTAATTCTCCTTTTTGGTTTCTTAATAGATATTGATTGTACATCATAACCAGACACAAATGATTACCAAAAAAACTGGTTTGTCTTTCCTTGAAGGCAAAGAGAGAGGCTTAATTTTCAAATGCTCTCAGAAGTGAAGATAGCACTTTGGTGTTGGGATGGGAATAATAGAACTGGGGAGAAAATTGAGGCTCTTTGAATACTCAGATCTTTTTAATGCACCAAAAAGAGTAAGAAAAACAAAAAGGATAACCAAATTCTATCCTATATGAGTACTCTTTTCAGGTATGTGTAATCATGTTAACACCAATAACTCATATTTTAAAGACTCCATACCCCTATGAAGTTTCACATGTTCATGTTTACTAATGCTCAGAGAGTATGTCACATGTATCACAACCATTCTGTCAGCTGCATAAACTACCTGGAATCTGGCCCATTCTTCCTGCTCCTCCTCACTCACTGATGTCCGCTGCCTGTGAAGTTATTCGAGGCAGTATAGTGGGAAGCCCAGAAAGAATTCTAATGATTGTGCCAAGACTATTACCTCCTGACTCTCTTGATATTATCTACCTCAGAGTGCTATATTTGAGTGGGGGTGAGAAGTGGAATATTCTTCTTCCTACTACTGTTTCATATCCAAATGCCTGTGTGCTGCCAACAAAGGCTCCTTGTCTCAAGGTCAGGATTTTACTTGAAGTTTCTCTTTCCGTTAAGTCTTAGAAATAAGTCCGTGACACTGTGTTGGGAGACTAATATTACATCAGATACCTTGTTGCCTTCTGTGTCTCCCATTTTATCCCACTTTCCTCTTTCTTGGCAGTCAATCTCTCCCCTACTAATCAACTCATGCAAACAGATTATCTTCAGACCACCCACTATATTAGCTCATTAAATTTTCTGTGTTTGCATGAGTCTCAGTGATAGATGCAACTTGGGTTCAAGGTGGGATGGGAACCCCCACCCTTTATATTGCCTTAGGAGAGCTTTAATATGCTGTTACTGTAGACATTACATTAATACTATTCTTTCGTCTTCATTGTCTCACCACATGATCAGATCATCATAGAAAATGGATTGGTCTGAGTTGTTTCCAATATCTCAATTAAAGTTTTTAGTCATCATCTCTCTGGGCTTAAACTGTGAAGAGAGAAGGGAACTCAACCTCCTACATCTCTGCTCCCAACAAACCTACCACACCTGCACAGTGTCTAGCACATTGAAGGCATTTAGTATCTATCTAATGAATGAAGGAATGTGCAAACTCCTCCCTACCCATCCATAACTTCAGTTTCAAGGAACATGAAAGAAGAAGTGGAAAAAAAGAAAAAGAAAAAAATAGGCAGCAATGAGTAGTTCAAGTTGTATGGTGCTCAAACACTCAGTGCAGAAGGTGTGATAGTTGTTCCAGGCATCAGTAAGTACTGGTTGGAATTCTTCAGAATAAACATCAAGTTGAGATACAAAGTAAAGATAGAATGCAATGCCTTCTTTCAAATAATCCTCAACATTTGAAGGAATATGTTGATATGTTTATCCACATCTGCCTTACCTGACACCATGACCAAGAAACTAGGAAGTCTATTTGATTTCTAAAGTACCGTATTTGGAAATGACTTTTTGTTGTTGTTAATCAAGATTAAATTTATTTTGCCAATGACCAAAATGAAATTAACCGTATTTGTAGGGGCTAGAGTACAGTTGACTCTCAAACAACTTGGAGGTTAGGAGTGCCAACCAACTATGCAGTCGAAACTCTGTACCTTACAGCCACCCTCCATATACCAGGATACTCCTTATCCATGGATTCAGCCAACTAAGTATCATGTAGTACTGTAGTATTTACTACTGAAAAAATTCCAGGTATAAGAAGACCTGTGCAGTTCAAACCCACCTTGTTCAAGGGTCAACTGTACTCATTTTTAAAGGCCCAGTCTCCCAGTAGGTGGTGCTATAATGCTTTTAGAGTGGACAAACCATCCTGACTCTGTTGTCTTTCTAAATCTTCGCACAGTAATTGGAACTGTTGAAGCTTAGACTAGAGGTTTCTTGCCCTGATATTTGTTTGGTACATTGGTTCTCAGCCTTCACTCTGTGTCAAAATCGTTTATGTTGTTTTTTAAAGTTGCAGATACTTAGGGATGTGCCTAGGAAATGGATATATTTTTTAAAGTACTCCAGTGATTCTGTTTTACAGCTAAGATTAATTACCACTGACCTGGTAGAGAAAAGGAGACACATTCAGAGGTAAGACTATAGAGAAGCAGTAATATAAAATAAAAGCCTTTTATTACAAGCATTTGTGAATTTCATTTCATACAATAACACAAAACAATGAACTGCAAACAATGTTTCTCACTTATAAAAATATGGTTTTTCTTTGCTTAATTTTTGGAAAATAATAAATTTTGTTTTTTAAAGAATCTCTATCTCAGGCCTAAGATGTGCTGAATTTTTAAGGGGAACCATATATTACAGACGAAATGTTAGTGTAGTCTTTTGTCTTTCACTGTTCTTTGCTTCTTCCAAGAAGCTGAAATTTGCCAAAGCAGCAAATGAATACAATGATTTCTGGAAGCTCTTCCCAGTTGTCTATTAACAAGCACTTCTCATTTTCTGCAGCAGCCAATAGACAGATCACTACCAGACAGATAAAGGTGATCTTATTGTAAATGCATAAGAAGAACAAGGCAAGGGTGGTAGCCACTTCAAATTAGCCTCAATTTCCCCTTGATTTGTGGTTATCATGGTTGTGCATGAAACATTCAAAATGTCATTCCCACCATGACATCTCCAGTAGAGGCCTGTTTACTGTGAAACTGATAGATAACCTTCTGGGCTCTTACTTGCACAGGGCATTCTAAGTCCCCATGAGGGACCCTAGAACTGTGGTTTTTAAAAAAATTGCAAAATATAGGATATTTTTACTGCAACTGGCTAAGACCACTGATTCTTTCCACTCCAACTTCTCCTCTGTCATACTTTCCCTTGTTTTGGGTGGTGCTGGAAGAACCACAAGCATTTTGGGGATCTAGCTTATGCAGATTTGAGGACAGTGTTAGTTTGGTTCAGTGGGATATAGTTATATGGACAGTTAAATTATTGGTAGCAAGGTATCATATGCTAGTAAATGGCAGAGCTAGGACTTAGGCCTGACCATATAATACACTTAACACTTCCATTAGACTGCCCTTCATGTGCTTAGTGATCCATCAGCAGACCTTCTTATGACTGTCTATCTTCAAGCTCCTGTCAGGAAGTGATAGTATGTCCCTACTCCTTTCTGGCTCCGAGAATTTTTTTTTTTTTTTTAACTTTTTGCTGCCTCGTGTCTTACCAAAACAACATACTTTATCCAAACTGGACTGCTTACACTTGCTGGAATAGAAGGTTGCTCAGTCTCTTCCCTTAGCTAATTATTATATTTTACTGATTCTTGTTGATTTCTTGTTGATTTGACATAAAACACTGACAATGACAAAGATAATAGAAAAGTTGCATGTTACTACAATGAGGCCATCAATGACACGTTAGTTAATGAGTATCAATTCAAAGCATAATTATAATTAATCATTATACACAAAAAACCCTTAAAATCTTATAGTTCATATATAAAAGAAATATGAAAGAGATTTTCCCAAATTTGATAACAATCTTAAAAAATTAAATGACATTTCTAATAAGTTTTGAAGTGGAAAGAAAACTGTTAGTAATTAAAAATGAATTTTAATCAATCATTCTAGGAGAATCAAAACTACAAAAAGGTATCACCTCACACCAGTCAGAATGGGCATCATGAAAAAGGCTACAAATAATAAATGCTGCAGAGGGGGTGGAGAAAAGGGAACCCACCTACACTGTTGGTGGGAGTGTAAATTGGTACAGCCAATAGGGAGAACAGTATGAAGGTTCCTTAAAAAACTAAAAACAGAGCTACCATATGATCCTGCAATACCACTCCTGGGCATATATCTGGAGAAAACCATAATTTGAAAAGATACACGCACCCCAGTGTTCACAGCAGCACTATTTACAATAGCCAAGACATGGAAGCAACCTAAGTGCTCATCATCAGATGAATAAAGAAGATGTGGTACGTATATTCAATGGAATGATACTCAACCATGAAAAAGAATGAAAGAATGCCATTTGCAGCAACATGGGTGGACCGAGACATTATCATACTAAATGAAGTAAGTCAGACAGAGAAAGACAAATATCATACGATATTGCTTATGTATCATATGATATCGCTTATATGTGAAATCTAAAAAAAATGATAAAAATAAACTTATTTACAAAACAGAGGTAGACCCACCAAACTTATGGTTACCAAAGTGGAAAGCAGGAGGAGTATAAATTAGGAGTTTGGGATTAAAATATACATAATACTATATATAAAATAGATAACTGACAAGCATCTACTATATAGTACAAGGTAATATACCCAATATCTTGTAATAACCTATAATGGAAGAGAATGTAAAAAATCTATATCTACATCTATATATGTATATAAAAAACTGCATCACTTTGCTGTACATCTGAAACACAACATTCATTAACCAACTATATTTCAATAAAATGATTTCAAAAATATTCTGGAAGAAAAATTTATTTTTCTATTTTTTGTATAGAAGATGTTTTTACAAAATTGTCTTCATATGAAAAGGTAGAATGAATTATCATGCTATTTTCTAGATGTTATAACGTTTGTACTATGTGTCAACTTTGTAAAGAGCGTAATTTGTTGTAAACATGTGCGTCTTTATTCCCATTCTGCCCCTAGGTTCTTCAGAACCATTTTTATTTTTAGATTCCATATATATGTGTTAGCATACGGTATTTTTCTCTTTCTGACTTACTTCACTGTGTATGACAGAATCTAGGTCCATCCACCTCATTACAAATAACTCAATTTCATTTCTTTTTATGGCTGAGTAATATTCCATTGTATATATGTGCCACATCTTCTTTATCCATTCATCTGTTGATGGACACTTAGGTTGCTTCCATGTCCTGACTATTATAAATAGGGCTGCAATGAACATTATGGTACATGATTCTTTTTGAGTTATGGTTTTCTCAGGGTATATGCCCAGTAGTGGAATTGCTGGGTCATATGGTAGTTCTATTTTTAGTTTTTTAAGGAACCTCCATACTGTTCTCCATAGTGGCTGTATCAATTTACATTCTCAACAACAGTGTAGGAGGGTTCCCTTTTCTCCACACCCTCTCCAGAATTTTTTGTTTGTAGATTTTTGATGATGGCCATTCTGACCAGGGTGATGTGATACCTCATTGTAGTTTTGATTTGCATTTCCCTAATGATTAGTGACATTGAGCAGCCTTTCATGTATTTGTTGGCAATCTGTATATCTTCTTTGAAGAAATGTCTATTTACATCTTCTACCATTTTGGGATTGGGTTGTTTGTTTCCTTGATATTGAGCTGCATGAGCTGCTTATATATTTTGGAGATTAATCTTTTGTCAGTTGCTTCATTTGCAAATATTTTCTCCCTTTCTGAGGGTCATCTTTTAGTCTTGTTTATGGTTTCCTTTGCTGTGGAAAAGCTTTTAAGTGTCATTAGGTCCAATTTGTTTATTTTTGGCTTTATTTCCATTTTTCTAGATGGGTCAAAAAAGATCTTGTTGTGATTTATGTCATAGAGTGTTTGCCTATGTTTTCCTGTAAGAGTTTTATAGGGCCAGGCCTTGCATTTAAGTCTTTAATCCAGTTTGAGTTTATTTTTGTATACCGTGTTAGGTAGGGTTCTAATTTCGTTCTTTTACATGTAGCTGTCCACTTTTCCTAGCACCACTTATTGAAGAGGCTGTCTTTTCTCCATTGTATATTCTTGCCTCCTTTGTCAAAGATAAGGTGACCATATGTGTGTGGGTTTATCTCTGGGTTTTCTATCCTGTTCCATTGATCTATATTTCTGTTTTTGTGCCAGTACCATACTGTCTTGATTACTGTAGCTTTTTGGTATGGTCCGATGTCAGGGAGCCTGATTCCTCCAGCTCCATTTTTCTTTCTCAAGATTGCTTTGGCTATTCACGGTCCTTTGTGTTTCCATACAAACTGAAATTTTTTGTTCTAGTTCTGTGAAAAATGCCATTGGTAGATTGATAGGGATTGCATTGAATCTGTAGATTGCTTTGGGTAGTATAGTAATTTTCAGAATGTTGATTATTCCAGTCAAAGAACATGGTATATCTCTTCACCTGTTTGTATCATCTTTGATTTCTTTCATCAGTGTCCTATAGTTTTCTTCATACATGTCTTTTGTCTCCTTAGAAAGGTTTATTCCTAGGTATTTTACTCTCTTCATTGCAGTGGTATACGGGAGCGTTTCCTTAATTTCTCTTTCAGATTTTTCACCATTAGTGTATAGGAATGCAAGAGATTTCTGCACATTATTTCTGTATCCTGCTACTTTACCAAATTCATTGATTAGCTGTAGTAGTTTTCCGGTAGTATTTTTAGGATTCTCTATGTAGAGTCTCATGTCATCTGCAAACAGTGACAGCTTTACTTCTTCTTTTCAATTTGGATTCCTTTTATTTCTTTTTCCTTTTTGATTGCTGTGGCTAAAACTTCCAAAATTATGTTGAATAATAGTGGTGAGAGAGGGCAACCTTGTCTTGTTCCTGGTCTTACTGGAAATGTTTTCAAGTTTTTCACCATTGAGAACAATGTTGGCTGTAGGTTTGTCATATATGGCCTTTATTTTGTTAAGTTCCCTCTATGCCTACTTTCTGGAGAGGTTTTATCATAAATGGGTGCTGAATTTTGTCGAAAGCTTTCTCTGCATCTATTAAGATGATCATATGGTTTTTATCCTTCAACTTATTAATATGGTTTATCACATTGATTGATTTGGGTATATTGAAGAATCCTTGCATTCCTGAGATAAACCACACTTGATCATGTTGTATAATCCTTTTAATGTGCTGTTGGAGTCTGTTTGCTAGTATTTTGTTGAGGATTTTTGCATCTATGTTCAACAGTGATATTTGCCTGTAGTTTTCTTTTTTGTGTGACATCATTGCCTGGTTTTGGTATCAGGGTGATGGTGGCCTCATAGAATGAGTTTGAGAGTGTTCCTCCCTCTGCTATATTCTGGAAGAGTTTGAGAAGGATAGGTGTTAGCTCTCCTGTAAATGTTCACCTGTGAAGCCATCTGGTCCTGTGCTTTTGTTTGTGGAAGATTTTTAATCAGAGTCTCAATTTCAGTGCTTGTGATTGGTCTGTTCATATTTTCTATTTTTTCCTGGTTCAGTCTCGGAAAGTTGTGCTTTTCTAAGAATTTGTCCATTTCTTCCAGGTTGTCCATTTTATTGGCATATAGTTGCTATAGTAATCTCTCATGATCCTTTGTATTTCTGCAGTGTCACTTGTTACTTCTTTTTCATTTCTAAATCTGTTGATTTGAGTCTTCTCCCTTTTTTTCTTGATGAGTGTAGTTAATAGTATATCAATTTTATTTATCTTCTCAAAGAACAAGCTTTTAGTTTTATTGATCTTTGCTACTGTTGCCTTCATTTCTTTTTCATTTATTTCTGATCTGATCTTTATGATTTCTTTTCTTCTGCTAACTTGGGGTTTTTTTGTTTTTCTTTCTCTAATTGCTTTAGGCGTAAGGTTAGGTTGTTTATTTGAGATGTTTCTTATTTCTTGAGGTAGGATTGTACTGTTATAAACTTCCCTCTTAGAACTGCTTTTGCTGCATCCCATAGGTTTTGGGTAGCCGTGTTTTCATTGTCATGTGTTTCTAGGTAGTTCTTGAAATCCTCTTTGACTTCTTCAGTGATCTCTTGGTTATTTAGTAGTGTATTGTTCAGTCTCCATAGTGTTGTGGTCAGAATAGATACTTGATATGATTTCAATGTTCTTAAATTTACCAAGGCTTGATTTGTGACCCAAGATATGGTCTATCCTGAAGAATGTTCCATGAACACTTCCAAATAAAGTGTATTATGTTGTTTTTGGGTGGAATGTCCTATAAATATCAATTAAGTCCTTCCTTTTAAATGTATCATTTAAAGCTTGTGTTTCCTTATTATATTTTCATTTTTGATGATCTGTTCATTGGTGAAAGTGGGGTGTTAATGTCCCCTACTATTATTGTGTTACTGTCGATTTTCCCTTTTATGACTGTTAGCATTTACCTTATGTATTGACGTGCTCCTGTGTTGGGTGAATAAATATTTGCAATTGTTTTATCTTCTTCTTGTAATGATTCCTTGATCATTATGTAGTGTCCTTCTTTGTCTCTTGTAATAGTCTTTATTTTAATGTCTGTTTTGTCTGATATGAGAATTGCTACTCCAGCTTTCTTTTGATTTCCGTTTGCATGGAATATCTTTTTCCATCCCTTCACTTTCAGTCTGTACGTGTCCCTAGTGGGTCTCTTGTAGACAGCATATATATGGGTCTTGTTTTTGTATCCATTCAGCATGTCTATGGTCTTTTGTTTGGAGCATTTAATCCATTTACATTTAACGTAGTTATCGCTATGTTTGTTCCTATTACCATTTTCTTAATTGTTTTGGGTTTGTTATTGTAGGTCTTTTCCTTCTCTTGTGTTTCCTGCCTAGAGAAGCTCCTTTAGCATTTGTTGTAAAGCTGGTTTGGTGGTGCTGAATTCTCTTAGCTTTTGCTTGTCTGTAAAGGTTTTATTTTTTCTGTCGAATCTGAATGAGATCCCTGCTGGGTAGAGTAATCTCAGTTGCAGGTTTTTCCCTTTCATCACTTTAAATATGTCCTGCTACTCCCTTCTGGCTTGCAGTGTTTCTGCTGAAAGATCAGCTGTTAACCTTACGGGGATTCCATTGTAATTTATTCGTTGCTTTCCCTTGCTACTTTTAATACTTTTTCTTTTATTTAATTTTTGATACTTTGACTAATTAATATGTGTCTTGGTGCGTTTCTCCTTGGATTTACCCTGTATGGGACCCTCTGTGATTCCTGCACTTGACTTGACTGTTTCCTTCCCCATATTAGGGAAGTTTTCAACTATAATCTCTTCAAATATTTTCTCAGTCCCTTTCTTTTTCTGTTTTTCTTCTGGGACCCATATAATTCAAATATTAGTGTGTTTAATGTTGTTCCAGAGGTCTCTGGGACTGTCCTCAATTCTTTTCATTCTTTCTTCTTTATTCTGCTCTGTGGTAGTTATTTCCACTATTTTACCTTCCAGGTCACTTATCCGTTCTCTGCCCCAGTTTTTCTGCTATCAATTCCTTCTAGATAATTTTAAATTTCATTTATTGTGCTGTTCATCAGTTTGTTTGCTCTTTAGTTTTTCTAGGTCTTTGTTAAACGTTTCTTGTATTTTCTCCATTCTATTTCCAAGATTTTTGATCACCTTTACTGTCATTACTCTGAATTCTTTTTCAGATAGACTGCTTATTTCCTCTTCATTAGTTTTTTCTGGTGGGTTTTTACCTTGCTCCTTCAACTGCTGCGTATTTCTCTGTCTTCTCATTTTGCTTAACTTACTGTATTTTCAGGTCTCCTTTTCACAGGCTGCACCCATTGTTTTTGGTGTTTGCCTCCAGTGGGTAAGGTTGGTTCAGTGGGCTGTGTAGGCTTCCTGTTTGAGGGGAATTGTGCCTGTGTTCTGGTGCATGAGTTTGGATCTTGTCTTTCTGCTGGGCAGGACCATGTCTGGTGGTGTGTTTTGGGGTGTCTGTGAAGTTACTATGATTTTAGGCAGCCTCTCTGCTAACAGGTGGGGTTGTGTTCCTGCCTTGCTAGTTGTTTGCCATGGGGTATCCCGCACTAGAACTTGCTGGCCATTGGGTGGTGCTGGGTCTTAGCATTGAGACAGAGATCTCTGAGAGAGCTCTCACTGATGAGAGAGCTCTCATGTAAGAGAGGGCTCTTACATGGGGCCGGGAGGTCTCTGGTGGTCCAACGTCCTGAACTTGGCTCTCCTGCCTCAGAGGCTCAGGTCTGACAACAGTCTAGAGAACCAAGACCCTCTCAGCCACACGGCTCAGAAGAAATGGGAGAAAAAAAAAGGAAAGAAAGAAAAGAAAAAAAGAAGAGAGAAGAAATGAAAAGAAAATAGAAAAGAAATAGTTATTAAAATAAAACAATTTTAATATTATTAAAATTAAAAAATTTTTAAAGTAACTTTAAAAAAAAGAGAGCAGCCAAACCAATAAACAGATCCACCAACGTTAACAAGCACTAAAAACTAAACTAATATAAACATAAAAATCAGAAACTGGTCAGTCACATACAGCAAACCCCAAGTCTACAGTTGCTCCCAATGTCCACTGCCTCAGTTTTGGGATGATTCATTGTCTATTCAGGTATTCCACAGATGCAGGGTACATCAAGTGGATGGTGGAGATTTAATCCACTGCTCCTGAGGCTGCATGGAGAAGTTTCCCGTTGTTTGTTAGCACAGCTCCTGGTGTTCAGCTTTGTACTGGACTTGCCTCTGCTTGTAGGTCACCCTCTGACGTCTGTTCCTTGCCCAGAGAGGAGGGGGTTAAAGGAGCAGCTGATTAGGGGGCTCTGATTCACTCAGGCTGGGCAGAGGGAGGGGTACGGAATGCAGGGTGAGTCTGTGGAGGCAGAGGCCAGCGTGACGTTGCAACAGCCTGAAGCATGCCGTGTGTTCTCCAGGAGAAGCTGTCCCTGGATCACGGGATCCTGGCCATGGCAGGCTGCATAGGCTCCTCGGAGGGGAGGTGTGGATAGTGACCTGTGCTTGCACACAGGATTCTTGGTGGCTGCAGCAGCAGCCTTAGCATTTCATGCCTGTCTCTGGTGTCTGTGATGATAGCCATGGCTCTCGCCTGTCTCTGAAGCTCATTTAGGCAGTGCTCTGAATCTCCTCTCCTTGTGCACCCTGAAACAATGGTCTCTTGACTCTTAGGCAGGTCCAGACTCTTCCTGACCTCCCTCCTGGCTAGCTCGGGGGCACTAGCCCCCAGGCTGTGTTCACGCAGCCAACCCCAGTCCTCTCCCTGGGATCTGACCTCCGAAGCCCGAGCCTCAGCTCCCAGCCCCCACCCGCCCCAGCGGGTGAGCAGACAAGCCTCTCAGGCTGGTGAGTGCTGGTCGGCACCAATCCTCTCTATGGGAATCTCTCAGCTTTGCCCTCTGCACCCCTGTGCTGTGCTTTCTTCTGTGGCTCCCATGCTTCCCCCCCACACCTTACCCCCATCTCCTCCACTGAAGGGGCTTCATAGTGTTTGGAAAGATTTCCTCCTTCACAGCTCCCTCCCCGAGGTGTAGATCCCATCCCTATGCTTTTGTCTGTTTTTTCTTTTTTCTTTTACCCTGCCCAGGTACGTGGGGAGTTTCTTGCCTTTTGGGAAGTCTGAGGTCTTCTGCCAGCATTCAGTAGGAGGTCCATAGGAGTTGTTCCACATGTATATGTATTTTTTATGTATTTGTGGGTGGGGAGAAACATGATCTCCACGTCTTACTCCTCTGCCACCTTGAAGGTCGTCTCCTCCCATATACTTTAGATTACATCTAAATAATTTATAACACCTTAATACAATGTAAATGCTATGTAAATAGTTGCTGGAATTTGGCAAATTCAAGGTTTGCTTTTATGGAACTTTCTGGAATTTTTTGGAATACCCTTGATCCACATTTGGTTGAATCCACATATGTGGAACCAGTGGATATGGAACCCACAGATAAGAGGCTGACTGTATATAGTATTTGTACCATACAGATACAACAGATGTAAATAATCTCAAATCTAGATAATAGTAAAAGGTAATGAAATAACTAGGTAATGATGAGTTTTAAGAATTTATTACTTTTATTTTTAATTTGATTTATTTAATGGCATATTTATATGATTTAATTTTTAGTATCAACAAGTTTGCAAAATTCTTAAAAATTTAATCCTCAGCTCTCACGATCCAGTATGAGCCAGCTGCAGTATACCACTGTGTTTATCACATAAAAAAATACTTGGGGCTTTCCTGGTGGCGCAGTGGTTGAGAGTCCGCCTGCCGATGCAGGGGACACGGGTTCGTGCCCTGGTCCAGGAAGATCCCACATGCCGCGGAGCGGCTGGGCCCATGAGCCATGGCTGCTGAGCCTGCACGTCCGGAGCCTGTGCTCCGCAATGGGAGAGGCCACAACAGTGAGAGACCCACGTACCGCAAAAAAAAAAAAGAAATACTTGAAGAAACAAAAAAAAATTCTATGTTAATGTATTCAATCAGTATATATTTTGGAAATCTGTCCCATTACAAACATTGGAATTATAGAGGAGAGTCAACTCTATCGTTTGCTGTTAATAAAGTCACTGTATCATGTGAGTCACAGATACTTATGAAAGAAACTATGCCACATAATGAAAATTGTTACAGTCCTGACATTTAAAGAGTGTTATGGGAATCCCCTGGAGAAAACAAACTGCAGGAAACTCTGTGGAGTAAGGTTGGTTGTGGAGTAAAGTTGTTTACATCTAGTTGGAGAAGAACATAAAGTAAAAGAAATAACATGAGCCAAAAAGACATGAAAAAGATATGAAAGACCATGACAAGTGTAATGAGGTGAGGCTGGGCTAGTGAAGAATCTGTGGATTAAGTAGATTTCAAGTAAAATAAGTTAGAGAAAAAATATTTTAAAGTTAATACAGGTTACTGAAAATGTGAAATAAATGTCCAATTTTGAAGTATTAGGAAGGAAAGTGGTCTAAAGAAAAGTATAATAGACCAGCAAGGATATTTGAGAAGAGGAATAGGAAACTCACACAAAGGCAAAGCTTCACAGCCAATGCAATAAACAGCTAATTAATTAAACACAGAACCCCAACAGATGTTGTATTTTGAGGAATATTGTTTTTGATTATTAAAGGAAAAATAAATTTGGGGAGTAAAAAGATTTTATTTCTTAGAAGCATGAAAATATACTAAAACCTTCCTCCTTGCCTTCTCAGTCTACTGTATCTTGGAGACCTTCCTATTGGAACAAATATGATATAGTATCTCTAAAACAGGTTCTTATGCCTTATTGTGAACATAATAAAAGTAAGACTAGCTATAGAAAATAAAAATGTTAAGAACAGCTGTCAAAAATAAAGAAACAAAGAAAGAAATAAAGAAAGAAGGAAGGAAACAAAGAGAGAGGGAGGGAGGAAAAGAGGAAAGAGAAAAGAAAAGAAAAGAAAAGAAAAGAAAAGAAAAGAAAAGAAAAGAAAAGAAAAGAAAAAGAAAAGAAAAGAAAAGAAAAGAAAATTCTGTTGTAAGAACAGACTACCTTAAAAGATTATCAAGAATTGCTGAGTATTCCAAAACCCTAAAGTACGCTCAGATTTTGTAAGTGGAATCTCTCAGTTCCAGAATATAAGGTCTCCATGAAGAGGAGCAGATCTGAGTTCTGGAAGCATCTGTTTCAGTTGATGAGTTCAATCTGAGGTTCTAGGCAGTCCTCTGTCCCTTTACTTAATGCAGGCTTACAAGTGGCCAACTCACAGTTGACATCTGTCAGGTGGGCCAAGCTCATTCAAAACACTCTTTAGACATGATACATGCTCAAAGATGGGAACCAACTACTCATTTTTACTGTCTTGATTAGACACTATTAAACCATTTTGGTTGGCAACCTTCAACTCAATTCAGCTAAACAGAGTGCTCTGAAGTAAACATTTTGTTAAAACATGTCATCAGGATAATTCGTGTTTACTACTGACATTTGCACTATTCTATGTCCTTCTCTCTCCAGGTTTTTTGGCTTCTTATAAATACCAAATTGTTACTCTTGGTTCAATGTCCTAATGGCAACCTAGGAACTTGGAAACATTAATGTAACTTCAAAAAACTACTCACTCCTATAAAGTAGATTAGATCCACAGAAGATGGTACAATGTGCCTTCTGTATGATTTTTAGTGGCTGCATGAAGTTGTCTATGTGTTTAAGAGTGTGTTTCTGTACCAAGGAACATTTAAAAGGTGCAAAAGTTATAGTAGCTATAGTGTTCCAGCTAAGGAATCATGAGACCCCAAAAAATCATTAAAAACTAAGGCCCAAAGTGACCACAAAGTCAACATGACAGAGTGAGGACTAGAATCTGAATAGAGATTACTTTTAGCTTGGCCTTCAGAGATCGGATAGTCATTACCTGGGATATAGGACCTGTTTTCCTTTGGAGAATAAGTTATACAGTCAAATTTTGCCCTAGATTTTCTAGTGATACTTGAAAAAGTTATTTTTTTTCCTCCTAGCTTCACAATAATCTTTATTTATTATTATTCCAATTTTGTGTATTTTGGTGTTTGCAATTTTTTGAACAAGACTGAGAAACCCTAAATTAATGACCAGCAGCTTACTTCTAGAATGTCTAAAGGCAAGAAATACCTAAACATGTCGAGGTTCCTTCATCCATTGGATTACTTTCAAAGAGAAGATCAAGAAAAGTTATTACCGGCTAAATAGACATATTTCAGGTCAGAAAGAGAGCTATTGTCAGATCCTGTCTGATGAAGCACCTTAAGAGGAGGATAGAACTAAGATTAGGAGGAGTCAAGATACAACCTTCCTATAGTCCAAGAAGCCCTGGAAAGGAAGATTCATCTTCAGGAAACCAGACAACAGGAAGGTCCAGACCAGGTACAGATGACTTCTGGAGCCAATCCAGTTAATCCAAGTAAGGAGAAGGAGGTAACCCTTTTGTGTGTTAGACATTGAAAGAAACATGTCCCACAGGGCATGAGTGGTTAGAATGGAATCCTTGAATTAGATGAAGGAAGACAGATCTGGAAAGCCTTTTTATTCTTAGAACCACCAAAATTTGTATTACATGTCAAAATTTCTTTCCTAGGCAGTAAGAGGACCTGGAACCCTAAAATCTGTGGTTCTGGATTCAGAACTTAGAAGTGACATCAAGGAAGCCTGAGAACAAAGGAAAGGTTTCCAATTTCTCATTCTTCCCCTCAACCCCCTACTATCCCTTCTAAATTCCTGTTCCCTCTTTTGATTTTGGTATAAGTATGGTACAAATCAAAATGACAGATTGTTCAAACAACCTAACAATAATAAAGTAATGTGCTTTTAAAAAGTACCCAGGTTCTAAACCAAAGGATTCTAGGCTATGAAAAAAAGGAGGAAATAAAGTAATTGGGTGATAGAATCTGGAGCAACTCCCTGAGCAAACTGGGTAGCTATCCCAGCTTTTACCATATTCCATTAAACTATGGGTCAGATGATGTCCTAATGGCTTAAGGCTAACACCCTTGAGTGAATTATGAGTGACACCTTTATTAGCAAGGTTAATAGTACTTAACCCATTTTGTGCATCAAGGACCTCTTTGAAACTGTCATGAAAGCTTCTGACACTTAATCCACCATAATACACATATTCATTTACATGCAAAAATGTGCATACATTCTCCTTAAAGTTCAAAAATCGTAGCTCATGAAGTGCTACAAGCAATATTAGTGCAAAAAATTCTTTAAAAACACATGAAACCAACAAAGAAACAACGTAAATGAAACTGGAGTTAAACTATTAATATCATAAAGAAAAAGCCATCGAGTGGTACCTTAGTTTCCCTCCCAGCTGCTGGTGAGGAATGGTAGTCATGGCAACACTTGCACTTGTGTCTCTCAGCTATTAGAAAATGGTTTTATTTATTTATGCATAATTTCACTACAACATCTGATGATATGAAGGACAGAGTGCTGAGAGGAAGGACTTGTTGCTGTTTCATGATTAGAACCAACATAGGATCTACTGTCAGCTTGCACACACCAACTGGGTCCCTGGTGAGGAGCCCCAATAACAGTCATAAATACGGTGCCAAAGGAGAGGACTGAATCCCAAAATGGAGTGTGAGCTCTGTGCAGAACTCCTTTCTGCCTTGTAGGACATGAAAGGGTGAAGGAAAGGAAGAAAATCTTCTGCCTTTAGGTCACCTTTGCTGGCAAGTCCAAAAGACCCCATTACCTGAGAAGGAAAGCCAGTTGGCCAGGTCACACTCCTCTGGACAGTGCCCTCACCGCCTCATCCAACTTCTCCACTTGTGGCCTCATTTTGGTTTAATCTGGAACACAAGATCAAGAATGTTTTTGACCAAATGATAAAATGTAAGTGGGCAGTTTGGTTTAAAAATGTCAGTTCACATGAAGATTTTACAGTTGTCTTTGTGAGTGGAGGAGAATTTTCCCTCAAATGACATAGGGATTATAGAGAAGTGGGCAGGAGAGATTGAAAAAGCATGCATGGGAGTGCTCATTATTTCTTGTCTTCTCTCTCAGGACAAACATTAGAAGAGACAACTCGTGTGCTGTGGGTGAAATGACTCCTAGACTTGGGGAAGTATCAGTAATTTTGGTAGTTTTTTTTTTTTTTTCCTGAGAGAGAAAAAAACATTTAAAATTACTTTCTGATTGAGTTCTTCTTTTAATTCAGAAAATAAATCCAGAAATGTTTACATCCTTCCCTAATACCTCTGCAATAGAAAAGCACATTTAAGTCTGGTGTATTTTTTTTACTACAGTGTCAAGCCATATTAGCTCAATATTTAAATGTAAGAGCAGACATAGTGGGTCACATTTGCTCAGATTTACTCTAACCTATATTCAGTAAAAATGAAAATTCCCTAGATATGTTAGGAATTACAATATTGGAAGTAAATTAGGAGGAATGTTTTTATGTACAGTACAAATTATCTTTCACTGGCAAAGACCGTTTTCAAATTGTGTAATTGTACTTTCCATAGGAATTGCATTTTATCCTTTTTTTCAAAGTGCTTTCTCATATACAATATCCTCACAATAAACTTATAAGTAGGTTACGTGGTTTTTATCCCATTTTTTCTGTGAGTAAATGGAAACCTGGGGAAGATCTAAGACTTCTACTCGTTCAAGATTATTTACAGACAACAGCAAGACATTAGTTATCCTGACTTACTATCCGAGTGCTCTCTCTCTCTCTCTCTCTCTCTCACTCACTCTTGCTCTCTCCCTCACTCTGAATCTCTCTCTCTGCTTCTTACCACATTATATCTGAATAGTTCTTGAGACTTTTAAACACAGGACCAAAAATACATTTGGTTTCTTCTCTCCATTCTCTGGCTTCTTCCTTTTATCCTTAAAAACTGTCATCAGAAGAGATTCTTCCTAGTTTCAAGCTCTGTGTTTCCTGCCTCCAATGTGGAAAAAAAGATGATAGTTCTACTAGATCTGGCTGAGTATGTTATAGCAAGACTCATCGTAGCTACACTAAATCACAGGACTTTAATTAACACAGAAAAAATGAATGCCTTTCATTTCACTAAATATAAAATAATCACCAAGTTTATAACAGAGATCAGAATTTACTATATTTACTGTTTTTTTAATAAACAAGGGAGTATCTCAGCCACCAACATCTTTCTCTTGAATCACTACACCTGAAGTGCTTTATATCATTTTTCTTTTACAGTCCATTCTTCAGAGAGTGAAGATCCTTTAAAACTTAATTCATTTTGTGTCATTTCTTACCTTAAAACCAACCAGTGGTTTTCCATTACCTTTAGAGAAGTGTCCAACTTTTTAATAAAGCCTTTGAGATCCTAAATGATCAGGTCCCTGCACTGATTAGCTGTTGCTACAATAATTCTTTAAAAACTACCATGAAACTCAAGGATTTCAATCATTTATTCTCATAGATCTGTTAGCTGGCTGAGTTGACCTCACAGCCATTCCTGGGCAGAACTGCTTCAGGCTGCAATAGTTTAGAAGGTTCCACATGCCTCTCTCATCCTTCTCCTGGGACCAGTGAATGAGCTGTGGCAGAAACAGACATGTGCCAGGCCTCTTAAATCCTCTGATCAGAACTGGCATCCTGTCACCTCTGCTCACTTGCCATTAGCCAAAGAACATCATGTAGGATGATCCCAAGGTCAAAGAGCAAGAGATACATTTTAACCTTGATGAGACAATAAAAGGTAAAGAATTGGGGCCAATCATTTGATATACCACATACTTAACTTCATCTTCTAATACTTTATCCTGTTTCAACTCCTTCTTTCCAGACTGGGATTTTTTGATGCTCCTCAAGTGTATAGGTTCATCCCAAACTCAGAGCACCAGCCCTTACTGTTCTCTCTCCCTGGCATAGGTTTCTCCCAGACATTCCATGAGAGAATGGGTTCATTGGGTTCACAGATACCTCTTAAATGCCAACTCCTTTGGAAGTCCTTCCCTGATTGCCACATCTAAAATAGCTACCACGCCTACCACACGTATACATACCCCCATTGTTTTCCATTCTGTTATCTTGCTTTAATTTTCTTTAGAGGAGTTATCCTAAGCATTATAAAAAGTTGTGTGTATTTATCTGTCTTCATCATTCTATTGCAAGTTCCTTGAGGAATCTCTTTTGTCTATCTTGTTCACCGTTATTTTTCCAGCACCTAGGATTGTGTCTGGTACATAAGAAGTTGTCTACAAGTATTAGTTGCATGGGCAAATGAAAACCATTCCTATTAGAGTTGGAAGAGGGCCGTTCAAAAGTAAGCCTATTCATCACTGGATCTGATCCTCAAGACTAGGGATCAGAAGTTCCTTCATAGATTTTTTTTTCCAGAAAGGTGCAGATATATTCAAGACCCAAGAAGAATTCTATTTCCCACGGATCCCTTGCTATATATTTGGCCACAGAGTGAGAGAACGTGCATTTTTAATTAAGGACCCATAAATGCGTATGCCACAGAGCTACCAAAGGATGATAGAGCAACATCAGGATATTCTGCTAAATGGATGCAACAAGCAGAAAAACTGTCTCAGCCCTGCCAAGAAAGACGGCCCTTCATTTGACTGCTAATTATCCAGGCAGGCTAGCACTATCTTATATTTTTTAGCTGACAGAATCAAGAGAAAGAAACAAGATGTGAATTTTACCTGGACCCAGCAAATGTCTCAAACAGCATAGTTCAGGGAATGATGCCAGCTTGAGTGAGGCATTTTTGGACTCTAAGAAACTATGTGGGCCTTCAAAGTCTCCAGTTCACACTAATAGGCCTAGCAAGACTGTGTTTGGCTTCAAGGAGGAAATTAATGAAGTTCAGATGAACCTGTGCAGTTTTAGCTTTAAAATGTTTCCTTAAAATTTTACAGGGAGCTTAGTTTTTATGAAATTTTCAGAAAGGGTAGCCAGGCTTTTGTTTGAAAACATAGTGAGATGCCTGCTTTAATAATAATGGTAATGGCCATAGTAATAGTAGGAGCAATTACAAGGCAAAAAGATGAAACTACAGGCTCCACCAGGTTCATTTGGATATTTATTTACAAAGTTTAAAGGCTGCTAAAACAAAATAATGATCAACTCTCTTGGAATGTGCTGCATATTCTCTGGGGGATTTTTTTTCCCTTGGGGATGGAAAGGAGGGGAAGGCAGAATAATGCTGAAACTTTCCATCACTTCTTTCTTCTTCTGGTTCAGCACAGTTTTTACAAAAGCCCAAGTTCCAAACAAATACTCATGCCAGTGTATTCTTCAAGGACAAAGAATGTCCTACTCTGTCTTCATGATCACACTTGCATGTGGGTAAGACCCAGCAGAACACGAACATGCCAAAGGAATGGTGGAAAGAAATTGCCCTTTCCTTCCTTCCCTACCTCTGGTTCTTCTGAAACATATTTCACCCAATGGGAGGGACAGGTATGCCATAGGGCCATGAACATATATACCTTTGAAGACTTTCTGAATTTTTGGTTTTAAGCAGAACTTGAATATTTAGCGCTGTGTACATATAGTAGGACTTCTTTGTTTGGATGTGGGGCTAATTTTGGGGTTAGGACAAAAAAGAATACCAGAATCTTAGGAAAATTCTTGGGCTTTGAACCACTCTCACAAAATAATGTTGTGCTGAGTTATATGTAAATGCATCAGAATTTAGAAATCAAGAGGGAAAATGTTCTGAATATGTTGTGTCTGGGGTTCTAAAAACTCCAAAATATTTTTTAAGTATTTTGGAAAAAAATACTTTGCGGATGTGTTTGCTAAATCCAATACCTGGCCATAGTGTTCTTATTTCTGAGGGTTCTCAGGAAGAGGAAAAAGTGAACTCTGTTTTTCAGATTGTGGGTAGCCTGCAATGAAAGAACAAAACACTAACACTAGCATGGGCAAAAAATAATCCTAATAATCCAAGGAGTTAAATTAGTTGTCTGAATCACAAAAAACAAAGCAATATAAATTTTTCCCTTTATGTCCACAAAACAAGCTATTTGAAAGAAGTGGCTCACTCATACTTGAATTCCCAGCATTCAGCACCTTCATGGAAAGAATGAATAGAATATTGAATGAAGTAATGAACAAATGAATGAATCAGTGAATGAAGACTACAAGAGACATTATTCAAAATACTTTTGTATAAAGCATGTATTCTGCTTCATAATAATACATTATATGTTCAGCAGGTAACATCTCGGGGTATGTGCAGGATTTTCTTACATAAAAGAAATAAAACTCATAAGTTATCATCAGAAATTAGGTTTAGACCACGTACAGTAAAAAAGGCCTCAGGCTAGGACTTCTCTGGTGGTCCAGGGGTTAAGATTCTGGGGGCTTCCACTGCAGGGGGCACAGGTTGAGGTACTAAGATCCCACATGCAACTAAGATCCCACATGCCATGAGGAGTGACAAAAAAATTAAAAAATAAAAAGGTTCAGACTATAGGTTAGAAAGCCTGGGTTCTATACCCTTGCACTGGATTCCTGGATGCCTTCCTTTGTTACTTAAAGCCAAATCAAATTGTCAGGGCCTTTTGTTTTGTTTTGTTTTTAATCTATACAATAGAATTAGAAGAGAGCAATTGCCATGCAATGCATATACATTCTTATTTTTAAAATTATCAACATTACTATCACATGAAGTTTAAACGTGAAGGTCCTGATTATCTGTTCCTGCTAATTTTCAACACTTAACTTTTGTACTATCCAGTGAGCCTCCTTAATAGTCTACAGAATTGCCACATTCCTGAGTAAACACCCAGAAAGATCAATGATACATACCTGCAGCAAATTTTCATTCTTCCACAAGTTCAAAATATTTCTGTCATTCAGAGCTCAAGCCAAGTGCCCCAAACTCTCACATCACTGTAAGACTGGGGCATGTAATTCAGTGCTGTATAACCCTACTCATTGCTTACTGTCATTTGTATCAGTCTTTTATCTACCAATTAAATTGTACATTTAATTTCTTCTCCTGAAGAAATTTCAGGCCAGAGTCTTTGCCTCTGATAGTTGTCTTGAACGTCTCACAGCACACAAGCAAAAAGCAGATATGTGATGAATTAAGAGACATGCAGTTAAACCAAGAACGATCAAAAGATAGGAAAGGAGCTACCAAAGGATGATAGATTTCATGCAACTTTGGAAAGTGGGAAGCAGGTGGAAGAACAGCAACTGATGTAGCATCTCAGAGAAAACCTTAGCTTAGAGTGCTTGTAGAGAGCACAGAATAAAGGAAGCAACATATCCTGCAGAACCTCAGACATAAAGCTAATGTTGGGAGTGGTAATGAAATGATGGCCTGACACTTTAGGATTAGTCAAAAGTCTACATATTGTCATCCCAAATCTATGTTCACACTACCATACCCCACTTCAGATGGAATAGACAGAAAGGTAGTAGTCAGAAATCTACCCTTAGATAGAAGAATGTAGGCTTTTTCTCTGGAGAAAATGAAGAAACCCAGAGAACAGATGTCTGATGTTTTGACATTTTGTGAGTCCCTGGCTTTCTGTCTGATCACTAGCCAGCAAGGCTGCCAATTGAAAATGAAATCAGACACAGAGGTTGAAGTCAACTTTGTAATGGGCAATTGAAAATCATCATTTTTAAAAAATATAAAACCATAACGTGAAAGACAAATAAGATAAATGAGGAAAAAATATCCTGGAAGAAAAAGAACTGAGGAGATAGGAGAATAACAGTAACAATAATATCCTCTAATTTGTAAACCAAACAGATTAATATTCATTAATGATGCCACTACAAAAATACGCAATTAAAGGAAACAAAGAGCTCTTGGAAATTGAATACTTGAATACTTAAATTTAAAATCAGCAGAAAGTTTAGAAAGAACATTTCTCAGAAAAACAGAGAAAAACAGCAAAGAGCTGAAAAAAATTTTTAAATGCAAGAGACATAAAAGACAAATCTAGGGCTTCCCTGGTGGCACAGTGGTTGAGAGTCCGCCTGCCAATGCAGGGGACACGGGTTCGTGCCCCAGTCTGAGAGGATCCTGCATGCCGCGGAGCGGCTGGGCCCGTGAGCCATGGCCACTGAGCCTGCACGTCCGGAGCCTGTGCTCTGCAACGGGAGAGGCCGCAGCAGTGAGAGGCCCGCATACCCACCCCACCCCCAAAAAAAAAAAAAAAAAGACAAATCTAAGAGATCTAATATTTGACTGACAAGAGTTTCAGAAAAGAAAAGGAAAAAAACAAATCAAATGAAAACAGAATAAAAACCTGCTGGAGCTAAAGAACTATAAAGCCCCACACTGAAAAGACAAACTGAATACCCAGAGAAATGATTTTTAAAGATACTGACAGAAAAGTACATCATTATGAAATTTTAGAATTCTGGAAGTAAAAAGAAGATCCTAAAATCTTCCACAGAGTAGAAGGAACTACAAAAAATGAAAACCTGAATAACTTCAGAATTCTCATCTACAACACTGGATGCAAGATGGCAATAGACAATTTCTTCAGCCTCTATGGAAAAATTGTAGCTTGCTCTTTCAGTCTGGAGCTTTATCATTCTTTACTTTTTTTTAACATCTTTATTAGAGTATAATTGCTTTAGAATGGTGTGTCAGTTTCTGCTTTAAAACAAACTGAATCAGTTATACATATACATATGTCTCCATATCTCTTCCCTCTTGCATTCCCCCTCCCTCCCACCCTCCCTATCCCACCCCTCTATGTGGTCACAAAGTCTTTCTATTTTTTTAACAACATCCTGCTCCAAGTTTTCTTCGTCTCTTTCCTGGAACACCTATTAGTCAAATATTAGATACCTCAGTTTGTTTCTTACTTTTTTCTTATATTTTAGAGCCCTTTGCTTGTTTCTATATCCTAAAAGATCTTCAATCATAATGCAGGTTAAAGACATTTTCAGACATACAAGGATGCATATACTTACCTTCTGTGCACTCTTTCTAGAAAGCATTTAAGGTTATGGTAATTCTTACACCAAGGACTACACTAAGAAGGAAAAGTCTTATGACCTAGGACACAGTGGATCCTATTCAGGATCATACACAAAGGACCTCCTAGGACTGTGGTCATGGCCTACCGCCACTGGCCTAGAGTGCAACACAAGAATATTGGGCTCCATTATTTTTCTATATAGCAAAATAGCTCTCATGAAACACTGTTGAGAAAAATAAACATTTTTATAAGAAAGTTCTCTAATAAGATGTAAAATGATTAGCAACTGTAGCGAACAAAATTTTTACCAGAAATAAAATGCAATCCAAAGTCAATATTTGACACTGCAGAAATCATTTATTTCTTCTTATTAATGCAAGTATTGTTAGTTGATTTACCTAAAATTAAGATTTATGATTATTTTGCAAGGATGAGTGTAAAGCTGGAAAGTGGTGTAAGAGAGTAAATCCTCAATATCCTAACAGGAAGCAGAGAATACAATATATATAGATATATTATTTAGCAATACGGAGGGAACTGCAAGAAAATAGTTTAAAATAGCTGTCTCTACAGAAATTTGACTAGGGGTGGGAAAGAGTAAAAAATTGAACAGTGTTTCCCTCTCGTTTTAAGTCTTTTTGGGTTCTACTTTACTTGTCAATAGGTGTATCTTTAGTAAATATTTAAAATATATTTAAATAAACCTGTCATATTTATAGCTTTTATTGGAACATGCTGTGGTATGGTATGAATGTTTGTGTCCCCCCCAGAGTTCCTATGTTGAAAGCCTAAAAAAAAAAAGAAATCCTAATCACCAAAGATGGTAAGAGGACATGGAGCTATTGGGGAATGCTTATGTCATAAGAGTTATGTTATGATAATGGGATTAATTCCTTATAAAAGAGGCTCCAGAGAGCTCCCTATTCCCTCCACCATGCGAAAACACCAGCTATGAACAGGAAGAGGGCCCTCACCAGAACGTGACCATGATCTTGCACCCTGATCTTGGACTTCTCAGCCTCCAGAACTGTGAGAAATAAATCTGTTTTTATAAGCTACCCAGTCTGTGTTGTTTTGTTATAGCAACCCAAACAGACTAAGACAGAATATTAACAAATTGCTATAGAAGAAGGAAAAAGTACAGAGAGTTTATAATGTTCACTTTGAGGAAGTCATCATTTTTAACCTCAATCTTCTGCCTATAATGGCATTCAGTACATCATGAATGAAAGAAAGCTAATAACTAAAAAATTAGAATTTCATAGAGTCACATTGCCTAGGCAGTGCTTCTGAGTGCTACTAGTGAAGTTTTTCTTTTGTGTGAATCAGGAAATTATCTGAATATGAGAGGGTCCAGACTTGATCTCCTGAAGGATAGTGACTGTGGCTTCTTAATCTCTTCATTCTTGAACACGGTGAGTTCTATGAGCTCAATAAATATTTACTGAATTGAGTTAAATGTGAAGAAATATCCTTGCAATATAGGCAAGCAGTAGCAATAACAGCAGAAAGTCTCTGCCTTATTTTAATATCTGTCAATTTCCCTTCAATGTAATGTTATTTATTTCAGCCCTAAGTGTTCTTAACTTGCCAATTAAATATCTATTGTAAATTTTGAATGCCTGTCCTTTTGAAGGAAGCAGAAACATACTATTAGATTTTGTTTTTAGCTTCATGGATTTACTTTTCTCTATGGCAACAAATTCCAAATTTTTAGCTAAAAAAAACCTGTTTTTTATTAACTATGTATGTCCACAATGCAAACTTTAATGAGGTAAATCGCCAAAATGTGTTTGTGAAATATTGCCTAACATATTGATTCCTTTTCTGATAAAGAACCCATTAAAGAGTGTATTTAAATACCTCTAAAACACTTTCTTGTTTATTTCACATGTGGTTTAAATTCATTATTAAAAATTTATATAACAATGATAGATATTTTTGAAGTTTCACATAATCAAATAGATAATATTCTTAACTATTTTGTGGCCAGATATTTCTTTCTGTGTAATAAATATTTGAAATATGTATATCTGAATAGAATACATTAAAAATGTGCTTTTCACAAAAATGATATTATCTTTTGTAACTTTTTTCATGTGCAAAGCTATCACTAACATAATTTGTTTTCATGCTAATACATAGATCTTCATCATCATTCCCAGCAGGTGGGTAGATTCTACTATATGGATATACATTATTATTCAGCCAATATCTTAATGCTGGAAACATATGTTGTCTCTAATTTATAACTAATGAAAACATATTAGAATAAGCCACCTAGAGCATACATCTTTGAGTATGTGTATTTTTATTTCTTTAGGGTACATTGCCTAGAACTGAAATGTTGGGTCAAATTACCTGCACATTTTGAAGACTTGCCCTTGAGAAAATTGGTCTTAGCTTACATCCCACAAGTAATTATGAAAATGCCCTTTCATTCACATAGTTTACAGTACAGGATATCGTTATTCTTTTTAATCACTGTGGCTCTGTTGGGTAAAAATATGTAACTTGCATTTCTTTGATTATTATTGAGTTTGAACTTTATTTTTAGTGTTTATAGGGTTTCTTTTGTGAATTGTCTGTTCATGCTCATTGTTATATTATTATTAGGCTGTGAAAAGCTTTTTAAAAAATTCCAACTTTCTCATTATGAATAACATTTCATTTTCTTACAATTCTGGATTTTAACCTAGGTTTTGGCAAGTTTTATGAACATTCATATGCAGAAGACTCACTAACGTCTTGCATTCACAAGACTTGCCAATGACGAACTGTTTCTTAGTCTTGTCGTAATAGTACAAAACTATGCTGAAATGTTCTCATTTGTTTGCCACAGAAACAGAGGCAGGGAGACAGATCTATTGAAGATTTTGATTATTAAGATTATGACTTAAATTTCTGTTTATGACAAAGCTCTTTTCAATGGCTTATAATTTAAAACAGATCATCTCAGCTGCCTTAAAAATTCATTTTCCCCATATTTTTATTCAAGCACTTAACCACATTTTCCTCAAAGAAACCCCTAATTTTTTCACTTGTTTTAAACTACTCTCAAATAAGAAGGACTAAACTTTGGTAGCATTATATGAAACATATAATGGTTTGTAATGGTCATTCTCTCTAGAAGTAACTTTTTTCTCTCCTCTCATCCTTCCCTCCTTCTTGTCATTGTATTTCTTCATTAGTTTACCTAAATGATTTTAGTTCACTATGACCACAAGAAAAGCACACTGAATTTAAAACACAAGACAGCATTGTACTGCACTGAATGGTGGCCCCCCAAAAGATGTGTCCTTTTTTTTTTTTTCGGCTGTGCCATGTGGCATGTGGGATCTTAGTTCCCCGACCAGGGATAGAACCTGTCCCCCTTGCACTGGGAGCGCAGTCTTAACCCCTGGACCACCAAGTAAGCCCCAAGATGTGTCCATTTTAAATCAAATCTCTGAAACTTGTAAATGTGACCTCATTTGGAAAAAGAGTTATTTACAGATGTAATTAAGTTAAGGATTTTGAGACAAGGAGATCACCCTGGATTATCTGGGCCCTAAAACCAATGAGAAATGTTGTTATAAGAGACACATGGAGGAGATACACACAGTCAGACAGGCAGCAGGAATGTGACCATGGAGACAGAGATTGCAATAATGCAACCAAGAAACACCAAGGAATAACAACAGCCACCAAAAGCTGAAAACGGCAAAGAATGGAATTGCGATTGGGGTCCCTGGAGGGACTGTGGCCCTTGAGTACAGACTTCTGGCCTCCAAAGCCATGAGAGAATAAACATCTGTTGTTTTAAGTGACCCAGTTTGTGGTCATGTGTTATGGCCAACACAGAAAACTAATACAAGCAGTAAAACTGAAAAATCTCACAGGGTTTCCCTGGTGGCGCAGTGGTTGAGAGTCCACCTGCCAATGCAGGGGACACAGGTTTGTGCCCCGGTCCGGGAAGATCCCACATTCCACGGAGTGGCTGGGTCCGTGAGCCATGGCTGCTGAGCCTGAGCTTCCGGAGCCTGTGCTCCGCTATGGGAGAGGCCACAACAGTGAGAGGCCCGCGTACCACCACCACCCCCCAAAACTCACAAATTAAGATGGAATCTTCCTAAATTCTGGAAAAATAAATAAATTATTCTGTAATTTATCAAATTCTCTCTAGGCAATGTGTAGTAAGTATCCAATGTAGTGTTAAGACTAAAATTAACCCTGTTTATCTTTGGGTTCTGCATCTATGAATTCAACCAACTGCTGATTAAAAAAAAAATCCAAAAAGTATCTAAAAGCAAAACTTGGATTTGCTGCATGCTGGCAATTATTTACATGCCAGTTACACTGTATTTATAACTACTTATATATCATTTACATTGTATTAGGTATTATAAGTAATCTAGAGATGATTTAAAGTATACAAGAGTATATGCATAGGTTACAAGCAAATACTATGCCATTTTATAAAAGAGACTTGAGGATCTGTGCATTTTGGTAACTACAGGGGGTCCTAGAACTAATCCCCTGCAGATACTGAGGGACAACTCTATAGACTCTGCCATCCAACTACCTAAATTCAAGTTCCAACTTAACTGGGTGATTTAGGACAACTTTATTAACCTTTCTGAGTCTTGGGTTTCCTCATCTACAAAAAGCAGGTAATAAGAGAGACAACACAAATAGAGGGATTGGAATAGTCCTTGGATTGGAGTAATCACTATTGTCAAAATGACTATACTACACAAGACAATCTATAGATTCAATGCAACCCCCATCAAATTACCAATAGTATTTGTCACAGAACTAGAACAAAAAAAAAATTTTTTTAATTTATATGGAGGGCTTCCCTGGTGGCGCAGTGGTTGAGGGTCTGCCTGCAGATGCAGGGGACACGGGTTCGTGCCCAGGTCCGGGAGGATCCCACATGCCACGGAGCAGCTGGGCTCATGAGCCAGGGCTGCTGGGCCTGTGTGTCCAGAGTCTGTGCTCTGCCACAGGAGAGGCCCATGTACAGAAAAAAAAAATTTTTATATGGAAACACATAAGACCCCAAATAGCCAAAGCAATCTTGAGAAAGAAAAATGGAGTTGGAAGAATCAGTCTCCCTGACTTCAGACTATACTACAAAGCTATAGTAATCAAAACAGTATGGTATTGGCACAAAAACAGAAATATAGATCAATGGACCAGGATAGAAAGCCCAGAAATAAATCTACACACCGATGGTCAATTAATCTATGAAAAAGGAGGCAAGAGTATACAATGGAGAAAAGACAGTCTCTTCAAAAATGGTGCTGGGACAACTGGATACCAATGTAAAAGAATGAAATTAGAACATTCTTAATACCACACACAAAAATAAATTCAAAATGGATTAAAGACCTAAATGTAAGGCTGGATACTATAAAACTCCTAGAGGAAAACAAAGGCAGAACACTCTTTGACATAAATCACAGCAATATTTTTTGGATCCGTCTCCTAGAGTAATGGAAATAAAAACAAAAATAAGCTTTTGCACAGCAAAGGAAACCATAAACAAAACAAAAAGAAAACCTATAGAATGGAAGAAAATATTTGCAAATGATGTGACTGACAAGGGATTAATCTCCAAAATAAACAAACAGTTCACATACAGCTTAATATCAAAAAGAAAAAAAATGGGCAGAAGATCTAAAAAGACATTTATCCAAAGAAGACATACAGATGGCCAAAAGGCACATGAAAAGATACTCAACATTACTAATTATTAGAGAAATACAAATCAAAACTACAATGGGTATCACTTCACACTAGTCAGAATGGCTAGCATCAAAAGGTTCTACAAATAATAAATGCTGGAGCGGGTGCAGAAAAAGAAACCCTCCTACACTGTTGGTGGGAATGTAAATTGGTGCAGCCACTATGGAGAACTGTATGGAAGTCCCTTAAAAAACTAAAAATAGAGCCACCATATGATCCTGCAATTCCACTCTTGGGCATATATCTGGAAAAAACCATAATTCGAAAAGATACATACACCTCAATGTTCACAGCAGCCCTATTTACAATAGCCAAGACATCGAAGCAACCTAAATGTCCATTGACAGATGAATAAAGAAGATGGGGTATATTTGTACAATGGAATATTACTCAGCCATAAAAAAGAATGAAATAATGCCATTTGCAGCAACAGAGATTATCATACTAAGTTCAGTAAGCCAGACAGAGAAAGACAAATATCAATACGATATTGCTTATATGTGGAATCACAAAAATATACACAAATGAACTTATTTACAAAACAGAGGTAGACCCACAGACACAGAAAACAAACTTATGGTTACCAAAGGGGAAAGGGAGGGAGGGATAAATTAGGAGTTTGGGATTAACATATACACACTAATATATATAAAAATAGAGAACCAAAAAGGACCTACTGTAAAGCACAGGGAACTATAGCCAATATTTTGTAATAACCTATAAGGGAAAACAATCTGAAAAAAATAGATAGGGCTTCCCTGGTGGCGTAGTGGTTGAGAGTCTGCCTGCCGATGCAGAGGACATGGGTTCATGCCCCGGTCCAGGAGGATCCCACATGCTGCGGAGCGGCTGGGCCCGTGAGCCATGGCCGCTGAGCCTGTGCTCTGCAATGGGAGAGGCCACAACAGTGAGAGGCCCGCATGCTGCAAAAAAAAAAAAAAAAAAAAAAAGAAAGAAAAGAAAAGAAAAGAGTACCTACTTCACAGAGATGGTTATAAAGATTAAATGAGTAAGTATATTTAGATGGCTTAAATCTTTCTAATAACCTGGCATATAGAAGTGATTAAGTAAATCTTATTTAAATAAGCATTTCATTTTTAATTGAGGTATAGTTGACTTACAATATTATATATGTTTTAGGTGTACAACATAGTGATTTACAATTTTTAAAGGTTATACCCCATTTTTGGTTATTATAAAATATTGGCTATACTCCCTGTGCTGTACAATATATCCTTGCAGCTTATTTTATACATAACAGTTTGTACCTCTTAATGCCCTGTTCCTATATTGCCCCTCCCCCCTTCCCTCTCCCCATTGCTAAGCATTAATTTGTTTTCTACATCTGAGTCTGTTTCTCTTTTGTTATATTCACTAGTTTGTTATATTTTTTAGATTCTGCATACAAGTGTTATATGGTATTTGTCTTTCTCTGTCTGACTTTGTAATAAACATTATACTTGTGAACAGTTCCATATAATCTGTTTGAGTTTTGCTAGGCCTGCTGTAACAAAGTATCACAAACTGGATGAATTAAATAACAGAAGTTTATTTTCTCACAGTTTTGTAGGCTAAAAGCCTGAAGTCAAAGGTGTCAGCAGTGTTGGCTCCATCTGACAATCTTTTCCAGGTCTCTCTCCATGGTTTGTAGATATCTGTCTTCTCCCTTTGTCTCTTCATGTGATCTTCCCTCTATGTGCTTCTATCACTGTCTTCATATTCCCCCCCTTTTGTAAGAACACCAATCAGATGTGTTGATTATCAGATTAGGGCCACCCTAAAGACCTCATTTTAACTTGATCACCTCTGTAAAGACTTTATCTCCAAATAAGTTCACATTCTGAGACACTGGGGGTTAGGATTCCAACATACCATTTTTTGCAGGGACACGGTCTTATTCCAGTATATATTCCCTTGTTTGGCTTCCATTGCCTTATATCCTAATCAAAGCATAAAGTAATAACTTAATATTTTGAAATGAGGAAACTTGAACTGAAAAAAAGAACACATGTTTCTGTGGGAAGAAGGTGAGGTAACTGTATGAAGGAGTGAGTGAAATTTAAGTCAGTGAAAATGGAGTTAAATAATTTTGTTATTAATATCATTTATAATTTTTTCTTTAATAAGCAGAATGACAAAGAGAAGGCTCCTGTCATAATTTTTTCCTTCAGCATTTATTCAAAAAATTTTTGTTCATTTTTTAACATTATCCACAAGAATCAAATAGTTTTAGAAACATTAAGTTTATTTCCCCTTTACTGAATCCTATAAGCATTCTAAAACAAAGCAGATATCTCATCTCTTTATTTCCACTTAATGTACAAAAAGCTATCTTTCAGCCTGAAAAAAATAGCCATTTCCAATTTGTATGGTGATTTATGAGGCATATAAAGAACCATTTCTGAGAGATGGTAAAATGCTCTTCTGTCAAACCCAGGTAGAAAAGTACATTTGTTCATTCCAATAAGAGTGGGAAAAAAGTGTTACAATTATTCAAAGAAACATTTAGCAAAAATAATTCACTTATATAAGGGGTAAATTATACATTCTAATAACTGTTTAACCACACATTTTTCTCCTTTAACCTCTTTCACCACCTTGACTTTCATATATAGCTTATATCTATGATGGAACTGTTGAGACAAATAAGGAAATGTCCTGATCTCCATATAGCATTTCCTCAACTAACAAATGCCTCTACAATAATTCTAGCTGAAACAACCAAAATTCCACACTTTATGACTGAATATCAATGCATATTCTTTTAAATATTTATTGTTAAATTATGTTTAAGTACTTACTACATGTAAGACTCCATGTAATTAAAGAGAGTACAAAGTTTTCCTTTCACCAAGTGAATAAAATGCATACTTCTTGAATGTTTGGTAGGATATCCAGCCTCAGTAGTTTATTTAGTACATTAATATAATACAGAAATTGGCATTCTTGTTGAAGAATCAAGAAAGAACAAGAGAAAAACTAAAATGATCTGAGGTACATGTGACTGGGCAGTAGACAGTGGCTTAACTAAAGCTGCCTTTCCCTAGCCTTCAGGGTCTTTAAGTAAAATGTCTACACAGTGAGTCCCTCTCATTAGATATCTCTTCTGCTGTAAGCTACACTCAGTGGCCAACATCATAACATCTGTTGAATTATAATGTGTTCTAAAATTTTTCAGGATTTATTAAATTCATTGTTATAAAGGAAGCACTGATCACCAGGAACAAACACAGGCTCAGCTCAAACAAGCAATACTAGGGAGATCAGCTGGGTGGTTTGTGACCACCTAGGGGGATGGGATAGGGAGGGTGGGAGGGAGGGAGACGCAAGAGGGAAGAGATGTGGGAACGTATGTATATGTATAGCTGATTCACTTTGTTGTAGAGCAGAAACTAACATACTATTGTAAAGCATTTATACTCCAAAAAAGATGTTAATAAATAAATTAATTAAATAAAATACCTTTACTTTTTTTACTAGTCAATATATTTGTACATCAGGGAACTCAAAAATATAATACATTTCTATTTAAGAAGTATTTTGGACAAATGTCCTAATATGGAAAAAATGGGAAAATATGGATTGGATAATAGTATATTCGGTTGAACTGGCTAAACAACTGTGTAAGTAGAGAGATGGCTGCTTAACAGAATGAAGTCAGCTATGATGTGAAAAGGAGGAAGTCTTTGATGATAATCCACGGGATTCTTTTCTAAGCCTTGTTCTTGTTAGTTTTTCTTTATCAATGCTTCTGTGGTGTTATAGATAACATGTAAGTCAAACTTGAAGACAGCAAATAGTTTAGGAAGATAGCTAATAACAGGACAGTAGAATAAAAACTCAAGAGTATATGTCAAGCTAAAATAATGGAACAAATAAAAATCAAATATAATTTAACACAAGTAAATGATAAAGTTTGTATTTTGGTTCAAGAAATCAACTTTACAAGTCCCAGATAGAAGATAACTACAGCCAAAAAATCTTAAAGATTTACAGCTAAATAAGCTATTTTAGAACAAAGTATATACAATTCCTTGTAAATTGTAAAAGCCGTGTACAAGTTTGTTGCTGTTATTGGATGGGTAAATAAATGAATACCATCTTATACTGCATCAATAAAATAAGGGTGTGCAAAATTAAGTAAGTAACACTGGCATTTTGCTTTGTTCTGATTGAGCCACATCTAGAGTATTAGGTGCAGTTCAAGCTACCATACTTCAGAGATATGCTGGCAACTGGAAAACATAGAGAGATGTGTGTATCTAGTGGTGTGTGTATTTGACATCATGTCATAAAAATAGTTGAATAAACTTCCAGTTTCTGATCCTGCATGTAAGGAGCTTGTGAGTTGTCACCCTATCCAAACAACAAATTAAAAGCTAAACAGACAGAAAAATCAACAACTCTTCTGAGATCTATAATTGAGGGGAGGGCCCAGGGCAAACCACTGCCCTCAAGATTGAAGAGACAAGCAGGAAAATACAAGGAGTCATGGCTTAATGGAACAGACAACTCTAAGAGTTAAAAACTCCAGAGAGACCCAGTCATATTGTGAGATTTACCCTTCAGGATTTTGACCAGGTTCCCAAAGTAAATATCGGAGAAAAATCCCCTCTGGCTTCCACCAAGTGCTGGGGGTAGAGGGGATGGAGAGCCAGGGGAAGGAACTACTTTGCAATGCATCAGAGCACTCTGTTCTTCTTCATAAGGCCTGACCTCAGTGGAAACTAGTTAACCAGAGCCTAACGTGTTGGGGTGTTATCAGAGCCTAACTGACCTGGGAAAGAGAAATGCCCAACTCTAGTCTTATCTATCATTCTATAACAGAGAAGGAAAACACTCAACTCCAGCCTACTCTAGTCATCGTGTCCCACCTAAGGAGGGGAGAAAAAAGCTTAGAAATACATGCAACGTTTACAGTCTAAAGGCATAGGCTCACTAAAAGACTGAGACCTAATCATCATATGATAGAACACTTCCCCTCCCCACACACCATACCACCACATTACTAAAATCCTATTTAGAGCAGTTCATCTTATTTGGTACATCATAAATGGCTATCAAGAAAAAATAACAAGGCTTATGAAAAGGCAAAAAACACAATAGAAGTATATGGATGGAAAAATATATACCATGCAAACATTAACCAAAAGAAAGCAGGAGTATCTGTGTTTATTTCAGACAGAGCAGACTTCAAAGTAAGGAAAGTTATCAGGGATAAAGAAAGGCATTACATAATGATAAATGGGTCAGTTCTCCAAGAAGATGTAACAATTCTTAACATGTATGTACCTAATAACAGAGCATCAAACTAGATGAGGCAAAGACTGATAGAGCTGCAGGGAGAAATAGATGACTTCACCCTCAGAGTTGAAACTTCAATACCCTTTCCTCAGAAATGGACAGATCCAGCAAGCAGAAAATCAGCACAAATATAGTTGAACTCAATAACACCATCAATCAACTGTATATAATCAACATCAATAGACTACTTCATCCAACAACAGTAGAATACACATTTTTCTGAAGCTCACATGGAACTTTCACCAAGATAACCCATATTATGGGCCATAAAACACACCTTAATTAGTTTAAAAGAATAAAAAATATATCACCTCTGCTCTCAAACCACAATGGAATTAAATTATAAATAAATAACAGAAAAATAACTAGAAAATACCAAAATACATGGAAATTAAACAACATGCTTCTAAACAAAACAGGGACTAAAGAAGAAATCTCAAGAGAAATTTTTAAATATTTTGAGCTAAATGAAAATGAGAACACAACTTAACAAAATTTGTGGGATGCAGTGAAACTAGCGCTAGGAGGGAAATTATAGAATTAAATGCATACATTAGAAAAGAAAAATATCTAAAATCAATCATCCAAGTTTCCATTTTAGGAAACTAGTAAAAAAAGCAAATAAAATCCAGGTAATCAGAAGAAACAAAATAATAAGAATTTGAGCAAAAATCAATGAAATTGAAAACAGGAAATCAATAGAGAAAATCAATGAAACCCAAATCTAATTTTTTTGAAGTAATCAATAAAATCCATAAATACTTAGCCAGGCTAATGAGGGAAAAAAGAGAGAGAACACAAATTACTAACATCAAAAATGAGAGAGAAACATCACTGCCATTTCACACAGAAATTAAAAGGATAATAAAGGAATATTATGAACAGGTCTATGCCCACAAATTTGAAAACCTAGATAAAATGGACCAACTTATTTGAAAAACAGTCTGCCAAAGTTTACCCGAGAAGAAATAAATGATATGAATAGGGCTAAATCTATTAAAGAAATTCAATCAATAATTCATAATCCTCCAAAACACAAAGGAACAGGCCCAGAGGTGTTCACTGGTGAATTCTACCAAGTATTTAAGGAATAAATGATACCAAGCCTCTCTAATCTGTTTCAGAAAACAGAAGAGTGGGAATACTTTCTAAATCATTCCATGAGGCCAGAATAACCATAATAACAAACCAGACAAAGACATTATAAGAAAACTATAGATCAATATCTCTGATAAACAGATATGAAAATCCTCACTAAAATATTAGCAAATACAATTCAAAAAAGGATAAAAAAGAATTATACACCATGACTCCAAATGGGATTTATCCCAGGGATGTAAGGCTAGTTCAACATCTGAAAATCAATGAACACAATTCATCACAACAGGCTAAAAAAGACACATTACATTATTATATCAATACATGCAGAAAAAGCACAACACCAACACCCATTCATGACAAAAGTTCCCAGGAAGCTAGGAATAAGGGGAACTTGCTCAACTTGATAAAGGCTACAAAAAACCCTACAGTGAACATCATACTAATTGTGAGAAATCTGAAGCATTTCCACTATATCAGGTAGAATGCAAGGATGTTCTCTCTCACCATGCCTTTTCAACATCCTACTGGAAGTCCTTGCTGATGCAATAAGGCAAGAAAAGGAAATTAGAAGTATACAGATTGAGGAAGATTGCTGCAAGATGGCGGAGTAGAAGGACATGATCTCACTTCCTCTTGTGAGAGCACTGGAACCACTGCTGAACAATCATCGAGAGGAAGACACTGTAACTCACCAAAAAAGATACCCCACATCCAAAGACAAAGGAGAAGCCACATTGAGATGGTAAGAGGGGAGCAATCACAATAAAATCAAATCCCATAACTGCTGGGTGGGTGACTAACAAACTGGAGAACAATTATACCACAGAAGTCCACCCACTGGAATGAAGGTTCTGAGTCCCATGTCAGGCTTCCCAACCTGGGGGGTCCAGCAACGGGAGGAGGAATTTCTAGAGAATCAGACTTTGAAGGCTAGCAGGATTTGATTGCAGGACTTTGACAGGATTGGGGGAAACAGAGACTCTACTCTTGGAGGGCACACACAAAGTAGTATGTGCATCAGGACCCAGGGGAAGGAGCAGTGACCCCATACAGACTGAACCAGACCTACCTGCTAGTGTTGGAGGGTCTCCTGCAGAGGCAGGGGGTAGCTGTGTCTCACTGTGAGGACAAGGACACTGGAGGCAGAAGTTCTGGGAAGTACTCCTTGGCATGAGCCCTCCCAGAGTATGCCATTAGCCCCACCAAGAGCCTGGGTAGGCTCCAGTGTTGGGTCGCCCAAGACCAAACAACCAACAGGGAGGGAACCCAGCCCCACCCATCAGCAGACAAGCAGAATAAAGTTTTACTGAGCTCTGCCCACCAGAGCAACACCCAGCTCTACCCACCACCAGTCTCTCCCATCAGGAAACTTGCAAAACCCTCTTAGACAGGCTCATCCATGAGAGGGAAGACAGCAGAAGCAAGAAGAACTACAGTCCTGCAACCTATGGAACAAAATCCACATTCACAGAAAGATAGACAAGATGAAAAGGCACAGGGCTATGTACCAGATGAAGAAACAAGATAAAACCCCAGAAAAACAACTGAAAGATGTGGAGATAGACAACCTTCCAGTAAAAGAATTCAGAATAATGATAGTGAAGATGATCCAGGACCTCGGAAAAAGAATGGAGGCAAAAATCGAGAAGATGCAAGAAATGGTTAATGAAGACCTACAAGAATGACACAACAAACAAACAGAGATGAACAATACAATAACTAAAATGAAAAATACACTAGAAGGAATCAATAGCAGAATAACTGAAGCAAAAGAATGGATAGGTGACCTGGAAGACAGAATGGTGGAATTAACTGCTGCAGAACAGAAAAGAAAATGAATGAAAAGAAAGGAAGACAGCCTAAGAGACCTCTGCGACAACATTAAACTCAACAACATTCGCATTATAGGGGGCCCAGAAGGAGAAGAGAAAGAGAAAGGACCAGAGAAAATATTTGAAGAGATCATAGTCGAAAACTTCCCTAACACGAGAAAGGAAATAGCCACCTAAGTCCAGGAGGTGCAGAGAGTCCCATACAGGATAAACCTATGGAGAAACATGCTGAGACACATAGTAAACAAATTGGCAAAAATTAAACACAAAGCAAAATTATTGAAAGCAGCAAGGGAAAAACAAAAAATAACATACAAGGGAACTCCCATAAGGTTAACAGCTGATTTCTTAGCAGAAGCTCTACAAGCCAGAAGGAAGTGGTATGACAGTTAAAGTGATGAAAGGGAAGAACCTACAACCAAGATTACTCTACCCAGCAAGGATCTCATTCAGATTCGATGGAGAAATCAAAAGCTTTACAGACAAGCAAAAGCTAAGAGAATTCAGCACCACCAAACCAGCTCTACAACAAATGCTAAAAGAACTTCTCTAAGTGGGAAACACAAGAGAAGAAAAGGACCGACAAAAACAAACCCAAAACAATTAAGGAAATGGTCATAGGAACATACATATCAAAAATTACCTTAAATGTAAATGGATTAAATGCTCTAACCAAAAGACACAGGCTTGCTGAATGGATACCAAAAAAAGACCCATATATATGCTGTCTATGAGAGACCCACTTCAGACCTAGGGACACAAACAGACCGAAAAGGAGAGGATGGAAAAGATATTCTATGCAAATGGAAACCAAAAGAAAGCTGGAGTAGCAATACTCATATCAGATAAAATAGACTTTAAAATAAACAATGTTACAAGAGACAAGAAAAGACACTAGATAATGATGAAGGGATCAATCCAAGAAGAAGACATAACAATTATAAATATATATGTACCCAACACAGGAGCACCTCAATACATAAGGCAGCTGCTAACAGCTATAAAAGAGGAAATCAACAGTAACACAATAATAGTGGGGGATTTTAACACCCCACTTACACCAATGGACAGATCATCCTAACAGAAAATTAATAAGGAAACACAAGCTTTAAATGTCACAATAGACCAGATAGATTTAATTGATATTTACAGGACATTCCATCCAAAACCAGCAGATTACACTTTCTTCTCAAGTGCACACAGAATGTTCTCCAGGATAGATCACATCCTGGGTCACAAATCAAGCCTCAGTAAATTTAAGAAAATTGGAATCATATCAAGCTTTGTTTCTGACCACAACGCTATGAGATTAGAAAGCAATTACAGGGAAAAAAACGTAAAAAACAAAAACACATGGAGGTTAAACAATACGTTACTAAATAACCAAGAGACCATTGAAGAAATCAGAGGAAATTTTAAAATAGCTTGAGACAGATGACAATGAAAACACGATGATCCAAAACCTATGAGATGCAGGAAAAGCAGTTCTAAGAGGGTAGTTAATAGCAATACAATCCTACCTTAAGAAACAGGAAACATCTCAAATAAACAATCTAACCTTACACCTAAAGGGACTACAGAAAGAAGAACAAACAAAACCCAAAGGTAGCAGAAGGAAATAAATCATAAAGATCAGAGCAGAAATAAATGAAATAGAAACAAAGAAAACAATAGCAAAGATGAATAAAACTAAAAGCTAGATCTTTGAGAAGATAAAAAATTTGATAAACCATTAGCCAGACTCATCAAGAAAAAGAGAGAGAGGACTGAATAAAATTACTAATGAAAAAGAAGTTACAACAGACACCACAGAAATACAAAGCATCCTAAGAGACTACTACAAGCAACTCTATGCCAATAAAATGGACAACCTGGAAGAAATGGACAAAGTCTTAGAAAGGTATAACCTTCCAAGACTGAACAGGAAGAAATAGAAAATATGAACAGAACAATCACAAGTAATGAAATTGAAACTGTGATTAAAAATCTTTCAACAAAAAAAGTCCAGGACCAGATGGCTTCACAAGTGAATTCTATCAAACATTTAGAAAAGAGCTAACACCCATCCTTCTCAAACTCTTCCAAACAATTGCAGAGGAATGAACACTCCCAAACTCATTCTATGAGGCCACCATCACCCTGATACCAAAAACAGACAAAGATACTCCAAAAAAGAAAATTACAGACCAATATCACTGATGAATATAGATGCAAAAATCCTCAACAAAATGCTAGCAAACAGAATCCAACAACACATTAAAAGGATCATACACCATGATCAAGTGGGATTTATCCCAGGGATGCAAGGATTCTTCAATATACGCAAATCAATCAATGTGATCCACCATATTAACAAATTGAAGAATAAGAACCATATGATCATCTCAAGAGATGCAGAAGCTTTCAACAAAATCCAACACCCATTTATGGTAAAAACTCTCCAGAAAGTGGGCATAGATGGAACCTACCTCAACATTTAAAGCCATATATGACAAACCCACAGCAAACATCATTCTCAACTGTAAAAAGTTCAAAGCATTTACTCTAAGATCAGGAACAAGACAAGGATATCCACTCACACCATTATTATTCAACATAGTTTTGGAAGTCCTAGACACGGCAATCAGAAAAGGAAAAGAAATAAATGGAATCCAAATAGGAAAAGAAGAAGTAAAACTGTCACTGTTTGCACATGACATGATACTATACACAGAAAATCCTAAAGATGCCACCAGAAAACTACTAGAGCTCATCAAAGAATTTGGTAAAGTAGCACGATACAAAATTAATGCACAGAAATCTTTTGCATTCCTATACACTAATGATGAAAAATCTTAAAGAGAAATTAAGGAAACACTCCCATTTACCATTGCAACAAGAATAAAATACCTAGGAATAAATCTACCTAAAGAGGTAAAACACCTGTACTCAGAAAACTATAAGACACTGATGAAAGAAATTAAAGATGATACAAACAGATAAAGAGATATACCATGTTCTTGGATTTGAAGAATCAATATTGTGAAAATGACTATACTACCCAAAGCAATCTAGATTCAATGCAATCTCTATCAAATTACCAATGGCATTTTTTACAGAACTAGAACAAAAAAATCTTAAAATTTGTATGGAGACACAAAAGACCCCAAATAGCCAAAGCATTCTTGAGGGAAAAAAAATGGAGCTGGAGGAATCAGACTCTCTGACTTCAGACTATATTACAAAGCTACAGTAATCACGGCAGTATGGTACTGGCACAAAAACAGAAATACAGATCAATGGAACAGGATAGAAAGCCCAGAGATAAACCCATGGGCACCTATGGTCAATTTATCTATGACAAAGGAGGCAAGGATATACAGTGGAGAAAAACCATCTCTTCAATAAGTGGTGCTGGGAAAACTGTACACCTACATGTAAAAGAATGAAATTAGAACACTCCCTAACACCCTACACAAAAATAAATTCCAAATGGATTAGAGACCTAAATGTAAGACTGGACACTATAAAACTCTTAGAGGAAAACATAAGTAGAACACTCTTTGACATACATTACAGCAAGATTGTTTTTGATCCACCTCCTAAAGGAAATAAAAACAAAAATAAACCAATGGGACCTAATGAAACGTAAAAGCTTTTGCAAAGCAAAGGAAACTACAAACCAGACGAAAAGACAACCCTCAGAATGGGAGAAAATATTTGCAAATAAATCAAGAGACAAAGGATTAATCTCCTAAATATATAAACAGCTCATGTAGCTCAATAATAAAAAAAGAAACAACCCAATCAAAAAATGGGCAGAAGACCTAAATAGACATTTCTCCAATGAAGATATACAATTGGCCCAGAAGCACATGAAAATCTGCTCGAGAAATGCAAATCAAAACTACAATGATGTTAGAATGGGCATCATCAGAATGGGCATCATCAGAAAATCTACAAACAACAAATGGTGGAGAGGGTGTGGAGAAGAGGGAACCCTCTTGCACTGTTGGTGAAAATGTAAATTGATACAGCCACTGTGGAGAACAGTATGGAGGTTCCTTAAAAAACTAAAAATAGAATTACTGTATGACCCAGCAATCCCACTACTGGGCATATACCCAGAGAAAACCATAATTCAAAAAGACACATGCACACCAATGTTCACTGAAGCACTATTTACAATAGCCAGCTCATGCAAGCAACCTAAATGCCCATCAACAGAAAATGGATAAAGAAGATGTGGTAAATATATACAATGGAATATTACTCAGCCACATAAAGGAACGAAATTGGGTCATTTGTAGAGACATGGATGAATCTAGAGACCATCATACAGAGTGAGGTAAGTCAGAAAGAGAAAAACAAATATCCTATATTGACATATATATGTGGAACCTAGAAAAATGGTACAGATGAACTGGTTTGCAGGGCAGAAACTGAGACACAGATGTAGAGAACAAACGTATGGACACCAAGGGGAGAAAGCAGCGGGCGGTGGTGGTCGTGTGATGAATTGGGAGATTGGGATTGATGTATACACTAATATGCATAAAATGGATAACTAATAAGAATGTGCTGTATAAAAAAATAAAATAAAATTCATTAAAAAACAAATAAATAAATTTACTGTGGCAAAAAAAAGTACACAGATTGGGAAGAGTGAAAGTAAAACTGTCTTTTTCCACATATGAAATGACTGTTTATGTAGAAGTCACAAATAATCAACAACAACAAAAACGTAACTAATAAGCAATTATAGAAAAGATGCAGGATACAAAAATCGATTGCTTTCCTGTATACCAACAATGAAAAGTAGGATTAGATATTTAAAACACAATATTATATACATTAGCTCCCCAAAATACTCAGATAAATCTAACAAGATAAATCTAACAAGATAAGATCTATATGAAGAAAACTCCAAAACTCTGAATGAAATCAAAGAACTAAATAAATGGATATATATTCCATGTTTATAGATAAGAAGACAATATTTTGTCAGAGATGAAGAGCAACAGAAACTCTCATACACTGCTGGTGCAAATTCAAAATGATACAACAATTTTGGAAGACAAGTTTGGTGGTTTCTTACCAAAGCTAAACATACTCTTACCATATGATCCAGGAATTGCACTCTTTGGTATGAACCCAGAGGAGCTGAAAACTTATGTTTACACAAAAACCTGCACATGGATGTTAATAGTAGTTTGATCCATAATTACCAAAACTTGAAACAACCAAGATATCCTTCATTAGATGAATGGATGAATAAACTTTGGCTCATCCAGACAATGGAATATTATCCAGTGCTAAAAATAACTGAGCTAGCAAGCCATGAAAAGACATGGAGAAACCTTAAATGCATATTACTAAGTGAAAAAAGTTAATGTAAGAAGGTTACATACTGTAGGATTCCAATTACATGACATTCTGGAAAAAGCAAAACTATGGACAATAAAAAGATCAGTGGTTTCCAAGGGTGGGGAGAAGACAGTTGGAAGGAGAGATGAATAAGCAAAGCAAGGGGATATTTAGGGCAGTGAAAATACTGTACATGATATTATAATGATGAATATATGTCAGTATAATTTTTCCAAACCCAGTGAATGTACAACACCAACAGTGAGCCCTTATGTAAACTATGGACTTTGGGTGATTGTAATATGTCAATATAGGTTCATCCCTGGTTTAAAAAATAAAAGTACCATTTGGTGAGTGATGTTGATCATGGGGGAGGATAAGTATGTGTAGGGGCAGGGGCTACATGGGAAAATTTTGTACCCTCCTTTATTGTAAACCTAAAACTACTCAGAAAAATGAAGTCCTAAAAAAAGAAATTAGACACACACAAAATAGTTGAAGGGCTTTGAAAGTTTTGCCCTGGAGAAGAAAAAATAATATTAACCTGTCTTTGTAAATTTGAGTTTTATGTAGATTAGTCAGTTGGCTTTTATTGTGTGTGTGGACCCTGAGGAGAGAAATTACAAATAGACTTCAACTTGATATTAAAAAAGTGCTTTCTAAGTTTTAAATCTATCAGCTACATGAGAGTAGTATCTATCTTATGTCTTGTTCATCTTTGTATGATCAACACCTACAAAATGTCTGGTATGTGGAAAATGTTCAATGAATATTTATTGAAGGAGTCAGTAAGTTCCTTGTCTCCAGGATCTAAAGAATGTCTTATATGACCACTGGCAGGGGTTGTGCATTGGGTTGATAATGGGATTGAGCAATTGTTTTCATATTTTTATGTTCTGTTTTCTTTTTAGTAGCTGAATCCTTTTTTTGTAAGGATTCTTACCTAGAAATGCAACATATAAAGTAGACAAAATCAGAGAAGCTTTGTTGAACTTGCTGAAAGAAGCCTAGATCTACAACTGCTAAACCTTCCACTTTGTCCCTGTAGCATTTCGAGGAAACAAAAATCTTTGTGAGTTTTAAAATTCTAAGATTCTAGGAACTCCAGATACTAGTTCTGGAGTAATATAACCTTTCTTCATATGTAAACTGAAATGACATTAGCCTATGATTGATTTTGCTTTCATATCTAAAACTTCATTATGCAAATATTTAAAATATAATAAATGAGACATATCAGATAAAAAGTAGAAAAGCAGAAGGGAACCAATGTTTAATGAGTGCTTCCAAAATGTCAGACTTCGTACTAAGTTCATTATGTTTAATAATTATAAGATTTAAGTTCAGGAAAAATTAATTTGGAATGGGTTAACAGAGAAGACCTCATGGAGGAAGGGGAATTTGAGTTACACCTAGAAAGCCTTCAATAGGTAGGAAAAAAGAAAGAATGCTCCACGGAAGAGGCTTAATTTTTTGTTTTTTAAAGAACAGGACTACAGTAAGGTGACTTTGTGAAGAAATTCCAAAAACTTCATGCCATTACATTATAAACATTTAGAACCACGCTATGAGTATCAAGAAAAAAACTAAAAACGAATCTCCCATCACCAGCAATGGGACAAATCAATACCATGCCTCCTGATATAGTCCTTGAAGAACAACATATCTCTCTCTGCACTTCCTGACAGAAGTACACAACCTGAATCTAATCATGGGGAAATAATGACAAACCCAAACTGAAAGATACTCTTCAACATAACTGACCTTCACACTTCACAAGTGTCAAAGACTGAGGAACTATTCCAGATGAAAAGATTCTAAAGGGAAATGACACCCAAATGAAACACCTGATCTTGGATTTTGTTTTGCTAAAAAGGATGTTCTTGGGCCAACTGGCAAAATCTGAATAAAGGCTGTATATTAGATGATTACGGTATATCACTGTTGTCATTTGTCTAATTTGGATAATGGCACTTGGGTTATGTAAGCAAATGTTTTTCGAATATACACACTGAACTATTTACGGATAAGGGTGCATCATGTCTCTGTCTTACCCTCAAATGGTTTAGTAGAAAATTTACACACACACACACACACACACACGCACACACACACAGAAAAAGAAGTATAAAGCAAATGTAAATGTTAATATGTGGGGAAACTTGGTGAAGTATATATGAGACTCTACTATTCTTGCAGCTTTTCTGTAGGTCTGAAATTATACCAAAATTAAAAAGTTAAAAGAAGAAAATGGAGAAAAATAAATAATGTAATATTTCTATTGGTAGAAGAAAGGAAAACTACTAAAACCACTTAATATACTACAGGATTGGTATAATTCACATCAAGAAAGAAAGTTCCTTGCTTAGGAAAATTATTTAGAGACCTCCTGGGTGTCAAATGTATAGCTTCTCATGGGAGAATTTGGAAGAAAATGGTATAACAGAGAGATAGCTGAATTATTCTGCATAATGAAGCAAAAGGAAATCTTTGTTACTTCAGACAAACTGGCGATGGGGCTCAAGAATAATGAGAAGAGAAGAAACGTAAGTTGGCAATAGGGAAGGAAAAACACAGAAGTTTTAAATTGGGACCTAAGGAAATAGCCAGCAAGAAATGTCTTGAGAGGGAAATAGTTGATGAAATTGTTGGATAGCAATGCCTAATACTAAACTTTAAGTTATTTTTATACCATGCTGAACTGATTCTCCTCCTCACTAACCCCTAATATTTAACAAAAATCTGCTATCTATACAGTCTTTCAATTTCAAATTTTCATTTGAAGCACTGTGATTGAAATAGGAACGAGGGTCATATCATATATGGGACAAAGCAGCCTGAGAAGACAGCAATATTAGGAAGAGAAATACAGAGAAGAGACTGAGAGTTCAGTGGATTTGTAAAATTACAGAAAAAGGTGACTGTACAATATGAAACTTTCAAAATCCTTGGCTTGGTGGGAAGGGAAGAATTCTGTGTTTCTCACAACATCCTCATGAGGACACGAGATTCAACCATTCTTTTTATTAAAGGGCAAGGTGACCGAAAAAGTTTAGAAAACTTGGGAATGTAAGACTGCACATACTTTTGTTACATCAGCAAAAATAGATATTAAATAACATGATCAATATAAAGTGATTTTTTTCTACTAAAATACAATCCCATAATTGCACTTCAAGGAATATTTCTGTGGTAACCTGCCTCCAAGATGGCCTCCAGTGATTCTCATCTTCTGATGTTCATGTCTTCCCACATTAAATTGGGTGACTTGTGTAATGAATGAGATATTGAAAAAAATTATGGAACATGACTTCTGAGGTTACATCATAAAAATTGCCTTACTGCCTCTTAGGTCACCTGTCCTGACCAAGCCAACTTCCACATTGGCTTGGGGACACTCAAGCAGCCCATGGAAAGTCCCACTAAATGAAGACCTAAGGCCTTCTGTCAACAGTCAAGATCAACTTGCCAGTGATGAGAGTGAGTCATTTGGAAGCAAATCCTCCAGCCCTACTCAAGCCGTCAGATTACTGCAGCTCCAGCTGACACCCTGACTGTAATCTTATTAGAAACCTTGAGCCAAAACCACCCAGCTAAGCTGCTCCCAAGTTGCTAACCACAAAAACTATGAGATAATAAATATTTTCAACTCTTTTAATACACTAAATATTGGGATAATTTGTGATGCAGCAAAAGATAACTAATACACTCTCCTAAAGTAATCATCAGAAAGCTTACCAAACATTCATGTGCAAGTATGCTCAATACCCTGTTATTTATAATAGCAAAAATTGGAATAACCTGTGTCTAAATAGAAAGGATTTTTAATGAATTATTATACATCAATATCATAATTAAAGCTAAAATTTACTAGATATTTTTTTCTGATCAGAGACTGTACTCTAGGAGGATATACTCTGTACACATTAAAAATAATATTTTTGAAGAATATTAAACAGCACAGTCATAATATAATGCTAAATGAAATAAACAGCATATGAAACTCTATAGTATGATTACATATTTTACAAATAGATTTTTATTTACATACATGTTTATAATTATATATGCTATATTTTTAGAAAATGGAAATGAAATACACACATACGCAAAAGAAAAACACTGGCACCCAGTACAACAATTACTAGCAGTAGTTATCCTTGGTTGGGGTAGGAATGATTTTGGTATTTAAATTACTTTTTATTTTTCTGTGGTTTTCCAAAATTTCCACAAAATGTATGCATTACTTTCATCATCTCATTTTTTTAACATCTTTATTGGAGTATAATTGCTTTACAATGGTGTGTTAGTTTCTGCCTTATAACAAAGTGAATCAGTTACACATATACATAAGTTCCCATATCTCTTCCCTCTTGTGTCTCCCTCCCTCCCACCCCTCTAGGTGGTCACAGAGCACCGAGCTGATCTCCCTGTGCTATGCGGCTGCTTCCCACTAGCTATCTATTTTACGTATGGTAGTGTGTATTTCCATGCCACTCTTTCACTTTGTCACAGCTTACCCTTCCCCCTCCCCATATCCTCAAGTCCATGCTCTAATAGGTCTGTGTCTCTATTCCCATCTTACCCCTAGGCAATTCATGACTTTTTTTTTCTTATATTCCATATATATGTGTTAGCATACGGTAAATGTTTTTCAATTTCTGACATACTTCACTCTATATGACAGACTCTAGGTCCATCCAACTCACTACCAATAATTCAATTTCATTTCTTTTTATGGCTGAGTAATATTCCATTGTATATATGTGCCACATCTTCTTTATCCATTCATCTGTAGATGGACGCTTGCTTCCATGTTCTCGCTACTGTAAATAGAGTTGCAATGAACATTTTGGTACAGGACTTTTTTGAATTATGGTTTTCTCAGGGTATATGCCCAGTAGTAGGACTGCTGGGCTGTATGGTAGTTCTATTTGTAGTATTTTGAGGAACCTCTATACTGTTCACCATAGTGGCTGTACATTCCCACCAACAGTGTAAGAGTGCTCCCTTTTCTCCACACCCTCTCCAGCATTTATTGTTTCTAGAGTTTTTGATGATGGCCATTCTGAGTGGTGTGAGATAATATCTCATTGAAGTTTTGATTTGCATTTCTCTAATGATTAATGATGTTGAGCATTCTTTCATGTGTTTGTTGGCAATCTGTATATCTTCTTTGGAGAGATGTCTGTTTAGGTCTTCTGCCCATTTTTGGATTGGGTTGTTTTTTTGTTATTGAGCTGCATGAGCTGCATGTAAATTTTGGAAATTAATCCTTTGTCAGTTACTTCATTTGCAAATATTTTCTCCCCTTCTGAGGGTTGTCTTTTCGTCTTGTTTATGGTTTCCTTTGCTGTGCAAAAGCTTTTAAGTTTCATTAGGCTCCATTTGTTTATTTTTGGTTTTATTTCGATTACTTTAGGAGGTGGGTCAAAAAGGATCTTGCTGTGATTTATGTCATAGAGCGCTCTGCCTATGTTTTCATCTAAGAGTTTGATAGTGTCTGGCCTTACATTTAGGTCTTTAATCCATTTTCAGGTTTTTTTGTGTATGGTGTTAGGCAGTGTTCTAATTTCATACTTTTACATGTAGCTGTCCAGTTTTCCCAGCACCACTTATTGAAGAGGCTGTCTTTTCTCCACTGTATATCCTTCCCTCCTTTATCAAAGATAAGGTGACCATATGTGTGTGGGTTTATCTCTGGGCTGTCTATCCTGTTCCATTGATCTATACTTCTGTTTTTGTGCCAGCACCATACTGTCTTGATTACAGTAGCTTTGTAGTATAGTCTGACGTCAGGGAGCCTAATTCCCCTGGCTCTATTTTTTGTTCTGAAGCTTGCTTTGTCTATTCGGGGTCTTTTGTGTTTCCATACAAATTGTGAAATTTTTTGTTCTACTTCTGTGAAAAATGCCAGTGGTAGTCTGATAGGGATTGCACTGAATCTCTAGATTGCTTTGGGTAGTAGAGTCATTTTCACAATGTTGATTCTTCCAATCCAAGAAAATGATATATCTCTCCATCTATGTGTAGCATCTTTAATTTCTTTCATCAGTGTCTTATAATTTTCTGCATACAGGTCTTCTGTCTCCGTAGGTAGGTTTATTCCTAGATATTTTATTCTTTTTTTTTGCAATGGTAAATGGGGGTGTTTACTTAATTTCACTTTCAAACTTTTCATCATTAGTGTATAGGAATGCCAGAGATTTCTGTGCATTAATTTTGTATCCTGCTACTTTACCAAATTCATTGATTAGCTCAACTAGTTTTCTGGTAGCATCTTTAGGATTCTCTATGTATAGTACCATGTCATCTGCAAACAGTGACAGTTTTACTTCTTTTCCTATTTGGATTCCGTTTATTTCGTTTTCTTCTCTGATTTCTGTGGCTAAACCTTCCAAAACTATGTTGAATAGGAGTGGTGAGAGTGGGCAACCTTGTCTTGTTCCTGTTCGTAGTGGAAATGGTTTCAGTTTTTCACCATTGACGACAATGTTGACTGTGGGTTTGTCATATATGCCTTTTATTATGTTGAGGAAAGTTCCCTCTATGCCTACTTTCTGCAGTGTTTTCATCATATATGGGTGCTGAATTTTGTCAAAAGCTTTCTCTGCAACTATTGAGATGATCATATGGTTTTTCTCCTTCAACTTGTTAATATGGTGTATCACGTTGATTGATTTGCATGTATTGAAGAATCCTTCCATTCCTGGAATAAACCCCACTTGATTATGGTGTATGATCCTTTTAATGTGTTGTTGGGTTTTGTTTGCTAGTATTTTGTTGAGGATTTTTGCAGCTATGTTCATCAGTGATATTAGCCTGTAGTATTCTTTCTTTCTGACATCTTTGTCTGGTTTCTGTATAAGGGTGATGGTGGCTTACTAGAATGACTCTGGGAGTGTTCCTCCCTCTGCTGTATTTTGCAAGAGTTTGAGAAGGATAGGTGTTAGCTCTTCTCTAAATGTTTGATAGAATTCGCCTGTGAAGCCATCTGGTCCCCGGCTTTTGTTTATTGGAAGATTTTTAATCACCATTTCAATATCAGTGCTTGTTACTGGTCTGTTCATATTTTCTTTCTTCCTGGCTCAGTCTCAGCAGGTTGCGTATTTCAAGGAATTTGTCCATTTCTTCCAGGTTGTCCATTTTATTGGCATACAGTTGCTTGTAGTAATCTCTCATGATCCTTTGTATTTCTGCAGTGTCCATTGTTACTTCTCCTTTTTCATTTCTAATTCTATTGAGTCTTCTCCCTTTTTTTCTTGATGAGTCTGGCTAATAGTTGATCAACTTTGTTTATCTTCTCAAAGAACCAGCTTTTACTTTTATTGATCTTTGCTATCATTTCCTTCATTTCTTTTTCATTTATTTCTGATCTGATCTTTATGATTTCTTCCCTTCTGCTAATCTCTAATTGCATTAGGTGCAAGGCTGTTTATTTGAGATGTTTCCTGTTTCTTAAGGTAGGATTGTATTGCTATAAATTTCCCTCTTAGAACTGGTTTTGCTGCATCCCATAGGTTTTGGGTCGTCATGTCTCCATTGGCATTTGTTTCTAGGTATTTTTTGATTTCCTCTTTGATTTCTTCAGTGATCACTTCATCATTAAGTAGTGCATTGTTTAGCCTCTGTATGTTTGTATTTTTTACAAATCTTTTCCTGTAATTGATATCTAGTCTCAAAGCACTGTGGTCAGAAAAGATACTTGATACGATTTCAATTTTCTTAAATTTACCAAGGCTAGATTTGTGACCCAAGATCTGATCTATCCTGGAGAATGTTCCATGAGCACTTGAGAAAAATGTGCATTCTGTTGTTTTTGCAAGGTTCTATAAATATCAATTAAGTCCATCTTGTTTAATGTATCATTTAAAGCTTGTATTTCCTTATTTATTTTCATTTTGGATGATATCTGTCTATTGTTGAAAGTGGGATGTTAAAGGCCCCTACTATGATTGTGTTACTGTTGATTTCCCCTTTTATGGTTATTAGTATTTGCCTTGTGTATTGAGATGCTCCTATTTTGGGTGCATAAATATTTACAATTGTTATATCTTCTTCTTGGATTGATCCCTTGATCATTATGCAGTGTCCTTCTCTGTCTCTTTTAATAGTCTTTATTTTATGGTCTATTTTGTCTGATATGAGAATTGCTACTTCAGCTTTCTTTTGATTTCCATTTGCATGGAATATCTTTTTCCATCCCCTCACATACAGACTGAAGTCTGTATGTGTCCCTAGGTCTGAAGTAGGTTTCTTGTAGACAGGATATATGGGTCTTGTTTTTTATCCATTCAGCCAGTCTGTGTCTTTTGGTGGGAGCATTTAAATTTAAGGTAATTATCAATATGTATGTTCCTATTCCCATTTTCTTAATTGTTTGGGGTTTGTTATTGTAGGTCTTTTCCTTCTTGTGTTTCCTTCCTAGAGAAGTTCCTTTAGCATTTGTTGTAAAGCTGGTGTGGTGGTGCTGCTCTCAGCTTTTGCTTCTCTGTAAAGGTTTTAATTTCTTCATCAAATCTGAATGAGATCCTTGCTGGGTAGAGTAATCTTGGTTGTAGGTTTTTTTCCTTCATCACTTTAAATATGTCCTGCCACTCCCTTCTGGCTTGTAGAGTTTCTGCTGAAAGATCAGATGTTAACCTTATGGGGATTCCCTTGTGTGTTATTTGTTCTTTTTCCCTTGTTGCTTTTAATATGTTTTCTTTGTATTTAATTTTTGATAGTTTGATTAATATGTGTCTTGGCATGTTTCTCCTTGGATTTAACCTGTATGGGACTCTCTTTGTTTCCCGGACTTGATTAACTATTTCCTATCCCATATTAGGGAATTTTTCTTCCTATAATCTCTTCAAATATTTTCTCAGTCCCTTTCTTTTTCTCTTCTTCTGGGACCCCTATAATTCGAATGTTGGTGTATTTAATGTCCCAGGTCTCTGAGACTGTCCTCAGTTCTTTTCATTCTTTTTTCTTTATTCTGCTCTGCAATAGTTATTTCCACTATTTTATTTTCCAGGTCACTTATCCGTTCTTCTGCCTCAGTTATTCTGCTATTGATCCCTTCTAGAGTATTTTTAATTTCATTTATTGTGTTGTTCATGATTGCTTGTTTCCTCTTTAGTTCTTCCAGGTCCTTGTTAAATGTTTCTTTCATTTTCTCTATTCTATTTCCAAGATTTGGGATTATCTTTACTGTCATTACTCTGAATTCTTTTTCAGATAGACTGCCTATTTCCTCTTCATTTGTTAGGTCTGGTGGGTTTTTACCTTGGTCCTTCATCTGCCGTGTGTTTTTCTATCTTCTCATTTTGCTTATCGTACTGTGTTTGGGATCTCCTTTTTGCAGGCTGCAGGTTCATAGTTCCCGTTGTTTTTGGTGTCTGTCCGCAGTGGCTAATGTTGGTTCAGTGGGTTGTGTAGGCTTCCTGGTGGAGGGGACTAGTGCCTGTGTTTTGGTGGGTGGGGCTGCATCTTGTCTTTCTGGTGGGCAGGTCCACTTCTGGTGGTGTTTTCGGGTGTCTGTGGCCTTATGATTTTAGGCAGCCTTTCTGCTAATGGGTGGGGTTGTGTTCCTGTCTTGCTAGTTGTTTGGCATAGGATGTCCAGCACTTTAGCTTGCTGGTCGTTGAGTGGAGTTGGGTCTTGGTGTTGAGATGGAAATCTCTGGGAGATTTTCACCGTTTGATATTACGTGGAGCTGGGAGGTCTCTTGTGGACCAGTGTCCTGAGGTTGGCTCCTCCACCTCAGAGGCACAGCCCTGACACCTAGCAGGAGCACCAAGAGCCTGTCCTCCACACGGCTCAGAATAAAAGGGAGAAAAAGCAGAAAGAAAGAAAGAGGATAAAATAAAGATAAAATGAAGTTATTAAAGTAAAAAATAATTATTAAGAAAAAAACCCGGATGGACAGAACTCTAGGACAAATGGTGAAAGCAAAGCTTTACAGACAAAATCTCACACAGAAGCATACACATACACACTCACAAAAAGAGGAAAAGGGGAAGAAATATATCTTGCTCTCAAAGTTCACCTCCTCAATTTGGGAGGATTTGTTGTCTATTCAGGTATTCCACAGATGCAGGATACATCAAGTTGATTGTGGAGATTTAATCCGCTGCTCCTGAGGCTGCTGGGAGAGATTTCCCTTTCTCTTCTTTGTTCACACAGCTCCCGGGTTTCACCTTTGGATTTGGCCCCACCTCTGTGGGTAGGTTTCCTAAGGGCATCTGTCCTTCACTCAGACAGGACGGGGTTAAAGGAGCCACTGATTCGGGGGCTCTGGCTCATTCAGGCTGGGGAGAGGGAGGGGTACGGATGCGGAGTGGGCCTGCGGCTACAGAGGCCGGTGTGACGTTGCACCAGTCTGAGGCCCGCCGTGTGTTCTCCCAGGGAAGTTGTCCCTGGATCCCGGGACCCTAGCAGTGGCGGGCTGCACAGGCTTCCGGGAGGGGAGGTGTGGAGAGTTACCTGTGCTCGCACACAGGCTTCTTGCTGGAGGCAGCAGCAGCCTTAGCGTCTCGCACCCGTCTCTGGTGCTCCTTTAAGCGGCGCTTTTAATCCCCTGTCCTTGTGCACCAGGAAACAAAGAGGCAAGAAAGTCTCTCCTTACTCACCCTGAAACAAAGGTCTCTTGCCTCTCTGGTAGGTCCAGACTTCTCCCGGACTCCCTCCCGGCTAGCTGTGGCGCACTAGCCCCCTTCAGGCTGTGTTCACGCCGCCAACCCCAGTCCTCTCTCTGTGATCTGACTGAAGCCCGAGCCTCAGCTCCCAGCCCCCGCCCATCCCGGCGGGTGAGCAGACAAGCCTCTCGGGCTGGTGAGTGCTGGTCGGCACCGATCCTCTGTGCGGGAATCTCTCTGCTTTGCCCTCCGCACCCTGTTGCTGCGCTCTCCTCTGCGGCTTCGAAGCTTCCCCCCTCCACCACCCGCAGTCTCCGCCCGCAAAGGGGCTTCCTAGTGTGTGGAAACCTTTCCTCCCTCACAGCTCCCTCCGACTGGTGGAGGTCCCGTCTCTATTCTTTTGTCTCTGTTTATTCTTTCCTCTTTTGCCCTACCCAGGTACGTGGGGAGTTTCTTGCCTTTTGGGAGGTCTGAGGTCTTCTGCCAGCATTCAGTGGGTGTTCTATAGGAGCAGTTCCACGTGTAGATGTATTCCTGATTTATCTGTGGGGAGGAAGGTGATCTCCATGTCTTACTCTTCCACCATCTTCCTCAACTCCATCATCTCATTTTTTAAAATAATAATAGGAAATTTGCCAGAGCACAAAACATGGATGTGAGATGTTGCCCACTCATAGAATTTGATTTCTGGGAAAGCCATCTAGTTCAACATCCTCATTTTACAGATGAAAGAACACAGGAGAATTAGGCGATTCCCCTGAAGTTCACCTAGTTGGCAATGGCAAAACCTGAAGGCAAACTCAAGTTTCCTATCCAATGTTCTCTTTACTATGCTATGTTACTGCCAAGAAATCAAAGACAAAGTCACCACAGGACCTCAAAAAGGAAAAGGGAAAATGAGAAAAATGGCCAAAATAAAAATAATGGCCAAACATCTCTGAGCAGTCATCACTGCAAAAAGAAAACCATATTCTCGGAAATTAGGCACCAACTTCCACTAAATAAGTTAATATTTAAGGACTTTTATAGAGCCACCACAATGGGTGACCTTAGTTAGGAAGGGAGTCAGGTTAGATCCAATAAGACTTTGACCTGAACTGATCCATAACTAACCTATTTATGAGAAAGTGAAAGGGCAAATGCTATTTCATCACCTGATGAATGGGAACTTCACTTACTTCTGCTGCCTCAGCCATTCTTACCACATCAGAGCAACTTGTATCTACGTTTTCTCTCCACCTTGCTACTTTATGCTGCCACGCAGAGCATTATAATGGTAGCTAGCCACAGCACAGATATTTATATAAGTCCTTTGGAAAGATCTAAATGGAGAATGAAAGGGCCTCGTACATGATGGAAAAAAATCAACAGCTGACTCTTTTCTTAGAGAAGAGGCCTAAGTGGTTAGTAATTTGGGCCCTATTTGTGTTTGGGGTAAATAGAGTTTAGGAAAACTCACAGAAACTATAAAAATTCTGTGCAAACATTTAAAGGATTCTAAGTTTGTATGTACTCTGTTGCTTCCAGCTGTAGTAAAATTATCGAGAAATAAGCAAACAAAAACACCTACATTTACTTTCATCTGTTTATTGTCTCTTGCATGGTAAAATGTTTATAATCATCAGAAATAACAGAACCTTCATCTGAAAACTTTTTGGAGCACTGATATATCATCACAAGGAATTAATATTAAAACTTATATGTAGTTAAAGAATTTCCAAGGAATTCTCAATTTTTGGCCTATGATCAAGAGTGGGATATATGGTGTTTCTGAGGAAATATGAAGCAACATGTAATTACTTGAGAAACCTCAAAAGAACCCATTAGATCATCAGTAAGGAAGAACTATTGCTTGGCTATTTAATTCTAAACATCAAGCAAGATTATAACTTTTGCTCTGGCATTGAACAAAAAACATGACTAATCTGCTTCTGCTCTAAGAAGACCATTTCTTCACTCAGGAGCCAACAAATGAGGAGTGTTGTTTCAAGTGAATAGGAATGTTTCCAGCACTTGTTGAGTAAAGGACATGAGTGATCCAAAGGGAAAGGAGGAATTTGATTGTCATATCACCTGCTTGGTGAGTTTCTACTAGTTAGGAAGAGACTGGGGAAATTCCCATACCATTAGGCAAGGATTTCATGGGTGGCATAACCCCACTGAATCTCACCCTCTCTGGCCCCCAAGTTAATGCAAAAAAGGGAGATGACTTCATAGATCATTGAACATGACCAATTAGCAAACAAGTGGGCCCTCTTTCAGTAAATCTCTGTGTGTGTGTACATTGTATATAAGAGTAGGCATAAATTATTAAAACTCACTTTAAAAACATTACTTCTCTATTGATTTTTTTCTACCTGTGAAAATACATTTGTGTTTAAATAAGCAGAATACATATTTTCAAAATATGTTTATACTAGCTGGCATGCTCTGGCCAGTTTTGGAATTAAGTCACCTTACTTTTGTTTCAAGTATCTAAAGTACCTTCCAAGGGGGTGGATAAGCCTTAGACTGGGGAGTTGGAGGATCTCAGATACTTGAGACTGCCTTTACATATACAGAAGAGTCAGCTGTACCTCCAGGAACCAGAGATGAGGCCCACCCTGCTCTAGCCTGGAGCTCCCATCAGAGCTCTCTTGGTTTGACAAGGCTCTGGTGTCCAGCATCAACCATGCATGAGCCAGTTTCCAAGATCCTACTTGGCTAAACAGGCACAACAGGCAGACAGACCTCAGATCATTCTGACCCATCTTGGCCCAACAAAGACTTGTTTGAAGTGTCTGTGGTTGAGAAACCTCCTCTTGATGTCTTTTAAGGGAAGATTTTTATCTGTATGAGATGGTTGAGGTATGGTCTTGCCTTAAGGTAGAAAGGAATTCTTGAAAAATCATCAAGTTTTGAGGTTTAGAACATTGCCAAGTCAATCTCCTCTTTGAATGACTCTGTTTGTTTCATGGGTACTTTCTGAACTGTGGGAGATAAATTTACCACCCAGTTTCTAGATTCTGTTTGGAGATTGTCTTTTTCCTTTACTACTATCCACAGTCCTAGATTCTAACCTTAAGCCCCCTGTATACAAATACCTTTTATATAAACCTGCACTGAGGAAATTCCCTAGCAGTCCAGTGGTTAGGTCTCGGTGCTTTCACTGTGGCAGGATGAGGGTTCAATCCCTGCTTGGGGAATTGGGGAATTAAGATCCTGTGGGCCCCACAGCACAACCAAAAAAACAAACAAAAACAAACAAAAATAAACAAACAAAAAACCTATAAACCTGCAATGACTGTCTCATCTGTCAATCACATCTCTGTGACATGCCATTGAGTCTCCATTACCATCAAATGCTGAGTTTTAAGTTGGTTTCCATTGGTTTCAATATCTTCCATCAGATTACTATGATTTGCCTACCTGAATTGCCTTCCTGGCTGTTTTCCTGAGCACATTAGGTGACCTTGACAGGTCTCAGTTTCTTCCTCTGTAACATGTGTTTGGTGTCCAGTATGTACTCAAGGACAAGAGCCATCTTTGCTCTCTTTTATCAGGATTCTTTAAGATTGCTTCTTAACTAAATAGACATTTCTCCAAAGAAGACACAGATGGCCAACAGGCACATGAAAAGATGCTCAACATTGATAATTATTAGAGAAACGCAAATCAAAACTACAGTGAGGTACCATCTCACAACAGTCAGAATGGCCATCATTTTAAAAAATCTACAAATAACAAATGCTGAAGAGGTTGTGGAGAAAAGGGAACCCTCTTACACTGTTGTTGGGAATGTAAATTGTTGCAGACACTTTGGAAATCAGCATGGAGTTTCCTCACAAAACTAAAAATAAAGTTGCCATATGATCTAGCAATCCCACTTCTGGGAATATATCTGGGCAAAACTATTAATTCAAAAATATACATACACCCCTATGCTCACTGCAGCACTATTTACAATAGCCAAGACATGGAAGCAACCTAAATGTCCACTGCCAAATGAATGGATAAAGAAGATATGGTATATTTATACATACGACTATTACTTAGCCATAAAAAAAGAATGAAATAATGCCATTTACAGCAACATGGATGGGCCTAGAGATTATCACACTAAGTGAAGTAGGTCAGAAAGTGAAAGACAAATACCTTATGATATCACTTATATGTGGAATCTAAAATATGACACAAATGAACTTATCTATGAAACAAACAGACTCACAGACAGAGAGAACAGAATTGTGGTTGCCAAGGGGGAGGGGAGGGAGGGATGGATTGGGAGTTTGAGATTAGCAGATGCAAACTATTATATAAAGGATGGATAAACAACAAGGTCCTACTATATAGCACAGGAAACTATATTCAATATCCTGTGATAAACCATAATGGAAAAGAATATGAAAAAGAATGTGTGTGTATATATGTATGTGTGTGTATATATATACACACATACATATATACACACACACATACTGTACATGTGTGTATATATATATGTAACTGAATCACTTTGTTATACAGCAGAAATTAACACAACTTTGTAAATCAACTATACTTCAATAAAAGAAAAAAGAAAAAAAAAGAGTACTTCTTGTTAGTCCTCTGCCTCACTGATTCTGTTTTCTGAATGTGAATTTGGTTCTGTATATGGTGTTTACTATTTTAATTCTATGGTTCTTCAGTTGATTCCTTCACTCATTTCTTACCTCCCTAGATCTGCATCCCAACTTATTGTTTTTTTCAATTAATCTTTTGCTTTCAAAGAGATGTCTTCTTGTTATTGCACTGGAGGTATAATGCAGAAACTTCTACAGGTTTCTCTATTTCCTGTGGTAGATATTTACCAAAAGTGTGCTTTTCCTCAGTTTGTTCAGACACTGTAGCTCTCTTTTATATGGCAGAATACCTGCTTGTGTTCTCTGTTGCTTTCTTTCTGTCCCTTGATGAAATTTTTCATAGGTCCCATAACTTTTCTGCTTACTTCTTGGTAATGGACAGCACTACCCTCATTTTAAATAAAAAACATAGTCTTAATTCAGAAATTGGAGGTGTCCTGCCAGGAAATCAATCAGAACTGGGTTTCTAGTATGCTTCAGGCTGGAAATTTGCAGTAGAAACGGAGTGAAATGGATGGCTTCCTCTCTACTTCTCTGTACTCAACCTCTACCCTACCTGGCTTACTAACCATTTTTGGACACTTTTGGGTAAAATATGGAAAGAATGAAGTGTTTAGGGATAAAAGTCTTATTTGAACAGACATTCTCATAAGCTGCCCTCAGGCTCCCTGGGACCAGCATATACCTGAAGCTCTGTTTTGGGTGAGTGTGTCTGAGGGGCCTTTGGCAATTTCTATCACTTAGGGACCCTCTCCTGCAGCTCTCTTGACCTGGTCAGATGTGTCTCTATTTTGGGTGGTCACTTGCAACTCATTCTGCAGCCCTTAAGAATTCAGGGCTCACCTGGAACTTCTCTCTGCTGGACTCCTTCTCTCCTCCAAGTAGCCCCATTGGACAAGACCTAAGATCATTACCACCCTGGCTCTGTCTCCTGCCTGGCCCATATGTGCTCTATAGCAAGGACTACATGTTTCTTTGAACTAAAAAACTGGCCATAGGATACTTTAATTTTCTCAGACTTGGGTCAGGCACCAAACTGTGAATACCCATCACCAGTCCCCAGGAAGGGCTTGTAGCAGCTCCTCTTACCATGCATGAGGGGAATAAAGCAGAGTTCCTTAATCCCTTCACCTCTTATGTGAGTTTGTGTATTAGGGTAAGGGAGCTATCATATAGTAACAGTTTCTTCTCCAAGCATACGTCTTCAAAAGTCATTTTCTGACCTCTTTTCAGATCTCTGATTTGGCTGAGGGGTCCAAGGGTCATTGAACTGGTGAGCAACAATTTCCTTTGTTGTATTAATCAAGCTTTTAAAAATTTTCTTTATGGTATGATGTTTTGACTTCTTAGGGGGCCTTACAGACATGGGGAGAAACTGCCCCTTCCAGGGCTAACAAATTCCTAAAGATGATAAACAACTTACTTAAAAGAACATCTTTTTTATGAAAACTAACCAATTCAGGGCCTTATCAAACTCTCACACATCAAGCCAACATTTCCTGTGTCCTAAAAAACCCAGGGTCAGATATCAGACAACTAGAGACTACAATATAGCTCAGAGCCCACTGACATTCTGAGCTGATTACCCTGTCCCATTCTGCCTTTCCCACAGAAACCTCAATAAAGGTTCTGGCCTAGACTTTCTCCTTGCTCCTGCTTCTGCTTCCTGACCAAAACTTGATGGTTCTCCTGTGGCCTAGTATGCTATGTTCTGCCTTCTCTGGGGAAATGTAAGAAATACCTTTTCTTTCAATGGAATTGGCCATTCTCTGTCATTCCTCAGTCATACCTCTATAACTTAAATCCCAAGTACAATTTTAATAAAATTGTAATGCTGCATATGGAGATGTTTCAGTCACTTTGATATCTGATGTATATCAATTTTACCTAAATTGAAACTTCAATATTATCACCTTTTTATAAATTCATAATTAAGTTTTTGATAGAATGCAGAGCTGTCTAAAATTCCACATATGCCCTCAAACTCCCGAGTGTGTTTGTTCACTGGAAAGCTGCTGATTTGATACTATGTCTACCAGACAGTACACGAAGTGATAAGAATATGAAAATCCCTGTCAGGAGGCTTTTCCAAGATGGCAGAGTAGGAAGACCCTGAATTCAGCTCTTCCCATGGGCACACCAAAATTATAACTACTTACAGAACAACTATCCATGAGAACAACCTGAAGACTAGAAGAAAAGATTTTCCACAACCAAAGACATAAAGAAGATAGGTAGGAAGGGCAGAGATATGGTATATCCAGGACCCACACACCTGGGTCAGCAAACTACAAGTAAGAGGAATATCATAGCCAGAGAGGTTCTCCCCAAGGACCAAGGGGTCTAAGTTCTACACTGGGCCCCCCAGCTTGAGAGTCCTGCACTGGAAAGATGAGCACCCAGATGTCTGGCTTTGAAAACCACAGGGCTTATTTCAGGTGAGCTAGAGGACTGTAGGAAACAAAGACTCCATTCCTAAAAGACATGCAAAATTTCACATGTTCCAAGCCCCAGCACACAGACAGTGGTTTGAAAGGTGCCTAGGTCAGACCCACTCACTGATGTTGGAGAGCCTCCTAGAGAGGCAGGAGGCTACTGGCTCTCCCTAGGAATGGGGATGCTGGCAGAGGCCATTTTTGGGAACTCATTCTAAGACAATGACACAAGAGCTGACAAGTGCCATTTAAAAATCTTCCCTCCTTCTATAATTGCCAGAAACTTGCCCTGCCCACAAGTGGGCCTGCAGCAGCCACACAGCCCTGTGAGCTGCACAGCCAATCTTATGAGGAACCAACCCCATTGACCAGCAAGTGCAGCCATGCACCATCAGGCCACATGGCCAACCATGCGGGAAGCCTACCCCACCCTCCAGAGGGCCTGAAGCCACCACACAAGGCAGCACCCAACAGTGTGCCCACACTAGTTGGCCCCATGACAACAGAGGGCACATGCAGCCCACATAGGAACTACTTCTAGAGCATATAGCTCTGATGATCAAGGGGAGTGTGCTGCTGGGGCCGCTATGACATCTCCTACATAAAGTCACTTCTCCAAGATTGGGAGACATAACCAACCTACCTAGTGTCTGATTGTACGTAGTATTACGCAAATGAGAAGACAGAGGAATATGATCCAAACAAAGGAACCAGACAAAACCTCAGAAAAAGAACTAAAAAAAACAGAGATTAGAAATGCACCTGATAAAGAGTTCAAGGTAATGATCATAAAGATGCTCAATGAACTCGTGAGAATTATGGATAAACAGTGAGAATTTCAACAGAGTTAGAAAATACAAAAGGAAACAGAGCTAAAGACTATAATAACTGAAATAAAAAGCACACTAGAAGAAATCAACAGTAGATTAGATGATACAGAGGAACAAATCAGAGATCTGGAAAATAGAGTACTGAAAATCATCCAAGCTGAACAGAAAGAAGAAAAAAGAATTCTAAAAAATGAGGATAGTTTAAGTAACCTTTGAGATAAAAACAAGGGTATTAACATTCACATTATCAGGGTCCAGAAGGAGAACAGGGAGATAAAGTGGCAGAGAATTTATGTGAAGGAATTATAGCTGAAAATTTTCCTAACCTGGGGAAGGAAACAAACATCCAAATCCAGGAAGCACAGAGAGTCCCAAAAAAGACAAACCCAAAGAGGTCCACACAAAGACATATTATAATCAAAATGGCAAAAAATTAAAGATAAAGATAGCAAGAGAAAAGAAACAAGTTATATACAAGGAAATTCCTAGAAGACTAGCAGCTGACTTATGAGTGGAAACTGTGCAGACCAAGAGGGAGTGGCAAAATATATTCAAAGTGATAAAAGAAAAAACTACAACCAATAATACTTTACCCAGCAAAGCTATCATTCAGATTTGAAGGAAAGATAAAGAGTTTTACAGAAAAGCAAAAGCTAAAAGAGTTTAGCACCACTAAAACAGCCTTATATGAAATGTTAGGGAATTCCTTGACAGACCATTGGTTAGGACTCAGCACTTTCACTGCAGGGGCCTGGGTTAGATGCCTGGTCAAGGAACTAAGAACCCACAAGCCACATGGTGCAGCCAAAAGAAAAAGAAAAAAAGAAATGTTAAAGGGACTTCCCTAAGCAAAAAAAGAAAGGTCACAACTAAAAATGAGAAATGTATGAAAGAAAAAAGTCTCACTGGTAAAGGTAAACATACAGGAAAGACACTAAATCAGACCCGCTCTTTGGTGGGGTTAATGGCGGACTCTGGGTGGGCTCATGCAAAGGAGTACTTCCCAGAACTTCTGTTGCCAGTGTCCTTGTCCCCATGCTGAGCCACAGCCACCCCCCATCACTGCAGTACACCATCCAAAACTAGCAGCCATATGGCTGATAGGGTCTTGGTGCTTCAGCTGGCTGAGACAGGAGAGCCGAGTTCAGAACACTGGACCACAGAGACCTCCTGGCCTCTCGTAATATCAGTCAGTGAGGGCTCGCCAAGAGATCTCCATCTCAACGCTAAGACCCAGCTCCACTCAACGACCAGCAAGCTCCAGTGCCGGACACCCTATATCAAACAACTAGCAAGAGAAGAACACAACTGGATGCATTAGCAGAGAGGCTGCCTAAAATCAAACTAAATTCAGACACCCTAAAACACACCACTGGATGTGGACCTGCCCACCAGAAAGACAAGATCCAGCCTCATCCATCAGAATACAGGCAAAAGTCCCCCACCAGGAAGCCTACACAACACACCAAACCAACCTTAGCCACTGTGGGCAGACACCAAAAACAACAGGAACTATGAAGCTGCAGACTGTGAAAAGGAGACCCCAAATACAGTAAGTTAATAAAAATGAGAAGGGAGAGAAATATGCAGCAGATGAACGAGCAAAATAAAAACCCACCAGACCAAACAAATGAAGAGGAAATAGGCAGTCTACCTGAAAAAGAATTCAGAGTAATGATAGTAAAGATGACCCAAAATCTTGGAAATAGAATGGAGAAAATACAAGAAAGGTTTAACAAGGATCTACAAGAACTAAAGAGCAAACAAACAATGATGAAAAACACAATAAATGAAATTTAAAATTCTCTAGAAGGAATCAATAGCAGAATAACTGAGGCAGAAGAATGGATAAGTGACCTGGAAGACAAAATAGTAGAAATAACTACCACAGAGTAGAATTAAGAAACAAGAATGAAAAGAATTGAGGACACTCGCAGAGACGTGTTGGACAACATTAAACACACCAACATTTGAATTATATGGGTCCCAGAAGAAGAAGAGAAAAAGAACAGGACTGAAAAAGCATTTGACGAGATTAGAGTTGAAAACTTCCCTAATATGGAAAATGAAACAGTCAAGTCCAGGAAGCACAGAGAGTCCCATACAAGATAAACACGAAGAGAAACATGCCAAGACATATATTAATCTAACTGTCAAAAATTAAATACAAAGAAAAATTATTAAAAGCAGCAAGGGGGCTTCCCTGGTGGCACAGTGGTTGAGAGTCCACCTGCCAATGCAGGGGACGCGGGTTCGTGCCCTGGTCCGGGAAGATCCCACATGCCGCAGAGCGGCAGGGCCCGTGAGCCATGGCCGCTGAGCCTGCACGTCTGGAGCCTGTGCTCCGCAACAGGAGAGGCCACAACAGTGAGAGGCCCACGTACAGAAAACAAACAAACAAACAAACAAAATACAAAAAAAAAAATAAAAGCAGCAAGGGAAGGGCTTCCCTGGTGGCGCAGTGGTTGGGAGTCCACCTGCTGATGCGGGGGACGTGGGTTCGGGAGAATCCCATATGCCATGGGGTGGCTGGGCCCGTGGGTTGTGGCCACTGGGCCTGCACGTCTGGAGCCTGTGCATCCAGAGCCTGTGCTCCGCAGTGGGAGAGGCCACAGCAATGGGAGGCCTGTGTACCACACACACAAAAAAAAAGCAGCAAGGGAAAGAAACAAATAAATTACAAGGGAATCCCCATAAGGTTAACAGTTGATCTTTCAGCAGAAACTCTGCAAGCCAGAAGCGAGTAGCAGGACATATTTAAAGTGATGAAAGGGAAAAAACTACAACCAAGATTACTCTACTCAGCAAGGATCTCATTCAGATTCGACAGAGAAATTAAAATCTTTGCAGATAAGCAAAAGCTAAGAGAATTCAGCAACAGCAAATGACCTTTACAACAAAAGCTAAAGGAACTTCTCTAGGCAGGAACTACAAGAAAAGAAAAAGACCTACAAAAGCAAACCCAGAACAATAAGGAAAATGGTAATAGGAACATACATATTGATAATTACCTTAAATGTAAATGGATTAAAAGGCTCCACCTAAAAGACAAGACAGGTTGAATGGATACAAAAACAACACCTGTATATATGCTGTCTATGAGAGACCACCTTCAGACCTAGGGACACATACAGACTGAAAGTGAGGGGATGGAAAAAGATATTCCATGGAAATGGAAATCAGAAGAGAGCTGGAGTAGCAATTCTCATATCAGACAAAATAGACTTTAAAATAAAGACTATTAGAAGAGACAAAGAAGGAGATTATGTAATGACCAAGCGGTCAATCCAGGTAGAAGATATAACAGTTGTAAATATATATGCACCCAACATAGAAGCACTTCAGTACATAAGGAAAATGCTAACAGGCATAAAAGGGGAAATTAACAGTAACACAATAATAGTAGGGGACTTTAACACCCTACTTTCACCAATGGACAGATCATCCAAAATGAAAATATACAAGGAAACACAAGCTTTAAATGACACATTAAACAAGATGGACTTAATTGATATTTATAGGACATTCCATCCAAAAACAACAGAATACACATTTTTCTTAAGTGTTCACGGAACATTCTCCAGGATAGATCATATCTTGGGTCACAAATCAAGCCTTGGTAAATTTAAGAAAATTGAAATCGTATCAAGTATCTTTTCTGACCTCAACGCTATGAGACTAGATATCAATTACCCGAAAAAAACCCATGAAAGATACAAACATATGGAGGCTAAACAGTACACAACTAAATAAACAAGAGATCACTGAACTAATCAAAGAGGAATTCAAACACTATCTAGAAACAAATGACAATGAAAACATGATGACCCAAAACCTATGGGATGCAGCAAAAGCACTTCTAAGACAGAAGTTTACAGCAATACAATCCTACCTCAAGAAACAAGAAAAATCTCAAATAAACAACCTAACTTTAAACCTAAAGCAATTAGAGAAAGAACAAAAAACTCCCACAGTTAGCAAAAGGAAAGAAATCATAAAGACCAGATCAAAAACAAAAGAAAAAGAAATGAAGAAAACAATAGAAAAGAACAGTAAAACTAAAAGCTGGTTCTTTGAGAAGATAAACAAAATTGATAAACCATTAGCCACACTCATCAACAAAAAAACTGAAAAGACTCAAATCAACAAAATTAGAAATGAAAAAGGAGAAGTAACCACTGACACTGAAGAAATACAAAGGATCATGAGAGATTACTACAAGCAACTCTATACCAATAAAATGGACAACCTGGAAGAAATGGACAAATTCTTAGAAATGTACAATCTTCCAAGACTGAACAAGAAGAAATAGAAAACATAAACAGACCAATCACAAGCACTGAATTTGACACTGTGATGTAAAATCTTCCAACAAACAAAATTCCAGGATCAGATGGCTTCACAGGCAAATTCTAACAAACATTTACAAGAGAGCTAACACCCATCCTTCTCAAACTTTTCCAAAATATAGCAGAGGGAGGAACACTTCCAAACTCATTCTATGAGACCACCGTCACCCTTATACCAAAACCAAACAAAGATGTCAGAAAGAAAGAAAACTATAGGCCAATATCACTGATGAATATAGATGCAAAAATCCTCAACAAAATACTAGCAAACGGAATACAACAGCACATTAAAAGGATCATACACCATGATCAAGTGTGGTTTAACCCAGGAATGCAAGGATTCTTCAATATGTGCAAAGCAATCAATGTGATACACCAAATTAGAAAACTGAAGAATAAAAACCATATGATAATCTCATTAGAGGCAGAAAAAGCTTTTGACAAATTTCAACACCCTCCAGAAAGTAGGCACAGAGGGAACTTATCTCAACATAATAAAGGCCATATATGACAAACCCACAGCCAACATTGTTGTCAATGGTGAAACAATGAAACCGTTTCCACTAAGACCAGGAAAAAGACAACACTGTGCTCTCTCACCACTATTATTGAACATAGTTTTGGAAGTTTTAGCCACAGCAATCAGAGAAGAAAAAGCAATATAAGGAATCCAAACTGGAAAAGAAGTAAATCTGTCACTGTTAGCATATGACATAATACTATATATAGAGAATCCTAAAGATGCTACCAGAAAACTACTAGAGCTAATCAATGAATCTGGTAAAGTAGCAAAATAGAAAATTAATGCACAGAAATATCTTGCATTCTTACACATTAATGATGAAAAATATGAAAGAGAAATTAAGGAAACACTCCCATTTACTACTGCAATAAAAAGAATAAAATGCCTAGGAATAAACCTACTTAAGGAGACAAAAGACCTGTATGCAGAACACTGTAAGATACTGATGTAAGAAATTAAAGATGATACAAACAGATGGAGAGATATACCATGTTCTTGGACTGGAAGAATCAACATTGTGAAAATGACTGTACTACTCAAAGCAATCTACAGATTCAGTGCATTCCCTATGAAACTACCAATGGCATTTTTCATAGAACTCGAACAAAAAATTTCACAATATGTATGGAAATCCAAGACCCCGAGTGGCCAAAGCAGTCTTGAGAAAGAAAAACAGCGCTCAAGGAATCAAGCTCTCAGACTTCAGACAATATTGCAAAGCTAAAGTAATCAAGGCAGTATGGTACTGTCAGAAAAACAGAAATATAGATCAATGGAACAGGATAGAAAGTCCAGAGATAAACACACACACATACGGTCACCTTATCTTTGATAAAGGAGGCAAGAATATACAATGGAGAAAAGACAGCATCTTCAATAATTTGTGCTGGGAAAACTGGACAGCTACATGTAAAAGAATGAAATTAGAATACTCCCTAACACCATACACAAAAATAAACTCAAAATTGATTAAAGACCTAAATGTAAGGCCAGACACTATCAAACTCTTAGAGGAAAACATAGGCAGAAGACTCTATGACACAAATCACAGCAAGATCCTTTTCGACTCACCTCCTAAAGTAATCAAAATAAAAACAAAAGTAAACAAATAGGACCTAATGAAACTTAAAGGCTTTTGAACAGCAAAGGAAACCATATACAAGACGAAAAGACAACCCTCAGCTAGGGAGAAAATATTTGCAAATGAAGCAACTGACAAAGGATTAATCTCCAAAATATACAAGCAGCTTACGCAGCTCAATATCAAAAAACCAAACAACCCAATCCAGAAATGGGCAGAAGATCTAAATAGACATTTCTCCAAAGAAGATATACATATTGCCAACAAACACATGAAAGGATGCTCAACACCACTAATCATTAGAGAAATGCAAATCAAAACTACAATGAGGTATCACCTCACAATGGTCAGAAGACCCATCATCAAAAAATCTACAAAAAATACATGCTGGAGAGAGTGTGGAGAAAAAGGAACCCTCTTGCAGTGTTGGTGGGAATGTAAATTGATACAGACACCATGGAGAACAGTATGGAGGTTCCTTAAAAAACTACAAATAGAATTACCATACGACCCAGCAATCCCACTACTGGGCACATACCCTGAGAAAACCATAATTCAAAATAACTCATGTATCACAATGTTCATTGCAGTACTATTTACAATAGCCAGGACATGGAAGCAACCTACGTTTCCATTGACAGATGAATGGATAACGAAGAAGTGGCACATATATACAATGGAATATTACTCAGGCATAAAAAGAAACAAAATTGAACTATTTGTGGTGAGGTTGATGGACCTAGAGTCTGTCATACAGAGTGAAGAAAGTCAGAAAAAGAAAAACAAATACCATATGCTAACATATATATATATATATGGAATCTTAAAAAAAAATTGTTCTGCTGAGTCTAGGAGCAGGACAGGAATAAAGACACAGACGTAGAGAATGGACCTGAGAGCACAGGGAGGGGGATGTGGAAGCTGGGATGAAGTGAGGGAGTGGCATGGACATATATATACTACCAGATGTAAAACAGATAGCTAGTGGGAAGCAGCTGCATAGGCACAGGGAGATCAGCTCGGTGCTTTGTGACCTCCTACTGGGGTGGAATAAGGAATGTGGGAGTGAGGTGCAACAGGGAGGGTATATGGGGATATATGTATATGTATAAATGAGTCAGTTATACAGCAGAAGTGAACACAACATTGTAAAGCAATTATAATCAAATAAGAATGCTAAAAAATCAAAAACATAAAACATGGGGGGAAGTAAAAATACAGGCTTGTTAGAATGAGTTTAAACTTAAGAGATCATAAACTCAAAATAATCAGGTTGTTGTTATTTATGAACCTGATGGTAACCACAACCAAAGCCTATAATAGACACAAGGACACAAAAATAAAGGAATCTAAGCACAATATTAAAGATAGTCATCAATTTACAAGGGAAGAGAGCAAAGTAAGAAGAAAGGAACTAAAAGAACTACAAAACCCCAAAACAATTAACAAAATGGTAACAAGTACATACCTATGAATAATTACTTTGAATGTAAATGGACTAAATGCTACAATCAAAAAACAAAGAGTGGCTGAATCAATAAACAAGTCAGACCCATATGTGTGCTGCCTGTAAGAGACTCACTTCAGGTCTAAAAACTCAAACAGACTGAAAAGTTAGGGGATGGAAAAAGATATTCCATGCAAATAGAAACAAAAAGAAAGCTGTGATAGCAATGTTAATGTCAGTCAAATAATTTTAAAACAAAGACTGTAATAATAGACAAAAAGGAACATTACATAATGATCAAGGGATCAATTAAAAAACAAAGTATAACAATTATAAACATATATGCACCCAACATAGGAGCACCTAAATACATAAATCAAATATTAACAAACATAAACAGAGAAACTGACAGTGACAGAATAATAATGGGGACTTTTAATACATCACTTAAATCAATGGACAGATTATCCATATAGAAAATCAATAAGGAAACATTAACCTTAAATGACACATTAGACAGTATGGACTTTATATATATATATATATATATACACATACATAGAACATTCCATCCAAAAGTAGCATAATACACTATCTTTTCAAGTGCATGTGAAATATTCTCTAGGATAGATCACATGCTAGGCCACAAAACAAATATCAATAAGTTTAAGAGCACTGAAATTATATCAAGCATTTTTCTGACCACAATGGCATGAGACTAAAATTTTACAAGAAAAAAACTGCAAAAATCACAATCATGTGGAGGATAAACAATATGCTGTCAAACAACTAGTGGCTCATTAAAGAAATCAAAGAAGAAATCAATAAATACCTGGAGATAAATCAAAATGGAAACACAATGATCCAAAATGTATGGGATGCAACAAAAGCAGTTATAAATGGGAAGTTTATAGCAATACAAGCCTACCTCAGGGAATAAGAAAAATCTCAAATAAACAATCTAACCTTACACCTAAAGGAACTATAAAAAGAACAAAGAAAACCCAAAGTTAGTAGAAGGAAGGACATCAAAAATCTCAGAGCAGAAATAAATAAAATAGGAACTAAAAAATCAATAGAAAATATCAATGAAACAAAGAGCTGGTTCTTTGAAAGGATAAACCAAGTTGATAAACCTTTAGCCAGACTAATTAAGAAAAAAAGAGAGAGTCCAAAAAATAAATTCAGAAATGAAAGAGAAGTTACAAACAACACACAGAAATACAAAGCATCCTAAGAGATGACTGTGAACAATCATGCACCAATAAACTGGAAAGACCTAGAAGAAATGGACAAATTCCTAGAAACATCCAATCTTCCAAGAACGAATAAGGAAGAAATAAAAAATATAAACAGGACTTCCCTGGTGGCGCAGTGGTTGAGAGTCCGCCTGCTTATGCAGGAGATGCAGGTTCGTGTCCCGGTCCCAGAGGATCCCACATGCCGTGGAGCAGCTGGGCCCATGAGCCATGGCCGCTGAGCCTGTACGTCCGGAGCCTGTGCTCCGCAACGGGAGAGGCCACAACAGTGAGAGGCCCGCACACCACAAAAAAATAATAATAATTAAAAAATAAAAAATAAAAAAAATAAAAAACAAACTTACTGACTATGAGTAATAAAACTGAATCAGCAATTTTTAAAACTCCCAACAAACAAAAGTTCAGGGCCAGATGGATTCACAGGTGAATGCTAACAAGCATTTAATGAAGAGTTAAAACCAATCTTTCTCAAACTATTCCAAAAACTGAAGAGGAAGGAACTCTTCCAAACTCATTCTATGAGGCCAGCATCACTCTGATAACAAAACCAGACAAAGACACCACACACACAAACATACACACACACACACACACACACACACACAGAGATACAGACAATATGATAAGTATCAATGTAAAAATCCTTAATAAAATGTTAGCAAATGGAATTCTACAATACAATAAAAGGATTATATACCATGATCAGGTGGGATTTGCCCCAGGAATGCAAGAATGTCTCAATATCTGCAAATCAATAAGTGTGATACACCACATTAACAAATTAAAAAATAAAAACCATGAGATTACTTCAATAGACGCAGAAAAAGAATTTGAGAAAATTTAACATCTATTTATGATAAAAACTCTCAACAAAGTGGGTATAGAGGCCATAATATGACAAACCCATAGCCAACATCATATTCAATGGTATAAAGTTGAAAGCATTTCCTCTAAAATCAGGCAGAAGACAAGGATGCTCACTCTTGCCGCTTTTATTCAATATAGTATTGGAAGTCCTAGCCACAGCAGTCAGATAAGAAATAGGAATCCAAATTGGAAATGTAGAAGTAAAACTGTCACTGTTTGCTGATGACATGATAATACATATAGAAAATCCTAAAGACACCACTAAAAATCTAACAGGACTAGCAAATGAACTCAGTAATGTTGCAGGATACAAAATTAATAAACAGAAATCTGTTGCACTTCTATACGTTAATAATGACATATCAGAAACAGTAATTAAGAAAACAATCTCATTTACAATTGCATCAAAAAGAATTAAATACTTAGAAATAAGTCTAACAAAGGAGACAAAAGACTTGTACTCTGAAAGCTATAAGACACTGATGAAAGAAACTGGAGACAACACAAACAAATGGGAAAACATAGCATACTCATGGATTAGAAGAATTAATATTGTCAAAATGACCATACTACCCAAGACAGTACTCCAATTCATAAGAAATCCCTATCAAAATACCAATGACATTTTTCACAGAACTAGAACAAATAATTCTAAAACTTATATAGAACCATAAAAGACCCAAATAGCCAAATCAATTCTGAGAAAAAAGAACAAAGCAGGAGGTATCACACTCCCTTATTTCAAGCTATATTACAAAGCTACTGTAATCAAAACAGTATAGTATTGGCACCAAAAAAAAGGGGAAAAAAAAGACTCACAGATCAATGGAACAAAATAGAGAGCCCAGAAATAAGCCCACAGTTATATGGTCAATTAGCCTATGACAAAGGAGGCAATAACATACAATAGGGAAAAGAAACTCTTCTTCAATAAGTGGTGTTGGGACACCATTGCAAACTGGAGAGCTGCATGCAAAGGAATCAAACTGGAGTACTTTCTCACAACACATACAAAAATAAATTCAATGTGGATTAAAGACACAAATGTAAAACCTGAAACCATGAAACTTACAGAGGAAAATATTGGCAATATGCTACTTGACATTGGTCTTAAAAATATTTTTTGGATATATCTCCTCAAGCAAGGGAAAAGCAAAAAACAACAAATGGGACTACATCAAACTAAAATACTTTGCACAGTGAAGGAAACCATCAACAAAACTAAAAGACAGCCTACTGAATGAAAGAAGATATTTGCAAAAAATATATCTGATAAAAGGTTAATATCCAAAATAAACAAAGAACCCATATAACTCAATATCAAAAACCCCAAATAACCAGGTTGAAAAAATGAGCATAGGACCTGAATAATTTTTTTAAAGAAGACATACAGATGGCCAACAGATACATGAAAAGATGCTCAACATCACTAACCATCTGAGAAATGCAAATCAAGACCCAATAAGATACCACCTTACACACGTTAGAATGACAATCATCAAAAAGACAACAAATAAAGAGCATTGGTGAGAATGTGAAGTAAAGTGACCCTCATGCGCTGTTGGTGGGACTGTAAATTGGTGCAGACACTGTGCAAAACAGTATGGAGCTTCCACAGAAAATTAAAAATAGAACTACCACACGATTCACCAATTTCACTTCTGGTTATTTACCTGAAGAAAACAAAAACACTAATTTGAAAAGATATATGCACTCCAATGTTCATTGCAGTATAATTTACAATAGTAAAGATATGGAAGCAACCTAAGTGCAACCTAAATGCTCATTGTTAGATGAATGGATAAAGAAGATGTGCTGTGTGTGTGTGTGTGTGTGTGTGTGTGTGTGTGTATATATATATGGTATTATATATAATAATATATAACAAATTATATAAATATAATATATAGTATATATAAAAACAGCCATAAAAACATGAAATCTTGACATTTGCAACAACATGGATGGCTCTAGACAGCATTATGCTAAATGAAATAAATCAGACAGAAAAAACACATACCATATAATCCACTTATATGTATAATCTAAAAAACAAAACAAACAAAACCAGATGCATAGATACAGAGAACAAATGGGTGGTTGCCAGGGTGGAGGAGGGTGGAAGTTGAGCAAAATAGGTGAAAGGGATTAAGAGGTACAAATTTCTAGTTTGTATAAAGCCAGGGGGTGTAATATACAGCATAAGGAATATAGTCAATAATATTGTAACAATTTTGTATGGGGACAGATGGTAACTAGACTTATGATGATTTTGTAATTTTGTATGCAAATGTGAAATCACTATGTAGTACATCTGAAAATAATATAACATTGTACATCAACTGTATTTCAATTTTTTAAAAGGGATAAATTAAGTTAGTTTAAGGAGGAAGGAAGGAAGGAAGGAAGGGAGGGAGGGAGGGAGGGAGGGAGGGATGGAGGGAGAAAGTCCCTGCCTCACAGAAGCTTAATGTCTGCTCACACTTGATGCAGCTCATCACACAGAATCAGTGCTCTGGATTAGACAGTCACTTATATCTAGAGACAGGAACTGCCATATGACTTTCAACACTAGATTTCTTAGTTAACCAGTAAAGAACACAGCATTCAGTCAGTGTCTAAAGTCACAGGCAAGCCAAACACATAGTTACAATGTCATGGATGTGAAGCCTTTTGATGGAGGCATTTACCAAAACACTACCTCAAAGGCATATTTAATGAGATCCAGCATGAAATCAAGATGCCATTTCAAAGGGGAACTAGTAACGATGGGACCCTAGTGACATTTAAAGAACATGGAGACTGATAGCGAATAAGAAAGCAGTTTGGAGGAGATGATGAGGAATGGAGCCAGGAGACAGTTCTGAATGGAAAAGCAGGTGGACATAGAGCTTTTTATCTGGCTCTTGGGAGGCTGGGCATGTTAAAAAGGGCAGTTCGTGGAATAAACATTAGCCCAAGAGATCAGGCATCCACAAAAGCAGAGCAGTTCCAGATACTAACTCAAAGCCTTCATAGAGTTAAGGACACTCTGTTTTCTTATTTTTGAACAGTCCAAACCTATTAATCTAGAATCCTGGAACAGATGGTGAGGAAATATTTCTAGTGTCAAATTATGATCTAAAGAAGAACAGGTCGGTCAAAAAGACCAGAAGGGGACAAGAGTGCCATGGGCACCAGTCCTTAATAGGGTTTTCCCATGTATCTCTAAGGGTTAGGGTCAAATATTTTTCCCAGAAATTGACATTTTGGGTTTATTTACTTGGTCCACAAAACTAGCTGAGGCTGCTGAGGTCATCATCCTCTTGTTCTGGTGACAGAAGCCTGCTACTCTTAGCTCTAAATAATGGGAAATGATATCTCCTTTGGTGCAGAGAATGGCCTAAGGCTTCGTACGTCCTGTTGGTAGATTGGGAAAGCACACAAGGTGCGGTGTCCTCACAGACTAAGAACTCTGTCTTTTCTGAGAGCTGAACAACAAATAGTGAATGTTGTCCAATCTCTTTCTGCTGAAGCATTAATATCCACACAGATAAAAAGTTCCGTGAGCGGTTGGTGCAGATTGCAGGAACAGAACCCCTTGCCAGCAGTGGTGGAGTATGGAGCCAGGGAAAATTATTAGATTAGAAGCAGAATTTAGGGGGAAGCCAGGTCAGAAAAAAGGTTTATAATCTGATCATGTGGACAAATAGGAGCACATGAAGAGGAGGAGGGAGAAGAGAGGAGGGGAGGAGAAGGAGCATGATAAAAAGTCAGATATTTCATAGATATGAGGGGGTTGAAGCAGACAGACCTGAAGGCATTCCCTACCCACGAATGAATATAGCTAAGGTAGCCCTTTATATAAAATTCAAAACCAGGGCCGTGGGTGATGAAGGGGGCAGAGAGAAGCAGATCCTTCCTTTCCATGACTAAGACAACTTTCACCTCTTGAGGTGAAAAGCTGACTTTTCCCAATTTTAATACTTTAAGATATTATTTACTTCTTAACTTTTTTCAAACCTGGTTTTACCTATATGAAAGTTATTCCTGGAAAGTGAACAGAGTCTACATAAGCCTAGAGATCATCTCAGATCCTACAAACTGAAGACAGTTTGTAGACAATCCCTTGAAGCAAAGAAAGTATAGTCAAGAAATATTTCAGGGCTGACTTGCACTATTTATAAAATTCCAATTCTCATAGCATTAAAATTGGGGGAAGAATGTTCTACTCCCACTACAGTATGAAAGTTATATCTCTTTAGTCAAGAGACGGCTATGTAGCATTCACATTCAGAATAAATTTCGTATCCCAGACACAGAACTGGAGTGTTTTCTAACTTAAAATTAGATGTTGAAGAAAATAAATCTGGATACTATAAAAAAATTATACCTGTATCAGGCTAAAAGGGATTTTTTAAACAATTGTCAGGCCAACACATCATATTGCCAAGCCCATAAACTGCTTCAAGAAACAGATGGAATTTATATCTGACTCTCAAACCTCATGGGGAGGGATTTTTAAGTCCAATTAACCCCTTGGCAACAGTGTTTAATCTAGAGGGATACACTCAAAGCATCCAAAACTATTTTGTCTAGACTTATCCACAGCAGAATTTTCTGTGGCACCTTCTCTGGACAGGGCAACATGAATCTAAGGCAATGGACAGGGGCTGATGATATCTTCTCATAATGTAGGTTGTCTCTTCACATATTCTCAAGAATATCTCCATAACAAGTTTATAAGGCAGGTATTCCACCTCAGTTGGATCTGCTGTTCAGACTTGCTTGGATTTCTAACGTAAGTGCCAAGCCCCAAATTAAAAGAAAATACAAAAACATGTCAGTATGTGCTGAGCTACTACCAACAATTTCCAAAGATGGCAAAAGCTGGAGAATTAGGGTGTTTCAGATAAAATGTCATCAGTGCAATTTTTGTAGATATATTCAACCAATTTTAGAAGGAACTGAGAGTTTAAAAATGATCCACCCTCCTTATCATTTTATTAGCATTCTGAATATTATCTCCTTCTTAAGTGGTTAAGCCAGGTCAGTTACAAAGCAGTTCATTTATCAAGCTGATTCCAGAGGTTTTAGGTTGCAGGTTGCTGCAGTATTGTGGAAACAGAGATTCCGTCTCTGCAAGGCCTCGATTACAAGTGTCCAGCCTTCTGTGCCTGAAACCACATGGATGTGATTCTGTGCAAAGGTAGAAAACAGGATGGACAGGCACCTCTCAAAGGTCCATGGCAAGACTCCAGTCCCTCACCCAAGACCTGATTTGTCTACAAACAGAAGCACTTCATACATCAATGACATTGGGAAGGGAAGAGAAGAGAAAAGGGGGACATTAAGTAACAAAGTAGAAGAAGGAGAAATGAAAGGGCAAATCGCAAATTAAAACGGGAGGAAAATGAAAGCAGTTGATTTAGCAATTCATTGATCTTAGACTAGAAAGGAGTCAAATGACAAGATTTTAAAAAGAAAAAAAGGAAAACTTGATAGAAAAAGTCTAGAAGGAAACAACATAGAAATCTTAATTATGCTGGTGATTATTTTTCAGTGCTTCCATCACCATTATTGAAGGATTCTTCATTAGTTCCTGACAGTGACAGAGTTTTATGTTCATTTCTTGGATAAACCTCTCTTATCTCCTCCTCTGCCTAAGAACGAATTTCTTCTAAGTATTGACAGTCGTGGCTAAACATGCTCATTATTGTTACTGTTAAAAGCAACAACTGTGACATTTATAAATGGCTGTACACTTTAGTAAGCACACTTCACAGGCGTATCGTTTAGTCATCATGGCAACCCTATAGCCTGGTCATCAATATACTTACCCCATTTTATAGATGAGGAAACTGAGACTTAAAGAGGCTGAGGGACTGACCAAAGTCATTCACTCAGACCTACCCTGCACCAGTTTGGCACCCAGCACTTTTTCTTCTGTACCATCTTACAGCTCCGTAGGCAAAGCAAATTTTTGGAAGTAGGTGATACATGAAATAAGGGATACATGAAATAAGGGGTCTCAGCAACTTTACTGAATTAAAATATCTTCAGTACAAAGATACTTACCAGGCATCTGTAGATAATGCAGGAGAAAACTTGTTACAAGATTAAGTAAATAAAATTAAGGCAAATAATTAAATATAGTCTCTTATTTCAACTTTGTTTTTAAAACTTGATGAAAGTGATCCGGAAGGATTTTCATATACGTGTGAATAGGAGTAAATAAGAGTTGATGGCACAGCATAGCAGTTAAGAGTTAGACCCTGGAATTAGACTGCCTGCATCTGAATCTTTTCATATATGTGTGAATAGGAGTAAATAAGAGTTGATGGCACAGCAGAGCAATTAAGAGTTAGACCCTGGAATTAGACTGCCTGCATCTGAATCTTCGCTGTGCCACCTATCAGCCAAGTGACCTTGGGCAAGTAAATTAACCTATGCCTCAGTTTCCTCATTTCTATAATGAGGACTATGATAGTATTATATCTATCATTCAAATCATCATGAGAGTTAAAAGAATTAACATAAGTAAAGCACTTAGAACAGTACTTACTACCTAGTGACACCATGAAAGTGTTAGCTACTGAGATTACTTCTAAGGATTATGTATGATTTTAATTTTCTTCTTTATATGCTTTTAAATTTCCAAATTTTTAATGAGTGTGTTAATTTAATACCAAAAACTATTAAAATAATAAAAAGTAGCCAGCAACAGACAACTTTCTACAGCTTGCTTACCTGAAAGTTCTGTCCCTATTTAGATTCAGAGCTCCGTTATAACACTCTCCATTTTTTAGCTCCTTGGAAAATTTGTCTTACTGACAGGTAGATGCCTTTTTTGCTGAAGGAAAGCTATGTGAATTATAGCTATCCCCAAATCTCCCTGATGAAACTGGAGCAGATGTTTGAGAAAGTATTTGAGGTATCCAGGATTCCTTAAAGGGACAAGGTCCATCTTGAAATCATCAAGCAAAAGAAACAAACACCAATTTTCAGGTAATCTTGTGCAAATTAGATGTCAGGTAAATTAATCAAGTTTTCCTGACATTTTCATTTATACAACCCTTAGCAACTTGCTTTGGGCTATTAGTCTCACTATAAATATGTACTGAAGCAAATGCAAAAGCATTTACCCCAAAAGTTAACAAAACTAGATTCACAAGAAACATGGCACACACTAGACAGCTGGGAACAAATACAGAAAATGGGACTTCTTCCAACCAGATGCTTCTCAAAATATGTGGCAAACGTTTTAAAGAGTCCTGTAAGAATTTCAAGAACCATTCTTCTAGATTAAGAAACTCACGGAAGGAATACAGACAAAGAGCAGATGGTGTGCACAAGCTGTCCAAGATTTTGAAAGGAGAGATTTACAATTTGATAAAGTAGTGGCAGTTTATGTACATTTGAGGCAACACCCAGCTATATGTACTATATTTCTGTAGGCTGCCCCCTACCCAAGAGAAGCTCCATTACTCTCTCAAATAGGGTTATCTTTCTGACTGTACTGAGCTGGAAACACGGGATATAATCTTCTACATTAAAAATTGTAATTTAAGATACCCAAATCATCAACAACTAGAAATTGGATAATGATTATTTTGTAATTAGCAGTATGTATTGAGAACTTAAATTCTGTCCATTTGGCCTCTTTATGCAATTTTTTAACTGCTTTTACTACAGTTGAAAATATAACAGTATTCTTTGTGTTCATATGCTGAACTATATTTTATGACTATTTACTACCCTTAGAGCACTCTGTTAACTACCATGAGGATACACAGAAGTTGGTACTAACTTTGAAGAAATGAAGCTGTACCAAAGCCAAATATCTGTGTTCTAGAAGCACTAACTTCTACCTTCATTCCTGTAATTAAATATGTGAAGAAGTATCAGCATGTAAAGCATAGTCTTTGTGCATCTATCAGTAAACGAATGTTTCCTGAAGGACCCCCTAATGGGACAAGAATTTCAGAGTATAATTGGAATGAGTTTGCCATTAAATATAGTTTCAACTGGAATGGCATTTAAAAGTTTGAAGAAACAGTCTAGCTCTTGTGTGTTGTTTTGAATTTTCTGCCTGTCAATTCCTTTCTGCTTATTTTGAAAATATAACAATTATAATTAGAGTGAAAGAGGAAGGAAAAAATACTCTGATTATTTCTCTACTTTTCTAGCCATTCACAACCTATAGATAGATTAAAGGAATCTTAATGTATTACACATAGGCTACTATGCTCTAAATGAGCATTTTCTACTTTTTCTGCTGCATTGCTAAAAGTGGGAACACGCCAACACTGAGCAAATCTAATTATACAGATTCTCCAAATTTATCATGATTTCCATGCAATAGATTCTTGCAGATCGTCTGAGTCTCTTTTCACACCCATAGCAGTTACAGGGCTGCAGCCAACCTATCTATCCAAGAGATATATTAAAATCTTCTCCACTTGATTAGGACTTTCCATTCCAAAGATTAATCTGCTTGACAAATTACAGTGTCTCTCCTGCCAAAACGCTATTTTCCTAATACAAATGCAACCTTGTGACAGAGTTATGTCTCATCTTCTCCCTTGCTTCAAACCCTACTACCTACCACCAGACAATGTTCCCTTCTGACTGACAGCAAAAATAAATCTCTATGTGAAGGGAGATGGGAAAATAAAACATTCACATTGGAGGGAACAGATTTTCCACTTCATATTCAAGAGCTTATACCAAGGTCTCTTCTGCATGTTAGGTTGTATGCTAAAAGCCAACTACTTTGTAGAAAAATGGATTATTCTTCAATATTTCATAAGGAATTTTTCATCGAGCTAATAACAGCTTCTTTCTCAACAGTCTTTTGAACCCAGAGACTAGATGTGAACTGAGTGATGCCACTTTGTTCTTGGAACGGCCCTACTAGCCATTCTAACTATTATCCTATCTCTGTTTCCTTGACTGACTGCGTCCATTTCCTGCATGCCCACTCTATTCCATCCTTTGCATTTGGTTTCTGCACTCTCTTTGCTTCCACTCTATGTAAAGCACCCTTTTGATATTATCAGCAGCCATTTTCTCACCAAAATATGATAGTCTCCTGTCTTTACCTTGAGCTCCTTGCTGCATTTAGAACTCTCCTGGTCTCTTCTCTTTCTCTGACTGCTTTGTTTCTCTCTTCTTAGATAACTCTTACTCATCATTCCTGCCCTTTCTTGTGTCTCAAGGGTCCTTTGCCCATCATACTTTTCTCTTTTACTCTTTCAGTCATTGAGTTTATAAATGCCATTGCTTCAACTATCTCCTGAGATGGTAATTCTCAAATCTCCATCTCCAGTTCTTATTTCCCAACAGCCCCTTCTCTATTTATAGATGGCCATGGGCATTTCCATTTGTATGACCTGCTATAACCTCAAATTCAACATTCAACCTATTAGAAACTGACATTCTCTTCTTTTCTTCAGATTAACTCTCCTTCCCCACCACTCCACATCTATCCTTGATTTCACCATTAATTCAGCTTGCCAAATCACAACACTTGGTATGTTTTTAACCACTTTCTGTGGTATGACTGACATGTAAAAAGCTATATATATTTAAAATATACCACTTGATGAGTTTGGGAATAAGTATATACCTGAGAAACCATCAGCATCATCAAGGTCATACATACATCCATTACTTCCCAAAGAGTCCTCCCCCTCTTTATTATCTTTGTGACAAGAACACTTATCATAAGTTCATTTTTTAACATTTTCACTACTTATTGGTTCCAGAATATAAACATCAGCAGAGCACAGACTTTATTTTGTTCACTGATCAATGTCCAGCTCTAGAAGAGTGCCTGGCACAAAGTAGGTTCCTAATAAAATCTTGCAGAACGAATGAATTTTGAGTATTCAAAGATATAGTATGTACAAAATGCTTAACAGTACTTTGCAGGAATAAGCCCTCAATAACTATTACCTATAATGTTATTATTATCATTATTAATACCATTATTCTTATTTTCAGTAGTAGCTGCAGCATTAAAAGATGACTACAACCATTTTTGTTGTTGTTGTCTTGCATTTAGGCATTTTGTCATTGTTTTATTTTTCTCCTTCATTTTAGGAGAATAGATACTTGGTTTGTCTTTATCTTTTTATCACTGGATCCCCAGCATCTAGAACAATGCAAAGGAAAAGGCCTAATGAAGTCTTTCCTGGTTTTGCAGAGTGGGATGTAAACAGAAGACAGGCAGAAATCTGGAGTAAAAAGATCATTTCATCTTATTCAGATATTTTTGGGTTTTTTTTTTTGTTTTTTTTTTTTCTTTTTTTTGGCAGTACACGGGCCTCTCACTGTTGTGGCCTCTCCCGCTGTGGAGCACAGGCTCCAGACGCGCAGGCTCAGCGGCATGGATCACGGGCCCAGCCGCTCTGTGGCATGTGGGATCTTCCCGGACTAGGGCACGAACCAGCGTCCCCTGCATCAGCAGGCGGACTCTCAACCACTGTGCCACCAGGGAAGCCCATTATTGGTTTTTAATAGGTACTTTATTTGAGGTTTGAAATTTTTAGTCTTTTGAAAACTCAATAAATGATAATTGAGTTGAGGAGAATATTAAAACATTTCCAATATGAATCATCACAAAGGTGTATGGAAGGTGTTTTCAATAAATTTGAACTGATACAAAAACTGGTCTGGTACAAAAGTTAAAGAATTTAAAATGCTAAATTATTTTGTAATTAGCATTACAACGTATCTGGAAAATTGTTACAATTTAATAAGTTTTCTTATTCAATATCATTGGAAAAACAAAACATAATAGCAAACAAACATAATTCAGTTATTTTATTCCTGGTTTGTTTTACCATGTTAATATGAGCTTTCAGGGTTTAGATTTGGGAATCTGTGTCTGTTTAGATTCTTTTGATCCATTTTGTTATTTTATGTTGTATCATTAACATAATTTCTCTTCTTGCTCCTTTTGAGCATCTTAATCTACTAATCTTTTTTCCACATATTTAATTCCTATTTTCCAGAACATCTGATTTTGGCAAGTTAAAGTGTATTCATGTGTTGAAATGCAATGTCAATACATCTCTGATTGTTAAGGAGAATCTTGCTTTAATTCTTCTGCTCTAATCAGACTCCAAGCTACACCCGAAAAACATGCAGAGTCTAGACTTACAGTTGGAAAGTACTAGTCCAAATTCCAGTTCTGGCCCTTGGTAGCTCTATGAGGTTGGATCAACTTCTTACAGTATGTGTAAGCCTTAGGGTGATGATGAAGAAGGCCATTTTCAGAGCCCAGAATCCTGAGTAGCACTGCCTCAGTGTCCTCACTCTAAAATGGGCATGATAACAATGCCCACCACATATGTTATAAGCATGAACTGAGTTCATAAGTATAAAGTACTTAGAACACTGCCGGTCATACAGTAAGTACTGGTGTGAGAAATAAAAGGAATTAAGTGAAATGATGATGATGATAACAGTGGTGGTAGCTAACATTTGAGAAATCACTAAGTACCAGACCATCTTTTAATATATGAACTCATTCAGTCATCACAACAATTTACAAGGTACATACACTTATTGTCCTTATTTTTTTTTTTTTTTTTTTTTTTTTTGCGGTACGCGGGCCTCTCACCGCTGCGGCCTCTCCCGTTGCGGAGCACAGGCTCCGGACGCGCAGGCCTAGCGGCCATGGCTCACGGGCTTAGTTGCTCCGCGGCACGTGGGATCCTCCTGGACCAGGGCACGAACCCGTGTCTCCTGCATCGGCAGGCGGACTCTCAACCACTGCGCCACCAGGGAAGCCCTATTGTCCTTATTTTTAAAAAGAGAAAATAAAATCCAGAGAAATGAAGTAAATTAATAAATAACAAAATTTATTTTTCGAACAATGAGACATGGTGAAGATGAGCCCACTATATGAGTAGGTCTCAGTAAATGTCTTATTGTACCTTACTAAGCTTCAATACCTGCATGAAAACTGTTTTTATATTGCAGTCATGTTTAACCTTCTCTTGCACAGTTCTGTGCTGGAGGCATTTATTTGTCTTATCTGTTCCTTAGAAATGTATCAATGGCTCAACAATTCCTTTCAAATGTTAGTCTGTATATGACTAACAGATTTAAGGGTTAAGATAAATTTCCACTTTTTTTTTTTTGCACCTATGTCCTGAATGAAATATATACAGCATAACAATAAATAATTTGAGCAGTGTCTAGGTTTGAATCTGGCTGTGCCATTTTCCAGCTTTGTAACCTGGGGCAAGTTGCTTCAGTAACTTTCTCAGCCTCAATGAACAAATCATTCAGAAAACAGAGGTGATAACAGAGCCACCTCCAGAAACTTGTTATAAGTAGTAAATAATACACTGCATTCAAAGCCCTTGGCATAGAGAGACCTTCAAGATGGTGGAGGAGTAAGATGCGGAGATCACCTTCCTCCCCACAAATACATCAGAAATACATCTACATGTAGAACAACTCCTACAGAACACCTACTGGATGCTGGCAGAAGACCACAGACTTCCGAAAAGGCAAGAAAGCCCCCACATACATGGGTAGGGCAAAAGAAAAAAGAAAAAACATAGACAAAAGAATAGGGACAGGACCTGTGCCTCGGGGAGGGAGCTGTGAAGGAGGAAACATTTCCACACACTAGGAAGCCCCTTCACTGGTGGAGACTGCAAGTGGTGGGGGGGAAGCTTTGGAGCCGTGGAGAAGAGCGCACAACAGGGGTGCAGAGGACAAAGCGGAGAGATTCCCGCACAGAGGATCGCTGCTGACCAGCACTCACCAGCGTGACAGGCTTGTCTGCTCACCCTCCAGGGCGGGCGAAGGCTGGGAGCTGAGGCTCAGGCATCAGAGGTCAGACCCCAGGGAGAGGACTGGGGTTGTCTGTGTGAACACAGTCTGAAGGGGGCTAGTGCACCACAGCTAGTGGGGAGGGCATCCAGGAAAAACCCTGGAACTGCCTAAGAGGAAAGAGGCAATTGTTTTGGGGTGTGCGAGGAGAGGGCATTCAGAGCATTGCCTAAACGACCTCCAGAAACGGGCGCAAGCCATGGCTATCAGCACAGACACCAGAGATGGGCATGAGACACTAAGGCTGCTGCTGTCGCCACCTGTGTGGCGAAGCCTGTGTGCAAGCACAGGTCACTATCCACACCTCACCTCCCAGGGGACTGTGCACCCTGCCACTGCCAGGGTCTGGTGATCCAGGGACAACTTGCCCCGTGAAACACATGGCATGCCTCAGGCTGTTGCAACATCACACTGTCCTCTGCCACTGCAGGCTCACCCTGCATTCCATACCCCTCCCTCCCCCCAGCATGAGTAAGCCAAAGTCCCCTAATCAGCTGCTACTTTAACCTCGACCTGTCTGATCAAAGAACAGACGCCCTCAGGCAACCTACAGGAAGAGGCAGGACCAAATCCAAAGCTGACCGCCAGGAGCTGAGCGAACAAAGAAGAGAAAGGGAAGTTTCTCCCAGCATCCTCAGGAGCAGGGGATTAAATCTCCACAATCAACTGGATGTACCCTGCATCTCTGGAATACCTAAATAGACAACGAATCATCCCAAAATTGAGGCAGTGGTTTTTGGGAACAAATGTAGACTTCCGGTTTGCTTTCTGCATTTAATTTGTTTCTGGTTTTATGTTTACCTTAGTTAAGTATTTAGAGTTTATTACCATTAGTAGATTCTTCATTGATTTGGTTGCTCTCTTCCTTTTTTTAAAATATATATATATTTTTTTCCCTTTTTCTCTTTTTGTGAGTATGTATGTGTATGCTTCTTTCTGTGATTTTCTCTGTATAGCTTTGCTTTTACCATTAGTCCTAGGGTTCTGTCTGTTTTTTCTTATTTTGAGGTTCTTTAGTATAGTTTTTAGTGCTTGTTATCATTGGTGGATTTGTTTATTGGTTTGGTTGCTCTCTTCTTGCTTTCTTTTTTATGACTGTTTGATATTTTTATTTTAAATAATTTTTTTATTTTAATAACATTATTTTATTATTTTTTCTTTTTTCTTTTTCTTTTCTCCCTTTTCTTCTGAGCCATGTGGCTGACAGGGTCTTGGTGCTCCGGCTGGGAGTCAGGTCTGTGCCTCTGAACTGAGAGAGCCAAGTTCACAACATTGGACAGCCAGAGACCTCCCGGCTCCACATAATATCAAATGGCAAAAGCTCACCCAGAGATCTCCATCTCAACGCTAAGACCCAGTTCCACTCAATGACCAGCAAGCTCCAGTGCTGGATACCATATACCAAAACAACTAGCAAGACAGGAACACAACCCCACCCATTAGCAGAGAGGCTGCCTAAAATCATAAAAAGGTCACAAACCCCAAAACACACCATCGGATGCAGTCCTGCCCATGAGAAAAACAAGAACCAACCTCATCCACCAGAAAACAGGCACCAGTCCCTTCCACCAGGAAGCCTACACAACTCACTGAACCAACCTTACCACTGGGGGAAGACACCAAAAACAAAGGGAACTACGAACCTGCAGCCTGCAAAAAGGAGACCCCAAACACAGTAAGTTAAGCGAAATGAAAAGACAGAGAAACAGACAGCACATGAAGGAGCAAGGTAAAAACCCACCAGATCAAACAAATGAAGAGGAAACAGGCAGTCTACCTGAAAAAATAATTCAGAGAAATGATAGTAAAGATGATCCAAAATCTTGGACATAGAATGGAGAAAATATAGAATGGAGAAAATATAAGAAACGTTTAACAATGACCTAGAAGAATTAAGAGCAAACAAACAATGATGAACAACACAATAAATGTAATTTAAAATTCTCTAGAAGGAATCAATAACAGAATAACTGAGGCAAAAGAAAGGATAAGTGACCTGGAAGATAAAATAGTGGAAATAACTACTGCAGAGCAGAATAAAGAAGAAAGAAGGAAAAGAATTGAGGACAGTCTCAGAGACCTCTTGGACAACATTAAACACACCAACATTCAAATTATAGGGGTCCCAGAAGAAGAGGAGAAAAAGAAACGGACTGAGAAAATATTTGAAGAGATTAGAGTTGAAAACTTCCCTAATATGGGAAACTAAATAGTCAATCAAGTCCAGGAAGTACAGAGAGTCCCAGGCAGGATAAATCCAAGGAGAAACATGCCAAGACAAATATTAATTAAACTATCAAAAATTAAATAAAAAGAAAAACATTAAGAGCAGCAAGGGAAAAACAGCAAATAACATACAAGGGAATCCCTATAACATTAACAGATGACCTTTCAGCAGAAACTCTGCAAGCCAGAAGGGAATGACAGGACATATTTAAAGTAATGAAAGGGAAAAACCTACAACCAAGATTACTCTACCCAACAAGTATCTTATTCATATATGACAAAGAAATTAAAAGCTTTACAGACAAACAAAAGCTAAGAGAATTCAGCATCAGCAGACCAGCTTTACAACAAATGCTAAAGGAACTTCTCTAGGTAGGACACAAGAGAAGGAAAAAACATACAATAACAAACGCAAAACAATTCAGAAAATGGTAATAGGAACATACATATCAATAACTACCTTAAATGTAAATGAATTAAATGCTCCAACCAAAAGACAAAGACTGGCTGAATGGATACAAAAACAAGACCCATATATATGCTGTCTACAAGAGATCCACTTCAGGCCTAGGGACACATACAGACTGAAAGTGAGGGGATGGAAAAAGATATTCCATGTAAAATGGAAATCAGAAGAAAGCTGGCATAGAAACTCTCATATCAGACAAAATAGACTTTAAAATAAAGTCAATTACAAAAGACAAAGAAGGACACTACATAATGATCAAGGGATTAATCCAAGAAGAAGACATAACAATTGTAAATATTTATGCACCTAACATAGGAGCACCTCAATACATAAGGCAAATGCTTACAGACATAAAAGGGGAAAACGATAGTAACCACTAATAGTAGGGGACTTTAACCCTGACTTTCACCTATGGATAGATCATCTAAAATGAAAATATATAAGGAAACACAAGTTTTAAATGATACATTAAACAAGAAAGACTTAATTGATATTTAGAGGACATTCTATCCCAAAACAATAAGACACACTTTCTTCTCAAGTGCTCATGGAACATTCTCCAGGATAGATCATATCTGGTTCACAAATGGAGCCTTGGTTAATTTAAGAAAATTGAAATCATATCAAGTATCTTTTCTGACCACAATGCTGTGAGACTAGGTTTCAATTCCAGAAAAAAAATGTGTAAAAAATACAAACACATGGAGGCTAAACAATACACTACTAAAGCAATAAGTCACTGAAGAAATCAAAGAGGAAATCAAAAATACCTAGAAACAAATGACAATGAAAACACAATGACCCAAAACCTAAGAGATGCAGCAAAAGCAGTTCTAAGAGGGAAGTTTATAGCAATACAATCCTACTTCAAGAAACAAGAAACGTTTCAAATAAACAACCCTAACCTTACACCTAAAGCAATTAAAGAAGAACCAAAAAAAAAAAAAAAACCCAATGTTAGCAGAAGGAAAGAAATCATAAAAATCATATCAGAAATAAATGAAAAAGAAATGAAGGAAACAATAGCAAAGATCAATAAAACTAAGAGCTGGTTCTTTGAGAACATAAATAAAATTGAAAAACCATTAGCCAGACTCATCAAGAAAAAAAGGAGAAGACTCAATAGAATTAGAAATGAAAAAGGAGAATTAACAACTGACACTGCAGAAATACAAAGGATCATGAGAGATTACTACAAGCAACAATATACCAATAAATGGACAACCTGGAAGAAATGGACAAATTCTTAGAAAAGCACAACCTTCAGAGACTGAACCAGGAAGAAATAGAAAATATAAACAGACCAATCACAAGCACTGAAATTGAGACTGTGATTAAAAATCTTCCAACAAACAAAAGCCCAGGACCAGATGTCTTTACAGGCAAATTCTATCAAACATTTAGAGAAGAGCTAACACCTATCCTTCTCAAAGTCTGCCAAAATACAGCAGAGGGAGGACCACTCCCAAACTCATTCTGTGAAGCCACCATCACCCTGATACCAAAAGCAGACAAAGATGCCACAAAGAAAGAAAGCTACAGGCCAGTATCACTGATGAACACAGATGCAAACATCCTCAACAAAATACTAGCAAACGAAATACAACAGCACATTAAAACGATCATACACAATGATCAAGTGGGGTTTATCCCAGGAATGCAAGGATTCTTCAATATATGCAAAGCAATCAATGTGATACACCAAATAAGAAAACTGAAGAATAAAAACCATATGATAATCTCACTAGAGGAAGAAAAAGCTTTTGACAAATTTCAACACCCATTTATGATAAAAACCCTCCAGAAAGTAGGCATAGAGGGAACTTACCTCAACATAATTAAAGCCATATATGACAAACCCACAGCCAACATTGTTCTCAATGGTGAAACAATGAAATCGTTTCCACTAAGACCAGGAAAAAGACAAGGTTGTCCACTCTCACCACTATTATTGAACATAGTTTTGGAAGTTTTAGCCACAGCAATCACAGAAGAAAAAGAAATAAAAGTAATCCAAATCAGAAAAGAAGAAGTAAAGCTGTCACTGTTTGCACATGACATGATACAATACATAGAGAATTGTAAAGACTCTACCAGAAAACTAGTAGAGCTAATCAATGAATTTGGCAAAGTAGCAGGATACAAAATTAATGCACTGAAATCTCTTGCATTCCTATACACTAATGATGAAAAATCTGAAAGAGAAATTAAGGAAACACTCCCATTTACCACTGTAACAAAAAGAATAAAATACCTAGGAATAAACCTTTCTAAGGAGACAAAAGACCTGTATGCTGAAAACTATAAGACCCTAATGAAAAAATTAAAGATGATACAAATAGATGGAGAGATATACCATGTTCTTGGACTGGAAGAATCAATATTGTGAAAATGACTCTACTCTCCAAAGCAATCTACAGATTCAGTGCAATCCCTATCAAACTACCAATGGCATTTTTCACAGAACTAGTAAAAAAATTTCACAATTTGTATGGAAACTCAAAAGACCCGAATAGCCAAAGCAATTGTGAGAAAGAAAAACGGAGCTGGATGAATCCAGCTCCCAGATTTCAACTATACTACAGAGCTACAGTAATCAAGACAGCATGGTACTGGCACAAAAACAAAAATATAGACAAATGGAACAGGATAGAGAGCCTGGGACACAGGTTCGTGCCCTGGTCCGGGAGGATCCCACATGCCACGGAGCGGCTAGGCCCATGAGCCATGGCTGCTGAGCCTGCACATCCAGAGCCTGTGCTCCACAACGGGAGAGGCCACAACAGTGAGAGGCCTGCGTACTGAAAAAAAAAAATTTCAAAAATAAACAAATGGGACCTAATGAAACTTAAAAGTTTTTGCACAGCAAAGGAAACCATAAACAAGAAGAAAAGACAACCCTTATAATGGGAGAAAATATTTGCAAATGAAGCAACTGACGAAGGATTTACAAAATCCTACAAAATTTACAAGCAGCTCATGCAGCTCAGTATCAAAAAAACAAACAACCCAATCCAAAAATGCGCAGAAGATCTAAATAGACATTTCTCCAAAGAAGATATAAAGATTGCCATCAAACACATGAAAGGATGCTCAACGTCACCAATCATTAGAGAAATACAAATCAAAACTACAACGAGGTATCACTTCACACCAGTCAGAATGGCCATCATCAAATCTACAAACAATAATGCTGGAGAGGGTGTGGAGAAAAAGGGAACCCTCTTGCACTGTTGGTGGGAATGTAAATTGATACAACCATTATAGAGAATAGTATGGAGGTTCCTTACAAAACTAAAAATAGAACTACCTTATGACCCAGTAGTCCCAGTACTGGGCACATACCCTGAGAAAACCATAATTCAAGAAGAGTCATGTACCACAATGTTCATTGCAGCTCTATTTACATAACCAGGACACTGAATCAACCCAAGTATCCATCCATAGATGAATGGATAAAGAAGATGTGGCACATATATACAATGAAATATTACTCAGCCATAAAAAGAAATGAAATTGAATTATTTGTAGTGAGGTGGATGGACCTAGATTATGTCATACAGAGTGAAGTAAGTCAGAAAGAGAAAAACAAATACCATATACTAACACACATATATGGAATCTAAAACAAAAAAAAATTGGTTCTGAAGAACTTATGGGCAGGATAGGAATAAAGACACCGACGTAGAGAATGGACTTGAGGATACAGGGAGGGGGAAGGGTAAGCTGGGACAAAGTGAGAGAGTGGCATGGACATATATACACTAACAAACGTAAAATAAATAGCTAGTGGGAAGCAGCCGCACAGCACAGGGAGATCAGCCCAGTGCTTTGTGACCACCTAGAGGGGTGGGATAGGGATGATGGGAGGGAGGAAGGCGCAAGAGGGATGGAGATATATGTATCTGTATAGCTGATTCACTTTGATATAAAGCAGAAACACACCATTGTAAAGTAATTATACAATAAAGATGTTTTTAAAAAGTAGCCCTTAGCATAGTAACACAATCACTAAGTAAACATCAAAACGTGGGGAAAGGGAAATTTCTTCCTATCATTGTTTCTAACACATGCTTTTCCTATAGGACAGGTTAACGTCCTAAAGTCACTAGAGTAATTTCTCATCAGTTGAGTCACTAATTTCTGCTATAGTTCTGGAAATATTGGATTGGCCAAAAAGTTCATTCTGGTTTTTCCATAAGGATGTTATGGAAAAACCTGAACGACCTTTTTGGCCAACCCAATATATACTTATTAACACTGAATGTCTGACAAACTGGCCTCTGAATTTAAACATGACATATTAGCTTACTGTATTTTATAGTGAGCTCCAAGGTTTATATATCTTCCACCATTCTCCTTAGGATTAGTTTTTTCCTTTATAACTTTTCTCAATCAAACATCGATTCACTCCATCTGTGCTTTTCTCATTCTCATCACACTTGAGAGCTACACCTCTAAATATCTCCCCAATCACTCTCCTCAGACAAATACAATGGGATCTAACCCAACACTCCAGAGCCATCTCAAGAGACTGATTCACACGGAGAGATTCTTACTATTTCAGCATCTCACCCGTTGAATGACTGAACTAACCTTATGACAAATTCAGCTTTTAGTGAATAGTATAAAGTTGTTTTGCCCACAAAGACACTTAATGCCAGAGATTATCAAAGTGGGTAATATGAGCTTTGCCTCACAGACCAATGCCATCAGTTTCACAACAGTGACAAAGCTTTCTTTCCTCAGAAGCCTCGGCTGTTTCCTCTGAAAGTGACTTGGTGGAGCCTCCCCCAGTGCCTACCCAGCCTTCAGTTATTGACTCCATGGCAAAAAGCAGAGACTGGCATTCATCCACCCAACCTCCCTCACACTCACTGACAGCTGAACGAGCCCCACACTTCTCCCTCCAAATGACTGGCAACGCCAGCAAAAACTTGGAACAGTAGGCAGACAAAGAAAAACAATTTAATTTCTCTCTGACTGGCTGCTCCTTTCCAAATGTGACAGTTTTTCTAACCAAATGGCTCATATTCTAGTCAGTTAAGACGGGTTGAAACAGGGTGAACAGTGACACCAAATGGTTAGAAAGGGTGTTTATTAAGGAAGGGTGTTTATATGCCATCTCTCATCAGAAACAATTGGGGTGGCTTACATATATAAGTATTACGCTACAAGATAACAAATTAAAAATAGGCAGTAGATAAGGAAACAAAATGCTTTGGGGCTGAAAACGTCTTTCTTGATAGAGGGTCAAAGAAAAAAGAAAGAAACAGAAGTTGCCATGAATTTGACTTCAGTCTTTCTAGCAGTGCATAGGAAAAAAGGAATCTTGTTCCGTTTCAAAGGAGAAATACAATTCCTCCTGAATCTGTAACGACAGAAATTTCCAATAAAGGGCTCTTAAATATCTACTGACAAGTAAGGACCTTGGAAATGTGTTTCACTCCCTGCTTTTCTCTTCATGTGTATCTTCATTTATGTCTTATTATCTTCTCTAAATCTAACTTGGTTAACCTTTTATTTGGTATGATTGGATTATACTTAATTACAGTCTTTACTTGGTCCCTGCCCAATTAAAACCAGGCAAGTAGACAAGTAGAAAAGTTGTTCGTAAAATTTTTTTCTTTTAAGGAAACATATCAATGGAAACCCCAGTGAACAAGAAAGGAAAAAATACATGCATTGCTGTTTGGCAGGAGTAACCATTCATAATGATGTTTGGGACATCTTTAATCTAATCAACATTATCAAACTATTTTAAGCTGCATAGAAAAGTTCACATATTAAATTTGTTTTAATATGGATTTACTAAAGAAATGGTAGGCAGCAGACCATGTTAGAGAGAACAGAATTAAGTGATATGGACAGGGAACAGCCTAGAAAAATAAAGAGAAATGGTAACCAAGGAGGATATGGAAGCTCCAATTAAAGAATAAGAAATGGGAAAGAAGCATGGGTCGGGGAACGGGGGAGTGAGCTAAATTATAGGAAGCAAAAACATGGTAGACTGTCAGGTTATTGGGTACTAAAGCAAAAAGGGGGAAATGGAGAACAAGGTGAAGGAGACAGATAGGAGGTGGTGAAGAAAATAAAACTTTGAGTCAGGAAGAGAGGAAGTCTAAGAATGCTTTTAAAATAACAGCTGGAAATTTTAGCATACTCAAAGTTTCAAGTGCCAGAAAGTAAAGAGAATGTAGAAAGAAACAAGTACTTGGCTCATAACAGACTGTTAAGAAACACTTGGTAGGCTTTGGTTGCTGTTGAGACAGAAAAGAGATAAGGGAGTGAAAACAAGATTAGAATTTGTAGAAAAAAGAAGCACAGACTGAAATAAATTTCTTTCATGTTCCATGTTCTTTCCATCATGTGATGTAAAGGGATAATTTACCAGAGAGCTGTGGGGATGATTGAAATGTGAGAAAATAAGACCTCTGAGAAAAGGTTAAATAAAATCCAATCCTTTCCCATGATTAAATTTTTTTTTTTTTTAGGTTCACAAGTCATGCTGCCAGCCATTCCTGAGACATACTAGTGAGCCCATTGTTAAAACTGTCTATTTACCTCTTGATCATAAGGAAATGATCATAACGAAAGGCCCTCCTCTTCCACTTTGTTCACATCTCTATCACATTGGATATAAACTTTTATGACATTTTTGACATGTGTTTCCCCTACTAGACTATGAGTCCTCCAGGACGAGGGAGAGTGTCATTTATTTCATGTGAATATAAGTATATTCATGCTTAGTACTCAATATATTTCTCTTGTGTATTTATGTCCTACCTTTTCCAGGAGAGATTTAATGTGCTACTTGGGTTTTGTTGGGAGAACTTGCTTCTCCCAGTCTTCACTATTTCTGTTACCAGCAATCATTCATCCAATTGCTCAACACAAAAACGGAGGAGTCATTCCTGATTCTTCTCTCTCTCTCTCTTCCTGATTCAGCCCAGCATCAAATCCTGTCAGTTCTCTTTTCACTATAAATCTTATATCATCACTTCCCACCACTTCACCTTTACTACCCATCCTGGATTACAGGAGCAGCTTCCCAGTTGTTCTCCCTGCATCCTCTTTTGCCCCCTGCAGTTCGTCCTTTACAGATCTGCCAAACCAACCCTTCAAACCCTAAATCAGATCACATCATTCCCCAGATTAAAATCGTCTCATGTCTTCCCATTGTACTCCGAACATTCCCAACGATCTGGCTTCATTTCTTGTCCTCTCTCTCTCTCTTGCTCACTAAGCAACATCTACAGTAACTTTCTTGTTGTGCCTTGAAGAAGTCAAATTCATTCCTCTCCCTTAACCCTATATCCTTGCATAGCTAACCCTTTCTACTCATTCATTCACTGCTTAAATATTACTTTCTTGGGAGTATTTTTCAACAACCTTTTCTAAAAGAATGCATACAGATTGGCTCACTCTGCCTCATTTTCTTCATAGCACTTGTTACTCTCTAAGATTATATACTTATTTATTTTCTATTTCCAAAGTCCAGATACAAACTCCCATAAAAACATATACTTTGTCTATTCACTGTAGCCCTACACTCTCAGGATCCTGAACAAATAGAAGGAGCTGAATAAATAAATGCCAAATGAACAAACAGATATGTCGTACAGAAAGGCCCTGGGTTCAGTGATAGACATCTTCCATTCATTTCCTAATACATATGCCAGTTGTATGTCTTGATTTCTTATTATAAAAAATTACTATCTTTCTTATAAAAAAAGATTTTAAAAAAGTGAAATTTGTAAAGACTAACATTTCTCAGAAAATGACGCTACATTAATGAAGCAAATCAAAGGAGTTTAGAGGTGAAAACAATTTTGAGAGGCCGTCTAGCCAAGTCCCACACCTATTTTTCTTGATTCTCTCTATACTTAGACCGTCTTTAACACTTCAGAGCAGGGCCACCCACTACCCCATGAGGCAGCCTCTCTCACTGTTAGAGGCTAAAGTTGTCATGCTGTGGGGACTATAATGCTGTACTGCATATTGGAAGGTTGCTAAGAGAGTAGATCTGAAAAGTTCTCATCACAAGGAAGAAAACTATAGCTATGTGTGGTGACAGATGCTAACTAGACTTACTGTGGTGAACACTTTGCAATATTTGCAAATATTGAATCATTATGCCATAACCCTGAAACTAGTATTTTGTCAATTCTACCTCAAAAAAAAATTGTCATGCAGAACTGCAATGTGTCTCTTTACTAAGTCACAGGCGCAGATGCCTACAGAAATCAGGTAGCTAAGAGTTACATGAGGTTGGCCAGGATGGGGGGAGCTGTAGCAAGTGAAAGAGCACTTGCCTAGTCCAAAAGCAGTCACTGCTATTCCACAGCTGATTGGCGCCATGGAGGAAGCAGGCCTGATGTTGCCAAAGTGTTCTCAGTTTTCAAGAGAAGCTTGAAAAACAGATTTTTATGTGAAATGTTTCCATTTAAAAAATCGTATATAGCTACACTTGAAGACTGTTTGTTGATAAATTTCTAGTCTAAAGCATCACAGAAGAAGCCTTCTCTATCTTCTACAAGAGGGTCTAGAATTTAAAGATATTTAGGAAATTTCCTCTAATATTCTTTTCTTAATCTGTATCTGTTTGGTTAATTTAAACATTTTAAAATTATGCTATAATTATTTATATTGCAAAAATCAAGAAAACAGATGACCTTAAGAGTCCACTGAATTAACTCAAATATTTGGGTTAGAGTTGAGTTGAAAACAAACAAACAAACAAAAAAAACTAAAGTAAATAAATATAGGAGTGATTACAAGGCAAACAGCACTGTGGTAATGTTTTTCTTCTGGTATTTTGTCTTGTGACATCTTGTCCAGACCACATTTCAATCCTACCATTTCACGTACTGTCAAGATTACTAGCTTCAAACTTCACACACCACATCATGTACTTGAGGGAATGACCTTCAGTGAACCACATGTTATATGATAAGTTCTAGTGCAGCAAAATTCAGAGTGCTGTTTTAACACAAATATTGTAGCTTACCCACATATACTCAGAGAAAGCAGCCCTATCTGAACCCCCCCAGAAAAACGTACACTGTAATACACTGTAAGTAATAAAACATTATACTTCACTCATCATCGTTTTCTTATTTCAGTTCTAACCCATTTCTGTTTTTTAGACCATCCTTTTTGTGTGTAAACTAATAATGTGGTTTAAGTTGAGGAAGATAATAATTAGTAGAAGATAACTAACCAAGAGCAGACTGTTTGGAATTATAAAAATTTTGAAAATGCTTTTCAAAATAAACCATACATTTATAACTTTTCTAAAGCATTATTTTTATCTTTTCTTAAAAATTTTATAACACATTAATGGTACCAAGTTACTTTATGATTACATTACATTGATTTGTCTCTATTCCTACTTTTATCATATAGACTGCTGCTTTTGTTTATGATCCTGATTCTAATTCTTCCCATCCATCTCAGAGCCATGACCCAGTCTTGGACTTTTACTGTATTTTACAAAAGAGCCTCTCCTCCTTTATTTCATCATCTTTTTGTCTTCCTAACTTTCCAAATAGAAATCATTTTTCCTAGCAGTGAATGGAGTTATGATATTTTTGTTAACCTTATCACTCAAAAGATTGTCCTTAAAAAATAGAACCCATCATTATAACATTAACATTCATCAATAAATCTCCCTTTTTACTGAGCTGTCTTTTTTATAGTATGCTCAAAGCATCCTCCTGATCACCTCACGGGATTGACCTCTCTTATATTTGAGCCACCAAGGGCAGGAGATTTCCCTAATTGGTTCAGTGAGACCTGGGCAGCATTTGGATTTTGAGGCCACTTGCTGTTAACTCTTCCCATGCTCTGGTGTAGGTAATCCTAGGTGTCAGTGAAGTTTCTTTAGGTTTGGATGGGCTCTATAATAAAATTGCTATCTTTGTGGATTGTAAGTGGTTTTCTGTAATTAAAAAAAAAAAAGATTTTGTAGGTCATAAATGGTTGAATATCAGCAATTTTATATGGTTCAACATAATAAATTTGAAGTTAAAGGATAAAGCAACAAATCAGAGACTTGCATATCATTAGTAGAAAACTTTTGAAGCTTGATCACCTATATTGCCACACTTTTCTATTAAACTATTTCTTAAATATGACCTAAAATCAGGGAATTCATTGTGATTAAAATATGTTGTTTTCTATTAATGGCAAGAGAAAACGTTCTTATATTGAAAAATTATGAATAGACCTCAAAATATTATTACAAAACTGGTGAAAAGAAACAAGGAAGGGAGGAAGGGAGGGAGGAAGAAAAAAATGTAGTTTTATGTACAGTTTAAAATGAGTACAACATGCTTCTATTCTATGTGACACAAGTTTAAAAGTATCAAGAACATAAAGACAATATAAATATCTTTTAAATTCCCAGGAATTAATTTTTATAGACTATGCTACAAATAAATATAAACATATGACTAAAATATATGTATAGATTTTAAAGGTGACTATGTGATTGAATTTTTGACATTGTTTCTTGAATAAACAGAGGTAACACGTATGGTTATTGCACGATAAAATCTTACTGTGCCTTTGAGGAAATATCAATCACTATGAGTAATAGCAAATGTTCATACCCTGTGTTAGTCAAAGTTCTTCAGAGATTCAGAACAGATTATGATGCATTAACAGAGAGAGGAGGAGGAGGAGAAGGCAGTGGTGGAGGAGGAAGAGGAGGAGATGAGGGGAAGGAGGAGGACATGGGGGAGGGGGAGGAAGACATGGGGGAGGTGGGGGAGGGGAGAGGTTGATTTAGTTTGGCAGGCTGGTTGGCAGGCTGGAGAGCCAGGGAAGTGTTGACATTGCAGTCTTGTGTCCAAAGGCAGTATGGAAGCAGAATTCCTTCCTCCTCATGAGACCTCAGTCTTTCTTCATAAGGTTTTCAACTTATTGGATAAGACCCATCCACATCATGGAGAATAATCTGCTTTATTCAAAGTCTACTGATTTGAATATTAATCACATCTAAAAAATATCTTCACAGCAACCATCTAGACTGGTGTTAGACCGAACAACTGAGAACCAAGTTAACACATAAAACTAATCACCACACAAACTACTCTTGAAGTGGGACCTAGGCTTACATTGATCTTCTTCAACAAAATTGGCTCACCATTTATGGTTAATTATGAATGCTTACCAACAACCCCCATAATTGTTTGCAATATGGTGCCCAGACGACTAAATGGAGAATATCCCAGACTAATATCAACGTTTGTGATGTAACTTACGTCTGCTTTCTTGTACAAGTTGGCACCCAATAACAGCCAACACATGAGGCCTCCTCAAATTTAAGAACTGGACCAAGAAGCCTTCTGACACCTCCTAATTCCTGCCCCTTGTAAGTTTTAAGTTATGTTAACTCTCTAAAGCGTGGGAAAATTTGTTCCCTCCTTTCCTTTAAACCTTAAAAATACTTATTAAAAATCCACCTCGGGCTTCCCTGGTGGCACAGCGGTTCAGAGTCCGCCTACCGATGCAGGGGATACGGGTTCGTGCCCCGGTCTGGGAGGATCCCACATGCCGCGGAGCGGCTGGGCCTGTGAGTCACGGCCACTGAGCCTGCACGTCCGGAGCCTGTGCTCCACAACGGGAGAGGCCACAACGGTGAGAGGCCCGTGTACTGCCAAAAAAAAAAAAAAATCCTCCTCAATCATAAAGTCATTCTAGTTTAACCATAGACGAATTCAGATACTTAAGTGACTAGTCTCAACTCATTCTCTTTGAACCAAGGACCTTTCTGATTTTTGCACTTAATTATTACTACATGTAATTAGTTTTATGTCTTGAGATTGTTTAGTGGTATTTCTAAGAACTTTCTCTCTATAATTTTTACTTATTTGAAGTTGTGTACTATATTTTCTACACTTTTTATAAATTCCCACAGCATTATCCCAAAATATTTAAAATTTAAAAAATAGAATGAATCTTTGCTAACTAAAGATAAAATGTTCTTTATAGTTAAAGTAACATGTGATAGAATACTATTTATTAAATAATATAGGTAAACTCTAGGATAATTCTAGTATAATTCTAGTGCAGTATGTAATAATATGTAATAATTGCTTTATTTAATTTTTATTACATGTTGGAGGATAGTTGATTAACAATGTTTGTATTAGTTTCAGGTGTACAGCAAAGTGTTTCTATGACAAAGGAGCCAAGACTATACAATGGAGGAAAGACAGTCTCTTCAATAAATGGTGCTGGGAAAACTGTACAGCTACATGTAAAAGAATGAAATTAGAACACTCCCTAATATCATACACAAAAATAAACTCAAAATGGATTAAAGCCCTAATTGTAAGACAAGATACTATAAAACTCTTAGAGGAAAACATAGGCAGAGGACTCTGACATAAACGGCAGCAGTATACTGTTCAAGCCATCTCCTAGAGTAATGGAAATAAAAACAAAAATAAACAAATGGGACCTAATTAAACTCAAAAGCTTTGCACAGCAAAAGAAACCATAGACAATGCAATTGACAAGAGGTTAGTCTCCAAAATAATTGACTTTTAAAATTATATCTGAGAAGTTATAAAATAAACTTGCTAACAATTCCAGTAGTATACTTATACTTATCGTGTCATTATTAACTGAATGAGCACTTTTACCTCCTCTAAAATGAAAATGGGTAACCAACTTAAATCCTTAAATAAAAAACTGATTTGAATTTTCATAATTGCTTATCATCTTGGAGATGTCTCAACAATTTCTGTAACCACATAAAAATTGAGAAAAATAATTCCTGTAGCATTAATCATCTTACAAATTGTGTCTGATATGTCTTAGTGTAAAGCTATCCAAAGACAACCTTCATTTTAAACATCATCTGCTGCCCATATGGGACTCTGACATACGGAACATCCAAGACCTCTGTGGAATGTCTCTGGTTCCCTATTGTAACTAGGACCATATGCAAAATCCTCCACTGACAAACTAAAAAATATGAAAAGAAAGAGAACTTTTTTATGCATTTCCATCTATAAACAAAACATATTTTTTTAAAAGTCATTGAAAAGCTATGACAGCCTTCAGAATTAAGCAATAAAAAAATTCTAACTACTGAGCATACAATGTAATTTGTTACAGCCTATGACTAATGACCACAGAATAATTCCACTGGTGCCAGATGGGGAAAAGTCCTTAATTACTGAAGATATATGTTGTTAAGTTTACCAGCACTTTAAACCACTAAATTTGATTAAAGTTAGCAGTGTTATCACAGGAATAATTGCTTTGGGAGAGGAAAGAAGCTTGTCCTTTGCTCATTTTGTGGTTGATGGTAGACTGTGAAATAAAATTGAGGGCAGCAATAGCATAAAATACAGGGCATGAGAGTAGACCAGTAATGTCCAGAGTTTCTAGTGGGGATATATATGCAACACAGTCTCTTGGCATCCAAAAAGTTTTAATGCTTTATTTCATCAATTTTAATTTCTATTCCTGTAGTTTATATATGATATGTAATAGGACAGTGATATAAATATAATATAAAGAAATATATATCTATTTGAGATGCATACTCCAAAATTCCCATCATGTATGCCTTTTAGTAGGAAAACTTGGATTAAACTATAAAAATACCAATAATGGCTAAGTTCTAGGCACTATTCCAAAAGCTATGCATGTAATATTTCATTTATCCTTTACAGCAACTCTGTAAGATAAAAACTATTATTAGCCCCATTTTATGAATGAGGAAACTGAGACACAGAGAGGTAAAGTTACTTATTCAAGGTCCCCAAACTGATATGGTAGAATGTATCTGAAGTCACATAATCTGGTCCTAGTGCTTATATTAGAATGATTTCATTACACAAGCAATGGAGATATTAAATTTGATGCTCTGTTTAATTTTAACTAATTTCAGAATCTATACAAAGAAACACATTGCATAGTACCTGGCCAACAAGGACTCTACAGTCCAAAGTCTCAATGTACAGAAAGTGGATTCTTTTTGGAAGTACTACTGTTGCCAATGAACAAACATGGATGTGTGGATCATCTCGAAAAACTTCCTAAATATTCAGCAGAATGAATGTTTTCTACTCATCACTGCTCACCCAAGGTGGTCAAAACCAGAAGCTAAAGATAAAATGCCTGTAGGAGAAAGGACATACATTGGAGGAGAGCCAGAGAAAGGACATACATTGGAGGAGAGCCAGAGAAAGGACATACATTGGAGGAGAGCCAGAGAAACTGCCATTTCCAATGGACTGCCACATAAAGGAAAAGAGAGATGGTTTTCTAGTACTGATTCTGCTACTTACTACCTTTGTGTTTTTGAGTTGTTTTTTTTTAAGATTTTTTTGATGTGGACCATTTTTAAAGTCTTTATTGAATTTGTCACAATATTGCTTCTGTTTTATGTTTTGGTTTTTGGCCATGAGGCAAGTGGGATCCTAGCTCTCCGACCGGTGGGGGGATCAGGCCCACACCCCCTGAATTCGAAGGTGAAGTCTTAATCACTGGACCACCAGGGAAGTTCCACTACTTTGTGTTTTTTGAGCAAGTGTTTTAACTTCTCTGGGCCTAAATTTCTTTATTTTTAAAATGAAGGAACTTGAATGAATGATATCTGAAGTGAATCTGTGAGTCTCTAGCCTTCTACAAAAGCTGAGAGACAAGAGGAAATTTTAACACAGTAACAGCAGGAGCCTGAATAACAGCCTGGCTAACAACCTAGCGAACTAGCACAGTTGCTCAGGTAAATAGGGCCAAAGCTAGAGAACAAAGTTAATGTGTTAATTAATTAGGCTGCCTCTAAAAGAAATTCTGGCAAGAATTATACTGTAATTAACTGTGGCTGAATTATCTAATTGTACCACATAAACTAATATTCTAACTTGTCAACTAAAAATAACTCCATGTGATTTAGATTGCAAGTAGGCATTCTCAGAGATGTAGAGGGGTTCAGGGCACTTCTATTTTTTGAGGTTCCTCATACAGTTGACCCTGGAACAAGGCAGGGGATGGGAGATATCAACCCTCCCAGCAGTCCAAAACCTGCCTGTAACTTACAGTTGGCCCTCATGCACTATCCTCAGTTCCACATCCACAGTTCTGCGTCCCTGGATTCAAAAATCTGCCTCCCCTCATGCTCCACCTCCATATCTAAGAGCAAAAGAAAATCCTGCTTTTTACCTATAATGTCCCTATTTTTGTTTCAACCAAATAATAACAACAATGCCCCTTGCCTGACCTCTCACCATAATGGTGACCACAGAGACTTGACTCCAGGGTCCGAGACAGAGCACAGAGTTAAGATGTGGCTCTAACATGAACATGGGAGCTGGGAGACTGACAGAATGGTGGTGCCACTTACAGACTCAAACCACAGATTGACAGCTAATTGGCAACAGGAAAACATGTTTCTTAGGTGGAAATTACAATGGAGTTCATCAGTCTGCTCCTCATGGGGGTATTTTACTAATATCTAGAAAGTTTCAAAGCCAAGATACATCGACCCAAATGAGAATTCAACTGACAAGAACAGCATCTCCACCTACCCCGGAGAATGAAATTATAAAAGCTGCTAATCTTGTGCTTCTGGGCAGTGGCAAACCAGTGGCCAAGACTGATGGAACACCCTTCTCTGTCTTCTGACTGAAGAATTTTATGGAAGCACGTTAGGTACATAAACAGAGACCATTATCAGGGCAGGAATTTTTCACTTCTCCCAAAACATCCAGCACCACATCCACTTTTAAAGCTAGAATGCTTGACAAAAGGTTTTGTGGCATGGCTACTGAGATATTTTTGTAGCCCCAAAGAACAAGCCTTGTTTCAGGTGTGCTACATTTACAACCTATTCTTTACAAGTATATAGTAAACTGTGCTTATGGATAGAGATGACTGAAAAGAATCTAAAGAACAGCCCACGGTACAATCTAGAACAGCCTCCCCACTTTCCTCTTATTTTTGTTAGCTTTTACTTGCTCTTCGCTCCAACTAGGCTCGTCTCAGCTTGCGAACTTTGCAGACTAGGAATGCTGTTGGAAAGCCTACCTTGGAACGTTTCCTTGAGTCAGGTGGGGTATGCAGAGTTTGGCCAGCTCTCATCGGAGTAAGAACTGCCTAAGAACTCGAAGGAATGCCTCTCAGCACGCTGTCTGCACTGGCGTGGGCCCAGGAAAAACACTATCCCTCCTGCTAACCTCTGAGGCATAACCTTTTATTCTCCCCAGTGGAGTTTTTTTACCGAAATTGTTCCTCGTGAGTTGTATGGAAGACTATGTTTTGATTATGAAAATCATTTACAGTGAGTACAAATTTTTCTATCTCCGTATCAGTCACTCTTAATCTTTTAAACTTTTAAACAGAAACCTTTCTTCCACAAAAAAATAGAATATCATACTCCAGCCTTGGCAATATCAGTTTACATAACTCATAAAGACATGGCAGTAAGGAGTTTATAAGAAATTGGTCGGGCAACTTGAAGCTAGTGAGTTTAAAACATTATTTAAAATCCTAAATTATTTGCCTTTTTTGCATTGATCAGAAAAATGGTGAAGTTATTCATAAGTTATTCCCACATGTTTTGAAGGGTAGTTTCTGATTCATATTTAAATAAACTCAGTTACATGAGCCTGTCATTATTAACTCCATGTAAATAAACTAGAACATCATTGTTCAATGGCTTTCTGTGATTATGGAAATGTTCTCTGTTTGCTCTGTCTAGTATGATAGACACTAGCCTCAGGTGGCTTTGAGTGATCAAAATGTGGTAATATGACTGATTAATTGAACACTTAATTTTATTTAATTTTAATTACTTTACATTTAAATTAAAGTAGTCACATGGAACTAATGGCTACTGTATTGGATGATGCAGGTCTAGAGACTTGTTACTCAACATGTAGCCAACTACAGGAAGCATCATCTTTACCTGGGAACTTTTTACAAATAAAACTTTCAGGTCCCACCTCAAGACTACTGAATTTGACCCTGTACCTTAATAAGATCCCCAGGTAATTTATGTGTGCATTAATATTTAAGAAGTACTGATCCAAAAGAGTAGTCCTCAACATTGGCTGTACCATTAAAGTTACCTGAAACCTTTTTGGGGGGCTAATAAGGTCAAAATATTTTCAAAATAAGACCAAAATCTATTGCCTTTTTTACTACATCAGCATGTTCACTGATGGTTCCAAAGCAATGGAGGATAAAACTTTAGGGGCCTTAGTATGAATCAAGGCACTGGAACCAAACTGCAGAAGTAATTGTTAATTTCTTCACTGTCACATACTTGCAAGAAAAAGAAAAGTCCAGTTACATTTAAGAATGTTTCTGATGATGCAGGAAAACATACTGATTTTCTTAATTCCTGACCATTAAGTACACATTTTTTAATATACTTTGGAAGGAAATAAACAAGAAGTATGTGTAAAGAATTGCTGCTGCAAAAGGAAGTGTAAAGATTGACTCAAGAAAACCACCTGTGAGACTGAGTAATAAGTTAACTAGCCCCCTTTCTTTTTTTTTTTTTTTAAACTAGCCTCTTCTACATGAGGCACCATTTACTTGAAGGAATCAATGATAGATAAACTATGGTTATTCATAATTGGGTATTTAGCAAATACTTTATTCAAAATGAATGAAGTAAGTCTGTCACTTCAAGGAAAATAATTAACAGTATATGTTTCCAACGATAACCTTTGATGTTTAAAGTGGAAATTAGGATTTTAGAAAACTAGAATTTACCACTAAGATTCTCACATTTTCCTACTACTGAAAGACTTTTCTGATTAGATTGCTGGTGAAATTAACACCACCAGCATTTGAAAGCCCTACATAACTCACAGAATCCATATTTTCAAATGATCAATATATGAGTAAAAGATCCATTCAAGAAGCAAGATAGAAAAATGAACTTCAATGTAACAAGAATATACATTTATTGATATGCTTTTAGATTCCAAACTGCACATAAAATGTTATGTAGTTATAAAACTACCTCTTGCCAAGTTTTGACATAGTATCAAAGAATATCTACAATTATCTGAAAATTCTATTAAAATACTCCTCTTTTGCAAATGTATTTGTGTGAGGCCAAATTTTCTTTATATTGTTCAACCAAAACAACTTACCAGAATGCAGAAGCAGATACCAGAATCCAACTATCTTCTATTACGCTGGATATTAAAGAAATGGGAAAAAAAAAAAAAAAAAAAAGCCAATGCCATTCTTTCCACTAATTTTTTTTGTTTTGGAAATAATAAATGCTTTTCATAAAATATTTATGTTAATAGGTAAGGCATTTATTATTGTTATCTTTAAAGAAAATCATAATTTTTTAAAATTTTCTCAGTTTTAATTTCCTGTACAGTTAATATTGATAGATATTATTTCCATTACAAAAAAGCTCTCTGGGGTTCTCAATCATTTTTGATAGAGTAAGTTTCCTGAGACCAACAAGTTTGGGTGCTGATGGTTTATACAAGGCCTTGATAAGACTGAAGAGGATTAAAGCTAAGAACCACCACTCCCTTCACCCAAAACTTGAGAACTGGTTGCTTTCAAGCATTCAGAAAAATGGAAAGCACTTGGCATCTTCAAAAGAAAAAATGCAGAGTTCCTATATAAACATGTTGACTCATTTAAGCCACCTTCTTGGCACCCACTATGACAACCCATAGAAAACCGCTGTAAGAATTTATAAAAATGCACATTTATTATAGCATGTTTACAGTGTGACCTGAGAACAATCTGAAGGTCCCTCAAGAGTAGAGCGGTTGGTTAAATTAGAGTGCATTATATTACATAATAGTATGCAACATTAGAAAGACTGTATTAATTACTTATTTCTAAAACTGGAATGTTGCCTATGATATATTATTAAATGAGGATGCAAGTTTCAAAGTAATGTGTGAAGTGTAGCCCCTTTTAAAAACAGGGAAACAGAGACATGGTGACATTGACAGTGGTCCAGCTGCTCACTTTGGACAGAGAAAACCAAGAGCTCTGAGATTGGTTCAAGATGGCGGAGTAGAAATACATGTGCTCACTCCCCCTTGCGAGAGCACCAGAATCAAAACTATATGCTGAACGATAATGAACATAAAGACACTGGAACTCACCAAAAATGATACCCCACATCCAAAGACAAAGGAGAAGCCACTGTGAGACAGTCAGAGGGGTGCAATCACAATACAATCAAATCCCATAACCACTGGGTGGGTGACTCACAAACTGGAGAACAATTACACCACAGAAGTCCACCCACTGGAGTGAAAGGTTCTGAGCCCCACGTCAGGCTTCCCAACCTGGGGGTCTACCAATGGGAGGAGGAATTCCCAGAGAATCAGACTTTTAAGGCTAGCAGGATTTGATTGCAGGATTTCAAAAGGACTGGGGGAAACAGAGACTCCATTCTTGGAAGGGACACACAAAGTAGTGTATGCATCAGGACCTGGGGGAAGGAGAAGTGACCCCATAGGAGACTGAGCCAGACCTACCTGCTAGTGTTGGAGGGTCTCCTACAGAGGCGGGGGGCACCTGTGGCTTACCGCAGGGACAGGGACACTGGCAGCAGAGGTTCTGGGAAGCACTCCTTGGCATAAGCCCTCCTGGAGTCTGCCATTAGCCCCACCAAAGAGCCTGAAGGCGCTAGTGCTGGGTTGCCTCAGGTGAAAAAACCAACAGGAAGGGAACTGAGCCCCACCCATCAGCAGACAAGAGGATTAAACTTTTACTGAGTTCTGCCCAGCAGAGCAACACACAGCTATACCCACCACCAGTCCCTCTCATCAGGAAACTTGCACAAGCCTCTTAGATAGCCTCATCAACCAGAGGGCAGACAGAAGAAGCAAAAGAACTATAATCCTGCAGCCTGTGGAATGAAAACCACATTCACAGAAAGATAGACAAAATGAAAAGGCAGAGGACTATGTACCAGATGAAGAAACAAGATAAAACCCCAGAAAAACAATTAAATGAAGTGGAGATAGGCAACCTTCCAGAAAAAGAATTCAGAATAATGAGTGAAGATGATAGAGGACCTCGGAAAACGAATGGAGGCAAAGATCGAGGAGATGCAAGAAATGTTTAACAAAGACCTAGAAGAATTAAAGAACAAACACCAAGAACGATTAAAGAACAAACAAACAGAGATGAACAATACAATAACTGAAATGAAAAAATACACTAGAAGGAATCAATACCAGAATAACTGAGGCAGAAGAACATATAAGTGACCTGGAAGACAGAATGGTGGATCTCATGGCCAGGGAAGACAATAAAGAAAAAAGAATGAAAAGAAATGAAGAGACTCTGGACAACATTAAACACACCAACATTCACATTTTAAGGGTCCCAGAAGGAGAAGAGAGAGAGAAAAGACTCAAGAAAATATTTGAAGAGATTATAGTTGAAAATTTCCCTAACATGAGAAAGGAAAGAGCCACCCAAGTCCAGGAAGTGCAGAGAGTCCCAGGCAGGATAAATGCAAGGAGAAACACACCAAGACACATAGTAATCAAATAGACAAAACTTAAAGACAAAGAAAAATTATTAAAAGCAACAAGGGAAAAACAACAAATAGCATACAAGGGAACTCCCATAAGGTTAACAGCTGATTTCTCAGCAGAAACTCTGCAAGCCAGAAGGGGCTGGAAGGATATATTTAAAGTGGTGAGAGGGAAGAACCTACAAACAAGATTACTCTACCCAGCAAGGATCTCATTCAGAGTCGATGGAGAAATTAAAACCCTTACAGACAACAAAAGCTAAGAGAATTCAGGACCACCAAACCAGCTCTACAACAAATGCTAAAAGAACTTCTCTAAGTGGGAAACACAAAAGAAGAAAAGGACCTACAAAAAAACAAATGCAAAACAATGAAGAAAAGGGTCATATATCGATATATATATCGATAATTACTTTAAATGTGAATGGATTAAATACTCCAACCAAAGGACACAGGCTTCATAAATGGATACAAAAACAAGACCCATCTATATCCTGTCTACAAGAGACCCACTTCAGACCTAGCGAAACATACAGACTGAAAGTGAGGGGATGGAAAAAGATATTCCATGCAAATGGAAATCAAAAGCTGGACTAGCAATACTCAGATAAAACACACTTTAAAATAAAGAATGTTACAAGAGACAAGGAAGGACACTACATAATGATCAAGGGATCAATCCAAGAAAAACATATAACAATTATAAATATATATGCACCCAACATAGGAGCACCTCAATACATAAGGGAAATGCTAATAGCTATAAAAGAAGAAATTGACAGTAACACAATAATAGTGGAGGACTTTAACACCTCACTTACACCAATGGACAGATCATCCAAACAGAAAATGAATAAGGAAACACAAGCTTTAAATGACACAATAGACCAGATAGGTTTAGTTGATATTTATAGGACATTCCATCCAAAAACAGCAGATTACACTTCCTTCTCAAGTGCGCATGAAACATTCTCCAGGATAGATCAAATATCAGGTCACAAGTCAAGCCTCAGTAAATTTAAGAAAATTGAAATCATATCAAGCATCTTTTTGGATCACAACACTATGAGATTAGAAATAAATTACAGAGGAAAAAAACGTAAAAAACACAAACACTTGGAGTCTAAACAATATGATACTAAATAACCAAGAGATCACTGAGGAAATAAAAGAGGAAATCAAAAAATACCTAGAAACAAATGACAACAAAAATACAACAATCCAGGGCTTCCCTGGTGGCGCAGTGGTTGAGAGTCCGCCTGCCGATGCAGGGGATACGGGTTCGTGCCCAGGTCCGGGAGGATCCCACATGCCGCGGAGCGGCTGGGCCCGTGAGCCATGGCCACTGAGCCTGCGCGTCCGGAGCCTGTGCTCCGCAAAGGGGGGGGGCCACAACAATGAGAGGCCCGCGTGCCACAAAAAAAAAAAAAAAAAAAAAAAAAAAAAAAAAATCCAAAAACAATGGGATGCAGCAAAAGCTGTTCTAAGAGGGAAGTTTGTATCAATACATCCCTATCTCAAGAAACAAGAAAAATCTCAAATATACAATCTAAGCTTACACCTAAAGGAACCAGAAAAAGAAGAACAAACAAAACCCAAAGTTAGTAGAAGGAAATAAATCATAAAGGTAAGAGCAGCAGGATGAGGTGCTGGGAGAGCACGTAGCTACTGCGGGTGGTGGGGGGATCCCAGGGCAGGCCATGCTGTCGGGGCCACTCCTGGCAGCACAGAGGAGGAGGGCAAGAAGGTGACCATGCTGAGCTTGTCCTTCCAGAGGGTGGCTGGACCACAGACCAAGAAGGTGTACAGTCTGAGAGAGGAGAATAAAGCATCACCGGGAATTTCAATATGGCATTTTAGATGCGGTGAGGCTCTTTTACTCATGAACCTGTTAGAAGTATAAGGAAAGAGCCGTGGGGAAGACAGGGTCTTGGTGCTCTGGCCTGGTGTCAGGCCTGAGCCTCTGAGGTGGAAGAGCCGAGTTCAGGACATTGGACAACCAGAGACCTCCTGGCCCCACATAATATCAATTGGCGAGAGCTCTCCCAGAGGTCTCCGTCTCAACACTAAGACCCAACTCCACCCAATGGCCAGCAAGCTCCAGTGCTGGATGCCCCATGCTAAACCACTAGTAAGACAGGAACACAACCCCACCTAATAGAAGAGAGGCTGCCTAAAATCATACTAAGTTCACAGACAACCCAAAACACACCACCAGAGGTGGCCTTGCCTACCAGAAAGACAAGATACAGCCCCACCCACCAAAACACAGGCACCAATCCCCTCCACCCCCTCCACCAGGAAGCCTACACAACCCAGTGAATCAACACCACACACTGAGGGCAGACACCAAAAACAACAGGAACTACAAACATGCAGGTTGCAAAAAGGAGACCCCAAACACAGTAAGTTAAACAAAGTGAGAAGACAGAGAAATACGCAGCAGATGAAGGAGCAAGGTAAAAACCCACCACACCAAACAAATGAAGAGGAAATAGGCAGTCTACCTGAAAGAGAATTCAGAATAATGATGGTAACGATGATTCAAAATCTTGGAAATGGAATACAGAAAATACAAGAAATGTTTAACAAGGACCTAGAAGAACTAAAGAGCAAACAAACAATGATGAACAACACAATAAATGAAATTTAAAATACTCTAGAAGGAATCAATAGCAGAATTACTAAGGCAGAAGAATGGATAAGTGACTCAGAAGATAAAATAGTGGAAATAACTACCGCAGAGTAGAATAAAGAAAAAAGAAGGAAAATAATTGAGGACAGTCTCAGAGACCTCTGGGACAACATTCAACACATCAACATTCGAATTATAGGGGTCCCAGAAGAAAAGAGAAAAAGAAAGGGACTGAGAGGATATTTCAAGAGATTACAGTTGAAAACGTCCCTAACATGGGAAAGGAAATAGACAAGTCGAGGAAGAACAGAGAGTCCCATAAATCCAAGGAGAAACATGCCAAGACACATATTAATCAAACTATCAAAAATTAAACACAAAGAAAAAATATTAACAGCAGCAAGGGAAAAGCAACAAATAACATACAACGGAATCCCTATAACATTAACAGATGACCTTTCAGCAGAAACTCTGCAAGGGAATGACAGGACATATTTAAAGTGATGAAAGGAAAAACCTACAACCAAGATTACTCTACCCAGCAAGGATCTCATTCAGATTCAATGGAGAAATTAAAACCTTTACAGACAAGCAAAAGTTAAGAGAATTCAGCACACCGAAACAAGCTTTACAACAAATGCTAAAGGAACTTCTCTAGGCAGGAAACAAAAGACAAGGAAAACACTTACAAAAACAAACCCAAAACAATTAAGAACTGGTAATAAGAACATCCATATTGATAATTTCCTTAAATGTAAATGGATTAAATGCTCCAACCAAAAGACATAGACTAGCTGAATGGATACAAATACAAGACCCGTATGTATGCTGTGTACAAGAGACCCACTTCAGACCTAGGGATACGTACAGCTGAAAGCAAGGGGATGAAGAAAGATTTTCCATGCAAATGGCAATCAAAAGAAAGCTGGACTAGCAATCTCATATCAGACAAAATAGACTTTAAAATAAAGATTATTACAAGAGACAAAGAAAGACACTACATAATGATCAAGGGATCAATCTAAGAAGATATAACAATTGTAAATATTTATGCACCCAAAATAAGAGCGCCTCAATACATATGGCAAATGCTAACAGCCATAAAAGGGGAAATCCACAGTAACACAATAATAGTAGGGGGCTGTAACACCACACTTTCACCAATGGACAGATCAGCCAAAATGAAAATACATAAGGGAACACAAGCCTTAAACGATACATTAAATAAGATGGACTTAATTGATATTTATAGCACATTCCAACCAAAAATAATAAATACACTTTCTTCTCAAATGCTCTGGGAACATTCTCTAGAATAGATCATATCTTGGGTCTCAAAACAAGCCTTGTTAAATTTTAGAAAACTGAAATCATATCAAGTATCTTTTCTGACGACACTATGAGAGTAGATATCAATTACAGGAAAATAACTAAAAAATAGAAACACATGAAGGCTGAACAATACACTATTAAATAACCAAGAGATCACTGAAGAAATCAAAGAGGAAATCAAAAAATACCTAGAAACAAATGACAATGAAAACACAACAACTCAAAACCTATGAGATGCAGCAAAGCAGTTCTAAGAGGGAAGTTTATAGCAATACATTCCTACATCAAGAAACAAGAAACATCTCAGATAAACAACCTAATCTTACACCTAAAGCAATTATAGAAAGGAGAACAAAAAAAACCCAAAGTTAGCAGAAGGAAAGAAATCATAAAGATCAGATCAGAAATAAATGAAAAAGAAATGAAGGAAATAGCAAAGATCAATAAAACTAAAATCTGGTTCTTTGAGAAGATAAACAAAATTGATAAACCATTAGCCAGACTCATCAAGAAAAAGAGGGAGAAGACTCAAATCAACAGTATTAGAAATGAAAAAGAAGTAACAACTGACACTGCAGAAATACAAAGGATCATGAGAGATTAGTACAAGCAACTCTATGCCAAAAAAATGGACAACCTGGAAGAAATGGACAAATTCTTAGAAAACAACAATCTTCCGAGACTGAACCAGGAAGAAATAGAAAATATAAACAGACCTATCACAAGCAATGAAATTGAAACTGTGATTAAAAATCTTCCAACAAACAAAAGCCCAGGACCAGATGGCTTCATAGGTGAATTCTATCAAACATTTACAGGAGAGCTAACACCTATCCTTCTCAAACTCTTCGAAAATATAGCAGAGGGAGGAACACCTCTAAATTCATTCTATGAGGCCACCATCACTGATACCAAAACCAGACAAAGATGTCACAAAGAAAGAAAGCTACAGGCCAAGATCACTGATGAAAATCTATGCAAAACTCCTCAACAAAATACTAGCATACAGAATCCAACAGCACATTAAAAGGATCATACACCATTATCAAGTGGGGTTTATCTCAGGAATGCAAGGATTCTTCAATATACACAAATCCATCAATGTGATACACCATATTAACAAACTGAAGGATAAAAATATGATCATCTCAAAAATGCAGGAAAAGCTTTTGACAAAATTCAACACCCATTTATGATTAAATCTCTCCAGAAAATGGGCACAGAGGGAACCTACCTCAACCTAATAAAGGCCATATATGACAAACTCACAGCAAACATCATTCTCAATGGTGAAAAACTGAAAGCATTTCCTCTAAGATCAGGAACAAGACAAGGATGTCCACTCTCACCACTCTTATTCAACATAGTTTTGGAAGTCCTAGCCACAGCAATCAGAGTACAAAAAGAAATAGAAGAATACAAATTGGAAAAGAAGGAAAACTGTCACTGTTTGCACATGACATGATACAATATAGAGAGAAAACTAAATATGCGGCCAGAAAACTATTAGAGTTAATCAATGAACTTGGTAAAGTAGCAGGATACATTAATGCACGGAAATCTCTGTTATTGCTATATACTAACAACAAAAAATCAGAAAGAGAAATCACTATTGCAACAAAAAGAATAAAATACCTAGGAATAAACCTACCTAGGGAGACAAAAGACCTGTATGCAGAAAACTATAAGACACTGATGAAAGAAATTAAAGATGATACTAACAGATGGAGAGAAATGCCTTGTTCTTGGATTGGAAGAATCAATATTGTGAAAATGACTATACTACCCAAAGCAATCTACAGATTCAATGCAATCCCTATCAAATTACCAAGGGCATTTTTTACAGAACTAGAAGAAAAAAATCTTAAAATTTGTATGGAGACACAAAAGACCCCGAATAGCCAAAGCAATCTTGAGGGAAAAAAAACGGAGCTGGAGGAATCAGACTCCCTGACTTCAGACTATATTACAAAGTTTCAGTAATCAAGACAATATAGTACTGGCACAAAAACAGAAATATAGATCAGTGGAACAGTATAGAAAGCCCAGAGGTAAACGCACACACCCATGGTCAACTAATCTATGACAAAGGAGGCAAGGATATAAAATGGAGGAAAGACAGTCTCTTCAATAAGTGGTGCTGGGAAAACTGGACAGCTACATGTAAAAGAATGAAATTAGAACACTCCCTAACACCATACACAAAAATAAACTCAACATGGATTAGAGACCTAAATATAAGACCAGACATTATAAAACTCTTAGAGGAAAACACAGGCAGAACACTCTTTTACATAAATCACAGCAAGATCTTTTTTGACCCACCTCCTAGAGTAATGGAAGAAAAAACAAAAATAAACAAATGGGACCTAATGAAATTTAAAAGCTTTTGCACAGCAAAGGAAACCATAAACAAGAAGAAAAGACAACTCTCAGAATAGGAGCAAATATTTGCAAACAAATCAACAAAGGATTAATCTCCAAAATATATAAACACTCATGCAGCTCGATATTAAAAAAACAAACCCAATCAAAAAATGGGCAGAAGACCTAAATAGACATCTCTCCAAAGAAGACATACAGATGGCCAAAAGGCACATGAAAAGCTGCTCAACATCACTAATTGTTAGAGAAATGCAAATCAAAACTATAGTGAGGTATCAACTCACACTGGTTAGAAGGGGCATTGTAAGAAAATCTACAAACAACAAACGTTCACAGGGTGTGGAGCAAAGAGAACCCTCTTGCACTGTTGGTGGGAATGTAAATTGATACAGCCACTATAGAGAACAGTACAGCAGTTCCTTAAAAAAATAAAAATAGAACTACCATACGACCCAGCAATCCCACTACTACTCATCCTACTATTAATCACAGAGAAAATCATAATTCAGAAAGACACATGCACCCCAGTGTTCCTTGCAGCACTATTTACAATAGCCAGGTCATGGAAGCAACCTAAATGCCCAAAAACATGAATGGAAAAAGAAGATGTGGTACATATTTACAATGGATTATTACTCAACCATAAAAAGAAATGAAATTGGTTCATTTGTAGAGACGTAGATGAACCTAGAGACTGCCATACAGAGTGAAGTAAGTCAGAAAGAGAAAAAGAAATGTTGTATATTAACACATATATTTGGAATCTAGAGAAATGGTACAGGTGAACTGGTTTGTAAGGCAGAATTAGAGACACAGATATAGAGAACAAATGTATGGATACCAAGGGGGGAAAGTGCAGTGGGGCGGGGGTGCAAGTGGGATAAATTGGGAGATTGGGATTGACATGTATACACTAATATGTATAAAATAGACAACTAGGGGCTTCCCTGGTGGCATAGTGGTTGGGAGTCCACCTGCTGATGAGGGGGACATGGGTTTGTGCCCCAGTCTGGGAGGATCCCACATGCTGCAGACCCACTAGGCAGGTTCGTGAGCCATGGCTGCTAGGCCTGCGTGTCTGGAGCCTGTGCTCCATGGCGGGAGAGGCCACAGCAGTGAGAGGCCCACGTACCACACACAAAAAAAGACTACTAATTAAGACCCCCCCTCATTATAAAATAGTTAAAATAAATTTTAAAAAAAACAACGAGGAAACAGCTCAATATGTATGTATAGCTTTACTTCTATTTGGTCTTGGCAAAAGGTAGAAAAGGATACACACCAATCTGTTAACACTGGTTACTCAGCAAAGGGTAGGAGTGGATGTAACATGAATTGTATTATTTACTTGTCCTGTATACTTAATATTTTTTAAATTTATAACAATTTTGAACTCCCTGCTTATTCAGCTGTGTCCTCTTCTACACCGTGACCCTTGATTGTTCTCTGTAGTGCCACACAGTGGTAGACACTGAGAAATGCAAGCGAAGTGACCTTTGTACCACTCTGACCCTTCTGAGGGAAAGAGAATAGGAAGAGTGTAAGGAGAGAAATAACTATATTACAATTGCAGCATTTGATTCAGAGCATGAGAGTGGTCATAAGAATGTTCAGTTTTCTCCCAAATTCAACAAAAGTTGGTTGCAGCACTGATGTTCCAAAAGCAATTAGCAGATTTGTGCTGGTGACTAAGGTTTTTCTCACTTTGGAGGAGCTAGTTCCAGCTTCATACAACTATAGCTATGTCTTTTATGCCCACCTCTTTCCACTCTCCCTTCTGCTGCCAACCTCTTCAGCCTTATTTCAAAACAGTGACCCACTGGTACTCTACCCTCCAATAACTAAATTCCTTTCAGCTCTTAACACACGTCTTGCCCATTCTTAGTTCTGGGTTTTCATTTATGTGTTTCCTGTGTTTGAACCTCCTCTCTTATCACTTCCTCACACCACCCATTTCTCATCCAGGTCACAGAGTAGGTGATTACCTCCTCTAGAAAACCCTGAAGGCTCCCTCAAACACCCTGCTCTGACTTTCCTCCAGCATAGTATTTATCTTACCCTCTGTTACAATTTTTAGTTAGTTGCCCATCTACCCAACTGTAGCTCCCTGAGGGCAAGAACAAAGTCTGTATTGTTCTCTGTTGTCACCCCAGCATCAATCTGCAAGACACACTATAGTAATAGTTAATTTTTTTTTCAGTTTCTCTTGATTTTATTGTTCTTTTCAAAAAATAAGAGTACCTCTTTTATTTACTATTGAGGATTACCTTGTGTCAAGCTCTGGGCTAAAGAATTCACATACAGGGCTTCCCTGGTGGCACAGTGGTTGAGAGTCCACCTGCCGATGCAGGGGACACGGGTTCGTGCCCCGGTCCGGGAAGATCCCACATGCCGTGGAGCGGCTGGGCCCGTGAGCCATGGCCGCTGAGCCTGCGCGTCCGGAGCCTGTGCGTCCAGAGCCTGTGCTCCGCAACGGTAGGGGCCACAGCAGGGAGAGGCCCGCGTACCACAAAAAAAAAAAAAAAAAAAGAAAAAAAGAAAAGAAAGAAAACAACTGTATTTCTTTATTTATGTGTTGATTCACAATGTTAAGTTTATCTAAAAAACAAACAGTGAAAAACTGTGTCTGTAACTGTCCTGATCAGACATGAACTACAGAGGGTTTTCTTTCCCATTATAACATACTAAATCACCCACACTCCAGTGAGATCAAGTTGAATGTGAACTGACTTCCCAGGTGCCAGGTACAGTGTTCTTTACCTTGACGCTCAATCCCTCAGGGGTGTCCTTGATGTCAGACCTCCAAAAAATGACAAGAGCCATATGGACATATATAAGAAAGTTTTATGTTATTGGCTCTTAACTTGACAGGATAATAACCAAATTCTCTGGCTCAAGATGTTTGGCTTGCCTTCTGAGTAATCAAGTCTAGTGAGCCAACAAGTAGCTAGGGAGTGGGGATAGACAATTGCAAATGTGTGGCAAAAATACTTCTCATGACAGCTTAAAAGGAGAAGAACTTCAAAATATCAGTTTGAAGGTCTTGGGAGCTAAGCAGGTAGAATAAGAAGGGTAGATTAATGAAAATGCGAAAGAAATAGATGTTTGGCCTAAGAGGTTGGAATAACTAAAGTCAACTGACTTCAATTTAGGATGGACAAACGCGATGCTCCACTCTGCCATCTAGTGGTGAGAGATCCTTCTAGTCTCTTACATGGTGCTTCAGGGCTAATTTCTGTTCATTTCACAGAGGACATTCCCATTCATTACCTCATTTACTTCTCAAAGGAAAGCTGTGAGCTAGATGATTTTCTGTTTTACAGATAAGGAAACTAAGACCCAGAGAGACTAAATGGCTATACAAAGAAAGAGCTGGTACATGTTCTGTATACTAAAAGGTAGTCTATACACAGTGTATTGAGAAATTCAGGTGGTGATTGACTCTCCCACCCACCAAGCATAGATAAGGTAAAATATAGAAAAATCTTCATATGGTGACTGAAAAATGTACCCCCCATATTCTTCACACACAAAACAATCCTGCCAGAAAATTTGAAAATAATAAAACAAAGATAAACAATGGCTGCCCAAAAAATCATGCAAAAAACAGAAAAAACTGGAAAAAATGATGAATACATCATTTCAGTAACATTATGATGGCCTGAAGAAAGAAAAACATAAGAATTTAGCAGCTGGGAATAACCTTAGATAACTACTAACTCAACTTTCTCACTTTATAGTTGAAGAAAGTGAAGACAAGAAATTCATGTGCCTTTTCCGGGTTTCAAGATGAGTTATTGTGACAACCAAAAGTCTATTTCTTTGAGTTTTTGACAACAGAAATTAATTATTTGTATTTAAACATTTCCGGAAGGAAGGGCAAAGGAAGATAAAGGGGAAAGAAAGAAGGAAATGAGGGAGAACAGAGCTAAAACTAATTTCTCTCAATTTGTATTCAGAGTCACATTCTTATGAAAATAAAAGTACCATAATCAGAGTTAACTGGAACACCTTTGGAAAAGATGGAATTTCAGTCTTAACAGATATAAATCAGGCTTTGCCCAAGCCTCCTTCTTTTTAACTCTTATATTTTGAAATGTGTATAACCATATTTATTACAGTGTAATTACAATGGGAAAAATACACTTGCCCAAAAGTAAGAAATTAGTTATATCAATTATGGTATATCTATTCAATAAAATCTGTACAATCACTTAAATTACACTCTATAAGTATATTTAGAGAAAGAGGCAATTGTTTACAGTTCAACACTAATGAGAAAATGATATAAAAATACATTGCATATGATTCCAATTTTGTATTTAAAAGTAGATATGATGAAAATAGCTGAAAAAAATTAAGTCATTACCTCTGAAAAGAGACATTATAAATATTTTTAATTTTCTTCTTTATCTTTTCTCTATATTTTCAAGGTTTTTCTGAAATGTACATTTATAGATTCTATTTATAATCCCATAAAGAATAAATGTAAATTTAAACTATTTTAAAAAAATATCCAGTGTTGTCAAGAACTTGTAGAAGAACACACAGTGTAATATTTTAGGAGTACAATTTGATGGTATGACCCAAAAGTTAGCAATAACTTTCCTGGGCTGTTTCAAAACTTCTAAGAATATTTTTAAAGGTTTGTTAGCATTTAGAACATTTGGATCTTAGAAAGTAATAAGATATTTACATAGACCACATGTTTCATAACAACCCCAGCAGAGTCTGGGCAGCAAACCATAATCAAACATCTTAATACTTCTATAGAAAGCATGAAGTGTTAAACCATGTTGGATAAATTAAGACTATAAACAGCCTCATGTGAATTCTAGTCAAATTTTTGCCACAAAGTGAATTAACACCAAACATTATAAAATACAGTTTTTATAGCTTTTTGGATTTCATAAGTATAGATAAAAGAATGTGGCCTCTATATTATGACTACCACAACATTGTTTATTATGTCACTAAATGTATAGTAGTAATTGATTAGTTAAAAGGAAACTATGGTAATAATCAGACAATGGAATAATATCTGTCTACTGAAAGGATAATATCAATCAGTATTCATCAGAATAGAAAGGTCTTCACGAAACATTACTGAGTAAAACAAGTAGGTTGCAAAATGGATTTTGCTTTATCAGGATTTTTCACCAGGAATTTTGTTTCTGGGATGATGGAGTAGACATAATTTCCCTATTCCATCTCCTAAGTATAACTAAAACCCCTGCACATTATAAATAAAACAAAGCTAAGAAGATTCTGAGAGATGGAAAGAAGAAGTCAGACAACCTGGGACATCAAGACCCAAGAAATGGCACATAAGTGAGCTCCTTAAATTTTCCTTTTGCCTCATCTCAGATTTTGAGCAGAAGAACGCAGCAATTCAATAATGTCAATGGCTAAAGACAAAAATAGCTCCAACAAACACCTATTTTCTCTAGTCAAAGAACCAGGAAAGGAGCAGAAAATCCAGAGCAAAGCTTTTAGACAATACTGCTCTCTTCTAGCCAAACACCAAAGAAAACCTATGGTTCCACCCCTCCTCATGCCAGCAAAGGTTGAATAGGAAGTCTAGACTTCTAGCTTAATGAGGCTATAATGAAGCACTCTGACACCTGACCAAGAATCAGAAAAGGCCAAGTAAGGAACTGGGCCTTTCATCCTTGCTAGCTGATAACAGGTCCACCCAATGTGATGAGAGTGGGTACCATGTGGTGAACCTACCTCCATCTCCATCCAGCAGAAATGAGGCATCCCTCACCCTCTCCCCGGGGTGGTGTCAGAGTAGGCCTAGTAGAGACTCAGAACTTTGTCAGCCATTCAGCACTAACAAGGCCACCCCCATCCAGGAGTCAGTGGAGACCACAGGGAACCATAACTCCCACCCCTGCTGGCAGCAAGAAAGAGCACCACCAATGTTGGGTATCAACAGAGGCCAAGTGGGGAACTTGAGCTTCTATATCCACCTAGCCTGTAATGACGTGGAATCACCCTTCCACACTAGAGCAATAGCAAAAAAGGTCATTTAAAACAGGTGTAAGTAAGATACAGCATACTGTATATAACAACATAACATGAAAAGGACCAGGTTTCAACTCAAAATTACTCATCATACCAAGAACCAAAAAATTCTTAAACTGAATAAAAAAGAAAATCAATGGACGCCAAACCAGAGATGACAAAGATGTTATAATTACATGACAAAGTTCTAGAAGGAGAGGGGAAAGAAAGTAAGGCTGAAAAGTACTTGAATAAATAATAACTGAAATTTCCCAAACTGAGCCAAAAACATAAACCTATAGAGTTAAGAAGCTGAATGAATCCCAAACATTAAAAACTAAGGAAAATCTACACCAAGACATATCATAGTTAAACATCTGAAAACTAAATACAAAGAAAAAAATCTTGAAAACAGTGAAAGAAAAATGACCCCTTACCTATAGGGAGAAAAACATTTAAAATGACAGCAGATTTCTCAACAGAAAACATGAAGACCAGAAGGAAATGATGTAATATTTTTTACTTGTTGGATAAAAGAACTGGCAACCCAGAATCTCATACCCACTGAAAACATCTTTCAGAAGTGAAGAAGAAATCAGCACATTTTTCAGATGAAGGAGAAGAGAATTTGTTACCATAAGACCTACCCTAAAAGAATGGCTTGAAGGAAGTTCTCTAAAAAGAACAGAAATTATTTTTTTTTTAAAAGAAACTGGAAAGAAGAAAGAATACAGTAAGCAAAAAATGTGGGTGATGAGCTTCCCTGGTGGCACAGTGGTTGAGGGTCCGCCAGCCGATGCAGGGGACGCGGATTCATGCCCCAGTCCGGGAAGATCCCACATGCCACAGAGCAGCTAGGCCCATGAGCCATGGCTGCTGAGCCTGTGCATCCAGAGCCTGTGCTCCACAACGGGACAGGCCACAACAGTGAGAGGCCCATGTACCACAAAAAAAAAAAATGTGGGTGAATATAATAAACTCTTCTCCTCTTGAATTTTTTAAATTCGATGGCAGAAACATAAATTATAACACTGTCTGAAGTATTTCTAATATTTAAGACAATTATACATGGGGAGAGTAAAGGGACTTAAATGGAAATAAGGCTATATGCTACACTTCATTCAAACTGGTAAAACGACAATACCAGTAGTCTGTGGGGGAAATATATACATATGGTATAATACTTAGAACAATCACTAAAAAAACACATTCAAAAGCACAATTACACAAAAACACTAAAAACACATTATACTGGGCTTCCCTGGTGGCGCAGTGGTTGAGGGTCCGCCTGCCGATGCCGATGCAGGGGACACGGGTGTGTGCCCCAGTCCGGGAGGATCCCACAGGCCGCGGAGGAGCTAGGCCCGTGAGCCATGGCCGCTGAGCCTGCACATCTGGAGCCTGTGCTCCAAAACAGGAGAGGCCACAACAGTGAGAGGCCCGTGTACCGCAAAAGAAAAAACACACACACACACATTATAGAATACCTAGAAACAAATGACAATGAAAACACAATGGCCCAAAACCTATGGGATGCAGCAAAGGCAGTTCTAAGAGGGATGTTGACAGCAATACAATCCTACCTCATAAACCAAGAAACATCTCAAATAAACAACCTAACCTTATGCCTAAAGCAATTAGAGAAAGGAGAACAAAAAAACCCCAAAGTTAGCCAAAGGAAAGAAATCAAAAAGATCAGATCAGAAATAAATGAAAAACAAATGAGGGCAACAATAGCAAAAGATCAATAAAACTAAAAGCTGGTTTTTTGAGAAGATAAACGAATTGATAAACCATTAGCCAGACTCATCAAGAAAAAAAGGGAGAAGACTCAAATCATTAGAATCAGAAATGAAAAAGGAAAATTAACAACTGACACTGCAGAAATACAAAGGATCATGAGAGATTACTACAAGCAACTCTATGTCAATAAAATGGACAACCTGGAAGAAATGGACAAATTCTTAGAAAACAACAATCTTTGGAGACTGAACCAGGAAGAAATAGAAAAAATAAACAGGCCAATCACAAGCACTGCAATTGAAACTGTGATTAAAAATCTTCCAACAAACAAAAGCCCAGGACCAGATGGCTTCATAGGTGAATTCTACCAAACCTTTACAGGAGAGCTAACACCTATCTTCTCAAACTCTTCCAAAATATAGTAGAGGGAGGAACACTCCCAAACTCATTCTACGAGGCTACCATCATTCTGATACCAAAACCAGACAAAGATATCACAAAAAAAGAAAACTATAGACCAATATCACTGATGAACATAAATGCAAAACTTCTCAACAAAACACTAGCAAACACAATCCAACAGTACATTAAAAGGATCATACACCATGATCAAGTGGGGTTTATCCCAGGAATGCAAGGATTCTTCAATATCCCCAAATAAATCAATGTCACCATATTAACAAACTGAAGGATAAAAACAATATGATCATGTCAAAAATGCAGAAAAAGCTTTTGACAAAATTCAACACCCATTTATGATAAAAACTCTCTAGAACATGGGCATAGAGGGAACCTACCGCAACATCATAGAGGTCATATATGACAAACCTACAGCAGACATCATTCTCAATGGTGAACCACTGAAAGCATTTCCTCTAAGATCAGAACAAGACAAGGATGTCAACTCACGCCATTATAATTCAACATAGCTTTGGAAGTCCTAGCCATGGCAATCAGAGAATAAAAAGAAATAAAAGGAATATAAGTTGGAAAAGAAAACTAAAGCTGTCACTGTTTGCAAATGACATGATGCTATACATAGAGAATCCTAAAGATGCCACCAGAAAACTACTAGAGCTAATTAATGAATTTGGTAGAGTTGCAGGATACAAAATTAATGCACAGAAATCTCTGGCATTCCTATACACAAACAAAAAAAGATCAGGAAGAGAAATTAAGGAAACAATCCCATTCACCATTGCAACGAAAAGAATAAAATACCTGGAAATAAATCTTCCTAAGGAGACAAAAGACTTGTTTCCAGAACAGTATAAGACACTGTTGAAAGAAATTAAAGATAATACAAACAGATGGAGAGATATACCATGTTCTTGGATTGAAAGAATCAATATTGTGAAAATGACACTACTACTCATAGCAATCTACAAATTCAATGCAATCCTTATCCAACTACCAATGGCATTTTCCACAGAGCTAGAACAAAAAAATTCACAATTTGTATGGAAACACAAAAGACCCTGAATAGCCAAAGCAATCTTGACAGAGAAAAATGGAGCTGGAGGAATGAGGCTCCCTGGCTTCAGACTATATTACAAAGCTATAGTAATCAAAACAATAGGGTACTGGCACAGAAACAGAAATATAGATAAGTGGAACAGGATAGAAAGCCCACAGATAAAGCCACACATATATGGTCACCTTATCTTTGACAAAGGAGGAAAGAATACACAATGGAGAAAAGACAGCCTCTTCAATAAGTGGTGCTGGGAAAACTGGACAGCTACATGTAAAAGAAGGAAATTAGAACACTCTCTAACACCATAAACAAAAAGAAACTCCAAATGGATTAAAGATCTAAATGTAAGGGCAGACACTATAAAACTCTTAGAGAAAAATTTAGGCAGAACACTCTATGACATAAATCACAGCAAGTTCCTTACTGACCCACCTCCTAGAGAAATGGAAATTCAAACAAAAGTAAACAAATGGGACCTAATGAAACTTAAAAGATTTTGCACATCAAAGGAGAACATAAGCAAGATGAAAAACAACCCTCATAATGGGAGAAAATATTTGCAAATGAAGCAACTGACAAAGGATTAATCTCCTAAATTTACAAGCAGCTCATGCAGCTCAATATCATAAAAACAAACAACCTAATGCAAAAATGGGCAGAAGACCTGAATAGACATTTCTCCAAAGAAGATATACAGACTGCCAACAAACACATGAAAGGATGCTCAACATCACTAATCATTAGAGAAATGCAAATGAAAACTACAATGAGGTATCAACTCACAATGGTCAGAATGGCCATCATCAAAAAATCTACAAACAATAAATGCTAGAGAGGGTGTGGCAAAAAGGGAACCCTCTTGCACTGTTGGTGGGAATGTAAATTGATACAGCCACTGTGGAGAACAATATGGAGGTTCCTTAAAAAACTACAAATAGAAGTACCATATGACCCAGCAATCCCACTACTGGCATATACCCTGAGAAAACCATAATTCAAAAAGAGTCATGTACCACAATGTTCACTGCAGCACTATTTACAATAGCCAGGACATGGAAGCAACCCAAGTGTCCATCGACAGATGAATGGATAAAGAAGATGTGGCACATATATACAATGGAATATTACTCGGCCATAAAAAGAAATGAAATTGATTTATTTGTAGTGAGGTGGATGGAGTTAAGAGTATGTCATACAGAGTAAAGTAAGTCAGAAAGAGAAAAGCAAATACTACTATACTATAACACATATATATGGAATCTAAAAAAAAAAAAAAATGGTTCTGATGAACCTAGGGGCAGGACAGGAATAAAGACGCAGAAGTAGAGAATGGACTTGAGGACACAAGGAGGGGGAAGGGTAAGCTGGGACGAAGTGAAAGAGTAGCATGGACATACATACACTATCAAATGTAAAATAGATAGCTAGTGGGAAGCAGCTGAATAGCACAGGGAGATCAGCTTAGTGCTTTGTGACCACCTAGAGGGGTGGGATAGGAAGGTTGGGAGGGAGGTGCCAGTGGGAGGGGATATGGGCATACATGTATACATATAACTGACTCACTTTGTTATACAGCAGAAACTAACACAACATTGTAAAGCAATTATACTCCAATAAAGATGTTTAAAAAATTTATAGATAAATCAAAACAGAATCGAACAAAATGTTGTACTAATTAATGTAAGCAGTTAATAAAAAAAACAAAAAATGAAAAACAGAACAAACAAAAAAAATGGCAGACCTAAGCACTAACAGGTCAATAATTTCATTAAATGTAAATGGCCTACAGTTACCAAGTAAATGACAGAGATTGGAAAAGTGGACGAAATGCTATCTACAAGCAACTCACTTCAAATATAATGATATAGAAAACTTTAAAGTAAAAAGATGGAAAAAGATGTATTATGCAAACATCAACCAAGGGAAATCAGGAATGGCTATATTAATATTAGATAAAGTAGACTTTAGAAAAACAAATTACCAGAGCCAGAAAGGGACATTATATAATGATAAAAGGGTCAGTCCACCAAGAAGACTTCACACTCCTAAATGTGAATGCACCAGATAACAAAGTTGCAAAATTTATGAAGCAAAAAGCTGGTAGAAATGAAAGGAAGAATAGAAAAATTCACAATTATAGTTGGAAACCTCAACAACTAATAGAACAGTCAAACTGAAAATCAGCAAGGATAAAGAAGAACTCAATTCCACCATCAAGCAAAAGGATATAATTAGCACTTATAAATAAACAACCACAAAATATATATTCTGTTCAAGAGTCCATGGTCCATATATCAAGACAAATTTATATCCTGGGTGATAAAACAAACCTCAACAAATTTAGAAAAACTGAAATCATGCATGGTGTATTCTCTGATCACAATGGAATCAAACTAGAAATTAATAACAAAAAGGTAAGAAGAGAATCTCCAAACACTTGAAAACTAAACAACATATCTCTAAATAAACCATAGTTAAATAGAAAGTCTCAAGGTAAATTGAAAACAGACATAGAACTGAATGAAAATGAAAATATAGCATGTCAAAATATGTGAGACATAGCTAAAGGAGTAGTGAGAAGTAAATTTATAGCACTAAATTCATAGATTAGAAAAGAAGAAATGTCTCAAAAATCAATAATCTATGCTCCCATCAAAAGAAAGTAGAAAAAGAGCAAAATGAACACAAAGTAAGCAAATGGAAGAAAATAATAAAAATAAGAGGAGACTTAATGAAAGAAAAAAATAGAAAATAATCAAGGAAATAAAGCTGGACTTAAACAAAATGGACCACTTCCTAAAAAATACAAACTACCACAACTTACCCAATATGAAATAAGATATTTTGAATACACACACTGTTAAAAATTGAATTCATAATTTTAAAATTCCCCCGAAAAGCCACCTCCAGGCTCATATGTTTTCACTATAAAATTCTACCAGTCATTTAAAGAAATAACACCAACTGAAAACAAAAACAAAACAAACAAAAACTCTTCCAGAATAGGAGGGAATACTTCCTAATTCATTTCATGAAGCTAGTATTGCCCTAAAACCAAAACTAGATAAAGATAGTAGAAAAAGAAAAAAGAAAAACTATAGACCAATATCTCTTATCAATGTAGATGATCACTAAGAAAATATTAGCAAAAAGAATTAAGCAGTATGTTAAAGGATTATACACCAAGTTCAAACAGAGTTTATTTTAGTCATGCAAGACTGGTTCAATAGTTGAAAATCAGTCAACATAACCTACAATATTACATCCTTCAAAAAGTGCTTAAGCAAATTGTTACATCCATACTGTGGAATACTACTTAGCAATAAAAAGGAATGAACTATTGATACATGCAACAATCTGAATAAATCTCTAGAGAATCATTCTGAGTGAAAAACCCAACCTAGGGGTTGCTAGAGGTTAAGTAGGAAGTGGAAAGTGGAAGTGAGTGTGACTATGAAAGGACAGTATGAAGTATCCTTGTGGAGATGTAAATATTCTCTATCTTGACTTCAATGTCAGTATCATGGTTGTGATACTGTACAGATTTACAATATGTTACTATTGGGATAATCAACTTAGTGTACATTAAATCTCTCTGTAGTATTTCTCACAACTGCAAGTGAATGTACAGTTATGTTAAAATAAAAAGTTTAATTAAAAACTGAGTTAAATGCATCATGTATATATGCTTTCATTTATGGAAAATTAAATATATTTGCATATTCATATTACAATAAGTGGTCTGGATACATGCACAGTAATTGTCCTTTGGTGTGGTATTTCAAGGATATTTGCTATTTTCTTTTTGAAATTTTAAAATGTCACATGAGTAACATGCATAATACATAAATATTCTTACTGTAAAATAATAGAAGTTGAAATAGAAAGCAAATCCTCTCCCAAATCAACTCTCCTCCCTAAAGATAATAATTGTTAACATTTTGGCTTGTATTCTTCCAGACAACTCTATAATTGCATACATATGTGAAAATATATTTTTTTCAGGATCATTTAAAATAAATATAACTGTAATTCTACTACTCTTTTCACAAAAATATGACTTGAAGATATTTCTCAGTCTGTAAACATTCATAAACTTGATCTTTTTTAACAAGGACATACTTGTCCATAATTAATCAAATTAGTCCATATGGGTTTAGCTTATTTTCCATTTTTTACAATTAAGAACAAGGCCATATATACTTTCTTGAAAACCTTCCTATAGATATAAAAATGCTTCTATAGGGTCAGTTATTAGAGATGAAATTGCTAAGGCGAAGTATATATTCATTTTAAAATATGAAAGAAACTACAAAATTGTCCTCTGAAAAAAACTAACAAAATACATACCTTCCAACAGCATATGAGAACATCTCTTTCAAAATATAGTACATAGAATATTGTCTATCCAATTATTTTTAATTTAATTTTAAAATTTTAATCAAAAAATGCAAAAATAAGCTACATTAAGATATTTTTCACAGCCATCAAGACAAATAAAACTTGGCTTCATTTCACTTCCCTCTTACCTTACCCATACCAGCTCTGCCAGCATTCACATTAGAATAATCTTGGGTTTATAGTTCAGATTGTGATTATTTTTTAACATATGCACCAATTTTTTAGACTTTATTAGTTTTACTGGTACCTTTGTTCTCCAGTGTTACCTGCATCCCTTGCCTTCCTCCTTCTTTTACCTCCTTTTGTTTTTTCTAGAATAAGGCCTTGAGTAATTCTCATGAATGGTATTTTGGGAATAGAATTCTAAGTTTAAAATAATTTTGTCTCAGTATTGTTTTTTTTGTTGTTTTTTTTTGTTTTTGTTTTGTTTTGTTTTGTTTTGTTTTGCGGTATGCGGGCCTCTCACTGTTGTGGCCTCTCCCGTTGCGGAGCACAGGCTCCGGACGCACAGGCTCAGCGGCCATGGCTCACGGGCCTAGCCGCTCCGCGGCATGTGGGATCCTCCCGGACCAGGGCACGAACCCGTGTCTCCTGCATCGGCAGGCGGATTCTCAACCACTGCGCCACCAGGGAAGCCCCTCAGTATTGTTTAATAAAACCCTGATGACAATCTGATATCATTCATTTGTGTTTAAGCTGCTATCTGTGAAAGCTTTTAGGCATTTTTCTTTATCCTTGGAGATCTGACACTTCACTAGTGTCTAGTTGTAGGTCTCTTTTCATGCAACCGTTTAGTATTGCATGGTCCTTTCAACATAAAGACTTACTGCTTTCTTCAGTGTGGAGAATTTTCTCCCCTTAATTGATAATTTGCTCCATCTGTCCTCTACTTACTTTCTTGGGGCATTGTTTTTGCATGGATATAGGTATTGAAGGTCTATATTCTATTCCTTTTAATGTTTTTCTCATAGTTTCTCTGTAGCAGACAGAATAAGGTCCCATCCCCACAGCCTCACCAAAGAGATCCACATATTACCATACAGAATCTATAAATACATGACCTCTTTTTTACATGGAAAAAGAGACTTTGCAGTGTGATTAAATTAAGGATCTTTAAATGGGAAGATTATCCTGGATTATCTGGGTGAACCTAATGTGATCACAAGAGTTCTTAAAAGAGGTAGGCAGTAGTATCAGAGTCAGAGAATATGTGACAACAGAAGCAGTCAGACATGAAGGGAGAGTAAGATTTGAAGACACTCTGTTGCTGGCTTTCAAGATAGAGGAAGGGACCACAAGCAAAGGAATGCAGGTGTCCTCTAGAAGCTAGAATAGATTCTCTTCTAGAGCTCCCAGAAGAAACACAGCCTGTCGACACCTTGATTTTAGGGCTCTGACATCCAGAACTATAAGATAATAAATTTGGGTGTGGTTTTTTTTTCTTTTTTTTTTTTGCTGTACGCGGGCCTCTCACTGTTGTGGCCTCTCCCGTTGAGGAGCACAGGCCTCCAGATGCGCAGGCCCAGCAGCCATGGCTCACGGGCCCAGCTGCTCCACGGCATGTGGGATCTTCCCGGACCGGGGTACAAACCCATGTCCCCTGCATCGGCAGGCGGACTCTCAACCACTGCAGCACCAGGGAAGCCCAGGGTTGTTTTAAGCCACTATATTTGTGGTCATTTGTTACAGCAGCAATAGGAAACTAATACACTACCTTATTAACCCTTTGTTATTTTGCACTGCTTTCTCTGTGAACTATTGGCTTCATCTTACAGTGTACCGAGTTGGTTTTCAGCTCTGTCCTTTCAGCTATTTAGCCTCTCAATTGAAATGTTTTCTATTGGTTATGACTGTTTTTATTTGCAAGAAGAACTCTAACTGGATTTTTTCCCCTTTAGGAGGGAAATCTGTCTTTTACTGATGCAAAATCTATTCAAATCTGAGAATATTAATTGGTTCTATTATAAAGCTTTCTTTATTCTTCTTTTATCTCCATTTCCTCAGTGTTTGTTTTTCCATTTGTTGATTTTGACAGCTCTTCTTGTTCTAGTTTTCATTAAATATATGGCAATTCTCAATTGTTGCTCTTCATTGTATTTGAGAAACTTATTCATCTGGACAAGAGTCCTGTTTATTCTAGCCTGTCTCTGGTGATTGCAGGAGAGGAACAATAAAGACAATTTTACGGAATGAATATTGTTTGCCATTTGAGTCTAGGGAATCCTTTCCATAGATCATTTGGTGATATGAAAAATAAAGACCAGTGAAGCATGGGCACTAACACTCAGAGCAGATGCCAGCCAGGAGCCAGTTACGGCATACTGGCTGGTGCTTACTCACTGATATCAGCCTTGTCCTTTTCCCTTCTGAGAGGTCATATGTTGCATGGACTTCCCTCTCTTTGGAAACCTACACTTATATGTGTGCCTTGGGCAAATGCTAGAGTAAGTTTTCCCCTTTTTGTTATTTTTTAAGCTGTGTGTGTGTGTATGTGTATGCATGCACTTGTGTCCTTGGATCTTTTTGAGTCGTCCTCTCCTATTCTTGTAGTCATCTAGTTATTTCATCATTTGTTTCTATTAGCCTCCTATTTCTAAACCACTAGATGTAAGTAAAGACTTCTGCCTGAACTCAAATTCTTAGTTTATGAAATTTGATTAGCTTCTTTCTGCCCAAAATAATATATGCAAATCACTGTTTCACTTTATTTTTAATTCTTATATAACATGGAAGCTTGTGCTGAAGATTTAGCATTGTTCCCAATTTTAAAAGGGAATCCCTTACAGCTCAGGAGGAACTTCTCTGCCCCACAGATTCATATGGAAACAGAAGAGTGCAAGAAGCTCTTGACAACACATATGTGAAAGTAGTACATTCAGATGTATCCTAGAGTCATTTTTTAAAAAATTCTGTTGTCATCTTTAAATATAAAAGTGTCAATAATTAAGTTCTAAAATAAATTTTAAAAGTCTGTTGTCCTAGAATAATGCAGAAAGAAAATATCATTAATAGTTATCATTAGATTATAGTGTTCTAATTTGATACAAATCCCCAAAGTCCAAAATCACAGATCTGGAAGGAACGTTAAAGCCAAGTAATTTGAGATCCTCATTTTACAAATGAAGAAACTGAATTCCTAAGAGCTTAAATGATTTTCAAAAGAAACAGTCTTTGTTTGCAGAACCAGAATGGATATTCCTACCCACTGTACTTCTAAGCTAAATTATTTAGTTTTCTTTAGTTTAGCATCACCTAGATATTGGGTAGCACGAGTAAAGTAATGTCCTTGTTTATGCTGAATTATCTGATTAGCTATGATATTCTACATACAGAAGACACTGGTTTGTTGCACTTTCTGTCTTCCCAAATTAATAACCAGCCTTTCCATATATTTCCTAAGTTATAAAAAATAAAGTATTATTTTATAGTAAATACAGTCAAAGTAAAATTTCTTTCAAAACAGTTTCCCTTCAAAATAAAATTTTAAAGAAATAAGAAAACAGAGACCTTTACAGTGGGAGGTGTGGTACTTGAAAGCTAGAAAGGACTTCAGTACTCATGTAGCAAAGAAGAAAAGGCCTGGGGAGGTTGCAACCCAATCCTCTCACTTTAAGACCCAGCTTTGGTGCTAAAGAGCTGGGTGACCTTGAGTGAGCCATGTACCTGCACTAGGTTTGGTTTCTCTGAATTTAGATCTCAGATTTTATTATTATTATTATCTGATTTTTTTTTAAGATTAAGAATATTTATTTTATATTACAGACATGTATAATAATTTTAGCCCAACTAGATGCACTTATAAGATCGGAAGAACACAGTTATCTTTCTAAGCAAGGAAACAACAAATTGCGTACCAGGACATATAAACTTGATTCACAGATTCATGCTCCCACCACTCTCCAACCCCCAGAGCACAGTGGAATGTCCCCAAATAATCACTCCCACATCAGTGTAGGCTGAGCCAACTTCAGAAACTTATGGTCCACAGACAATTTAGTTGAGGAGACATATCATTACAACTGGTATTTTTCCAAACAGGGATTAAAATTTTCACTGAGAGTTTCTGCACACACCACCCAGAGTGTTACCAGATTTTTCTGAATTGCTAAATGAAAATGAGCCCAATTTAGTACTTAAGTATCATTTTACTGTTACATTTTTTAATTTTTTTTGCATTACATGCTAGCTATACTTTCACAGAATATTAGAAATAATTTCCTTCACTTAATCCTAGTAATTTAGTCCTTTTCCATATGACAAGACAATTTTCTGCCTTCATTTTTAATTGATGTGAAATTTGCATGGCTGATGTTACTTTCAACTTAAACAGCCCATACATAACTATTGCTATTACATGGGGTGCAATTATAAGTGTCAAAGCTGCAGCTGGCTTCCTCCTCTTCCCTTTAACTAAAGAAAAATCACTGAGTAATACCAATGGGATAAAGCTTCTGCCAAGGTCTCTGGGATGAGAATTAAGTATTACATGCAAATTAAGCATGCATTACAATTTTTCGAAATAAATTTTTAGAAAACTCTTAGTTAAGCCTTTTTACTAACCATATATGTAATGATGCTTTTATTAGAATATATAATGGTTTAATCAGTCGTTATACATACTGGCTCACGACTTGAAAGTCCTTTCAATAGCCCACATGGAAACTTAAGTATGTGATATCAGCTACTTTGAAGAACTATTTATTGACAAATTTCTATTAATAAGCTATTCATTAATATTCAATTTTTAATAATATATGCTAATGCTAATCTTTACAATGTCTCATATTTATAAGCTATGAGATTTATAAATTTTTGAATTATTTACATGTATTATCTTGCTTGTGCCACAAAACAACCCACTGATGTAGGCAGAGGTGATCTCTACAGATATTACATATGAGGTAACATATGACCATTTCCTAGAACACAGAGGGAGGATTCAATAAAGTGTTTCTTGCCCTCCAAAATTTGCTGGCAAGTGGCAGAATTGTGCCTGAAAGCCAAATCTTCCAGTTCCCAATCTAATATTTTATATGCTGTACCACACTGACCCCACAGATAAATCATAAACTCTGATAATGAAGCATCAACAAGCCAGTCTCCTAATTTCAGGGCAAGAGAGGGCTGCAGTTAGCTCTCAAAGGACCACTCTTCCATCTTCTGGGACCTTGTGTGGAGAAAGGAAGCAAATGCTGTTCTCTCCCTGTCAGGGGCACAGCACCTTCAAGCCTGGTATAGTAGAGTAGTAGAAGAAATATATAGTTAGTAGAAGAAAATGAGTTCCCTCACAACAAACACCTAGGCTCCCCGTGGCTGCCCTTCTTTTTAATGGAAAATTTCAAACATATCCAAAAGTAGAGAAGGAGATAGTATAGAGAACCCTCACGAACCATCACTTGGCTTCCACAACTGCCAACATTTTTCCTATATTTTTTTAGACAAGCTATTTCTGAAGGTAAGCTGATGTCTCAAGACTTCTTGCTCTGTGGTTTCCATGAGATCAATGAACCAGCTATCCTAGGAATAGCTAGAGAGGGAAAAATTATGACTCCACACCTCTTATTTCGTGCTCCACTTTCAAGTCAGAGGACAAATTTACCTTATGTCTCAACAGCCAAAGAGTACATACAATTAAAGAGATGGCCTAATTCCCCTAATTCTGATTTGCATTAATTTTGACTTGCTGGTCCCAAACCTGATACAACTTGAGTGTCTTCCTCTCAAATGTAGATCCGTGACTTGTGAGCTGTGCCTTTTCTGGATCCCCACACAGTTTCCTTGCACATGGCTTATGTTGCTTCTGGTATTCTGCCTTAAATTACATTAATTTATGAATGTGTCTTATCCTTCCTGTTGGAGTTCATTGAGGATGTTGCATTCCTTTCACAACCAGAATGTCAATTTTTACAAAGTGTATATGAAGTAGATATTGAATTGATTACTTTCCTCATAAATACCAAAGTTTAACTCATATATTCTGAAAGTTTTTTTAAAAATATCCTAAATTAAGGCAAATGGTGGTTCCACAAATTATACAATTTAAAACAACAGAGAAAGAAAGTAACTTAAGGAACCAAAAACTCAAAAAAAAATTTTTTTATTTTTTAAAGTCCACAATTATTTACACTGGTTCATCTCAAATTCCTAATATATGAATAAGCTCACCACTGAAACATGCTTTCTTTTTCTTGCTAAACTTTTTGTTCTCATCATAAAATAAAACAGCTCTTACATAAACAGCAAATATTAAAATATATGGTTAAACTGGCATGTGACACATATACATGACCATCTTATGATAGTCATACTCAGCATTTAGGGGATGCTTTTTTTTTTTTAACATCTTTATTGGAGTATAACTGTTTTACAATGGTGTGTTAAGTTTTTGTAGGGGATGCTTTCATCCAGCAACTAAAATCCCTTTCAGCAGCACTTTCACAGGTTTTTAAAATACTTTTGAGGAAAAGAAAAGCACATTGCCTCAACTTTTAGAATAAGAAAAGTGAGTCATCAAGGCTAAGTTACTGTCTGGTTGTTAGAGGAAATCAGTAGGCACCTACGGGTGTGAATTGCCAACTTCTGGATCAATCATACAGTCAGTTAACAAATCTTTATTGAATACATACTATGTGCTAGACCCAGCACTAAGCACTAGGGATAAAAAGATAATACCCTGCTTTACCTTTGAGGAATTTACAATTTAATAAGAGGAAACAAACTTTTAAAGTAAATGCATAGAAGTACTATAAGTATTACAATAAAAACATGTACTTATTTTAAAGGGAACCAAAATGTAAGATTAGCCCATTCTACTGAGGTACAGTAGACAATGTGCCCTATCAACTGAACCTTGAAAAATGATGGAGGTATTGACCAGGGGGTCAAGGAAGGGAATGAGTTTTAGGCAGCGGGAGAATCATGTACACAGCGTGGAGGTTTGAAATTACACAATCTCCTCACAGAACTGCAAGTGAAGTGGTTTAGAATAGCTAGACCTATAGCCACTCTACAACCTCAACCCCTAGAGTTCTGGGTCTCCCTTTAGCCCTGTTAGCACTGGGAATTCAGGACTCCCACCTCTGCTGCTGTTATCTGTCTACTCCATCTGCTTTCAAATCAGGAGGCTGTCCCTCAGATAAGGAGCACAACTGTAGAAGATTGCCATCAATGTAATCAACCCACACCTACTTCACACATCTCTTCTGTTTTCTTAGGCTCCTGGTCCGGGAAAGGAATACCAGCCATCTTTCAATCCCTCCTTCAAAGGAAAGACTGTCATTTAGACCATTTTAGACAAAACCCCTTGGAAGTAGAGCCTGCTGCTGCCAAAGGGGTATGTTAACGCATGTATGAGGAGTCCAGAAAAATGGTACAGATGAACCTAGTTCCAGGGCAGGAATAGAGATGGAGAGGTAGAGAAGGGACGTGTGGACATGGTGGGGGAAGGGGAGGGTGGGATGAATTGGGAGAGTATGTCTGACATAAATACACTACTATGTGTAAAACAGACAGCTAATGGGAAACCTGCTGCGTAGCACAGGGAGCTCAGCTCAGTGCTCTGTGATGACCTAGATGGCGGGCGGGGGGAGGGGGGGGAGGCAGGGAGGGAGGTTTAAGAGGGAGGGGATATATGTATACATACAGCTGATTCACTCACTGTACAGCAGAAACTAACACAACATTGTAAAGCAATTATACTCGAAATAAAAAGTCTAGTGGAAAAAAAGGCAAGGAAACAAATAGCTCTAATATGAATCAAAATACCACTTTGATACAAAATATAAGTACTGCTAACAGAGGTTTCTGTATGTTCAGATGCAGAAGTCCCACAGGTCAGAATGTAATTATAATGCTTATTAGCACTTACTATGTTCTAGCTCCTGTTTTAAGTACATTATTTTTTTTTAGTTCATTTAATTCTACCATGTCTCCATGGTAGGAGAGGAGGAATATTACTTTTCATTCCTAAAACATAATTGTTTCACTTGTATAAAGACTGCTGTTTTATCCCTTCTTGGCCTTTTCCTCACTAGATTAAATGACTTCAACTTTTATGCTTTCCTTTCCAGCTGTAGCTGAAATCCAATTGATTGGATTCAACAGATCTCATTGCTCCCTAATTGGATTCTGGATTCTTGTCATGCTTTGTGAAATTCTGATGATATCTCACTAGATTCTACATTCATCTAGATACTACCATTATTCCATTAGCCACATTCTCTAGCCATTCTTAAAGAAACTATAGTACTAATTCATTTTAGTTTATGATAGGATTCAAACCCTGGCTCTGTCCATTTCTAGCACCATGACAAGAACAACTTTTTAGATCTCTCTAAATCTCAGTATGCTCTTCAATAAAATGGAAAAGAGACAACATGACTAAACCTACTTCACAGGGTTTCATTAGCACTTTATAAACTGCAAAGAACCTATTGTAATAAGGTAGGAACTATTCGCATTTCCCAAGAAGAGCAAAAAGAAATAAAACAACAGTTAAGTTTTTCTCCAATATTATTTGGGGATAGGACACATGGAAAACAAGTCATTGTGTTGTCACCAAAATAAGAGATATACTGAAAGATAATGAGACTTCTTTTTCAAACACATGTCGGAATGTATACATCCTAATTAATGTTATATTCTTCAAAGTACCTTTGTAATGTTACCATTTTCCTTAATAGTTTTGGTCACTTATTTCAGAGTCTGTGATACATTCTTGTTAATATCCACAGTGCTGAGAATTCTTATCCTTTGAAGGTGAATTTGGTTTTAAAAGAGTCATAAGTCATTTGAATACAAAGTTATTCATTGCTAACTCTATTAACTGGGGATTGGTTTATACCCGGAAGTACTCATTCATTGCTAACTCTTTATTAACTGGGGATTGGTTTATACACGGAAGTACTCTAACAGCTGTGAAAAAATAAATGTGGAAACTATGTATGGATATCAGATGATCTCCAAGACTTTCCTTAATAAAATAAAGTTGATAAATTGCTTGTGAGCATATTACTATCTATGTTGAAAAATACAAGAGAAATAAACACACTTATGCAATTGTATTTTCTTAAAATATGTCTGAAAGGATACCCACAAAAGGGAAACTTTGGTAGCTTCTGAGTCAGAGAATCATGTGAATATATTTACTCTTAATGAAACAGATTTTTTTTACAAATCAGGTGAAGTCTGAAGAATAAAGTAAAAAACCAAGCTGAATAATATTTGTGGATGAGACTGAAAATAAGGAAATGAGAGTGATTTTCTTATGAAACTCAGACTAATTCTTCATGGAGCAATTAAAAAATTATTTTTCAGGGCTTCCCTGGTGGCGCAGTGGTTGAGAGTCCACCTGCCAATGCAGGGGACACGGGTTCGTGCCCCGGTCCGGGAAGATCCCACATGCCACGGAGCGGCTGGGCCCGTGAGCCATGGCCGCTGAGTCTGCGCACCCAGAACCTATGCTCCGCGACGGGAGAGGCCACAACAGTGAGAGACCCGCATACCACAAAAAAAAAAAAAAAATTATTTTTCAGAAAAGATTTCACTTCTTCCTTTGATGACCTGATGGACAACACATATTTTGAAGAATACATTCCATACATTTTAAGCTGTTTGGTTTTTTTTGTTAATGTACAATATTCTCATTACCTTAGTCATACTTTATATATATTAACATATAGAAATAAATCTAATGGAAGAAAACAGCATTTCACTTTCTTATAATTTACAAATTATTGTTACAAATGCATAGAAACATATATTCTCCAAGTAAACAAGCTCTTTCTAATGCCAGAATTAATTTGGTTTTAAAATTGTCTGTCATTAACTATGAATATGAATAAAACTCCTGATAAATAGATAAGAATTCCTTCAAAATTACACATACTTTCTTCAACACTTAGCATTATAGAATACTATATTCAACTTAGTCTTTTGCTTGTGTGTATATGTGTGTGTTTTCCAAAACTCTGTGTAATGACTACCAGAGCTTTCTGTTCCTTTTTCTGCTGTGCTTGACTGTGTGTTTGATACAGAATCTAACATTTGTAGGTATGCATGTTGTACATCGATACATTCCCCAAGCATACACGCTCACATTTGAAACATTAGGACTTGCTATTGGTAGCAAGAAAAATAAAGTGTGTTAATAGACTTTTTTCATAGCAGAACTTATTATTATCTTTAAAAAATACACACAGCATTAGTAAAGACAAGAGCACAAGAATGGTAAATCACTCTTATTTTCAAGGACTGAACGTTCTTTCAAATAGTTAACTGCAAAATGCATAAAACTGTGAAACACATAAAAATGGTATGTAACAAACAGTAAAACATAATGGAAGTTTAACTGTTAAAAGAATAAAACCTGCTAAATGAATAATAGCAGTAGCCAAGTCGGCTATGATTTCATGCTTTTCCATTGTAAAATGTAGGAATCCATTCACATATAATAATTCCAGAGGGAAAGTTCCACAGTTTTAAGATATTTGTAGAGTAACAAGTCAGCTTCACTAGAATCCTCCTCATTTTAAAGACAAACAAAACCTGCTGATGCTGCACATTCTTGAGAAAAGTAAAGATTAAACCTCCCAAGAATTAGAAATGCTTAGTTATCTGCTTTCCACTCAAAATAAGCACTGTTATCACAAAAGGCCAGATATTGTAAGAGCCAGTCTGCTTACTTATACAACAGCTGGTGAGCTCCCTCCTAGGTTTTTCTAGTTTTTTATACCATACACTCCCTCAACAAGACAGATTAGTATATTTTACAAAAGGTTGCCCTTTTCTTATCTAAGTGTAACAAAAATGGAATTCAACTTACATTTGACAGGAATAACTAAACTGGGAAAACTCTCTTTTCTTCCTCCCTCATTCCTCGTGGTAGATTGATTGCACTCTTGACCCTAATTCTTTACTATATTATGTGAGATTGGAGTTCCTCCCATTAAAACAAAGTATATTTCCAACACCCAAAGTGACTTGCTTTGGCCAGAAGAATCAAGTAGAAGTTATGGTGCCCAGTTCCAAACCTAGGCCTCAAGAGGCCTTGCATGCTCCCAATTACTATCCTATCTCTTCCATCAGCATAAGAACATCTTGGGGCTGGCTATCTGCTGGTCATAGGAAGAGGACAATGAGAGATACATTGAGCAGAGCCACATCCAGCCAACTGCAGACACAAAAGTGAACTCAGCCAAGACTGGCAAAACTGTCCCCCTGAGCTTAGCCTAGGTAAGGTGACTTACAGTGTCATAAAAAATAATAAATAATTATTGTTTTAAGCCACTGGGTTTTGGCATAGCTTGTTACTCAGCAACACCTGATATTTCCTCCAACACTTTTTTCAGTTGTTTCTTCTTCCTCTTTGAATGTTCCTCCTGATCATTTTGCAGGTTCATGAGCCTCAGGAGTATATTAACAATGTAAATAGTATTTCCTTAGAGTAGGAGTTTCAGTTTCATTTTAGGTTTTAAAATTTTTTCTACTCTCTAAAGAAGTCTTTGAAAATCACATAACACAGAATAATCTGATTTCTACTTACTCAGCTCTATCTTTAGTCTAATTAATTAATTTAGTTAAATCTCAATAACATCAGATTACTCAAAAGGAAATGACAACATAATGCAAGGTATTTTAATTATTATATGCTTATAAATTCTTATTTCATGAAGCGACATTCTCAATCTTTCCAAAATCTTCTACATGTCAATTTAGAGGTGGATGGACTACCTTGGGAGAAGCCAAGTGAACATACTTTACAATGGATTTATAATGGGAATGCACCTAAAAGGACTGATCTATCAATGAAAACGGGACTGCCAAAAAGTAAAAATCAAGAACGACTAGAGGTGGAGAATATCTAGAAGGGCAGGATGAGATCTTCCACAGAATAATCAACCAAACAGCAAAACAACGGTAAGTGGCAAAAAAAAAAAAAAAAATTAATACCATTTAAACTCTAGAAATTGTCTTAAGGGCATACAGCAAATGAAGAAACATTTATTGAAGCAAATCTACTAAATCTCAGTAACACCATGAGAGTCTATGTATCACATCTGAACACACAATGTGCTCCATTCCTACCTCTTAAGCTCGGTGTGATGGAAAATCCAATTTGGGTGGGAACACAGGACTCTCTACCCAGTCAAGCTCCCAGCCAAGGGCTACAGTATCTCTCAGAAGAGGCAGGTCTCTGACATTTCTCATTCCCACACCCTCAACTCCATGTTGCAGAAGCCCCCTATTCCAGACAAGAACAGTTGAGGGGTAGAGGCTCTCTTTCTCCACCTGACACTCATTCATAGGGCAGAAATTCTTCCCCAGGTGCAGCAGACCAATATTTTTCCAGCTTACTCACAGCACAAGGTTTTATGCCAGGTGAGGCAGTCTGAGAAGACTCAGAGGCACAGTCCATGCCCAGCATGCTGTTCATAAATCAGGGGTGTCACTTCTAGAGAGCAGGCCACTAACTCCTCCTCTCAAGGTCTAGGGCAGTGGTGCAGAGGTTTTGCCAAGGAGAGAGGTGGGATATAAGAACAAAGGGTTCAAAAGTGCTTCCTAAAGGAACTGACTTCACTAGGAATAGATAATGGGAAGTTCAGGCCTAAGGAAACTCTCAAAACACAGTGGGGATTCGGATAGTAAGTGATTATGAGTAGCTGGTAGCTTCATAGAGCAACAACTAAACCATAGATCAGCCAGAAGTTTATCAGAAAGAACCAGGGAAAGATACAGCTAGGAAGAGCCTTCCTGGCATCAAAACAAACCTTAAAGACTGACCTCAAAAACTTCCCCCTCATATTTAATTGAATCAGACAATGGAAAAATTTATGCCCAGGGCATTGTCAAAAACAAAAGAGCAATCAGTGGAGCCTAACAGGTAGGTGTGATACAAAAAAGGGCAGGCAGGATAACAGAAAGATAATGGAAAGAGACAAATAGTGCCCTGTGGGAAGAAAATGATTCATTAAAGTATCCCAACAAAGTCACTAAACAAATAAAGAAGCAAGCAACACAAAAAGCTCCACAGAGTAGGGAGGAGGAGGAAGAATCTGTATACAGAGGTACTACAACATATTACCTAAAATGTTTGGTTTTCAACAAAAAAATGGGGGACATGCAAAGAAACAGCAAAGTGTGATCTATACACAAGAAAAAATCAGAAACAAAAACAAAAACAGGCAACTGCAACTGCCTTGAGAAGGGCCTAGATGTCAATGTAGCCAAAAAAAGATGTTAAAGCAACTATCATGAAGTAAAGAGGTAATAAAAGGTATGAAGATAATGTGTCATTAAGTAAGGAATATCAATTAAGAGATAGAAATTATATTTTTAAAGAACCAAACAGGTCTTCTGTGTTTCCATACACATTTTAAAATTATTTGTTCTAGTTCTGTGAAAAATGCCACTGGTAATTTGATAGGGATTGCATTGAATCTGTACATTGCCTTGGGTAGTATGGTCATTTTAACAAAATTAATTCTTCCAATCCAAGAACACAGTATATCTTTCCATCTGTTTGCATCATCTTCAATTTCTTTCATCAGTTGTCTTTTAGTTGTTGGAGTACAGGTCTTTTACCTCCTTAGGTTGGTTTATTCCTGGGTATTTTATTCTTTTTGATGAAATGGTAAATGAGATTGTTTCCTTAATTCTTCTTTCTGATATTTTGTTGTTAGTGTATAGAAATGCAACAGATTTCTGTATATTAATTTTGTATCCTGCAACTTTACCGAAGTTATTAATGACCTGTAGCAGTTTTCTAGTGGTGTCTTCAGGATTTTCTATGAATAGTATCATATCAACTGCAAACAGTGACAATTTTACTTCTTTCTTTCCAATTTGGATTCCTTTTATTTCTTTTCCTTGTCTGATTGTTGTGGCTAGGACTTCCAATACTATGTTGAATAAAAGTGGTGAAAGTGGGCAAACTGGACAGCTACATGTAAAAGAATGAAGTTAGAACCTTCTCTAAAACCATTTAAGAAAATAAACTCAAAATGGATTAAAGATTAAATGTAAGACCAGAAACCATAAAACTCCTAGAGGAAAATATAGGCAGAACACTCTTTGACATAAATTGTAGCAATATTTTTTTTGGATCTGTTTCCTAAAGCAAAGGAAATAAAAGCAAAAATAAACAAATAGGACCTAATTAAACTTAAAAGCTTTTGCACAGCAGAGGAAACCATTGACACAATGAAAGACAACCTAATGAATGGGAGAAAATATCTGCAAATGATATGAAGAATAAGGGGTTAATATCTAACATATATAAGCAATTCATACAACTAAACATCAAAAAAAATGAACTCAATTAGAAAATGGTCAGAAGAATTGAACAGACATTTTTCCAAAGAGGAAACGCAGATGGCCAACAGGCACATGAAAAGATACTCAACATCACTAATTATCAAGGAAATGTAAATCAAAACCACAATGAGATATCACCTCACACCTGTCAGAATGGCTATCACAAAAAATAACACAAATAACAAATGTTGGTGAAGATGTGGAGAAAAGGGAATCCTCCTAAACTGTTGGTGGGAATGGAAATTGGTGAAGAAACTGTGGAAAACAGTACAGAGGTTTCTCAAAAAACTAAAAATAGAACTACCATATAATCCAGCAATTCCACTCTTGGGTTTATATCCCCAAAAAACCAAAAATGTTAATTCAAAAATACACATGCACCCCCGATGTTCACAGCAGCATTATTTACAATTGCCAAGATATGGAAGCAACCGAAGTGTCCATCAACAGATGAATGGATAAAGAAGATGTAGTATGTATATTCAATGGAATATTACTCAGCTATATAAAAGAAGGATAGTTTGCATTTGCAACAATGTGGTTGGACTTGGAGGCTATTATACTAAATGAAATATGTCTGACTGAGAAAGACAAATACTGTATGATGCCACTTATATAAGGAATCTAAAAAATACAACAAACTAGTAAACATAACAAAAAAGAAGCAGACTCACAGATGTAGAGAACAAATTAGTGGTTACCAGTGGGGAGAGGGAAGGAGGGAGGAGTAATATAGGGGTAGGGGATTAAGAGGTACAAAGTATTACGTATAAAATAAGCTACAAGTATATATTGTACAACACAGGGGATATAGTCAATATTTTATAATAACTATAAATGGAATATAACCTTTAAAAATTGTGAATCACTATATTGTACACCTGTAACTTATATAATATTGTACATCAACTATACTTCAATATAAATAATAAATAAACAAAAGAACCAAATTGAAATTCTGGTATTGAAAAGTACAATAACTGAAATGAAATGCTCACTAGAGGGATTCAACAGTAGATTTGACCTCACAGAAGAAACAATCAGCAAACTTGAAGATAGATCAATAGAGATTACCATCTGAAGAACAAAGAGAAAAGTAAATAAAGAAAATAAACAGAGCTTCAGAGAAATGTGAGATGACATTAGGCAAACCAGCAAATGTAATGAAAGTTCCAGAAGGAGAAAAGAAAGAAAGCAGAAAAATATTTTTGAAGCAGTAACAACTTAAAACTTCCCAAATTTGATTTTTTTTAAAACTGCACATATAAGAAGCTTAATGAATTCCAAATAGGATAAAAGCAAACAGGTTCACACACAGACATATCATAGTAAAAATGCTGAAAGCTAAAGACACAAGAGAAAACCTTGAAAGCACCAAGAGAGAAAACAAAACAAGGAAACCACCATAAAATTAAAATTTGACATCATCAGAAACAGTGAAGGCCAGAAGTCAGTGACATGGCATTTTCATAGTATTGAAAGGGGAAACAAACAAACAAACCTGTGAACCAAGAAACTAAGAATTTTATACCATGCAAAACTTTCAAAAATTAGCATAAAACACATTCCCAAAGCAGAATTTTTATTGCTAGCAGACCCAGCTTACAATAAATACTAAATGAAGTTCTTTAGGCTGAAAGCAAGTAATCCCAGGTAATAATTCAAAGTGGTTATATTACTATCAGAAAAAATAAACTTAAAATAAATACATCACTTAGACATAAAAAGGACATTTTATAATGATAACAGAGTCAAACCATCAGAAGATGTAGCTGTTATAAATACATATGCTACCTAACAACAGAGCCCCCAAATACATGAAGCAAAAACTGACAGAATTGAAGGGGAAAATATATCAACATTAATAGCGGAAGACATCAATACCACCCTTTCAATAATGGATAAAACAACAAGACGAGATCAACAAGGAAAGAAAAGATGTGAACAACAGTATAAACCAACAGAAAAATAGTATAAATCACTGCAACTCTACCCTACAACATCAGAATACACATTCTTCTTAAATGCCCATGAAGCATTCTTTACCATAAACTATATGCTAGACAATAAAACAAGTCTCAATAAATTTTAAAAGATTGAAATAATTCCAAGTATGTTCTCCAACTGACATGAAATGAAATTAGGAATCAATAATAAAGAGAAATGGAGGAAATTTATAAATAAGTGGAAATTAAACAGCACAGATAAATAACCAATACAATAAGTCAAAGAATAAATCACAAGTGAAATTAGAAAATGCTTTGAGATGAATAAAAATTAAGACACAACAAACCAAAACTTATGGTGTGTATCTAAAGCAGTGCTTGGAAGGACATTTACAGTTATAAATGCCTATATTAAAAAACAAGAAAGACCTCAAATCAACAGTCTAAACTTCCTTTTAAAGACATTGGAAAAAAAGGGCAAACTGAACCTAAAGCAAACAGAAATAAGAAATTAATTAAATACAGAAGAAAACAGTAGAGAAAATCAACAAAACCAAAACTTGGTTCTTTGAAAAGATTAACAACATTAACAAACTTTTAAACTGACCAAGAAAAAACAGATAGAAATTTCAAATTATGAAAATCAGGAATGAAAGAGAGGACATCGCTACCAAACTTATAGCAATAAGAAGTGTAATGGAATACTATAAAAAATTTGTGCCAACAAATTAAATAATGTAGATGAAATGGACAAATTACTGTAAAGATACAAGTTACTGAAACTCCTCAAGAAAAAAATTTAGAAAACCGAATGGACTCACAACAAATAAAGAAACTGACTTAGTAATGAAAAACTTCTTGGAAGAATATCCCAAGCACAGATGGCTTCACTGATGAATTCGACCAAATATTTAAAGAGGAATTAACACAAATTCTTCACAAACTCATACAAAAGAAATAGAAGAGGAAGAAATCATTCCCAACTCACTCTATAAGTTCAGTATTATACTGAGACAAAAACCAGACAAAGGCATTGCAAGAAAAGAAAACTACAGGTCAGTATTTCTTGTAATTGTAGATGCAAAATTTTCTGACAAAATACTAGGAAACTGAATCCAGCAACATATAAAAATGATTATATACTATGATCAAGTGAAATTTATCCAGGAAAGGTTTGTTTAATATCCAGAAATCAGTCTATGAAATAAAACATATGAGTAAAGGACAAAAATTACATGATTATCTCCATTAATGCAGAAAAAGCATTTGCCAAAATCCAACAGTTTTCCATGATATTAAAAAAAAAATTCAACCAGGAAAAGAAAACCTCCTCAACCTGATAAAGGATATTCATGAAAAATATAGAGCTAACATCAAACTTAATGGTGAAAGGCTGAATGTTTTATGCTACATTCAGGAACAAAACACAGATGTCTACTCTTGTTACTTCCAGTCAACATTCTACTGGAGGTTCTAGCCAGGGAAATTAGGCAAGAAAAAGAAATAAAAGCATTCAGATTTGAAATGAAGAAGTAAAGATCTCTATTTACTGATGACATGATCATTTATATGAATAATCTTAAGGAATCTACCAAAACACAATTAGAACTAACAAGTTCATCAGGTTTGCAGGGTAAAGTATCAATACACAAATATTAATTGAATTTCTGTATCTAGCAATAAGCAACCCTACAGTGAAATTAGGAAAATAATTCCATTTATAATACCATCAAAATAATGAAATTCTTTGGAATAACTTTAACAAGTGTAAAACTTATACTCTGAAAACTATAAAACATTACTGATAAAAATTAATAAAAACATAAGTGAAAAGACATCACATGTTCATGAATCAGAAGACTTAATATTGATGATTTCAATATTCATTAAACTGATCTACAGTTCTAATGCAATCCTTGTCAAAATTCCACTTGATTTTTTTTCAGAAATTGACAAGCTTATCCTAAAATTCATATGGATAATTCAAGGGCCCAAAATAGCCACACACATACAGAAAATCTTGAGTGAAAGAACAATTTAAAGGGCACACACTTCCCCATTTCAAAACTTACTACAAAGCTGTAGTAATCAAACAAGTGTGGTACCAGGACAAGGTTAGACATATAGATCAATGAAACAGAGTCTAGAAATAAGAGCTCACTTTTGAATCAATTGATTTTCAACAAGTTGACTATATTCTTTTCAACAAATGCTGCTGGGAAAACTGGATACTCGCATGCAAAAAAAAAAAAAAAAAGTTGGAACCCTTCCTAACACCACACACAAAATTAACTAAAGTATATCACAGATAAAATATAAAACCTAAAGCTATAAAACCTTTAGAATAAAATATGAAAGCAAATCTCTGTAAGTCTGCATTACTGCAGATAGTAGTTTGGCTTCCTGGGCTTGTTGCTACAGGTTGTAGATCAGATTTCAATTTTTATATATGGTCTGGCCATTGTCCATTGATATACCCAGGGTCTCAGAATCAAATGCTAGCTATGGAATATGCAGCAATATACCCAGTCTTTCTCAGCCTCAGTGCCTTCATTTGCAAAACTAAATTAGTAATAGCCTCTACTGCACAGGATAATACTGTATAACCCATACAAATATTTTCTGAAATAAAAAACAAAAATAATCCAATAATGCCAGTACATCAGCTATTTGTGAGAAATGTAACAGGCTTTGATACTGAGGATATACTGAAATAGCACTCAGCACAGTGCCTGACACAAAGTAGGTAAACAATTGCTAGATTTTTTTTTTTATCTTTCCTTGGTTTTTCACTGTAGGATCATCCTTGTCACCCTGTTTTGGTAGTGTGTATACAAAGTGATAATACACAATTATACATGATAAGAAGCATTGCAGTACTACATGACTGCAAAAAGACACTTTTTCTCTTCAAGGGCATACAGATTTACCAAAGAAACTTAGATAATACTCCTGCTAGCTTCCTGGGAGTAAGCAACAGTCTTAACGAGTTTCTCCATTCATTCAATCACATACTTTAGGCTTCCATCCCTTTTGTAGATGAGTCTATTTGAACTAAGGCTGTCAATGTTTCACAGCAGTTTTATGTATGCAATTAAATAATTTGGCACTGAAGAAAATGTCTTCATTTTTCTGTGCTGTCTACTAAAGAACACACAAACGGTTGGATACCAGGGTGCTTTCTCCATTACAAATTTCATCTGGTGCAACTTAGTCCTCATCTCTCTTTTCAAGAATAATGTTTATGGAGCATTAGCTTAGATGGTGTGAATGGTTTCTTAGTTTCTCTCATCTCCAGGTTAGCATATTCCCACCCCACCCATAAGATGACAACAGTTAAAACGTGAACAGACACAACAATATTGAGACCTGGAAAAGGTGTTTAAGCCCACCCTGGAAGGGCATATGGTACACATTCCAACTCTGGGCAGTCCTACAAAGGACCAGCCCACTCTCACTCCTAATAGATGGTTCAATTTTACCACAGAAATCACTTTACTTTTTCATTCCAGATGTTTTCCTATCTGGCCAGGAGCTATAAATTCACAGCTTATATAAAATTAATTCTGGGGCATTCAAGTAAACAGAAGTTGTACCAACCTGGGTGTTGGGGTAGCTTACTAATACAAGAGAAAAATCAGGATACTGACTAAAACTCAAAGATGCTAGTAAGTTATGTGTGGCAAGCATTCCAGTAAAAAGTCATATAAGTATAATAAAGCAAGAATTCTATAAAAGTTTATTATTTTTAATACTTTCTGAGTTTTGGGGAAAATTGGCCAGCGTTTTCAGAATACACTTGTGGCAAGTCTTTTTTTGTTCTTTTCATGCATTTTAAAATTTATTTACTAACCACTTGTAAATGGGAATGAATAGCAGAGAATATATGCAGCATTTAAAAATGAGTCTAACGTTTCAGTATGGACACCAAGGGGGGAAAGCGGGGCAGGGGGGTAGTGGTGGGATGAACTGGGAGATTGGGATTGACATATATACAGTAATTTGTATAAAATATGTAACTAATAAGAACCTGCTGTATAAAATAAAATAAAATAAAATAAAATTTTAAAAATCTAACGTTTTAAAGCAGGCTGATTACCAATTCACAAAATATGGAACATTGTATTCTTTTTTTAGTACACTCACCTCTAACCCACTTTTTTTTTTTAGCAAGATTACATAAATTTTAATGGCAAAAACCAAAGTTTTAAAGATAAGAATCCTTTCTAAGAATGATGGGGTACATAAACAGGGACTTGAAAGAAAGGGCAAGGAAAGCTATAGCTGGAAGACTGAATGGACAAAAGTCAATTCATATTCCAATGCTCATTTTCTAAGACTAAAAATAAAAAGTTCATAACATAAAAGCATGGACTCTTAAGACTTCCTTAACTGCTTAGTTTTAGAAATAAACCATTTGCAGTTTGTTACCAAAAAAAAAAAAGAAAAAAAAGTTTTCCAGATTTAGAGAGTAAATCCTAAAAGTAAATTATCAAAATTTCAAAATTATCAAAATATGATACTACGTGAAATTTTAGAAAATATACTCTCTAAATTCCAGAGTACACATGACACCACTTCAACAAATTATTTTGTAAGTTATTTTAACTCTGATTAAACGTAAGTATTGTTCATCAGTATAAGATTAAAGATCTGTACTGAATATCAGAAGTGCCAGTTTCCAGCATATTTTTATTGATGAAAGTAAAGAATGGTAAACTTTGTCTGCAAAGTAGACACGCAATGGAGAAATGGAACTGGATCCGAGTATCAAGCAGTGGATAAGCTGTAATGAGATATCATTTGCTAATCCCAACTGCATGCCTCTGACTTCCCACTGAAACAAAAATCACATTTTCTGAAAAGTTTGGGGGGGGTATATCTTTGCCCATTTTCTTTTTTATCTACATTTTATTTATTTTTTTATACAGCAGGTTCTCATTAGTTATCCATTTTATACGTATTACGGTATATATGTCAATCCCAATCTCCCAATTCATCACACCACCACACCACCCCAGCCACTTTCCCCGCTTGGTGTCCACATTTGTTCTCTACATCTGAGTCTCAATTTCTGCAGTGCAAACCAGTCCATCTGTACTATTTTTCGAGTTTCCACATATATGCATTAATATACGATAACTGTTTTTCTCCTTCTGACTTACTTCACTCTGTATGACAGTCTCTAGATGCATCCACTTCTCTACAAATGACCCAATTTCATTCTTTTTATAGCTGAGTAATATTCCATTGTATATATGCACCACATCTTCTTTATCCATTCGTCTGTCAATGGGCATTTAGGTTGCTTCCATGACCTACTGTAAATAGTGCTGCAATGAACATTGGGGTGCATGTGTCTTTTTGAATTATGGTTTTCTCTGGGTATATGCCCAGTAGTGGGATTGCTGGGTCATATGGTAATTCTATTTTTAGTTTTTTAAGGCACCTCCATAATGTTTCTCCATAGTGACTGTATCAATTTACATTCCCACCAACAGTGCAAGAGGGTTCCCTTTTCTCCACACCCTCTCCAGCATTTCTTGTTTGTAGATTTTCTGATGATGCCCATTCTAACTGGTGTGAGGTGATACCTCATTGTAGTTTTGATTTGCATTTCTCTAATAATTAGTGATGTTGAGCAGCTTTTCATGTGCTTCTTGGCCATCTGTATATCTTCTTTGGAGAAATGTCTATTTAGGTCTTCTGCCCATTTTTGGATTGGGTTGTTTCTTTTTTTAATATTGAGCTGCATGAGCTATTTATATATTTTGGAGATTAATCCTTTGTCCCTTGATTCGTTTGCAAATATTTTCTCCCATTCTGAGGGTTGTCTTTTGGTCTTGTTTGTAGTTTCCTTTGCTATGCAAAAGCTTTGAAGTTTCATTAAGTCCCATTTGTTCATTTTTGTTATTATTTCCGTTACTCAAGGAGGTGGATTAAAAAAGATCTTGGTGTGATTTATGTCAAAGAGCGTTCTGCCTATGTTTTCCTATAAGAGCTTTAAAGTGTCTGGTCTTACATTTAGGTCTCAAATTCATTTTGAGTTTCTTTTTGTGTATGGTGTTAGGGAGTGTTCTAATTTCATTCTTTTACACGTAGCTGTCCAGTTTTCCTGGCACCATTTATTGAAGACACTGTCTTTTTTCCATTGTGTATCCTTGCCTCCTTTGTCATAGATTAGTCGACCATAGGTGCGTAGGTCTATCTCTGGGCTTTCTATCCTGTTCCATTAATCTATATTTCTGTTTTTGTGCCAGTACCATATTGTCTTGATTACTGTAGCTTTGTAGTATAGTCTGAGGTCAGGGAGTCTGATGCCTGCAGCTCCACTTTTTTCCCTCAGGACTGCTTTGGCTATTCGGGGTCTTTTGTGTCTCCATACAAATTTTAAGATTTTTTGTTCTAGTTCTGTAAAAAATGCCCTTGGTAATTTGATAGGGATTGCATTGAATCTGTAGATTGCTTTGGGTAGTATAGTCATTTTCAAAATATTGATTCTTCCAATCCAAGAATATGGTATATCTTTCCATCTGTTTGTATCATCTTTAATTTCTTTCATCAGTGTCTTATAGTTTTCTGCATGCAGGTCTTTTGTCTCTCTTGGTAGGTTTATTCGTAGGTATTTTACTCTTTTTGTTGCAATGGTAATTGGGAGTGTTTCCTTAATTTCTCATTCAGATTTTTCATAATTAGTGTATAGTAGTGCAAGAGATTTCTGTGCATTAATTTTGTATCCTGCAGCTTTACCAAATTCATTGATTAGCTCTAGTAGTTTTCTGGTGGCATCTTTAGGATTCCCTATGTATAGTATCATGTCATCTGCAAACAGTGATAGTTTTACTTCTTCTTTTCTAATTTGTATTCCTTTTATTTCTTTTTCTTCTCTGATTGCTGTGGATAGGACTTCCAAAACTATGTTGAATAAGAGTGGTGAGAGTGAACATCCTTGTCTTGCTCCTGATCTTAGAGGAAATGCTTTCACTTTTTCACCACAGAGAATGATGTTTGCTGTGGGTTTGTCATATATGGCCTTTATTATGTTGAGGTAGGTTCCCTCTATGCCCACTTTCTGGAGAGTTTTTATCATAAATGGGTGTTGAATTTTTTCAAAAGCTTTTTCTGCATATATTGAGATGATCATATGGTTTTTCTTCTTCAACTTGTTAACATAGTGTATCATACTGATGTGCGTATATTGAAGAATCATTGCATCCCTGGGATAAATCCCACCTGATCATGCTGTATGATACTTTTAATGTGTTGTTTGATTCTGTTTGCTAGTATTTGTTGAGGAATTTTGCATCTATATTCATGAGTGATATTAAGTCTGTAATTTTCTTTTTTTTGTAGTATCTTTGGTTTTGGTATCAGTGTGACAGTGGCCTCATAGAACGAGTTTGTGAGTGTTCCCTCCTCTGAAATTTTTTCAAACAGTTTGAGATGGATGGGTGCTAGCTCTTCTCGAAATGTTTGATAGAATTCACCTGTGAAACCATCTGGTCCTGGACTTTTGTTTGTTGGAAGATTTTTCACTACAGTTCCAATTTCATTATTTGTGATTGGTCCGTTCATATTTTCTATTTCTTCCTGGTTCAGTCTTGGAAGGTTATACGTTTCTAAGAATTTGCTCCATTTCTTCCAGGTTATCCATTTTATTGGCAAAGAGTTGCTCATAGTACTCTCTTAGGATGCTTTGTATTTCTGTGGTGTCTGCTGTAACCTCTTTTTCATTTCTAATTTTATTGATTTGAAATTTGAGTCCTCTCCCTCTTTTTCTTGATGAAGCTGGCTAATGATTTATCAATTTTGTTTATCTTCTCAAAGAACCAGCTTTCAGTGTTATTGATCTTTGCTATTGTTTTCTTTGTTTCTATTTCATTTATTTCTGCTCTGATCTTTATGATTTCTTTCCTTCTACTAACTTTGGGTTTTGTTTGTTCTTCTTCCTCTAGTTCCTTTAGGTGTAAAGTTAGATTGTTTATTTGAGATGTTTGTGGTTTCTTGAGGTAGGAATGTATTGCTATAAACTTCCCTCTTAGAACTGCTTTTGCTGCATCCCATAGGTTTTGGATCATCGTGTTTTCATTGTCATTTGTCTCTAGGTAAGTTTTGATTTACTCTTTTGATTTCCTCAGTGATCTCTTGGTTATTTTGTAACGTATTGTTTACCCTCCATGTGTTTGTGATTTTTACTTTTTTTTCGCTGTAATTCATTTCTAATCTTATAGCGTTGTGGTCAGAAAAGATGACTGATATGATTTCAATTTTCTTAAATTTACTGAGGCTTGATTTGTGACCCAAGATGTGACCTATCCTGGAGAATGTTCTGTGCACACTTGAGAAAAAAGTGTAATCTGCTGTTTTTGGATGGAATGTCCTATAAATATCAATTAAATCTATCTGGTCTACTGTGTCACTTAAAGCTTGTGTTTCCTTATTCATTTTCTGTTTGGATGATCTGTCCATCGGTGTAAATGAGGTGTTAAAGTCCCCCACTATTACTGTGTTACTGTTGATTTCCTGTATTAGAAATGTTAGCAGTTGCCTTATGTATTGAGGTGCTCCTATGTTGGGTGCATATATAATTGTGATATCTTCTTGGATTGATCCCTTGATCATTATGTGGTGTCCTTCTTTGTCTCTTGTAACATTATTTTAAAGTCTATTTTATCTTATATGAGTATTGCTACTCCAGCTTTCTTTTGATTTCCATTTGCATGGAATATCTTTTTCCATCCCTTCACTTTCAGTCTGTATGTGTCCCTAGGTCTGAAGTGGGTTTCTTGTAGACAGCACATATATGGGTCTTTTTTTGGTATCCATTCAGCGAGCCTGTGTCTTTTGGTTGGAGCATTTAACCCATTCACGTTTAAGGTATTATCGATATGTATGTTCCTATTACCATTTTCTTCTTTGTTTTGGGTTTGTTTTTTTAGGCCCTTCTCTTCTCTTGTGTTTCCCACTTAGAGAAGTTCCTTTAGCATTTGTTGTAGAGCTGGTTTGGTGGTGCTGAATTCTCTTAGTTTTTGCTTGTCTGTAAATCTTTTGATTTCTCCATCAAATCTGAATATGATCCTTGCTAAGTAGAGTAATCTTGGTTGTAGGTTCTTCCCTTTCATCACTTTAAATATGTCATGCCACTCCCTTCTGGCTTGTAGAGTTTCTGTTGAGATATCAGCTGTTAACTTTATGGGAGGGCTTCCCTGGTGGCGCAGTGGTTGAGAGTCTGCCTGCCGATGCAGGGGACACTGGTTCGTGCCCCGGTCTGGGAAGATCCTACATGCCGTGTAGCAGCTGGGCCTGTGAGCCATGGCCACTGAGCCTGCACGTCCGGCGCCTGTGCTCCACAACGAGAGAGGCCACAACAGTGAGAGGCTCGCGTACAGCAAAAAATAAAATAAATAAAATAAAATCAAGTTTAACTTTATGGGAGTTCTCTTGTATGTTATTTGTTGTTTTTCCCTTGCTGCTTTCAGTAACTTTGTCTTTAATTTTTGCCAGTTTGATTTCTATGTGTCTCAGCGTGTTTCTCCTTGGGTTTATCCTGTATGGGACTCTGCGCTTCCTGGACTTGGGTGGCTATTGCCTTTCCTGTGTTAGGGAAGTTTTCGACTATAATCTCTTCAAATATTTTCTCAGGTCCTTTCTCTCTCTCTTTTCCTTATGGGACCCCTATAATGAGAATGTTGTTGCGTTTAATGTCCCAGAGGTCTCTTAGGCTGTCTTCATTTCTTTTCATTCTTTTTTCTTCATTCTGTTCCGCAGCAGTGAATTCCACCATTCTGTCTTCCAGGCCATTTATCCGCTCTTCTGTCTCACTTATTCTGCTATTGATTCCTTCTAGTGTATTTTTCATTTCAGTTATTGTATTGTTCATCTCTGTTTGTTTGTTCTTTAATTCTTCTAGGTCTTTATTAAACATTTTTTGCATCTTCTCCATCTTTGCCTCCATTCTTTTTCCAAGGTCCTGGATCATCTTCACTATCATTATTCTGAATTCTTTTTCTGGAAAGCTGCCTATCTCCACTTCATTTAGTTGTTTTTCTGGGGTTTTGTCTTGTTCCTTCATCTGGTACATAGTCCTCTGCCTTTTCATCTTGTCTTTCTGTGAATGTGGTTTTAGTTCCACAGGCTGTAGGATTGTAGTTCTTCTTGCTTCTGCTGTCTGCCCTCTGGTGGATTATGCTATCTAAGAGGCTTGTGCAAGTTTCCTGATGGGAGGGACTAGTGGTGGGTAGAGCTAGCTGTTGCTCTGGTGGGAAGAGCTCAGTAAAACTTTAATCTGCTTGTCTGCTGATGGGTGGGGCATCCAACAGATGAGTTGTATCCAAGAGATGAGTTCCCTCCCTGTTGGTTTTTTCACCTAAGGCGACTCAGCAGTAGCACCTATAGGCTCTTCAGTGGGGCTAATGGCTGACTCTGGGAGGACTCATGCCAAGGAGTACTTCCCAGAGCTTCTGCTACCAGTCTTCTTGTCCTCACGGTGAGACACAGCCACGCCACGCCTCTGCAGGAGACCCTCCAACACTAGCAGGTAGGTCTGGTTCAGTCTCCTATGGGGTCACTACTCCATCCCCTGGGTTCCGTTGCTCACACTACTTTGTCCCCTCCAAGAGTGGAGTCTCTGTTTCCCCCAGTCCTTTTGAAATCCTTCAATCAAATCCCGCTAGCCTTCAAAGTCTGATTCTCTGGGAATTCCTTCTCTCATTGGTGGACCCCTAGGTTGGGAAGCCTGATTTGGGGCTCAGAACCTTCACTCCAGTGGGTGGACTTCTGTGGTATAATTGTTCTCCAGTTTGTGAGTCACCCACCCAGTGGTTATGGGATTTGATTTTATTGTGATTGTCCCCCGCCTACCACCTCATTTTGGCTTCTCCTTTGTCTTTGGATGTGGGGTATCTTTTTTGATGAGTTCCAGTGTCTTCCTGTCAATAACTGTTCAGCAGTTAGTTGTGATTCCAGTGCTCTCACAAGAGGGAGTGAGAGCACGTCCTTCTACTCTGCCATCCTCAGCCAATCTCCTTTCTAATCCACTTTTAATTAAGGGATTTAACAGACAAATAAACCACTATATTTCTTATAGATTGCTGATATCTTACCAGCATCAGAACTACTGGAATTACATTTTAGGGGGACAGTTTAGAGACGATTTATGTCCTATAAATTATTGTCATCATCTAAACCAAAATATCTTTGAGTTCAAAATGCCTGCCTATGCAGTGGAACATAAACTAAAATCATCAAAGCTGGAGGTGACTCTGGAACTAGCCTGGCCCTGTGCTAGAGTTTGACATGAGACAAACTGTATTTTCCCAAAGTCATTTTACTTTGCCATTATGCATATAGTGATTCAATTTTTTTCTGGCCTTGTCATAGACTCACCCATTCATAGAACTTTATATTATTTTAATTGTATCATAAGCCATCCACCATGGTAAGTCACTCTTGTAAACAAACCTATATACATCAACTATCACCTCAGTTTAATAGGTTGGGTATTGATAGCTGGTATAAACAAATGGCTCATTAATAAGTTCTTATTGGTTGAAGTCACTCATTGGTTGAGTTCCAATTAAGACAAACAGCAATCCATAATACACATTCTCAAGAATGCAGTAATTCCTAATATTGAGGGCTTACTCTGTACATGCTTTTTATATATTGCCTGATTTAATAGTCAAAATAACTATATGATATTGGGGCCATTATTATCCTCATTTTACACATGAGGAAACTAAGACACAGAGAGGTTAAATGACTTTAATATCACATAGCTAGTAAATGTAAGATGATCTTTGAACCTAAGCATCCAATCATAGCATCTTTTATTATGTATTGTTCATTATTCTCTTTTTATGGGAGTTGCGATAGCCACTCTTATCATATTGTTTTGCATGATTTCTAATTTGCATAACATGAAAGTTTTTGTTTGTTCTAACTACTTAAAAATGTCCAATTTAAATAATCTGAAGATGAAATACCTCTCCAAATACAATCTTCCTCTGAAAAGTTTCATGCATATTTGCCTTGTACTTTATGCAAAATCCACACTTGTATGAACGAAGCAGAAGCCTGCTAATGTGCGAAGACTGAATGTTTTGAGTCTCTGAGTTCAGTTGGGTGGGGGGTGCTTACTGTGGCCCAGTACCAGATGTTGAGTCCAGCCAAGTTTTAGTCATGTGAGTCTCAATACAGCTGCTTAGTGTGCCAGAGTACAGCCACCTGATTTCATACCTTTGAAACTAAGTACAGTAGCTGTAAGTACACTTAAATCAGTCCTCTTCATAAAATCAGAAAAATTAAAATAGATTTTATAAGGTAATTAAACAATTAAGCTCAATCAACTTTACCAGTTAAACTCAATCAACAAAGCTGATTTTCTTTGGCACTAAAGACCACCTAGAGGAGTGGGAAAGGGAGGGTGGGAGGCAGGGGACGCAAGAGGGAAGAGATATGGGAACATGTGTATATCTATAACTGATTTACTTTGTTATAAAGCAGAAGCTAACACACGATTGTAAAGCAATTATACTCCAATAAAGATGTTAAAAAAAAAAGCTAAATGAAAAAAAAATCACAAGTTATTTGTAGCATAATGTTTGAGAGCCCACAGTACCTGAATTCAGGCTGTAGCAACTCAACTGTGCCTTGGGCAAGTTATTTATAACCTCTAGGCTTCAGTTACCTCAACTGAAAACTTGGAGTTATAAATTGGGGATTAGGGTTGTTATGGGTATTGAATTAATAAATGTAGAGTTCTTCTAACAGCATCATCTGATCCTGCTTCCTAAGAAGTACATATTCACACTGTAGGTCTTTCAAAGTACTTTAGTGCCTTGATTCCTATTTCTCACTGTCTATGTCAGTTTTTCTTAGGGAGGTAGAAATGATGGCTGCTCTAATAAAGATAAGAGAAAAAAACATCTAGAAGATATGATTTATTAAATGAAAGCTACCATGGATTATTGAGAGCAATTTTTACCTATGGCTTATGGAAACAAAGGGGGATTATGGAGTACCACTACAATCATTCAGGGTAAACAAAAATGTGTTTAGAGATACAGAGGATGGAAGGACTAAAAAACACCTTATACAAGAAATGTTTGTTTTTGATATTACCAATGCAGTGCACCAGCACATTTTCCAGGGTAAAAGCAACTCATAAATACTCTGACATACTATGTTCATATCTCAACTAAACACATTAAGAGCAAAGAAGATGTTCACACACGTGTTAGTCGATCCACTTCATTCACCACCCAAAATATTAACTATAATATATTTTATGATAACAAGCATTAAAAAGTAAGCTCTCCATGCTTTTCCCCTCAGCAGCATCCAAAGACCTACACATTTATGTGGAGGATTTCCTTTTGAATAGGAAAATTATGGGAAATCTCAGAATGAAAAAAAAAAAAACACCACAAATTTAAACAACAATAACGAATTCAATCTACAAAGAAAGCCAAAACAAGACTTAGTTTTAGCTTCCTCTATTCCCTGGGTTGCACAGCCTATACAAAATAGGGTGGGGGCTAGTGGCCACACAGACCTCCAGTGTGGTCAGTTGAGGACAAGAGCACTCATTTACCTGAGTTCCCCTATTCTAAAGAATTCAGCAATTATTCATGGCAATGACACCAAACATGCTGTTGGCTTGACCACAGAGTCATCTAACATCCTTTGCCCCTTCACTCTTGGCTTACCCAGTCCTTGTTCTTGGCCACAGAAGTTTTGGTCTGGCTGCTCACAATCAGTGTATAATCCTGGAAGAAAAAGAGAAAAGTCAAATAAAGATATGGTCAAACCAAGATTATTCTAGTCATGCTGTCCCAGTTCAATAATATATGCACAACCAAAGGAATATTTGGGTCTTGAATTAATTTTAAATTGGAGCTTGATAAACAAACTTAATGCAAAAAGCAAGTATCCAAATGCATGAATATCAAACTGTCTTTAGCCCACTTGATTTTGCAATGTTTCTCTGGATAAGAACCATCCTCCTCTCTTTTGCTCCAGGAATCTCACTCCACTGGAAAGAAAACCGGCCATTCAATGTTTATCAATTTCTACATTAAACCTCGTTGTTTATCTATCCCCAAAGAAACAATGCTCTTACAGGCTAAATAATTACAATTTCTGAGCACATATTTTTCTCTCTAGGTTTCCCTTCTACCCGGGAAACTCCCCATGGGTGATCGAAGACGAAGCCAAAATGTTCCACTTTCCCCTTCTCATCCCAAGGCAACTGACTCCTCCAGCTTTGTACATACTTCTGTTGAAAGGAGCTCTTTTGCCCCTTTCCCGTTTGCACACTTCTGTCCCCCTCTGACCTTGAAAGAACCTAATTATAAGAATGCGATCACTAGGCAATTTAAACTAACTCCTGACTTATGCTCTCCTGAACACAGGCCATGCCTTGCCTAAGCTGTTGACTCTTTTCCTAGATAAAAGAAGTAAGAATAAAGAATTAAGTAGTTAAAGAATGACTAGCTCTCTACCCTCAACACCTCCCTTAGCAATCCTGCACGCAGATCACCTGGGCAAGATAACATCAGCCAGTCTGCTGGCAACGGAGAGTGATGCAGAACACAACCTCTTTCCTCAATGATTCACTGAGATTATTTCCCCCTTTTTCCCTTTAAAAACAATCATGGCTGAGCAGCATCTTTGGAGCTGGTCTCGGGACAAGAATCCACCTTCTCCCCAGACTGCTGACTTTTCTGATTAAAGCATCCTTCCTTCCTACTGACATTTGCCTCTCAATTATTGGCTTTAAGGAGCGAGCAGCCAAAACTGAGCTCGGTAACACTGTTAACTCACAAATCATATAGTCCTATCATGCTGGTTTCTATGACTGTTTTCCTCACTAGATATTTGGTGACTCAAAGTCAGGAAACCTATATTACTCATCTTTGTAACCCTGGTGCTCAGACACAAAAGTTACTCAATAAATACTGCTAAATATATGAATGAAGAAATCAGCAAATGCTTCGGCATGTATGTCAATATTCTAATGGATTTCTTGGGAAAAGAATGGGAAATGAAACCAAGCAGGACCTTGTGGAAACCCCCTCCCACCCACCTCCATACAAATTCTTTCAATCACCCCTGTTTCTGGTTTCTTGTTTGTAGGAAAGAGTCTTCATCCAGCCTCCTAGACCTTCCCTGATTTCCAAAGGGCAGATTCAAACGATTGCTAAACAGAGAAATGAGGGAATACAGAAACAAAGTAGGAGCAGTGAATTAACAATAGGGCAGGGAAGGAGCAAGGTACTGGTTCCTCTGGAATACATATAACAATATCTTTGAGTTCTTCTTCAGTAACTAAGGCCCCCACCCAGGAGTAGAATGGTAACATCAGGCTGAGCACAAGATTCCTGGAACACTGCCCTGTTACCTCATCACCAAACAATCAGAAGAAAGTCACACACCCTGCAGCCCTCACCCCAAATTTTGCATATAACAATTTCTCCCAAAAACCATCAGCGAGTTTGAGTTTTTGAGCATAAGCCACCTGTTCTTCTTTCTTGGCCCAGCAGTAAACCTTTCTCTGCACCAAACACTGATGTTTCAGTTTATTTGGCCTTACTGTGCATTGGGCACAAGACCTTGCATTCCGTAACTGAAAGAGGAGTTGTACAACCAGTATAGTATCTAGCAACTGAGTGAAATGCACACTTTGGATTTAGGCAAGCACTGGAAAGTCAAACTCAGTCCTAATGATTGTAAATATTTTTCTGTCTGAAAAAGAGACACTCATATGGGTTATCTGTTCTTATGGCTCATCTAGAAAGCATCCATAAATCAAGAAGGGGAAATCCTGAGTACTACAAGTTGAGTGGTGTTGTAGATTGGGTAGATGACTTATATGTTCTGGGAGTTAGAAATATTAACCCAAATCTGAGAACACTACCAAACAGACTAATAGAGTGACCCACAAGAATTTCTCTTTTTATGTTAAGCATTCAATTAGAAAATAGGCATACAAGAAGAAGATAATGTGAACTAATAGAACGTTCTTTATTCTCCCTAGTGCTTGAATCATCCTCTGTACACAGGGGGAGCTAATTAAATACTGATTCATACACTAAGTAATTTCCTGCCTTCCAGGCCTGAACTGCCTGTAAAGTGTTCATTGTCCCTTGCTTTTTGCCCAAGTCAAAGCAAGTCTTTACCTTCATGCACATCAAGAGAAGCATCTCACACTGGGAAGGGCATTTCCAACATGGAAGAAATAGCTCAAGTCCAATACACACATGGATGAGCTCAGGTTTGGAGGTTAAAAAAACAAACAAACAAACCAAAAAAAAAAAATGTCTTATAGGCAAACAGGTTAAAATTTAATGCAGTTTCTCAGTCTTGGAGAAACGGGCCATTTGGAATTCCTTCCCCAACTCATCTGACACTCATTTGGGAATAGTATACTAAAAAATATCTTTGATATTTTATCACTCTCTTCCTCAGAGTCACAAATCTTTCCAGATTTCAGAATATTCTTCTCAAACCAAGCTTCAGACTCATGTAAAATACAAGGCCCCATCAATGCCAATATTCTGAGGCCTGATGAGATTCTATTTCCATTAGAAATACTAGAACAAGGGTCACTAGGAAAATATGGCATCATTTTACAAGAAAACATCATCATGACACCTCTAAGTATATGTGCAACTTTAAAGAATGCATGCTTCCTAAGTTTAAGAAATATTTTCATAAGGTATCTGTTTTCTAAGCCTAAAAAATTTTCTAAGCCTAAAAATTCCTATAGAATGAGTATTTGTAATTATTTTTTCTAAAATCTGGAATGGGAACTACATAAGCATGAAAGAACTAAAGAGCCCACAACTAGCACACCTGCCAGCTGCTGGTGGGGGACTCTGATGCCCAAGGAGATAGGAGGAACCAACAAGTGAACCGGCAGCTTGTGGGATCTTGGTTCACGAGCCCAGGCTCAGGTGGAAGCTCCTGTGGTGGGAGCTCTGAGTCCTAACAACTGTACTAACAGAGAACCCCAGGGAATATTCATCAGAGTGAGGTCTCACAGAGTTCCTCATCTCAACACCAAGACCCAGCTCTACCCAACAGCCTACAAACTTCAGTGTTGGAAGCCTGAGGCCAAACAACCAGTAAGACAGGAACACAATCCCACTCATAAAAAAAAAAAAAAGAGAGAGATGGCAAAATAATATGTCACAGATGAAGGAGCAAGGTAAAAACCTACAAGACCGAATAAATGAAGAGGAAATAAGCAGTCTACCTGAAAAAAGAATTCAGAATGATGATAGTAAAGATGATCTAGAATCTCAGAAATAGATTGGAGGCACAGATTGAGAAAATACAAGAAATGTTTTAAAAAGCTCTAGAAGAACTAAAGAACAAACAGAGATGAACAACACAATCACTGAAATGAAAAATACACTAGAAGGAATCAATAACAGAATAACTGAGGCAAAAGAACGAATAAGTGAGCTGGAAGACAAAATGGTGGAAATAACTGCCGAGGAGCAGAACAAAGAAAAAAACAATGAAAAGAATTGAAGACAATCTCAGAGACCTCTGGGACAACACTAAACACATCAACATTTGAATAACAGGGGTCCCAGAAGAAGAAGAGAAAAAGAAAGGGTATTAGAAAATATTTGAAGAGATTATAGCCAAAAACTACCCTAACATGGGAAAGGAAATAGTCACCCAAGTCCAGGAAGCACAGAGAGTCCCATACAGGATAAACCCTAGGAAAAACACACCAAGACACATATTAATCAAACCAACAAAAATTAAATTCAAAGAAAAACTATTAAAAGCAGCAAGCTAAAGACAAAAAATAACATACAAAGGAATCCCCATAAGGTTATCAGCTGATTTTTCAGCGAAAACTCTGCAGGCTAGGAGGGAGTAGCAGGATATACTTAAAGTGATGAAACACAAGAACGTACAACCAAGATTACTCTACCCAGCAAGGATCTCATTCAGATTTCATGGAGAAGTCAAAAGCTTTTCAGACAAACAAAGGTAAGAGAATTCAGTACCACCAAACCAGATTTACAACAAATGCTAAAGGAACTTCTCTAGGCAGAAAACACAGGAGAAGGAAGAGACCTACAAAAACAAATGCAAAACAATTAAGAAAATGGTAATAACATACGTATAGATAATAACCTTGAATGTAAATGGATTAAATGCTCCAACCAGAAGACACAGACTGGCTGAATGGATACAAACACGAGACCCATATATATGCTGTCTACAAGAGACTCACTTCAGACCTAGGGACACATACAGACTGAAAGTGAAGGGATGGAAAAAGACATTCCATGCAAATGGAAATCAAAAGAAAGCTGGAGTAGCAATACTCATATCAGATAAAATAGACCTTAAAATAAACTCTGTTACAAGAGATAAAGAAGGACACTACATAATGATCAAAGGATCAATCCAAGAAGAAGATATAACAATTATAAATGCTGATGTACCCAATATAGGAGCATCTCAATTCATAAGGCAAATGCTATTAACCAAGAAAGGAGAAATTGACAGTAACACAATAATAGTAGGGAATTTTAACACCCCACTTAAACCAATGGACATATCATCCAAGCAGAAAATAAATAAGGGACCAAAATCTTTAAATGACAAATAGACCACATAGATGTAATTGACATTTATAGAACATTGCACCCAAAAGTGGCAGAACACACTTTCTTCTCAAGTGCACATGGAACATTCTACAGGATAGATCACATCTTGGGTCATAAATCAAGCCTTGGAAAATGTAAGAAAATTGAAATTGCATCAAGCATCTTTTCTTGACCACAACGCTATGAGATTGGAAATCAATTACAGGAAAAAAACTGTAAAAAACACAAATACATGGAGGCTAAACAGTGCACAACTAATTAACCAAGAGATCACTGAAGAAACCAAAGAGGAAATTAAAAAATACATAGAAACAAATGACAATGAAAACACAATGACCCAATACTTATGGGATGCAGCAAAAGCAGTTCTAAGAGGGAAATTTATAGCCATACAATCTCACCTCAAGAAACAAGAAAAATCTCAAAAAAACAATGTAACACTACACTTGAAACAACTAGAGAAAAAAGAACAAAGAAAACCAAAAGTCAGTAGAAGGAAAAAAATCATAAGAAACAGAGCAGAAATAAATGAAATAGAAACGAAGAAAACAATAGCAAAGATCAATAAAACTAAAAGCTGGTTCTTTGAGAAGATAAACAAAATTGATAACCCTTACCCAGACTCATCAAGAAAAAAAGGGAGAGGATGCAAATGAATAAAATTAGAAATGAAAATGGAGAAATCACAACTGACACTGCAGAAATACAAAGGATTATAAGAGACTACTACAAACAACTATATGCCAATAAAATGAACAACCACGAAAAAATGGACAAATTCTTGGAAAGATACAATTGTCCAAGACTGAACCAGGAATAATTAGAAAATATAAAGAGACTTATCACAAGTAATGAAATTGAAACTGTAATGAAAAATCTTCCAACAAACAAAAGTCTAGGACCAGATGGCTTCACAGGTGAATTTTATCTAACATTTATAGAAGAGCTTACATCCATCCTTCTCAAACTCTTCCAAAATATTGCAGAGGGAGAAACACTCCCAAATTCATTCTATGAAGCCAACATCACCCTCATACCAAAACCAGAAAAGATATCACAAAAAAAGAAATTTACAGGCCAATATCACTGATGAACACAGATGTAAAAGTCCTCAACAAAATACAAGCAAACAGAATCCAACAGCACATTAAAACAATCATACACCATGATTAAGTGGGGTTTACTCCAGGAATGCAAAGATTCTTCAATATACACAAAGCAATCAAGTGATACACCATATTAACAAACTAAGGATAAAAACCATATGATCATCTCAAAAGTGCAGAAAAAGCTTTTGACAAAATTCAGCACCCATTTATGATAAAAATTCTCTAGATAATGGGCATAGAGGGAACCTGACTCAACATCATAAAGGCCATATATGACAAACTCACAGCAAGCATCATACTCAAAGGTGAAAAACTGAAAGCATTTCCACTAAGAGCAGGAATAAGACAAGGATGCCCACTCTCACCACTCTTATTAAACATAGTTCTGGCAGTCCTAGCCCACCAATCAGGGAAGAAAAAGAAATAAAATGAATACAAATTGGAAAAGAAGAAGTGAAACTGTCACTGTTTGCCAATAACATGATACTATACATAGAAAATCCTAAAGATGCAACCAGAAAACTAGTAGAACTAATCAATGAATTTGGTAAGGTTGCAAGATACAAAATTAATGCACAGAAATCTCTTGCATTCCTATACATCAACAACAAAAAATCAGAAGGAGAAATTAAGGCAACACAGCCATTCACCACTGCAACAAAAAGAATAAAATACCTAGGAATAAATCTTCCTAAGGAGACAAAAGACCTGTTTGCAGAACACTATAAGACTCTGATGAAAGAAATTAAAGATGATACAAACAGGTGGAGGGATATACCATGTTCTTGGATTAGAAGAATCAATATTGTGAAAATGACAAAACTACTCAAAGCAATCTACAGATTCAATGCAATCACTATCAAACTACCAATGGCATTTTTCACAGAGCTAGAACAAAAAATTTCACAATTTGTATGGAAACACAAAAGACCCTGAATAGCCAAAGCAATCTTGAGAAAGAAAAACAGAGCTGGAGGAAACAGGCTCCCTGACGTCAAACTATACCACAAAGCTACAGTAATCAAGACAGTATGGTACTGGCACAAAAACGGAAATATAGATCAATGGTACAGGATAGAATGCTCAGAGACAAACCCACACACATATGGGCACCTAATTTATGACAAAGGAGGCAAGAATATACAATGGAGAAAAGACAGCCTCTTCAATAAGTGGTGCTGAGAAAACTGGACAGCTACATGTAAAAGAATGAAATTAGAACACTACCTAATTCCACACACAAAAATAAACTCCAGGGCTTCCCTGGTGGCGCAGTGGTTGAGAGTCCGCCTGCCGATGCAGGGGACACGGGTTTGTGCCCCGGTCCGGGAGGATCCCACATGCCGCGGAGCGGCTGGGCCTGTGAGCCATGGCCACTGAGCCTGCGCGTCCGGAGCCTGTGCTTTGCAACGGGAGAGGCCACAACAGTGAGAGGCCCGTGTACCACAAAAAAAAATAAAGATTAAAAAAAAAAGATTAAAAAAATAAACTCCAAATAGATTAAAGACTTAAATGTAAGACCAGACACTATAAAACTCTTAGAGGAAAACATAGGAAAAACACTCTTTGACATAAACCACAGCAAGATCTTTTTTGACCCACATCCTAGAGTAACGGAAATAAAAACAGAAATAAACAAATTGGACTTAATTAAACTTAAAAGCTCTTCCACAGCAAAGGCAACCATAAACAAGACAAAAAGACAACCCTCAGAATGGGAGAAAATATTTGCCAATGAAACAACAGACAAGGGATTAATCTCCAAAATATACTAACAGCTCATGGAGCTAAACAATCCAGTTAAAAAATGGGTGGAAGACCTAAACAGACATTTCACCAAGTAAGACATACAGATGGACAAGAGGCACACGAAAAGATGCTCCACATCACTAATTATTAAAGAATTGCAAATCAAAACTACAATGAGGTATCACTTCACACCATTCAGAATGGCCATTATCCAAAAAATCTAGCAACAATAAATGCTGGAAAGTGGTTGGTGAAAAGGGAACCCTCCTGCACTATTGGTGGGAATGTAAATTGATAAAACCACTATGGAAAACAGTATGGAGGTTCCCAAAAAACTAAAAATACAACTACTGTATGACCCAGCAATCCCACTACTGGGCATATATCCTGAGAAAACCATAATTCAAAAAGAGACATGCACCACAATGTTCACTGCAGCACCATTTACAATAGCCAGGACGTGGAAGCAACCTAAATGTCCATCGACAGATGAATGGATAAAGAAGATGCAGCACATATATACAATGGAATATTACTCAGCCATAAAAAGAAACAAAATTGAGTTATTTGTAGTGAGGTGGATGGACCTAGAGTCTGTCATACAGAGTCAGTCAGAAAGACAAGAACAAAAACCGTATGCTAACGCATATATCTGTAATCTTTATTTTTTTACATCTTTATTGGAGTATAACTGTTTTACAATAGTGTGTTAGTTTCTCCTTTACAACAAAGTAAATCAGTTATACATATACATATGTTCCCATATCTCTTCCCTCTTGCATCACCCTCCCTCCCACCCTCCCTATCCCACCCCTCTAGGTGGTCACAAAGCACAGAGGTGATCTCCCTGTGCTGCGGCAGCTTCCCACAAGCTATCTAATTTACATTTGGTAGTGTATGTATGTCCATACCACTCTCTCACTTCGTCACAGCTTACCCTTCCCCCTCCCCATATCCTCAAGTCCATGCTCTAGTAGGTCTGTGTTTTATTCCCGTCCTACCACTAATCTCTTCATGACATTTTTTTTTTAGATTCCATATATATGTGTTAGCATATGGTATTTGTTTTTCTTCTTCTGACTTACTTCACTCTGTATGACAGACTCCAGGTTTATCCACCTCATTACAAATAACTCAATTTCATTTCTTTTTATGGCTGAGTAATATTCCATTGTATATATGTGCCACATCTTCTTTATCCCTTCATCTGTTGATGGACAATTAGGTTGCTTCCACGTCCTGGCTATCGTAAATAGAGCTGCAATGAACATTTTGGTACATGACTCTTTTTTAATTATGGTTTTCTCAGGGTATATGCCCAGTAGTGGGATTGCTGGGTCGTATGGTATTGTGAAGCAATTATACTCCAATAAAGATCTATTTTTTTTAAAAAAATCTAAAGTAATAGTCATGAAGGCTTAGGTGTAAACATGAGGAGTTTGGGTTGGGGCAGTCACAATCATTAATAGCGTATGAGGAACTGATGACATTCTTTGTGGAACAAGGAGGGGAATTAATCAGATATTGGGAGGATATCTGCATATCAGGCTGGACAGCCTACAAAGTAAAAAAAAAATATTTCCAACACTCAGAGAGGTCTCTAAGGAAAGAAGAACAATTTATTAGATTGGTAAACAAAAAAAACATGTGTCTGCACAAGTGTGATCCAGGGTCCAATCTTTGTTCACCTTCAGATTAGCTGGCCTACTGCATGGATACATATTCTTACTTCTACTACAGGAAGCTACAGAGACAGGCTTTGCCCTGAGAGGGGAGGCCTCAGGGTTTCCTGCTTCACTGGGTAAAAAAGTCCATCCACTTCTGTCAAAAGACTGAGTCATCCAATTGTGGTCTCAGGCTGCATTCTTCAATTCAGCGTTACTGTAATAAAACTGGTATGTTGATCTCCATCCAAATCCTGTGTCTACTTCTCCATTGGTTCAGAAGCCACATTGGAAAGAGATATGATTATCACTCCCCAAGCCCCAATAACCACCAATGTTTAAGGAAGGAGACATGGAAAAAACAGTCTTACTGGTGAGTGGTGTACCATGAGAGTGCAGTGTCATGGAAACCAGAAGACTCGAGTTTCAAAAAGGAGGGGGTGGTTAACCATCAAGTTAACGGAGACTTCCATTTCAGCCAGGATGAAGATGTCCAAGTGAGGTGTAGGGAGTCCGATCAGACTTCATCCTTACTAAAATTGCCAGCTAATCAGCATTCAGCCACAAGATTCCAGCAAAGAAAGAGAATACAAAGGCAGGTTAAAAAGGTTCTGGTCACCAATTCAAGTGTGTGGAGATGGGGTTTTTCCCACCAGACCAGCAAGCAAGTAATGTTCTGACACCAGCTGGGTGTCCTACAGTTTAACTCAATTTTGACGCTATCTGCCTAGAGATAGCATCAGACCTCACGGGTTAAGGGTTTAGTCCTACAAGACCCTCCCCTCTTCAGACACCAATCGAAAGCCCAGGTTATCACTGTATCTGACTGACAAGCTATAGATTGTAGGTTCCAGTGACCCTCTTCCTTGAATTTGAGACACCAGGCACACATCCAGGTTGTCACCTGTACTTCTGACAAACTGGCTATGAATCAAATGTTCCCATGGTCCCCTCCTTGGGTTCAATTAGTTTGCTAGAACGGCTCACAGAACTCAGAGAAACATTTTACTTACTAGATCACCAGTTTATTATAAAAGGATATAACTCAGGAATAGCCAGGTTGAAGAGATGCATAGGGCAACATATGAAGAAGAGGCACTGAGCTTCCACACACCCTCCAAGTGCACTACTCTGCCCATACCTCCTTGTGTTTACCAACTGGGAAGCTCACTGAACTCGTACTTTTTGGTTTTCATGGAGGCTTCAAATACATAGATAAGGTTTGATTAAATAATTGTCCATTGGTGATTGATTCAACCTCCAGCCCCTCTCCCCTCCTTCCCAGAGGTTGTGGGGTGGGACTGAAAGTTCCAACCCTCTAATCATCTGGTTGGCTCCACTATCAACTAGCTTCCATCCTTAGGTGTTTGCCCCCAAAGTCACCTCATTAACCTAACAAAAGATACATATATTGCTCTCTCTTCATTTAAAAAATTCCAAGGGTTTCCGTCATTTCCAATGCCAGAAATGACGAAAACCCTAATATACATTTCTTATAAATCACAGCGTCATGCAGATGCTCTAAAGTAAGATGGCATAAGGATTAAAAGCAAATAAATGTATATAACAAAACAGAAACAGACTCACAGGTATAGAGAACAAACTAGTGGTTACCAGTGGGGAGAGGGAAGTGGGGAGCAGCAAGACAGGGGTATGGGATTAAGAGATACAAACTACAGTGTTTGAAGTAAATAAGCAACAAGGATATATTGTACAGTGCAGAGAAATATAGCCATTATTTTGTAACAAACTTAAATGGAGTATAATCTATAAAAATATTGAATCACTAGTCATACACCTGAAACTAATATAATACTGTAAATCAACTATACTTCAATTTTAAAAAAGAAAAAATAGGTCCCAATTATAATCATAGTTGGGGGTGAGGGCTGTCAGTCTGGTCCCTGGCCACCTTTTACTTAGTCAGTCCAATTAACTGTTCTTGTAATTGCTAAGTAACACATAAATAATGGAGGACTTGGGCCTAACTTTCTCTGCTGTTGCCAGTGCCACACTGCACACTGACTGGTGTACCAAGAAGGAACTAAAGTAGTTAAGAACAGAACATTCGAAACAGAAGAGTATGAAGGAATCATATGGGCTGTTTAACTTTTGCTGTGTATCTCTTTAACATCTCTTTACGCTGAGAAACAGGTCCATTTCTCTGATTATAAAAGCTCATTCCTCATTATGGAAATTGCTAGGGTGAATGGACCATCCCATAACTTCATAAATGGCTAACGTGAAGAATGTGTGTGTGTGTGTGTGTGTAGGATATGTGTTTGAAATAGCCTTGTTCACTATTAAAGAACTAAAGCAAGAAAATAAAAAACTATACTCTTTCTACCATTCAGGGAAGTGGTTGCACACAGAGGAAAATTTCCTACTAAGAAACAATGCTTCCAGAAATAAAGTTGTATAGGAATTAGGGGAATAGCCCCATGGAAAGAAAAAGCATCAGAGCATCAGGTAATATGAAGAGAAGCAAACAGAAGCAAAGAGATAACAGATGAAATTACATTTTGGGCAACGAGCAAGGGAAGCAGGGACCTAAGACATGGTTGAATTAGCTAGTGCCAAGCTTCCAATGGGAGCCAACTCTAAGGTCAAGTTTGGCAAAGTCACTGTGGAGTCAGCCCCATGGCCCTTGAGAAAGGGCAAGCACAAGTTAAGTGCCAGTGAATTGGGAGATTGGGATTGACACACATACATTAATATGTATAAAATAGGTAACTAATAAGAACCTGCTATATAAAAAAATAAATTAAATTAAATTAAAAAAAATTTTAATTAAAAAAAAAAGTTGTCAGATGGATATGCAGGCTTTGGATATGCCCAGAATTAGTAGATTTAAATTCAATTACACTATAATTCAAGGATGAAATTTTTTAAGAGAAAATGATATAAATCTTTGCCATGAAGATGAAATGAACCTAGAAGCTCTTAGAAAAGTCTCAGTTCAGAAATAGAGAAAATGTTTTAAACTTTTGAAGACATCGCAACAAAAATTGTATTTCATTAACTGCCCCTGTTCCAAATTTCCAATAAAATACTTAAGAAAATACAGTGAAGAATACTTACTACATCAATGAAATGTAAGGAAAGAAGACACTAATCCAGAAGTTGGGATAAATTTCTAACTACAAGGCTGGTGTATCAAGGTTGAGAAACACAATAAACGGCCTATACATGTTTTACAAGGTCAAAAAGTGGAGCCTGGCTCTCCTAGAGTAAGGCTGAAGGAAGCTATAACCAGTTCACATCCTTTACCTAAACCCCATCATCACCCTCCCACTACCATCTAATCACAACTCAGTTGCTGGGTCTGTTCCAAACAGGAAAATGAAAAGCCATTACTTTACTGTATCAAAATTATACTAGTGGGACATTCCATGCCATATTCCTCTTCCTTTCCATGTTCCTTCAGCATCTCTTTTACACACATTCAGAGACTGCATTCCTGGCATTATTGGCCAAAGGTGGAGGAAAATGATGGGTGGTGCCAATCTGCAACTTGTAATCCCCACATGGAAAGCACAGTAGCCTGGGGAATAGACTGGGAGAGTATTTACAGCAATGCATGCTGCAGTCTGAGGTATTTAACATACTGCATCTTCTCACAGATTCAGAGAATTATACAGTGGGAATTAGAGAGGTTACCTATCTCAGTCCTGCAGATCTGCAAAGGTTGAAAATTTGATGGGCAAAAGAAATTGGCCTAGAAGTTATGCACATTAACCTAGGCAGCAGGCCATCTTGAAATAGCTAGCTATAAGAATTCCCTGGCGGTCCAGTGGTTCAGACTCCACACTTCCTCTGCTGGGGGCACGGGTTCGATCCATGGTCAGGGAACTAAGACCCCGCATGCCGCACAGCACGGGCAAAATAAATAAATAAATAAATAAATCCTTATTAAAGCACACAAATAATATATAATTTTAAAAAAGAAATAGCTACAAACCCGGTGTTTTGACAAACACTGAGTCTGTGTAAATCTTTCCTCATTCATAGAAAATTAAGAATGAGTGTACACAGAGGAAGATAAATACTGCGTGTGATCACTTATATGTGGAATCTAAAGAAATAAAACGAATGTATATAACAAAACAGAAACAGACTTACAGATATAGAGAACAAACTAGTGGTTACCAGTGGAAAGAAGGAAGCAGGGAGTGGCAAGATATGAGTATGGGATTAAGAGATACAAAGTACTATGTATAAAAAAGATAAGCAACAAGAATATATTGTACAGCACAGGGAAATATAGCCATTGTTTTATAATAACTTTAAGTTGCGGAGAATCTATTTTAGAAAAAAGAATTGGGCTTCCCTGGTGGCGCAGTGGTTGAGAATCCGCCTGCCAATGCAGGGGACATGGGTTCGTACCCCGGTCTGGGAAGATCCCACATGCCGCAGAGCGGCTGGGCCCGTGAGCCATGGCCGCTGAGCATGCACGTCCGGAGCCTGTGCTCCACAGTGGGAAAGGCCACAGCAGTGAGAGGCCCATGTACCACAAAAACAAACAAACAAAAAAAATCAGGTTCAATCTTATATACTATAAACAGAATTATACCTTCTTGCAAACAACCAGAGAATATACATGGCTATAGGTACTGACCAGAAAAGTTATCTGACTAAATTCAAAAGAGTAAAAAAAAGCTATGGCCTTATTGTATGACCACTATGTATATGTAGTGATATTTATATATCACTATATATAAACACATATATTTTTTAAACCCTAAAGTGTATAGCAAAATTTTAAGAAACAAGCTCCTAAACAATTGAAATAAAACTGGAAACAATATCATTTACAATCACTCCAAAGAAAACAAAATACTTAGACATATGTGTAACCAAACAAAGGTAGAATATGAATGCTGGAAATTACAAAATGATGGAAATTACAAAATTCTGAAGAAAGATATCAGTGACCTTTATCATGGATTGGATATCTTAGTACATAACACATTAATACAAAATAAAGATGTCACTTCTTCCCTAACTGATCTATGGGTTCAATGCAATCCCTACCAAAAGTTTATCTTAATGTTTATATGAAAAGCCAAAGGAACTAGAATAGCCCAAACATTCTGAAAATGAATAAACCGGGAGGAATCATACTATTTGATTTTAAGACTTACTACATAGCTACATTAATTAAAACAATTAAGACAATTAAAAGAAGAGAAAAGTTTTAGAGGTAAAGTCATAGACCATTAGCCAGAAAGCCTGAAGCACAGGCTTTGAGAGGCTTTCAAGGTTTGCTTTGGCCTCTAGTGCTCTTTACATCTACCATGAAAAGTTCAGGGCCTGGAGAGCCACTAGTCTCCAAATGAAGGATACAGGTCAGAGCCAAATTCACCCCATAGCCTGTAATAGAGCTGCCTCAGCAGACCTGCAGCCCTGTGAAGGATAAAAACTAATACACATTGTTGGGCTACAGAGATTTTGTTGTTTGTTATCCAGTAACATTGAAGTGGAAACTTGACTAAAACAAGTAACCAGGGGAAAGACCATATATGACTCCTTGCCAAGAATGTTGGACTTTATCCTAAAATGTGTCTGAAGCCATTGGAGGGTTTTGAGCGAAGGACATGATATGGTTTATGTTACAACAGTATAATTCTACTGCTGGGTGAAGAGACTAAGGTGTAAAGGTAGAAGAAGGAACACCATTTTAAGAGTTTAATAATTTAAATCAAGCAAGATATGTTGATGACATAGTTCAAGGTGGTAGTGGGAAAGACGGTCAGAAACGGTCAAATTCTGGATACAGCTTGAAACATGAAGGCAGCAGGATTTGCTAACAAGCAAGATATAGGTTGTGAGAGAAGACCCAACTGCCATCAGCTAAGATGGGCACAACCACAGGAGGAGCAAGCGTGTGGCAAAATCAACAGACACTTTATTTCTGCTGGTTTAATGGCCAAACACTGAAAATGTAGTCACTAAATGAAGGAACCCCAATAGGGAAAATGACAAAATATTGTTTAAAAAAATAGAGTTATACCAAGCGGAATGAAACTCATGAAGGATCATTATCAACCTTGGTATTGCCTAATTTAAAAAATTTAGAAGAAGCAGGAGATATTGAGGCCTCTCTAAATGTAGAAGTAATTTACTTATGAGGACTTATTTATTAAAATGACCCTAGGATGAATGCATGTCATCATCGTTACAATAAAACATTTCCATGGAACATTACTTATTTATAGGGTTCTACTCCAGATTGAGTCAAATCAACTGTGGGAACTACGACAAAAATACAACAGGGTTGTGAAGGTACATTGGCATTTCTTATTGGACAGACAGAGGAAGAGACAGCTGTATGCATTCATGCTTATCAAATAGGCTCAAACACTATCTCACTCTAGGATGGAGAGATGTCTGGGTTCTCCCTAGGAATTCTAGGACTGTCTTTTTCTAAATAAATGAAAACATTTGAAAGAGAATCACAGAATGTCAGAAAAGCAACATTACAGGGCTTTCCTGGTGGCGCAGTGGTTGAGAATCTGCCTGCTAATGCAGGGGACATGGGTTCGAGCCCTGGTCTGGGAAGATCCCACATGCCACAGAGCAACTAGGCCCATGAGCCACAACTACTGAGCCTGCGCATCTGGAGCCTGTGCTCCACAGAAAGAGAGGCCGCGATAGTGAGAGTGGCCCCCGCTCGCCACAACTAGAGAAAACCCTCACACAGAAACGAAGACCCAACACAGCCAAAAATAAATAAATAAACAAATGTGGGATTAAAAAACAACAAAAAAGAAAAGCAATATTACAAAACATGTATTGCAAGCAGTGGGAATGTGTTGGTAATTAATCATGATTTTTGGAAGATCACAGCTATATCTCAAAACAGTGCATGGCTCCAGTACCTCAGCATCAGCTAATTAACAAGAAAGACTATTCCGAAAGAAAAATTCTATGGCATTCAATTTTTAATCTGCCATCTATAGAGATTCCCACAAAAAAAGAAAAATATTTTTCCCCACCTGTTACTTTACAATTTGTTTTGTTAGAAAAAATCTCTTAAAGTAAATTATACTACCTAAAGCTTGCCTTGAAGAAATCTAAAGGTTACTGATCATGCTGACAGGTAATAGCAACACGATATGATTCGAGAGACTGTGTTGACACATATGCCACACAAGTTGTTGAGCCTACCTGTGGACAAAAGAATTAAAATCAAAAGTGTGTTGCTATAAAATTTTATTATCCAGTACAAAATCACTGACATTTCTTCTAATGTTTTGAATCCAATCATGGTGGAAAAAATCATCTTCCTTCAGCACACAACTGGATAAAACTACTTACAGATGTAAGGGCAAATGAGCTCTTATAAGAATTCCTATTTTGTGAGCCCTTTTCAGAAACTCTAGGGGCTGTCAACATCATTTCTTTGCCAAGAAACACTTCAACTGAAAGAAAATTCTGGTATTTTGTGCAAAATAGAGCACCTTTGATGCTTGAAAATATATCTAGTTTTGTTGCTCTGGTGAAGAGAGAAGCAACCCATGACATTGGAATGCACTGCTGTACAGACTGGTGTGTGTTGTTATCAAAGACTCGGCCAATAACAATGAAAGAAGTCTTTTCTGCTGCTGTGAAAGCTGTCAGCTTCATCAGAGCCAGATCCTTGAGTCACCACTTTAAGAAATTTGGTCAAAAAGTGGAATAAGATTATAATTTTTTTCTACTGTATGGACACTCATTGGCATTCTGGGGGACAAATCAATGCACATGATTAAACTTCAGAGAAAAAGAGAAAAATAAAACCCACTCAGAACAATTTGAAAGGGAGATATTCATTCATTGCTTGGCTTACTTGCCAAGTATTTTTGGCCATGTGTGAAAGGTAAATCTTCTAATCCAAGGCCCTGCTGCTAAAAAACCATAAGCAATTTTTTACCAAGATGCCAAAAGAAGTGCTTCACAGGATAAGGTTGAGACTGACAAATCATTGTCAATTTCTCAGCTGGCAGAGTTGGAAATCCTGCAGACATTTTCTGAGGGTTTCCTCAGCTTCTTGGACCTTAATAATAAAATAGGCATTTGAAATCCATTCCTTGCTGACAGGGCATTAGTAGTGAAAATTTTATCAAAGATGATCCCATTGCCTTGAGAACTAAGGAAATGAAGTGACCCAAATTCACCATGAAGTACCTTATTCAGTTTGCAAGCTCCAACACTAGCTCACTCTAATCAAACAAAGCAAGTTTTAGGAGCTTTGATTCATTTTGCTTTTATATATATCTGTGAGACAGGATTTTCAGAAATGTTGGCTTTAACACAAATATTCATAATCAATTCAAGGCCAAAGATGACTTATATGTTGTATGTCAAAGTCCATTCCACTAAACCAAAACAGCATCAACCTAATTTTGGAAATGTACTACTAAGAATGAAAATTTATTTTGGTTTTATTTGTAAAATTTGAACTTCTTTCCATTTTTTCCCCTCAGAAGTCATCAATTTTTACATGATGTCCCCCCATCCCCAGAAGAATGCATATGAACATATACTCCCACAAAGCTATTGAAATGCTTTATAACTTGACTTTATACATATACCAAAATAATCTCTAGGAAAAAAGTTATGTCTTTTTAGATTCTGTGTGTCTGGAATGCAAAATAAAATTGAGAACCAGTGATGTAAGCTTCATGAAGATTAAATTGATGAATTGCCTTAATCCACTATTTCTGATACATATATAAAAATTACCACTATATTAGACTGGTAATTTGAGAACAGTCAACTTGCATCAAAGTTGATGAATCACCATATTTCCCTAGAATACCATGTTTTCAAAGATACACAGAGAACAAAGAAGTCCTGAATGCTCAGGACATGTTGCAGTTTCAGAATCTATTAGCAAATATCCCAGAGCTTAAAAATCCTCAGGATAGCTTGGACATGGAAAATATCATGTGAAGAACACATATATATTACTATCTTTAACTTAACGAACCTAATTCTGATGATTAATTTTATGTGTCAACCTGACTGGGTCACAGAGTACTCAAATATTTGGTTAAACAATATTTTGGGTTTGAAGGTATTTCTAAATAGGATCAGCATTTGAAATGGTAGACTAAGTAAAGCAGATTGCTATCCCCAATGTGGGTAGGCATCATCCAATCCATTGAGGGCCTGAATAAAACAAAAAAGCAGAGGAAGAAAGAATTCACTCTCAGCCTCACTGCATAAGCTGGGATTTATGATGGGTAAGTCACCTGACCTTGAACTGGAACTCACACCATCAGCACCTCCTGGCTCTCAAGCCTTCAGACTCGGACTGGAACTACACTACTGACTTTTCTGGGTTTCTAGCTTGCTGATGGCAGAGCATGGAACTTCTTAGCCTCCATAATCCTGTGAGCCAATTCCCCATAAAAAATCTTTTAATAAATGTACCCCATTGGTCTATTTCCCTGGAGACTCCTTACTAATACATTAACTATCCTAAACCAAAGTGAATAGGCATTCACTGAAGTATCAAAAATGGTTTAAAGCTGAGTCTCATCAGTGCCCTGATTGTATAATAATATTTTTTAAACCTTCTTAAGTTTCAAAGAGGTGTTTTAAAAACTCTTCTGGGGCACACTGACTTTTGAACTCACTGCATACGGAGCTGATTTGTATGCTCCTAGGGTATATATGACTACACCTGAAATAATGTATATCTAGATACTATGAAGGAAATTCTATCTTCCAGCTTACAGACACAGCTTTTTCAACAACAATAATTGCAAATTTACCAGCATATGAAAAGCCCATATTACGGTTGGAAGGCCATACATTGCTGACAGGTTAAGGATGGTTATTCAAGACTATTAATCCACTAATTCCAAAATAACAGTAGTAATAATGTTACCACTAGAAGTGGAGCAGAGCAAAGGAAAACATCACAGCAAAGCAAGAAATTCACACTCTTTTAACAGAGGTTTGTATTACGGTTTTCATTAAAAGTGGCAAGGCACAAACCAAACAACTCACCAAAATTAGATTTTGGTTTATTCCCCTGTATTTAGGGTTATTATTTATTAACCCTATAATCTATCTCTCAAAAGCAACCAGATATTAGTACAATATATTAGGTTCAAGTTTTGGTAATAGAGTTTTCAAATGACACAGTAAGAGTACTTACAAAACAGTAGTTTGAAGATAGTGATGACTTAGTGTCTAATAAAATAAATGCTGAATTTCTACAAAGATGGATTATCAAGCTTTATGATATTTATTTATTTATTTATATTTATTTATCAAGCTGTATTATATACAGTTTTGAAGATTATTGTGTTCTAGGTTTTGAACATAATTAAAGTCTTTATTGTTTGTGTTTGTTACACAGTATACTCTTCATTGAATATAAATTTCCATTAGAATTCTTATCTTTTTTCTGTTTTGGCTGCATATTAATACTCAATGAAATATTCTAATATATCTTGGAAAATCTGTCTTTAGTGTATGCATAAGAATGGCATTGTAATTCCTCCAATATTAGTTTTTGCTTTATATTTTGTACCAGTTATTTCATCAAATGATTTACTTTCACATACTTTTATTACCTGTCAGAATTCATGTAAATGAATTTTACTTTACTATTTTAATTTGTACCAATGTTTACTGAGATATTTTCTCCCCTGCATGTTGTGTGAATTTTTCCACATTTATTTTATCTTGTGGATTGCTTTTTAGTCCCCAATATTCATTGAGATACAGTGCCAGTACGTATTCTATATGTGGTATGGAATTCAATTTACCAGTAAATATATATATTTTATTGGCTGTTATGTGTCACTATGAATATATTTCTTTTCAGCTATATGACTTTATACTTTTGTATAATTTATTGAAAATTACTGTATACTCAATTTATGACTTCCTACTGAGTTCCAGTATACTACACAATGTGGTTTATGACCAATAGAACATCAAAAGAACACAGAGCCAATATGAAGAGGCTCCCATCAACTAAAGATGAAACAATCTGAGCACAAAAAAAATTCTGAATGTTAATGACTGAACATATCAACTTTATAAAACTCATGTAAAGGAGAGAAAGCTACTCTCTCTCTCCTTCTCCCCCGAAAAAACAGAACAGTCCCCAGAGTTGTATGGAACCACAAAAGACCCCAATTAGCCAAAGCAGTTCTTGAGAAAAAGGACACAGCTGGAAGCATCATACTAAGTTCAAACTATATTACAAAGCTACAGTAATCAGAACAGTAGGGAACTAGCATTAAAAACAGACACATAGGGGAGGCGAGAAGATGGCGGAACAGTAAGATGCAGAGATCAACTTCCTCCTCACGGATACATCAGAAATACATCTACATGTGGAACTTCTCCTATAGAACACCCACTGAACGCTGGCAAAAGACCTCAGACCTCCCAAACGGCAAGAAACTCCCAATGTACCTGCGTAGGGCAAAAGAAAAAAGAATAAACAGAGACAAAGAATAGGGATGGGACCTGCACCAGTGGAAGGGAACCATGAAGGAGGAAAGGTTCCCACACACTAGACGCCCCTTCGTGGGGGGAGACTGTGGGTGGCAGAGGGGGAAGCTTTGGAGCCGCGGAGAAGAGCACAGCAACAGGGTGCAGAGGGCAAAGCGGAGAGATTCCCGCACAGGGGATCAGTGCCGACCGGCACTCACCAGCCCGAGAGGCTTGTGTGCTCACCCGCCGGGGCGGGAGTAGGCAGGGAGCTGAGCCTCGGGCTTCAGTCGGACCCCAGGGAAAGGTCTGGAATTGGCAGAGTGAAAATGGCCTGAAGGGGTTAGTGCACCATGGCTAGCTGGGAGGGAGTCCAGTTGAAGTCTGGAGCTGCTGAAGAGACAAGAGACCTTTTCTTCCCTCTTTGCTTCCTGGTGCACGAGGAGAGGGGTTTAAGCGCACCGCTTAAAGGAGCTCCAGAAACGGGCGCGGAGCTACCGAAGAGACAAGAGACTTTTTCTTGCCTCTTTGTTTCTGGGTGCGAGAGGAGAGGGGATTAAGGGCACCATGTAAAGGAGCTCCAGAAACGGGCACGAGCTGCGGCTGTCAGCACGGACAGCAGAGACGGGTGTGGGATGCTAGGGTTGCTGCTGCTGCCACCAAGAGGTCTGTGTGCGAGCACAGGTCACTCTCCACACCGCCCCTTCCGGGAGCCTGTGCAGCCCGCCACTGCCACAGTCCCGGAATCCAGGGACAGCTTCCCTGGGAGAACGCGCGGTGCACCTCGGGCCAGTGCAGCGTCATGCCAGCCTCTGCCACCACAGGCAAGCCCCACATCCATGCCCCTTCCTCCCCCCAGCCTGTGCCAGAACCCCGAATCAGCTGCTCCTTTAACCCCGTCCTGTCTGAGCAATGGGCAGATGCCCTCGGACGACCTACACGCAGAGGTGGGGTCATGTCCAAAGCTGAACCCCAGGAGCTGTGCAAACAAAGAGAAGAGAGGGAGGTCTCCCAGCAGCCTCAGAAGCAGCGGATTAAAACTCCACAATCAACTTGAAGTGCCTTGCATCTGTGGAAAACCTGAATAGACAGCGAAATATCCCAAGTTGAGGAGGTGAACTTTGAGAGTAAGATATACTATTATTTTCCCCTTTTTCTCTTTTTGTGAGTGTGTATGTGTGTGCTGCTGTGTGAGATTTTGTCTGTATAGCTTTGCTTTCACCATTTGTCCTAGGGTTAGACCGACCCATTTTTTGTTTTGTTTTGTTTTTTAATAGAAATTTTTCTTCTTAATAATTTTTTATTTTAATAACTATTTTATCCTACTTTATTTTGTCTTCTTCCTTTCTTTCTTGCTTCCTTCCTTTCTTCCATCCTTCCTTCGTTTCTTCCTCCCTCCCTCCCTTCCTCCCGTCTTTCCTCCCTTCCTTCCTCCCTTCCTTCCTCCCTTCCTTCCTTCCTTTCTTCCTCCCTTCCTTCCTCTCTTCCTTCCTCCCTTTCTTCTTTTCCTTCCTTCCTTCCTTTGCTTTCTTCCTTCCTTCATTTCTTCCTTCCTTTCTTCCTTCCTCCCTTTTATTCCTTCCTTCCTTCCCTCCCTCCTTCCCTCCTTCCTTCCATCCTTCCTTCCTTTCTTTCCTTTCTATTTTTTCTCCCTTTTATTTCGAGCAGTGTGGATTAAAGGCTCTTGGTGCTCCAGCCAGACATCAGGGCTGTGTCTCTGAGGTGGGAGAACCAACCTCAGGACACTGGTCCACAAGAGACCTCCCAGCTCCATGTAATATCAAATGGCAAAAAATCTCCTAGAGATCTCCATCTCAACACCAAGACCCAGCTTAACTCAAGGACCAGCAATGAACAGTGCTGGACATGCTACGCCCAACAAATAGCGAGACAGGAGTACAGTCCCATCCATTAGCAGAGAGGCTGCCTAAAATCATAATAAGGCTACCAACATCCCCATACACACCACCAGACGTGGACCTGCCCACCAGAAAGACAAGACCCAGTCTCCTCCAGAACAGAGGCACTAGTCCGCCCAACCAGGAAACCTACTCAACCCACTGAACGAACCTTAGCCACTGGGGACAGCCACCAACAACAACAGGAACTACGAACCTGCAGCCCACAAAAAGGAGACCCCAAACACAGTAAGATAAGCAAAATGAGAAGACAGAAAAACACACAGCAGATGAAGGAGGAAGATAAAAACACACCAGACCTAACAAATGAAGAGGAAATAGGCAGTCTACCTGAAAAAGAATTCAGAATAATGATAGTAAAGATGATTCAAAATCTTGGAAATAGAATAGACAAATTGCAAGAAACAGTTAACAAGGACGTAGAAGAAATAAAGAGGAAGCAAACAACGATGAGCAACACAATAAATGAAATGAAAAATAATCTAGATGGGATCAATAGCAGAATAACTGAGGCAGAAGGACGGATAAGTGACCTGGAAGATAAAATAGTGGAAATAACTACTGCCAAGCAGAATAAAGGAAAAAGAATGAAAAGATCTGAGGACAGTCTCAGAGACCTCTGGGAAAACATTAAACACACCAACGTTCGAATTATAGGGGTCCCAGAAGAAGAAGAGAAAAAGAAAGGGACTGAGAAAATATTTGAAGAGATTATATTTGAAAACTTCCCTAATATAGGAAAGGAAATAGTCAATCAAGTCCAGGAAGCACACAGAGTCCCATACAGGATAAACACGCCAAGACACATAATAATCAAACTGTCAAAAATTAAATACAAAGAAAACATATTAAAAGCAGCAAGGGAAAAACAACAAATAACACACAAGGGAATCCCCATAAGGTTAACATCTGATCTTTCAGCAGAAACTCTACAAGCCAGAAAGGAGTGGCAGGACATATTTAAAGTGATGAAGGAGAAAAACCTACAACCAAGATTACTCTACCCAGCAAGGATGTCATTCAGATTTGATGGAGAAATTAAAACCTTTACAGACAAGCAAAAGCTTAGAGAGTTCAGCACCACCAAACCAGCTGTAAAACAAATGCTAAAGGAACTTCTCTAGGCAAGAAACACAAAAGAAGGAAAAGACCTACAAGAACAAACCCGAAACAATTAAGCAAATGGTAACAGGAACATACATATCGATAATTACCTTAAATGTAAATGGATTAAATGCTCCCACCAAAAGACACAGACTGGCTGAATGGATAAAAAACAAGACCCATATATATGCTATCTACAGGAGACCCACTTCAGACCTAGGAATACATACAGACTGAAAGTGAGGGGATGGAAAAAGATATTCCATGCAAATGGAAATCAGAAGAAAGCTGGAGTAGCAATTCTCCTATCAGACAAAATAGACTTTAAAATAAAAACTATTACAAGAAACAAAGAAGGACACTACATAATGATCAAGGGATCAATCCATGAAGAAGATATAACAATTGTAAATATTTATGCACCCAACATAGGAGCACCTAAATACGTAAGGCAAATACTAACAGCCATAAAAGGGGAAATCGACAGTAACACAATCATAGTAGGGGACTTTAACACCCCACTTTCACCAATGGACAGATCATCCAAAAGGAAAATAAATAAGGAAACACAAGCTTCAAATGATACATTACAAAAGATGAACTTGATTGATATTTATAGGACATTCCATCCAAAAACAACAGAATACACATTTTTCTCCAGTGCTCATGGAACATTCTCCAGGATAGATCATATATTGGGTCACAAATCTAGCCTTGGTAAATTTAAGAAAATTGAAATCGTATCAAGTATCTTTTCTGACCACAACTCTATGAGACTAGATATCAATTACAGGAAAAGATCTGTAAAAAATACAAACACATGGAGGCTAAACAATACACTACTTAATAACGAAGTGATCACTGAAGAAATCAAAGAGGAAATCAAAAAGTACTTAGAAACAAATGACAATGGAGACACGACGACCCAAAACCTATGGGATACAGCAAAAGCAGTTCTAAGAGGGAAGTTTATAGCAATACAATCATACCTTAGGAAACAGGAAACATCTCGAAAAAACAACCTAACTTTGCACCTAAAGCAATCAGAGAAAGAACAAGAAAAACCCAAATTTAGCAGAAGGAAACAAATCATAAAGATCAGATCAGAAATAAATGAAAAAGAAATGAAGGAAACAATAGCAAAGATCAATGAAACCAAAAGCTGGTTCTTTGAGAAGATAAATACAATTGATAAACCATTAGCCAGACTCATCAAGAAAAAAAGGGAGAAGACTCAAATCATTAGAATCAGAAATGAAAAAGGAGATGTAACAACTGACACTGCAGAAATACAAAAGATTATTAGAGATTACTACAAGCACCTGTATGCCAATAAAATGGACAACCTGGAAGAAATGGACAAATTCTTAGAAATGCAGAAGCTGCCGAGACTGAACCAGGAAGAAATAGAAAATATGAACAGATCAATCACAAGCACTGAAATTGAAACTGTGATTTAAAATCTTCCAACAAACAAAAGCTCAGGACCAGATGGCTTCACAGGCGAATTCTATCAAACATTTAGAGAAGAGCTAACACCTATCCTTCTCAAACTCTTCTAAAAGATAGCAGAGAGAGGAACACTCCCAAACTCATTCAATGAGGCCACCATCAACCTGATACTAAAACCAGACAAAGACGTCACAAAGAAAGAAAACTACAGGCCAACATCACTGATGAACATAGATGCAAAAATCCTCAACGAAATACTAGCAAACAGAATCCAACAGCACATTAAAAGGTTCATACACCATGATCAAGTGGGGTTTATTCCAGGAATGCAAGGATTCTTCAATATATGTAAATCAATCAACGTGATACACCATATCAACAAACTGAAGAAGAAAAACCATATGATCATCTCAATAGATACAGAGAAAGCTTCTGACAAAATTCAACACCGATTTATGATAAAAAACCCTGCAGAAAGTAGGCACAGAGGGAACTTTCCTCAACATAATAAAGGTCATATATGACAAACCCACAGCCAAAATTGTTTTCAATGGTGAAAAACTGAAACCATTTCCACTAAGATCAGGAACAAGACAAGGTTGCCCACTCTCACCACTCTTATTCAACATAGTTTTGGGAATTCTAGCCACAGCAATCAGAGAAAAAAAAGAAATAAAAGGAATCCAAGTAGGAAAAGAAGAAGTAAAGCTGTCACTGTTTGCAGATGACATGATACTATACATAGAGAATCCTAAGGATGCTACCAGAAAACTACTAGAGCTAATCAATGAATTTGGTAAAGTAGCAGGATACAAAATTAATGCACAGAAATATCTGGCATTCTTATACACTAATGATGAAAAATCTGAGAGTGAAATTAAGAAAACACTCCCATTTACCAATGCAACAAAAAGAATAAAATATCTAGGAATAAACCTACCTAAGAAGACAAAAGACTTGTATGCAGAAAACTGTAAGACACTGATGAAAGAAATTAAAGATGATACAAATAGGTGGAGAGATATACCATGTTCTTCAATTGGAAGAATCAATATTGTGAAAATGACTCTACTACCCAAAGCAATCTACAGATTCAATGCAATCTCTATCAAATTACCACTGGCATTTTTAACAGAACTAGAACAAAAAATTTCACAATTTGTATGGAAACACAAAAGACCCTGAATAGTCAAAGCAATCTTGAGAACGAAAAATGGAGCTGGAAGAATCACGCTCCCTGACTTCAGACTATACTACAAGGCTACAGTAATCAAGACAGTATGGTACTGGCATAAAAACAGAAATATAGATCAATGGAACAGGATAGAAAGCCCAGAGATAAACCCACACACATATGGTCACCTTATCTTTGATAAAGGAGGGAAGGATATATAGTGGAGAAAAGACAGCCTCTTCAATAAGTGGTGCTGGGAAAACTGGACAGGTACATGTAAAAATATGAAATTAGAACATTACCTAACACCACACACAAAAATAAACTCAAAATGAGTTAAAGACCTAAATGTAAGGCCAGACACTATCAAACTCTTAGAGGAAAACATAGGCAGAACACTCTATGACATAAATCACAGCAAGATCCTTTATGACCCATCTCCTAGAGAAATGGAAATAAAAACAAAAATAAACAAATGGGACCTAATGAAACTTAAAAGCTTTTGCACAGCAAAGGATACCATAAACAAGACCAAAAGACAACCCTCAGAATGGGAGAAAATATTTGCAAATGAAGCAACTGACAAAGGATTAATATCCAAAATTTATAAGCAACTCATGCAGCTCAATAACAAAAAAACAAACAACCCAATCCAAAAATAGGCAGAAGAACTAAATAGACATTTCTCCAAAGAAGATATACAGATTGCCAACAAACACATGAAAGAATGCTCAACATCATTAATCATTAGAGAAATGCAAATCAAAACTACAATGAGATATCATCTCACACCAGTCAGAATGGCCATCATCAAAAACTCTAGAAACAGTAAATGCTGGAGAGGGTGTGGAGAAAAGGGAACACTCTTGCACTGTTGGTGGGAATGTAAATTGATATAGCCTCTATGGAGAACAGTATGGAGGTTCCTTAAAAAACTACAGAGAACTACCATACGACCCAGCAATCCCACTACTGGGCATATACCCTGAGAAAACCATAATTTAAAAAGAGTCATGTACCAAAATGTTCATTGCAGCTCTATTTACGATAGCCAGGACATGGAAGCAACCTAAGTGTCCATCAACAGATGAATGGATAAAGAAGATGTGGCACATATATACCATGCAATATTACTCAGACATAAAAAGAAATGAAATTGAGTTATTTGTAATGAGGTGGATAGACCTGGAGTCTGTCATACAAAGTGAAGTAAGTCAGAAGGAGAAAAACAAATACCATATGCTAACACATATATATGGAATCTAAAAAAAAAAATGTCATAAAGAGATTAGTGGTAGGACGGGAATAAAACACAGACCTACTAGAGCATGGACTTGAGGATATGGGCAGGGGAAAGGGTAAGCTGTGACGAAGTGAGAGAGTGGCATGGACATATATACACTACCAAATGTAAATTAGATAGCTTGTGGGAAGCTGCCGCATAGCACAGGGAGATCACCTCTGTGCTTTGTGACCACCTAGAGGGGTGGGATAGGGAGGGTGGGAGGGAGGGTGACGCAAGAGTGAAGAAATATGGGAACATATGTATATGTATAATGATTCACTTTGTTGTAAAGCAGAAACTAAGACGCCATTGTAAAACAGTTATACTCCAATAAACATGTTAAAAAAACAAACATAAAACAAACAAACAAAAAAACAGACACATAGATCAATGGAACAGTATAGAGAGCTCAGAAATAAGCCCACATATACATGGTCTAAACATATATGGTCAGTTAATTTACAACAGAAGAGCCAAAAATATACAATGGGCAAAGGACAATCTCTTCAATAAATGGTGCTGCGAAAAGTGGATAGCCAGATGCAAAAGAATGAAACTGGACCACTATCTTAGACTATACACAAAAATCAACTCAAAATGGATTAAAGACAAACATAAGAAGAGCTGAAACCATAAAACTACTACCTAGAAGAAAACATATGAGGTAAGCTCCTTGATATTGGTCTTGATGATGATTTTTTTGATTTGATACCAAAAGCAAAGGCAATAAAAACAAAAATAAACAAGTGGGACTATATCAAACTAAAAAGCTTCTGCATAGCAAAGGAAACCATCAAGTAGATAAAAAGGCAACCTATAGAATGGGAGAAAATATTTGCAAATCATATATCTGATACGGGGTTATTATCCAAAATATATAAAGAACTCATGTAACTCAATAGGAAAAAAACAAAAAAAACACAATCTGATTTTAAAACGTGCAGAGGATCTGAACAGTTATTTTTCCAAAGAGGACATACAGATGGCCAACCGGTACATAAAAAGGTGCTCAACATCACTAATCATCAAGGAAATACAAATCTTTTTGGCTATTACCAAAAAGAACACAAATAACAAGTGTTGGCAAGGATGTGGAAATAAAGGAACCCTCATGCACTGTTGGTGGAAATGTAAATTGATGTAGCCACTATGGAAAACAGTATGAAGATTCCTCAAAAAATTGAAAATAGAACTCCCATATGATCCAACAATTTTACTTCTGGGTATTTATCCAAAGGAAATGAAAACACTAATTTGAAAAAATATCTGCTCCCCCTTGTTCATTGTGGCATTATTTACAACAGCCAAGACATGGAAACAACCTAAGTGACTACAGATGGATGAATGGATAGAGAAAATGTGGTGTATATATATATATATACAATGGAATATTATTCAGCCATAAAAAGAAGAAAATCCTGCCAATTTCAACAACATGGAAGGATCTTGAGGATACTATGCTTAGTGAAATGTCAGACAAGGACAAATACCATATGATCTCACTTACATGTAGAATTAAAAAAACAACCAAACTCACAGATACAGAGAATAGATTGGTGGTTGCTGGGGGTGGGAGTGGGGTGAAAGTGCATGTGTGGAGGGTTGGCAAAATGGATGATGGTAGTCAAAATGTATGAACTTCTATTTATAAAATAAGTCCTGAGGATGTAATGTACACCATGGTATTTATAGTTAATGATACTGTATTTTATGTTTGAAAGTTGCTAAAGGAGTAGATTTTTTTAAAGTTCTCATCACAAGGGAAAAGAATTTGCAACTATGTGTGATGATGGATGTTAACTAGATTTACTATGGTGATCATTTCACAATATATACATATATTGAATCATTAAGTTGTACACTTGAAACTAATATGTTAATTATATCTCAATAAAAAAAGATTTAGAGTATGCATATGAATAGGTATGTATATAAGTATATGAATAAACATAAGATTGGAAGTAACACAAAAACCAGGAAAAGGAAAAATAAAAAAATTTGTTCAGTGTTTTTATCTATTATTTTTTATATCTTTATTGGAGTATAATTGCTTTACAATGTTGTGTTAGTTTCTGTTGTACAGCAAAGTGAAGCAGCTATACATATATATATATATATATACATATATATATATATATATATATATATATATATATCCCCATATCCCCTCCCTCTTGGGCCTCCCTCCCACCCTCCCTATCCCACCCCTCTAGGTGGTCACAAAGCATCAAGCTGATTTCCCTGTGCTATGCAGCAGCTTGCCACTAGCTATCCATTTTACATTTGGTAGTGTATCAGTGTTTTTATTTGGCTTGCAAATAGATTCCTTTTTGTATTCTACTAAAATTGAAAAAAAAAAACAACCCCACAAAACCCATACCAGACACCTGAAAGTAACCAAGGGACTTCCCTGGTGGTGCAGCAGTTAAGAATCCACCTGCCAGTGCAGGGGACACGGGTTCAAGCCCTGGTCCAGGAAGATCCCACATGCCACAGAGCAACTAAGCCCGTGCGCCACAACTGCTGAGCCTGCCCTCTAGAGTCTGCAAGCCACAACTACTGAGCCAGCGCATTGCAACTACTGAAGCCCATGCACCTAGAGCCAGTGCTCCATCACAAAAGAAGCCACTGCAATGAGAAGCCTGCGCACCACAATGAAGACCCAACACAGTCAAAAATAGATAAATAAATAATAAAGATCCTAACTCAAAGAAAAAAAAAGTAACAAGGATGCCAACCCAACTCCTTATTCTGAATATTAGCTATTAAAATACTGAGCATTTATTTTGCCTTATTCCTGGCTTTCCTTTACATCAGAGTAGACAAATAGCCCTAAATGATAAGAAAATTCTGACTATTAAATGTGCAAGAAATCATAGCATTAGAAAAGTCATCATTTTGTAACTCCTAATGTAATATTTGAGCCAGGAAAAGATCATCAGTGGATGAAAGCATTAGATAAAAGGGTTTATGAGGAATTTTATAATGGAGGCATCAGCTTGTCGCCACCGGAACTCAATGATCAATCTTAGCATCATAAAAGTGGGACAACCAGATGTTGTATGCTTCCTGCTGTGATATATGAAGCATCCAGTTCTACCTTTGAAATACTTTTACCAATACAGTTAAACAGTCATCTATTAAAACTCCCAGAGCTAACTTCCAATCAAATATAATACATTAACTTAACTTGGATGAAGCAAATGTAGTAAAATCATAATTATTGAATCTAGGTGTAAAGTACAGAGGGAGTCAATGATCTATTTTTCATAATTTTGTGTATATTTAAAAATTTTATAATTGAAAATAACCATTTAACAGAGTCGTGATGTTACATTCTCACATATCTTAAACCCCCAAAATATTGCCACTTAGTGGTATATAGAGGATAACCAGACCCTAAAACATTATGAGAGGGATGTTTTAATCTGATATTTATTGGAGTTGCACCAACCAACAATAAGAATTGCATTTTTCACTGAAATTTAAGGGGCCAAAGTAGATGACCAGAGACAATAGCCCAGCTACAGAAAAAATAAATTGAACCCATAATGACTGTTACCAATAATGATAACATTTATTAAGTGCATATTCTGTGCTGGGCACTGTGCTATGTACTTTACCTCATTTCAATTATGATCATCACAACATAGTGAATATTGATATCTCCAGTTTAAAGATAAACTAAGGCTAAGAAAGATGTTAATTATTTTGATTAAGATCACAGAGCTAGAATACGGAATTCAAACCCAGCACTTACACCACAAAGATCATATTCTTAATTCTATACCAGGGGCAGTCTGTACTCATATCCATGACCCCATTCCCCACAACCCAATATTTCCACAAAACCACAAAGAGTTTATTGCAAGCATGGTTAATGTAAATACATAATGAGGTACTCCTCTATAGTTTCAAGAAAGAAAAGTATACAATCTCAGCATCTGAATCTCTCTACTTTATGAGTTTTGGAGGGAGAAAAAAAACTGCCTTCCATTATCGTGATTAAAAATGCAGGTGTTGGGGCTTCCTTGGTGGCGCAGTGGTTGAGAGTCCGCCTGCCGATGCAGGGGAGACGGGTTCGTGCCCCGATCCGGGAAGATCCCACATGCCGCGGAGCGGCTGGGCCCATGAGCCATGGCCGCTGAGCCTGCGCGTCCGGAGCCTGTGCTCCACAGCGGGAGAGGCCACAACAGTGAAAGGCCCGCGTACAGAAAAAAAAAAAAAAAGCAGGTGTTTACTTCCTCAGTTTCCCTTGAGCTAGGGCATGAGCTATGCCCTACACTCTAGCATATAACACACTTGCCGCAGATATGGAATTGAGGACCAGTAGACCAAAGAAGCAGGGAACGTGAAGAAGTCTCCCTAGCGGCAGTGGTTTTTGCAGCAAGGTTGAGTGTCCTGGGCTGCATGTGCCTGGAATGTCCAATGTCCAAAGCCATTGGTTTCAAATGTGTAAACTGCAGGCTTCAGTGCTCAGTCGCAATAGCAGTGGGTCCTCAAGAGCAAATATGAAGCATGATATTAAACTATGCTGTCTGCATAGCCTCCACACTTTTTCCCTAAACCTCTTGGTGATTCTGTGACTTACCCAATACCCATTTAATAAGTGTCTTTTCTGCTCATACAGCCACAGTGAATGTCTTGCTAACTAAAAACATTAGGTGATTTACCAAAAGAGAATCAATTTAGATCCTAATGTCAAAGTATACACCAAAATAAATGCCAAATGAATGAACGGATTAACTGTTTAAAAAATAATATATCTAAAATGAAGAAAATGTAGGTGAATATCTATATCTGAATAGGAAAGTTCTTTGTGGCATTTCAAGTAAAAAATTTTTGCATGAATAAAAGAGTTTCATAATTTAAAGAATAATTGAATAATTGTATAAACAAGCTAAAAGAAATATTTTCAACCTTTACGGTACTGTTGTACTATTATATATATATATATATATATATATATATATAAAATGTTTTACAGGTTAAGAATAAAAACATCAATCAGTAAAATGACAAAGGATATGAATAGAAAACAAAAGAAAAAATGAGCCAATATACATACGAGAAACTTCAAGCTCACTCAATGATAAATAGCCCACAAGTAACCCAGAATTCCCATTCATTTGTGCAACAAATACTGTGTGCCTTCTGTGTGCTTTTTTTTTTTTTTTTTTTTTTTTTCTTTTTTTTTGCGGTACGTGGGCCTCTCACTGTTGTGGCCTCTCCCGTTGTGGAGCACAGGCTCCGGACGCGCAGGCTCAGCGGCCATGGCCCAGCCGCTCCGCGGCACGTGGGATCTTCCCAGACCGGGGCACGAACCCGTGTCCCCTGCATCAGCAGGTGGACTCTCAACCACTGCGCCACCAGGGAAGCCCCCTGTGTGCTATTTTAAGTGACAATAACACATCACTGACCAAAGGTAAGTCAGTGATACTGTTCTGCTATCATCTCAAACCTCCTCTAGGGTTGTCATTAATCGTCACAACAGCCAGTTGTATTTTTCACTCTTACTTTTTTTCTTGCCTAAAATCTGGTGAGAAAATTTAATGATCAGGTAAGTACTCAAAAGGCAGAGAATGAGAAATGAGCAATTATACATAATAATCTACAAAGCGGATAAACATATGGGAATAGTTAAATGAAATTTATCAACCTAATGAGTAAGTGAACAATGGTCAGGAGGTGAAAAAATTAGTTACTCCCAAATATAAGTCAAAAAGTCATTTTCTAGGAAAAAAATGAGGCAGACATGCTATTTTAATTTATGTCTATGACTTGCTTACTCAGACTCCAAAATTATTCAAAGAAAATTGCAGTATGTGACAAACACTCAAATATTCCCCACAGTCCTACAAACTCTGTACTTGACCTCATTTATCTTCTCTGCAGTGGTGATTTATGCTGGAAATAAAAGTATGCCTTGATTGTTGATTTTCATTTCTAAAACTACAAATTTATCTTTAACTTGGTGTGGTCGGTCAATCACTTAGGAGAGACCAATTTAGCCCTCATGGCTGTGATACATTACGGAAGGAAATTCTCAGAAAGCCATAGGTCATTGGTGGTACATTTCATTGTATGACTTTACTGAACTATCCCTAGGGTTCATGGGCCCTGGGAAAGATGTTCACTCCAGGGTATCAATTACATGTTTTAAATTTATCCAGCAGTTAGTGATTTTCTGAGTTCCATCTTTAAAAAGTAATAATTAGATGATGGAGAGTAATTAAAATATGTTGAATTACAGAGTGTTAAACATTAGTTTAGCAATCATGCAGTACAAATCTCTACCAACTGTAGCCACTGACTCTCCCTCAAATCCTGACTTATTTCAATTCAACCTGGATTCAGGTTCATCACCACCTTCCAAAAGAAGCCTGAACAAGCTTGGTTTAGAGCAACAAAGGTTGCATAATATGTCCCCTTTGTTCTCACCAAAGAGAAAAATGTCAACATAATTTTGAATTTGATAAAGTCCATTAATCTAAAACCAGCTAAATTTCCACTTGAAGTAAATAATACTTTTACTGACATTTTCAAGACTTAAAAATATAAAAATATTTAAATGACATATTCATGAATAATTTAGGATATTACATTATTATATTACATTATATATACATTATATTACTGCTGTTGTTAACAGTTTACCACAAATTCAGTGGTTTAAAATATCCATGTATTATCTCACAGTTCCATTAAGTCAGAAGTTCAGATGGGCTCCCCTAGGATCTCTGCTTATAGTATCCCAAAACCAAAATCATGGTGTCAGCCTGGCTAGGGAAAAAAATCCATTTCCAAGTTTATTAGGGCTGCAATAATAAAGATCCACAGACTAAGTGTCTTTAAAAAATGGAAATTTATTTTCTCACAGTTCTGGAAGCCAGAAGTCAAGATTTGCTGTCAGGAGCTGTGATTTCTTCTGAGGCTTCTCTCTTTGGCTTGCAGGTAGCCATCTCTTCTTTGTCTTCACTTTGTCTTCCTTCTGTGCATGTTTGTGTCCTAATTTCCTTTTCTTACTGTATCAGATTAGGGCCCACCCTAATGACCTCTCATTCTAATTAAATTACCTCTTTAATCACCCTATCTCTAAATACAGTCACATTCTGAGGTACTGGCTGTTAGGACTTCAGCATATAATTTTATAGGACACTATTTAGTGTGTAACAAAGCTAAATCAGGTTGCTGATAGAATTCAGTTCTTTGCAGTTGTAGGTCTGAGGCCCCCTTTTTTTAAAATGGCTGTCAACAGGGGACAACTCATGGCTCTTGAGGCCACCCATGCTCCTTTTCACCTGATTCCCTAGTCCTCAAACCAGCCTCTGGTCCTTGAATATTTATACCTCAAATCTCCCTGACTTTCCCTGCTGCTATCAGCTGGAGAAAACTCTCTGCTTTTAAGGACTCATGTGATTAGATTAGGTCCAGAAAGAAAACCTCCCTATGTTAAGGTCAACTGTGCAGAATAATATAACATAATTGTGGGCGAGACAACTCAAACTCACAGGTTCCAGGGATTAGCGCAGGACATCTTTGGAAGGCCATATTAGAAATTCTGCTTACCACAAATACTGAAGTTACATTTTCAACAAATGGGCCATTTTGGCATGGCAAGAATTAAATATATAATGAAAGACATGAACTGGCCTAAAAGAATGTGGGTATGAGGAAGTTCTCCTGTGTGATTCTCATCACCTTCATTGGATATTCCTTGAAGTTAGCAGACGGAAAAACAAGCTCTGTGTTCTGTACTCTACATAGAATTTTACCAATGCTCTAAGCTAGTCCATAATATCTGAAGACAGTTTTAAATCTGGAACAGCAATAGAGCCATTGGCTAAACTTAGAGACAAGAACGTAACAGGAAATAACTATTTAAAGATGGTTTTTCAGATATTCAAAAAATACCCGATTTCATTTTCCCAATTGTCTAAATTACTCCCTGTTACTTGCTGAGGTGGTTACACAAGAATAAACTTTCATGCATACTTGACTGAGCCCATGTGTAGAACCACATTTGATAAAAAAACTAATCACGTAGGATCTAAACAATTAACATGCTAAAGGGAGAGGGTGATTGGTGGTGGGCTTATGGAGGGGGAAATCCACAAAAATTATGTTTAAATGTCACATGATTTGTAACTGAAATAAAAGTTTGCTGGATTTTTCATCATCTCTTGCCCAGATTATTCCAATAGCCTTCTTACTGGTCTCTTTTACTCCAATCTTGTTCTGTCTCCCTCCAATCCATTCCCTACCCTACTGCCAGAGTGATCTTCCCCCTAATACTCCCTACTACCTAGAGGGTGAAGTCCAAACTCCTTAGCGTGGCACATGTTATCCATGAGTCCCTAATGGTCTTCAGCTATTTTTCCAGGCCCATCTCCTGTCACGGCACTCTAGTACTCATTCTCTAGCCAAATGATACCAATGAGATCATTGGTATTTCTGTAAGCACATTATTTTTTCTGTAAGCACATTATTTTTTACCATTTTATTCTCAGGATGTAATGGCTATTACTAGCATGTGTTAAATGAATGAATAATTTATGCTCTGACTTGCCTCTGTACATTTATATATGTTGGTACTTAACAGAAATTCTCACTCTAGTCCCTATTGTTTCTCTTTGAATTCTCATTCATGCTACCAAATCCTGCTCAAGTGTCATGCTTTGCTGAAGCTTTTCCTGATCACTACCTCCCTCCTACATTGGGTTAAATTATTCTCTAATTAATCCCACTTTGTGTATCCTTGCAAATTCTTTTTTTTTTTTTTTTTTTTTTTTTTTTTTTTTTGCGTTACGCGGGCCTCTCCCGTTGCAGAGCACAGGCACTGGACGCGCAGGCTCAGCCGCCACGGCTCACGGACCCTGCCGCTCCGCGGCATGTGGGATCCTCCCGGACCGGGGCACGAACCCGCGTCCCCTGCATCGGCAGGCGGACTCCCAACCACTGCGCCACCAGGGAAGCCCCCCTTGCAAATTCTTTAGCACATAAATCACACTTTAATCATACATTTTAATGTTCTTTTTGTGATCCATAGACCAACAGTATCAGCATCACTTGAGAACTGTTTAAATTTGGGGTTCCCACCTCAGAGCTGCTGAATCAGAAAATTTGCAGGGGGGGGGGGGTTAAGCAAGCTCTTCAGATGATTCCAATAAAATTTGAGAACCTACTGTCCTAAGGACTTGCCTTACTCATATCCTTACTCATAGCACAAAGTAGATAATAAGCAAACATTTATTGAGCTGAACTTTAGCTTCTAAGCCTTTAATTTAGTACAAACATCACTAGTCTTCTGGATGACTTCCCCAGATAAGATTCTCAAATGTTTAAAAAAGAAAAAGACAGAGACTTGAAAGATAATTATTGACCCTGAACTAATTTATTTTGGCAATGAAACTAGTAAAAAATATATACATATATAAAGTTGTGATGAACTTTTCCAAATAATCTTCATAGGAATGTTTACAGAATATGTCCAAAAAACATGGGACCAATGCCAGAATTTAGTGCCAATTTATTTTTCCTTAAAAAAAATTGTCTCTAACCATAAATTTAAGTTATGTGAGGGTCATGAAGTTGTTGGCAGGAATAGTCTCACTGAAACGTAGAATTTGGCTGTTGTAGTTGTTGTGAGTTTCTCTTTACCACAAGAAATTATGTGCTGGGCTATGAATCTTAGGCATCTAGGGAATTAAGAAATGCTGTGTCTCTTGCCATTTACCTCCAAATAGCATCCTATTCTAACAAGAATGATACTATTAAATGAAAGAAATTAATTCTCTTCTGGCTGAAATCACCATTGCCTAGTTATCTGACGTTTTGTTCTTCCAAAGGAGCCTAAAGGAATTAGAAGCAATCAAAAGTAGAGCCTGGGGGCTTCTCTGGTGGCGCAGTGGTTGAGAGTCCGCCTGCCGATGCAGGGGACACGGGTTCGTGCCCCGGTCCAGGAGGATCCCACATGCCGCGGAGTGGCTGGGCCTGTGAGCCATGGCCGCTGAGCCTGCGCGTCCGGAGCCTGTGCTCCGCAACAGGAGAGGTCACAACAGTGAGAGGCCCATGTACCAAAAAAAAAAAGTAGAGCCTGGAATGAACCAACAAAACAAAACAGAAACAGAGCCATAGATACAGAGAACAACAGGTAGTTGCCAAAGGGGATGGGGGATAAGTGAAATAGGTGAGGGAGATTAAGAGGTACAAACTTCCAGTTACAAAACAAACGAGTCACAGAGATGAAACATACAGCATGGGGAACATAGTCAATAAGAATGTACTATCTTTATATGGGGACAGATGGTAACTAGACTTACCATGGTTATCATTTTGAAATGCACAGAAATATCGAATCACTACATTGTGCACCAGGAACTAACATAGTCTTATACTTCAAAAAGAAACAAACTCCTAGAAAAAGAGATAGATTTGTGATTACCAGAGGTGGGTGCAGGGCAGGGAGGGAAGGTGGGGAGTGGATTGTATGAAGGTGGTCAAAAGGTACAAACTTCGGGGCTTCCCTGGTGGCGCAGTGGTTGAGAGTCCGCCTGCCGATGCAGGGGATGCGGGTTCGTGCCCCAGTCCGGGAAGATCCCACATGCCGCAGAGCGGCTGGGCCCGTGAGCCATGGCCGCTGAGCCTGCGCGTCCAGAGCCTGTGCCCCACAGTGGGAGAGGCCACAGCAGTGAGAGGCCCTCGTACCGCAAAAAAAAAAAAAAAAAAAAAAAAGGTACAAACTTCCAGTTATAAGACAAATAAGTACTACAGATGTAAGGCAGAAGATGATTAACATAATTAACACTGCTGTATGTGACATATGAAAGTTGTTGAGAGTAATCCTGAGTTCTCATCACAAGGAAAAAATATTTTTTCTTTTTCTTTTATTTTGTATTTATATGAGATAATAGATGTTCACTAAACTTACTGCAGTAATCATCTCATGATGTATGTAAGTCAAATTATTATTCTGTATACCTTAAACAGTGCTGAAGATCAATTATATCTCAATAAAACTGGAAGGAAAAAAGTGAACAAATTTCAACAAAAAATTTTTAATAAAAAACTTTTTTGGGGGACTTCCCTGGTGGTGCAGTGGTTGAGAGTTCGCCTGCCGATGCAGGGGACACGGGTTCGTGCCCCGGTTCAGGAGGATCCCACATGCTGCGGAGCGGCTGGGCCCGTGAGCCATGGCCGCTGAGCCTGTGCGTCCGGAGCCTGTGCTCTGCAGCCAGAGAGGCCACAACAGTGAGAGGCCCGCGTACCGAAAAAAAAAAAAAAAACTTTTTTTATTTTTTAAAAAATTTTTTAACATCTTTATTGGAGTATAATTGCTTTACAATGGTGTGTTAGTTTCTGCTTTATAACAAAGTGAATCATCTATAATATACATATATCCCCATATCTCCTCCCTCCTGCAAGCCTGAAAGCAGCAAATGCTCTCAATTAAATCCCTGGTATTACTTTAACCAAATAATAGTAAATAAGGAAATTATTTGACCAAGTAGTAACCTAGTATTCTTGAACACTGCCTCTGGCACTTTCTTTGCTTAAGACTAGTATATATATCCAGAATACTCTGAGCAGTTCATTACTGATAACATTCCTGTGGTATAAATCAATACTTTTAATATTCCTCCCTGTGAAAGAGAAGATCAGAGCAGGAGGAGAAAGGTCTTTCATACCTATGATGAGCCTCCTCTCTAGAATGTATTATACCTACCAGCACCAACCAATCCATCAACACTTCCTATCCCTTTCTGAAAAGAGCTACTCTTTGTTCCATGAAAGTTAAAGATCAACACAGAAGAGCCTGAGGTTGAGGTAAACTTTCTGAGCTGGCAAGAGGGATGTACAGAGCCTCCATGTTCTCTTTCCTCTTTCAGCTTATCAATTAAAAAAAATGGTTATGAAAATTTCAGCTACAGAGAAATAATACAGGAATTTTGATAAGAGAAGAGCTACAGACTAATAAATCTTTGTCTAAAGCATTCAAGTCCTTAGAAGGGAATAAGAAACAAAGTTTTACTCCCTGCAATCAAAGGAACGATTCCAGAAACCTCTGCCTTGCCTACCACTATGGTATAAATGTTTGTGTAGCCCCAAAATTCATATGTTGAAATCCTAATGCCCAATGTGATGGTATTACACAGGATGTGGGACCTTTGGGAAGTGCTGTGGTCATGAAGGTGGAACCCTCATGAATGGGATTAGTATTCATATAAAAGAGACCCCACAGAGCTCCCTAGCCCCTTCCACCACATGAGGACATAGTGAGAAGCTGTTAGCTAGAACCAAGAAAAAGGCCCTGATCAGAACATGACCATGCAGGCTCAGACTTCCCAGATTCCAAAACTATGAGAAATAAATTTCTGTTGTTTATAAACCACCCAAGCTGTGGTATTTTGTTAGAGTAGCTCAAATGGACTAAGACATCTACTATGTATCTGTTAATAGATCTGCTACATATAGATAAAAACTCAAAGGTCTCTCTGTTTATCTATCCAAATTGCTAAAATCCCTAAATAGCCTACTGTAAGCACCAAGGTCCATGTCAAATAATGCAACAGAAAGACGTGAAAGGTGTTTGGAAGAGCTGAAAAACTAAAGGTGGGTCCTTGAGGCAACCCAGAAATTAGTAACAAAATCTTTAACCACATCCAGGTCTGAACTGACTAAAAGAGGAGGAGATGAGAGGGCCAATCCCAAAAGCCAAGCTGTGCAGCAAGAGCTGGACTATCAGGGTTAGTAGGAACAATGATAGAGGGCCAGTCCCGTGAGAGCTATAACAGTGATGAGACACAACCAGTGCCAAAGAGGACTCTTCCCAACCCAAGCAAATGAAGGGCATCTTGTCCCCTGATCTCCCACCAAGATCTTCCATTAGCCAAACCTAGCCAGAAAGCATTTTCGAGAGAATACAAAAGGGCTTCCCTGGTGGCACAGTGGTTGAGAATCCACCTGCCAATGCAGGGGACACGGGTTCGATCACTGGTCTGGGAGGATCCCACATGCCACGGAGCAACTAAGCCCGTGTGCCACAACTACTGAGCCCGCGTGCCACAGCTACTGAAGCCTGCACGCCTAGAGCATGTGCTCCACAACAACAGAAGCCACTGCAGTGAGAAGCCCGCACACCGCAACGAAGACCCAACATGGCCAAAAATTAAAAATAAATTTATTTTAAAAAATATAGAGTGGGTAGAGGCGAGTTAAGAAACAGATCTGAGAGCAAATAGGCCACTCTGAGTAGCTCATTATTGATAACATTCCCATGGTATAAATCATCTCACCTACCATCCTAGTTTTTGTTTTTAATGCTTACTGGGACAATAAAATGCAATGAGACATATAGACCTGTCATTGTTTAACTTTTGAAGATAAATGAATGAATAGTAGCAGTTCTTCTACGTGACCTATTCCTAACTTAGAAACAAAAACTGTTTTAAAGCTGTTCCCAGAGTGCAGCCATGAGAACATATACACTAGCACTTTTTATTTATATAGCATCATAAATGTATACCACATGTTACAGCAATTATGCTTCTCTGAAATGAAATCCTTGCATCCCATGACAGCCTTTGAGAATGGTTTCCCTATGAAAGCATATGGTACTAACTTCATAAAACTCACATGGAAACACATGGCATTAAGTAAGGTTGCACATAACTTGTAGAATGTAGAGAGGATTGATGAGGATTTAGGTAAGAGCATCTTTTTAAAAAAATAATAACTATAATGATAATAATTAAAATATATTTAATTAAAATATATTGACTAAGTCAAACGTTAACTTACTAATCATCTCTTACAAATCTCCACCCATTACAGCCTTTGACCATTTCTCCCCCAAATCCTGACTTACTTCAATTCAACCTGGATTGCATGTCTCACCCACAGAGAATTAGATGCTTATGAGGCTACACAGTAAGGTAAAATTAGGTCATTTGTTGATACCATCTGCAGGTATTGTGCTAAACACATTACATACTGCATCGCATTTAGTCCTCCACAAAATCCTATGATTCAGTTACAGAATAAATGAGTCACAGGTGTGAACTGTACCACGTGGGGATATAATCAATCATAATGTAATATCCTTGTAGTGTGACTGATGACAACTAGACTTATCATGAGGATCATTTTGAAAGGTACAGGAATATGGAATCACTACACTGTATACCAGGAACTAACAGTGTTATAGGTCAGTTATACTACAAAAACAAACAAACAAACAAAAACTCACAGAAAAAAGAGATCAGGTTGGTGGTTACCAGAGGTGGGGATTAAGGGGAGGGGGCACTGGATAAAGGCAGTCAAAAGATAACAAACTTCCAGTTATAAGGTAAATAAGTACTATGGATGTAACGTACAACATGATAAATATAATTAACACTGCTCTATGTTATATATGAAAATTGTTGAGAGTAAATCCTGAGTTCTCATTACTAGGAAAACAAATTTTTTCTATTTCTTTAATGTTATATCTATATGATATGATTGATGTTTACTGAACTTATTGTAGGAATCGTTTCATGATATATGTAAGTCAAATTATTATAATGTACACCTTAATCTTATACAGTGCTCTATGTAAATTATATCACAATAAAACTAGAAGAAGAAAAAGAAACCCTATGAAATGGATATTGTCAATACACTCATTTTATAGACGAAGACACTGAGGCATAGAGAGATTAAGGAATTTGCATATGGTTAACACAGCAGATTACCTAAGCAGATTTTGTCTGGCAGAGTATGCAACTTTGCCACTAAAATACACTGTTTCTCTACAACAAAGAAAAGCAAGAGTAAAACTTAATGTTGAAGGTAAAGTAAATAGAAATGACAATGCCCCAACATGAGTGAAATAAATGCTACAAGGAAAGGTACAGTGTGTTACAGGGGCAGAATCAGGATAGTTTGGTCGATCAAAAGTTCATTTAGCCCCTACTAAGTTTCAGCATTGTGCCAGGTTCTAGGCATATGAAGATCAAGAAGATATGGTACCTGCCTAGAAGAGCACACAAGCTAGTAGAGGAAAGGGATCTGTGTATATACTACTTACAAAAGAATGCATTATACAAATCATATACAAATACAGAATGTACAACGTGTAAAAGGCACCATCATTTTATTTTATTTAATTTTATTGGAGTATAGTTGCTTTACCATATTGTGTTAGTTTATACTGTACAGCAAAGTGAATCATCTATGCATATACATATATCCCCTCTTTTTTTGGATTTCCTTCTAATTTAGGTCACCACAGAGCATTGAGTAGAGTTCCCTGTGCTATACAGTAGGTTCTCATTAGGCACCATCATTTTAAAATTAAGATTACAAAAAAATATGTTACTGATCAGTTCTTGAGAAAATTCCCAAGAATTACAAATTCTAATTCATAACATGCCTTCTAGACAGACGGTTTTATTTCCCTATTACCTGACACAATGCATTCCTTTGCAAAAATTAGGCACTTTTAGGACTAGATGGACCTTGAGAGGTCATCTCCATTCTCCTGCAACCATATCCCATCTTTGTCTTAACATACCAGACAGATGAGAAAACACTACTTCTGTAGGCAGCCAGAGGATGGGATTTCACAGTCTCGCTTAGTAGCCCATTCCAAAGTTAAGCAGTCCCTTATAGCAGTCAGCCAGCTTTCCCTTCCATGTTGTCTTTTTTTTTTTTTTTTTTTAAGATTTATTTATTTTACTTATTTTTGACTGCATCGGGTCTTAGTTGCGGCACACAGGATCTTCGTTGAAGCATGCAGGATCTTTTGTTGCAGCGCGCAGGCTTCTCTCTAGTTGTGGCATGTGGGTTTTCTCTCTCTAGTTGTGGCACGCAGGCTCCAGGGCACGTGGGCTTTGTAGTTTTGGCACACAGGCTCTCTAGTTGAGGTGCGTGAGCTCAGTAGTTGTGGCACACGGGCTTATTTGCCTCGCGGCATGTGGGATCTTAGTTCACTGACCAGAGATGGAACCTGCGTCCCCTGCATTATGAGGCAGATTCTTTACCACTGGACCACCAGGGAAGTCCCCCATGTTGTCTTAAGGGCTGATACTTTGTTCTTTCTAGAAAAGGAAATTCTAGGCTCCTGACATCATATAGATAGGTAGATAGATAGATAATGTTTATATATATTTATACAGATATATATATATAAACATATATATTATGAAAGTTGAAATATCCTCAGCAACTTCAAAGCTGTGCTCAAAATCCTTGATCTCTAGATCTCCTAACCACTTGCTGTCATCATCTTCACCTGCAGAACACAGACTAATGGCCTTAAAGCAATGCATTAAAAACAAAACAAAACTGGTACCTACAAAGTGTTAAGACTGATATGACACATCTTCACCTTGAGCATCCCACCTAATTCCTACAACCTAAGGTGAAAAAAATGTTATTATATGTGTTCTTTGGAGAATGTCTTTCTATTCTATGTAGGATATTTTTCTCCATAGAATAGCTCTAATAATTTATTTTATTAATAAGATTAATAACATTATTTTTCACACAACAACTTTATTTTCCCCAAAGACAGAAATGAGATTTGAGCTTCACTGTGAAAGTCATATATTGTGACACTGGTGATAAGGAAGGAAGCTTAATATTCTCTATTACCCGATTGCGAAATTCTTCCCAGGACTCATTTTCCCAGGTAAACACCTGGCAAACACACACTTTCTTCTCCTTCTTCCATCAGAGGCTGTCTGCTGTTGAAGGCAAAAATAAACCCAACGCTCTCTAGTTGGTTCTTGAATTGAATATTACAAGATGTGCACCACAATTTATTTCTCAGTGGTTTATATAATATTCTTAAAATGTGTGTTATCATGTTTAAAATTTTAAAATAAAGTCAGGCTTTTTCCAACAGAATGTAAATCCAGTTTGCTTAATTAATTTGAACACAAAGATAACTTTGGAAATTAGGTTTTTGGCCAATATGTTCTATAAGTTGAATGAGCTAAATCTGCAACTTCAAAATTTTTGAGAAAAATATATTTAAGGCAATATTAAAAGATAAAAATATATCAAAAATGTTAAGTTGGCAAAGATTGAAAAATTACCATTCCAAATTTCCCACTTTTTTAGTGTATTGAATTAAACAAGGAGCATCTAAGTTAAAAAGCAGCACATATTACCTGTAATTATTTGCTAAGTCTTGGTAAAGCCATTTTGGATATGATTCCCAGAAACTGAGAAAGTAAATTATTCTAATGATTGAGTAACAAATGCTTTTAGAAGTCAAATGATTTCCTTTTCTTTGCTTTTAACTAAAATTGAAGATGTAAGTTACTAAATTATTAAATATAATCTTGCATGATAAGATTTAGAATGTGTATGTTATCTATTGCTGAGTGATAGATTTCCTCAAAACTTAGTAGCTTAAGACAGCACACATTTCTTAGCTCATAGTTTCTATAGTTCAGGAGTCCAAGCATGGCTTATTTAGGTCCTCCAGGTAGGGGTATGTCAAGAAGTTGCAATGAAGGTATCAGCAGTGCTTAATGTCATTTCAAAATTCATCTGGGGTAGAATCCACTTCCATGCTCAATTAGTGGTTATTGGCAAGATTTAGTTTCTTGCAGGCTCTTGGACTGAAGGCCTCTGTTCTTCATTGGCTGTCAGCCAGAGGCTGCTTCAGTTCCTTGTTATGTGAGCCTCTCCACAGAACAGCTCTTAGCATGGCAACTGGCTTCATCAGAGTGAGCAGACGAGAGAGTAGGAAAGTGTCAGATGGAAGTCACAGTCTTTTATAACGTAATCGCAGAAGTGATTCCCATTACTTTTGTCATTCTACTCATTAGGAGCAAGTCACTTGGTCTAGCCTGCTCTTAAGAGGAAGGGCCCAGAGAACGGTGTAAATGCCGGGGTGGGGGTGTCAGCGAGACCATCTCAATGGCTGCCTACCTCAAATTGGTTTCTGTTGCTTTTAACAGAAAGAGTTCTAATTGAGTTTGCTGTGAAGTTTTAATGATATTAAGTTGGTATTATGACCACTGAAATGCAGGAATACCAGAATTCTAACAAAGCCACCCCTTTCCTGAGGTTCCAAATGGAATTTTAATACATCAGGGACAATAACAACAATAAAAAGGTTATGCAAACCCTTTTGACTTAACCGAACTTGAACTGAAACCCATACATACACATACACAAAATTAAGTTTAAGCCTGTGGTTTGCCTCATAATCTTTCCTAATTCAAAACCCTAACATTACTAAGGGCTGGCCACATAGGAATAAAGGAAACTAAAGAGATGAAAGTGCCTGAGCATAAACATGAGAGTCACCAAATTTATACATGCCTAAATCCAGAAAACAAAGGAAGAAATGAGTCCTATGAATAAAGAGGGTTTTAAGAGGACATTTGAAAGACAAAACTCAACACGAACTGAAGCCAAATATGTAAATGTGATAATATGACTGCTTGTTGGCCTTGATGGAAGCAAAACAGAATCTCCTTCTTGTCAACTTCAAAATGTATATGCACTATTCTCAATTTCATAATAATAAAACATAACTACTCACTTATCCAGATGTCATGTATCCAGCATATTGAAGTTACTGAAACAGCTAAACACCAGAAAGAGAAATACTACAGAACAGCCTCAATTCATATACAGGTCCATGTACTTTACTAAAGAAAGACTCTTAGGCTATTATTTTTAAATTACTTGCTTTAACTACACAGAAGTTTAGAAAGTAAGAAGATGGTAGAGAGCAAGTAAAAGAATGTATCTTTATAGTACTCTTAAGAAAGAGCAGAGACAGGAAATTAATAATCCACAAAATACATGGAGAAATTTAATTCAGAAAAACCTCGATCATCCCTGAGGTCATCACCCTAGTTCATTATGGCATAATAATCAATGTCCTAATCAATAAACATTTATTGAGCACGTACCTTGTGTTAATCCTTGGCATTGTGGACATGGCAGATACTAAAACACGTTCCTACCCTGGAACTTGTATTCCAGGGTAGAGGGACATTAAAGAAAGAAAGAAAGAATATATCAGGGAGTGGTAAGTAGGTATTTACAAGGGAGTTCAACAATAACATCTCTTTGCTCTGGTTCCAAGCAAACTGAAAAATAAGACAAAAGTGAAAGACTGACAATAGATCAAATATCAACTTTACTACTGACAAAGGCTAAGTTGGGGGATGTGCCTAACAAGTAAGTTAGCCAGTAATCTGAACCCCCAAATTGGACAGGTTTCCCCACCCAGTCATAGGCAAGCCTAGAAAAGGGAGGACATTCTCTTACGGGAACAGCCTGGGCTAAGACTTATGGCCTGTAGAACCAGGATGTCGCTAACTGCACAGGAGGGAAATGAAGGAGCTGAACACCAAGTGTGCACAATTTATTCTTCCCAAATGTTTAAATAAGTCAGCTTCTCCTCCTTAGATGTGCTCTGAGCAAAGGACTAAAGAGAGAGGGGAAATGGGGATATATGTATACATATAGCTGATTCACTTTGTTATACAGCAGAAATTAACACAACATTATAAAGCAATTATACTCCAATAAAGACAAAAAAAATGACCCACACGGGCTTCCCTGGTGGCGCAGTGGTTGAGAGTCTGCCTGCCGATGCAGGGGACACGGGTTCGTGCCCCGGTCCGGGAAGATCCCACATGCCGCAGAGCAGCTGGACCCGTGAGCCATGGCCGCTGAGCCTGCGCGTCCGGAGCCTGTGCTCCACAACGAGAGAGGCCACAACAGTGAGAGGCCCGCGTACCAAAAAAAAAAAAAAAGACCCACAATTAGTTATAAACTCTCTTCTATTATGTAATTTCAGAGAAAAATTAAAAGTTCAAAGATTAAATCTCTGCAATTTAATGTCCAAAAGGATTAAAATTCAATGGAACCAAATACGCTTGCTTGCCTGTGTATGTTAAAGGGCAATAAAATTCAGATCCAAAATTTTTCCACCAAAGTCTCTTACTCTGCTCCAAAAGGGTTCATGTTGCCAGGGTGAAGTTGGGGGTCTTTTAATCAGCGGCAGTGTGCGCTGTCTCTTACAAGAAGGGAGTGGTTGCCTAGAGGCTACATAAGTGCAATGCCAAGACTTTGATGCACTTCCCTTATTATAGAGTCCAAAAAGTTAATTGGACACATAAGTATGTCACAGCACCAGCCAGTACCCACTAAGTTAGAAAATAAACATATCCCTCCAATACTATTACCTCAGGAAAAACTATGTTTCTTAAAACAAATATTTAGTGTTGCAGAGACTCAATGTTGTCTTTTTTAAAAAATGAGGATAGATAGTTTTGCCAGAATGTCAGTCAGCTTAACCTGATGCCTGAAGCCCAAGACCTGGGAACTTACCTCAGATTGAGAGAATTATTCCAGTAAGAAGTTAATTTTGGCATTAAACACTTAACATGCAGAGGAGGGAAGAATCCACTTCCCTCCTGTATTGTCTCTCTTTTCAGTATGTGGCATTGTTAAGTTGCTGTCTTCTCACAAAACTGAAATTTTACACTGGTGAGAGCACCAATCACCAGTTCTTTGTCAAGGATCCTTACATTTCCAACGTGCTTATCCGATTTCTGTTTTCCTTTTGAGCTACAAATTACGGCACCCCATTCAAAAAGGAGTGTGGGCTCTATCCAGGATCATCATGTTCACACTCCTTTGAAATCAGATATCTCTTGGTTCTAGGCTACAATGGCTGTTTCTTCTACTCATCAAGAGAGTATTTAGACCTAAAAACCCTACCTCCTGGGCTTCCCTGGTGGCGCAGTGGTTGAGAATCCACCTGCCGATGCAGGAGACATGGGTTCGTGCCCTGGTCCGGGAATATCCCACATGCCGTGGAGCAACTAAGCCCGTGAGCCATGGCCGCTAGGCCTGCGCGTCCGGAGCCTGTGCTCCACAACGGGAGAGGCCACAACAGTGAGAGGCCCGCATACCGGAAAAAAAAAAACAAAACCCTACCTCCTGTCAACTTCTCCCTCTTACAAAACTAACCAGGTCAAGAACCAACTTGAGACCATGTGGTGAGAAGGAACTCTTGGGCCTATGGAAAGAGCACATAAATCCAAATTTAACTCTCCACAGTCCCTTCCTCACGAATTCTGCATGGAGTATAAGGCCATGAATTTGGTTCTGCCTACCAGGCCTTGGCACTAACAATTAAAACCAGATCCCAGCAATGCTATTTAGTATACATAAGACTTAGTTGCCTTGATGTTGAATGGTAATGGATATCTTGCCTTCCCCTACTGTCATAAAGGGCTGTATATGGAAAGTCCCTTCAGCCTACTGTCCAATCTTTGCCTCAGCAATATCGCAGGCAAAGCTGCATCCACCAATCCTTACACTTGCCAAGGCCTGCTCATCCTGCATGTGTGTGTTCCTGTTTTTGTGAGGGCTGCCCACACAGTCAGCATTTGCCAAAGCCCAAGAGGCCCCTGTGCCCTTGCTAAGGCCCAAGTAGCCCTGGTTCTCTGAGGCCCAGAAACCACAGTCTTGACCCTGTAGAAATAAAGTGGACTATGGAGACATCTGTCCACAATGTAGTCATCACCAAGGGTAAAATATTGCATGGCGTAAGGCGTAAAGCCTCTTGTCCAGGCCACAGTAATTAAAAACTGCCCAAGTATAATCCTCTACAAATAGCTGAAGTCAGTACCCCCTACCCTCACAATAAAATCCCAAAGCAAAAAGCTGCATGCTCTCTCCACACCAGAATCCTCAATTGTTCACAAATTATTGTACTTCCTCAACATCCAGTCCTTCCTTCATTTCTCAGTCCATCAATCATTAGGGTCTCAAGGTGTCTGGTAAATATCACTCCTTTTCCCTAAGTTCTGAACAAACTGAGATATAAGATGACATAACATAAAGAGCACAAAATAGCACCTTTGTTACTGATAAAGACTAAATAGGAGAGTCTGGCTAAAAAGGCCAAAACGTCATTGTACCTCAGATTGAGGAAAACTTAGATAGCATGAAATGGAACAGATCCCCTCACTTGCCCTTGGAGGGAAACATACCTCCAAGAGGAAAAAAAAAAACAACAATGAGCACTGAGCCAAAAACACCCAGTTTTTTCTTACCAAATATGCCAATCAGATAAGTCAATCCACTTTCCGGGGGTGGAGTGAAAAAAGAGACCAAGAGTTTTACCCTAACTGTGCTCCCTCCACATTGAAGGAAACACCTGGATATAGTAAGTGACTAAAACCAGCCAACAGTAAATGGAACAGAGAAAAATAAAACTGTGTAAGGCTGATAGGAAATAAGAGTGGGACAGCTAGTTTATCTTAAGATGGTATTTGAAACAGACCTGACCGAGTGAAGGAGCAAGCCACGTGGTATCTGGGAAAAGGCAGAGAGAACAAAAGAAGAAAAGTTCCTGAGGAAGAAGCATGCTTGATACATTAGAGCAGTGGTTTTTGACCAGGGTCTGTTTTGCTCCCCCATGCCCAGAGGACATTTGGCAAGGTCTGGGGATATTCTTTATTGTCACAATGCAGGAATGATACTGTCATCTACTGAGTAGAGGCCAGGGATGCTACCAAACATCTTACAATGTACAGGACAACCCCCCCATAACAAAACATATGCCAGTAGCCTCGAGACTGAGAAACCCTGTATTAGGAGCACACAGAGGAAGCCAGTGATAAAACAGTGAGTCAGTAGAAGAGAAACAGAAGATGAAGTCAGAGAGGAGGTAGAGGCCAAGGCCGTGTGGGACCTTACAGATCAAGGTAAGGGCTTTGGATTTTACTCTGAAGGAGTTGCAAAGCCATTGGAGGGTTTTGACCAGAGAAGTGACATAGTCTGATCACATTTTTAAAGGCTCGATCACCAATAACCACTAGGTAGATAATGGGTGCTAGGGAGGCAAGGGTGGAAGCAGGGAGAGACTACTGAACTTGCAGTGAGAGGCAATGGTAGTCACGGTAGAGGTGGAGAAACATGGTGGGTTTCTGAATATATTCTGAAGGTAGAGTAAAAAGAGCTTACTGATGGCTTGGATATGTGAGATGAGAGAAAGAGAGAAGTAAAAGATGACACCAAATTTTTTGGCCTAAGCAAATGGAAAAATGGAAATGTCGATCCGGTGGCAGGGTCTGGGGAAGGGGCGGCAGGCGCCATGTCGGGCCACGAAGGTGGCAAGAAGAAGCCCCTGAAGCAGCCCAAGAAGCAAGCCAAGGAGATGGACGAGGAAGATAAGGCATTCAAGCAGAAACAGAAGGAGGAGCAAAAGAAACTCGAGGAGCTAAAAGCGAAGGCCGCGGGGAAAGGCCCCCTGGCCACAGGTGGAATTAAGAAATCTGGCAAAAAGTAAGCTGTTCTTTGTGCCTGAGGCAATGATGATCTTTAGTTCCATTCCTGTTTAAACATCCGGATTAAACATTTGGATTCCATGCCATAACATCTGTTGCCACCTATAGCTAGAATGAAGTGTTGTCTTGGAACCTATTGTACATTTAAGAATAAACTTTTGTTAAAAAAAAAAATCAAAAAAAAAAAAAAGAAAAAAGAAATGTCACTTGCTGAAATAAAATGACTGCAGGAGGAAGACCTTTTAGAAGGAAAATGAGGGGTTCATTTGAAGATGTCAGGTTTGAGATGCTCTATAGGCATCCAAATGAAACAGACAACTGTAAAATTGGATATAAGCAAGAAGTCCAGAGGGAGGTTATGATGGTGATAATTAAAGTATTTAAAACCAGGAAGTTAGGGAGCTCACGTGAGGACCACGTATGGAAAGAGAAGACTGGATATGCAAGGATTGAGCCCAGGGCACCCGAAAATTTAGGGCTTAGGGAAAATAAGAGGGAACCAACAAAGGAGACAAGAGGAGCCACTGGAGTAGGAGTAAAACAAAGAGAGTGGTATCTTGGACACAAATGGCACTTATAATCATGACTTCACATCATTTATAAAAAGGTGGAATATTATTCAGTATGTTCTTTTTAAGATATGGCAGTTAAGTTAGCTAAAATGCATAGTATTTTTTAAAGATATTCACTAAAACATAATTTAAATAGGCTTTATAAGTTACACTAGTTATTTTGAAAATTCAGGTATGGTAATACTGGAGTTTCCAAAGTGCATTCTGATGCACTACGGGCACCCAGGACAAAAGCTCAAAAGTGCAAAAGAATAACTCATTTGGTTTTCAGCTTACATTGCTATTTTGCTGTATTTCACTGATTTTTAAGACACATATTTTTAACATGTTGACAGCTCTAAAATCAGGATGTGTCTCACAACGGAGGTGAGAAGAAGCATGGTGTTATAATTGGCAGTGATTTTTTTTTTCTTTTACAGTGTATGACAAAATAAAACTATAAAAATAAAGGTGTTATATAAAATAATAAACATAAAAATGAAGGTACATTATATAATCAGGTGATTATAAACTTGATAATATAACTTCTTATGACTATAACTAAGGTTCAGAGTCTCACATACTAAATTGTGAAATAAAGACAAGAAACCAAGTCAACATTAGCCTACTGCCATTGCATTAGGCATGCAACCATCTCCCCCTAGAGGCTAAGAGGATTCTCGCCACTCAGGCACAGAGCTGGGAGAGATGTTATCAGCAACCCTTCACATTTTCTCTTAAGTTTCTTAAGCTGCAGCCCAGAAGAAACACACTGACATGAAATGAGGCAGAGCAATAGTTTTCCCACATGAAAAGAGTATTAGAGAATAACTCCCTGCCCCAGCCACACCACTTCACTACTACACAAAGCCAGCTTTTTACATAAAATCAATAAGCCACTGCCTTAGTTCCCACCAGCATCACCCCTTGTCTGGACTACTGAACTGCTTTCTAACCAGCCAACCCACTGCCTGACTTTTACTACTCCTAACCCACATGCAATCCATCAGCAAACCCTGTAATATTTATCTTCAAAATATCTCCAGAATGCCATAACTTCTCATTTTCATGCCATCATTCTCTGTTGCAATAATCCTCCTACCTTTTCTCCTCCTTCTATATTTGTTTCCCTGTTAGTTAATTCTCAACACAGACTCAAGGTGATCCTTTTCTTGTTTTTAACATTAGAGGATATCTTTTAATTTTAAATTTTTATACAGTTTCTAAAGGTTACTTTCCATTTACAGTTATTACATCAACTTCCTCCCTATATGCTCCTCCCCCACTTAAGCCTCCGCACCCTGAGCTGGCAGAATACACTGCCAGGCAATGTTCATCCAGAGCGCTGACAACACATCGAAGCAAGGAAGAAAACTCAAGAAGGAAATAAAGAAGTCACACCGAACCACAGTTTGAAGAAAGATTGTGCTGACGAGGAGTTCTAGAAGATGAAAATCCTCACTGGTGATCACAAATCAAAGGGTATGAGGATAAAGTTGAAGGAGCATTCAATTTTCATAATGTAAGGCAGCCTTGGATAAAGCTGACAGAATTATATACATTAGTGGGACTTATAAATATATTCATTATGGGGAAAAAAGTAAAGGTCATACTTTATTAAATTTAGTTGTAAACCAATTTGTCATCCCTGTAAATAACACAAGTAAATATACAAATTAAATGCATGGCATTTGCTTTTTTGTAAAAAAAAATCTATACTAGAACGATCCAGAGTGATCCTTTTCAAAGGTAAGACTATGCCAACCTTCTGCCCTGAACCCTCTAACAGCATCATTTGTCCTCAGAGTAAAAGCCAATGTCCTTACAATGGCTGACAAACCTCTACATCTGCTATCAGCAAATTAGAATCCACCTGGTTTTGTTTTTTTAAAAAGTGTTGTTTTCTACTTGGTACACAGCCACATCCCATCCATTTCCATATTGTCTGTGACTCTTTTCATGCTACAACAGCAGTCATGAGTTGGTTATTCATTTACTGATAATGTTATTAGTACTATGCAACAAGATATAGCTTTTGATTCATCACAATTTCAGGAGAACTAATGCTTATGAGAAAATAAATCCAAATGAGAGAAAACCTAGGCTTCTCAGGGGCTGTACATAGTGGGGCCGGTCATACTTCAGGTGTGGGGAAGTGCAAGGGAAGTGTGAGCATAAACTTCAACAGGGAGTTGGCTATTCAGGGAAGAGGGGAGGGGGGAATTAATGGGAAGACAAATTTACCCAAGAAAGTAACTGAGGTTTTAGCAGCTGTCATGAATGCCATGGAATTTGTGGAGACAGTGGAACAAATAACTAGAAATACTCTAGAGTGTTTCTCTGAAGCTTCTTATGTGTTAGACTCTATAAAATCTCTGGGCCACCTTCTTTAAGAAAATGACACCAAAGCTCTACATTATTCATCAAGGCTTCTGGAATTGGATTTCTGTTCCCTTTGATTTAATTCCATGTAAAGACTGGGCGTGGTACATCCATTTTTATTTATGTTACATTTGCCAACATTTTTTTAAGGCTTAGTATGTGCTGGGAACTGTACTATGTGCTTTGCATGAATTATCCAATTAAATCCTCCCCCCCGCCCGGGACTTCCCTGGTGGCACAGTGGTTAAGAATCCACCTGCCAATGCAGGGGACACGGGTTTGAGCCCTGGTCCGGGAAGATACCACATGCTGTGGAGCAAGTAAGCCTGTGCACCACAACTACTGAGCCTGCACTCTAGAGCCCACGAGCCACAACTACTGAGCCCACGTGCCACAACTACTGAAGCCCGTGTGCCTAGAGCCCGTGCTCTGCAACGAGAAGCCACCGCAAGGAGAAGCCCACACACCGCAACGAAGAGTAGCCGCCACTCGCCACAACTAGAGAAAAGCCCGCACGCAGCAACAAAGACCCAACACAATCAAAAATAAATAAAATTAAATCTTAAAAAGAAAAATCCTCCCCCAAATAAGCAATTTAGGGATTATTTTTTCCTGATTTTCACAGATGAGGAAATTGGGGCTTGAGGGGGTAAATAAATGTGCTCGAGGTCACAGTGGGTAGGTTGTAGAGTCAAAATCTGAACAGTCAGATTGGCTCTCTGACTGCGAGTACCGATAGACTTGTTTCCTGAGCGAGGACCTCACAGTAGAATGGGGAAGACAAGGCATGGGGGGTACAACGGGAAACAGAGGAGTGATTAGCATACAACTTGGAATCTCACAACTCTTCCCTCTAACTTAGGTGTGTCACACTCTCACAATGAATGACCTCCTCCCGCTCTAACATTCTCCTTTAACATCTTCAGTGGCTCACTGAGAATACGGTTTGTATTTTATGATCTTTGTTTTCATATGTCCAGAACAGCCCCTGGCAAATAGTAGGTTTTATTAAATATGTGTTGAATTAGTTCTAAGACCTAGAATAATATTTTAATCTGTATGCCTTTTTGGGTCAAAGGGTGATATTTAGAATAACAGCAAGGAGCCTAAACTGCCTCATCATGGGTTGCTCCTTTGGATAGAGGTGCAGAAAACTATTATTTAAATTACAAATATTACCTAAGAGGGATAACACATTGAACAATAATTGGCCACTGAAATTATTGTTAAAATAGAATTTTTAGTTTTATCATCAGAGTCTGAAAGAGCCTCAGGGGAAATGACACAGGAGGAGTTTCGATGATGAACGATAAAGACTCTGGGTAACAAGAAAGGAGAGAAGAGCTTGGCAAAAGAGGAGAAAGAAGCTTAGGAAAATTATTTTACCCATGACTTTATTGTTTCTGCTTTCATGTAATTATCATGTGTTTCAAGACAGGGCTAAAATTCTGTAACATATGAAATTGAAAGCCCTTCCCCATAAGGTTCACTCTCTGTTAAACTTCTGTCTTTGACATACAATATAATATCTAACCTTCTTCTCTTAGCCCCCACCAAGAAACCAAAGCAGTTCTCAGAACTGTGCGTTCCCATTAGCACCGAAAATTGCTTATCTGGAGAAATAGCAACAATCTCCCCCGCACTCCACCTTCCTGGATTTATTTTCCTTAGTATTCAAGAGCAGGACCCCTCCAATCTGTAAGTAGAAGCTACATACTACCCAGAACTCATATGCCAAGACATCTGATTTTATTGTTAGAAATTGGCAGGCTATCCCACACTTGCAGGTCTAATTCTTCCTCTAAAGACCACTGTTGTCATACAGACAATGTCTCACAAGTAGCATCTAATGCATTGCTTTTGCCTTTTGGTTAAATAAAAAATCATGTTACGCAATCCCAAGACAGTCACATAAATAACACCTTATAAGAAAGAAAGTCTGTAAGGAATATATTCTGGATTCAGGTACTGGGATATTTGGCAAAAGCTTGGACTTGTGGTGAAACTGGGAATGAAATATGAATAGTATTTGATTTTTGGCTATTTGAAGCCTAGGGAAATCAATCCCAGAATCTCCAACTATTATAAGCATACCTGAGATGGGTGGAAAAGCCTAGGCAAGTACAGACTGGTAAAGTCAGAGTTAGGTTTAGTGCCACTTGATCAATTTCACTATTCCTGCTTATCAAGGCACCTACCCAGTTTATTTCAAAGGCCAAGATAACAGAATTCATCAAAAACATGCATTAGAGAACTTACCATACCTATACATTTTTTCACTCAGATTATTAAAGTGCATCTTTCTCCTCTTTCCAACTCTATAATTTTTCTTGAAGTTCAATCCAAGTAAAGATGTTCTAAGGTTTTAGGGGAATATTCTCTCACTAAACTCAGACCATTTTGCACACAGAAAAAGAAGTGAAATTCAAAACACTGGGTCTCCTCTTTATTTGGTTTCATGGCTGCCTAGGGAATAATAAAAAGCCATGCCACAAATGTTTATTTCCTGCACTGATGAATCAGAATGTCGTATTGTTAAGTGAATGGTGAAATCCATATTAATTAATGGTTAAAAGGCAAAAACAAACTAAAAACCCTCAATAATATTATTGTTAATGTTCAACTCCATAAAATACATCAGAAATATAAGGGATGATTCTGAAGAGTAGGCTGTCTTAATTAAGATGCAGTTGTTCAGTTTCTATAAACATGTGAATTCCTTTTAAGCTTGACTTACATTTCTTTCCTTTATTTGTCAATATACTGTACTACATAATGATTTAAGCAGCTATATACTGCTTTTAATCCCAAAGATGATGTACTATTAGCATAAAATGTAATATTTTTGAGTGCTTTAATTCAGAACTATTTTTGTTTAGTTTTGTTTTGTTTTGTTTTTTCAGATCTCCACACTGAATTCAATTTCTTAAGTGTGTATTGCCTGAGCCACCATGTGGGTCATTTTTCTTCATTCTAATACTATTAGAATGTATTAGAATGAGAAAAATCATTCCTAATACTATTGAAACTTGTACTAGTCAGTGTTTTCCAGAGAAACAAAACCAATAGGAGACATTTTTAAAATTTATATTTGTATTTTTATTGTATAAAGAGATTTATTATAAGGAATTGATTTTCATGATTACAAAAGTTAAGAAGACCCAAAATCTGCAGTCAGCTGGTCAAAAGAGCTGATGGGGCTTCCCTGGTGGCGCAGTGGTTGAGAGTCCACCTGCGGATGCAGGGGACATGGGATCGTGCCCCGGTCTGGGAGGATCCCACATGCCGCGGAGCGGCTGGGCTCGTTGGCCATGGCCGCTGGGCCTGCATGTACGGAGCCTGTGCTCCGCAATGGGAAAGGCCACAGCAGTGAGAGGCCCGCGTACCGCAAAAAAAAAAAAAAAAAAAGAGCTGATGGTGTTAGTTCCAGTCTGAAATCTGGTAGACTTGAGACCAAGAGGAGCCAATCTTTCAATTCAAGTACAAAGACTAAGAAAGGAAAAAATACCAATGTCCCAGCTCAGCACTCAGGCAGGAAGAGGTCCCTGTTATTCTTGGGAAGGTCAGTCTTTTTATTCTATTCAGGCCTTTAGACTGAATGAGGGCCACCCACATTAGGGAGGGCAACCTGCTTTATTCAGTCTACTGATTTCAATTGTTAATCTCATCAAAAAAACACCCTCACAGACACAAACAGAATATGCTTAACCAAATATGTGGGTACCCTTTGGCCCAGTCAAGTTGACACACAAAATTAACCATAACATAATTTGAGCATATCCTTCAGTTTGGCTATTTTTCTTCTCCAAATTCTGACTCTCCGGGCATAGTGAAAGAAAATGGAAGGGGGCCACACAGGGACCACAACTCAGGATGGTCTTCCTGGTCCTTAATCAAACCATGTGAAAACAGTTTCCACCACTTTTTTTTCCCCACCATTTTTTTTTTTTTAAACTTTTTTTTTTTTTTTTTTTTTTTTTGCGGTACGCGGGCCTCTCGCTGCCGCGGGGTCTCCCATTACAGAGCACAGGCTCCGGACGCGCAGGCGCAGCGGCCACGGCTCACGGGCCCAGCCGCTCCGCGGCACGTGGGATCCTCCCGGACCGGGACGCGAACCCGCGTCCCCCGCATCAGCAGGCGGACTCCCAACCACTGCGCCACCAGGGAAGCCCTCCCCACCATTTTTAAACATTCTCAATATCAGTTCTGCTGAGTTTTTGCCTTTTCTACAGCACATAAAATGCTTCCTCACCTACCCATTTATGCCACCAATGGCATAGGCACCTAGAGGGTTTCACATGCATAAGTTTCATTACATGATTGGTTCCTTGAGCTGATCTTACCAGCCTCTATGAAGATTCTCTCAATTATCTCTTGTTCCCAACCAAGCAGAACAATCTGAACAATCCAACCCATTCAGGGCCTCCTAATAATTATAACAATTATGTGCACACATTCTACCTTTGGGGTCTGTTTTTATTTTTAAAGTCAAAGATATGTCTATTCTTTAATTTGACTCCAAATTAAAGATTCCACCATAGTGCTGATGCCTCATACAATTAATCTAATAGTGCTTTTCTGATCAATTTTCTTGCATTAAGTGAAATGCCTTTAAACGTCTCAAATAAATAGGCTATGAATAACAAACAACAGCCTAGAAATTATCATTTTGAGAAATAAAAGAACTTAGAGTCACTAAGAGCCCAAATCAAGAGTTCTTATTCTACATTTACATGAAAAAAAAGTTTGTTGCTTATTTCTATATATTAATGATACCAAGAAGCCTTTCTGCTCTCACTAAAAGTAAATGATGCAATCTGTATGATTCCATTGGATAAAATTCATCTGAATGGTAATACATTACATAAGGCTGAAATTGAACAAGAGGGAAGGCACCACTGCCAGCTCCTCCATGGTTTAGAACCCCATTCTTCTCTCAGATTCAGTTGTTCCTAACACTCATATCATGCTTCTGTATATCAACAACTCTTCCAAACACTTTATATCTATCAGCTCATTTATCTTCAGAACAATTCTATGACATAAATTATTTTCATTCCTATTTCACATGTGAGGCAAAAGAGGCACAGAGAGGTTAAGTAATTCATGTAAGTCACACAGATAGTTTGTATGAGATGAGACTCAACCCAGGGAGTATGGTTCCAAAGTATATGATATTAGCCATACTGCATATTCCCTTTCTATCATGTACCACACATGGTAGCTCTAGTCTAACATGCAATCCAAGTTAGGCTACCAGCTTTGATCTGTATATGAAATATCAGCAAAGTTTCATTTCCTTCTTAATTTTTAGATAAAGAAAAGTATAAGCAGAAATGAAATATTTTCTTTCTGCACTCCATCATTTTATCCTTGGGAGCATGCACCCCTTTTGGAGCCCTCTGGCTAAGATATCTGGCCCATCTTCATCTCCACAACACTCTTGCTACCTATGAAATTCCTTAAATTCCTGTTTCGGAAACTCTGAAACATTTTATTAGTCTTTTAATTCTCTCCTGATTTTTACTATTCATATAACCAAAAACCCTTCCAGCATTTATGCATTTCCTTTTAAAAAACCCAACTTGGAGAAGTGTGAGATGGGAGGTGGAACTAACCAATGCTTCCTGAATGCTGTCCATTTTGTGTATTATAACTCATTAATTTCATAAGCATTTGGCCAATCAAAACAAGCCTTTATAAATTAAGCAAAATCAGTCATTTTTCTCATCCTCTTCGTATCTTTAATCAATAATTCTCTTGATTCTTACATAAACTTCCTGGTTTTAAGATTTTTTTAATTTTTTTCTAGATAAAACTTGGTGAATTTCACCTACCAACTCCTTGATTTGCTCTTGACACTGCTTCCCAGATTTCAAATACATGGAAAGAACTTCAGGCTCTCTCCTCTCTTCACAATGATTCCACTTCTTTAAGAACTGCTCACGGCACCATACACACACCCCACCCCACCCCCCGTGCACACACGTGACCCTGACTAGGCTAAATATATTTTTCTTATTAGCAATTTGGAATAAAGGTTCAGAGACAGCTAATTAGCTTCTACCATATGACCAGAACCAATATAATTCCAGCTTGAGAACTGGGGGTAGCCATCTACCCCCAAGCACACAAAGAAGCAGATAATTCCAGTTGATAGAAAAGAATAAAGCAGTATGGTGAGCAAATCAGAGACTAGAGACTGAAGAAAAAAAATTGTTGCCTGGGACGGGATAGAGATTTATTTTTTAATTCCTATCCCAGCAGGCTATAGATTCAGATATTTGGGGGTTCCATGAGGTACCTAAATATTTTTCCAACAAATACTTTTTCTTGATTTTGTTGACTTTTTAAATTACCTCAAATTAGTTTCTTTTTTCATTAAAAATGAAAGTAATACTGTGCTTCCAATTTACCCTTAAAGACTATTTATGTCAATTCATGGCCTAACAAGGCCAGTTCTATACCAGCTACAAAAAATGTACTTTAGGAGAAATTCCACCCAATATATGCTGACATGCTGTAATTAATCCAATCCATTAGCACGATCAGTGACTGGCAGCATATGAAAGATGACACTCAGTTACCCTCAAAGTTGCCAGGATATGCAGTAGCTTAAGGAGGAAAGAACATTTAACAAAAAGAGAAAAACCAATATGACCAAACTGTGATGAAGATGGAGAGTGGCAGGTGCATTAAGAATCATTCAAAACTTCATTAGTAATTCAGGACTGTATCCTACAACCAATGAGAATGCAGTGTAGGCTGAATTATACTGCAGTAACCCCCAAATCCCAGTGGCTTAAGGAAAAAAAGTTTATTTTTCATTCATGCTATATGTCTATTGCGGGTTGAAAGGCACTCTTCTCCCCAAAGCCACTAAAAAATCGGGGCTGAAGGAAACCTGACTGACTTGTAACTTCACCATCAGGAATGTACTCACAGCACAGACCTCACAGCAGAGGAAAGGCATTTCGTGAGTTAGACTCTAGTTTCTCTCTTCTTCTGCCTAAAACTGACATGTCACTTCTGCCCACAGTCAATTGGCCAGAACTAGTCCCACAGCCTTCCTAACTCTAGGAGGCTGATAAATGTTAGGGAGCAGATGGAGGGTTTGGTGAGCATCCTTGTCTCTCCCACAAGTCACATGAACAGATTTGAATTTTTTTAAGATCCCCTTGTCTGCTGAGTAAAGACTAGGAACCAACATAGATGTGAGGAAACCAGACAATCATTGAGGTCCAAAAAGAGTGAGAAATGATAGTGGTTTGTAATGAAGGTGAAGAAAAACACAAAGATTTGATATACATTTTGGATGTAAAGTTGATAAAGCTTGGAGACTTGATTGTAGAAGTTGAGGGACAGGGAAGAATCAATATAACTTGTAAGTTCCTGAAATGAGCAACTGAATAAGTAAGTGGTAGAAAAGAGATTTTTGAGGGGCAAAATGAATTAGTTTCAGAAAATGTAAATCTTAATTGCCTGGAGACATCCAAGTAAAAGTGTCAAGTTCTTTATAAGATAAAGTCATCTCTTTAGGTAACTTCTCATTAATTTATTAAATAGAATATATGTTTAGTAAATTATTTTCTTTAAGATTAATGGTCTTGAATTTGGTATTTTTCAAATGCAATCAATTCAATAAATATTATCTGAATATGTTTAAGTATTTTATGAAATCTTGGGGGTCTTATTTTAATTGCTTCATTGAGCATACTTTCTACTTTCTAGAAGCCAAAAAATAACATGCTCTCAGTATAAACAGTATAAAGTGCCACACAAACAGTAGATAGCATTTTTATCATAATAATAATTGTACTTAACTCAGATTAAAGAATAGTAAAAAAGGGCCAAGATAACTTTATGAAATGTTATACCTCAGGGGGAAGATAGTGTCTGAAGTGTTCAGTAGCTCAATTTTACTATCTTCACACACACAGAAAACTTCATTGTGATGGAGGAAAAGAAGGAAACTAGGAGTCAGGAAATCTGAGTCTTAGCCTTGGCTATATTGCTAAACATTTATCACTTTACCATTAATTTACCTGAATCTCAGTACTTTTTTCTATAGTATGGGCATAAGAAAAGGATGACATGACCTGGATCAGTCTTTTCTGAACACTAATCAACAGATTACAAGTGGTTGATAAGTAAACTCTACTCATGTGACAAAATGAGGGGAAAATTAATAATGTAATTTTTCATGAACAAAACTTACTTAATAGAAAGGATTATCCTAGTGATAATATATATTTCTTAATTTTTTACCATGGAATACCTTTTCTTTTATGAAATGATGGCTATAGTAAGTATAAATTTTCCTTTTGTTTTCTTTTTTCTTCTTTTTTTTTTTTTTTTTTTTTTTTTTGTGGTACGCGGGCCTCTCACTGTTGTGGCCTCTCTTGTTGTGGAGCGCAGGCTCAGTGGCCATGGCTCACGGGCCTAGCCACTCCGCGGCATGTGGGATCCTCCCGGACTGGGGCACGAACCCATATCCCCTGCATCGGCAGGCAGACTCTCCACCACTGCGCCACCAGGGAAGTCCCATCATTACCTTTTAAGTTTAAAAAAACTGACATTTTTTTCTCAAAATAAGTATCAGCAAGAGTTAAAGTATAAAAACCATCAACTCACAAAGTCTCTCCCTTCTCCACAATGACCACAGGCATTAGAAATAACCAAATGCAGGTGATAAAGGAAGACACTAATGTATGAGTAGGTACAGAGGGGCATAGCTATTCATTGTTTGGCTTTTAAGAGAAAGTTTAGGAAAGAAATTCTGAGGAATAATTGGACTGAACTCACTGGAAATTAACATTTTATCTTCTTTGGGCAGACACGGGAAAAATGGCAAGTTTTCTGTAGACTTAATACAGAAATGGACATTCTATATTTAAGCCTGAAATTTGCATCTAAGTCTTCTTCTGCATGTTGATTCACAAAAACAGATGATGTTACTATTTATGCCACTGCTGCTTAGTTGTTTCTTTCTAAGTCTTAAAAGAATAACAATCATAGTAACTCTATGATCCCTCAATACAGCAGAATAAGCAAATCTAGAATAAATAGCATATAAAAAGTAAGAAATCAGTTTAGTTTGCTCAATTTAACAAATATTTCTTTAGCATCCAATCCTACTACAAGACAGATGTGAGGTTCCAGATATACAACAATAAATAAAACACAGTCCTTATCTTAATAAATCTGGGGAAGCAGGAGGGAAGAAAATGTTCCTGTGGAGAGAGAAATACTAACTCAACTATAGAACACTATATATTCAAGTTTTTAAAGTCTGCCCTTTCTCTTTTAGCCTCTGGCAATAAGTGAATGTTTTTTCTAGAACAATCTCAAAATCTAAAAAAATAAATGGTGCTGATGAACCTACAGGCAGGACAGGAAAAGACACAGACATAGAGAATGGACCTGAGGACACCAATAGGGGGAAGGGTAAGCTAGGGATGAAGTGAGAGAGTGGTTAGTTGTGGTCATGGTAACTCCTGGCATAAAAAGTATAACTGGTCACATAGTTGAGACAGTCCCCATATGCAAAATAAATCACTCCAACACCAAACCCCCTAGAAGCCCCCAGATAAGGTCCATTCAGACCAGAGGGACATATCCTGGGGAAGGTTTGCAGACTGATTTCACTGTGATGCTGAGAGTATCAGGAATTTCAGATATCTCCTGGTGCTAGTAGACACATTTTCTGGGTGGACAGAATCATTCCCTACTAGAACTGAAATGGCAGCTGAAGTTGCTAAAAGAAATAATCCCCAGGTCTGGGCTCTTAGGATCCCTACAAAGCGATAATGGTCCAGCATTTGTGTCTCAAGTGATAAAGGGGTTAACAAGTGCCCTAGGCATAAAATGAACCTTTAAGTCAGCCTGGTGACCCCAATCATCGGGGAAAGTAGGGAGATTCAATCAGACCTTGAAACTGGCCTTAGACAAACTATACCAGGAGACTCAAGAAAATTGGATTAAATTGCTTTTGATTGCCCTAAAAGAAAAATTAAAGTGTGTTTGAATTCAGGTATGGTAGACCCATTCCCCAAGCCCAAGAGAAGGGACACCTTAACCCCCTCAAAATGGAACAACTCAAGTGTGCCCTCCAGGTAGGAGAAACCATGAAAGCCCTCACAGAATATGGTAACCACGTGCTGCCCACACCCACTGACCTGGCTTTCCACTCTTTCTGGTCAGGAGACTGGGTGAACCTAAAAACCTGGAAAACCGGCAGTCTGCAAGATCAGCTCACTCCTAAAGGGAACTGACCCCACTTGGTGTTCCCAACCACCCATTCTGCCCTGAAGTTGCAGGGGATCACTTTGTGGGTACATCACACTACAGTAAAAACAGACCCTAAGGGCTTCCCTGGTGGCGCAGTGGTTGAGAGTCCGCCTGCCGATGCAGGGAACACGGGTTCGTGCCCCGGTCCGGGAAGATCCCACATGCCGTGGAGCGGCTGGGCCCGTGAGCCATGGCCTCTGAGCCTGCGCGTCCGGAGCCTGTGCTCCGCAATGGGAGAGGCCACAACAGTGAGAGACCCGCGTACCGCAAAAAAAAAAAAAACAAAAAAAAAACACAGCAACAGGCTCCCTGGACTATTTCCCCTGTGAATCTTTCTCTGCTTCCGAAAAACAACAAAAGTGTGACCAGGGGTATTCAAGCCATGGCAGTGAGCCTTCACATCAGGTCACACAGGTCTTGTGCCTACAGGCGAAAGACCTAGATACCTTTATTTTTAGAATAATTTGTCACTTGACCGTCATTGTCTTGCTAATATTTGGGCCATGTATTTTATTTTTAAATTTAATTTTATTTATTTTTGACTGCGTTGGATCTTTGTTGCTGCACACAAGCTTTCTCTAGTTGCGGCGAGCAGGGGCTACTATTTGTTGCAGTGCACGGGTTTCTCGTTGCAGTGGCTTCTCTTGCGTAGCGCGGGCTCTAGAGCACAGGCTCAGTAGTTGTGGCTCAGGAGATTAGCTGCTCCGCGGCATGTGAGATCTTCCCGGACCAAGGCTCGAACCCGTGCCTCCTGCATTGGCAGGAGGATTCTTAACAACTGCGCCACCAAGGAAGACCTGAGCCATGTATTTTAAATAGTCCGGTGTTCTTTGTCTCCAAAAGGGTAAACAAATGGTGGTCGCTCAGGGATGCTGGCATTCAGGTCTGAGGCCTGGGGACAAACGTCTAAAGGCGGCTGGGGAGAAGCTCTGTTCCTCCCCCCGCTGTTATGACGATGTCCCAAACCTGCAGGAAATAGTTACAGACGCACCTGCACCCCTCAAGAATGAAGAGCAGGACAAAAGACAGAGGGGGGATTTGTCACCGGCAATGCCCATTAACAATTCCCGGAAAATAAAAATACAATCTGAGTAATAAAATCTTACCTTTTTTTTTTCCTTTTCCTTTGTGTTTTGTCTAGTTTCACTTGCTCGTAGGGGGCCGTGGGCTGAGGCCTTGCTCCGACCCCTCAAACCAGAGCTCCCAGCGCTGCGCACAACACCGCAATGCAAGATGGCTGCGACGGGCCGTACGCAGAGACGCTGCAACCAGCACTGCAATCTGAAACCTGAGCAGCACAGCTCTGCCTGCCTCGCTCACGCGAGAACTCCACTCTCTCCCCTCCCCGCTGATGAGATCCACATAAAGCAGCCTTTCCCATGGCCTGTCGGGTAGAGCAGCGGGCGGGCATGTGCAGCGCGAGCTCACACCTCTCCATTCTCTTACCAAAGAATAAAGCTTTTCTTTGCTTCTGACCGAACTCAGTCTCATTCTATTGCCTCAAACGACACTGGGCAGAGAGACCCTTATTGCGGACTTATTCAGGAGGACATAAGGACATAAAAGGACATAAAGACATAAAAGTAGAACAAAAGTCTCTAGCTTTACACGAAGTTATCTGCATATTTTGAAAACAATTTCACTATTTGGTGGGAATTCAAATGAAGGCGTACGCAAATTTAATACTCAAAAGAGGGAAAAACTGGCATCAGGGCATTCACAGCTTGCCAGGCTGAAAGAATGTTATTGAAGATGCCTTATATAAATGTTCCTTGACCTTTGAGTGAACCAACAGATCTTAAAAGTTGCATTAGCCAAAGAAATTGCCCTAGCAAATAAAGTTTTTAGATGAATGCATCAGATTTTTTCCTCTTCAGCCGAAAGAGGAATCAGCCATCATCACAAGCAGCAACTTAACTTCCAGGTTATTTCTCAAAGACCACTGGGAGTCTGTGATATAGAGTGAACACTGTCCCAGTTCTAAAGGGTTTCAAGTGGCTGATGGGAAAATGACTTAAAGCTGACTATAAGATTGCTACCTGAAACAATTACTGCTCAAAACATCCATTCCCCACATTCCATGATGTTCTTATAACTCTGGAGTGTAGATTTTAGGGCCCCTGATGTGGGCATTTTAAAATACATTATAGAAATGGAATGTTTAAAAAAATTTTTTCTAATGTTAAAAAAAATTTTTAAGTTGCACTGACTACAGTGCAACTGTAGATTTTTGTTATAAGACTACTAGTCTAGAAGAAGATTAAGAATCAATTATTGTGGAATTTGCAGAGCTTTTTCATTAATGCTTTGATCACATGCTTAAAAGGGAGCATCCCATCTCCTAGATTGTCTCTGTACTCCTTCCCTGTTATACTGTAGTGTAGCATGAGAATGCATGGTGCTTAGCATTTTCAAAAGCATTTAAATGTCTGTTTTTTCACTATTTATGAAAAGATATGGTTCATTTTATCTTTTTGTCTATCTGGATTTAAGAATGGTGTTAATAGAAAAAAACTTAAAAGTCATGCCAGTTAGGTCAACTTTCTCCTGGGCTGTTGTTAACTGACAATTTAATGGCAAACATTTTCATTCAAGTAACTAGATTCTGAAGACAACCATTAAACTTCAAAAGAAATCAAATAGTTCAAAAGTGCTGAGAACATAGCAGAAAAGCTATGATTTTGCTTATTTAAGGCTTTTACAAAAGAAAAGATAAATTTGAAGTGCTGTAGAATTAATGGTGGTACTGTATGAGGGCTCTTAGAGGAAATGATTAACCACAGGCCAAAACTCACTTGCTCCATAGCACTGGCATTGCCATTGTTGTGACTTAAGTTAATTTTTTATTCTTTATTCCTCCATTCAATGATTTTAGCAATTGCTAAGAATGAATTTATTGAACAAATACTCCAAATCCAAAATACTTCTTGAAGACTTCACCAAAGTAAATAATAAAAACAAATGACTTTCAACATAATGGCTGCTCCTTCTGGTTTCTTCGTTGCCCCAGGTAAGCAGAACTCAGCAACTGGGGCTCTCCTTTCAGTGGCCTCCACCTAGCTGTTGCACCAATCTAGACAATAACAATCACAGCAACTTCTGTCCACCCCACATTTGCTTCTTTGAAAAGAGAAGTAGTATAATTCAGTGGTTAATGGCTTTGGAATCAGGCAGTCATGAACTCTGAACTTTAAAATTCTCTAGACCTCTTCTGATCCTCAATGCCCTCACCAGTGAAAGGTCTTAATAGTCCTATCTCAAAGGCTTATCAAGAGGATAAAATGGGATAAGGTTTGGGAAGGGCCTGGCAAATGATCATCATTCATGAATGGTCGCTGAAAATACACAGCCTCTCTTGAGTTTCTCCTCCTCTCCCTTTTTCTCCTTGCCCTGGAGACATACAGGAAAGGAAGTGTTAGAACAAGGCATGATGGCACTTGCTTTTCCTGATGCATCAAGTCCTTCCCCATGCTATCATCTGTTCTACAGCTTACATGTTCAGGCTCTTCCACTCTCTCAGCCTTATCTCCTGCCACTTTTCTACCCCAAAATAAACTTTTCTCCAACTGTCCAGCCAAACACTCCATGCATCTTCAAGCTCTATGCAAGATGTTTTCCCTGCTTAGAAGGCTGTTCTCAACCTATTCCACCAAAGTCCTACTCATCCTTTAGTAGAAATAACACAGAATTTGAAGTCCACCTCCACCAGCCTTCTGGGCTTCTTTCCCATCTGTACTCCCATAAGCACTTTGTACTCAGTTTGCTTAAATAAGTCATGGGTCACCTTGGATTTTAATGAAGAATTGCTATGTCTGTGTTTCCTAAAAGAATGTGAGTCTCTCCAGGGCAGGACCCATGTCTTATGCCACCAGTGTTTAGCCCAGTGTCTGGCACCTAGTAAAGGTATGCCTCATTTTATTGCCCTTTGCTTTATTGTTTCACAGATGTCGTGTTTTAACAAATTGAATGTTTGTGGCAACTATGCATTAAGCAAGTCTATCAGTGCCATTTTTTTTTAACAGCATTTGCTCACTTCGTGTCTCTGTGTCACATTTTGGTAATTCTCGAAATATTTCAAACTTTTTCATTATTATTATATTTGTTATGATCATCTGTGATCAGTGACTTTGATGTTACTATTGTAATCGTTTTGGGGTGCCGTGAACATTTCTTTAAGCCTGATCCAGAGCAAAGCCCTAACTCTCTTCAATTCTGTGAAGGCTGAGAGAGGTGAGGAAGCTGCAGAGGAAAGGTCTGAAGCTAGCAGAGGTTGGTTCATGAGGTTTAAGGGAAGAAGCTGTCTCCATAAGATAAAAGTGCAAAGTGAAACAGCAGGTGCTGATGTAGCAGCTGCAGCAAGTTATCAAGGAGATCTAGCAGATCATTAATGAAGGTGGCTAAACTAAACAACAGATTTTCAATGTGGATAAAACAGCCTTCTCTTGGAATAAGATGCCATCTAGGACTTTCATAGCTAAAGAGGAGAAGTCAATGCCTGGCTTCAAAGGACAGGCTGACTCTCTTATTAGGGGCTAATGCAGCTGGTAACTTTAAGTAGAAGCCCATGTTCATTTACCATTCTGAAAACTTTACAGCCCTTAAGAATTATGCTAAAAAACGATTTATGCTAAACCTACTCTGCCTATACTCTATAAATGGAATAACAAAGCCTGGATGACAGCACATCTGTTGACAACATGATTTACTGAATATTTTAAGCCCACGGTTGAGATCTACTGCTCAGAAAAAAATCCTTTTGAAATACTACTGCTCAATGACAATGCACCTGATCACCCAACAGCTCTGATGGAGGTGTTACAACAGATTAATGTTATTTCCGTGTCTATTAACAAATAAAAATCCACTCTGCATCCCATGGATCAACAAGTAATTTCAACTTCAAGTCTTATTATTTAAGTAATAAATTTCATAAGGCTATAGCTGCCATAGATAGATAGTGATTCCTCTGATGGATCTGGACAAAGTCAACTAAAAACCTTCTGATAAGGATTCATCATTCTGGATGCCATTAAGAACATTTGTGATTCCTGGGAAGAGGTCAATATACCAACATTAACAAGAGTTTAGAAGTTGATTCCAACCCTCAATGATGACTTTAAGGGGTTCAAAACTTCACTGGAGGAAGTAACTGCAGACGTGGTAGAAATAGCAAGAGAAGTAGAATTAGAAGTGGAGCCTGAAGATGTGGCTGAATTGCTGCAATCTCATGATAAAATTTTAATGAATGAGGAGGACCAAAGAAAGTGGTTTCTTGAGCTAAAATCTACTCCTGATGAAGATGCTGTGAAAATTATTGACATGCCAACAAAGGATTTACAGTATTACATAAACTTAGTTGATAAAGCAGCAGCAGGGTTTGAAAGGATTGACTCCAATTTTGAAAGAAGTTCTACTATGGGTAAAATGCTGTCAAACAGCATTACATGCTGCAGAGAAATTGTCTGTGGAAGGAAGTGTCAATCAGTGCAGCAAACTTCACTGGCATCTTATTTTACGAAGCTGTCACGGCCACCCCAAGCTTCAGCAGCACCATCCTCATCAGTGAGCAGCCATCAGCATCGAGGCAAGACCCTCCACCAGCAAAAAGATTAGGACTCACTGAGGGCTCAGATGATGGTTGGCATTTTTTAGCAATAAAGTATTTTTAAATTAAGGTATGTATATTATTTTTTTAGACATAATGCTGTTGCACACTTAATATACTACAGTAAAATGTAACATAACTTTTATATGTACTGGAAATACAAAAAAATCGTGTGACTTGCTTTACTGCTGTATTCACTTTATTGCAGTGGTCTGGGACCAAACCTGCCATATCTCCAAGGTATGCCTGTATTAAATAACATGTTTGTAATTAAAATAAATGGACATTCTTCTTTCCAGTCCCCCCATAAATCCCATCCTTTACCATTTGAATCAAATCTCTTGTCTGTATTGTGATGAAAACATGAAAGATGTAATATATATGTGTATCAAATCAATATATTTTTCACCTTAAACTTACACAATTGTATGCCAATTATATGTCAATTAAGCTGGAAAATATATAAATTACAAAAGAAAGTCACTGACACCCTGCCTCAGTTTGGCTCCCCCCAAAGCAGATTCTGAAACAAGGATTTTTAATGCAAGCAATTTACTTGAGAGGTGACCCCAAACACTGGAGAGTCGGGGAAAGGAGCCAAGGGAGATGAAGCAGCCAATAAAGGTGATTTATCAAGCCAGTCCCATGTGAGTGACTGGGATGGTTCCCATGGGAAAAGAGTGTAAATGAATATTTTCTCACCCAAGGAGTAAAGAAGTTACTCCTTGGTAAAGAAGGAAAGAAGTTCAAGAACTCACCCACCAACTCCAACAGTCATTGGTGAGGGCTGCTCCTGGAGTGTCAATCCCCTGGCCCTTCCACCTGCCACATGCCCAGGCAAAGTAGACATCCTTGGCTTTGGAGAAAATACTGGCAGATGTGGCTGGTCTCACTGAAATAGTGAGGCTTGCCCGAGAGATAAGAGCAGGGCATGAAGAGCAGCATATGCCTCAGACACTTGACTCCTAACTGGAAACTTTGGTTTAGTCCCATCAGCAGCCAGGCTGATTCCAACCCACTTTCAGAGTGACAAACATGAAATTTCAGTAGCAAAATTTTCCTTCCCAGAGATAGCAAGCCAACACTGAAAGAGTATAAAAAGTATTTTTACAACAGTTGCTCCTTATTTAAAGTTTACTTCTAGGATTGTGGACTAGAAAAATACATAAAAGGATCACCTGGAGAAGAATGTTGCTTGCAGACAGATGACCCTCTCATATCCTCAACTGCTCTCAAGGGAAGGATTTACTCCTTTGATGATCCTCTCCAATATTTAAATTGTCCTTGACTTTGAACAATAAAAGTAGCTTACATTTATTGGATGTTTGCTGTGCATCAGGGTGCAGATTTGAGCCCATTTAATCCTCCCCACACATGATAAGGTAATTATTGTTATTATCTGTATTTTTCATATGGGAAAACTGAAGATCAGATAATTAAGGAATCTGCCAAAGTTATAATCTGCTAGCAAGTGTTTGGAGATGGGACTCTTACCCAAGTCTATTTGAATCCAGTAATCATATCCTTAACTTATATTCTTTAAGTTCATTATCCTGTGCCCTTAATAAAGAGAAAGATCTAGTCAGCATACTACTAATTCCATATTAATTGGTCTTCAAACACCCCTTATTTAAGTTAAATTACATCCATTTCTTTAGCCATTTCTCATATATGATTTACATGTTTTTTACTCATGTATGTTTCTTTCTCCCAACCTCTTTTCTCTCTCTCAATAAAATATGTCAAACTGCTCTGTATATAGACCTGGCAAGTCCATAAATCACAAAACTATTGTTAAAAAGTTATTTATAAGCATTTATGTTTAAATCTTAAGCTAGCATCATGAAATTACTCCCAGCTTAAAAAATTATAGCATATGGGACATAAGGCAATTCTAAAGCAGAGCAAATTCATTACAATCTGCAGAATAACCAAACAGCGCTTTGGGTGGTGAAAGTATTCTGATTATGCCCATAAAATAGGTTAACAAGAATATTCATTCTTTAACCATTCAAGGAAAATTATGTCTTAAAGTTGATTTATGTTTGCAAAAGTGTAGTGAGTTCTTTCAGCACAAGATCTTTTCCCAGAGTCCTTAAACTGGCGACATTTCTATTAATTTCATTTTGCTTCTTTGCAATCAGATCTAGGGCATATGATGTACATCGTGTTGTAAGTTTCAATTTTTCTAAAGTTTCACATTACTGTCACTCTGTGGGTCTTAAATTTCCCATTTCCAAAAATGTAACTGTATATTAATCAAAATCATTAGTTTTTATATGTTATTTTTAACTCTTTACATTAATAGCCAGAATATAAGACGTTTAATGAGGGGGAAGCACACTCATGCTTACACAGCCCTGAATAAGAGATGCAGCCACTTGCCCACTTACAACTTAAGTGACTCTTGGTGCATATGTTGGCTTTCTCAGTTCGCCCCTCCAGATCCACCCTTCTCCGTTCTGCTTTGTGCCCTTATGATTGACCTGGGTGGATGCTATTGAGCTCCCCTGCTCTCTGCCTTTTACTTGGGTTTGTGCAATAGAGAGCATCTATTCTATATTTAAGTCAGTTTTTAACGTATTACAGTGGATTATTCATTCACTCATGCAATAAATATCTGTTGAGTATCTACTATGTGCCATAAAATATACTAGTCATTGGAGATCCGGTGGTTGCTATATAGTTTATATCTCAAAATCTTAATATTTTCCCTTTTGAATCCCATGTTGAAAGTATTTTTTATTGGGCTGTATTTATTAAGTAATTTTCCATTTTAAAAATTAATCAAAGACCATCAGCAGATGAGTGGATAAACAGAATATGGCATATACATACAATGGAATATTATTCAGCCATAAAAAAGGAATGAAGTACTGATCCATGCTACAATGTGGATGGACCTTGAAAATATTAAGCTAAGTGAAAGAAGCCAGACATAAAAGGTCACATATTGTTATGATTCCATTTATATGAAGTACCCAAAATAGGTAAATCCATAAAGACAGAAAGCAAATTGGTGGCTACCAGGAGCTAGGGGGAGCAGGAAATGAAAAGTGACTGATTTATGGGCATGAGGTTTTGTTTGAGGTGATGAAATGTTTTGTAAATGGGGTGATGTAGTTTTGTAACTACATACAGGGAGTGTTTGCACAACACTGTGAATGTAGTAAATGCCAATGAATTGTACACTTTAAAATGGTTACTTTTATGTTATGTAAATTTCACCTCAGTAAAAAGAATTAATCAAAGATAAATTTACTCAGCATTCTATCAGCAGAGGTAAGCAGAAATTACTGTAGTAAGATGGGTTCATATCAGCTAAAAGCAAAATAAATAAATAGATAAATAAATAAATAAATAAATGATGCTTTAATTTGTCTATAAGCTGAAATTTTGTCCTCATTAACCAGGCAGCTTTCTAACTATTGGTTCTGTATCTAAATTATCTTTAAACCAAGAAATGAAGAGAGGTTACACAAGCATTCCAGGCACTATCCCATATTTCATTATAAATTTACATTATATTAACTTTCTGGTTGATATGATAAAAATACTCATGGTAGTAATAAAAAGATAAAGAATCACAACAGTAACATCATCATCAACAACAATCATAACATCTAACATTTATTAAGTCTTTAGTATTGGCAGGAGTTGTGCTCAGTGCTTGACAAGCATCATTTCATTCACACTTCATACAGATGAGGTACTGTTATTTTCCTAATTTTTCAGATGATGACACTGAGACTGACGGAGGTCAGAAAACTTGACCAATGTTAAAGCCTAGTAAAAACCAAAGCCAGGGTTTCATCAAACAGTCTGTCTCCAGCAACCTAGGTGATTAACCTCTCTACTAAATTGCTAAAGCCTTACATAAAGCTAAATTACTATACATAAAGGTAGGTGTGCTAAACTGTTTAGTTTCCCTGATGCCTTGTAATTCAAGCATTTAAAAAACTGAGCACCCAGGCCAAAAGGTGAAGCCAGACCATGTTCAGTGGTAGCCCAGAGTAAGTCCTAGAAAAGTCCAGACTTGGCATGTTGATAGTTGATACACCCAGATAATGTTTTCTATCCAGTTGTTTTTTAATCATAAATACATGAGCTTTCAAAATATTGAGAATAATATACCCTGTGCCACTTCCCTGGTGGCACAGTGGTTAAGAATCCGCCTGCCAATGCAGGGGACACCGGTTCAAGCCCTGGTCTGGGAAGATCCCACATGCCGCAAAGCAACTAAGCCCGTGCACCACACCTACTGCGCCTGCGCTCTAGAGCCCATGCTCCGCAACAAGAGAAGCCACCGCAATGAGAAGCCCATGCACTGCAATTAGAGTAGCCATCACTCACCGCAACTAGAGAAAGGTGGCTTGCAGCAAGGAAGACCCAACGCAGCCAAAAATAAAATAAATTAATTTTTAAAAAACTAGGAAATTAAAAATTACCCCTTAATAAATATTTTTATTTAATAATTTACTTGGTGAATCACTAAAATATTAGACTTCAATATCTATAAATAGGTTCTTCAATTTTAGACACATAAAAGTTTGTCTGTTAAGATATATTCAATTTTACAAAAGAGCAATGTGGGGCCTATGCAGATATAACACCCTGGTCAACTGTTCTGATCTGCTTTGCCCTATAAAGGAGAGTGTTGGCCAAGAGGAAAAATTTTGTACATGTTTTGTTCAATTGACTTAACAGCAAAGTTCTATTATACCTGTAGCATTGGTTCTACATGATAACACACTATTTTTAAAAGTAGTTGTAAAATAAAACCTCCATATTTAATCCTTAGGAGAAATAGGTCAGTATTATTACCAAGCATTAGTTTATTGAAACTTTTAAATTGCCAGACATGTGCAGCTGGGTTTAGGTTTTATTATAGAAAACAATAACATAAAAATATTACCCCTCAATGCACGGAAATTAGAGCATGAAATCCCCACTTGGAATTCACTACAATCACTGCTGTTACTATTTAAATGCACATTTCACAAGTATACCTCACATCATGCTAAAGAAAGATTCAGAAGAAAGTGTATTGAACAACCCAGATACATCATCATGCAAAGGATTCTTCATCTGAAACTCACAAAGGAAAATACTGATTACTCAGAATGCTTGGGGAATCGAAGTTCTGATTAATTAAATATTCTGCATTATAAGAAATACTTCTACATTTCCAGGGTGGTTAAGATACTCCCTAAGCCATGTTTGTGTTGAATTTACTGTATGTGGAAACACAGCAGAGCAAAGTAAGGATCTCTCTGGGTTAAGAATATTTCCAGTTTCTAAAATGATTCTTAATATTCTCACCATGATTCACACAAAGCAGATACTCAAAAAAAAAATTATGTCAACCCATTGGAGAGGCTCTTTGTTTTTATTTATTTATTTATTTATTGGCTGTGTTGGGTCTTTGTTGCTGTGCACGGGCTTTCTCTAGTTGCAGTGAGCAGGGGCTACTCTTTGTTGCGTGCACGGGCTTCTCACTGCGGTGGCTTCTCTTGTTGCGAAGCACGGGCTCTAGGTGCACGGGCTTCAGTAGTTGTGGCACGAGGGCTCAGTAGTTGTGGCTCGCAGGCCCTAGAGGGCAGGCTCAGTAGTTGTGGTGCACGGGCTTAGCTGCTCCGCAGCATGTGAGATCTTCCCAGACCAGGGCTTGAACCCGTGTCCCCTGCATTGGCAGGTGGATTCTTAACCACTGAGCCACCAGGGAAGCCCTTACTGGCACCTTTCACTGACTTCTTTACATCCAGTTTGTTTCTTCACGTGTTGGGAAAGAGTACAAAATTCCAAGTTCCTGTTTTGCTCACAATCTCCTTCTAAGAACAGCAGCCCTAAGAGACACTTCCTACAAAAAATTTGCAATGATTTACACCAGATATGCCTTGTGAAACTTCTACTCTGGCCTCAGAATAGAGTGCCCAAGTTAAAGGTAAGTTATCGCACAGTTTGGATGTGGAGGAAGCTACCACGTCTGAAGTGGTCTGGTGAACCTTGCCAGGCCAGGAACTTCATCGTGGATAATGACAAGAGACCACATCAGATTATTTTTTCTTGGGTAATGACAAGAGACCACATCAGATTATTTTTTTCTTGAGAGTACTAATTCCAGTCTTGGAAATTTGGAGATGCAAAGTAACTATATAGTTGAAAACTCTGTATAGTCCCTTGAATCCTTGTAATAAAGTCTCATTACCTAGAATCACAACACACTAGCAAAAGTGGAATCCTAAATAATATATACACGTTACTTCTGATCAATAAATGTTTAATGATTAACCAATTTAAACATAATCAACCCAGATATTATTATGTGGACAAAATCGGGGCAGTGGAAAGAATATGGACTTTGGAATCAAAACTAAGTTTAAATTCAGATAACTTGACTTTACCATTAATAGAATATCAGGTAATATTAGACAAGTTATAAAGACCCTCACTGAACCTCAGTCTTCCTCCTTTAAAATGGACATAATAATTCTTACTTCACAGATTCTAACAAGGAAAGGACCTAGTAAAGGGGTCTGTCACACAGGTAGAACTCAAGAAATATTTTTTCCCTTCCCTATACTCCCACTTATTCCCCATTTTAACTTTTAGATGCATTTATGTCCCAAGATCCAAATAACTAACATTCCCACTGCCAAATTTAAAAAACAGCAGTTAAGTACAATTAAAGGGAGAATTCTGAAAGTTGGCAAAAATGTTGAGAGTTCAGAAAGGGAGGAAAGAGATTTTAAAATGGTAACATTATTTTTCAAATATTAATATTGGATTGTCTTTTTGTTCATTTTAAAAGGGATACTTAAAATCAGATCACACTTTCCAAGTCTAACGAATGGAATTCAGAATGGGAAAATAGTCTCTGTTGTTCTATCCATTTCCATAGGAAGCCAAGAAAATCAGAGAGAAATCAAAACATGACCAAAGAGTATGACATCTTAAAAACTTTTCCCCCCAACTATGTCACTTTTCATAAGCTCGCCTTTGGTTTCAGCTAAAACTTTCCTATTTTGTCTAAATGGGCCCATCTGATTCCTCCAACTGTAAATTCTCTCATGTTCTCAGAACAGGATCTTTTCTCTCTTGGACCTTCACTTTGCATTTAAATACACTCTGCTACTTTTCTCCAAAATCCCTATCACATATATTAGCTTACATGCAAGGAAAGCAAGCAGAGTTTCAAATGGGCCAGGGGTGGCATTCTTAAAAATAACTCTGAGGAACAACACTCACTTCTCCAATAAAAACACAAGCAGAATTCAGAATAGTTAACTGTGGGATTTGTACATTTATCTTTTCTTTGAAAACATAAAATAAACAGGAAAAATTCCATAAAATCCAAACCAAAGTCACCTGCCATCACCACCACTCTGTCCTTTCCAATAAACACTTGTTGGCAGAGGCAGGAGGGAAATCGAAGTTTCTTGCCTCTTGAAGTGACAAGCACATTCTTTCCTCATTCGCCAAGCTGCTTTTCTCCCTCCGAAGCTCCAGCTGTTCTCAAAACCCAGACATTGTTCCCTTCCCCGCCGGCCTCTGGGCTCTAACCCTCGGCCAAGACTGCTTCTCCCTGAAATCTCTCGGGGACACCAGCAGCCAGGACTTGGAAGACTAGTCCAAGCTAGTTTGGTTTCTGGCGGGGAGAGAAAAAAAAGAAGAGAAAAGGGGGAAAGAGATGAATGGGAAATACTGTACGTCAGCACGAGAGCTCACAACAATTGTGTTTGGACAATGCCTGATCCTTTAGTGCTGCCAAGTGGTGGCTGATGAGTCTCAGGGTGGTTTCCAGACTTTGAGACTGTGGGATCATTTTTCCACTGTTGTTCCCAGCCTGGGACCCCCCAAGTTCTGCTGGGGAAAATAAAATATGCTCACAAGATAAGTATGTCTCTTATACCTACAATTTCTTTCAGCTATCATATAACTGAGAAAATCCATAGGACCACGGGGGTGGCAGGAGGGTGAATTTTTAAACCCATTCATTTATATAAATAAGCTCCACAAAAGACAATGTGAATTAATTATTCCTCAGAGATTATAAGGAGTAAATTGTTTATGTTTCTCCCAATTAATAATGTTCCTGCCTTGGCCATAAGTGTGATAGACAGAGGAGAAAAGGGATATAAAGACACATTTGTTCACTTCCAAACTGCAGGAAATCAACAATCAGAAGAAAAGGCAAACACCTGCAATTATTTAGAAATTCTGGTTTTAAAGATGTCAAAGCTGTCCTATATCCAGACGATCCTGACTTGATAAGGAACCAAGAATGAATTTTTTAACTCCACACATAGCTGTTAATCACTGTCTGCAGTGCTTCTTGAAAGTACTACATATTAACTTGTCATTACATTTAGAGATGTTAGCCAAAGTCTAACCAGCCGAATTAGTCAGAATATAGATTTGGCAAAGTGTGAAAAGGACCTAAAAACAGAGGTCCCTGTACAAAACAACTGTAGTCTTACTTGTCATTCTCATAACAGTATGACTGCACAGGGCCCAGAGGCAGGAATTCTGGCTCCTTCTATTTGTTATACCATACCAGGGACATTTCTGCCATCCACACGGTCCAAGGTGATCTTCATTCTAGGCAGTGGGAAGTGAAAAGGGGAGGAATAAAAAGGGAGAATCCACCACTTCCCTTTAAGAGCATGACGCAAAATTTTTACATATCCATTTATACCTAATTCCCATTAACCACAGCATGGTTACAAGGCTACTGTCTGAAAAAAATGTTGTCTTTATTTTGGGCATCCACGTGCCAGCTAAATATCAAGAATTCTATTACTTTAGTACAGGAATTGGCAAACTACACCATGGGCCAAATCTGGCCCCTGCCTGGTTTTAAGTGACCTACAAGTTAAGAATGGCTTTTACATTTTTGAGTGGGTGAAAAAAGCCAAAAGAAAAATAACATTTCGTGATGTGGAAATTATGTGAAATTCAAATTTCAATGTCCATAAATAAACTTTTATGAGAACACAGCCACACTCGTTCATTTAAATATTGTCTACAGCTGCTTTCATGCTACAAGGGAAGAGTTGAGTAATTGCGACAGAGACCACATGGCCTACAAGGCCTAAACTATTTACTATCTGGCCCTCTAGAAAAAGGGTTTTCTGACCCTGCTTTGGAAGAAAGAAAAAAGCAGCTATGGTGGATAAGTAGCTAAGTCAGTAACACCAAGGTGGTGAAATTGGGAATACAGGAGGGTGCGTTTTAAAACAGGCTGTAAATGAGTTTTATTTCTTTAAGAAACTTTAATATAATTGTATTGTTATCCTTTTATACATTAAACATTACTCTGAAACATAGTGGTTTAAACAGTAAACATGTATTACTCAGTTTCTATTCAGGGTCAGGAATTCAGAAGCAGCTTACCTGCGTGGCTCTGGCTCAGAGCCCCTCATTAGGTTGTAGTTACGATGTTGGCAGATGCTGCAGTCTCACCTGAAGGCCTGACTGGGGCTGGAGGAGCCCTGCTGGATTGCTCACATACATGTCTATCTGCAGGAGGCCTTGGTTTCTTGCCATGTGGCAGTTAACTTTCCCACAGTGAATCATCTGAGAGAGAGAGAGAAAGAGAATTAGCAGTAAGTCACAGTGCCTTTTATAGCCAGTCTTCAAAGTTTCAGACTGTCACTCCCATTATATTCTTTTTATTAGAAGAGATTCACTAAGTCCACTCCAGGCTATACTTAATGGAAGGTTTCCCTCCATCAAAGAGAGAAATGTCAAAGAATTTGTGATTATTTAAAAACTACCACAATAGTATTTGAGGGGGAAAAATCACCTGTCTTCAGCCAATGCTAGGGAGGTGAGTCTGCTGATTATAAAATTAGTAAAGCTATTTGCCAGGAAAAAAGAATATTAAGTCTTACATTATAGATGGCAATAAGGTCTCTTGTCTACTCCAATCAACTGGTAGTAGTTACCTGGAGTACTATGGGGTTTTTTTGTTTTGTTTATCCTGGAGTACTATGTTGAGAAGGAATCTGATTGATAGCTATCAAGTCCACATATTTCCTATCACTGGATTTTTATAAATCTCAAAATTCCAAACAATGAAAATTTGGAGAAAAAGCAGTATGTGAGGCATGTTCAAATCTCCAGAAAGCTCATAAAGCCATGGCTCTTGGACAGCTTTCCCAGGGTGTTTCTCTGGTGTACTGGTTTCTCATGAGATTTCCTCTCTTCATTAAGCCTTCCTTTCACCAACAAGTATTTATTGAGCACCTATGTGTTACACAGGTACTCTGGCCATCAGAGATAAAGTAGAGAACAAAGTAAATATCCCACTCTCACGGTAAAATAGGAATTTCTGTCTTCTGTAAAAAGTCTTAATTTTTTTCCCCTTTTCCAAAAATCATGTCTTATTTCTGATTATTATTTAACTGCAATTAGACTTTCTAGGTCAATACTAAATAATAGTGGTAATTTTACATGTTTCTGGTCCCTGTATTATAGGGTTTCCCAGAGTATCCATCACATATTTCCAATGGGTATTAATTGACATAACTTGGAAGAAGGGTTTCATAATCACACAAAAGATTGGGAAATGCTGGATTAAACAAAGTTGAACAGATTTCTCTACTGTAGGCAACTTTAATGGACCTTGAACTACCAGGAAAAGAATGATAACACTCTGTATTTCCAAAAGTACTTGAGTTTAAAATCTTGCATGTTTTGTTTTGTCTGATTTGTGCAGAATGCTTATTCAGGTGGTCTGACAAATGTTGCTGGAGGGAATCCAAAGTCACTGTTTCCTTATCTCCCTTTCAGCCAATCAGTTCTCTTACGTTTGTCTAAAACCTTAGAGTTCACTGCAACACAAAAATGTCCATTATCACAGCCATATACAAATCCTAACTGGAAAGTAAATAAATAGTGGCAATTATTCTCATAGAGTAATTCTTTAATATCTGAGTATTTTAAAGCCCTACAAGTATTTTTAAACACATAATTTATAATTATAACTATATACAATGTTTTCTCATATATACATTTATGTAGATATGTGTGCAAATGTGTGTGTATATATATACACACAATTTGCCAAAACAACTTTCCAAATTGCCTGTAAATATATATTTATTAAGTGCACACAATGTGTCAGACACTTTGGCATTAAATACAGTGATGAGCAAGAGGAAATACTTTACAAATGTTAACTCATTAATGTAATTAATAGCTCAGAGGGTTTGAGAACAAAAATCCTTAAACACATCATTATCATAATGGATACTTTATAAATAAAAATATAGGTTACAAAAAGAGACTATATCAAGGGCTTTGCATCATTTAGGACTTGTGTGCACTGGATGTAACAGAAATCTGATGACAGTGGCTTAACCAAACAGCCTCACATAATTTGCCTCACATAAAACGAAGTACAGAGAAGAGTGGTCCAGTGGTTCCATGGTGTCATCGGTGCCCCAAGATCCTACTTCTTTTTCACTCCCCCATTCTCATTATGTAGCTTAATTCCTCATCCTTGCTGTGAGATGGTCTCAGGTTGGCCATTACCTTCACCCTCACTACCTGCTTTCCAGGCAAGAATGAGAAGGAAGAAAGAGCAAAGGGGCAGAACCTAGCAGGTTTTGTTAATTATTTCATCAGCTGAAAATGTCATGTAGTCACCCCTAACTGCAAACAAGTCTGGGGAAGTATTTTATCTGGACCCATGGACGCACTGAGCAAAATTCAGTTTCCGTTAAACACAAAGAAGAAATGAATGGATATTTGATAGTCTACTTGCCCTGTCTTCTCCAGACTCACCTAGTTTTGTCAGAGTCAGAGAAGGCTGAAGCTAATAATAATAATGTTTTAAAATAGATACACTTGTTTCTTTCTACATCATCTCCTATTTATCATACTTTTAGCCTCCAAATACCTTTACACTAGCAATTTACTTTTGTCATAAACACAAACTTTCATGGAATGCCCACTACTTCCCTTGAATAGCAATGAAATAAATGTGTAAAAACTTTTCATTAAATGTTTGAAATTTTCAGCTTTACTACCTTAAGAAATGGTGGATTGCTTCTACTTTTATTTGAACTGTTTCTGCCAGCAAAAATAATTGTTCACATTAGCAGAAGCAGAACATTTGCCAGCATACAAAAGCACTGTATAGAACAGCAGCATACCGTAACACATATTTTCTTACTCTCACAAATCTACTTTTAAACCTTAATTTTTTTTTATAGCTATGGCCTCAGGACTTCAGAATTTTCTTTTTTTTTTTTCAACTTTGTAGCATATAAAAGTACATGTGTGAGCTTACAGTGCCAGGAAAAGTTTTCTTAAAGTTATTCCATTTCTACTTGGAATTCTGGCTTCATTTCTCACAGACTATGCCGAATGCCTTCTTATACAGAACACAGAAATACATTATTATAGTCACTAATATCTCTATTGATGTCTTAAATTCCTCGTTGACTCTCCTTGACACCCAAAGAGCACTTTCCATTCCTTTATTCCTTTTTAATCTTTTTCTACTTTTTAGAATACTAATTCCATGTTACCAAATTTCTAATATTTATCTTCTACAAACGGCTGGTGGAATAGATACTGGGTAACTCTCATTTTTAATAAATCTATAGGTCCACTGAACCCAAGAGGGTTCCTAGAAACCAGATTCCTCCGAATGTAATGAACTGAAATACCACCTATGAAAAATCTATTTTAGGTTACCCATAAAACTGCATAGCTCCCAATATCCAACCATGGCGAAATGGTTTTTTATACATAATGTGATGAACTAGTATGTTACCATGTAAAATGATAATAATAAAGACTATGTGGGACTTCCCTGGTGGCGCAGTGGCTAAGAATCTGCCTGCCAATGCAGGGGACACAGGTTCGAGCCCTGGTCCGGGAGGATACCACATGTTGCAGAGCAACTAAGCCCGTGCGCCACAACTACTGAGCCTGTGCTCTAGAGCCCATGAGCCAGAACTACTGAGCCTGCGCTTTAGAGCCTGCAAGACACAACTACTGAGCCCACGCAGCTAGAGCCTGTGCTCCGCAACAAGAGAAGCCTCTGCAATGAGAATCCCATGCACTGCAACAAAGAGTAGCCCCAGCTCACCACAACTAGAGAAAGCCCACGCACAGCAATGAAGACCCAACGCAGCAAAAATAAGTAAATAAATTTATTTTTAAAAGTAAAATTAAAAAAGACTATGTAACAACATGGGAAAATGTTTATGATTTAATATTAAGCAGACTGCAGCATGAGGAAAATGGGAACATTAGAGAAAAATTAGAAGGTAATATGCAGTAATGAAAATAATTGTGGAAAAGGGTCTATAGTATATTTTTCTTCAGTTCCTTAATTTTTTCTGTACTGTCTGATTATTCTTCAATGTGCATGTGTTATTTTCACAATTATAAAAAGGGGAGTAAAGACAATTTTTAGTGGGAATCTTGTCTCCTAGCACCTTCCTCTTCTGTACTTTTCCCTGTCTTTTGGTTCTTCGTTGAGATGCTCAGCAACCTCCTCTGTCTCCCAAATGCCTCCTTCGGCCACTTCCCTGAACAAAGGAGCCCCCACTGGCTCACCCCTCATCACAGGCCTTTCCCACCTTCCAAATCTCATCAGCCTGTCTCAGTCCCATTTCTACTGGCCCTATTTACTGGTTGGGTGCTTTCTAACTGTCCATTTCCACTTGAACACTTTAATAACCTACGTGAAATTCAGTTCCCCAGCTGTAAAGGATGATCATATCTCTTCTTAGGATCACTGTTAGGATTAAAGAAAGTGACAGATATAAATCAAATTGTGGTGCCTGTCACAGAGTTGCCCCCATTGTACAATACCAATAGCAGTATTCATAACAGCACTAATAGTATTCCTCCCCAATGCATATATATGCATTTAAAGAAAGTTTTGGTCAAAAAAGCTTTCAAGCAAAAGGACAGACCCATGAAAAAGTTATCTGAACCAGAGCCAATGGTAAAGAGTGTTAAGTTTGGAAGGAGAGATTCAAGACATGAAGGGATTGTACTCGATCCTCCAACTAGTTAATGGCAGAACAGAGACAAGAACCCCAATCTCTGAGGTTGCTGGGAGAGTGTGGTGCTCTCCACATTTGAACATCTCCATCAGTGCCCAGTGCTTGGATGACTTAATAGTCCAGCTGTCTGCTTAGAAGACATCCCTTCTTTATTTTTCTTCATTGATATTTATCTCTTTCAGACAATCCCATGGCTCCATGGACCTCTGACCACCCACAAGAACAACTTCCTTTCTGCCTTTGGCTGGTAGCACATATGAATTGCTAATCCTTTCTTAAATCTCTAGGCGAACTTCTAATTCTCATGAGACACATATTTCCTCCAAAGAACTCATAAAGGGCCATCCCCTCTGTAGGGCTCTTTCCTGACTGTTGCTCACAAACAGTTCAACGTGAAAAATTACAACCACTGCTAACTTCATCCTCTTAGTTGCCTCTGTCTATCCTCTGGCCTTAATTTTAAGGTAAGATTACCATCGAGTTTTTTCCAACTTTTTGTAGCAAGATTAGGAGGGAAGGGGTGAGTTTTATTGGACACTGAGAGGAAGGTTCCTATAACACTCACATAAAGAGGTAATGTGGGAAAGCCAAAGCAAGCAGAGTGATTTAAAAGGAGCTGGAATACCGCCGGGAAAGAAGTTAACACCCCTAGGCTTTCCATGAACTTTTCTACCATGAATCCTAAGCCAAAGGATCTTTCATGATCAGAAATTATTTGGAAACCTGGTTTCAAATTCACTGGAAAGATGATACAAGAAATGCCTAACAGGGAAGGTTTTACTTAGATTGATTAATTAATGACCACATAACAACTCAAGCTTACTTTGTACATATAAAGGTATCAGTAATACCCCAAACCACAAACTCAGGAGCAATAAAGGACCTTAGGTTGAAAGCTCTACATTCAAAATTATCCTGATTTTCCTCTAAGCAACTAGGGGGATGAAAATAAAGAAATCAACAGGAAAACTCATAAATCTGTGACTCCGGAAGGAGAGGGCCACCACTCTACTGAGAAGACAGGTATTTTCCCTGGGTCCAGTAGGAATTGCTTTCTATGATGTGCTGGGAAGTGAATCCAGAGTAGAAATGTCCTTTTCAACTTGTGTCTGGACTCACCTACCTCTCATGCTGGCTTACCCACACATTACCACTACCTTTACCCATGGTGAGCTCCATATGCCAAGCCACTTTGGAAGAGAATTATGCTTCTGATGGACCTACCCAGCCTCCAAACAGTTCTCCAACCAAAGATGAATACCCAGGGATTCAGCTGAACTCCCAAATTTTATTGACTTAGAGCCTGAAAAAAACAAAACAAAAAAACCCAGAGAACATACAGAATTATCAAGGTTCTTGGTCAATTATCTGGCTACGAGTTAGCAATTTCTTTCCTCTAGAATTCTAACTTTCTCCTTGTTATGGGTTGAATTGTCACCCCCCTACCCCCCGCAAACTCATATGTTGAAGTTCTAACTCCCAATATGTTAGTATGTGACCTTATCTGGAAATAGGCTTGTTGCAGGTGCAGTTAGTTAGGTTAAGATGAGGTTATGCTGGAACAGGGCAGGCCTCTATTCCAATATGATTGGTGCCCTTATAAAGGGGAAATTCAGACACATAGACTGACAGAGGGAAGGTTAGGTAAACACACACAAGGAATAGCCATCTGATAACAGATTGGAGTGATGCATCTGCAACTCAAGGAATACCAAGGCTTGCTGGCAAACAACAGAATCTAGAAGAGGCTAAGGATTCTCCATTAGAGATTTAAGAGAGAATATGGCCCTGCTGACACCTTGGTACCAGACTTCTAGCCTCTAGAACTGTAAGACAATCAATTTCTGTTGTTTTAAGCTACCCAGTTTGTAGTACTTTGTTATAGCAGACCCAGGAAACTAATACAGGGTTCTGTAACAAAAATTTGTTTAATGATCTATCAACTGATTAGTTAAACAAAGAATTGGAAAGTAGCTCACTTTGAAAAACATTTGTTACCCACTTTAGAGTTATCCACTGTCTCAATTTCTGGGAGGAATTCCAACAAAGACTCACCAAAACTTCTCAAATAACTATTAACTTTACCTTTTACTCTTACGTAGAGCCTCCTTGTTTACAGCACTAAAGTTAGATAAAACTAGGGCAAAACTGAAATACTGAAAAGAACATTTTATCTGGAGAAAGCTGAGTAGACACAGAACGGTTTTCCAGGTCATTTTGAGGGAGAGTCCCCCATTTTAAGAATGGGAAGGTGATGAGGAAACTAAGGCTCAGATGAAGCAAGGCCCTTATCTACTCTTAAATAACTAGTGATGAACAGAGCCTGTTTCCCCCACCACCGATCCCCCAAAAAACTAGGGCAAAATCAACCCTAAATGTTAGAAATTAAATGGTTTAGTTTTCCCCTCCCCACTGGCTATGTTAAAGTATAATTTTTAAAAGACTAATATCATGACTCACACAAATATAAAGTTAACACATGTCAAAAATTTTATTAAACTGATTAATGAGGGCACCAATAATATGTAAAGAAAAATACTGCTTCAAGAGAGAATTCAGGGCTTCCCTGGTGGCGCAGTAGTTGAGAGTCCACCTGCCAAAGCAGAGGACGTGGGTTTGTGCCCCGGTCCGGGAGGATCCCACATGCCGTGGAGTGGCTGGGCCCGTGAGCCATGGCCGCTGAGCCTGCACGTCTGGAGCCTGTGCTCCGCAGCGGGAGAGGCCACAGCAGTGAGAGGCCCGCGTATGGAAAAAAAAAAAAAAAAAAAAAAAAGACACTAAAATGGATTTGCTAATAGATGCATACAGTGGAATCAATTATATCTTCACTGGCCAAAATTTCTTTGCATTTGAACAGGAATCACCATCAGTTTTCTAGAACTAAGTGTTGTAAAAAGGTAATGTGTTGTTCAAAGGCCATGATTCCTGTTCTGAGTAAGAAATCCACAAATTTATGACCTAATTTCTGCCCTTTGGAAGCTTGGACACCAAGGATATGGGTGCCAGAAATAAGGAGCACTGGAAATGAAGTTCAAAGACCCTTTAGCTTGTACATGAAGCAGGAGAAAACTGTAAGTATAGGATGGTAGGGACAGAGGACAGGGAACATAAGGACAAGAGTAAAGAGCCGGGTGAGGCTTTCTTGATTGTGTGCATTTAAGAGGGAAGTGATGAAGACAGAGACGGAAATGGAGAGGAGAAGGAAAGAGGAGGGCAATTAATTACTCAGTATCTTTCTATTCTCAGGCTTAACAGTCAACAAACAGCAATTCTACGTTGCTTCCCATGTGAGTACCTGGCACATAGTCACCATTTAGCACAGAGGATACAGACAGACACAGATATATAAAGACACATGGTGACAGACAGGGAAGAAGTATAAGATCTTAAGGGAAAATATAGCTACTCCAAAAACACTTTTTCAAATTTGTGGGTGAACCCTGTTTCATGAACTGATAATTGTCAAACCTGGATACTTAGAAAGCAAGGTCAAAAGTTACCTGATAAAGAGCTAACTATGTCTTTTCCTCTTTCTCTTTTTTTAAATAAATGTATTTTTAAAATTTATTTATTTATTTGGTTGCGTTGGGTCTTCGTTGCTGCAAGCCACCTTTCTCTAGTTGCGGTGAGTGAGGGCTACTCTTCGTTGAGGTCCGTGGGCTTCTCGTTGCCGTGGCTTCTCTTGTTGTGGAGCATGGGCTCTAGAGCGCAGGCTTAGTAGTTGTGGCGCACGGGCTTAGTTGCTCCGCGGCATGTGGGATATTCCCAGACCAGGGCTCGAACCCATGTCCCCTGCATTGGCAGGTGTATTCTTAACCACTGCATCACCAGGGAAGTCCCCTCTCTTTTTCTTATTTTATTTGTACTTATACATAAATAATGCTATACCAAATCAGTCTGTGTACATAAGTGTTTCCATATATTAGATAACTTTCTTATAAACAATTCCTGAAATTACAATAACTATGACAAACTGTACGAAATACAAGGAACTTTTACACATATTGAACCAACTAAATTTCCCTACAACAGTGCAGGAAGTCCTGTTATCTCCTTTACATGAATGAGACTCAGTTTAAGGTTTTGGCTAAGTGAAAAACAACGCTAGGATCTGACCTGATTCAATAACTAATCATGTCCTTTCCCTTGAACTGCATGGTACTAGCTTCTTAGTTCACTCTGTCTCCATCTTGGAGGCCTTGGAAGTGATAAATGCATGTGGTGGGGGTAACTTTGGCCTGGAAAATACCAAGGCAGTGAAGTGGTCAGAGCTAGCTCGAGATGCTAACTGGAAGTTCTAATTTGAACGGTTCCATATCTTTGAATAGTTAATATTAAGAAACAAGTATCTTACAATAAATTCTCTCTGTTGGTAGACATTATTACTCAAAATACAGTTGGAGAAAATTGCTTTAAATCAATATTAAGTCAAGTTGCATGCATTTTAATGGAAAATAAAGGCTTTAACTTAGGATTGAAAAGCAAAGTATAGCATCTGTCAGGAGATTTTTTTCTTTTTAAGTGGGGACAAGGGGAACTCTTCTGGAGCCCTGAAGTCATCTGAGTGAGGCTGACTCAAGCTTCTCAGCTTGTCAAAACTATTAAGATTTATGGAAGCTCCTTTTATTCCACAAAGACTTCTGTTTAATAGGTTGCGGGTGAACCCATTACACATGAATACCATGGCCTCATGATTCTTGTTTCCTTGTGAAAGTGTGTTTCCTGCACTGAATCATCCTGTAATTTGCTCCACAGGGTTTCCATCTGTTTAGATCAAGTGTGAAAAAGAATTGCCTGAATCACATATTTAATTTGGTGCAATGAAAACTCATATGGCAATGTAGCAAAGACATGCCACAGACTTTACATTCAGGTATACAGGGGAGAAATGCAGCTTTGTCTTATTTTGAAACTGATCTAATCTCCCATGCCATTTAAAGGCATCTGCATCTCTTCCTGATTAACTATTTCTATCAGGTTAACTCTCTTTTGGGTAAGTTTTCTGCCTTTTTAGAATATTTCAGCTTCCCCTCTCTCCTCTCCAATGTCTGAAAGTATAAGGGAAATCATGTGATTTTAACCACCAGAGGAAAGTGGGCTTACATTCCTCACCTGTAGGTCTTTATGCCTTTTCTTGGTACCTGGGTTTGTGATGTAGCTGGATATGGTTTGGCCCCTGGGCATTTTATGATGACGTCTACTGAAACGTGCATGGTCACTCCTAGCCCTGCTGAGTAGACACCCACTGGTGAAGTCAGTGGACACAGCCATTGGTTTTATTCTTAGCAAGTCCCCACATGTTGCTGCCTCTTTGTCCTGAGCCCAGTCTCCAGTCCTTTCATTGCCTTCATATCTTCTGCACTGTGGAACCAGGCACAATACCTCTGGTTCATTTCTCTAGATACCATTCTCCACTTGTGTTTCTTTCCTTCTCTCACCACGTTAGATGTGGCTCAAGCCAAAAGCAAAGCTTTGCATAAAGACCTGTACAAATAAACCAGACACTTTGTGATTCCCTCATACCTATCCAGATGGCTTTATGGGCATCCCTCAAGACTCAAACCCAAAGGAGAGGAAAACAAGTTTACTAGCATCTGACCAACTTGCCCTACTTTCTCCTCTCTTCAAATATTTCATACTTTCATGAGCTCTAAAACATATTATTTCATATTTTAACATTATATGTATCTTCATAGATATGTGCAAGAAATTATCTGGGACATACCCAAGAATAGGTATTTGTCAATACCCATTGTTTCCTTGTGAAAGTGTGTTTCACAAGGCCTACCCAAGAATGTGGCTAGGCCACAGGGTGTAACAAAAATGAACATGCCATTTCACAGACCCACAAGAGAGCATAGTATTTATCACTACATATCCTGACCAACACTTTGCATGTGCATTTCTTTTTTTTCTTTTTTTTTTTTTTTGTGGTATGCGGGTCTCTCACTGTTGTGGCCTCTCCTGTTACGGAGCACAGGCTCCGGACGCGCAGGCTCAACGGCCATGGCTCACGGGCCCAGCCGCTCCGCGGCATGTGGGATCTTCCCGGACCGGGGCACGAACCCATGTCCCCTGCATCGGCAGGCGGATTCTCAACCACTGCGCCACCAGGGAAGCCCTTGCATGTGCATTTCTAATGTTTGTATTCTGATAGCTTTAACATGGTGCCTCAGTGTTTCTTTAATTTAATTTCTCTGGTTACAGCATTTGAGGACTCCTTATGAATTTGTTAGCCATTCAGACTTCCCTCTCTACGTTGCCTTTACATATTGTCAACCCATTTTTTTCCCTGGGTTTCTTGTCTTTTTTTTGTTGATGTTGTTGACCTTTTTGTATGAATATTTTTCTGTTAGATTTGTAAGATTTAACTTTCACAATGATGTGTTTAACTCATGCAGAATTGCCTCTGTATACAGTGTAAAGTAGGGATCCAAATTTCTCTTCGAGTGAAAATTTTCCCAATGCCACTAAAATGATCTGTTCTTTCATTTTCTAATATGTCACTTTATCTGTCAGCTGTGTAAGTCTCCCATGTATACAGTTTAATTTCTGAGTCTTTATTCTATTCCACTGACCTATTTGTCTGGTTCCATAACCAATTATGTGTTTTTTAAACCACATAATTGTCAAATGTCATAATATCTCATATAATAAACTTTGTCTTTTCTCTTCTTTTTCAGTTGTGGCTTACCTATTCATGGATTTTCATTTTCCCAAACAAATTTTAGAAGAGTTTTTCAAGTTCTTCAGAAAATATAGATGGAATTTTGACTGGAATTGTATTGCATTTATAGATTCATTTGAGGAAAACTGACATCTTTACTACATTAAATTGGCCTATCTATTTATTCAAAACTTTTCTTATGTCTTTAACAGAGTTTTAAATATTTCTCCACAAAGATACTGGCTTTCCTTTTTAGGTTGGTTCTTAGAAATTTATTCATTTTGATTGATATTATACATAGCATCTTATTTCAATTATATTTTCTAGTTGATAGTTGCTGGTATAGGAAAATATTATTGACCTTTACAAGTTGGTCTTGTCCCCAAAACTTTCCTAAGTTCTCTTTATAGTGCTAATAGTCTTCTGTTAACTCTGTTGGAATTTCTATGCATATGATCATTTCACCACCAAACTAACACTACATAACAATAACATTTAGCACTATGTTGATTGGCACATAGTAGGCATAGAGGAATATTCTCCTTTTTCCCTCAGCCCATACACTCAAAATCATTCATAATTGATAGTGAGAAATTTTTAATTAAAATAAAAAAGAGCTAGCTGCCACAATGTGAAAAATTGTCTGCAATTCTTTTTCTGTTGCTTGGCTTAAGTTTTCTTTTTTTTTCTTTTTTCTGTTTTCAGATTTTGAGCTATTTGAATTTATTTATTCCATCGCTATAACTTTAGTGGTTACCCTTATAATTTCCACATGCATAATTTCACTTAAAATCTAAAACAATTTATCTCTTCCTCCTGAATAATAAAAGGTTTCCAGAATTTTTCATTCCAATCATATTCTTTCTATTTTACACATTATTATTGTCTGGCATTTTATTTCCATTTGTGTTCTACCTTCAATGTAGTCAGCATTACTTTTATTATTTTACAGTCAGTGATTATTTAGATAGTCATATTTACCAATTTCTTTTTGTCACATCGCTTCTTGCTTCTCATTCCTTCCTTCTACTCTCAACGTTTTAACTCCTTTAAAGTGTGTCCTTCTCTTATCTATTACAGAATGAAATTCAAACTCTGTGGCTTAGCACTAAGACCCTCTATTGTCTGCTATTCCTTATCTCTCATTTCTTTTGCTTCTCCCAGGACAGGATGTTAATGCCACTGTTTGTAGATGACCACACCCCATGTTACCCATTTTCTTTATTTTTGAAACTGCTACCTGGCCAAATGCTCAGTACTGTTAACTATACTAGTAGTTGCAGTAGGTGAACTACACTCCATTTAGGCAGGGATTTTGTTTTGTTCATTGCTGTATTTCTAGTGCTTGGAACAGAACCTGGCATGTAGTAACTATGTGTTGAATAAATGTTAAAGGATTGAATCAATAAACGTAAATACAGAAAAAAAATAAAGTGAGTCCTTGAGTAATTTTTTCAATGAGAATGAATAACTAGTAAATTCTTTCAAGATTATTGTTAAATGTCTTCATTTTACCTTTGCCCTTAAATCATAGTTTAGTTGGGTATACTAGATTATCAACTGTTTTCTTGAAAAATATTTTTCTTTTTTCTTCTGTCCTTGACTGTTGCCACTATGAAGTCTTTTGCAAATCTAACCTAATTATCTACCTTTGTAGATAATGCTTTTTCCTCCCTGTTAGTGTTTCAGGTTTTCTTTTATGTTCCACCTTTAGTGTCATGCAGTTTAATTATGATGTGTCCAAGTGTAGATTTAGTTACTTATTTACTTAGTCTTCCTTGGATCTAAGTTAACCACAAAATTCAAGGTTGAGCTGATTATTAACCTGCTCTACAGAAGTCTAATTAAAACACTGACATATGAAGAGGTAGCCTAATGAATGTACTATCAAGTCATTCCTGTCTGGAATATTGTCTATTTAGACCTCATTAGCTTTCCACACTCAAAATTATGTGAATTAAGTTACATGCTGGTTACATGCTTTTGGATGTTATCAAAGTTCAACATTATCCATATATATAATGTTTTTGTATTGTCTATAAATCATAGTTGAAAACAATATATATATAAAACTAAGAGGTTAACAGTTCCAAACTTCTCTACCTCAACCCTCAGATATTAATCATTCTCTCCTTCCATCCTGGCTCTGAGAAACAGAAGAATCTTTCCCTTTCCAAGGTTCACCCACCTCTTCTTCCTTCCACTATCTCTGACACTTGGCTCAGTAATTATACCTTCACTCCAAGCTCATTTAAGTCTTTTCCATTCCACCCACTCATTTTGTTTACAGGTAAAGAAATTTGAAGTTTCACATTTTCTAAAACATAAAAACTTTCCCTTATTCTTTCTTGTCCCTCCAGCTAATAACCTCTATTTGTCACCCTCACAGCCAAACTTCAGAAAGGATGGAGAGCTCTCTTATACCCCCCATCCCCCACCCCCACCCCCGCTTACCCATACACACCAATTTCATCCTGTCTCTGCCGCAATTAAGCTTCTTCTAGAACCACTCACTGAAACCTCTCCAGGCAAAACTACTAATAACTTCCTGACCTCTAAAGCCAAAGGAGTTTTTTGGAACCAATCCTATTTGGATGCTCTAAGGCTTTGGACATCTTTGCCTGATTTGTCATTATTGACTTTAGGATTATCACTCTCTCAGAATTCTTCTCTGGCTTTTCAGATTGCTCCTCCTTGGATTACTTTTCGTAAGGTACCACTATTCCTCTACTCCCCTTTAAAGAGAACTATGGGGTATTCCTGGTCCTCTTCTCATACCCATTTCCATGTCTTCAGCTAGTACGTATAAAGTGAAGACTCTGAAATCTCTCTCTCTAACCCTTGCCTCCATCTTGAGCACAGACCTAATTTCCAGTGGCATGTTTGACATCTTCAGCTGATCTAATTTCCAGTAGCATGTTTGACATCTTCAGCTGGCTGCCCAATAGCACCTCAAACTCACTGTGTCCAAGTCTTTTTCTTCTTCTTTCAAACTTTCTCCTTCTCTTATATTCCCTATTTTGATAAGTACCACTGTCATTCACTGTTCAAATTTAAAACAGAGTAATTCTCTAGTCTGTTGCTATCCAGAACGTTGTGTGATGATGGAAATACTCTGTGTCTATGCTGTCCAATATGGTAATACTAACCACTTGTAGCTACAGAGCATTTGAAATGTGGCTAGTATGACTGAGGAAATGAATTTTTACTGAATTTAATGTTGATTAAATAGCCATGTGTGGCTGTCCTATTGGAAAGCACAGCTCTAGCCCTTCATCTCACCTAAATTACTTTTTCCATCAGGACACATAGATTCTATCCCTTAAATTTATCTTGAAAAGATCCTTCTCAAAGCAATCCCTCTTTTTTTTTTTTTTTTTTTTGCATTACACGGGCCTCTCACTGTTGTGGGTTCTCCCGTTGCGGAGCACAGGCTCCGGATGCGCAGGCTCAGCGGCCATGGCTCACAGGCCCAGCCACTCCGTGGCATGTGGGATCCTCCCAGACCGGGGCACGAACCCATGTCCCCTGCATCGGCAGGAGGATTCTCAACCACTGCACCACCAGGGAAGCCCGCAATCCCTCTTTTTGATCTCCACTGCTACCATTTGAAAACACCAACCTGATTATGTCTTTTCCCTGTCCCAAATGTCTTCACTAACCTCACATTTTATATTTTATATAAGATAATATCTGAACTTCTAGTTGTAGCCTATAAAGACTTCCATGATCTGGTCCCCCAGCCACTCTCATCCACAGCACTCTCCCAGCACCCTCTATAACAAGCATACTCAGCTCTTTGCTCTTTCCCTACATGCCCAATAATACTTCCAAGCTTGTTTACACTCTGTACTTCTACGTAGTTTATACTCTCTCTCTCTCTCTCTCTTTCAGTTCCATGGATTTTTACCTAAACTAAAGGGACCAGATCAAATGCCACCTCCTTCCTATATTTGTTTGTATATCTGTATCTTTTTCCTCCAGTGAAAGGACAATGTTCTATGGAACATTTTCACTCTCATATGTTAATGAGTGAGTGAATGAAGGACTGAATAATAAAATTGCAAACAATTCCTTCTATAATTAAAGGCCAAAAGTGTATCACCTGAAAAACTTGAGTGCTTCCTTTTTTCAGATAGCTGAAATTATAAACCTATAGCTTTTTCTTATCTCTGTAAGTCATCTAGTTTCATATGTATGAAAACAGAGCTTTCTTTATTTTTCCTAACTGAATTTAGGCAAATAACATCACATCTCTAGATTTATCACTTATTATCCCTGTAACACAATCCCTCTAAGTCCCAACTTTCCCATCTGAAAAATGGGGATAATTGTGTGGAAGCAGGAAATGGTGGAAAAGGGAAAGAAAGAGAAAGAGAAGGAGGGAGGGAAGAAGGAAGGAAGGAAGGAAGAGAGAGAGAGAGGTGGGGAGGGAGGGAAGCATGCAGTAAATCCTCAGGTGGAGGTATTGATACTTTTCCAGGCCTCCCCAGGTGATCATGGGAATACACAGACGCCAATACTACTGATTTAGAGTGAAGTTTCACCAGATCTAAGAAGCATCCCACATTTTAATTCCCTCTGTGAAGAAAGGTGAGTTGTAGGTCAATTCCCAGATAACCCTGGGTGTTTGATCAGAACTTGGGTCTGAGACATACCTGAAAACCAATTCCCCAATCTATGCCTGACTACACTTTTACATGGATGGTTCTAATTCTGAATTTGGTCTGCAGACACTAAATATAAATTCATTTCTCTACAATAGTAGTCTATAACTTATAGGATTTTCATGAGGATTCAATGAGATCTTAATGTGCTAATCCTTTCAAAGTGTTTAGCACAGTGCCTCACCCACAATAAGGGCTCAAACGTAATCGTTATGATTATTATTTATGGGATTCAATAATTTCGTATGTTCTGAAACTGCAATAATTTTGAGTGCCAAATCATCAATTTCTTCTGCTCAAGTGCTGGGAAGTCAGACTGGAAAGGAACTAGTAGCTAAAATATGTATATGCGCAGCACTTATCAAGGTTGTATTTTTGTTCGTGTGATTATTTGATTCATATCTGTCTCCCTCACTAGACTGTATTCTCCAATTATAATTGAGCCTTGTCAATTTTTGGTTGTCCTTGCATCCCCAGCACTTAACAAATTGCCTGGCACATGGGAAGCACTTGATAAACATTTGCTGAAATAAGTTGTTCACTTATTTGAAAACATTCCAGGTACTATGCTAGAAATGTGGGAGACAAAATGTCTCAGAGAAAGTCTTCTGCCATCAACGAACTCTAATCTAGTCAACAAGTCCCTAAATCAAACCCATGATTATAATGGAGCAAAGTACGTGTTATGAGAATTGTTCACATGGAGTGCTGTGGGAAAATATAAGAGGGGCATCTAACCAGTCAGGAGATGGGGAGTTAGGAAAAGGTTTCAAGAGGACATGACAGTTGAGATAATCTCATAATATTCAAGAAAAAGACAAAGAGCAGTCCAAGGAGAGCAAGAAGCATAGAAATGAAAAAGAGGAAAGGCAAATTTTTCTGTTTAATTGGAGAAGGATCTGCAAGAAAAAAGTGGCAAGAAACGAGATGGAGAAGTAGGGAGAAATGAGAACATGTGTTATGAACCATGTTAAGGATCTGAATTTAATTATGAAGGCAATCTGGAGACACTGGAGGATTTGAAACAGAGAGAGATGGTAACTTGAAAAATGAGTGGACTGGGCTAGGTGTCTAAAGTGTCTTCCGGTTGTAGAAATCTATGATTCAGAAATTTTGAATGCTAAATTTAATACTCAAATACAGTAACTGTATGTATCAGAATAGACTAAACTTCTGTAACAAGCAGACTCAAAATGTACGGGCAGCACAGGTTCATTACATGCTCAGATGGCAGCCGAGGGCAGGTGCTTTGATTACCTTGTGGAGGAAAGATAGGATCTGTCCTAACAGTCATTCTAGGCTAACAAAACTCTGCCATATTCAGTGCATGGCTTCCAAGCTCACTCTGGTCTTCACATCACCATTTCATCCTTTGTGAATGGGTTATGGCATGAGAAGCACCCTATCGGAGGCTTTATGAGTCAGGTCTGGAACTGGCACAGATCACTTCCATTCAGTAGGACTCACTGGCTAGAACCAAATCACATGGCCACTCTAACTGCAAAGAACGCTGGGAATTGTAGTCTAGCTGTTTGCTAAGGCAGTCTTCACCACACTATTCTAGCTTAGAATTTGGGGTACATTTGTGTTCCCTTTCCCCTACATGGTTTTATTTTCTATTTTAATCATCTTAGAGTTTGTGTATTTCATTATAAGATAGCTCAAATTCATTTAAAAATGCATAGTGAAAATTATAAATAAAGCAAAAATCAGATAGTTGGTGAATGTCAACAAGACTGTATGGTATTTTACAGTTCATAAAGGCCTTTCACACTCTTCAGTTTGCTTTTTTAAAGCAACCCTTTGATATAAGCAGGAAACATTACCACCATTGTTTAAAATATAAGCATGACTCAGAGAGATAAATGACTTACCTGAGGTTGTCCAGTTTCACTCATTCTAACAGTTATTTACATGTAGGAAATACTTAATTGTCCTTGAAATCCATCTAAAAATGTAAAAATAGTTTTTTCAAATATTTTTAACTATCAAAAATAAAGGACATATTCATCCAGAGCTCATGTTGAGGTCTATTTTGAAACACTTAGATTCACATAAATCAGCAAAGCTCACCTCAACCACATATATAGAAAGGACATAGAAACATAACCACTTGTAACAATACTGCAAACAGACTCCATCTGTGAGCTAGCTATCTTCATGCTATAGAAAAAAAAAGTTTGCAAAAGAGAGAGAGAAGGCACTTGAAGCATAGATTCTGGCACTTACTTTGTTAAAGGTTTTAGATGGTGTGTATTAGTTTCCTAAGGCTGCCATAACAAAGTACCACAAAATGAATGGCTAAAAAAACAGAAATTTATTGTCCCACAGTTCTGGAGGCTAGAAGCTTGAGATCAAGGTGTCAGCAGGACCACATTTCCTCCAAAGGTGCTAGAGAAGGATCTGTTCCATGCCTCTCTCCTAACTTCTGCTAGTTCTTTGGCTTTTAGTAGCATAACTCCAATTTTCATAGAACTGTGAGACCATAAATTTCTCATTTGCTTACCTTTGGCTTGGATTTAGTCAATGAGACAAAGGCTTACATATTGAGAAATTAACAACCTACAAGAAAATAAAGAGAGCTTTCCTAAGCCCAAGAAGGAGTTAGAAAATGAGGCAACAGAAAGAAGCCAACAAAAAATTCCAAATGCTCAGGCCATGTAAGGTTTGCCCTTCAGAACATTTTACCAGCATTTGGCCTGCTGTCCCCCACCAAGCCTCCTCTGGAAAGTGAACAATGTGTCAACCTCCCACATCTATGTAAGTTTCCCACTTGTCTCCCCTGAGCAATATTCTTCCCGTGAAGTCATGTACAGCTCCTATCGTTATTCCAAATGACTTTTCAATCCTTCTGACACCTAGCTTTTATGTATTTAAAGGATGGGCCCATGAAAACTAAACCAAAGATATAGTACAAAGACCTCAGCAGTTCTACAGAAAAACACTTTTGCAGTTCTTCTTTCCTTCTCCCAGTCCAACCCAACTTTTCCACCCAACCTTTTCTAATACCACCTCTCCCCCGCAAAAAAAGGAGAACAGACAGTAAAACATCTTCACTGATCACCAGTGGACTGGGAAGGTATTCTTCCTTTAAAGCTCATGCCCACTACGTGGCACACTGAACACTCTGTTGTTTCATTTTTTCTGACTGCCTTAATCACACTTGCCAGGCTAACTTCTGTGGACTGCAAGACTTAACAATTAGAGGAGATGAGGGTTGAAGAACAAGGAGGAGGAGGAGGAGGAGAAGGAAGAGGAAGAGGAGAAGGAGTTCAGAGAGGGGGAAGGAGGGGGAGAAGAAGAAACAAGAAACCAAGAAGAAACAAAAACCTTTTTCAAAGAAGAACACCATCTTCAGAGAAAACATCTGATAGGACTTGCACCTTAAACTTCCACCCACCTACTCACCACTCCAGGATTCTTCTCCCCAAATTTAACCTGAGATGGAATTACCTCTAGCCCAGACTGAGGCAAGTTTGGCAGCTTCAAGGGTTGAATGGTGAAAATTTAGTAACAATCTGTTTTTCTCTGCAAATTGCTAAGGCAACGGTGTTCCTTAGCCAATTCAAAAATCAAGCGATGCCCAAATAAACTACAGCACATTCTTGTCTAGGCCTTTTACCCAGTAGCCAAAGCAAGGTGCAGCCAGAGACCGCTGGTCTTGCCTGAGTCTCCTGCTGAAACAGTCCTACCATGAGATTGGCATTCTGGGGTGGTTTCTTCTAGAAAGGGATGGGAGTTAGGGAAAAAAATTGTATGGTTATAGGGTAAAGGGAAGAGGAGGAAGACAAGAAGAAAGTAACTGTTTGTACAACGTCATGCTACCATGAATGTGGTCATAACAGAGGTCAAATTGGGCATCAGTTTTACAGGATTATCATAGCCAGATAAGAACAGGCTGAATTCTTTATTAATCTGCAAAGAAGATCTTCCCTGTGATTTTTATTTCAATGCTCTTCCTACTCCCTCCCTTTGGTTGAATGGTACCATGAATAAATTGTATTAACCCCAAACCAGGGTATAATTAGCCTCTCTCTCAGCTTCCACAATCTATCACGTCTTGTCAATGAGAGCTCCTAGATAGGCATCTTTCAGACAATGAGAGCTCCTAGATAGGCATCTTTCAGACATATCTGTTTTTCTGCATAGCCACTGCCACTAGTATAGCTCAAGTCATCACCATCTTCTTTGCCTGGATTAATGGCAATGGATTCTAATCTCTCCCTCTCCCCCCACACATACTCTTCTCTTTCCAATCTATCCTGTAATCAGGATGATCTTTCTTTTTTTTTTTCCGGTACGTGGGCCTCTCACTGTTGTGGCCTCTCCCGTTGCGGAGCACAGGCTCCGGATGCGCAGGCTCAGCGGCCATGGCTCACGGGCCCAGCCGCTCCGCGGCATGTGGGATCTTCCCAGACCGGGGCACGAATCCGTGTCCCCTGCATCGGAAGGCGGACTCCCAACCACTGCACCACCAGGGAAGCCCAGGATGATCTTTCTTAAATGCAAACACAAACATGTCACTCCACTGCTTAAAAGTCTTCATGGCTCCCTGCTTTTATACTAAAGTTCAAACTTTCATCATGACTTTCAGGACCCTGCCTCCATGGCTTCCGCCCTACTCTCTAGCTTCTCCTCTTTTTCCTCCAAGTGCTCTATGCTCCATCCATACCAAACTCCTTGAGGTTCCTCTAATGCACCCTGTTTCTCCCCTGTGCCCCTCCTTGCCTCCCACCCACCCTTTAAGTTCTCTTCTGGCCTCCTGAGATCTTCCCATCCTCCCCTCCTTCTCCTTCCCCACTCTTTCTCCTCTTCTTTCTCCTTCTCTTCCTTCTTATTTTCATCATTTGCTAACTCCTACTTACCCTATAGTCTTCAATTGTGATTTCACTTCATCTGTAAAATCTTATTTGGCCCTGTGCCTTGCAAATCTGTGTTAAGTGCTCTTCCCATAAGCTTTCTCAGAACTGTCACTTTCTCCTTCGATAGAGTATAACATTATGTATTATAATTGCTTGGTCACTCATCTCTCTCCTATTCTCCCCACCTGCCCCCCAACCCAGGACTACATCCCCCAAGATCAAGGAGCATGTCTGTTTTGCTCACCATGACCCTAGCACCACACAGAGAGCACATTATAAATGATTCAATCAGTCAGTCAATTAAAATAGTCCATGCTGCAGTGGTGGAGGTAAGAAAAGTATTTGGCTCATGCATTGCTTCCCAAGTCTTCCTATTTAATCCTTGTGGTTATACTTCGGCAAAAGGCAAATTCATTGCTACACAGCTGTTAGAAGGCTCAGATAATTTTTTAACAAGTTATGGAGGCTTGATCCTTGCTTTAGACTCTTCTCAAGCTTAAATTGTTAGTGATATCAGATCACAGTTGGTTGGACCAGAATTCCTGAATCCTCAAATTCCTTCCATAACCACAGCCATCCCTAGAGGTTCAGGACCAACTTACCCACTAGACCCAGTAGTAACCCCGTGACTAGGGTCCACAATAGGTTTAGAAGCTCATGAAAATGTTTTAATTTATTTTAAAAGCAGAAGGAAAATAAACTTATAGGTCAAAAAATATTTTAAAATATAATATTTATCTTTATACCAACATAAAACATAATTTTCAATACTTTTTATGGAGGAAGGGGGTAAATTAAATCAACAGTGCCAAATGCCCATGAAAATCATAACTTTAGTCCTGTTAAGTGCCTGGAAAATTATATGTGCACAGAAGACAAGGCTAAGGAATCAAAATCATCTCACTATCTTGGAGCCTTGATGGAGCCCTTAGTCTTGGTGAGAAGGTTGAATCCTATGGAAGATTCAAGGATTGCTCCTGTGCCTCTGACCTGTATGATGAGCCAACTGAGGTTTCTCTCACCCTTTTTCTTAGGTTTTTACAGGGACTATAGGCAATCCACCAAAGGAAACTAGAAAATATTGCTCCCAAATATGCCTCTTTAACACAAAAATTCTTTTTTCAAAATGTGAAAAGTATGTAGCAAGAATAAAATGCACCTAAGGGTAACATTAAAAACAAAGTAAACTAAATTCACAGAAAATATGGGTAAGCCTGTCTTTTTTTTTAATAAATTTTTTTTGAATTTTATTTATTTTTTTATACAGCAGGTTCTTATTAGTTATCCATTTTATACATATTAGTGTATATATGTCAATCCCAATCTCCCAATTCATCACACCACCACCACCACCCCTGTCACTTTCCCCCACTGGTGTCCAAACGTTTGTTCTCTACATCTGTGTTGCTATTTCTGCCCTGCAAACTGGTTCATCTGTACCATTTTTCTAGGTTCCACATATATGCATTAATATACGATATGTGTTTTTCTCTTTCTGACTTACTTCACTCTGTATGACAGTCTCTAGATCCATGCACGTCTCTACAAATGACCCAATTTCATTCCTTTTTATGGCTGAGTAATATTCCATTGTATATAGGTACCACATCTTCTTTACCCATTCGTCTGTCAATGGGCATTTAGTTTGCTTCCATGACCTGGCTATTGTAAATAGTGCTGCAATGCACACTGTTTTGCATGTGTCTTTTTGAATTATGGTTTTCTCTGGGTATATGATGGGCAAGCCTGTCTTGACTCCCTCTTGACCCTTCTAGGCAAATGAGAACTTCCTGGGTAACAGTAAGAGCAGGCAGAGCAATCCACACAGCAGATGGCTCCAGTCCAAGCCAATTTACACAGGTCACAATTTCCCAGTCCAGTGCTTTTGCTGGGCTATGATGGAAGAGATAATGTAGATATGCAACCACATGATTTACTACCTACCCTGCCTTCAACCAGAGTCAGGAAAGAAACATTGCTATGTGCAGTGCTATACCCAGAAGCTTTCAAGCTCAGGGATACTTAAAATTTTTTTTTAATTGAAATCCGTTCCCTTTCATGACCTCATCCTTTGCCTTTAGCAAACTCCTCCCCTAACTTTGCCAGAAGTAGGAGTTGACTTGAACACATATTTCTCTATCTCCAATTCTTACTTCACTCACCCTATGATATTGCTAGCATGGGAAGGGGGCCCTGTTGCCAGGGCAACCAGTAGTGCATAAGTTCAGTCTCAGTTGGACCCTCTATTCTAAGTGATCAAATTCCAACTATGCTCTTGACTCATCTCAATTTTATAGACATAAGAAGGTAAAATATTTCATAATTCCTCTGACATATGTTTTATCTATATCTTCATAAGATCCTGTTGACCTGTCTCTTCTCCTGAATTCATTAATTTAACTCATTTATTTCTACTAACCAGAGATGATATTCAAAGTATTTAGAGCAGACATGGCATGAAAAATACATCAGAATGGATGTATTCACCAAATCAGAATGTATACTAGCTGTAAACAGGAACTGAACCAGAGCATACTAGCCATCAACTGGTCTAGTCTATAAATAACTTGATACCTTTCCTTCTTGCTATCAAATAGACTTCTCCTCTGACCAGTTACTGTATACTTAATGTCTTAATTGCCCACCCTCACATACAACTGAATAAGAATTTGATGTGAAATTCATCCGTGCCTTTTATGTCAATTCATAGTTATGACAATTTTAAAAAAATTAGTTTAGATATTCCCTTCATAGGAAGAAAGATATTGTGTTAGAAGGTAGAGAAGGATGTTAAAGGCACTGTATGTAGGAAGGAGAAGTAGGATATCAGAAAGTACATAATCACTTCCTAATTGAGGTAGGAGTAGTCCCATATAGCAGTCAGCAGTGCTGCTCCTGAAATGCTCCAGTTCCCCCTTCCAGGTATATGGTACAATTGCACTTCTCAGCCCCGTTCTGCTTGCATAGGGCCAAATAACTAGTTCTAACCAAAGAGTTGTGGGCAGACATGATGTATGTCACTTCCAGGAAGAATGCTGAATTACTGCTGAGACCCCAAAGAGCAACTAGCAACCTTCCACAACCTAGCTGCTATTTCAACTTTGATCCCAGAGGGAGGGTGACTTGCATTAGAGACCTCCAGCTGACTCACAATGAAAATGTAGTGTGAGTAAAAAATAACCTTTGTAGTCTCAGACCATTGAAATTTTTGGCTTTGCTTGTTACTGAGACATACTTTAAGCTATCCTGACTGATGTATTTTAGTTTTAAGATCTTATCATTAGAGGCTCCTGTTTAGTGCCCTCATTCTGAGACACCTACTTCAATAGTTTTTAACGTCCATAAACTCCCTCATATTGTAAACAAAATTTAGGAAGCTCATGAAGAACGTCCAGGATGTTCATTAAATTCTCCAGAATGTGTGTGTGTGTTGTTTAAGAAACCTTTCCCTATATCAAGATCATAAACTTATTAAACGGAAAATGAGGAGTGCTAAGTTCCAGCTGAACATGGTACTTCACTGGTTTGGAAGTCTCAGATACGTAAACAAATCTAAATTTCATAAACAAAGCAGTGAACTTTTAAATATGAGTCATGATGTCTACAAATTGGCAAAGATTAAGAAAGCATTTTAATGATTCTTTCAATATTCAAGCTTTGAATGAAAATGAAGAATGACCATGAAATAGCTGTAATTCTTCAATATAGTACAAAACAGCAAATACAAGTAATAGCTAAAGTAGTGCTATTGATTATGGTTATCCTGTCTTTCATTTGCTAATGATATTTCACATTTCAAAAAAACTAAATATTTGTGTACTAAAGCATTCTTTTTCTTGGGCTGAAGGAAGCAATTTAATGTTGACAGAAATTGGTTTGAGAAGAATATGAAATTTAAATTACTGACTCTGAAAAGTAATGGTTGGTTGTTTTCTAAGAGAGCTGACACAAAGGAGAAAGGCCTGAGTAGTAAAAATAAAAACATATTTGGGCCCCAAAGAAAAAGGGATCATAAACTTATTCTCCTATGCTATCTTCTAGGAATTTTATAGATTGCTTAAACTTTTTATATGCAATGATGACCAAACTCAGATACATCTTATTCCACTCTCAAGGTTTCTATATGAAACAGTATGAAGCTGGCAAATCTGTGTGAAGACTTTTCAACAACCACAACTTTTCTCCTGAGATGGACCCAGTGCTTGAAATCAGAAGCATATCACTCCATGAGTTCACACACATTACTTACTACCTGGCCATTACCCTGAGGTGACCTGGGCAACCTGGAAAACAACCTCTCCAGGCCATGGGCCTGGGGCAAGATCTAAAAACACCCTCCGAACCTAACTGGAAAATACATAATACTCTTTCATAGCATACAAAGGGTACCACCCTTCAATCACAGCAGGGCAGTGGGTGTAAACTATATAAGCTTCCTTGTATTTTCAAACATGTAAGGGAGTCATTGCATACATGGAGAAAGCTTTCATCTGGGGAAGTTTATTAAAATGTAAATGTTCAGAGATCCATCTAGAAGAAGTAGAATCAGGTAAGTTATAAAATATAAAATATGTAAATATTGCTTCACTGCAAGATTGGTTACTAAAATCTGCACTCTGTAAATGTACAACCAGGCTGATATTTGGACTGACTGGGTCACAAGCAGTCAGCCAACAGAATGGAGAAATCTCCTGACCACCTGGAATCTACAAAGAAAATTGTCTGTTTACATAATTAAGCTGTAGCAGTATCTGATTTTGCATGCTGTAGGCAACAGATACCAGATAAAAATTTGAATTTACTCATGATTAGACTACTAATAACACCATTATAAATATAACAAAAATGTCCAACAGCAAAGGAGCATTAGAACAGAGGAAAACAGAGGGAAAGATCATGTTCCCACTATGGTCAAAAACCTATTCCATATTTCCTTCAGAATAAAACCCTAGATCTTTACAGTGGCCTACACCCCCACCCCCACCATCTGGCCCACTTTACCACTCTGAGCTCATCTCCCCTGCCTGTCTGCTCCAGGCACTCACCTCCTCACTATTCCTCAAATATGCCAAGCATGCTCCTGCCTCAGGGCCTTTGCAAAGAGTGCTCCTGCTGTCTGGAAGCCTCTTCCTCAAGGTGTACACAGGGTTGCTCCCTCATCTTCAAGTTTTTGCTCTAAAGTCACCTTCTCAAGGAGGCCTACCCTAAAAACATAAACCACATAATTTGTTACAGTTAGTGTTTATTATCTATCTCCCTCTGCTAGAGCCAAGGTCAAGGATGGGGACTTTTTCCAGCTGGTTCACAGATTATCCCTAATCCCCTAGTACAGGGCCTGATATACAGAAAATACTGGATGATATATTGTTGAATAATTGAAAAAGCAAATTTAATTTAACCATATAAAAAGATCAAAGTGAGTAATCTGGAAGGAGAAATTCAAGAAATATTGATGTGATTTAATACTTTTTTCAAGTGACAGAAAAATTAAGTACATCTGATTAACACTTCAACAGGAGAAAGGTGCTTTTCCAAACTGACATCAGAGAACTTCAGAAAGAGATGGTATATATTGAGAGAGGTTATCTACATTAGCTTTTGAATATATTTAACTTAATCTGATTTTAAAATAATTGCATTATAGATTATTTTAGCACCTCAATATGTGTTAAAATTATAATTAGAATCTTCTTTTTAAAGAAATAATTATGATTCTTTTATAATGTTGTATTCTACTTGCAGGGTTTTCACTCGGGAATCACTAGCTGCAAAATTAGTGAAAAAGTCTTGCCCGTCACCTGACATTTCCTCTTCATATCTCCAGATGTTGGGATCTTTCTAAGACAGACCAACTTAGGAAGTGCAAAATCACCACATTTAGTTAAGAAGGATACACATAAGCATGATGGAGGCTGATTCTGTAGAGCTGAAAAGATGTAACCTCAACCTTTAAGAACCTATTTAACCACACTGCTCCAAAGAAGCTTTCGGATACTACAGTTAAATGTTGAGCTCCCCTCTGTTTCTGGGAAAAGCCATCCAACAATTTTTAGAAAAGCAGACTGGTGGTTGGAAGGCTTCAGTAATAAGAAACAATTTTCTTATTACTGTACTTCCTCTTCCCTGCTTTAGAAGTTCTTCCTATGCCTGGAGAGAACAAAGCTATCATTCAGCAGGTTCAACTATAGCATGCAGAGAAAGGGTTGCCCAAATCCAAAGAAAGCTATACAAGAGTATAGCTCCAGGGACTTCCCTGGAGGCACGGTGGTTAAGAATCCACCTACCAATGCTGGATACACAGGTTCGATCCCTGGTCCTGGAAGATCCCGCATGCTGCGGAGCAACTAAGCCCGTGAGCTACAACTACTTGAACCTGTGCTCTGGAGCCCGCGAGCCACAACTATTGAGCCCACGTGCCACAACTACTGAAGCCCGCGCACATAGAGCCTGTGCTCTGCAACAAGAGAAGCCACCACGATGAGAAGCCCACACACCACAACAATGAGTAGCCCCCACTCGCTGCAACTAGAGAAAGACTGCGTGCAGCAACAAAGACCCAATGCAGCCAAAAATAAATTAATTAATTAAATTTTTTAAAAAACAGATGGTTATTCATATCCCATGTGTGTAAGCTTGCTTCATGAGGGAAAGAACTGTCTTCTGTATCCCTGTATCTTATGTATACATGGTTGGCTTTCAGTAAATGGTTGTTGAATGAATGAAAGGTTCAAAAACAAAAGAACTAATAACTGTTCCCTAGGTTCAGAGTGGGACTACAGCTAAGTGCTGAGCACCTATTTCTTATCATTCTAAGCATACATATTTTACTTTTTTCTGTCTTTTTAAATTATTAAACCCCATAAATGTTTCTTGAATTTTTTTCTGAACTGCTTACTTTTATCTTTTTGCATAACTTACTTCTTTTATCTTTTCATTCATCCAACAAATATTTGTTCATCCTGAGCCAAACTTCCTACTTCAGAGATAATGAAAGAGCAAATGCCTTGGAAACAGACATATGGACCTATACTTATTCCACCCATCTCTTAACTGTCCTCAAGCAAGTTGCCTAACCTCTCCCAGCCTCAGCAACTACATATGTTATCTAGAATCATACCCATTGAAGTAGATTGTTTGAGGGCCAATTGAGATCATATATGTATAGAGTAGGCAATTGATAAGTGTTCATTGTCTTCCATGCTTCCATTTCCTACTAAAAGGTGGGAAATGTAATGACTGATGAGCAAATCCAATTTAAGCTCCCAGAAATTAGAAAAGGTCAGCCTGAGAGATTCCTTCCAATGGCACAGACTATGCTATATGTCACTGAGACTCCATTTTGTTTCCCTCTGTGAACACAGGAAGACTGCAATTCTCAGACCACCTTTTAGTCAGTGGGTTATGTGGCCATTAGAATGTAGCAAAAGTGACATTCACCACTTCCAGATCTAGTGCCTAAAAAAATCTTCCAGGCCTGGCCCCTAACTGAAGCCAAGATGTAGAGAATCCAAGGGAGGACTCCAAGACCTTACATGATATAGAGGCATGGAAAAGAAGGAACCTAGCGCTCTAAATTACTGCGTGGCCTAGACCTTTCACCCCCAATGACCTGCAAAAAAGTATGACATGTAAACTGCTCAGTTTGGGAGTTATTTTGTTTTTATAGCAGTTAGCCTATCTTGAATAATTCATCACACAAACCACCACTCAGTCCTGGAACTGAAAACCTGGAAACAGATTAATAGTTTATCAGTTCTCTCACTAAATTTGAGAGCTGAGACTGAGTCTTAACTTCTTGGTACCCTACTCGACACTTAGCACAATGCCCTAAATAAATCAGTTGCTTATTATCTATGTGTGAATTAAGTACTGCCACAGATAGGACTAAATATACTTATATATTTATACTTATACACATACATATTTTAAATAAAGTCCACCCTGCACCCTGTAGCTATTTTAATTTAGAATATAAAGCTTATTTCCTGAAATCATTCCAGTTTAGGAAACAATCAAGATATGATAACGATTAAAATGGCAATTAGAATATACCTCTGTTTCCCCAGGTCACTTACAAGAGGAGGGCTAGGGTAGGAAGGAGGAAGTTATAGGGACAATCAAGTGAATAGGTAAGAATCCTAGTTGTGTTTGAATAGTAAGCTCTGAGATTTCAAATCCCTAACACTTCCCTGTCTCACTGAGTCCTGGAGGGGTCAGGGGTCATTTTCTCCTTGGATTATAGTCTCCAACCAATGCTGTTACTGCTACTGTTACTTCCATTCTTCCTTCCAGCAGCTTTGCTTGTACCACTGCTGGCCCACTTTTTAACAAATTCTCATATCTCACCTTTGATGAATTTCTCTTTCCATCACACAAGCATCCATCTGCAAGTGTACAAGTATTTGTTTGACAACTAAAGTACAGATTGCTAGTTCAATTTTTTTTTTTTTTGGCGGTACACAGGCCTCTCACTGTTGTGGCCTCTCCCGTTGCGGAGCACAGGCTCCGGACGCGCAGGCTCAGTGGCCATGGCTCACGGGCGCAGCCGCTCCGCGGCATGTGGGATCTTCCCGGACCGGGGCACGAACCCGTGTCCCCTGCATCGGCAGGCGGATTCTCAACCACTGCACCACCAGGGAAGCCCCTAGAGAATGTTTTTTCACTGACATTCTCAAAAACATTTCTCCCCCGTAGCAATCAAACAGTATTCCAAGTTTTAGGACCAGCTGTCAGCTATCTCCAGGTGAATTTCCTACCTAGAGGTGATATTTTCACCAGAAACCAGCAGTCAGTATCTGTCTCTCTTTACTGTTTAAATGCCCTAATGCCAGTGGCCTGGGTACCTGTTAATCCCTAAATACTCTTCCCACTCTTTCTTACTGTAAGTTTTGTTAAGTATATCATATATTCAGAAAGATACACACAGCACAAGTATCCAATTCAATGAATCCCTTTGCTGCTGTTAGTCAGTACGCCACTTAGTTAGTTGGCTTTTCCCAGAAGACTTAGCGAACCCTCTGCAAAAAGGAATTTTGATAACAGTTCCTGATATCCTAACATCTTTGACATGAGCAGGAAGATTCCCCCACCCTTGTCTACTGCCACTCACACATACTCCTACATGCTTTTGCGACATAAATAACAAACTAGAGTTAGCATTGGTAATATGTCATGAAGAAAATCTGAAGGTTTGATATCTAGTTTACACCCTTGCATATATTGATTTTGATAAAGTAGCACTTCTTATTTACACAAAAGCATCTCAGGGATGGAATACATATTGACACCATGAACAATACTCTAAAGAAGAGAGATTTGCATGCTTCACTGGAGTCATATTTATTTATTTATTTATTTATTTATTTATTTTTATTTATTTTTTTTTAACATCTTTATTGGAGTATAATTGTTTTACAATAGTGTGTTAGTTTTTCCTTTACAACAAACTGAATCACTTATACGTATACATATGTTCCCATATCTCTTCCCTCTTGCATCCCCCTCTCTCCCACCCTCCCTATCCCACCCCTCTAGGTGGTCACAAAGCACAGAGGTGATCTCCCTGTGCTATGCGGCAGCTTCCCACTAGCTATCTAATTTACATTTGATAGTGTATATATGTCCCTGCCACTCTCTCACTTCGTCACAGCCCACCCTTCCCCCTCCCCATATCCTCAAGTCCATGCTCGAGTAAGTCTGTGTTTTATTCCCATCCTACCACTAATCTCTTCATGACATTTTTTTCCCTTAGAGTCCATATATATGTGTTAGCATACGGTATTTGTTTTTCTCCTTCTGACTTACTTCACTCTGTATGACAGAGGAGTCATATTTATGATGGATTCGAGACAACGCTAGAAATGGTGGGTGAAGGTGAGGAGTGGAGAAACTGGCCTCACAAGACCAAGAAATCCTTTCGAGACTTCCCTGGTGGAGCAGTGGTTAAGAATCCGCCTGCCAATGCAGGGGACATGGGTTCGAGCCCTGGTTTGGGAAGATCCCACATACTGTGGAGCAACTAAGCCTGTGTGCCACAACTACTGAGCCTGTGCTCTAGAACCCACAAGCCACAACTACTGAGCCCGTGGGCCACACCTACTGAAGCCCGCATGCCTAGAGCCCGTGCTCCACCACAAGAGAAGCCACAACAACAAGAAGCCCATGCACCACAAAGAAGAGTATCCCCCCCTCGCTGTAACTAGAGAAAGCCCGTGCGCAGCAACGAAGACCCAACACAGTCAAAAATAAATAAATTTATTTTTTAAAAAAAGAAATCTTTTCATGTCTCTATCCACATATTCACCACATACTGTGCTCCCTCTCACCACCAGCTTCAAAAATCAAGATGTAAACATACTGGATTTATACCTGGATATAAATTTCCATATAATCAAATCTTTCCTGCATTCTCAAGCATATCCAAAACATGTTCTTATTTAAATGCCATTAAAAAATGGAAATTATTTCAAAAGGTGGCATTCCAATGTTCTTAAGAAGACAACTGTGCCCACATTTAATTCACAGGAAAGTGGGGGTAATGGACAAAAGAAAAAGCATTCTTAGAATTATTCTTTCATCCCACAAATCATTTCTTTTTTAATACTCCAATTTTTGATTTTATTAAAACATCAGCTTTTCATTTTCCAAAACTATCCATGAACTTGGTCTATCTCATCTATAATCCTTCAACTGTCCATCTATCTTCAGACAGAACTAGAACTCCTATTTAAAGAATGCTATGAAAATTATTTTTTCTCGCATTCATAACTAAACACACACACCACCCTACTGCAGCTGCTTTGCTGCAGTTGGTTGTGCTGGAATTTCTTAACTTATTCACACTACTGCTGCAGGGTCTGAAAATATGGGTGATATGAGCACCTGGGGCTCTAAATGACTGTCCTCTTCCAACAGGAATATGGACATGTTGAAATTATTTAGATGTCCCTCACATGTTTATTTCACTGCTCTTGGGTGGAGTTAAATGAAGCCTCTTCACCCACATATTTTATTGTAAATTTTCATGAAAAAAGGTACTGTCTCCTGACACAAGTAATCTTATTTCACCATTATTTAGGTCTAATGATGAAACATGCCCAGTGGGCCTGTAGTAATCTAGTAAAAGGCCAGATGACAGTAAAGGATGGTAGTACACCCTGTGAGCAAGCAGGAAATCTGAATCTATAAGACACAGTCAGCACTCTTAAAACATGCTGAATTTAATTCTAATCTTTTATATACATTAACATGTATATCACGTTTCTTTAAAAATATAATTGATTATTAAAAAGTTTTACAAAGTGCAGAGGATTTTTAGGGCAGTGAAACTATTCCGTAAGACACTATAATGGTGGATACATGACATCACACATTTGTCCAAACCCACAGAAGATACAACACCAAGACTAAACTGTAATATGGACTTTGGGTGCTAATAATGCTTCAATGTAGGTTCATCAGTTTAACAAATGTACCATTCTGGTGCAGGATGCTGGTAGTTGAGGAGTGTCAGTATGTGGGGGCAGGGGGTATGTCTATTTTTTTTAAGTTTCTTATCTAGATATTTTTTCATTTAAATTAAATCATGTGGAATAAATAAATAAATACATAATATGGATATGTCTTCTCTGTGCTCTCGCATTCCTCTCCACTGGGCTAAAGATAATATTTTAACTGCTTCCAACATCCCTACAACATCAGATAAATTGCTTTCTGAATGTCTCCTTTTAAAGAGCTTTTTATTCTCTCCTCACACAATTCCTGGAACTACCCTTCTCTTTCTCATTGCGTGCAACTTCTTTTTATCTGTATTAACTGTTGCCTTGGCCACCACTCAGAGATGCAATGAGCTTTTCTAAAACCTGGCTGTATTTTTAGCAACATTTTTTTGAATCTGTATGAAGAAAGGACTTACAGAGTTAGATGGCACCCCTTCTCTCCAATCTTGTCATACCACCCACCACCCAATCAATTCTATGAGCTCTTATCAGAGATGTCATTTCAAAGAGCCCTTATCCAGTCAGTGATTTCTTGGTTGAAAGTTGGGTTGGCTCCCATGTCCACATGGGCATGCCATGCCATGAACGCCCCTCTCAATCTGACCTGCACTTACCTTGTCCCCTTTCATTTTCCCAAGAGATCACACATGGCACTTTACCACATCCATCCATTGCCTGGCCTTTGCTTTCCTCCTTCTACAATGCCTTTTCCCCTTCTATGCCTGGAAAAAAATGTTCATACATCCTTGCATTTCAACTTATCTTCTCAGTGAAACCCTCCTTAACATCCCAAGATAATATCAACACAATCCCTCTTCTGGTTTATATCACTAGCATAAAATTTGTTAATTATACTCTGGTTAGTTATTCATGCAGTTGTCTATCCACTGGACTGTAAGAAACTTGGGACTCAAACAACCTTCATCATTTTTGTACTCCCGACTTTCACCTGAGTGGCTGGCACCGAGAAGGTGTCCTGTGAAGTGACTGTTCGGTGAATGTATTCACTTAATAACCAGGAATAGTTAACTTGACCAAAGAGAGGAGTCAGAATTTTCTAATCTCACCAATGAGAGGAAGCAACAAAGGTTTTTTCTTATTTCTACTTGACTGATAAGAGTATGTACATTTTACTTCTATTATAGTCTTTCAATGGACATAGTATTACCTTCCTCTACTCTTCAATTTAGTTTAAAATCGCAAAATCTTCCCCTTTTTCATGAAAACGGCAATGTAGATTTGAGTAATGGTCATTTACAAAGATTTATCCATTCAGTCACTCAAATATATTTTGTATCTTCCATAGGGAAGAGAAGAAGTTCTTTTTATCCATGGATTTTATCTGGGAGACAGAGAACAAGACTATTTATATCAAGCTCACAAGCAGAGTACAAAATGTCTCTGAAAATTCAAAATCCTATGAAAATGTTCACATCAGCAAGATCTAACTCTCATGGGTTCCACAAGAATCAACTTCTACAGCACTCACTAAATAATGCTTTCTTCCAGCTGCCTGAAGCCTAAACCAGACTAATGGGCTTCAGGAAACAGCTGTGGTTTCAGGAAACGGGAAAATATGACGACCTACTGTTGAAAGCTACCCACCACTGCTCCCACTACTACCACTCACCCCTCATTTATCCACTGTCTCACACACACACACACACACACACACACACACAACCCCACAACTCCCCTTTTGAGCTAGGCTGCTGTCAGAGACATATGTAGAGGTACATTACTCTTACAGCAGTTTTCTAGGTTTACTTAAATAGCACAGAAACCAGGTTAAATGGGGTCAGTCGTGTTCCAGATTTTCCTAACTTCCAGAAGCCCTGGTTTCCAGGAACCCATGAGGAAAAGACATCAGGCTGAAACATCTGTCAGAGATTGATGGGAAACCCACTGGGCTGGAAGTCACTGGCCCTGAATTCTCTGCTGATTCTACCATGGTGATCTTAAGCAAATCTCCTTACATTTCATGGTGTCACTTCACTTATTTACTATAGGATATAATTGTCCAGCCTACAAATTTTATATTGGACATGTACTAAGTGCTACATAAAGGGGAAGGATAAACAGGGACCACTGTATTCACTGGTAAGTAATTTAAAACATTTATTAGAAAATAAGTAAAGATATAACTTGGAGTCAGGTTCAAAGTTGCAGGAGCAAAGACATTATGCTCATTCTGAGGGTAACTCTCTGTACCTCCAGACATCTGGTAAATAGGGTCCTTTTTCTCTGTGTTAGAAATCCCTTATTGAAAAATGATGGCAGAATACTGATAAACACTCTCCAAAAGTCCCTTCTATACCTTTTCATCCTATGATTCTGTGTATTAAATGACAAACAGACTGTTTGACAGGATGATTTAAACCCTAGTTATAGCTCACTATTGAAATATAATGCTTTGCATAGAGAGAAGTTAAAATTCCAGATTAAGGTATATCACAATCCTGAGTCAAATGTCCTTACTTCGTGGTAGGGGAAGGAAAAAGTAGAGTTATAATGAGAGAAGATTCTGGCAAATGGGCAACTGATTCTCTACAGATGAGGGATAAAAGCAAGAGTGAGAAGTAAAGGAAACATGTACAACTTGCCTGGAAATGGAGCTGGGACAAAGTGGAACTGTCCCAAAGAGAAGGAGCAGAGAAGGAATGTTTCTGCAAGGTGGAAAAAAAGCAACTTCTCCCTACAGGAATGTTGAAAAAACTAGACTCCAGTAAATACAGTCTAGGTAGCTTTACTACTTTGGTTCTGGACCTCTGAGAAATAAAGGTCATGAAAGGTTAAATTGTACCATTCCCTTTCTCCATATTTCATGTGTACAGATTAATTGTAAATCTTGGTATAACATACCTAGTCTTCATTTCATTACTTCATGGTGAATATGATGCATTTGAATACTATAACTAATCATAATATATCTAGCCAACTCTACAATGGCTCTTGAAATCAAGAATACAAATGCCCACAGATAAATGTGGTAAATTCAGATATTTTATCATGACAATATCCATCAGCCAAGAAGAATATGCAGCACTGTTATTCATCAGATCTTTTATAAAATAGGAACTTGAAGAAACATGTCTAAACATGTCTAAAATAAACACAAAATGTACTCTTGGGAAGACACATTCATGGGAAAATATTTTCTTGTACTTTAATTTCTGCTAAGGTTGTGATAACAGGGTTTGTGTTATAAGTACTAAACAAGGAATCGGTTTAAAGATTACACTTATTTGAGGGAACACTACTGTAAGTCAAAAGCTTCAGGGCTTCCCTGGTGGTGCAGTGGTTGTGAGTCCGCCTGCCAATGCAGGGGACACGGGTTGGAGCCCTGGCCTGGGAGGATCCCACATGCCTCTGAGCAGCTAGGCCCGTGCGCCACAACTGCTGGGCCAGAGCTCTAGAGCCCGAGAGCCACAACTACTGAGTCCGTGTGCCACAACTACTGAAGCCCATGTGCCTAGAGCCCGTGCTCTGCAGCAGGAGAGGCCACCGCAGTGAGAGGCCCGCACACCGCAGTGAAGAGTGACCCCCGCTTGCCGCAACTGGACAAAGCCAGCGCGCAGCAACGAAGACCCAACAGAGCCAAAAATAAATTAATTAATTTTAAAAAAAAAAGCTTTACAGGCACAACTGCGATTCAGCGTTGTGTGCATCTGGCAATGTGGTCATTTGTACATATTTTTTAAGGTGTGTGAAAAAAAATGATATACTGAATAGATTATCCATGATTTATGAAAAGGAGGAACCATTATCTGCTTCCAAATTTACAAGCTCAGCATATTCTTTGTGTCTTACAGCTTCACATATTTACTAAAATAAAGATAAGAAGGGGAAAATGGAAGATGATAATTTTCTTTATGGCAGAGATACATGTTGTAAAATAGCTGGTAAAATAATTAGAACAGATAAATTCACAAGCAAACTAGAAACTTCTATCTTGTTTGTAACACATAACTCTAATGAACCTGGAGAAGAAAACATTTTAAAGTCTTAGCTGTAGTGTTTTCTATGGAGAACAATAAAGTTCTGAAACTTTCACTGGGCTCTCCAAACAATTCAGTGTGTTGCCTTGATCTTCAAAGCCCCAATATCTTTTGGGTTCAGGTTTCCATAGAAACTGCCTTTATGTAGCAGCATGCTTGTTTCAGCTGGTCAAAGAACAGGTAGGTGCCAACAGGCCTTAGGTGAAAATACCAAGGGCTGGAAGCAACACATTTTCCATGGAGAGATTCCATTTTTGGAATTCATTTTTTCAGTTGGTTTCACCAAGCTCAGGAATATTGGCCTTCAGGCCATAGAACAGAGCCCAATTACCTGATACTTATGAGAATATTTAGGGGTAAATAAACATCAAGTCACAACATTATTAAGATGGAATAAGTACCTTGGCTTAAATTCTCAAAATTCTGACTTCCTTCTGAATTGCTCCAAGCATGCCAATGTGTGTTGAAACTGTAATTAAGTCCTCTCACTTCTCCACAAAGAAAATTCAAGCCTGTCTAAATACTAAAGGTTCCTTTGCAAATGCAAGGTGCTTTAGAACAACTGGCAATGAGTTATTTTAAAAAAATAAAGCCCTCAGAACTAGAACATTTATTTGTATTGCATATCCGGAGAGCTCAAGTAGGGACACAGAAATTTCCATCAAATGCATTCATCTGTGGAGATCCTCAGGGAAGGATCAATCCCCTGCTCCAACCTATGGAAGCAGAGTCTACAATTCAGTCTGAGAACAGCCCACCATCTTTAGGAAACAGTTCTTTAACCATGACCAAGTCTCAACTCAAATGTCATCTCCTCAGAGGCCTTCCATATGTACTCTAGCTAAAGTAGTGCCCACTCCAACATTACTCTCTGCTGTTTCTTCATAACAGAACTGGCAGAAGAAAGAATCAGAAAACAGGTCAATTGAGATTAACCAGGCAAGTAACAGAAAGAAAAATGAATGAAGAAAATGAACTGAGCCTCAGATACCTGTGGAAAACCACCAAGCTATCAAATGTATGCACAGTGGAAGTCACAGAAGGAGAGAATAAAGAGAAAGTTGCAGGAAAAAAGTGTGACTAAATAGTGGCCAACAACTTAGCAAATTTGATATAAGAAATTAATCTAACAGTCGACTAATATTTGACAAGGGAGCCAAAGAATACTCATATGGAAAAAAACGTTTCTTCTATAAATGTTGTTTGGAAAACTGGATAACCACATACAAAAAAAAAAAAAAGAAAAAAAGGAAATTGGACCTCTACCTTATAACCCTCCCAAAATTAACTCAAAATGGGTTAAAAACAAAAATGTAAGACCTGAAACTATAAAACTCCTAGAAGAAAACATAGGGGAAAAGCTCCTTGACATAGCTCTTTGCAATGATTTTTTTGAATACGACACAAAAAACAAAAGTAACAAGAGCAAAAATAAACAAGTGGGACTACCTCACACTAAAAAGTTTCTGCACAGCAATAGAAACAATCAACAAAATGAAAAGGCAATCTATGAAACAGGAGAAAATATTTGCAATCCATATATCAGATAAGGGGTTAATACCCAAAATATGTAAAGAATTTATACAAATCAGTAACATTAAAAAAATCCTATTTAAAAATGAGTAGATGGGGCTTCCCTGGTGGTGCAGTGGTTAAGAATCTGCCTGCCACTGCAATTCTGCGAGCCCTGGCCCAGGAAGATCCCACATGCCGCGGAACAACTAAGCCCGTGCACCACAACTACTGAGCCTGAGGTCTAGAGCCCACAAGCCACAACTACTGAGCCCACATGCCACAACTACTGAAGCCTGCGTGCCTAGAGCCTGTTCTCTGCAACGAGAGAAGCCACCACAATGTGAAGCCCGTGCACCACAACGAAGAGTAGCCTCCACTCACCACAATTAGAGAAAGCCCGTGCACAGCAACGAAGACCCAACACAGCCAAAAATAAATAAATAAATAAATAACAAATAAAAATGAGTAGAGTGGGCTTCCCTGGTGGCCCAGTGGTGGAGAGTCCGCCTGCCGATGCAGGGAATACGGGTTCGTGCCCCAGTCCGGGAAGATCCCACATGCCGCAGAGCAGCTGGGCCCGTGAGCCATGGCCACTGAGCCTGTGCGTCCAGAGCCTGTGCTCCACAACAGGAGAGGCCACAACAGTGAGAGGCCCGTGTACCAAAAAAAAAAAAAAAATGAGTAGAGAAACTAAACAGAACTAAACTAAACTAAACACATTTGTATGTGTTCTTTTTCCAAAGAACACATACAAATGACTAACAGATACCTGTAAAGATGCTCACCATCAATAATCATCAGGGAAATGCAAATCAAAACCACAGTAAAATATTACCTCACATGTGTTAGAATGGATATCATCAAAAAGACAAGAGATAACAAGTATTGTTGAGGATATGGAGAAAAGAAAACACACACTGTTGACAGAAATGTAAATTGGCACAGACACTATGGACAACAGTATGGAGGTCCCTCAAAAAATTAAAAAAGGACTACCATATGATCTAGCAATCCCTCTTCTGAGTATATCCAAAGGAAATAAAAACAAGATTTCAAAGAGATATATGAACCCTCATGTTCATTGCAACATTGTTTACAATAGCCAAGCTATGGAAGCAACCTAAGTGTCTATCAATGGATGAATGGTTAAAGAAGATGTGGTAAATATATATTCAATAAAATATTATTCAGCCATGAGAAAGAAAATCATGACATTTGTGAACACATGGATGGTCCTTGAGGACATTAGCTGAGTGAAATAAGTCAGAGAGAGAAAGACAAATACTGTATGATGTCACTTATATATGGATATCACTTATACATATTGTACCATAAGTGTAATATAATACTATACTATACACTTGAAAGTTGCTAAGAGAATAGATCTTAAATGCTGTCACCACAAAAAAGAAATGGTAATTATGTGATGCAATGGAGGTGTTAGCTAATGCTACCATGGTTAACCACACTGTCATATATAAGTTTATCAAATCAACACATTGTATTGTACATCTTAAAATTACACAGTTATATTCAATTATATCTCAATAAAGTTGAGGAAAAAATTAATCTATTCACCCAAGAAGCTCAAGAACTCCAAGTAAGATAAACTCAAAGATCAAGTACTTTATTCATTACTGCATTTTCAGACCCTAAAACAGTGCCTAACACATAGAAGTCTCTCAGCAAATATCTGTTGAATCATTCAATAAATTAATCTTTATTTGGAAAATGAAAAGCCTGAAGCACAGAGAAGCAGAGTAATTTTCCCAAAGTCAAACAGCCAGTAAGTGATGGAGTCTGGTTTTAAATCCAGGCAGGCTGACAACAGAGCTCTCAATCTTAACCTCATGCTATTGTACGTCATGTACCAGCCCTAGAGGTGCTGAAGCATTCAAATCTACATCTTCTGTCTGAAACTCATGTTACAGAATTAGCCATCTTCTACTGCCTCTCTCTGCTTCCATCTGAAGGACTTGACATTTCTGAAGCACCGCTTCTCAGATCTTCAAAGACAGTGAGGTATAGTGGAAAGAAAATGAGCTCTAGTGTCATACAGACCTCGGTTTGGATCTCTAATTGGGTCCTATCTGAGGCTTGTCACCTTGGATAGGTAACTTGATGTGCTTCCCAATTTTCACATCTTGGTAGGCATTGAGAATTATAATATTTCTACAGCACACTGGGGCGAGGTAGCACTTGGTCAAAGGTGACTGGCCTGGAAATCCACGTGCCTCATGCTCTTCCTACCCACCGCTAGGGCTAAGATGATCATAGGGAGGCACTCCTACAATTGATTTGTATACACAACTCTTGAGATGCTGTAACTTACCCAGTTTCCTTACCTTTAAAAATGGGGCACCGGTTCATAAAATGGGGCAAATGATGTCTATTTCACAGAGCCCTTGTGAACTATAAATAAAACATCATAGACAAAATGCTTGCTCTAGACTATCAACATGTAGGTGCTCAGTTGATGGTAGTTATCATCATGGTTACTATGGTTAGTATTGTTTAAAAAGAAATGACAGGTCCCAAATAGATCACTTGTGCTGAGCCCCAGTTCAGCAAACGGAGACTTAACTGCAGTTTCAACCTCTCCCAGGAATGCGACCTTTAGCAGTCAATCTGGAATCACCTGATCAACACTAGTAAGGTAATCTGCATGACAGACCCCACTCTTCCCCCGAAGGAAGGTGATCTTACCTGAAAAAATCCTTTCTTTTGTTCATGACTTCCTTGTCCCACCCCCTTTCTGCCTTTAAAAACCTTCCATTTTGTACAGCTCCTCGGAGTTCCTTTCTCTTTGCTAGGTGGGATGCTGCCCAATTCATGAACTGTTGAATCAAGCCAATTTATTTATTTATTTATTTATTTTTTTATTTTTTTGTGATATGCGGGCCTCTCACTGTTGTGGCCTCTCCCGTTGCGAAGCACAGGCTCCGGACGCGCAGGCTCAGCGGCCATGGCTCACGGGCCCACCCGCTCCGCGGCATGTGGGATCCTCCCCGGACCGGGGCACGAACCCGTGTCCCCTGCATCGGCAGGCGGATTCTCAACCACTGCGCCACCCGGGAAGCCCCGAATCAAGCCAATTTGATCTTTAAATTACTCAGGTGCATTTTGATTTTGAACACTATTAACATCAGCAGTAGCATTTACTTACAATTTCTATGGGCTCTCTATACCCAAGAAACAGCCTGGGCCAGATTTCATCATGCAGGTTTGTTTCTCTGCTTCCTGTAACACTGAAGTATCGTTGTACATTACTTTTATAAATCTTTTTTTTTTTTTTTCTGTGGTACGTGGGCCTCTCACTGCCGCGGCCCCTCTCGCCGCGGAGCACAGGCTCCGGACGCGCAGGCCCAGTGGCCATGGCTCACGGGCCCAGCCGCTCCGCGGCACATGGGATCCTCCCAGACTGGGGCACGAACCCGCGTCCCCTGCACCGGCAGGCGGACTCCCAACCACTGCGCCACCAGGGAAGCCCCATTACTTTTAGTTTATTAATTTTGACTCCTGTTCACTCAGTGACGAGGCACCTAACTGTGCACTGTGGGAGATTCCAAGGAATACAGTCACAGACTCTCAGGACAGGATAAGACTAATACCCTGCTTGAACTGCTTTCCTCGAAGGCTTGAGTCCCTTCTAAAACATTCACTGAATGAACATCTGATCAAGTTTCAGATACCTCCAATGATGAGAGTATAACCATCCAAAGAAGCCCATTCTAACTTGGGACAAGATTTATTAAAAATTCTTCTTTATATTGATTCCAATCCAGCTTCTGCTTACTGATAATTTTTCAATCTGGAGCCATATTGAGGAGCTCCAATATACGTCATATAGAGCTCAGCTTGAAAGATCACATTCTAGGACTCAGACATACCTGCGATTGTCTGAAAAGAGGGAACCTGGATCTGGGTTAGGGTATTATTTGTAGGAGGAACTGGAGAGCTTCCTGGAAAAGAAGTCATTCATCTAATCAAAAACTAGCTGTGGAACAGTAGCAGATAGGAGCCATAGTCTACAAACACAGGAGAACAAGCAAACCACTTCTTTTCTATAATAACTTAATTTCTGACTAATAAAATAACCAACTTTTATCACACATTTGTTCACAGATGATGAAAGAAGAGCATATGAGTAGAGCCCAAAGTCAGTCTCTGAGACTGTCTTCCAATCCTGCCCCTATGGTCTCATGCTTAAGTCCCAGGGACAGGAAGGGCCTTACAATGAAAAAAGAGATAGGGACTTTTCTGAAATTAAATAATTACTATCTACAAGTCTGTGCTGATAAATTCCAAAATCTCAATGAAATAAAAAGTTGATAGGAAAAATATATATAATAAAAACTCAAGAAAAATACCAAACATGAAAAGATCAATAAGCTTGGAAGAAATTGAACGTTATCAACTAATTACCTCTAATAAAAGATTTTAGAACCAGACAATTTTGCTGGCAGGTAATTCAGTTCATTTTATTAAGCTAGCATAACCAAAATAGCAGAGGTGACCAAAGAGGGTCTAAAATACAAAAGCTGGGGACTTCCCTGGTGGTCCAGTGGGTAAGACTCCATGCTCCCAATGCAGGGGGCCCAGGTTCTACCCCTGGTCGGGGAACTAGATCCTGAATGCATGCTGCAATTAAGAGTCTGCATGCCACAACTAAGAAGTCCACATGCTGCAGCTAAAAATACCAAGAAACAAAAAAGATCCCTCATCCCACAACGAAGGTCCCACATGCTACACTAAGACATGGCACAGCCAAAAATAAATAAATATTTTTAAAAATGAAATACAAAAGCTGTAAATCTCACCTATGTGGATTTGAAAAGTCAAAATAAAATAAGCAAATTTTGTAAATTGGAAACAAGTTTAAAAGATGGCTTTTCATTAAAGGAAGGAGTATACAAGGGTGCCAAGCACTAAATACTTATTTCTCTAAGATTTCTGGAAGGTATTTTATTTATTGTTCATTGTCTATATACCCTTGTTAGAATATAAGCTCCACAAAGGCAAGAATCTTGGTGTACTGGTATATCTCAAGCATCTAAACGGTGCCTGGCATATAGGAGACATTCAAGTATTTGTTTCAAAAACAAATGCAATAAGAAGAAGTTTGTTTTTTAATCATTATTACGTAGTCCCAATGGCAAGATTTAATAGCAGGTAACAACATAACTGTCAAGTGAATATGTCCATATGTCCATCTCATTCTCTGCTATTATTTATCATGACACAATCTGAGCTTGACTCATTTACTGCATGCCTACTTCAGATATAAAAGTTGCATTCCTTAGTTCTTATATGTAAGAGAAACTGCTAGTTGCCAATCTGATTTCAGTTTCTCTTGCTTTCTTGAAGACCATATACTCAACTAGAAGACCACTTTCTAATCTCCCTTGCAGATAGGTTGTGGTCAGATAATTAATATATCTGATTAATAATGAATATATCTGATAATTAAGATACATACGAGGGACTTCCCTGGTGGTGCAGTGGTTAAGAATCTGCCTGCCAGTGCAGGGAACATGGGTTTGATCCCTGGTCTGGGAAGATCCCACATGCTGTGGAGCAAATAAGCCCATGCGCCACAACTACTGAGCCCACACACTGCAACTACTGAAGCCCACGCACCTAGAGCCCATGCTCTGCAACAAGAGACCACTGCAATGAGAAGCCCATGCCCTGCAACGAGGAGTAGCCCCTGCTCACCGCAACTAGAGAAAGCCTGTGCATGGCAACGAAGACTCAACACAGCCAAAAAAAAAAACAAAAAAAAAGCTGGGGGGAAATAAATAAAAACAAAACACAATGAAGGAAAGAAAGAAATGAAATGGATCTGACAGAAAATCAAAGTGCCATAATGACACAGAATTGAAAACTTTATTATGGGATCTACTTTCTGCCTGCCATATACTGTTTCTTCTTTGCTTTTGTGTGTATCCTTCACTCAGCAACAGCTGAAAAGAGAAGAGTGTGAGAAAACTACCCACGTTCCTAACTATTGAAACTGACAAGGAAGACTCAGTTCTCTGCTACTCACTGGACATATGACCTGAAACATATCAATTTATTTGGGCCTCAGTTTCTCCTTTTGAAAAACAGAAGAGATTGTCATAGATCAGTGATTCGCTAATGTAGCTCTTGGACCACCAACAAACTAAGAGGGGCTCATCTGTCCTAGGCGAAATGAACAATGTAGAAATCATGTAAGAAATTTGGTGTCTTTTTAAAAAAATAAATTTATTTTATTTTATTTATTTTTTGCTGCATTGGGTCTTTGTTCCTGCGAGGGGGCTTTCTCTAGTTGCTGTGAGTGGGGGCTACTCTTCATTGCAGTGCACAGGCTTCTCATTGTGGTGGCTTCTCTTGTTGCAGAGCACAGGCTCTAGGTGCACAGGCTTCAGTAGCTGTGGCACGTGGGCTCAGTAGTTGTGGCTCACAGGCTTAGTTGCTCTGCGGCATGGGGGATCTTCCTTGACCAGGGTTCGAACCCATGTCCCCTGCATTGACAGGTGGATTCTTAACCACTGTGCCACCAGGGAAGTCCCAAGAAATTTAATTTCTTACATGAAATTAAGTTACTAAAATAAAAGATTGCCATTGATTCTGAGATCAAATCCTCTTACCCATCTGGTGTTAAAATATTCCTCCCTCTATGAAGCAGTGGTGACATGATTTTAAGAGTGGCTTGAAAGTCCTCACTAAGTAAAACATTGCCAACCCAAAACTGACCTCCAAATTTGGGGTCTATGAAATCATTGAAAATCCACTGAAAAAAAAATTTTTTTCTGAGTGTGTAATAGCAAAAAGATAGTTCAGTTTGGAGACTGGTTGGCCCAGGCTTCAATCCAGGCTCTGTTAATTACAGATTATGTGACCCAGGATGTGAACAGACTGTCTCTGCTTGAAAAGGTTATTGATCTTGAAAACCAAAAATCTGGAAACTCAGTTCCTTGCTGATCTCTAAAGGTCCTTGCAGCTCTGCTTTCTAAACTAATACATGGATGTCAACTGGAAAAATACACTTGAGTGATCAAATTAACCTTGACAAGCCAAAAACAGTGGATATTCTATATACTCCAGGGCTGAAATACAAAAGAAGAGGAAAAAACAGGCTGTGCATAAACATCAGAGAGAAAGATGAGAATTCTAACAGAATACCTTCTGTATATGCTTGTTACACAACTATTATACGCTAATATGCACATGAGTCATTTCATCACTCCTGAAAACTGTCATGAGATTTTAAAATTCCAGATTTTCTTCCTGAATTTCATACTCTTATTTGTATCAGTTTCGTGAACTCTCTTTCTAAAACGGGAGAAAACAAAGGGAATTGGCAAAATGAGAACTCAATAACTATATAGGGTCTCCAAGCTCCTTTTGGTCTTTAACACTGCCTCCCCACAGAGCTTGCAAAGTAGGAAACACACACACACACACACACACACACACACACAGACACTCACCCACAAAAGCCCCTTCTCCCCTGCAGTGTTTTTCCTCTGCCTCTGACAAAGCTGCCAAATCCAAATGTAGGTCACAGGCACCACCTAGAGGCATTAATCCCAAATCTGACTCTCATTTCTGTGAACTGATAAAAGTCAGTTCAAAATCCAGATGAGTTCTCCCTCTAGTCACAGACTTGCAAATTAGTTAATCAAGTAAAGTGCTCCCATTTCTAAATGCTGTCAGGGGAAATGAGTAAGACTAAATGAAGAGATGTGCAAATAGACACATCCTGTCAAATTGTTGACTTATCTGTCTTACCATCTCATTCGTTAACATATTGTGGTTTCACTTGCTGCCTATTCCAAAAGAAAGATGTACAACACAAAGGCCACAATTCTACCTTCGGGGGATCAGGAGATTATGAAACTGGAACCACAATAATTCCACACAAGCCTTAACTCAAGACATAACATGCCCTTTTAAGAGTGAAAATGTGTCTGCAAGTAATGATATTAGATCCTCCAGTTACCGTTGCTATTAGGGACAAGGAGTCCATTTCCAGAAAGTTCATCTTTCATGTGCCAGCTTTATCTCATCAGCAATAACAAGACATCTGAGTGCTGTTTTAATCATCTGCACATCTTGTCTAACTGGAATACATAAACAGAGTCCCCAAGATTCAAAAGCTAATCTAAACCCAAGGTATCACAAATCACCATGCAAAGTTAGGAGATAGTTTAAAATAATGAGGAGCTATGAGCTTCCTATGCATAACTGAGTCCACAACTCAGGACACTGTTTTACAAATACCTCAAACTTTTAGGATATCAGCAATCTAACTTAGATGGCAGCTCTGCTTGGCAGAAATTATGTTGGCTATAGACACTGGAGTCCCATGTTCTAGCATCTATATCACTATCTAGCTTTGGGATCTATAGCTATTCATTTAACCTCTCAGTTTTCTCATCTGTAAAATAAAGAAGCTGTTTCTTATGAATTATAAAGCTCTACAGACAGAAAAATATTTCATTATAATTTGAAAGTCTTAGATGTAATAAAGCCTATAAAAAACACCTGCCCTTTATTAGCATCGATACTTTTTCTACAAACCACTAGTGGGCAGTGTTGGGCTATCTGGTTAAGACACAACCTGCAGGGTGGGTGAAGAGATGCCTTTAGCACAGAAGAGCTGCCTCTGCAACTTTTCTCAGAACTGTCAGCAGGCCACCTGCCCACTGCTACCATCACTACCTTACCTGTGCTATAAGACACAACAATCAAGTAGATCAAGAAAAGTTTGAAGAATAAAAGGCTCAACATTAGATTTCATTTCATTTTCACTGTAAGTTAATCATTAGGCCCCACTCTGATATTTTAAGTTTAATCTTTAATTAATCTCTTCAATTACCATATTAATTCATTAAAATCATAATTATTCAAAAAAGACTTAAGATCTCATTTAATAAGAACTATTATATAAATTTTTTCTTTATCCCAATGTTTCTGAAAAGATGTAACTACAAAAAAAAATGTAACTACATTTTTTATGACAAAAGAAATGTTTCACTTTTTAACTTCAGAAATTATTCAGAAAAATCACAAAAAAGCAAGAAGCCCCTCAAATATTAATGTTTTGAAAATATCACTGTTTATATTTTGTGGCTTATCCTTTGTGTAAGCATTTAACTTCTGCTTTTTTAAATTTATTTTTTATCGAGGTATAGTTGATTTATAACACTAAATAACAGTGTACAACAGTGATTCACGATTTTTAAAGATTATACTTCATTTATACTTGTTATAAAATGTGGGTTATATTCCTTGTGCTGTACAATACATCCTTGTAGTTTGTTTCATACATTATAGTTTGTACTTCTTAATCCCCTATACTTACATTGGCCCCTTTCCTCTTCTCTCTCCCTACTGGTAACCATTAGTTTGTTCTCTGTATCTGTGAGTCTGTTTGTTTTGTTATATTCACTAGTTTATTTAAAATTTTACATGTAAGTGATAACATACAGTATTTATCTTTCTCTGACTTATTTCACTAAGCATAACACTCTCTAAGTTCATCCATGTTGTTGCAAATGGCTAAATTTCATTTTTTATGGCTGTAGTATTCTATTGTGTGTATATGTATATGTGTGTGTGTGTATACACAAACACACATCTCCTTTATCAATTCATCTGTTGATGGACACTTAGGTTGCTTCCATATCTTGGCTATTGTAAATAATGCTGCTATAAACATTGGGGTGCATGTATCTTTTGAGATGACTATTTTTGTTTTCTTAGGATATATACCTAGGAGTGGAATTGCTGGATTATATGGTAGTTCTATTTTTACTTTTTTGAGGAACTTCCATTACTGTTTTCCATAGTGGCTGCATCAATTTACACTCCCAGCAACAGTGTACAAGGGTCCCCTTATTTCCACAACCTTGCCAACATTTGTTATTTGTGGTCTTTCTGATGATAGCCATTCTGACAGGTGTGAAGTGCTGTCTCCTCATGGTTTTGATTTGCATTTCTCTGATGTTTAGCCATGCTGAGCATTTTTTCATGTGCCTTTTGGTCATCTGCATGTCTTCTTTGGAAAAATGTTTATTCAGGTCTCCTATTTTTTTAATTGGGCTGTGTGTTTTTCTGATGTTGAGTTCTAAGAGTTATTTATATAGTTTGGATATTAAGTCTTTGTTGGTCATATCACTTGCAAATATTTTCTCCCATTCCATAGGTTGCTTTTCATTTTGCCAATGGTTTCCTTTGCTGTGCAAAAGCTTTTAAGTTTAATTAGGTCCCATTTTTTAATGTCTGCTTTTGTTTCCTTTGCCTTAGGGGACAGATCCAAAAAAATACTGCTACAAGTTATGTCAAAGAGTGTCCTGCCTATGTTTTCTTCTAGGAGTTTTATAGTTTATGATCTTACATTTAGGTCTTTAATACATTTTGAGTTTATTTTTGTGTATGGTGTGAAAAAATGCTCTAATTTCATTCTTTTACATGTAGCTGTCCAGTTTTCACAATACCACTTACAGAAGAGTCTTTCTCCATTGTATATTCTTGCCTCCTTTGTCACAGATTAATTGACCATAAGCGCATGGGTTTATTTCTGGGCTCTCTATTCAGTTCCATTGGTCTATGTTTCTGTTTTTGTGCCAGTGCCATACTGTTTTGATTACTGTAGCCTTGTAGTATAGTTTGAAGTCAGGGGGCATGATTCCTCCAGCTCTGTTCTTCTTTTTCAAGATTGTTTTGGCTATTCAGGGTCTTTTCTGTTTTTATACATATTTTTAAATTACTTGATCTAGTTCTGAGAAAAATGTCATTGGTATTTTGATAGGGATTGCATTGAATCTGGAGATTGCCTTGGATAGTATGATCATTTTAACAATATTAATTCTTCCAATCCTAGAACGTAATATATCTTCCCATCTGTTTGTGTCATATTCCTTTCATCAGTGTCTTATAGTTTTCTGAGTACAGGTCTTTTGTCTCCTTAGGTAGGTTTATTCCTAGGTATTTTATTCCTTTTTATGTGACTGTAAATGGGATTGTTTCCTTAATCTCTCTGATAGTTTGTTGTTACTGCATAGAAATGAAACAGATTTCTGTATATTAATTCTGTATCCTACAACTTTACCGAATTCATTAATGAGCTCTAGTAAGGTTGTGATAGTGTCTTTAGGATTTTCTATGTATAGTATCATGCCATCTGCAAACTGTGTGACAGTTTTACTTCTTCCTTTCCAATTTGGATTCCTTTCATTTCTCTTTCTTCCCTGATTACTGTGGCTAAGACTTCCAATACTATGTTGAATAAAAGTGGCAAGAGTGGGCATCCTTGTTTTGCTCCTGATAATGCTTTCAGTTTTTCACCATTGAGTATGATGTTAGCTGTGGGCTTATAAATACATGGCCTTCATACTGTTGAAGTGTGTTCCCTCTATACCCACTTTTTGGAAAGTTTTTATAAATGGATGTTGAATTTCTTCAAAAGCTTTTTCTGCATCTACTGAGATGATCATATGGTTTTTATTCTTTAACTTGTTAATGTGTATCACATTAATTGATTTGTGGATACCAAACCATCCTTGCATCCCTAGGACAAGTCCCACTTGATCATGGTATATTATCCTTTTAATGTATTGTTGGATTTGGCTTGCTAACATTTTGTTGAGGAGTTTTGCATCTACGTTCATAACACTATTCTGTAATTTTTTAAATGATAGCTTTGTCTGGTTTTGGTATCAGAGTGATGTTGGGCTCAAAGAATGAGTTTAGAACCATTCCTTCCTCTGCAACTTTTTGAAATAGCTTGAGAAGGAGAGGTGTTAACTCTTCTCTAAATGTTTGGTAGAATTCACCTGTGAAGCCATCCAGTCTTAGGCTTTTGTTTGTTGGGAGTTTTTCGTTGTTATTGTTGTTTAATTACTGATTCAATTTCATTTTAAAGAACCTCTATACATATTGTTGTATAATTTGCTCTTCCCCCATTAATTATGTCATGAATATCTATGTCATTAATTACCTTCCCCATCATCTTCGTTAATGTCTACATAGTATTACATCACGGTCACAGGAAAAAACTGAGTCAACTGCCTTTTTGGAAACTTAAAGTTCTTTCTGATTTCACAACACTGAAATGAATACTTATTGATAAATTTCTATACACATTTTTGATATCTAAGCATAACGTAAGGTTTAAAAAATCAGGCAACAATTACAGATGTTTCAATGTTCAGATGTCTTCATTTGAAGACATTTCAGACAGCCTGTTTTAAGTAGATTCCTGGGTATTTGAAGAAGCCTTGGGGTAACTGTTTTCTAATCTTGATTTTTACCAACTCAGATACTGTCTTAGTCCATTTGGGATGCTATAATAGAATACATAGACTGGGTGGCTTAAACAACGAACATTTGTTTCTCATAGTTCTGAAGGCTGGGAAGTCCAAAAGCAGGGTTCCAGAAGATTCAAGGTCTGGTGAGGTCCACTCCCTGGTTCATAGATGGCCATCTTCTTGCTGTATCCTCACATGGCAGAAGGGGGCAGCAGCCCTCTAGGGTCTTTTTTTTAAGGGTACTAGTCTCATTTACAGGAGCTTCACACTCATGCCTAATCACCTCCCAAGGGCCCCACCTCCAAATAACATCATCTTGGGGGTTAATTCGGAAGGGGGGGACACAAACATTCAGCCTATAGCAGATGCTTTGGTTTAAGTTACTATAAAAGAATCATAAAGTAAATGTCTTGGATCCATGTACCCCCATCCACTATTCCCATACAAATCTGGTTAATACTCCTCTCCAGCCAATACCCTCCTTCCTTGCATTCACACTTTAGGATTCAGTAGAGACTTGGATTTAAATCCAGATTGAATTACTTATTACTATTATGTACTATGCACCCTTGAGCCTGAGATTTAACCTCTTTAAACCTTAATGCCTTCATTTGTCAACTGGGAATTATAACAGCCTATAACTTACCAGGTTCTTGCAAGGAGTAAATAAGCTAAAGCATGAAAAGCAATCAGGACAGGGTCTGACACAAGTACTATGAAATATGTGGTAAATATTGTTATTATTTTGTTCATTCAGAATTTATCAAGCACCTGTTCGTGTGCTAGGTCTAAGAGGTAAAACCCTGTACCTGACACTCTTTCTGCCCTCGTATTGGGTATGTGCTAATGAGGATACACATCCAAGTCAGTTACAATACAGTGTAATAAGGGCCATGTAGAATCAGGCAAGAGCTATGGATGCAAAGAAGAGGACCACCCAACACTAATGTGTGAGGCAAGGGAAAGTTCCCAGAAGAAACGACACTTCAGCTGCAGGATGGTTGAAGTGCGAAGCAGTGTTGCTAGGAATGTGAAAAGTCCTGGGGGGAAATATCAGGAATAGAGTGACTGCATAAATTAAAGCTGAGTGTATAAGAGTCACCATGTTGAAGACTTTGTATTCTATTTTTAAAAACAGTGATTAGTAAAGCATTTTAGGCAGGAAACGGCAAGATTCTATTTCCTTTTGAGAAAGGTCTATAGCTACAGAATGAAGAATAGACTGAAAAGACAAGACTGCAGATAGACAGCAGTTAGAAAGATGTTGTAGAAATCCAAGTGAAATAACGGTGGCTCAGAGGTTCCAGCAATGGGGACTTACAGAAGCAGACACATGCAAAAGAATTTTATAACTTAGAGTATGAGGCAAGAAAGCAAGGTTACAGGAGAGGGTGAATTCAGGATATTTATTTCTCTAACCCAGGCAACTTGGTAGAGAATATAGAAAAAGGAAGGTGTTTGGTCAGAGGGTGATAATGAGTTGAACTTTAGGTATATTGAATTTACTGCCTACCGACAGCCACGTGGAAATGTCCAATAGTCAGGTAACGTTATTAGTCTCAAGCTCTAGAGAGCCAAAGAATTGGAGGTGCAGATTTTGAATATATAAGTGCATAGATGGTACTGTGGCCAAAGGAACCTCCCAGAGGAGGATGTAGCATGAGAAGATAAGACCTAGAAAAAACTCTAATGGTCAAGACTTAAGAGGAACAGGAGGCCACAGCGAGGTACTGGAAATAGGAGAGGAAGACTCAAAGCATGCATTGCCATGGAAACTAAAAAGGGTGTTTAAAGAAGAAAAAAGTGGTTAAGCATACCAAATGCTGCCAAGAGGTAGAAATCAAGAAGTGAAGCAAAATAAGGATAGAAAAAAGTTTGAGGAGGAATGTGGATGTTTATTGCGGTGGCATAGTGTTTGAAAAGAAAGGAGGAATCTACATAGCACACTGGGGATACCTGTCTGACTGCTAAAAACTCTAGAAATTACCAAAAAATCTATAGCAGCAATGAGAAATGAGGGAATCATTAATGGAACAGAAATGATGAAGAAAATGTACGCAGGGAAGGAGTTACATGAAAGGTGGACACAGTTCTGAGGGTAATCTAAGCTTGGAAATTTGGCAAATTTGAAGATAGACAAGGGAAAGGGCAACTGTCCGCTTGTTTTGAGAGCCTTTCAACCACTTGATCTTGCTTATGTCAAATAACAGCCAGCAGAGTCATCTAACAGCTATAAGAAAAATGACTGTAAGTCCTTGAATTAGGGGGGCAATGTAATGCCCTGAGTGGCCAGCTACACTTAAGAGGAACAAGGAGCACTCCTCATAGAAGAAGACATTATTGACACCTTCTGCCTTGCAGCCTTTCCTCACAATTACTGGAGGCTGCTACAATAACAGATGCTAGCAGAGAAAGTTAAATCAAAGACAAAAACACAACCAAGAATGACCAAATAGTTAAGTAAAATCGTGCCCTGAAATATAAGCATCAACCTAAATATGCAGAAGAACTAACTCCTGAGGAAATAAAACTGAAAGTTCTTTTAAAAGAAGTATAATTAATATTTTCAGAAGCATGAAACAGAAAGATCCATGTAGCAAAAGTAGGTTTACCCATGTAGCAAACGTCAACTTTTGTGAAAAAAGAATTGATTAGGACAAATAAACTTTTAAATATTGTAACTGAAATTGTCAGGAGAATCACTGACTGAAAACTGCCCGCCCTGGCCAGGCCCAATAGTAGCCACTAGCATGAGTTATCTTAAACAGGAGGTCCTGGTAAGGAACACAAAATTAACAAGCCACCACCAACTGGAAAAATCCAGGAAAGGTCAAAAGGAGGCAGGAGACACCAGACCACATGTCCTCCCAGAATCCTTCTCACTGGAATTGATCTTGGCTGAGCAATGTGCGTGCCACCCGGAAGGACCCTCAGTCAGAGTGATTGGCCAGAGATAACCCAGAAACTAATCCCATCACCATAAAACCCAAGACTGTGAGCCATGTGGCGGAGCAGTTCTCCGAGGTTCCCTTATTCTCCTGCTCTCCACCTGGGCGCCCCTTCCCAATAAAGTCTCTTGCTTTGTCAGCACGTGTGTCTCCTCGGACAATTCATTTCCAAGTGTTAGACAACAGCCCACTCTTGGGCCCTGGAAGGGGACCCCCTTCCTGTAACAAAATGAAACTAAGAACACTGAGTAGACACAACTGCAGAATAGACACAGATGAAGAACAAATTAGTGAACTAGAGCACAATGCAAAAGGTCAAAGTAATGGAGAGTGGGAGGGAGTGAAGAATGAGAGACTGAAGATAGCCAGTACAGACAACTTAAAAATAAAATGGCTAGGGAGTTCCCTGGTGTTCCAGTGGTTAGGACTTGGTGCTTTCACTGCCATGGCCTGGATTCAGGACCACGAGGAAGAATGAATTAGTTATTTGATTAGGCACTACCAGAAGCTCAACTGAGTTTTAAAAACAGGCTCTTATTCACGAGTTCAGGGCCTTTTTCTTCAAGGTGCCACATTTTTCTGCTTCTGCTTAGCTGGCCCTGTGATGGCAAACTCCTGGGGAATCCCTTCTGAGTACTGGAGAAGACCCAGGAATGCTAGGGCTGACTGGCCATAGCATTTAGTGTCATACCCCAGAGGCCCGTCCTCCATACTGTTTGTGACAATGCAGCCTGGCTGGCCCAGGTCCTTTTCCCTAGGACTTAGAAGAACTAAAGGAAAGTAAAAATCAAAGCAGGAGCTTGCCGGGTGTTTTCCTGTCACTATAGGAGAGGTGTGGCCCAGTGTCACCTACAGGTCCCAACAGGAAAATCTTTCCCCCCCTGTGCTGCCTCTCCCCAGCAGTACCTCCTTCAGTCCTCTTTCTGCCTAGCAATGATAAGTACTGCCATTCTAAAAAGCAATGCACTGGGATGCAGCCCAGCAGTGAGGAGGAGGTTTGCTCTGCAGAACGACCCCCAGCCTATTGTTTCTGAAGAACAGGTCCATAAGAAGCAGAAAGCAGAGAACCAGAAGATGGGCAGTGTAGTAAGGCCTGCCCCTAAACAGGGTCAGGACTCACAGACCACACATCGACAAGCTCTATGGTGTTGCTTGCTAGACCATGGAACTGTGAGAAAGCAAGTCAAGGGGAAGGCTGGAACGGTTTCAAAGTAAATATTTTGCCAGCAGAACCACAAGCCTGTTAACTCCCAAGGTGCCTCCCAGGCAGGAAAAGCAGTACCAAAAGGGAACTGGTGAAGCTCCAGAAGGGAAGCCCTCCTAGTGCTCATCTCACATGCAGCTGTGGGTAAGACAAACTAAAACGGCTTTACCTCCCCATGAGGGAGCCCCACGGGCTGTGTGTGTGCCTGCGCTATGAACCTGCAGCCACGCGGTGATTTCCCTTCTTCCCTACCTCAAATGGGAACTTCTACTGTGATTTTCTTGTTTTCTTTCCCTTCCACTACTTATTATTGGACACGTAAGTATATTTCTTACCATGCGGAATCTCATGAACTTAACTCAGAAGGATATAAGTTATTCAAAGACCTTGGATCTAAAAGCAAATGCGGGGCTTCCCTGGTAGCGCAGTGGTTGAGAATACACCTGCCAACAAAGGGGACACGGGTTCGAGCCCTGGTCCGGGAAGATCTCACATGCCGCGGAGGAACTAAGCCCGCGCGCCACAACTACTGAGCCTGCTCTCTACAGCCCATGAGCCACAGCTACTGAGCCCGTGCGCCTAGAGCCTGTGCTCTGCAACAAGAGAAACCACCACAATGAGAAGCCCACACAGCACAATGAAGAGTAACCCCTGCTAGCCACAACCAGAGAAAGACCGTGCGCAGCAACAAAGACCCAATGCAGCCAAAAATAAATAAATAAATAAATTTATTTTAAAATGAAATAAAAGCAAATGCAGGAATTACACGATAATTTGGAATTTGGGCTGTCTTCTGTTAAGGAGAAATAGTTACATTATGTTTTAAGTTATATATTTATAGAAATTACATATTTATATATAACAAGTGTAATGTTTAAATTATAATTAATATTAATTCTACATAATTATATATTAAATAAAATTAATTATATTACATATGCTGCTGAGCAGGTAAGGAGCTGGATAGAGAAGTCCTGTATCCTTTGAAAATCCATTTCTTCCCAACACTCCATTCACATGGTTTAGGTTAGAGTTACCCCAACAGTGGATCTGGGAGTGGTAAACGTAACTCATATCTGGCCAAATAATATACTACACCCACACAAGCCAATCAAGGTCTTCCCTAGAACATTTTCTAGAAGTACAGGAAGCACTAACTGAAGAGATATTGTGAGCCTAGAGCTACTAGTGGCCATATCTGCCACTTGAGCTTCAAAAATCAGGCCAACCCAAAGGAAAGCAAAGTTGAAAAATAAAAGAAAATGGTCCTGAGGACACTGTTTAAACTTCTAGGACCAGCCATGCCTAAATCCAACATTACCTATAAACTTTGTAGTTATATGAATAAATATAACCTCTTTTTTTCTGAAGTTAGATTGAATTAGGGTGCCACTTACTGTGATCAAAAGAGGTCTTATAATCAAACTAAGTAATGGAAAAGTAAACTATAAATCAGGATTTAGGTGTTCTCTGTCATCGAATGGAATGTAAAATATGCTAGAGAGAAATAACACTGGCAATATGAAGCCCTCTACTTTTTAGGGAGTATCCTAGAAAAAAATGGTTTATTAGAGAAAATGACTAACTTAAGCATCATATTAATGAAGTATTAATGTCAGGGTGCCTGGATATTGGAGTACAACAAAATTAAGACATATGTGAAGTATGGTATGGGAAAAATGGGCTAAAACACGTCAATATCCCACACTGGGACTTCAAAATGCTGAAACTGCTGAGCCAGTGCTTGGTGGTGCTGGTCCGTGGTAATGGGTTTCCTGAATTTAAGAAATGGGTATTTTCCCAGAGGACTCACCCTGTTGTTATGGGAAACGCTGGGACCCTCTGCTATTACCATATAATGATCTTAGTTCTCATGGAAATCAGATGAATTGGTAGATCGTGAAAACTATCTCTTGTTCTTCCAACTACATACTGCAATTATCTGTCTGTCCCTTCTGAGGGTACATATGCTACAAAGAAAGTGAATGTATAATGTTTGTGAAATTATTATGAAATAGCCTTCTTTCTGTCTGCAAAACATGCTTGGTATTTATACATACATTAAAAATCGTGTAAGAGAAAAAAATAGTGTAAGAGACCCTAGAACCTTCTACTGGGCCCCTGCAACTGTTCCTCTCTACTCCCTTCTACATATGACCTTTGCCCCTTGTTGTTCTCCACTGCTCTTGATAAAATCCATGCCCAAACCATGGGTATGAATCAGCACGAACTATTCCTCTCTCTAAGGAGAACATCCTTGACTAATTCTCCCAACCATCTAAATGTTAAGTGACCCTTCATGCTATAAACTCTATACAATTTTGCCCTCCTCCCCCATGTTAGAATGTTCCATTGGACCTTCTCAGGGCCAGCATTTTAGAATAAAGATTTATGTTAATGGTGGTCTGGGGGGTTACTGTCTACAACAAAAGATAGGGGGGGGGGGAAACAATCCCTTTCCCTTCAGTATACTGCATGAGATAAAGTTTTGATTTAATATCACCCCAGGTCCACAGTATCTTTCCCAAAGAAAGCAAGAAAGAATACTTCCTTCCAGAGCAGGCAAAGTCTTGTCTGATGGTAGCAGACCTGCAATCTGACCCCTCAGATCAATTGAACTGATACCATTTTAAACCCATTTGAAGACTTTAAACCCATTTGGCCTCAGAGAGAGGCAAGTGTGCACATAATATCTGAATATACCTGGGAATAAAAGAGAAGGAAGACCTTGTAGACGAGTCAAAAGCAGTCTTACGGCAAGAAAGGAAAAGTTAAATGAAACAAAGGAAAGGTCTAGCTCAGGAAAAAAAAAAAAGTTAATCCTATATTGTAGGGAACAAAAACACCAAACCTCTGGGACTCCAACTACCTTTCAGCAGCTGATCTAGAGGAAGTGCTTGGGAATGCAAACTCTCTGGACATGATGGTGCCTCTAGGCAATCTCATTATATTTGGTAACTCTTTGGAAGAACAAGAGAAGAGACTTCAAAGCAGTAGACCAGGGCTTCCCTGCTGGCGCAATGGTTAAGAATCTGCCTGCCAGTGCAGGGGACAGGGGTTCAAGTCCTGATCTAGGAAGATCCCACATGCTGTGGAGCAACTAAGCCCGTGCGCCACAACTACTGAGACTGTGCTCTAGAGCCCATGCTCTGCAACAAGAGAAGCCACCAACAATGAGAAGCCCACACCCCGCAACGAAGAGTAGCCCCTGCTCTCTGCAGCTAGAGAACGCCCACATGCACCAATGAAGACCCAATGCAGCCAAAAATAAATACATTTATTAATAATAAATAAAGAAGGGTGGCGCAGTGGTTGAGAATCCGCCTGCCGATGCAGGGGACACGGGTTCGTGCCCCAGTCTGGGAAGATCCCACATGCCGCGGAGCAGCTGGGCCCGTGAGCCATGGCCGCTGAGCCTGCGCGTCCGGAGCCTGTGCTCCGCAACGGGAGAGGCCACAACAGTGAGGCCCGCATACCACAAAATAATAATAATAATAATAATAATAATATTAATAATAATAATAATAATAATAAAGAAAGAAAAATAAAGCAGTAGACCATCTCAAAAAGGCAAATCTGAAACTTCGCCATGGTAGTCATCAATTGTACTGTTATCTACTGTACCCCTGTTAAATATGTGGGGCACTTGTTATCTCAGCCAAAGGCAAACACAAAATCCCTTGGAAGACTTGTTCAAACACTGGCCTGTCCCATGCACTTCAGAGAACTAGAGATCTTATACCTGGGAGTTATCAATGGGCTGTTGTTGATTTTTAAGGATTTAGATTTCCAATTCCTTTCACTATTTTGACTTGAGGCTACACTTTCACTAGGTAACCACCTTGTCTTCTCTCTCTGATGACCCCCAGCAGCCTTGGGCATTGTAAGAGGAGTGGAGTCATTCTACCCTGGTCCCACTGGGAGAAGAAGCCTACAGGCAAGCATTCTATGTGTAAGTGGATTGACTTCTCAGTGTCACTGTACCAACATCCGATCTACATATGACACACTCACATCTGTGGAAGGCTTAGGGGCAGTGCAATATATGATGATTCCAGAGAAGAAAAGAACAGGAACAGCTGGTTGCCTTTGCTAGCTGAGGGACTATGGAATTACAGAGCTTTGTACTCCACTTACAAACCAGAATTTTTAGGGAATTCCCTGGCGGTCCAGTAGTTAGGACTCCTTGCTTCCACTGCCATGGGCCCAAGTTCAATCCCTAGTTGGGGAATCAAGATTTTGTAAGACACGTGGTACAGCCAAAAAAAAAAAAAGAGTACAAACTAGAATCTTTAGCACTGGAGTGGGCTATTAGATATAAATTTATGGAATGAAGAGGTACCATTTCAAGTGTGGGCTCATAATTACTCCCTTATCTTCCTATTCTGTGTAAATTGGATGCTTCCCAGGACTACTGTAAGGTGGTATTCTCAAACTATAACTTTAGCTTCTATTTTCAGTCTGGGGTAACCATGGAGATTCATGTGTCCCACCAGCAAGGGCATCCGAACAGTATGGAATACTGGAGGAGAGAGAAAGTGGCGAGTAGACAGGTACCAGACAACCCACGCCTCTGTACCTGGGCACGGCACGTATAAAGCCCTAAATTATATAATCCTAACCCCACTGTATCTCCGATAGAGGTTGAGGAGTGGTGAAAGTCTGACTGGAACATCTGAAGCTTCAGATGGGGTGAAGGGAGAACTGAGTCTTGCTTGTGAGGATGAAATGGGAATAAAAGCATTCTTGAAAAAAATGGCTGTGGGTGCAGCTGGCACCTCCTCAGAAATGCTGCCCATGGGAGGCTGAGGTCTATGCATCTTAACTTTGGACACTTGAGGAACAGAGGCACCCCAAGAGCTCATGTAGAAATGCTTCTTCTCCAGGACAAAGAGAGGTGAGTGTCTTCACTAAAATGTGGCTCTGGTGGCCAGTGCATTCATTTGAGCATATTACCCACCACAGTGGGCTATCTAGGATAATTTTAATGAACAAACTCATAGAATTCATATCCATGAAGCTTTTTCATAAAATCAGAGAGTAATATCTATATACACACTTTTGTTGGTGGATCAGTCACTTTACTTCCTACCCTCAAGAAGGCCAAATTCTAGCCTAGACATTATGGGGAAAAATATCTCTGCTTTACTCTATGTGGTCAAGGGGGAAAAACTGAGAGGTGGTTACTAAAGAAATGTCTCATTTGGCAGGGCTTTTTTGTTTTTTTAAGTCTATTCCCTTTTATCCTCAGAAAAAACCCAATCCTGAGAATTTTAATAGAACTTCATCAACAATGAATGTGAGCAACTCTGCCTATAGAAAATAACAATAGAACCAATGTGTGGGTTGCCATGCCTACAAGGCCACCAGGAATTACCAGCTGCATGACACACTCACCTTTTTTGATTTCTGAATATGTGCCCTGCTTCCATTAAACAATTTTAGGGCAAGTGACAAGGTGTCAGAGCTAGTAAGCTGGCGCTGAGCTGGGGGAATGAACATCTTACCCCTTGGGCAGTTCATCACATCACTGACATACAGAAAAGACAAGTTACTCATGTGCAGCAACAGGAATGGCAAGCCAGATACTGGTTCCAGAAATGTCACTTGTGCATTCCAGACATATACACAACTGACTACTGAAAGCTTATCATATGTAGTGGTGGATGGGTTAGGTTCCCTGAGGTGGATGATGTCAGAGACCATGGTCAGGATTATCTTGGTAAGGCATTTTAGTAAGCTCCTGCCCACAGGAAGATGGTAGGGAGAAAACACACCCAGCCCAAGGCACTGACATTAACATCCAAGACACAAATTGGAGGGATTACTCTAAATAGTGTCAGAAAGTGACCCTGCTCTCCCCACCACCACCTAAAAGAAACAGGGGGCTACAGATAGGAAGAAAAAGGGAGGAGATGATGGGAGATGGAGTGACTCCTTAGATCTAGATAGTGCAGGGGCAACATGGAAGAGCAGAGGAGTTCATTCATCTGCACAGATCTTGATCTAGAAGTGGCAGTGCTTAGACATGAGAAACAAGGTCAAAAAATGTGCCTAAATTAAGGATCTTGAGATGGGAAGATTATCCTGGATTATCAGAGAAGCCCAATATAATTACAAGAGTCCTTATAAGAGGGAGGCAGGAGAGTCATAGTGAAAGAAAGATAAGAGAGAGAGAGAGAGAGAGAGAGACTGGGTGTGGCGGGGGGCGGGTAGGGAGGTCAAGAGCTAAGAACTTGAGCAGTCCCTAGAAGATGGAAAAGGCAGGAAACTAGAGTCTCTCCTAGGGCCTCTAGAAGGAACGCAGCCCTGTGGATCCATTTCAGACATCTGACCTCCAGAGTTGTAAGATAATAAATGTGGGTTGTTTTAAGTCACTAAGTTTGTGGTAATTCACTACAGCAGCAATAGGAAAATAACACGTGGCTTGAACTTCAAAATTTGGAATTGTGGCTAACTGCTCCATCTTTTAAGGTGGTGGAGCCTATGAGATCTCTCAATCTCAGCTTCTTTTTGCAAGATTTTGTAATTTTGCCTCCCCTCTTATCGTAAGCTTTCTCTGCTGCCCTTGTCTTCTTTGCAACATCCTAGTCTTATCACGCATGTGAGTTTGGGCTGGTGGATGGCTGGTGGTCTAGCACTCGTTGTGCATGAATCTGTTCCCCAACTGACTTGGTCTCCATACCTTAGTTCAAATTTCCAAGAGAGATTTAATCGGTCCAGCTTGAGCTACCTGAACAACCCTGACCCAACCATCTATGGCCTGCAATGGGAATGACTTGTCACCTGGTAAAAAAACTTACTCCTGAAGGGTAGAAAGGAAATTACAAACATAGCAAACATAACAGGTGAAACAACTGAGTGGCAAAGCTGTCTGATGGGACACCTGTTTAGCTATTGAAGTCACCCAGTGTGATGGCAGGAGTGAAGATAGAGAGGAAGCCAATAAATAAGAGGGGTGACCAGGCAAGCAGTAGATGTCAGAAAAAATAGAGGGTAGGCAGTGGTAGACCCAGTTGGCATTTATATCAAGAGAAAGTTATTTTTACGTAAGAGAATAGTAATCTGTGAGTAAAAATTGGAGGTCCCTTACCTTCTACCATCCTGAGTTACAAGGGGAGTGAGGAAAGAAAGCTGAAAAGGATGCGGCAGCTTTGTTTACCATGAAGATAAGAGGAGCAGAGTGGAGAGGTTTGGGAGAGTAGGGATACAGTGGGAAGCTTAGTTAAGAGAAGGGAAACCTAGATCAGAATGAGAAGGAGAGCTCCAGAGTCAATAGATGACAGAAAGAACCAGTGATCAGGCATAATGGATTTAGGCAACCACGTTTTCTCAAATAATTAGCTCTAGCTGTGCCCTTCTGCAGGGGTTGGTGTTCACTCAGAGAAACATACTAAAGCCTGGTGGGGTTATTTCTGAATGTGGCCTAGCTCATAAGGGCAGGACAGCACTGAAATCTGGTTCCAGGGACCAATCCCTTTGGGGTAGCCACTTTAATTTTTTTTACCACCATTAGAAAGATTCTTAAAATGTTCTTAAAAATATCACTTCATGGGCTTCCCTGGTGGCGCAGTGGTTGAGAGTTCGCCTGCTGATGCAGGGGATACGGGTTTGTGCCCTGGTCCGGGAAGATCCCACGTGCCGCGGAGAGGCTGGGCCTGTGAGCCATGGCCACTGAGCCTGCACGTCCGGAGCCTGTGCTCCGCAACGGGAGAGGCCACAACAGTGAGAGGCCCGCATAACGCAAAAAAAAAAAAAAAATCACTTCAATTCACAGAACATCTTGATGACACGTCTTTCCAAAGCCTTTTTGAAGGCATGTGTGTGTGTGTGTGTGTGTGTGTGTGTGTGTGTGTGTGTATACATATATATATATATATATATATATTTCTTCCCTCTTTCACCATAGCATCTAGTTTGGGAATAGTGGGTTATAAAAGTAACAAATAAGTCAATCTGGCTATATACCAAATTGTTAGGTTCTTTTTGGCAGATAATGATACTCTTTCAAGAGTTTGATAGGGGTGAATGTTAGTAATTCCCCCATCCCACTCTCCAATTTCACTAGCAACTTAAAATGAAAGTAAGTCTCAGACTAAACTCTACCCCATATACATTTATTAAACAAAAATATGTGATTAGCAAGTAGACACAAAAAGTGCAGCTCTGTGCTCTGAGCTCAAAGAAACCCCAGCCCCTGTCCTTTAGGTGATCTCATCACATCAGCATGAAGACTTACTACAGGCAGCATTATGTTATCCTGGGAAGGAATCAGAACTGCTCACACAGATTAAGCCTCAGGACCATCACTGAGGTTGCAGGTACAGACCTCATCAGATTCTTATCCCCTATTCATTCAAATGTAGGCATGTCTCTAAACTATCTCAACCAATCCAAATGCCTTCATACAACTAATCTGACCAATGAGAATCCATTTCAAATATCCATTGTGGTGATTAAAAAGCCACTAATTTCATCAAATAAAAGCCTGTGATACTATAATATATATATATATATATATATATATATACTGTAATATAGTAAGAAATATGTATTTGGTCTTCATTCATGATTCCTCCTGGCACACAGCTCCTACAACACTTGTAATTTCCTAGGTGAAAAGAGCAATAGAAGGATCTTTTGTTATGCCATTTGGTCTTTTGTGCACCTCAAACAGCTCCTAAAGGAGCTGTGAGTGTTGTTATTGATAACAAGGCCCTTTCAAACACAGCTGAGTTTATAGTAATGAGGTAAATTTTGGAAAGCCCCTCCTGGATAACCAAAGGACGGAGGCTGAATGCCCAAGGAACCAACCACAAGATCAGAGGGTTAAAATGGAAACTTTCAGCCCCATCCCTTGACCTCCCAGGTGGAGAAAGGGGCTGGAGACCGAATCCAATGACCAATGACCAATGATGTAATCACTCGTGCCTACATAATGAAGGCTGCAGAGTATGGGAGCTCTGTGTACCCACCCCTATACAATGACCCAGGCAATCCTTCCATTTAGCTGTTCCTGAGTTGCATCCTTTATAATAAATGGATAATAGTTAAATGCTTTCCTAAGTTTTGTGAGCTGTTCTAGCAAATTATCAAACCCAAGGAAAGGGTTACGGGAACCTCAGATTTGCAACCAAGTTGGGTGGAGGTTGTAGGTAATACTTCAGATTGGTGTCTGAAGTGGGAGGCGGTCTTGCAGGACTGTGCAATCTGTACTGACTCTGTAAGCAGATAAGGTAGGGGGTGAACCAGGCATGGCTTCCTTGATATAAGAGAAGCCATTTTTGCCCTAAGCCATTTTGTGATCTAAGCCTGCCTACTATGCTTGTCCTTGAACAGGGTCTCTGTAAGCAATGATCATAAGGGAAGGCAGGAACAAAGGAACAAAGGAAATGCAGTAAAGAAACAACAGTTCAGGGCTTCCCTGGTGGCACAGTGATTGAGAGTCCGCCTGCGGATGCATGGGACATGGGTTGGGTTTGTGCCCCGGTCCGGGAGGATCCCAAATGCCGCGGAGCGGCTGGGCCCGTGAGCCGTGGCCGCTGAGCCTGCTCGTCCGGAGCCTGTGCTCTGCAACGGGAGAGGGCACAGCAGTAAGAGGTCCTCAGACCACAAAAAAAAAAAAAGAAACAACAGTTCAGAGATAAAAGAGTCCTAGTTCCTCCTCAACGGATATACATAACAATCTGATACATTATCTTTGACTTCTGAAGGCACTAAGGCCCCCACCCAGGTAGAGGATGGTAACTACACACTGAGACACTCAGGTCAGAACCTAAGGAATGATGATGTTAACCTTTTCTGACCCTTGGGAGCTTGGACTCTGTCGACATTTGCCCCAGTTCTGTGCCGAATTCTCCTTTGCTCTAGCCCCTTCCTGAATGTGCACATATCCTTAGCTTAAAACTTCCCCAATTTTGCAGTTCGGGGAGACATTCCTTTTGGAAAATCCCCTGTGTCCTCCTTACTTGCTGCAAGTAATAAATCCTTTCTTCTCCTATCTTTGGCTTGTTTGTGTCTCTTGGCTGGACACCCACCAAGAGGCAAACCCAGTTTTCAGGTAAAAACTCCAGGTAGTATCAGAACTGAACTAAATTGTAGGACACTCAGTTGGTGCCTGCAAAGAACTGGAGAACTGCTTGGTATGGAGAACACACACACACATTTGGTAGCTAGAAGGGTTCTGTGGGTAGTGTATAGAGGAAACAGAATTTTCCATTAGTTGTTTTTCTTTCAAATCCATTCTGCTGTGATGAGATATTCCACTTTAAATTTTCTACTTTTTCTGACCATCACTTTCCTGCAAGTTGGGAATATCATGATGTCTGGTAATGTCAACATACATCGTGTTCTTTCAGCGCAGCGATAGTGTCACTGCATAATAAACACAATGTTTTGCCATCTAATTCAATAACAAAACAATCTATACTCCACTGTGCTTTAAAAGTATGACATTTGAAATCCACTTTTCTTATTTTGACTGTATATGAACTGGTAATAAAAAATAAAATATCACAGTAGGGCAGTACACATGAAATGCTGTGGAGTTATAATTGCATCACTAAGACCTGTGTGCTGAGCAGAGTATGAAGCACTGTGACATAAAATCTCTGTCACAACCACTCAGCTCTGCATTTGAAGCATGAAAGTCACAGACAATACATAAACAAACATGGCTGTGCTCCAGTAAAACACTGAAATGTGAACTTCATATAATTTTTATGTGTCAAAAAATATAATCTTTTCATTTTTTTTCAATCATTTAAGAATGTAAAAACTATTCTAGGCTTTCAGGCTGTACAAAAAAGGGCAGTGAGCTAGATTTGTGGCCCATGGGTCCTCAATTTAAGGATGCCTGATTTAAACCATCATATGACTAGAAAACTGTGTGGCATAGGCTGAAATACATTCAATTCTCATTATTCACGGTAGTTTTGTTCTATAAAGCCACCCATCACTCCTAGAGGAAATTCAGAGTTAGGTTCCTTCAAGCCTTTGGTCACAACAGCCAATTTCATCAACCAATCAAGACATAATCACGTCCTATGTGTGTTTCTGTTTAAAGACATCTTATCTAATATATATTGTTGATTCACTAACACTGAACTCATGGCCAGTAGCACTGTAACTCACACTGGAAAGAGGCTTATTACATAACACATATTTCTCTGCGAGGACATCACAGTCTTCTTGTACTTACTGCTTGGGGGCCATCTTAAACAGAGAAATCATCACCAAAAAGTGTAAAAATGAGAAAAACATGGCACTACATAGACCACAAGAAGGACACGTTTACAGTATGAGAGCTGAAACAAAACGCAGTGTCACCTAATTTGACTGTTGCTGGGAATGTGTGCACTGGTCTCAAATTTTTTGCTGCTCTGAGCGTGCAGCCACATGTCTGCTAGTAACAGCAAAAACATCACGAGCATTTTACAAATAAATTTTAGTGAGCAGGTGAATTCACAAATATGAAACTGTGAATAATGAGGATTGACTGTATTTTAAAATAAAGTAACATTATGATGTAGATAGGTGAAAGTTAAAGATAAGGAAGAAGATATTTCATTTTAAAATCTCTACTTGGTTGTGACTGTAATTTTAAATGGGAATTTCTGGTTTTCACTTGCATCCCCAAATGGAACATCTGTATTTGAAAACTCATAAAAGCACAACTGAAGCTTCTATAATGAAACCACAAAAGGAGTTTCCTACCTATAGCAACACATGGGACACATTTTGAATAACATGGAATAAGAAGCTGTTAATTCTCTCAGATACAGAATTCATATTTTTAATACTCCTTACCCTCAGAAGCATCCATCACCCACAGAAAAGCCAGGAAGTTTGAGGTTATAATTAGAAGAAATTCCTCAAATTATCAATTGTACTACCGTTGGAACATGCAGATATGCAGCTGCAATGAAAGGGATATAGTTAGGTATATTTCATATTCCAGTTTTAAGTTTCCCCGGAGAGCAAAAATTTAGCCAGAAGACAAAAACCAAAGCTAAATTAAATACACTGCTCTGCCTTCTCAACTAAGGAAAAACAAATATAACTGCTATATCAGGGATACAAAGGAAGAGGAGCATGACCGTAAAATTTTCTCAAAATAGATAAGATGGAAATGGGGCATTTTCCCCAGAGGCTTCTTTTTCAAGAAATTCTTGGCCCTCTGGAGTCTAGCAGGGACTTTCAAGGATAGAAATTTCTTTTTTGTTGCCTTAGACAGAAAAACTCAATAACAGTGGCTGCTTTTCAAAAAAATTTTATTATTTATTTATATTTATCTTTGGCTGCACTGGATCTTTGTTGCTGCGCACAGGCTTTCGCTAGCTGTGTTGAGCGGGAGCTACTGTTAGTTGTGGTGCGCAGGCTTCTCATTGCAGTGGCTTCTCTTGTTGTGGAGCACGGGCTCTAGGCATGTGGGCTTCAGCAGTTGCAGCACGCAGGCTCAGTAGTTGTGGCTCATGGGCTCTAGAGCGCAGGCTCAGTAGTTGTGGCACACAGGCTTAGTTGCTCCACAGCATGTGGGATCCTCCCGGACCGGGGCACGAACCCGCGTCCCCTGCATTGGCAGGCGGACTCTCAACCACTGCGCCACCAGGGAAGCCCAGCAGGTGGATTCTTAACCACTGTGCCACCAGGGAAGCCGGACTGCTTTCTTAAAGCATTTATTTTGATTTTAAGGTCTTTCCATCAAGGTTTTTGTTCTCAAACACCCGGAAGTCCTCATTTTACAGAAGAAAATCAGCAGTATAGGCCTAGGCAATTAAAGGTAAGACTATCTTGCAAAACTTACGTAAAAACTGGGCTGTCAAGAAGGTAGTCAGTGAGAATGCAAGGGAACAGGGTTCTCTTGTTACATATTCCTTTGGGACAGTTGTGTCGGATCTCTCTCATGTTCAAGTTACAGCAAAGCAAAAGTTACTGCTCTAAGAACTAGGCAAGGTTTCTGTGTGAAAGTGCTTTCTTGGTTTAATCTCTTTTGCTGCCATTCCTCAGCTGGTAATTTTTTTGTGTGTGGTAACTGCCAGGCCTTGTGGTTCCTATGGACAGGAATCAACCAGGATCAAAGTGCTTTTATGTACAGTCCTGTCAACAGAAAAATTCATCAACAGTTTAAGAAAAAAATGGAAAATTTTCAAGCCAATTTGAGGATTATAATCTGAGAGGCAGACTTTCACAAAGCTCTGGGGACTGTTCTGCCAATTAGGGGTCAAAGCACAGTTATGTACGTTTTTGAGACAAAGGGTTTATGTCATACGATGTATTATTAATGGTTTACACAATCCAGGCCTACAGGTACAAAGCAAATAGTGGGTCATGAGTCATCATGGTCCCTTACAAGAAGGAAGGTTATCTCCTAAGAGTCAGTGTCCCTTAATGAGATTAAGGAATGTCATCTCCTAAAGAGCTCTGGTTAATGCAGATGCACAATACCTGCTAAAGGGGAGGGAGGAGGCCCAAAGGGACAAAGAAAAAATTTATGTTTAAACTTTTCTCATCTTGCCATAAAACATGAATTTTATTTCATCAGTTCTTAACTGGGGTTGTGGAAGGTCTTAGGTGAAACAGATATGAAGGATAGGCTTTCTGGGTATACCGGTAGAGAACAGGGCCCGACACTTTGATCCCACTTTTATATAATTGAACATACTACATTTTTAGCACTTAAAAGATTTTAAGTACTGTCAAATATATCTGGATTATATCATAATCCACAGTACTTCACAGAGCTCATGATTTTAAAAAACAAATTAAACCATATCTGAATTTCTAAATCTTCTATATACAATAACAGTGAAACTTGTAATTGTTTCAAAATTACTAGAAAGTATGTCATTTTCTTGAAATGAACTTGGCGTAAAAGGCAGCAAAGAGGTCTTTATAAGGAGTGTCTGAATCTGATTTGGTCAACGGTATTCGACAAAGCTGGCGAAATCTAGGAGAACGTAGCAGCAAGTTCTGTGAAAGGCCCATGAGGCTGGAGCATAACCAGTAGAGAACAATTGACTGTAAAGAGAAGAAAGGACGTGAAAGTTAGCATCTCTCCATTCTCCAAGGACACCAAGGTCTAGAAATAGGTAGGCAATAAAAAAAAATTACAATCTCTGTAAATATAAGTACACGAGGACTGACCAAGACCTTCAGTAGCTATTAGATACCTGACAGATCTAATAGATAGGTAAGAAAGTTTAAAGGAAGACTCAAAAGTGAAAAGAAACAGAAAGGAGAGGTATTCATGACAGAAAGTGGATGACAGAGAACAGCTCCCACAGAGGTCCAAGAGAGATCTCACCTCCGTCTCTGGCAGTTAGGTATACTTTTTCCCCACCAAGAGTCTTGACAGGCTGCTACATTGAAAGTACGCTACTGGGGGCACGGCCATTTATCATGGCAAATTTAGGCCCCCTAGACCTATATACAGTCACCTATCTTCCAAATGTTTCCCACTAACCAGTTTCTAAGTGTAGTCAGGACTGCATTATCTTTGCCTTTTCCTGAGACAGTCTCAGCATTATCTTCAACTCTTTTTTACTACCATTCAGATTGACTTATTTAGGTCAAAGACTAAGTTCTGCCGCCTCTCAAGACATTCCCATACATACATACATCTTTCCCAAACCTTTCTTTGGCATTAGAAGGTAATCAGTCCCCAGAGGCAAGACCATGTGGTGGTTGAATCCAGGTCCCAGAGTCAAATTGCCTGAGTTTGAAATCTATTTATTTAACTCTGGGTACGTTATTTTTCTTGTTTCAGTTTTCTCTTCTATAAAACGGGGACAGAACTGTACCCACCTCCAAGAGATGCTGTGAGGAATAAATGAGAAAATTCAGGTAGAATGGTAAGCACAGTATGTCGCCCATATTAAGCATTTGCATTTGTTCCAGAGCAAGTTTTTAAGGGCAGTAAGCAATACATCCTTAAAGGCAGGTTAGCACAGTAGTTAAGAGTAAGAGCCAAACTGCCTGGATGTGTGTTAGACTCTGCCACTTAAAAGATGAGTAACCTTGATGAGTTACTTAACCTCTCTGTGCTTCAGTTTCCTCAGCAGTAAAGTGCAGATTATAATAGCTCCTACTTCAGTGCATTGTTGGGAGAAGTATGTGTACTAATATATGTAAATGATTTTAAAAAGGGCCTGGTACAATGTTAATGCTGAATAAATATTAACTACCATCATCAAACTTATCCACAAAGCAAAGAGTATCCTGAGCCTCAACTACGTCAGACTAAAAACTGCCTCCTAAGTATCATTCTTCTTCCTTAGTAAAAAAAAAATACTAATTTTCAGCCGGGTATACTGCCATCTAAAAAAAAGAAAAAGAAGGCTATCCTTCCCAACCTCTTCTGCAGTTAGGTACAGCCACATATTTAAGATGGAAGCTCAGTGTTTGGTGGGGCACCTGGCCAGGGTCCTGAAAGGGGCTGACTGCGTTTGAGGAACCTTTTTACTATTCTCGCAAGGTAACAAACTCCAGTGGCCATCGTGACTATCCTGCGGCCTTCAAGACCATTACCGGCTGTGGACGATGCAGCACTGAGAGAGAAGCAGGCTGCCTTTCTCAAGTCTTCACAGGGACGCTACATCAGCTCTACATTAAATTACCTAATTCAGAATTTCCTGTATTTGAGAGAATGAATTTTGGGGTACTTAAGACACTGTTTTTCAGGGCTTCCCTGGTGGCGCAGTGGTTAAGAATCTACCTGCCAGTGCAGGGGACCCGGGTTCGAGCCCTGGTCTGAGAAGATCCCACATGCTGGGAAGCAACTAAGCCCACGCGCCACAACTTCTGAGCCTGCGCTCTAAAGCCCGCGAGCCACAACTACTGAGCCCGCACACCTACAGCCCACGCTCCACAACAAGAGAAGCCACCGCAGTCACAATGAGAAGTCTGCGCATCGCAACCAAGAGTAGCCCCCACTCGCTGCAACTAGAGAAATCCCGCCCACAGCAACAAAGACCCAACACAGACAAAAATAAATAAGTTAAAAAAAAAAAAGCTTAAAAAAAAAAAAGAATGTTTTTCAGATCTGTTACTCACTTTGAATCCAACCTCTCACTACAACTTTACTGCTCCTATTTTACTTGATCTGGGGGTTTCTTCAGTTACAATTGGTATTATTTCTCCTTAGAAATGTAGTGAATTTGTATTGTTCTGTTTTTACAGAGTATTTTATAACAATATTATTATTACATGAAAACTACTATAATAGACACTTGTCATTTCATTAATTCTCACAGACATTATGGTGTCTATTTTAGAAACAAGGAAACTTATTTTACACAGGATTAATGATGGTACTATGTCTAAGTGACAACTTAAAAACATTTAACATTTAATTGAGCCCATGGACACTGCCAAGTAATCATCGTTGAAGTCTCCCCCATCTACGGCCATCATGTGTAAGTCGGAGTCTCCCAAAGAGCCCGAACATCTGCAGAAGCTCTTCATCGGCGGTTTGAGCTTTGAGCTTTGAAACCGATGAGAGTCTGGGGAGCCATTTTCAGCCAAGGGGAATGCTCACAGACTGTGTGGTAACAAGGGATCCAAACACCAGGCACTCCCGAGGCTTCGGGTTTGTCAAGTATATGCCACCGTGGAGGAGGTGGACGTGGCCATGAAGGCAAGGCCACACGAGGTGGATGGGCGAGTTGGGGAACCAAAGAGGGCCATCTCAAGAGAAGACTCTCAAAGACCTGGTGCCCACTTAACTGTGAAAAAGATTTTTGTTGGTGGCATTAAAGAAGACATTGAAGAACATCACCTAAGAGAGTATTCTGAACAGTATGGGAAAACTGAAGTGACTGAAATCATGACTAACCAAGGCAGCGGCAAAAAGAGAGACTTTGCTTTTCGTAACCTTTGGTGACCATGACTCCATAGACAAGACTTTCATTCAGAAATACCACACTGTGAATGGCCACAGCTGTGAAGTACGGAAAGCCCTATCTCAGCAAGAGATGGCTAGTGCTTCATCCAGCCAGAGGAAACTTCAGTGGTCGAGGTGGCTTTCGTGGCAGCCACGCTGGTGGGGGATATGGTGGCAGTGGGGATGGCTATAATGGATTTGGTAATGACGGAAGCAATTACAGAGGTGGCGGAAGCTACAATGATTTTGGCATTTACAACAGTCAATCTTCAAATTCTGGACTGATGAAAGGAGGAAACTTTGGAGGCAGAAGTTCTCGCCTTTATGGTGGCAGAGGCCAATACTTCGTCAAACGATAAAACCAAGGTGGCTATGGCGGTTCCAGCAGCAGCAGGAGCTCTGGCAGTGGCAGGAGGCTGTAATTACTGCCAGGAAACAAAGCTCAGCAGGAGAGTATAGCCAGAGAAGTGACAGGGAAGCTACAGGCTACAACAGATTTGTGAACTCAGCCAAGCACAGTGGTAGCAGGGCCTAGATACTACAAAGAAGACATGTTTTAGACAATACTCATGTGTATGGGCAAAAAAACTTGAGAACTGTATTTGTGACTAAGTGTATAACAGGTTATTTCAGTTTCTGTTCTGTGGAAAGTGTAAAGCATTCTAACAAAGGTTTCCACTGTGACTTTTTTTTTTTTTTTGCACCCATGCTATTGATTGCTAAATGTAATAGTCTGATCATGATGCTGAATAAATGTGTCTTAAAAAAACCAAATATTTAATTCACATTTTTTATGATGAAAACATACTATTTCAGATTCCTAAGACAAGTCCTATAAAGTACTTTTATATAAATGATATAACTCTAACTACCAGCAACAAATGACTACTACTTTATGGTCTACATGCTGGCTCTGAGCTAAGACAGCTCTATACCTGACATAGCTTTACCCATCTTAGCACTGAAGTATCCATGGAAGCAAAAGGCTAAAATTATGAAATAACTGCAAATATAACATCTCTTTTTCTATTTCTATAAAAGTTTAATTACATATATATAGGGACAAGTATATGTATCTCATAAAACTGTTATGAGATAAAACAATATTACATATGAACCCATACAAACCTAGCACAAAGTTTTGTTTCTTTTTTCAGTGCTAAAATTCCTTGGACTAGTCTATGAAGACAGAAAGAATTCAATATATCAGTTAATCAAACAGAGCAAATACTACGTTCATAGTACTGTGTCAGGTACTTTGCAAGATTAAAAAAAAAAAAAAGAAAAAAAGAGGAAAAGGAGTTTGGTTTAATAGGATGGTTAAGACATTCACGTAAAGGAAGATTAACCAATCCCCCAAGAAATATTGAGACGTCACTTGGTGATAGAGACAGTAGATTCGTTACTACAGAAACCCAGAAACCAGTAAGGGATTGAGTAGTCAGAGGAAGCTCAACAGAAGAGGCAGAATCCCAGCCAGTCTAAGCTAGAAACAGAAGATTTATATTTAGCACATGCTTCACGCAATACTGGTGCTTACTCACTGAAGGTACTGTCGCTGCAATTGGAATCATCAACACTGATACTGCACGAACAAAGTACGTAATATATGTCTGGAAACGAGACATTCCAATTTTTTGCAGAGCAAAAATCTGAAGGGGTAGAATATATAACACATGCTGATTATTGAAATGTACATTAAATGAGACAAGCTTTAAAATACAAACTGATTTTTGACTGGCCTCTACCTATATTTTAAGAAAAGCAATAAAAATTTAAAATAAAACTGATAAATTTATGTAAAATTCTTAAATGGAACTTTAAGTAACAGCAATAAAGAGATTCATCTATACTACACAGTATCACAGCATAATTTTTACAAGTCAGTGTTTTTTAAAGATTGCCTGTAAAACTGAAGTCCCTTCAAGATAGGTGTTATGTATGAATCACTGTCCTTGTTTTTTAGCACCTAAACACAGGACCTGACATAAAGAAGGAACTTAACAGGTATCTCAAAGGTTTGTGATCTGGCTACGTGGAGTACGGAAAAGAACCAAGGTTAGGGAAGGCAGTTATGGTTTATGAATCTTATTTAAGAGGCAGCATAACTTAATGATTATGAGCACAGACTCTACACTCAAACTACCTAGATTCACAAGGCAGCCCTGCATTCAGTGGTTATGTGACCTTGCACAAGTTACTCAACCTTTCTGTGCCTTACCTTCTGCACCTTAAAATGGGGATGATAGTCGCACCAACATCACAGGATTATTTTAAGAATTAAATGAGCTAATTCATGTAAATTGCTTACAATAGTGCCTGGCACATGGAGTAAGAACAGGCTTTTATTAAACTTATGCATGCTGGGTCGTTAGATGGAATAAAAGAAAGACTAGAGGACTGACATTACTCACTGTGACCCTGTGTCATCGATTCTTTCTAAGAAATACTCACTAATTACCAACCACGTTAACAGAACTGTGCTAGATGCTCTTAGGCTAACACACTTAGACTACACATAGAGTCTTTCGTCAGGAAAACTTCACCCAAGACCTCAGAGTATCATCCTCACTCTTCTCGTCTGAAAAAAATAAGGGGTGTATTAGATTTCCCAAACAGAGCAGTGGATATGAGGTCTGTGAAATCTCAACTGAGTTAGGTCTTTTCTAAGGTTTCTTCTAGCTCAAAGAGTCTATGTTCCACTCAGCATCTGAGAACAGTTCTTTATGGAATAGGGGTCATATTTTATATGTATGTTTCTCCACTCCATCTTACAAAGAAGTTCTATGACTTTTCTAAGGTTGTGTAACTAATAAATGGCAGTCAGGTACTGACCACCTACAAATTGACATATAAAACATATACACAAAACATCAATATATTGTGGGAAGAAAACCAGATTCATTAGGCATCTTAATTTCTGTCTTTATCAAAAAGCAAATCACAAAACTGTATGTATTAGAATCATATAATCTTAAAGCTAAAAGACATTTTGGAAATGTTCTAATTCAGCTCTCTTGTTTTAATTATGAGCATTCTGACCCCCAGAGATGTTAAGGAACTGGCCTAAGACAATTTATCAACAGCTGATCAGCGACCAAAACTAAGGAGTCTCAACTTTAGCTCAGAGCTATCACCACCAACTCAAATACGTTTACATTTGAAGTCAGAACAGCAACAAAACCCCAATGATTTAAATGGCAAGCAAATCTCATTTAAAACCACTGACCTCCACTATTAATAAATTGATGACACCAATGGAGACAGGCAGAATCCAAGTGGAATCCAGGGCAGTGAGGTCAGGAAACCATAGGACCCCACCAGTAGCTAACTGCTCCTGAACAGAAAAACCTGCTGAAACATTTTTATAAGTAAAACAAAAGAATTTCTAAAATAGTAGAGGGAGGTAATTCCAATAAGGTGTTCCTCACACTAAAGATTTGCACTTTTTATTCAGGTTATTTTCATTCCACAACGTAAGTTAGTTCTTGCTGTACTGAGAAAGAGGCAAGAAGCTTTCTGTAGTAAATAGATGTAGAGACAATAAAGATATGTAGCAGTAATCTTTTCAGACTTAAATTTAAAAAAATTTTAAAAACCAGACTTTCTTTCAAGTCTATTTAGATTACTTTCTGGTTAGAAATGCCTTTAAATGAAAGTAAAAAACAAGCCCTTTAGTTTATAACCTTTCTTAATTAATGTTTACACTTATAACTGTGAAAGCTTTTCTGGCTTCTTAAATTTATAAATAGAAAAAATTCTTGGCCAGGAAACCGTATTATGGAATTATAACACTGATTTTATCATGACCTCCAAGAAGCAGTACTAGTTGACGTCCTTCCTAGATTGATTTGTTTTCTCAACACACCTAGTTTGCTTTACACTTAATATTTTAAATTCTATACCCTTGTAAGGGAGATGATAAAAGTGTATTCTAGTTATGAGAAGTATGGATGTTTTTTAGTTTTTGATTGTTTTTTTTCTTTTTTTTAAGAGTACAAAGACAATGTTAGAAAACTTATTTGGGTGAAACAGACTTCAATAATAACTACCTTCTGAATGCGTTTCCCCTGTGCTAAAATTCCGGAGAGCAACAGACATGAATATCCACATTGGAAGCTGAATCCAGACCAACACAGTGGCTTTGAAAGGGTGGCAGTTATCCCGAACATACAGCTCTGAAACAAGCCTCCGCATAGTCTTTAGATAAGTGAGCCTAGTTTGAGGGAAGAGGGAAAAAGGGAAAGGAGAAAATGTCATTTGACTACTAGCAGTGCTTCATCCCCATAGCACAAACACACCTGTGCTGCGGTTACTGGCTAAAGGATTTATGCAGGATTTTTGGTTGTCCTAAGCTATACCACGGGGCTGCCTAAACGAAAGTAAAATACAGCCTTTTACTCAAAGTTCTTTCGCAATGTACGCAAATTACATTAACAATTTGATAAATCTGACACTGTCAGACTAGTCTTTGATTCTGGTGATCTCTGGCAAACTAGGCTTTGAGGAGGGAAATTTCACTACTAACATGGTTATGATGACAATTTAAATCACAAATACTAGAGATGAAAGCACATTTTACTCATATCTCTCCACTTCAGCCAAGCTCAATCACTTGATCCCCGAACATATCCTGCAGTGTGGTTCTGTACTGTGTATGCTCTTGGCCCGTCAAAATGGTCTTCACTCTTCAATCAACTCTTTCATAAAAACTTTCTTACTCTGTTTCTCTATTAACCATATTAGTTATTTCTGTTCTTAAGTCCCACTTTCTATAGTATTGGGTCTTCATCTTTAAATCTCTCATAGCATGTTTTGTACAAGGTTGGTTTTCAATAGGTTTGCTGAATTTAATCAAATTATAATGTACTGAATTAAGACAGTATATGGAGACATTGCAGGCTCTTTGTAATTCAGCCTCTGCCTACTTTTCCAACTTTATTTCCTGTTACTTTTCTTTAGACACCTATATATTCTGGTCCCTTGAATGACTGGGGTCATCCAACAAATCAGATTTCCACATCAGCATGCCTTTGGAAGTTATTATATCATCTGTGTGGACTGCCCAGTTTCCTGGCTGTTCACCTGACAACCTCCCTTTCACGCCTCAAAACCCAGCTCCATTGAAAATGCAGGAAACCTCAGATATGTGTTCCTAGAAAGCCACTCATCTGTTTAAAGGATGTGTCTGGACAATCATCCTGCCAGTGCTGCATAAGCAAGGTGCCACAGTCTTGTCTAGGCTGCATTTATAACCCAGGTGAGCAGCTACTAATCTGTTCTTCTGGCCTAGAGCTGTAGTCCTCAGATTTCCCTGATCAGTAAAACTTCAAAACTACAGGTTTACCAACTTTGTTTTAGCAAGTAAAGACATTAAGCTGTAAAAATGATTTTTTTTAAATGTCAGATCTTTTTCACTCTATATAAAGAAGGACACAATTTCATACCGAAGATAGTTGGCAAATTTACACCTATATAGATAAAAATATATGGAAAGCTATATATATATATTACATATTCATACTAAAAAACCCTTATTTTTCTCATCGCTGTGAACTGGTGAACACTTTTTCACAGTCTAGTAAGGATCAGAATTTGGGAAACTGACTAAGCAGAACTAGCTTAGGCTGATAGAAGGAGATGGACTTAGAAGCTCCTAGTGGATGACTGTAGGCATAGAACTGTGTCATGGGGCAAGGGCTTTCTAAGAGCCCAGGCAGATACCTACACAGAGTAACCAGAGCAGAATGACAACACCTTGCCTATCCAGTTGCTTTTACCATGGCATTCATACTTTCTACCTTCCCATTCCTTTGGGCTACTACCTGCTGTATGTTGTCAAAAGGTCAAGTCTGTAAATAACCAGTATCATTTGTTGACAAAAATCCCAACAACTGTCACAGTATCTTCATCCTGTGAAGCCTTTCCTAACTTTCCGTGATGACCCAACTCCTTGTACATGATCTTTTGTACAGTACTTAGTTCAGTCATTATTTGATTACATATCTGTCTTTTTCAGTAGCTTGAAGTCCCTTAAGGACAAGGAACTCTCTCCTCTTGTTTCCCTATTTTTTTTGCTTTCGGTCCAGTATATAAAACTACCATGCCACATAAACTTATTAAAATATTAAAGAGAAAAAAAGAACTACTTTGCTGCTAAAGCTACAGAAAACCAAAACCTATAATAAATATCACTTATATATTATATATATGTATATATATTTTCATGGTCTTATATGCACAGAATTAGCTTACCTCGCAGCTCTTTTGGACCACCCCAACTGATTTGCACGAACTGCAACGTCTTGGTTAAGATGCCTTGCAATGTTTTTTATTTCTGGCTGCAAATTTTCCACCTAGCTAAAGAAAAAGCAGACTTTGTAATGAGAACATAAAAGATATTTATTCATAACATTCATAATTTCATTCTCTATTCCCTCAGCTCATTTAAAAATGTGGTTTACTGGTCATGTCAAGAAACCCTAAGTCTGCGTATAAGATGTTAACTTAAGATTTCCTCAGTTGCAACCAAATTCAAACTCCAGCTTGTACATCAGTATTATCTTGGACAAATTATTTAACCTCTAAAGTCCTGTTCTCTCATATATAAAATGTATATCAGCACCTACTTCACAGGGTTATTATAAGGATTATATAAGAACTACACTCTGCACTTTAATGTTTCAATTCCTGGATTTCCCAGTAATGTCAACTGAGGAAACAGAAGTCTATTAAGAATCTTTTATATGCTCTGTGGCAGTCACAGAGCCACCAAAAATTGCATTTACTTCTGCTCTGTGTTAATTCCTTTTTGTAAAGTAGCTCACTGCCTTACTTGTACTGATGACTAAGCACTCCGGGAGTACCTGGGGACCTTAAGCCCCGGGTAGACGTCGACCACTCCTCACCACCGAAGCGGGTCCATGAACGGCTCGGCGCCCCTCACCTTGGCCAGGATGTAGTTCTGGTAGGCAGCCAGGGGCAACGTAACAGCGCCGCGCAGGGCCACGGTGGTGAGGAGAATGCTGCCCCACCAGGGCAGGCCCGAGGCGGTGTGCGCAAAGAGCAGTACGTCCTCGGCGCCCTTCACCGGCGCCGACGTAGCCAGGGCTTCATACCAGCCACCCGCGCCGCTCGGGCCAACTGCAGAGACTGATGCCACCGCCCACAGTGGCAGAGCGGAGGGCTTGACGCCACTGGTGGGGGCCGGTGCGACCGGTGGGCCCAAGCCCCGGAGCTGCAGGGCAGGCCGCGGCTGCAGCCACCTAACGTTAAGCCGGCACAGCATCTCTTGCACACGACTGTATCCAACACGCGGACGACACGGACTAGCTACGCTTACCGCTCCACCGAGGCCGCTACGCGCATGCGCCGGCAACCCCGGGCGTAAAGATGGCGGGAGCCCGCCGGCAGCCATAATTGACTTTCCCCGTCACACCAGTGACGTCTTGCGTCGCACTAGAGATGACGCAGGAGGTAGGGAAGTCCCGCCTTTCCCACGCGGCACTAAGCAATCCTACTGCACACACACGAAACTTTCGCGGTGCTGCGGTGGAGCTCCTCAGAGGCTCGACCGGAGTTGCAAATTCGAGGGCGGGGCTTGCTGCCCTGGGCTGGAAGAGGTGGTTTCTGTGAAGCGCTCACCTTCTAAAGCTGGTCTTCGGGTTGTGCCTTTCCGTTCTTTTTCACTTAAACTAATCGGGTCACGGTTTAAGTTTTACCTTATGTGATCAGGAGGTAGTCCCCCACGTCTTTTTGTGCGCCCCAATTGCTTCCGCTAGAGATTGAGATAGAATATACTACCCAGGAGTCAACATGTTGCTGAAATGCCAGTTTGGAGAGAGGCACGTTTCTGGATTGTTTTAATCAACAACCTTTATGCACTAGGCATGGTTTAGTCTGTGGTATAAAGATTTAATTGGCTCATCTGTCCTAATAAGACATTTTCAGACCCAACTTAAGTGTTTTCTTTCATCATAAAGAGCAGCAAAACACCTTATGTTAAGGGTAAAGTACCATCTCCTGAGTTAAGGGGAATTATCACTGGCAGCGCGGTGAATTCTTTACTGGGGCTTAACATATATCCTATATAAGCTTTCAAGAGCCTGAACAGCAACATTAGGTGTCTTCTGGTTAAAAGGAATAGGCAAAATATACATGGACTAATTTGGGGCTTTCTGTTCCTGGCAAAAGCAAACACGGGAATGACATGAAGGAGTTTCCTAAAAGAAGGGTCACCCCTACACCTAGAGGCCAAATTGTGTTGTGAGGAATAAAACGTTGATTAAAACGATGGCTCCAACCAATGTTGGGGTAATGTCAAACTGAAGCTTCATTATGCACCTACCCAGGGGTACCAGATATACCCTTTCCTCTGGATTCTGGAAGTCATCTTCCTTCAAATTGGCTGATAAAATCATGCATGAATTTTTGAATGTTAATACACACATCCCAATATATGTTATACATAGAATTTCCTTTTTAAAGGTAAAAATCTATCTCCCTATTCGTTTGTCAAGTTAAAACAAGCAATACTGACTACTGATTTAAAGTGGAAAGGAATTTTAGAGGGAAATATCTTGGCCTAAAGATTGTGAGAGTAAAGAAGCAACTTCTATGCTGCTGCATTCCTCTTCTCCCAGAGAACTGATGACATTAGGAGTTGGCCCTTCCACAGTGGCACATAAGCTTAGGGAATCTGATCTTTTGATATCCAGGAGAAAAGGAGATTAAAGGATAAAGATCCTAAAGTGAAAAATTCATATTTATGCATTCACTGTTCATATAATTTAAATCAAGAGTTTGTCAAGCTATTCCTCAAACTCCTAAGACTTCCTTCTGTTGAGCTGTTATCAGGAGTTGGAACTGGGACCTCTTCAACCAGTAGCAGAAAGGTCCACCCTTTCTGCTACATTTTGGGGTCACAAATTACATTCTCATTTACAAATGTTCCATTGTTTTAAGTTTGAATATTGTGATGTAAATAAAATTTATGAATATTTAACTTGCTAATTTCATAAACATACATTTTAAAATTTGAGTAATGAGGATGATCAGAACTGGCTGTCTACTTGGTAGAGAATGTTGGGAAAAGTATTTGTCAATTATAAAGCCCAATGCGAAAGAAGTGTTAGCACTCATGTATATGTATGTACTGGTAACAAACATTGTGATACATTTTATCTTTTGAGTTGCAGAGTACAGTACAAAATGACCATGCAAATATTGGGCAAACCAGCCAAATGAAATCATGTACTTTGCAAATGGACATACTAAACATTTTTTAAAAGTTCAACATTATTAGCCTATTCCTGTCTTTTATTCTTACTACATCACACTTTTTTCTTAATTTTATTTAAACTCCTTAAAAACAGAGACTATATTTTATTTACTTTCTAAAGTTTCTGAAATTCTTATCCATTGCTGTGCTGAACATAGGAATGGAGGTCAAAATATGAATGTAGGCTATTATACATAAACTGTATATATGTAGTCATTTAAATTTCTCATTTCGAACATATATGCCTTCTGAAATGTTTGACTTTAAAGGAGATTTTCACAAGGAGTTGTTAGTGTTTCCTGGGAATCAGATTTAATTTCTTCTCTTTTTCCTATTTCTTTAATACGTTACTTCTTAAAACCAAAGATACCTAATGTAGAATTAGGTTTTTTCTCTCATTAAAAAATATCCTCTCTTATTATCTTATCATTGATTTTTAAGTACTGAGCATGCAAAATTGGCTTTTACTTTTCAAAAGTGTGAATTCATTTAAAGGTAGAAGTCTAATATGAGACCCCTTGTAACACATCTATTAGTCCTACATTCCAAGTGTCACATAAAGAAATTCTTATTTCTAAGAATTTCTAAGCCACAGTGGCACATTTTTCTCTATATTCACTTACCCCAAATGGTAAGTGATGGTATTTTTGCAATCAAGGTGTGTGTATCACAGTAGATTAAGTATTAAAGCACTAATGATGCTCTCACCCTAAATTCCAGTCACCTGGAATTAACACCAGTTGATTCACAATAACACCAGTTAATTCACAATAACACCAGTTAATTAAGTGTTGTGACTTGTTTAAGCATTTATCAATAGGCTATATATATTTCCAAAGAGATTCAGGAGCATCCAGAATTTACAAAGTATAATGTAAGTGTCCCAAACATTAATATTAAAAGACATCTGAATAGATACATTTATGTAAAGTCAAAATATGTTGAGTACTGGAATACTGAATCTCCATATTAGTAATGAAAAACAGTGTAATGGTTTTCCTTTGATATTTTAATCATTTTGAAATAATCCTGATTTAAAAATTTGTTATTTGAAAGTTTTGTCATTCTTTAAATGTTCTGTTCTGTAATGCGAGATTTCCAGTTTAACCCTTTGTACTGTTTTAGAACTAAAGTGAATAACATATTCACTATTGTGCAAACTATTGTGCAAAATAGTTTTTATGAAATGTGTATTAGGTCATTTGAATCAAAAGAAAAATGGAATAATATTTTCATGAAAAACAAGACAGGAAGTTAGTGAACTATTTACCTCCTTCTTTTTCCTGAGAAGAAAAATGACTAAGTATAGTAATTACCAAAAAAAATTAATTTTCAATTACTAATAAAATAAAATGATTTAACTTTACAGTAACAGGGAACAGAAGGGGTAAATATCACATGAATACTAAAATTACTTTTTTGAATATATTGGTATACGTTGAAATATATGTTGAAAAGGCATGAAATGGGGATTCTCTTGGCACAAGTAAACAAAATTATCTCTAAAATGGAATGGTTGGTATAAACAGATTACACAATAATTGGGATATTAACTATTTGGGGATTTAAGGTGTGAACTAACCTGTTATGTCCAAGAGTTAAGCTGCTTCTTAAAAGAATAAGAGAAAAGAAATACCTTACATAGTCTGCAATTATACATACCACATACTTTCAAAAAGGGGGAAAAAAAAAGACCTGCATGGTCTCAAAAGATTGTTTTTTTATTGTTCAAATAAAAGTGCACTGCATTCCATCTGAAATATAAAAAATGTATTTGAAAAATGTTCCTACTACAGACTTCTAGAACCATGGTATTGTATTTAACAAGCCTGATCCCCAAAACTAAATAAGGAACATTCCAATCAATACTCCCCTGTCCTGTAGCTTTAAAATAAAATTATATATATATATATATATATATATAGGGTTTTTTTTTCCTTTTCTTTTCTTTTTTTGCGGTATGCGGGCCTCTCACTGTTGTGGCCTCTCCCTTTGTGGAGCACAGGCTCTGGACGCGCAGGCTCAGCGGCCATGGCTCACGGGCCCAGCCGCTCTGGGATCCTCCCAGACCGGGGCACGAACCCGTGTCCCCTGCATCGGCAGGCGAACTCTCAACCACTGTGCCACCAGAGAAGCCCCTTCCTTTTCGTTTTTAGTAAGACACCCTATCTTAAGAAATTCACTTTTGTGAGTCAACACAAGTCATGTGTTTTGATAAATACTGGCTAGTATCTGTTATCTAGCAAGATTATTTTAATTAGAAAATAAAATCTAGTAAACACAGCAAAGAAATTAAGCAAAAAATTATAGGATGGTGGCAAAAGTCATACATAAAATACTATTAAATAGCATTATACCCCTTTCTTAGTAAAGTGCAATAATTTCATGTCATAAGGATATTTATCTGTAGGATATCATTTAGCTTTTCCTTTAAATTTGGTCATATCAATCAAGGACAGGTAGGAAAACAAATTTATATATTTTAAGACCACCTCCTAAAATGAAAGATATAAATGTGTTGTTTACAAACTTCTGGATATGTTTGAGAAATCTTCTTTTTTACTCTTTACTCAGGCTACCAGAATAAAGAAATCATTTCATTTACTTGAACAGCTAAGGAACCATATTAATATTGTCAACTGTGGGTGATCAATCTGAATCTTAGTTAATGTTTATGTTTCAACAGTGAGGAATTTAGGTCTAAATTTTTTTAAAAAAAGATTGATATATACATTATTTCACTTTTATGCTTACTTTCTTTTACATTTCAACCATATAATTTATTTTTCCACATGAGACGGTAGGACACATATTCTTCTTGGATATGTTACTGTTTATTGTTTCAAGTGAACTGAATAGATAAATTCCACTGAGTAGTTTAGTGTGGCCCTGTGTCTTATATAAACAGGTTAAATGGAGACTTTATTTTGTAACCTGTGTGTTCATGTCTACCATAAATTGTCGTAATGAAAAATGCAAAATGTATTTTATTACTTGCCCCAAGTTAGCTGTTGATCCCTTTCGCTTTTAATACACAAGTGTAGAGATTAAGAAGCCTTTAAAATTGAAAAACAAAAAACAAAAAAACAAACACCTTACACTAAATTACTGAAAACTGGAATTTTTATGTTGACTCCTGGTGACTAGAAAGCCAATGTTAAGAATCAATATTATCCAATATAAAATAGTACATTGAATTGTTTAATAATAAACAGTATATTAAGAGGTTATGTATGCTGACTGGGAACCAGTGGTGGCTTTTTAAATTCTCAAAAAGACTGTATGTTTTATGGTTAGAAGAAACGACAGGTGATGATGAAGATTCTCCACCTCTCCGTAGCAGCCATTAGAGTAAAAATCTTTACAGAATTATTTCACTATCAGCAAGAAAATTTTACCGGTATTAGTGGTAAGGGTGAGGAGAGAAAAAAGAATGAAGAGAGAAGTGTGTATTAGTTTTAAAAGTGTGACAATGTAATAAAGAGACATGAAAAAGTGATAAATTTCTTATTCTATATGTCCCTTGCTGCAAACAAACTCAAAAGAGAGAAGCATGGGTATTTTAAAAGCCGTCGGGAAGCATTCACTGATAATGCCCATTGTTTTACTTTATACTTAAATTACACAAGCAAAAAAGTTGTACTTATTAATAGTTTAATGTATGAAGGAAACATCCAGATTTCTGAATATGAAGGTACATATCTCACATTAATTTAAGTCTACATAAAGTAGAGCCTCTATACTGACATATTGAAATTTACTTTCTGCTTAGCCTTTTCTGTTATGTAAACAATTGTACATTTATTTGCCATTCTAAAACTTCAGGATCAAGTTTACATAATTTTGCTAAATTTCCGTGTTTGCTCAGAAGCAGTTTACAGTACTAAAACCAACCAGCCAAAGAACAGCTTCAACAGAAAGTTATGTCCAAAGGGGCAAGAGGGAAAGAAAAAAAGAAAAATGATAAGAAAAATGCTAACTAAAGTAAAACAGATGATGATGGGGAATGGGCAGTCACAAATGTTCACAGAAAATAGGTCAGTTAGTAAGTTCTTCTGCAAAAAGCCTACACACTTCAGTCAAGCACATCAGTAGAATGATTTGGGAGCATAAATTTTTTTCGGCCACTTGTGATTTCCTCTGAATGAAAAGGAATCTGCAGGCTAACAAGCTGATCCTCATCAGCCAAGCTGGTTCATATGCACACTGTTCATGTGAGGTGCCCAGGGTCCAGTCCACACCTATGAATATAGAGCACACATTTTATTAAATATGTATTGAACATATATTTGATTAAAACAAAACTCTTCAACACTAAGGAAGTGCTCCTAATATTTATGAACTAAAATAGCTAAGTCTCAATCAGTTTGCAACATGCTGGGAAACAATGAAGAAAAGCAGTGATAAACCACTTTTATCTGTTGTTTTCCTGCCTCTCCTCTTATCCCTCAAACAGGATCTGAATTATCACCGTTTTTTAAAAACCATCATCTGAGGGCTTCCCTGGTGGCGCAGTGGTTGAGAATCCGCCTGCCGATGCAGGGGACACAGGTTCGTGCCCAGGTCCGGGAAGATCCCACATGCCGCAGAGCGGCTGGGCCCGTGAGCCATGGCCGCTGAGCCTGCGCGTCCGGAGCCTGTGCTCCGCAACGGGAGAGGCCACAACAGTGAGAGGGCCGCGTACCGCAAAAAAAAAAAACCAAAAACCAAAAAAACAAAAAACCATCATCTGAGTACATACAGGTTGAGGATTGTGGAAGGAAAATGAATCAGGTATTAAACATATACCATAATAAGCTAAAATATACAACCATTTCTGTGCATTTTCACAGTTATATACTGTTTTGACATTTATAATACTTTTAATAGATAACCTCTAGATGGCCCTTTTCACACCACTAGTAAATTATGATACATAAAATTACATTACAACACTTTGCAACTTAAAATCTTTTACTTACCACCCAATAGAATATATTATATTATGGCTTTCATAATTTTAGCCCCAAACCACTACCTTTGGTACCATTTTCCATATCACTCTGCTGTATTTCAGCTATACTAAACTTCCCTCAATTTCCTCAACTGCCCATATTCACTATACTCTCTCACAACAATGATTTATCTTTATCCCATTTGTCTTGGCAGCTCATAAACACTAAATAAAAGTTCACTGAATGATCAGCCTTACCGTTTGAGGGCCATTATTTTCTGTGGAGCTTGAAACCATCTTTATCAGGGAATTCCAAGAGGGGTCCGCAGCATGAGGGCCATTAAATATGGGTCCTCCAGCACCATCAGGAATAGGTGCCACTGGAGGAATAATTGCATTCCCATACACAGAAAAAGGCATACCCTTAAAAGAGGAGAAAACAAAGATTATGGACATTCAAGTCACTGGTTACTTTTCCCAGTATAATCAATAGCCTTAAAACTGATATTTGAAACTTCACCTCATTTTGGAAAAGTGTAAGTTATCTAGGTGATGTAAAAATTATTTTCCATAATATGATTCCATCTAGCATTAAACAGAAGATACTATAAGCCTAGTATATAAAATATTTTGTCAAAAAACATTTCTCTAAACAACTGGGACAAAATCAGGATTTATAAATGTTTATATTTTAGCCAGATTTTGACCTATAATTCCAAGCCAAAGCTCCAGCATCATTTCAGAAACACTTACACTCTGGTAAGTGAAATAAGGCTAATAATCAGAAAATCATTTTGAAATAATGAAAATGCTTTTAAATCATCATTACCCCAACTTTAGGAAAGTCCATGTATCCTGCAGGAACATGCTGATGGAATGTACCAGAAGGAGTTACAATTCCTGTACTCTCTCGCTCCATTGCTTGATGCTGTGAAAATACTCCTGGATCAGACATTGGCCTGTGCATCATAGGATTTCCCATCCCAGGGTTACACCAGTCTACTTTGTCTGAGGGAAAATGAAGAGGCAGAAAAAATAATTGGTGATATTTAAAATCAGAAAACAGCAAAAAAAATTTATATATTTCGAAAATTTTCCACATTGAATTGTGAATTCCTTCAGAATAATGACCTACTTTTATATATTTACCACAGTATTTCCATGTTTGTAGGTGGTGACATAATAGCCTAACAAAGTAACATAAACACTTGTGTTACAAAACAAAAAAAGCTAAGATAAAAGCTTAAGAGACCCCAAAGAAATATTAATATTTCCTTAATATGAAGAAAATAATATGTTTGCATTAAACTATCTTCAGAAAGCAATGATAAATTCAGTAAGAGCTCACATGGGAACAAAATTTAAACTCTTAAATAAATTGATTAGTCAAAACAAAAAGATATGAACACAGATTTTTTAAGAATGCCTATGATAATTAAATACTGCTTACAATATTTTAGTTAAATGCATAAACTTACTTTCCAGTAAGCAGAATAGCATATCATACCTTGATTGCCACCAATCCCTTCAAAGGACCAGATGCCACTATGCCCTACTGATGTGGACAAATTACTCCCAATAACAGATGGGGCTGAAGTTCCAGTTTGCCTGATACGTGCAGAACGTTCCGTCCCAATAGGGACTGGAACTTTTCTATCCTGAGAGACGTTGCTGGGCTTTTCTGACCCTAAAGGTACTGATGATGGGGCAGGAGAAGGTGCACGAACTCCGGAGGATACTGACTGTGCAGGAGAATCTAGAGAAAAGATATTTTCAAATAATATACATGTCAACTATACAGACTGTACTTTTGTAAAACAAAATCTTAAATTCTGAAGACACCTTAAATATGCATTCTTTGAGGAAAAAATGAAATTTGAATATAATGCTTAGATAATAAATTATGTATATTAAAATTCGGTTAAAGTTCTACGACTTTGCAGTCAGTTTTTAATTTGGCTCACAATTTTCCCATTTAGTTTCATGATAGTAGAATGTGAAGATGTGAATGCTGCAACTACACACTAATTAATATTTAAATAAATTTACCGTTGACAGTGAGTAAAATATAACACCAGAGCAATGAGAAGATAATATTTAAATTAAAAAAAAAAACAACAATGACAACAACAAAATGGAGGTAGGGAAAACCACTGCCTATATTGGCAGTTCTCAAACTATTCTCCTTGGGAACATTTGTCCCTTGGTATGGTATGATGAAAAAACAAAGATATTCAGGTATCTAACAAATTTGGAAGATCAAGCTTAAGAAAAAAATGTTTCTTTAAATCAGGACTTCACAGAACTTTAATATGCTGACAAAATACCAACAGAAGGCTATGCTTCATAACCCAACTGTTTCATTGTATCTTGTGGGTATTCCACAGAACACTTTTAGAAATGGTGGTTTAAGCTCTACTTATCAAAAAAGGCTAGTTCTTAATATAGGCAATTTGGGAGCATTCATTAGTGATTTAATCTCTTTGCACACTACAGAGAAGGATAAACAGAAATAACCAAAACTGTATTTCTTATGAAAAGTTCAAATCTCAAGCACATTTAAATTTAAATAGAGTCTAAACTGTGGAGGAGCTTGAAGCTTAAAAGTCAAAACAGTTGGGCTTCCCTGGTGGCACAGTGGTTAAGAATACACCTGCCAGTGCAGAAGACACGGCTTCGAGCCCTGGTCCAGGAAGATCCCACATGCCATGGAGCAACTAGCCCATGCACCACAACTACTGAAGCCTGTGCTCTAGAGCCCACAAGGCACAAGTACTGAGCCCGTGTGCCACGACCACTGAAGCCCACGAGCCTAGAGCCTGTGCTCCGCAACAAGAGAAGCCACTGCAATGAGAAGCCTGTGCACCACAACCAGAGTAGCCCCCGCTCGCCACAAGTAGAGAAAGCCTGTGTGCAACAACGAAGACCCAACATAGCCAAAAATAAATAAATTAATTTTTAAAAAGTCAAAACAGTTACCTGCATAGATAACAATTTATTCACAACTGTCTGACTCTATGCCCTAGTGACAGTCTTTTAATACTTTTTCATTTATCTTTGCATTTAAGTTTTCTATATGTATGTGTGTGTGCATGGGAATGAGTGTGTGTGTGTGTGTGTGTGTGTGTGTATCTATCCAAAAGGATTCAGGGAGCTAATAAATTTACAAAATCAATCAATCTATCTATCTGTACACACAAACATAGTGCTTCTATTTCCTGTGGTACTTTTCAAGGAACTTGGAAGACAAAGAAAATTCAATAATATTATTGGCCTGAACATGTTTTTTAGAAGACTTCTCAGATATATTTTAGAATCATACAAAATTGGAAAGTACTGTGGAGATCAATTCCATCTTACTAGTACTTGCAGAGGTCTATTTTGGTTAAATTGATAGTACTGCCACTCAATGAGACGTAGTGACTATTAACTAAAAGGAATGAATGCTAAAGTACCTTATAAATTATAATTTATTGTATGGATACTGATTTCATTGGGGAACAAAAACATGAAACATGGACTTAACTATAAGAGTAAACCAAGAAAACTATTACCTTCTAATGAAAAATTAAAATATATTTCCTGCGGTCATGGATCCATTAGCATTGCTTGACAGCATTTACTTTTAACAAATGACAAGAAAATGGAAAAGCCACATGTGTCTTTAAAAAAACTATAAATATTTAAAAATTCATTTTACAGTGGTATAAGAAGGAATTCTAGGATGATGGAAGTAACAGTAGCACAGGTTTTGATTCTTCCCATTAAAAAAAGCCACTAAGTTAGCTAAGCCCAAAACCCGTGGATAACATCTATAACAAAACAGAAAAGACATCCAAATGAATCCAAAGATACAAGTGAATGGGGACAAATCACCAACAGCTATAAGACTAGTGTAGTGGCAGCATCTGTGTGGAAGGAAGCAATTCTCTAGACCTGAGAACAGGGGAGCCACAAAACAGTCAAAGGTATTCAAAGGAAAGCAGGGCAGGCCAATCTGAGAACAGCAGGTGAAAGTGGGAGAATTCTGCCTATGCATGGGTGATTGTAAGGGATTCACAGTAAGGTCTGAAAAAGCTGGAGCAACTGGGGCCCTATGACTTTTTAAAAATATTTATTTATTTATTTATGTATTTGGCTGCATTGGGTCTCAGTTGCGGCACGCAGGATCTTCATTGCAGCATGTGGGATCTTTCATTGCGGTGTGCAGGCTTCTCTCTAGTTGTGGTGTGCGGGCTCCAGAGCGTGCGGGCTCCAGGGCAGTGGTCCCTTTTTGGCACCAGGGACCAGTTTTGTGGAAGACAATTTTTCCACAGGGTGGGGGATGTGTCGGGGGGTAGGGAATGGTTCAGGTGGTAATGGGGGTAATGATTCAGGTGGTAATGTGAGCAATGCGGAGCAATGGGGAACGGCAGATGAAGCTTTGCTCACTCGCCCGCCACTCACCTCCTGCTGTGAGGCCTGGTTCCTAACAGGCTGCAGACCAGGGGCTGGGAACCCCTGCTCTAGAGCGTGCAGGCTTAGTTGCCCCACAGCATGTGGGATCTTAGTTCCCTGAGCAGGGCTCGAACGAACCCACGTCCCCTGCACTGGAAGGCAGATTCTTAACCACTGGACCATCAAGGAAGTCCCTGCTATGACTTCTTAAAGGTACCTGCTGATCAAGTCCTACACTGACAAGAAACTTCTGGGAACAGATTCTAAACTGAACAGAAAAGCGACAACAAAAGCAAAGTGAAGAGAATATCCAGTCAAGAGTAGGGCAGAGGTGGAAGTAGGCGCGGAGGTTGGATGGGTGGGTAGGGACAACAAAGCCAGGAGATTTAACAAAGTATAAGACCATATTTTTAAATACTTCCTTATAAGAGGAAATTCTAGAGTCTTTAAGCTAGAGAAGATATCCTGATCCACTTATTCCTTCTAAATGTTCAGGAAAACTCACTTCATTAAAAAATGCAAAACAAAATAGAACTGCAGTCAAATTCCATGCAGAGCTATTATATGAACTAAAGGAGATATGAACCCATAGTAACTTGTAGACCAGAGGTTCCCAACCCCTGGGCCGCAGACCAGTACTGGTCCGCGGCCTGTTAGGAACCAGGCCGCACAGCAGGAGGTGAGCGGAGGGCAAGTGAGCAAAGCTTCATCTGCGCTCTCCATCGCTCCCATTACCCCCATCCATAGAAAAACTGTCTTCCACGAAACCAGTCCCCGCTGCCAAAAAAACCAGTCCCTGCTGCTGCTGTCCTTGGGGACCGCTGTCGTAGACAATAAAAGCATGCCAGAAAGAAAGCTATAGTCTAGTCTAATATTCTAAAGGCACATCAGAAAGAGACTATAATCTAAAATTCCAAAGTGAGCTTAAAGAAATAAAAGAAAAAGATTTGAAAGAACAACATAATTCAGAATTAGTAAAACTATAAACAAGATGACAAAACTCAGGAAAGGATTAGAAATGAAACAATATTCCAGAAAAGACTAAATTGAACTGCAAGGAACACAAGAAGTTGTAAATATGATACACAAAGTTCTATTTTTTGTTTTTTAAACTACATATTGAAAGGGCACAATTATATACCAGAGAAAAATCAACCCAGAAAACTAACACGAAGACATAGTCAAAGGTGACAGGGAGGAAGGAAGCAGAGATGGAAGGCAAGCAGGAAGGACTGATGGAAGGAGGATGAATGAATCCTACCTTCCCTCAGACTCATTTCTGGGAGCCTGCCTTAACTTCTACATTAGAGCTAGTTTTTCACTCTTTTACTGTATCCTTCAAAAAACTAAAGCAAAGCAAAATAACAGAAACCCTCCATATTCTTTTTATTAAAAATTTATTTATTTTTGGCTGCGTTGCATCTTCATTGCTGCAAGCGGGCTTTTTCTAGTTGCGGTGAGCAAGGGCTACTCTTTGTTGCAGTGCCCGGGCTTCTCACTGCGGTGGCTTCTCTTGCTGTGGAGCACAGGCTCTAGGCACGCGGGCTTCAGTAGTTGTGGCATGCAGGCTCAGCCGTTGTGGCTTGCGGGCTCTAGAGCACAGGCTCAGTAGTTGTGGTGCACAGGATTAGTTGCTCTGTGGCATGTGGGATCTTCCCAGACCAGGGATCGAACCTGTGTGCCCTGCATTGGCAGGTGGATTCTTAATCACTGCGCCACTAGGGAGGTCCCCAGAAACCCTCCATATTCTGTTTAAATGAGCAGAATAACTAGGATTGCCTGCTAACCCACCTCATTTAAGAAATTTGCCCTGGGACTTCCCTGGTGGCACAGTACATAAGAATCCGCCTGACAATGCAGGGGACACCGGTTCGTTCCCTGGTCTGGGGAGATCCCACATGCCGCGGAGCACCTAAGCCCATATGCCACAACTACTGAGCCTGCGCTCTAGAGCCCACAAGTCACAACTACTGAGCCCGCATGCCACAACTACTGAAACCCACGTACCTAGAGCCCATAGTCCACAACGAGAAGCCACCGCAATGAGAAGCCCGTGTACCACAACAAAGAGTAGCCCCTGCTCACCACAACTAGAGAAAGCCTGAAAAAATAAAAATTTTCCCTTTTCACAGATTCTGCCACCTCACTAGCCATAGTTTGTTGTTTTTTTATTTTATTTTTTTAAGTTTTTCAGATGATGTTTTCTGCTTCCTTCCTGATGGCTTAACTGGACTAACAGCAGGCATCTGACTGAACAATGATCTACTTCAAGCTAGTTGATAATCTATGACTGACGACCTTACTTGAACATATGAGCTGAGCCAACCATATTTCTCAATCAGAAAGGTGCAATTGGTAAACAGAGAAAAACTGGTTTAATTAACTATGAATTGAATCTTTGAGGACCATATATAAGATGAGATTATGAAGAAGCCTAGGTGTAAAGAGAGTAAGCAAGATAAGAAACAGACCATGAAAGAGAGATCATAAATCCGCCATAGAAAGAGAGAGAGAGTTGCTGTATTAAATTCTGGACAGTTCTGAAGATCGCCCTGCATAGCCTTAAAGTAAACACCATTTTCCTTGAGATTGCTTGGGTCGGTCTATATTCCTTGCTACGAAAAGAGCCTAATTATAATTTTTCTTCTCATCTCTAATTATTATAATTTCTTTAATTAGAAAAAAAGCAAAATCTAAATCAGAGTCATGTTATTAAATATGCTAACATATATTAGAGAAAAAACAGGTTTTAGAGGTTTTGTGGGATCCTATATAATCTTGGGAATCTGTTTTAGAAAAAGAATGCATATCTACAAATACAAAATCAGGTACAGGACCTTGGCAGGGCCCCTTGCAAATAAGATTATCCTGAAACTGAAGCTTCAGTAAATCCACCTCAGTTCTGAAATGACAACAGGGTCCTGAATTCAAATTGAAAGAGCAATGTGACTTATAAATGGAAAAAGTGCTCCTGCAGGAAAATTACACTGTACTTTCATGCTTCAGTTCAGTGTTGATTAAACTATAGTAGATCATGAGATGAATGTGGTTGGTCATGACTAACGTAAAAAATTTTTTTAAAGGTTAAAGAAAACAGAATAGAAAATATCAGCATGCAACATATATTGTAAGGATAAGTATTGTTTTGTAAATATATTTCAATCACACACAGGTACATGTGTACTGAGTCACGATGTAAAATTAGGTTTTTCCTTAAAAAACTGTAATGCTTTTTTACTGCTTTTTGATCTGACAACAGCTTTGTAAGACTGAATGTCAAAATGGCCCACTGACTAAATCTGCCAAGGCCTGAAACTCACAGACCAGAGCCAGTGATCAGTAGTACTCAATGCATGGACTGGTTGAATGTTGGTAGGATAGACCTTAGCACTTTGAGTGGGATAAGGGCTGAAGTGATCTCTGCCCAGCCTGTATGCAGAAGGATCTCGGGCATCACCAATCTGCTGCTTGGGGGCCTCAAGGAAGGTTCTTTGCTTGCTTGCTTTTTTTTTTTTTTTGAAGGAAGGGGCTCATGTCCCCCACATCCCAACTTAAATTTGTCAGAGTCCTAATACCATGTCCTGATGGCCTAAAGAGGGGGAGGGAAAAGAGAAGTGGAATGTATGGAGAAGTGTTGATAAAACCTGTTCAAGTACATAAACCAGATACATATATTGTGAAAAATAAGTCATGCTTCTGTGGTTAGTTCTACAACAGCACCCAGAATGGCAATTTTTAAGAAAAATATAAATACTAAAAACAAAATTTTAAAAGACTACCATAAATAAACAAAAACATGAAATTACACTCATGTGAAGAGATTACCTAAAGAAGAGTTAGAAGTCAGATGAAACAAACTAAATGGTTATTAAAAAGTACTAAGATTAAAAAAAAAAAAAAAAAAAAAAAAAAAAAAAAAAAAAAAAAAAAAGTACTAAGATTTACATTAGGTAAGGAAAATGCAAACTAGTTAAATGCTCAGTATTAAAGGTAGAAGTCTGAGAGTCTTGCCTGAATCAATCATTCTAACAGTTGTAAAATGATGACTCAAATTATAATTCCTCTACATTTATGAGTTGTCATTATACTGTAAGGAGCAACATTCCCTCTTCTGCATTTTAAAATTTTATTTACAATTATTATGTACACATGGGTTTTTGTTTTATTCAATGAGCTGACATTATTCATTTTGATGGTCAAATTGTCCTGAATTTGGCTAGTGGGAGACCCTTTCAAGCCGCCTCCTATGTCCTGAAATGTCCCAATCATCTGAGCACTGAATTACTTTCTGACACTCTAAGACTTTTGCAGGCTCCCCTTATACTTTCCCTGCCCCAGCTCTCGAATCAGCGATTTCCCCGAGAAGACCTAGTTTCTTTTAGTGAACTAAAATATCTAACAGACAGATCTGGACACTGAATATGCTTAGTGCTACTGAAAATTCAATGCTTCTAGGCCCTTTCAGTAGGCAGTGCCAAAGCAGGGGACATGGGTTCAAGCCCTGGTCCAGGGACATCCCACATGCCACAGAGCTACTAAGTCTGTGTGCCACAACTACTGAGCCTGCGCTCTAGAGCCCGTGCTCTATAATATGAGAAGCCACCACAATGAGAAGCCCGTGCACCTCAACGAAAAGTAGCCCCTACTCGCTGCAACTAGAGAAAGTCCGCTCACAGCAAGACCCATCACAGTCAAAAATAAATAAATAAATTTATTTTAAAAAATAGTAAAAATAAAATAAAATAAAATCATGAGTTCATATTGATCCTCTAATTCCAATCCAATTCCATAGGGTTCTTCCTTGCCTTACTCTACTCTACATTTCTCTCTTCTTACAGTGAGAATCCTGGATCACATTATCATCAATATTTTTACTTATTCATTTGCTCAACCTTACAATATACCCCATATAGTTTTAAAATTGTTTATCCATAACATTATAAAAAAACAAATGTCCTAAATAGAATTTCAGATTTGTATGAAGTTTATTTGTCTTTACACTGAAGTAGTACAAAATACTGTCTTGAAGAGACTCTTGAAGAGTTTTTTGGATTGTTTCTTTTTCTTTTAGTAGGTTTATGTTAATAATCTAAAATACAGATAGGTTTACTTGTTTCTATTTACATACTGAGATAAGTGCTACTTCTTCCCCCGGTTCCCTTATATTCTTCTGCCTGAAAGTCTGATGAGGAATAAGAATTGTCTCAAAGCAACTCCCCACAGATTAATTATAAATTACAAAAGGAAAAATGACAATTTGACAGTGTAGAAATCTGTGAAACCAAGTGATCAAAGTTAACAGCGCCAATAATAGCACAAACTGACATTTTATACCTTCTAATGTCAGTGAGAAGGGTGCAATGTTGACTAATACTAATATTCGTGTGAAAAATATATAACTTAAACTTAATCACGAATATCAGAAAAATAAACTGAGGCATTTTACCAAACAACTGACCTATAATCCGAAAAAAAAGCTTTCTTTGAAAGATACAGAAAGGCTAAGGAAACAGTTCCAGATTGTCTGAGACTAAAAAGACATGGGAATTAAATGCAATCTGTGATACTGATTTGAATCTTGAATGAGAGGAAGTAATAAAGGCATTATTGGGACAAGTGATGAAATGTGAATATGGACTATACATTAGATAATAATGTATCAATGTAAAATTTGCTGAAATTGACAATTGCATTGTAGTTGTGGAAGAGAACGTTCTTGTTCTTCCAAAATATTATAATCTGGAGTATTTAGGGGAAATCAGCTTGATATGTGCAACTAACTCTAAAATGATTCAGGAAAAAAACCCCTACAATCCCTACACATACTCTACACATACACACATACACAGACACACACTCACTCACTCATACACACAGGGATATATGGTGGGGAAAAGGAGGAATGTGGCAACATGTTAACAATTAGTGAGTTGGGGTGGGGGGATATACACAGGTTCTTTGTGCTACTCTTTAAAGACCCTAGAGATATAATCAAATGCAACATGTTTACCTTGAGTGGTTTATGGTTCAAAAGGGGAAAAAAAAATCTCTAATGTATTTCCTAAATAATAAACATTAATATCAGTAAGTATGTTTTATTTTATTTTTAAAACGTTCTCTGCTTCTGAGAATCCATTCTATTTTACAGATTAACTACCAAAAAATTTCAAGTAACACATTTCAGTAGCAATGATGTTACAATTTTAACACCTTTTCTCCCAATTCCTATTTTTTATGAACATGAAATCAAAGACTAACCTTATTTTTATATATAAATAGGTGAATATGAATCACCCATATGTAGATATTTTAAGGAAGATGTTTTTATTCCTATAACGGTTTAGTTTCAGCTCAACATACTCAGAAGACACTGATCCAGATCTGTTATATACTTAGGAATAAAAACTAATTCTAAGAGGAGTCAAAGAAAAAACCAAGCAGGTAAAAATCATTCAAAAATTATGTTTCAGACTTTTAAATCACTGGCTATTTATAAATATGTTTGCTCTTCTGTTACCATTCCATTAGTACATTTCTAAAACTATTAGAAAACAGTACTAACACTTACTGTTCATTATCATCAAAAAGAAGACCAACAGTAATAGTAGGTAACAGTAGTAATAGTAGATAATAGTAGACCAATAGTAATAGGAGATTATCCCATTTACTCCTTAAAGTAATCCAGTGTGGTGGATATTAACAGATCAGAAAATTGAGGTTCACTGAAATGACTTGTCTAAGCTCACCTAACTGTTTATATTAGGATTTTGCTGACAAAGGCAATCTGGGGGGAAAATTACCTTGAAAAGTATCTAAACCTCAGTAAATTAACTGTTGTTATTGTTATTATTATCATTTAGCATATGGTTATTAGCTATACTACAAACAGAGTTCATTGGTAATCCTCAATATTTTACTTTTCTGGGTTTTTTAAAATTCTTAATTGTTGTAATGTGCCCTAAAATCTCTTCAAATTCACTTCCCAAAAGGGAGAGAATCCTGAATTAGGATAAAGTACCAATTTTTTCTTTTTATTGCTGCACCACGTGGTGCAGCTTGAGGGATCTCAGTTCCCTGACCAGGAATTGAACCCATGCCCCTGGCAGTAGAAGCTCAGAGTCCTAACCACTGGACTGCCAGGGAATGCCCCCCCTTTTGGGGTCAACTTTTTAAATAAATAAATAAATTTATTTATTTATTTATTTATTTATTTATTTATTTATTTTTGGCTGTGTTGGGTCTTCATTGCTGTGTGCAGGCTTTCTCTATTTCTCTAGCTGCGGCAAGCGGGGGCTACTCTTGGTTGCAGTGTGCAGGCTTCTCATTGCAGTGGCTTCTCTTGGTGCAGAGCATGGGCTCTAGGCATGTGGACTTCAGTATTTGTGGCTCACGGGCTCTAGAGCATAGGCTCAGTAGTTGTGGTGCACAGGCTTAGTTGCTCCGTGGCATGTGGGATCTTCCTGGACCATGGCTCGAACCTGTGTCCCCTTCATTGGCAGGCAGATTCTTAACCACCGTGCCACCAGGAAAGCCCAGGCCAATTTTTAATACAGAGTGAATTACCTTCCATTCAATATATACCTATCAATCTTCCTTATAATAAACTAAATAAATAAAACAAATATCCATATTCATCTAGTACACAGAAATTTATGTTGCATTGAATACAGCTTTAAATAACTGAGGCTATAACCTTTCCTTGTAAGCCAGATAGTTAAGACTAAAATGTCATAATCAGTTATTCCTTAGAGTTGTATTTAATTTCAGTGTTCTGTTAATAGCTTAGTTTAGATAAGCCAGGCTAAGTAGCTATGTTATAGTATATTCACTTTATCTCAATTATGATTTGTAAGAAATTTTCTAAAGCTTTTTCAAAGATGGGTAAAGTATCCTCAATGAGAACTGCTGTAAACTTTTTTTCTTCTTACATTCATATTTTCATACTTCTCACTTTGTTTCTGGCATGTTTTTATCACAGTCACTTTGAATTCTTTCTAAACCACTTCTTTTCACTTAGGGACACCTGTACAAGGATAATTAATATTCCACGTGACAGTCCTTGTTATTTGACAAACACAAGAGAAACTATAAATATGTAAATTCACTATATGCTACATCTTACTTCATGATTTCACTGGCAATGTACTTTGATATGCATGTCTCAAATACTAATTTTTTTTTTACTCTTTCATTCAGTTAACCAGTCTCTATTAACTGGGCTCTAACATTGTTAGAAGAAATTTGGTAGTTTAAAAAAAATGGATTCTTATTAAAATTTCCTCAAGGTGAAAGCAATTTGATGCCTTTATCCTCACTACATAAATAAATAACCACAAATAATAGCCTCACTATGGAATTCTCTTAATGTGAGTTGAATTCCCTATTGATGAATGATCTTCCTTGGTTTGAAAAATCTGATCACTGCTTCAAAGTCTGACTACAGTTAAAAACACACATCTGGTAATGTGAAATCAGTTGTATTATTTATGTAATAGATGAGATTTAAAGGTAGACCAAAAGCACATGATATTTATACTACTTTTAAGGCTACAAATCTTTCTTCTTGGGAGCTGTAGTCTCAAACCTGAAAGTAAATGTAAATCAATAGATGATACAACAAGATTTTTTATTCTCAAAAAATGAGCCCTCTTAGAAATTAACTTCAATATAATATGCTAGGTTTGATAGAGCCGAAGTTGATTCTAATACTTTAAAAACCTGGAAATTCTATTTAAATTCCTCCTGATTTCAGATTGCCATGAATACAAATTACATTTTTATAGAATTCAAATTATTAAGAGATTTAAAACTTAAAAATTCCAAACTTTGAAAAAGTTAAAACCTTTTATTTTTTAAGGGAACATACAGACAAACTCTTCCTCTGGAACTATAGTGTATATTACTCACCATTTGATGCTGATGAACATGGAGTCAACAAACTAAGTGGGGAAAAATGTTGTCTGTTAAAGTTAGCAGCTGTGGGTGCTCCTCCAAGGGGTGCCCCAGGTCCATACATTTGACCTCCTGAAAGGTTTGAGGCAAAGTTTCCCAAATGTGTAGAAGAAGGTGTTACAGAACCATATGGTGAGTCCATATTGACAATACCTATAATGTAGAAGATAATCATAATTTATAATAGTTACCCCTAGGAGATATAATTAGAAAAACATAAAATTCCAAGAGGTTCCTAATATATCCAAAAATATTTTAGATTATTAAAAAAATTTCTCCTTGCTTACTTCTTCCAGTTATTCCACTCATTATTCCACTCATTATTTCCCCCTTTATTTCATGAAGATAGCTATAAAAAAGACATTACCAAGGAAAACATTTTACATTTAATTTTGACATTTTATTACTTATTATAGAATACATATAGATTTAATATTAACACTAGAATTTAAATAGGTTTGGTGGCCAAGGAGTTGTATAAAATTTTACATTTAAAAAAACGTATGGGGAAGAGAGGGATGAGTAGGCAAACCACAAAGGATTTTTAAAACACTGAAAATACTCTGGATGATAGTATAACGGTTACTATACTAGACTTTTGTTCAAACCCACAGAATGTACAGCACCAAGAATGAACCCTCACATAAACTACAGACTTTGATAAGGATGTGTGACTATAGTTCCATCAACTGTAACCAAAAAACCATCTGGAGTGGGATGTTGGTAATAAAGGAGGCTATGCCTGTGTGAAAGCAGTGGGCATATGGAGAACCCCTGTACTTTTCTCTCAATTTTGTTGTGAACTTAAGAGTGCTACTAAAATAAAAAAACAAAAACAAAACCGAAAAAAACCCACAAAACTAAAAACAAACCAAAAAAAAAAAACTATAGGAGAAAAAAAAAGATTGTAGCTATACTTTTTTTATAATAATAGAGATCTGACAATCAGCATCTTAACTAAGTGGCCACGCTTTCCATAGATAAGAGAAGGACAATCTGTCACTGAGTGCCTCCTGATACAATGCAGTGTGAGATTCAAACATTACCCATCTGATGTTCCTGCTAGAAATGTTTAACCAGAATGTAACCACAGATTGAGAAAACAGGTGAATGCAGGACATTCTTCAGTACAACTGGACTCTTCAAGGGATTCAATGTCAAGAAGAACAAAAGAAGGTGGTGAGATGTTTTAGACTGTGGGAGATCAAAGAGACATAATAGCCAAAAGCAATGTGTGAATCTTGATTGGTTGGATCAAAAGGAGAGAAAAAAGAAACATACAGGCATAAAGGGTATATTTGGGATGATGGTACTACATGTTGGATGCTATTACTGAATTAATGTTAATTTCTAGGGTGTAGAAATAGTGGTATAGCTGTAAAGGCAAACATGGCTATGTTGACCTGAATCTAATACTTCCTTCTGATAGACTGTTAAGTTAAACTTCATTGCTAATTTTGGCTCTAATCAACTATACACCCCAAAACCTTACCTCCCGATGGAGCACGGCTTTTTTCTATACTTTTCCACAAAACAAGAATTTATTTCTTTTTTCTCTAAATCTTAATTGTAGTCTTTCTTAACACATTACCTAGATTTCACATTTTTTGAAAAGTGAAGTATTTTCACTAAATTCCAACTTTACAAAAATGAAATATAAAAGCATTTCCAATTAATCCCCCAAATATACAAACAGCTCATGCAGCTCAATATCAAAAAAACCCCAAACAACCCAATCAAAAAGTGGGCAGAAGATCTAAATAGACATTTCTTCAAAGAAGACATACAGTTGGCTAAAATCACATGAAAAAATGCTCAACATCACTAATTATTAGAGAAATGCAAATCAAAACTACAATGTGGTATCACCTCATACCGGTCAGAATGGTCATCATCAAAAAATCTACAAACAATAAATGCTGGAGAGGGTGTGGAGAAAAGGGAACCGGCCTACGCTGTTGGTGGGAATGTAAATTGGTACAGCCACCATGGAGAACAGTATATAGTTTCCTTAAAAAACGAAAAGCAGAGCTACCATATGATCCAGCAATCCCACTCCTGGGCTTATATCCAGAGAAAACCGTAATTCTAAAAGGTACACGCACCCCAATGTTCACTGCAGCACTGTTTACAATAGCCAGGATATGGAAGCAACCTAAATGTCCATCAACGGAGGAATGGGCAAAGAAGATGTGGTACATATATACAATGGAATATTACTCAGCCATTAAAAAAAGAACGAAATAATGCCATTTGCAGGAACATCAATGGACCTAGAGACTGTCATACTGAGTGAAGTCAGACAGAGAAAGACAAATATCATATATTGCTTATATTTGGAATCTAAAAAAAGAATACAAATGAACTTATCTATGAAACAGAAATAGAGTTACAGATGTAGAGAACAAACTTACAGTTACCAGGGGGTAAGGGGCAGGGAGGGACAAATTGGGAGATTGGGACTGACATATACACACTACTAGACATAAAATAGATAACTAATAAGAATCTACTGTATAGCACAGGGAACTCTACTCAATGCTCTGTTATGGCCTATATGGGAAAATAATCTAAAAAAGAGTGGATATATGTATAACTGACTCTCCTTGCTGTACACCTGAAACTAACACAACACTGCAAATCAACTACACTCCAATAAAAATTTTTAAAAAATAAAAAAATGAAAAAAATAAAAGCATTTCCAATGTACTAATTAGCATATGAAGCTTTTACAAAAAAATTACATTGATTCTATTTAGTACTCAAGAGAAAGTGTTTTTGAAAGTACATGAAAATATTTCAATCAACCCCCAGCAAGGAAATATTTACTGACCATGTTCTTTACATTATATTTATGTGTTATAGAAATAGGTAAAAATAACAATCAGTTCCCATTCTATTCAGAAATTTTTAGTCCCAGAATGTCATCTTTTCAATAACACATAAGTTGGCAACCTTTCTGTAAAGGGCTAAATAATAAATATTTTTAGGCTGTCAGCAGAGCATGGAAGCAGCCATAATACAATATGTAAATGAATGGGCATAGATGTATTTCAATAAAACTTTTATTTATGAACAATGAAATTGAATGCACAATTTTTAAAGAAAATATTTATTTATTTATTTTTGGCTGCATTGAGTCTTAGTTGCGGCGCACGGGCTTCTCTGTAGCTGTGGCACACGGGCTCCAGAGTGCGTGGGCTCCCTAGTTGCAGCACCAGGACTTAGTTGCCGCATGGCATGTGGGATCTTAGTTCCCCGACCAGGGACTGAACCCACATTCCCTGCACTGGAAGGCGGATTCTTAACCACTAGACCACCAGGGAAGTTCCAAATATACTATTTTTTGTGTCACATATTATTCGTTTTAAAAATTAAAAAAAAATTTTTTTTAATCTTACATAATTGTTATAACTCAATTAAAAAAACCCCACAAATGTAAAATCGGGTAGTATGCCATACTTGGCACATGGACCATAGTTTATCTATCTCTAGCGTGAAATTATTTTATTATTGCTTTAACGGTAGACTTTTTTTTAACAACTTTATCGGAGTATAACTGCTTTACAATGGTGTGTTAGTTTCTGCTTTATAACAAAGTGAATCAGCTATACATATATGTATTTCCCCATATCTCTTTCCTCTTGCTTCTCCCTCCCACCCTCCCTATACCACCCCTCTAGGTGGTCACAAAGCACCGAGCTGATCTCCCTGTGCTATGCAGCTGCTTCCCACTAGCTATCTATTTTACGTTTGGTAGTGTATATATGTCCATGCCACTCTCTCACTTCGTCCTAGCTTACCCTTCCCCCCTCCCCGTGTCCTTAAGTCCATTCTCTACATCTATGCCTTTATTCCTGTCCTGCCCCTAGGTTCTACAGAACCATATATTTTTTTCCAATTCTATATATACGTGTTAGCGTACAGTATTTGTTTTTCTCTTTCTAATTATTTCACTCTGTATGACAGACTCTAGGTCCATCCACCTCACTACAAATAACTCAATGAAATTATCTTTAATTATTTAAAATATTCATACTAAAACACAAAGCTCAAAATGCAACTTGGTATCCTGGACACTGCAACAGAAAAAGAACATTATTGGAAAAATTGTGGAATCTGAATAAAGTCTATAGTTCAGTTAATTGTACTGTACCAATATTAATTTCTTGGTTTTAATAAATACATGGTGTTTATGTAAGAATGTTTTATTAGGGGAAATTGGGGTAATTATAAAAGAACTCTTCTATAAATCTAAAAATATTTCAAAATAAAAAGTTAAAAAAGAAAAAGCAGTCACTCAAAACCAGATCTTTAGATCCTCTGTAGATATCAGCACTGTCTAACAGAACTTTTTATGTTAACAGATGTGTTCAATATCTGGGCTCTCCAATATTGTAGCTACCAGCCATTATGTGCTTATTAAGGAAGCACTTGAAATATGACCAGCCTACAGCCACTATGGAAAACAATATGGGGGATCCTCAGAAAACTAAAAATAGAACTACCACATGATCCAGCAATTCCACTTCTGGAACTATATCCAAAAGAAACAAAAACACTAACTCAAAAAGATACCTACACTTCCATGTTCGTAACAGCATTATTTACAATAGCTAAGACATGGAAACAACCTAAGCATCCATCCATGGATGAATGGATAAAGAAGCTGTGGTATGTATACATATATGTATACATACCACACACATACACACACACAATAGGATATTATTCAGTCATAAAAAACAAACATAAAAAAACCACGAGGAAATCCTGCCATTTCTGACAAAATGGATGGGCTGTGAGGGCATTATGCTAAGTAAAATAAGTCAGACAGAGAAAGACAAAAACTGTATGATCTCACTGATATGTGGACTCTCAAACAAAACTCACAGAAAAAGAGATCAGATCTGTGGTTACTAGAGGTGGAGGTGGGGGTGGGGAATTGGAGGAAGGTGGTCAAAAGGTACAAACTTCCATTTAGAAGATAAGTATTAGGGATGTAGTGTGCAACATAGTAACGGTAGTTAACACTGCTGTATGATACATAGGAAAGCTGTTAAGAGAGACTAAATCCTAAGAGCTCTCATCACAAGGAAAAATATTTTTTCCTTTTTCTTTTTTTTAAAAAATTGTATCTACAGGAGATGATGAATGCTAACTAAATTTACTGCCGTAATCATCTCACAATGTATGTAAGTCAAACCATTATGTTCTACACCGAAAACTCATATACAGTGAGGTACATCAATTATATCTCAACAAAACTGGGAAAAAATTTTTAAAATGGCCAGCTTGACTAAGATGAATTTTTAATTTTATTAAATTTAAATAGCACATATAGTTAGTGCCTACCTTATTGAACTATGTCGCTCTATATTTTTCTCATTATTTTTAAAACAAAAAAGACAGTTGGAAGTGAAATCAGATTTTAAAAATCTTTGGTAATTATTTTTTTATTTGAACTAAACGCAAACTTTTGATGGCATTACTTATTAAATTAAAATATGAGACTTTTTTTTTTTCTGGTATGCAGGCCTCTCTCACTGTTGTGGCCTCTCCCGTTGCAGAGCACAGGCTCCGGACCAGCAGGCTCAACAGCCATGGCTCACGGGCCCAGCCGCTCCATGGCATGTGGGATCCTCCCGGACCGGGGCACGAACCTGTGTCCCCTGCATCGGCAGGCGGACTCCCAACCACTGCGCCACCAGGGAAGCCCGACATTTTTATTTTTAAAATTATTTATTTATTTATTTGGCTGCATCTGGTCTTAGTTGTGGCATGTGGGATTTATTTCCATGACTAGGTATCAAACCCGGGCCCCCTGAATTGGGAGTGTGGAGTCTCAGCCACTGGACTACCAGGGAATTCCCCTTTTCTTTACTTTGAGAGAGAAAAATATACCTGATGAAGAAATTTATTTATAGTAAATTTAAGATAAAAATCCATTACAGCTTCTAAAAAGATTTAAAAAATAATAATGCCATACTAGACACATTCAATACTCACAATAGCATTTGAATTAGTACTACAATCTGTCTATCTGACCCAGTCACAAAGTAAAAATATTAGAAAATAACCAAGAGTTTCAACATCATTTGTATAAACGAGCAGCTGCAGAATGTCAGAAAATACAAACTTACCTGAGGGACTTGGAGCAGGTCTCTGTAATGGTGGTCTAAAACCTGGAGCTTTGGAAGTATCAGACTGATGTAAAGGATCTGAATTTGGCAAATATGAGGATTTTCCTGATAGCATAGATTCTGGTGTTGACTGAGATGAAACAACAGATCCTCCCCAGAAGGCATGAGCAGAAGTAGGGCTATTTTCAAACAATGTGCTAAAGGGCCCAAATGGTAAGGGGGCACTGAAATTGGGAGCAATAGGCTTATTTGCTGGATGTACTGAATTTTGACAAGCACTTTGTGTACTTAAGGTCGAAGGTAGCTGGACAGAAGAGGGAACACTGTGAGGTCTTTTAATGTGATTGACACTGAGGACTGCAACAGATGAATTTTGCACAGGAGCTGGATTCTTGTGAGGGGCAGCTGTGCCATGAGAGGGTGGTCTAATAGCAGGGGGTTCCATTTTAGGCGGAGGCTGGGAGCATCCCATTTGTGTCTGAGGCATAGGGTAGGTCACTTGGGCAGTAGAAGGCACCGCCACTGGAGCAGAACTTGTTGTTACTAAAGGAGGAACAGTCATTCTAACTTCCGGGGGAGGAACCTGAGACTGCTGAAGAGGTGGTCTTGGCTCCTGAGAAACAGATCCCGGAGGTTGCTGCTGAGTAGAATGAACTGATGAACTCCCAGAAGAACTGCTGCTGTTTGGAGGTCTACTGTTTGTTGTTTCTACTACTGGTGGACTACCTGCTTCCTGTTCAGAGGAAGATGCCCCTTTATTTGGAGATGCTGTTCCACAATCCAAAGGGCTGTTTCTAGAAACCCCTCCTGGCTGGGCTGGTGGTGATGGGGAAGATGGGGATGATACTGGGTAGTGTTCTTTGGCAGTAGGCATAGGATATGTGGCATTTGTGGGTGCGGTGCTGTTGTTACTTGCTGTGGTTGTGACTGTTGTTGTCGTGGCATTGGATGTCTTCACAACTGTGACAAAAAGCTGCCTTCTAACAGAAGGTGAACTTGGACTGCCATTTGTAGATGTACCAGGCACCGTTGAAGCTGATGAACTGGTTGTAGTTGTTGGACTTGAAGTTAAAGAACCTGCTGAATTCACCTGAGAACCACTGCTATTCTGATTGCTATGGCGAGGCACCATGTGAGGCTTAGGCGAGTTAGTAGCTCTGGCAGGGCTCAAAGGCCTGACAGGAAAAGGACCCCAAGTGGATTGAGCTGGTGGAAAAGTACCTCCAAAGTGCGTCATGGGCAACCTTGGTGGACGGATCTGCTGGAAAGTCTGAGCAGCAAGCAAAGCATGTGCAAACTGTGGAGGAGGATATGCTAATGGAAGAGAAACTGGAAAACCAGGCCTCACATTATTCACTGGGTTCTTAATGGTTTTGTGAGTAGATGCAGAAGAAATTGCAGGCACAGTGAGTGCTGTGGCAGTTTGAGATGTTGATGACAGAGCTACAGTCGTCATTTTAATTCCCATTAAGGAACTGTTAGCAGCAGTGGTGGTAGGTGCTGATGACCCAATTTTGGAATTTGCTGAGGAGCTTTTCAAACGATTCTTTGGAATAAGTTCATCAATTTCTTTGTCTGGATCCTTGATCAGAGCATTGATCAACTGGGTTGCTTGTCTTGTTGATTCAGTGCCACCCCTATAAGTTGACAAAAAAAAAAAAATTAGGTCCAATTTCCCCTTTTTAATATGGAAAGCCTAAATTAATCGTGTGTGTATGTACACACATACAGAGAACAGATAAAAATTAAGAAGCAATTTTCTATTTTTGAGGTATTATGCAAACAAAGCAATAAACTGTCCTGACACACCACTATATTTTTCAAAGGAAAAGTAAATGACTTCTTTTCCAAAAAATTTAATTTCACTATTGTTTCCTCAGACTAAGCAATCATCTTCCTACTGTGAAATACATTCTAGACAGAAAAACCACTGCACTTAAAATCCTATGTAATCCATATTGTTACCATGAAGTTAAACAGCTGATCAATATTAAAAGCAGTACAGGGCTTCCCTGGTGGTGCAGTGGTTGAGAGTCCGCCTGCCGATGCAGGGGACACAGGTTCGTGCCCCAGTCCGGGAGGATTCCACATGCCGCGGAGCGGCTAGGCCCGTGAGCCGTGGCCGCTGAGCCTGTGCATCCGGAGCCTGTGCTCCGCAACGAGAGAGGCCACAACAGTGAGAGGCCCGCATACCGAAAAAAAAAAAAAAAAAAAAAGCAGTACAAATAAGCAAGAAAAATAATACCACTGAGTAAGAAAATAGTATTTTATTTTAAATCCTGGTAGCTAAGATGACCCCATTTATATTTATTAGTGGTTTCTCTATTAGTAGAGTGATTATTGTAACTTTTGGACAGATGTCTCAAAATGAGAGAAGAATCTTGATAATTACAACGATGGCCATAAGGTCAAACCCCAGTCTTAGGTGTTCAGGAAAATATTTGATTGAAAGGAAAGCCTTATGGACACCCTAAGGGGGAAATTACTTATAAAGGGTATCTGCTTCCCCTCTTCTCTGGATAAGGCAAGTTGTGACTACACCTATCCCAGGGGAGGGATAAACAAGATAGGAGAAGGGGATAAGTGCAAAACAGAGCTGGCTAATTGCCTCCTTCCTCTTGAGGCAGGCTAAAAAATATCTGTCCCTCTATTACTGGGAAGGGCACTTGTCTCTCACAACCAAATTTATGATGTCTTAGAATATCATCTTTACTCTAAGGGTATTCAGGCACAGACATGTTCAAGTACTCAATTTAAAACAAATATCCACTTCAGATTTAAATCTATTACTGAGCTCATATTCTAAGGATACAATCTCAGAATAACAAATCTCAAATGCTAATTTAAGAGAAAGATGGAAAACTATTGATTAGAATGTGTTAGAAACACATTGCTTCTTAAAAAGAAGTTTTTAAGAATGTCATATTAAAAGTTTATAAAAGGAAAAGATTATTCAAAACCTTTGCCATGGACATACAAAAGAAAAATTCCTTTAAAGCCCTTTGAAATACTTCACAAGAGCATATAAATAAGAAAAAAAAACTGTAAAGGTTATCTTAAACACGAATCAAATTCCCATTTAAAAAAGCATGCTATTAAATACAAAGTTCCATTGAAAACTCAAATGCTTATATATATTGATAACTAAGCTCTAGTACAATAAAATACAAAAGAAAAAAACCGTAAGAGACAAAATTTTGCCTTATAGTTATTATCCGGTCTCCTGTCTTGTCTTTCTGCTTATCAATATCTATGTGTGCACCAGTGAACTCCCGAATAGCATTAATATTACAGCCTCCTCTTCCAATCACTCTGGATATCACAGTTGATGGAACAGATACTTTCTTTGACCTGTTTAACAGTTGCAAAAATAAATTAAGATAAATCATAAGTATCAGTGGTTATAATTAAAATAAGAATTATTACTAAAATACGTTTCTGTAAATGCAGAATAGTCAAATAAGCCTCTCCTACCTACTCTCACTCTAAGTGATAAAAGGCAACTAAGAGCCACAGAACAAAGAGAAAGAGAGAGTGAGCTTTACCATAGCTTCTCATCTCATTACCAAAAACTGTTTGCCTTTTTGACTTTTGTCCTTCATTAATATCTGTGACACACATACATGTAGATATACACTATGTTAATGCAAATACTAATGGCAAATAAGACAGACAGGGGTTCCTGCCCACATATACTGACTATGTAGAAACCAAGTAAGAAAACTACAACACGATGTTGTAAGTGCTGTAATAGGGTATCATAAAGACACATTGGCTGGGGCATCTAATCTACCCCAAGGAGTCAAGAAAGGCTTCTTGTGGGTACCTTTGCGTGTTTGACTCACATTCTTGTTTTTATTCCCTAATATATAACTGAAAGGATGATACTAAAAATTCATTGTTGCCCTGCATTCTTCTAGAGGCATTAAAATGATTATCCACAAATATGGAAACTTGCTAAGGGATGTTTAGTTGTGTGAGGAAAGAGAAAAACCTGCTGGAATTCCAAAAAAGCAAAAACCACCTAACACCTACAAAATTACATTACAATTTTAAACACTCAGATTCAGGAAAGGTAGATATAAATTTCTGACAAGTCTAAATTAAAGAATACTTCTAAAAGAAAAACAGTATAATTCTCAATAAAAAGAGGGAGCCAACTGTGCTTCAATGAATAAGTAAATATTTATTTAGAATAGATTAAATATGAAATTATATGTTACTTTTATAAATGGTAAGGTATGATCCCTTCCCTTTTGTATACATAACTAAGTTACTTGATAATTCCTTTTTCCCTAAGGGACATAATAATTAGTCAGTGATCATTATTTTAAGTTAGTTAAGAATTTGCTTGCATACTACAACATAAAATACATGCAGGAAAACTGAATTCTCTTACTTTTGTACAGAGAGTATTCTGATGTTGTGATTTCAGTTAGTTCAAAAGAATGTGTGTGAGACAGAGAGAAAGATTAAAGATAGAGATGGGGGTTGAGGAGAAGTGTTGGCCCAAAAGAAGATAAAAGATGTACAGTACCTCTTGAGATTAAGAGTAATAAGCTTGGTTCACTACAGATTTTGTTTTAAAACAATCAAAAGTTTAATTTTTTGATGCAATTTCTGGAGATTTCCTTAAAACAGGTTATCAAAGATTTATAATGGGGCTTCCCTGGTGGCACAGTGGTTGAGAGTCTGCCTGCCGATGCAGGGGACACGAGTTCGTGCCCTGGTCCGGGAAGATCCCACATGCCGCAGAGCGGCTGGGCCCATGAGCCACAACTATGGAGCCTGCGCGTCTGGAGCCTGTGCTCCGCAGCAAGAGAGGCCGCGACAGTGAGAGGCCCGCGCACCGCAATGAAGAGTGGCCCCAGCTCGCTGCAACCGGAGAAAGCCCTCGCACAGAAACAAAGACCCAAAACAGCCAAAATAAATTAATTAATTTAAAAAAAAGATTTATAATGGATCACATCCTTTCTAGGTCTGTGGTATCTTACTACCTTTTAGTTTCTGGGATGTTGTTTTACTTTTTAATACATATTATTTAAAAATTCCAAGCAAAATACAGCAAAATATTTTAGTCCTAAAACCCCTGAAATAAAGGTATCCTATGATTTGAAGACAAAAATAGTTTAAAACCAATACTTAATTCATTCTCCAAATATTGACAGGTATGTAGTAGACACTACATATTGGGCTCGAAGGTTACAAAGCTGAACAAGACAATCTATCACCTTAAATAAATCAGCTCACTACCAAATACCAATACCTATGGGGGTCAAGCAGACACCACAGTGATCTAACTTTTTATGTAAAATTTCTCAATTTTAATAGTGTTAACATATACTTATTTTTCCGTCTAAAATACAGTATAGGTTGTCTCTGGTGGCCAGATGCAGCCTTGGGCCACCAGTTTGTTTGCAACCTCTGGAAAAGTTAGGGGAATTTAACTGTAAGGTAAACTATGCTTCATTGTGAAATACAGCACATATAAAAATGAGAAAAACAACCAAAGAAATAATCAGTCACCTTCTTACAACTTCTTTCCATCCTTCTTCCCTCTTTTGTCCACGCTTAGGACTTGCTACTGTTAATTTCCCATTTGGAGAGGAAAGGGGAGATGGACCAGATTTTGTGCAAGTGGAGAGAGAATTACTGGTCACTTCACTGATAGTCTCTGACAATCTTTAACAGGGAGGAAAAACACATTAAATATAGAAGAGATGTAGAATTTTTTAATGATAAAGGTAATCTATTACATGATTTTATTCTTTATTTTAAGAATACTATGATGAATAAATGAGAAATTTATTTTTCACTTTTCAATACTTAGCATAATATGAAGGGCCAATTTTAAGAAGATATTATCTAGAGGTCAAATTTAGCAGAACTGAAATACAATAATAATCCCTGAGAAACCATAATCAATACTTTTCATAGGTTAAGTTTAACAACCAAAATGAAGAAATTACACAGTAATTCTTTAATTCAAATGAAATCATGCCTTCTTTAGAACAAAGACAAAGCCTTATTTTGTCAGTTGTTCATCTGCCTGCTTTACTAAAAAATTCAGCAACAAAGTTTCATAACGATACTATAAATCATGAAAATGAAAATTGGAACTAACTTTATTGCAGCCTTGCCAGAAACAGATTTTCTCTCCTCCTTTGGAAATGTAACCAGAACTGATGGCTGCTTCTTGCTGGTCACAGTGGTGGTGACCATAGCAGGTGAATGATTGTCACTCTTTCGGCTGCTGTTGCTGTTACTACTTTCATCACTGCAACTGGAAATTCTCATGTTATCACTGTCTCCACTCTCACTGGTACTGCTGCTCTTGGACTCTCCATTCACCTTCTCTGGCTGACTGTATGAGATTGGTAGTGGATCATCAAATATAATTTGAACATTTTCTGGAGTAATTTTATTTTTCCTGTTTTTCCTCTTTGAACTGGTTGTAGTTATGGTATTGTTTCTTTTACCATGGGAACCTGCCAAAGTGGTCCAGGTTGCAGATATACCTATGGTAGTAGTGGTTGTGGCACTTGGAGGCTCCGTCAAGACTTCAGGCTCATCTGTAGAAGTAGCAATACTGAATTAGCAAGTTCTAGTGCTCCTGGCATATATTTAGCTTTAAGCACTCGACAAAAGTAAATGCTGAATCTATACTTTACTACTACTATTAGATATAAAGTTATCAGTCATTCCAGCATTCACTGGTAATGAGATAGATATGATTGATCTACTCTCTCTGTCCCCAAGTTCTAAACAATGCATAGTAAGCAGTTATAAAAAATATTTCGGGGACACTTTGGGAAATATGAATATGTACTGTATATTACATATTATTACATAAATATTAAATTTCTTAAGTGTAATAATATTATTGTGGTTATATAAAATAATGTCCTCTTTCTGGGAAACACTGCTGAAGTATTTAGGGGTAATTTCATATGATGTATACAACATATATAAGACTATTCAAAAAAAGAGAGAGGAAAAAAGATAAACAAATGTGCCAAAATGTTATATGAATCTAGGTGACTTACAGGTGTTCATTATACTAATCCTTAAACTTTTCTGTAGTTTGAAATCTTTCAAAATAAAAGGCTGGAGGAGGGGGAAATTAACACACACAGCATAAATATTTGGTGGTTTAATGACAATGGTTCTTTCTAACAATATCTCATCTCAAATAATGTTTTAGTTAGAACCTAGTTAAAAATAATTCCCTCATTTAAGAAAAATCTGAATATGGTCTTGACTGTAGATGAAATTATGGAATTACTGTTAATTTTTTAAGGTATTATAAATGGTATTGCAATTATGTAAGCAAATGTCATTCCTTGGATGTGTGCTGATGTTTTATAGGTGCAATGTCAGATGTCTGCAATTTACTTTCAGACGGCTTAGGAAAAAACTATGTATGTATATTTAGAGAAAAAGATAAAGCAAATACAGTAAAATGTTTATTTTTAAACTAGGTGAAGGGTATTTCAGGTGTTTGTTTCATTATTCTTTCAACTTGTGTGTAGGTTTGAAATTATAATAAAAAGCTGGGAAGAAGACAATAAATGAAAATAGCATATAAATACTTTAGGCCTTAATAACATAGAGATATTTTTTCACCTTAAGTTACTGATATTTAAGGAAATATAATTTTGAGTAGAATGTATTACATGAAACAAATTAGATGGTTTAGAGAAAATACCTTCAACTTTATGCTTTTCTTTTTCTTGAGCAGCTTGGAGTTCAAAGTTTTCTTTATTTTTGGCTTCAATCTCTTCTAGTTTTCTTCTTTGTTCTTCTTTTTTCTTTCTTCTCTTCTCCTTTCTCTTTTCTCTTTTTGCAGCCAAAGCCAGCCTCCGGCTTTCTTCCCTTAACTGTTAAAGAATCGAATTATAACACTGGAATTTACCTTGGAAAAAAGTTGTCACATAATGTCATTTTATCATTAAGGGTACTGGGATACCATACAATTCAAAAGTCATCTTAGTTCAATTCATTGTTTGATCAAGATCATACTCAAATCACTCTAAAGAGAAAATAATTTTTTATTTTTGCGGTACACGGGCCACTCACTGTTGTGGCCTCTCCTGTTGCGGAGCACAGGCTCCGGACGCGCAGGCTCAGAGGCCATGGCTCACAGGCCCAGCTGTTCCGCGGCATGTGGGATCTTCCCGGACCAAGGCACGAACCTGTGTCCCCTGCATCAGCAGGCGGACTCTCAACCACTGCGCCACCAGGGAAGCCCAGAAAATAGTATTTTTAAATGTCAAGATCAAATTAATGATAAAAGACAACCTAATTTCAAAATGGATAAACGATAAAGATATACATAACTTCATAATCACTACGGAAATATAAATTAAAATAACAAGCTACCATGTTTTGTTCATTAATTTGGGAAAATTAAAAAAGACATCAGGGCTTCCCTGGTGGCTCAATGGTTGAGAGTCCGCCTGCCGATGCAGAGGACGCGGGTTCGTGCCCCGGTCTGGGAGGATCCCACATGCCGCGGAGCGGCTGGGCCCAGGAGCCATGGCTGCAGAGCCTACGCTCCGCAACGGGAGAGGCCACAACAGTGAGAGGCCCGCGTACCGCAAAAAAGAAAAAAAAAAAAAAAAAAAAAAGATATCAGGTAGCAAAAGTTTGGGAAAATGAATTCTTCCCTACAGTGCTGTCAGTATAAACATTAACATTTTGAGAAAGGTAATTTGAAAGCCTCCTATGAAAATTACTAAGTGCCTACCCTAAGAATATATTCTATAAAATGACTACCTCTAGTGGAAATATATAGGCTCAATACTTTCCATTGCAAAGTTGATTACAACAGTAGTAACTGGAAGCTAGGTAAATCCATGGGGTGGGGTCAGGGGTGGGGAGAAGTTAACAACAGTATACATTCACAGAATACTAGGCAGCCATTAAAAGTCATAAATGTATACCTGGGAAAATGCTCACAATTTACATTTGCTAGGGGAAAAAAAGGCAAATTGCAAACCAATGATCTCATTTATGGGAGGGGCAGTGCTTTATGTGAATCTATCAGTGGGAATTTTAAAAAAAGGCTAAGAGGCTATAAATCAAAGGCTTACTAGTGATTACCTCTAGAGCATGGGCTTGAACAAGAAATAGCAGAAAGATGGTGACTTTCAATTTTACTTTATATAACTGTACATTGTTTCTATTTGTTAAACTGGATACATATTACTTTCACTGTCAAAAAAACTAGGAATAAGTTTTAAAGTCCAATAACATCTCTTAATAAACTATTTTAACTATTAAATTTTCCTCTTTGGCTCATAAAATGGTAAAATCATCTACAAACTCTTTTGTTTGTGTGTTCTCTAAATGACATTTTCAAAGTACATATTCCTTGATATAATCTAGCTTTCTATATATTTTATGTGTACTTTAAATATGTGTCAAAACAATGATACTCAGTTAATGGAAAATGTCACAATATCCTAACTACTGAAAGCAGCCCTTAAAGACAAACTTATAAGTCAAATCAGACTTACTTTTCTTGAGAAAAAGTCTGACTTTTTAAGTCTCTAGCTTTTGCTAGAACACTCCTCCTCCCTTTTGAAATAATCCCTGTTGGGTACCTAAAAGGTTTTGCCCACCTTGAAAGTTTTCACACCCTGGGGCAATGCACCATAATTACATTCTCTTGGGTAAGAGATATGACTTTTGTTTCCGAAAAGGTAAATAATTAAGGAGAATCTACAGAACACCAGATACTTTCTCAAGCAGATGGATTTTAGGAAAGAACACAAATGGAAACTGGAGATATAAAAATTGTCTGCATAGTACCTACCCCCTATAAATTTTTGTTTGTCTTCCAGAAATACCCATGTTTCCTCTGAAAACCAGTAAAGGAGGAGCTTTTGATCTTTCCAAAGGACTGAGAAGAAAACAGTAATTGGTGACCTTCACACCCTAGTTCACTACAAGGAAGGAGTACTACCTGATCAGTGAGTTTGAAAGAAGGAACTGAGCCTGTATGACTCAGCTCATTCAGCCTTGCTTTAATGTAGCTAAGCTGACTGTCCTCAGGAACCATATACCTTCTACATCTTTGTCTGAGCTCCAGTGAGGGAGGCTTGGGGTTGATCTGTTTTGCTGACTTTCACAAAATAAATAGGTAAGTGTAAAGGGAAGAGAAGGAGTAGAAAGGGCGGTGAAGGGTGTGCCAGAGAAACATTTTCAAAGCAACTGTGGCTACAGATAGATACTAAGCCTCTCCAATTTAGAATCAGGAATAATAAAACTGATCTTTCATCTATATCACATCTGTATGGAAAAAAAGCCTTGAGAAAGGTACAGGAAATAGCTTGGGGGGGATAAAAATAACAAGTGAGGTTTAAGACTTTTGGCTCAGCCTGATGAATTAATTTTGCTTGATTTTTAAAATGTGTCCAGTGGTTAAGAAGTAATTGTGATTGGTATTCAAGGTTGGGGAAGAACTTTTAAAAATAGAAAAACTAGAAAGCAGGCTTTCCTCTAAAACCATCTGGCCTTAGGGGTGGGTAGGGGTGATGGGCTGGGATAGGTCTTAGTGTGCAGGTGTGGCTGGGTCCTTAGGTATGAATGTGCCTCAGGGCTTACAGAGTTCAGTCAGTGGAGGCTGGCCTGCTGGCAACTGTCTGAATTATCAAATTTTAGAGTTTAGCTCTAAGGGATAACTAGTTACTCTTATTTCTAAATTTTGAAGTTATAAGGCTGGTATTTTGATAATTTCATGGATCTTACTAACCTTTTAGACTCACTAAAAAGTGAGACACAAATTCAGAGGTCCTAGGGAAACAATTTCTTTCTAGGGGAGAGATCTCAGACTATGGCTGCAAAAGGACCTACAAAGTATGGAGCTCTCTAAAACTAAGCAGAATTTGACAAGATAGATACAGACTTAAGAGGCATTATTAGTTTGCAGGTGGTAACTGAAACTAATAAATTAAAGGAAATCACCAAAGGTAAAAGGCTATAACAATGTGTGTGTGTGTGTGTACACATAAAGAGGGGGAAGGTAGTGGGGAGGGAATATCAGTTATTAAAAGGAAGACCAAATGAGACTTTTAGAAAGGCATATATCAGGCAGAAGAAGACAATCAGGAGAAAGCAGCTTCAATGGGAGAAGAGTTTCATAAAGGAAGGCAAATCAACATTGGTTAAGTATCACAAAGTATCAGTAAGGACACAAGTATGAGATGTCTAATCTTATTCTGGATTTGGCAATAAGATGCCATTGGTGACCTCTGCCATAGTTAGTTCACTGAATTAGTGGAGAAGTAAGCTAATGGTCCTGGACAAAGAATTTAAAAGAAAAGAAAAAAAAAAAGTGGAGTCAACAAGACATAGATTATTCCCTTAAACTATTTAGATAAGGATACAAAATATTAAATTTGAGGTAAGGTTTCATTAAGATAGTTAACTTCATGAAGTTGTAGAAAGAGGGTAGGAGTTAATGAAACAGCAGGCACTAAAGTATGGGAGAGGTGGTAATAACTGATACAAGATCCGAAGGAGAAAAGATGAAAACAGAGTATTTAAACCATGAGACTCGAGTAAGTCTGGAGGTGCAGGTAAACAGGGTTAGAAATTCAGCCTACATTCTATATTTTCTCACAAGGTACATGCCTAGACCTCATTTCACTTACCGGGGAACTGCTACATGTTTGTGAGCATATGTGGGGGAGGGTAGAGGTTTTGAAGAAAAGAGTCAAATTGTAGAATAAATAACCTCATTGTGGAAAAGGAAAGAAAGGGCACTAGTCCATCTGATTTTTTCTTTTGGCTGCAGGATCTTAGTTCCCCAACCCAGGCCCAGCAGTAGTAAAAACACTGAGTCGTAATCACTGGACTGCCAGGGAATTCCCTGGTGATTTCTAATTATAGATTCAGGAAACAAATTGATGTTTGAGAGTTAAGCTTTTTAAGATGAGAATTTAAGGATTTAGGGAAAGGCAGTCCAGACTAAAGAAATACCATATGCAAATCTGTTTTTTTCTTTTTTTGGCAGTACTCGAGCCAAGTGGGATCTTAGCTCCCTGACCAGAGATAGAACCCATGCCCCCTGCATTGGAAGCACAGAGTCTTAACCACTGGACCACCAGGGAAGTCCCCCCATGTGCATATTGGATACAGTTATGTGAATGAGATATGTGAGGAGTAGAAAACCATAGTGAGTGATGAGCCTAGAGAAGACAGAAAGAGCTAAATGTTTGAAATTTCCCAGGCAGACAATGAAGACTGACTGAAGGATTTCGAGTAGAGAGTAAAGGCAATCTTATCTGTGTATCAGAAACTATGGGAACTGGAAAAGTTACATTGGAATAAAGAAGGATTAAACTGAAGGCAAAAGATGACAGAGGCAAAGGTATTTATTTATAGACAGACTGTTAAGAAGCCTAATGCAATACTTCAGGCAAGAAGTAATAATTTAGGAGAGGATGGAACAGAAGACATAAGGAGACTGCCAAAGCTCAATTAAAGGTGATGATTATGATACTGATGCCATGAATATTTAGGGGGTTAATATGTGCCAGATACAGGATTAAGTTAATTTACTACACTAACTTATTTGATAGATATAGAGAATGCGGAGCAATGATAATTGAGAATCTGAAAATGACATCAAGATTTCAATTATTTCTGAATAATCAGTAGTGGTATCAATAACAGAAAAAGAGATCAAGGAGTACAGGGGAAGGGAAGGGCAGGGCAGGATTAAGTGAAAAATTTTTGATAACTATGTACTAAGCATGGTTCTAGTCTCTTAGGACTCAGCAGCAGACAAAATATCCCTGCCCTCATGAAGCTTACATTTAGTTGCTGGGGGAGGCACACAGATAGCAAACATAATACATTATACAGTTTTTTAAAAAGGTGTTAAGTACAATGTAAAACAGGAATACTGGAGCACAGGAAGAGAAGTGTGTATATGGGGACATACTGGGGAACATGAAGGTGAAGTTTAAGTAAACATTTAAAAGATTTGAAGTATAGCAGGCAAAGAGAACAGTCAGTATATAAGCTGTATGTTCAAGTAGGCCTGGAATGTTTAAGTAGGTCAGTCTGGTTGAGAATAATAGAAAATGACTTTCAGAGAGCATATCAGGAGACTTCATCACCTAAGGTCCCATGGGGCATTTTAAAGACCTTTTATCTCTTACTCTGAGGGAAATGGCACTGTAGGGTTTTCAGCAAAAGAGTGATTTGATTTAAGTGATATAGAGGATCACTTTAAGTGTTAAATAGAGAACAGACTGCAGAGCAATGATGGAATCAGGGAGACCAGTTAAATGACTACTGTGCAAATACAGGTAAAAGATGATATTAATGACCTGAATCAGGGTGAAATGTGATAGTGACTAGGATAGTGACTACGATCCTAGATATAGTTCTAAGGCAAAGGTAACTAGATTTTCCAACACAATGGAGGACAGAGAGAAATCAAGCATGATATCAGTATCTTTAGCCTGAGCAATTACAAGACAGAGTTGTGGGTTTGGAGTGGGCAAAGATCAGGAGTTCACATTTGAAAATAAGTATGAGATGTCCAATTAGGTATCCAAAAGGACATGTTAAATAGCTAGCTAGATATAAGAAACTGGAATGTAGGGAAGAGGTCTGGGCTAAAGATATGAATTTGGGATCAGCTATTATATATTTAAAGGTAAGAAGCAGGATGAGATGACCAGTGGATAAAGAAGATCATGTAATAAGCTAAATGACTTGCCAACTAAGAGGGGAGAAGAGGAGGAATTAGAGATACAAAAGGAACATTCAGAAAGATAAGAGAAAAACCAAGAGTGTGTAGTGTAATGGAGGCCAAGTAAATAGAGTATCTCAGGTGTTATTAGGCTTAATAAGATAAGGATAGAGAAGTAATCACTGGATTTAGCTAGTGAAGAGTCCCCAAAGACCGTAAAGGCATAGTTTTGGTGGAGCTGTAGGAGTGAGAGCCTGGTAGGAGTAGATTCAAGACAAAAAAGAATTGGAATACCCAAAATAGACAAGTTTTGCTGCAAATGGGAGCAGAAATGGGCTTGTAGCTGAAAGTGGGGGGTGGGGAGGTGCGTGTTGGAAAAATCAAAAGTTTTTTTTAAGATTGGACAAAGAAGCTTATATGATGAGGAGGACGATCCAGGAGAGGGGGGAAAATGATATAGAAGAAAAGAAAACTGCCACAACAATGTTTTTGAGTAAGGGATGGCAGACAGAAAATATGATGTAGTTCACAAATGGAGGGATTGGTTACAACAAGTTTATCTAGTAATTGGTCGGAAATATATGGGTACAGGGCTTGGTGGGTTGGGAAGATGGGGTAGGGGAAGTCTCTGGCAGTTTTCTTCTGGTGCTTCAGTTTTCTCACTGAAGTAGCATGCAAGGTCATCAACTGAGGTTGAAGAAGAGGATGTACCAGAAGTCACAGGATAAAGGAGAAAGAAATAATGGTCTAGAAGAGTGGGAGAGTAAATTAAACTAGAGAAGTATATAGTATGACTACTATATAGTATGACTACTGGGCAGCATTAAAGGGTTCACTGTCACACAGTTAAAGTAAAATTAGTCATCAAGGTTGAATACTTTCTTTTTCCTTAGACACCTTTAGTTACTAAGCTTCAGTTAAGAATAAGGAGAAAGAGGAAAGTCAGTGAAGCATGGTACGATAAATGGATCCTACAATTTATTGGTAGACAGAATGTTTTTAGGATTGCTGGAGGTAGAATTCTAGAGGGAGTAAAGCTGAAAAGACAAGACGTGATAATCAGAGAATGAAATGTATGAAACTGAGATTGTGAGGTGGGCATATTAATAGCTTCAGTGGTGGCAAAAAACCCAACTGAAAACGTCTATTAGGAATATTTTTAAAATATACTATACATAGCTCCCTAAAAGTTTATGAAAATTTACAAAGAGAAAAAACAAGTGATAAAGTTGAGGGGTAAAACATTAAAAATGCAGACCAATAATACCCACTATGGATTCTAACAGCCCAAAACATAACCTAGTTTTTAATGTCCTAAGAGAACAAGCAGTTAACTGCCAGAGTATTCGTTAGACCAGATGAACTGCTCTAGAGCATGGACTCTTCCACACAGTGTTTGCTGCATAAGGATAAGGGAATCTGATAAATATAATGAGCAGTATTCGCAGCAGCAATTTTTACAAACCTATTAACCAACATTTTCAAATTAGAAAGGTTGATCAAAGGAGCATTTTTACACAAGCAGTAAGCTACCCATGCAGAACATCCAAGTTAAACCAGACAAGACCACTCCAATGATATTTCTAAATCAGAAATGGTGGAGCCAGAACGTACTGAGCCTCAAAAGGCAAAACGGTGTATTCCTCCAGATGTAAATCATACATAAAAAATAGTGAACCAAACCCTAACACATCTCAATCTGATAATTTTTCAAATAGAAATAGAAAGGAGCTGGAGTTCAGGAAAGAAGAGTCTCATCCACAGTCTAGAATTCTATCTATGTACCATCCCCATTCAAAACTGTTTATAAAGTAAAAGGGCATGCAGAAGAATTTGCATCTAATTAATTTTTGATTAAGAATTAATACTGGAAAATATGCAAAGACATTGAAAGAAATTCCTTTTTAATTGCTTTAAATCTGAGGCTCTGAAAGCATGAACATCTAGGTTAAGAAAGACTGGCAAGAGTTCAAGGAGGAAACACTTATGTATTGCTCATGGTAGTAGGAAAATATTCTGAAAGTATCAAATTTAAAATATACTGACCCAAGTGAATAAACTTACTCCATAAAAATAAAAGCACCAAAATATAAAGAAAGATGTATAATGATGTTTATTGCAACATTATTTGTAGTGACAAAACTGGAAACAAACCTACTATGGAGTATATTATGCAGTTATAAATCACTATCAGTGGACGATATGCTTCACTTATTGAGAGAAGGAAAAGCAAGTATTAGAGTAATATGTTCGCATGATTCTAATTTTTAAAAAGTACAGTTTTCATATACATGGATATTTATTTGTTCAACAAATGTTTACTAACACGCCAGGCACCATTTTGTAGTTCATACAATCTAGTGGTAGAGAGAGACAAACAAGATAACTAAGTAAAATACAGTATTTAGAATATTAGAACATGAAAATAAAGAAGGGAAGAAGAGTAGGAAGAATGTGAAAGGGAGATTAAAATATGAGGCAAGTGAAGTGACATTCAAGGCAGAAGGCATAGCAAGAGCAAAAAGAATGGTCATTATGGATAGAGCAAAGTGACCAAGAGAAAGTAGTAAAATAAGATCAGACAGGTTTAAGAAGTGGTGTGAGTGGGCAGAACATGTAAGGTCTTAAAAGGTTTTAAAGGTTAGAAGTGAGGACTTTTAGTTAATTACCATACCAGGTTTTGAACTTCAGTTACCTTACAATGATGGCATATGCTTTTCTTTTAGTTATCTTTACATAGTTCACAGTTTAAACTGAACACATTATTGTAATAAAGAAAAAAGAAAATAAATCATTGAAGTTGACTGAGAATAGATATGCACAATAGGACATTCCTAAAAGCTGCTTTTGACTTTGTGATCCACAGGTATGCAGTAAATCTCTAAATGTATTTCATGTAACATATAAACAACAAAGGTATGAAACAATTAAAGATTTTATTTAAAAACAGATATCTATGTCTCAGCTATAGAAAGGATGCCTTCTAAGATTTATAAAAATGCAAAAAGAAACAATAATATGAAATAACTTACTTAGCAATTCTAACATCTAAAAATGAGAGTAATGCAAAAACAGGATAATACAATATTGTAAGGAGAAAGCACTAATAGGTAGGTTGACTTCAATTAAGGGAGGAGAGGAAAGCAGGGAATTTAGGATAAAAAAAGTGGATTTAAATCTTAGCCTAGCTTCGGCAAGTTACTTAACTTCCCATAGATTCAGTTTCTCCATCTGTAATATGAGGGTAATGATATTTCTTACAGAGAAGACTCAAATAATACATATTCTGTCATACAACTTGGCCCTATTATACTGCCTGGTATTTAGTAAACATTAAATAAATATTTGATGAAACTGAATATTAAAAATAGGTAAAGTAATAGTTATAATATTATAACCATATCCGTTCTCAATGTGTTCATATTCAGTTAAAACTTCAAAGTGGACAAAAAAGCTAATTTTCATTTGATCAGAATCTAAACTAGCAAGTTTTTAAAATGAAGAACCTCTGATTTAAAATATATTTTTCAGAAAATAATAGTGTATTTTCACATTGACTTTAGAACAAAATGTTTAAAATAACTCACATTTTCTTTATGTGAGATGAACTATATAGCTTAACAAAGTCAGTAAATCTAATTATAAAGAATGGACCTGACTCAAATGAAAAATGTTATATATACAATTGACCTGTGAACAACACTGTGCAGGCCCACTCTATGCAGATTCTTTAAAATGAATAAGTACTACAGTACTACATAATCTGTGGTTGGTTGAAATCCATGGACTTGAAACTGCAGATACGGAAGGTCCAAGTGTAAAGTTACACATTGCTTTTCAACTGCATGGAGGGGGTGCCCCAGCCCCCACTATCACTGCATATCCTTTATAAATCTAAAAAGTATATGTTAAATCTCATAGCATTTTTGACCTTTTAAAAAAAGATGAAATATGGCAGAATATATATTCCATAATATACAATACCAACCAATTCTTTTCCTACTATTACATTCTAGAGTACAGTTATTGATAGGAACAGAGAGTAAAGAAGCAGCTATGGGACTGCCCAAACTGTACATTGTTTAGAGTGTTTTACTCCCCATGGGAATAAATGGGAATGATACTACAGCGTGCTTGAAAGAGAAAAATACAAGATAAATCATCCATTTAAAAAGGTACACATTAAGGGGCAGGAAAGGAATAAAGGTGCAGATGTAGAGAATGGACTTGAGGACACGGGGAGGGGGAAAGGTAAGCTGGGAGGAAGTGAGAGAGTGGCATGGACTTATATATACTAACAAATGTAAAATAGATAGCTAGTGGGAAGCAGCCGCATAGCACAGGGAGATCAGCTCCATTGCTTTGTGACCACCTAGAGGGGTGGGATAGGGAGGGTGGGAGGGAGATGCAAGAGGGAGGACATATGGGGATATATGTATATGTATAGCTGATTCACTTTGTTATAAAGCAGAAACTAACACACTATTGTAAAGCAATTATACTCTAATAAAGATGTTAAAAAATAATAGATATACAATAAATTTCATGTATTTAAATTGTACAATTTTATAAAAATAAAATAAAATAAAAAGGTACGCATTAAACATTTCATCAACTGGTTGTATTTCACTAGTTAGTCATGGCTTGGTAGTGTATGCCTTCATAATGTATTTGGTACTTCTGATAAATTCGCTGGCAACAAATTACAAGGTCTAGGATCAATGAAGTACAGAGTTGGATGGGGATTAAGAGAACATTAGTTGAGATAATTGAGCATTAGAGGCTAGGTTCCCTGACTTGCAGATCAGTGCAATTCCTACAATAACATTTTGTTAATTCGATTATAAAGAAAACATTTTAATGATATAATGATGTTTAAAATACTCATAATTCTCTCCACTATTTGAGCCAAACTTGGAGAGAAAACCATGTACATAATTTAAAGCAAAACCAAAACAAAACAAAAAACCACAGATTACAAATTAGGATGAAGAGAAGCTGAAAGGAAAAAAGTAGGTATTTTTCATATGTAAAGGTTACCATTACCTTTTCCAAGTCTAACTCCTCTAATAAAATGCTGGCATTTTTGTTTGCTTCAGCAGCCTGTCTATCTTTGGCTTGTACTATTGACTCCATACAAAGGTGACACTTCTTCAGCATCTCCTAAAATGAAAAATCAAGATGTTTCCAGACTCAAAAAATTAACATTTAGAGAGATTCCTGAAAACATGAAAATATTAATTAAGGTGCTTGAATGAACATAAGCAATAAAAATCAGTAGTAGGGCCAAAAAAGAGTGCAAATAAAAACATAATTTAAATGGTATATTTTTTAAAATATATAAGCAAAGAGCCTCTATTGTTCTTCAAAATAATATCCAATTGACTGGTACTAAAATTATTTACTCCTGTAATTTAAATATGAGAAATCATACTGCAAATAGAGCTGCAATAATCTGTCAGCTGGTTAATGGGCTAAAGGAAATGGTCAATGTCAACAAAAGAAAATGGGTTTAAAACAATTTAAAATACCTATTTGGCAAGAAATATTCTCAAATATTTAAGCTTTGTTGCTATAACTTCTTGTGCTAGAATCATTCATAAAAAGCATGTATTTATAGACTTATCTCAGTGATTTCATTCTTAGAATATACACTTTTTGAAAGGAAAGGGATATTTCCCTATTAATACAAAGCTTTATTTTTAATCTCTGCCCCCCTTCCATAAGGGATATCCAGGAACATTAATTGTCATAAATGAATCTAGAGGCAGGCAAGACAGTAGATTAGCTATGTTAAATAAAACTTATGGGAAAAAGCTGTTCAGTATCATGCGATAACTGCTGAGAAAATGAAAGACATTTTTAGATTTTCAGAGCCATGTCTTAGGATTTTATTCAAATATTTTGATCTCACTTAGAATTGTAAAGGGATTTATTTTATTTTCCCTACTTTCCCTGCAAAAATCCTAGCAAATTCATTCTTAAACTGACAGTTACTCCAACTTTTATATTATGTTGAACATGTTAAAGAGTTTTCTTGACCATAATTAAAAGTACTGTGTTAATTTTTGTTTAGGTATAAAAAAAATCCACTGACTTGTTCCTCTCAGAAGAGATATCTGTCTGGATAGATTACAGGACTAATGAATAGTAACAATAATTTGCTTTAGATTGTTTAGTATTTACATTAAAATTAAATTAGCTTAAGTACTATTTAAAAAGATAAAGTAATTCTAAAACAGAAAATGTTTTATTACTTCATGAGGTAAGTAAATCATTTGAAGAGTTTCTTAAATATCATACTTCATTCCCCAATACTAAATAAATGAAAATTGCTATGTACCACACATTACTGCTCAAACTAAGACTTTTTTATCTTAGTGTGGAATATACATATATACAAAAAGCCAAATGGGATCCCAAGCTCATATAATGGGGATGAATTTAATCAGTATATTACCTTATCAGTGATCGTTGCTATGTATCTCATACATTCAGAATCTGATGGAAACTGATTGACTTCTTTGACTAAGTAGCGCACCACCTTCACATGACCCTAAAAAATAGATATCAGTGTCAGACTGAAAACAGATTCTATCAGGATTCAGTAAATCTAGTCTATCTTAACTAAGATTCCATTAACATTAGTGCCACAAAATAAAGACAAATTGGGTATTATTCACACTTTAAATGAAAAAGAGACAGGCTTTGGTTCTAATAAGTTAGATAAATCTACATTGTTCATTTTCATCCTACCCTCCCCCCCAAAAAAAAAAAAATACAGAATAACCTGACCTAAAATTCTAAACCATTCTGAATTTAAAAAAACAATAAAGCAGCATGAAGAAATGCAGGATATGTGTGAAAGAGAAGAAAAACCATCTTTTTTTTCTAGCTAATTCATTAGAACTGAGTATCCTGTTTCACTTTTAAGCATTAAAAGAGTAGAAATAACAATTTTGTTCTTTCTTTGAGCTAAAAACTGAATGCATAGCACTATACTAGGTAATGCAAAAGAAATAACATACACTTTCCTAAAGCTTGAGCGATGATTGTATTATTCACTGTAACACAGTTCACTAAGTTGAAAATCTTTAGACCCTTCAAGAGGCTCTCTACTTTCTCTAAGCCACACTATTACTGACATAACATATATAAACAGATGAATAAACATCTGTTTATATTTAGTACATTTCCTCTATTGCATTTATTTCGTCCTTCTCATCTGCATCCTTCTGAACTATCCCTATCTTTTAATGAATAGCTTAAATGCCACTTGCACCTTTCTTTGATATCTCACCAACACTTCTACAGTATTTAAACTATTTATATGGGACAACTCATACAGTTACCTGACTTTGTGTGTGGATCCCTGATTATTACATTTTGTACAAAATGCAACAGCTGGAACCTGTACAATGTAATATGCCAACAATTACAGTTGTACATGGTAGGTACTAAGAAAATAAATAATGGAATGAATACAAAGAGTATAAAAGATAAGTGCCTTTCTTAAGGAGCTAAGTCTATTTGGAAAGATGAGATATATGCATGTTAGATGTTAAGGTAATAACAATATATATTTGTCAAAATAAATGATAAAAATAATAATGAATTGTAGAATTTCTACAACCTTTAAGAGATTAGATATCTCAATGTGAGATCAAACGGAATGGGAAGAGTTTCTGTAGAAGGGGAGATTTACACTGTACCCAAAGAATGAGTAATTTTGGAAGAATAAGGAAGGACATGGGCATTCCCAAGATGAGAACAAAGGTGCTATGAGAGACAATGACAAAAGACCAAACAAGGAGAAGACTCCACATTAGGGACTCAATGGGAGATGAGTTCTAAAAGCACTAGATTGGGCTTTGAATAACAAACTAAGATTGGATTTCAAAGGATTACAGAGACTGGGGAGACATGAAAAGGTACTTGAAGAGGATACTAACATAGTGAAATGGTTTGGATAAACTTGATATGCTAGCTTGCTTGGAGAAGAGGTAGGTAGCAGCTGAGAATAAGTTTGATTAGTGAGGAAAAAAAAATTCAGAGAGTCAGTGGGAAGGTAGTTTAGAACACCCAGGGAGGAGGTGGTATAAAGAACAAGAGTCAGAGAGAATAAGAGAAAAAGGAAAAGATGATTTTTTACAATTTATATATTAAAAATTTTCAATACAACAAAGTAATTTGGAATCTATAAGAGATTTTACCTACGTGAATGACAAAACTCAAAATTATACCTACAGAATGACAAAACTCAAAATTATAATCCCTGGAATAGTAGTCTGGCTTCCCCAATAACAAATCAGACCTGCATTTAAGAGATCAACCAAAACATTAAATCAAATTACTTATACACAGTTCTGTGCTATGCATTACAGAAAGTTTCAGTTTCACAAAATTTATTTCTACTTCTGAAGGTTTCAAATACTGGCAGCTGAATTTTCATTTTTCCTCTTTTCCTAGAAATTAAAGTGAATAATTAAAAATGAAATCAATTTAAGTTAAATTTTTCTCTGCTGTGCTAATGCAAGAAAACACTCATTCATAAACAAGTAATTAATTACTCTTAGTTGGATTTATATTTTGTGAAAGATTAAGATTGCAACTAGATTTTGAAAATACTATTTCCAACAACTTTTTAAAAGTTTACTTAGCTTTGACATCCAATATGGATACTATTAATGGCGTTTCTGGCATACCTGTATCTACCTTTCAATGTTGCCATCAGAGTGATTATTTGCTTATTATTTTACTGCTGTCATCACTACTGTTAGATCCTAAAATGAGAGTCTTTAGTGATGATTAAATTATGCACTTCCTAGCCTAAGTGAAAAATATCCAACTGATTGAGGATGAAAGACTTCTACCTTTCTAAATGCTGCCATAAGAGGAGTTATCTTGCGGTTATCAGCTGCATCCACATCTGCACCTGCTTGCACCAGTAACTGAACCACATCAAGGTGTCCACCATTTGCTGCCAGCCACAATGGAGTGTTCCCCTTCTTGTTACGTACATCAATGTGAGCACCTCTAAATGAATGACACAAATATCACTTTTAAATGAAATGACACAGATAATAATAAAAATCAACTATGAATTTTGTGAAAATATTTTGTAAAGGAAAAAATTGTTTAAAATATATAGGACTAAAATATATTTCTCTCTCAGAATTACATTACAAAGAATTTCCAGTCATCAAATTAAAAGCCATTGAATCAAAACTAACGATACATCAATAATTGCTTTTCTTATTTTAAAATTAATGACTGTGCATAATTCTGAGCTTCAAATCCTGAGAAAATGTAAAATTTTCTTTAGTGAAAAATAATGGTACATCCTGTTAATATGTTAAACAGTATCCTAGAGCACAAACAGTATCCTATGAGGCAATTATATCTTTCAGATTATTTGTATTCATGTATTTATATTATGTGGCTTCATAAAAGAATGAATCTTAAAATAACATGAAGGTTTAGCACTCAGTGGGCATCATGGCAGATAAGACTCATGGTAAATAACTAGCTGATAGTAGCTACTACTAATTACTACTGTTAGGACACCATGCAAAAGTCTTTCAGACTGTTAAAGTAGTAAATCTAATTTAGCAGACAAGCAAGTTTGAAAGACTGGCAAGTAACTCCTAAGTGACTGAAAACAAAAAATATCCTGACTCTATCTTATATCTTGAACAGTTCCATAACTGTCTCTTAAAAGCCCTAATTACCATAAAGAACAAGAAAATCAACAATAAAGCCTTAGATTATTGCCAGACTTACAAGACTTAAGGTGATATCTTTGCAAAACTGTGTGGGAGACGTGAATATGGATGACAATAGCTGGATGTTCAAATAGCTTATTATAGTACTTTAAAAGAGTGTACTCAGACAAAAAAGGAAGAAAAGAAGTATTTCTAGATTGCACTGACATACATTAAACAATGCAACATAGCTCTGGATGGGTGGAAAATAATACAGGTAGGTTTAAAACATAAAAAAATACACTGCAGTTTATAGAAGTAAACACATTTGATTTTTTAATAGTTCAATTTGCACAGAGATTAGTAATTGCTAGTAACACCATGTTCATATATGAAGGGTATGGTAGCATCATACCTGCCAATGAGAAGCTCACAGAATTTATAATGCCCTTTATCTGCTGCTATGGTTAAAGCTGTATCTCTCGAGGAGGGCACTGGAGGGGCATTAACATCAGCACCTTTATCCAAAAGAACTCGGCCCACCTCTGCATATCCACCAGAGGCAGCTTCCATTAGCGGTGTGAGGCCAGTCTAGGTTTAGTGAAAAATAAAAAAACAACACATAAGAGACCAGAAAGTACTAAAATGTTAAAGAACAACGATCTGGGAGAGCATTACGGTACAGCTGTTACAAAATTCATGACTAAATTTCAGCATTGACACTGCTAACCTCTCTCAGTTACAGTGAGGTCTACTGAAAGCAGATGATTCTATCTAATGTCCATTTGTTGGTAAAAATTTTAAGACACATGTACTTGGCATATAACTGGCACTTAATAAATGCTCCCTCTCTTCTCTTTCATAATACTACATAGTTTTCAGCTGATAACCCCAATATCATTATTACCTATAAAAATCTATTGCTGAGGTATTTTCAAGAGTTAATGCTTAACTGAGTCATACAGAATGATTTCTTTTTAAATACATATGTAAGAGATAAATGTTACTACAAAGTACTAGAAGTATAATTAGCATATTGCTAATGTACACCTTAAATGTCAAAGCAATAAACCCATGGGTAAATCTCAGACTTCTCCTTACCTTAGCTCTGTGCTCCACATTTGCTTTTCTATCAAGCAGAAGACTAACCACTTCAGTTCTTCCTTGGAAGCAGGCTAAGGTAAGGGCAGTGTTCCGATTGGTTTCTATTTGAGCATTTATGTCAGAGCCCATGTCTAACAGGAGCTTAACGGCAGCTGTGTGCCCATTCATAGCTGCTAACATCAGAGGAGAAATGCCCAATTTGCTACCAGTTCTGGGGGTGGAAGTATGGGGAGAACAAAGGGAAAAATATATTTTTTAAATGTCCCAGAAAAACTAGATGATAATACAGAATTCTATCTTAGGATTTAAGATTCTTTATTTGGCAGAATTATTTAAAATAATCATTCTTCTCAGCCCTACTAAATCTCTGAGATATTACCAAGACTACACTACAAATCTTTTACTACCCAGAACTAGAATACTTTCTGTATCTCATTCAACATAACAACTTGGGCTGAAAAGTGATAAATTATTAAGTCATTATTAAAATGAACTTTCCATTCTAAAGTATATACTTGCTTGCTTAATAAAAACATAAGACAGATGTGTTTATGCTTATAATAAGAAATAAAGTAATTGATAATTTTTTCAAGTTCTATGTCAACAGTTTGTTTTTTGGTTTTTTTTGGTTTTTTTTGCGGTACGCGGGCCTCTCACTGTTGTGGCCTCTCCCGTTGCGGAGCACAGGCTCTGGACGTGCAGGCTCAGTGGCCATGGCTCACGGGCCTAGCCGCTCCGCGGCATGTGGGATCTTCCCGGACCGGGGCACAAACCCGTGTCCCCTGCATCGGTAGGCGGACTCTCAACCACTGCGCCACCAGGGAAGCCCTATGTCAACAGTTTTAAACACTTAAATTTGAATTCTAAATTTGTAATGAAGGCATTTCCTAAATATGGCATTAAAAAAAGTGTTCTACAAATATCTTTAACATAACATTCTTAAGGGACTTTGAGAGAGAGAATAAAACTTGCCTAGAATTAATCTCAGCTCCTGCATTTAGTAATATTTTGATAATGTTCACATAGCCACCAGAAGCAGCCAGGCTTAGAGGTGTGTAATCAGAAACATTCCTGTGCTCTTTATTTGCCCCTCGAGCTAACAATAGCTCCACCACCTGGAAAAAGAAAAGGAAAAAATGTGTTTTCTTCTTACGGTGAGACTACTTGCAAGGTGTATATTTCTGATTTCTCTTTTTTTCTGCTTTATTGTATAACGGAAGAAGGGGAAAGTCATTCATCCTTTGCACAAAATCAGTCTCAAATGAAAGCAAAAGGTCTTAGAGGCCAATAAAGGGATAGTTTCTCAAGTAAAATCCATTTTGGAATCTGTTGAAATGGCATCGTGTTTTCATTGAAAGATCTTGACCTCATGTGTTCTTGTGCAATGCTGTTTTGGAAATTAGTATTTCTGTATTATTCCACCACATAGTGGTAAAATAGAATAAGATTTTTTTCATTTATACATGTAAATGTCCTTAAAATATTTTTTAAACTTAAAATCAAAAACTAAATGTTAAAAACATTTTTGGAATAAAGCTAACACTTACCTTCCCCCAACATTTTACCATAAAAAGTTTTAAGCACACAGAAAAGTTGAAAAAAATTTACATACAATCATCACCTAGATTCTACCATTAACATTTTCCTCTACTTACATTATCATATTTATTCGTCTGTCCATCATTTTTTGATGCATTTCATTTCTAAGTAAATTGTAGACACCTGCAATTTCACTTAAACACATCAGCATGTGTACCATGAACTAAACTCTTATTTGCTTTTAGGCTTTTTGGGGTTTTTTTAGATGAAATTTGTAACTTTCAATAAATGCACAAAACTTAAGTGTATATTCACTGAGAATCGACAAATGCATAAGCCTAATTTAAATCTGTTATTTACTCATGTTCTTTCTCAGTCAATCCTACCCAAAGATTAGTTTCATTTACCATAGATCTTCATATAAATGAATCACAGAGTCATTCAAAGTCATCTGTGTGTACTGCATAGCATTCCATTATGTGAATATGCTTATTTATCTCTTCTATTGATAAACATCTCTACTGTTTCTAGTTTGGGGTAATTCTGAATAAAGTTGCTATGAACATTTCTTGTGGAAATATATTTTCATTGCTCATGGGCTCCACCTAGTAGCAGAATTTCTGGGTTCACGTTTAGTTAAGAAATTGACAAACCTGTTCCTAAAGTGGTTGTACTATTTACACTCTCATCAACAAGGAGTTCTGGCTGCTCCACATCCTCAGCAAAATTTGGTATAGTCAATCTTTATAATTTTAGCCATTCTAGTGGATGTGGTTGGTGGTATCTCACTGGGGTCTTAATTTGCATTCCCTGATAGCTGAGAATATTTAGCATTTATTTAAGTGCCATTCATAGATCTTTTGTCCATTATGCCGTTTAATGCACAAAACAACTCTTTGACACAGGTACTAGCATCCTCATCTTCATTTTACAAATGAGGCATAAGGAAGTTAAGGACTGCTCAAGATCATAGCACTTATCCTTGCTCTTACTGTTAATAATATTATCTAACTGGGAAATAAATAAATGTTAATGAACAGTGCTTTGCCTTACTATCAGCTAAAACTTTACTCGTTTGAATAAAGCTATGACCAATTCTATTTTACTTTTTTGTTTTTTGGGTTTTTTTAAGTTCACATTCATAAGCATTTTCTTTTTTAAATTTCATTAAATTTTTTTTTATTGAAATATAGTTAATTTACAAAGTTGTGTTAGTTTCAGGTGTACAGCAAAGTGATTCAATTATACATACATATACATACTTTTTTTATTTTCAGATTCTTTTTCCTTAGAGGTTACTATAAAATATTGAGTATAGTTCCCTGTGCTATACAGTAGGTCCTTGCTGGTCATCTATTCCATACGCAGCAGTGTGTATATGTTAATCCCAAACTCCTAATTTATCCCTCCCCCACTCCTTTCCCCTTTGGTAACCATAGTTTGTTTTCTGTGTCTGTGGGTCTATTTCTGTTTTGTATATAAGTTCATTTGTATTTTTTTTTAAGATTCCATGTATAAGCAATATGATTCTTATCTTTCTCTGAAGCTATGACTAATTTTAAATGACTTTCTATCAAATTTTTGCTTTTAGAGCCAGTAAGACTAACTGGTTTATGTAACAAGATCATAAAAACAAGCTCCCAAACTGGCATTAGGCTATTTTATTTTACAAAGAGTCCCTTAAGCAATAAAGTAGAAAACCCTAATCAAATTTCTAAAGTTTTCTTAATTCCTTTATGCAAAGATAACTGACCCTAGTTTTCTCTCAGAGGGAATGGTCTATTCCCCAAAAGTAATAAACATTCAATATAAAAGAATTATTTTGTGATTTTATAGTAAAATGACTTTCTAATATTTTATTAATTACTTCAAAATACTTTACTGTTCTAATGACAGCAAATAAAAGCAAGAGTGTTATAGGCAAAATTATTACCCTAAAACACTTCTATAATTATTATAACCTCATCTGTTACATTTTAGTAAGAATACATAAAGATTACAGTAGGCTATAGGCTTTAACATTGCTTTGAAAGGAAGAAAATCAACTGATTTCTTTTTGATTCAATATTGAAAAATGTTATGAGACAAGTATTATTTCAAACCACACAGTGATTGAAAATTTCAGTTAAGTCAAAATTTTACTTTCATTATATATCAAAAACAGAACATTTACATTTCTGACTGATAGAATCACCTCCACTGTGGAATACAGAAAATAATTAGAATGGTGAAATAAAAAAGAAAAAGATTTTTAAGCTGAGAGTAGGAAACTCACCTGGAATGACCTAGAGTGCTTCCTAAATATAAGATTCAACAACTCCCTAACTGAGAAGTTACCAATCCATAGAGACAGCACGACTGGTGAACAGAATTGGATTTTAAAAATTGATTTAAAATGAGGTTATCCAACTAATTATTAAATGCCAGAAGAATGAGGTTATCCAACTGATTATTAAATGTCCAAAGAAGACACACAATGGAGCAAAGCTATGACCTCTTGGGCCTATACCTAAGCACACCAGCTGTTCTACCTAAAGAAACTAAAAGGTCATATAATATAACCAAGAACCTTTCCTCCAGAGTTGAGAAGGGCTGGGGAACAATTAAAAGACAAAAGTACTCAGGACAACTAAAAATTGAACACTTTTAATCCCCTACTAATCTTATACATAGAGAGCAACAGAGGCTGAGCTTAAGTATCTTTCACACTAAGTACTCTGGGACAGGAAAAGATGAGTGAATATAGGCCCCACTTATCAGGAGCTTGCTGATTTGATTTGGGATGTCTTAATCATTCTCTTAGCCTGAATGCAATGAAGAGGGATTCTTATGGCAGTTCGTACTTTTAGATGAGTAGGATAATAAACAATGTATGATTTTTCTGGTAAGACAGTTTATGCTAACACTAATTCTTATCCTTTTGCTAAAAGATTATAGTCTCAGTTACTGTGATAAATCTTTTTTTTGTGTGTGTGTTACGCCAGCCTCTCACTGCTGTGGCCTCTCCCGTTGCGGAGCACAGGCTCCAGATGTGCAGGCTCAGCGGCCATGGCTCACTGGCCCAGCCACTCCACGGCATGTGGGATCCTCCTGGACCGGGGCACGAACCCCTGTCCCCTGCATTGGCAGGCGGACCCTCAACCACTGCACCACCAGGGAAGCCCCACTGTGATAAATCTTAATGTCTGTTCACTGTTACCACAAAATCATATAAATTAAAGTGCACATCTGTTAAACAGAGAGAAAAAAAAAATTACACTCGTGGACAATAATACCTCCTGTCTTCCCCCAGAACAAGCCAAAGATAGCGGTGTGTCCTTAGTTCTTTCTGACTGGGCTTCAATGTCTGCACCATTGTCCAGCAATATTTCCACAACACCAACATGACCAGCTGTAGCAGCCAAGATGAGCGGAGTAAAACCTGGAGTAAAATAAAGATCTTCTTAGCTAAGCAAAGAAACAGTGCTGTTGTCCATCAAAATAGGGCTACAAGTAGTATTTCGTCACAGAACACAAATAATTCAGAAGAAAAGTTAACAAAAGCAGGCCTCACCTTTCTTGTCTCTGTGCTCAATACTAGCTCCTCTCTCTAGCAATGTCTGTACCAGTTCCTCATGACCACCAGCACAGGCAAGCGTTAGCGCCGTGTCATGATTACTCTCAGTCTGTAAAAAATTGTTGATTAGCTCATTATACAATTAAAAATGTTAACATCAATTACATAATAGGTACATATACCAAATACACACACACACACACACACACACACACACACACTATTCTACTATAGCAAACATTTGGATAGTAACTCTTTTTTTTTCCCACTAATGGTCAACTTGTGATTTTTTAAAAGACTACAAATAATATTTGAACTTTATGGGCAATTCTTAAAGCAAGCAAGAAGAAAAAAAAGTATGATTTTCAACGGTATGCTATTTTCAACTACATGTTTTAAGAAATACTACTGTGGACTCACTTTCCCTTCTACCCATAAATGGAGTAGCACAGACAAGATTTATCTTCCCAGCCCAAGCAACGAAAAAAGACAAACTATTTGAAATGATGCTAGTTAGATAGGCAACACATGACAGTGATCACTGAGGACAGAAATGATTAACTTATTGTATTGCCTGGAGAGTTTCCAGGCTAAAGTGCAGGAAGAGGGTACCCAAACAGAGCCTGGCATTCTCCCTGAGTTGAAAAGAGAGTTTGGAGAAGTGAAGGTGGCTAGAATTCATGGGGTAGACTACTGGAGAGGAAGGCACTACGTACAGAGAGTACTCCAGAGATTTGCAGAGGGCTCCCCTTGAGTCTTCAGCTGAGTTCTGATCAACACACATGCGTAAGAAAAATTACCGGAGGCCAGGGAAAGACTATCAGAAGGGACTGAACAAAACCTAGAGCTTACAAAGAACTGGGAATAGTTTGATTCCCACAGCCAGAGCAGAAAGACCCTCAAAACACACAGAATATCAAGAAAAATCCTCAGCCGTTAGGCCAAATTAGCTACCCTGGACCCATCTAACAAAGCTGAAAAACAAGTCTTGAAATGAAAAAATTATTTCCAAGTAACTTAACTGCATTTGAGGAACAAAGCCCCTAAAAATTTAAAGGAACAAAAAAATATTATATACAATGCAGTTTGAAAGACAAACACAATTATAATTGAGACATGACACTGTTTATATACAGTTTACTTCTGACTTATGCCAGTGATAGTGATCAATAATAGATTTAACCAGTGGTCACACTCTACCATAGTATGTGGCTACCAGAAAACATAAAATTATATGAGTCTTGCATTACTTTTTATTGCATAGCTCTGTCTAAGCCATCTTCCCACTTTTACATATTCACCTCTATTACAGCATTTATCACCAATCTTCCTTATGTTAATATTACTTATGTGTCTATCACCCTCAGGGGACTATAAATTCCTGGAAGGTAATAAACATGTCTTATTTATGTTTGCATTCTCTGCCTATTAGTGATGTCTTGCCTAGGAAACAATAAATGATAGTTAAGTTGAATGAATGACAGTAGCTGTAAGGGTCATAGAATAAAAGACTATCACTAATAAAAAAAAGGATTACATATATGAAATATATATTTACTGTGTTATATAATATTATATTTATTTCAGGTTTATAAGGAAGGAATTATTGCGTCTGATTTCAGAGAAAAGGAGACAAAGATCAGAGAAATAACCTTCTGATGGTCACACATGCTAACAACTGGTAAAGACTGGTGTAAAAAAAACCAAGAGAATCATGGATAACAAAATGCTGCTTACCCTCTTACGTCAGAGAGCCAGCCCTAAGGCACAGCTGACTGAGGTGAACAGAATACTAAATCTATCTGTATTATGTGCTCTCTATGTTAGTGTATAGACACTCAGTAGAAGAGTAATCTTTATGATGTAGAGTCAACTTTATGATGAAGTTTTATGAGGTTTCTAGAAGTCTTCCACGGTTAAAGAGTAATTTAGGAAACTGGTGTCAATCGTAATAGAGAATGAAGAGACAAACAAAATTTGGAAAAGGTAAGCATGGAAAATTTTAGAGGATCAGTAAAATTTGGGTTTTTTCCACATTATAAAACATCAATTCAACTGACATTTATTAAGCACCTTTTATATTCAAAGTACTCTGCTAGATACTCTAGGGCTGACAAAGATAAGTAAATACAGTCTCTGCTCACTAGGAGTTTACAGGTTATTGTACAGGGCAAATTTAGGTTGAAACTAAGAGAGAAATATGAACAATGTGAGAGTTGAAGGAAAACATATTTAAAGCTGAAGAAGACGGGGAGGTTAGTCAAATTCCCTGGGCAACTTATAAGTACGTAACTTCACTATATTTCTGCATTAAGGTGAAATTAAAGCAATTAATATTTTACAACAATCTTTTTAAGACAATAATGAAAGAATTTAAAGATTCTGAAGTGAGACTTTCACCACCCTCCCAGATACATACTACACATTCCCAAAATGGTAAGAAATATCCTGATTTGCAATATATCAAGAAACAATTTAACTGAAGTAGGAGTTTGGGTTAAAATTAACTACTGATAAGATACAGGTAGTTTTGAATTAAAGAAAACAGGTGTTTTGAATATTTCTAATCAAGGAAATGAAATGTAGGTGATGACTTTCTAGACGGCAAAGTAACACTAAAGTTATGTTATTATACTGGTTACCCAGTCACATTCTTGGTCATATATCTAAGAGAAACCTGGAAAAGGAAAAGATGCCCAGAGCTTTGTTAAGAGCTTTCCAGGTTTATATTCTAAAGAAAATTTCCATTTAGCTCACAATATCATAAAATATACCATTCTGTATCATAACATGTTATGATGATTCAGGCTTATAAAAAATGGTAAAATTATATTCAATGTAAAAATATTCTGTAAATTACCAGCATGACTATTCAATTTTACAATATTAAAAAAACAAGCAAGAATCATAAGACAAATGCAATATTAAAGGAAAAGGCAGCTTTTAATGAGCTAGAATATAAGTGAAAAAATATCTGAACTATAAAAAAGGAAGTATATCTATTAATTTCATTTAAAGTAATTAAATAAATTACTTTGAAAACTATTAGGATTCAAAGGGCTGAATATTTTTTAGACCTCCATAGTCCCAAATATCTAATTCTCTAACCATGTTTGGGGTCACGTATAAGATTAAAAAGGATGGTACTTTAGGGCATTCAGTAAATGAGAAAATTCAGTAAGACAGTAAATAACCTATTTAAAACACTTCATATAAAGTAGAATGCATGCTTTTTTTTTTTTTTTTTTTTTGCGGTACGCGGGCCTCTCACTGTTGTGGCCTCTCCCGTTGCGGAGCACAGGCTCCGGAGGCGCAGGCTCAGCGGCCATGGCTCACGGTCCCAGCCGCTCCGCGGCATGTGGGATCTTCCCGGACCGGGGCACGAACCCGTGTCCCCTGCATCGGCAGGCGGACTCTCAACCACTGCGCCACCAGGAAAGCCCAGAATACATGCATTTTAAAGTAGAATGCTTTAATGGCAGAGTATTTCATATTACTATTATGAGTTAAATGAGTTTTCTCCTGGTCTCCTTAATTTCTCATTAAATCGTGGTGAAACTGTTTTCCACGTTGCAAAAACAGAAGAAAAGAGAAATACCAATGACATTTATACCATTAAAGGTAAAACATAATTTTACATACTCTACAATTTGAGTCTTGATATGTAGGTTAAATTTAACATCTACCTTCTTTAAAAGATAATGGATACATGTTAATTATTTAAAAAAGAAAAAAAAAAGGCAAAACTACATGAGGAGGTATTTAGTTTTCTCATTTTTGAGATGTGCTAGAATAAGTTACTCCAAGTTCAAGGAAAGCCTTTAGAAATTTGAGAATAAAATGTCAAGCAGTTCAGAACTGGAACACAAGTTCAGTTCATGCCAGAACACAGGTTTTAGAACCTATGAAGAGAACAACTAATTCCTTCTCACTTTTGGCTAGTAGAGTTAATTAAAAGTTCACACTATAAAATACAGAAAATAATTCCGAGGATTCAACTAACCAGATTTATTGTTTCATATAAAACCACAGTTCTTAAAAATCTATATGTGATTCCTAATTTCCATATCTAGAGTACCCACGTATAAGTTTTATTACACCACTTAAGCAAAATAAAAATAGAGATTAGAGCTATGTTATCAGAATGTATGGTAAAACAGTCCCAAATAATTACTTCAAACTATCATTTATTGATGTTTCCTAAAATAAATTTTGGTAACAGCACAGTGTGTAGTATTAATCTTAAAAGTTTTGATAGTATCCAGACAAACTTAATTCAATAAAACCATTACATGAGAGGTGGAGAGCCTGTGGCACACACAAACCAAGGGTGATTTCTAGTTATAGAACATAAGATTTGAGGAATGTTATAAAGAATGCAAACTCTTATTGTCAGCATTCTTTAAGGGCCAGAAATTACACATATGATTCCAGCTAATCCTTGTTTAAAATATTAGTTCCCTACTATAATGATCAACTAAAGGACCATTTTTCAAGAATCAGTAGCATTTTAAAAAAGAGACTTACATACTGAGCATTAAAAAAAAAATCACACTTCTTTTGTTCTTCCTTAAGTTAAGATTTGAGGTAAATATGCTGTATGGCCAAGGAAATATGCTAAACAGATGTAAAGATTAAACACACATGACCCTTTGCTATCTTGGCAGACCCATTTTCTAGATTTTAGACCCAGAGTCTTTTTGTTTGTTTGTTTGAAAGCTGGCTCCACTAAAAATTGGCTGTTAGGCAAGGCCTCTTTCCTTACCTGTAAAATGGTAATAGTAACAGTACCTACTTCATGGGATTGTTACAGAGATTAAGTTAAAGAAGTATCTGTAAAGAGTTAAGAATGTACATGTTAAGTTTTGTTAAATAAACAAATGAAAGATCCAATTATTAGAGGATTTTTAATCTTTCAAAATAGAGGAAGAATCTTATTATTAACTTTTTCATCATATCATCTGTCTGTAATGGCACAGTATTGTCACACATAAACCAAAATATCCATTACGTAAAATCTCATGGAATTTGTATTGAGAATGTAGAAAAAACTTCAGGTGGATTAAGCATAAAAGAATCTTTGTATTTATCACTTTAAGTACCTTCTTAGTATCATAAAAACTAGTAAGTTAAAAAAACTAACACTGAAAGTTAAAGAAAAAATGGTGAACAATTATTTCCAAATAATTATTTTGTATTATGTGTTCCAAAACAGGAAATTTCTAATTTCTAACTATGCAATTATGGTAAACTCCATGAAAAGTATTGTAACTCATATTAGGCTAACCCAACTGAAAAGCCTCAATGTAAAGACCAGATAAAGAAGCAGATTTTTAAGGAGCCATAGTCAAATCTTTTTACATAAGTATGTCTACTACATTTAAAATGTACGTCGTTTGTTCAAATTAACTTTTAAAAAGTATTTATATGTAACTTCTCAGAAATTAACTTATGGTTGGTTGAGTGGTATAGTCAGGTAAAATTTCATTATCACTATAATCTCAAATTCAATAAATCATGATCATACTTGATGGAACCTTTTCTGTAGCTGATTGATTAATTGATTTAATTTTGGCTGCACCGTGAAGCACTCGGGATCTTAGTTCCCCAACCAGAGATCGAACCTGCCGCACTGCAGTAGAAGTGCAGAGTCTTAACCACTGGACCACCAGGGAAGTCCCTGTGGCTGTTTTATTTAAAGCATTAAAAAAAAAAAAAAAAAAAAAGAAGAAGAAGAAGAAGAAACCCTTTATATTTTGGTAGTTTTACTTTTGCTTGTGGATCAATTCTTGATCCCACAAAATTAGAAAATATACTTCTGGTTAAAACATTAACAGACTAGAGCAAAACAGATTAGAGGAAAATAATGCAAATTCAATAAAAAATTCAATCCAATTCTATAATGCTATCAGTATGAAATGTAAACCATTGTGGTTCACCAAATGAATGTCTAATTTTTTTTATGAGACTAAAAATGAAGCTCTATAGTATGGTATTTGGAAGGGTGCCTTTGAAGTCAAACCAACCTAAGTTTGACTCCAGCCCCACCATTTCTTAGTTAAATGAAGTGATTGTAAGCCAAATGCTTAGTCTCTCTCTTAGCCTAGGTTTCTTCATCAGGAAAATGGGTGTTTAAGAGTAGCTACCTTATATGTGTAATTTGAAGATTGAATAAAGTTATTCCTTAAAAAAAGCCCCTAACTATTTTAGGCGCTCAAAAAAAAGTTAGCTCATATAAAATAAGGGAAGCAAGTAAGAACAGAAATGAGATTCCTTTTTCATAGTATTACCAAGAAACATCTTAATGAAAAGGAGGCTTTATTTCAATAGCTTAATAGTACAGGCCCTTAAGGATGCAATAATACAAACACACATACACTCTCTCTCTCTCTCTCTCTCTCTCTCTCTCTCTCTCCCCCTCTCCCCCATCCCCCCTCCCTCAAATTGATGCTTATAAAGAAGTGATCATTTATAAAACTGCAAGTTTTATAATGTACACCACCACCCTCACACTAGTCTCTCCATCAGGCATTAATCAAAACACAAAACTAAATAAACTGCAAACATTTCTCAGTCCTGAAGAAAGCTATATACCCTTACCTCATTCAGCAGTCTTCTAAGCTAGGCTGCTTGGCATTTCTTCAGGACAAAACACAAGCTACCTTCTCTTTCCCAACCTCACTTTGCTCTGACATTTCATGGTAAACTAATTCTTTTAAAAACCTTGTTTTTTAAACTTAACAGTGTTACAGAAACAGACACATAGACTTACTACATATTTCAGTCAGCAAGATCAGAATTTTCAAAGACAATATAAATGCAACTGAGTATATATGCTATATAAATGGAATCCAATATGAATTTTAAAATACATCTTCTAATTTAAGTTTAGAAGAAAATACATAATCTTAAATAAGTTCTTTCTTTTTACATCCCTTTTTAAACTAAAGTTTAAGAAAAAAAGATTACTTGATGACATCAGAAACCAGATCTTCATAATAATTAGAAGTAATAATCTGTATTTGGTATTTTATTACTTTAAATGTGGATTCTAATTTATAACTGTGGCTCAGGTCTTTGCCCAGGGACAAAACAGTCTAAGATGATTTAAATAACTGATTAATGTTTCTAATGATGATAGAATTCCAGCTAAAAACTATCACTCCTGAGTTTGGAGCTTACCTGTGCATCAATATCAATGGCAGGGTAGATAGGAAGCATGGCTGAAGGAGAGATGATAGGACTTGGAGTTGGAGTCTGAGGTTGGGAAATGGAAGCAGCGATACTGTGGGTAGGAGTGTTTGACATTGCAGATGCTCTTCCACTGACTGCTGTTGAACAAAATAACTGTACTTAATGAGGATGAAACATTGTTAGGTAACAGTAAGAAATAGTTGTCAGAAAATATTTAAATATCTTTAAAAACAAAATATCTACAGGTAGACTGCCATAGCACTAATAACTCATTTTCCTGGTTATTTCTGACACTGGACAACAGACCAAAATTTAAATATATATTGAGAGTAACCCATTTGCTAAACAATAAACCATATGAAAAACAAATTCCCCTCTTATGGTAAGTAATCACAAAACCTTAATTCAAAATAACCCTGAAAACAAAAATATTTTTATGAATTAAAATTAAATATATATGCAAATGGTTATCCATTATATCTTCTTAACCAGAAAAGGAATAAAAGTTAAAACAGTCAAGTTCAGAAGGAGAAAATGTGTCTTTTAACCTGCCAATTTCACACCTTATTTTCTAGAACTAATGAAAGTAATATCACTGTTTGGGGACATTTGCTATTGAATATTTAAAATACTTCCTATTCTTTTATTAACTGCAGACAGGGGGTGGCCCTTAGTATGACAGCATATATATATATATATATAAAAATTTGATCCTCGCACAGAAACAGTTTCTCACATACAGAATTATTCTGAAGGGCGTAAAATGCTCACCAATCAATCTAGCAATCACACTGACTTAGAAGGACAAAATTAAAACATTAGGGTAGAAAAAAATGTATGCATGCCATCAGCCTTCAAATATAGATTACTGTTAGTTCTTCTACGTATAATTTTGCCATGATATTATTTTCACCAAAATAAGCAAATTAAGAAGGGGCTAATTAGGTCAGTACTTGAGATGGGAGAATTCCAAAGGTGGCAGCAGTTGAGGGTACTTTATTCCCTCATCAACTAACTTCTGGAGTTGCCATGTGAACATCAATCCTTTTTCCCCCTTATTAAAAATGCTATAGCACTAGTCTGGGCATTAATCTTTGAATGATCAACAGTAGTGTGGATGTATGTTACCAACGTATTTATCAGCTACATCAAACAGAAAACAATCATGATTCACAACTGGATCTGAAACCAGGCAAAAGAGGTTATGCTCCTACCAAGAGCAAAACTGAAATAGGCCTTATCAGAACAATTATAAACACAATTGTTAATTAAGAAATCTATTTGACATGAAATCCTTAGTTCAGGCACAAACATACACTATACATTATAGCAACACACATTCTATAATTATACATTTTTAAGTCCACTTAAAAGCCAAAGGAAGAACAAAGGAGGAAACAAAACAAAACAAAACAAAACAAAACACACTATTTGAATCCTTAGGGATCCAGATCAATAGAAAAGGGCATGTATTCAACACTAATATGTTAATCATCTAATGACCTTGATATTGTTACTCCACGTTGATAGTTTTGTATGTTAAGAAAAAGATCAAGACAATTCAAATGTACACATTCTAGATATAAATTTCAAAACCATATAAAATCTATGGCTCTTAAAATGGGTTCCATATTCTCCTCTGATTAGACTGATTTTCACAAATGAAAATGCTAAACACAAAATTAGCTTAAAAAGAATGAACATCAATCTGGCCGAAAAACGGAATTTTATTTCATGATACTGAACAAAAAAATCTAAGCTTTATTGTTAAATGACTAAATTATAATTTACATTTCAATTTGAATAAGTTCTTTTAAAGAACATATTAGTTTTCTTATTTTGGGTCAAACTGGTTGTTCTTATCACCTCTTCTAGAAGGAGATAGGAAAAATCAATTCCCTCATTTAATTCCTTTGGGGTCCCTATGAAATTGGTTTACTAAAACTAAATAGCTGCCTGTCACCCAACCATTCTCTACAATTAAAAGTAACAATTATAAATATGTAGGTACCTGAAGGAACCATGGTACAGACCAGATCTTTACATGTGGAACTTCATTTTAGCGCTAGATTTCAGAGAGGGAAAACCAGATGCTCAAAGAAGTTTTAACATCAAGTAAGGAAAGAGGGAACTTGACAGCACAGCAAAGGCAAGTTGTTAAGATTGGTTAAATAGGGGACTTTTTTTGCTTTGGCTAGCACAGAAACCAAGGAAGATAGAAGATTCTGACCAGCCAAGTACTAGAGAAAAAGAGACTGAATCTTATAAAAGCAGTCTAATAAATGGGTACTAAGAATAAAGAACAGACATTATGCTGAAGGAGAGAAGGAAGACTGAGCCTAATGAAGTTGTAAGATATTAAAAAATCCAAAGAAAGAAATGGAAATGGTCATTAGTCAACTGAAATAACAAGTACTACCATAGAAGAAGTTTAAAGGCTGTGGAAGTGAGTGTATATGTGTATGTTTGTGCACGTGCACATGCATGATGCAGGAATGGGTTGCAGGGAGGTAGCTGGATGTTTTTAATCCTGTTCTTTCTTCTGGCCATCTCTCCTCTCCCCATATAAATGAGAATAAACAGGTAAAGTATTTTTATAATATGACAAGTATCTGTCATATTTCCTAAGAAGTTATAAGCTTTAAAAAATAATTTTATATGAAAACACCTGGAACACATAGGGAGAATTTAATTGTTTTTGCTTGGTAAACAAATCAACAGAAAAACTACTTTACAAACCTCCGATAATTCTGATCAGCATAAAAATTATACAACTGGCAAATCATTATTGATAACTATGCCCAAGAACATTAGGTAAATTCTGATAGCATATCAAAAATTTTTAAATAGTCATTGGTATGGAATGTCCATTCTTCATTTAATTGAATAAATAACAATTCTACACACTCTTTGGTAGTTCAATTGACATAATATAAAGAACACCATTATGATCTAGATTAATGGCCATGAAAGTAATATCAAATTTGGCATTTGGAGCTACTGCGCTTCAATTTTCATAAGATATATACTGTTTTTTAAATTACATTCCCAATTATTATAACCCACTAATGGTGATTAGTAGTAACTTTCAAATCTATAGGAAAAATGTATACTTCTTAATATAAGAAGCTTTATAGTTCTTACTAACAATTAATAGCATTTTTTCCAATGTAGTTACTGTACCCTCTAAGATTAGCAGAGACTTTCATTCCACATACTATTGTTGAGGCAATACTAAAAGACTGGGAAACTTTAGAGCAATTTCTAAGTACAAAATCTGTCTCATTAGCTGGTTTCTTAGTTTCTGAATGTTAGCTAAATATCTCAACACTATACAATTTCATTTTCTTTTATTCTTTTAAAAGATTAAAGTTAAATTATGTATAATCTCATAATATATAATGCTACTTAAACAGAGTTTCAAAATTAGAAAAAATGCAATCATCCTTTAAGTATAGACCAAAGAATTAAAAGGGGGGAAGACAGCAGATGAAAATTATCAAAATTCACCTATTTACTCCCTTTGTTTTCCCCTGTTCCTTCTTTTTCTGTTTTTTTTTTCTTTATACTTTTTTTTTAAATGAAGAAAATTATTCTTTTCAGTATAGTATTCTTATGGCTTATAATCCTGTAAAATCTTATTCTACTACTTTGTTACAGAACTCACAAAAACTAAGTACCCAAAACTAGAACCATTAAAACAACCCCTAAAATATTTCTTTTTGCCAATGAAGCTAATTAAAATGGAAAAAAATTTCTCTGCCTACCCATTTAAAGATATATCATTTATGATACTATCAAGGGACTACACCTTCTCATAATACAATTAGAAAGAAACTACACATTAACATTCACAGGGGATAAATGACTGACATACAGTATAATCCAACCTTATTTGGTTTTGTACTTTATTATTGTTGTAAAAGTATTTACGTTTTTTGTTTTTTTTAAAATATCCATCAGGTTTGAAGTCTGATCCATTAGGATATAAAGTATTTCTGTTCACAAATAAGCTTTCTGATATATCCTACTAGTTTTGCACTTCAACTTCTATCAGTTTCCCGGTTTATTGGTGTGAATACAGAAGCAAAAAAGCCAAAATTCTATCAGTATTCTGAACTTAAAAAGAAAAAACAAAACCAAAAACAAACAAAAAAATCAAACATCAACCTACGGAAAAACCTAGATTCCCAGCCTACCCACCTAAGTCAGAAAGTTTCAGCCACTTGCATTGAATAAGCTAATCTTTAATTTGACCTGTATCCATCTGAGAACGTCTGAGATTGAACTAATATTTCTAAAGATATACATGGTTCAAGAGTCCAGAAATAGTTCTCAAGTTGGGTAATGGCAAAAAATTCTGGCACACTCTTACTCGCCTTAAGCAAATCATATTTGATACCTGCTCATAACAATATAACCCACCTGCCATGATGTCATCCAGCGTGTCATTGAGGGTCTGAGCAGGGCTGGCTACCATTAACCCTTGTTGTGTTTCTGTCAGAATTCCTTGCCCCAGCCCTGCCAACTGTGCTTGGCCCAGTACTGGCTGTCCAACTATCACTCCTTGCAGTTCTGTAAGATTTGCGATGGACCCTGGAGGCAAGGGACCTGCCGCCAGAGGCAAAGCTTGAGGCATGGCCAGAGGCTGGACTGGTGCAAAACCCATCTGAGCAGCAGTTTGCTGGGGTTCATCTTTAAGCAAAACGGGATCCACTTGCTGTAACCGTGCATAGTCTCCCTCGGAAAGCTGTTCTCCAACCCCAACAGGAGTTAGCAGTCCCAGATGTTGGCAAGACTGTTGCTGCTGCTGCTGAAGTTGAATTCTTTGAGCTTTAACCTCTAGATACTGCTTTTTTAGCTGCTGCTGAGTTTTCAGTTGTAATTCTCGTTCTACTTTCTGTAGTTCCTCCAAAATCTTTTGTTTCTTCTGAATTTGTTCCTCCCTTGTTTTGTTCAGCTCCTCGATCTTCTCCTTGGTAAGTTGGTCAGCATGAGCCAGTTCCAAGGACTGCAGCTGTGCATTCTTTTCTATGGCTTCTTTTATCCTCTGTTCCAGTTCTGTTAACTTTCCCTGAGCCTCTTCTACAATGCTCTCTGGAGACTGATTGGTGATGTAACCCTGTACATCCTGGCTGTTTGCTGGCAAATGGCTGCTGGACTTTTGTTTAGAAGCAGCTGTGTGAAAAAGAAACCCCCTCAGAAGTGCACATGAATGGCATCCTCATTACAGAGTTACTGTTGGGAGGTTTAGTGCCAACAGTTATGCACCAAGTTATTATATCCATAGAAGGTGAAAATGTACTGTTAAGGAGTTAAAAACAAATCCACCTCCTTTATCATAAATATAAAATGTATGTATTTTATGTGCATAGAGTAATCTTTGGAAAATTAATTTCAGAATTTTAAAAATATCACATGGTTAAAATTAGACAATAGAGGGATGCAGGTTTGTGATATCTAAGTGGTACAATTAAAGTAAAATCTAAGGCTATGTGTAGATAGATACCGCATCTGGTCATAAAGATGTAAAAACTTATCATAAGAACAGAAAAATAATGCTAAATTATTAAGATGTAGGGAAAACTTAAACCTCTGAGTCAAGGTTTTTCTACATTTAATAGTCTGTGCCTTTTAAACACACACACATACACACAAAGAGTACTCAAACCACTGAGAAGTACCAGGAAATTAAAATCCAACTAAAATATATGTCTTTGTTGGGGCCTACCATCTTCAAGACTGATAAAGGTAAGATAGAAATTCACATATTCACAAAGCTACCTGGCCAGTAGAGAACTGGGATTCAGTTTCCCTGGAAGAAAAGATGCTGAACTATGACATCCACTGTATCTTCTGACAGCCAGGTGAATAAACATATCTGGCTATCGGTATAGCAATCATTTGCTTGCTATACCAACTGAAAAAGGTGCCAAGGCTCTAGATTGGTACTGGTGATTGAAAAGAACTGGTGGAAATACTTAGTATTCTTGCTGGTAAAATAATATAGGTAGCCAAAAACCAAAAAATTAAAACCACATTGGTTCCTCAGGTAAAACTTTCTAAAAGGAAAAAACTGATTCAAACTGGTAGCTGTAATCTTTTGGGACATAACTTATGAACATGCATGATGTAACTTCCACAAATCAAATATGGACCTCAGAGTTTTAGAGCAACAAACAACCATATCTGAAGTAACTTTGAATTCTTGGTTGAGAAAAGGTATTCCAGATATAAAATCTATATTAAAACCAGTTATTCTAAAATAAAATTTAATTTTGATCTAGCTTATAAATCTTATGCCTCATATCACTACAGAAATTTTTAGCAATTTACAAAAATGTCACCCAATTATACGCAGCCTAACATTGTAACATGAATAGAAATGACTAGTTATTAGAGGAAATCATCGATAATCAGAATTGCATCAAAGATGAGCATCTGAATTTCTACTGCTAATACTTCTGATTCCAGCACAAATTAGTGTTCTTAACTATGTTCTCTCCCAATAACATGCTTTTTTCATTGTTTAAAAAAAATCTTCAATTATGCCGACCTAGTAAAATTCATTTTTGTGGAATAATAATTTTAAATGGCTAGTTTTTGGTTTTTTTTTTTGCAATCTTATCATTTTTACTTGGACAACTTGTAAGTCTTTAGAAGTACAACTGACCTTTATTCCTGATGGGAAGAGTAGTGGCAACATTGGCAGGTGGTTTGTCAGGCTCCTGAGGTGGGACAACCATGGGCAGTGCTTGAACTGGTACACGAGGAGCCTAAGACAAATGAAACTGATTATATATATATCTGCTTTTCCTACACCTTCCATTACATAATTTGCTTTAAATGAAGAATAAGTTACAAAGATCCATTCAAAATCTTTTTTCATATTACAATCTCAGGTGACATATTTACTTAAAATGTGCTGGTATCAAATTATTTTCCATGACTTTTTTTTTTCCGGCCATGCCACACAGCTTGCAGGATGGGATCTTAGTTCCCCAACCAAGGACTGAACCCAGGACCCAGCAGTGAAAGCGCTGAGTCCCAACCACTGGACGCCAGGGAATTCCCTCCATGACATTTTTTTAATGCACTTTGAAATCAAAAGATTATTCTGGCCACAGTAAGAAAGCAAAGCAAAATCGTATCAATCTAGAATCTGGATATTACACCAGATGTTCATTAACCATATCAAGTATGTTATGTATAAAAATAACTACATATTATAACAAAAAAAACAATCTAGTTTAATCTTGAACTATGACCGAAAAAGGGAACAAGATGATATAACATAAAATGCTTTAGTTTAGAAGCTTACCCTATTTAAATCGTGGGATGGGGGTGTTAACTGAGTGACATCTGGTGGAGGGGCTGAAAGCAAGTTATTAGGATAGTCCAAAAGATAGCAAACAACGCTTGTATGACCACCTTTTGCTGCTTCTATCAACATAGTCGAGCCATCCTAAAAGAGTGAATATGGAAGGGGAAAATTTTTTTTTAAAGTTAATTTACAGAAACATTAAGGAAGATATAGCCAACAGGCCCCAGACACATTAAAGTTTTAGGTTTGGTAAAGAACATTTTTCTCTAAAATGAGAAGAAAATGAACACATTTAGAATGCCAATACAAGTGGAACTTATAGATAATAATTTGTTATGCTCAAGAGTGAAGATTAATTCACACTGCTACCTGAAACATTTGAGTTACATACTTTTAAACGGTGAGTAGGATCTGCCCCATGAGCCAAAAGTAGTTCCACCACTGCCAGATGACCCCCTGCACAAGCCAGGGATAGTACAGTATGGTCATTGTTAGCTGTGGTTCTATTCACATTTGCTCCTAAAACAGACAAGGCATGAAAAATCATGTTAATAGAGTGTTGTTTCTTAAATTACGGTAAACTTCAAAATCGAAGAGTAGAGAGAACAGTATAACGAAGCCCCACATACCCATTACCCAGCTTCAATGATTATAAACATTGCCAATCTCATTTCACATATACCCACATCCATTCTCCTCTCCCATCTTGAATTATTCTAAAACAAATCCGAGACAAACATGATATAATTTCACCCATAAATGTTTCAGTATGTACCATTAAAAGATAATGATAAAAGTATATATTATTCCTAATATAATCACTGTTTTAAAAAAGTAAAATACAAAATTTTATCTACATTTTAATATCTTCAGTGGGAAAGATGACTAAAAACCAATAAAAAATAAACCACACTGCCCTCTATGGGCCAAATATGGAAGGAATTAACAAAAAATAGTAATAGTAGTATAATGTTTTTTCATTGGGAAATATCTGAGAATGAAAACAGGTTTATTTTCCCCTTAACATGAATTCAACCCTGATTTGGAGCACTGTGCTATGCATGTAGGAAATGGAAATAAAATACCAGGAAAAAATTGGAATCAGATTCATTAAAACTAAGCAGGGGCTTCCCTGGTGGCGCAGTGGTTGACAGTCCGCCTGCTGATGCAGGGGACACGGGTTTGTGCCCTGGTCTCGGAAGATCCCACACGCCGCGGAGCGGCTAGGCCCATGAGTCATGGCCGCTGAGCCTGCGCATCTGGAGCCTGCGCTCCGCAATGGGAGAGGCCACAACAGTGAGAGGCCCACGTACCGCAAAAAAAAAAAAAAAAAAAAAAAAATTAACCAAAGAAGAGAGGAGATAATAACTGAAAATAATTTCATTCTTGAGAATACTATGTCTTATTTATAAACATATAACACAAGGAAGTGTTCAAATTGTCTAAAATACTTTGACCAGTAAGTTATTTCTGATTTATTTTCTTTACCTACAAACGATTTCAAACTTTAGTATTTTTGGTAAGAAGGAAATGGCGTATGTTGCCTTTTTAATTGCATATGGTCTACACAGTCTCACTTTTACTAATGTTGAATCAAAAGTAAAATCTTTAATCGCCTATACTTAAGAATATAATGAAATCTCTAATCTTCTATACTTAAGTTCATGAAAAACTTCAACTTATACAGTGAATATCTATAAAGTAATTTAAAGGAAGTAATAATATGCTACCTTTGTTATGAAGGATTTTGGTATTCAAAGTAGAATAAATGACCATGAATGAAAATGCATTTTTGGCATATTTGTTCCTTTTCAATTTTGATTTTTTGGGGAGGTGCTATATTTATGACCACCTCTCTATATTTTACAAAGAAGGAAACTTAGGCCCAAGGAAATATAAAGAAGAAAAGTGACATGCCCTCAAATTAATCAGTGGCAGAAACAACATAAAAATCCAGGTTTCGAGATATATTATTACACGAACAGAAAAGACTTCAAGGTATCTAAACAAACCCTCAAAGTTTTTTACATAGAGAAATTTTTCTGTATTGAAATGTTTTTTAACAAGGGTGGTATTCGGTATCAGAACTCTTCAGTTTGGAATGGTTCTATGTGTTGCAGGATGTTTATCAACTACCCACTCACAAAAATCTCAGTAGCGGGCTTCCCTGGTGGCGCAGTGGTTGAGAATCCGCCTGCCGATGCAGGGGACACGGGTTCGTGCCCCGGTCTAGGAAGATCCCACATGCCGCGGAGCAGCTGGGCCCGTGAGCCATGGCCACTGAGCCTGCGTGTCCAGAGCCTGTGCTCCGCAACCGGAGAGGCCACGACAGTGAGAGGCCCGCGTAACGCAAAAAAAATAAAAAATAAAATAAAAAAGTTTAAAAAAAAATAAAATAAAGATATTATACTTAACGTGTAAAAAAAAAAAAAAAAAAATCTCAGTAGCATCCCTCCACCACATGACACCTCCAAAATGTCCTTTACCTGTGAATCTCTTAATACCCAAGGGCAGGGGATAGATACCTGTGGAAAAAAAATTACTGCCTTACACAAACCTACCTTTACTAATTAGGAACTGAACGGTACAAACATGACCAGCTCTTGCAGCTTTCATTAAAGGAGTTCTTCCACCTTCAGATTCATGCTCCTGTTTAAAAAACACAGACTTACTTGATATTTAATTTCTAATGAACAATTATTCCTTTTCATGAAAATCAAAAGGAAGAGAACTGAACTAATTTCAGAATCTAAATATATTAAATAACATGCTTTGAAGTAAATCAAGGAATACATTCTTTAAACAATCTCAAATTAGAAACATGTTCTGTGGAAATATAGATAAATTAAGAACTGGAATTATATTCATGTGATTGTTACACCCTCATCTAAATCCACTTGGGTAATTTTTCCTTCTCTCTACAAAAAGGACTGTGGAACATGAACAATGAATGACACTCTAGCACAGCCCTCTCCAAACAATCAACATTATCAACATTATCCTAATCCACTACAAGTGATTTTCTTTTCATAAGTTTGTATCCTACGTGTATGAATTTCTCTAAGTATATCACTCTCTGCCTTTACAGGCTTCCCATTATCTCTATTTTACCTTACATAAAAATAACAAGGCTAGTGATATTTAATACCATCAATTATAAGATATTACTAGAGATTTCTGGGTTTCAAAAGGATGGAGAACCAGCTGCATTTTTGCAATTCAGAATATCAGCACAGGAAAAATTTTCAGATCTTACAGTATAAAGGTTTGAGAAAAAAACACCTTTTATAAAGCATTTTATATGTCAATAGTTTTTACACTTACATCTGATGATTTTTCTCTTAAGTCATACACTAAGTTGTTTTAATTGCAATTAACTAAGCAAGATTACATTGTTGTATGTTTCACAGTCACTGTAGTAAACACTGGAAATTTAGTTCCTAAGCTGAAGAAGCTCAAAACCTAATAAGAGGAATATACGCATGACTAGCTAGAATATAATGTGCGTCATAAGTTCTCCAAGAGTTGTGCCAACACAGACAGAGCTGAAGGAGGCCACAATAGTAATCTAATTTAACCCTCTCCTTTCATAAATGAGGAAAGAGAAGTTAAGTAAAGTTTAAGTTAAGAAACCAGTTAATTGAGGAGCCTGTTTCTGCCTGCATGTAAGTTTCTGTCATAAACTATGAACTTCTACAGGAAAACACATTTGCTTATTAATCTCAGCCCCATGAACACATGGGTGCTTATGTTTTAACTAAAACCTACCTTTCTTACTCCCTCACAGGCTAAACTGGAAGAATGACTATTTTCCCCACACACAATTGCTTTATTCTTCCCTACCTCTCAGGCTGTACTCATACTATTTCTTCCAACCGGAGTATCTCTTTTGTAATAACAGCACACTATCTACCTTTCCTAACCTTACACAGCCCCAAACATAACATCTCAGATGACATCTTCACCTCTTCTGAGCTTTTTTACTGTCTGTCCTTTCCCTATGACATTTCTTTGTAATCTACCTTAAAATGACCTCAGTAGGGACTTTCCTGGTGGCGCAGTGGTTAAGAATCCGCCTGCCAATGCAGGGGACACGGGATCGAGCCCTGGTCCGGGAAGACCCCACATGCCGTGGAGCAACTAAGCCCGTGTGCCACAATTACTGAGCCTGAGTGCCATAACTACTGAAGCCCACACACCTAGAGCCTGTGCTCTGCAACAAGAGAAGCCAGTGCAGTGAGAAGCCCACGCACTGCAACGAAGAGTAGTCCCCACTCGCTGCAACTAGAGAAAGCCGTGTGCAGCAACGAAGACCCAACGCGGCCCTAAATAAATAAATATTTTTTTTAAATGACCTCAGTATTTCATCCTTCTCACTAAATAAAAAGTTATTTGAGGGAAAATATTATTTACTGAATACTTATCTTTTTAACTCCTTTATTTAATAATGCTTTGAATGGTATAGGTACAATTTATTTCCTAAACTACAGTGAAAAGCCTCTAAGCCATATTTGCCTTTTTATGACAAATCAGAAAAGCTTCTAAAAATAGCTAAGTACTTAAGAGAAAATGTGTATTAATTATTATGATTATTAACATATCAAACACAAAATTTTCCCTTTTTTGTAGGGGAAAAGGGGTAGTAAACTGGATAGTCCTGCTAACAAGGAAAATAAGAATGGACACAAAACAGCATAGGAAAAAAATATGACTAAATGAGATAAAGAATGGCAAAAAGGCCAACATAAAATTAGAAGTAAAGAAATATCTTTTGTCTATAATCTCCTTTCAATTAATTTCTTGTCTTAGCTTTAAATATTAACATTTAGAAAGTGACATAGCTTACCAGATCTGCTCCTGCCTGAAGTAAGACATCTGCTACATCGGTATGACCATTTTCACAGGCATATGTTAGTGCTGTATCCCCTGTTGCTGTTGTTGCATGAACATTAGCTCCTGCAGTAGTGTTAGATACACAGCCTTAATAAAAGAATCATAAGACACAAATGTGGATACTGAAATTTCTTCTAGATAAGCCATATCTCCTCAAATTAGACAAAACAGCCTTATCCATTTCTAGAAATAGAGAATATTGTCAGCATCTTTAAAAGCAAAAAAGAAAAAAAATTAGAAATAGATTACTGCTTAAAATTAAAACTGCAGATATTTCAAATAGCAATAAGGTAAATTATTTATTCAGAATACACTAAAAAATTTATCACATTATTTTTCTATACACATTCAGTGCATCATACATCAAAGAAAAAGCTATTTGCATTGTAATATTTTTACTTAAATAAATCATGTAAAAAAACTCCCAAATGCAAAAATGCCTACCTGCAGCTAATAAGTATTTAACTAACTCCAAATGACCCTCTTGAGCAGCTTCCATTAAAGGGGTAGAACACCCTAGTTCTATATCAGCTCCTGCCTTAATTAGAAAGTCTGCCACTTCCAGAAAGCCTCCACAGCAAGCCAAAGTCAAGGCAGTTTCTTGAGTTTCTTCTGTCTGTGCATTGATATTTGCTCCTAAAATAAAGATTCTAATTATTTAAAGAAAGTCATTAACTTATTCCAGAGATAAGCAAAACATGATTATTTTCTAGTAAACTATACTTCAAAATGAACATTTATATTAATTTACTAAATGATGAAGTACCTCTCCCCTATTCTAGGAGGCAATAAAAAATAAAGAAAACCATCAAAACCACATCCACTAGTCCATATTTGACGTACACTGCTGGAATAAGATTTATTCAGCCAGAAGGTACAAGTCATGTGATTGAAGGCCTTAGACAATAAACCACATTCCCTAGTTATAAATATTCAAAATAATGATGATAAAGATGTTGATGAAAATAATAATAGATAATATTGAATATGCTGTTATTTGTCAGGCAATATTTAAAGCATTTTACATATTATTGTTAGCTCCATTTTTACAGCTAAGGAAATTGAGATTAACTAACTTGCCCAAGGTCACAACAACATTATCATCATCACTACTACCACCATTACCACAGTTAACACTTAACAGGCACTATATGACAGTGTTCTAAAAGCTTTATACACATCTATAAACTCTTACAACAACCCTACAGACAACAAAATTGAGGCACAGAAGGTTAGAAACTTGCCCAAAGTTACAAAATCGGCAAGCAGTGGATTTGTGATTCAAACCTAAGAAGTCTGCTCCCAAAACTATGCTTTTAAAATTCTAGTCAATATTACCTCTCAGTAAAAGGTTTTAAAAAAATATGCCATTCCTCTTAAATTTGTAAAAACAAAACCGTTACTACTGAAAGAGATATAAAACCAGGCTACCAATATGGATAGAGATGCGAGATTACTTCTAAAGTTAAGGTATCTTAATACAGTCAAGTAACTGTTTCACTTTCTCCAAAAGAGAAGCCCACTGCGTACTGAGCTCCTTGACAGCTTCTTATACATGCATTCTTGCATTCGCATCAAGTTAGTCCTTATGGCAAGATTTCCCATAGTATACTTTATGAAACACTAGAAACATCAAATATTTATTAATAGGTATTCTGCTCTAAGAGGCATTCTCTCAATATATTAGCTGCAGAAATGCTGAATCTCATACACGCCCCTACATAACCTACAACCCTATCCCACCCCCACTTCTATTTGTATTCACACAGCACAAAATGACTCTGAAAGCTCTTAAATACTAAAGAAGTCCATTTGATTTTATTTAGTACAGTATGAGAGCTGTTTTCAAAGAAAATATTTCATCTTTAGTTTTTGTGATAGCACCTCATTACAAATCTACTAGAAAAATGAAATAAATTCAATTTTATAAAATCATAATCTTACATTTTACACATTTATGCGTTAGTGTCTTGATTGGTATTGGTTACCTTGGCCTAAAAGTAACGCCACCATTTCTTCATGTCCTTCACGAGCAGCTTCCATCAATGGTGTATAACCTTCATCATTGACCTCTTCCAGGCTAGCTCCTCTTTCAATAAGTAAAGCCGCAAGTTCCACGTGCCCACCACATGCAGCCAAAGTCAATGGTGATTCAAATGAATCAGCAGGCATGTTCACTTGGGCACCACTGTCAAGAAGTAACCTAGCTACTTCAACATGGCCATCCTGATTACAATGCAATTAAAAAAACTGAATCAGCACCATTAAAAAAATCTTTAAAAATACTTCTCAATTGCTATACAATGAAGTTTACTGATTTCAATTCAAATAAGAATAAATCTACATTTAACAGATGAGTAAGCAAGCATTAATTAAGACATATCTACAGTTTACTCTAGTAGTAAACAGCAATTGAGGATATAAAATATGTAGAAAAATACCTTCAATCAAAAAGCTTATTAATCATCAGAAAAAAAAAAACAGTAAGCACATAAAATAAGAGAGTACTGTGAGATAACATCAACACTGCATAGTATAAGCTTAAATGCTAAAAGGATAAAGTTTAGAAAGGGAAAGTAGGATTCTCATAGAAACTTTAAGGATAAGCAAAGTTTTGGCTAGGTAGAGAAAGAAAAATCCAATACTTTTTAGAGGAGTGGGGGAATTGAGCATAATGTGTTAGGGAAAAGGGAACACAACATGTACATGGTTAATTCCTTTGTTGTTCGACAATCAAATGCCAGTGAAAATTAAGAAAAAGAAAAAGAAGTTCTATCTTAATCTTCTGTCTTCTTTACCGGTCTCCCTTTCTCACAGTTTTCCTAAATATTGGCAACCCCAAGGCTCACTTTTCCATTCTTTCTTCCTTTGATACAATTTTTCCTTCTGTATTAATTACCTCACAGACATTTCATCTTCTTTTGAACGTGTCATGCCCATTTTTGCCTTGGTACTTGCCATATTACACAACTTTAATGTCTTATCACTGGTTACTTTGCTGTTCCTTTAGCTCAGAATTTTCTCCCTCCATAAGTAGTCAACTCCTACATTTCCTTTAAAGTCCAGTTTAAAACCTCAGTCTCTTAGCAAGTCTCCAAACATATGGCCCCTACTAGTATCTTTCATCTACTTATAACACTTACTTCCACTGCAGTACATCTACAGAATATTCCACTTTAATTTTTTAATCTACATATAGTTTGTTTCTCTAATGGGAGTGGCAAGGATGTTTTAAGTTCCTTACACACATTATGTTATTTAATCCTCACAACAACCCTAGAGGCGGATATTATTTTAACAGATGGGGAACTCAAAACCCTCCCAAAAAACTTGTTTAATCAAAAGAATAATTTACTAAAGCAAACACTAGTATGGCAATAAGAGAAACAAAAAATAACTCAAGTTTTAAATGGCTACCTAATTTTTTTTTAAATTAGTAATTAAAATTTAACGTCCTTTCAATAATCATTCTCTGAAGGGAAGTTGAGACAAGAAACTTAAAATTAATTTGGGGTCTGCTTTATCTTTGGTGTGTTTTTCTCATAAATCTGTCTATAATGTTATTCTGATTCATTTCTGTGCCACAAGTCATAGACTGAGATACAAAAGTTTAAGAGTACTATTATTACGCATTCTCAAGTACAAATTTTTAAAAAAAGTTCTTAAAAAAAGGAATTCAGGGTTGAGAAAAGACCATGATAGAGGATCTTTGGGAAGGGAGAATCTTTGGAAAGGGATCTTTGGGAAAGGAGAATGACAGAGGGAGATTTATGTAATGCAAATAATATTCTAATTTAAAATTTTTCATAAATTTTAAATTATGGGTTTGATGAACATGTTTTACTTAGTATTATGTGCATACTCTATGGATTATGTTCTCATTTTTAATATCCTTGATCAATCTTTTAAAAAGTCACTTTTTGTGCCAATTACATAAAACCAGTATAACTATGGGAGACTAAGAAAATGAAGGTAGTGCTACAAAGCTTCAGAAAGCACCTCTGATAGAAGTTAATATTGCACGATTGGCTCTTATAACTCAGATAGATGAGGTTCTGATCCACAAGTCGTGATAAACAGAATCTTTGAACCCAAGGAAACCGCACTCACTATACACTGGCTCTGGCTCTACCTAATATATAAATATATTTCATGTATGTATTTCACCAATCTTACCATGCAAGCCTCCATTAAAGCAGTGTGCATTTCATCTGTTTTATGCTCTTGATCTGCGCCTGCTTCCAAAAGAAATCGCACCATCTCTAGATGTCCTAAACCAAAAGTTTATAAGATTACTTAAAAATATTTTATTATTCCCCAAAAATCAAATTACAATATTTGGAAAAGTCATATTTAACTTATAGCAATACATTTATTAAAATAATACTAAAGTCAGCTACAAGCCACCCTCAACTGCCCAACACAAATTATACAAGTGATCTGTGCTGTTCTACTCCTTACCCTGTTACCCTCGAAAACTGCTATTACTAAAATCCTTGCTGTAGGTGAGCAAGGGTGGCCCTAAGATGCAACACCCAGAATATCCCCTCTACAACCTTTTTAGGGCCCAGGCATGCCATAGTTATTTTATTTATACTACAGATTAAATTAGCTTTTGTGAACTAGTAGCCTGGGATGATAATCATCATTGAAGTTATTTCTATGAGGAAATGAGCTTTAAGTTTTAATAACTAACTCACAGACATTTTAGGAACAACCTGCTTATAAGTTGGAAACTGTATATATAAAAATATTCTTGAAACAACACAATTTATATTTATTCATTTATTTAGACATAAATATATATATACACATACATATATATATACACACACACACATATATTTATGTAGTTTCAAATAAACCATATGCTTCAGTTCAGATAAAGATTACCTTGTGAGTAGTTACAATGAATATAAATTATATTTTAAAAAGGACTTCATATACTATGTAAGAAACAGTAGAAAAGTGACTAATTTTTTTCCAACTTCAACTGGAATGAGCTGCAGTCAATTTTCAGTCAACTGGAAATGGAGGAAGGAGTGGATGGCGGAATCATGAACAGTTAAAATTAACTCTGGTGAATAAGTGTAGCACCTGCCATACTTCGTTTTTGCTAACAAACTATCTCTCCTTCCTCTCTGTCATTCTCCCTTCCCAAAGATCCACATCAATGTTTAGTCTCAGCCTGAATTCTATCCCTTCCCCATCTCCTCCTTGTCAATCTGTATCCTAAGAGACCTCACCAGAAATAGAGGAAAGTAAGAGTGTCCATGGATCCTTGGAAGTAGAGATGTTCTCCACCAGCTCAGTTCTATATCCAGTTTCTCTAATGAAAGCCTGCAAGCCCCAACCTCAGCAGAGTGGGGCTACAAGCATAGGAGAGAGGGAAGAGTAGTTATATATAGCCCTATCTCAAAGCTCATTGGCCAGCTAGGTCTCAGTAGTAAAATGGAGCTAGTTCTGGTTTCAAAAGTATCTGATGGAAAGGTAAGACAGAGCCACCCAATCAGCCTGCCCTGGAGAGGCTGCCCCAAGGCTTAATTCCTCCCCTCCCAATGAAGATCAACCTCTGTGTAACTACTAACAGAACTGGAGAAGTAAGAGACCTCAGCTGTGCTTCCTAAGTACCCTTAATCTGAATTATCTGTAACACGAGATAATCAAAAGTCCTTTACGGCACATTTTTACATTTAACTTAAATTTTAGTCACTTATGTGACTAAATACTAAGGAGTATTTTAGCCATGTTTTTTAAGTGAAGTTATTCCAAAAGACCTAACAAAACCCTGGCCACTCTGAAGTACTGACAGAATGAAACAAAACAACAGGAGGGCCAACACAAGGGTGAAGGAATCAAAGCTCTGGGTGCAAAATTTAAGGAGACATTCACTCACAAACTAGTGTACGTGAAGATTCAGCCATTGAGAGTGAATGCCTCCTTAACTTTTGTACCTTGCCTTGCAAGAGCTTTTTCTTGATGCCTCTGGGTCAAAAATGTATCACTTATTTTATACCATCAAGACACAGCTGCAGATGGTAGAAAACATTGAAGTGAATGGCTATGCAGGTATAAAATTTCATGAAATTTTCTTTTTAAAAAGTTTCTTAGTTTATAGCAATTTATCTGTCAAAATGGTTGATTCTGAAAAATGTCTGGCTCTGTGGCTGTCTTTTTAAAATCTAGAATCTAGATTAACTAGCTGAAGACCAAGTATCTTTCCAGACAATTATCTTGCCCCCCTCCAAAGAAGATATTTTACTCTATTATCAATATTTTCAGGTTGATCGACATCATTTAGAACACTATGTATCCCCATTGTACAGCTATATATTGGTAGGTATTCTCAATTTCAACCAGCTCTTCCTTTTAACTTTATTAAACGTGTTGATGATACTCTAAAATTGTTCTTTTGAATACCAACTCCCTCCACACCACTTTTTATTTTCCTTTTCATATATCCTCCTTTCTCTTCAATTTTTTCCCTTTCTTCTTGGTATCATGAGAAATAGCTTAAGCACCTTCTTGTTAATAAATCATTCTAGCTTCTATTTATTTATTTCTTTACTGGCGTATCGCACGGCACATGGGATCTTAGTTGCCCTACAGGGATCTAACCCACGCCCCCTGCAGTGGAAGCACGGAGTCTTAACCACTGGACCGCCAAGGAAGCCCCTCATTATAGCTTTTATTGCATTTACTTTAAATTACAGGCTAAACACTTCTGGATTCAATAGGATTCTTCTGTGTAAATCAGGCAAAATACTCTGACAAGCAAAATCATTAAAAAGTACAGTGCATAGTAAAATTAAATAACTGTTTCTAATAAAACAACTGGATCAAGTCATTTTTCACTGACAATATTTATAATATTGAGTGTTTATTTTAAGTTTAATAGATAAGCTTTATATATTAAACTTTTAAACTCTAAAACACTTTAAACACTATTTATAACATACTATATACTATTACCATATTTTATATTTTATTTTAAGTGACTAACCATTCTATATGAAGTAACTGTCATTTCATGAGTTTAAAAACTTTGTTTAAAAAAAAAAGTTCTTTACTGTACCTTTGTAACAAGCTAACGTAAGGGCACTCTCTTTAAATTCATTGGAATGCGTATTAATGCCAGCCCCATTTTCTAGCAGCAATCTGGCTACCTCCACATGTCCAGCACTTCCAGCTTCCATAAGAGGAGTATGACCATTTTCATTATGGTCCTCAATACTAGCACCGGATTCCAAGAGCACCTTTACAACATCTACATAACCTCCAGCACAAGCATATGTAAGTGCTGTATTGCCTATTTGAATGAAGAAAAACAAAGACATTAACATAAAATACCAAAATAAAACAGGTTTATTTAATATCAAAGACAAAACTGAAATAGACTATAATCTTAATAAATTTAGCTATTACACTTATATATATAATTCTTTTCTTCATTACATTTTATCTTACTGAAATCAACTCCCTATTCTTTCCATTTAAAAATCAGGGTCAAACACATGTGGAAAATCAGATACACTTATCACAGTTGTAGAGTTATAAAAGAACTGAGTAATTCTGAAACTAACTTCCCACATGAGGAAAAAGTTACACTGATTCTAACTTTAATCAGAGAAATGTTTCCCAAGCTTTATTTTTTCTTTGGATTATAATTATTCATCATATAGATATACCTCATACCGTTCCTTTTAATCACATACTGTTTTCACCACAACTTTACACATCAGTTAACTGGTGGCCAAAGTTAAAATAATTTCAAAAACATTCCCTCTTAATAATAAAAATCTCCCATGTTACAGGGGAAAAAAAGTTAACTTCTTGGTAAAATAAGAATTCCTAAAGCCCCCTCAAACCAGAACATGCAGACCTTTAAAATTATTTAAAATATTTAATAAATTAAAAAATCTTTCATGAAGGAAATGCACAAAATATATTTTCATATATTTTAGAGCTTTTACACAAACCCATCTATGCCCAAATTTGAAAGAAAACTGATTTAGATTAACATTGTCTCTTGTGTAACACAATGTTTTCATAATACTTTCTTTTTCTACAGGCCGCAATTTATTAACACTAGGCAATTACAGACCTGACTTCTGTTGCATATCCTTCTTATTCTCCCTATCTTCCCTTCCATTTTCCCCTTATAAATAGGAAACGGGTTTAAGAGGTGGAGACCATCCTCTCCACTTCCAAGAGGATGGTCCTTTTAACTGGGCCAGTGTTTAATATAAAAGAACCAAGGTCAGTTAATAGCACTCATACACAAAACAGGAGAAATTTCATTCAAAATACATTCTATGTACTGTAAGCCTAATGCACAGATATATACAAATGTGCAGCACTGATAATTGCAAAGCATCACTAATGATCACTTTCATGTGAATTAATTACTATCAGAGGATGTTAATATTTAAAAATTGAAAAAGAATTATGCATAACCTGTTGAAGACTGTGCATTGACATCAGCTTTATGAGCTAGCAGCAACTTCACAATTTTGACATGTCCTCCATTAGCAGCAGCCATTAAAGGTGTAATGTCACCTTTGATCCCCCTATCTTCCACATTGGCATGCATTGCCAACAAAACCTTATGAAAGAAAAAGTTTATAAGATATTAGAAAATGATATTTTCATCAAAATTTTTTGAACATATATTTATGTTAACACCTACCTAGTCATACTAACATAGCCAATAAACAAAAGAGCCAATAAACAAAAAAAATGTATCTAACAAAAAACTATTTCTTGAAATGAGCCTGATGGTTGGTTTTATTTTATTATTTCCTTAATACACAGGCCAAATTAAGACAAAACAATCAAAAAACTGTGAGCTTTATTTTGATAATACAAACCTGTGCAAGCTCATAATATCCAGCAGAACAAGCTAAACAAAGGAGGCTCTCCCCTTCCTCAGTGTGTTCATTTACACTTCGCCCTTCAATGAGTAACTTTCGCACAGCATTTACATCTCCTTCTGAACAGGCTTCTGCCAAACTGCGGCTATTGGGGGAAGAATATTGTAATATCAGGATATAAGAATATAAAAAATTGCCCAGCATAAGTGTTGATTTTTTTTTGAAATTAATCTGGACAGTGGTGCTAAAAAGAATGATTATTTCAATACGACTCATAACAAAAAGAAAATAAAATGATTCAGTTCACTGAGTTTTTAAAAATCTACATATAAAAGTCACTGAATTAAAATTATCCACATTACAAAATGTTTTCAGTCATGTAACTGAAAGATAAAGTCTAATTTACTATAAGTAGGGAAAAAATCCAAAATTTTAAAACATAAAATTGTATAGAAAAATCACATGAAGGAAATACAATTTATAATTACACTTGTTTGTTTAGTGACTAGAAAAATTTTATAAGATTTAATGAAATGGGTAAAACTTTTACTAATTATAAACGCCTATCTGAGTTCTTCAATCAAGTAAAGGAAATCAGATAGGAAAGTTGTGAGCATGTAATTTTGACTAATCTATGAATAACTGAGAAGGAGATTCTTTTTTTGAAGTATTTACTTATGCCATCAAGTTTTGGGGAAGTATGAAAAATATCCAGGTAAGGCAAAGGCTTAATTCAAGCAAAGGGAGAGTGGAAAAAGTGGTGGAACAACAGAAAATTATACTTAGAGTAAAGCATTTGCCCTGTAAATCTTCCACAAGAATTTCAACTATGTACATTTCTAAAGATTCCTTCACTTGCAGCTAAAATTCATTCTTAGAAAAACACTAAATCCAAGTCTCTTCATTAATATTCTCTTTATTTCAAATATACCTCAATTCTTACAACCTCCTCTTAAAACATGGCCCTGCCACTTCAGGTACTAAAGCCATCATCCATGGATAACCTGTTTCCTGTACTCGTATTATCACCACCACCCAGTTTTAAGAACATCATCCTTAGCCAAGATTATGGCGAAGTCTCCTAAGCAGTCTCCCTGCTTTTACCCTTACTCTCCTTCAGGCTCTTTTCAGTGAAGGAGCCAGAGAGATCTTGCTTAAAAGGAAGCAGACCTGTCACTCCTCTGCTCAGAATCCTCCATTGGCCTTTAATCTTACCCACAGTAAAAGTCAGAATCCTTATAAGACCTGTCCAGTGGTAGGATCTCAAACTCCTCCTTTTACTTCTCTGGTTTCATCACCTACTATTCTCACTTACTCTTTCCGCTTTAGCCAAATTGGCTTTCCTGTTTTTCATCAAAAATGCTAATTAAGCTGTAACTCCAAGATTTATGTATCTGTTATCCCTCTGACAAAAAAGCTTCTCCCAGACGCAGCTCACTGCCTTATCTATTTCAGGTCTTTGCTAAAAAGCCACCTTTTAAATGAGGGTTTCCCTGACTACCTTAACCCTAAATGCAACATGATCCCTAACCCCAAACACTGCCTTAACACTTCCCCATTGAATTTCTTCTGCCCATAATCATATCATTGTATGCCATACTATATATTTTGTCTACTTGTTAACCATACTGTCCCCTGCCAAAGTGAAAGTCTCAAAGAGCACTTAATAAGTTTGCCTCTTAATTTCCCATTTTATAGGCACTGACAGTCTCTAGACTCAATGTTCTCTATCACCTTTAAGTAAGTTCAGGACAAATCCCTCCCACAAGACATTTCATGTATAAGAACATACTTTTTTCCTCCCTTTCGGGTGGTCTCTCATTCTCTCTCTCCCCCTCAGGCACACATCCTCCTTTATTTTCCCGTTTGAACTTTCATTCAATTTCCTTAGGTGTGTTAGCTTTAAAAGAGCCTTTCAGGAACTATTCTAGCAGCAGTTGAACTTCACAACTTCTGAGCAAAGGGTATGTTAAATCTGGCACATGGCACCACATTTAACTAATGTAAAATGTGGCACATAAAACCCACTGCGTGCCACTGTTTCTCAAGCTTTGCTGAACAAATATGATGGTCACAAACATGGTCTAGTGTTTTGCTGATCTCTTTTAGTAGTGTCAGTGCCAAAGAATCTATGACTCTTTATTTTTCTATTCTATTTCCTGCTTGAACTAGCTTTAATATACTCTTCAAGGTGTCTTGCCAGTCCCAGAAGGCACATTAAAAAATATCTGGTGAACATCAATAATATCATAGGCTAGTAAAACTGAACGTTAACTAAGGAATAGAACTGGAAGTTAACTAAAGAAGGAGAGTCAATCTATGAGAAGGATGGTAAAATAAATTAATAAAAACAGAAAACTTAGATGAATGAAGACAAACACAGAGTTAAGAGAAACAGCAAATTCACACTCTTGTTAATACTACAAGATGTTGCATAAAAACACTATTATATAAAAGACAATTCTTGAATGCTATTTTTTATTCTCTAAACTCATATATAAAAGAGTATTCTCATTTTTTCAACTATTTAAAGGTAACTGCTAAAATACAGTTGACCCTTGAACAACATGGGGGTTAGGGGTAACCACACTCCACTCAGATGAAAATCTGCAGATAACTTAATCAGTCTGCCCTCCATAAATGCAGTTCCTCCATATCTCTGTATCCACGTTTCTGCATCCATGGATTCAACCAACCACAGACTGTGCAGCAATGTAGTATTCACTACTGAAAAAATCCTGTGCTGGGAGCTCCTTGGTAGTCTAGTGGCTAGGATTTGGCTTTCACTGCTGTGGCCTGGTTTTAATCCCTGGTCGGGAAACTGAGATCCACAAGCCACGTGTCGTGGCCAAAAGGGAAAAATAAAAGAAAGAAGAAGATAAAGAAAAAACCCTGTGTATAAGTGGACCTGTGCAGTTCAGACCTGTGTTGTTCAAGAGTCAACTGTAAATAAAATGGCTTAATGGCTTCTTTTCAGTTAAAGGAAGAAAAAGAAGCCTCTGAAGGGTGAAGACAGTAACATGTATTAATGGTTCTTTTCCAGCTGCTTCCTTGGCATTGTATTTTTCATTATACTACCCATAACTGTTTTATGTACAAGATGGTGTGATTGTTTCATATTGCATAACATCATCAGAAAAACTTTAAAGGCCAAGTCAGAAAATATTTACTGAGTTCTTACTAACATGAAATATTATATAAAAGGAATTATAGGACAAATAAAAATAACATCCCTGGAACTCACTTACATTCAAGTTATGGAAACTAGATCTCTGACATTTTTGAACATTCATAAAACAAATAAATAAAAACCCTGACCTTTAAAATGGTCAGAACTATGCACATGAAGTAGAAAATGGCATGACTAATTAGAAATCATTTACTTCTTTGTCACCAAAACATTAAAAGAAAACAAAATCTAAATAAGCAAAAGGTATTTTATAACATATTGGCTAAGAAGTCAGCCTTGTAGACAGACAGACACTGGTGTCCTACCTCTGCTACCTGTTACCTATTCAATCTTAAGTTACTTCTTTTCATCTTTTCATGAGTAAAATGGGAATAAAAACAAAATCCATGCCTAAGGCTTTTAGTGAGTATAAATAAGATATCACAGGTAAAGTGGTTAGCATAGTGCCAGGCACAAAATACATGCTCAGTAAATGTTAGCTATTTTAATTATTTTTAAGAAAATGTTTTTATACTGATCACAGTGGAAATACACTTACTTGTCCGACTGCCCTGCATTTGCTGTGCTCTCAGCTCTCATACGGGTAAGTGCAGCAGCAGCTTCATCCAACGCACAACTAACAGATGATGTCAACCTCCGAAGCACTTCAGGATCTGCAAAGGCTTTACCATCAGCCGTAGATAATTTGCCTATTCCTATTACATTATTTTCACACCAATTCGGATATACCCAAAAGGAGAAACAAAGCAAAATTCAAGTTACTTAATTCTATTTATGTTAAACTCCAAATGATACACTGGACATATATATTGCCTGGCCAGAATCTTCTGGGAAATCACTGTTCTCCAATTTTCTATTAGTCTTATTCTTTCCATGTGGTCCCTAAGCGCTCAACTCTGTGACTCTGGTTCTAGAAATGGGTCGTTGGTCTATGCTGGGACAATCGGGTGTCCTCACTCAGACTTCTGCCATATGTTTGCAAGAAGAACTTATGCTCAAAGGTTGCTAAATTGTGAGCCATGAGCTATTTGGTCACTTTTATCACCACAAAGAGAAAAAGACTACCCCAAATAAGTCAACATAGAGGAGAGGAGAGCAGAGAAACAGGAAGGAGACAGTTCTGATAAAGTTGTATTTGACTCATTGACACTAGTAGTGCCAGAAGCCAGCACCATCCCTATACCTTTGGTAAATGCCCATTTTCGTTTAAGAATGTTTAGTTGGGCTACTACCACTTGTGACCAAAAAATGGCCATATAAGACATTATAGGCTATATAAAAGATAACCTATCTATGAGTACCTATTTGCTTCAAATTATGACTACAATTTATTACATACACCCAAAATCATGTCTAAAAACACCATATCTAAAAAATATTCAGAATAGACAATATTTTTTTTAACTTCAAAAGCAGAAATGGTTAGTTACCATGTACATGAAACACAACTTGTTGCTATTCTACATATTACTATAAAGCAAGTTGATCTCTAACCTTTATTATTCTAAACTCAGTGCTGCTTAATCCAGGCTGCCCATTAGTGGAGCCTTTCAAAAGTACAGATGCTGAACTCTCCTATATCTAAAGATATAATTCAGTAAGTAAAAGGAAGGCCTAGGGATCTACATACTTTAAAGGCTCTAAGGAGATTCTGATGCACAGCCAGGATTAAGAACCTTTGCTCTAACTTGAAGATAAAACATCTAATGTTAAAATGGATATTATAGAACCCCACTACTCAACATGTGGTTCATGAACTACCGATAGAAGCATTACTGTCACTTGGGAGCTTGTTAGAAATGCAGAATCTGAGACCCTAAAATTTACTGATCAATAACCTGCATTTTTTGTTGTTGTTGTTACGCGGGCCTCTCACTGTTGTGGCCCCTCCCGCTGCAGAGCACAGGCTCCGGAGGCGCAGGCTCAGCGGCCATGGCTCTTGGGCCCAGCCGCTCCGCGGCATGTGGGATCCTCCCGGACCGGGGCACGAACCCGCGTCCCCTGCATCGGCAGGCGGACTCCCAACCACCGCGCCACCAGGGAAGCCCAATAACCTGCATTTTTAAAAAAGATCCCCAAGTGATTCAAACGCAATTAAGGTTTAAGAAACACTATTAGAGGTTTTAAAACAAACTATTTAACTAAGACAAAGACCAAAAAGATCTCCCAAATGATAATAAACATATCTGTACAGATTTCTTTTAATAGTGGAAGGACTCAATAATATCATATAAGTTTGTGTTTGAAGTTTATTTAAAAAAAACTTTATATGCGTTTGCTTTTCCTTCTGACAAATCCAAGATATGAAATATCACATCTTATGGAATAAATATGGCAAAAAGCATTTCTGATTTTAGATATTTAGATATAACAAATGTTCAGAGCAGTCAAATTTAGTGTCTGCTACAATCAAGACGTACAAAGGATAAAAACAGTCTTAATCTGGTAAGACTGATACCTACTGCATAATTTGTGTCACTAATATTAAAAGCCAACTGTAGTCTGAATGTGCTATAGTAGTATTTATTCAATAAGATATCTGTGGTTAGTTAAGTATCCTACCATTGAGACCAATATCACAGATACATTCTCACATGAGAGAATTAGCTCCAATATTTTAGCCAACTCAGATTAGCTATATAACAACTATTTGTCAGTGACAAAAAAGAACTAAACAAGGGCTTCCCTGGTGGCGCAGTGGTTGAGAGTCCGCCTGCCAATGCAGGGGAAACAGGTTCGCGCCCCGGTCCAGGAAGATCCCACATGACGCGGAGCGGCTGGGCCCGTGAGCCATGGCCGCTGAGCCTACGCGTCCAGAGCCTGTGCTCTGCAACGGGAGAGGCCACAACAGTGAGAGGCCCGCGTACTGGGGGAAAAAAAAAAAAAAAAAAAAGAACTAAACAAGAGGATACGTCCAGATCAGAAGAAAGTAATCCCTGTTTTTTTAAAAAATAACATTTAAAATAAAATATTCCACATTAAATTTTTATGAACTTCTCATATCTTCATAAGTAAAGATAACTATTTTAGTAAAAATAACTAGGAAGTAACCTAAGAAATACATAATAACCTTTCAAATAAATAAACAGTGATTGGAAATTAATTTATCTAGCTACTCTGGATTATGGTGATCTTTTTTACTGGTCTTATTCAATTATCAGATATTAATCAGTGAAGATCAAATAACAGAAAAGATACACGATGACCAAATTATTCTTTCCAAGTTATGATATTTAATCAATTGAACAGAACCATATAGTTTCAGAGAAAAGGTGTATTAAATGATTATCTAGATTTTTGATTTCAAGATGATTTTTTTTTTTTTTTTTTTTTTTTGGTATGCGGGCCTCTCACTGCTGTGGCCTCTCCCGTTGAGGAGCACAGGCTCTGGATGTGCAGGCTCAGTGGCCATGGCTCACGGGCCCAGCCGCTCCGCGGCATGTGGGATCTTCCCGGACTGGGGCACGAACCCATGTCCCCTGCATCAGCAGGCAGACTCTCAACCACTGCGCCACCAGGGAAGCCCTTCAAGATGATTTTAAGACAATTATTTCCCCCCTTTTTCTTCTCAGAACTTATTCAAAGGAGAACTAAAATACAACAGGAACTCCATCTTTGATAAAACTAGAAGAAATTTGCAAATCAAAGCTAATATTCATGAAGACATAGTAAAGAGGATATTAACTGACTTCGCAGAACAGAATAAGCAGAAACATAGAAATCAGTGAGAAACAAAGTGATCAGCCCAATAGGACTCAGGAGTTATATATAGGTTCCAGGTTCAGGGGTGAGGCTTGGGTGGGAAAACAGAGAGACTAGCTGAACAGCTGTGAGGAGCAGTCAGACATTTAAGACTCCACCCCAAACTGCATAGCCAGATAATTATTCTCTAAAGAGACTAAACCAGAAAGACCCTGGGCTAGAAGATATTGGGTATAGATGAGGAAGAGATAATACTAAATTGAAAATGAGGATTAAGTGAACATATGCATGATAAACAGTGAGATCCTTAGCCCCTTTTCTACTCTCAGCTCCCAAAATGCTGGCAGCCAGCATTTATAATTCACTAGACAGAAATAAGCAGATGTGTCTCTCAAGAAATTAAACAGCCACAGAGAAAAGACTTAAAGATATTGACATTTGGGGGTTCTCAAAGAAATGGAGAGGCTTCTGTCCAATCATTGGTATACTAGGAATTCTAAAATGTTCCCAAGATTAACCAGCTCTGGTGTACACACTCTATATAATCTTTGAGACTGTGAATTTGATAGATTTTATCCCCATGATTAGGTTATGCTATATGGCATAGTTGACCTGAAGATAAGAAGGTTATCTGGGTGGGCCTGACCTTATCACATGACCCCAAGAAGACCAAAGAGATTTCTTTGGCTGGTTGGAGAAAAGGAAATCAGAGATTCAAAGTACAAGGATTCCACAGGCCATGCTGATGTGAAGTTGGGGGGAATGTGGGCGACCTCAAAGAGGTGAGAGCAGTTTCAGCTGACAGTCTGTACGAATATCAGGATCTCAGTCCCACAATTCCAAGGGATTAAATTCTGCTGCCAACAATAATAAACTTGGAAATGGATTTTTTTCTACAGCCTACAGATGAGAACTCAGCTTAGCTGACATCTTGATGATTGTTAGCTATTATAAAGAAAATGGGAAAAAAAAGGGAATAAACACAGAAATGAGAAAAATGAAGCAACTATTACATCCTATAAAAAGGAACTCTACCTCCAAAAGTAGCTCCTTTCAGCTGAAATCTACCTTTATGTAGCATCTTTAAGCCCGGTTCTGCCTCTTCAAACCACAGAAAACAAATATCCCTCTTATATTCAACTTGAGTTTTCTCATCTTCAGGAGAAATATTCCCTGTTCCTCTTATGACATGTTTTCAAATAATTTCACAATCCTCATTTCTCTCAGGTAAACTCCTAAAGCAACGTCAAATTTCAGGCAAATGCTAAATTTTATCACTGCTACCCTGTACAGTTTTCCATACTCAAGGAAAGAACCTTGCATATGCCCCTACTATGTTTTCATCTGTATTTGGTCAAGATTCCCTTAATAATCCATTCTAGAATTTTACCCAGGATAGAAATCAAACTTAACCATGAGTCCTTCTAATATTTAGATGCTGTGTTGTGAGATATTTATTGAAAGGATTATCAAACAGCAATAGATCAGTTTTATGCTTTATGCCATAATGAAGTATCAGTTTATATGCATTGAATGTACAGAATCTAGCACTGGTTCGGGGTGTTCAAGCCATGAACAATTAATGTTCACCATATATTTATGTCCACTTTAGGAAAGTTAAGAAAATATGGTTATTTTAAATGATCACAGAGATTTAGAGTTACTATTCCCTTATATTTAAGGCATATTACATATTATGATGCTTACTCTTGGTTATGTATATAAACTCTAATTAAAACACTTCCTATGAGGACAATATAATGATGATCCACTTTACAAAAATATAATGATGATTCACTTTACAAGGTTTTAAAAGACAATCTGTGACAAAAAAAGTGGAGGGAATTATACACAGTCAATTCTTATCATTCATGGTAGTTATGTTCTGTAAAGTCACTGGAAACACTGAATTAATGAATACTGAACCACTGTTCCAAGGGGAAGTACAGGGCTAGGTGCCTGGAAGTCTCTGGCCACAGCATTTGCATTAACCAGTCAAAACATAAGCTTGTTTTGTGTGTGTTTTTGTTTAAATACAATCTTATTCAATATATTATACTTGATTTATTAACATTGAACTCACAGCAAACAGCACTATAACTCATGCTGAAGAGGCTTATCTAATACACGTGTACTCTACAAAAGGCACATCACAGCCTTCTCACATTTAGGAACACTAGATAGCACTTAAGCATTATACTTGGGGGCCATTTGAAATCACCAACAAAAGGCACAAAAATATGGAAAATGTGGCACTAAGTAGACCATGGAAAGGACACTTGTTTACAGTATGAGAGCTGAAACAAGAAGGCAGAGAGCATCACCTCTGCAGAAAACATGCACACAGAACACTCAAAATTTTCACCATTCTGTGCATTTCTATGAAAGACTAAGAAAGCACTATAATTTGGGGGTATAAATACATTTTATAAAGTAGGTGAATTTGCAAAGATGGAATTCAGGACTAATGAAAACTAAGTGTATAAGAAGTCTCGGGCTTCCCTGGTGGCGCCGTGGTTGAGAGTCCGCCTGCCGATGCAGGGGACACGGGTTCGTGCCCCAGTCCGGGAAGATCCCACGTGCCGCGGAGCGGCTGGGCCCGTGAGCCATGGCCGCTGAGCCTGCGCGTCCGGAGCCTGTGCTCCGCAACGGGAGAGGCCACAACAGTGAGAGGCCCGTGTACCGCAAAAAAACGGGAGAGGCCACAACAGTGAGAGGCCCGTGTACCGCAAAAAAAAAAAAAAAAAAAAAAAAAAAAGAAGTCTCTGTTGGGACTTCCCTGGTGGCACAGTGGTTAAGAAGCCACCTGCCAATGCAGGGGACACGGGTTCGAGCCCTCATCCAGGAAGATCCCACATGCCACGGAGCAACTAAGCCTGTGCACCACAACTACTGAGCCTGTGCTCTAGAGTCCATCAGCCACAACTACTGAGCCCATGTGCCACAACTACTGAAGCCCAAGCGCCTAAAGCCCATGCTCCACAACAAGAGAAGCCACAGCAATGAGAAGCCCGCACACTGCAACACAGTAGCCCTGCTCGCCGCAACTAGAGAGAGCCCACACACAGCAACGAAGACCCAAGGAAGCCAAAAAATATAAAATAAAAAAAGAAGTCTCTGTTTATAAGGTTTACAACAACATGTCAATTTTATGCTGGTAATTAAACTATGCTTATTGTTGCATGTAATGCTCTAGAAAGTAATCCATTAACCTTTATGAATAGTCTTATACTAAATATCCAACATCAGACATTTATAATAACCAGAGGTTTTAAGAGTTATGTAGAACTCTGGAAAATTAGGCTTATTATATACGTAGAGTTTGCAGACTTACCTGCAGCTTCTAGTAAAGCTTCCAGTCTAGCTTGTGTTTCTGGATCTACTGTCCTGAGGTCTGCACCATCAGCAGTACCTGACAAGAGTAACTTGGAAGCCGTTTCCAGCATTGGATTTTCCAAATCATCCTGATCCAAAATGAAAGACTCCACCTAGAAAACAAATACCAAAAAAAGAAGAAAGGGAGGAATGAAAGGAGAAAAGGAAAGTGGGAAGAGAAAGAAACAAAAGAAAAAGGAAGAGAAGAGAAAAATATTTTAACATCAAAATCAGTGATAAATACAATGCAATCCTGAATAATTTCAATGGGATAGATAAGCCCACAGTTTAAAGGAGAAAATTACATTTGTAGAATAATTTAAGAATGTATTATTCATATCATATGTAGTCTATTTTCTTTTCTTACTGAAATCATATGTATTCTTTTCTATTCTAATTTCATGGGGGAAGGGTAGTGGATGGGAGAGGTTATGAGGTTAATACTTAGACATGAAACCTTTGACTTTGGTAGAGGACCTAAATTAGCTGTTCTTAAATCTTTTGTTCTCAGGACACCTTTATACACCTATAAAGTACTGTGCTGCTCCCAAGGACTTCATATAAGGGTTATATTTATTAATATTTACCGTATTTGAAATCAAACTACAATATCAAAAAATCAAAACATTAATATCACTACTGGTTTCATTACAAAAGTTTTTAAGTATTGGAACGCTGTCAAGCCCAGGCAAATAAAATTTCCAAAATTCCACTTTGTGCTTGAAAGCTTAATTTTATCATTGGTGACAAATACTGTTGATTGTTTCCCTTAAAGTAATAGGCTCACTTCGATCATTTCTGAGAACATTTGCTAAATGCCCAAGTTTGATAGGCATAGTGTGTCTGTCTTTTATATTTTTTCAGCAAAAAAGACATTTCATGAAAAAAAAGTGGACTATTCACCTCACATCTCAAAAAAGCCCAAGTGCTTTTCCTTCAAACACCACCATACTTTCATATGCATAAGTGCTTTATGTGTTCTTCCCATTTTGTCACACAATAACATTAAAAGGACATGTATTCAAAAGTGGAAATTTCAAAAAAATAATATTTATTGCTCTATCAAGATTATTCTTCAGGTTAAACGGGCTTTTCATTTTATTTTTTTAACTGTGAGTATACGGCAATGATAACTACAATGATACTAGCACAATTTGGTGCCATGGCCTTAAGAGGCCAGCAGTTTTACCTACCATTGCTTTTGTATCATCAGTGCAAATATCAACCCAGTAAAAAGGCAAATAACATATTAGTATTGTGATGAAAACATTTTTGACCTCTTGAACATCCTGAAAAGATTTCTGGGAACTTGAGAGGGCTGCAGACCATACACTGAGAACCACTGATACAGTAACATATACCAGATTCAATTAAAAGAAATGTAAAGAATTAGAAAATAGCAACTCTTAAGACATGGGGAAAAGTTTTGTTTTGACATCCCTTGTCATAGTGCTACTTACAAATAGGTATAAAGATATAATTCTTTACAGTTTGCTGATAAAAAGTTGATAATTATTATATAAAATATCACTAACATGATCAGGTGAAATTTATTTCACAAGTCTCAAGTACTTCTAACACTGTAATAACTAAAATAGATATAAAAGTTATTAATAACCTAGAACACAATTACCCTCATGCCTAGTATCTAACTGTCAGAAATAAGATTTAAAAACTTCAGAAATAAATTCTTAACCAACATAACATCAGAAACTCTATTGTTCCATCTTTAAAAGTCACCTGTCTAGGAACCAGGCATAAATACTATAGTTAATCAACACATATTTAATATTGAATGTTAAATTTAGGGGGAAATTAATATGCTTCTTTCTCTGTTAAGCTAATGCAGTTTAATATGAAATAACATTTCAGATTTCTAATATTTCAAATATAAATAGACACAGAATACTCTGAAAATAATCTCCGTAAATATTTGAAAATTTTCAAAAATTTTGCTATATATTAACCTTAAAAATCTATATGATAGGAGGGAGTTAAGAAAAAAACAATAATTTTTTTAAACTTTATTTTTAAAGGCAGTAGTGAAAGACTAAGTGCTATACATTAGAAAGGGGACTTTTCAGCATGGTTTGGTCATAGACATTTGTGATTCAATATTATAGCGTGGTAAAAACTATGTCCTCCTATCTTTAACCATGGTCCAGATGATGAGTCTTTCTAGAGAAAAAGTTGCATCCCAATGAAATTTTCTCTGTTAAAATATCTATTTTTTTCAATCCAATGGGAGAAGACCAAAAAAAAAGAGGAAACAATCATGGAAAAATGAACACAGGTTAAAATGAATAGGTGAAAAATTAAATAATGTTTCAGATTAAGGTTTTAGAAAACAAAAGATATCAAAGAGCAGTGCAAAGTGCCAAACCAAAAGTACAGACCAAAGGTACTAAAACTGTTTAAAGGAGACAAATGCATGCAGAAAGAATATGAAAGGATTTTGACCAAAATAACTAATTGGTATAAGAAAAAAGGAGAAGAAGGAATGTAGCACTGGTAGACAAGCATAAAATTTCTATATGCTAGAATACAGGGTTTACTATAGGAAAAGTCAGAAAGGTACAAGTTAGATCACAGAAGGTATTAAATTTCAATCAAAAGTGATCTGCTGACACAAGGTCCCCTTATGCTACATTGTATCTTAACTAAGTTTGGTGAAAATTTACTAAGAAAAGTGCATCTCAATCTTTTTATGAGGGATACTAAGTGCAGAATATGTTTTCTTATTGATTTAAAACGTCTCCATAAAAGTTCTTTTTTTTTTTGGACACGCAGCACATCTTGTGGGATCTTAGATCCCTGATCAGAGATCCAACCCATGCCCTCAGCAGTGAAAGCCCGCAGTCCTAACCACTGGACCGCCAGGGAATTCTCATCCATAAAAGTTTTCATATTGATTTTTAAAGCCCACTATTCTTGATATGTGAAAAACTTGACAACTTAAAAATCAGTAGATTCAAGTGACTATGAAATTCTATATATAGTTTTAAAAGACATTAGGATGGGCTTCCCTGGTGGCGCAGTGGTTGAGGGTCCGCCTGCCGATGCAGGGGTCACGAGTTCGTGCCCCGGGCCGGGAGGATCCCACATGCCGCGGAGCGGCTGGGCCCGTGAGCCATGGCCGCTGAGCCTGCGCTCCGCAACGGGAGAGGCCACGACAGTGAGAGGCCCGCGTACCACTCACACACACAAAAAAGACATTAGGATGAAAGAAAAGAATAGGAATAGATGTCTATTATATTTTCCCCCACCCCCCCAGTTTAAGATTAATGAAGAATAAACTAATTTCAAGGATACTGTTAGGATCTAAAGACCTAGGTACCATTACTGCTTCATCTGCTACCTATGAGACCTAAGCAAGTCTCTCAGCCATCTCTAGATGCTTATTCTGCATAATTTTGTCATGAATTTTTCACATGACTTAGTATATATATTTACTGTCTTTCTCAACTCCACAGAAATAGGCACTTTGTTTGGAGCACTGATATATATACAGCAACTAGAACTATGCTCATCACATTGTCAGGACTCAAATAACTCTTCAATAAATAAAAGATGATTGGGGGACCCTTCCCTTTCAGATTCTAAAAGGTTGCAGTGTATTTGGAGAAGGGAGAGGTAGTTACAAAATATAAATTTAAAGGTATATTTTATAGATATATAAAAGTCAAATATTAGGTAGCAGGTAGGGCAAAATGCTATCTTCATTGATTTATTAAACACACTTTTATTACAGTCTTTGTACAAGAGATACTGCTGTTTACTACTATGAGATGTGTAAAATTAAGCCTACTACCTAGTATATTATTTCTTTAATGTGAGAGTAAAAGTATATAATAACAATAATACAAGGTAGAAAGTGCATAAGATGAAGAGAGGAAAAAAAAGAGCCATAGGAGTTCTGAAGAGGAAGCAGAAGAGGACTTCCTCCTTTAACACCAATTCCTCTTTTCCCACCTGGAAAGATTCTTGTGCTACATTACAGAACAAGTAGAGAGACTGATATAAGGAGAGGCAGTCTTATAAAAATACAAAAATAAGTAATCCTTTATTCAAACGTCAACTAAGTTATGGGCATATACCTCTTTAACATGTCCTTAGTTGAGGAAATTCAGATTAAAAACTAAAATCCATTTTCCCATTGAAACCTAACTCATTTTAATCATATTATTTCTATAGAAAAAAATTCATTTTGAATAATGGCCAAGTTCTGGAACATTAAAAATGGTCTGAATAAGAAATTCACATAAATATTCTGAAACATTTTCCTTAAATGAAATGTATAAATAACTTTCCTGAAGAGAGGAGAGACAGAAGGAAAGGGATGTCCTTATTAAGTTTATTCATCCCTAAGGGAAATAATCTGTCAAAGTTATCAATATTCAAAGCATGACAATTTAAGTTATATCTAGACTATTGTGGATGGGCTGTTTTGACTAGCTGGATATTTTATGAAATGGTGTTTGTGCATCAAATTCTTGTCCAATACAAAGAACCATCAAAATGCAAGGGTCTTAGAAATCACCAGGTTCAATTCATTGCTAAAGATGAAAAAACAGAAGCACAGGATCCTTATATAAATAGCAAGTTTCTAAATACCTAACACCAAGAGATCAGTTATCCAATTAACAAGATCAATATTCTTCCCACCAGAAAAAGAGGCTGTTGTTTGACTCTGCTCTAGAAAAGCTGACTTTAAATTCTATATTTAAGGGATAAAGCTGTCAATACCTGAACCCAATGTTTAATTACTAAAAGTGAGACAACTAAACATTATATGCCCCTGATTTATGCAACATAAAATACACCGTACCTCCTATGAAGTACTCTTGCCTCCCTGAAATAACTTCCAGTTTATAAAAATTATTAAGGCAAATATCAGGAAAAAGTTAAATCAGGGCTCCTCAATCTTGGCACCACTGACATTTTGAGCCAGATAATTCTTTGTTGTTGGGAGCTGTCCTATATACACACTTCAGGATGTTTAGCAGCATCCCTGGCCTCTACCCACTAGATGCCAGTAGCAACCCTATCACAGGTTGTGATACTAAAAATATCTCCAGACATTGCCAAATGTCCCCCTGGAGGAAAAAATAGAAAAACCCCCTGGGCATGGGAAACTGGGAACCACTGAGTTAAACAGAAGCACACAGAGTAAACTAAAATCTAGAATATGTTTTAAAAGAGGGAGAGAGAGAGAGACAGTAAAAGGGAAGAACTGTTCTAAATTAAAGAAATTCCAGAGACATAACTATCAAAATAATATAGACCTTATTTGAAATTTTCAAGGAAAATGAAGAAATCTGAATATGAACTGTGCATTAAATAGTATAAAGGAATTACTCTGGTTAGGTAAGAAAATGCCCTTATCTTTTACAGATGCATATTGTAGTATACAGAAATATTGTCAGGAATTTAAAACAAAGTGGTGTGGTAAATTCTTGATAATGGTGATCTGAAAAAGAGATTTATAGAGGCTTTATTTTACTAGTCTCTATACTTTTGTGCACATTAAATCCATTTAGTTTTTAAAGATTAAAGGTGATGTTTTACTGCAGAGGTTGCTTTTGTTTAAAAAACTTATTTATTGGTAATACTATTCGATTAACAAAGTATTTTTTAACCAGTTTGCAGGGCAGAAATAGGGACACAGATGTAGAGAACAAACATATGGACACCAAGGGGGGAAAGTGGTGGTGGGGTGGTGGTGGGATGAATTGGGAGATTGGGATTGACATGTATACACTAATATGTATAAAACAGATAACTAATAAGAACCTGCTGTATATAAAAATAAATAAAATTCAAAACCAGTATTTTTTACCCTCTCCCCAAAATAAACTTAACACAAATGCTTAATAATAAAAAGCAAGGTCTTTTAACAATGTTCAGAGCTGAATGAATTTGTTTGTGCTATTAATGAATGGTATTCCCAATCCTTGTATACTCAAAACACAAAGTCACATGAAAATGTGGAAATGTAGCATCATTTGGACCAACTGTGAAAATTAGCATAACATTTCAAACTAACTCCTCTTCAGAACAAATGTATTATCACTGCTATATAAGAGAAGAGCAGTCCATTTGGTAGTTGTAATAAACTGGTATTCACTCCAAAGAATAAGGATACAGTATATTCTGATTAACTAGACATCATATATACAAACTCCATTCAATTTAACAAATGTTCACTGCCAATTACATACTATGTGCAAAGCAGTAGGACAGCCACAGGAGAATGGTAATCCAAAATGATTCTTTTAAATAATCAATGCCTTCCACAAATATAAATATAGATAGGCAACTCTATGTACAAATAGCTAACTATATCAAACAAGATTGGAAAAGAGTACAAAATATATACTAATACAGTGATTGTACAGAGGAAGGAAAAGACAATTCTGAATGAAAATAGTAAAAAGAATAATGCTTAAGTAAGATGGGGTCTTTCAGTATCGTGCTGAGAAGTTCAGAATTTATATGGTAGCTTACTGAAGGGTTTATGCATTAAAATAAATAGTGTTCTAGAAAGATAGAGGCCACGTGAAAGATGGTTTTGGATAGACAGGACAACAGAGACAAAGAAACCAATTAGGAATTATCAATCATTTGATCAATATATCAAATGAAAGATTATGCAAGGTGGGGACAGGAAAAAGGGTCAGTCTTCGAGAGTAAACATACTTTAAAAAACAAGAATGCTAGCAACTACAGAATTTGGATTTCTTGACCTTTAACACTCCCCATCCTCCCATCTCATCACTATCCACCAATTTATTACTGCTTTTGTTGTTCTGGAAACCACCCTCCACTTATCATTGAATGTCAAGCTGGTAATCTGAACTTCAAGATGACAATATTAAAAGGCTGTATATAAGGGCTTCCCGAGTGGCGCAGTGGTTGAGAATTCCACCTGCCGATGCAGGGGACACGGGTTCGTGCCCCGGTCTGGGAAGATCCCACATGCCGTGGAGCGGCTGGGCCAGTGAGCCATGGCTGCTAAGCCTGCGCTCTGCAATGGGAGAGGCCACAGTAGTGAGAGGCCCGGGTACCGCAAAAAAAAAAAAAAAAGCTGTATGATAATTTTATAACACTGATTGAATAAATTCTTAATAGTTTACACTATGTCTCTCAAACAAGCCCAGAAAAATATGGTATGTGTTCTTCCAAGTTCTTTGAATACAAACACATATTTATTATAAGAAATAGTCATCATCATAGTCATCATAATTATTTCCTTCTGTACATCATAATTATTTTCTTCTGTACATGGTCCTAAAATCTAATAAAAATGTCTTTGCTCTATATTTTTTATAGTCTTTTTTTTTGGGGGGGTATAGTTGTTTTACAATGTTGTATTAGTTTCTACTGCACAGCAAAGTGAAATAGAGTTCCCTGTGTTATACAGCAGGTGCTCATTAGTTATCTATTTTATACATATTAGTGTATATATGTGAATCCCAGTCTCCCAATTCATCCCACTCTATAGTCTTAAATAGGGTAAAATTCAGCTAAAATACTGCAACTCTTAATAAAGAGTAAATTATTCCAAAATTAATATATTTGGGGTATAATTTTTCTGCACTAGTGGAGTCCCTGAACACTGATTTATGTATACATTAAAATAAGAAATTAAATAAAAGCCCACTTAAAGTCCTTGTAAAAAGAGTATCAATTAATAGTCTGACATTATGGTATTGGTATCCTGAGATTAAAGCAAATAAAACTAAAGTGAACCTGACTAAAATAAATTTACCTTTCAGAAGTTTATTCATTAAGAAAACAGATTTATACCTATATTCTTTCATTCATACTCATCTATCCATCTAATAAATTTTAGTTAAGATCTAGGAATGTACTAAGCATCAGTGATATACTGCAAAACACAGCAGTGTTCTCACAGAGCTAATACAAGACATGACATCTTTTCTTATGCTTCAAAGTACTTACCTGCCTGCAACAACTCAGTATTAAATCATCAATACAATATGAAATTTTTTACATTAATTATAAACTTTATAAAGTGAACAAATTATTAATGTTTAAAATAAGTAAAAGTTGTATGGAATTCTCAAATCTAGAGTTTTTAAGTAGATTTTTTGCTAACAGAATTAGTTATAGATTATTTCAAGGGTTTCCTTAAGTTCGATATCAATAATACAATGTAATTTAATTATAAATTTAGCCTACTTCTGCTATTTATCATCATTCATCAATTATCATAAAAAGAGCCTCAAAATAAAGCAATTTCCTGTAAGACAGCATTAAAATGCACATGCAGATATACACACACATACAGTCATGACCTGGTAAAATTTGAGAATTCCAAGGATATAAAGTCTAGAAAGATTCCAGGGGGTTGCTGTTAATAAGAGAATTAAAAATCAGATTGATATTAGACTTTTCAAATACAAAACTAGATTCTAGAAGATAATTTGCAATGAAAAGAAATGAAGCACAATTATTTCTAAAAAATCTAAACTGTAGAACAAGGTAATTTTTTAGAGATGTAAGCACTCTGAAAATTTAAAAACCACAAACATTTCTCAATTTAGAGAATGTATGCCTTAACAACAAAAATGAATCCAAGAAAAGGACAGCCTTGGAATCATAAGACTAAGGAGTTAGAAAAGAAATTAGTAGAATATAATCTTTCATTAACATTTCAGTAGTTGTTAATAAATAATTCCTTAAAGTTAAAAAAGTAAAAGCATATTAAAACAAATATATTACTAAAATTTCAAATTATTTAAAAAATAGTAAAGTCAAGTTTGAATGAAATAATGTCAAACGCCTATGTTAAGGGAAAGGGAGCAACTAGTTACAAACAGTGTTTAATTCAATCCAATGCCTGCTGAAGAACAGGAAGAAAACATATTTTTCAAACTGGGAGGGAAATAGAATTTTAAAAACTCCAATTCAGTTAAAGACAAGGGGGTGTGGTGTGGGATAATAAGAAAATACATCTTGGCCAAAATCTTCAATGTTAGGAAAAAGAACAAAGACCAAAAGACCAAGTTAATATAAAAGTGAATGGGAAAATTCCTTATTTTAAAACTGACACATAGATTAGGATTTAAAAAAAAAAAAAAGGAAAAAACTCAACTATATGCTATTACAAGAGAGATCTAAATTTTTTTGTCATAAAAGTTGAAAACAGAGGTGTGAAAAAGCAATCCCAGTCAAAGGTGCCATTATTAATATCAGTCAAAGAAGAATTCAAGGCAAAAAGCATTATACATAAAAAAACATTTCATAATAATAATAGATACAATACACCAGGAGTGTGTGATAGCTCAGCTTCTATGTACCCTAACAATATAACAGAAACATATAAAGTAAAAATACTGGAAATTTAAGCAACTTGAAAATTCACACAACTTAGTGGGAAACTTTCCACATACCTTTCTCAGAAAATGAGGAAATCAAGTAGATTATGCAAAGATATGGACAATTCAGAAATAGAATTAGTGAACTACACTTATATTTCATAGTAAAATAGACCTGATCATATCTTAAGCAAAAGAAAATCTCAGCAGATTTTTAAAATACATTTTTAAAATTAATTACATTCTTGGTCCATTAAGCTAAAAGAAACTAAATATTATCAATAAAAGAATAACACTGTACTTGAAAATTTAAAAAGAAAAGAAAAAAAGCCTACTCATGAACTCTTAGAATATGGAGGAAAATTTAAATTGTGAGCATATTATTTCCAATGGAATTTGGTCATAGCAATCCTTGAAGAAAAATTTAGAGCATAAATGTATCCAGAAGAGCACAAGAAAGGTTTAAAATATATAAAAAGCTTCAAAAATAAAATATAAATCAAAAAATATCAATATAATTTATAGTGATAAATATGAAATGAAGAAATTCAGAGATATACAAAAGTAATTAATAAACCCAAAAATTGCTTCTTGGGTAAGTCTAACAAGAAAGAAACAAGCCTTTGACAAGTCTGATTACAGAAAATCAGAGAAAGAAAAAAATATAAGGAGAAAACTGAGCACAACTATACATCAATAAATGTGAAAGTCTAAACAAAATGGATGGTTTTCTAAGAAAAGAAATCATCAAAATTACCTCAAGGAAAGGTAGAAATGTAATAGAATATATCCATAGAAGAAATCTTAAGGGTAGTCCTTTCAGAAGGAACAGAACATTATTATCTTATTTACAAAGTCCAGAAATCAGATGGTGAAACTCCCTAGCTCATAAGCATAAATAACCCTATTAGCAAACCTAAACAGAAAAGAAAAAAACCTAAACAAAACAAAAACTTAAATAAAACACCATTAGAAAATTCAGCAGTTGTGTAAAAAGTACAGCACACATATATGAAAGGGGATCAAGAAGACATTAAGAAATACAATTAATGTGTGATCTTCCCCTACCTGGAATGCTTTTCCCAATGCTTTCATCATTCTTCAGGTCTTAGTTTATATTTTACCTTCTCAGATGATAATATCAAAGGAGGTACTCTCCTCATCTCTCTACCATACCATTCTCTTTATTTCCTCCACAGTACTACCACAGTCTAAAATTATCTTGTCCTTGGGTACTTGCATATTATCTCTCTTCTCCATATAAAAAAGAGAGGAACCATTCAGTCTTAGCACTATCACCAGTTTGTGGCAAAGTTCCTGGCACAATGCAATATCCGATACTGCAAGTATCCAAATACTTGCTGAATAAATACTAAAAATGAGAAACACCATTACCAATATTAGGTCAATGTATTAATGTAATTCACTACATTAAAATGTTAGAGGTGAAAAGAATAATGTATCATCTCAACAAAAACACATGATAAAACACAATATCTATTACCATGGAAATAGTTGGTAAGCCAAGAAGGACACTTTTGTTCTTGACAATGTATTCTATCAGAAATCTAAGGCATATATAAATGTAGAAGTTTAAAAATTAGAAGCATTCCATTTAAATCAGAAAAGATGCCCAAATCAGAACTAGTAGGGAACAGATCTGGAAACCTAACCAATGCAATAAGACCAGAAAACAAAATAAAATGAACAAAAAGCAAAATAGAGAAGTAAATACTGAAAAAAGGAAACAACAAAATGCCATCATTTGCAGAAAACATAATAATCCTTCTAGAAATTTCAAGAGAATCAATTGAAAATTAAGTAAATGGTAAGATCAACATACAAAAATCAATAGATTTCCTATATAGTAGCAATAACCAATTGAAAAATAAAGTGCAAAATGGAAGAAAAGATGTAATTCACAATAACAACAAAAACTACAAAATACCCAGGAGTAAACCTAACAAGAAAAATGTAAGACCTACATGAAAAAAAAACGATAAAACTTTACTAAAGGACATAAAAGAACACCTGAAGAAATGGAGAGGCATACCATGTTCCTGGATGGGAAGATTCAATAGTGTAAAGATGTCAATTCTCCCCAAATTAATCTGTAAATTCAATGCACTTCCAATCAAAATCCCAAAGGGATTTTTAATGGAACTTGACATGTTGATTCTAAAGTTCATCTGGAAGAGAAAATACACAGAAATTGCCAAAATTTTTTTGAAAAAGACAATGGGGAGGGGTGCCCTACCAGATGTCAAATATAAAATGACAATCATCAAAACAATGGAGTATTAAATCCAGAACAAATATATTTTGGACTTTTAAAATATGATAGGGATTGTATATCAAGTCAGTGGAAAAAAAGACATATTGTTCAATAAATTATTTTGGGAGAATGGTTACAAAACTGAAAAAATTAGTTAGGTCCCAACCACAGAATATATATTCTAAAAATTCCAGATGAATTAAAATCTACTAGAAACATAAATAAAACTAAAGAAGTAGTAGAAGAAAATATAAGAGACTAAATTACTATAAGAAGGCTTTTCTGGAAAGACACAAAACCTAGAAGCTAGGAAGGAAAAGACTGATAGACTTTGACAGTATAAAAATGAAAAATTCAAAGATTCCATAAAGTAAGACAATTGACAGGTTAGGAGAAAATGTTATAAAATATGATGAGTATATTATAAACAGAATTATAAAGAAATACTAAAACTTCAGTAAGAAAAAGGCAAATTCCACAATGGGCAAAATGACATGAGTAGGCAATTTATACAAGACATAACAAATGACCAATAAATATGCTCAAGTTCACTGGGAATCAGGTAAATACAAAATTAAAATGTGGTATTATTTTTTATCCATTGACAGATAATGCCTATTTTGGAGAATAATTTGGCAGAATCTATAACAGACATTTAAAAATGCAATTTTCCTTCTAAGAATTTAGTGTACAGAAATACTTGTACACATAAGCAAAAAAATATGTACAAGGATGTCCATTAAAGTACTGATTATAACAAAAAAATCTAAGTAATCCATATGCCCATCAACAGAATAAGTTAAATTATACTATGAAATAATAAATAACCATCTAAAGAATAGAGTAGGTCTACATATAAAAGCCTACACCACAACTATCTAAGGTACGTATCCTACTCATTCTGTCCCTTCACTTTTCATCTCTTTACACTTTATTTTTTATCTTTATGAAACTTAACAATATAGTGACATTTTCCCCCCAACTTGTTTATTATCTTCTTCTTACTTGAATATAAATTCACTTAGACAAGGACAATATCTTGTTCCTTGCTCTGTCCTTTGCAACTAAAAATATTTCCTGAATAAATACATGAATACTGATGTAGACAGATATCAACATTACACCAGGTGAAAAATGCCCCAGTAAAGCAGGCGTGGTATGTGTCTGCTTAAGTAGATTTTAAAAACAAAATGTATGTGTACAAGAACACAAATAAAAAATTTCAAGATATATAAACCAAAGCGATTAACACTGTAATCAAAGAGTGAAATCAATGAGAGAATTTTACATTTTTACGTCTGTACCCTCTATATTGCTTACCTTTAAAAACAACAACAAAAAGACCACAGTTTCCTATTGTGTAACCTTCGCAAATAACTTAAAAACAACCTTTAGATCTTCAAAGAAAAATATCAAGAATAACTTATTTCCATATTTCTAACAAAAATTCCAAAAGAACTACCATAATAATTTGTATTATTTTGAGGTATATAGGATTAACTTGCTGGTATACGTAATTCAGTCTGAAATGCACATGCAACCCAATTATTTTTAAATGAATGAAAAAAGTCTTGGCATCAAAATCAGTCATTGTAAGATTCAGTTAAAGCAACTGCTTGGTTTCCCAAGAGAAGAAAAATCAGGAGAATATTATATTCTTTCCCTTCATTCTTTTTCCTCTGTATCCAATTAAATTTTTTTGAAAGTCAGGTTTATTGAAGTATAATTTCAAATATATTCACCCATTTTTAGTTGTACAAATCTGTGAATTTTGGCAACTAGTTACGTAATGCCACCATAAACAGGATAGACAATATTTCTTATATTCAAAAATTTCTCTTGTTCCTTTATAGGCAATCTCTTATCATTACCCTCTGCCCCTAGCAATCATGTTTTCTGTTACTTTCATTTTCTCTTTTACAGAATGAAATGGAATCATCCAGAGTTTTGAGTGCAGCTTCTTTCACAAACGCACAATGCCTTTAAGATTCATCCACCCCTACAGCATGTGCTAGTGGTTCATTCCTTTTTATTGCTGAATAAAAGTTTTTTTAAACTTACCTGACTAGGATCTCTAGCCCTATGTTGAGCAGGAATGATGAGAATGGGCAACTGTGCCTTGTTCTCAATCTTAGGGGAAAAGCATTCATTCTCACCATTAAGTATGACATTAGTTCCAGGTTTTTCATAAATACCCTTTATGAGGTTAAAAAAATTCTCAGCAAACACAAGAATTCTCTGAAAATTTTGCTGAAAATTTTTTCAACAATGCATGTTGAATTTTGCCAAATTCTTTCTGTATATATAGTGAGATTATAAAATAATTTTTCTTGAGTATATAAATGTAGTGAATTACACTGACTGATTAGCAAATGTTAAATCAACTTTGCATTCCTAGAATATACACCATTTGTTCATGATGTATAATCTTGTTTATATATTGCTAGATTCTGTTTGCTAATATTTTGTTAGGATTTTACATCTAGGTTCATTGCATATTGGTCTATAATTTTCTTTTCTTATAATATCTTTGCTTGAGGTTTGGTATTAGGGTGATAATGCAGGTCTTATGAGTTGGGAAGTGACTCCTCATCATCTATTTTCTGGAAAAGTTTCTGCAGAATTTGAACTATGTCTTCCTTTAATGTTTCATATAATTAACAGATGAAGCCATTCAGATGTGCAGTTTTCTTTGCTGGAGCATTTTTAATTAGAAATACTATTTCTCTGTTAGATATAATATTATTCTGGTTATTTATCGAGTGAAATCTGATATTTTGTGTTTTTCACAGAATTGTTCATCTAAGTTAAATTAGCTGGCAAGGTAATTCATAATACTCCCTTATTAACCTTTTAATGTATATGGGTGGGATAGGTTGTCTTTTCTCTCTCTCTCTATCACTTTTAATGATTCTTTCAGAGAACCTACTTCCAACTTTCAGTTTTATTTTCTTTGTTGTTTTTATTTTCAATTTCATTAATTTCCACTATTATGTTTATTTATTTTTGTTAAATTTATATTCTACTGTTATGTTTATTATTGCATGCATTCTGCCTGCTTTGGTTTAATTTGCTCTTCTTTTTCCAATTTCTTTTTTTTTAAATTTATTTTAATTTGTTTATTTATTTATTTCTGGTTGCATTGGGTCTTCATTGCTGCGTGCGGACTTTCTCTAGTTGTGTCGAGTGGGGGCTGTTCTTTGCTGTGGTGTGTGGGCTTCTCATTGTGATGGCTTCTCTTGTTTCGGAGCATGGGCTCTAAGCACGTGGGTTTCAGTAGTTATGGCATGCAGACTCAGTAGTTGTGGCTCACAGGCTCTAGAGAGCAGGCTCAGTAGTTGTGGTGCATGGGCTTAGTTGCTCCATGGCATGTGGGATCTTCCCAGACCAGAGCTCGAACCCATGTCCCCTGCATTGGCAGGTGGATTCTTAACCACTGCGCCACCAGGGAAGTCCTTCAATTTCTTAATGTAGAGCTTGAGGTCACTGATTTTACTCTTCTTTAATATAAGCATTTAATGTTATAAATTTCCCTCTAAACATTGCTTTAGCTGCATACCACAAATTATGATTTATTTCATTCAAAATATTTTCTAATTTTCCACGTGGCTTCCTCTTTGACCCATGTATTATTTTTAAGGTATGTTATTTAACTTCTAGATATATGGGGGTTTTCCAGAGATCTTTCCATTTTTTATTTTTAGTTTAATTCCATTAGTCAGAGAACACAGAATCTTAAAGTCAAAATATTTTTGAAGTTTTATAGGAATTTTAAATAAAGTTAATGGAATGATAATTGACAGAAAGTCATACTGTACCAAAGCTGTATGCTTAAAAATGATAAAATTTTACTACTCAAAAAACATCAAATATGAGAAGGTTAAAAGGCAATTAAAAAGAAAGATTTCTAGTATCAATATTTCTTTTATATTTAACAACAACAAAAAAAGAATGCTCCATTCTAAGAATCCTAAATTTTTGAAGGTGGAAAGGATCTTAAACATCACCTAATCAATGATAACCTATTCTCATGGTTATACACTGAACATTTACACCTTTTTCTAACTCTGAAGTTTTACATTTTAATATCTAGCCTCTGTAATTCATCATTTTGTTATTAACTATTAAATCTGTACTTAACTGCATTCTAGGATCCTAAACCTTTCCTCTTTCGTTCAGTCTATCTGTTCCCTTCTGGATCATTTCTTTCCCGACCAATTCACCAATAAATGTGCCCAACATCTCACGTATTTTATAATCACGCCCTTCTGAGCTTCTCTTCCTTGACTAACTCATTTAAATACTAATATGTCCCCTTCGTTTCATCTTGAATCTTTTTGTTTGTTTAAGTTATGTTTAAGTTAAGTAAGTTAACAAGGTAACATCATCTATAAACACGTTTTAACTGATAATTTTCAAGTATTTATCTCTCCCAAATAGACTGTTGAGCTTCAGTTCTATTTTATCTAAACGGTTTGATACCTCTTCCTGTATGTGCTACAGACACCTCAATTAAACATATCTTAAATTGATATCTTTCTGTACTCTTTTCCCCATTTCCAAGAAAAGAAAGCTCTTCTTCCTCCTGTATTTTTTCTCAGAGGAATGTACAGAGCCTTGCCTTTACTATCTTCATTGTCTCACTGGCTCCACTGCTCATAGATAATACTCTACAATGGACAGCAGCAGAGGAGGGGATAGACTATCATCCAAATAAATGATTGAACACTATCTAAATTATAATGTTTTAGGTTTTATATATATATGTAATTTAAATAAATAATATATATATAAAACCCAAAACTTAATCAAGCACAAATAATTAACTCAGATTTCTAAGTATTCCAATTCCTTTTAAAATGTAAATAAGATTTATGACTCTTGTTAAAAACTGGCCAATGGCTCCCATTTCACTTAAAGCAATGCCAAAGTCTTTACAATGTCCCAAGGTAGGAAAAATTATTATATTTCAGTGACTTATGTAACCAAAGCTCTAAGAACACAATAGGTACTCAATAAAATAATTACTGAATAATTTCCAATATTTGGGTAAGATCTAAAATAAAGAATATTCTTGGCATATCAAACAATGGTGAGCAGCAGCAATATTAGGACACTAGATACTTGCTCACTTAAATTCATAAGTATTTATGTACCATATTTGATAAATTTCAGTAATAACTGGAACAGATCACTGCTACCTATTATAATAAATACTTTCCTTTATCCATTAATTTTACTTTATTTGAGTTGAGGTAGTATTTAACAGGAGGTACATTTTTTATGCCATGTAATAAGAATAAAGACACTACTTCTGCTCGCTTGTGATTTTCACTAAATTTTAAAATCCTGAAACTAGAAAAAATGGTAACCCTTTCGTAGGTGAGGTTTTAGAACATTTGTATTATCAATCTCAATGAACTTACAAAAAGATACGTTTTAATTTTAAAATTAATTGTAATTTGCATTGAAATGAGTCCTAAAAATCTGAATTTATATATAGAAGCCAAATAGACTATACAACCAAATAAAGGGTAAAGCAATGCTTACCCTCCTCCACCCACACCAAAAAATGTTTCAGAAAACGGGTAATCACCTTGTCATGCTTCCTTGTTTGGGGAAGACACATTAGTCCAAAACAGTGCAAGACTAAGATATAAACATATACAAAATTCACATGATAATTTTTTAAGGCAAAGAAATATAACAAGGTTAAAAATTTATTCAAAGTCTTCAATTCTAAATGCTGGATGGATGTTATTATAAAGAAACCTTTCAAAGAGCACATCTTAAACTACTTAGTAAATGATTTCACTGTAGCAATCAAGAATAGATAGCTACATAGAGGAAAAATGAAAACCCCAACTGTCTTAAGCTATAAGAATAGGTGTTTGTGGCTTTAGATACAATCATTATAGACAGCTGTGAAAGTACTTTATCTTACTAATCTTAAACTGAAAGAAAGATGTATTTTGGCAAGTTGTGCTAATGACCCAAAACATTGTGTTAAAGACATGTATGTCAAGGTACATGTGAAGAATAATGAATAAAATTATTTCATAAAATGTTAGCATGGACAAGAATCAATATTTTTCAAAATTACTTCATAAAGTAAGTAGACATTTAAGTAGATTCTCTATATCCTAAAGTTTATACTTAAGTAGCTATTATCAAGTAACTAGATTCCTTGCTTAGCACGGACCTCAAGAACCATTTCAAAGGACTGAAATACACTAAGAGCTCTCCCTAATTAAGTTTGTGAGGATTTTTTGGCATGACCTGATAAAAGTTTCACAAAATTACTCAAATGGCCCCTGGAAATTATACTGCTCTTTGCAAGCTGTCATTAAGTAACTCTTACTCTGGAATAATTTTACTAGACATACATAAAATCACAATCATGAAAATACATGGCTGGGAAAAAAACCTCCAACTTTGTCCTATCTTGGTTTCCCCAGTGAAATCTTACTTTTTAAATTCACTGATTTTGTTGTCTGCTGGCAGACAAGAAGTAGCAGGCATGCAGTTTGCGTCACATAGTGTTTCCACAAAAGTTTTGTTTTCATCCTTGGAATAGGACTATTTTGCAGTGAGTTAACACAAATATGAAATTTAAATATCTTAAATTACAAAGATTAAAAATTAATTATCGGGCTTCCCTGGTGGCGCAGTGGTTGGGAGTCCGCCTGCCGACGCGGGGGACGTGGGTTCGTGCCCTGGTCCGGGAGGATCCCACATGCCGCGGAGCGGCTGGGCCCGTGAGCCGTGGCCGCTGGGCCTGCGCGTCCGGAGCCTGTGCTCCGCAGCGGGAGAGGCCACAGCAGTGAGAGGCCCGCATACCGCAAAAAAAAAAAAAAAAAAAAAAAAAAAATTAATTATCGTTTAAATTATTAAAAGAATCTGGGCTTCCCTGGTGGCGCAGTGGTTGGGAGTCCACCTGCCGATGCAGGGGACGCGGGTTCGTGCCCCGGTCCGGGAAGATCCCACATGCCGCGGAGCGGGTGGGCCCGTGAGCCATGGCCGCTGAGCCTGCGCGTCCGGAGCCTGTGCTCCGCAACGGGAGAGGCCACAACAGCCCGCGTACCACAAAAAAAAAAAAGAATCTTCATGGCCAATTCAACTCACTAGATTTTTCTTATCTAATTAATTTGGATGTGAATCTTAATAATGAGATCAGTAACTCCTGGTTGGTAGGATCTATGTCTTTACTAATCTATTTCTACCATAGCACTTCACACATCAAATGTCACAGACATAGCATATTTTATTTACTACATTTAAAATGTTTGAAAGAAACTAATACATTCAATTTTCAGAAAGAGCTTTGTAAGCATTCTCTAACTAAAATGTTCTATTTGTCTACTGGTTATCAAGAACTCAGGATGCATTCTGCATAGCACCCTTTTAGCCTCCAACTCCCCAACACTCTAAACTGAGCAGCTCTGAAACAGTTGTTAGCTCTTGTGTTGTTAATATATCCTACCCACAGTAAGAAGGGTTCTTGTGGTAGAAGGTGGAAAAGCAGTTATTATGCAAATACCACTGAAGTCTTATATTCCTATAGTCATATAGTAAATACCGTTTACATTATGGAAATCGAGGTTTATGCAATGTTTATGGCACAGACAATTGTGCTATAACACAATAAATGCATCCTGACGAACCTGACATTCTGCAAAACAGCACATTAAAAATAATATGAGGGCTTCCCTGGTGGCGCAGTGGTTGAGAATCCGCCTGCCGATGCAGGGAACACGGGTTCCTGCCCCGATCCGGGAAGATCCGGCTGGGCCCGTGAGCCATGGCCGCTGAGCCTGCGCTCCGCAAAGGGAGAGGCCACAACGGTGAGAGGCCCGCGTACCACACAAAAAAATAATAATAATAATATGACTTAGGGAAAAAATAGGACTGGGGACATTCCACTCAAAACTTAAGCAACTCTAGTTAGAACACCACAAATAAATATGTCTTAACTTTTAAAAGAAAAGAGAATCCTGTTACAGCACTTTCAAGAAAGAACATTTAGCCAAACTAAGCCAAGACAAAGAAATTCAGGTGAATGAGAATCACATTAAATATATTATTTACTCTTTGACTTGGGGTATTCAAGTGTGGTAGTATACTTTACATTCAGCTCCTATTATCCAGTGGTACAAAACCTAAAAATATTGGGAAAAACCATGTATGAACCAAAGTACCCTCAGAATTATATTATTGCCATCATTCACCTTAGATATCTATATGTATAATCTAAATCAACACATTTTTGAAATTACCCCAGGAAAACAAATATAGACTAGAATTGTCCCAAGCAAACTGAAACATGGTCACTGCATCTACTTAATAATTGTACATGAGCATTCATTTGCTTCAAATAAACATTCAATGGAGCAGAACAGTTTTACTAAAATATCACTGACTTTAATCCATTACATAGAGTCATGATAATAAAGTAATATAAATTATTTAATTAGCAATAAAATATCTATCTATACACCGAACTCCTTAAATTACCCAAACACATCATTTACTTTAGTTTCTCTTTGCAAATGAAAATCCCATTTGTTGCAATCCAAGTGTACACCCAACAAATTAACTGAATAGCTATGGGCACTATGTTCCATTTGATAAAACGTTAGATTATTTAAGAATATGTCTACTTGACACTCAAAAGCTCAAGACTTCCTAAGAAATGTGGCTAAGTTGTCTATAAGATACGCTGGCAAAATGGCTTTGAAATATATGCATATGCAAAATCTCACCCCAAATCCATATTTTTGTAAAAGAAAAAAGACAATTTGAACATTGAAAGGCACAAGATTTATAATTAATAACTTCAGATGTAATTCCTTAGTATAAATAGTCTAATATCAGAGAAAGAAAAAAAAAATTAAGGTAATTTACTTTAGCATACTACAGCTTCACCCCAAATCACAAAGGAGATTAAACCAAAATTATAAAATTCCTTTCACTGGACATCCAGCCCCCTCCACATATCCCCCAACAAAATCAAAGCCATCCTTTCCCAAAATGATACCCAAATACATTCTCCAATGAATTACATAATACATGAAGATGAGTCAGGAACAAAACAAATTACAAAGTTTTAAAACTGTGAAGGTAAAATATACTAGCTAAGGAAGGTGACCTAGAACTTACATAAAAAGATATATAAGAATTTGAAGAATCTGATATCAAAAATCTTAACAAACTCTTACTTCCTGTGAGCAAATCCAAGAGAAAGTAGCTATAGTACATTCTAAAAATTCCCCCTTCTCTTCCCAACACATCTCTTTCTATTCATGGCTCCATTTGCCTCAAATTATGGCCACAGGACATCAGCAATTATACCACAGCTACAAAAATTATTTCTACACTTGTCCCGGGCCCTTTCCCTGTAGGCCGCTAAAAAATGTAGCCTGCCTCTGCAGGTGCCCATGCATGTTGGTAGGGCAGGAAGGGGGAGGGTAGAAAGAGAGGGAGAAAAGCAAAGTGGGAGGAAAAAAAAAAGGGGGGGGAAATCCAGCAGGACAAAGAAATAGGCTCCCAGGCACTTTTCAGCAAGAAGTCATCTATTTACCTGAAGAAAACACTTTCTCAATTTTCCATTACCTTATATAAATATCATCATTAATTCTACCTCTTCTAATCCCCTTCAAAACATTAACTGTAGAGGCATACCCCAGAAATTTACAATTACAGTTCCCTCTGCCTGGAATTCACTAAGATTTTCAAATGCCTAGTTTCTTCTGAACATTCAGGTTTCTATTTAAATCTGTCATTCCTTAGAGCAGTACTTTTTGACCCTATGAGCCCTCCTCCTCTCTGTCATGGTCTACCTCCATCACCTTGACTTCATTTTTTAATAGTATTAATGATAAAATTAAATTGTATTATTTATTTTCTAGTCAAATTATATACTGCCAGTCTTTTAAACTAAAATATAAGTCCCAAGAAAGTAGGAACTTCATCTGTCTTTTTCACTGCTGTAGCCAAGACCAGTACACCTAGGAGGCAGTCAATAAATATTTGTTGAATGACTATTTTATCATTAAAGATATTTAACTTTTACAAGTCCTTTATTTTGAGACCCTGAAATAGTCTCTATGCTTTTCATATTTTTTCATTGCCTTAAAAAAATTTCTGACAACAGAGTATATCCATGAAGTCTATCTTTTTCACCAGGAGTATTATTTTAATGAAAACCCACAGTTAGTATATATCCTTTTTTGAAGCTAGAAAAACATTAAACACTAAAAATGTTCTTGTGCTAACAGAGATTTACTTATATTTTAACCCATCATGAATTTCAGAATCCTAAAAAAGAACACAGAAGAGCTTTTGTCTCTTGTCTGCATTGTTTACAGAACAAAATAGGCTTATATTATAAAATAAAATAAAGACAGGAGGAACATTTTTGTCCAGATTATTTAAATATTGAAAAAGTCTATCATAATAAACTACAGAATCTCCCCACCTGAATTTTTTTAGAAAGTGCCAGCCAATTCAAAGGTCTGCTTCCATTCAGCATTTAATAAAGAAGCAACTTTACTTCCTTGACGCTATGGACTAAAATGCTTGTTTCCCCTACAAAATCATATGTTGAAATCTACCTCACAATGTAATGGTATTAAGAGGTGAGGCCTTTGGGAAGTAATCAGGATTATATGTCATGAGAATGGAGCCCTCATGAACGGGATTAGAGCCCTTATAAGAGTCATAAGAGAACTTGCTTCCTCTTTTTGCTCTCCACCACATGAATACAAAAATCGGCTGTCTGCAACCTGGAAGAGGGTCCTCACTAGAACCTGACACCACACTGGTACCCTGAGATCTCAGACTTCCAGCCTCCAGAACTATGAGATGTAAATTTCTGCTGTTTACAAACCACTCAGTCTATGGTACTTTCTTATAGCACCGTGAATTGACTAAGACATTTGGAGAGTTTGGGGGCATATCACTTCATATTTTCTTTATCCACACTCTTAGAGCAGTGGTTCTCAACTTTAGCTGTACACTACAATTAACAGATAAAATACTAATGCCTGGGCCACATCCTCAGATATTCTGATTTAATCATTCGGGGGTATTGGCTTGGGCATAAGAATTTTGAAAAGCTCTCTAGGTAATACAAATGCAAGACCAAGGTTAAACCACTGCTTAAAAGATAAATATTAATAATTCCATCATGAAAGTAGTTTACTATATGAAGACAAAAATAACTTCCCTTGGGCTTCCCTGGTGGCGCAGTGGTTGAGAGTCCGCCTGCCGATGCAGGGGACACGAGTTCGTGCCCTGGTCCGGGAAGATCCCACATGCCGCGGAGCGGCTGGGCCCGTGAGCCATGGCCGCTGGGCTTGCGCGTCCGGAGCCTGTGCTCCGCAATGGGAGAGGCCACAGCAGTGAGAGGCCCGCGTACCGCCAAAAAAAAAAAAAAAAAAAAAAAAAAACCTCCCTTAATTGAAAGGCATTTAGTCATTCTAACTGCCATTAGCTTTTGTTTACATTCAAAAACAGCCAAACATTTTATAAATCACATAAAAGACATCAGAACCTTTCTTTCTCATGCTTTCTCTCCATTCACAGGTGGGCAGGTTCAGGCTGTCTCCCTGTGAGCTGAATAAAGGCACTTGAGTTTAACATTCAGGCAGAGTGGCAGGGTTCTCTGAGGCAGGCCATTATGTGTGATTATAATAACGAAAGCAATGAAAAGCAAAGGTTAAAGTAAAAGAAACAGATCTAACACAGAGTCAGATTTTGTTCTTCCCTGTTACACTCTCAGGAAAGCAGGGTTGGTGCCCTGGGAGGTGTGTTGAGGGTGAAGCTCAGTTATTAAACAAACACATCAAAATACCTCTAGTGTACTCAGCACTATGCTAGGCACTGATGAATAAAACTGGATCACAGTAGTCTTGTAATCAGGCATCCACCTCTACCTTTCAGATGCCTCCACCTCAACCAACACCATGATCACTCTCTCTTTTCCATCAGGGGTTGGACTGTATCAGGAATATAACCGTAATGACAAATGTATACCTTTGGGGGACTAGTGTTCAAGTTTAACTACAGGTTTGTTGAATGTCAAGCTCTGCTTTTACTCAAGGATTACTCATAGGATTTAGTCAATCCTAGTAAAAAAGAAATTGATTCTGTAAAGAACAGGTATCTTGGAATACAAAAATGACCTCACTAACTAATCATCTGCTTAAATGGTGCTAGGGTAAAAAGTTAAGATTCTTATCTCATCACATCATGTATCACCATATAAAATAAATTCTAATAAGACTGGATTAAAAACCATATAGACGAATATTATCTGATCTCCAGAAGAGGAAAGATGTTTTTAAATATAAAATAAGAGAAATTATTCACAAAGAAAAAGATATATAAAAGTTTTACAAAAAAAAAGAAAAACCATACCAAAAAAATGTAAATAACTCAGAAAAAAATTCATCACATTTGACAATGATTCACATCTATACATAAAGATTCTCTAAAAAAAAAAGCCACATTTCCTTAGCAAAATGGCCAAAGGACATTTAAAAAATGTTTTTCCAGTAGGAAAACTAAAAATAACCCAGATATCCAACAATATAAATGCACAGTAAGTTATATTCTCAGGCTAGAATATTATGCAATCACCAAAATAATTATTTTCAAGAAAAAGTAATAAAATAGAATAAAGCTCAAGGCATATATATTAAAATGACATAAAATTCTAAAGTCTAGTAAAAATAAACCAGATGTGAGCAAAAAGACAGATATAAATATTCAAATATTTATGTTTTTCCTTTATGCTTCAAAATCTTTACACTAAATACATATTAATGTAATTAACAAAAAAGTTTCAAAATCCATATCCCTTTATCTAGAAATGTACAATAAGTTTTCCGAAATCTAAAGGAAAACACAGAAAAATACTCATTGCAGTATTATTTATAATAGCAAAATAAATAAAAGTAAATTTGACATATTTATTTAAATTGATACTTTCAGTAAATATTTAAGGACACAGCAAAATATAAATAATGTGTGAGAGGAAAAAAATAATCAAGACATATAATATTTTTAAATAACATGGTCCCAATTTGTTTAAAAGGTGCATATATCTGTATTTGTATAAAGAATGGACTGAAAGGAAACATACCAAAATATAACATTGTTCATTTTAACTTTCTTTGAACCATTTTATAATCTCCAAGTTTTCTATAAGATTTTATAATTAATAAAGTTTTCTACCTCATTCCTAAAGACCTGACAATAGAGTGTTTGCCATTAGTAATAACCTGGAAGTTTATTTTAAACTGCTTCAAAATATATTTATTTTTCTAAACATAGGCAGCTGAGAGAAATTTTTAGAATTTTTCACTAAGTATGTTTAGGCCTCCTTAAAATGTACTATGAAACATAAGCATATTAGATGCTGGTATATAAACACAGTACGCTATCAACAGTTAACATTGGCAGTCGACTGTATCAGAAGTATCTGCAATGGAACTGCTCGACACTGAGTAAATATTGCATGTATAAGATATGAAATGACTTTACAACTAAACAGATGAGGGCTAGAAAGACTATAAGATGTGGCACTCTATTAGCCATGAAAGATATTTCATTGCAAATTTGCCACAACTTAGTCTATTTTAGTATAATTCTCTCCACAACCCAGAAGCTTAAATATAGTGACTATATGGTTTACAGTTACAACAAAATAACTGGCACTTGACTAAGCTTCCCATCTCTTTTCAGACAATGGACAACAGGCAAACAGGGGTATGATAACTGAAAAGAAAGAAGTGAACACTACTTCTCCATCTTTCTGCTATATCCAGTAGTATTTGAGGAAAACAAAGCAGAGAACTTAAGTCCTATTTAGTTCAGGGGACAAAGACCAGAGGTTGGAAAAGCTGAGAAAGCTAAAATTTGTAAGGCAGAAAACTGGAGAGAAGAACCAGGAACAGAACCACTACAGAACTATAATCTAACAACCACAGGGGCTCCCACAGGGCTGGGATACAAAAGATTCAACCCGACAGAGGAGAGGGATTTCACTGAACACTTGGGGGTACTCGGCAGAGAATCCAGAAAGGTGACACATACGAATGAGTAGGGCTTCTCTAACTTTAGAGTATAGAATACTAGATAAGAAGGCTTCAAAAACCAAGCCTCAAAAGAATGAAGCTTGGGCTTCCCTGGTGGCGCAGTGGTTGAAGGTCCGCCTGCCGATGCAGGGGACGCGGGTTCGTGCCCCGGTCTGGGAGGATCCCACGTGCCGTGGAGCGGCTGGGCCCGTGAGCCATGGCCGCTAGGCCTGCGCGTCCGGAGCCTGTGCTCCGCAGCAGGAGAGGCCACAGTGGTGAGAGGCCCGCGTACCGCAAGAAAGAAAAAAAAAAAAAAAAGAATGAAGCTTATTTGCAATTAACCTGCTAGCCAAAATTAAATTCAATACTTTTTAAAGGACAATAATATTTAGACATTTGACAATGTTATATCACAGTGTCCAACACCAAATAAAAATTACTAGACTTGCAAAGAAGCAAGAAAGTATGTCCTGTAACTGGGGGGAAAAAAAGATAAACAGAAACAGACCTTAAAATGATAGGCATAGAATTAGCGAACAAGACTCTTAAGCTCTTTAAAATATGCCCAAAGACACAAAGAAAAATGTGAACATACTGAAGACAGAAATAAAAAATATAAAATTAAAAGATCGAACAGAATTTCCATAGCTGAAAAACACAGTATTTGTTACTGAAAATTAACTGAATCACACTGCAGAATAAAGGACCAATGAACCTGAGACAGAGCAATAGAAACTATCCAAACTAAAGCTCAAAGAGAAAAAGACTGAAAAAATCTTCAGAGGCAATGCTACCTTTAGCAGGATGTAACAGTGTGTAATTCCCAGGAAGAGGGAAGAGAGAGGAAGAGGACAGAAAAAACAGTGCTTGAAGAAATATTACTGAGAAATTCTTGAAATGAGAAAAATATAAACTCACAAATTCAATGAGTTCAACAAATTTCAAGCAGGATAAACTCAACAAATTTCAAGCAGGATAAACACAAAGCAAACTGCACCAAGGCATGTAACAATAAAGCCACTGAAAATCTATAATAAAGGAAAATATCTTACAACAGCTAGAATGCTATATGCAGTGAAAATATACTTCAAACCTAAGGGGAAATAGATATTTACAGACAAAATCTTAGAAAGTTTGTTGCCAGCAGACCTGCACCATAAAAAACATTAAGGAAAATTGTTCAAGTGGATGTAAATCATTCAAGTAGATACCCAATAAAACTGAATTCGTGCAAGGTAATGAAGAACACCAGAAGTGATACAAAAATGGGTATCTTTTCCTCGTTAAAACAAAATCTTTAAATAATAATAATCTATTCTGGAGATTCACAACATATGTATAAATAAAATATATGGCAATAATTCCACAAGAGACACAGGAGAGAAATAAAATAAACTGGTACAATGTTCCTAACATTATGTGTTAAGTAGTATATTATTATGTGAAGGCAGCTATGGTTTAAAATATGTATACTGCAAACCCTAAAACAACCACCTAAAAATAATAAAAAGGGGTATTAAGGCAACAGAGGTAATAAAATGGAATACTAAAAATACTCAGTCTAATAAAATACATTAACAATGGAAAAAGGGGCAATAACAAATGGGACAAGTAGAAAACAATCAGCAAGATGGTAGACTCAAACATAAAATACTGATAATTACATTAAGTGAAAATGGACCAAATACTTTGACTAAAAGGTGAAATTGACAGTCTGTATAAAAAGGCAAGAGATAACTATATGCTGTCTATAAAAAACACACTTTAAATAGAAAGACAGAGAGAGGTTAAAAGAATGGAGAAAGATATACCAAAAAAGTAGAATCTAGACAAAACAAGGGATACTAACAAAGATAAAGAGGGACATTTAATTACATAAAAGGATCAATTTAGCAAGAAGATATAATAATCCTAAATGTTTATGTACCTCATAACTGACCTCCAAAATATAATGGAGCAAAAACTGACAGATCAGAAAGAAAACACAACTCTCCATAATTACAGTTGAAAATTTCAAAACTCATCTCTTAGTAGTTGGTAGACAAGTAGACAGAAAACCAGTCAGGATATAAAAGACTTGAACATTATTAATTAACATAATCTAACTGACATTTATGGTACACTCACCCCAACAACTGCAGAGAATATATTCTTTTTAGGTATGCATGGAATATTTACCAAAATGAACCATATTTTGGACCATAAAACAAGTTTCAATACATTTAAAAGAATTGAAATCAGAGTACAGTATATTCTCTGACCACACATAATTGGAAACCTACAACACCCCAACATCTTAGAAATAAAATAAAACACTTCTAAATAATCCACAGAACTGTTCTCAAAAATAGTTCATCTGGGGCTTCCCTGGTGGCGCAGTGGTTGAGAGTCCGCCTGCCGATGCAGGGGACACAGGTTCGTGCCCCGGTCTGGGAAAATCCCACATACCGTGGAGCGGCTGGGCCCGTGAGCCATGGCCACTGGGCCTGTGCGTCCGGAGCCTGCGCTCTGCAGAGGGAGAGGCCACAACAGTGAGAGGCCCGTGTACCACACACACACACACAAAAAATAGTTCATCTGAACCACATATGACCAAAAATGACTTGAATGACTATTTTCTCAATTCTCCCAAGGATGTTATATAAACAGTATCATTATACAGGCACAGGAGAAAAGAGATGTCTTAAGCATTAAAGTGTAATTCTCCCATGAAACCCCAGCTGAGAAAGGCAGAATGAGTCAGAGGAAATCACAAGGAAAATTATAAAACATTTATAACTAAGTAATAATGAAAACACAACACATAAAAATGTGTGGTATAACCAGTGTATGAAAAGGAAATTTATAGCTTTTGATACTCACAGTAGAAAAGAAGAAACACTAAAAATGCAAATTATCAATATCAGAATTGAAAGAGGGAAGATTATTACAGATCTTACCATCATTTAAAGAGTACAAGACTGTTATGAACAACTCTATGTCAATTAATTCAACAACTTAGATTGACAAACTCCTTACAAAGAACTATCAAAACTGACAATGAAAAGCTAAACAGCTATATTTCTATCAAAGAAACTGAACTTTTCATTAACAATTTTCCCACAAATAGAACACTAGGCATAGATGGTTTTACTGGTCAATTCAATCATTCAAACAAGCTTTCAGAAAATAGAAGAGAAAGATATACTTCCAATCACTTTATGAGGCTAACATTTCTCTAATACAAAAATGGTCAAAGGTTTTTTAAGAAAAGAAAACTAAAGGCCACTATGCCTTGTGAAGAACAATAATCTTTAATAACATACTAGTAAACCAAAGCCAGCCATATCCAAAAGCGGTCATACATCATGACCAAATGAAGTTTATCCCAAGAATACAAAGTTGGCTTAAAATCCAAGAGTCAATTCATAAATTCACACAATAACAGAATAAAAGAGGAAAATCATAGGATTATTTTAATAGAAACAGATAAAACTCCCAACAATTCAATATCTTTTGAACCTAGGTGCTAAGTTCAGCTCTCACTAACCCACCTTAGAGGTGCTCACAATACATGTTTTGAGTACAGTTGACCCTTGAACAACACGGGGTGGGGGGGTTAGTGGCGCTGACTCCCATGCAATGCAGCTGAAAGTCAGAAGCCTTACAGTAGGCCCTCTGTATCCACAGTTCTGCATCTGAGAACCAACTGTTCAACTGCTTGCAGATCATGTAGTATCAATACTTTAGTATGGATTTATTGAAAAAAAATCTATGTATATGTGGACCTGCCCAGTTCAAGCCTGTGTTGTTCAAGGGTCAACTGTATTATAGTTACATTTTAACATGCTCTTTTTTTGTCTCCATTGATTCTTTTTTTTATTTCATATGTATTTTTGTAAGCCACATAAGTAACTTGGAACAAAGTAGAGAGTTATCAACAAATGTAAAATACCTTATTCAGTGAAATAAACTGAAATGCTTCAACTAAAATATATATATATATATTATTTTTGATAATAAAAATTCCTAGCAAACTAGGGATAGAAGGGAACATCTCAACCAGATAAGAGAATCAAAAAGAGTATAGATAACATCATATTTAATTAGGAAAAACTGAACTTTTCCCCATAAGATCAGGAACAAGGCAGTGTTGTCCACAGATCACCAATTCCATTCAGCATTTTATTGGAGGTCCTACCTAGTGCAATAAAGGAAGAAATAAAAACTTAAAGGCATAAAAATAGGGGAGAAAAAACTGACTTAATTTGCAGTAGTGACCATGTATGTAGAAAATCCTACCATCAAACAAACAAACAATCCTGGTAGAACTAGTGAATTTAGCAAGCCAGTAGGATACAAGGTCAATATATAAATGTCCATTGCATTTCTATATATAAGCAACAAGCAACTGTCAAATAAAATATAAAGAATTACCATTCACAATAATTTTTAAAAAACATAAAACACTTAGGGGATAAAAGACATTAGAATATGCCACCCCAAAATATACCACTTTGGCATAAGGATTATTTTGACTGAAGGCAACTGAGAGGCAGATGCAGAAGGAACTCTATGCCCTACCCCTTTCTGCCTAAAAGAAGAACACAAATTTCCCCTTTGTGAAGTATACCCTCCTGCCCTCTCCCAAACCAGGAAGAGGAGAAAGACTCAATCACTGGAGATGACTCTTTTCACTGGTGATGGCTCCAACTTAAGTCTGCATAAGAAACTTCAATAAATAATCCTTATCTACGAATTAGTTTTCCTATATAGTTACCTTCCTACAATTTACCACCCTAGAAGCCCCAATTCTTTTTCCTTTGGCTAGTCAGGACACAATTTATCATGCTTTGTTAAGATGGCATATGAGCTCCCAAACCTAACTGCTTCTTTGGGTTTCCACTTCTTTTCTATGAGGCCCCTACCATGTGCATGTGTAATAAATCTTCTCACCTGCTAATCTGCTATCAGTTTAATTTGCAGGTCTCAGTCACTGAATCTAAGAGGGTAGAGAAGTTTTTCCTCCCCATACAGGGACAAATTTAACAGAACATTTGCAAGGCCTGAACAGTGAAAACTATACAAAAGTTATGAGATAATTAAAGAAAATGTAAATAAATGGCCATCATGTGGGCCAACATTATGTGAGCTATACAAAATACATTTCTAAATCTGATATAGCCAAGAAACCATGAGTTTGCAACCTCTGCTCTGGATGTTCTAAATTTTATACTTGAAACAAACCAGACCATCAAAAAACTGAGTACTCAGGCCACAGTACTATTTTTTTTAATCCAACTGAATTTTAACAGAAAATCCTTCACTTACACACTGTAGAAACAATATAAAGCTTGTTTACTTTTGGAATGATGAAGATATTTATTACAACAATTCCTCCAATACAGGGGCCCCCCCAAAATTTTTCGAGACCTAAATTACACGAAATATATCAGTTATCCAGATCATGTAGTATGGTTGTGGAGTTTACGAATAAGAAAACCCTCAAAACTCATCAAGTTTCTAATTTGGCTCTGGTTGCTAGTTAATTCAATCTAAGTCTAGTAATTATATGTTGTATATGCATTTCTGTGTACTACTTTTACCTCTGGTCTTCATTTACTAATTCTGCCTTTTGTATTTTTATTTTTTATAATATATACTTTTATAAGCTACTTCAAATTCTTTTGTGGGATGAAATATCTTTTACATAAATACTGAAGTAATTTTTTTAATTTAAAAAGAGCCAAGGTATCCATATTAAAGAATTTAACATTTACCAAGGACATTATAGAGACATTAAAATATTTTACATGTACACAGTCTCACATTACTTTTTAGGAGCAGAAAAGGGTAGGAGATAATCAACTTGAAAGGAAACCTCTTAGAGAAAACCCTAGGGAAGGAGTAGGACTTTGAATAATGAATAGATATTGAAGAGGGTAGCAGGTAAACAATGTAAGCACTAACAGAATATAGAATACAATGTAAAGGCAAACAATTCAGATTAAGTATTGTAAAGATAAAGTTGGGTGGGTATAAGAATGTCAAATAAAAGATAGTTCAGGTGCAAAACTAAGCTTGGATTTGGTTCTTAAATGTGAAGTAACAAAGAAAAACAGATTATAATACAAAGCTTTTGTGAGAGATACACACCATCACCTCAAACTTTTTGTTTAGATGTTACTGAAGCCACTGTCTTAAGAGTTCTAGTTAAGACTTTTATATCTAGAAGGGATCTTAGAGAAACTATATGGTACAATTTAACTTCAGAGATTAAGAAGCACGAGAATAAAAAAGAACTTATTTCAGGTAATATACGAAGACTCTAAGTCTTAGAACTCCAATCTACTGATCACCTGGGTTGATTTGAGTAATGTGATTAACTTTTAGTTCTTCTTCCTCATTCCATGTATATACCTAACCAAAGCTGAGAGTTCAAAGAACTTCCCAAGAGAAAAAGATAGGAGGGTAATTCCATCATTGTATAACTCAAAATAAAATGAGAAACAGGGCTTCCCTGGTGGCCCAGTGGTTGAGAGTCTGCCTGCCGATGCAGGGGACACGGGTTCGTGCCACGGTCCGGGTAGATCCCACATGCCGTGGAGCGGCTGGGCCCGTGAGCCATGGCTGCTAAGCCTGCACATCCGGAGCCTGTCCTCTGCAACGGGAGAGGCCACAACAGTGAGAGGCCGGAGTACCGCAAAAAAAAAAAAATTAAAAAATGAGAAACAAGCATTTACTGAGTTCAAGACACAATGCTAAGTCACGGAAGACACCAAGAATAAAACTATTCACAGAAAATCATATAATAACACTATAAGCTCAAGACAATGAAAAACGAAGCCTATTAAATATGCTCTAGAAATACTTAAAAATCAATGTCAACATAATTCAGCATTCTCACCTATAACACTTTATAAAAGATATATTCTTTGTAATTCATAAAATATTTACAAAATGATGATCTACCTGACAAGATTTTTTTCAAATGATATTTGTAGGGCTTAATCTTAATATTTTGGTGTTTTAAATAAAGTTTCATAGAAGAAAGCAATTTTCCATCTACTATTACCTCCATTTACTTTATTTCATAGATAAAACCAAGAAAATCAGGAAAAAGAAACTGAGAAAGATATTTTGGGAAGATAACAAATATTGTACAAATGTGACAAAATAATAAAAAGGAAAATTTTCCAATGTCTGTGAACACTTAAACACCAGCACAAGTTTTTGGAAAATCTTAACCAGTATTTCCTATGGAACATAAGAATTCAGAAACTGTATTTCTCAAATTTGCTTAAACGGTTCATACAAATATATGTTGATCTTTTTATGATGACAGAGCATAAATTACAAATGTAGAACATGTGACAAAGACTAGGGAAATCGCAACAGGACAAATTCAAGGTTAGAACCAGTTAAGGATAAACGCTAGTTAGACAAATGAGAAGGTCAACAAATGAGAAGGTCTGTAATCAAGGAGTTAGGCTGGTCACAATATTCAAACATCAAATAGAAGAGCAGAATCTAGACAATCTGTAGCAGGAATAAGAAATCAAAATAAAGTGGGCAGCAGGTATCAAAATTCAGAGAAAGAGGCTAAATGATAAAAGGTCTGAGACTAAAGAAGGAATTCAGAGAGCAGAAAACACCAACAAGCAGTCTAACACTGGCTCAACATTGCTCCTCATCTCAACAGTCCCTTGGAATTTGGAGGTTGGGAGAAGAGTTGCAGCACTTAAGAAGTGTAAAGACAGAGATGTGCAGATGTAACTGACCATCTTTTCCTATGGGACCACATGATTTCAGTGCCAATTTCAAAATTAAATTGTGGCAAAAACACAGTACATATGAATACAAGAGGAAAGTATGAAGTAGATTTTATATGACTTAATTTGCTACTATGCAAAGGAATTTGAAACAGCTTAGCCTTTGGATAACCAAGATATATATTATCTTAATCTCATTTTTCATTTTCATAGACAATATAAAATAGAACTAGTCTCAAAGAAAGAACTTCTGTGACTGCATGAAAACCAACTGGCATCTGTGACAGAATATAGAAAAGAAGACTAAAACCTTCAAAAAGAAAAATATTCAAATTTGACAAATACTTCATATACTTGTTTCTACTTGCTAAGATAGGAATATTCAAATAGTTATAATTTATAAAGTCCTTTCCCAATCATTTAGAACTGTAACGTATGACATTTGATGAAATTTATAACCCATTTAAGTTTTTAATTATCCTCACCAAAATCAAGTGTTACGGAATGGTATTCCTCAAGCAAAACCACTTTCTACTTATGTCTAGCTTCTTTCACTCACTATTTCACTCAGGAATCCTCAAAATCCTTTTTCATAAATTTTGAATGACTAATCTAGGGCTTATAATTGTAAAGCAGTATTTAAATTTTTTTCCACAAAATATTTCCCATGTCTTAAATCTGCTACATTGTAGTTGGAAGGAAAGAAAAAGAAACCTAGAGAGAGTGACAAAAGTGATTAGAGAAGTTGGGACTACGTGATAAATTAAGAAATTTGATAAAATGGTAAAAGAAAACATTTTAATCAAATAGACTTAAATCTAAATCTTAGTTTTATGCCAGTACTGACTGTAAACTTGGGCAATATACTAAACCAGCGGTTATTCAGGTATGGTCCACAGGATCCATGGGGATCTCAAGACTCTTTCAGAGGGTCTCTGAAGTTAAAACTATATTTATAATACAGTACTAAAATGTTATTTGCCTGTTTCACTGTGTTGACACTTGTACTGGTGATACAAAAGTAATGGTGGGTAAAACTGCTGGTCCCTTTACAAGAATCATGGCTATATCACGAATCATCATATTCTTCTGTCATGCACTCATAATTAAATGAAAGAAAAAAAAGGTGGGTTTCGGGCTTCCCTGGTGGCGCAGTGGTTGAGAGTCCGCCTGCCGACGCAGGGGACACAGGTTCGTGCCCCGGTCCGGGAAGATCCCACACGCCGTGGAGCAGCTGGGCCCGTGAGCCACGGCTGCTGAGCCTGTGCGTCCGGAGCCTGTGCTCCACAACGGGAGAGGCCACAACAGTGAGAGGCCCGCGTACCGCAAAAAAAACAAAAACAAAAACAAAAGGTGGGTTTCCATTATGAAGCAGTAAAAAGTACTAATTTTTAAATTTTCAACCTTGAGTATATTACTTTTTAATATTCTGTGTAACAAAATGGGAAACATTTCTGCTGCATACCAAGGTACTGTAGTTGTCTCAAGAAAACACTTATATAAATGTAAGCGAAACCAATAGTTTCTTTCATGAACACCAATATCATTTCAAGGAAAACAACTCATTTTCTTTATCATCAGTGATAAAATCAAGCTTTCAAGTATATATTAGAATTTTGGAAAACTTATATCTGTCACCAAAGGTGACAGCTTCCCACTTTTTTACTTTTCTAAGGAAAACAGTGGTGATATTAGCAAATGTTATTATTGCAGAATAAAATGCAGCAATATTTGGAAGTCAGTAAATCAGTATTTTCCAATTGCCAATGTATGGTGCTACAAAATCATGCACCAAAAGATCTATTCAAAACGCACAAAAAACCAGTGGGTTTTAATTGAACAAAGTTCAGAAAATTCATTGATAATGTTTCAGATTACACACTGCAACTGACCTCCAGGAAACTCCCATTTGAGTAGTTTCAGGAGTGGTATCAAAGAAGAATATCCACAATTATCAAAAGGGTTATTAAAATATTCTTCCCTTTTTTTACCCTCATATAAACGTAAGACATTTTCTTCTTAGACTTCCTCCAAAATAATGTATTGCAACAGACTGAATATAAAAGCAGATATATGAGTCCAGCTATCTTCTATTAAGCCAGACTTAAAAGCTATTTGTAAAAATGTAAAATAAGGCCATTCTTCTCAGTTGTTTTTCTTTTGGATAAGTTATTTTTTTATAAAATTATGTTAACATGTAATGACACAATCCCTCTGTATAATAACTTAAATTTTCAACAAACTGTAACTAATGTGCTCAATTTCTATTGCCACCATAAAATTATGTGGGCATCCTATGTACAACATATACCTATCTATCGACATATAGCCATTAGTTAGAAGCGTGATTCCATCCAAGACCAATATTAATCTAACCACTCATTAAACCAAAAGTTATCTCACATACATTTACAAACACCTCCAGAAAGACCTTTGACTTTGCAAATCTGGAAGCTATATATTAAAATCGAACCAATGACTAAGCAGGACTTTCATACTCAGCAAATTTGTAGTGATCAAGTCATTTCACGTCAGACTGAGTTCTTCAGTCAAGGGTCAGAACAGGGCCCCTAATAATTCAGAACCAGGAAAGTGCCAATGTTGCTACATGTATATGCAGGTAATACATGATGTAGACTTTTCCTAATGCACGCTTCACAGCATCCTCCACATTAACCACCGGACTATGTTGGATTGTGGGACCAGTGGCATTTGGATGACCCTGCCTTTACTCTCATGTGAGAGTAATAACAGATTAATTCACATACTTCTAGTTATACTATCTTTTTGCAAGCTGTTTGAAGCCTTTATACTCCACTAAAATATCAGTCTTCTTTAGAGGGATTATTAACTAACATAAGTGTATCTCTTAGTCATCTTCTACTACTCCTATATGTATTCTCCCAAAGTTGGTGTGTGAAAGCAATGTTGCAACTTCTGCCCCTCTGTTCAAGATAGACTTGACATTCAAATAAGAGTATTCATAAAGCATAATATAGCAGGGACATGAATGTGTGTATGCAGAGTATATGTAAGCATATATGTGAGTGTGTTGCATGAAAATACATATATATACATAAGAGTATTCATAAAGCATAATGTAGCATGAACATGGATGTGTGTATAGAGTATATATGTAAGCACATATGTGTGTTGCATGAACACACATATATACATACATATTATGTATTATGTATAACAACATACTGACTGAATTGGTAATGGAAAAATCTTTACAGATAAAAAGATGAAAATGGGATCTAGGGGACTTTCTAGACAGCCTGACATTCATAAATATGCATAACAATTAGATAAGCACAAAAAAGATAACGTAAAGGTGCTTAAAGAAAAATATTTGCGTACTAAAAATTCAGAATGCTAAAACCATGGGTTTCAAACTATTCAGATGAACAAATGAAGTAAAATACTAGTACTCGAATACAAATCTATACACATCCTGAATCCAAGAATGTTTAAATACCAATGACAGACATTCTATCTTCCGAATTTTTACTTTTATGAAGCAAAGTTAGCTGGACTAATAAGCTCATTGAATTTCAAGTGCCTAGCATGTTAAAGATGCTCAATACTGGAGCAAAATTACAAGATTCAATCTGCCCCAAATGTCTAATCTTTCCAAAGCCTCTTAATGAACAGAAAATGTCACTTACATTAATTCAAATAATGTACATATTTAGCTAAACTTTTCTGTCTCCAGATCAAATTGTATTATGTCCTAAGAGTAACTCCAACTCTTCCTAGTGAAAAATGTCACCAGTATTATACTAACTATACAGATACAGAACTTTAGAAATCCATGGAAGACTTACTGAAAAAATATATAAATGATGTGCATTACATAAGCCAATCTAATTTATAGACTAAAAAGAAATATAGGAAGTAACTGTAAAAAGAGTCTACTTCACAGAGATTTTATATCATTACTAAAAATAATTTTTATGATAAATAGCAAATGGACTTCCCCTGTTTAGACAAAAATACACTATTTACCACTAGTCCATAATGGTGACAAATCAAAAGGAAACAATAGTGTCCCTGTGACTCTTTCAAGCTTATTTTATTAAAAACCCTCTGATGTCAAGATAAATACAGAGAAAGAAATGGTTCCATAATAAACCTACTTAATATGTTTAAATCTGACCCTTAATTTAGTTACACCCTAAAGAATTCAGCCAAATCCTCAACCACTGAATCTCTAAGGAACAACGACAGAGATTTAAGGCTTTTAGATTATGTATCACAACCTGTCAAATCAAGTATAGATGAAGCTAGAAACTGGCTCTAGCTGACAAAGAAACAAGATTGGGCATGAGAGTTATTATACTTAACACTGTAAATATTATTTTCAAAAACTTGCTACTTTTTTAAAGCAAAAATATATCAAACGCTATAACCTGAAGAAAGTATTTTGAATTTGATTAAAATTAAAAGATTTGTGAAAATTTCTCATTTCTAAAGCAATTCTTATAGAAAAACTACTAAACATGGTTCAAATAGAAACAATGAAACAAGAATATATAGTAATCAACTTTCTGAAATGACCTCTCACATGTTTTCTGTTTTCATATTTAAAAAGCTTATGTATAAACTTCAGGTTTATATATACAGCACTTGGTCATACAAATTTGGAATATACCCTTCCAAAAAAAAGTTTGGAGGACTTTTTATTCTTACTGATCTGAGTACTAAGATCCATTATTATATATGACTTAGAGGAAGAACATCAAAATTCTAAAATTATAATCATGTCTCAGCAAAAATAACATAAGCAATACAAAAAAAGAGATATTTACGTAGGCTCCCAGCCCTTTTCCATCATCTGTATTTGACTATTTTCCTGAGCATTAGTTAAGGTGGGCAAAAGGAACAGAAACACTTTGACTACTTTGGTTTGGAGAAGAAAATTACTGACTGGATTATTTGCATAATTTAAATAACCAAGTTATTATATTAAATCCATTACCTTGCAGAGCTGAGAAGCAATGATATAAGTTGAAATCAAGCTCTTCCAGTTTTACTAAAAGTTTTAGAAACTTACAGTATTTTACTCAAGATTTTGATGATCATCTAAAAATTTAGGTTAAATACACAGGGGTATACATAATAAACAATCACAATTTAAAAGGTAAACTAGGGCTTCCCTGGTGGCGCAGTGGTTGGGAGTCCGCCTGCCGATGCAGGGGACGCGGGTTCGTGCCCCGGTCCGGGAAGATCCCACGTGCCGCGGAGCGGCTCGGCCCGTGAGCCGTGGCCGCTGAGCCTGTGCATCCGGAGCCTGTGCTCCGCAACGGGAGAGGCCACAACAGTGAGAGGCCCGCGTACCGCAAAAAAAAAAAAAAAAAAAAAAAAATAAAAGGTAAACCATAGCATTATGAGAATTAATCTGCACTAATTCACTGATGATATTGATTTTGTTTTCTTTTTATTAAGACTTAAGTAAAAGCACTTTTTAAAAATGTATGATTCAACAGACCAAGTTACAGTCAAAGAAGAAAAAAAATAGCATGAATTCAATGTTTAATGTAAATAATCAGAAATCTATATAACATTCCAGATGCTCAATAAACAGTCATAAAGATGAAAATTATAGTGACAAACTTCACATATTAGAAGTTTGTTTGGCTCAATATTAGATACAATAAAACTGTCACTGTGACATATAGATGAACTTCATTATTCATTATTAGGTATTTACACAAGGAGCTAACCCGTTAAAACAAATTTTCTAGAAAGCTCACTGTATAAAATATATCTATTCACTTGCAATATGAGGTACTTTGGAAAATGGTATATTTACCTTCAGAGTTAGCAAGTCTATTCTTTTTAAACTTTTATTTTTAGCATTAGGTCATTATGAGTACTTCCAATTTTGGAAAAGAGTATTTTATTAGTAGTTGGAAATTTTTCACTTCTAGTCTGCCGGTAATTGACAAATACTCAGTTAAATAAAATAATATTAAATAAAGAAAAAACTCACTTAGTATGGTTTAATGCGACAGGTGTATAGGAACCAAATTAAGAGAAACTGAAAATTAGGACAATCAAAATTACAGAAGTAAAATAACCTCTGTATACTTAAGGCATAAAACTATGCCCAAGTGGATTTTCCCCAGAAAATAAATAAGACTTCTAAAATCTGTCATATGCTGAAATTTTAAATGACCAAAGAAAATGTCATATAAATTTATTGAAATCTATAAGGTACATTTCTTTTAAAATCCAAAGCAAAATTTTTAACATGCAAATAAAAATGTCCCACTAGAACTTTATAATTAGACTTGTTTAATCTGAACAACTAATAGTCATGTGACCACTGCTAATTATTGAAGTTCCTTGATGAAAGTATATATCACTATTTATAAGATTCACCATACCACTTCTAAGGAAACTCACTAATTCTATCAAAATATAAAAAAGAAAAAGAAAGGAAAAGAATGGAAATTAACCAGAGAATTCAACTCAGACAATAGCTCTTAGGAGAGGGGTAAAGAGTATGTTGGCAGGTGTCTGCAAGGAGCTAGATAATACAATGGAATCAGTTTTCATTCTGCAGAACCACCATGAGACTTGCTTGCTGCAATGTCAGCTCCAAGCATACACTGAGGGACTCCAGAAAATGCTCATTGATCATGCAGCACTTTATAATGCGCATAGGCTTTTTTCTCCTGTTAACCCCGCCTAGCTTCCCTTTGCAGCTTATTCTCCCAAGCCTTCTCCCCCTAACAAATTCTCTTCCTGAAGATAGTAAAATATTTAATGAATTATCTTCACAGTCTAAGTATTAGGAATACCACTCACCATCATTACACCATCATGAAAATTAGCCAGTTTTTTTAATGGGGGGGAACCCTACAACACCCCAAATAAGAAAATGGGATATAAATATCTATATATCTATAAATACAAATATTTGATGGTATATTACATCCAAGGCCAAAACCAATTATAATTTCACTTTGACATGTATTTTCTTGAACTGATTTATACGCAAATAGGTTCTATAACACTGACACAAACAGGAAAAAAAATATAATTTAAAATTCTCACGACTCAAAATACAGATTTTTGTGAGCTCTCAAGTATTAGTTAAATTTTAGTCTTTTAATTTTTAATTTAATAATTTATTTTATAATAAAGTCACATGAAAAACCTAGAAGCATAATGTACCAGCCAAATTAAGCAATTAGATTAATATATATGCTTAATTTTACCCTAGAAACTAAAATAACCAGCTGTTTTTAATAGTTAACTGCAAGCGGAGTTTTAGGCTTAGATATGTAAATGAATTCTAAGACATATGATACTAAACCTACTCAAAGCTGCTTTGCAGACCCCACCTTCTAATGAGTTAATCTAAAGGTCACCACCAGCACAAGGCTTTTTATTAAGTCCGAGGCCCTTTCTTTCTCTTTTTTCCCCTACCAAACATATATCTACAATTTACAAAACATTAGGTTTAAACAAAATAAGGTTTTAGTAATCTTGTAAACTAGACTGGCACATTCTCACACAGAATAAGGTCTGACCGTATCTTGCTTTTATGCTCTGCCTCTCTTTGCTCTCTCCTCTAATCTATTCATCTGTAAAATAATTCCGGCAGATAAGATTTCTTTGTTCAGATTTCAACTTTCATTTCATTTACAAACCTAGCCCTACCTCAAGAATGTCTTCTAGAACATATGCTTCCATTTCAGCCGCTGTCTCCACCATGTTTTATCAAACTGCCATGTTTCTTACTGCACTATGATTAGATCATTGCCAGCAGGAACACTCCTCTGTGTCAGCAAGGGAACAGGAAATGGAATGTTCTATTACATGCCTAAAGCAGCTTAGCTGTTCACTAGCCAGGCATCTACCAAAAGAGCAGGGGGTGACTCACTGTGTATTTTTTAAAGATACAGAAGCTCTATTCCAAAGCAAACTTCTGTCAAGTAATTTCAACAGGCAAAATAAAGTCTCTTATTTTACCATTTCAAATTTTAAAACTCTAAAATTTCAAAAAAGAAATAATAATGTTTTTTTTTAAAACCTATTTAAACACGTCTGGCTTCCTGGTTGAACAAAAGAGGTTGAAGTGGGTTACGTCGCAATTTATCCTTAGTAAAGCCTTGTAGTAAGATTAATGGCTGTATTAAATACGCAAAGAAGGAGGCAAGGTAATACCAAATTAGGAATTTGTTACATCAGGCATATGTATTATATAACACATATATTACAGGTGCTGACTTGAGGGTGCCAAAAGTAATAATTTAATGTAGTTTTTTAATGGTAAACTGGTTTTCTATAAACTAATCTGTTTGGAAATATCTAAGAGAAATGAGATTAGCATTCAACAGATTTACAATCAATGAAGCAAGCCATAACACATCACGGTTATATGCGTTTTCTAGGAATGTCTTTAACTTCATTTACTAACCAAAGAAATGGCCTCCCCCCACCTTATCATAAATACTACAAGAGACTAAAATATTTCAGATGAATGAAATTCAGAAACACTGTTTCTGGATCATTAAATAGCAAATAAAGTAGGTGAGTAACAGTAGAGCTAATTTTATATTTATCACTGTAATTGAGTCTCAGTTTAGTAAAATTTTTTACTTTGTCAAATTTCTTCCTTATATAATATACAAAATGCAATGGGAGAGGAACAATGTTTTGTGCTCTGCAGTATTAACAAAATAACCCTTACTTGTGAGAGTGCCATACAAACTGAACTTGAAGTGATCCCTCAATTAGGTTAACCAATCTAATTATAACTCTAAGGTGAACAGTTCTTCTAGTCTAAATTTTCCTAACCTAACTAGAGAAAGTGAATTTTTTAAAGGAAAGGAAAACGACAGGAAAGACCATTCACATATGGTCAAATCTCAGTGATGATATGAATGGCCTTTCCAGTACTGTCTCCTCAAAGTTATACCATGTTGTAGTAGAAAGATTTTGTAATTCTCTTGGGCCTTAGTTTATTTATCTGTAAAAAGGGATAACATTCACTCAACAATGGATTTTCTATTGTATATCAGAAACTGTCCTGAGTACAGTCAACAAAACAGATAAAATTTCTTCTAAACAGGTTTATAAGAAGATTAAATGAGATAAAGTATCTACTACTCAGTTTCTGATATTTAGGAGACATCCTCACTGTGTCAGGCAATATACAAGTCATTGTTTTTCAAATAAACATGTTATTTAACCCTCACAATACCCTAGGTGACAATAATTCAAAATAATAACATTAATAATTACCTTGTGCTTACTATATGTGATACACCACTTTAAGTGCCTGGTACATATTAACTCATTAAATCTCACAATAATCCTAAAAGAAAGGTAGCTACTATTATCATCTCCATTCTGGAAACTGAGGTACACAGAAGTTAGGCAACTTCCCCAACTTACTCGCAACTAAGCTAATTAAGAAGCTAAGATTTGGACCCAGGTACTTGACTCCAGAGTCTGTCGTCTGAGCCATCTACTATACTTCCTCCAGATGATATGACCCTCATTTTACGGATGAGAAAATCAAGCCGCAGCAAGTACAGTTATATAGCAGAGTTGAGATTCAAACCCAGAATGGTCTGACTTCAAAGGATGTGTGAAATTAATGGAAAACAAATGATATTAAAAATGTTTTCCGGGCTTCCCTGGTGGCGCAGTGGTTGAGAATCCGCCTGCTGATGCAGGGGACACGGGTTCGTGCCCCGGTCTGGGAAGATCCCACATGCCGCGGAGCGGCTGGGCCCGTGAGCCATGGCCGCGGAGCCTGTGCTCCGCAACGGGAGAGGCCACAACAGTGAGAGGCCCGTGTACCACCAAAAAAAAAAAAAAAAAAAAATGTTTTCCCTCAGACCATATACAGTGCTTTCATTTATGTATGAGTGTGTCTGGTATTTGGAGCTTCTCAAACAAAATAATGTCCATTGTTAAGACACAGTTTATGAAGAACTAGAAAACTGATCTTACTATTTTCCTCCTTCCAGCTCAATCTGTTCCATACTTCACATAAACTGCTTCATCCTTAGATTAGGAGAAGTCATCAACGAAGTTTCTGTTTCTCAAACCTTCTTCCAACAGAAGTAATGGTAGATTTGAATTCAAGGAACTCATATGTTCACACATTCTTATTTCCCATAAGCCAAGAACAGGCTTTTCAACTTTGACAAGAAATCAGGCCCCCTAAGGTTCAAGTCAACCAAACCATTCACTGTCTCCTTCCCCCCTCTTCTAGGATTATACGGTGCTTCCCTTATGTTTTCTGACATATACTGTTAAGTTTTTACTAATAAAGATGTGATTATGGCTTTCTTACAGAATTACAGATATTTATATATCATTTATCATGTCTCTCCCTTATGGATCACAAGCTTGATGAAAGTCGGCAATGCTCTATTTGCCAGGGTATGCCCAGCACAGTCTCTGGCACAGAGAAAGGACTTAAGTATTTGTTGATTAAATAACAAATGCATGAATAAAGGAATCATATCCAGTTTTGTATGCTAATCCCTTTTAAATTATTGCTACCACTAGGAATTATTTCTGATGACAAGAAGATGTGTTCTGTGACTATTATCTTTAGGTCATTGAAATAAGATATTAGAAATGTTGAATATAAACAGAATCTATATTTGAGAATTTCTGTAATTCTTTTTAAAAAATATATTTATTTATTTATTTTTGGCTGCGTTGGGTCTTTGCTGTTGAGCGTGGGCTTTCTCTCTAGTTGCAGTGATCGGGGGCTACTCTTCATTGTGGTGGGCGGACTTCTCATTGCGGTGGCTTTTCTTGTAGAGGAGCACGGGCTCTAGGCGCACGGGCTTCAGTAGTTGTGGCATGCAGACTCAGTAGTTGTGGCTTGCGGGCTCTAGAGCACAGGTTTCGTTGCTCCACGGCAAGTGGGATTTTCCCAGACCAGGGATTGAACCTGTATCCCCTGCACTGGCAGGCGATTCTTAACCACTGCGCCACCAGGGAAGTCCCTGTAATTCTTTGTTATACAGCAAAGTAATTATTTATTCTTAATTTTATTTTCTAGTTCTTTTGTTAATATGAGGACCTATGCCACAGCATAGGATACTTTGGGCAAAAGGGTGTGTGAAAGGAGATTCATATAAATCTGCTGTAAGACCCTACATCCTAATAGTAAGCCACTTTCCTTCTAGTTCAACCTCAATTTGTAGGCAAAACAACCTGTTTTCCCATTTGCCTAAAATGGACTTCAAAATCTTTAATTTTCACCTATGGCAAAAGCATTTAAGCATAAATGATAGTTAACCTACTAACAGTTATGCAAACAAACACAAACTAACAGATGTAAGTGACTTAAATCATAAAGGAAAATACTTACTACAATAAGAAGATTCAAACGTCCAAAGTGAAGAGAAAAGCCTCCCATAAAAAGTGGGGGAAAAGGACAGAAGAAGCTTAATAAATACCAAGACTGCATAAAGGAATCTTCTGAAAGTTACAATTTTATTTAGGACCAGCACTGATTTCTTTGAACAAGGAGCAAGAAAACCACACACACACACACACACACACACACACACACACACACAGAAATATGATGACAAGCAAGCAACCCTATTTTGTATGGTTTAACATTTTGTTGATGTTTGTTCCTCCACATAAAACATCTTTTTTTCAATCAAATATTCCTTGTAAAGAAGTTCTGCTCCTATCAAATATTTTTTTTCTATTTAGGGAAAGGCAAGACTTTTCAAAATCCACATTTTCACACAAAACAAGGACAAATAATTGGTTGCAGCATAAATATAATTATTTCACCCTCCTACATAAAAACAAACTACTAGAAAAACAAAATCTGAACCAACTTCACCTCTCAAAATGTGTGAAATGTAGTCATTACTTTATAACATCTCTATTTTTCTCTTTTCTACTTTGTAAGTTATATTTTAGCAGAAGTGTAAAATAGCCTGGACCAAGCATAAGTGACATACATACATTAAAGAGTTAAACAGAATTTAAATTAAAAGGCTAACAAAATCTGGTCAAATTTCTGATACCCTATATATATTGTTAAAATAACTCTATCACCATGAATTTACCTTATATTTCTCCTAAAACCAAATCATGCCACAATATGACTGGGGGTTCTCGATATGTCTTTTTTAAAAAAACTTATTTATTTATTTTTTTAAGTTTTGGCTGCGTTGGGTCTTCGTTGAGGTGCGTGGGCACAGGCTCTAGGCACATGGGCTTCAGTAGTTTTGGCTCACGGGCTCTAGAGTGCAGACTCTGTAGTTGCGGTGCATGGGCTTTGCTGTTCCATGGCATGTGGGATCTTCCCGGACGAGGGCTCAAACCCATGTCCCCTGCATTGGCAGGCGGATTCTTAACCACTGCGCCACCAGGGAAGCCCTCGATGTATGTCTAATGTAGCACAGTAATATTCTTTTCATTACCACTACAGATTACTTTTTTAAAAAAAACTATGGTTTTTATCTGCAAAGTAATACATGTACATGGAAAACATTCCTATATAAAAGAGAATATAGGGAAAAGTAAACCTATCTCTCACCAACTCTTAAAAGCACAACTAGTGTATTCTTCCAGAAATAACCTACATATGTAAAGCATATCTTAGTGTAGATTATTTTTTATACAAATGGAAGCATATTGTACATACTTTTCTTCATCTCCATTTTAAAAATGTAATACTCCATAATTGTTTCAGATTAGTATGTGTATCTCTCTCTGATTGTGATAGTTGCTCAAATTTTCACTAAAAAACTGTACTGTAATTTATTTAATCAGTTCCCTTTTGATGGGCATTTGTGTTGCTTCAACATTTCACAATACTGAAATGAACACGCCCAACAAAAGGGCACACATACTCTGCACATACCTGAATATAACTGTACTGTAAATTTCTTGATGAGTACATGTATTTAAAACTTTATTTAAAACTTTATGTTACCAAATTGCCCTCTAAGGTTGAATTTACACTGACAGTGAATGAGACTGTCTGCTTCCCTACAAATAGTAAGTATTAATGATACAAAGTCTATTAAGAGAAACCCAGATCAGAAATAAACATGTTTTAAAACATGTATCTAGATTTATCCTTACTCTCTCATTTCCACTTTTCAAGGAAATGCAAATGAAAATTACATCTCCTCTCATCTAACTTCTGTCCCCTTAACAAAAAAAATACATTCATTCCCTGACAGATTAAGAATTTATTTACCACACACAAAAAAAAACAAAATAAGGAGCCACAATGCAAATTCTATCTGTATGTATGTACTTGGAGAAGAGAGAAGAATGGTGAGCCAAATGACACTTTAAAAAAATCTACTTCTGTTATATACAAATTCCATCCAGGTTTAATGGACTCTTTAAGCTGTAGAGTTTCTGCTGGAATTTAGTATTATAAAGATCCAGAATTCCTTGGGTATGTTCTTACTAAAATAAATTAATAAAATACTGTTGGGTGTTCATTTGTTTGCCTTCCACATTTATTTCAAACTATTCATTTCTAAAGCATAAATTTCTAAAATAATCCTTCCATCATTATTGGAAAAAAAATCAAACGCAAACTAAGATGAAGAAGATAGGTTTTTATTAACACAAAGAGCACTAAACAGCTTCTATCACAGTTTCTTGACATGTATCCCAGGTCTAATTTTGATGATAATGTTTAAAAATAAGAATGATTAAAACTTCACCAGAACCTCCAAAATAAATGTTAATAGTTGGACAGGCTTCTAGATATGTGAGGAACACCTAAAAGGCTTAAGTAACAAAGGATTAAGTAAGGATATATAAAATTATAACCTAATATATAAAATCATGCAAAGGCCATCCATTAGTATATTCTAAATGTGAGGAAGGACATTTATTGCTTAAATAAAATTTTTCTCAAGGCTAATGCTATAAAAAGGCCCTAGTAAACCTTCTTTTGAAAGATCATCATTACTATTTTGATCATTCATTTATACAAATATTTACTGAGTGCTTGCTAGGTGACAGGCTTTATACTACACAATGGATATAGAATGACAAATAGTTACTGCACCTTCAAGAGTCTATAATCTAGAAAAACTTGATCCTGATTTCCAACAAAGTCTAAAATCAAAATCTTCAATGATTTTTTCATCTTCTCTGATATATAGTCCCTTTCCATTTTTCTTTAATCTAACTAATAAATAAAACTCCATTCAGAACAGTACAGAAAGTATTATTATATTTAAACAAATATTTCATCCAGATGTGTCCCACGTATAGAATTAAATACAACCACAGTCTTGTCCAAATGTAAGTAACAGGCTAAGCAAAGTAAGAAACAAAACAGCTTTCGCTCCTTTCACATCTCCAATTACAGTTGTGCCTGCTGGACACTTGCACTTGTTGTCTCTACCGATGGTAGGTCACACCATGAATTCATTCTTTTCCTAGTATTTCACAATAGGTTCTATGTATACAAAATTGACAAGGTTTTTATTGTTTTTAGAGAACATTCACCTCCCAAATTTGTCTGTACAACATTTCAAATAAAAATAAACAAGTACATATATAATAGGAATAACTTACTTCAACATTTTTGGGTTTTGTTTCAAATAGGCTAAATCTACTGATAGTATAGTGCTCTCAATTTCTTCTGTTCCAAAGCAACAAGTATCTACCAACAAAAATAAATATACACCACACACACACACACACACACACACACACACACACACACACACACACACAGAGCCTACCTCCATACCCCAACCCCACAAGCACAGTGGTGGGGAGAGTAGAGAGCCTGGGGATAAAAATGCAAATTACAAGAGACAAGTCCAAAGCCAATTTTTTTGAGTAACCAATTTCTACCACCCTTCTGGAAGGACGACTGTCCTACTCTAGGGCAGCGGTCCCCAATCTTTTTGGAACCAGGGACCGGTTTCGTGGAAGACGATTTTTCCGAGGACAAGGCCGTGTGGGGGGGATGGTTCAGGCGGTAATGCGAGCCATGGGGAGTGAAGGGAAGTGGCAGATGAAGCTCCGCTCCATCCTGCTGTGCAGCCTGGGTTCCTAAACAGGCCAGGGACAGGTAGTGGTCCACAGCCCAGGGATTGGGGCAGGGGCTCTAGGGGACACAAGAAACAGCTCCAGGTCACTTAAGACAGTATCAAAGGCACGGAAAATAATCAGGATGCAAAAACTACCCAAGGAAGCTTGCAATCTCAACTCCTTCTCTGGTTGCTTGATGGCCTGGAATTGCCGTCAGCAAGCTCCAATCAGTCTGGTTTCTCATGATGCCAATTACCACTCTGCTGTTTCTAGCCTAGTCTATTCATAACAAATCTGGAATGGTTTGCCTGCAAGCAATTATTGCAAGTACTCTTTCAGACTCATAATTCCATCTCCTAAGAAATGTATTACATTAAATTGTCTATATCCTCAAAAACTAGGCCAAAAATTGCAAAATGGGGTCCCTTTTCCACTAACCTGATCCTGATCAGAGAGCCCAACACAAACCCCATATATATGTGTGTGTGTGTGTGTGTGTGTGTGTGTACGTATGTGTGTATATATATATATATATATATATATATATATATATATATAAAGAAATACTGATTTCATTCAATGTAACTGTGACTCTTGGTCATCATGAAGATATCTCACAACATAGCTACGTTAGAAGCAATGTTACCATTACTTTCAACTTCCCCCACAAACTTCAAATACTCAGTTTTACTACCAAATCTAACAAAAACTAACACCAGATAAGAAAACATAAGTTAATATATAACAACTTTTATGTGTGTAATAGATAAACACTAGCATGTTTTATGAAATCACTATGTTTTATGAAAACAAATTTAACCCACATTCATATCTTTCAAAAGCTCTTTCATCAATTTCTTAACAGAGTCAACTATATTTACTATTACTTGACAATTCCCATCCTCTTCAAGAACACATATGCCAATGTCTCTCAGTGAAGGCAGTTAATATTGTTTAAAGGGTAACCACTGAAAAGCCAATAGCTAACAAAATGTTTAAACGCATAACTGAATTGCCAAATATTATACTTTAATATTCATTTCTGTACGCTCAGGTAAACCATCTCTCTCTAACACAAATTCCACAATTTCCAGTAAAATGCTTAGTTTTTAAAGTATTTCTCTTAAGTTATTTTAAGGGTATATATTTGCATAATTTGATTTCTTTTTAAGCACTCCAGCTTGCCTAGAAAACTATGTATAATCTAAGCAGAATCATTATAGATAGTGTACTTAGGTCTTAGGGTCTTGGCAGTTTACACTTTCAGTACTTAAAGGCATATAACAGCATAATATTTTATGATTTTTAAAATCAAATATGAAAAACATACAATTAGAAATGTACTTCCCAAAAGATGTTTCTGATGCAACACTCCTAAAAATAGGCTTTCAAAAAACATTTTACCTATGTACAGTAGAAACAGGATGCCAACCTATCTTTAAGTTGAAGTGGCATCAAAATAAATTCTTTCATTCAACAAGTATTGTCCAGCTAGGGTCATAAGATAAGCCCTATCTTTAGAAGGATAAAAAAGGCCATCTCTATTCCCATCTTTTCTTCCAGTTCTTCCAGAAGATATACCCTGCCTCCAGTAGCTGTAGCTCTCCTTGATCACATGACTTTCTTCTTATGGAAAACCCAGGCTCCTAATCCCAGTCTTCAGTATGTCAGAGAAAATGTCACCTTATTTAAAGGCACTGGTGGGAAGAAGGACTCAGAATCTTCCCATACATCCAAATTTTTAACAAACTTCTTTTTTTAAAAGAATCATGGAAAGGACTCCGGAGTTGACATACAAAATAAAGAGTGTAAGCCAGTCAAGAGATAATTATGCATCTTATGTAAAAATATTCATATTTGTATTCTATGCAACTTTCCAATTTCCTGGAATTAATTTCCATATGTCCTCCATTTCTACCTCACAGAATTTCTAAAAACCATGTGGTCCTGGAATGGCACTTTATAAATAAAAGTATTATTATCTAAGTAGGTAAATGCAACACATCTGTAATCTTTATAATTTTATAAATATGATGCATGAAAGTGCGAGTTTTAAAAAATTCAAAGGCCACAAAGGCACAAGATGAATAGTAAGTCTTTTTGTTACTGGCCTGAAACAAAATGGCGATACACTGTTAACGCTGCTAACTGACTTCTAGTGCGGTTACAAGCTTAACTTTAACACTATTTTACTTCTGTTTCTGGATTTACCAATTTTTAATGTGCTATCTATTGACTGTCCATTGAAGAAATGAGCACTAACCCTTCCTCTGTTGCCCTCCATCTCCCAATTTTATAGATTATTTTTATATTATAAAGGTATATAACTATACTCCTTAACTATTCCATAACTATAATCAAGTCTATTTTATATATTTTCTAGGTTGATTCTAAAAACTAAAAATTAATTAACTACGTTTATAATGTGACTAAGTAAATACTAATCACTGAAGAGAATGTAATTTTATATCATTTAGACATTACTGGTTGAAATAGAATTGTCCATGTTTTCTAAGAGTGGCAGCACTTGAATTTTCTTCTAGCTCTCTTTGGTTCTTTTTGAAGGCCCAAGACTGCCACTGTAGCTACCAGTTTCCTCCCCCAGACACTGCCCTACCACCATACCCTTTATCTTGGATTATATTTTCCACTGTATTATAGTGTCTCAAATATTTTCATATAAAGTACATAGTTTTTCTAAATATAAAAATATACTTGTCCTCATATGATAAATAATGTGGTTAAGTATAAAATATTTAAGTTCAATATTTTCCCCCAAATGATGAAAATACTGCTTCACTATCTTCAAGCATTCAGCACGGCTGCTAAGAACTCAGTTATTTGATTTTCCAATTTTTTTTCCCTGTCTCTGGCAGTAACTGAGGATTTTCTTTTTATCCTTAGAGTTCTGAAATTTTGCCAAATTTGTCTAGATATAGGTCTTTTTCCATTCATCCTATGTGGTACTAGACGGGTTCCTTTAATCTGAAATTCATTATCTTTCTCTGGCTCATGAAATTTCTTCAATTATTTCTTTCAATATTTTTCTCCTTTCCACCTTCCTGTTCTTTACTTCTAGAACTCATATTTATTGATATGAAAACTTTGTGATGTATTTTCCATACTCTTTTTCTCTCAATTTTTCCAGATTTTTTTTCTTTTGTTTTTTTTTTTTTGCTTCACATATACCGAGTTCCTCCTCTTTGGCTCCAAATCAACAACTCAGTCTTGATTCATGCTAAATTGTTATTTAACCCATCCATTAAAATTTATCTTCATAATTTTCAAAATCTTTTCTGGTTCTCTGCCACTTTTTCAATGAAACTATGATTAATCATTGCAACAGGTTCTTGAATCTTAGTAAAACACATATTACACTTTTTTTTCTTTGAAGTTTTCTTCTGAATTTTATCTGAGGTCAGCTGTTCTTTCTTTCATCTTAATCCTCTTCCATCTTTATTCTCCTCAATTGTCTGTCTGTTTATATTGGCATATAAAAGATTACTTTTGGCTCTCTCTGAGGTTGTTCGAATTTGTTTTCCCAAATGGTGTCTCCCTTAAATGGGAGGGGAGTACTATTTAAGCCGGTAACCCAGAAAGGTACTAGACAGGAAGTTAAACTTGCTGGGATCCGCCAAAACTGCTTTTCTCTGAAGAGGCATGCTTCAGTGCCTCTACTACTCTCTCAGGTTCCAACTCCTCAGATGTCCTACTGAATTGCTAATCTACTTTCTTAACAGAGAAGAGTTCTTAGACTTCTGGCCTGAGGGCAGGCATGACTGCCACCAGGGCTGTTAAGACTGGAGAAAAGGCAAGAAGGAGGTCCAACTAACACAGCACTTGGAAAATAATTCTTTAAAAAATTCTTGATTATTACCCAATTGCCCACTACTGTTCTCTGTACTTGCTGACTCCAAGCTTGGAGTCTTTCTGAGGTTCCCCTAGGAAAACCTGAGCTTACCTGTAGCTTGAGTTCCAGTATCCTTTGAGATTTTGCTGTCAATCCAATCCCATGAACTTCCTATCTTCTTCATAATTTCTTGTCCTCTGATGGTACCTGTAGTGGACTGTCAACTGTAATTTTACTGTTCAACATGCATTCTCCCCAGTCCCTTTTTCTAGTAATATAATCCCTCTTGTCTGTGGGGAAAATATTACATGTGATTTGGGTGGAAGTGAGTCTTCCCAGCTACCACTGGGGTGCCCAGATGACCCAGGTCTGGCTAGAATATCCCATCCCCCCTCTCCTCTGGCAGCCATCTTTGCCTGGCTGAAAATAAAACTAATACAGAAGAAAAGAGAGACTAAAATATTGAAAGAAAACCAGTACTGATGATATTATTCAAATATGGACTTATCCATGCTTAAAGATGGATCTTCTCCCCTCCTTCCCCACACACATCTGAGCACATATAAAGCTACAGAGCTAATGAAGTCCTTTTACTCCTTTTTAAGGTAGTTTGACCAATGTAATAACATCTGTTCCTTGCTTTTCAAAACTGTGGTTTAGTTCAATCTTTAAACCATAGAAGTGAGATGTTGGGAAGAAAGTTAAAGGAATGTACTCAACGCACCATATTTAAAAGAAAAGTTAAGACAAAAATTGTAAAATAAGCTAGAAGAAATAAAATTAAAGCTTTATAGTTTGGTGTTAAACACAGAATGAGGAAATAGCTAAGAACTTTATTAAGTACATCCTATCATTCCCTAAGACATCCTTCATACCTCTAGGGGAAGAAAAGCATATATAGAAACCAATTATCTCTTAACTAGTTTTGTCTCTGAGTCAAGATTCCAATGGTTTCAAAAAGAACAAAGGAGGAAAGACTGGTAGTGATTTAAAATGTTCTAATCTGTTATATAGCCAAAGAAAACTCTCTGAAAGGTTATATAGTGTCAACTTCTGGAAGAAAAATTCTTTAGTTTTGATACGATTATTTGAGGAGAGGTATGGAAGGGGTTGTTTACTTTTTAATTTTAGAGGTAATAAAAAGCACAGAAGGTCATTGAACTCCTCAGTGGATGAAAGATGAAATCCAGTACTCGTCACCTAAGGTAAATAATTCACGGTTCATAGACCTATGCCTCAAAAGTTCTATCCTCCTGAAACAATTTGCAAAATGCTGTATGTATATATTTAAGTACATGTAAGGGAGAAGGGGTCCACAGTTTCCATCAGAATCTAACTAAAATCCATGACCTAAAAAAGGTAAAGAAAACTGCTCCTGACTGGAAAAGAACAATGACAACTTCATTCACGAATTACATTTAACAATTAAATACAAAAAACCTAAATAATGAATACCTCCAACATAAAAGACAGTGTACTAGATATAGAGATTATCTCCATTCTTTAGAAAAACTCTGTTAGAAAAAATTATTAGTCCCAACATGGATGAAGAAAATGAGGTTAAACAACAATTTTCCCAAAGTCACAAAGTATTAAAGCAGGATGCAAAAGTTTCCCAACTTGATTTTACTTTTTCCATATAATGTTTTTTTCCAGGAGAAATATTGGAAAACAAATACAAAGGCAATGGGTTATTCCATAATGGAATGTAATTTTATGCCAGGCACAGAAATTGCCAAGTATTCACATGCCAGGGGTTTAATGAAATTGGAATCTGACCCTTCAATTAAGATTTTCAGGGAAACTTCTGCTTCTAGTAGTAAGGTCAGAAGCCCTTAGTATTTGATTAAGATTTATGAATCTTAACATTCAAGGCTGTCTAAGCCAATGAATGGCTCCCCTTGCTATTCTTCCGGGCTCCACGGGAAACAAAACGAAGTTGCTCGTGCATGGAGACAAAAAGCTGCAATACAAAGCCCATGTCTTTTATGTCTTGGCATACAAGATAAGAGGATCTGGTGATAAGGCTAAAGTAGGCAAGAACTTCTACATATGGAAACACCTCCCACATACCTAAAGCACATTAACAACTTAAAATATATTCCAGAACATGGTTCTGGCTAAGAGAACTCAATACCAGAGTTTGGGTTGGAGCCAGCAACCTGGGTCGATAGTGGAGAGGATCTTGGACTGAGAGGTGGTAATACTGGGTAGAGTAAGAAAAAAAAAAAAGGAAGGAAAGGTACAAATGAAAGAACAATCCACAAAGTAAGTCAGGGATATGTTTTCAAAGTTCTGAGACTTAAGGGGCTTCCCTGATGGCACAGTGATTAAGAATCCGCCTGTCAATGCAGGGGACAAGGGTTCAAGCCCTGGTCAGGGAAGATCCCACATGCTGTGGAGCAACTAAGCCAGTGCGCCACAATTACTGAGCCTGTGCTCTAGGGCCCGTGAACCACAACTACTGAGCCCATGCGTCACAACTACTGAAGCCCACGCGCCTAGAGCCCATGCTCCACAACGAGAAGCCACTGCAATGAGAACCCTGTGAACCACAATGAAGAGTAGCCCCCACTCGCCACAACTAGAGAAAACCTGTGCACAGCAACGAAGACCCAATGCAGCCAAAAATAAATAAATAAAATAAATAAATTTTTTTTTTTTTAAAAGTTATGAGACTTAAGAAAACAGCATGGTCAGATCTTTGCTTTGATACCTTGCTATTTTATCTAGAACCACTGAATCACCTGCTAAGCCTACAAGCAGAGAAGTCACCATTCCCAGAAAAGGAGATAAAAGAGTAAGAAAAGGATGTTGACTTTCCCATTACTCTTATCTGTCCCTCTTTATTAACAGTATGATTAAGTAGTAAAAAACTTTAAATTCTTGGGGAATTTAAGAATATATTCTGTTTAAATACTAAAGATCTAATGAATCCAGAATTTAATCCTAAAAGATCATCTAACCCACACAACTATTATTTGTGGAATCTTCATTACAGAATCCCACTTCCTATGCTAACACTGGCTCCACCTAAAATAAATTAACCCACATGCACAATTACAGCCGAAGAGTTTTATTGGCAGTCTATGAATTCAATAAAATAGTCAAATTAAATGGAGTCAGGAAAGAAAAAAAAAGAGTCAGATTTTTCTAACTTACAGATTTTAAATTGTATTTTTAAAAAATAACCAAACAGGTGCTTCCCTGGTGGCGCAGTGGTTGAGAGTCCGCCTGCCGATGCAGGGGACGTGGGTTCGTGCCCCGGTCCGGGAGGATCCCACATGCCGCGGAGTGGCTGGGCCCATGAACCATGGCCGCTGAGCCTGCGCGTCCGGAGCCTGTGCTCCGCAACGGGAGAGGCCACAGCAGTGAGAGGCCCACGTACCGCAAAAAAAAAACAAAAAAAAAACAAAAAAAAAGAAAACACTTATTACTAGTGAGTAACCCCATTTTTACAACACTCTCCATTCTTCCTCAAACTTCAGTTTTAAAAACTAATATCTACGGAGACTGTTACAGTTCACAAATGTTTTCACACACTTAGCTCATCTGACCCCCACCAAAAGAAGGTATTATGATGTCCCTTTTAGGTGAGGCTCTGAGAGATTTAGCTTGCATATCACACTTACTTGACAGCATGAATTGAGAGATGTAGTAGGGTCTAAGACAGCATTCTTCTCACTTCACATTTTAAAAACTTACTATAAAAGAGGTCATCTACAAGGTATCTATTTTCATTTGATGTTCCAGAAAAGGGGAAGAATAGTATACCATTCACTCACAATCTATGAAATACATCTCAAGATCAATCACATGAATTTTTCCCAAGATGGAGTTAGGGAAACAAGATGTAACAGAACAGAGCAACATTAACTACACTCCAATAAAGTATTTTTTTTGAAGGGGGTGGGGTGCAGTTTTATAATCTGGTGTTCTAACCAACTCTTAAATGTACCAGGACTATTACTGCTTACATATAATGACCCAGGGGTAGGTCATAAACTAGAAAAAGATTTCATTCACACAGATCTGTAAAGATAACCAAAATGCAACATGAAATAAGCTAGTGAGTTCTACAATTTATACAAAACATCTCTTGAGCAATTACTAGGGAGGCCATGAAAGAGTAGTAGGGAGGCAGTGAACTATAGGAGTTAAAAAAAGCAGACTTTGATGTGAGACTGCCCATGTTTATATCTTATTTCCATCATTTACTGTGACCTTGAGCAAGTTATTCTTTTCCTTGATTTTTTTTCAACTACAAACTGTGGATAATATTATTATCTACCTCTTAGAGTTGTGAGGGTTAAACGAGATACTATACATAAAGCAATTAGAACTGTGCCTGGTATACAGTAAGCACTCATTAAAATACTAGTTATTAAAATATTAGTTATTGAGGTTATAATTACCCAATGTTCTAAGTGTTATGAATACTTTCAGGGAAGAGGTGATATTTTATCTGGCTATTAATGGGTAAAGCAGCTAACAGTGACATCCACAGAGAATAGATATTAATGGGGTTTGAAAGCTGACATCTGACATGGCACATCCTAAAACATACTAAACCACTACAAAACCACTGCAGTTTAAAAAATACAGTGCTCATACACATAATAAAATGGGAGTTACAGGAACAGACCCATGTACCCTTGGTCTAGCACTTTCACCATTGGAATATATCCTACCAAAATACAGACATACATACACAGAGATACATATCAAAGAGTCCACTGCAGTATTGTTTGTAGTAGAACACTGGACACAGCCAAAATACTGGCTATGAACACTCAATAAAACCAGGGAAGTCATGATACCTGACAAGGGAACACTCCACAGCCATTAAGAATAAGATAAATGATAAGTGTATTTATATGGGAAGAGTCTATGATAAGACCATTAATTTTAAAAAGAAAATTTCATAATATTTTTATAATGACCCCATTTATGCAAAGCAAAAATTTGTTTACACAAGTACACAAATTACATTTATATTTACTACATGATTTAATAAAAACAGAAAAAAGATAATGCAATCTCCCTTTAAGACTCCTCCAACATTAAATAAACAAACATCAGTCATAGTTTAGTAACTTTGCTACATACTTTAGCACAGGTTCAGTTTAAAAGATGTATCATCCCTTCAATAGAATTAAAACTTATCTATCTCAGGTCTTATAGCAGCTCTTCTATTTTGGTATTTCCTGAATAGCAACTGCATAAGTATTAAATTATTCCTGGTTTATTTGAAATATATTTTTAAAATATTGAAACAAAACTAAAGAACACTGGAATGATAATGCAAGAGAACTAAAACACATTCATAGTTTGTAGATCCCGCCCTAATAGTGTTATGGAGGTGTTCAAGTCCAAAGGCAGCCTAGTTTAGACTACTGACATCACAAATCAATAAGAACATGGTATAGATGCTGGTGCTGAAGGTACCTTTACTTCTTTAGTAGACATCTGGAAGAGAGGGAGGGAAGAAAGGAAAGAAAGAAGCCAACCCTGCTTACAGGCTTAACAGGCAGCAAAAAATAAAAAATAAAAAAATAAATATATATATATATATATTTTTCAAAAGACCACTGACTAAGTAAGATGAAAAATATGGAACATTACTTTGTTAACCATAAAACCCTACAGATGTTAGCTACTTAGCAAAAAGCACAGGAAATTGCTTAGTACAAACAACTAATTTTAGTACGTGGGCCTTAAGGTTATACAAATATAATACATATAAAGATGTATATACTGAGCAGATATAACCCAGTCTATTTTTCTATTGTCTAAATATATGAAATAAAGGTAGTACTTCAAATAGCGGGAAAGGATAGATGATGTAGCTAAATCAACTGATTAACTATTTGGAAACATAAGACTAAGTTCATGTCTTTCTCCAAAGCCAGTATAAATTCGAATTACAAGAATTGAGTGTAAAAATTAACAGACACAATATGCTAAGAGGTGGAAGCAACCTGAATGTCCGCCGATGGATATATGGATAAAACAAAGTGTGGTATATATACATACAATGGGATATTCAGTCTTAGAAGGGAAGGAAATCCTGTTACATGATATAACATGTATGAATCTTAGGACGTCATGTTAAGTGAAATAAGCCAGTCACAAAAAGACAAGTACTATATGATTCTACTTATATGAAGTATCGAAAGTAGTCAAATTTATAGAAAAATAAAGTAGAATGTTGGCTGCCAGGAGTTGGCGGAAAGGAGAATGGAAAGTTGCTGTCTAATGAGTATAGAATTTCAGTTTTACCAGATGAAAAAGTTCGGAAGATCTGTTACACAACAATGTGAATACACTTAACATTACTGAACTGTACACTTAAGTGGTTAAAACAATAATATTTTTGTTGTGTTGTTAACAATTAAATTGTTTTAATTATACAAAATTAAGAAGTACACACTAAATTACTTAAGCCACTTAAAAAATTACTTGACTATAAAGAGATCAAATAAAGCACTTGATCAAATTTCTAACAACTCAATGGCAAAAACAGTTAAAAATACAACATATAAGATTGAAAGGAAAAAGGACACATATAAATTAAATCTATAAAGCACAAATTTTATAAGACTGATGTGAGAAGGAAATTATCTATAGTTTCTCCCAATAAATGTGAAAATCTAATATGAAATGAATAATCTCCACAGAAAATATAAATCAAAAGGTTAATGAAATCAAACCCAACAGTATGTTAAAAGAAAACTACATCATAATAAGTATCCCAAACACAGGTAATTAGGAAATTTATTATCGCAATTCATTATATGAAGAGATTGGAGGGAGAGGGAAGAAATGATCTTTTCAATAGATGCCAAAAATCATCTGATAAAATTCAGTATACATTTCTGCTAATATTTAGTAGGGTAAAAGAAAGAGATATACTAAATTGATAAAGGATTATACTTATCAGTGACCCAACAGCACTCGCATTAAAACAAGGGAAAGACAAGGATAGCCTATATTACCACTCTTATTCAACATTTTGGGCCTGTTCAAATCTGATGAAATAAGAGAAGAAAAACAAATGACAGATATAAATACTGAAAAAGAGACAAAAGACAATCATTTATTGGAGTCAATATAACATCCTAAGGCCAAGTTAGAAGTTTGGGCTCTATTCTAAGAGCAATGAGAAGTCAAATAACAATTTACATTTCAGAAAGATTAGCTTAGTTGTTGCATGAATAATAAATGGAGTATGGTGAGACCAGAAGAGAGAGCTAGGAGATCAAATTAGGAGGCTGCTATGAAGTCTAAGTAAGATAATAGCCAGTGCTAGGGTAATGGCAGAAAAGATGGAGAGAGATAGGAAGTTTCAAGGTATAATTTGGAGGATTTATTTATGTCCAATATCCTTTCCCTTCCCACTTTCCTACTTCACCTTTTTGGCAATAGAAACACTCTTTCTTTGGGAAACCATTCCATGAGGCTCAGGTGGGAATGACCTCTCCTAGTTCACCTCGAAGATGGAGTGGAAAGACATGACGTAGGCCTGAACAAAGAAATCTTCTTCCGTAGTAGAAGTTGCTGGTTCAGGAATGGACACATGACCCAAACTAGGCCAAAAAGAATATTTCAGGAGCCAGAGGTGACTTTTTTTTCGTATATTGCTAGCCATAAGGACAATGTAATCCTAGAATTATATTGGTGTAAGTCTTTAATTATCCCTCAATATCCACACTCCCCTTTATCTTTTAGTAAAACACTTCTCCCACAAGTTATATCTGGGTATAATGGCCATAGAGCAAGAGCTAGGTCCTAGGTATGGACATATAACTAAGTTCTGGCCAACAGGATATAACAGGAAGTTATGTTTGCAATTTCTCGGTCAACTCCTTAAAAGGAAGCTATCTGTGCTCACTTTTCTATTTCTTATTTCTCATGGGCTGTGTATTAGTTTGCTAGGGCTGCCTTGCAAAATACATAGACTGGGTGGCTTAAACAACAGCAATTTATTTTCTCATAGTTACTGAGGCTAGAAGTCCAAGATCAAGGTGTCAGCAGGTGTGGTTTCTTTTAAGACCTCTCTCCTTGGCTTACAGATGGTCATCTTCTCACTGTGTCCTCACATGGCCTTTTCTCTCTGTGTACACATCCCTGGTGTCTCTTTTTATGTATGAATTTCTTCTTCTTATAAGGATGCCTGTCAGACTGGATTAGAGCACACCCCACATGACCTGATTTAACCTGTCACATCCTGAGATACTGGGGGTTAGGACTTCGGCATGAATTGTGAGGAAACACAGTTCAGCCCACAATAGGGTGAAACATGGACATAATGCTGGTAAACCAGATTAGAACTTGTAGATGAAGTCAACACTCTAAGGCACAGCTATTCAGTAAAACTTTCTGTGATGACGGCAATGTTCTGTATCTTCATTCTCCAATATGGTAGCCACCAGCCACATATGATTATTTAAATTACATTAATTTAAAATTAAATAAAATTAAAAATCCAGACCCACATTTCAAGTGCTCAGTAGCCATATATGGCTAGCTACTACTATACTAGACAGCACAGGTTAAGGGATGGTATAGTATAACAAAACAGTAGAAACTTAGATCTACGAATGACCTGAAGCACCACCCCCAGATTATCACATAATCTACCCTGTTTGAACTTCATGTATTTTGGAGTCTCTTTGTTCAAATAACCCATCCTATACCGTAACTAATACAGTAAGTTAGTAGTGGAATGCTGTAATAATAAATTCCTAAAAATTCTGATAAGGCTTAGAAGACAGGTAGCAAGGAAGCATATCAGGCAGGGAAGCCAGCAAGTCTTATGCAGTAGCAAACCATCTTGTAAAACTCTTGCCTGCAATAACGAGTAGGGCATATCACATGACTACCTGGTATGGAGCGCTAAGAAAACTCAAAATATTGATGTGTTAGCTGTTTAAAGAATAACTAGAAAGATCAACTCAACTATGAATAAGGCAGTTTGTAAGCAGAGATAGACACAAAAATAGTGCCACTGAGAGAAGATCTCTCAGTAGCAAACCCTACTCTACAACAGTCCAGTAATTTGGGGTCTGTCTCTCAGGTTTGGGAAAGGCAGTTGTTTCTGCATTCCAAATACAAGGAGTTAATTTGTGACCTCAAAGATTCTTTGTCAGACAGTAGCAAAGATCAGGTAAAGAGTGTTTCTTTCCCACCTATGATGATTTTTGATGTGTCAAGATGGTTAGGGTAAACTAAGAGGAAAGAAGGGCAACGGCCATTTGGTAAATACTTTCTCTCAGTTATTCAGACACTAATCTAGGTGCTGCTGTTAGAGGTGGGGGGGCGGGATTTGCAGATATAATTGAAGTCCCTAATAAGTTAGGGTGATCATCTTTAGTGAGCTGGAACTAGTCAGCTGAGCTCTTAAAAGAGACTGGGTTCTTCCTGACGAATGTGACTCCAAAGACCAGCTGAGTCTATAACTGCTATCCCTTCACCAGATCTTCCTTTTCTAATTGCCTATGGAGAACAGTTTCAGCGTATGCCCATGTGTTCCAGCCTGCCTGAGCTCTTACCTTTTCAACTGCTTACCTTACAAATTTCAGATTTGTTAGCCAGCTCCCAGAATTGTGTAAGCCAATTCCTTGTAATAAATTTCTTAATATATACCTATCTATCTATCTCTCTATCCAGCATATATAAACCTCCTACTTGTTCTGCCTCTCTGGTTAAATCTTGACTGATATGTCACCCAAGCCTATTATTTCAGATGCCCTCAAGGTAGCCAGGTAACACAGGGAGAAAGGAAAAGGCCTAGTAGAGAGAGAAGTAAGAGAATGAGTTGATTTCAAAAAAATATGACAAAAAGATGTTCTGCTGTAGTTAATATCACATGGTACTGACTTAAAGAAAACAGAACAGAAATCTATTAAATGTTTGAGACAGATTTACCATCAAACCACATTACTGGCCTATAAAACTCTATAACTGAACTTTAAGTAACCCTGCAGTCCCTAAATGTATGCCAACTGGTACAGTGTTATAAAAGTTTTGAAATCTCAAATGCCTACTACTTCAGATGTGGCAAAGGAAGATAACAAGGAATAATCACCAAAGAACAAAGCCAAGGACACACACAATACTCAAAAGGGCATTTCTCCCAGAGAGCAAAATCAGAGTTTAACCAAGGATTTTACATAGTTGCCAGGGCAGTCTTCTCCTGTCCAGAAGGATTTCATTATTACTATGGACCAATGACTGCTGTCTACTTATTCCTTACTTCTCCAAAGAAGCTGTCGTTATGATTATCCTACTCCTATTCACCACTGTACAATGGGTTGGGCAAAAGAAGGATTGAAACATTGTTTATTATTTTACAGATTACTGGACTGAATTAAGAGGACAAGCATTATGTAGATATCCTACACTGTGAGCTATATGTAGTATCCAGATGGGACTTTGGATTGATTCGCTTGAGGAAGAAAGACGACTATGTGTTGGAAAAAAGGTTTGTACAACTGTTGGGTGGCCAGAAGTTTTAGCCCGGTACTCAAGAAGAAAGGTTTATACTGGAGATGTAAACTTGAGAGTCATTAGCAAATGCATATATAAAGACACAAAACTAGATAAAATCACCTTAGAGTATGCAGATCAAAGACCAAAAAGGGCCCAGGAATGAGTAATGATGTACTAAATAACCAAAGGATGCACAGTGAAGGGGGTGGGAGGAAGCAAGACCAAAAAAAGCAGCTAGTAATGTAAAAACAGGAGACGGTGGTATTACATTAACAAAGAGAATAGCACGTTTTAAGAGGCAAGGATTGGTCAGCAAGGTCAAATGCTAATGAAAAGAGTAAATAAGAAATGGATAAACAATTAAATACTATATCCAAAAAGATATCCATGTATCTTTTGGAAAAAAGTATAGACGTATCAAAAGACTATGCCTAAGAAATTTTGTTTAAGTACTGGGGTAAAGAAGGAGTCATAAAAGAATAATATATCTTACTACAAAAAAATTTAAAAATTTCTACATTGTGAAAATAATGTAAACAGATAGAGAACATGTTGCAACAACACCATGAAGGATTAATACCCATAAATATAAACAGCATCACAAATCACTAAGAAAAAAAACTCTAATAGAATAATAAGTAACAACTGTAACAATAGATAAAACAGGAAATTTTCCAAAGAAATCCAAATAAAAAATAAACAGGAAAATTTGCTCAATGTCAACAGTAATAAGGAAAACAAAACACTATTTTTTGTTTAACAGATTTTAAAAACTAAGATGATCAAATCCAGTAGCATTCTCACACACTGTTGATGGAAGTAAAACTTGGGAGCATTTATCAAATTAACACCTGAATTACCTCTGGCCCTTAAATTCCATTTCCAGGAATCCATTCCAAAGAAATACTTTTGTACTCAAAAATAACTGTAAAAGGATGTTCACTTCAGCAATGTATATGTGATAGCAATGTACTGAAAACACTCTACCAACATAAAAGATCAAATAAATTATGAACATCATACTGTGAAACATTCATAAGTAAATGAGAATGAGCCAAATCCTAACATACTCTCAGACACCCCCCCACACACCCACATACCCACACCCACACCATCTCTCTCATTCAACTCACTCTCACCAACAAAGAAACTAGACCATTTGATATACACCAAACTGTTAGCAGCATTTACTCTAAGAGTTGGATAAAACCTTCATGTATTAGAAGACTTTTTTTTTTTTTTTTTTTTTTACAAAACAAGCATCACTAGTTTTTATAGTTAAATAAATATGTAATCATTATCTGAGAAAAAAAAGAATGCAAAGATGATTTCAAATAATGATTAATTCTAGAAAAAAGATTAGGTGATTTTTGTATTCCTTAGATATTTTTTGATTTTGTCAAATTTTCTACAAATATGTGTAAGTTTCTACAAGTATGTATGCTTAATTAATTATGTTTAATTATAGAAACACTGTATTTAAGATCTAATTTAAAAAGATATTTAACACTGCACTTGACATTGCCCTGTAACTCAGTTTTTCATATTTTAACCCACCTCCACCTGCAGCAACCATAAGTATACTAGTATAGCTACCTCTTTTCTTACTACAAAATCTTCAGGGTAAAATGAAGACTGAATGGAGAATGAATGAAATGAATGAAGTGAATGTTTCTTTGGTGTAGCTTAGTAGTCAAGGACACTCTAAAAAAGTATCACATAACAGGCCTCATCTTAAAACAATTTTTTAAATAAAAAAACATACCCAAAATTAGTGAGTATTCCAAGAGACACTCATAAAAGATGTAAAGTCTACACTATCAGTATGCAAAAACAGAACAATCCCTATAATGAGACCAATTCTAAAGGCACACAGATACACTGAAAACTGTTAGACTCCCAAGTAAAGTAATCATACAGGATTAAAATCATCCTCACAGTTTTAAATTATTATTAATTTTGTCTCAACAAGATTTAAATTTTATGAAGCTGGGAATAATGTCTCAATTTCTTCAAAACCCTCAAAATTCTTAAGTGATTATGCCAGGTCTCAATAATGCCTCTTAAATAAACTTAGTTAGAAAAATATACTAATAGTGATACTTATCTTCTGAAAATCATAAAAAACAGAATTCCATCACTGTGCTTTCACGTATGCAAGTTTAAAAGTTTTACTAACTATATACAGCTATGATTTTAAATATAGCTAACTTTTTCATATTCCCTGAGAAGGAAATGGTTGAGATTATTATATAGTAAAAACAGCCACATATAGTAGATACACAACAAATGTTTGGCAAGTAATAGAATCAACTCCTATACCAAATCTCACACTAGTAAGAACTACACTAGAGGCTTTGCAACAGGACTATTTTTGTTATTAACTTCATGTAAAAAACAAGAGGGAAATGTGGCACAGAGAAGGGAAAAGACAATAATGGGGTAAAAGACTGAACTGAAAACAGATTTGGTGTAACACAAACAGGAAGACTTCCTTTTCTTCTCAGGTTTCAGATTTAGGGCAATAGGAAAGAAGAAAAGGAAAACAGAACTTAATGTTAATTTTTTTTTATTCCAAATTCAAAACTGATGAAACCAATTTTTCCACAGATCTCTCTGAAATATTTTTCATTCAAATATTCTTTAATTAAAAAACACTCCACGAGGAAAGACCAAACCAAGAATTAATTTTAGGATAGGTCTTTTATTTCTCCACTTTTCTTTTTTTCTTTTCTGTTCCCTTCTTTTTTACTGGGGGGTAGGGAGGATTAAAAAATTAAAGATTAAATGAGACCAAATGATAGCTCGGGAAGGGAATATGCCCTACTGGAGATGCACAGATACAAACTAGTTTCATAAATTTGCCATGTCTAGTCTATACTTTCAAATAATCTCAAGAAAAGAGAAATGAGGAGTTTACTTATTTTCAAAGTTGAAATAACACTAATACACCTCATGTTTTTCTTCATGTTGTGACTCAGTTTGAGTAACTGGTTAATTTGAACATTAAATAATAAGAGCAATGAGAATATAATTAAAGATAATCAGCAGTCCTCCTTGATCATGGATTCCATCCCTCACCCATCCCTCACCCTCCAATCTTTTTTTTTTTTTTTTTTGCGGTACTCGGGCCTCTCACTGCTGTGGCCTCTCCCGTTGCGGAACACAGGCTCCAGACGCACAGGCTCAGCGGCCATGGCTCACTGGCCCAGCCGCTCCGCATCATGTGGGATCTTCCCGGTCCGGGGCACGAACCCGTGTCCCCTGCATCGGCAGGCGGACTCAACAACTGCGCCACCAGGGAAGGGAAGCCCCCTCCAATCATTTTTAAACTCTCTCTCTAGAACTTCCTTAGTTTTAGTCATCATTTTCATGGTACAGCAGGCAGAAATATATATAATCTATTTTTTGCAGATGTATCTTAGCATTATTTAAAATTAGAATTATGACTTTGGTTATCTCTAATACCTTATTTAATCTTGTTGAACTTTACTGAAAAAGCATGCTTTGTTTCAGACCATTTAATCAAAAAAAGCACATTTTTTTACCCATGACTCACATAAACCTATTTAAAATTTTCAATCTATTCTCAATAATCTTGTCCATTCCCATCAGTACAATTCAATATGATCTATCTGCATACTTTGAGAGATTTTATTATATATCAAAATTATCTATAAGAACACTAATAATATTGGCTCCAAAAGGAATTCCTAAAGTACTGTGATATTTACATGTTTTTCCACCTGACCCTCTTTTATCTCTAGTTTCACCCTGAAGTAAACATAAAAAGTCAACTCTAAAAAGATCAGGTAATGTTTACGAGTTTCGCAGAATGACAGAAGTCAACCTAAGTTATGCTTTCAATAATTAAGTCTATATTGATTTTTTCATAGCATTCTTGAGGAAGATAAAATTTCCAGCATGTCCCTTTTCAATAATTAAAACCCCAAATTACAAATCATGATAAAATAATACCTATAATGCTCTACAATTCCACTTCCCCTCATGACTGGATAAGAATAGTTTCTAAAGAAAAAAGAAAAAAAAAGTTAAGAAGTAAAAAAAAAAAACACCGTTAAGTCAGGAAGGGTATTTTGCTTCTGGGTGGCAAACGGATAGGCATAACTCTACCAGAAAGGTAAGGTTCCAGGCACTAGAAGGAGTATTCATATTTACCCATCACCTTCTATTCCCTAATGACTTGTTTTTTTTTTCCAAAAGGTGAAAGCTGAAGGAAGTTAGTCAGATTTGGCATAGGTTACCATGGATGCTGGTGCCCCCTATCGGTCTTAACAAAAATATAAGTGGTATCAGCAGGTACTAATTCACAATTAGGAAGTGAAAATTCCTTTCTGTCTATGGTCAAGTACGGAAAAATTATAATAAGGAAGCTCATTATATCCATATTTCATAAGCCACTAAATTATCCTTACAAAAATTCAGAATATAATGTCATAAGTGCAAATACTCTCAAGGGCCTAAAAATCAACCTCCTAGTCAACTGATGGTCTAATTTGGATGCTAGTAGAAGGAGTCTAGCAAATAGTCTAGTGAATTTCTGGGAGTCAAAATGTACTGCTTTGATGATTATTCAACAGTTAAAACTTTCACAATACTAACTCCAATTAGGTTGGTGAGGTTAATGACTAGACTTAACTGAGTAAATAGAATCCAATAAAAGCATCTGACAGGGGTCCACCATAAATAGCTGCAACCAAGTTCTGTTACCTTAAGACTTGAGGTCCAGGGACTTCCCTGGTGGCACAGTGGATAAGACTCTGTGCTCCCAATGTAGTGGGCCCGGGTTCGATTCCTGGTCAGGGAACTAGATCCCACATGCACACTGCAACTAAGAGTTCGCATGCTGCCACTAAGGAGCCGGCGAGCCACAATTAAGAAGCCCATAAGCCACAACTAAGGGGCCCACATGCCGCAACTAAGACCCAATGCAACCAAATAAATAAATACATAAATATTTTGAAAGAAGAGAAGAAATCTTTTTTTTTTTTTTTTTTTTTTTTGCGGTACGTGGGCCTCTCACTGCTGTGGCCTCTCCCGTTGCAGAGCACAGGCTCCGGACGCACAGGCTCAGTGGCCATGGCTCACGGGCCCAGCCGCTCCGTGGCACGTGGGATCCTCCCGGACCGGGGCACGAACCCGCGTCCCCTGCATCGGCAGGCAGACTCTCAACCACTGCGCCACCAGGGAAGCCCGAGAAGAAATCTTTAAAAAAATAAAAAAGACTTGAGGTCCCAAATATGTCCAAAGTAACTAAATAAGATATATTTATAAACTATTTTTACTTCAGAGATCTGACTTCACCAAATCCTACCAAAGGTAAGACATTATGACTTATTAATAACACACATCGTACAGTGCAGTAGGAGGTAGAGAGATGTGTAAGACAAGGTTTCTGTCTTTGGATCTGATAAAACATAGCAGACTAGATGAAAATGCTTCACCGATTAAAAGGCAAAATATGAGGATTTAAGAGAAGAGAGAGCATAGAGCTAATTTACCAGAAAGAACAGATAAATCTGAGACCCCCTACTTCACAACACAAATATGCCTTCTTTATTACCACATTATCTTAGAAGCAAGTTTCCCAATTCTAAACAATCCATATAAATGCTCGCTTGATTTCCCACAACCACGGCAGTGAGAATGTTTCAAAATAACAAGGTAGGAAGGAGGGAGGAGGTGGTCATATACTTCTGAGTATGGTATCTAATGAAAGTTTTACACACATACTACAGGTTAAGGGAAGAAAAGAAGAAAAACAACAACAACAACTTATAAGCACCTTCAACAAAATCTTGAGTTTAACTCCAGGGTATTCACAGCCTATCCAGACCCCAAGTTAACATCTACTATTTAAAAGGAAATTTTTTTTTCTAAGATAACCTTAAAAAGCTTAAGTCTTGAAAGGCACAGAGAAACAAAAAGATTGCCTCTAGACAAGGTGGTTTTCACTATAAAGTTTCATTCTGTTAGCAAGCAACTGTTAATTCTAAATGGTGGAAATATGAATATATTTATCTGTACTTCTCTGTATTTCTTTTTTTTTTAATGAGCTTTTCAGAACAAGAAAAGAAAAGCTCAGGGTAGCTAATTTGTCTTCAGTGGTTGTCCTACTGCCAAAAAGTATCTTCCCCTATGCCATCTGAATTTGTTTTAACTTATCTGAAATGCCAACATCACTGATGTCGTACTCAACATCATACGGCATACCAGAGCATGTGAATGAGTGAATGAATAGGCAGGCTTTGAATCAAACAAGCACAGGTTACGTCCCACTCTGCCACTTATCAGCTAGGTGACCCTGATGAAGTTACCTAAAACCCTTCTAACCCAGTATCTTTGCCCTTAAAATGAGTATGAATATCCCCTCCGAACATTTGTATACTTCCCACATACTTTATTCAGGATATACATTTAACCATTTGCTTTCACTCTCATACTTCCTCAAACTTATATTTAATCATTGGTGTATTTTTAAATCAATGTCTTAAAATAGTTTTGCTCACTGTTGCTTACTCAGTACAGCAAAATTCCTACCATATAGTAGAAACTCCAAACATTTATGAATAATGAAACAAATATGATGACACCACAGCGTAAGGGTGAAAATGGGAGTACACGAAAACTATATTAACTCATTTAATTCTAAAAACAATGCTGTAAGATAGAATCTACTATTATCACCATTAACATATAAGGAAACTGGAGAGAGGTTATGTAACTTGCCCAAGATCACAAACATAGTGTGTGATGGACCAAAGATATGAATCCAAGCTCCATCTAATCGGAAATCCACTAATTGGAAAAGATGTGCATCACAACTTTTATGTTAGGAAATACATTTCTATTTTCCACATTGGTTAGTCACCCATTGAAAGCCGAGAAAATTACTGCAATTTTCAATTTTTGATCTAAGGTTTAGCATCAAATTGGGGAGGTGGGTAAAGGAGTATCTTAACTTACATAAATTATCTAAAACATGATTATCCTTATTCTGAAATACTGAAGAGAAAATCCAATTCTCAATAACCTATGCTAATGTTTAGTAAAAATTAGATTCTTGTTCTTGAACATTCAAATAAAGCTTTTATTTAAATTGAATCTCCTTTCCTCCCAGTGTTCCCTCTTTCAGCAGATATACAAAATATCCAGCTAGCGTTTCATCGAAGTAAACATATATATTCTTGTTAAATTATCCTCCACTTTTGTAGGTTAAATACCCCAAAACTATAACCTTTCTTACTCCTTCTTAACCTTTCAACGATTTTTATTGGAAGAATAATCTCAAAGACGTTATCCATATTTTTCATTAGGTAGCCAATAACAGAAAGGAAGTAAGTACAATTAAGTATTAGCCACAAGATTTCCTAGCTCTAGAAAGTTAAACTTCTGCTAACATGTCAATAAAATGGTAATGAAATGAAAAACACTGCACAACTCATCCATTTAGCTTATAGTGTACAGTGACGATTACGTTTATTTATTTCTCTATTCTGGTCAAGGATGGAGGCAGGTGCAGAGACATACTGTCCTCCTGTCTGCTTATCCCTCATCATGTACCTGTATAGATTTATACAAATGGTTGTGCTTTCTTCCACTTATTTCTCCTGACTCAGCTCCATAACAAATGACAAACCCACTGTCTACACCACTGTACAGAAGACAGAATAAAGCATATTAAAAACAAAGAAAACACTCCCCTAGTTGATCAGTCAACATATACCATTCCTATCTTCCAAGGAAAACAAACCCAACTCACAAAACTAACACACTTACAAACTTAAGCCTTTTCTACATGACTTAATGAATTACTAAAAGTTTTGCTTATTAGGCTCAATTCCAATGGACAGAACTATCTAGGTATGTGAAGTTTAGAGAATAATATTTCAGTAAGTACTGCACTCAACTTCATATTAAGTTCCAAACCAGAGCTTGATACTTTATCTGATAATTTAAAATCTTAATAAAATATTGGTATTTTGCCCATAGCTGCATGATTGTGTTACCTTGCAACTGACCGCCTAGTTTTTGAAAAAGGTCAGGAGGGGGATACAGGGAATAAATTGTCATGAAAAAGTACACTGGTCTGAATCATTAGAAAACTCTGATTTCCACTTTTGCTGCTACCACCACAACCAGTTTCCTTTAAAAAAAAAAGTCTCATTTTCCTCATTTTTAAAATAAAGGGGTTAGATGAGATTAGCTCTAAAATGTTTCTCATCTCTGTAAAAATAATACAATCGAATGATTCTAACTACCATATGATAGATTTTACTGGAAATAAAGATCCTGTCACATCCTTCTCTTCCCTGTTTCATATGCAGGCTGAGCAACACACTATCCTGAAACACCCAACTAAGTCAATACAAAATCTATCAATACAAACCTACCCTTAGAATTCAGTAGGCTAAATGAAACAGCAGGGAGTGTCCATCTTTTTGGTATACATGCATGAACTATTTATTACATCTCTACCGATATAACTTCATCCAGTCTGAGGTAAAAGAGAATCTGATCTTCTACTAACAGACAAGTCTCAAATTCTTTCAAAGGTATTTCCCTATTTGAAATTAGGGAACCCAAGTTCCAATAATGCAATTTTCGGAAAACCAGCCTGTTACCAAAATTAGCTGTGCTTGTGAAAAAGAATAAATAGCAAGTGGTACTTCTAGATAATCAGTTGTTCTCTCTTATAAGTTAATTTATAATCAGCCTTTAAAGCTGCTTTCCTTCTGCTGCCTTAAGTTACAACTTCTTTCTTCAGATCGAGATTTTCGAGCTTCCATTTCAGGGAGTGGACAAAAGAGTTACAAAAGAGCTGCTAACTAGTAAGGCTAACTCTTCTTCGCTTGTTCTCAGTATGGTTGGTATGTTTTACTGAGTTTTGGTTAAATGATCTTCTTTGAAGAATGAGGTCCTGCAACGCCGCCTGTCTGTGGACCCAGGAAAAATTATAAACAGTTATTATGAAACCAGATCACTAGGACAAACCAAGAGGCCTTCCTATTCCAACTCACCACAACCAAGCCTGGCTCCAAAGCAGACTCTGCAGCTGCCTGACGTTATGTGGAAAGCAACAGGGCCTAGCTTAATTCTTCCTCACCAAGGAAGCATTTGAAAATGTAAGAGTATGTACATGTAAGGATCAAACATATTTTTCATCCACTGAGTTACATATAAATGTATATGGACATAAGATCAGTTCATCCAAAATCCTTGAGAGATTGAGGAAGTGAAGGTTACTTCAGCAGCCACAACAGTTATGAAAAAAAAAAAAAAACTGCAGCAGAACAGTATGGAAAAGTACAGCTTCTCACGTGTCTCTCACATACACAAATACTTAGCTCTGAGTCCATTACAACCTTGCCTCCCCCAAAACTGCTCCCCTCCACCTCACAAGTGGGAGAAATTTACCAACCTCCTAGTCGTTCCTCACGAGACTCATCTACCTATTATCTTACCCCTCCCGCTTTGGTCCCGCCCCCGCCCCCGCCCCAGGAGTAACACGGCCCTACTGGCCCGAGGCCGACCCCGCCGGCTGGGCAAAGAGGGAATCTAAGCGATTCCCTCCATCCTAAACCGAGTGAACTATGCCAGGGTAACGTGCTATTCACCAACTCTGTGCACTCCGTGGTCCTCCCACCCCCACGTGTCAGCTACCCTCCCCCACATGTCCACACCTCACAATTTCGGTCGGGGAAAGAAAGGGGGCAGTGGAAAGCCTGGCCCCTAAGACAGATCAAGCCCACAGGAATCTGTCCCACCGCAAGTCCCCTCCCACCTTTGGCCCCTACCCTTTACGCTCCCTTCCTCCCTCCTTCCCTTGAAACCAGGCCCTTGCCTCAGAAACCTCCTCTTCCTCGTCGTCGTCGTCCTCTTCTTCCTCGCTGTTGTTGCTGCTGGTGCCGCCGCCGCCACCTCCGCCGCCTCCGCCGCCGCCTCCACCGCCGCCGCTGTTGTCGCTGTCGCTGCTGCTTTCGCTGCTGCTGGGGGGTCGGCAAGTCCGGTTACGTTTGGCCTTGTGGTGTTGCTGCGGCGGCGGCTTCTTCTTCAGGAGCAGATCGCAGACTCGCACCATCCCACGAGGAGACGAGGCCGAGCGAGCCCCGCTGCCGCCGCCGCCACCGCCGCCAACGCCGCTGCCGACCTCCGCTGCCGGTGCAGCCGCGGGGGGGCCCGCCACAGCCGCCACCGCCGGGGGGCTCCCTTCTCCCTCAGCTGCCGCCGCCGCCACCGCCACCGGAACCGTCGCCTTCTCCATCTCCGGGGAAAGAGGGAGGGCGCGGACGGGGGAGGGGCGTGGGGGCTACGCTCTACCGCGACTTCGGCCGCACCGGGGCCAACACAGCGCTCGGTGCCGCCTCCGCCGCCACCGCCTCGGTCACCTCTACTGCTGCCGCCGCCGCCGCCGCTCCGCCAGCTCTCACCTCGTCTCGCGATACTAAGGGCGGGGAGCCTGACGATGGGAGGGAGGGAGAGGGAGGGATCGTGAGGGAGCTAGGAGGGGGTGGTTAGAGGCGAAGAGGGAGACCGGGGTGTCGGGAGATCAAGCGGAGGGGAGACTACCCAGAGTCGGGGGAAGTGTGCCTAGGGCGACTTCCGATGGGGGGACGCCGGGGACAGAGGAGGGCCGCGGTTACTGCCGTAGCGCCCGCTACACCCGGATTTCTTCTGTTTCCTCGCTATTTCCCCCGCACACAGCCCTTCAGACCTCCCTTCTTCCTTCCTCGCTGGTGACTAGAACGCAGCTGCAGGCGGAAGTACGGGTGACGCCATCAGCCGTCGCCTGAGCGGTGGCGCGCGGGTGGCCGAAAGACGAAAGTGAGGTTTCGAGGGTTGGGTCTTGGGCCTCCGCGGGCGGGCAGTGCTGCGGTGCTGGGGGCTGGCGGGCAGGCTGGAGAGGAGCAGCCCGGGCCGGGTAGGGAGCCCATACCGAAGCACGGACCAAACGCTTTGTTAGCTGGAGGCCGGGACTGCCTGATCCGGGAGGTGGAGCCTGGTTCTGGACTATTGTACGTAGTTTCGTTTCTGGCCATTTTTTTCTACCGCCAAATGGTGAGTTAGGGCTGTGGATCTTGAGAGATGGCGTCGTGTAAAGAGCCCACTTTGGCTAAATCTTGGGTCAGACTTCCTGAACCTGAGTTTACACCTGTGTAACATAAAGGAGTTCGACTAAGTGAAGTCTGAGATCACTACAACTCTGAAGTTTCCAAAGGGGAGAAGACAGAAGGAAGCAGAATCTGTGCCAGACTCTGCAGACGATTCAGTTAATGACCCCGATTTACTCCTTCCACCCCTCACCTACTCAGCTTTTTATCTGTGAAGTAAGCATCATAAGTAATCATCCTTGTCTGTGAATCTCTTGAAAGGAATATTGTGATGGGGGTTGTGAGTTCAGTTGTAGGTGTCTGAAGAACTTTCAGGACTTTTGGAATAATAACGTAGCTTATTGAACTCAGAATTATCCCTTTCAGGTTCAATAACACAGTAGCATAAGGAAAATGAAGGAAACATCAAAGAAACATGTACTGGCACAAGATAAAAAGTATGTCTCAGCTGATATAGTTGCCATTTTAAGACTGCTAAGTTTAGCCGAGTATGCCTGAATTTTTTTAGCCTTTTTTTTTTTCTTTTTAGCACTGGCATACCATATGAAATGTGGGCAGTTGCCAGTACTCTACAGAGTACTATGGCAGAATTGGCAATGATTGAATCAATTCATTCAAGCAAAAATTCATCATGTGCCTACTGTGTGCATAGTTTATAAAATCTAAGTCTCTGCTTCCTGGGGCTTTACAGTGTAATAAGTGTTATAGTAAATATACACACGAAGTGCTAATCATCTGCCTGTTCCTCTCCTACAGTGGTTGCTAAGTTCTGTGCAGAACAGTACATTACATTATGTATCTTAACACTACAGATTTAGGTCCTAACCTCAGCTGGATTCCTCCCTCCTACTTATATATTCTTCAGCACCTTTTTCTCCCTTCCCACTAGAATACTTTCGCAGTCTTTAAATCCCAACCACATTTCATTATGTGACTTTACTTCAAACTTCACAAGAAGATCGATGCTATTAGGCACAAGCTCCTTCAATTTTCCAAATACTAGAAACTTAGGTACTTCTGGATCTTTCCTTTCCTCCAATATCAGAGGAATGAGACACTCCCTGCTCTTATATAAGATGAATTATCCGTCTGTACTCTAGTTCCAATCCCGGAGTTCTATTATCTTTTCTGTCTTCAATCCTCTACAGTTGTGGTTCCACTCTATTTCCTTTCCTTCACAACCAAGCTTTAAAGAGTATTCTACATTCAATGTCTCTTTTTGTTATCTGAATTTCACTTATTAACCCTCTGCAGTCTAACTTATGTACCTATCACACTATCACAAATACTGTTTGAAGTAATCCCATTATTTAGAAGAAAATGAATTCTTACTCTTTTATATAATAGGGAAATGATTATTTTGTTGAAACTATTAGAATAAGGTCACACCTATTAGAATGGACAAAGCCCCTGGAGTGACTTTCTGTTCTTTTTATGTAGCATTTTTTTTCCTTTTAGAACCTTGTAACAGAGTTGATTAGTCATTCATGAAACTTATTTCTTCTTCCTGCTAGACTAAATATCCCAACTTCCCTTTAGTTATTTGTGGTCATGTGAATGACTTTTAGCCAGTGAACTGTAAATGAGTGGCTAAATTACTACTTGGAAGACAGACGCCTCCAAATTAGAAACACTGCTTTTTGGACTTCTTGTAAGAGAGAAAATTGAGATTTGAGAATTCATATGTTATAGGCTAGAATGACCAAGACTAACCCAGAAATCAGTGCTGGAAGTGGGGTACTGCTTAGACAGTACTCCATATTTTTATGCTATAAAATATGATGTATTGGCTTACTGATGATGCAGCAGATGTTGGAGAAACTGGTATCAGTCTGGAAGGAGACCCATGTTTTGCAGTGACAAAATGGGTGGTAAAACTATTACCTACCTATTGAGACTGTAGCTCAGTACAATCTCAGTAATAAGGGGAAATAGTTCAAAAGAGTATAAGTAATACTATATTTTGCATTTTAGCATTTTACTTTTAGCAAGACTTTGCTAAAGAGATAAGCTCAGGAGACAATTAAAAGTGCATAGGAATATTTGGAATTCTTGACCTGGAACAGTAAACAAATGAAACTAGAAGAGGCCTTGAGTACAGTCCTCCCAAGATTTAGTCCTGGAACAAAAATCAGATCAAGGCTTTGGCCTTTCCATCCAAGGCCATTATTTTCGATGGCCTCAAGGAGGCTGGGATGAAGTTCTTGAGAAACTGACATGGGGGCAAGGAAGCAAAGGAATAAATTGAGTTAGAGAATTACATAAGAAAGAACTTTGGGTGTAGTTACTGGAAGCAAATAGATCATAGGACTAAATTTTTGAAGGAATTTTATTACTGATCAAATCATGAACCTGATTCAAATATTGTTCAAGTGTTAAAACCTTGAGGCAGCTGTTGCACCCCAAACTTGCATAAGTAGAAAATAGAGCATAGATGCTTTACAACTCCCCAATACTCACATAGGACGTGGCCATGGGGAATAATAGGCAGAAAACATTTCAGAGGCCAATATTGGGCCATACAGAAGACAGAGGACAAACAAATTCCCCTCCAAAACTAGATTGCGATCTCATCAAAACTTCCTCCACTCTCACAGTAGATGGACCACAAAATGCCTGCTCAGTATTTCATCATTGTTACATATCTGTATTGCCTAGTGTCACAGTTTTCTCTTTTTCTAATGAGAACATATTGTAGTTACCTGTTTCTGATCTACCACTGCACAATGTGTTTCCTGGAATTTGGGGTGATATTAGAGATAACTTGTGTTTTTTAATTCATAGGTTGTATCTTTACCTAATGAAGAGGACTGCACATTACCTAAAAACTAGACTTTAAGCGCAACCTAGTAACTGGATAGAACTTTTAGGTTGTCTTTATTGGGGTAGGATGTGTTCTTTGTGTGGGAAGAGAGGTAAAATGTATATTTAGTGATCAGAATAGTGGACTCTTGCAGACACTAGATTCTTCTTCTGGGCACACAGTCAGATTACGTTTCCCAGCCTCCTTTGCAATTAGGCGTACCAGTTAGATGTGCCAATTAGATTCTAACCAGTGGAATGTGAGTATAAGTGATGTGCTCCTATTGCATCTCTGGTCCATAAAAAATATCACATGAAAAGTTCTCCAGCATCTCCCATTCCCCAGCAACTTAAGGCATTTGTATTGGAACCCATGTGTTGAAGATGGCGAAGCCACAAGGTGGAAGGACTCTGGTTTCCTGAATCTTCACTTAGAGGATAGCTGCCTGCCTGTTAACTTGTGTTAGAGTTCTTATGCATTCTTTTGTGTGACCCATTGATATTTGAGAGTTTGTCCTAACTAGTATAGATCTACCCTTGTTTCTCCAGGTGCAACCATCCATTTCCTGGTCTTAACTCCCATACCAGAGGAGTGGGCCCATGAATCAAGCCAACCAAAGTACCATAATTCCTCAGTCACAGGGATTGGTTTAGGAATGGGCAGGTTAACAAAAGGAGCCAATCAGAGACAACCTCACCATTTTGGCTAGCATTATTGAGAAAGAGGCACCTCACTCTGGCTGAAGTTAAGCAAAAACTTAAATTATCTGTGGCCTTTGGTCACCATGTGGCATGAACATGTCTGAGAAAGAAATTATTACAAGACAATAGAGGCGGTCTCGATGGTATTGCAAGAGGAAAAAAGTGCTTATGAATTGAGACATATTTCTTGGCTCTCTCCTCAGAGTTGAAACCCTAAGGGGTAAGGGATAGACACTGCCAGGAAGACTTCGGAATTCAAAAACAGGGAGCTTGTAGCTTGGGCCCTGTTTCCCACCTGGAACTTTGCCCAACACAGGCAACTACAATCAAGTAGAAATGGCAACATAATATGTTTAAGCAGATGGCCAGGCAGCATTGATAACCACTCCCACTCCTGCATGTTCCTTGACTACACTGAACTGAAAAGGAGATACAGAATTCCTTAAGAGGTATGTAAATTTGATTCACAGTAAGAGTGCAATTGCTTTACATAGGCTTGTTGCAGTACAGGATGATTGAAACTCATGGCACAGGCTGTGGTATGAATCCATGGGTTGGACAGAGGATCCTATTGAGAAGACACTAACACCCATAAATTCTAAAGTAAGGGCCGAGGAAAAACAATCACATTTTGAGAGAATAGATTGCAAATTGCATCATCAATAGACCCTACAGCAACAAATTTAGACAGCAAGCAGATTCCCCTCCAACAATGCCATGATAGTGAAGGACTTACCTCCAGCAACCAGATAAAATCTTAGAGAGAGAGAAAAGCCTAATAATATGTTAAACGTTGAATTCCCTGAATTTGCATACAAAGTTGATGTGAAATTCAAAACGGACTATTAAACTGGAAAAGAGTAAGAAATCTCAAAATGGCGAGGTTTGGGTTTTTATTCCTGACTAGTATATAAAATAATACCAGTGTCAACAAATGACACATCCTGAAATGTAAAACTGGTAAGTCTAGGGGGCGTGCACAGTCATAACAATTCCTTGGCCCTGGCTAGGAGGTTCGTTAATATTTACTATGTTGTTGCAAGCAAGCAAATTGTTAAATATCTATATCAAGGTTAACGTTTTAGGGGAATTGGTAGAAAAATGTCAGGATTTTGCAGTGTATCCATTAGCAAGGTCCTACAAGAAAGGGATACATTTCAGTTCAAGCTGCCTATATGAATTCAGAAGAAAGAATACAGTTGACCCTTAAACTGTGCAAATTTTAAAAAATAAATACAGTGACCCTCAGTATTGGGGGACTCCACATACATGGTTAAATCTGCAAATGCAGAATCCACAGATCTGGAGGGTTGACTACTGGACCCAAGCATCCACAGATTTTGCTATCTGTGGCAGGTCCTGGAACCATTCCCCTTTGAGTACCGAGGAACAACTGTATATTTCTAAGACACCCCCCTTCTGCATGTACTCAGTAATCCATGTGACTGAGAATCAACTAAACCTGCAATTTACAGGTTTGGAAAACCCATATTCTCTGTCCTGAGCTAAAGTTATTGCTAACACAGATAAAGAGTTGAAAACTCAGTAAAAGATATAATTGGAACCCTGAAAAAAGCCTGATTCTTGATCACCTCATACATCTCTTGCTGTCTATATCCTGTCTGACAAAGGTTGACAAATTAGTCCTGTAGTGAGGAACCATTCCCTGAGATGCAACTCAGAGGCAAGTGGACAGAGATAAATTCCAGCTGCATTATCCCTAAACTCATTGCTCAGCTTATGATTTTGGATGCAAAGGCCAAAATAGAAATACATAGTTAATTTAGTTGACTGGAGGATAGACATTGCTTTCCAACCTTGTAACACATTGCTAAGGGACAGAAAACAGATTAACACACCATCTCTGTTTTTGGTTTCTAAACCAGAGTTACCAAAAAGCAAGGTGACCAGCAACCAACTAAGATTGTAAGAGACTTGTATAGACAAAAAATACCAAGTCTTGCAAACAAAGGCCTATGATTGCTTAATTCCAATACCCTCTTACGTATGGGCAAGGGGTCAGGGATCACCTTCCAGAGCACAAACTCAAGACGTATTAACTGGACTTCCCTGGTGGAGCAGTAGTTAAGAATCCGCCTGCCAATGCAGGGGGCACGGGTTTGAGCCCTGGTCCGGGAAGATCCCACATGCCGCGGAGCAACTAAGCCCAAGCGCCACAACTACTGAGCCCACACACCGCAACTACTGAAGCCTGCACACCTAGATCCCCTGCTCTGCAACAAGAGAAGCCACCACAATGAGAAGCCCGTGCACTGCAATAAAGAGTAGCCCCACTCGCCTCAACTAGAGAAAGCCTGCACGCAGAAACAAAGACCCAACACAGCCAAAAAAAAAAAGGATGTATTAACTGACCAAGAACCTCATCTACTAGCTAATTAGAGTGCCCTTACTTTCCTTAAGTGTATACCAATATCTAATAAAATTATCTTTATCATGATGTGCTACATTCAAACCTGGTTTAAGAAATGCATATCACCTAGAACTCTTGGTTTCCAAGAGCAAGGTGGAAAAATTGGATGAGACTTTGGCATGTCTCCTGTTGGAGAAGAGAGTATTTCAGTTGTCCATGGTATAATTACATTGTCTTAGACTAGGGCATTTTTAAAATTCTGTGTACTGAAGGAAGCACAAGTATAGGTGCCGGGTAGCCAAGGGGTAGAATGTAGTGAACAGCACTTTTGTATGTCCATCTTTTCAGGAGATTCCTATGCTTTATGTAATAAAGCTGTCAATTATGTGACTTTTCCCCTGTCATAAAGATAGGTACATGAGCCAAGCCAATCTCCAGAGTAATGTATGACAGTTTTACTGAGGCTAGGGCTGCCACTGACCATCTTTGGCACAACAGGGAGCAAACCTACCTTACCATATACAGGTGTACCTTGGAGGTATTGCAGGTTCTGTTCCAGACTACCACAAGAAAGCAAATATCAGTAAAGTGAGTTACGAATTTGTTGGTGTCCTAGTGTTTACAAAAGTTATTTTTACACTATACTATAGTCTATTAAGTATGCAATAGCATTATGTCTTAAACATATTAAAACATTATGTCTTAAGCATGTTTAAGCATTATACCTTAAATAAAAATACTGGGCTTCCCTGGTGGCGCAGTGGTTGAGAGTCCGCCTGCCGATGCAGGGGACACGGGTTCGTGCCCCGGTCCGGGAAGATCCCACATGCCGCGGACCGGCTGGGCCCGTGAGCCATGGCCGCTGAGCCTGCGTGTCCGGAGCCTGTGCTCCGCAACGGGATAGGCCACAACAGTGAGAGGCCCGCGTACCGCAAAAAAAAAAAAAAAAAAAAAAATACTGCTGAAAAATGCTACCATCATCTGAGTCTTCAGCGAGTCATAGTAGTAACATCAAAGTAGTTTCACAGATAACCAAATCATATATAGTAATAATGAAAAAGTTTGAAATGTGAGAATTACAAAATGTGACACAGAGATACAAAGGGAGCAAATGCTATTGGAAAAGTGGTGCCAATAGGTATGCCCAGTGCAGAGTTGCCACAAACCTTTTATTTAAAAAATGCAGTATCTGCAAAATGCAGTAAAGTGAAATGCAACAAAGCAAGGTATGCCTGTAGAAAAAACAGACCAAAGCATTATAAGCAATAGAGGGTAGAGTCCAGATAGCATTTGAAATCCAGGATCATAGACTAACCAATTGTCCATTAATTAAGTGTCCACTAAGTTCTGTCTTTTTTCCCTCCCACACCTGCTGCTCTCATTTAAGCTATTTCAAGGTATGTTTTATACATGTGCAACTAAAATATCCCTGACTAATATAGTCCCCTGGGTGGCATAGTCCCATTCT